>NC_067244.2:78806217-81306217 GCF_019359855.2 Lolium perenne | reverse complement strand
TCTGTCTTGTAAAGTCAAGCATGAAGAGAAGTGGTTTAATTTGGGTTTCAAACATGGAAATTTCAAGAACCCCCCAAAAGCTTCATTTTAGAGTGACTAAGAAGGATCCACGCCAGGCTTACCTTTTATTTTCATGTTTTAAACTTGTTCAAATCTTGGCCAAACCTAGGATTTGAATAAGAGTAAAATGGGCATAAAATTCAAAAAAATTTGAAAAAACAAAGAACATAGCCTTCTTATGTCATATAGTAAGCACTCAAGTTGATAAACAAGATCTAGACATGTCAAACCAGAAAAATCATGTATCTACCCCTAACCCTAAACTTTGTCATATGAAGTCAAGCACGAAGAGAAGTCGTTTTGGGTTTCAAACATGGAAATTTTAAAAGCCTTCCCATAAGCTTCGTTTTGGAGTGACTAAGAAGGATGCAGGCTTACCTTTTCATTTTCATGTCTTAAACTTGTTTACATCTTGGTTAAACCTAGGATTTGACCAAGATCAAAACATGAAAATTCTGAAAAAATCAGAAAAAGAAAACCAAAGCACATAGTATTTTTTTATGAAAGGAATACGGTAAGGGAATCCCCTACAGTGTTTTTTTTATAATAAGAACCCAATTCTGCGCCTGTGGGGACTTGAACCTGGGTGGCTGGGTTGTACATCCACTTCCCTAACCGAATGAGCTAGGCTCACTTCTTTGCACATAGTATTCTTATATCATATAGTAAACATTCAAGTTGATAAACAAGGTCTAAACATATTCAAACCAGACAAATCATGTATCTACCTCCTAACCCTTAACTTTGTTTTATGAAGTCGATCAAGCATGAAGAGAAGTGGTTTTGGGTTTCAAACATGGAAATTTCAAGAACCTCCCAAAAGCTTCATTTTAGAGTGACAAAGAAGGATCCAGGCTTACCTTTTCATTTTCATGTTTTAAACTTGTTCAAATATTGGTCAAACTTAGGATTTGACCAAGATTCAAATGGGCATAAAATTACTTAGAAAAATCATGTACGTATCTACCCCTAACCCTAAACTCTGTCATATGAAGTCAAGCACGAAGAGAAGTGGTTTTGTTTTTCAAACATGGAAATTTCAAAAACCTCAACTCCTGAAGCTTCATTTTAGAGTGACTAAGCAGGATCCAGGCTTACCTTTTATTTTTCATGTTTTAAACTTGTTCAAATCTTGGTCAAACCTTGGATTTTACGAATATTCAAATGGGCATAAAAATACTTAGAAAAATCATGTACGTATCTACCCCTAACCCTAAACTCTATCTTACGAAGTCAATCATGAAGAGAAGTGGTTTTGGGTTTCAAACATGGAAATTTCAAAAACCTCCCAAAAGCTTCATTTTAGAGTGACTAAGAAGGATTCATGCTTACATTTTATTTTAATGTTTTAAACATGTTCAAATCTTGGTCAAATCGTACCTAGGATTTGACCAAGAATCAAATGGGCATAAAAATTCAAAAAAATGAAAAACCAAAGCACATAGCCTTCTTATGTCATATAGTAAGCACTCAAGTTGATAAACAAGGTCTAGACATATTCAAACCAAAAAAATAATGTATCTACCCCTAACCCTAAACTTTGTCTTATGAAGTCAAGCACGACGAGAAGTCGTTTTGGTTTCAAACATGGAAATTTCAAAAACCTTCCCAAAAGCCTCATTTTGGAGTGACTAAGAAGGATACAGGCTTACCTTTTCATTTTCATGTTTTAAACTTGTTCAAATCTTGGTCAAACCTTGGATTTTACCAAGATTCAAATGGGCATAAAAATACTTAGAAAAATCATGTACGTATCTACCCCTAACCCTAAACTCTATCTTACGAAGTCAAGCATGAAGAGAAGTGGTTTTGGGTTTCAAACATGGAAATTTCAAAAACCTCCCAAAAGCTTCATTTTAGAGCGACTAAGAAGGATCCATGCTAACATTTTATTTTGATGTTTTAAACATGTTCAAATCTTGGTCAAACCGTACCTAGGATTTGACCAAGAATCAAATGGGCATAAAAATTCAAAAAAAATGAAAAACCATAGCACATAGCCTTCTTATGTCATATAGTAAGCACTCAAGTTGATAAACAAGGTCTAGACATATTCAAACCAGAAAAATCATGTATCTACCCCTAACCCTAAACTTTGTCTTATTATGAAGTCAAGCATGACGAGAAGTCGTTTTGGGTTTCAAACATGGAAATTTCAAGACCTTCCCAAAAGCCTCATTTTGGAGTGACTCAGAAGGATACAGGCTTACCTTTTCATTTTCATGTTTTAAACTTGTTTAAATCTTGGTTAAACCTAGGATTTGACCAAGATCAAATGGGCATAAAAATTCAGAACAAATAAAAAAATGAAAACCAAAGCACATAGTATTCTTATGTCATATAGTAAGCATTTAAGTTGATAAACAAGGTCTAAACATTTTCAAACCAGACAAATCATGTATCTACCCACTAAACCTAAACTCTGTCTTATGAAGTCGATCAAGCATGAAGAGAAGTGGTTTTGGGTTTCAAACATGGAAATTTCAAAAACCTCCAAAAGGCTTCATTTTAGAGTGACTAAGAAGGATGCAGGCTTATCTTTTCATTTTCATGTTTTAAACTTGTTTAAATCTTGGTCAAACCTTGGATTTTATCAAGATTCAAATGGGCATAAAAATACTTAGAAAAATCATGTACGTATCTACCCCTAACCCTAAACTCTATCTTACGAAGTCAAGCATAAAAAGAAGTGGTTTTGGGTTTCAAACATGGAAATTTCAAAAACCTCCCAGAAGCTTCATTTTAGAGCGACTAAGAAGGATCCATGCTTACATTTTATTTTGATGTTTTAAACATGTTCAAATCTTGGTCAAACCGTACCTAGGATTTGACCAAGAATCAAATGGGCATAAAAATGAAAAAAAATGAAAAACCATAGCACATAGCCTTCTTATGTCATATAGTAAGCACTCAAGTTGATAAATAAGGTCTAGACATATTCAAACCATAAAAATCATGTATCTACCCCTAACCCTAAACTTTGTCTTATGAAGTCAAGCACGACGAGAAGTCGTTTTGGGTTTCAAACATGGAAATTTCAAAAACCTTCCCAAAAGCCTCATTTTGGAGTTACTCAGAAGGATACATGCTTACCTTTTCATTTTCATGTTTTAAGCTTGTTTAAATCTTGGTTAAACCTAGGATTTGACCAAGATCAAATGGGCATAAAAATTCAGAACAAATAAAAAATGAAAACCAAAGCACATAGTATTCTTATGTCATATAGTAATCATTCAAGTTGATAAACAAGGTCTAAACATATTCAAACCAGACAAATCATGTATCTACCCACTAAACCTAAACTCTGTCTTATGAAGTTGATCAAGCATGAAGAGAAGTGGTTTTGGGTTTCAAACATGGAAATTTCGAAAACCTCCCAAATGCTTCATTTTAGAGTGACTAAGATGGATGCAGGCTTACCTTTTCATTTTCATGTTTTAAACTTGTTTAAATCTTGGTCAAACCAAGGATTTGACCAAGATTCAAAAGGGCTTAAAAATAAGTTTCCAGTGGTCCCATGTCCAACAAGGGACGAGTAGTTTCTCTCCACTTCTTCCTGGCATGTGGGGTGAGCAAGCCCTCCCATTAGTATCAGAGGAATTTAATTTGACAAGGGCTATAGGACGACATCACCAAAAAGGGTTAATTGGTTCTATGCAACTCCTCAATTCACAAGTTGTGTTTATGCCATTACAAAAACTGAAGTTGTGTTTATGCCACTCTCAATTCTCAATAACCCCTTGATACGTCCCCGACGTATCCATAATTTTTGTTGTTCCATGCTTGTTTTATGACAATACTTACATGTTTTGCTTGCACTTTATGATGTTTTTATGCGTTTTCCGGAACTAACCTATTAACAAGATGCCACAGTGCCAGTTCCTGTTTTCTGCTGTTTTTGGTTCCAGAAAGGCTGTTCGGGCAATATTCTCGGAATTGGACGAAATCAACGCCAAACCTCCTATTTTTCCCGGAAGGCTCCAGAACACCGAAGAAGAGTCGGAGAGGGGCCAGGGGGCCACCACACCACATGGCGGCGCGGGCCAGGCCTAGGCCACGCTGGCCTAGGGTGTGGCGCCCCCAGGTGCCCCCCTGCGCCGCCTCTTCGCCTATAAAAGCCCTTTCGACCTAAAAACGCAGTACCAATTGACGAAACTCCAGAAAGACTCCAGGGGCGCCGCCGCCATCGCGAAACTCCAATTCGGGGGACAGAAGTCTCTGTCCCGGCACCCTGCCGGGACGGGGAAGTGCCCCCGGAAGCCATCTCCATCAACGCCATCGCCTCCATCATGCTCCGTGAGTAGTTCCCCCATGGACTACGGGTTCTAGCAGTAGCTATGTCGGTATACTCTCCCCCATGTACTTCAATACAATGGTCTCATGAGCTGCCTTACATGATTGAGATTCATCTGATGTAATCGGTGTTGTGTTTGTTGGGATCCGATGGATGATACATTATGATTAGTCTATCTATAAAGTTTGTGAAGTTATTGTTGCTGCAATCTTGTTATTCTTAATGCTTGTCACTAGGGCCCGAGTGGCATGATCTTAGATTTGAGCTTTATACTTATTGCTTAGATTGTATCTACAAGTTGTATGCACATGTCGCTGTCCGGAACCAAAGGCCCCGAAGTGACAGAAATCGGGACAACCGGAGGGGATGGTAGTGATGTGAGGATCACATGTTTTCACGGTGTGTTAATGCTTTGCTCCGGTACTCTATTAAAAGGAGTACCTTAATATCCAGTAGTTTCCCTTGAGGCCCGGCTGCCACCGGCTGGTAGGACAAAAGATGTTGTGCAAGTTTCTCATTGCGAGCACGTACGACTATATACGGAAAACATGCCTACATAATTAATAAGCCTGATGTTCTTTCTTAATGCTTTGATTCCTGTCAATTGCCCAACTGTAATTTGTTCACCCAACACTTGTCACTTATTGGAGAGTTACCACTAGTGTAGATCGCTGGGAACCCCGGTCCATCTCTCATCATTATATACTCGTTCTATATGTCATTGGAAGTAGTATCAACTATTTTTTGGTGCCATTGCTCTCATATTGCTATTCTGCTTTACGTATTCTTTGTTACTATTGCTCTCATATTACTGCTACTTTCACATCACCCCTGTTGCTAGTGCTTTTCCAGGTGCAGCTGAATTGACAACTCAGTTGTTAAGGCTTATAAGTATTCTTTACCTCCCCTTGTGTCGAATCAATAAATTTGGGTTATACTACCCTCGAAGACTATTGCGATCCCCTATACTTGTGGGTCATCAAGACTGTTTTCTGGCGCCGTTGCCGGGGAGGCATAGCTCTACTCATAAGTTCACCTGGGGAGTACACTCTACCTCTCTCTCTGTTTTATTTTATTTTGTTTTGCTTAGTTTACTTTTGTCTAGTTTATTTGTGCTTAGTTTATTTCTGTCTAGTATTATTTTGCGTAGTTTACTTTTGCTTAGTTTATTTTTGTCTTGTTTTATTTTATACCCAAAAATCCATAAAAAATTGAAAAACCAAAAAATTAAAAACTGCTGTTATGGGAGAACCAACAACCTACTTGGAGCTTATAGAATGTTATAATAATTATAGAGAATCAAGAACTGGTAAAATAATGAGTGCTATGATAGAGAAATTAAATACAATTGCTAGAATCTTGCTTAGACGCCATGATATAAACTGTTGCTCTCAACAGGATACTAAACATCTTAAATTTCAATGTGGCTTTAGTGAGGAATATTTTATTAAGAGCTATAATCAGAATTGCTATATTCATTATGGGTTCGAAGAGGTAGAGCAATTTGTCTTATTTATGGGAGCCTCTGAGATAGAATCCTTCATGGTTGAGAATTATGAAACTTGTGCTATTTGTAAGGACCTTAAAGATTATGTCTCTACTATCCTTAATTCTTGCATAGAATGCTACAGTAGGAATCCTTATATCCTTGATTATAAAGAGAGACACATTAATGCACAAGAATGCACTCACAATTTGCAGGAACCGGTGGAAGAAGAAATTGATGAACCTGAAAGCTCATTGGATGAAAAAGAAGAGGAGAGCGACGAACAAAAGGAGGAAGAATGGATTAGCTACCCATGCCAACCTTCTAATGAGAGTAACTCTTTATCTCTTACACTATTTGATTGTCCTCCATGCTTACCGAAAGAGGTTGAATGTTATGTTCCTGTGGATTCTCTTGAAATAGTACCTATGAGTAAAACTTGTGAGAATAATTATGCTACTGTTATTTATGATAATCCATGCTACTTTGATAAATCTTATGATAATGCTTTGTTTGTGCCTGATATCGAAATGCATGGTACTAAAGAATTTTGCTTAGCAAATGTTTATGATAAAGCTCTAGATGATGGTCCTATGTTACTTGATACTATTAATTGTACTACTAATGAAAATGGGATTGGAGAGTTCTTGACTTTATCTATGAGTCCCATATCTCTTGAGATTGATCAATCATCTTGTCATACTATTGATAAAAGTGTGTTCGAAAGTTTTAATTCCACTATTTTTGAGCTTGATAAAAATTATATGTTTGGAAATCATGAAAAGTATGCTGCATGTGATAGTTATATTGTTGAGTTTATTCATGAAGCTACTGAAAATTATTATGAGAGAGGAAAATACGGTTGTAGAAATTTTCATGGTGCTAAAACACCTCTCTATATGCTTAAAATTTTGAAGTTATACTTGTTCTATCTTCCTATGCTTGTTACTTTGCTTTTCATGAACTTGTTTATTTACAAGATTCCTTTGCATAGGAAGCATGTTAGGCTTAAATGTGTTTTGAATTTGCCTCTTGATGCTCTCTTTTGCTTCAAATACTATTTCTTGCGAGTGCATCATCTAAACTGCTGAGCCCATCTTAATGGCTATAAAGAAAGCAACTTCTTGGGAGATAACCCATGTGTTATTTTGCTACAGTACTTTGTTTTATATTTGTGTCTTGGAAGTTGTTTACTACTGTAGAAACCTCTCCTTATCTTAGTTTTGTGTTTTGTTGTGCCAAGTGAAGCCTCTAATCGAAGGTTGATACTAGATTTGGATTTCTGCGCAGAAACAGATTTCTATCTGTCACGAATCTGGGCTATTTTCTCTGTAGGTAACTCATAAAAATATGCCAATTTACGTGCGTGTTCCTCAGATATGTACGCAACTTTCATTAGTTTTGAGTTTTCTGATTTGAGCAACGGAAGTATTTTATTAAAATTCGTCTTTACTGGCTGTTCTGTTTTGGCAGATTCTGTCTCTGTTTTTTGCATTGTCTCTTGTGGACTTTAAGCAAGGCTTTCTAGACGTAGAGGGCTGTAGCTAATGTTATATTGAGTTCTTGCAATGTGCCACTACAGGACCGAGGTGGATTCAAATTTTTTGAGTACTAACCCCTCTAATGAAGTTTATGAGAAGTTTGTTGTGAAGGAAGTTTTCAAGGATCAAGAGAGGAGGATGATATATGATCAAGAAGAGTGAAAAGTCTAAGCTTGGAGATGCCCCCGTGGTTCATCCCTGCATATTTCAAGAAGACTCAAGCGTCTAAGCTTGGGGATGCCTTGGGCATCCCCTTCTTCATCAACTTATCAGGTTCCTCCCCTGAAACTATATTTTTATTCAGTCACATCATATGTGCTTTACTTGGAGCGTCTGTGTGTTTATTTTTCGTTTTGTTTATGTTTGAATAAGATCGGATCCTAGCAATCCTTGTTTGGGAGAGAGATACGCTCCGCTTTTTCATATGAACACTTGTTCTTCGTTTTACTTTTAATGTTCAATGATAAAAGTTGGAAGCTACAATACTTATCTTTATTTGGTTGGAAGCAGAAAATGCCTCATATGTCTTGGATAATTTGATACTTGGCAATTGTTTTGATCTCTCAAGTAGATCATAAGTTTTTGCATGTAGTTTAAACCTATTAGTGGAGAACTACCGTAAAGCTTGTTAAAATTGGTTTGCATAATTGATCTCTCTTAAGGTCTAGATATTTTCTGGTAAAAGTGTTTGAGCAACAAGGAAGACAGTGTAGAGTATTATAATGCTTGCGATATGTTCTTATGTAAGTTTTGCTGTACCGGTTCATACTTGTGTTTGCTTCAAACAACCTTGCTAGCCTAAGCCTTGTATCGAGAGGGAATACTTTTCATGCATCCAAAATCCTTGAGCCAACCACTATGCCAATTGTGTCCACCATACCTACCTACTATGTGGTATTTCCTGCCATTCCAAAGTAAATTGCTTGAGTGCTACCTTTAAACAATTCAAAATTTATTACCTCTGATTTGTGTCAATGTTTTATAGCTCATGAGGAAGTATGTGGTGTTTAGCTTTCAACCTTGTCATTTACTTTTGACGGACTCTCATATGGACTAGTGGCACATCCGCTTATCCAATAATTTTGCAAAAAGAGCTGGCAATGGGATTCCCAGTCCCGAATTAATTAACTTAAATAGACACTCCTCCATGGTATGTGATTGTTGGAAGGCACCCGAAGGATTCGGTTAGCCATGGCTTGTGTAAGCAAAGGTTGGGGGGAGTGTCATCATCATAATAAAACTAAAAAAAAAATGCACTCCTTCATGGTATGAGATTGTTGGCAGGCACCCGAGGATTCGGTTAGCCATGGTTTGTGAAAGAAAGGTTGGAAGGAGTGCCGCATAAACATAAAAATAATTCATGGGAGCCGCTCTTGGAAGTCTGGTTGGCGAGGTAGTTGGTGTGCCCACTACTATTCGTTGACAACAACAAACACCTCTCAAAACTTTACTTTTATGCTCTCTATATGTTTTCAAAACCAAAGCTCTAGCACAAATATAGCAATCAATGCTTCCCTCTGCGAAGGACCATTCTTTTACTTTATGTTGAGTCAGTTTACCTATCTCCTTCCATCTTAGAAGCAAACACTTGTGTTAACTGTGCATTGATTCTTACATACTTGCATGTTTGCATTCATCATATTACTTTGTGCTGACAATATCCATGAGATATGCATGTTGAAAGTTGAAAGCCATCGCTGAAACTTATATCTTCCTTTGTGTTGCTTCAATGCCTTTACTTTGAATTTATTGCTTTATGAGTTAACTCTTGTGCAATCTTTTGATGCTTGTCTTGAAAGTACTCTTTATGAAAAGTTTTGCTATATGTTATCTACTTGTTAGCAACTATAGATCATTGCCTTGATTCACTTCATTCATTTCATATGCTTTGTAATAGTATGATCAAGGTTATGTAAGTAGCATGTCACTACAGAAATTATTCTTTTTATCGTTTACCTGCTCGGGACGAGCAGGAACTAAGCTTGGGGATGCTGATACGTCCCCGACGTATCCATAATTTCTGTTGTTCCATGCTTGTTTTATGACAATACTTACATGTTTTGCTTGCACTTTATGATGTTTTTATGCGTTTTCCGGAACTAACCTATTAACAAGATGCCACAGTGCCAGTTCCTGTTTTCTGCTGTTTTTGGTTCCAGAAAGGCTGTTCGGGCAATATTCTCGGAATTGGACGAAATCAACGCCAAACCTCCTATTTTTCCCGGAAGGCTCCAGAACACCGAAGAAGAGTCGGAGAGGGGCCAGGGGGCCACCACACCACATGGCGGCGCGGGCCAGGCCTAGGCCGCGCCGGCCTAGGGTGTGGCGCCCCAGTGCCCCCTGCGCCGCCTCTTCGCCTATAAAAGCCCTTTCGACCTAAAAACGCAGTACCAATTGACGAAACTCCAGAAAGACTCCAGGGGCGCCGCCGCCATCGCGAAACTCCAATTCGGGGGACAGAAGTCTCTGTCCCGGCACCCTGCCGGGACGGGGAAGTGCCCCCGGAAGCCATCTCCATCAACGCCATCGCCTCCATCATGCTCCGTGAGTAGTTCCCCCATGGACTACGGGCTCTAGCAGTAGCTATGTCGGTATACTCTCCCCCATGTACTTCAATACAATGGTCTCATGAGCTGCCTTACATGATTGAGATTCATCTGATGTAATCGGTGTTGTGTTTGTTGGGATCCGATGGATGATACATTATGATTAGTCTATCTATAAAGTTTGTGAAGTTATTGTTGCTGCAATCTTGTTATTCTTAATGCTTGTCACTAGGGCCCGAGTGGCATGATCTTAGATTTGAGCTTTATACTTATTGCTTAGATTGTATCTACAAGTTGTATGCACATGTCGCTGTCCGGAACCAAAGGCCCCGAAGTGACAGAAATCGGGACAACCGGAGGGGATGGTAGTGATGTGAGGATCACATGTTTTCACGGTGTGTTAATGCTTTGCTCTGGTACTCTATTAAAAGGAGTACCTTAATATCTAGTAGTTTCCCTTGAGGCCCGGCTGCCACCGGCTGGTAGGACAAAAGATGTTGTGCAAGTTTCTCATTGCGAGCACGTACGACTATATACGGAAAACATGCCTACATAATTAATAAGCCTGATGTTCTTTCTTAATGCTTTGATTCCTGTCAATTGCCCAACTGTAATTTGTTCACCCAACACTTGTCACTTATTGGAGAGTTACCACTAGTGTAGATCGCTGGGAACCCCGGTCCATCTCTCATCATTATATACTCGTTCTATATGTCATTGGAAGTAGTATCAACTATTTTCTGGTGCCATTGCTCTCATATTGCTATTCTCACTGCTGTGTTATCTTGTTACTATTGCTCTCATATTACTGCTACTTTCACATCACCCCTGTTGCTAGTGCTTTTCCAGGTGCAGCTGAATTGACAACTCAGTTGTTAAGGCTTATAAGTATTCTTTACCTCCCCTTGTGTCGAATCAATAAATTTGGGTTATACTACCCTCGAAGACTATCGCGATCCCCTATACTTGTGGGTCATCACCCCTTCTATGCCATTTTCAGTTTATACTTTCGTATTGACCAAAATAATACTGTGTTCAGATTTGGAGCGACTTTTGGGTGTTTCGGGCACACAAAAAATCCAAAATTTTCAAATTCTGGAAAAAATTATAACTTCTCAGAAAAATCTAATTTTTTTTACAGGAAATCAAAAACACTGAAACGAGTATATTGTTTTAATTTGAGCCATTTATGTGCGGATTTGCATAAAAACTGACATTTTATGTTCTGTCTAGAAATTGGTAAAATTTTGTCCAAAAATTCAAACTCTTTCGAAAAATCTGAAATATTTACAGAATGTCAAGAACACTAATATGAGTCTACTATTCTAATATGAGCCATTTCTGGGCACATATGATCCATTACAAATATGTGCAAAGTACGGTCCAGATTATCTGAGAGTATGTACAAACTGTAGTATAGGGTACAAATACTGGATACATAGGCAGTATATGATGTTGTATTGCTGAAAATGGCATAGAAAGGGGTATTGAGAACTGAGAGTGGCATAGACACAACTTCAGTTTTTAATGGCATAAACACAACTTGTGAATTGGGGAGTGGCATAGAACCAATTAACCCCACCAAAAAAGGGTGACGCATGTCTCCTTCACCAAAACAACAATACCTGTCTGAAACAAGTACATGAACACAAGTACACCACCATAATAATAATACTACATGGACACAAGTACTAATATAATAAAGTAAGAGTACTAGTTTGTTTACATTTCCACAGGCCACTTTTACGAACAAAAATTCGAAAATTAACCTTCAGACATTCGGAAGCCAGGTGACACAGCAGTCATCAAGGATTGCAGCTACCGGTACACAGTGACCTTGTCAAGATCTACCTTGAGCCTGCTTGACGCTTCAGCTCGGAGTTGAGAGCCTTCTCCTGTGACAGCTCGGCCTCTAGTTTGTCCATCCTAACCGTGAGGTTCAGGATCAGTCCGGCGAGTTTGTCCATGGTCTCCGCCTAGCCGAGGCTCCGCCGCTGGATCTCGTTACACTCAGTGAACGATTTCATGGCGATATCGTCGAGAATGTGAATCCGGATCTTCTCAGTGGTGAGCTCAGAATAAAGTCTCATGCACTCATCGGCGAGGGCGCTTCTGTCCGCCGTCTCGACGCAGAAATCGCCCATAACCATTTCTAAAATGGTCCCGATCTCGTAGCGGGGCTTCTATCAGATGGGGATGGAGCACAAAATTAGAAGTGTACCCAGAGAACTACCAAGAAAGAGAGAATGGGAATCCCAATTTGCACGAATGTCTATACCTCGCTGCTTTGAGAAGTTGGCTCCGTGGAAGATGTTTCCGCAGGCAGGAGGGCTGCGGGAAAACTAAGGCCGCCCGACCTGAAAATACGATTGAGAGAAGGTTCGAAAAGGAGGGGATGATAAGTTCTGAAAGACATAGAAAGATGCGCAAAAATGGAGGATCGCCTGAAGGTAGCAGTCGCGGGCTGCGACGCCCTTGAAAACTCTTGCGCAGAAGGCACCTCGACAGCAGCACAGGGACGCCATTGCTGGGATTCCCTCAGCTTCGCCGCAGCCGCACGAGCCCTTCTGTGGCGAGACTTGCTCCCGGTCATGGTGGCGAAGTAGTATTCCAAGAGGTAAACGAAGTGGTGAACTGA
Organism: Lolium perenne; assembly: GCF_019359855.2. Taxonomy (NCBI): domain Eukaryota; kingdom Viridiplantae; phylum Streptophyta; class Magnoliopsida; order Poales; family Poaceae; genus Lolium; species Lolium perenne. Next base: position 81,293,652 of record NC_067244.2, on the reverse strand, counting down.
GGAAGACGGCTAGAGCAAAGGTTAGTCCTTAAATTTGGCCTCCCCGTCTCCTCGGCTCCTCGCGAGTAGTAGGAGTAATACTTATCTGGTCAAAGAGCAAACTTCAAGGCAGAGACTTGGTGGGCCATTCATCTCCAACTATACTTCCTCCGATCCGAATGATACAATACCAAATTTTTGAATGACAAATCACCCAAAACAGTATTCCAGGAGTATATGTAAGCTTTGGTGTTTTTACAATATAGTACTAGCAAGATGGCATGTGATGGCTCTAAGAGCTTGTTTCACAATTTTACATTTTTTGAACCTTGATCTGTAGTACTGGGCAAAACCCTAGTTTAACCTATTTAATTATAGATTCGTAGCTCGATTTTTCTACGTACCTTTTTATTATTACTCTACTATGCAGCACATATGTATTTGCCCATCGAGTGAAACTCGGAGGAAGAGGGATCACTCAGAAGGAGAGAAGAAGGAGGGAGAGCATTATGGTGTCTCCCCTTTTTCGGGTGATGATGTTGACTGTGTGCATGTTTTGTCAGTGAGCAGGAGGTGCGAGCGAGCGAGCGAGGCCGAGAATGAGAGAGATTTTTTTGTGTGTGTGAGAGGGACAACCGAAGGATCCTGAAGGACCCAGAGACTTCCAGTACGCATCCTGATGCGTCTTCTCTTGACAAAGAAGATGGCTTGGAGTTTGCGTACCTACCGCACTTGACTTGTGCTCACTGAAGTGTGGGACCTCACGCATGGGCACCACACGTAAGTGACAGACCTGTTGGTGTAAAAACTCGGTTGATTATTATACTAATACATTTGTACTGTACAAAGTTTCCTATGGATTCAAGGGTACGAAAGCCAAGTTAACTCATTTACATGACATTATTTTTTCCATGAAGCCAAGTTAACTCATCTATCAATTGGTACATTTTGGAGTGACTAAGAAGGATCCAGGCTTACTTTTTCATTTTCATGTTTTAAACATGTTTAAATCGTGGTCAAACCTATAATTTGACCAAGATTCAAATGGGCATAAAAATTCAAAAAAATCGAAAAAAATGAAAAACAAAAGCACGTCGTCTTCTCATGTCATATAATAAGCATTCAAGGTGATAAACAAGGTCTGACATATTCAAACCACAAAAATCATGTATCTACCCCCTAACCCTAACCTCTGTCTTATGAAGTCAAGCACGATGAGAAGTTGTTTTGGGTTTCAAACATGGACATTTCAAAAACCATCCCAAAAGCTTCATTTTGGAGTGACTAATTAAGAAGGATACAAGCTTACCTTTTCATTTTCATGTGTTAAACTTGTTTAAATCTTGGTCAAACCTAGCTAGGATTTGACCAAGAGATTCAAATGGGCATAAGAATTCAAAAAAAAAAACCCAAAGCATGCATGGTGTTTTATGTCATATAGTAAGGCATTCAAGTTGATAAACAAGGTCTAGAAATATTTAAAATAGACGAATCATGTATCTACTTCTCTTCATGCTTGACTTCACAAGACATAGTTTATGGTTAGGATCCAGGCTTACCCTTTTCATTTTCATGTTTTAAACTTGTTCAAATCTTGGTCAAACTTAGGATTTGACCAAGATTCAAATGGGCATAAAAATACTTAGAAAAATCATGTACGTATCTACCCCTAACCCTAAACTCTATCTTACGAAGTCAAGCATGAAGAGGAAGTGGTTTATTTGGGTTTCAAACATGGAAATTTGAAGAACCCCCCAAAAGCTTCATTTTAGATTGACTAAAGGATCCAGGTCGGGATTACCTTTTATTTGCATGTTTTAAACTTGTTCAAATCTTGGTCAAACCGTACCTAGGAATTGACCAAGATTCAAATGGGCATAAAAATTCAAAAAAATGAAAAACCAAAGAACATAGAGCCTTCTTACGTCATATAGTAAGCATTCAAGTTGATAAACAAGGTCTAAACAAGGATACAAGCTTACCTTTTCATTTTCATGTGTTAAACTTGTTTAAATCTTGGTCAAACCTAGCTAGGATTTGACCAAGAGATTCAAATGGGCATAAGAATTCAAAAAAAAAGCGCATGGTCTTCTTATGTCATATAGTAAGACATTCGAGTTGATAAACAAGTGATGGCGTGTATTTCACACGTTCGTTGGGCAACCCCAAGAGGAAGGTATGATGCGCACAGCAGCAAGTTTTCCCTCAGAAAGAAACCAAGGTTTATCGAACCAGGAGGAGCCAAGAAGCACGTTGAAGGTTGATGGCGGCGGGATGTAGTGCGGTGCAACACCAGGGATTCCGGCGCCAACGTGGAACCTGCGCAACACAACCAAAGTACTTTGCCCCAACGAAACAATGAGGTTGTCAATCTCACCAGCTTGCTGTAACAAAGGATTAACCGTATTGTGTGGAAGATGATTGTTTGCAGAAAACAGTAGAACAAGTATTGCAGTAGATTGTATTTCAGTAAAAGAATTGGACCGGGGTCCACAGTTCACTAGAGGTGTCTCTCCCATAAGACAAACAGCATGTTGGGTGAACAAATTACAGTTGGGCAATTGACAAATAAAGAGAGCATGACCATGCACATACATATCATGATGAGTATTGTGAGATTTAATTGGGCATTACGACAAAGTACATAGACCGCCATCCAACTGCATCTATGCCTAAAAAGTCCACCTTCAGGTTATCATCCGAACCCCCTCCAGTATTAAGTTGCAAAGCAACAGACAATTGCATTAAGTATGGTGCGTAATGTAATCAACAACTACATCCTTAGACATAGCATCAATGTTTTATCCCTAGTGGCAACAGCACAACACAACCTTAGAACTTTCTGTCACTGTCCCAGGTATCAATGCAGGCATGAACCCACTATCGAGCATAAGTACTCCCTCTTGGAGTTACAAGCATCTACTTGGCCAGAGCATCTACTAGTAACGGAAAGCATGCAAGATCATAAATAACACGTAGATATAACTTTGATAATCAACATAACAAGTATTCTCTATTCATCGGATCCCAACAAACGCAACATATAGAATTACAGATAGATGATCTTGATCATGTTAGGCAGCTCACAAGATCCGACAATGATAGCACAATGGGGAGAAGACAACCATCTAGCTACTGCTATGGACCCATAGTCCAGGGGTAGACTACTCACACATCACACCGGAGGCGACCATGGCGGCGTAGAGTCCTCCGGGAGATGATTCCCCTCTCCGGCAGGGTGCCGGAGGCGATCTCCTGGATCCCCCGAGATGGGATCGGCGTTGGCGGTGATACGTCTCCGACGTATCGATAATTTCTTATGTTCCATGCCACATTATTGATGTTATCTACATGTTTTATGCACACTTTATGTCATATTCGTGCATTTTCTGGAACTAACCTATTAACAAGATGCCGAAGTGCCAGTTGCTGTTTTCTGCTGTTTTTGGTTTCAGAAATCCTAGTAAAGAAATATTCTCGGAATTGGACGAAATCAACGCCCAGGTTCCTATTTTACCCGGAAGCATCCAGAACACACGAGAACCGCCAGAGAGGGGGCACAGGCCCACCAAACCCTAGGCCGGCGCGGCCAGGGGGGGCCCGCGCCACCCTATGGTGTGGGCACCCCTTCGACCCTCTGGCGCCGCCTCTTCGCCTATTTAAAGCCTCCGTCGCGAAAACCCTGATACGCTGGACGAAACCCACAGAAACCTTCCAGAGCCGCCGCCATCGCGAAGCCAAGATCTGGGGGACAGGAGTCTCTGTTCCGGCACGCCGCCGGGACGGGGAAGTGCCCCCGGGAGGCTTCTCCATCGACACCGCTGCCATCTCCACCGCCATCTTCATCACCGCTACTGCTCCCATGAGGAGGGAGTAGTTCTCCATCGAGGCTCGGGGCTGTACCGGTAGCTATGTGGTTAATCTCTCTCCTATGTACTTCAATACAATGATCTCATGAGCTGCTTTACATGATTGAGATTCATATGAGTTTTGTATCACAATTCATCTATGTGCTACTCTAGTGATGTTATTAAAGTATTCTATTCCTCCTGCATGGTGTAAAGGTGACTAGTGTGTGCACCATGTGGTTCTTGTCGTAGGCTATGATCATGATCTCTTGTGGATTGTGAAGTTAACTATTACTATGATGGTATTGATGTGATCTATTTGGTTATGTTGATCTATCTTGCACTATAAGGTTACTAAAATATGAACATTAATTGTGGAGCTTGTTAACTCCGGCATTGAGGGTTCGTGTAATCCTACGCAATGTGTTCATCATCCAACAAAAGTGTAGAGTATGCATTTATCTATTCTGTTATGTGATCAATGTTGAGAGTGTCCACTAGTGAAAGTGTAATCCCTAGGCCTTGTTCCTAAATACTGCTATCACTGCTTGTTTCTTTGTTTCTTTGTGTTACTACTGCTGCAATACTACCACCATCAACTACACGCCAGCAAGCTATTTTTACGCAGCGTTACTCTTGCTCATATATATTCATACCACCTGTATTTCACTATCTCTTCGCCGAACTAGTGCACCTATTAGGTGTGTTGGGGACACAAGAGACTTCTTGCTTTGTGGTTGCAGTGTTGCATGAGAGGGATATCTTTGACCTCTTCCTCCCTGAGTTCGATAAACCTTGGGTGATCCACTTAAGGGAAAACTTGCTGCTGTTCTACAAACCTCTGCTCTTGGAGGCCCAACACTGTCTACAGGAAAAGGAGGGGGAAGTAGACATCAAGCAAATTTCTGGCGCCGTTGCCGGGGAGGAAAGGTAAAAGGTACTCACACTCCGGATCTCGGCTACTAAGCTATTTCCCGGCGCTGTAAGTACTCGAAGCTATTTCCTTTAGATCCTGCAATTGCAACTTTTTGTTTCTTGTTTACACTAGTTTGGCATAATGGACAAGAATGAGCTTCTATTTCTATTTCCTGATTTAAAACATGGATTGTTTGATGCGAAAATTAAAAAACCTATGGAATCTTATTTGCATGCTGGTAGTAATATTAGTATGAACGCTTTGAACACCATTGTTGATAATAATATAGAAAGTTCTAAGCTTGGGGAAGCTGGTTTTCATGATCTTTTTAGTCCCCCAAGCATTGAGGAGAAAATTTTCTTTGATGATACTTTGCCTCCTATTTATGATGATTATAATGATAGTGGTCTTTTGGTGCCACCTACTATGGAGAGTAAATTTAATTATGATTATACTATGCCTCCTACACTTGATGAGAATAATAATAATGATAGCTACTTTGTTGAATTTGCTCCCACTACAACTAATAAAACTGATTATGCTTATGTTGGGAGTAGTAATAATTTTATGCATGAGACTCATGATAAGAATGCTTTATGTGATAGTTATATTGTTGAGTTTGCTCATGTTGATACTGAAAGTTATTATGAGAGAGGAAAATATGGTGGTAGAAATTTTCATGTTATTAAAACACCTCTCTATATGCTTAAAATCTTGAAGTTGCACTTGTTCTATCTTCCTATGCTTGTTACTTTGCTCTTCATGAACTTGTTTATTTACAAGATTCCTTTTCATAGAAAGCATGTTAGGCTTAAATTTGTTTTTAATTTGCTTCTTGATGCTCTCTTTTGCTTCAAATACTATTTCTTGCGAGTGCATCATTAAAACTGCTGAGCCCATCTTAATGGCTATAAAGAAAAGAACTTCTTGGGAGATAACCCATGTGTTATCTTGCTACAGTACTTTGTTTTATATTTGTGTCTTGGAAGTTGTTTACTACTGTAGCAACCTCTCCTTATCTTAGTTTTGTGTTTGGTTGTGCCAAGTGAAGCCTCTAATCGAAGGTTGATACTAGATTTGGATTTCTGCGCAGAAACAGATTTCTATCTATCACGAATCTGGGCTGTTTTCTCTGTAGAAAAATCAGAAAAATATGCCAATTTACGTGCGTGTTCCTCAGATATGTACGCAACTTTCATTAGTTTTGAGTTTTCTGATCTGAGCAACGTAAGTATTTATTAAAAATTCGTCTTTACGGACTGTTCTATTTTGACAGATTCTGCCTTTTATTTCGCATTGCTTCTTTCGCTGTGTTGGGTGGATTTCTTTGTTCCATTACCTTCCAGTAGCTTTGAGCAATGTCCAGAAGTGTTAAGAATGATTGTGTCACCTCTGAACATGTGAGTTTTTGATTATGTACTAACCCCTCTAATGAAGTTTATGAGAAGTTTGGTGTGAAGGAAGTTTTCAAGGGTCAAGAGAGGAGGATGATATACTACGATCAAGAAGAGTGAAAAGTCTAAGCTTGGGGATGCCCCGGTGGTTCATCCCTGCATATTTCAAGAAGACTCAAGTGTCTAAGCTTGGGGATGCCCAAGGCATCCCCTTCTTCATCGACAAATTATCAGGTTCCTTCTCTTGAAACTATATTTTTATTCGGTCACATCTTATGTACTTTACTTGGAGCGTCTGTATGTTTCTTGTTTTTGTTTTTGTTTGAATAAATGATTGTGTGGGAGAGAGACACGCTCCGCTGGTTCATATGAACACATGTGTTCTTAGCTTTTAATTTTCATGGCAAAGGTTGAAACTGCTTCGTTAATTGTTATATGGTTGGAAACGGAAAATGCTACATGTAGAAATTGGTGTGATGTCTTGAATAATGTGATACTTGGCAATTGTTGTGCTCATGTTTAAGCTCTTGCATCATATACCTTGCACCCATTAATGAAGAAATACATAGAGCTTGCTAAAATTTGGTTTGCATAATTGGTCTCTCTAAGGTCTAGATAATTTCTAGTATTAAGTTTGAACAACAAGGAAGACGGTGTAGAGTCTTATAATGTTTACAATATGTCTTTTATGTGAGTTTTGCTGCACCAGTTCATCCTTGTGTTTGTTTCAAATAAACCTTGCTAGCCTAAACCTTGTATCGAGAGGGAATACTTCTCATGCATTCAAAATACTTGAGCCAACCACTATGCCATTTGTGTCCACCATACCTACCTACTACATGGTATTTCTCCGCCATTCCAAAGTAAATTGCTTGAGTGCTACCTTTAAACAATTCAAAATTTATTACCTCTGATTTGTGTCAATGTTTTATAGCTCATGAGGAAGTATGTGGTGTTTATCTTTCAATCTTGTTGGGCAACTTTCACCAATGGACTAGTGGCTTCATCCGCTTATCCAATAATTTTGCAAAAAGAGCTGGCAATGGGATTCCCAGTCCCAAATTAATTAACAAAAATAGACACTCCTCCATGGTATGTGATTGTTGGACGGCACCCGAAGGATTCGGTTAGCCATGGCTTGTGTAAGCAAAGGTGGGGAGGAGTGTCATCATAATAAAACTAAAATAAAAAGGCACTCCTTCATGGTATGAGATTGTTGGCAGGCACCCGAGGATTCGGTTAGCCATGGTTTGTGAAAGAAAGGTTGGAAGGAGTGCCACCCAAAATAAAATAAAATGGGAGCCGCTCTTTGAAGGTTTGTCTGGCTAGGGGGTTAGAGTACCCGCTACCATTCGTTGACAACAACAAGCACCTCTCAAAATTTTACTTTTATGCTCTCTATATGTTTTCAAAATCAAAGCTCTAGCACAAATATAGCAATCGATGCTTTTCCTCTATGAGGACCATTCTTTTACTTTTATGTTGAGTCAGTTCACCTATTTCTCTCCATCTCAAGAAGCAAACACTTGTGTGAACTGTGCATTGATTCCTACATACTTGCATATTGCACTTATTATATTACTCTATGTTGACAATTATCCATGAGATATACATGTTACAAGTTGAAAGCAACCGCTGAAACTTAATCTTCCATTGTGTTGCTTCAATGCCTTTACTTTGAATTATTGCTTTATGAGTTAACTTTTATGCAAGACTTATTGATGCTTGTCTCGAAGTGCTATTCATGAAAAGTCTTTGCTATATGATTCACTTGTTTACTCATGTCATATACATTGTTTTGATTGCTGCATTCACTACATATGCTTTACAAATAGTATGATCAAGGTTATGATGGCATGTCACTCTAGAAATTATCTTTGTTATCGTTTTACCTGCTCGGGACGAGCAGAACTAAGCTTGGGGATGCTGATACGTCTCCGACGTATCGATAATTTCTTATGTTCCATGCCACATTATTGATGTTATCTACATGTTTTATGCACACTTTATGTAATATTCGTGCATTTTCTGGAACTAACCTATTAACAAGATGCCGAAGTGCCAGTTGCTGTTTTCTGCTGTTTTTGGTTTCAGAAATCCTAGTAAAGAAATATTCTCGGAATTGGACGAAATCAACGCCCAGGTTCCTATTTTACCCGGAAGCATCCAGAACACACGAGAACCGCCAGAGAGGGGGCACAGGCCCACCAAACCCTAGGCCGGCGCGGCCAGGGGGGGGGCCGCGCCACCCTATGGTGTGGGCACCCCTTCGACCCTCTGGCGCCGCCTCTTCGCCTATTTAAAGCCTCCGTCGCGAAAACCCTGATACGCTGGACGAAACCCACAGAAACCTTCCAGAGCCGCCGCCATCGCGAAGCCAAGATCTGGGGGACAGGAGTCTCTGTTCCGGCACGCCGCCGGGACGGGGAAGTGCCCCCGGGAGGCTTCTCCATCGACACCGCTGCCATCTCCACCGCCATCTTCATCACCGCTGCTGCTCCCATGAGGAGGGAGTAGTTCTCCATCGAGGCTCGGGGCTGTACCGGTAGCTATGTGGTTAATCTCTCTCCTATGTACTTCAATACAATGATCTCATGAGCTGCTTTACATGATTGAGATTCATATGAGTTTTGTATCACAATTCATCTATGTGCTACTCTAGTGATGTTATTAAAGTATTCTATTCCTCCTGCATGGTGTAAAGGTGACTAGTGTGTGCACCATGTGGTTCTTGTCGTAGGCTATGATCATGATCTCTTGTGGATTGTGAAGTTAACTATTACTATGATGGTATTGATGTGATCTATTTGGTTATGTTGATCTATCTTGCACTATAAGGTTACTAAAATATGAACATTAATTGTGGAGCTTGTTAACTCCGGCATTGAGGGTTCGTGTAATCCTACGCAATGTGTTCATCATCCAACAAAAGTGTAGAGTATGCATTTATCTATTCTGTTATGTGATCAATGTTGAGAGTGTCCACTAGTGAAAGTGTAATCCCTAGGCCTTGTTCCTAAATACTGCTATCGCTGCTTGTTTACTGTTTTACTGTGTTACTACTGCTGCAATACTACCACCATCAACTACACGCCAGCAAGCTATTTTCTGGCAACCGTTGCTACTGCTCATATATATTCATACCACCTGTATTTCACTATCTCTTCGCCGAACTAGTGCACCTATTAGGTGTGTTGGGGACACAAGAGACTTCTTGCTTTGTGGTTGCAGGGTTGCATGAGAGGGATATCTTTGACCTCTTCCTCCCTGAGTTCGATAAACCTTGGGTGATCCACTTAAGGGAAAACTTGCTGCTGTTCTACAAACCTCTGCTCTTGGAGGCCCAACACTGTCTACAGGAAAAGGAGGGGGAAGTAGACATCAGCGGCGTCTCTGGAAGGTTTTCCGTATCGTGGCTCTCGGTACTGGGGGTTTCATCACGGAGGCTATTTGTAGGCGGAAGGGCAGGTCAAGAGGCGGCACGGGGGCCCCACACCATAGGGCCGCGCGGCCAAGGGGGGGCCGCGCCGCCCTAGGGTGTGGCCCCCTCGTGGCCCCTCTTCGTCTCTCCTTCGGACTTGGAAGCTTCGTGGAAAAATAGGCCCCTGGGCTTTGATTTCGTCAATTCCGAGAATATTTCCTTACTAGGATTTCTGAAACCAAAAACAGCAGAAAACAGCAAGAATCGGCACTTCGACATCTTGTTAATAGGTTAGTTCCAGTAAAATGCACGAATATGACATAAAGTGTGCATAAAACATGTAGATAACATCAATAATGTGGCATGGAACATAAGAAATTATCGATACGTTGGAGACGTATCAGCATCCCCAAGCTTAGTTCTGCTCGTCCCAGCAGGTAAAACGATAACACGTATAATTTCAGAGTGACATGCCATCATAATCTTGATCATACTATTTGTAAAGCATATGTAGTGAATGCAGCGATCAAAACAATGTATATGACATGAGTAAACAAGTGAATCATAAAGCAAAGACTTTTCATGAATAGCACTTCAAGACAAGCATCAATAAGTCTTGCATAAGAGTTAACTCATAAAGCAATAATTCAAAGTAAAGGCATTGAAGCAACACAAAAGAAGATTAAGTTTCAGCGGTTGCTTTCAACTTGTAACATGTATATCTCATGGATATTGTCAACATAGAGTAATATAATAAGTGCAATAAGCAAGTATGTAGGAATCAATGCACAGTTCACACAAGTGTTTGCTTCTTGAGATGGAGAGAAATAGGTGAACTGACTCAACATTGAAAGTAAAAGAATGGTCCTCCATAGAGGAAAAGCATCGATTGCTATATTTGTGCTAGAGCTTTGATTTTGAAAACATGAAACAATTTTGTCAACGGTAGTAATAAAGCATATGCATCATGTAAATTATATCTTATAAGTTGCAAGCCTCATGCATAGTGTACTAATAGTGCCCGCACCTTGTCCTAATTAGCTTGGACTACCGGATCATCACAATGCATTGTTTTTACCAAGTGTCACAAAGGGGTACCTCTATGCCGCCTGTACAAAGGTCTAAGGAGAAAGCTCGCATTGGATTTCTCGCTATTGATTATTCTTCAACTTAGACATCCATACCGGGACAACATAGACAACAGATAATGGACTCCTCTTTTATGCATAAGCATGTAACAACAATTAATAATTTTCTCATTTGAGATTGAGGATATATGTCCAAAACTGAAACTTCCACCATGGATCATGGCTTTAGTTAGCGGCCCAATGTTCTTCTCTAACATATGAATGCTTAACCATATGGTGGTAGATCTCTCTTACTTCAGACAAGACGGACATGCATAGCAACTCACATGAAATTCAACAATGAATAGTTGATGGCGTCCCCAGTGAACATGGTTATCGCACAACAAGCAACTTAATAAGAGATAAAGTGCATAATTACATATTCAATACCACAATAGTTTTTAAGCTATTTGTCCCATGAGCTATATATTGCAAAGGTGAATGATGGAATTTTAAAGGTAGCACTCAAGCAATTTACTTTGGAATGGCGGAAAATACCATGTAGTAGGTAGGTATAGTGGACACAAATGGCATAGTGGTTGGCTCAAGTATTTTGGATGCATGAGAAGTATTCCCTCTCGATGCAAGGTTTAGGCTAGCAAGGCTTATTTGAAACAAACACAAGGATGAACCGGTGCAGCAAAACTCACATAAAAGACATATTGAAAACATTATAAGACTCTACACCGTCTTCCTTGTTGTTCAAACTCAATACTAGAAATTATCTAGACCTTAGAGAGACCAAATATGCAAACCAAATTTTAGCATGCTCTATGTATTTCTTCATTAATGGGTGCAAAGCATATGATGCAAGAGCTTAATCATGAGCACAACAATTGCCAAGTATCACATTACCCAAAACATTAGTAGCAATTACTACATGTATCATTTTTCAATTCCAACCATATAACAATTTAACAAAGGAGAAACTTCGCCATGAATACTATGAGTAGAAACTAAGGACATACTTGTCCATATGCTACAGCGGAGCGTGTCTCTCTCCCATAAAGTGAATGCTAGGATCCATTTTATTCAAACAAAACAAAAACAAAAACAAACCGACGCTCCAAGAAAAAGCACATAAGATGTGATGGAATAAAAATATAGTTTCAGGGGAGGAACCTGATAATGTTGTCGATGAAGAAGGGGATGCCTTGGGCATCCCCAAGCTTAGACGCTTGAGTCTTCTTAATATATGCAGGGGTGAACCACCGGGGCATCCCCAAGCTTAGAGCTTTCACTCTCCTTGATCATGTTGCATCATACTCCTCTCTTGATCCTTGAAAACTTCCTCCACACCAAACTCGAAACAACTCATTAGAGGGTTAGTGCACAATATAAATTGACATATTCAGAGGTGACACAATCATTCTTAACACTTCTGGACATTGCATAATGCTACTGGACATTACTGGATCAAAGAAATTCATCCAACATAGCAAAAGAGGCAATGCGAAATAAAAGGCAGAATCTGTCAAAACAGAACAGTTCGTATTGACGAATTTTAAAATGGCACCAGACTTGCTCAGATGAAAATGCTCAAATTGAATGAAAGTTGCGTACATATCTGAGGATCATGCACGTAAATTGGCTTAATTTTCTGAGCTACCTACAGGGAGGTGGACCCAGATTCGTGACAGCAAAGAAATCTGGAACTGTGCAGTAATCCAAATCTAGTACTTACTTTTCTATCAACGGCTTTACTTGGCACAACAAAACACAAAACTAAGATAAGGAGAGGTTGTTACAGTAGTAAACAACTTCCAAGACACAAAATAAAAACAAAGTACTATAGGTAAAAACATGGGTTGTCTCCCATAAGCGCTTTTCTTTAACGCCTTTCAGCTAGGCGCAGAAAGTGTGTATCAAGTATTATCGAGAGACGAAGTGTCAACATCATAATTTGTTCTCATAATAGAATCAAAAGGGTACTTCATTCTCTTTCTAGGGAAGTGTTCCATACCTTTCTTGAGAGGAAATTGATATTTTATATTACCTTCCTTCATATCAATGATAGCACCAACAGTTCGAAGAAAAGGTCTTCCCAATATAATGGGGCAAGATGCATTGCATTCAATATCCAAGACAACAAAATCAACGGGAACAAGGTTATTGTTAACGGTAATGCGAACATTATCAACTTTACCCAAAGGTTTCTTTGTAGAATGATCAGCGAGATTAACATCCAAATAACAATTTTTCAGTGGTGGCAAGTCAAGCATATTATAAATTTTCTTAGGCATAACAGAAATACTTGCACCAAGATCACATAAAGCATTACAATCAAAATCTTTAACTTTCATCTTAATGATGGGCTCCCAACGATCCTCTAGCTTTTTAGGAATAGAGGCTTCACGCTCTAGTTTCTCTTCTCTAGCTTTTATGAGAGCATTTGTAATATGATGCGTGAAAGCCAAATTTATAGCACTAGCATTATGACTTTTAGCAAGTTTTTGCAAGAACTTTATAACTTCAGAGATGTGGCAATCATCAAAATTCAAACCATTATAATCTAAAGCAATGGGATCATCATCCCCAATGTTGGAAAAAATTTCAGCAGCTTTATCACGGCGGTTTCAATGATTTTAGCAGTTTGAGCAGTTTTTCGCGCTTTGCATTAGAAGTGGAAACATTGCTAACACCAATTCTTTTATTATTATTAGTAGGAGGTGCAGCAACATGTGTAGCATTAGCATTACTAGTGGTGGTAATAGTCCAAACTTTAGCTACATTCTTCTCTTTAGCTAGTTTTTCATTTTCTTCTCTATCCCACCTAGCACGCAGTTCAGCCATTAATCTTATATTCTCATTAATTCTAACTTGAATGGCATTTGCTGTAGTAGTAATTTTATCATCTAAATCCTCAGGTTTAGCAGCCATTTTATTAATTAAAGAAGATTGTGATGCAGACATGTATGAGATTCGGGTTTCAGCACTAGCAAGTTTAGTTTGCAACCCCGAGATCTCCCTATTTAGATTTTCAAGTTGATTCCCTATATTCTTCAACAAGGTAGATTGCTCATTCATAGTTTTAGTAAACAATTTATTTTGCTCATATTGTGATTGCATAAAGCTCTTGGTGGATCTTTCAATTTCTAGCATCTTTTCTTCATTAGGTGAAGCATATCTACCATAAGAATTACCATTAGCAGGGTATGGCCTAGAATCATTGTGATTGTTATTTTTAATGAAATTCACATCAACATATTCTTTTTGAGCAACTAATGGTGCTAACGGAACATTATTAGAATTAACATTAGGCCTACCATTCACAAGCATAGACATAATAGCATCAATCTTATCACTCAAGGAAGAGGTTTCTTCGACAGAATTTACCTTCTTACCTTGTGGAGCTCTTTCCGTGTGCCATTCAGAGTAGTTGATCATCATATTATCAAGAAGCTTTGTTGCTTCACCAAGAGTGATGGACATAAAGGTACCTCCAGCAGCTGAATCCAATAAATTCCGTGAAGAAAAATTTAGTCCTGCATAGAAGGTTTGGATGATCATCCAAGTAGTCAGTCCATGGGTTGGGCAATTTTTAACCAAGGATTTCATTCTTTCCCAAGCTTGAGCAACATGTTCAGTATCTAATTGTTTAAAATTCATTATGCTACTCCTCAAAGATATAATTTTAGCAGGGGGATAATATCTACCAATAAAAGCATCCTTGCATTTAGTCCATGAATCAATACTATTCTTAGGCAGAGATAGCAACCAATCTTTAGCTCTTCCTCTTAATGAGAAAGGGAACAATTTTAGTTTAATAATATCACCATCTACATCTTTATATTTTTGCATTTCACATAGTTCAACAAAATTATTAAGATGGGCAGCAGCATCATCAGAACTAACACCAGAAAATTGCTCTCGCATAACAAGATTTAATAAAGCAGGTTTAATTTCAAAGAATTCTGCTGTAGTAGCAGGTGGAGCAATAGGTGTGCATAAGAAATCATTATTATTTGTGGTTGTGAAGTCACACAACTTAGTATTTTCAGCGTTGGCCATTTTAGCAACAGTAAATAAAGCAAACTAGATAAAGTAAATGCAAGTAAACTAATTTTTTTGTGTTTTTGATATAGCAAACAAGATAACAAGTAAAGTAAAACTAGCAACTAATTTTTTTGTATTTTGATTTAGTGCAGTAAACAAAGTAGTAAATAAAACTAAGCAAGACAAAAACAAAGTAAAGAGATTGAGAAGTGGAGACTCCCCTTGCAGCGTGTCTTGATCTCCCCGGCAACGGCGCCAGAAAATATGCTTGATGGCGTGTATTTCACACGTTCGTTGGGCAACCCCAAGAGGAAGGTATGATGCGCACAGCAGCAAGTTTTCCCTCAGAAAGAAACCAAGGTTTATCGAACCAGGAGGAGCCAAGAAGCACGTTGAAGGTTGATGGCGGCGGGATGTAGTGCGGCGCAACACCAGGGATTCCGGCGCCAACGTGGAACCTGCACAACACAACCAAAGTACTTTGCCCCAACGAAACAGTGAGGTTGTCAATCTCACCGGCTTGCTGTAACAAAGGATTAACCGTATTGTGTGGAAGATGATTGTTTGCAGAAAACAGTAGAACAAGTATTGCAGTAGATTGTATTTCAGTAAAAGAATTGGACCGGGGTCCACAGTTCACTAGAGGTGTCTCTCCCATAAGACAAATAGCATGTTGGGTGAACAAATTACAGTTGGGCAATTGACAAATAAAGAGAGCATGACCATGCACATACATATCATGATGAGTATTGTGAGATTTAATTGGGCATTACGACAAAGTACATAGACCGCCATCCAACTGCATCTATGCCTAAAAAGTCCACCTTCAAAGTTATCATCCGAACCCCTCCAGTATTAAGTTGCAAAGCAGAGACAATTGCATTAAGTATGGTGCGTAATGTAATCAACAACTACATCCTTAGACATAGCATCAATGTTTTATCCCTAGTGGCAACAAGACAACACAACCTTAGAACTTTCATCCTTTGTCCCAGGTGTCAATGCAGGCATCAACCCACTATCGAGCATAAGTACTCCCTCTTGGAGTTACAAGCATCTACTTGGCCAGAGCATCTACTAGTAACGGAAAGCATGCAAGATCATAAATAACACGTAGATATAACTTTGATAATCAACATAACAAGTATTCTCTATTCATCGGATCCCAACAAACGCAACATATAGAATTACAGATAGATGATCTTGATCATGTTAGGCAGCTCACAAGATCCGACAATGATAGCACAATGGGGAGAAGACAACCATCTAGCTACTGCTATGGACCCATAGTCCAGGGGTAGACTACTCACACATCACACCGGAGGCGACCATGGCGGCGTAGAGTCCTCCGGGAGATGATTCCCCTCTCCGGCAGGGTGCCGGAGGCGATCTCCTGGATCCCCCGAGATGGGATCGGCGTTGGCGGCGTCTCTGGAAGGTTTTCCGTATCGTGGCTCTCGACCGGGGTTTCGTCACGGAGGGTATTTGTAGGCGAAAGGGCAGGTCAAGAGGCGGCACGGGGCCCCACACCATAGGGCCGCGCGGCCAAGGGGGCCGCGCCGCCTAGGGTGTGGCCCCCTCGTGGCCCCTCTTCGTCTCTCCTTCGGACTTCGGAAGCTTCGTGGAAAAATAGGCCCCCGGGCTTTGATTTCGTCCAATTCCGAGAATATTTCCTTACTAGGATTTCTGAAACCAAAAACAGCAGACAAAGAATCGGCACTACGGCATCTTGTTAATAGGTTAGTTCCAGAAAATGCACGAATATGACATAAAGTGTGCATAAAACATGTAGATAACATCAATAATGTGGCATGGAACATAAGAAATTATCGATACGTTGGAGACGTATCAACAAGGTCTAGAAATATTTAAAACAGACGAATCATGTATCTACCCCCTAACCATAAACTATGTCTTGTAAAGTCAAGCATGAAGAGAAGTGGTTTAATTTGGGTTTCAAACATGGAAATTTCAAAAACCTCCCAAAAGCTTCATTTTAGAGTGGCTAAGAAGGATCCAGGCTTACCCTTTTCATTTTCATGTTTTAAACTTGTTCAAATCTTGGTCAAACTTAGGATTTGACCAAGATTCAAATGGGCATAAAAATTCAAAAAAAAATGAAAAACCAAAGCACATATATAGCCTTCTTATGTCATATAGTAAGCACTCAAGTTGATAAACATGGTCTAGACATATTCAAACCAGAGAAATCGATCATATATCTACCCCTAACCCTAAACTTTGTCTTCTGAAGTGTCGATCAAGCACGAAGAGAAGTCGTTTTGGGTTTCAAACATGGAAATTTCAAAAACTTCCCAAAAGCTTCACTTTGGAGTGACTAATAAGGATCGATGCATGCTTACCTTTTCATTTTCATGTTTTAAACTTGTTTAATTAAATCTTGGTTAATTAAACCTAGGATTTGACCAAGATCAAATGGGCATAAAAATTCAGTAAAAATATAAAAAATGAAAACCAAAGCACATAGTATTCTTATGTCATATAGTAAGCATTCAAGTTGATAAACAAGGTCTAAACATTTTCAAACCAGACAAATCATGTATCTACCCCTAAACCTAAACTCTATCTTATGAAGTCGATCAAGGATGAAGAGAAGTGGTTTTGGGTTTCAAACATTGAAATTTCAAAAACCTCCCAAAATTTTCATTTTAGAGTGACTAAGAAGGATCCATGCACACCTTTTCATTTTCATGTTTTAAACTTGTTCAAATCTTGGTCAAACTTAGGATTTGACCAAGATTCAAATGGGCATAACAATACTTAGAAAAATCATGTCCGTATCTACCCCTAACCCTAAACTCTATCTTACGAAGTCAAGCATGAAGAGAAGTGGTTTATTTGGGTTTCAAACATGGAAATTTGAAGACCCCCCCCCCCAAAAGCTTCATTTTAGATTGACTAAAGGATCCAGGTCAGGATTACCTTTTATTTGCATGTTTTAAACTTGTTCAAATCTTGGTCAAACCGTACCTAGGATTTGACCAAGATTCAAATGGGCATAAAAATTCAAAAAAATGAAAAACCAAAGAACATAGAGCCTTCTTACGTCATATAGTAAGCACGCAAGTGTTGATAAATAAGTTCTAGACATATTCAAACCAGAAAAAAATCATGTATCTACCCCTAACCCTAAACTTTGTCTTATGAAGTCAAGCACGAAGAGAAGTCGTTTTGGATTTCAAACATGGAATTTTCAAAAACCTTCCCAAAAGATTCATTTTTGAGTGACTAAGAAGGATGCAGGCTTACCTTTTTATTTTCATGTTATATACTTGTTTAAATCTTGGTCAAACCTAGGATTTGACCAAGATTCAAAATGTGCATCTAAATTCAAAAAAAATTAGAAAAATTTAAAACCAAATTAAAGCACAAAGTTTTCTTATGTCATATAGTAAGCATTAAAGTTGATAAACAAGGTCTAGACACATATTCAAACAAAAGACAAATCATGTATCTACACCACTAACCCCTAAACTCTATCTTATGAAGTCAACATCATGAAGAGAAGTGGTTTGGGGTTTCAAACATGGAAATTTCAAAAACCTCCCAAAAGCTTCATTTTAGAGTGACTAATAATATAAGAAGGATCCATGCTTACCACCTTTTCATTTTCATATTTTAAACTTGTTTAAATATGTGTCAAATTACACCTATGATTTGACCAAAAGATTCAAATGGGCATAAAATTTTAAAAAAAAATCAAAAAAATGAAAAACGAAAGCATATAGTCTTCTTATGTCATATAGTAAGCATTCAAGTTGATAAACAAGGTTTGCACATATTCAAACCTAGGCAAAGCATGTATCTACCCCCTAGCCCCTAAACTCTATCTTATGAAGTCAAGCATGAAGAGAAGTGGTTTTGGGTTTCAAACATGAAAATTTCAAGAACATCCCAAAAATTTCATTTTAGAGTGACTATAAGAAGGATCCATGCTTACCTTTTATTTTCATGTTTTAAACATGTTCAAATCTTGATCAAACCGTACCTAGGATTTGACCAAGATTCAAATGGGCACAAAAATTCAAAAAAATTGAAAAACCAAAGCACATAGCCTTCTTATGTCATATAGTAAGCACTCAAGTTGGTAAACAAGGTCTAGACATATTCAAACCAGAAAAAATCTTGTATCTACCCCTAACCCTAAACTTTGTCTTATGAAGTCAAGCACGAAGAGAAGTAGTTTTGGGTTTCAAACATGGAAATTTCAAAAACCCTGCCCAAAATCCTCATTTTGGAGTGACTAAGAAGGATGCAGGCTTACCTTTTCATTTTCATGTTTTAAACTTGTTTAAATCTTGGTTAAACCTATGATTTGACCAAGAGCAAATGGGCATAAAAATTCAAAAAAAATCAAAAAATGAAAACCAAAGCACATAGTATTCTTATGTCATATATTAAGCATTCAAGTTGATAAACAAGGTCTAGACATATTCAAACCAGAAAAATCATGTATCTACCCTAACCCTAAACTATGTCTTATGAAGTCAAGAATGAAGAGACGTGATTTTGGGTTTCAAACATGGAAATTTCAAAAACCTTCCCAAAAGATTCATTTTTGAGTGACTAAGAAGGATGCAGGCTTACCTTTTTATTTTCATGTTATAAACTTGTTTAAATCTTGGTTAAACCTAGGATTTGACCAAGATCAAATGGACATAAAAATTTAGAAAAAATCAAAAAAATGAAAACCAAAGCACATAGTATTCTCATGTCACATATAGTAAGCATTCAAGTTGATAAACAAGGTCTAAACATATTCAAACAACAAATCATGTATCTACCCCCTAACCATAAACTCTGTCTTATGAAGTCAAGCATGAAGAGAAGTGGTTTTGTGTTTCAAACATGGAAATTTCAAAAACCTCCCAAAAGCTTCATTTTAGAGTGACTAAGAAGGATCCAGGCTTACCTTATCATTTTCATGTTTTAAACTTGTTCAAATCTTGGTCAAACTTATGATTTGACCAAATTCAAATGGGCATAGAAATTGGGAGGAATGGTACATGAATTACAATTCAAGAAAACACAAGGTAACTTAAATACTTGGATGCCCCAAAGATGTGTGGAAGCCCAAAACAATGGCAAAACATGTGCACACGCAGCATCCAATTCAAGTAGAACACATACCAGGCACCAATAGTTTGACCTAAATTTGAAATCAAAGAGAAGGTGGTTAGAAAAAATCGAAATTGGCAAAGCAAAGCATGAAATCATGAATTTGTGATGCACTATAGCTATGAAAAGTATAAAACAATGCATACCAAAATGATTTTTTTAGAGGAATACTAGTTCAACTTATTTAATTTTATATTAGTAGCCCGAAATCGAACCAGTAGTTGGATATTTTTGAACTTGATCTGTAGTAGTGGGCAAAACCCTAGATTAACCTATTTAATCATAGATTCGTAGGTCGATTTTTCTACTTTTATATTATTACTATGCAGCACACGTGTGTTTGCCCGTCGAGTGAAACTCGGAGGAAGAGGGATCACTCGGAAGGAGAGAAGAAGGGAGAGAATTATGGTGTCTGCCCTTTTTCGGGTGATGATGTTGACTGTTCTGCAGGTTTTGTCAGTGAGCAGGAGGTGCGAGCGAGCGAGCGAGTCGAGCGAGGCCGAGAATGAGAGATTTTTTTTTGTGAGAGGGACAACCGAATCCTGAAGGACCCAGAGACTTCCAGTACGCATCCTGATGAGTTTGCGTACCTACCGCACTTGGCTTGTGCTCACTGAAGTGTGGGACCTCACGCATGGGCACCACACGTAAGTGACAGACCTGTTGGTTTAAAAACTCGGTTGATTATTATACTACTCCTATGGATTCAAGGGTAGGAAAGCCAAGTTAACTCATTTACATGACATTATTTTTTCCATGAAGCCAAGTTAACTCATATATCAATTGGTACATTTTGGAGTGCCTAAGAAGGATCCAGACTTACTTTCTCATTTTCATGTTTTAAACATGTTTAAATCGTGGTCAAACCTATGATTTGACCAAGATTCAAATGGGCATAAAAATTCAAAAAAATCAACAAAAAAAACATGTCGTCTTCTTATGTCATGTAGTAAGCACTCAAGGTGATAAACATGGTCTAGACATATTCAAACCAGAGAAATCGATCATATATCTACCCCTAACCCTTAACTTTGTCTTCTGAAGTGTCGATCAAGCACGAAGAGAAGTCGTTTTGGGTTTCAAACATGGAAATTTCAAAAACTTCCCAAAAGCTTCACTTTGGAGTGACTAAGAAGGATCGATGCATGCTTACCTTTTTATTTTCATGTTTTATACTTGTTTAAATCTTGGTCAAACCTAGGATTTGACCAAGATTCAAAATGTGCATCAAAATTCAAAAAAAATTAGAAAAATTTAAAACCAAATTAAAGCACAAAGTTTTCTTATGTCATATAGTAAGCATTAAAGTTGATAAACAAGGTCTAGACACATATTCAAACAAAAGACAAATCATGTATCTACACCACTAACCCCTAAACTCTATCTTATGAAGTCAACAGCATGAAGAGAAGTGGTTTTGGGTTTCAAACATGGAAATTTCAAAAACCTCCCAAAAGCTTCATTTTAGAGTGACTAATAATATAAGAAGGATCCATGCTTACCACCTTTTCATTTTCATATTTTAAACTTGTTTAAATCTATGTCAAATTACACCTATGATTGACCAAAAGATTCAAATGGGCATAAAATTTTAAAAAAAAATCAGAAAAATGAAAAACGAAAGCATATAGTCTTCTTATGTCATATAGTAAGCATTCAAGTTGATAAACAAGGTTTGCACATATTCAAACCTAGGCAAAGCATGTATCTACCCCATAGCCCCTAAACTCTATCTTATGAAGTCAAACATGAAGAGAAGTGGTTTTGGGTTTCAAACATGAAAATTTCAAGAACATCCCAAAAATTTCATTTTAGAGTGACTATAAGAAGGATACATGCTTCCCCTTTTCATTTTCATGTTTTATACTTGTTTAAATCTTGGTCAAACCTAGGATTTGACAAAGATTCAAATGTGCATCAAAATTAAAAAAAAAATAGAAACCAAAGCACATAGTTTTCTTATGTCATATAGTAAGCATTAAAGTTGATAAATAAGGTCTAGATATATTCAAACAAGAAAAATCATGTATCTACCCCTAACCCTAAACTCTGTCTTATGTAGTCAAGCATGAAGAGAAGTGGTTTTGGGTTTCAAACTTGGAAATTTAAAGAACCTCCTAAAAGCTCCATTTTAGAGTGACTAAGAAGGATCCATGCTTACCTTTTATTTTCATGTTTTAAACATGTTCAAATCTTGATCAAACCGTACCTAGGATTTGACCAAGATTCAAATGGGCACAAAAATTCAAAAAAATTGAAAAACCAAAGCACATAGCCTTCTTATGTCATATAGTAAGCACTCAAGTTGGTAAACAAGGTCTAGACATATTCAAACCAGAAAAATCTTGTATCTACCCCTAACCCTAAACTTTGTCTTATGAAGTCAAGCACGAAGAGAAGTCGTTTTGGGTTTCAAACATGGAAATTTCAAAAACCCTTCCCAAAAGCCTCATTTTGGAGTGACTAAGAAGGATGTAGGCTTACCTTTTCATTTTCATGTTTTAAACTTGTTTAAATCTTGGTTAAACCTATGATTTGACCAAGAGCAAATGGGCATAAAAATTCAGAAAAAATCAAAAAATGAAAACCAAAGCACATAGTATTCTTATGTCATATATTAAGCATTCAAGTTGATAAACAAGGTCTAGACATATTCAAACCAGAAAAATCATGTATCTACCCTAACCCTAAACTATGTCTTATGAAGTCAAGAATGAAGAGACGTGGTTTTGGGTTTCAAACATGGAAATTTCAAAAACCTTCCCAAAAGATTCATTTTTGAGTGACTAAGAAGGATGCAGGCTTACCTTTTTATTTTCATGTTATAAACTTGTTTAAATCTTGGTTAAACCTAGGATTTGACCAAGATCAAATGGACATAAAAATTCAGAAAAAATCAAAAAAATGAAAACCAAAGCACATAGTATTCTCATGTCACATATAGTAAGCATTCAAGTTGATAAACAAGGTCTAAACATATTCAAACAACAAATCATGTATCTACTCCCTAACCATAAACTCTGTCTTATGAAGTCAAGCATGAAGAGAAGAGGTTTTGTGTTTCAAACATGGAAATTTCAAAAACCTCCCAAAAGCTTCATTTTAGAGTGACTAAGAAGGATCCAGGCTTACCTTATCATTTTCATGTTTTAAACTTGTTCAAATCTTGGTCAAACTTATGATTTGACCAAATTCAAATGGGCATAGAAATTGGGAGGAATGGTACATGAATTACAATTCAAGAAAACACAAGGTAACTTAAATACTTGGATGCCCCAAAGATGTGTGGAAGCCCAAAACAATGGCAAAACATGTGCACACGCAGCATCCAATTCAAGTAGAACACATACCAGGCACCAATAGTTTGACCTAAATTTGAAATCAAAGAGAAGGTGGTTAGAAAAAATCGAAATTGGCAAAGCAAAGCATGAAATCATGAATTTGTGATGCACTATAGCTATGAAAAGTATAAAACAATGCATACCAAAATGATTTTTTTTAGAGGAATACTAGTTCAACTTATTTAATTTTATATTAGTAGCCCGAAATCGAACCAGTAGTTGGATATTTTTGAACTTGATCTGTAGTAGTGGGCAAAACCCTAGATTAACCTATTTAATCATAGATTCGTAGGTCGATTTTTCTACTTTTATATTATTACTATGCAGCACACGTGTGTTTGCCCGTCGAGTGAAACTCGGAGGAAGAGGGATCACTCGGAAGGAGAGAAGAAGGGAGAGAATTATGGTGTCTGCCCTTTTTCGGGTGATGATGTTGACTGTTCTGCAGGTTTTGTCAGTGAGCAGGAGGTGCAAGCGAGCGAGCGAGCGAGTCGAGCGAGGCAGAGAATGAGAGATTTTTTTTGTGAGAGGGACAACCGAATCCTGAAGGACCCAGAGACTTCCAGTACGCATCCTGCTGAGTTTGCGTACCTACCACACTTGGCTTGTGCTCACTGAAGTGTGGGACCTCACGCATGGGCACCACACGTAAGTGACAGACCTGTTGGTTTAAAAACTCGGTTGATTATTATACTACTCCTATGGATTCAAGGGTAGGAAAGCCAAGTTAACTCATTTACATGACATTATTTTTTTCCATGAAGCCAAGTTAACTCATATATCAATTGGTACATTTTGGAGTGACTAAGAAGGATCCAGACTTACTTTCTCATTTTCATGTTTTAAACATGTTTAAATCATGGTCAAACCTATGATTTGACCAAGATTCAAATGGGCATAAAAATTCAAAAAAATCAACAACAAAAAAACATGTCGTCTTCTTATGTCATGTAGTAAGCACTCAAGGTGATAAACATGGTCTAGACATATTCAAACCAGAGAAATCGATCATATATCTACCCCTAACCCTTAACTTTGTCTTCTGAAGTGTCGATCAAGCACGAAGAGAAGTCGTTTTGGGTTTCAAACATGGAAATTTCAAAAACTTCCCAAAAGCTTCACTTTGGAGTGACTAAGAAGGATCGATGCATGCTTACCTTTTCATTTTCATGTTTTATACTTGTTTAAATCTTGGTCAAACCTAGGATTTGACCATGATTCAAAATGTGCATCAAAATTCAAAAAAAATTAGAAAAATTTAAAACCAAATTAAAGCACAAAGTTTTCTTATGTCATATAGTAAGCATTAAAGTTGATAAACAAGGTCTAGACACATATTCAAACAAAAGACAAATCATGTATCTACACCACTAACCCCTAAACTCTATCTTATGAAGTCAACAGCATGAAGAGAAGTGGTTTTGGGTTTCAAACATGGAAATTTCAAAAACCTCCCAAAAGCTTCATTTTAGAGTGACTAATAATATAAGAAGGATCCATGCTTACCACCTTTTCATTTTCATATTTTAAACTTGTTTAAATCTGTGTCAAATTACACCTATGATTTGACCAAAAGATTCAAATGGGCATAAAATTTTAAAAAAAATCCGAAAAATGAAAAACGAAAGCATATAGTCTTCTTATGTCATATAGTAAGCATTCAAGTTGATAAACAAGGTTTGCACATATTCAAACCTAGGCAAATCATGTATCTACCCCCTAGCCCCTAAACTGTATCTTATGAAGTCAAGCATGAAGAGAAGTGGTTTTGGGTTTCAAACATGAAAATTTCAAGAACATCCCAAAAATTTCATTTTAGAGTGACTATAAGAAGGATACATGCTTCCCCTTTTCATTTTCATGTTTTATACTTGCTTAAATCTTGGTCAAACCTAGGATTTGACAAAGATTCAAATGTGCATCAAAATTAAAAAAAAAAATAGAAATCAAAGCACATAGTTTTCTTATGTCATATAGTAAGCATTAAAATTGATAAACAAGGTCTAGATATATTCAAACAAGAAAAATCATGTATCTACCCCTAACCCTAAACTCTTTCTTATGTAGTCAAGCATGAAGAGAAGTGGTTTTGGGTTTCAAACTTGGAAATTTAAAGAACCTCCTAAAAGCTTCATTTTAGAGTGACTAAGAAGGATCCATGCTTACCTTTTATTTTCATGTTTTAAACATGTTCAAATCTTGATCAAACCATACCTAGGATTTGACCAAGATTCAAATGGGCACAAAAATTCAAAAAAATTGAAAAACCAAAGCACATAGCCTTCTTATATCATATAGTAAGCACTCTAGTTGGTAAACAAGGTCTAGACATATTCAAACCAGAAAAATCTTGTATCTACCCCTAACCCTAAACTTTGTCTTATGAAGTCAAGCACGAAGAGAAGTTGTTTTGGGTTTCAAACATGGAAATTTCAAAAACCCTTCCCAAAACCCTCATTTTGGAGTGACTAAGAAGGATGCAGGCTTACCTTTTCATTTTCATGTTTTAAACTTGTTTAAATCTTGGTTAAACCTATGATTTGACCAAGAGCAAATGGGCATAAAAATTCAGAAAAAATCAAAAAATGAAAACCAAAGCACATAGTATTCTTATGTCATATATTAAGCATTCAAGTTGATAAACAAGGTCTAGACATATTCAAACCAGAAAAATCATGTATCTACCCTAACCCTAAACTATGTCTTATGAAGTCAAGAATGAAGAGACGTGGTTTTGGGTTTCAAACATGGAAATTTCAAAAACCTTCCCAAAAGATTCATTTTTGAGTGACTAAGAAGGATACAGGCTTCCCTTTTCATTTTCATGTTATAAACTTGTTTAAATCTTGGTTAAACCTAGGATTTGACCAAGATCAAATGGACATAAAAATTCAGAAAAAATCAAAAAAATGAAAACCAAAGCACATAGTATTCTCATGTCACATATAGTAAGCATTCAAGTTGATAAACAAGGTCTAAACATATTCAAACAACAAATCATGTATCTACTCCCTAACCATAAACTCTGTCTTATGAAGTCAAGCATGAAGAGAAGAGGGTTTGTGTTTCAAACATGGAAATTTCAAAAACCTCCCAAAAGCTTCATTTTAGAGTGACTAAGAAGGATCCAGGCTTACCTTATCATTTTCATGTTTTAAACTTGTTCAAATCTTGGTCAAACTTATGATTTGACCAAATTCAAATGGGCATAGAAATTGGGAGGAATGGTACATGAATTACAATTCAAGAAAACACAAGGTAACTTAAATACTTGGATGCCCCAAAGATGTGTGGAAGCCCAAAACAATGGCAAAACATGTGCACACGCAGCATCCAATTCAAGTAGAACACATACCAGGCACCAATAGTTTGACCTAAATTTGAAATCAAAGAGAAGGTGGTTAGAAAAAATCGAAATTGGCAAAGCAAAGCATGAAATCATGAATTTGTGATGCACTATAGCTATGAAAAGTATAAAACAACGCATACCAAAATGATTTTTTTAGAGGAATACTAGTTCAACTTATTTAATTTTATATTAGTAGCCCGAAATCGAACCAGTAGTTGGATATTTCTGAACTTGATCTGTAGTAGTGGGCAAAACCCTAGATTAACCTATTTAATCATAGATTCGTAGGTCGATTTTTCTACTTTTATATTATTACTATGCAGCACACGTGTGTTTGCCCGTCGAGTGAAACTCGGAGGAAGAGGGATCACTCGGAAGGAGAGAAGAAGGGAGAGAATTATGGTGTCTGCCCTTTTTCGGGTGATGATGTTGACTGTTCTGCAGGTTTTGTCAGTGAGCAGGAGGTGCGAGCGAGCGAGCGAGTCGAGCGAGGCCGAGAATGAGAGATTTTTTGTGTGAGAGGGACAACCGAATCCTGAAGGACCCAGAGACTTCCAGTACGAATCCTCATGAGTTTGCGTACCTACCGCACTTGGCTTGTGCTCACTGAAGTGTGGGACCTCACGCATGGGCACCACACGTAAGTGACAGACCTGTTGGTTTAAAAACTCGGTTGATTATTATACTACTCCTATGGATTCAAGGGTAGGAAAGCCAAGTTAACTCATTTACATGACATTATTTTTTCCATGAAGCCAAGTTAACTCATATATCAATTGGTACATTTTGGAGTGACTAAGAAGGATCCAGACTTACTTTCTCATTTTCATGTTTTAAACATGTTTAAATCGTGGTCAAACCTATGATTTGACCAAGATTCAAATGGGCATAAAAATTCAAAAAAATCAACAAAAAAACATGTCGTCTTCTTATGTCATGTAGTAAGCACTCAAGGTGATAAACATGGTCTAGACATATTCAAACCAGAGAAATCGATCATATATCTACCCCTAACCATTAACTTTGTCTTCTGAAGTGTCGATCAAGCACGAAGAGAAGTCGTTTTGGGTTTCAAACATGGAAATTTCAAAAACTTCCCAAAAGCTTCACTTTGGAGTGACTAAGAAGGATCGATGCATGCTTACCTTTTCATTTTCATGTTTTATACTTGTTTAAATCTTGGTCAAACCTAGGATTTGACCAAGATTCAAAATGTGCATCAAAATTCAAAAAAAATTAGAAAAATTTAAAACCAAATTAAAGCACAAAGTTTTCTTATGTCATATAGTAAGCATTAAAGTTGATAAACAAGGTCTAGACACATATTCAAACAAAAGACAAATCATGTATCTACACCACTAACCCCTAAACTCTATCTTATGAAGTCAACATCATGAAGAGAAGTGGTTTTGGGTTTCAAACATGGAAATTTCAAAAACCTCCCAAAAGCTTCATTTTAGAGTGACTAATAATATAAGAAGGATCCATGCTTACCACCTTTTCATTTTCATATTTTAAACTTGTTTAAATCTGTGTCAAATTACACCTATGATTTGACCAAAAGATTCAAATGGGCATAAAATTTTAAAAAAAATCCGAAAAATGAAAAACGAAAGCATATAGTCTTCTTATGTCATATAGTAAGCATTCAAGTTGATAAACAAGGTTTGCACATATTCAAACCTAGGCAAATCATGTATCTACCCCCTAGCCCCTAAACTGTATCTTATGAAGTCAAGCATGAAGAGAAGTGGTTTTGGGTTTCAAACATGAAAATTTCAAGAACATCCCAAAAATTTCATTTTAGAGTGACTATAAGAAGGATACATGCTTCCCCTTTTCATTTTCATGTTTTATACTTGTTTAAATCTTGGTCAAACCTAGGATTTGACAAAGATTCAAATGTGCATCAAAATTAAAAAAATTAAAAAATTAGAAACCAAAGCACATAGTTTTCTTATGTCATATAGTAAGCATTAAAGTTGATAAACAAGGTCTAGATATATTCAAACAAGAAAAATCATGTATCTACCCCTAACCCTAAACTCTGTCTTATGTAGTCAAGCATGAAGAGAAGTGGTTTTGGGTTTCAAACTTGGAAATTTAAAGAACCTCCTAAAAGCTTCATTTTAGAGTGACTAAGAAGGATCCATGCTTACCTTTTATTTTCACGTTTTAAACATGTTCAAATCTTGATCAAACCGTACCTTGGATTTGACCAAGATTCAAATGGGCACAAAAATTCAAAAAAATTGAAAAACCAAAGCACATAGCCTTCTTATGTCATATAGTAAGCACTCAAGTTGGTAAACAAGGTCTAGACATATTCAAACCAGAAAAATCTTGTATCTACCCCTAACCCTAAACTTTGTCATATGAAGTCAAGCACGAAGAGAAGTTGTTTTGGGTTTCAAACATGGAAATTTCAAAAACCCTTCCCAAAAGCCTCATTTTGGAGTGACTAAGAAGGATGCAGGCTTACCTTTTCATTTTCATGTTTTAAACTTGTTTAAATCTTGGTTAAACCTATGATTTGACCAAGAGCAAATGGGCATAAAAATTCAGAAAAAAACAAAAAATGAAAACCAAAGCACATAGTATTCTTATGTCATATATTAAGCATTCAAGTTGATAAACAAGGTCTAGACATATTCAAACCAGAAAAATCATGTATCTACCCTAACCCTAAACTATGTCTTATAAAGTCAAGAATGAAGAGACGTGGTTTTGGGTTTCAAACATGGAAATTTCAAAAACCTTCCCAAAAGATTCATTTTTGAGTGACTAAGAAGGATGCAGGCTTACCTTTTTATTTTCATGTTATAAACTTGTTTAAATCTTGGTTAAACCTAGGATTTGACCAAGATCAAATGGACATAAAAATTCAGAAAAAATCAAAAAAATGAAAACCAAAGCACATAGTATTCTCATGTCACATATAGTAAGCATTCAAGTTGATAAACAAGGTCTAAACATATTCAAACAACAAATCATGTATCTACTCCCTAACCATAAACTCTGTCTTATGAAGTCAAGCATGAAGAGAAGTGGTTTTGTGTTTCAAACATGGAAATTTCAAAAACCTCCCAAAAGCTTCATTTTAGAGTGACTAAGAAGGATCCAGGCTTACCTTATCATTTTCATGTTTTAAACTTGTTCAAATCTTGGTCAAACTTATGATTTGACCAAATTCAAATGGGCATAGAAATTGGGAGGAATGGTACATGAATTACAATTCAAGAAAACACAATGTAACTTAAATACTTGGATGCCCCAAAGATGTGTGGAAGCCCAAAACAATGGCAAAACATGTGCACACGCAGCATCCAATTCAAGTAGAACACATACCAGGCACCAATAGTTTGACCTAAATTTGAAATCAAAGAGAAGGTGGTTAGAAAAAATCGAAATTGGCAAAGCAAAGCATGAAATCATGAATTTGTGATGCACTATAGCTATGAAAAGTATAAAACAATGCATACCAAAATGATTTTTTTTAGAGGAATACTAGTTCAACTTATTTAATTTTATATTAGTAGCCCGAAATCGAACCAGTAGTTGGATATTTTTGAACTTGATCTGTAGTAGTGGGCAAAACCCTAGATTAACCTATTTAATCATAGATTCGTAGGTCGATTTTTCTACTTTTATATTATTACTATGCAGCACACGTGTGTTTGCCCGTCGAGTGAAACTCGGAGGAAGAGGGATCACTCGGAAGGAGAGAAGAAGGGAGAGAATTATGGTGTCTGCCCTTTTTCGGGTGATGATGTTGACTATTCTGCAGGTTTTGTCAGTGAGCAGGAGGTGCGAGCGAGCGAGCGAGTCGAGCGAGGCCGAGAATGAGAGATTTTTTTTGTGAGAGGGACAACCAAATCCTGAAGGACCCAGAGACTTCCAGTACGCATCCTCATGAGTTTGCGTACCTACCGCACTTGGCTTGTGCTCACTGAAGTGTGGGACCTCACGCATGGGCACCACACGTAAGTGACAGACCTGTTGGTTTAAAAACTCGGTTGATTATTATACTACTCCTATGGATTCAAGGGTAGGAAAGCCAAGTTAACTCATTTACATGACATTATTTTTTCCATGAAGCCAAGTTAACTCATATATCAATTGGTACATTTTGGAGTAACTTTGTCTTCTGAAGTGTCGATCAAGCACGAAGAGAAGTCGTTTTGGGTTTCAAACATGGAAATTTCAAAAACTTCCCAAAAGCTTCACTTTGGAGTGACTAAGAAGGATCGATGCATGCTTACCTTTTCATTTTCATGTTTTATACTTGTTTAAATCTTGGTCAAACCTAGGATTTGACCAAGATTCAAAATGTGCATCAAAATTTAAAAAAAAATAGAAAAATTTAAAACCAAATTAAAGCACAAAGTTTTCTTATGTCATATAGTAAGCATTAAAGTTGATAAACAAGGTCTAGACACATATTCAAACAAAAGACAAATCATGTATCTACACCACTAACCCCTAAACTCTATCTTATGAAGTCAACAGCATGAAGAGAAGTGGTTTTGGGTTTCAAACATGGAAATTTCAAAAACCTCCCAAAAGCTTCATTTTAGAGTGACTAATAATATAAGAAGGATCCATGCTTACCACCTTTTCATTTTCATATTTTAAACTTGTTTAAATCTGTGTCAAATTACACCTATGATTTGACCAAAAGATTCAAATGGGCATAAAATTTTAAAAAAAATCAGAAAAATGAAAAACGAAAGCATATAGTCTTCTTATGTCATATAGTAAGCATTCAAGTTGATAAACAAGGTTTGCACATATTCAAACCTAGGCAAATCACGTATCTACCCCCTAGCCCCTAAATTGTATCTTATGAAGTCAAGCATGAAGAGAAGTGGTTTTGGGTTTCAAACATGAAAATTTCAAGAACATCCCAAAAATTTCATTTTAGAGTGACTATAAGAAGGATACATGCTTCCCCTTTTCATTTTCATGTTTTATACTTGTTTAAATCTTGGTCAAACCTAGGATTTGACAAAGATTCAAATGTGCATCAAAATTAAAAAAAAATTAAAAATTAGAAACCAAAGCACATTGTTTTCTTATGTCATATAGTAAGCATTAAAGTTGATAAACAAGGTCTAGATATATTCAAACAAGAAAAATCATGTATCTACCCCTAACCCTAAACTCTGTCTTATGTAGTCAAGCATGAAGAGAAGTGGTTTTGGGTTTCAAACTTGGAAATTTAAAGAACCTCCTAAAAGCTTCATTTTAGAGTGACTAAGAAGGATCCATGCTTACCTTTTATTTTCATGTTTTAAACATGTTCAAATCTTGATCAAACCGTACCTAGGATTTGACCAAGATTCAAATGGGCACAAAAATTCAAAAAAATTGAAAAACCAAAGCACATAGCCTTCTTATGTCATATAGTAAGCACTCAAGTTGGTAAACAAGGTCTAGACATATTCAAACCAGAAAAATCTTGTATCTACCCCTAACCCTAAACTTTGTCTTATGAAGTCAAGCACGAAGAGAAGTTGTTTTGGGTTTCAAACATGGAAATTTCAAAAACCCTTCCCAAAAGCCTCATTTTGGAGTGACTAAGAAGGATGCAGGCTTACCTTTTCATTTTCATGTTTTAAACTTGTTTAAATCTTGGTTAAACCTATGATTTGACCAAGAGCAAATGGGCATAAAAATTCAGAAAAAATCAAAAAATGAAAACCAAAGCACATAGTATTCTTATGTCATATATTAAGCATTCAAGTTGATAAACAAGGTCTAGACATATTCAAACCAGAAAAATCATGTATCTACCCTAACCCTAAACTATGTCTTATGAAGTCAAGAATGAAGAGACGTGGTTTTGGGTTTCAAACATGGAAATTTCAAAAACCTTCCCAAAAGATTCATTTTTGAGTGACTAAGAAGGATGCAGGCTTACCTTTTTATTTTCATGTTATAAACTTGTTTAAATCTTGGTTAAACCTAGGATTTGACCAAGATCAAATGGACATAAAAATTCAGAAAAAATCAAAAAAATGAAAACCAAAGCACATAGTATTCTCATGTCACATATAGTAAGCATTCAACTTGATAAACAAGGTCTAAACATATTCAAACAATAAATCATGTATCTACCGCCTAACCATAAACTCTGTCTTTTGAAGTCAAGCATGAAGAGAAGTGGTTTTGTGTTTCAAACATGGAAATTTCAAAAACCTCCCAAAAGCTTCATTTTAGAGTGACTAAGAAGGATCCAGGCTTACCTTATCATTTTCATGTTTTAAACTTGTTCAAATCTTGGTCAAACTTATGATTTGACCAAATTCAAATGGGCATAGAAATTGGGAGGAATGGTACATGAATTACAATTCAAGAAAACACAAGGTAACTTAAATACTTGGATGCCCCAAAGATGTGTGGAAGCCCAAAACAATGGCAAAACATGTGCACACGTAGCATCCAATTCAAGTAGAACACATACCAGGCACCAATAGTTTGACCTAAATTTGAAATCAAAGAGAAGGTGGTTAGAAAAAATCGAAATTGGCAAAGCAAAGCATGAAATCATGAATTTGTGATGCACTATAGCTATGAAAAGTATAAAACAATGCATACCAAAATGATTTTTTTAGAGGAATACTAGTTCAACTTATTTAATTTTATATTAGTAGCCCGAAATCGAACCAGTAGTGGATATTTTTGAACTTGATCTGTAGTAGTGGGCAAAACCCTAGATTAACCTATTTAATCATAGATTCGTAGGTCGATTTTTCTACTTTTATATTATTACTATGCAGCACACGTGTGTTTGCCCGTCGAGTGAAACTCAGAGGAAGAGGGATCACTCGGAAGGAGAGAAGAAGGGAGAGAATTATGGTGTCTGCCCTTTTTCGGGTGATGATGTTGACTGTTCTGCAGGTTTTGTCAGTGAGCAGGAGGTGCGAGCGAGCGAGCGAGGCCGAGAATGAGAGATTTTTTTTTTTGTGAGAGGGACAACCGAATCTTGAAGGACCCAGAGACTTCCAGTACGCATCCTGATGAGTTTGCGTACCTACTGCACTTGGCTTGTGCTCACTGAAGTGTGGGACCTCACGCATGGGCACCACACGTAAGTGACAGACCTGTTGGTTTAAAAACTCGGTTGATTATTATACTACTCCTATGGATTCAAGGGTAGGAAAGCCAAGTTAACTCATTTACATGACATTATTTTTTCCATTAAGCCAAGTTAACTCATATATCAATTGGTACATTTTGGAGTGACTAAGAAGGATCCAGACTTACTTTCTCATTTTCTTGTTTTAAACATGTTTAAATCGTGGTCAAACCTATGATTTGACCAAGATTCAAATGGGCATAAAAATTCAAAAAAATCAACAACAAAAAACATGTCGTCTTCTTATGTCATGTAGTAAGCACTCAAGGTGATAAACATGGTCTAGACATATTCAAACCAGAGAAATCGATCATATATCTACCCCTAACCCTTAACTTTGTCTTCTGAAGTGTCGATCAAGCACGAAGAGAAGTCGTTTTGGGTTTCAAACATGGAAATTTCAAAAACTTCCCAAAAGCTTCACTTTGGAGTGACTAAGAAGGATCGATGCATGCTTACCTTTTCATTTTCATGTTTTATACTTGTTTAAATCTTGGTCAAACCTAGGATTTGACCAAGATTCAAAATGTGCATCAAAATTCAAAAAAAATTAGAAAAATTTAAAACCAAATTAAAGCACAAAGTTTTCTTATGTCATATAGTAAGCATTAAAGTTGATAAACAAGGTATAGACACATATTCAAACAAAAGACAAATCATGTATCTACACCACTAACCCCTAAACTCTATCTTATGAAGTCAACAGCATGAAGAGAAGTGGTTTTGGGTTTCAAACATGGAAATTTCAAAAACCTCCCAAAAGCTTCATTTTAGAGTGACTAATAATATAAGAAGGATCCATGCTTACCACCTTTTCATTTTCATATTTTAAACTTGTTTAAATCTGTGTCAAATTACACCTATGATTTGACCAAAAGATTCAAATGGGCATAAAATTTAAAAAAAAAATCAGAAAAATGAAAAATGAAAGCATATAGTCTTCTTATGTCATATAGTAAGCATTCAAGTTGATAAACAAGGTTTGCACATATTCAAACCTAGGCAAATCATGTATCTACCCCTAGCCCCTAAACTGTATCTTATGAAGTCAAGCATGAAGAGAAGTGGTTTTGGGTTTCAAACATGAAAATTTCAAGAACATCCCAAAAACTTCATTTTAGAGTGACTATAAGAAGGATACATGCTTCCCCTTTTCATTTTCATATTTTATACTTGTTTAAATCTTGGTCAAACCTAGGATTTGACAAAGATTCAAATGTGCATCAAAATTAAAAAAAATTAAAAAATTTAAAACCAAAGCACATAGTTTTCCTATGTCATATAGTAAGTATTAAAGTTGATAAACAAGGTCAAGATATATTCAAACAAGAAAAATCATGTATCTACCCCTAACCCTAAACTCTGTCTTATGTAGTCAAGCATGAAGAGAAGTGGTTTTTCGTTTCAAACTTGGAAATTTAAAGAACCTCCTAAAAGCTTCATTTTAGAGTGACTAAGAAGGATCCATGCTTACCTTTTATTTTCATGTTTTAAACATGTTCAAATCTTGATCAAACCGTACCTAGGATTTGACCAAGATTCAAATGGGCACAAAAATTCAAAAAAATTGAAAAACCAAAGCACATAGCCTTCTTATGTCATATAGTAAGCACTCAAGTTGGTAAACAAGGTCTAGACATATTCAAACCAGAAAAATCTTGTATCTACCCCTAACCCTAAACTTTGTCATATGAAGTAAAGCACGAAGAGAAGTCGTTTTGGGTTTCAAACATGGAAATTTCAAAAACCCTTCCCAAAAGCCTCATTTTGGAGTGACTAAGAAGGATGCAGGCTTACCTTTTCATTTTCATGTTTTAAACTTGTTTAAATCTTGGTTAAACCTATGATTTGACCAAGAGCAAATGGGCATAAAAATTCAGAAAAAATCAAAAAATGAAAACCAAAGCACATAGTATTCTTATGTCATATATTAAGCATTCAAGTTGATAAACAAGGTCTAGACATATTCAAACCATAAAAATCATGTATCTACCCTAACCCTAAACTATGTCTTATGAAGTCAAGAATGAAGAGACGTGGTTTTGGGTTTCAAACATGGAAATTTCAAAAACCTTCCCAAAAGATTCATTTTAGAGTGACTAATAATATAAGAAGGATCCATGCTTACCACCTTTTCATTTTCACATTTTAAACTTGTTTAAATCTGTGTCTCAAATTACACCTATGATTTGACCAAAAGATTCAAATGGGCATAAAATTTTAAAAAAAAATCAGAAAAATGAAAAACGAAAGCATATAGTCTTCTTATGTCATATAGTAAGCATTCAAGTTGATAAACAAGGTTTGGACATATTCAAACCTAGGCAAAGCATGTATCTACCCCCTGGCCCCTAAACTCTATCTTATGAAGTAAAGCATGAAGAGAAGTGGTTTTGGGTTTCAAACATGAAAATTTCAAGAACATCCCAAAAATTTCATTTTAGAGTGACTATAAGAAGGATACATGCTTCCCCTTTTCATTTTCATGTTTTATACTTGTTTAAAGTCTTGGTCAAACCTAGGATTTGACAAAGATTCAAATGTGCATCAAAATTAAAAAAAATAAAAAATTAAAAACCAAAGCACATAGTTTTCTTATGTCATATAGTAAGCATTAAAGTTGATAAACAAGGTCTAGATATATTCAAACAAGAAAAATCATGTATCTACCCCTAACCCTAAACTCTGTCTTATGTAGTCGAGCATGAAGAGAAGTGGTTTTGGGTTTCAAACATGGAAATTTCAAAAACCTCCTAAAAGCTTCATTTTAGAGTGACTAAGAAGGATCCATGCTTACCTTTTATTTTAATGTTTTAAACATGTTCAAATCTTGATCAAACCGTACCTAGGATTTGACCAAGATTCAAATGGGCACAAAAATTCAAAAAAAATGAAAAACCAAAGCACATAGCCTTCTTATGTCATATAGTAAGCACTCAAGTTGGTAAACAAGGTCTAGACATATTCAAACCAGAAATATCTTGTATCTACCCCTAACCCTAAACTTTGTCTTATGAAGTCAAGCACGAAGAGAAGTCATTTTGGGTTTCAAACATGGAAATTTCAAAAACCTTCCCAAAAGCCTCATTTTGGAGTGACTAAGAAGGATGCAGGCTTACCTTTTCATTTTCATGTTTTAAACTTGTTTAAATCTTGGTTAAACCTATGATTTGACCAAGAGCAAATGGGCATAAAAATTCAGAAAAAATCAAAAAATGAAAACCAAAGCACATAGTATTCTTATGTCATATATTAAGCATTCAAGTTGATAAACAAGGTCTAGACATATTCAAACCAGAAAAATCATGTATCTACCCTAACCCTAAACTATGTCTTATGAAGTCAAGAATGAAGAGACGTGGTTTTGGGTTTCAAACATGGAAATTTCAAGAACCCCCCAAAAGCTTCATTTTAGAGTGACTAAGAAGGATCCAGGTCGAGCTTACCTTTTTTTTCATGTTTTAAACTTGTTCAAATCTTGGTCAAACCTAGGGTTTGACCAAGATTCAAATGGGCATAAAAAAATGAAAAACCAAAGCACATAGCCTTCTTATGTCATATAATAAGCACTCAAGTTGATAAACAAGGTCTAGACATATTCAAACCAGAAAAATCATGTATCTACCCCTAACCCTAAACTCTATCTTACGAAGTCGAGCATGAAGAGAAGTGGTTTTGGGTTTCAAACATGGAAATTTCAAAAACCTCCCAAAAGCTTCATTTCAGAGTGACTAAGAAGGATCCAGACCGGGCTTACATTTTATTTTCATATTTTAAACTTGTTCAAATCTTGGTCAAACGTACCTAGGATTTGACCAAGATTCAAATGGGCATAAAATTTCAAAAAAAATGAAAAAAAAATGAAAAACCAAAGCACATAGCCTTCTTATGTCATATAGTAAGAACTCAAGTTGATAAACAAGGTCTAGACATATTCAAACCAGAAAAATCATGTATCTACCCCTAAGCCTAAACTTTGTCTTATGAAGTCAATCACGAAGAGAAGTCGTTTTGGGTTTCAAACATGGAAATTTCAAATACCTTCCCAAAAGCTTCATTTTGGAGTGACTAAGAAGGATGCAGGCTTACCTTTTCATTTTCAGGGTTTAAACATGTTTAAATAAGGAAGCGTGGTTCTGAAACCTCATACACATTGTTGCAAAAGTAATTACATCACCTAAACAATACTACTAGTTCATAATTCTAAACTTATGTACAATCTTGGAAACATATAACGCGAGCCTAGTTCACCAATTATCGTCATCCCTCTTGATGCGCTTGCCGGTGCCGCTTGTACCTGCCTCCCATGGGTTGGCAGTCCAAGTTCTGCACTCGTTCGCACTTCGTGTGTCGGGAATCCTTGTTGGAGCTTCCCAACTAGATACAGGCCCTGCCCTTGCTAGCTCACCACATCCAGCCGTTGCCCTAGCTTGCTCACCATGTGAACCGCCATCCCACGGAGACCCCGAAGTAGGTTCGCACGGGTCCTTTATCCATGGTGGCATATTCTTCGGATCAAATGGTATGTTGTACCTAAAGCAATAAGATACAAATTCCTAGTAGGTTGTCCCGACAAACTGCTTCTTCTCGTCGCGCCAGGCAGGGGGAAGAGCGGCCAACCTAGCCGCTTCCTTGCAATCCGGGCAAACCACTTCCCTTGGAATTGGTTGTGCTTGACGCTGCCCATCATTGATTTTTTTGAGTCGCCTGTACAACTCAAAACTAACATACCCATCGATCGCAGCATACCTCAAGTTTACTTGAGGCAATGGCATGCACTCCCATTGATCGTGGCTGCTAGTAGGGAACTTGGTCTTCATGTCTTTGTAAGATGGGTCAATGATGGCGGCTGCCAAATCACCCATGCCAGTCCTTTTGCTAGGACCATTGAAATTGATCATATCCTGAATGTCAATCCAATTATGTTCAGGAATTTTAATGCCATCTCTAGTAAACCTTATAGAGTCACTCCTGATGTCAACAGTTGTGAAACAAATTTCTTTATGTTGAAGGAATTCTCGCAGTGCCAGATTGTCAGGACTCCTGCATGTTAACACAAATCAATCTTGTAAGATCGTATATGCTGAAATAGTACACATATTTTTCTTCCAAGAACTGTATACTTGTTGCAGTGAAACAATGATTTTGCATCAGTGATACACATCAAAATAACATGAATTATTGTTGCGACTATATGATCTAATTATTTAAGTGTCAAGTTAAGATTCAGTTACTATATGTAAAATAAAAATATCTTGACATCCATGCCGATTATCGGTGAGTATGAGTACATGAAATTTGTGCAAATTTTGAGTACCAAAATCATGAAACTAGATATCATGGTCAATCCAAAAAAAAATACAAGTTTGTTGGATATTACGTTCCAGACCACATTTTTCATACAAGTTAGTTTGTTTGTGTTTTCATACAAGTTAGAACCTAGTCTATTTCGAAATAGAAAAGCAGATCCAAGATAAAGGAAGGCATGTGAAGAACATACCTGCAGAAATGGTACACCAGGACGTGGTCGTCCATGGCCAACTGAACGACGGCGGTACTTACTTGGTCCGAAGTGTATTCTAGGTCGAGGCCGACGAACCTGGGCCTGTCCTCTAGAAGCTTTTGTTCGTACATCTTGAGGGTGCACTCGAGAACGGAAGGGTCATTCGTGTAGACCACGTTCACCTTGGTCGTCCCATGGGGAACGACGCTCCTCTTTAGAGTAAACAGGCCGCCGTCGGCCATGGAAGCGCTGAAGCACGTCGAACTGATCGGAGGGATTGAGGGGGAGGGAGGGAGAGCAACTGCAAACAATGGGGTTTTTTTGGAACTTGCCGAAATGCACGGGAGAACGAACCGCCAGTTGTTTAGTGGGGACAGATGGGAATAATACTGCGACGAGGTTGAGGAATTAACTCCAACCGCCATTTAAATCTATTACTCCCTATAGTCAGTTGATAGGAAATGGACGGGCAAGATTGATTCTAGGGAGGTGAATCCCAGTATTTTCCCAATTTATTTGAGTTGTAATATAACCATCGTTAATACTTGAATTGAAAAATATTTACAAAATTAATTTATTATATACTACATGATGAGATAATCCAACAAACCATGGAAATGGATGGCCATCCAACCATGTCACCCGCTTGTGAAAACTGTATAGGTGGTAGTGTGCGCAATACACACGGTAGCCACTTCACAAATACATCTTTTTAATTTTGCCCCCTTAAATCGGCCAATAAAAATGAAAAGACTTTACGTGGAAAACCAAAAAAACTGTATTTGGCAAAGTATAGTTGAAAATACAAAGTTTTTCATTGATCTCTTAAAAAAGGGGTCATGATTTAAAAGTTCGCCATGCATGGTTCTTGCGGTAACCAAGCTAGCTCACCCATGTGGCAAGAAGCGAATCAATGTCCAACATGCATGGTACCAAAAATATATACCTTACAGAATGATTCTGCTTCTCAAGAATATTTGCATGCCATGATGTTTGTTATTTTTCCTAGATAAAAGTAGTAATTGGCGACTTCTCGATTGCCTTGCTTGCTGATTTCAATAAGTTTGAACCTCATTTTGGCTTTATTTCAAATTTAGGCAAAAACTTCTTGGCAATCGACTTGTGATCCACTATACTTGGATGCAACCCACATTTTCGTTGGCTAATGTTTTCTGATTCCACAACAATAGGGCACATCCCTATATCATCCTAAATTTTGAATTCTTATTAGTTTGGTTGATGACCACCATTCATATCCGAACTTAATTAATTGGAGTACAAATGATTTAGTTTATGGTTTCATGGTAAGCTAGTTTGACAAATTAACCTTCGAAATGGCGATTTGCCTACCATGCATGCATGTTTGGCCTACCTGGGAAATTTTGATTTGTGGTATTGTGCACACACTGCACATGATAGCGAATAAAAAAACACCTATTTGGACCCCTTTGGCCAGCAAGGGCATGTTTGGTTCCTAGCCACAATTTGCCAAGAAGCCAAAATTTGGCAGCCATATAGTTTATTAGGCATGTGTTTGGTTTTTGCCACAATTTGGCTTATCATGCTTTATTGCATGTATGGTCCATTTGTCATAGACTCAACTTTTTTTTACAAAGTTTTGCCAAAGTTTGGCTTTAATATTTTAAGCCACAATTTGGTGGCTAGCCACACAATTTGGAGTATTTTTTTGGCTAACCACACTTTGGCTTTGGAAAAAATGTGGCTACCAAACAGGGGTCCTAATAAAAATAAACAACACACTAATGTGTGGTAAACCAAACATCCCTAATTTGCAAAGTTGCATATGTGCAAAAGGGGGGAAATGCATGCATTATTCAGAAGTTGATTGTGGTTTTCGTAGTGTAACCAATTAATTAAGCTTACATATGGGAAGAGGCTAGTGAGGCGAACTCAAGCAGCTATGGTTCCAATGTTGTCAAGTTTGAAGTGGACAATGCATGAAGCTTGCTCAAATTAATGGGTAAAAAGCCAAAAGCAGTCCATATTTATTGTATATGTGTGTGAATAATGACTCTTCACCCAAAACCTCTATGTATGATTGGGTTTTATATTTTTTACTTGTTAGTAGTAAGTACATGTCATGTGATGGCTCCATGCACATGTTTCACAACTTTTTTTTTATTTGTTTCTACCTCATTTGGTTGGTTTCAAATTTGCTCAAACTTCATATGCGTGCTATATATGGTGTACTATTGGGACCCATGTTTGGGCTTTGTTTGTGGTACCACACTTGCAGCGTACGTACCTCCAAGTATTTTATTCCCCAAAATTATGAATTCTAATTAAATGGTGAACTAAAAACTGATCATCTAAAGTTGGAAAATAAAATCCATATATAGCTCCACTTTGAGATATTTGTATAAGGTAGACAAACTGCATTGCCACACATGCCTTATATAAGTTTGTTTTTTCTAGTGGAGTGGATTCCCTAATCACCCCACGGTTGTGACATTGTCAATGTTGTCATGATAAATAACATTGCGAGACTTTCCATCCTATTCTTTTTTTTGTAGAAATGATTGTCCCATTATGGCAAATGTCCCCATTCGTTTTTCAAATTAAGTAAACATTATAGGATGAAAATTCACTGAATTGACAAATTTTCTAGATTTCTAACTATTTTAGCTCATTCAAACAAGTTTGCAATAGGCCGGCCTGTTGTCCAGTGACGATTTTAGAGTACAATTTGATCAACATCACAAAAAAGTGCTTTTAAGGTATCCTAGATGCCTTGGTAATCGTCGAACACTTTCAAAAAGTGACCATATGTGAGCTGTGGAAAAAATAAAAGACCAAAGTTAATAATATTCTTTAACTATTCACATATCATTTGTCTTTTTTGTGCAAGCTAGAAAATTTCATTTTTTTTGATGAAACTTCACAGATGCATACTCATCTGTGACCTGTGGAGGCGTGGAGCAATACACAACATAATATGTGTCCCAGTTTTGATTTTCTTCATATTTTTTAAAAGTGCAGAAGTGTGATATCCGATAATAGGATGCGGGTGCAACTAGTTGCAAATGAGATGCTATGCATGCTGATATGATATGTCTTTTGTCGTGGCCCCATCCTACTTCTGCATTTTCTTTACGGCCATATTTTAGTAGTTGCGACCTGGACGTGATCGGACTATTCGATACCCGATAGTAGTCGTAGTACTGTACAACTTCTGCATGTGGCGTACAAGATGGTTGTAGAAGCCTCTAGAGTAGTAATACTAGCTAACGGATAGTAGATTATATCTGGAGAAACTGACATAGCCATTGATATGACAAGACTATACCCGGATTTGGACGCATTGCAGTGGCTCCATCAATGTTCCGCTATGATGGTCAATTTTACTGCTACAGCAGATTGTCGACGCAGAGGATTCCTTGGCTTCCGCGCAAGACCCTTCCTAAAGAAGGCATCTGCTCTGGCCCGTTGATTCTATGTGGACGGTTCCAGATTTCTTTATGTGTTTTTTGTACAAAGATCGTATACTAGGTTTTCCTTCCCTCCCTATTAGGGGTTGTTTGGTTTAGGGGATAGGTTTATGGGATGAGAGTATCCCCAACCACCTGGCTAGGGATAGCCAATTTTTGTTGTTTGGTTGTGTAGGAATTGAGTGTAGGACGAGATGTGGTTAGTGGTAGTATAGATTTTTTTTGTTTGCTCGAAATGTTATGGGTGGCTATAAGATGGTGAGATTATCTCTGCACACATCAAATATACCACACATCCTATTTTTATAGCCCAAAAAAAAACATAACCGGTGGTATGTGAATTGATCTGGGTAAAAATATTACACAACCTTACAAATATTCAAATCCTATAGTCAAATCCTACATAACTCCTATAGTTAAATCCTACATAACTCCTATACAAATTGTACGAATCAAAGGATATGATTTCCCCCTATATAGCTTGTTTGATTTGAAGAATTGAATCCTCCAAAATTTATATGTATTGTTTTCTTATACTAGTACAACCCTATAGGATTTCTAAT
Organism: Lolium perenne; assembly: GCF_019359855.2. Taxonomy (NCBI): domain Eukaryota; kingdom Viridiplantae; phylum Streptophyta; class Magnoliopsida; order Poales; family Poaceae; genus Lolium; species Lolium perenne. The sequence goes on along the minus strand of NC_067244.2, from coordinate 81,250,486 downwards.
AAGAGGTTAGACCTCTTGGAAAAATTCATATGCAATTGTGACAACTATGCTATGCACTCTCAATCTCTAGTAGAAATTTCCTTTGGCTTTCCTATGATACCATCACACACCTAGCTTTACCAATTCCCGTAGATTTTCCCGTAGGATTCAAGGAGGCATATGTCATAGCGATTCTCCATTTTTCTATCATATGAATCTAACATGCCCTCTCAGTTTGAGTGATGCAAAGTGGCCACTATAAGATTTATTTAGTCGGATTAATTGGTCATGCATACACTAGTTGTTTTCTATCTTTCCCTACACATGTCAATTAGCGAAATTTATAAGTAAAATCCTAAAATTCAAATAAATTGCTGAAAATTGGAAATAATATTACAGTTGTAGCAAATTACTTAAATCGATCCAAAAAATATGTACATGGCTTCAAGAATCTTTTTGCCGAACTGAGTAGTCCGTAAAGAACGTCCCTTTCGTCAAACTGACATGGCCTTTGATTTGACAAGAGAACACTAATATTTTGGACCTGAATCAGAGTGGTGAAGGCGTACAGCTCGATCAATGCAATGGTATGATGGCTATGCAGCTATACCTATATAGAAGTAGACTACTACTCGTAGTAGACTTTGCGACACAGAGATTTGGCTTCCGCGGCCGACCCCGAACAAGATTCTTTTACATTGCCGATATATCTTTTCACTGACATTGAATCGCTGAAACTTGGGGTCCGCCTGTAGCAGGACCAGCCTGTCAATGGCCCAAAGTCTTATGTGCTCCCGCCCTTCGATTTTGGATGGACGGACAAGATTGCCCAGTCCCATCCATGTCCTGTTCGTTCCAGTTTCATCCTCCTCCCCGGGGAACCCTCCCCAGAGAGCTCTACACCGACCTCTTCTATCCCCACCTGCTTGTCCCTTCCTTCTTCCTCCAGCGATTCATCTCTCGTTCAACAAGTTGTCTAAGAAGAACATGAAGAAGAGTAAGAAGAGGAAGGAGGCGTTGGTGTCTGAGACTAAATCCGCGGTGAAATCCATCCCGCTGAAAGTCCTGCAAACTCCGACTTTGAAAGTGTACCAGCGGCGCCGGCGGACAGGCATGTCTGCGCTTCCATCGCAAGCTCAGTCTGCTTCGGGCTTGTTGGGTCAGGGCAGAGTAATCCAGCAAGAGTCCTGGTAGGTTTTTATCGCCATGTGCTTTCTTTGCTCCCATGAACGCAGATTACAGCAAGGCAAACAGATCCAACTATTTTTTTTTACCCGGGAGAACCAGCTATTTGACCGTCTTTCTTCCAGGGCCGCCCGTTCAAGTGTCGCCCTTCCTAGCGATGCCGAGAAATCGCCCGTGTTTCGCCAAGATGGTGGGTACGAAGCTCCCCGCTATGTTTCCATCGCCATGCCGAAGTTTCTCTGCCTTCTGGCTGGCTAGCGGATCAAACAATTTAACCATCTTTCTTCCATGGCGGCTGGTTTCAGCGCCATTCCTACCCAAGTTGAGAAATCGCTCGTTTCTCGCCAACCTGGTGGGTACGAAGCTCCTGGGTATGTTTCCATCGCCATGCCGGATTTTCGTTGAGTCCTTGCTGGCAGGCGGTGCCAACTAAACCGGCTATCATCTTCCAGGGCCGACGGTTCCAGGCTCGTGCTTTCTACCGCAGGATCCACTTCGTACTTAGCTATCGAGGACCCGTTGTTTGATGAGCACTTGTTAGCTCTCAAGAGCATTAATAATGTATGCACTATATAATATATATCCATTGCTTTTTTTTCTTCCTCTTCATCTCCGTACTGCATGAGGGCTTCTTTAATTCGTAGGACTCCTATAAGAATTGTGTAGCATTTAGATCCTATGGGATTTTTTCCTACATTAGTTGTTTGATTTATAGGAACATATCCTATAGGAACTAATCCTATAGGAATCTAGTAGTGCGAATAATATAGGAATAAAACATTAATTCAACTAGCCATGACATCTCAATCCTATGTTTGTTCCTTTTTTCGAAATGGGGGACATACCACAGCCTCTGCATCAAAATGATGTATATGGCTGCTTTATTGCTTTCTTCAGTTCATACACAAATTATGACAACTTCTCACGGATCAGCTAGAGTCGACACAAAGATCCACCAACGAAACATAGAAAACAGCGGGTGCCAAAAAGGCAAAAACACATCAGTAAGTAATTCTATGAGGAAACTGCCAGCCACCCTGGCTGTAAAAATCCCGTGCGGCTTTCTCTAGTCAGTTGCACCCAGACTCCATGATATCCTGCTGATCCTCGGGCGGGAGATAAGAAACATACGGATCTAGTGAATAATCATAGGGATAACCTGCAAGAAGGGATGAGATTTAGGTTTATTAAACACGAATTCATTTTGTACATTCCAAATAGCCCATAAAATAGCGCATACACCCACTCTAATGTATACAAAATCCTATGCTTTTCCTAATCTTATGATTTTCCTATCCTGTGAATGAAAAAGGATCCCTGGTTCGTTACTGGTGAATTTTTCAATGCAGGAAGGGATTATGAGATTATCGGTGACAGCCGCCGAGATCAAGGGCCAGAACATGCATAGGTTTGGTATCCTGAATGCAGAATCAGAGACGAATGCTCAGTCTCCAGGAGAGGAGCAGCCAGTATGCGTGTATACATCTTCGGCCGTGTATGTTTCCATTGCCGTGCCGCAGTTTCATCGCCTCCTTGCTGGATGCCAGATCCAACTACTTAACTGTCTTTCTTCCAGGAATGGCGGTTCCATCGTTGAAGAGGTTCCTATGGACAAGGACTTTGCAGCTCTCAGACATATTGAAGAGGTTGGCACTCCATTTGTTTATTTCTCCCCCTCATCTGCACTCTGCATACTTCATTGCTGTTGAATTTGCAATGCAGGATGTGATAACACGATTCTCCGTGAAACTGGACCTGATCAAGGGCCACAACACCATCCTTCATAAGAAAATCCGCCACCTCGTGGGCAGGTGCATTTTAGATCGTGCCATGTCGGAGGAGAATGCCCATTCCGTGCAATCTTCTTTTGATAAACGGTACTCAGACGTTGTCGATGAGTGTAAGAAGTTGAAGAAGGAAGTCAAGGAACTACGCGCCCAGCCACCGATGAGTGTGGTCACTGACAAGGCTGGTCAGTGTGATTGCAACTGTGACTGTGAAAGTTTTCGACAGGAAGTGGAGTTGCGTGCTGAACATGCGCAATATTTCGAGACGAAGTACTTGAAAGTTCGCACAGAGTGCGATAATTTGAAGAAGGAAGTCGAGTGTCTCCGCTCCCAGCAGCCAACTATTGCGACATCAGGAGACCAGGGTGTGCTAATTGCAGCCAGAATTTTGCAATCAATGAAAAGTTGAATTTTGCTTTGCTGTGCAATATAGCAAGACCTGTTCCTCCCCTGCCTTCGTATTTTGGCATAATTGCTTTGTCTTCAGTATTGACTCCGGAATGCTTCGTATATTTCTGACGGTTTCTGAATTATGTACAACTTTTGTAATATTGGTCAAACTAGTTTTGACCAGGGTTTGTGTAGGGTGGTTGAATTTTTTTTGTTGGTCCAAATTGTGTTGTGTGGTCCAAATGTGATGTATCATCACACCACCATGTGCCCCGCCACCCCCAGGTTTTGGTAATGCCATTTGATACATGCTTCATAGAAGGAACATACACTTTTTCCGTTAGGGCATGAAAATTTTGAAAAATTCAAACAAAAATGGGAAGAGAGAATGGTAACATCATTTTCCACGTGTTGCCCCTGTGCCAAATTTTGGTTCATTTTAAGAATGTAAGGTGACAAATTACTCGAGGAAGCTAGTTGGAGTAGACGGGCATGGCCGGATTGGCATAGGGGATTTATTTTTTGAAGGATGTTATTTTTCATGGACAATATCTGACACAAACAATAAAATGTTAAGGTCTCATATTTTTCTGAATGATTGTGAATTACTTATGACGTTTAGAAGTATTGGTATACATGAGCCCCACATGAAGTTAAATGGTCCAAGAAAAAAAGGTTTCGTACACGTTTCTCAGAAAGTGGAAAATCGAGTACATGCACGACTTCACGCGTCCACAACTCGATACAGAGAGTCAGAGGCTATAAAATAATCGGCCTCATCGTCTCTCGCGAGCTCGTCCTCTCCCCTCCCCCACACTGGGAAAAACCCCCATCAACTCACCGCACCTCCGAGGCATCGACTTCCTCGTTTCCAACCGCAGCAGCATGAAGACAGGTCTTGCGTACGAGGCGGAGCAATCGGCGGCCGCTCGCGCAGAGGATTCCTCTGCGGTAGTGGCCGTCGCGGCGGGTGAGGCTTCACCGGGCACCTAGGCCGCTCATCTCCTCTGCTTGTCTGATTCTTCGACCTCGGTCGAAACGGGCGTCCTGGCCATCGAGGAGAAGGTGAATAGCAACGCCGTTGCTCCCGCCGAAGATCTGCAAGGCATTGCAGGCCACCACGGCGAGGTCTTCCTAGACCCGGTGCTGGACGCGGACCTCGACCCCTTCGACGATTTCGGCCCAAACGTTCAGTTCCAGGAGGATGTCGAGGGTGACGACGAGGAGGTACTGCTCTTTTACCGAAACTGTCCCGATCCTCTTTGTGTCATATTACTGTTCACGTGGTTTGCACGAACCTGGTTCTTGATTGATTTGATCCCCTACCTTGTTCTTGTAGACGTACTTGATTCTACGGTTCGTACGGTCAGATTCTAGTTTAATTTCGACTAATCTGCCATGTAGTTGGCTTGATTAGTCATATAATTAATTTATGTGTTCATACTTAGTGGACTTGCAATTATTGTGGCTTATGTTCATTGCTGTTCATAGGGTTTTCTCGTGATTTAGTATGATTTCTTCTGCCATTTACTTGTTCTACACATTTAATTTTAGGGTTTCTAAGGTTTGTTTATGATAGTGCAGTATTTATTCGATCTGTCATTAAACACCTGATTATTATGTACTTTATAATTCACAGGAATATTCTGATGACATGGATGACAACAAGGAGCGCAGGGACCAGAAGAGCCGCTACGTTCTGAAGCGGCTGAAGGGTGGTGAAATTCGTTTCCGCATGCGCGGGGAGCCATTTTGCCCATTCTGTGGCAAAATCCTCCAGAAGGACATCCGCAGCCTGATCCAGCATGCGACGGGTGTAGGCCTAAGTACATCGGGGAAGCACCGCCCTGCAACCAAGGCCAAGCACGCAGCATATGGCCTCTTCCTCCAGAATTACGTCTTGCCTGGCTTGTTTCCGGTCAACGCCCCTGTTGCTGGACCTCATGCTCCTGGTCCTGTTTAAAGTTCATATGTGTAATCTTATTCCCTTTGGAAGTTCAGCATTAAACTCTACTAGTACAACCGTGGTGGTCTTGTGATGTAGTACTCTTTTGATGCATTTGTGATGTAGTAGGAGTAGTACTTTTTTTTTGAACTGGTATAGTACTATCTAAGAAAAGTACTCCCTTCGATTCACATTCATTTTACACCAAGAAATATGGATCAGAGTGAGGGAGTAAATTAAACATGGCATCTCCTGCATGAAGCTTGACATATCGATCAGGTTGGCTAGAATGGCAATACAATGCTGCTCATTAGGCAAATGCATGCCATGTAAAGAAGTCTATACTGACATAAAAAAAAAGACTACATTGGGGATGAGAGTCAATTGGGGCATCTACAATACAGAAAATCTTGCTCGTAGCTGATTTTGGCTAAGAGGGTTTTTCTCACATTACATGTGCCACTTTCCTTGTCTGCAAAACAAGTTCCAATAAAGGAAGAGGAAAGAAGAGGACATTGTGGGCGAGATTGAACACCTTTTTATGTGTTAAGCTGAGGCCTCGTTTAGCTGAGGATTTTGACTTAGGCCTAACAGCATGGGCGTACGCAGCGGGGGGGGGGGCACCCAGAATTGTTGAAAACGTTTTTGATACACCTAATTTAAGTGCTGAAAAAGGCCCAATAAGCCTGTCTCGTATCAAGGATCAACGAGAGACTAGGTGAGCGACCACACAATTCCCCGCCGCGCCGCCGCCAATCTCTCGCTTCGCCCTCTACGCTCTCTCCCGTCTGGGGCTTTCGCCCGCCTGTTAGCCTATCCGCTCGTCACTGCCCCCTTTCTGGACTCCCTCTGCACTTCTGAGGCTTGCGGATGGCCGCCGCTCGACGCTCAAAAAGAAGCGGGCTGGGGCTCGGTCGCCGCAGCGCTGGCCGCCGACCGCCATTGTACACCTTCCCCGGCTCTTCCCGCCGGCCGCCACACCACTGCGCTCTAGCAGGTCCACGTCCAGTGTCCGCTTCCGCCTCCCCATTCTCTGTTTCTATTTCCATGTGCTATACTGTGTGTTAGTGTTAAGTGTTCAAAACTTAAAATTGCCCATATTCAGCTATTCTCCCCACATTGAAAAGTTTAGTTTTTAATAATTCCTAAAATAATGAATCGATGTTCAGAAAATGGGTGCTTGTTGTATGTCACAAAAATGTAAAGTACTGACGATATTTTCCTCACTGAGTTGCATATATGTAGCAAAATGTTGAGGTGGTTGTGGACGATCTCAAAAACGTGGACACGCGGCGCCCGCCCCGCCGGCGGCCGGAGCGGCGGCGGCGAGACGGAAACCCTAGCGCGTGGTTCCACCGAGCTCCTTGTGTTGTACACATTGTTTCTTAGTTTTTCAGAATTTCAAAGTTGATTTGACTATTTTGGCATTCACCCTCCATATTAAGTCGAGCTTCTAAATATCTAAATATCCAAACAGAAATATTGGCATTCAATCTCAATATCCTAGGTTATCAACATTCAACTAAACGCAATGACAAGTCTCCCAATATAAACATCCCAACAGAGCCTTATATATTGTTCATTTGGCAAACGTTTTTCACAATTTTGACGGCGCACAATTTTTTTTTTGGGGGGTGTGCCCCCCTCCAATTCTTTGCTGCGTCCGCCACTGCCTAACAGCTCAGCACACCCACAAATAAATCTCCTTGCGCGCACCACTGTCAGCAAAAATAACAAAATTAGCACGCAAGATTAAGAATGAAGTGAATTTAAGTAACTTGGTTAGCTTTTCAAGCAATATATTCAGAGAAAGAGCACACATGTTCGGCTCGAAATAATCGTAAGAGAAGAACAATAAATCTAAGGCACCCCACTTCATCGGAAGAAGGGCGCGACAACGCAAGGATTCATACCTTGAGTCGACGCTGGCTCGTAGAAGTGCGGTCGCGCCTCGAGGATGCCGGCAACGTCTCCACCTCGGTATCACATGTGACTGCTTCTCGACGGGCGGTGCGCCGCGCCATGTAGAAGATCTCAAAAGTGGAGAGCCCGATGACGCTACTGACGCCTCAACCTTGATAGCACTGGCCTATTGCTCCGCAATGAGATGCGCCACATGCAAGATTTAGCGGATGCGCCAATTTCAGAGATATGTCATGATCGTTGTAACAATTTTCAACATGATGATGATTTGATCCTGCACTCGGCCTTGAACATAAGTACTAGTACAGTCTCACAATTTTTTTATCATTATACTTTGCGAGATTTAGTGGATGCGCCAATTTTAGAGATATGTCATGATCGTTGTAACAAATTTCAACGTGATGATGATTTGATCCTGCACTCGGCCTTGAACATAAGTACTAGTACATTCTCACAATTTGTTTTATCATTATACTTTGCGAGATTTAGCGGATGCGCCAAATTCAGAGATAGATCATGATCATGGTAACACACTTTTCAATGTAATGATGATTTGATGTTGCATTCGACCTTGAACATAAGTACTAGTACGGTCTCACAATTTTGTATCATTATACTTTGCAAGTTTTAGCGGATGCGCCCATTTTCAGAGGTAGATCATGATCATGGTAACAAATTTTCAACGTGAAGATGATTTGATGTTGCACTCGACCTTGAACAGAAGTACTACTACTGTCTCACAATTTCTTTATCATTATACTTTGCAAGATTTACCGGATGCGCCAAATTTAGAGATAGATCATGATCATGGTAACAAATTTTCAACGTGATGATGATTTGATGTTCCACTCGGGCTTGAACAGAAGTACCGTCTCACAAATTCTTTATTATTATACTTTGCAAGATATAGTGGATGCGCCAATTTTAGAGATAGATCATGATCATGGTAACAAATTTTCAACGTGATGATGATTTGCTGTTGCACTCGGCCTAGAAGAGAAGTACTAGTACGGTCTCACAATTATTTTTATCATTATACTTTGCAAGATCTAGCGGATACGCTAATTTCAGAGATAGAACATGATCATGGTAGTGACCGTTATTTACTATTATGATGATTTGATTTTGCACTCGGCCTTGAACAGAGGTACTAGTACGGTGTCACAATTTTTTATCATTATACTTGGACGGTAGCCAAATTCAAAATCTCATAGCGGCAAATCTTCCCGCCCACAAAATACAAAAATTTTACACGCTTTCAAATTCCCATTCTACCCCTGTGGAGATGACAGTAAAGTCGGTTGGTGGGGGGGTATGCCCGTCATTTTTTGGATCACCACCTCCCTAGCCCGGAAACCCTCCCAAAAAAAATTCATTTCCCTCAGACCACCCACCGGAACTTCCCGAGTCCCTCTCTCCCACCTCCACGACCACCGCACCGGAACATCCCCGCCGGACTTCCCTGGCCTACCCGAGCCCTCGCGATCCTCGTCATCCGGCTGCCTGCCGGAGCCGCTTCATCGATGCCGTCATCAACCGGACCGGATCATCCCCGCCGAACCGCGAAACCATATGCTCATCCAGCAGTCTACCGCAGTCGCTTCAGCTTCGGTATCGTCCACCCCACCGGAGCCGCTTCGCCGGATCCGTCGTCCACCGCATCTGATCTTGCTCACCGACACCGCTGTGCATGAACCGGATCTGCTTCACCGGCGCCGTGCATGATCTAAACTCTTCTACTGTCGCTTTTCTATTGCTTGCCTGCAAGTTCTTGTTTACTCTTGGGGGAACCTGTTTGTGCTAACGACGCGCCGTTCCGTTTTTGCAGATGAGATGAGTAACCATGAAGTGTAATGGCCGTCTCTCCAACCCCAAGTAGCACATATAGCGTACTTCATCACCGGATCCATCAACCCCAGGAAGATCTGCTGTGACTCCCACAGAGTGCTTCTCCTAATGTAAGTCCCTTGTTTTAGCGCCATGTTCTGGGTTCAGATGCTTGTTTTTCTGAAGCTCTTTTAGTTCATTCCTAGCTATGACCGTAATACCTTGCTATTTTCTACTTCATTGCTAACTTTAAGCGATTGAACATTTTGGTTTGCATTCCCTGCTCTGTAGATGTAGCCATCATAACTTCTATCTTGCTCAGTCGTTGTTACAAAAATTATAGGCTGCTACTATTTTGTTCATGCCAATCTTGTTCTCCCTGAACATGTTGGTTTGTATTCCCTGTACTACAGGTGATGCCATTGTTATTTCTATCTACTTCGTCGTAAGCTAACAAAGTAACTGCCTATATGTGTTGCTCATTACAACTTTATATCCCGAAACAAATTGGTTTGTTTCCCTTATCTACAAGTTTATGAGTGATGCCATTATAACTCCTATCTGTTTTATTCCTAGCTATTATAGTAACATCCTGCTATTATTTAGTTCATGGCCAATTTTAAGTAATTGCACATGTTGGTTCGCATTCCCTGCTCTATAGCTTTTGGCATCGTAACTTCTATATTTGGTTTACATTCCCTGCTGTGTAGATCTAGCCATCATAACTTTATCTTGCTCAGTCGTTGTTACAAAACTTATGGCCTGCTACTATGTTGTTTGCGCCAATTTTTTACTCCATGAACATGTTGGCTTGCATTCCCTGTACTACAAGTGATTCCATTATTTTGTATCTAGTTCATTGTAAGCTAACAAAGTAAGGACTTAGTTTGGCATGCTATCACTCTGCTATCTAGCCTGTAGTACAAATATACTTGTCATACTACTAGATAATAATTTTGTGTGCCATCTTGTTCTTCAAAAGCTGCATTATTGACTTGTTTCTCTGACTTGGCATGACACTCACATATGGAATGCTGAACATATTGGTTTGCATTCCCTCTTATACAAGTTCACAGGTGATCCCACTATATTCTGTATCTGGTCCATCCTAAGCTCCAGCATTAACTATCCTCTATGTGTTGCTCATTACAAGTTTATATCCCGAAACATCTTGATTTGCATCCCCTTCACTACAAGTTCAGGAGTATTATTTAGTTCACGGCCAATTTGAAGTAATTGCACTTGGCACATGTTGGTTCACATTCCCTCCTCTTTAGCTTTTGCCATCGTAACTTCTATTTTTGGTTTACATTCCCTGCTCTGTAGATGTAGCCATCATAACTTCATCTTTCTCAGTCGTTGTTACAAAATTTATAGCCTGCTACTATGTTGTTCATGCCAATTTTGTACTCCCTGAACATGTTGGTTTGCATGGGACTCGACAGTTGTAAATCCGCTGTTTCATTTTAACGTGCTCTGTTATATTGGCTGTTGGTATGCGGCATGCACTCTTTGTTTGCTTATTGTGCGCATTACAACGATCTTGTTATAACGACGAAATGATGAGTTCCAAATTCTTTGGCAAACAATATTGTAGTGTCTTTGCCTTTCCATTGTTGATGTCTTAACTTGTAATGTCTTTGTTTCAGATATAGGTGGTGCATGGACAACTTAAAAGATTGCCGAATGGCTTCATTGAATTGCTAGGTTTAATTACCATTCAATTTCTCTGGGTTCTGTAATATTTTTTCAAAGCCTTGCAGCTGATGTAATATTTAATTAGTTTTATAGTTCTTTCGCGCATTTTTTCTATGGTGCTCGTGGTAAGTGAGGCTATCCGACAGAAATCATGTGCTGCGTAAATATTCTCAGTATCTAAATCACAAATTCCCATCCCTTAAACGCCGCAATTAAGCGAAATCACATATGTGCTGGCCTGCAAAATCCTAAAGCGCCTATTTTGCCGGCATATAAACAACAACTAAATGGGCTGGCCCACTTACTTATTGGGCCAGCCCACTTGATTTATCGTGGACCCTACACTCTACTTGGGCCGGCCCACATGCTTCTGTTGTGGACCCCACTATCAAATGGGCCGGCCCATTAAAAGGATAGTGGGACCCACATGTGTTTTGGCCCGGCCCACTATCTTGTTGGGCCGGCCCAATTGCTTCTGTGGTGGACCCCACATACAAACTGGACCGGCCCGTTAACAGGAAAGTGGGACCCACCTGTGTTTTTGGCCCGGCCCACTATCTTGTTGGGCCGGCCCAATTACGTTATGGTGGACCCCACTTACAAACTGGGCCGGCCCTTTAACAGGAATGTGGGACCCACCAGTGTTCTTAGCCCGGCCCACTATCTTATTGGGCCGGCCCACTTGCTATATCGTGGACCCCACTTGCTCAATGGGCCGGCCCTTTAACAGTAATGTGGGACCCACCTGTGTTTTTGGCCCGGCCCACTTTCTTGTTGGGCCAGCCCAATTACGTTATGGTGGACCCCACATACTAAATGGGCCGGCCCTTTAACTGGAAAGTGGGACCCACCTCTGTTTTTGGCCCGGCCCACTAACTTGTTGGGCCGGCCCACTTGCTATACGGTGGACCCCACTAACTTGTTGGGCCGGCCCACTTGCTATATGGTGGACCCCACATACTAAATGGGCCGGCCCTTTAACAGGAAAGTGGGACCCACCTGTGATTTTGGCCCGACCCACTGGCTTGTTGGGCCAGCCCATTTAGTCTATTGTGGACCCCACGTACTAAATGGGCCGGCCCTATAGGAGGAAAATGGGACCCACAGCCTAATTGGGTCGGCCCAATAACTTCTTGGGCCGGCCCACTTGCTTTAAAGTGGACCCCACTTGGTAAATGGGCCGGCCCAATAACAGGAAAGTGGGTCCCACATGTTTTGTGGGCCGGCCCTTTTGCCTGTTGACGGGTCAAACGAGTGCATTCTGCCCGGCCCACATGCTAAGTGGGCCGGCCCATTAATGTTTTGACCAGTCAACCTTAGAGGTTAGGCCCGGCCCACGTAACTAATGGACCAGCCCAGCTATATAGTTGACCGGTCAAACTAAGTCAGCTGGCCCGACCCGCAAACTTAATGGGCCGGCCCGCTTAAGACGTGGCAGGCCTCGTGTGGGCCTACCATCTACCACGGGGTTTCAGCGGTTAACGCCGTTAACTGCCAGTTAACGGCGTCTGCCACGTGTCAGTTTGCATGACGTCAGCAGTCAACGGGCTCCCGGAAACACTTCTGCAACGGTCCGATTTTCCGTGGCGGAAGGGCGCCCAAGCGCGACGGACCGAAAAAATCGTCGTAGGACTTTGCCTGACGCAGTTTCGACAACAGAACCCATATCGTCGGGTTAGGCCCATAGGCGACGAAAAATACCCCTTAGCGGACGATTTTGAGACGTTGTCTATCAGAACTTTTCTTGTAGTGTTACACACATGTGATAATTGACCACAGGGAAAAGCCTGGCATCCAACAAAAACAAATCATAACTTTTTACTGGACAACAATAGGTACGTCCATTTACTTGTCGGCCATGGTCTTTAACAGAAGCAAGCAAAACCTTTGGTGTACTCATTGTAACATTTTGAAAAGTTTAAGTACCGCGTAACACATACGGCTTTACAAAAAAAAACTGGCGGCCAACATATAAATAAAGCTATAACTTCTTACTGTCCAACAATGTGGTCGTCCATCTACGGCACGACCTTGTTGACCATAAATCTCAACTCAAGCAAGCAAAACCCTTTGGATGCTCACTATAACATCTGTAAAGGTATTAAGTATTGTGGCACACACAGAGAACACACATACAGCTTTAGAAAAAAACTCTCATCCAACATAACTAAAGCTGTAACTTCTTACTGTCCAACAATATGTTTGTCCACCTACGGCACGACCTTGCCAACCATAAATCTCAACTCAAGCAAGCAAAACCCTTTGGATGCTCACTATAACATCTGTAAAGGTATAAGTACTGTGGCACACACAGAGTGACATAACTGAATTAGCACAGTCAAAAATATCACAACAGCATCACATGTATCCTGAAAGGCTCACGTGCGAACTAAAGACAGAAATTCTCTTACGCCAAAACTTTATGTTACTAACTTAGCAACCCCATCTACTTCTACTGAGAACGGGTTGATTTTCATAAGGGATCTGAGACTAAACCATACTAAAACTCGTGAGCAAACAAATAGCGCCCACGTGCCAACTGAAGACAGAAATTATCTTACGCCAAAACTTTATGTTACTAACTTAGCAACCCCATCTACTTCTACTGAAAACGGGTTGGTTTTGATAAACGACATGAGACTAAACCATACTAAAACTCGCGAACAAACAAACAACTTAATGTACACATATGTGTTGTTTTGGCTATGGAGGAAAAACTGACAACCAACAAAATCACGGCATAACTTTTTACTGGCCAACAATATATTCGTTCATCTATGGCATGACACAGTCGGCCATGGTTGTCACCTGAGGCAAACAAAACCCGTCTCATTGCAGCAGCTGTAAACTAATGAATACTGTGACACATATACATTCGAGATAACTGAATAAGCAAAATTTTAAAATTATGGTGATGTGCCAACTGAAGAAATGTTCAAAGCCGACGGTAACAAATAAATATTTTGCAAACGGAAGGTGTTTCATTAATCGGTGAAATCACCTAATCACATCAATCTAGGAACTGCATAACTATGTAAAGGACATACCATCTGATAGAATGGGACGTTTACTTATCCTACTTTCGCAACGCCGGCGCGCAAGAGCAGCAGAGGTAAATACAGAAGAATCGCCGGCAAGATGACCTGCACATTGAACCAAAAAATCACCAAAGAAAGAACAGAAGAACCACATGAAATTGAGCAGTAAACAAAGGACAAAACCAAGAAATCAAAAACGGCACCACAAACAAAGGAATCTAGCAGGATAATTACCAGAAACAGAGGAACCTAATAGAGCGGCAGAGGACATGGGCGTCCCGATGAGGACAGAAGATTGAGCAGAAGGGAACCCCGCTGAAGACCCACATACCGAATCCCCGCCGGCCGGCAACGAAACAAGAGGAGAGCCCATCCGCCGATGACCAAGCCGCCCAAGACGGCGGCAGCGACCAGCAGGGGGAACATCCGCAGCAGACGGGCCTCCATGAACATGAGGAAGAGCACCATCAGTGGGAGCTGAGAGCACAGGCTGCCGGCCCGATCGACGGGGCATCGAAGACCAGTTGGATCAGCGCGGACGGAGCAGGGAAAAGAAGGAAGGATACACCGGCAGAATAAAAGAGCAGCGGGCAATCCGCACGAACAGATGGAGGCGGGTCCCGCAAGCGGATGATCAGGCGGTGGGGGGAAAACGTTAGATGCACCAATAAGAAATGAACCAATAAGAAACACAATGGAGCTGGGTAGAAAAGAAATAGAACCTGCCCCCAAAAACGTACACAAACACAAAGGGACGCCCAGGAAAACACGTGTCAACCACCAAGAGTGTCCGGAAAAAATCCCAAAAAACTGAGAAAAATTAAAATCGTTCCCCACCGGTGGGAGAGGTCGGCAAGTCTGAACGTCTCCCTCTCCAATGTGGGTGCACGGGCACTGAGGAGCGATGGCCGGTAGCTGAGTGCCATTTGTGGATTGGGGCGATAACAGGAATTGAAATGAGCGTCCTTGACTGAAAAGCGAGGGGATGCCACGGTGACAAATAACATACGATGCTAGAATTCCAGTGTCAGCGCTAAAAATAAAAGGTCAGGTTGAATTGATGGATGCCAGAGGCGGACTTCCCATCTATACCAAGCGAATATCACAGAAAAGTCGGTTTGGACGGTCACAGTGCTGCAGGGGAAGCGTCCCTCGACGGTAGCAGTGATTTTAAATGGTAGGTTTGTGTGAAATAAGTCAACGAAAATCGATTTCAATTGCTTTTGTTTATTATTGACAAATGATAAGGTAACGTGGGAGGCGCAGCAGCACGCAGCGCTGGAGTCTGGTAATAGTGAGGTAAGTGGTATTTCTTATTGATGTTTTCCATCTTTCTGAAGCTGAAATGAGATGAAAGGGAAGTCGATGTTTATTATCAATACCGTTAGACCACTGAATCGCAGATAGGCCACTACATTTTTTCAACAAAATAAGCGCCTCTGTTTATTTTCAAAAGAGTGGTAAAGTCTCCAACTTAGAATGACATTCTTAATATATTTGTTGTACATACTAATAACAAAGCTGATTGATGACATGGAAGCAGTTTTTATTTATTATAATTGCCTAATTCATAGCAGGCCAGGATGATGGAAGGCATGGCAAGTTTATTTATTAATATAACAAGTGGTACACAGTTACACACAGATGCAATAAAAAAAGTGGTACACAAAGTAAAACGAATTACAGGGGTAGATTGTCATCGGTCTGTGATGATGCAGTGGCCGCTTCAACTGTATGTTTTCGTTCAGCGGTTGGACGTGATGATTAGATTTATTGAATTCATAGAATATGCCTGCAGTAGGTAACACAATATATAAGCACACCATAGTATGCAGGGTGCTATTAGCATGAAAAATATATGTTGTATATACGTACCGTGCTGCGGCTACTTCGGTGCATGTTTTAGTCCAGTTCGTCCATTCCAGATCTTGGTTTTATCTTTGTGTACTCTGGGCCAACGATATTGTGGAGGATAAAGGAGGCTAGTTGTTCTAGACTTGTTGTTGGTGGTATGGCACCAGTGTATCTCACTACTCCAGTAGAAAGATCTGCTGGGTTGGTTGGTGGTTGGACAACTTGTATAGGTAAGACATCGTCAAAGTTAGTGCAAGCATAAGCTAAGTGTGTAAGAAGTTGATCTTTGGCACGGCGGAGTCGTGTATTTTCACAAGTTGTTCTACCGATTTTTTGGTTTATATGGCATGCAGTTAAATCTGAACAACGGAGCCTTGTCCTGTTGTCACGCATGGAATCGTAGACAACAATATTTCCATCTTTTGTAAGCATTCTGATGGCCCTGTATGCCGCTCTTTCAAGTGCGTCTTCTTCACTGATGAATGATTCGGCGGTGACCATTGTTGGTGCGACTTGAGGATGTTGTCCTGGAATCGGTATGTCAAGGTTGATCCATGCGGTATGTCTCTACGGGGTTGGTGTAGCTGATCCTTGAGAGTGTATGGCTATGTTAGCTCCCTCGGACATGTCTTGTAAAATCCTCATGCGGTTCAGAGTGATGAGTTGTTGGAAAGAAAAATAAAGTTGCATCAGTAAACAAATTGAGTGTTTTGAATATAGGTGTACATAAATCAACGAAGAAGGTGCAGCGGCTAGCATTATACCAGCTGATCAGCATTCATTGTGAATGTAACGTGGATGTGATAGTGATAAGCTGGCCGTGGCTAAGTATGTTCTCAAGGAAAGTGTTACCACTTATATATAGGTAATGAGGAGTCTATGCATGTGAGACACGCATGCAAAGATGTGGCAGCTCTTGTTGGAAAGGTCCAACACTGGTAATATTTGTCTGTACATGCATGATGACGTGTTGGTGCCTTTGCCATCTGTAGCGCTGCATAGAGTTGCGGCGACGCGTGGATACAAGTGCTGAACGTGGTCACTTATCTATTTTAAGCATGCATGCATGTTCTGAAGAGCACAAGATTTGCTAGTTTATTTTTGTGTGTAGTAGCATTAGTCTAGTGTCTGCTTGCTTGGTGGTAGTATCAGCTTGTTGGCTTGCATGGAAGAATCAATGGACATTGATGACCTGCTCAAGCTGCATGCTTCAGATATAGAGGAAGATGCAACTCGTCTGGACGTCATGCCTTGTCCTGTGTTTCCTCCAGCTGGTAGGTTTTTTTTATTTTCCTTTGTTGTTGTTGTTGTTGTTGTTTTATTCTTGAGTTTTTATTTCGTATTTTATTTGCAGGCAGTGTGCAAACGCTTGAAGTTTCGCATAGAGTCATACTGGATGAGGTGGTAAAAAAACTCCCAGTTATTGATCTCAAATTTGAGACATTCTATAGATATATGGGATTCTTTAGCAATGTGTATGGTTATGTGTCTGATATGGAGATTCCCATGAAAATTCACCATGTGTTTACCTCAAGTGTATTAGAGTATAGCACTTTCCAGGCTGCAGAAGAAAAGGCGGCTGAATCGATGATCCGTTCACTTGAAAGAAGGTTTAATTTTGAGACAAAAGATCTTAACTGGTGGAATATGAGACGATTCAACCAAGATAGCTATAACTCTTGCAGTGGATGGAGGCGCGAGAAGGAAGAAAATCAGTAGTTGAGGATGAAAGTGGATCAATTAACAAACGGGTGGCGCCGTACACTGGAGCGTGTTGATCGAACGCATGATAGAATCACTCTTGCTCAGTCAACTGCTCTTGAGTACTGCGAACCTGAAGCTATTGAACAGTCATATGAAGAGATCTCTAACTCTTCATTTGCGGCTGTTAACTATGGTATAGTTAAGTTTGAAGAGATCGCTGGAGAGTATTAAGTTGTTTTCTTTTCTTAGGTCGTTCGTTTATCTTTTCGGTAAAAATGTTTTATGTATGTTTGGAATGTATTGTGAACTCATAAATGGTCATGTATGTTTATTGGTGTGTTTGTGTGGAAACGGTTAGTTGAATAATGAAGTGTTTCTGGTGCAACATGTTATTTTTCTGTACTTTGAAGGAGTCTTGTTTATTTTGTTGTGTTCAGTTATCTATTTATCTGAAATAGTTTTTTTCCTTTATCTATGGTGACCATTGTTTTTTTCTGCTTGTTTTTATTATTTTTTAAGGAATTTTATTTGTTGGTTTTCCTACAAACGTGTAGCATCAACTTATTGCTATGAGTAGATATGAAGAAAAAAAATTCATGGTGTGGGGCATCGCCCTGGCACAAAGTGGAATGACGATGACTTCGGGGGCGATTTTCAGAAGGATGGGAGGCGACAGCAGAACGAAGTCTACCCCTCTGTTCGTTGGCGACGGAAGTGCACTAGCGATGATAACGGCGGAGATCTCCAGACGTTTGAGTGGGCTCGCTCCTGGTGTAAGGGCTGGTGGCGATGACCGGGGGGTTGTTTCTGGGTGGGTGGGAGGCAACGGCGAAACCAAGCCTTCCCCTCCATTCGTTGATGACCCCAGAAATGATGCCATGGCACATTAAGTGCGCGACGGCGATGGTTTTCACAAGGTTCTTGAGAAAGTATGCACGCTAGAGCGAAGCCGTTGCCGACTGAAGGTGGCGGCGCATCGTGCATTTGACGGCGGCGCAGGCAAATTTGGCGGCCTTGACACAAGACATAGCAGCGATGTCCCCGGTGGAAATCTCCAGACGTCCGAGTGGCCTCGCGCCCCGCGCAAGCAGCGGCGACGATGTATTTGGGTGCGATCTCCAGACATCTGGGAAACGGTATTGTTACGAACCCTTTTTTCCGCCCATCGCCAACGGAGGCGCGACAATGATAACCCCGGCGGAAATCTCCAGTTGTTCGAGCGGCCTCGACTTTGGAAGCACGCAGTTTTTTTGGCCGAAGGGTGTGTGTTGATAATGGTGCCAAAAAAATTCCAATCGATAAGGAAATTAGAAAGAATATCTTCTTTACTAAGAGATGGTATAAGTTTTGCTGAAATAATTTAAGCAAGTGCGCTTTTCACGAGCGGTTAATTAACAGGTTTGTACTATCAATATTTGGGGGTACGTGACTGTTTCTACCTCACTGCATCAATTTTTCATCTTGGCTGAACGGTGTTCTGCTAAGCTAATTCTGGTTGATGGCTTATTTGGAGTTATATGGTGTCAACCTTTGGCAGGTTATAGACTGGGCCATGCATGGCCGCTTTGTTTCAGTGAATAGGACCTCTAGGTGCCATCGTCTCAGAGATAGGCGTGTGGCCTTTTTTGGTACGTGACATACTGCACTTGACTCAATAAATTGGCATGATATTGTTGATTCAGACTGCTGTAGTATTGATTTACTTGTACCGATGTAGATGAGTTGCAGCTGTGCGTCCATGTATCCTGTCAGCCCGATTAGTGAGTGGGTTGGTACAACGATAGGTTTGCATGTACTATTAACGGCTGGAGCTGGGCATGTGGTTTCATTGGCAAGCAGCCTCAATCATTTCATCGTCTACATCTCTTTGCTTCCCTTTGCTTTAGCTATCACCTGAGGCGAGCATGGCTGGGCCTGTTATTGAGTTTCTGGCTCCTCCTCCCTTTGCAGGTGGCAGTAAGTTACAGTTCTAGGTAAGAGGAGGGAACATTTCTTTGCAAAATGTCACCCGCATTTTCCTGGAAGCGTATTTTGCTGATCGTCGACTCTTTAAAGTGAAGATAGGCGTTGCCAACTGCGTTTTTGGTCACCTCTGGAACCGCGGGGACGCGTTTGACCTGCATGGCTGCTTGGGTGAGTAACGCTATTGTTTGGTGTGCAAAGGTGGATCCAGATATGTTGTATGATGCTTGTACGGCGGACTTTGTTCCAGTCATTCGGTTCGTTGGTTAGCGGCGTAGGTGCCCTACGGTGATCGTATCGTTCGATCGGCTGGTTTGTTGTGATCGTTGTCTAGTCGCTGCTGCTTTGTTTGGTTAGCCGATGCAGATGTTTCTTTGGAATGTTGTCTTTGATGAATAAGTTTTAGTTTACTTAGTGGGTTCTGTTGTACTATGTGGTTTGATGTTCAGTTGTAATCGGTGTGCATTAGATGAAATAAAATCGATGTGTGTTCTTTCTATCTGTTGGGCCATATATTGCATGGTAAAAGACCATGGCTGAAAACTAAAAGTTGTTGCAGAGAACAATGTGTACACATCTTCAAAAAATCTGCAACAAAAAAAGGAAAGGAAACTATATTATCAATTAAGAGTAATATAGTAAATTCTCTTCCACACAATATCTATAAGTAGACTAAATCTGAACTGTATATAAGAAATGAAGGTCTTCAAATTTTAAAAAAAGTACATGAGTATAGAGATTTACAAATGAAATGTTAGAGTTAGTACCAGAAAATAACATGCCTGCAGAAAGTTTTGGCACAGAGATCATCCTAATTTTTATCGAGATAAAACCCATGATAAATTTACAAAGTGTTTATACACAACAGGCTAAATATATATTCATATAAAGTTACTCTACATTCGAAGCTTTGGAGATGGCAACTGATTTGGGAAGATGTCTATTTCCAAAACAAATGGGCTTATCATACTGAACCACTCTTAAGGTGTTTAGCTGCTTAGGGTGGAGGAAACTCTCTCCACCATCATATGCACCATCTGGGAAATTGCTACTGTGACTAAACCATAGAGCGATAATCATCGGGAGATCTCTATGCCTCCAATGCTAATCAATCTTTATTGTTTACACGGTAATATTATTTTGTGTTTTTATATTTACCTTTGAATTCTTATGTAATGACCCAGGGTGGAATCCTGGGTGTGAGAAGTAGAAATTCCATTTTTTGAATTTTTTATGAAATTAGAAAGGGTTCATACATATGTCTATGAAATAGGCCTTTAGTAGTTTTTTTCACACGATTATTTCATTTGCAGTAATTGATGTTTTCTTTAGAATGGTTGTGATTATAAGTAAACGATGTTCGGGTTGAACAAAGGACAACAGGCACAGAAAATTCATCCAGTGAAATAATAGATGGTACATATATAAAAGTGGCAAAACTGGTGAAAGCTTAAGTTGGGCTTTAGTTTGCCTGTTATGTTGATTGTCTGAAGCTCCTCGTTTTGTGTCAGCAAGTAGTAAGGCAGACTAAAATTAGAAACATTATGCAACATGAAACCAAAACAACTAAATTACTTGATTGAAATTCTTTGGTAGAAAAGTAAGAAGAAGAAACGGAAAAATAATAAAACGGTCATATCTGAAGCAGAGCAAAAAGCACGAATATATCATCCACACTACAAGAAAAGTTGCCATGGCCGACGAAGTTGAAGTCGCGCCGTGGTTGCTGGTGTACCATGGCCGACGATTTTGGGTCTGTCCGTTGTGCATGTCAAAACGTTTTTTTTCTCGTTTTTGAGGTCACCTAGCCCGACGAAAACGGCCAAAACGTTGCGTATGGTGGCCCGGGACGTGGTGCATCTCGAATTCTCGGGTTCGCCGGCCGAGTCAACGCAAATCCGCACCGCCGAGGGATGTAGGGCCCAGATGGCAGCCTCTCTAGCATTGTTTTTTTTCTCGATCGCGCCATCTCGTTCAACGCTCTCCGATCGAGCCGTTTACGATGCAGGATCATGGGTCCCGCATGTCATCCTCTATGAACCAAAATTCTTTCTATTCTTGGATTTTTTTGACCCCCGATTTCTCGGCTACTTCCTTTTTCTTTTGATCCCTTGCCGCCTTGGAAACGTTGAGACCGCTGCTGCTAAATGGGACCCGCATGTCATCCTCTATGTGCAATCAACTTTCTTTTCTTGGAGTTTTTTTTGGCACCTCATATTTGGTCACTTGCCTTTTTCTTTCGATCCCCTGCCGCCTCTCAAACGGTGATACCGCTGCTGCTAAATGGGACCCGCATGTCATCCTCTATGTACTATAAAACTTTCTTTTCTTGGATTTTTTTTGCACCTCATATTTGGTCACTTACCTTTTTCTTTCGATCCCCTGCCGCCTCTCAAACGGTGAGACCGCTGCTGCTAAATGGGACCCGCATGTCATCCTCTATGTACTATAAAACTTTCTTTTCTAGGATTTTTTTTGGAACCTCATATTTGGTCACTTGCCTTTTTCTTTCGATCCCGTGCAGCCTCTCAAACGGTGATACCGCTGCTGCTAAATGGGACCCGCATGTCATCCTCTATGTACAATCAAGTTTCTTTTCTTGAATTATTTTTTGGCTCCTGATATTTGGTCACTTGCATTTTTCTTTCGATCTCATGCCACGTTGAGGACCCTGCAGGCTCATGGGACCCGCATGTCATCCTCTATGTACAATAAAATTTCTTTTCTTGGATTATTTTTGGCTCCTGATATTTGGTCACTTGCCATTTTCTTTATATCCCGATCAGCCTCTCAAACGGTGATACATTCTTGCTAAATGGGACCCGCATGTCATCCTGTATGTACACTCAAGTTTCTTTTCTTGAATTATTTTTGGCTCCTGATATTTGGTCACTTGCCTTTTTCTTTCGATCTCATGCCACGTTTGAAACGTTGAGGAACCTGCTGGCTCATGGGACCCGCATGTCATCCTCTATGTGCTATAAAAGTTTATTTTCTTGGGTTTTTTTTCACCCTCTGATTTTTGGCTATTTCCTTTTCCTTTTGATCCCCTGCCGCCTTGGAAACGTTGAGTAAGCTGCTGACTCATGGGACCCGCATGTCATCCTCTATGTACAATCAACTTTCTTTTTCTTTTGATCTCAAGCCGCATTTGAAACGTTGAGACCGCTGCTGCTAATTGGGACCCTCATGTCATCCTCTATGTACAATAAAGTTTTTTTTCTTGGATTATCTTTGGCTCCTGATATTTTGTCACTTGCCTTTTTTCTTTCGATCTCATGCCGCCTTTGAAATGTTGACTAAGCTGCTGGCTCATGGGTCCCGCATGTCATCCTCTACGAACAATAAAAGTTTCCTTTCTTGGAGTTATTTTTGACCCCTAATTTCTGGCTATTTGCCTTTTTCTTTTGATCTCCTGCCCCCTTTGAAACGATGAGGACGCTGTTGGCAGGTCGGTCCCACATGTCATCCTCTGTGAACAATAAAAGTTTCCTTTGATGGATTTATTTTGAACCCCTAATTAATTTCGGGATATTTCCTTTTTTCCTTTGATCCCCTGCCGCCTTGGAATCGTTGAGGATGCTGCTGCCTCATGGGTCCCGCATGTCATCCTCTCAGAACGGTAAATGTTTCTTTTCTTGGATTTTGTTGACCAAATGATTTTTGGCTTATTTTTTCTTTTGATATCCTGCAGCCTTTAAAACGTTCAGGGCGCTGCTGGCTCACGGGTCCCACATGTCAACCTCTATGAACAATAAACGTTGAGGATGCTGCTGCCTCATGGGTCCCGTATGTCATCCTCTCAGAATGAAAATATTTCTTTTCTTGGATTTTTTACCAACATATTTTTGGTTTATTTTTTCTTTCCATCCCCTGCCGCCTTTGAAACGTTGACGACGCTGCTGGCTCATGGGTCGATGTCAGCCTCCCCGTACAAGAAACATGTGATATCTTGATTATTTTGCAGACAATAAACATTGTATTTCGCTCTGAGCTATTGCAAACGGATAAATTAAATCTTTATTTTTACATAAACAAACTTATATGTTGAATCTCCTTGTTTTGTGTTTTTGTGAAGCATAGGACTTTCCTGTTTTTTTTAGAAAAATCTGAACTTTCCTGTTTTGGAGTGGGCTGAAATTGGACGAGTCAAAAGGCCCAGCAGGATAGTTCGAAGGCCCAGATGTCCAGATGCAGCCCAATTGAAATCTTTCTTTTCTTGGATTTTTTTCACCCCCTGATTTCTGGCTACTTCATTTTTCTTTTGGTCCTGTGCCGCCTTGGAAATGTTGAGACCGCTGCTGCAAAATGGGACCCGCATGTCATCGTCTATGTACAATAAAATTTCTTTTCTTGGATTATTTTTGGCTCCTGATATTTGGTCACTTGCCTTTTTCTTTCGATCCCGCGCAGCCTCTCAAACGGTGAGACCGATGCTGCTAAATGGGACCCGCATGTCATCCTCTATGTACAATCAAGTTTCTTTTCTTGAATTATTTTTGGCTCCTGATATTTGGTCACTTGCCTTTTTCTTTCGATCTCATGCCACGTTTGAAACGTTGAGGAACCTGCAGGATCATGGGACCCGCATGTCATCCTCTATGTACTATAAAACTTTCTTTTCTTGAATTATTTTTGGCTCCTCATATTTGGTCACTTGCCTTTTTCTTTCGATCTCATGCCACGTTTGAAACGTTGAGGAACCTGCTAGCTCATGGGACCCGCATGTCATCCTCTATGTCCATCAACTTTATTTTCTTGGATTTGTTTGACCCCCTAATTTCTGGCTACTTTCTTTTTCTTTTGATCTCAAGCCGCATTTCAAACGTTGGGACCGCTGCTGCAAAATGGGACCCGCATGTCATCCTCTATGTAAATAAAGTTTCTTTTCTTGGATTATCTTTGGCTCCTGATATTTTATCACTTGCCTTTTTCTTTCGATCTCATGCCGCCTTTGAAACTTTAAGTAAGCTGCTGGCTCATGGGTCCCGCATGTCATCCTCTATGAACAATAAAAGTTTCCTTTCTTGGAGTTATTTTTTACCCCTAATTTCTGGCTACTTGCCTTTTTCTTTTGATCTCCTGCCCCCTTTGAAACGATGAGAACGATGTTGGCAGGTTGGTCCCACATGTCATCCTCTATGAACAATAAAACTTTCCTTTGATGGATTTATTTTGAACCCCTAATTAATTTCTGGATATTTCCTTTTTTTCTTTTGATCCCCTGCCGCCTTGGAATCGTTGAGGATGCTGCTGCCTCATGGGTCCCGCATGTCATCCTCTTAGAACGATAAATGTTTTTTTTTACCAACTGATTTTTGGTTTATTTTTTCTTTCGATCCTCTGCCATCTTTAAAACGTTGACGACGCTGCTGGCTCATGGGTCCCCGATGTCAGCCTCCCCGTACAAAAACATGTGATATCTTGATTATTTTGCAGACAATAAACAGTGTATTTCGCTCTGAGCTATTGCAAATGGAAAAAATAAATCTTTATTTTTAAATAAACAAACTTATATGTTGAATCTCCTTGTTTTTTGTTTTTGCGAAGCATAGGACTTTCCTGTTTTGGAGTGGGCTGAAATTGTACGAGTCCAAAGGCGTCAGCAGGATAGTTCGAAGGCCCAGACGGCCAGATGCAGCCCAATTGAAACCTTTCTTTTCTTGGATTTTTTTGACCCCCTGATTTCTAGCTACTTCCTTTTTTTTTGGTCCTGTGCCGCATTGGAAACGTTGAGAACTCTGCTGCTAAATGGGACCCTCATGTCATCCTCTATGTACAATAATTTCTTTTCTTGGATTATTTTTAGCTCCTGATATTTGTCACTTGCCTTTTTCTATCCATCTTATGCCGACTTCGAAACGCTGAGACCGCTGCGGCAAAATGGGACCCACATGTCATCCTCTATGTACAATAAAAATTACTTTTCTTGGATTATTATTTTTGGCTCCTGATATTTGGTCACTTGCCTTTTTCTTTCGATCTCGTGCCACCTTTGAAACGTTGAGGAACCTACTGGCTCATGGGACCCGCATGTCATCCTCTATGTACTATAAAACTTTCTTTTCTTGGATTTTTTTCACCCTCTGATTTTCTTTTGATCCCCTGCTGCCTTGGAAACGTTGAGTAAGCTGCTGACTCATGGGACCCGCATGTCATCCTCTATGTACAATCAACTTTCTTTTTTTGGATTTTATTTTAGACCCCCTAATTTCTGCCTACTTCCTTTTTCTTTTGGTCCTATGCCGCCTTGGCAACGTCGAGACCGCTGCTGCATGATGGGACCCGCATGTCATCCTCTATGCACAATAAAAGTTTCTTTCGTGGATTATTTTTGGCTCCTGATATTTGTCACTTGCCTTTTTCTTTCGATCTCATGCCAACTTTGAAACGTTGAGAACGCTGCTGCAAAATGGGACCCGCATGTCATCCTCTATGTACAATAAACGTTTTTTCTTGGATTATTTTTGGGACCTGATATTTGTCACTTGCCTTTTTCTTTCGGTATCATGCCGCTTCTGAAACGTTGAGGAAGCTGCTGGCTCGTGGGTCCCGCAAGTCATCCTCTATGTAGAATAAAAGTTTCCTTTCTTGGAATTATTTTTACCCCTGATTTCTGGTTACTTCCTTTTTCTTTTGATCCCGTGCCACCTTGGAAACGTTGAGACCGCTGCTGCAAAATGGGACCCGCATGTCATCCTCTATGTACAATAAAGTTTCTTTTCTTGGATTAGTTTTGGCTCCT
This sequence comes from Lolium perenne, assembly GCF_019359855.2. NCBI lineage: Eukaryota > Viridiplantae > Streptophyta > Magnoliopsida > Poales > Poaceae > Lolium > Lolium perenne. The sequence continues at coordinate 81,224,449 of NC_067244.2, read as the reverse complement.
GATATTTGGTCACTTCCTTTTTCTTTCGATCCCGTGCCCCTTGGAAATGTTAAGACCACTGCTGAAAAATGGGACCCGCATGTCATACTCTATGTACAATAAAGTTTCTTTTCTTCGTTTATTTTTTGCTACTGATGTTTTGGCACTTGCATTTTTCTTTCGATCTCATGCCTTTTTTGAAACGTTGAGACCGCTGCTGCAAAATGGGACCCATATGTCATCCTCTGTGTACAATAAAAGTTTCTTTTCTTGGATTATTTTTTGCTCCTGATATTTGGTCACTTTCCTTTTTCTTTCGATCTCATGCCGCCTCTGAAACGTTGAGTAAGTAGCTGCCTCATGGGACCCGCATTTCATCATCTATGTACAATAAAGTTTCTTTTCTTGGATTTTTTTACCCCCTGATTTTTGGTCACTTGCCTTTTTCTTTCGATCCTATGCCGCCTTTGAAATTGAGGAGGCTGCTGGCTCATGGGTCCCACATGTCAGCCTCTATGAACAATAAACCTTTCCTTTGTTGGATTTATTTTTACCCCTAATTTCTGGATATTTGCCTTTTTTCTTTTGATCCCCTGCGGCCTTTGAAACGATGAGGACGATGCTGGCAGGTCGGTCCCACATGTCATCTTCTATGAAGAATAAAAGTTTCCTTTGTTGGATTTACTTTTGACCCCTAATTTCTGGCTATTTGCCTTTTTTTCTTTTGATCCTCTGCCGACTTTGAAATGATGAGGATGTCAGCTGCAGATCTGTCCCACATGTCGACTCTCGAACTATAAATGTTTCCTTTCTATGATTTATTTTTGACCCCTATTTTCGGGATACTTGCTTCTTTTTTTTGGATATCCTACCGCATTTGAAATGTTGAGGACGCTGCTGGCTCATGGGTCCCACATGGCATCCTCTTTGGACGATAAACCTTCATTTCTTGTTAATGACAGGTTTATCTGTATTATTTTTGCAGACTAATACAAGCTCTTTCGCTCCAAGATCTTGCAAGTTAATAGAATATATATCATGGAATTATTAGGATATGTTTTAAATTTCAAATCCACTTTATGAATTTTTAAAAATACCGTGATCCATGTGGGTATGGAGCGATCAAGGATTTTCATATTGGCCATGAGCAGTTTCAAAAATTGCAACCCAATAATTCAAAATAAATACAAACAACTTTTATGTAGAATCTCCGTGTTTTTGTTTTTTGCTAATCATAGGATCTGTGGTTCTTTAGAAAAGGGCCGACATTGCATGAGCAGAAAGGCCCATTTCTAGTTATTGGGCTTCGACAGCCGGAGCAAGTAGGCCAATAGCAAATACCATGTAGATGGCCGTTGGAACCCAAAAGTATTTGTTGCCTAGACTTAGATGCCAAACTCAGCCTTATTGACATGAACCTTGCTTTGCACACGACAATTTCAGTCCGATCCATGTACGAAACACAAGATCCAAACCCTTCGTGTGAGGTAGCAGGTGGCAGCACACCTCCAGATGCTCAATCGTACATACACATATCATATAGGAGTTGTCGTATGTACATCTGTTCCGTATTGACATGTTTTTTCTTTGGTCCACAAGTGGGGTCCGCACAGTCACCTAGGTCGCTCATCTACTTCCTTGCTCGTAGTTGATGCATGTTTAGTGGCCTGCAGCAAGAATCACTGCCCCCAGGGATGTACTTTACCCTTTAGCGGCGAAAAAATAGGAATGGTCCTCTCATGAGTATGATCAACAAGAGGTGGCTATTTTTTTTTGACGTTTTCAACTGGATAGCTACATTGTGCGGACCAGCTTAATTTGACGTTTTCAACTGGGTAGCTACATTGTGCGGACCGCACATGCACAACCAAAGTCATGTGTTGGTATGTGCCTTCTTTTTGGCACAACAAGAGGTGGCTATATTATAAAGGACGTACACACATTGTAATTATAGTGCTGAAATAAAGTCAATCCTAAAACAGCCATGTATGGGTTATAATATGAAGGCAACACGAAATACAAAAGCAGGGCAGTGTTCAAATAAACTGATTCAAACTAGTACGTACTAAAAACAGTGTACTACTTCTCAACACTTCAAGCATAATAAAAAAAGTGCGTCAGTGTTTTTTTAAAGGTAACACCGAACGGGCAATGTTTAAAGCAGGCTTAAACCACATAGCCGCTTGTCCGACATTACCCCAACCATCTCTGGGAAGGCTGATAACTCCCACAGTCTCACCTTCATCTGGCTGGAGGTTGCAGCGCAAAACTTTAGGGTATTCATTATGAAGAAACTTCCGGTATGCTGTATAGACGCAGTTTTTCCTCATGAATGGAACCAATGTGCCATCAGGAGCTTTGGATTCACGCTTCTTCAGATTGGCAATGATCGGGTAATTGAGTCCGAGGAACAGAGAGTGGTCGCCGAGGCTGTTAACCTGCCTCCAAAGAGAGTCTCCTGCACGTGCAGTAGATAAGGGATCCTGCTCAAAGACGTAGGTGGCAACAGGAGGATACTGCCGTAGCTGAAGCCCATTAGCAGCATAGGGAATGCCAGGAGGTACTTCAGCATTGGCAATCCCAATGTTGTTTACTAAGGATGATCATCAATCGCTTTCCATCAGCAGATGGAGCGAGGAACCACGCGTACTGCTGATCATCCACCACCGGTGGCGGGATTACAAACGGGAGCATCAGGTTTTCTGCAATATTAGAAATGGAGACGAATATGGTGTTACTGGCAACCATATTCAAACAGCAGCATTGTTCATCGTTCATGCTCACAGTATAAATACGACTATGTAAGCTAAGGACATTGGTCATTCATGTGTTCAAATCGAGTGTCCAATATATCAGTTATACTGCATCCATCCCACGAAACTAGTCTTAACTTCACCAAAACTAGACACTAGTTAGTGTATACACAGTTATATACTACCTCTGTCCCACCGAAAGTATCTGAGATTTGTCCAAATTCAGATGTATCTAGACAGTGAAAGCATATAGATACATTCAAATTTTGACAAATATAGATCATCTTAAATTTAAGTCCTGTGCTGTAGTTAATTCCCTTTGTCTTAAGTGATCTATTAGAGAGCTTCCCTGTGACCACCCGAAGGGTAAGAAATGTTTCACTGTATAAGTGGATTGCCTAGACCTTTCCATCAGTTCGGACCTTTGGTTGCGTTGGCTAGTCGATGAAGCTTGACATGGTGTCAGAGCCAGGGTCTCGAGTTCGAGTCCTGGATTTCGCAATTTATCCTAAAATTGCCGCCCTTGCGATCAGTTCGGACTTTTGGTTGTGTTGGTAGTGCATTAAGCTTCACAAGAAAGAAATGCCTTTTTATAGCTAACCCCAAGTCTGGTAACATTTGCAAAATAGGTATCAGATGCAGCTATCCATTCAGTAGAAGAATTTGCATTTTAGAGTTGAAGGTTCATAATCTCTTCTCTACTATTGATAGTAAAGGGTACACATGGTATTTGTTTACCTCATTTTCGCGTTCTAAAAAAGGTACGCCATATGGTTGTGCTAAGTTAAACTGATTTAAGTCTGTTCAAGTTTATCGAAAGTTATACTACCAACATCTAAAACATCAATATAGGTTCATATATTACAAAAGATATTTAGATTTTCTTTTCTCGAACACATGCCTAGTCGTGCATCATTATATATTAGAGCATACAGGGTTGTAGCAAGGCTACGAAAAACTAAGAAAGCAAAAAGAAAGAACTATACAGGGGACTACAGGCAGCTAACTTTGCTAGGCCTGCATGTGCTAAATCTTATATATATATGAGGTTGTAGATATTAGTCGTAAACTTACTCAAACTTAAATAACACTGAATTAGGAAAAAGATAACCTGCTAATCAAAGATAATTGTGGGAAACTGAAATCTATTCAAGAAAATGGGAGAAATAATGTATCAAAAACAAAATTAATTATACCATTTTGCAGATTGTTCACCGATATAAACAAAGAACTGTTTGATCTGCATGTAGGTACATCCAATCAATGCTTTTTCCCCGATCTCTAGAAAATATAAGCTACGCATGTAATTACAAATGATTTTCTTCTATTTTTCTGTTTCTACGTTAACATTTGAGATACTTGTTAATTACATCCATATTCTGCAGTTGCATAGAGTTACTAATTCAGGAATGCATTCACATACGGAGTATACTATGTTTGCTGATGACTGACTAGTACTAATTCATTGCAAGCAACGGTTCATTCATATTCAGATAAAGGATGTGATCGTTAAGTCATATACTTATGAAAGTCCTTATGCATCTCTCTGATGCAGATGGCGGGGGTCTCTCGTCCTCCTTTTGGAGGCAAAATCAATTAGTTATATATGAAACAATGGGTGTAAAAGGTTATCAAAAAGGGTGCCTTCATAGTGCTACGTTATCTTTTGAGATACTGGTTAATTACATCCATATTCTCCATTGGCGTAGAGTTACTAATTCAGGAATGCAATCACATACTGAGCATACTATGTTTGTTGGTGGCTAATTAGTACTACTAATTCATTGCAAGCAACGGTTCATTCATATTCAGCAAAAGGGGTGTGATCATTAAGTCATTTAAGAAAGGTAAAATATAAACAAGGTAGTTCATTAATAACTTCATTGGTTAAGGCAGTGTATCATGCAATGCAAAAGGACTGAAAAAATACCATTTGCGGTGTCCCAGAAGTACGTGGAGCCATCAGTTTCGTCCACCGCAAAAACATGGCCACCGAGTTCAATGGCATCACAGTAATTTGGATAATCAGGTGCAGGTGTAAGGGCCTCCAGCATTCTCCAGTCACCACCCCCTTCAAGGTAGAAAATCGTTTTGTCGAACAAGGCGATGAGCTTGTAATCTGCGTACCTCCCACCTTTTGTGGGCACTTGGCAGATTACAATCTTCAACAAATCAATTGCTGGACCCCAGTTAAAAGAGTATGCAGGTTGATATGAAAAACTACTATGATCGATCTTCGAAGCAGGTAGGGATGGAAGGGGGATATGTCGCTCGGTGTAGACGTTCACGAGGCACCACTGGTACCCATGATGATCGGCGGCGGCGATCCAGTCGCCGTTCGCGCCAAGCCATTTTCTGTCGTGCATGAACGACAGGGCGACAGAACGGCGAGGATGGTCGAGGGGCACCAGGTCGTACACGGTATCATGCAGACGAGATGCTGTCGCCCAATCCCAGTGTTCATCGAACCAATAAGCAGGCGGAGGCATCAGCAGGCAGGGTTCACCCCAATGGTGCATCTTACCTTCATCCTTGCTGATCCGGTCGTAGAGCTCCCTGGAACATGCGGCAAGTCGGACGGTGTAGGTAACGTGCAGATGCGCAGCGATGAGGTCGGTGTTGTCGCCGGCGAGAGCCTCCCAGTGGCCTTCCCCGCCGCCCCGGCAAAGCCTAGAATAATTCATCACGTGAAGATGGATTTAGGTGGATCGCGGATGCAACCGCGCTTGGGGATTTCGGAGGAGAGGGCGAGCGCTATGGAAGGAACGATGCGGCGTGGTGGGGATCGAGATACTGCGCGTGCGCGTGATTCTGGGAGGGTGAAGAAGAAGATGATAGACATGCAAGGGGCAAAAACTAGGTAGTACTCTAGGCTGCTGCTGCGACTGGGCGCCGATTTGACTGTTGGTATACTAGCACGCCACCCATCTATAAATTTGCGACGACGTTTGGTGCAGTGATGTCTCGTCACATCAGGTTGACCAGAGAGGTTTTTTTTACAGTTTCCATTTCGATATATTTTTCGCCAATAATCGTAGTTCTCTACATGCCAGAGACACGTACCTTAACACGTGGGCAGCATGCAACTGCGCGAGCACCAAAATGGAATGAGAGATGTTTTAGCGCAGAACTTCATTTTCAATGCCTTTCTTAGCTTTGTTTGGAAACCGAACAGAGCTTCAGTGACTTGATGCTTCCAAGATACATTGTGACTATGTGCCACCATCTACCATCCATTTGAGATCCAACGTTCCAAACTATCTCTTATTTCGAAGCTAAAAAAACTATTCTGAAAATTTTGAAAAAATCCAGTAATATGTAGATGCCTTGTTTTAAAATCTATGAAGCTTGTGATTAAATAGCTTCTTACGTACTCGAGCACTAGTTCAAACTAAATATATATTTGCTCACAAACCTATAATTCAAATCGACTGAAACTATGTGTGTATATATATAGTAATAATATTAACTTTCGCCATAACTTGGGTCCCATTTATCTTGTGAAGTTTCCCACTATGTATGATGAACTGAACCTTAGCATTAAGATGGGACCAACATGTATATGCTATTGGTGTACCCACATGCACGACAGAGGAATGAGAGATAAATTATTTTTGATTGCTAGTTGTTTGATTCTACGGGATTTTTTCCTACACCAGCTAGTTGTTTGATTCATGGGAACATATCCTATAGGAAATAATCCTATAGAAAATAAACATGAGGTCATATCTCATTGATAATTCCTTTGGCTGAATCAAAGAGAACTCATCTTCCTACAGGATTCGACTAGGCATGCCATACTAATCATATGTTTTTTTCCTATTCCTACGAATCATGCAGCCCAAGGAAATATTACTTGTGGATAACCTCCACTACAACCTTATCAACTACTTTTTCCTTGTAGATAGGTCTTGTGGACAACATAGTGGATGCTCTTAGCCTTTTGCATAGCGGTGAAGCTTGACAAGAAAGGTTGGAGGGACAACAAGCTGAGAGAAAGTAAAATGAGCTAATATTACGCTGAATTTTACAAATAACATAGGCTTAATTTTTCTAGGTTGGGCGGGCCACGGCTCGGTTTTGCTTCAACTAAGACTAGCCACAATGGGAGTATCATAGGTAGTAGTAGTATCATGCATGTCATGTAGGTATAAATCTTATGTGGCACATCAATTAATGATGAGAGAGGTGAAATTAGTATCATAGGTAGATACAGTATCATAGCACGTAAAACTAGAAATATTAGAGGCAAACACATCATGTACACATATTTGCATTGAGATTCTACAAAACATTAAATAGAATGGAACTATGATACTAATTCATGATACTATGCATTGTAGGTGTTGTATCATAAACTAGTATCATACTCCCTCCGTCCATAAATAAGTGGACGTGCGGGATTTTCAAGGTAAATTAGTAAAAAGAGAGAAAAATTGCATTGGGAAGATGCAACCAACATCTCTCTCCTCTTTAATTATTTCATCCCCAATAGGCTAAGTGCATGTACAAAATTAAGATAACATGTGTTGAATATTATTGGGTTTGATTTCCATGCGATGAGAGAGAAATAACTTTTGCTAATTTAAAGTACATTGGGAACATAGAAGTCCACTCTTTCATGGACAAAGTTTGAGGCTAGATGTCCACTTATTTGAGGACGGAGGGAGTATGTATGATACTAGTCTATGATACTTCCCATTGTGTCGGGGGGAAGACCCCGGATAGGGCAATGGACGCGGAGCAGCCGGCTGGCCACTGGCCGGCTCGCGGCAAAGGCCGGCTGAGGAGCAGCCGGCTGGCGCCGTGGCCGGCTGGTCTGGAAGCCGGCTGGCTCTAGGTCCTAGTCGGCCTGGCTACGGCCACCAATGCTGTAGTTGGGCCGGCTTCTACAAGCCATATCCGACTGGGGTTTGTACCTCAGACCGACTCGAGGCTGGCGAGTCTTGCACTGGAAGGAACCGGGTAGGTGATCCGGGTTCCTTAAGTCCACGCTGACTCCATCTTCCGTGAAACGCGGGGCACTGTGGAGCAATAGTGCCTCGCGCCGGACAGGCCGTCAGGGCTTACGACGATCCGTACCGGCTACAGTGGCTGACGGCGACAGGGACACCTCCTCCATACCGCTGACCGTGGCAGCCGGATGGGACAGGCCACGATGCCTCAACCACTCCTGACGTCACCGCCTCGGGAAGGAGCGGAAGCCGGAGCCGGCCCAGCCGGCCAGTAAAACTATAGGGTCTTATATGTAAAGTGCCGGTGCCTATATAAGCCGCACTACCCCCTCTCGTGCAGGGGATCGATCATTTATTACTTTCACCCACCTACAGAGCTGCCCTGTGAGAGAGACCATAGTCTTCCTTAGCCTCTCAGGAGCAGCCGGACACAGCTCTAGGAGCACCATTGTACTGTGTGATCATCATATACACTCATAGCAGGAGTAGAGGTTTTACCTCCATCGGAGGGCCTCGAACCTGGGTACGTCGCCGTGTCGCTCGTGCCCATACCCGCATCCGGATACCGCCGTGAGATCTCTCAGGAACCACTTCGATTAGCCACCCTATGGCATATGCCGTGACGATACCACGACATTTGGCGCCCACCGTGGGGCCTTCAGCATCCTCGGCCGGTGTCTTCATCCGGACGGGCCTCACCACCACCACCGGCGAGCGAGTCGCTTCAGGCTTGATCTGGAGATTCGGCTCCCTCGACTGCGTCAGCGACAACGCTGGCTGCTTCGCTGACCGGCCCTTCCCAGCCGGCGGCAGCGTCATCTCCTTCGGCGGCCTCGACGTCTACGTCGCCACCGTCGCACCGCCGCGCTACCCGCGGCAGGTGCTGCGCTGCGCCAGCCCTCCTCCGCGAGCCGGCAGCAGCGCTCCCGCCAGCCCCGCCGTCGTGCAAGTCATGATGGCTGGCGACGAGCTCCCCACCAAGAACCCGCGCATGCGCGGCCCCGACCTGGAGCGCAACATCGACCCCAACGCCTCCGGCTCGGGCCCAAAAGCGCCACCACCGCCGTCCCGGCTGGATGCAGTCCGGGCAAAGCTGAGCACCCCGCTCACGCCTGGCGGAGACCCCACCGCCATCGAGGCGGACTTGGAGGCGCACCGCCAGCTCCTCCTCAAGCAAACCGAAGAACTGGCTGCTGCTAAGCGCCAGATGGAGATCACCCAGCGCGAGTACAACCGCGCCCACGGCCTCACTCCAGGCGGCGACGAGCCAAGCCGAGCCGGCCACATCCGCCGCAGGGGCCGCGACCTCGGCGCTGAGATCGCCCGCGACGGCGCTCCTTCGCCGGCTCCGTCCGCGGAGCTCCCCGTCTACAACACCCCCGACAAGAACATGCGCGCGGCAGAAGCCGCCGCAGAAGAGCTGAACCGCCTTCAGGGCGAAGAGTTACGCCGCCAGACCAGGCGGGTGACTGAGCTGCTCAACGCAGCCAACAGGCAGATCGCCGACCCCAGGTATGTCAATGCCCCCAGAGCTTCTCACGCTCGTGGAGCTGCAGGCAACGACAGGGAAGGTGCCAGGGACACGGCCGAGTCCTCCTCCCCAGCACCAAGCCGACGCCATGATTCCCGGGCCACGCACAGCTAGGGCCGGCCAAGCCACCAGCCGAGCGGCGGCAGCCGCAGCCGGCCCCCTCCGAGCCGGAACCAGGAGCAAGACTCCGGGCCCCGCCGTCATCACCGGCCGGCTCCAGAAGCAAGCGGCGCGCGCCAGCCGGCACATTCCCGGCTGGGCCCGCGCATCGAGCCTGCTGACGCCCGAGACCGCCTCGACCGGCTGGTTCAATCCCGCATCGCGGAAGAAGAGGGGCCAGCCGGCCCAAAGTGCTTCGGGCCGCGGATCCTCAACGAGCCCATGGTCGAGGGCTTCCAGCTCCCGCGCGACACCCCCAAGTACGACGGCACCACCAAGCCGGAGGACTGGCTGCTGGACTACTCCACGGCAGTCGGCATCGCCAAGGGCAACAAGCGCTGGGCCGTGCGCTACTCCCCCCTCATGCTACTCGGCTCCGCCCGCACGTGGCTCAACAACCTGCCAGCCGGCAGCATAAACGGCTGGCTGGACTTCGAAGCCGCCTTCATCAGCAACTTCACTGGCACTTATCGCCGGCCGGGTCGCCCTCAACAGCTTGAGATGTGCAAGCAGGGCCCCGACGAGACGGATCGCGCGTACCTGACGCGCTGGTGCGAGATGCGCAACTCTTGCGAGGGCGTGCACGAGATGCAAGCCATCAGCTTCTTCATGGGCGGCTGCCGACCCAACACCATGCTGTGGCACAAGCTGCGCCGCAGCGAGCCCAAGACGATGGCCGCCTTGATGGTCATCGCAGACAAGTACGCGCTGGCAGAGGAAGCCGGCAAGGCGCCGGCTGATGTTTCACCGGCCCCAGCAAGACGGGACAACAACAAGCCGGCCGAGGGCGCCTCGCACGGCAGCCGGCGGGACAACTACCGCGGCAAGCGTCACAACGACCAGCCGGACCGCCGGTACGGCTCCGCCCACGTGGCCGCCGTGGCAGACAACGCGGCAGGCGGAAGCCGCCGCCAGAAGCAAGACCGGCAGTGGAAGCCGAAGTACACCTTCGAGCAGATGCTCGACTCGCCGTGCAAGTACCACAGCGGCAAGAACCCCTCCAACCACACCACCCGCGACTGCCACTTCATGAAGCGGCTGACAAGCGGTGAACCTCTACCGCCTCCACCCCCGCCTCCACCAGCCGGCGGGCCGGGTGGCCAAGCCGGCGCAGAGAACGTCAACCTCGAGCACCACGAGGCTAACCAAGTGCACCATGCCGGCCGGTATCTGGCCGAAGACGCCACCTACATCATCTTCACCTCCGAGCCCGAGGACAGGACGAGCCAAGAGCGCCGTTCCCTCGAGGTCAACGCGGTCATACCGCCGGTCCCCCAGTACCTAAACTGGTCAGAGCAGGCCATCACTTTCGATCGCCGCGACACACCGGCTGTCCTGCCGAAGCCGGGCAGCTACGCCATGGTCCTCGACCCCACCATCGGCACAACCCGGCGCAGCGTGCGTTTCTCGCGCGTCCTCATCGACGGCGGCAGCAGCATCAACATCCTCTACCGCGACACCGCCCGCAAGCTGGGCATCCAGGAGGCCGAGTTGCGCCCCACCCCCACCGTCTTCCATGGCATCGTGCCAGGCCATTGCTGCCAGCCGATCGGCCGGATCACGCTGGAGGTGATGTTCGGGAAGCCGGACCACTTCCGCACTGAGAGAATCGAGTTCGAGGTGGTGGACCTCGTGAGTCCCTACCACGCGCTCCTGGGCAGGCCGGCCCTGACCAAGTTCATGGCGGTGCCCCACTATGGGTACCTAAAGATGAAGCTGCCTGGCCCCAAGGGGGTCATTACCGTAGCCGGCGACTATCGCCGCTCCATGGACTGCGCCATGCAGAGCTCCAAGATGGCCCAGACGCTGGTCATCGCCACCGAGAAGCAGCTCATCCACGACGCCGTCGCCCTCGCCAAAGCCGCGCAGACAGACATGCCGGCTGCGGGCAACCCGGCTGGGACGACTCACTTCCAGCCGGCCGACAACACCAAGAAGATCCTGCTGGACCCGGCGCAGCCGGACAAGTTCGTCACCATCGGTGCCGGCTTGAACAAGAAATAGGAAAGCGAGCTCACCAGCTTCCTCCGTGAGAATCGGGACATCTTCGCGTGGACTCCAAGAGACATGCCGGGTGTGCCGAGGGAGTTGGCTGAGCACCACCTCCACGTCCGGCCTGAAGCCAAGCCGGTGAAGCAGCCTCTCAGGCGCTTCGCCGAAGAACGAAGGAAGGCCATTGGTGAAGAAATCGCCCGGCTCCTAGCTGCCGGCTTCATCATGGAAGTGCTGCACCCGGACTGGTTGGCGAACCCGGTCCTGGTTTTGAAGAAGAACGGCTCCTGGCGCATGTGTATCGACTACACCAGCCTGAACAAGGCGTGCCCGAAGGATCCCTTCCCCACACGCGCATAGATCAAGTCATAGACTCGACTGCCGGCTGTGAACTGTTGTCTTCCTTAGACGCCTATTCAGGCTACCACCAGATTCCTTTGAATCCGGCTGATCAAATAAAGACTTCGTTCATCACCCCGTACGGGGCTTATTGCTACACGACTATGCCGTTCGGCTTGAAAAATGCAGGCGCCACCTACCAAAGGTGCATGCAAAAATGCTTGCAGGATCAAATCGGCAGAAACGTTCACGCATATGTGGATGATGTCGTTGTAAAGACCAAGGAGACGACTACCCTCCTTGATGACCTGAGAGAAACCTTCACCAATCTGAGAAGATTCCGGATGAAGCTCAACCCGGCCAAGTGCACATTCGGCGTGCCGTCTGGCCAGCTCCTTGGCTACCTCGTCTCTCAGCGAGGGATCGAAGCCAACCCGGACAAGATCAGCGCCCTAGAGAAGATGGAACTGCCGCAGTGCCTCAAGGACGTCCAGAAGTTTGCTGGCTGCCTGGCCTCCTTGAGCCGCTTCGTCAGCCGGCTGGGGGAGAAGGCACTGCCCCTGTATCAACTAATGAAGAAGGCGGACAAATTCGTCTGGTCACCGCAGGCGGATGAGGCCTTCCGTGACTTAAAGCGCGTGCTCTCAACCGCGCCAATCCTTGCAACGCCGGGTTCAATGGAGCCGATGCTGTTGTACATCGCAGCCACCAATCGAGTGGTTAGCGTTGTCCTGGTGGTGGAGCGCAGAGAAGCCGGCAACAGGGAGCAGCTGGTTCAGCGCCCAGTCTACTACCTTAGCGAAGTGCTCTCCCAGTCGAAGCAAAATTATCCCCACTACCAGAAGGTCACCTACGGCGTCTACATGGCGGCCAAGAAGCTCAAGCACTACTTCCAAGAGCACCCCATCAGGGTGGTTGCCACAGCACCCTTGGCGGAAATCATAGGCAGCAAGGATGCCAACGGCCGGGTTGCCAAGTGGGCCCTGGAGCTAGCCGCCCACACCATCCTCTACGAGCCACGCACAGCCATCAAGTCGCAGATCCTCGCGGACTTCTTCGTCGGCCCAGGCTGAGATGCGGTACCTACCGCCCGTGCCGGATTCCACACACTGGAAGATGCACTTCGACGGCTCGAAGATGCGCAACGGTTTGGGAGCCGGCATCGTCATCACTTCTCCCAAGGGGACCGGCGGACTACGTCTCTACGAGATCCACTTCGCCGCCTCCAACAATGTGGCGGAGTACGAAGCGCTCATTCATGGGCTGAAGCTGGCCAAGGAGATTGGCGTGCGTCGCATACTCTGCTTCGGCGACTCCGACTTGGTCATACAGCAAGCATCTGGCGACTGGGACGCGAAGGACGCCAACATGGCCTCGTACCGCTTCCATGTCCAGCAGCTATCCGGCTTCTTCGACGGCTGCGAATTCCACCATGTGCCACGAGCAAATAACGAAGCGGCTGATGCCTTATCCAAGATTGGCTCAACCCGGCAAGCCATTCCGCCGGGTGTCGCCTTGGCGGTTCTCAAGAAGCCGTCCATCATACCGTCACCGGACTCGGACTCAATATTCGTGCCGGCTGACCCGGGGGCTGCTCAGCCGAACCCGGGGGCTTCATCGCCCAAGTCGGGGGCTAACAAGCCAAACCCGCCGGCTAGCATGCCGAACCCGGGGACTTCTCAGTCCAACCCGGGGGCTTCATCGCCAAACTCGGGGGCTAGCAAGCCGAACCCGCCGGCTAGCAAGCCGAACCCGGCGACCATGCAGTCGAATCCGGAAGCTCCCACGCAGGAGGCCCTGTTGGTCAGCGTATTCGAGATAAGATGCGTACCTTCATGGGCACAAGAATTCCTCTCCTACCTCACCGACGGTGTGCTTTGCCTGATGATAGAGTCCGGGCCGGGCAGATTGAGAGAAGGGCCAAGGCCTATACCATCATCAACCACCAGCTGTACAAACGCAGCGTAAGTGGGGTGTTCCAGCGGTGCGTCGAGCCGGCTGAAGGGATTGAACTCCTACGGGAAATCCATCAAGGAGAGTGCGGACATCACGCCTCGTCCAGAGCCATAGTGGCCAAAGCCTTCCGGCACGGTTTTTTCTTGCGGCCGACTGCGCTCAGAGACGCAGAAGATTTGGTGAAGAAGTGCAACGGCTGTCAGCGCTTCGCAAAGCAAAGACACCAGCCGGCTTCCGCCTTGAAAACCATCCCCATCACATGGCCATTTGCTGTATGGGGCTTGGATATGGTAGGCCCATTCAGAACAGCGCGAGGCGGCATGACACACCTCTTGGTGATGATTGACAAATTCACCAAGTGGATCGAAGCCAAGCCAATCAAGAAAGCGGACGGGTCCACAGCCGTCACATTCCTCAAGGAAATCATTGTGAGATTCGGCTACCCCCACACCATCATCACCGACAACGGCACCAACTTCTCCCAAGGCATCTTCTCTCGCTATTGCGGGGCAATGGGGATCCGGATGGCCCTATCTTCTGTGGCACACCCGAGTCCAACGGACAAGTGGAAAAGGCTAACGGCTTAGTCCTAGCCGGCATCCGGCCCCGGCTGGTGGAGCCGCTCGAGCGAGCAGCCGGCTGCTGGATTGAAGAACTGCCCAATGTGCTGTGGAGCCTGCGCACAACGACAAACCGCTCAGTCGGCTTCACACCATTTTTCCTCGTATACGGGGCCGAAGCCGTCTTGCCGACTGATATCGAGCATGACGCGCCAAGGATCAAGCTCTACACAGAAGCCGAAGCCAAAGAAGCTCGCGAAGATGGAGTTGACCTGGTCGAAGAGGCCCGGCTGCTGGCTGAGTCTAGATCTACTATCTACCAGCAAAGCCTCCGACGCTATCACAGCCAGAGGGTCCAGCCCTTAGCATTCCGAGAGGGAGACCTAGTGCTCCGGCTGATCCAGAGGACAGCCGGACAGCATAAACTATCATCCCCATGGGAGGGTCCCTTCATCGTGAGCAAGGCAGTAGGCAATGATTCCTACTATCTCATAGATGCCCAAGAGGCTAAGAAAAACAAGCCGGACAAGGCTGACGAGGAGACTAAACGTCCCTGGAATGTCAGGTTACTCCGCCCATTTTACACATGAGAGCAGGAATGTATGTATCCCTTGTATCCCTTCTGTGAGTTATGAAAAAGCTTGCGCCAAGAGCGCTGTTTCCGACAAGTTTTTCGTGTACTTTACCTTGTTTTGCCAATTGGCTTGAACCCTCTCACGCGGTCGGCTCAGTACCGTGATCCGGTTTCCGACAGCCGGCTTCCGATCCAGCTACAGACCGCAACCCGGCTGTCCGGCTGGCGGGAGTAAGGCCTAGGGAGCCGGCACGCGAAAAACGACTAAGGGAAAGAGTAAAAGCGAGTTGACTTGCAACTTTTCATAAAAGTGCCGGATTGCCGAATTCAGCTCGTTCGACTGAAATACTGTCGGCCTCACCCAGCGGCCCGCTCTTGATCCGGCGACGGACCGCAAGTCGGACGTACGACCGGCAAGGGCACAGCCAAAGAGTGGGGCGGATGGGAAAAAGCGAACGAGTCGAAAGAAAGCAACTCGGCACACAGATGATTAACAAACACACTAAAGCGTGCCTTAATAAAAGGATAATAACATTGTCTTACATATGCACCCGGCATCCCGGGGATTTAACGAATTGTCTTGGCAAAAACATAAGGAAACAGGTAAAAGCTAAGCGCCGGCTGCATCAGCAGAGCCGGCCGCCGGGTCATCCCCGGGCACATCGTCCGCCTCCTCGTCCTCAGCCGCCTCCTCCTCGTCGTCAGACGGCGGATTCGGGTCCGCGATGAAGAGGGACTTGTCGACGAAGTCGGCAATGGCGCAGGCACGGGCAAGCCGAGCAGTCTTGTTCTCCGCCGGGAGCTTGTCCTCCACGCCGGCGCGCCGGAACTCCAACTGGTCGAGGCTAACCTCGTTATACCAGGAGAGCACAAAAGATAGCGCCATATCGGCTCCGGCGCGCGTGGCTGACTCCTTCCAGTCCAAGAAGCGGTCGGGAGCCCTGTCCAGCCAAGCGATGAGATTGGAGAGATCTTCTGGCAGCGTCTCCGTCGGCCACAGCAGTCGCATCAGCTCCTCCGCCGCCTTCCGCAGCTCCCAGCCGAGCTTGGTGACCGGCTCCACGCGGGCGGCGATGGACGCCAGATAGTCGTCCATGGTGAAGCAGTCGGAGCTCTGCTCCCCAGTGGCCTGCCGGCGATCCTCCCGCGCCCTGCCAACAGCCGCTAACGCCTCCTCCTGCGCCTCAGGGAAGGCCGCTGCAAAGAAGAAAAGCATGTCAGAAGCCATCAAAGCCGAAATAAGCTGAAAAATGCAAATTTTCGAAGTCCTAAAGTAAGCCTGGCGGCAGCCGGCAAGATCCGACTGCCCCCAGCCTGAAGATGGAGATTCCAAAGCTTTAAAGAAAACCTGGCGGTAGCCGGCAAGAACCGACTGCCCCCAGCCCGAAGATGGAGATATCGAAAAAATCAAGGTTCTGCCGCCGGCTGCCAACCTAAGCCGGCAGCCGACGGCCGAAAGCCGGCAAAGGGGAAGGCATAAGACAAAAGACTCACCAGCCAAGCCGCGGTCGAGCGCGCTAAGTTCCCCCAACCACCGCTTGGCGGTGGCCGACAGCTCGTTGGACTTGGTGGTCACCTCCTGCTGGAGCGAAAGCCGTTGCCGTTCCACCTCCTCCAACCGCTTGCTCAGACCCTCCAGCTTCTCCTCCTGTTCCTTCTTGAGGGCGGCAAGTTCCTTGAGATGGTTAGCCTCAAGAAGGCGCAGCCGTTTCAGCTCCCCGTCAGCCACCTTCAGCTTGGCGGCAGCAGCCTGGTTCGCCTCCTCACTTGTGGCGCATTGAGCGCGGGCAACTCGGAGGTCCGACTCAAGCTGCGGGACCCGGGCGGCCTCAGCTGCAAGCCGGCAAAAACAAGCCGTCAGTAAAACAGAAGCGTAAAAGAGAGTAAAGGCAAAGAGAGAAAGCCTCACCCTTGACAGCCTCCAGCTCGCGAGCCAAGCCGGCTCGCTCGATCTTGGCCTTGTGGTAGCTGGTCACCACCTTGTTGTACAAGACGGTGCGTCCCTCCGTAACCGTCTGAAAGAATCAGTTGCTTAGACGAAACCCGGACCGGCTCCAAGCAGCCGGACCATGCCTCGGAGGGCTACCAGGATAATAACAAAGTTGCAAAAACAGAAAGACACCTACCTTGTCAGCATCCTCCAGCGTTGCTAGCTGGGCCAGGGCCTCGGCGGCCTTGTTCTTAAGGGCGGCCCGGTAGCCGGAGAAGACCATCTTCATGGGCGCCGTGCCAGGCTGCCCCTCCTGGTTGAACACCTCGCAGGAATCTGCCGAGTGCCACGCAGCCTCCATGGTGCCAGCCGAGCCAAGGCTGGAGTCAGAGGCAGACGGCACCTGCAGCAGCCGGGCCCCCTTGGCCACGTGAAGGCCCTCAGTTGGGCCCGGCGGGCCCCTCGTCCTCACCAGAGCCCGGGAATCGGCGTCCTTTGAGCGCGCTGGCTGCCCCCTCGCCGGCTCCTTCCCGGTCGGCTCCCTCCTCGTCGGCTCCCAAGCTGGAGGCGGCGCGGTCGAAGCAGTCGGCCCGGTGGGAGCCGTCGCATCCGGCGCCCGAGGCGCTCCCTTCGGAGAACTCCCCGGCACCACGACGTTGGGCGTGGGCCCGCCGACTCCGGTCGAAGGCGGCGCAGCCCCACCAGCTCCAGCTCCTGCCGCAGGCGGCATGCCCCTGCCAGCTCCGGCTGCCCGCTCCACAAACGGGGCGCGGCGCGGAAACATGTCGTCTAAGGTCGGCTGGCGCGCCGACTGACCCTGGTCTCCGCCGCCAGGCGCCGCAGAAGAAGACGCCCCCGCAGAAGGTGGCGTGGCCGCAGGCGGCACGTTAGCAGCCGGCGGCGTGCGCGCGCGTGCTGAAGGTTGCGGGGTTGGCTCCCCCCTTTGCCGCTGAAGCGGCGACGTGACGGGAGGAGCCTGCCGAGAGCCGCCTCCCTGGGTAAACTTAATCGCGGCCCTAGTCGAACAAGCAAGAAAAGATAAGTACAGAGGAAGGAAAGAAAAGGAATCAAACAACAGAGGAAAAAGAACTCACCCGGCTTTCTCCGGGACCTTCTTGGGCGCCAGCCGGCGCTGCTTCTTGGCCCTCGCCTCCGAAGCGGCCGTGGACCCGACGCCGGCCCGCTTCCTCCCCTTCGGCGCAGAAGTCGCCGTGCTAGTAGGCGGCGCCGCGCGCAGAGGCACCGCCGGGATGGCCCCCGTGCCGGATTGGGCCGGCTCCGCCTGTAGCTGCTCCTGCTCCTGCTCATGCTCAGGCGAAGGCGGCGGGTTATGCTCCCCACAGCCGCCACGATCCTGCGCCACCAGCAGATCGTCGTCGCCAGCTTGGTCGCCGGCTAAGTCAGCCGGGTCAACGAGATCCGGCGTCCAGACCTTCGTCGCCAAGTCGCCATCCTCAATGCCTTGGCGGACGAAAAGCTGAAAACAAGAAAGATAAATATCGAGTCGGCCACGCTGCCGCAAGTCGGAAGACGGAAAAACATCAACTTACCAGTTCAGGCGGCTGCTCCCGATCGTAAGGCGCCAGCCCCCAGTCCCAGTTGTCCGGCATGTTGGCCTTGGTGATGTTGTTCACCCGGTGAGCCACCTGGGCCTTGGAGAGCTCCAACTTCGACGTCCGTGTCGGGTCGAGCAGGCCGGACATGTGGCCGATCTTGTGGACGCGCCACTGGAGCGGTACGACCCGGCGCGAGATGTAGGTGCAGAGGAGGTCCTCGGCACTCAGCCGGCCCTCCGAGACGCACTGGCCCAGGAAGTCCCACAGGAGGTTCACCTCCGCATCCGGGTTCGAGGACTTGGCGTTGAAGCCCCAGTTGATCCGGCCGACTGGCGGGGCCGGGTTGAATTCCGGCAGGTTGAGCCGGTCGAAGGCCGGGCTTTCGTTCCGCACATAAAAGAAGGACATCTGCCAATTCTTTACAGAATCGACAGTCGGAATCCGCGGGAAGGACGTACCCGTACGGGGATAGATGGAGGCGGCACCGCAGGTCCTCAGGCGGCCTTCGGTCGTCTGCGCCTTGATATAGAAGAGCCGGCTCCAAAACTCCACGTCCGGCCACAAGCCGGCGTAGCCTTCCATAAAGGCCACGTAGCAGCTGAGGAGGATCATGGCGTTGGCCGGCAGGTGGTGCGGCTGCAGGCCGAAGTGATCGAGGAACCGGCGGAAGAAGTCGGAAGCCGGCAGACCCAATCCGCGGTCGAGATGCGCGCCGAAGACCACGCGTTCGCCGGGCTCCGGCCGAGGCTCCTGCTCCTCGCCCGGCGCCCTGGTAATCACCCCCGCCGGGATGCGGCGGAGGCGCACGAACCGGGCAATGTCGTCGTCTTGCATGTAGGAGCCCTTCCAGGAGCCGCTCGGCTGGGCCATCGAGGACGAAGAAGAGGAGGTCCAAGAGAGGCAGAAGGGCGAAGAAGAGCCGCTCCTCGCCGGAGGAGATCGCGGTGGAGAAGAGCGCGCCGTCGATGCGCGTGGCCCCGTGGCGCCGGATTGGCGGGCTTGCGGCGGTAGCTCGGCGGAGGCTCGTCGGGGCGACCGCTCGCTGAGATTCGCCAGAAGAGCGGAAGAAGAACGGCGTCGGAGCAGCGAAGAGCTCGAGCGAAGCGAAGGAGCAAGGCAGGAGCGCGAGGAGGAAGAAAGGGCCAAGTGCCGCCTCGGTTCCACCCCCGCGGCATTTATAGCCGACCGCGGCGGTTGGCCTCCAAGTGGCCGACGTGGGCCACGTCTCCGGATTTACTGCGCCATAACTCCTCCCACGACCGCTACCGTTACCAGAAACGGCCACACCACGTCGCCCACTACCGCACCGGATCCGGAGGGACATTGATGTGACCAGACGAACCGGCGGCAGAGCCCTAGCGTCAGGACGGTCAAGTCAGGCGCAGAACCCGAGGCGGCGGAGACTCCGGCGCGCAGCGAGCCGGAGCCGGACAAGAAGTTCCACTCGAGCCAAAATTCATCAGCAAGGCGGAGGCGCCATCAGATCTTGCGAGAAAGCAAAAACTGCACAAGTATAAAAAGCGGCCGGCTAGAAGCAGCCGGCAGGAACGAGCCGGGTGAGGGCGCAGCCGGCTGAATGGAAATTCTCAGTCGGCCCCTCCAAGTGCCGTCTAATATATTCGGGAAGCCAGGAAAACCTGCCTAGGTCCTTCTAAACGCAGGACCTTGCCAGCTTCGGGGGCTAATGTCGGGGGGAAGACCCCGGATAGGGCAATGGACGCGGAGCAGCCGGCTGGCCACTGGCCGGCTCGCGGCAAAGGCCGGCTGAGGAGCAGCCGGCTGGCGCCGTGGCCGGCTGGTCTGGAAGCCGGCTGGCTCTAGGTCCTAGTCGGCCTGGCTACGGCCACCAATGCTGTAGTTGGGCCGGCTTCTACAAGCCATATCCGACTGGGGTTTGTACCTCAGACCGACTCGAGGCTGGCGAGTCTTGCACTGGAAGGAACCGGGTAGGTGATCCGGGTTCCTTAAGTCCACGCTGACTCCATCTTCCGTGAAACGCGGGGCACTGTGGAGCAATAGTGCCTCGCGCCGGACAGGCCGTCAGGGCTTACGACGATCCGTACCGGCTACAGTGGCTGACGGCGACAGGGACACCTCCTCCATACCGCTGACCGTGGCAGCCGGATGGGACAGGCCACGATGCCTCAACCACTCCTGACGTCACCGCCTCGGGAAGGAGCGGAAGCCGGAGCCGGCCCAGCCGGCCAGTAAAACTATAGGGTCTTATATGTAAAGTGCCGGTGCCTATATAAGCCGCACTACCCCCTCTCGTGCAGGGGATCGATCATTTATTACTTTCACCCACCTACAGAGCTGCCCTGTGAGAGAGACCATAGTCTTCCTTAGCCTCTCAGGAGCAGCCGGACACAGCTCTAGGAGCACCATTGTACTGTGTGATCATCATATACACTCATAGCAGGAGTAGAGGTTTTACCTCCATCGGAGGGCCTCGAACCTGGGTACGTCGCCGTGTCGCTCGTGCCCATACCCGCATCCGGATACCGCCGTGAGATCTCTCAGGAACCACTTCGATTAGCCACCCTATGGCGTATGCCGTGACGATACCACGACACATTGTGACTAGTCTAAGTGCTTTTGCACAATGAACACTAGCTATGCACAGACCTCAAAAAACACTTCTACATCATTCTACTATTCACACCTTTTTTTTCTAATAGAACTACGTACCATTGTTTTTAATATAATCTTGTGACGAGAGTATATATTTCTAAAATAGTCATTTATGTTTCGCATAAGCTCAAAGAGGGGTACTTAATTATGAGAGATATCTTTCAACTAATACGTTGTAGGAGTACTTTAATTATGTGAGCTATCATGTGAAATGCTTACTAGAACAAGTACAAAAGGTGTTTGATAACATTACATGCCACACGCCCAGTGTAGCCTGCGTTGTAGGAGCATTACATCAATTTAACAACTACGGAGGAGTAGCCTAGGTAGAGATAACAGGCAAAGGAAATAGTTCAACAGATAGTACAACACAACTACTTACAGAAAGGGAGTAGCCTAGGTAGAGATAAACATGCAAATGAAATAGTTCAACAGATACAAATCTTGCATTGCAACACGAGTATTACATAAAGTACATCAGCCCTTCTTTCTGGACCTGTGACGCGAAGGCAGGTTCCATTGCCGAGCGTTGGCGAAGCTTGGGATGAACCACAACGGAACCTGTCGCCATGTCCATCTAATGTTGGTTTGGAAACCAATAGTACAGTCTTCAGAATTCAAACTGAAGCGGCAAATTTCTGGAGAAGGAGGATATGCAAGGCCTATTGCATGGTGCGATGTGTAAACAGAGTTGCTTCTCGCCATATTTGGACGGTCATGTTCTGCCCCGTCTTCTACTAGAATGATAATCGGATAGTTCACTCCAAGGAAGAGAGAATATGATCCAAGGGAAATAATCCTCCTCCATGGCCTCGGTGGCATCAACTGACTGGTGTCCATGTCAGACACCTCGCAGCCAAGTAAACCCTTACCATACCCGCTAATAGTGCGACCATGACGACCCTCAGAGGTAGCAGCAGCAGGTAAAATACGAACCAGTCCAGTATAATCCCGCCCGTCAGTAACGCCCCAGGTATGGACTAGAAAAAGTCTAGAACCATCAGGAGATCGTGCTAACACCAGGAGCCAAGATTGTACCGACCTTGTTCATCAAGTTCTGGAGGAATAGGTGCCGTGCTGATCAACAAAGGACCTTGCAAAGGAAAGCACAGCTTGAAGTCAGTTCAGCAAAACTTGATTAGTTCATTACATACATGAATAATGATACTAGCTAAAATACTGCCTCCGATCCAAATTAATTGACTCAACTGGATGTATCTAGCTAGATATGCACAAATTAATTGACTCAAGTTTGTCTAGCTAGATGCACTCGCTAGACAAAGCTGAGTCAATTTGATTTGGATATGAGGGAGTACTTTATTTTGACTCAAAGGCATATCGCTGCTGATTTTGATTGAATATAGAGGGGGAAAGGTACAGGCATGACACGAAAACTGCACATCAAAAAGAAAAAGGCTAAAGCTATATCTGAAACTAGCAGGTAATAGCGAAAACACATCATATGAGATGAGAAAAATTACCCCAAGAAAGTTGATTCCATGCATAAACTTCGCCTGTCTGAGTTACATCAAATACAATACCCTTGTGGATGATTGCATCGGAGTAGCCGAACGCTAAGAACTGGTTGTCAAGAACTGTCCATCGGCTAGAAGCACAGTGAAGGACTGCAATTGCCGCGTTGAAGATGGCAAGAACAGAGAAACTAGTATAATTTGAAGCAGCTGTTGGAACTCGGCAAATAGCTATCTTCAGCAGTTGAAGATGTTGATCATTAGACTCGAACACAAGTTTATCCGGGGTGGATTTAAACTCACGTATTGCTGGTAGAGGAATCCGGCGACCAGTGTACACATTGACAAGCTCCCAATTCCAGGGAAAGCCAAGAAGAGCGATCCAATCTCCATTCGCGCCTGCCCACATGCCCGTACCACCATCTGGAATCACGGCATCGGAAGAGATCCTGTCCAGTGGCGTCAGTTGGCACAATGTACCCTTGCGCTCTTTTGAATCCTGCTGCTCGCCCTTCTGCGCACCCTGCTGCTTGAACTTGACGACGCGGGAGAAGGGATTGTGCGCGGAGGGTACCTGAGTTTGGTGAGTATGAAGAACACAGGGCAAGCCAAACGGCTGAGATGCAGGCAGAGCTACACTTTGTGTTGCTGAATCATGATAAAACTTGCATGAACCGACGAGGCTCGCGGCGGTGATGACATCGCATCGGGATGCGATTTCTTCAAAGGGGCCATCAGCAAACACCCAAGAACTGCCACTCTCATTGATCGATCTCGCCATTGGAAGGATGCGGTCAAGTGGGTGTGGGGGTGTGGAAGTGGGACGCTGGCGTTTGGGTATGAGGTATTGGAGGACAGTGCGAGCGGCAGCTGGTAGAGCGATATGGATAAAAGTCCACAACTCCTACTAGTACCATTAAACAGGTGGCTCGAGATGATCCGAAAAAGGCATGGCGGCGGTGGTGCAGGGGCTGCTGGTGTAGGCGGGGTCACCAGAGAAGATGGAGATGAAGAAGACGGAGAGGCAGGCAAAAAACAATTTGAATTGAAATCAATATACGAGTACTACGGGCGTGCCTTCTCTCTCTGGTCTCTGCTGCACTTACTGCACCTGTCGTGAAGGCGTGTGACCCGAGAAGAAGCTAATGTATTGTATAGCTCTCCTTGCACGCCGTGGAGCTGTATTTTGTCTCATCAAATCAACTCTGGACAGTTTCAGCAGAGAAAAGATCCTTTTCCATCATCATGATATATTACCACGGGCCCACGGCAGTGCACATTCATCTTGTACTACCATATACTGTACTGCTCTATATGTTGCACAAACCACCACTTGGACATTTTTTTTGCAGTTTCCACCATGTGGTGGTCTAAAATGTTGCAAATTGCACCACTTGGTTATCTAATCAGCTAGTTAGTCATGTTGATAGCAAAATCGACAAGTGGGTTCAACATGTCAATGCTCCAATTAATGTTTTAGAAAAAATAGATTTTTCAAAATTCATACTTCTTTTATTTAGCTATTTAAAAATATGTATTCATTTATTTCAACAAATATTGTGCGGTCTTGAATTTTTTCAAACAAATATTATGGCATCGGGTTCGGGACTCCTGATAAGGACTGGTCGTGGTACGGGAACCCGAAATGAGGCCCACAACATGGTCGAAAGTGGCAAGAAACCCGTCGAGGTGGATGAACTTGGGAAACCTTGGTAGAGGTAGGAATCTTGAGGAGTCCATTAGGGTTAGCCTACCCCCCAATAAGCGTATGAGCGAAAAAATCACATAAGTAGTAGCTATTATTAAAATTTCACAAATATTACGCGCTTTTGAATATTTCAAAAGTATTGTGGCGTCACGTTGGCCTTGCCCGAATTTTACCTTTCAGGCTAGATGTCACGAGCATGATCACTCAACCAACCGGGTCCAAACATATATATACAATTGGCCTCCTCGAGCCTACACCGACCAGATTGTCGCTGAAACTGGATCATATAGTGTCTATAGGATTGATGTCCTAAGGAAATATTCCAACAACGGAAGCCGTTTGATTCGTTGTATTATATTCCTTAGGAATCTTGTTGGGCTTGTTTGGTTCGAAGAAATTCATAGAAATTTTGTGGGATTCAAATCTCAGTGGCTCCTTTGATTCTTGAATACATGATAATTCATACTAATTCACGTGTTTTTTGTGTAGCACTACAACCAAAGAACATGGAATTCAAATTTGTGTGATTTCTTTCATATAGGATTAATTCAACATGCAATCATATTCAATTCCTGCATTATTTATATTTTAACATTTTGTACACATCATGCATGCGACCCAAACAATGCGTGCATGGTGGGGGGGTTGTTTCGTTGCAAAAGCACTTGGTCACACCACAAACAAACATGCAACAATTAATCTAAATTCACGTGGTTTCCCCGTGATGCAACCAAACAATATTCGATGAAACTAAGCATGCCATAAACATATACAATACACACCATAAATTTTGGCTGCTTTGATTATTCGCAAGATTTTCAAAGCGCGGGAATATGAAAATTGTATGATTAGAGAGTGATGATCATCTCCAAATATATAGGATTGAGAAACAACGGTATTTGGATCCAATAACGTTTGATTACGTGTGAAAACCAAAAGAAATAATAACATACGGTTACAAAATGAAGGATTTTTTGTTTTTATATAAAAATGTATTGTCAATGAATTCTAAAAATTGCAATCCTATGAATTAAACAATCAGAAATCGTGTCAGACTAATTCCTACGATTCGAGATTCTAGTACGAAGTATGATTTCTTTGAAGGGGCGCAGAGGGACGTGGGTAGCAATGTCGGGTCCCTGTCTTGTCTGTATACACTGTACTTACGTCAGACTAGTGTTGCTCAGGAAGTCTTAATCTGACGTACTCTGAAGCTAGATGCATCACTGTTTCCAGTCTGACACCAGAAATCCTCAACTCATCTCCAGTCTCTGTCCTCGTTTTTCGGCAAAATAGACAGAAATAACCCAAAGTCAAAAAGATTGGGAAAAACAAACTTTCGACATACTAGCAAGATTGGGTTATTTTTGTCCAAATTCTCGTTTTTTTTTTCTCTTGGCTTCCCTACCCTTGAATCCATGTCACTTACGTGTGTTGCCCATGCGTCAGGTCCCACACTTCAGTGAGCACAAGTGACGTGCTGTACATACGCAAACTCCTAGCGATCTTCTTTGTCAAGAGAAGACGCATCAAGATTCAAGACCCGATCGCATTTCTTGCTTTCGGCCAGGGGTCCTCCATGTAAAAGTTAGGGATTTAGATGTAATTTCATGTTTATTTTGTGTGCTGTTGTAAACAGTTGATTTTTATGTCTATTTGAATCTTGGTCAAATCTTAGGTTTGACCTAGATTTAAACAAGTTTAAAACATGAAAATGAATAACTAAGCATGGATCCTCCTTAGTCAATCCAAAATGAAGCTTTTGGGAGGTTTTTGAAATTTCCATGTTTGAAACCCAAAACCACTTCTTTCATGCTAGACTTCATAAGACATAGTTTAGGGATAGGGGTACATACATGATTTGTCTGGTTTCAATATGTCTAGACCTTGTTTATCAACTTGAATGCTTACTATATGACATAAGAAGACTATGTGCTTTGGTTTTTCATTTATCATTTTTTTTTGAATTTTATGCCCATTTGAATCTTGGTCAAATCCCAAGTTTGACCAGGATTTAAACAAGTTTAAAACATGAAAATGAAAAGGTGTAAGCATGGATCCTTCGTAGTCACTCTAAAATGAAGCTTTTGGGAGGTTCTTGAAATTTCCATGCATGTTTGAAACCCAAAACCACTTTTCTTCATGCTGGACTTCCTAAGACAGAGTTTAGGGTTAGGGTTAGATACATGATTTTTCTGGTTTGAATATGTCTAGACCTTGTTTATCAACTTGAATGTTTACTATATGACATAATTAAGAAGGCTATGTGCTTTGGTTTTTCATTCTTTAGATTTTTTGTCTGAATTTTTATGCCCATTTGAATCTTGGTCAAATCCTAGGTTTGACCAAGATTTAAATAAGTTGAAAACATGAAAATGAAAAGATAAGCAACGATCGTTTAGTCGCTCTAAAATGAAGTTTTTGGGAGGTTTTTGAAATTTCCATGTTTGAAACCCAAAACCACTTCTCTTCATGCTTGACTTCATAAGACGAATTTTAGGGTCGATAAGGGGTAGATACATGATTTGTTTGGTTTGAATATGTCTAGACCTTGTTTATCAACTTGAATGCTTACTATATGACATAAGAGGACTATGTGCATTGGTATTTCATTTTTTGATTTCTATGCCCATTTGAATCTTGGTAAATCCTAGGTTTGAGCAAGATTTAAACAAGTTTAACATGTGAAAATGAAAAGGTAAGTCTGGATCCTTCTCTTAGAAACCCTAAAATGAAGCTTTTGGGAGGTTCTTGAATTTACCATGTTTGAAACCAAAAACCACTTCTGTTCATGCTTTACTTCATAAGACAGAGTTTAGGGTTAGGGGTAGATACATGATTTTCTGGTTTGAATATGCCTAGACCATGTTTATCAATTTGAATACTTACTATATGACATAAGAAGGCTATGTGCTTTGGTTTTTCATTCTTTTGATTTTTTCTAATTTTTTATGCCCATTTGAATCTTGGTCAAATCCTAGGTTTGACCAAGATTTAAACAAGTTTAAACATGACAATGAAAAGGTAATTAATCCTAGATCCTTCTTAATTAACCAGTCAGTCTAATTATAATGAAGCTTTTGGGAGGTTTTTGAAATTTCCATGTTTGAAACCCAAAACCACACTTCTCTGCTTCATGCTTGACTTCATATATAATTAAGACAAAGTTTAGGGTTAGGGTGTACATGATTTGACTGGTTTGAATATGTCTAGAGCTTGTTTATGAACTTGAATGTTTACTATATGTCATAAGAAGACTATGTGCTTTGGTTTTTTATTTTATTTATTTTATGCCCATTTGAATATTGGTCAAATCCTAGGTTTGACTAAGATTTAAACAAGTTTAAAACATGAAAATGAAAAGGTAAGCCTAGATCCTTCTTAGTCACTCTAAAATGAAGATTTTGGGAGGTTTTTGAAATTTCCATGCATGTTTGAAACCAAAAACCACTTCTCTTCATGCTTGACTTCATAAGATAGAGTTTAGGGTTAGGGGTAGATACATGATTTGTCTTATTGGAATATGTCTAGACTTTGTTTATCAACTTTTGAATGCTTACTATATATATATTTGACATAAGAAGACTATGTGCTTTTGTTTTTCATTTTTCTGATTTTTTTATTTTTATGCCCATTTAAATCTTTGTCAAATCCTAGGCTTGACAATGATTTAAACAAGTTTAAAACATGAAAATGAAAAGGTAAGCATGGATCCTTCTTAGTCACTCTAAAATGAAGCTTTTGGGAGGTTTTTGAAATTTCCATGTTTGAAACCAAAAAACACTTCTTGTCATGCTTGACTTCATAAGACATAGTTTAGGGTTAGGGGTAGATACATGATTGAATATGTCTAGACCTTGTTTATCAACTTTTGAATGCTTACGATATATATATATATGTGACATAAGAAGACTATGTGCTTTTGTTTTTCATTTTTCCGATTTTTTTTAATTTGATGCCCATTTAAATTTTGGTCAAATCCTAGGCTTGACAATGATTTAAACAAGTTGAAAATATGAAAATGAAAAGGTAAGCATGGATCCTTCTTAGCCAGTCACTCTAAAATGAAGCTTTTGATAGGTTTTTGAAATTTCCATATTTGAAACCCAAAACCACTTCTCTTCATGCTTGACTACATAAGACAAAGTTTAGGGTTAGGGGGTGTAGATACATGACATAGGAAGACTATCTTGAATGCTTACTACGTGACATAGGAAGACTATCTTGAAAGCTTACTATATGACATAGGAAGACTATGTGCTTTTCGGAGGTTTTTGAAATTTCCATGTTTGAAACTAAAAACCACACTTCTCTTCATGCTTGACTTCATATAAGACGAAGTTTAGGGTCGATAGGGGGTAGATACATGATTTATCTGGTTTGAATATGTGTCTAGACCTTGTTTATCAACTTGTTGAATGCTTACTATATGACATATATAAGAGGACTATGTGCATTGTTATTTCATTTTTTTGATTTTTATGCCCATTTGAATCTTGGTAAAATCCTAGGTTTGAGCAAGATTTAAACAAGTTTAACATGTGAAAATGAAAAAGGTAATTAAGTCTGGATCCTTCTCTTAGTCACTCTAAAATGAAGCTTTTGGGAGGTTCTTGAATTTACCATGTTTGAAACCCAAAACCACTTCTGTTCATGCTTGACTTCATAAGACAGAGTTTAGGGTTAGGGGTAGATACATGATTTTTCTGGTTTGAATATGTCTAGACCATGTTTATCAATTTGAATGCTTACTATATGACATAAGAAGGCTATGTGCTTTGGTTTTTCATTCTTTCGATTTTTTCTGAATTTTTATGCCCATTTGAATTTTGGTCAAATCCTAGGTTTGAGCAAGATTTAAACAAGTTTAAAACATGACAATGAAAAGGTAATTAATCGTGGATCCTTCTTAATTAACCAGTCAGTCTAATTAAAATGAAGCTTTTGGGAGGTTTTTGAAATTTCCATGTTTGAAACCCAAAACCACACTTCTCTGCTTCATGCTTGACTTCATATATAATTAAGACATAGTGTTTAGGGTTAGGGGGTACATGATTTGCCTGGTTTGAATATGTCTAGACCTTGTTTATGAACTTGAATGCTTACTATATGACATAAGAAGACTATGTGCTTTGTTTTTTTATTTTATGCCCATTTGAATATTGGTCAAATCCTAGGTTTGACCAAGATTTAAACAAGTTTAAAACATGAAAATGAAAAGGTAAGCATGTATCCTTCTTAGTCACTCTAAAATGAAGCTTTTGGGAGGTTTTTGAAATTTCCATGTTTGAAACCAAAAAACACTTCTCTTCATGCTTGACTTCATAAGACATAGTTTAGGGTTAGGGGTAGATACATGATTGAATATGTCTAGACCTTGTTTATCAACTTTTGAATGCTTACTATATATATATGTGTGACATAAGAAGACTATGTGCTTTTGTTTTTCATTTTTTCAATTTTTTTTAATTTTATGCCCATTTAAATCTTGGTCAAATCCTAGGCTCGACAATGATTTAAACAAGTTTAAAATATGAAAATGAAAAGGTAAGCATGGATCCTTCTTAGCCAGTCACTCTAAAATGAAGCTTTTGATAGGTTTTTGAAATTTCCATATTTGAAACCCAAAACCACTTCTCTTCATGCTTGACTACATAAGACAAAGTTTAGGGTTAGGGGGTAGATACATGATTTTTCTTGTTTGAATATGTATAGACCTTGTTTATCAACTTTAATGCTTACTATATGACATAAGAAAACTATGTGCTTTGGTTTTTCATTTTTCTGATTTTTTTTGAATTTTGATGCACATTTGAATCTTGGTCAAATCATAGGTTTGACTAAGATTAAAACTAGTATAGAACATGAAAATGAAAAGGGAAGCTTGTATCCTTCTTAGTCACCCTAAAATGAAGTTTTTGGGAGGTTTTTGAAATTTCCATGTTTGAAACCCAAAACCACTTATCTTCATGCTTGACTTTATAAGACAGAGTTGAGGGGTTAGGGGGTAGATACATGATTTGTCTGGTTTGAATATGTCTAGACCTTGTTTACCAACTTTAATGCTTACTATATGACATAAGAAGACTATGTGCGCTTTGGTTTTTCATTTTTCTATTTTTTATTTTATGCCCATTTGAATCTTGGTCCATTTGAATCTTGGTCAAATCCTAGATTTCACCAAGATTTAAACAAGTTTAAAACATGAAAATGGAAAGGTAAGCCTGGATCCTTCTTAGTCGCTCTAAAATGAAGCTTTTGGGATGTTCTTGAAATTTCCATGTTTGAAACCCAAAACAACTTTTCTTCATGCTAGACTTCATAAGATCGACAAGGGGGTAGATACATGATTTGTCTGGTTTGGATATATCTAGACCTTGTTTATCAACTTGAATGCTTACGATATGACATATATAAGAAGACTATGTGCTTTTGTTTTTCTTTTTTTTGTGCCCATTTGAATCTTGGTCGAATCCTAGGTTTGACCAAGATTTAAACAAGTTTAAAACATGAAAATGAAAAGGGAAGCATGTATCCTTCTTAGTCACTATAAAATGAAGTTTTTGGGAGGTTTTTGAAAATTCCATGTTTGAAACCCAAAACCACTTCTCTTCATGCGTGACTTCATAAGACATAGTTTAGGGGTTAGGGGGTAGATACATGATTTGTATGGTTTGAATATGTCTACACCTTGTTTATCAACTTTAATGCTTACTATATGACATATAAGACTATGTGCTTTTGTTTTTCATTTTTCAGTTTTTTTTTAATTTTCTGCCAATTTGGTTTGACCAAGATTTAGACAAGTTTTACACGTGAAAACGAATAAGTAAGCCTGGATCCTTCTTAGTCACTCCAAAATGTACGGGAAATTGATATGTGTGTTAACTTTGCTTCATGGAAAAAATAATGTCATGTAAATGAGTTAACTTGGATTTCCTACCCTTGAATCCATAGGAAAGTTTGTTCTAATGCACTATAATAATCAATCGAGTTTTTACACCAACAGGTCTGTCACTTACGTGTGGTGCCCATGCGTGAGGTCCCACACTTCAGTGAGCACAAGTCACGTGCAATAGGTACGCAAACTCCCAGCCATTTTCTTTGTCAAGAGAAGACGCATCAGGATGTGTATTGGGAGTCTGTGGGTCCTTCTGGATCCTTCGGTTGTCCCTCTCACAAAAAAAACTCTCTCATTCTCGGCCTCGCTCGACTCGCTCGCTCGCTCGCTCGCACCTCCTGCTCACTGACAAAACCTGCACAACAGTCAGCATCATCACCCGAAAAAGGGAAGACACCATAATTCTCTCCCTTCTTCTCTCCTTCCGAGTGATCCCTCTTCCTCCGAGTTTCACTCGACGGGCAAACACACATGTGCTGCATAGTAATAATAAAAAGGTAGAAAATCGACCTACGAATCTATAATTAAATAGGTTAAACTAGGGTTTTGCCCAGTTCTACAAATCAAGGTTCAAAAAAATCCAACTACGGGGTTCGAACGACCCCTTTAATCCAAGAATTTTTTCGACCTCATCCAATGGCCTCAAACGATAGGGTTAGCATCTAGTGCAGTATGTGTGAACATGTATGCACTATGTGTACTATAACTTGTATGTCTTTCAAATTTGAACCAAATTTGAATAAGTTTGAAATATTTGAAATGGGGCTTTTGGCTTAAACGTTTGAAACCCAAAACTACTTCTCTTCATGCTAGACTTCATAAGACCGAGTTTAGGGTTAGGGGTAGATACATGATTTGTTTGGTTTGAATATGTTTAAACCTTGTTTATCAACTTGAATGCTTAATTACTATATGAAAATGAAAAGGTAAGCATGGATCCTTCTTAGTCAGTCACTCTAAAATGAAGCTTTTGATAGGTTTTTGAAATTTCCATATTTGAAACCCAAAACCACTTCTCTTCATGCTTGACTACATAAGACAAAGTTTAGGGTTAGGGGGTGTAGATACATGACATAGGAAGACTATCTTGAATGCTTACTACATGACATAGGAAGACTATCTTGAATGCTTACTATATGACATAGGAAGACTATGTGCTTTTCGGAGGTTTTTGAAATTTCCATGTTTGAAACCAAAAACCACACTTCTCTTCATGCTTGACTTCATATAAGACGAAGTTTAGGGTTGATAGGGGGTAGATACATGATTTGTCTGGTTTGAATATGTGTCTAGACCTTGTTTATCAACTTGTTGAATGCTTACTATATGACATATATAAGAGGACTATGTGCATTGGTATTTCATTTTTTTTATTTTTATGCCCATTTGAATCTTGGTAAAATCCTAGGTTTGAGCAAGATTTAAACAAGTTTAACATGTGAAAATGAAAAAGGTAATTAAGTCTGGATCCTTCTGTTAGTCACTCTAAAATGAAGCTTTTGGGAGGTTCTTGAATTTACCATGTTTGAAACCCAAAACCACTTATGTTCATGCTTGACTTCATAAGACAGAGTTTAGGGTTAGGGGTAGATACATGATTTTTCTGGTTTCAATATGTCTAGACCATGTTTATCAATTTGAATGCTTACTATATGACATATAAGACTATGTGCGCTTTGGTTTTTCATTTTTATATTTTTTTATTTTATGCCCATTTGAATCTTGGTCCATTTGAATCTTGGTCAAATCCTAGATTTAAACAAGTTTAAAACATGAAAATTTAAAGGTAAGCCTGGATCCTTCTTAGTCGCTCTAAAATGAAGCTTTTGGGATGTTCTTGAAATTTCCATGTTTGAAACCCAAAACAACTTTTCTTCATGCTAGACTTCATAAGATCGACAAGGGGGTAGATACATGATTTGTCTGGTTTGGATATATCTAGACCTTGTTTATCAACTTGAATGCTTACGATATGACATATATAAGAAGACTATGTGCTTTTGTTTTTCATTTTTTTTTGTGCCCATTTGAATCTTGGTCGAATCCTAGGTTTGACCAAGATTTAAACAAGTTTAAAACATGAAAATGAAAAGGGAAGCATGTATCCTTCTTAGTCACTATAAAATGTAGTTTTTGGGAGGTTTTTGAAAATTCCATGTTTGAAACCCAAAACCACTTCTCTTCATGCGTGACTTCATAAGACATAGTTTAGGGGTTAGGGGGTAGATACATGATTTGTATGGTTTGAATATGTCTAGACCTTGTTTATCAACTTTAATGCTTACTATATGACATATAAAACTATGTGCTTTGGTTTTTCATTTTTCAGTTTTTTTTTGAATTTTCTGCCAATTTGGTTTGACCAAGATTTAGACAAGTTTTACACGTGAAAACGAATAAGTAAGCCTGGATCCTTCTTAGTCACTCCAAAATGTACCAATTGATAGGTGTGTTAACTTTGCTTCATGGAAAAAATAATGTCATGTAAATGAGTTAACTTGGATTTCCTACCCTTGAATCCATAGGAAACTTTGTTCTAATGCACTATAATAATCAACCGAGTTTTTACACCAACAGGTCTATCACTTACGTGTGGTGCCCATGCGTGAGGTCCCACACTTCAGTGAGCACAAGTCACGTGCAATAGGTACGCAAACTCCCAGCCATTTTTTTTGTCAAGAGAAGACGCATCAGGATGCGTATTGGGAGTCTGTGGGTCCTTCTGGATCCTTCGGTTGTCCCTCTCACAAAAAAACTCTCTCATTCTCGGCCTTGCTCGACTCGCTCGCTCGCTCGCTCGCTCGCACCTCCTTCTCACTGACAAAACCTGCACAACAGTCAGCATCATCACCCGAAAAAGGGAAGACACCATAATTCTCTCCCTTCTTCTCTCCTTCCGAGTGATCCCTCTTCCTCCGAGTTTCACTCGACGGGCAAACACACATGTGCTGCATAGTAATAATAAAAAGGTAGAAAATCGACCTACGAATCTATAATTAAATAGGTTAAACTAGGGTTTTGCCCAGTTCTACAAATCAAGGTTCAAAAAAATCCAACTACGGGGTTCGAACAACCCCATTTAATCCAAGAATTTTTTTGACCTCATCCAATGGCCTCAAACTATAGGGTTAGCATCTAGTGCAGTATGTGTGAACATGTATGCACTATGTGTACTATAACTTGTATGTCTTTCAAATTTGAACCAAATTTGAATAAGTTTGAAATATTTGAAATGGGGCTTTTGGCTTAAACGTTTGAAACCCAAAACTACTTCTCTTCATGCTAGACTTCATAAGACTGAGGAACCGCAAGGTAATTAAATTGGGGCCAAAACGATTCCAACTTCCTAGGCATTGACCAACTTTGCCCCTCTTAACCCAACGTGGCAGTGAACCCGAGATATTTTTATTATAAGCAACAACTTCCTCTTACTCCGCTACTCTCTCCGAAATGGTACTCCCTCTGGTTCATTTTAATTGACTTTAATATAGATGTATCTAGACATGTTTTAGTTCTAGATACATCCATATTGGAGTCAATTAATATGAATCGGAGGGAGTAAGAGAACCTCTCCAGCTTAAGTGACCAATCGACATAGCTATGGCCTTCCGACTTGGCTCTGGTCGCCGCACGCGTAGTCCTACCACCGACGAGGAAGCGGAGCATCAGCGCCGCCTTCGCTTCGTCCATCGCGCACCAAGGCATAACCCGCCCGCTCTGCACTGGCCGGTTGTTCAGCCCGCGGCGGCGGCGCTAGCCGTGGAGCCCCTCGCCAGCCGCTTCCCGTGCGGGCCGATGGATGCAGAGGCAGGGATCTCCCACGCAACCCCGCATGCGACGCCCGCTCGGCCCTGGCCGGCTTTTCCGCCCGCGCATGCCGCATGGTTTTCTTTGCCAGCAGGTGAGATCCCCTTCCCAGCCGGCGCGAACGATGCGGAGGCAGGGAGCTCCCGTGGCCAGCCGCCTAATCCGACCGCACTTCAGGCGGTGCCTGCCGTGGAGCCAGGCCGTTCTTTCGAAGCGCATCACGGTGACGCCCTTTGCAGGAGCAACACCGCCAATGAGCTCGTATATAACGTGATGTTCCCGGCACTCTATAGATGCCGGGATGCTCTGCAAGCTTTCGTGCAGGCTAAGAATGCGGCGGCGGCAAATCCCAGGGACGCAGCATTGCAGCGGCGCGCCGATGAGGCTAAGGTGGCGCACGCTTTCCACCAGGCGTGCCTCGACAGGCTTAACATCCAGCACGGCTTCGTGCAACCGCCAAACGCCGCTCCAGCTAAGATCAAAAAATACTCCGGTGAGCATATCACTCCGGAGTAGAACAATCCAATTTCTAGTACTGTAGGAGTACTTTATTAGTGCACAAACCTGGCGAAATAAAAGGTGTGTTCTTTGTGTGTGATGTAAATCTAAAAATTTGAAGGTTCTAGCAAAAACATTTCTTCACAAATATTCGATGTGTTTGCTTGGCCTTATCTATATATCCGGTGAGCTTATATGGATGCCAAATCCTTTACAAACTTATATTTAACATATATGACCACATTTTTTAAGAGATCGATGTGCATGCATCTATCTCGCCATGGTAAATTAATGAAACAAGTTGCATATTTTCCAGAATTCCAAACTTCGTGAGCAGTATAGAGATCGAGACCTTAATTAGTTAGTATTATGGGTAGGATGCATGCATGCATGACCATTTTCTAGGGTTTTAAAGGATACTAGAGCTTTTCTAGGTTAATTTGCAACTATATGTATATTTGTTTTCTAGTTCTGGGCTGATCATTAAACTAAACATTGAGTTGTAGATTATGTGAAATTAGTACATGCCATAAAATATAGTATTTTTTTATGTACCCTACGGGGGGTAGTACGTGTGGTGTACCCTTAATTATCAATTGGTAGACATGTACCGTTGGCATGTTTGAAGAAAATTTGAATTTGGAAGAAGTTTTTAAAGTAAAATTAACGCAAGCCCAAAATCATATGTGATGGTGAAATTTCTAGAACAAATCAATACAAACCTAGTAATATGAGTTTGCTTGGCTTTCTGCCCACAAGTGAGTATTGTGCGCATGTACTTTGATGCAAAATCCCGCCATACAAAACTTTTTAGTTATTATATGACCTCAAGTTTGGAAGAGATCGTATTTTAAGCAACTTCACAAACAAGAGATTCTACCAAATTTTAACAGTTGCACATTATTGTCATAATTCCACCTTTTGCAAGCAGTAGGGTAGACATGCTTTCCGCTTGCTAGGATGTGTTAGTTCCATCAATTTTGTAGATATAGGTTCAAGGATTTGTTGATCTTAATCTGCAACTATATATGGATTTTTTAAGCTTTTGCCTAGTAATTAAACTCATAATTGAAACAATGTAGGTTATGTAACTACATACATGCCATAAATTCTGACAGGAAATACTTGGACGTGCCTTGCGAGGGTGGTAACAAACAAGAACACAATGACCAAACTTCAAATGCCAATCCACCCACCGAGCTATACGATTGGTGTGTACAATCGATCGACTCCTTCTAATCAAATTTGAATACAATAGAAGAAGTTTAAAAAA
Organism: Lolium perenne; assembly: GCF_019359855.2. Taxonomy (NCBI): domain Eukaryota; kingdom Viridiplantae; phylum Streptophyta; class Magnoliopsida; order Poales; family Poaceae; genus Lolium; species Lolium perenne. The sequence continues at coordinate 81,187,875 of NC_067244.2, read as the reverse complement.
ACTTCAAAACGAGATCAACTTGTGCATTGAGTCATCCTTTGTTATTTATTTGCTTGTAAAAATAGAAACATAGGCATATGAATGTATTGGAATAGAACACTTCACTTTCAACGGGGAAGGGACCCGAAGGTCCCAGAAAAACAAAAAAATTACAATAGTAGTACTCCTTTGAGAAGGCAGTAGAAGAAGGATCCTCGAAGAACCAAATGCTTTTATTATCCACAGCTGTTCGGCTCTTTTCCTTCTCGTGTAAGCTATCGCGCAATGATTATGCTAATGGTCGGATGGTAGTACAACCATTCACGCAAACTTCTTCGCCCTTCGTCATGTCAGCATCGTATCCCAGTGTGCAAGCAGTCTGCTCGAATGAAATACTCCTAAGTACGTACGGTATTCCCTCCAAAGACACACCACACGGTATTCCCTCCAAAGACGCACCGTCGCCCCGATCTGCTCGGATGAAATACACCAAAATACTTCTGCGCCCTTCGTCATGTCAGCATCATATCCCAGTGTGCAAGCAGTCTGCTATGAAATGAAGACGACATTTTGTTGAAAAGTGTCGGTGCATGCTATATATGAGAGTTTTTACAGCATTATTCCGATTTCCACAGAATGCATTAAATTTGGATGCGATGACACACTGACAAGAGTGGTTTAAACAAGGCCATTATTTTATTATGTTATATTACTACAGTACTCCAAGGTAGCACTAGTAGCCTTCGGTAGTAGTACTCTGCCGGTCGCGCTGCCTCATTCGACCAGACTTTATTCTTCTTCTCATATATATATACAAAATACTGTCTGCCGAGGTTCGATGACCGCACCGTCGCCCCTCTCCGCGCCACCGTCTTGGGCCGCGCCGCCATTCTCCCCGCCGAGTTCTCCCCCGTCCCCGACGCACCACCGGACCGATCTTCGCAGGTATGTACATCTCCAATCTCCGGCGAGTAGAGAGGTTCATCGGTCATTTTGTTCGATATAACCTTAATTTGGGGATTGCAATGTGAGTAACTTACTGGGTTTTCTAGGAAATGAAAACGGCGTCGCTCGATGCCTACACTGCGTCGGCGGATACATGGAAAGCGGAGACGGATGCTCTGCATGCATCGGCGGAGACATGTAAAGCGGATGCGGATGCGGAGGCAAAGGCGAAGGCGGTGGCTAGGACGGCCCCGGGCGCTGTGGCGCTGGCAAATGCTCGTATCGAAGCGGCATTTTGTTGGAAAGTCTTGGCGCGTGCTTCGAGAGTTTTGGCGGCGCAGCCGGGAGAACCGTCGGAGGCTTCGAAGCTGGCTGCTTTGAACGCGTCGAGAGCTTGGATGGAGACTTCATCTAAGGCGGCGCTTGTTGCATATGATCATGACTCGTCAACCCCTTCGTAAGTTCTACCTTCCCCAACTGCAATGCGGTTAGATCTGGTGGATTGGGTTTTTTGCCCAAACCAGACGTGATGATGCATTGCGATGTTTTTGTATTTTTGATGATGCATTCTGCTTCTTTTGTAATTTGGGTGATTCATTATGCTTTTTAGGTACTCCGGTTCATATTAATTGACTCTAATATGAATGTATCTAGACACATTTTAGTTCTAGATACATCCATATTGGAGTCAATTAATATGAATCGGAGGGGAGTAGTAATTTTTCTGATGCACTGTCCTCTTCAGGAATTTTTCATGGTGATTTTTTTTTCTGTCAACCTAGCTAATGCTCTCTGCTGTTTAGCCAAAAGTTGGATGATGCATTGTACTGTTTACATATATTTTACTCTGATGATGCATTTTGCTCTTTTAGCCTTTTAGGTAATTTTTCTGATTCCTTGAGCAGTGTGGGAAATTTCGATGAAGAATTTTGCTGTCAACTTAGATGATGCATTATGTTGTTTACATTTTATTACTTATATCAAAGCTAACCCCATCTGATGTTACCACAGCGTTTTGGGTCCTGTAGATGTCTCCTTTTCCTCCAATCGTGTTGACACGTTAGCAATTATTACTGTAGATGCGAGATTGCCTTCCGTTGGTGCGTCCTATTTTTGTGGTGTTTTTGCATTGTGCTGTTTACATTATTTTGATTTTGCTGATGCATTGTCCTGTTTACATTATTTTGATTTTGCTGATGCATTGTGCTGTTTACACTATTTTGATTTTGCTGATGCACCGTGCAGTTTAGGAAACTTTGATGATGAATTAGATCATGCATTTTGCTGTTTAGTCAAATTAGATGTTGCATTTTGTTTAAAAAATTAGATGATGCAATGTGCTGTTTACATAATTTTGATGATGCATCGTGCGATTTGCGTAATCCTACCAGCTTTAGTCGAAGGACACCCACAACAATCAACAATTTGCCTGAAGATGTAGTCTCTCAGATTCTTGTCAGGCTTCCTCCCCATCCAACCTGCTTACTAGCGGCATCAGGCACCAAGAAAGCATGGAGGCAATGTATGGGAAGCAATTATTTCAGAAAGCTAACTGTGTCACACAACGGAGGAAACCCGTTGCTAGGGTTTTTCACCAACAACTCCGAGGACAATCGATTCATCACAGAGCATGATCTTCACCCGGCCATCTTGCAGATGCTGGCAATCCCGTCTGAAGTGAACGGTCCCAAAATCTATGTCCTGGGATGCCGCGATGGTATGGTGCTATGATGGCGTGTATTTCACACGTTCGTTGGGCAACCCCAAGAGGAAGGTATGATGCGCACAGCAGCAAGTTTTCCCTCAGAAAGAAACCAAGGTTTATCGAACCAGGAGGAGCCAAGAAGCACGTTGAAGGTTGATGGCGGCGGGATGTAGTGCGGCGCAACACCAGTGATTCCGGCGCCAACGTGGAACCTGCACAACACAACCAAAGTACTTTGCCCCAACGAAACAGTGAGGTTGTCAATCTCACCGGCTTGCTGTAACAAAGAGTTAACCGTATTGTGTGGAAGATGATTGTTTGCAGAAAACAGTAGAACAAGTATTGCAGTAGATTGTATTTCAGTAAAGAGAATTGGACCGGGGTCCACAGTTCACTAGAGGTGTCTCTCCCATAAGACAAACAGCATGTTGGGTGAACAAATTACAGTTGGGCAATTGACAAATAAAGAGAGCATGACCATGCACATACATATCATGATGAGTATAGTGAGATTTAATTGGGCATTACGACAAAGTACATAGACCGTCATCCAACTGCATCTATGCCTAAAAAGTCCACCTTCAGGTTATCATCCGAACCCCCTCCAGTATTAAGTTGCAAACAACAGACAATTGCATTAAGTATGGTGCGTAATGTAACTAGTGACTACATCCTTGAACATAGCACTAATGTTTTATCCCTAGTGGCAACAGCACAACACAACCTTAGAACTTTCTCACATCGTCCCAGGTGTCAATGCAGGCATGAACCCACTATCGAGCATAAGTACTCCCTCTTGGAGTTACAAGCATCTACTTGGCCAGAGCATCTACTAGTAACGGAAAGCATGCAAGATCATAAACAACACATAAGCATAACTTTGATAATCAACATAACAAGTATTCTCTATTCATCGGATCCCAACAAACGCAACATATAGAATTACAGATAGATGATCTTGATCATGTTAGGCAGCTCACAAGATCCGACAATGATAGCACAATGGGGAGAAGACAACCATCTAGCTACTGCTATGGACCCATAGTCCAGGGGTAGACTACTCACACATCACACCGGAGGCGACCATGGCGGCGTAGAGTCCTCCGGGAGATGATTCCCCTCTCCGGCAGGGTGCCGGAGGCGATCTCCTGGATCCCCCGAGATGGGATCGGCGGCGGCGTCTCTGGAAGGTTTTCCGTATCGTGGCTCTCGGTACTGGGGGTTTCGTCACGGAGACTTTTTATAGGCGGAAGGGCAGGTCAAGAGGCGGCACGGGGGCCCCACACTACAGGCCGGCGCGGCCAAGGGGGGGGGCCGCGCCGCCCTATGGTGTGGCCCCTCCGTGGCCCCTCTTCGTCTCTCCTTCGGACTTCTGGAAGCTTCGTGAGAAAATAGGCCCCTGGGCTTTGATTTCGTCCAATTCCGAGAATATTTCCTTACTAGGATTTCTGAAACCAAAAACAGCAGAAAACAGCAACTGGCACTTCGGCATCTTGTTAATAGGTTAGTTCCAGAAAATGCACGAATATGACATAAAGTGTGCATAAAACATGTAGATAACATCAATAATGTGGCATGGAACATAAGAAATTATCGATACGTCGGAGACGTATCAGCATCCCCAAGCTTAGTTCTGCTCGTCCCGAGCAGGTAAAACGATAACACAGATAATTTCTGGAGTGACATGCCATCATAATCTTGATCATACTATTTGTAAAGCATATGTAGTGAATGCAGCGATCAAAACAATGTATATGACATGAGTAAACAAGTGAATCATATAGCAAAGACTTTTCATGAATAGCACTTCAAGACAAGCATCAATAAGTCTTGCATAAGAGTTAACTCATAAAGCAATAATTCAAAGTAAAGGCATTGAAGCAACACAAAAGAAGATTAAGTTTCAGCGGTTGCTTTCAACTTGTAACATGTATATCTCATGGATATTGTCAACATAGAGTAATATAATAAGTGCAATAAGCAAGTATGTAAGAATCAATGCACAGTTCACACAAGTGTTTGCTTCTTGAGGTGGAGAGAAATAGGTGAACTGACTCAACATTGAAAGTAAAAGAATAGTCCTCCATAGAGGAAAAGCATCGATTGCTATATTTGTGCTAGAGCTTTGATTTTGAAAACATGAAACAATTTTGTCAACGGTAGTAATAAAGCATATGCATCATGTAAATTATATCTTATAAGTTGCAAGCCTCATGCATAGTGTACTAATAGTGCCCGCACCTTGTCCTAATTAGCTTGGACTACCGGATCATCACAATGCATTGTTTTTACCAAGTGTCACAAAGGGGTACCTCTATGCCGCCTGTACAAAGGTCTAAGGAGAAAGCTCGCATTGGATTTCTCGCTATTGATTATTCTTCAACTTAGACATCCATACCGGGACAACATAGACAACAGATAATGGACTCCTCTTTTATGCATAAGCATATAACAACAATTAATAATTTTCTCATTTGAGATTTGAGGATTATTGTCCAAAACTGAAACTTCCACCATGGAACATGGCTTTAGTTAGCGGCCCAATGTTCTTCTCTAACATATGCATGCTTAACCATATGGTGGTAGATCTCTCTTGCTTCAGACAAGACGAACATGCATAGCAACTCACATGAAATTCAACAACGAAAAGTTGATGGCGTCCCCAGTGAACATGGTTATCGCACAACAAGCAACTTAATAAGAGATAAAGTGCATAATTACATATTCAATACCACAATAGTTTTTAAGCTATTTGTCCCATGAGCTATATATTGCAAAGGTGAATGATGGAATTTTAAAGGTAGCACTCAAGCAATTTACTTTGGAATGGCGGAAAAATACCATGTAGTATAGGTAGGTATGGTGGACACAAATGGCATAGTGGTTGGCTCAAGTATTTTGGATGCATGAGAAGTATTCCCTCTCGATACAAGGTTTAGGCTAGCAAGGCTATTTGAAACAAACACAAGGATGAACCGGTGCAGCAAAACTCACATAAAAGACATATTGAAAACATTATAAGACTCTACACCGTCTTCCTTGTTGTTCAAACTCAATACTAGAAATTATCTAGACCTTAGAGAAACCAAATATGCAAACCAAATTTTAGCATGCTCTATGTATTTCTTCATTAATGGGTGCAAAGCATATGATGCAAGAGCTTAAACATGAGCACAACAATTGCCAAGTATCACATTACCCAAAACATTTATAGCAATTACTACATGTATCATTTTCCAATTCCAACCATATAACAAATTAACGAAGGAGAAACTTCGCCATGAATACTATGAGTAGAAACCAAGGACATACTTGTCCATATGCTACAGCGGAGCATGTCTCTCTCCCATAAAGTGAATGCTAGGATCCATTTTATTCAAACAAAACAAAAACAAAAACAAACCGACGCTCCAAGCAAAAGCACATAAGATGTGATGGAATAAAAATATAGTTTCAGGGGAGGAACCTGATAATGTTGTCGATGAAGAAGGGGATGCCTTGGGCATCCCCAAGCTTAGACGCTTGAGTCTTCTTGATATATGCAGGGGTGAGCCACCGGGTGCATCCCCAAGCTTAGAGCTTTCACTCTCCTTGATCATGTTGCATCATACTCCTCTCTTGATCCTTGAAAACTTCCTCCACACCAAACTCGAAACAACTCATTAGAGGGTTAGTGCACAATATAAATTGACATATTCAGAGGTGACACAATCATTCTTAACACTTCTGGACATTGCATAATGCTACTGGACATTAGTGGATCAAAGAAATTCATCCAACATAGCAAAAGAGGCAATGCGAAATAAAAGGCAGAATCTGTCAAAACAGAACAGTTCGTATTAACGAATTTTAAAATGGCACCAGACTTGCTCAAATGAAAATGCTCAAATTGAATGAAAGTTGCGTACATATCTGAGGATCATGCACGTAAATTGGCTTAATTTTCTGAGCTACCTACAGGGAGGTGGACCCAGATTCGTGACAGCAAAGAAATCTGGAACTGTGCAGTAATCCAAATCTAGTACTTACTTTTCTATCAAAGACTTTACTTGGCACAACAAAACACTAAACTAAGATAAGGAGAGGTTGCTACAGTAGTAAACAACTTCCAAGACACAAAATAAAAACAAAGTACTGTAGTAAAATAACACATGGGTTATCTCCCAAGAAGTTCTTTCTTTATAGCCATTAAGATGGGCTCAGCAGTTTTGATGATGCACTCGCAAGAAATAGTATTTGAAGCAAAGGAGAGCTTCAAGAGGCAAATTCAAAACAAATTTAAGTCTAACATGCTTCCTATGAAGAGGAATCTTGTAAATAAACAAGTTCAAGAAGTATAATGCAACAAGCGTAGAAAGATAAAACAAGTGTAGCTTCAAAAATTTCAGCACATAGAGAGGTGTTTTAGTAACATGAAAATTTCTACAACCATATTTTCCTCTCTCATAATAACTTTCAGTAGCATCATGAGCAAACTCAACAATATAACTATCACATAAAGCATTCTTATCATGAGTCTCATGCATAAAATTATTACTCTCCACATAAGCATAATCAATTTTATTAGTTGTAGTGGGAGCAAATTCAACAAAGTGGCTATCATCATATATAGGAGGCATATTGTAATCATAAAAGAAAATTTTCTCCTCAATGCTTGGGGGACTAAAAAGATCATGCTCATCAAAGCCAGCTTCCCCAAGCTTAGAATTTTCCATAGCATTAGCAACAATGGTGTTCAAAGCATTCATAGTAATAACATTCCCATTAGCATGCATATAAAGTTCCATGGGTTTTTTAATTCTCTCTTCAAACACATCATGTCCTAATTCAAGATAAAGTTCATAAAGATCTCTCATATTTTTGTTGTTTTCCATTATGCTTAACTAGTGAAATAAAAACATGCATGATATTAAGTAAAGTAAAACAAGTAACTAATTTTTTTTGTGTTTTTGATATAGCAAACAAGATAGCAAATAAAGTAAAACTAGCAACTAATTTTTTTGTATTTTGATTTAGTGCAGCAAACAAAGTAGTAAATAAAACTAAGCAAGACAAAAACAAAGTAAAGAGATTGAGAAGTGGAGACTCCCCTTGCAGCGTGTCTTGATCTCCCCGGCAACGGCGCCAGAAAAAGTGCTTGATGGCGTGTATTTCACACGTTCGTTGGGCAACCCCAAGAGGAAGGTATGATGCGCACAGCAGCAAGTTTTCCCTCAGAAAGAAACCAAGGTTTATCGAACCAGGAGGAGCCAAGAAGCACGTTGAAGGTTGATGGCGGCGGGATGTAGTGCGGCGCAACACCAGTGATTCCGGCGCCAACGTGGAACCTGCACAACACAACCAAAGTACTTTGCCCCAACGAAACAGTGAGGTTGTCAATCTCACCGGCTTGCTGTAACAAAGAGTTAACCGTATTGTGTGGAAGATGATTGTTTGCAGAAAACAGTAGAACAAGTATTGCAGTAGATTGTATTTCAGTAAAGAGAATTGGACCGGGGTCCACAGTTCACTAGAGGTGTCTCTCCCATAAGACAAACATCATGTTGGGTGAACAAATTACAGTTGGGCAATTGACAAATAAAGAGAGCATGACCATGCACATACATATCATGATGAGTATAGTGAGATTTAATTGGGCATTACGACAAAGTACATAGACCGTCATCCAACTGCATCTATGCCTAAAAAGTCCACCTTCAAAGTTATCATCCGAACCCCCTCCGGTATTAAGTTGCAAACAACAGACAATTGCATTAAGTATGGTGCGTAATGTAACTAGTGACTACATCCTTGAACATAGCACTAATGTTTTATCCCTAGTGGCAACAGCACAACACAACCTTAGAACTTTCATCCTTTGTCCCAGGTGTCAATGCAGGCATGAACCCACTATCGAGCATAAGTACTCCCTCTTGGAGTTACAAGCATCTACTTGGCCAGAGCATCTACTAGTAATGGAAAGCATGCAAGATCATAAAAAACACATAAGCATAACTTTGATAATCAACATAACAAGTATTCTCTATTCATCGGATCCCAACAAACGCAACATATAGAATTACAGATAGATGATCTTGATCATGTTAGGCAGCTCACAAGATCCGACAATGATAGCACAATGGGGAGAAGACAACCATCTAGCTACTGCTATGGACCCATAGTCCAGGGGTAGACTACTCACACATCACACCGGAGGCGACCATGGCGGCGTAGAGTCCTCCGGGAGATGATTCCCCTCTCCGGCAGGGTGCCGGAGGCGATCTCCTGGATCCCCCGAGATGGGATCGGCGGCGGCGGCGTCTCTGGAAGGTTTTCCGTATCGTGGCTCTCGGTACTGGGGGTTTCGTCACGGAGACTTTTTATAGGCGGAAGGGCAGGTCAAGAGGCGGCACGGGGGCCCCACACTACAGGCCGGCGCGGCCAAGGGGGGGGCCGCGCCGCCCTATGGTGTGGCCCCTCCGTGGCCCCTCTTCGTCTCTCCTTCGGACTTCTGGAAGCTTCGTGAGAAAATAGGCCCCTGGGCTTTGATTTCGTCCAATTCCGAGAATATTTCCTTACTAGGATTTCTGAAACCAAAAACAGCAGAAAACAAAGAACGGCACTTCGGCATCTTGTTAATAGGTTAGTTCCAGAAAATGCACGAATATGACATAAAGTGTGCATAAAACATGTAGATAACATCAATAATGTGGCATGGAACATAAGAAATTATCGATACGTCGGAGACGTATCATGCTACTCCATTCTAATGTATCCGGTGGGTATATATCAGTCTGGGATCCAATTAGGCAAGTTCTCACAGCGATACCAGAACCACCATTGTGGCGCAATCATGCAATTGAAAGCAGCGGCTCAATTCTCTGTTCGAGAAACAACTCTGAACCGTTTACACATTGTTGCAAGTTCTCGGTTGTTTGGATAACAACTAAAAGTTACGATGCACAGGCTCATATCTACTCACCAGATTCAAAAGAATGGGAGTTTCTAGCTCGATCAACTCCGATGCTGTCAGAGATTGACCGTAGACTGGCAACTCTCATAGGGGGTATTTTGTACTGGCCAACGAAGTCTAGATATATCATTGAGCTTGACCATGCAAAGAAGGCTCTGAAAGAGCTTGACCATGCAAAGAAGGCTCTGAAATATATTCAGTGCCCTCATGAGACGCATGATATATTCATGCTTAACATTCACATCTTCAAGGGACATAATGGAGATGTTGCCCTTGCTGTTATAAGAGACTTCACCCTACAAACATGGGCCAGTACAAGATCATCAACAGGCGATCACGAGTCATGGACATGTCATATAAATTTTGAATTGGATACTTTTCTTGGCCTTGACACATCATTTCCATACAATTGGAAACATGCAGTAAGGTTACTCTGCGTATTTGAGGACAAAAATGAGCTGGTTGTAAGGGCAAAGGAGGGAGTATTTGTTGCGGTCAGAAACCCACTGGCGAGCAGCGACGGGCAACACGGTAGAGCCGGGAGGCTCCCAGGACTGCGGCTGGCCCTGGTCCCTCCGAGCGACGGCCCGCAAAGACTTGGCACGCACGTCCGATGCTGGTGCAAGGGCGTGCCACCTGACCTATACCTGGTCAGGAAGGTGATGGATGTGCCTCGCTTAGTTTCCTGCATGGCATACACGTAAACATTAAATACGAGCCTCGATCGGCTCTCAGGTTGTCCTGTGAATCGGCTCAAAGAGCCGATCCACCCATGATCCGTACGAGGTGTACGAATATATGGTGGTCCTGCTTGATCAAAATAAAGCTAAAACGACCTACTACGATCTAGGGTTTTCACCACATAATCGGAACATCCTACTCGTGATTGAGCCTAGCGGCCACGCACGGTGATCGTAAACCGACCCTAGACAAGGCCTAAAAACCAACACGAGGTTGATCCCCGGAACATCCTGTCTAGGGCTAGCAAACTACACCCTACGCCCCACTGGATCCTTCAACCCGTTTGTAAGGCCTAACTATGCAGATATTAAACTAATCCTTGAAGAACAAGGAGCAATCATAACGGATCGGATCTACTAAATAATGATCAAGCGGGGTGCCGCCCTTACACCTAAGATAGGCGTAAGGGCGGCTAGACGTCTCAGGGTTGCACGACGATAGCATATGATACGATGAACAATGCTAACCCTAACACGTCTAAGATAACCACGTTGCTCGCCATCAAAAAGGCTTCAGTACGAGCAACGCATGAACAGCGGATGAACATGTACTGCCTAGATCGCAAGATGCGATCTAGGCAGCATGATGCTTACCCGGAAGAAACCCTCGAGACAAGGGAGTTGGCGATGCGCCTAGATTGGTTTGTGGTGAACGTGATTGTTGTTTATTTCATAAACCCTAGATACATATTTATAGTCCGTGGACTTTCTAACGTGGGAATAATCCCAACCGTGCACGAGCCAAACTCTAACTAACTGATACGTCTCCAACGTATCGATAATTTCTTATGTTCCATGCCACATTATTGATGTTATCTACATGTTTTATGCACACTTTATGTCATATTCGTGCATTTTCTGGAACTAACCTATTAACAAGATGCCGAAGTGCCAGTTGTTGTTTTCTGCTATTTTTGGTTTCAGAAATCCTAGTAACGAAATATTCTCGGAATTGGACGAAATCAATGCCCAGGGTCCTATTTTGCCACGAAGCTTCCAGAAGTCCGAAGAAGAGACGAAGAGGGGCCACGAGGGGGCCACACCCTAGGGCGGCGCGGCCCCCCCCTTGGCCGCGCGGCCCTGTGGTGTGGGGCCCTCGTGTCGCCTCTTGACCTGCCCTTCCACCTACTTAAAGCCTCCGTGACGAAAACCCCAGTACCGAGAGCCACGATACGGAAAACCTTCCAGAGACGCCGCCGCCGCCGATCCCATCTCGGGGGATCCAGGAGATCACCTCCGGCACCCTGCCGGAGAGGGGAATCATCTCCCGGAGGACTCTACGCCGCCATGGTCGCCTCCGGTGTGATGTGTGAGTAGTCTACCCCTGGACTATGGGTCCATAGCAGTAGCTAGATGGTTGTCTTCTCCCCATTGTGCTATCATTGTCGGATCTTCTGAGCTGCCTAACATGATCAAGATCATCTATCTATAATTCTATATGTTGCGTTTGTTGGGATCCGATGAATAGAGAATATTTGTTATGTTGATTATCAAAGCTATGTCTATGTGTTGTTTATGATCTTGCATGCTCTCCGTTATTAGTAGATGCTCTGGCCAAGTTGATGCTAGTAACTCCAAGAGGGAGTATTTATGCTCGATAGTGGGTTCATGTCTCCGTGAATCTGGAGGGGTGACAAGAACCTCTAAGGTTATGGATGTGCTGTTGCCACTAGGGATAAAACATTGGTGCTATGTTCAAGGATGTAGTCACTAGTTACATTACGCTCAATACTTAATGCAATTGTCTGTTGTTAGCAACTTAATACTGGAGGGGGTTCGGATGATAACCTGAAGGTGGACTTTTTAGGCATAGATGCATGCTGGATAGCGGTCTATGTACTTTGTCGTAATGCCCAATTAAATCTCACTATACTCATCATGATATGTATGTGCATGGTCATGCCCTCTTTATTTGTCAATTGCCCAACTGTAATTTGTTCACCCAACATGCTTATTCTTATGGGAGAGACACCTCTAGTGAACTGTGGACCCCGGTCCAATTCTCTATACTGAAATACAATCTACTGCAATACTGTTCTACTGTTTTCTGCAAACAATCATCTTCCACACAATACGGTTAACTCTTTGTTACAGCAAGCCGGTGAGATTGACAACCTCACTGTTTCGTTGGGGCAAAGTACTTTGGTTGTGTTGTGCAGGTTCCACGTTGGCGCCGGAATCTCTGGTGTTGCGCCGCACTACATCCCGCCGCCATCAACCTTCAACGTGCTTCTTGACTCCTACTGGTCCGATTAAACCTTGGTTTCTTCTTGAGGAAACTTGCCGCTGTGCGCATCACACCTTCCTCTTGGGGTTCCCAACGGACGTGCCAACCACACGCATCAAGCAAATTTCTGGCGCCGTTGCCGGGGAGATCAAGACACGCTGCAAGGGGAGTCTCCACTTCTCAATCTCTTTACTTTGTTTTTGTCTTGCTTAGTTTTATTTACTACTTTGTTTGCTGCACTAAATCAAAATACAAAAAAATTAGTTGCTAGTTTTACTTTATTTGCTATCTTGTTTGCTATATCAAAAACACAAAAAAATTAGTTACTCGCATTTACTTTACTTGATTCATCATGTTTCCTTTTAATTTTACCACGAAAGACATACCGGTAGGACGTGGGTCTATAATTGGGAGAAATAATATAGAGGAATTTTTCAACCATGTCAGTACCGTTGACGATTTTGAGGATAGACACTTGGTAGACCTTGCCCCTACCTATGAAATTGTTGCTGCTGCTTTAGTTCGCATGTTGGAAACTAAATTTGTTAATCTCAATCCTATAATCCAAAACATGTTTCTTACACTTGGTGATATGGAAGAAGGGGAAAAGAAAGATTTTGTTTTAGAAACCCTTCTTAGAGAATTTGGTGGTTTAGCAAGAGAAGCTAGAAAGGTCTTTGCTAAATTTAATATGCTTGGTTCTTATACCAATTTTGTTAGTCTCTTTGAAAAGATGGACATGGATAGAATAAGATATACTAATAATATTGATGATGGTGGGGAGATCAAAGCACCAATACCATGTAAACTCTTAGCTATGAATGATGCACTAGAAAATAACTATGCTTGGCTTGTTCCTGAAAATTTGTTTGATGAGAGTAGCACGCCTAAGACTAATGAAAAGGGAGATGCTAAAACTTATGTATCTAATATACTATGTCTGGTTGAGAAAACTCCACACCCCGCTTAGAATGCACCACCCTTCGATAATACTTGATACACACTTTCTGCGCCTAGCTGAAAGGCGTTAAAGAAAAGCGCTTATGGGAGACAACCCATGGTTTTTACCTACAGTACTTTGTTTTTATTTTGAGTCTTGGAAGTTGTTTACTACTGTAGCAACCTCTCCTTATCTTAGTTTAGTGTTTTGTTGTGCCAAGTTAAGCCGTTGATAGAAAAGTTCATACTAGATTTGGATTACTGCGCAGAAACAGATTTCTTTGCCGTCACGAATCTGGGCTGTTTTACCCTGTAGGTAACTCAGAAAATTATGCCAATTTACGTGAGTGATCCTCAGATATGTACGCAACTTTCATTCAATTTGAGCATTTTTCATTTGAGCAAGTCTGGTGCCATTTTAAAATTCGTCAATACGAACTGTTCTGTTTTGACAGATTCTGCCTTTTATTTCGCATTGCCTCTTTTGCTATGTTGGATGAATTTATTTGATCCATTAATGTCCAGTAGCTTTATGCAATGTCCATAAGTGTTAAGGATGATTGTGTCACCTCTGAATATGTTAATTTTTATTGTGCACTAACCCTCTAATGAGTTGTTCTAAGTTTGGTGTGGAGGAAGTTTTCAAGGATCAAGAGAGGAGTATGATGCAACATGATCAAGGAGAGTGAAAGCTCTAAGCTTGGGGATGCCCCGATGGTTCACCCCTGCATATATCAAGAAGACTCAAGCGTCTAAGCTTGGGGATGCCCAAGGCATCCCCTTCTTCATCGACAACATTATCAGGTTCCTCCCCTGAAACTATATTTTTATTCCATCACATCTTATGTGTTTTGCTTGGAGCGTCGGTTTGTTTTTGTTTTTGTTTTGTTTGAATAAAATGGATCCTAGCATTCACTTTATGGGAGAGAGACACGCTCTGCTGTAGCATATGGACAAGTATGTCCTTGGTTTCTACTCATAGTATTCATGGCGAAGTTTCTCCTTCGTTAAATTGTTATATGGTTGGAATTGGAAAATGATACATGTAGTAATTGCTATTAATGTCTTGGGTAATGTGATACTTGGCAATTGTTGTGCTCATGATTAAGCTCTTGCATCATATGCTTTGCACCCATTAATGAAGAAATACATAGAGCATGCTAAAATTTGGTTTGCATATTTGGTTTCTCTAAGGTCTAGATAATTTCTAGTATTGAGTTTGAACAACAAGGAAGACGGTGTAGAGTCTTATAATGTTTTCAATATGTCTTTTATGTGATTTTTGCTGCACCGGTTCATCCTTGTGTTTGTTTCAAATAAGCCTTGCTAGCCTAAACCTTGTATCGAGAGGGAATACTTCTCATGCATCCAAAATACTTGAGCCAACCACTATGCCATTTGTGTCCACCATACCTACCTACTACATGGTATTTTCCGCCATTCCAAAGTAAATTGCTTGAGTGCTACCTTTAAAAATTCCATCATTCACCTTTGCAATATATAGCTCATGGGATAAATAGCTTAAAAACTATTGTGGTATTGAATATGTAATTATGCACTTTATCTCTTATTAAGTTGCTTGTTGAGCGATAACCATGTTTACTGGGGACGCCATCAACTATTCTTTGTTGAATTTCATGTGAGTTGCTATGCATGTCCGTCTTGTCTGAAGTAAGAGCGATCTACCACCCTATGGTTAAGCATGCATATTGTTAGAGAAGAACATTGGGCCGCTAACTAAAGCCATGATCCATGGTGGAAGTTTCAGTTTTGGACATATATCCTCAATCTCAAATGAGAAAATTATTAATTGTTGTTACATGCTTATGCATAAAAGAGGAGTCCATTATCTGTTGTCTATGTTGTCCCGGTATGGATGTCTAAGTTGAGAATAATCAATAGCGAGAAATCCAATGCGAGCTTTCTCCTTAGACCTTTGTACAGGCGGCATAGAGGTACCCCTTTGTGACACTTGGTTAAAACATGTGCATTGTGATGATCCGGTAGTCCAAGCTAATTAGGACAAGGTGCGGGCACTATTAGTACACTATGCATGAGGCTTGCAACTTATAAGATATAATTTACATGATGCATATGCTTTATTACTACCGTTGACAAAATTGTTTCATGTTTTCAAAATCAAAGCTCTAGCACAAATATAGCAATCGATGCTTTTCCTCTATGGAGGACCATTCTTTTACTTTCAATGTTGAGTCAGTTCACCTATTTCTCTCCACCTCAAGAAGCAAACACTTGTGTGAACTGTGCATTGATTCCTACATATTTGCTTATTGCACTTATTATATTACTCTATGTTGACAATATCAATGAGATATACATGTTATAAGTTGAAAGCAACTGCTGAAACTTAATCTTCTTTTGTGTTGCTTCAATGCCTTTACTTTGAATTATTGCTTTATGAGTTAACTCTTATGCAAGACTTAATCGATGCTTGTCTTGAAGTGCTATTCATGAAAAGTCTTTGCTTTATGATTCACTTGTTTACTCATGTCATATACATTGTTTTGATCGCTGCATTCACTACATATGCTTTACAAATAGTATGATCAAGGTTATGATGGCATGTCACTCCAGAAATTATCTGTGTTATCGTTTTACCTGCTCGGGACGAGCAGAACTAAGCTTGGGGATGCTGATACGTCTCCAACGTATCGATAATTTCTTATGTTCCATGCCACATTATTGATGTTATCTACATGTTTTATGCACACTTTATGTCATATTCGTGCATTTTCTGGAACTAACCTATTAACAAGATGCCGAAGTGCCGATTCTTTGTTTCTGCTGTTTTTGGTTTCAGAAATCCTAGTAACGAAATATTCTCGGAATTGGACGAAATCAACGCCCGGGGTCCTATTTTGCCACGAAGCTTCCAAGTCCGAAGAAGAGACGAAGAGGGGCCACGAGGGGGCCACACCCTAGGGCGGCGCGGCCCCCCCCTTGGCCGCGCGGCCCTGTGGTGTGGGGCCCTCGTGTCGCCTCTTGACCTGCCCTTCCGCCTACTTAAAGCCTCCGTGACGAAAACCCCAGTACCGAGAGCCACGATACGGAAAACCTTCCAGAGACGCCGCCGCCGCCGATCCCATCTCGGGGGATCCAGGAGATCGCCTCCGGCACCCTGCCGGAGAGGGGAATCATCTCCCGGAGGACTCTACGCCGCCATGGTAGCCTCCGGTGTGATGTGTGAGTAGTCTACCCCTGGACTATGGGTCCATAGCAGTAGCTAGATGGTTGTCTTCTCCCCATTGTGCTATCATTGTCGGATCTTGTGAGCTGCCTAACATGATCAAGATCATCTATCTGTAATTCTATATGTTGCGTTTGTTGGGATCCGATGAATAGAGAATACTTGTTATGTTGATTATCAAAGCTATGTCTATGTGTTGTTTATGATCTTGCATGCTCTCCGTTATTAGTAGATGCTCTGGCCAAGTTGATGCTAGTAACTCCAAGAGGGAGTATTTATGCTCGATAGTGGGTTCATGTCTCCGTGAATCTGGAGGGGTGACAAGAACCTCTAAGGTTATGGATGTGCTGTTGCCACTAGGGATAAAACATTGGTGCTATGTTCAAGGATGTAGTCACTAGTTACATTACGCGCAATACTTAATGCAATTGTCTGTTGTTAGCAACTTAATACTGGAGGGGGTTCGGATGATAACCTGAAGGTGGACTTTTTAGGCATAGATGCATGCTGGATAGCGGTCTATGTACTTTGTCGTAATGCCCAATTAAATCTCACTATACTCATCATGATATGTATGTGCATGGTCATGCCCTCTTTATTTGTCAATTGCCCAACTGTAATTTGTTCACCCAACATGCTTATTCTTATGGGAGAGACACCTCTAGTGAACTGTGGACCCCGGTCCAATTCTCTATACTAAAATACAATCTACTGCAATATTGTTCTACTGTTTTCTGCAAACAATCATCTTCCACACAATACGGTTAACTCTTTGTTACAGCAATCCGGTGAGATTGACAACCTCACTGTTTCATTGGGGCAAAGTACTTTGGTTGTGTTGTGCAGGTTCCACGTTGGCGCCGGACTCTCTGGTGTTGCGCCGCACTACATCCCGCCGCCATCAACCTTCAACGTGCTTCTTGACTCCTACTGGTCCGATTAAACCTTGGTTTCTTACTGAGGGAAACTTGCCACTGTGCGCATCACACCTTCCTCTTGGGGTTCCCAACGGACGTGCCAACCACACGCATCACTAACCGACACGTATCCTATCATATTTACAGATACAAGGGCAAACTAGCGCAAACTTTGCATATAAGGCCGATTCATGTATTTCTTCCATGTATATCCTTCAAGCCCATCTTGATCGCGGCCCACCTCTGACTCGGTCAAATTCTGGTGATAACACATGCCCCCCTGGTTTTGGAATTGATAATTCCAAAATCACTCTGCTTTTCTTTGTCGGGTCATGTCGTGGCAGAACCGTCGCATTAACCTTCATCATGATGCCTTGCCTCTTCCACTTCTCCGCGTGACCTGGCAAATTTTTTTTTGTTGGGCACCACTTCCTCGGAAACTGCTGTGGCATTAAATCTCCACTATACCCCCTTTATTTAACCGTGCCGAACGGTTCGCCACTTCATCCCCTTGCTCTGCTCCGGCCATCGGCACCTAAAAACCCCTCTTTCCCTGTAGCAATGTCTTCCTCTTCCTCCATCTCCTCAGGCCTCTCTCTCCAATCTTCCTCTTCGAGCGAGCAGGAGTGGAACTTTGATCCCGTGCCAGATGGCCCACCCGAAGCACTCGTCGGGTCAGATGGTGACTTACCTCTGACCGATGGGGAGGACGACCTCGAGTTCCTCATCGAAGGGGAGCTGAAGAGCGAGAGCGAAGACGACCTCCACTCCTGGGCGAACTCCACCTCCTCCGACGAGGGGGAGGAAGAAGAAAAAGCAGAGGAAGAAGAGGAAGAGGAGGAGGATGATTCCTCCTCCTCCGCTGGGTATCCGCCGGCGAAGCGCTTCCGCGCTTGGGCGGACAGCGAGGACGATGATGACGACGAGGAAGAAGAGGCTCCGGCCGAGGGCTGGGGCAGCAGCGACGAGGAACTCTCTGGAAGCAGCGCCGATGGCAGCTACAATGGCGACGATGAGGACAGCGACGACCCCTAGAACAGGGGCCAATTAGTGTAGGACTAGTAGTAGCAGTGCATTAGGCATCGGATGCCCCTTTTGAGAGCCATCGGCTCTTTCTTGTAAAGCCGTTCCTTCAAATCAATAAGAATTGTTCTTCCAATTTGACTCTCAATTAATCCAATTTCAAGTCTTCCGTTTGCCACACCAAGACCGATAGCAACGTATCGGACTTTTCGCCTCAGACACCCATGAAGCCAGACTCAGATACCAATTAGACCGTCAGTCAAGCACTTCTCAAATTCAGACTGTAATTTGATATCTGGCCACAATACTTTGCAATCCTATAGCCGATGGCTGTTCATCGGCTGTTTTGAGAATCCAGTCTCCTTCATCTTCTTGCAGCAACAGGACGGTCCAGACCCTGTAGATGACGACGGCTTCCCTTTCAGGCTCCTTTCCGCAGCTCTAGTAGTCTTCTTCTGCAACAACTCACCGCTTTCGAAGAGGGTTATAATGCAGGGTCAGCCGATGATACTCCAATCGTGTCAACACCCGGATTTTTAAGTCCAGATGCCTATTATGCCATTCATCGCAATCCCAGGAATATTGTTTTTGCGAGACATAATAGATTAATATCACAACACATCATTTATTACAACGCATAATTGTCTTACAACACGGGATCACATGCTCCAGTCTCATTACAATACTAGTTGATCTATTGATCAATTACAAAACACATAGCGGAAGCGAAGTAGCGTAGTAGTAGTCCATCTATTCCACAGGCAACTGTTGACGTCAGGAGTGATCCTAGTTGTCGTAGACGTCCTGCTGTCCTTCTTCCGGGTTCGGGTACTCTTCTTCATAGTCTGCATCTCATCATGCAGTCCATTCAGGAACCTTTCCTTCCTCTTCTCAGTAGTGTCGGTCTCATCCGGGGCGTACCTTGACAGTGTGAGAAACTTGTCGCGGTATTCCACCACGGACATCCGGCCTTGCTTCAGTTCACGGAATTCATCTCTCATCTTCTTTATCAGACCCGGGGGCACATGGTACTTGCTGAACTTGAGCTTGAAATCAGTCCAAGTCATGAACTGTCCCGCGTTCATGGCACGGGTGCTTGTCCACCAAGCTCTTGCTGGTCCTGCTAAGTAGTGCGTGGCAAACAGCACTTTCTCATTCTCTTCCACTCCAGCTACTTCTAGATTGTTCTCCATAGTTTGGAGCCAATCATCTGCATCAAGTGGTTCCTCAGTCTTGCTGAAAACTGGCGGGTTGGTATTCTGGAAGTTCTTGAGCTTAGATCCTGGATGATCATGGTGGCCTTGATTGTTGTTGACAAGCTGTTGAAGTGCTGCAATGTTGGCTTGCCTTTCAGCTCTTTCTGCTTCTCTATCTTCCAGCATAACTTGCAACATCTGCATCATAGCGTCTTGGTTCGTGTTGCGATTTGGAGGGGCCATCTGAGTATTGAGATTGATCATGAGAAAAGAGGGAAATTTCTATGGCTTGGTTTGTGTTTAAGTTCAAAGCTTAAAACTTGAAGTCTTTTCATGATGACACAACCATACATTCATTCATAGCAAACAACACACATTACAAGCTAACACACTAAGGGTTTTAAGAACCCTTCTTCTCCAAACTACGATACATGGGGCGGGATACAACTCACACCTACGATAGTGCATAAGTGAACTACTCCTCCTCCTCATCAACATCGATGGGGGTGTGGTCATCATCCTCGTCGTCCAGGAAGTCGTAGTCTTCCCCCTCGGTGTTCTCATCCTCCTCGAAGTCGTTGTCGTCACTCAGGTAGTTGCTTCCTCCCTGAATGTCTTCTCCATCTTCCTCCATCTTCTTCATCTGCTCTTCACAGGCCTTGACAGTGGCCTCGAGTGCGGCTATCTTCGCGCGGAGGCGGATGATAGTGGCATCCCTCTTCGCGCGCTGCTGGCGGAGGGTCCTGCGGTCCTTGGCGAGCAGCTTGATGCAGTCACCTTGCTCGATGATGCGGGCGTGAGTCTGGTTGGCGTACTCACGGGAGTGGTCGAGATCCTGCTGAGTGTGGTACAGCATGAAGTCGAGATGCTCCACATGGTGCTTCAGCTCCGGGTGGGAGGTCATGTCCATGGGCTCTCCAGCAGAGTTACGCCGCGCGAGGTGCGAAAAGCGAGGGTGCTTGAGTGCCTCCCCGCTCATCCCGCACAGGCGTGCGAGTCCCTCCTGAAGTCCGCGAGCAAGTCCGTCCAGCCAGTTGCTCTCCATGAAGGAGAAGAGGATCCTCTCAGAAGTGGGAGGCTCCATCTTGCCCCTCAAGTCAGCGGTGATGATCCACTGCAGCTCGCCTCCTGGCTGGTTCGCGATCTGCGATCCGTGGAACTCCGGGTGCGGGCGACCAAGGTGGTCGGACAGGGCGTTGAGGTCGTGCTCGAAGATCAAGCTTCCCCCATTCCCAAGCTGGTAAAACTTCGTGTTCACGGGCTCCATCTGAAAGTGAAGTAAGGGATTAAGTTAGAGAAGTGAACAAGTGTGGCAAAATTTTAGTTATATTTCTAAGGAAGAGCATGACTTCTTGTTTTTCCAAAGAGCTCAAGGAGAAGACAAAGATTTAAAATTTTCAGAAATACTTCATTCCTTTTTGAAACTCAATTTTTCAGAACGTCCATTTCTAACTAGGGTCTCCTAAGGTCAAACAATGGCTCTGATACCAACTTGTCAACACCCGGATTTTTAAGTCCGGATGCCTATTATGTCATACATCGCAATCCCAGGAAATTGTTGTTGCGAGGCATAATAGTTAAGTATCACAGTCATCATTCATTACAAACCATAATGTCTTACAACTTGGAATCACATGATCCATATTACACAAATAGTTGATCTAATGATCAACGAACAAACACAAGTTCATAGCGGAAGCGTAAGATACAAGGACTCTCTAGTCCACAGGCCAACGCTTGACGTTAGAAGCTCCTAGTTGTGGTAGACGTCCTGCTGATCGTCCTCCTCGTACTGCTGCTCGGCTTCATATTCTGGCCATTTGAATAGCCAGGGACAAAGCCGTGAGTACTTTAAGTACTCGCAATCTAATACTAAAGTAAGTACTAGCCTTGACATAAAGGTGTTCTAAGCTCTAAGTTTATTTGCATAAAGCCAATTTTATTTTCTAAACACTTTTGTAAACAACTCCTCAAGTGCTAACTAACTCAAGTGGGAACATTAGTGTCATTCCCACCACTCAGTTGTGATTCAAAGTTAAAGTCACCTTTCAAGTTCAAGTTCAAAAACAACACCAGTCACAAAGATATAAATTCTGATGACGGAACCAGAATGGCCTTTCCAATTGTCCATATCCGCGGACGCGGCTATTCGAATAGTTCTACACTCTGCAGAGGTCGCACACTTGTGCCACAACATTTGATTACATCCGTCAGAGGTAAAACCCTGAATAATCGTAACTCGATCGCGGATCATCAACCGTTAACCTTTAAATTACACAACATAGAAAAGGCAACTCACCAAATGAGCTTGTCCTCCCGGAGAAAACCAACTGTTAACCGGGAAGCGCACGAGCTTGGCCGTACAATTCACCTTCAATTCACATCATTTCTCAACAACGGAGGCAGCCTCAAGCATAACCCCTATGATGTGTGTTCAGAGGGAACCCATACTAAGACACATAAATTTCCAGCTAAGCCCTACCCATAATCAGGTATTGTGGGGGTACTCAAAAATTGGAAAGGTATCGCATCCAAACCCAACCATCAGTTTTTGTAAAATTCACCAAGTCATTCACCAGTCACATTCACCTTCAAAATCTTTCAATAGAATGACTCATCATTCCAAGGTTTTCAAAGTCATTTCAATTCACAAGTTCCCATCTAGAGTAGCCACTTTTGATATTGAGCACTAGCAACTAGTCCTGAGGGGTGCTAAATATCTTGGAGCTTGCTAGGCTAAGTTTGATACTCTTGTAGTATTCTATCTCTAGACCAAGGTTAACTATAAAAGCAAGTTATAAATAATCAAAAACAAAAGCTTGTAAGAATAAAACTTGGGATGGGATCATGAAGCATAAAGTAAATTGGTGAGGGTGCCTTGCTCTAGTAGAGCTTTGCACTTTGCAAGAACATTAGCTTGCATTGGTAAATAGCATGCAAGATTGTTAGCTTGCCTTGAGTGGTGTACTGATCAAAGTGGTCTTCTTCTCCTTCTTCTTGGTAGAAAACCTCCTCCTCTTGATAGTCCCCGGTACTAGCGTCTAAAATACGAATACGAGGATACAATCACCAAACAATTCCTTGGCTATTCCAAACATCACATATATTCACACAAACTATTCTATTCACACTATTAATACAATTTGGTGCCCTTGGTGGTATTGCTTTGAGGAAAAATAATTTCCTCTTATTTTATATGTCAAAGATAGTTTCCATATAGTTCTTGAGGAATAATTTCCTCTCATTGAATCTTCTTTAAGATTTAATTTCTCAAACCATCACACATGAATTTATGTTGACCTAAGTCAACCATTCATCATCATCATTTGAGAAAATGATTTAAATGAGGTAGAGATACCTCATACCATTTAATAAGGCCTATTATGATTTAAAATCTCCAAGTATTTCATGTGAGAGTATTTGACCAGGGGTTCAAACTTCATATGAAAGTACTCGGGACAAGATTTAAATGAAGTGAAACACCTCATATAATTTACACAAGTAAACTAGGATCACTCATTACTATTAAGTGGGTAAATGTGTTGTTTTCTTATTTAGGAAAATAATTTCCTCTCATACAAATTAAGGTGTTACTTTTAGTTACTTAGAGAAATAACTTCTTCTCATTGCCTTATTAAGATTTAATTTTTCTTATGCATAATATGTGACCTAGGTTGACCAAAGTCAACCTCTTCACACTTATCATTCAAGAAAAAGATTTAAATGAGGTTCCATACCTCATGCTATTTAATTCCTATTAATATCCTCAAGTGAGCATATATGAGACCAAACAACCAGGGTCATCACATTACTTTAGGCCACTTGGTAAGTTGATTTAAATGAGGTGGTACACCTCATAGATTTGAATCCTAAATTTGAACATAATTTAAATGAGGTGGTGTACCTCATGTATTTTAATAACACTAGTAAAGATTTAATATCCTCAACTAATTCAGTATGAGATTTAGCTAACCATGGTATCTACCTCATGTTGAATTAGTTGAGACAAGATTTAAATGAGAAGGAATCTCTCATACAATTTAAATACTATTTTGGAAAAGGTTTAAATGAGCTAGAAATGGCCAGATAGCCCTTATTTGAGTTTAGCCCAAGATCATATGAAACAACTATAGTATTTTATTACATAATAAATTAGACAACATCAATTGTGATTTTTGAGAGGTGGAACCACCTCAAAATAGTTTATGGTTGATTTTTAAGAATTGTTTGAAGTTTGAAAAGTTACTGATTTGTTATTTTTACTATTCAAAATATACAACATATTTTGATTTGAATCCAGTGTGGTTGGATGGGGCCTTTCATGAGCTTTCTAAAACATTTTGATTTGCAAAAATTGAGTCTGTAGAATTTGAGCTATTCAATTTATAGGATAGACCAGTATTGGTTTTCCAAACTAAAAGAATTAATTGAATTCAAAAACTGGGCCAGCGCGGAAAACGTATTGGGCCAGGGAGAGGGAAAAGGGTTTGGGCCGGCCCAGCTAACGCTCCACACGCAGCGGGCCGACTGACAGCGCGGGACCCACGCGTCAGTGAGGTTTACTCACCGAACCGGTACGGGGAAGTGAGGAGCGTTGGATCAGGCGATGATCCAACGGCTGGAGGTTGTCGTCGTCGACGGCGAGAGGCAGTGGCGAGCGCGGCGGCAGCAGGGGGTCGGAGGGGTCGTCGGAGCTCCGCCGGTCGTCGGAGTGGTGCGCCGCGACGTTGTCGATGATGGGGAGGCGCCTGGAAGCAGCGGCGCGTCCTGGGGCGGCCTCCTTCTCCGGCGAGCTTCGGCTACGGTAAGCGGCGGCGAGCTAGCAATTGGGGCGAGGCAGTGGCTAATCGATGGAATTGAGGCGGCGAGGAGAAGCTGTGAGGTGAGGGAAGGTGAGTGGCGTGCTCAATTTGGGGCGCGGAGTGCCCCTTTTATAGCAGCTCCGAGCCAGGGCGGAGGGTCATGGTGACGGTGGCGAGGCAGGGCTGCAGGCGATCAACGGCGTGGGCGAGGGCATGGTCGTGTCTAGGCAGGCTCAAGGAACGTCACGGCGTGCTCAGAATAGCGTTCGGTGGTCAAGCACAGTGGCGCGCGTCACGCGTCCGTGGGCACTGTGGCGGACGGGCGTCGACGCGTTCGTCACCTGCGGCGTTCCCGCGGGCCAGCGAGCGTGTCCAGGCGTGTCACGGTGAGGTGAGGCGTCGACTGGCGGTGAGCGTGAGGGCTGAGGTGATGCGAGGACGCGGGGCTCGTCGCGCTCTGGCGCGTCCAGAGGGAGTGCCATGCGCGCTCTGGCGCGGCATGGGCCAGTCCTGGGCGCGTCTGGGCGCTCGTGTTCCGACGCGTGTGAGCTTGGTCTCGGTCAAGGGAGGGCACGAGCTCGTCCAGGGAGGTGAGAGGGAGCCAGTGGGCATGGTGGTGCAGTCCAGAAGTGAAGGGTGAGGGAGATGGTACGGTGAGGCCATGCCATGCCACGGCATGGCATGTTTGAGTTGAATTTAACAAACCATGTCCAAATGCAAGTGGTGGTGATCGTGTGGTGAGGTGAGAGGGAGGCTCCAGGGTGCAGAGGGGTCAAAGTTGGACCAAGGTCAAGTAGAAAATGAGGTATGGGCTCCAATTTTTACCCTGCCTGCAATGTGTTCGACAGAATGCCCGCAAGAAAAATATTTTCGAAATTTGAAATTCTTTTTGGTGGGTTGCAATCAATTATTGAATGGAGCATTTTGGTGGTGGTGGTGGTAAAAATGGAGTTGGTATGCAAAATCACATTTTGCATATGATCTTGATTATGTGAGAAGGTTCCAACTTTGCTTGCTTCCCATTTGAAATTGGTGAAGAATTTGGGGTGGTGGTTTTGGGCAAAGTTGTAGTGCTTGAGTTTGTCTTGGATGAGGTGAAAAGGTTTGGCAAAGTTTAGAAGTGGAAAGAAGAGAACCAGGGGCTCAAAGTGGCCATCAGACTAAAAATGGCACAAGTGACCATATTGCATGTGACTTGGAATTTGAATTTGATTTTGGTTTGAGTTGAGTTTCTTCACTTCCAAAAGTATTTAAAAGTGTTTAGTAACCATCTACAACCAATGGTGCAAGCCAAAGTGGTCTAGGTTAGGTATTTGCAAAAATGGCATAGGCCTTATGTGAGAGTGAAATGGATTTTTGGGATTTCTTTTATATTTCAATTTTAATTGGCTAAGGGTGATCAAGTGCTCATTGCTAGGGTTTTAAAGTGAGAGAGAACACATAAGCAAACATCATGGCAATTGCACACTCAAAATAATTAATAAGGTGATCTATATGCATAAACCTATATGATGAGAAAAAGTTTTTGTTGGCCTCAAATTTTGGATTCTTGAATTCTCTCTTGTTCATTTTGTTGAAACTTGGGATGTTACAAATCGGCTTCCAAAAACAGAGTGTCTACCAAATCAGCTGCCCCCCGAGCCTCAGTTAAGGTGAGAACAGAGGCGAGGACACACAGTTCAGTCCAAGGGCCTTGAACTCAGGCAATTGAGACAGCCACCATGCAGAAGTCCTAGCCATTCCTACGAGCGTGGCTGAGAAGGTGGCCAACTTAGCCAGGCCGACGGTAGATACACCGGAGCCGATCACCTTTTCTTCCTCTGAAAGCCGATATTGCAGACGAAACACCGACGGCCTAATGAGTAAAAAGTTGGAGGTTGGCCTTGAGGCTGAACTGAAAACCGACTTGGTCGAAATCCGTGTCTTGAACACACAGCTGGTAGATCTTGTGTAATTGTACTAGAGTCGATGGCTGTGCATCGGCTTTGTTTCTTAGCTCTAAAATCGATGTCCGTGCATCGGCTGTATACCATGAGAATTTTTTTTACTGGCCGATTTTTTTTTATCGGCCCCCAATATTTCCCTGCACATGTATCGCACATGTTCATCTGATTAGGTGCCCCCCGAGCCGAATCTGCCAGGTAACTGCGGATATCGGCTCTGTAGTTAGCCAAGGCACTGTATTTGAACGTCGGCTCCGGTAGGACCAATGTTGATTTTTTTAGCTCATCAGCCGACGTAAAAACGCTGCCCATTAGATCGACGTTGAACACAGGCAGAATGTGTGGTGAGGATAATTTTGGCCGATTGCTGGAATCGGCCTCCACGTTGATTGAATCGCTCAATGAAGGTTTTGCAATGTCCCTCCATAGATCTTTGGGGCCGATCCCAAGGATCGGCCTCGCCACGTTTGTCCATAGGTTTGTTCTTGCTAGACGGTCAGGCCGGTGGATAAGACCAGCCTAACCCCGTCCTTCGTCACGTCGATGCGCTCGCAGTCGTCCAAATTGATGCCTGAGAGTGGCTCTTGGCCTGTTGTCTCCCAAGCGTTCATGCCAGCCGTTGAAATCTCGGCTGAGTCATCTGCATGGACGACCTCTACTTCATCTCCATCCCACTGTATTACGCATTGGTGCATCGTAGATGGAATGCAACAGTTGGCGTGGATCCAATCTCTTCCTAGCAGGACGGCATAGGTGCTCTTGCTATCGACAATAAAGAACGTCGTAGGGATGGTTTTCCTTCCTACGGTCAGGTCCACGTTCAGAACACCTTGTGCGTCAGACGCCTGGTCGTTGAAATCGCTCAGTGTCACGTTGGTCTTGATCAGATCCGAGCTAGAGCGTCCCAACCGATGTAGCATGGAGTATGGCATAATGTTGACTGCCGCTCCGGTGTCCACCAGCATCTTGTTGACAGGCTGCCCATTGATATAACCTCCCAAGTACAGGGCCTTCAGATGTCTGTAGCTTCTTTCTCGTGGCTTCTCAAAGATAATAGCGGCCGTGGGCA
This sequence comes from Lolium perenne, assembly GCF_019359855.2. NCBI lineage: Eukaryota > Viridiplantae > Streptophyta > Magnoliopsida > Poales > Poaceae > Lolium > Lolium perenne. The sequence goes on along the minus strand of NC_067244.2, from coordinate 81,160,230 downwards.
CAGTCAAGTTGTGCCACAGGTGCTTCGTCTAATCCTGGAGCACTAAACTCCGTCGGAAGGATGAACACCATGTTTGTGCCAGCCGATGTTTCATCATCGGCTTTCTTTTGTCTGGGGCGCCACTCTTTCCTTTGTGGCCGACCTTCTTCGTCCAGGGTTCGCTGAATTTTAGCGGCCAGATCAGGCCGCGCCTTCCTCAACGTGTGCAGGTATAACCTTTCGGCTTCCTCCAAACCACGTAGTCGCTGAACCCTACGCTTTTGGGAACGGCTGAGTCCATCAGGGCACCACCTTGGTCGGTGGTACTTATCTTCTTCTTCTTCATCATCTTCCAATTCCTTGAGATCTTCCACCCGAGAGGACTCAGCGTGCTTGTTCCGAGGCGGGAGAGGCCCTAGACGTTTGAACACGGACACGTTAGCTGCATCCTTCCTCTTCTGTCTACATTCTGGGCAGTTGCCGATTGTAGGCAATCGGCTCATTCCTGAATCCCAGCGATGTACGAAGAAGGGGCAGTCCCAGTGCCTATCCTCGTCGTCTTGCTCTCTTGACTTTTCCTTGGCGTGGCGCTCATATCTCTCCTCGTCGCGATCATGCCGACGATGTCTCCTGGCGTCCCTAGCCAGACGATCTCTTTCATCATCGTCGTTGGGTCGTCGGCATTGGTCATATTGACTCACATACTTGTTGAGGAGGTGATCAGAGAGAGGTCGCTGATATCTCACATTCCTCACTTCTCCCTCTGTGATGTAGCGCTTGCCATCATGACGGAGCCGATCGCGTGGAACGGCTTCCTCTATGTCCTTGCTACGAGAGCAGCTGCCCTCGTCTTCGTCCTTACCAGAGTGGTGTCCAGGTGCTACCATGTTGATGTTGAACGAGAATCCTGGCTGGCACCCTCCAGGGTAAGTGCACTCCACCATGTTAACGGCGGGGAAAGGGTGTGTGTCGACTTTCATGGCGTACTGGCTGAAAATTAGACGCCCTTGTTCTATCGCCATTTGGACTTGCTGCCGCCACACCTGCGATCGTTAGTGTTATGGCTGAACGTGTTATGCCATTTGCAATATGGCTTTCCATTCAGCTCTGTCTTTGTGGGGAGTTTGAGACCGTCGGGTAACTTCAGCTGCTTTTCCTTGAGTAAGAGATCAAAAATTTGCTCGGCTTTGGTCACGTCGAAGTCAAACCCCCTAGGAGGACCTTGTGGCTTCACCCATTTGCAGGACACGGGGGTTGCCCCCCGAGTCCATTCAGCTACTGCTACCTCTTGATCTCCCGCGGACCCTTCATCTTCATCTGCTTCAACCAAGACTACCGCACGCTTGAATTTGTCCTGGTACAAGTCTGGGTGGCACTGTTCATATAACGTCAGTTTCTGAACCATGTGCGCTAGTGAAGGGTAGTCTGCTTGGGAGGCCATATCCTTGATTGGTGATGCAAGGCCCACCACTGCCAACTCGACTGCTTCTTTTTCAGTCACACGAGCCGAATAACATCGGTTCCTAACAGTTCTGAAGCGCTGGACGTATTCTGCCACAGTTTCTCCACGCTTCTGACGTACTTGTGCTAGATCGGCAATGCCAGACTCGGAAGCCTCTGAGTGATACTGCATGTGGAACTGCTCTTCCAACTGCTTCCAAGCCCGGATTGAGTCTGGTGGCAGCGAGGTGTACCACCCGAAAGCCGATCCTGTGAGGGACTGTGCGAAGAACCTCACATGCAGCTCATCTGATGTTGAGATCGTGCCTAGCTGTGCCAAATATCGGCTCACATGCTCGATGGAGCTGGAACCATCTGATCCATTAAACTTGGAGAAATCAGGGAGCCGATATTTGGGTGGTAGCGGGATCAACTCGTACTCGTTGGGGTACGGCTTGGAATAGCCGATTGTCCTCCTTTTCGGCACCATGCCGAACTGGTCTCTCAGGATGGTACTGATCTGATCCGCGGTGCTGGCTGCAGGAGTCGAACTCTGAAGATTCGCCGGAGTGGCATACTTAGCCATCCATGCTTGCTTTTCCATCTCTGAGCCAACTGCAGGAGCTGAGCTCTGGAGGTTTGTCGGAGTGGCATACTTAGCTAGCCACGTCTGCTTCTCAAGATCTGTTCCCGAAGTTCCTCCTGTTGTTCCAGAAGTCCCTGCTGTTGCAGTCAGGTTTGTGAGTGCCCGATTCTGCGATGCAGTACGTATGTGCACGTGTATCCGTGAGGGATCTCCTTAGGCGCCTCATGCAAGAACTGGTAGTCACTAGGGTCACCACCGATCTTGTAGACGACGTATGCCGGTGAATTCGGCACTTCTGGTGCTGCCAACGTGAATGGCAGCGGTGGACGGGACTGGAGTGGCATCTCTCCTTGGTAAGTCCCGAGAGCGGGTCCTGACGGAGAGTACTGATGCCTCATGATTTCCTGGATCACCCGAAGAGCGACACGCTCCAAAGTGTTCACCAGGCTCTCAGAATGGCGGTGTAGCGAATGAGCTACCATGAAGTTAACCTCCTGACGCAGGACCTGGTGCGTTCTTCTGACGGGGCGGACAGGTCCACTCCATCGAGCGCGCCTTCAGGTGAGAACCCTTTCCACCTGATGCCATGTGAGCGGGTTCTGTGAAAAGAGCCGATGAGGTCGGCTTCGAGGATAGCTTTGACCTCGTCATACTTCTTCTTGAGCTCCTCGGTCAGATCCTCGTACATGACTGGAGTGCCGTCCGCCATCTCAGATGTAGATGGCGATGCGGTTGATGTCGCAGATTGTCCCACCGGGCATGCCAGAATGTGTTGCGGTCAGAAACCCACCGGCGAGCAGCGACGGGCAACACGGTAGAGCCGGGAGGCTCCCAGGACTGCGGCTGGCCCTGGTCCCTCCGAGCGACGGCCCGCAAAGACTCGGCACGCACGTCCGATGCTGGTGCAAGGGCGTGCCACCTGACCTATACCTGGTCAGGAAGGTGATGGATGTGCCTCGCTTAGTTTCCTGCATGGCATACACATAAACATTAAATACGAGCCTTGATCGGCTCTCAGGTTGTCCTGTGAATCGGCTCAAAGAGCCGATCCACCCATGATCCGTACGAGGTGTACGAATATATGGTGGTCCTGCTTGATCAAAATAAAGCTAAAACGACCTACTACGATCTAGGGTTTTCACCACATAATCGGAACATCCTACTCGTGATTGAGCCTGGCGGCCACGCACGGTGATCGTAAACCGACCCTAGACAAGGCCTAAAAACCAACACGAGGTTGATCCCCGGAACATCCTGTCTAGGGCTAGCAAACTACACCCTACGCCCCACTGGATCCTTCAACCCGTTTGTAAGGCCTAACTATGCAGATATTAAACTAATCCTTGAAGAACAAGGAGCAATCATAACGGATCGGATCTACTAAATAATGATCAAGCGGGGTGCCGCCCTTACACCTAAGATAGGCGTAAGGGCGGCTAGACGTCTCAGGGTTGCACGACGATAGCATATGATACGATGAACAATGCTAACCCTAACACGTCTAAGATAACCACGTTGCTCGCCATTAAAAAGGCTTCAGTACGAGCAACGCATGAACAGCGGATGAACATGTACTGCCTAGATCGCAAGATGCGATCTAGGCAGCATGATGCTTACCCGGAAGAAACCCTCGAGACAAGGGAGTTGGCGATGCGCCTAGATTGGTTTGTGGTGAACGTGATTGTTGTTTATTTCATAAACCCTAGATACATATTTATAGTCCGTAGACTTTCTAACGTGGGAATAATCCCAATCGTGCACGAGCCAAACTCTAACTAACCGACACGTATCCTATCATATTTACAGATACAAGGGCAAACTAGCCCAAACTTTGCATATAAGGCCGATTCATGTATTTCTTCCATGTATATCCTTCAAGCCCATCTTGATCGCGGCCCACCTCTGACTCGGTCAAATTCTGGTGATAACAGTATTCCAATTAGATATGAGCAACTGGCAGTGGAGAAAGTACAATTCTGCTAGACGTTGGTGCACTTTACATCCCTACTCAGTTAGACCGGGTTAGTCATTCATATGTAACCTTTGCATTCATTTACATATGACTTTTGCTGATCAATTTGTTCATTTCCTGACAGTAACCGACCTGATCCAGAGTGCAACATCAAGGACACGAAAAAGAACGTGCTGTTAGGAACCCATCTAATTCAAAGTTCAACATCCATAAGAGAAAAGGAAGTCGCATATGAAGGAGCAAGGCTTGTTTGGGCAAGAAGTGATAGCCCAGCTTTTGTTTGGTCTGATGTCTTTTAGTTTTCGTTCTGGTGGAAATGTCGCTGCACCATTTGTTTGTACTGTAGCTCCATAGTGGTAGCTGCTAGTATGTTGGCGCTGTCCGACGTCTGCTTGTTTTGGGGGCATAAATATGCCACGAAACCTTTGTTTTATGTGATCAAACGGTCATCTCTGCATGTATATGTTCGGGGTCTGATGAAACCTTTTTTGTGATCTGTACATATATTTCGATCGATCTGTGTTTTGTTTTATGATGGGCAGGAGTATTTGTTTTACTACACCATTGTTTATCCGAATTGTATTACTCACTCTATTCAAAAAGTTAGCGGCTCACCTTTTTCCTTCAAGATACGAATGTATCTACACACTAAAAACAGATATAGATGAAACCATCTCTAGACAAAGTTTAGTCACTTATGTATGGACGGGGGTAGTATTATTTATGTTGTGCTCCCAAAACAAGCAGACATCGGATAGCGCCTATTTAAAGTTCATATGTTTAATCTTATTCCCTTTGGAAGTTAAGCATTAAACTCTACTAGTACAACCGTGGTGGTCTTGTGATGTAGTACTCTTTTGATGCATTTGTGATGTAGTAGTACCTTTTTTGAACTGGTATAGTACTATGTAAGAAGAGTACTCCCTCCGATTCACATTCATTTTACATCAAGAAATATGGATCGGAGTGAGGGAGTAAACTAAACATGGCATCTCGTGCATGAAGCTTGACAGATCGATCAGGTTGGCTAGAATGGCAATACAATGCTCCTCATTAGGCAAATGCATGCCATGTACAATAGTATACATCCAGTAAAGAAGTCTATACTGACATAAAAAAAGACTACATTGGGGATGAGAGTCAATTGGGGCATCTACAATACATAAAATCTTGCTCGTAGCTGATTTTGGCTAAGTGGGTTTTACTCACATTACACGTGCCACTTTCCTTGTCTGCAAAACAAGTTCCAATAAAGGAAGAAGAAAGAAGAGGACAGTGTGGGTGAGATTGAACACCTTTTTTATGTGTTAAGCTGAGGCCTTGTTTAGCTGAGGATTTCGACTTAGGCCTAACAGCTCAGCACACCCACAAATAAATTTCCTTGCGCGCACCATTGTCAGCAACAATAACAAAATTAGCACGCAAGATTAAGAACGAAGTGAATTTAAGTAACGTGGTTAGCTTTTCAAGCAATATATTCAGAGAAAGAGCACACATGTTCGGCTACAAATAATCGTAAGAGAAGAACAATAAATCTAAGGCACCCCACTTCATGTGCAGAAGGGGCGCGACAACGCATGGATTCATACCTTGAGTCGACTCTGGCTCGTAGAAGGGCGGCCGCGCCTCGAGGATGCCGGTGACATCTCCACCTCGATCTCACAAGTGACTGCTTCTCGGTGGGCGGTGCGCCACGCCATGTAGAACATCTATCAAAAGAGGAGAGCCCGATGACGCTACTGACGCCTCAACCTTGATAGCACCGGCCTGTTGCTCCGCACCGAGATGCGCCACGTGCAAGATTTAGCGGATGCGCCAATTTTAGAGATATGTCATAATCGTTGTAACAAATTTCAACGTGATGATGATTTGATCCTGCACTCGGCCTTGAACATAAGTACTAGTACAGTCTCACAATTTTTTATCATTATACTTTGCGAGATTTAGCGGACGCGCCAAATTCAGAGATAGATCATGATCATGGTAACACAATTTTCAATGTAATGATGATTTGATGTTGCACTCGACCTTGAACATAAGTACTAGTACGGTCTCACAATTTTGTATCATTATACTTTGCAAGTTTTAGCGGATGCGCCCATTTTTAGAGGATCATGGTAACAAATTTTCAACATGATGATGATTTGATGTTGCACTCAACCTTGAATAGAAGTACTACTACTGTCTTACAATTTCTTTATCATTATACTTTGCAAGATTTAGCGGATGCGCCAAATTCAGAGATAGATTAAGAACTTTACAAGTGGTTTTGGGTTTCAAACATGGAAATTTCAAAAACCTCCCAAATACTTCATTTTAGAGTGATTAAGAAGGATACATGCTTCCCTTTTCATTTCATGTTTTAAACTTGTTTAAATTATCTTGGTCAAACATAGGATTTGACAAGATTCAAATGGGCATCAAAACAAAAGAACAGAAAAATGAAAAACAAAAGCAAATAGTTTTCTTATGTCATATAGTAAGCATTAAAGTTGATAAACAAGGTCTAGACATAATCAAACCAGACAAATCATGTATATGTCTACCCTAACCCTAAACTCCGTCTTATGAAGTCAACCATGGAAATTTCAAGAACCTCCCAAAAGCTTCATTTTAGAGTGACTAAGAAGGATACAGACTTCCCATTTCATTTTAATGTTTTAAACTTGTTTAAATCTTGGTCAAACCTAGGATTTGACCAATATTCAAATAAGTTAAAAACATGACAATGAAAAGGTAAGCATCGATCCTTCTTAGTCGCTCTAAAATGAAGCTTTTGGGAGGTTTTTGAAATTTCCATGTTTGAAACCCCAAACTACTTCTCTTCATGCTTGACTTCATGAGACAGAGTTTAGGGTTAGGGCTTAGGGGTAGATACATGATTTTTATGGTTTAAATATGTCTAGACCTTGTTTATCAATTTGAATGCTTACTATATGACATATGAAGGCTATGTGCTTTGGTTTTTCATTCTTTCGATTTTTTTTCTGAATTTTTATGCCCATTTGAATCTTGGTCAAATCCCAGGCTTGACCAAGATTTAAACAAGTTTAAAACATGACAATGAAAAGGTAATTAATCATGGATCCTTCTTAATTAATCAGTAAGTCTAATTAAAATGAAGCTTTTGGGATGTTTTTGAAATTTACATGTTTGAAACCCAAAACCACACTTCTCTTCATGCTTGACTTCATATATGAGATAGAGTTTAGGCTTAGGGGGTACATGATTTGTCTGGTTTGAATATGTCTAGACCTTGTTTATGAACTTGAATGGTTACTATAGGACATAAGAAGACTATGTGCTTTGGTTTTTTATTTTTTATTTTATGCCCATTTGAATATTGGTCAAATCCTAGGTTTGACCAAGATTTAAACAAGTTTAAAACATGAAAATGAAAAGGTAAGCCTGGATCCTTCTTAGTCAGTCTAAAATGAAGCTTTTGGGAGGTTTTTGAAATTTTCGTGTTTCAAACCAAAAACCATTTGTCTTCATGCTTGACTTCATAAGACAGAGTTTATGGTTAGGGGTAGATACATGATTTGTATTATTTGAATATGTCTAGACCTTGTTTATCAACTTTTGAATGCTTACTATATATATGACATAAGAAGACTATGTGCTTTTGTTTTTCATTTTTCTGATCTTTTTAAATTTTATGCCCATTTGAATCTTGGTCAAATCCTAGGTTTGACAATGATTTTAATAAGTTTAAAATATGAAAATGAAAAGGTAAGCATGGATCCTTCTTAGTCACTCTAAAATAAAGCTTTTGGGAGGTTTTTGAAATTTCCATGTTTGAAACCCAAAACCACTTCTCTTCATGCTTAACTACATAAGACAGAGTTTAGGAGTAGGGGTAGATACATGATTTTTTCTTGTTTGAATATGTCTAGGCTTTGTTTATCAACTTTAATGCTTACTATATGACATAAGAAAACTATGTGCTTTGGTTTTTCATTTTTCTGATTTTTTTGGAATTTTGATGCACATTTGAATCTTGTAAAATCCTAGGTTTGACCAAGATTTAAACAAGTTTAAAACATGAAAATGAAAAGGGAAGCTTGTATCCTTCTTAGTCACTCTAAAATGAAGTTTTCGGGAGGTTTTTGAAATTTTCATGTTTGAAACCCAAAACCATGCACTTCTTTTCATGCTTGACTTCACAATACAGAGTTTAGGGGTTAGGGGTAGATACATGATTTGTCTAGTTTGAATATGTCTAGACCTTGTTTATCAACGTTAATGTTTACTATATGACATAAGAAGACTATGTGCTTTGGTTTTTCATTTTTCTATTTTTTTATTTTATGCCCATTTGAATCTTGGTCAAATCCTAGATTTGACCAGGATTTAAACAAGTTTAGAACATGAAAATGAAAACGTAAGCCTTGATCCTTCTTAGTCACTCTAAAATGAAGCTTTTAGGATGTTCTTGAAATTTCCATGTTTGAAACCCAAAACGACTTCTCTTCATGCTAGACTTCATAAGATCGACAGGGGGTAGATACATGATTTGTCTGGTTTGGATATATCTAGACCTTGTTTATCAACTTGAATGCTTACAATATGACACAAGAAGACTATGTGCTTTTGTTTTTAATTTTTCTGATTTTTTTAAATTTGTGCCCATTTGTATCTTGGACAAATCCTAGGTTTGACAATGATTTAAACAAGTTTAAAATATGAAAATGCAAAGGTAAGCATGGATCCTTCTTAGTCGCTCTAAAATGAAGCTTTTGGGAGGTTTTTGAAATTTCCATGTTTGAAACCAAAAACCACTTCTCTTCATGCTTGACTTCATAAGACAGAGTTTAGGGGTTAGGGGTATAGATACATGATTTGTCTGGTTTGAATATGTATAGACCTTGTTTCTCAACTTGAATGCTTACTATATGACATAAGAAAAACTATGTGCATTGGTTTTTCATTTTTCTGATTTTTTTAAATTTTGATGCCCATTTGAATCTTGGTCAAATACTAGGATTGACCAAGATTTAAACAAGTTTAAAACATGAAAATGAAAAGGGAAGCATGTATCCTTCTTAGTCACTCTAAAATGAAGTTTTTGGGAGGTTTTTGAAATTTCCATGTTTGAAACCCAAAACCACTTCTCTTCATGCTTGACTTCATAAGACATAGTTTAGGGGTTAGAGGGTAGATACATGATTTGTATGTTTTGAATATGTCTAGACCTTATTTATCAACTGTAATGCTTACTATATGACATAACAAGACTACGTGCTTTGGTTTTTCATTTTTCTGTTTTTTTTTTGGAATTTTCAGCCCATTTGAATCTTGATCAAATCCTAGGTTTGACCAAGATTTAGACAAGTTTAACACGTGAAAACGAATAAGTAAGCTTGATAATCCCATTTGTTGACTCATTTAACTAGTTAATCCCATTTGTTGACTCTCTGTTGACCATCCACTTGAGGTAAAACTGAGTATATTGCATTAGCGAGTATTAGACTCGAGTACGCGTGTTGCGGTGTAGAAGTGGAAGACGTGCAATTGTTGATGCGTAGACGCGGGTCGCGGTGCAAAAGTCGAATACGTGCAATCATGGACGCGTGTCGCGTTGCAGAAGCCCAAGACGTGCAGACGATCAATGGTGGACGCGTAGGACGCGGGTTGCATTAACCACCCCTCGCCTTTATAGACGCCTCCTCGCACTCTCTCTGTCACTCTCACTAGCGGATGCGCCAATTTTAGAGATATGGCATGATCGTTGTAACAAATTTCAACGTGATGATGATTTGATCCTGCACTCGGCCTTGAACATAAGTACTAGTACAGTCTCACAATTTTTTTATCATTATACTTTGCGAGATTTAGCGGATGCGCCAAATTCAGAGATAGATCATGATCATGGTAACACAATATTCAATGTAATGATGATTTGATGTTGCACTCGACCTTGAACATAAGTACTAGTACGGTCTCACAAATTTGTATCATTATACTTTGCAAGTTTTAGCGGATGGGCCCATTTTGAGGTAGATCATGATCATGGTAACAAATTTTCAACGTGATGATGATTTGATGTTGCACTCGGCCTAGAAGAGAAGTACTAGTACGGTCTCACAATTCTTTTTATCATTACACTTTGCAAGATCTAGCGGATACACTAATTTCAGAGATAGATCATGATCATGGTAGTGACCGATATTCAAGGTGATGATGATTTGATTTTGCAGTCTGCCTTGAACAGAGGTACTAGTACGGTCTCACAATTTTTTATCATTATAGTTGGACCTTAGCCAAATTCAAAATCTCATAGCGGCAAAACTTCCCGCCCACAAAATACAAAAATTTCACACGCTTCCAAATTCCTATTCTACCCCTGTGGAGATGACAGCAAAGTCGGTTGGTGGGGGGGGGGGTCTGCCCGTCATTTTTTGGATCACCACCTCCCTAGCCCGGAAACCCTCCCAAAAAAAAATCATTTCCCTCAGACCACCCACCGGAACTTCCCAAGTCCCTGTCTCCCACCTCCACGACCACCGCACCGGAACATCCCCGCCGGACTTCCCTGGCCTACCCGAGGCCTCGCGATCCTCGTCATCCGGCTGCCTGCCGGAGCCGCTTCATCGGCGCCGTCATCAACCGGACCGGATCATCCCCGCCGAACCTCGAAACCATATGCTCATCCAGCAGTCTACCGCAGTCGCTTCAGCTGCGGTATCGTCCACCCCACCGGAGCCGCTTCGCCGGATCCGTCGTCCACCACATCGGATCTTGCTCACCGACACCACTGTGCATGAACCGGATCTGCTTCACCGGCACCGTGCATGATCTAGACTCTTCTACTGTCGCTTTTCTATTGCTTGCCTGCAAGTTCTTGTTTAATCTTGCGGGAACCTGTTTGTGCTAACGACGCGCTGTTACGTTTTTGCAGATGAGATGAGTAACCATGAAGTGTAATGGCCGTCTCTCCAACCCCAAGTAGCACATGTAGCGTACTTCATCACCGGATCTATCAACCCCAGGAAGATCTGCTGTGACTCCAACAGAGTGCTTCTCCTAATGTAAGTCCCTTGTTTTAGCGCCATGTTCTGGGTTCAGATGCTTGTTTGTCTGAAGCTCTTTTAGTTCATTCCTAGCTATGACCGTAACACCTTGCTATTTTCTAGTTCATTGCTAACTTTAAGCGATTGAACATTTTGGTTTGCATTCCCTGCTCTGTAGATGTAGCCATCATAACTTCTATCTTGCTCAGTCGTTATTGTTACAAAAATTATAGGTATATTATAGTAACATCCTGCTATTATTTAGTTCATGGCCAATTTTAAGTAATTGCACATGTTGGTTCGCATTCCCTGCTCTATAGCTTTTGGCATCGTAACTTTTATATTTGGTTTACATTGCCTGCTATGTAGATCTAGCCATCATAACTTTATCTTGCTCAGTCGTTGTTACAAAAATTATGGCCTGCTACTATGTTGTTTGTGCCAATTTTTTACTCCATGAACATGTTGGCTTGCATTCCCTGTACTACAGGTGATGCCATTGTTTTGTATCTACTTCATTGTAAGATATCAAAGTAAGGACTTAGTTTGGCATGCTATCACTCTGCTATCTAGCCTGTAGTACAAATAAACTTGTCATATTACTAGATAATAATTTTGCGTGCCATCTTGTTCTTCAAAAGCTGCATTATTGACTTGTTTCTCTGACTTGGCATGACGCTCACATATGGAATGCTGAACATATTGGTTTGCATTCCCTCTTATACAAGTTCACAGGTGATCCCACTTTATTCTGTATCTGGTCCATCCTAAGCTCCAACATTAACTATCCTCTATGTGTTGCTCATTACAAGTTTATATCCCGAAACATCTTGATTTGCATCCCCTTCACTAGAAGTTCAGGAGTATTATTTAGTTCACGGCCAAAATGAAGTAATTACACTTGGCACATGTTGGTTCACATTCCCTCCTCTTTAGCTTTTGCCATCGTAACTTCTATTTTTGGTTTACATTCCCTGCTCTGTAGATGTAGCCATCATAACTTCATCTTGCTCAGTCGTTGTTACAAAATTTATAGCCAGCTACTATGTTGTTCATGCCAATTTTGTACTCCCTGAACATGTTGGTTTGCATGGGACTCGACAGTAGTAAGTCTATTTGTTTCATTCTAACATGCTCTGTTATATTGGCTGTTGGTATGCGGCATGCACTCTTTGTTTGCTTATTGTGCGCATTACAATGATCTTGTTATAACGACGAAATGATGAGTTCCAAATTCTTTGGCAAACAATATTGTAGTGTCTTTGCCTTTCCATTGTTGCTGTCTTAACTTGTAATGTCTTTGTTTCAGATATAGGTGCTGCATGGACAACTTAAAAGATTGCCGGATCGCTTCATTGTATTGCTAGGTTTAATTACCATTCAATTTCTCTGGGTTCTGTAATATTTTTTCAAAGCCGTGCAGCTGATGTAATATTTAGTTAGTTTTTATAGTTCTTTCGCGCATTTTTTCTTTGTTGCTTGTGGTAAGTGAGGCTATCCGACAGAAATCATTGATGCGTAAATATTCTCGATATCTAAAACACGAATTCCCATCCCTTAAACGGCCCAATTAACCGAAATCACATATGTGCCGGCCCGCAAAATCCTAAAGCGCCTATTATGCCGGCATATAAACAGCAACTAAACGGGCTGGCCCACTTACTTATTGGGCCAGCCCACTTGATTTACGGTGGACCCCACACTCTAATTGGGCCGGCCCACTTGCTTTAAGGTGGACCCCACCCACTAACTAGGCCGGCCCACTAACTAGTTGGGCCAGCCAATTGCTTTTGTGGTGGACCCTACATACTAAATGGGCCGGCCCTTTAACAGGAAAGTGGGACCCACCTGTGCTTTTGGCCCGGCCCACTATCTTGTTGGGCCGGCCCACTTGCTGCATGGTGGACCCCACATACTAAATGGGCCGGCCCTTTAAGAGGAAAGTGGGACCCACCTGCGTTTTTGGCCCGGCCCACTATCTTGTTGGGCCGGCCCACTTGCTGCATGGTGGACCCCACATACTAAATGGGCCGGCCCTTTAAGAGGAAAGAGGGACCCACCTGTGTTTTTGGCCCGGCCCACTAGCGTGTGGGCCGGCCCACTTGCTATATGGTGGACCCCACATACTAAATGGGTCGGCCCTTTAACTGGAAAGTGGGACCCACCTGTGTTTTTGGCCCGGCCCACTATCTTGTTGGGCCGGCCCACTTGCTATATGGTGGACCCCACGTACTAAATGGGCTGGCCCATTAACAGGAAAGTGGGACCCACCTGTGCTTTTAGCCCGGCCCACTGGCTTGGTGGGCCGGCCCATTTGATCTAATGTGGACCCCACGTACTAAATGGGCCAGCCCGATAGCAGGAAAGTGGGACCCACATGCTAATTGGGCCGGCCCAATAACTTCTTGGGCCGGCCCACTTGCTTTAAGGTGGACCCCACTTGGTAAATGGGCCGGCCCGATAACATGAAAGTGGGTCCCACATGTTTTGTGGGCCGGCCCTTTTGCATGTTGACCGGTCAAACGAGTGCATTCGGCCCAGCCCACATGCTTAGTGGGCCGGCCCATTAATCTTTTGACCAGTCAACCTTAGAGGTTAGGCCCGGCCCACGTAACTAATGGACCAGCCCAACTATATAGTTGACCGGTCAAACTAAGTCGGTGGCACAGCCCATAAACTTATTGGGCCGGCCCGCTTAAGACGTGGCAGGCCTCGTGTGGGCCTACCATCTACCACGGGGTTTCAGCGGTTAACGCCGTTAACTGCCAGTTAACAGCGTCTGCCACGTGTCAGTTTGCATGACGTCAGCAGTCAACGGGCTCCCGGAAACACTTCTGCAACGGTCCGATTTTCCGTGGCGGAAGGGCGCCCAAGTGCGACGGACCGAAAAAATCGTCGTAGGACTTTGTGATGAGGACATCCCATCTCTTGATACAACCGCTGTACCTACAGCCACACAAATACAAGGACCAATCACTCGAGCTCGTGCCAAACAACTTAACTATCAGGTACTTTCGTTTCTTGGAACTATTCCTCACATACATGAGAATATGATGCTGCCTAAATCAGATATGTTTGTTACTCTTAGGAATGATGGACCAAGCATGGATGAGGAGGACAAGCATTGGAGCATGATCACGCATGGAGGAGATGGCAGCAAGCGTTTGAGGATTGAAGATGACGCCGCAAGTGGAGATTTCAGAACTTTGAAGCCACCATAAGAAGAGATGAAGACATGGACGAAATATAGAGTTTTCCACTTCATAATTTCGTCCATAGCATGTTATGGTGCTGCGTCACCTTTAGTTTTGGGCCAGGCCCATGTCATTTTCGCAGGAATTAAGTCAGCCACTTTTTAGAGTCCGTATTGAAGGGGGAAAGGCCTTCTAGGGTTTGGTTCGACCACCATACGTATGGTTGGCCGAAACCCCACCTATTCCTCCTTTAAATACCCCCATAGCCGTCACGTTTAGACTCGGATTTTGATTAGATTAAAAGTTAGCCATTGCTGCAACTCTCGTGTACTTATTTTGAGGCCAACGCCCAGAACAAGACCGACTATTCGGAATCCCACCTTTTTCAATAAAGCTTTCATCTTTCATCCGCAATATTCTGATTGCATCATTAGTTCTTACTTGTTCTCGATTTCAGGTAGGAATTAAGACCCTCGCTGGTCAGGCTGATCGTGCATCCGCATGATCAGTAACTCCCGGAGATTGTCCTAGCGATTGCATTGGCGCACGAGCTTTGCACGTGTAGTCGGATCGTCAAGCACGAACTCCACCAACAAATCGATCTATCCACGTCTCATCGAAAGATCGGCCACCTTTGCCCTATCACTTTGCCTGACGCAGTTTCGACAACAGAACCCATATCGTCGGGTTAGGCCCATAGGCGACGAAAAATACCCCTTAGCGGACGATTTTGAGACGTTGTCTATCAGAACTTTTCTTGTAGTGCCAGAAACCAAAACAACAAAACATGTCATATAGTAGATGTTCTCATAGGTAACATAGAATAAGTAGGTAAAAAGAAGGGGAAAGAAACCAGGATCAGCAAGCAGAAAGCATTGTAACCCATCGATGAGCAAAAACGATGCAGACGACGTAGAGTTGATCCATCAGCATTGTAGAAAGCGTTGGCTGCCTGGAAGAAAATGGAAGTACAGTTTACTACAGGAAGAAGAAACATACACAACAACGAATCAGAAAAAAGGAAAAAACCAGTGTCAAGAAAACATTACCATTTTCTTAGAATCTACAGCACACTTCTGAGAACTTCTTTGTAGACTATATTCTTTGTTCTATCAGTTGGTTTACCATTCTCATCTTCGATCAGTAGCTTAAGACCTTTCCGCAAAGTAGCACGCGACACCGCGACATAGAGCTGGCCATGAGAAAACACAGGATTCTGCAAGTAAACACAAATCTTAGAAAGTGTTTGCCCTTGACTCTTGTTTATGGTCATGCTATAACACAAACGGACAGGGAACTGGCAGCGACGCAACGTAAGTGGCCATTTAGAGTCAACAGAATTGAGAACAATTCTTGGAATGCAAACACGATTGCCTTTGTGTGACCCTGTAATTATTTCTCCTTCTAGCACCCTTTCTCCTTGCCGCACAATCAACAGCCGAGTGCCATTGCAGAGTCCTAATGATTGGTTGGTATTTCTGACAACCATAATAGGAACACCAACCTTCAGGTCAAGCTGATGGTGAGGAAAATTGTTAGGCTTGAGAGAGTGAAGGGATTCTGGAGGATATAGTAGTTCTGCATCAGAAACATGATCAGCTGACTTCGATATGGAGTCGCAACTTAAATACCTCCTAGAACATCCAGGCACACGGGTGAAAACGACATCATTGATTTCATCGACAAGTGTATTTGTTGGACACATAATTGCACGGTTTGTGTAACGGCCCCGGGTAGAGCCCAGAATAGATTTTGTTTGTTCTTTTCTTTTATGCATCATCATCGCATATGCATCATATCATCCATGTTTTAATAAATAAAATTATTTTATAAAGCCAAGCTATTTTGTTTTCTCTCTCTCCATCTCTGCATTCAAATTTGCTTGAACTATTTAAAAACCAGTTTAGAAAATAGTTTTTAAAAGAAAAGAGAAAGAGTTTAAAAGAAAACCTAACCCTCCTGGGCTCTCTCTTTATCCCTGGCCCAGTTCTCTCTTTTTTTTCCTTCTTCCACCGACGGCCCAGTCTTTCCCCTCTCTTTCTCTCAGCCCGAGCCGGCAGCCCAACCCACCTCCAGCCCATACCCCTTCGGCCCCCTCCCTTCTTTCTCCCCGTTCGTCCTCGCTGGAAAGCGAGAGGGAGCACGTTCTAGGCGTGACTCCGTGGTCCTCCACCGACGCACCACCACTCCCACCTGCCCCCTCTCTTTATCCTCTCAGCGCCAAACCCTAGCTCACCCTCCTCCTCCTTCCTCACGCCGCCGCCACTCCCTTTCTCTTCTTCCTCCACCTTCGTTCCCTCTACGAAAGGAAACAGAGACATAGACATAAGAAAACCCCACTGGCACCACCGTCCTCACCATGGCATCATCGCTGTAGACCATCCCTAGTCGATCCGAGATCACCAGTAGAACCGCCTCGATCTCCTCCATCTCCTGCTGCAAGGAATCGAACCAGGAAGCCCTCAATCAAGCACAAGGTTGCCGATTCCCCGTGCAGACTGTCACCTTTCTTCTCCAATCCCGGCCGGTCCGGACCTCCCCTGGCTTCCCCGACCTCTCCATTAGCTTCACGGTGATGTTCCCCTTCTACCGGACCTCTCTTCCTTCTCTATCTCCCTCTCAATCAACCTGCCCACGTTGACCTCTCTCCACCACCGCAGGAACACGTCGCCGACGATGCTCCGGTGGGTTTCCGGCACCACGACGACCACCATCATGTTCACCGCGCCGAGGCGTACCTCCGACGCCTTCTCGTCCTTCCCAATTCGCCCGAAAGCTCCAGATCTGTCTTCGATTAGATCTCTCCACCATGGCTGCAATTTGCAAGTTCATCTCTGCCTTCCACGTGCTCTTCTTGACGCGCACCAGCATCTCGACATCAATAGTAGGTAGCCCAGCTGGTTCGTTCCTTCTATCTGGATCAAGAGATCCTGAGTTCCAATTCCACTACAGGCAGTTTTTAGCCCACCTCTTCTTTTTTTTTTGCCCAGATCTTCCGCACATGGGCCTCAGCCCACGCGCGCGTCAGCTTCTTCATCGCCCAGCGTGCAGCATCCTGCTATCCGTCGCCGTTTCGGCCAGGTCCGGCCCAGTTCGTTCCTTTCTCTTTTGTTTTTGCAGAAAAATGTTTAAATCTTGCGAAATTCATATCTTTCAAACCGTGCATCGAAATACAAAGTATTTTATATGAAAATTGATCAGAAAAATGTGCTGAACATGAATATGCTATCCATTCATCTGTTTTCATCTCGCATCATGTCTTGCATTGATAGTTTCGCATATCCACCTCACATATATGCGGAGTATTTCGGAACACCGACATGGTTTCCCCGCTCCGTTTAACTTTGAAGTAGATCACCCCTGCCATGTTCTTGCCATGCTAATCCACCCTTAATTTGCCGGTAGAAATGCAACTCCAAACCTAATTTGCTTGACCGGGGTTCCGACTCCGCTTAAATTGGATAAGTTGCATCGCATCATCGTTGCCATGTCATGCATGCCTGCATCTTGCTCATGCTGGATCTTCTTTATCCGTAGTTGTAAGATTTGCATCCGTTGTGTGTTCCAACATTTGCTTCTTCCCGGATAGGATCGCGAAGTGGTGTTGTGAGGTACGGCAAGATCTCCGGGTGTCCCTCGACAAGCTTTAACAGGCAAGCATTTCCTCTATACTCCTGTCCCTGCAGGAGTCGCTCACCTATTTTATTTTGCCTTCTCCCTCATGCTATCCTTAAGTTGCGTTCTTGTCACGTGTCCTTTCCACTTGTTACCTCAAGCAGCCCATATTGCCACCACCACCTCCTACGGCTATTGTTTGGTTATCGAGTCTGCCTTGCGAGTCGTAGTGCATGCTAGTGCTGTTTTATCTCGTTACTGTTGTTGTTATCTTATCGGGTTATATGTTGGGAATAATCATGGTTACTTTAGTTGTTGACATTTGTTTAGCGGAGGCATCGGTGGGTCAGCTGCTCGTTTTGTGACGGCTCACTTGTGTTTCCTTAATATCTTAGGACCCCGAGTTCTTGTTATCTGTTCCGAGACTGAGCGCTCTAACCACACGTGGGTATGCTTACCGGGTCTTCCCTCGACCACTGCCGAAATCTACAGCCTTGTCCAGTGGCCACAATTAGTTTGGATGTTTGTTTGTTTATCCCGAGCGTGCAAGCATGTTTCTTTGTGGTCAGATGATATGATGTTACTTTTGGGGAAGCTATGTGCCTTGTAACCTCGTTGTCTCTTGCACGCTCGTAGGTTGCGGAGCCGCTGCGAAGTGGTCATCCCGCTGGGCACTGATCACCTAGTACGCTGACGCAATAGCTGAGTCCGCTTCGGAGCACGGCCGGACTCTGAAACGGGTTAAACTTAGTTAGGTGGCTTCCTGGACATTGTTGTAGTGAAGGAGAGTGTGTGTCATGATATCCACCTGTCGTAAGTGGGTTGATCGTGCGTGTGGGCACATTTGGGCACCCCTGCAGGGTTACAATCTTATCGATAAGCCGCGTCCGCGGTTATGGACGACTTGGAGCTGTATGACTCGATCATAGACAACTTGCACCTGTTGTTTCAATTATAATAACTTGTGTAGTAAGTTAGCACAACTTCAATAATAAATGGTTAAAACTTGACAACCGTGTGAGTGCCTTTGTAAGTATTTCTTTGCGAAGGGGGAAAGCATCGGCTGTGTTATGCTTGCAGAGTATAGAACTGTTAGTTGTTCGCTCTCTCATCTCCTCTGATTAGACGAATGTTGTAGAGTGTCTCTATAGGTTTTTAGTGCTTGCGCGCTGCCGCTTAACCCCACCATATTGCCTATGACGTTCCTCTTGCGTCCTCTAAGTCCCCTGCGTGTCTCAAGTACAAAGGACGACTGGTTGACGAATGCTTATACGTCTTGAAGTCTTGTTAAGTACGAACCCGTACTTATTGCTGCTTCTACGGGATATAACCGGGCAGGTATGAAGATATGTTCAATGAAGACGACGTTAGCAAGGTTACCCTTCCGGCTTGGCCTGGGCAGGGTTATGGACGCCAATGGTTATCTTCAGGACTCTTAGTCCAACTTGTATCTTGTCCGTACTCGGACGTATTCTATCTTCTGTATGATTTGGATCTTTGTATTGTATATTTGTATCTTGACTCGTTGGAGTCGTTGTTGTAATATATGTATCTTGTGGGCTATATTGTAAACCTGTTGTAATATTACCGCTCGTGTTAATTCCTCTGGCATCACGTGTGCCTTGTCGCGCACGTCGTGTCGGAGGGCGTCTCTGGATCGATATCGTGCGGATTTCGGCGGGATCGCTGGAATCCTCATGGTACCGGTTCCAGGGCGTCACAAGTTGGTATCAGAGCCTCAGGTTGACGGTACCCCACTAGTCCAGCCTTTAGGATAACCTTGCCAACGGTCGTTGAGTTTAGAGTGTCAAAACTATTTTTCTAAAAATCGTTGGATAGATCTGATTAGCTCTATTTTTCTCCTTACCTATATTCTTTCTCCTCTTACCTTTCCGAGTTTTGAGTCTTCTCTCTTATCTGAGTTCTCTGAGTCTTAGGTTCCGACGTGGGTTGACGATCTGTGCCCTTATCCTAATAGGTTCGATCTTCGGAGGATCCGACAGAAGCACATCATCAACAGCGGAACAACGACTTCTTGTTGGTGGTGTCGACCGTTCGGCATGGAGCAACAATTCTTGTTAGTGGTGTCGAGGAGATCGGCATGTCGCCTGAAGATCCACTAGTTCCACCTCTCTCCCCCGTACCTGGACGTGGGATCTCGGGGCGCGATCCCTTGTTAGTGGTGTCGATTGTAACGGCCCCGGGTAGAGCCCAGAATAGATTTTGTTTGTTCTTTTCTTTTATGCATCATCATGGCATATGCATCATATCATCCATGTTTTAATAAATAAAATTATTTTATAAAGCCAAGCTATTTTGTTTTCTCTCTCTCCATCTCTGCATTCAAATTTGCTTGAACTATTTAAAAACCAGTTTAGAAAATAGTTTTTAAAAGAAAAGAGAAAGAGTTTAAAAGAAAACCTAACCCTCCTGGGCTCTCTCTTTATCCCTGGCCCAGTTCTCTCTTTTTTTCCTTCTTCCACCGGCGGCCCAGTCTTTCCCCTCTCTTTCTCTCAGCCCGAGCCGGCAGCCCAACCCACCTCTAGCCCATACCCCTTCGGCCCCCTCCCTTCTTTGAGTTCTTTCTCCCCGTTCGTCCTCGCTGGAAAGCGAGAGGGAGCACGTTCTAGGCGTGACTCCGTGGTCCTCCACCGACGCACCACCACTCCCACCTGCCCCCTCTCTTTATCCTCTCAGCGCCAAACCCTAGCTCGCCCTCCTCCTCCTTCCTCACGCCGCCGCCACTCCCTTTCTCTTCTTCCTCCACCTTCGTTCCCTCTACGAAAGGAAACAGAGACATAGACATAAGAAAACCCCACTGGCACCACCGTCCTCACCATGGCGTCATCGCTGTAGACCATCCCTAGTCGACCCGAGATCACCAGTAGAACCGCCTCGATCTCCTCCATCTCCTGCTGCAAGGAATCGAACCAGGAAGCCCTCAATCAAGCACAAGGTCGCCGATTCCCCGCGCAGACTGTCACCTTTCTTCTCCAATCCCGGCCGGTCCGGACCTCCCCTGGCTTCCCCGACCTCTCCATTAGCTTCACGGTGATGTTCCCCTTCTACCGGACCTCTCTTCCTTCTCTATCTCCCTCTCAATCAACCTGCCCACGTTGACCTCTCTCCACCACCGCAGGAACACGTCGCCGACGATGCTCCGGTGGGTTTCCGGCACCACGACGACCACCATCATGTTCACCGCGCCGAGGCGTACCTCCGACGCCTTCTCGTCCTTCCCAATTCGCCCGGAAGCTCCAGATCTGTCTTCGATTAGATCTCTCCACCATGGCTGCAATTTGCAAGTTCGTCTCTGCCTTCCGCGTGCTCTTCTTGACGCGCACCAGCATCTCGACATCAATAGTAGGTAGCCCAGCTGGTTCGTTCCTTCTATCTGGATCAAGAGATCCTGAGTTCCAATTCCACTACAGGCAGTTTTTAGCCCACCTCTTCTTTTTTTTTTTTGCCCAGATCTTCCGCACATGGGCCTCAGCCCACGCGCGCGTCAGCTTCTTCGTCGCCCAGCGTGCAGCATCCTGCTATCCGTCGCCGTTTCGGCCAGGTCCGGCCCAGTTCGTTCCTTTGTCTTTTGTTTTTGCAGAAAAATGTTTAAATCTTGCGAAATTCATATCTTTCAAACCGTGCATCGAAATACAAAGTATTTTATATGAAAATTGATCAGAAAAATGTGCTGAACATGAATATGCTATCCATTCATCTGTTTTCATCTCGCATCATGTCTTGCGTTGATAGTTTCGCATATCCACCTCACATATATGCGGAGTATTTCGGAACACCGACATGGTTTCCCCGCTCCGTTTAACTTTGAAGTAGATCACCCCTGCCATGTTCTTGCCATGCTAATCCACCCTTAATTTGCCGGTAGAAATGCAACTCCAAACCTAATTTGCTTGACCGGGGTTCCGACTCCGCTTAAATTGGATAAGTTGCATCGCATCATCGTTGCCATGTCATGCATGCCTGCATCTTGCTCATGCTGGATCTTCTTTATCCGTAGTTGTAAGATTTGCATCCGTTGTGTGTTCCAACATTTGCTTCTTCCCGGATAGGATCGCGAAGTGGTGTTGTGAGGTACGGCAAGATCTCCGGGTGTCCCTCGACAAGCTTTAACAGGCAAGCATTTCCTCTATACTCCTGTCCCTGCAGGAGTCGCTCACCTATTTTATTTTGCCTTCTCCCTCATGCTATCCTTAAGTTGCGTTCTTGTCACGTGTCCTTTCCACTTGTTACCTCAAGCAGCCCATATTGCCACCACCACCTCCTACGGCTATTGTTTGGTTATCGAGTCTGCCTTGCGAGTCGTAGTGCATGCTAGTGCTGTTTTATCTCGTTACTGTTGTTGTTATCTTATCGGGTTATATGTTGGGAATAATCATGGTTACTTTAGTTGTTGACATTTGTTTAGCGGAGGCATCGGTGGGTCAGCTGCTCGTTTTGTGACGGCTCACTTGTGTTTCCTTAATATCTTAGGACCCCGAGTTCTTGTTATCTGTTCCGAGACTGAGCGCTCTAACCACACGTGGGTATGTTTACCGGGTCTTCCCTCGACCACTGCCGGAATCTACAGCCTTGTCCAGTGGCCACAATTAGTTTGGATGTCTGTTTGTTTCTCCCGGGCGTGCAAGCATGTTTCTTTGTGGTCAGATGATATGATGTTACTTTTGGGGAAGCTATGTGCCTTGTAACCCCGTTGTCTCTTGCACGCTCGTAGGTTGCGGAGCCGCTGCGAAGTGGTCATCCCGCTGGGCACTGATCACCTAGTACGCTGACGCAATAGCTGAGTCCGCTTCGGAGCACGGCCGGACTCTGAAACGGGTTAAACTTAGTTAGGTGGCTTCCTGGACATTGTTGTAGTGAAGGAGAGTGCGTGTCGTGATATCCACCTGTCGTAAGTGGGTTGATCGTGCGTGTGGGCACATTTGGGCACCCCTGCAGGGTTACAATCTTATCGATAAGCCGCGTCCGCGGTTATGGACGACTTGGAGCTGTATGACTCGATCATAGACAACTTGCACCTGTTGTTTCAATCATAATAACTTGTGTAGTAAGTTAGCACAACTTCAATAATAAATGGTTAAAACTTGACAACCGTGTGAGTGCCTTTGTAAGTATTTCTTTGCGAAGGGGGAAAGCATCGGCTGTGTTATGCTTGCAGAGTATAGAACTGTTAGTTGTTCGCTCTCTCATCTCCTCTGATTAGACGAATGTTGTAGAGTGTCTCTATAGGTTTTTAGTGCTTGCGCGCTGCCGCTTAACCCCACCATATTGCCTATGACGTTCCTCTTGCGTCCTCTAAGTCCCCTGCGTGCCTCAAGTACAAAGGACGACTAGTTGACGAATGCTTATACGTCTTGAAGTCTTGTTAAGTACGAACCCGTACTTATTGCTGCTTCTACGGGATATAACCGGGCAGGTATGAAGATATGTTCAATGAAGATGACGTTAGCAAGGTTACCCTTCCGGCTTGGCCTGGGCAGGGTTATGGACGCCAATGGTTATCTTCAGGACTCTTAGTCCAACTTGTATCTTGTCCGTACTCGGACGTATTCTATCTTCTGTATGATTTGGATCTTTGTATTGTATATTTGTATCTTGACTCGTTGGAGTCGTTGTTGTAATATATGTATCTTGTGGGCTATATTGTAAACCTGTTGTAATGTTACCGCTCGTGTTAATTCCTCTGGCATCACGTGTGCCTTGTCGCGCACGTCGTGTCGGAGGGCGTCTCTGGATCGATATCGTGCGGATTTCGGCGGGATCGCTGGAATCCTCATGGTACCGGTTCCAGGGCGTCACAGTTTGCAAGGTATTGAGCAGACAAATAGTTGAAGAAGAAAGAATCGTAAACACTCTCTATTGCTGCATCTACATTGGAGGAGGTAGGACGTAGAATAAGATCATCAGGAATTGTTATCCAGGAACCAGAATCTTCTCCATCTCTTGCATTTCTTGGGATGTTACCATTACCAACATCTAATATCCACTGCAAAAAAAATAGAAAGCTCCTAATGATCAGCACATGATAAGCCAAGCCGATTGAGACGCATATTCTCTTTTAAGCTCAGCACAGTGGCATGACGCCAAAGCGGTGACGCAATAAGAGATGCATCGATAATCTCATTCCTTGAACCGCCCTCAATCACCGGAAGAATTTAGCGGAAATCACCTCCAAGTATAATAGTTTTTCCGCCAAAAGGAAGAGACGACTTAGCAGCATCATTGCAAGAGAGGACATCTCTTAAAGTACAATCAAGAGCTTCAAAACAATACCGGCTTGTCATTGGAGCTTCATCCCAGAGAATCAAGCTGGGTTCTTCAAGTAATGAAGCCATACTGGAACCTCTTGAAATATTACACTGAGATTTATCTGAAGCATTTATCGGAATTCGGAAGTGGGAGTGTGCAGTTCTGCCAATAGGAAGTAATAAGGAAGCCACCCCAAAAGATGCAACATCAAGAACAACCCGACGCTCCGATCGCAGCACTGTAATGACGCAGTTCCAAAGAAATGTCTTTCCGGTACCACCATTACCAGAAACGAAATAGACTTTTGGTGTCTGGGTATCAACTGAATGCATAATTTGACTTAAAACAATGCGCTGACCAGAGTTTAACTGGGCACGCATAGCCTCTCCTTGGACATGCAATTCATGTATATCATACTGTGTTTCCTCAGCTATCAGTCTGTTGTAAGATACTCCACTCGTTGGCACACATCGTGG
Source organism: Lolium perenne (assembly GCF_019359855.2). NCBI lineage: Eukaryota > Viridiplantae > Streptophyta > Magnoliopsida > Poales > Poaceae > Lolium > Lolium perenne. The sequence goes on along the minus strand of NC_067244.2, from coordinate 81,135,688 downwards.
AGATATGTTAAATGAAGCAGGCGAAGATCCATTTTAGCAAATATAATCGATAGCTCCTTCAGTAACTCATCCTGGATATAAACATCAAGCACAACATATCCTCCAAGAGAAGTAGTAATCTTGTAAGATATAACTTCAGCCATTATAGACCAGAACCGATCAAACAGAGTATTACCGTTGATAACCTCACAATACAACAAAAATGTCATGAACAGGTGCCTCAGCTGAAAAGGAGTTGCCCGCACAATGGCTTCCTCAAATAGGTTAAACCACTTATTGTCATTGCCCACCAGTCCTCGAGCCTGACATGCTTGCTTGAATGTGTCGTACAATATTCCATTGTACCTGCGGAGATCCTCAAAACAAGTGGCCCCACAGACCACCAATAGCAACATACGCATCAAGAATAGTTCTCCACGGCTCGGATCTACATGGTATATTCTTCCAATCTTGCTACCAAGCTTCCTCTTTTTAACCCTTTTGTTCCAGATCCTATTGGGGGCATCCCAGACCCAAGCAGTAGGGAAGTCCAAATAGGTCAAAGATCTGGCATCCAAGTGGGTTTGATTAGCCACAAACCATTCGGTCAACATTGTTTTGTAACGAAGCGAGCTCTCCACCAAAGAAACCAACGGATCATCCTCGTGGAAAATGATCCTGTTCAAGCCGGGCAAGTGGACAACAAGGCGCTCAACAAAAGGCTGCCGACCTTGAATATCATATCCAAACATACACCAATAGGCCTCACACGCCGAGAGATACCTGCAAAAGAAACAAAAGACATCACATGTCATATACAGAAGAAGAAACCAATAAATAGATGCATAAGATAAATAAACTTAAGAACGGGAAAAAAGGCACTAACCTACACTTAACAAACTCCTCTATTTCATTTATACCAGCAGGTATAGTAGAACCATGAGATGTCACAGAATTAGATAGAGTCTCAAACCGAACACGCGCAACATCAGGTCCCTTTGTAACATATTTAAAAAGATATTTCAATAAATTGGTTTTGTTGCACCATTCTACATTAATATCGGTTTAGAACCTTTTTAGCAAGTTTAGGTTGTAAGGAACAACCCATTTGTTGGTAAGCTTGACAGTGCCCTTGTTCCTAAGAACAAAACGGCCGTCATCTCGCCGACGGTAAACAGGAAAACCTTTGTCATCCACCAAGGTTTCATCATTATAAGCTTTAGGAAAACGCTTAGAACAAATTCCTTCCTTCATGCAAGGGCATTTCTTGTTTAAATCACCACAGGGACCATGCACCATGAATTCGTCTACAAGAATTCATGGTGCATGGTAGAACCATGAGATGTCACAGAATTAGATAGAGTCTCAAACCGAACACGCGCAACATCAGGTCCCTTTGTAACATATTGAAAAAGATATTTCAATAAATTGGTTTTGTTGCACCATTCTACATTAATATGGGTTTAGAAGAACATAACCTAAGGGGTCCTTCTCAGGATCCGGAACTTCACCAGAAATAAAACCATAAATAAGCGCTGAAGAAGGCTCCTGAGTATTTCTTTTGAGCCATATAAGAGTATGGGTATGTGGTAAACCCCTCTTCTAAAACTCCACAACATATAAATATGTACAGGAAATAAGATGTAAGAAATATATAATAAACAAAAAAAAGTAAGGCCCAGATACATCAGAGAGGCCCATAAAGTGGTCAGCAAATACATTGGACCCAAAGAAAGAGGAGAAAAAATATAAAGAAGGCCTCACATGCTTTGATAGGCCCAAACAGATGGCCACTTTTTGCATCAGCAAGGAACTCAATATATTTCATATGAAAAACTCATGTAACAATATCTGTCCGATCCGATGGAGACTGTCTAGGCTCTAAGGACAAAGCATCAGTAATCTCTTGCCACTTAGGAATACATGTGAAAGTAATAAAAAGATCCGGCGCGAGAAATAGCCATACCATCATGGTAATTCTGAACCATATATCGAGGACCACCAGTAAATCTAGAATGAAGTATGTACTCAACACCAAGATTTTTTCCAGTAGAACTACCTTCACCCATGGCATCTGTGATACCCTGATATGTCTCGGAACGAAGGGTCTTTTGATTTAAAAAATGATAAGCTATCCTGCCAGCCTCTACACAAGAGTAAGCGTTGACAATAATTTGCTAGCTAAGACTGACACAACATGTATAAGGATTAGGCTCATGTTGTCGATAATAAAAGTAGTATGCATAGTATTCCATCCTAGGAACTTCATCCTGAGAAGAAAAGCCAGTTTCATCTACTGTGAAAGATGAAGAAGACGAGGGTGCAGAGACCTACCGTGATGTCGTATGACCAGACAAAGAAGAACGGTTAACATATTTAATACCCAGATGGAAGCCCTTGTCAGCATACGGAAAAAGCAGTGGATATTGCAGAGCCATAAGAGAAGGATTTAAAGGAGATACACACCTTAATTCATGCGAGTTAGTCTCAATGATGACGTCGAAACGATTCACCTCAGGTGTCCAATCACCAACTATCAAAGCAGCGACCTCAAAAGCAGTCGGACCAGAAAAATGGGTTCCATGTGATCCACCTTCATCACCAAAAAACCTGATGGTGACGTTTTCAGACCCAGGAAGCTGTATACGTTTGAGACGTATCAACAATCCGCAACAAAATGACTTTTGTCACCACAATTGTAGCATGTTCTCCCCCTTTTCCCCTCCCTTGGACTCTTGGAGAAGTTCCTTGGAGAATCACGAGGTCTTCTTGGTCTTGTGCTTCGAGTCTTGTTTCCCTCCCAAAAACTCTTGGCGGTGAGGGACATGTGCTCATGATAGTTGGTCTTGAGATCATCCGGACCCCACTCAATGGGATCCTCATCGCTCTCACTAGCTTCATGCTCCTTCATCTTCAACGCGAGGTTGGGCTTGCGGGTGTTGTGGGCGCGAGCAACAAGATCCTCTGCATTCTTCTTGGAGATGTCTAAAGCGATGACTTCGCTAACGACTTCATCGGATGTCATAGCGCGGAATTAGGCGTTTTGGCGGATGGCCGTCAACTTCACTTCCTCGTAAGGGAGGAGAGCGTTGTAGAACTGTCGCTTGATCCAATGGTCATCCACGAACGTTTCTCCAAGATCTTGCATTTGTACTGCGAGAGCGATAAGGCACCGGTACATCTCTTTGGGCGAGTCTCCCTCATTCATGACGAAGTTGTCGGCCATGTTGTTCACTTCATCGAAACGAGAGCTTTGAATGCTCTCATTTCCGAGGAAGAGCTTGTCGAGTTTATCCCATGCTTCCTTGGCGGTCTTGAGCGAGCGGATATGGGCGCGGTCCTTGGGCGTGACGGCCATGTGAATCATGTTGATGGCGGTGGCGTTGAGTTGGTCATCCACCACTTCTCTTCTTGTCAAGTGCTTCGGATCTCGTGGTGAATAACCCTCCTCGATGATGCGCCAAAGCTCGGTAGAAGCGCTGCGCACATGAGAACGCATTAAGAATTGCCAATTTTTAAAGCTATTGGATTCAAGTAACGGTGGTGAACCATGAGACAAGATATGTGACATAGGAATTTTAACATTTATGGTGTAATCACTTGGTGGTGGCACCGCATGATTACCCCCTAAACGTTCCGCAACCGGTGTCTCATCCTTCCCTTTTGATGAAGTGCCGGTCTCCCCAAGCCTTTCCTTCTGCGGGTCTTTTGTCGATTGAGCGACAAAACCAACAAGAGGAAATTGATTAGCTTTTAGTGGGGGATCCACAACACTTGCGTTAGGATCTACGGTGGAGGTTGATTTTGGAGCAACCAACTCCATCATCATCGCCTTCATTTGGCTAACGATGGATGACTCCAATTTATTGAGGTCATCCAACGTAGCCGTTGTGCTATCGATGGTAGATGGTGGAGGGTGTTGCTCACCGGGAGGGGCCCATTCACAACCTTCTCTTGTTCGGCCATTTCTTAGACGGTAAAACCCGAGCAAGAAAACCTTGCTCTGATACCAATTGAATGGATCGTAGCGAACAAGAGGGGGGTGAATGGACGCTACACAATTTTTATGTCTTTTTCAGTTTTATGCGATGCGGAAGGTAAAGGTGATAGCTTTAGTGGTAGAGGTGTTCCTAGTATGATCCTAGGATAGTGCAACAAGCAAAGGAACCAAGCAAGATAATAAAGTTAGGGAGCGGGACAACCGGGGGGGGGGGGGCGTGAAGACGAGACGAGGTTTGTTTCCCGCAGTTCCTCCCACAAAAGGGAGTACGTCTGCGTTGAGGAGGTGTTAGCCTCACACAAGAGGCTAGACGGCAACACCACAAAGGAAGGCCTCACCTTCTTCCTCGAGAGAGCTGCACAAAGGGGCTCCCCCTTCTCCACATAGGCACCGGTCAAGGCGATGGTTCCTTCATAAGGTTGGGGCGAGCTCCACAACACCGGAGGCTCCCAACACCCTATGGGGCTAGCACAACTCCAAGCTAGCCTCCATAGGAGCACATCCTCCAAGATTCCAACATAGGAACCCTAACTCCCTGATCCACTAAGGACTAACAAGTATTGGCGAAATCTCTCTTGGTAGAACTATAGATCGGGGCCTCCTCCACCACTCCACAAAGTTTGAGCAAGATTGGTTCGGTAGGTGGGGAGATCCTCAAGGTTTGAGGTCAGCAACAATGGAGGAGAGAGAGAAGAGATAAAATCGAGCTGGGGAAGAAGGGGCCTTTATATAGGTCCCTTCAAATCCAACCGTTATGTGCAATTCCCGCACGACCGGTACTACCGCTTGGGCAAGCGGTAGTAGCGTTGTGGGTTCGAATGCTCTCCACAGACTAGCCACGTGGACTTACAGCGGTAGTACCGCTGGCGGTACCGCTTTGGTACTGCAATGACCTCTGTAAGTTTCTGGCTTGAGTTACGGTACCTAAGCGGTACTACTGCTTGCAAGCGGTACCTTAGAGGTACCGTAACACTCTTTGTGGGTCAATTCTGTTGAAATCCCAGAGCGGTACCGTAGGGCGGTACCAGTAGGGGTAGCGGTACTACCGCTACTGGTACCGGTAGTACCGGTTAAGCAGAAACTGCAGTTTTTCTCTTTCCCTCTCCAGCCACTTCACCTCGCGACACACACACAAAACCAGAAAACCTATAATCTACGCTTCAGTCCTTCGATCATGACGTGTTCAGCGAGGGCACCGTGCACCTGCAAATCTATCGAAGAGAATCTATGCACACAGTTAAATTCATTCAAGTGTGGTTATCAAACACACAAAACACAGGGTATAGACCTTACTCTTTCACATTGATAGTGGAATTGACATGCCCTTTGATGGAGCTCCATCATGGACATTGCCATTGGAATGCTCTATGATGGAGCTTCACATTGCCATTGGAAGTGGCATTGCCATGCCCTTTGATGGAGCTCCATCATGGACATTGCCATTGACATGACGATCTTGTTGTGATTATCATTGCCATCATGGAGTTGTTCTGCACAACTGGCTAACACTTTGCATTGTTATTGGATTGCAGAACTGGCTCTTCCAAAAAACCTTCTCGGAAGGGCCCATACTGGATGCAAGGGACATGGTTGTCCGGGTGCAGCTTCGTGACCCCAATGGAGACTTCATGCAAGCACATCGGCAGATCACTGCGCCAAGGGTTCACGTCGGCCATCCTGCTGACCTCGGGCACGCTCCCAGGCAGCAGCTACCAGCGTTCTTTGTGCAGGTGGAGAGCTCGGACCTCCTTGCACTCGCTGTGCCGCCCTACATGGAGCAGCTCCTGATCACAAAGTACAATCTGAAGAACAATGGCCCACCGGTGAAGGTGTGCTTGTACATGGGCCAGCGCTGCGAGTGGAAGGATGGGCCAGCGCGTCGGCTTCATCAAGTCCTGGAGCGAATTCGCCGCCAGGCTTTTACTCCATGTCGACGACATGATCGTCTTCACCTCTCATGATGACGGCTTCAAGGTCGACGTCTTCATAAAGGAGACTTCCTGCTCCAGCATATTCGGTTGCAAGAGGCATTGTGCGGGCCCTTATGCTGATCCTCGTCGTTAAGGTTCTGGTGCTTGATCCTTGTCTCTACTTATGTCTGAAGGTCGCCATCAGTAGTTGTGCTGTCTTTTAGAAGGTTGTTAACACTTGCTTTTGTGCATATGTGACTGTAATGTTGGCATGTAGAGGGTGTTGAACATTGCTTTTGGACCTGGATAGAATGCCCCCAGGTTTAAGCAGGCGTCTTACCACTTTGACGCTAGGATTAGTACTATGTTTGTTGTGTATCTAACTGTGTGTTGTGCTTATGATCGTGTTTGAACTCTTTTGTGTGCCATTATGTGCTGGTAAGGTCACCATATTTGAATGTGGTGAGGAGAAGTTTTGCCTGGGTGCCCAAAATGGCAACCAAACACGTGTGATGTGGCTGAACATAGATGAAACACCATATACAGGCATCCAAACAACCTGCACTTCTGTTCGGGCCGATGCAACACAAAATACCAAATGATGGACCAAATATGGCCCGTGGCCCGTTCGCGACGTGCAGGGGCACCCGTCTCGCTGCGCCAGTGATGCAGGATTCGGGCCCAGCCTACCAAACCCGCGCATAGTTAAATTGGACCGACAAACTTGATCTACCGATTTCCCTAGAAAAACTTAATCTACCGATAAACTTGTTTAGAGCATCTCCACTCGCGTCCCCCAAACCGTCCCCCAAAGCGATTTGGAGCGCGCCGGACAAAAAAACATTCCCAGCCGCGTCCCCCAAACCCGTTTTTTGTCTGGTGCGGCCCGATACGGTGTCCGTGTTGGGATTCGTAGCATAGAAAACAAAAAATTCCTACCGCAAGAGAAGATCATGAGACTAACCCTCGAAGATTTCCAAAGCCTACGAGATTAGATCTCGTTGTTGCGATCACTTGCCGCCTTCAAAAGCGCGTAGAAGATCTTGATGGTGCCACAGTCGGGCAGCACATCCGTACTCGGTCACACGTTCGGTGTTGATGACGACATCCTTCTCCCCGTTCCAGTGGGCAGCGGAAGTAGTAGATCCTCCTCGGAATCCCAACAACACGACGGCGTGGTGTCGGTGGTGGTGGAGATCTCCGGCAGGGCTTCGCCTAAGCGCTACGGGAGAGAGGTGGAGGAGGGAGAGGTGCTAGGGTTTAGGAGAGAGGGAGGGGTGCGGCCAAGGGCAGCCTTGATGTGGCCGGCCATCCCCCCTCTCCTCCTCCTTATATAGGTGGAACACCCAAGGGTTTGCCCAAATATCTGAATAAGACCCCAATTCAAAAACTGCCATATGGACGAAACCTAGGGGGACAAGGACTTCTCCCTTTCCCCCTTTACTGGCCGGCCAAGTAGGTGGAGTCCACCATGGACTCCACTCCCACTTGGTTGGCTGGTTAGGGTTTGTGGAATCCTTCCGGGACTCCACCTTCCATGGTGATTTCTTTCGGAAAGTTCTAGAACATTCTAGCGCCTTCCATAAATGCACCGGATAATTTCCAAACTTGGAAAGTGACTTCCTATATATGAATATTATTCTCTGGACCATTCCGGGCCTCCTCGTGATGTCCTGGATCCCATCCGAGACTCCGAACAAAATTCGAACTCCATTCCATATTCCATATCTATTTAAAATGACATCAAACCTTAAGTGTGTCACCCTACGGTCCGTGAACTATGTAGACATAGTCGAGACTCCTCTTCGACCAATAACTAATAGCGGGATCTGGAGATCCATAATGGCTCCCACATATTCAACGATAACTTAGTGATCGATTGAACCATTTTCATACGATACCGATTCCCTTTGTCACGCGATATTTTACTTGTTCGAGGTTTCATCATCGGTATCTCCATACCTTGTTCAACCTCGTCGCCGACAAGTACTCTTTACTCGTACCGTGGTATATCATCTCTTGTGAACTATTCACATGCTTGCAAGCTAATCAGACGACATTCCACCTAGAGGGCCCAGAGTATATCTATCTGTCATCGGGATGGACAAATCCCACTCTCAATCCATATGCCTCAACTCATATTTTCCGAATACTTAATCCCATATTTATAACCACCCATTTACGCAGTGGCGTTTGATGTAATCAAAGTACCCTTCCGGTATAAGTGAATTACATGATCTCATGGTCGAAGGACTAGGTAACTATGTATCGGAAGCTAATAGCAAATTGAACTTAATGACGTGATCTTATGCTATGCTTAATTGGGTGTGTGTCCATTATATCATTCATCCAATCTCATAACCTTGTTATTAATAATATCCAATGTTCATGATCACGAAACCATGATCATCTATTAATCAACAAGCTAGTTATACAAGAGGCTTACTAGGGACTCTTTGTTGTTTACATAACACACATGTATCAATGTTTCGGTTAATACAATTATAGCATGGTATGCAAACATTTATCATAAACACAAAGATATATATAATAACCAATTTATTATTGCCTCTTGGGCATATCTCCAATAGTCTCCCACTTGCACTAGAGTCAATAATCTAGTTTACATTTGTAAAGATATAATACCTTGGCCTTCTGGTGCTTATCATGTTTTGCTCACGGGAGAGGTTTCAGTCAACGGATCTGACATATTCAGAAAACGTATGTATTTTGCAATTCATTTGCGTCTCAACGCATCACTCATTTTCCAAATGAGTCGGCATTAATCATATATGTTCAGTCTTCTGGTGGAACCTTAATTCTGCAGTCTGAAATATGTCACTAATATTGTCACACACAATATAGCTTCAAAGTTCTGATACTATCGGAACTACACCAAGTTCTCAAAGAACTTCTCGACTTAAACATCCTCAGTCATTGTCAAAATAATGACATACTCTGCCTTTGTTTGTAGAATCCTTCACAATATTTAGAACTCATCTAAATCTAGCATAGACTTCTTCTAGCTCATTGTGCTACCTTTTAAACCATACTTAGCCTAATTGAGATTGAAATTTTTATTTTTATATGTGACTAAACTAATATCGGTGTAACACCATACAACGATTTGTTTGTCATTACCCATACAAAACTATATATATATCCTTAGTTCTTCTAAAGCACTCAGGGATATTCTTACTGTTGTCCAATGATCATTACATGAATCATTCTGGTATATGCTCTTAACACTTTAGAGCACAGGACATCTGATTTTGTACATATTATACGTGATCTAAAATCACTCATGTGTTTTTACTCATCGAGTGTCAAATACACTCAAGTATTGTTAAACCTTCACATGGAAAAGAACACCTTCTCAACATTTTTATATTGAATTATTTCAATATTCATTCTATGTACTTTAACTTACACTTATTATGTGTTTCAATCTATCTTCATAGATCTTGACACTAAATATGTTTCAGTTCATATCTTTTCATTGAAGTTAATTCTCAATGAAACCTTTTAATCAAGTATATAATTACATCATTTATAATCAATGATATGTCATCCACATACAATATTATAACTATGTCTCGGCGCTCCCACTTAATTTCTTGCAAATGCAAGCTTCTTCATCGTTTCTGATGAAATCATAACTCTTTGATCATTTCATCTGGTGAAGATACCAACTCCGTGATACTCACTTCATCCAGTGAAGTTTGTATACTTTTTTAGTATTCTACGGACTAGCAAAACTCTCAGTTGTATCTTGTATACACCTTTAATACACACTTCTGTTAAGTAATGTATTTTGCCATCCTACTAGCATATCTCATAAAAGAAATATGTAGAGATTACTAGAACAATTCGCATAGACTATAAGCATCGATGCTGAAGATCTAATCTTATCGCAGTCAACTATTTGAAACTTTGTCATAAACAACTTTTCGACAAATCGAGCTTCTTCAAGGATATTCCATCCAAGTCCATCAATTTTATAGATACATTTACTTTCAAAAAGTATTCACCTATCTTGGATTTTATGGCTCTTAGCCATTTAACGGAGTCAGGGCCCATCATAACTTCTTTGTATGTAGTTGGTTTATCATTGTTCAAAATCAATCCTTTGTTCACAAATCATTTATTTGATCACAAAGTAAACCATACCTACAAGGTTCAATAAGTACTTCGATCTCCATGACTATAACACTTTGTAGACATGGGAGCTATGATCATCGTGGCCGCTTTCGGAACCATTTATGATGTTGTGCTACTCTGATCATCATGCTCAGGTTCATTAACCTTTATCAAGTTCTATTGTCCTCCCACTCAAATAGTTCTCTAGAAACAATTTCTCGGAAATAATAAACATCGAGAAACACTTTTGTCTTTGACTTCATAGTGGAAAGAATTCCCAATCATACTATGGGATAACAAACAAAGATATTCATCCGATTTTGGTTGTAAACTCATTTACTTGTGCTATGCATACCAAAATTTTAAGAAATGACTATTAGGGTTTATACCCATGCCATAAATCATATGGTGTCATTTCAACGGATTTATGATGACGCTCTATTTAGTGTAAAAGCGGTAGTCTCTAAATCATAATCCACAAAATATAATGGCATCATATATATTATCTCATCATTAATCCAACAAGGTTTGGATACGTCTCTCGGATACTCTATCATCACTATGATACTGCAAGAAATGTGAGTTGTAGAACAATTTCATAACTCTCTTAGATGTTCGCTAAAAATCGTAATTCAAATATTTCCACCATGATCCAATCATAGATATTCGACTTTTTTTATTACGATGATTTCCACTTCATGCTGAAATTTATTTGAATCCATTCAAATGTTTCAAACTTCTTCCTTATCGAATAAATATATCCACATATATATACTCAATTCATTGTTGGAAGTTTTCATGAAGTAGAAGAATCTCCCGCACACAACTATGCCCAGTGAACCACATACATCATCATGTATGTTTCCACTAAGTTAGTTGCCCGTTCAACTCTTGGCCTATGAACGGTATTTTAGTCATTCTCTTTAGAAGAGATTTGCAAGCGCCAAATGATTCGAAAATCAAATGACTCCAAAAATCCATTTGCATGGAGTTCCTTCATGCGTTCCTTTCTAACATGACATAAATGGCGGTTCCACTAATAAGTGGAATTCAAATCATCTGCCTTATGGCATATTAGCGTCAGTGTTATGTATGTGTGTTTCACCATTAAGATTTATAATAACTTATCCATCGTACATGGAGTAAGGTCATTTGAACAACTCATTGTTTTTATTTGACCAGAGCTAAATAACAATTATGAAGTTCTTTATTATAAATCTCAAGAGCTAGGTATAATTCCAACGACGAACACAATAACACTTTATTTTTGTTTCCAGACGTGCATTTCTACCACATTCCTTATCAATCACTTAGGCCATTGTATTCTTGTATTGCGTTGTGTTGTATGAAATCTCATACCAACCAATACGGTACTTATACCCAAGAATTTCATTGTGTGACCAAACACGAAATACATTCATAACATGTATATCATCTATATACACCTGAGCTAGACTTTCTAGTATTTTCTTTCTTTCTGCCAAAATCTTTTGTAGTTTATCTTTTAGCTTTCCTCATTCTCAGAAAACACTTCACCTTCAATAACTTCTAGGTTCATTGGTCAAATACCAATAACCTTGAGGTTCTTACTTTGAAGTTGATCATCATATGACAAGTGTTCCAGATTTCACTATTAGTAACTTTGTAATGTGATGAACAATTTCACTCATTAATTTTATCCATCAAATCATGACGACTTTGCGAGACCATGTCTGTACATGCTAGGCTCGTAAAGTTTAACCTCAGTATTTGCATGTGCAAATCTGGATTGCACCCGTTGTATGCACACGTAGAATCTATCACACCCGATCATCATGTGATGCTTCGAAACGACGAGTCTTAGCAATGGTGTATACTAAGGACGATCACTTTATGGATATGCGAATATCGTTAGTGCCCAACTAGTTGGAGGATTGGGACGCCTGGCGTCTTCAAACTTCGTACATTCCCATAAAACTTATGAGTTTATGTAGTCTCACTAGATTATATTCTATCATCTTGCAATAATGTCTTAGATATCACATATATCTCATACCTTGCTTATTTCTGAAAACAAAATTTCCAGCTCCTTACTTTTCAAACGGAGTTGAACTTCAAGTTTCACGGAGACAAGATGACTTTAAGTACTAATTGAAACCATTGCTCTTTGAATCGACAATGTGAGGTTTACTAAAAGTTTGCAATAAAACTTAATCATTTCTTGATTCTTTAACACTACAGTACCAGTCCGTAAAGTTTCTTGTCAAAATTAACAGTATTTCTATCTTAATTACAAGACTAGCGCATGGTAGATAACGGATGCCAATTCTACAAATTTAATTCAAAATACTATTCAGACTATGTTCATGATAATTAGTTCATGTTTTAATCTAATTACTAATGAACTCCCACTTAATACAACATCCCTCATAGTTGTTTAGTGGTACACGATCCATATCCACTACACCAATACCGATCATCACGTGAGATGATGTAGCTTCAATGGTGAACATCAACATGTTGATCATATCATCCATATGACTCGTGTTCAACCTTTCGGTTTCTTGTGTTCTGAGGCCATGTCTGTACATGCTAGGCTCGTCAAGAACACCCAAGTATTTCCGCGTGTGCAACATGGCTTACACCCGTTGTATGTGAACGTAGAATCTATCACATCCGATCATCACGAGATGCTTCAAAATGATGAACTGTAGCAACGGTGCATACGAGGGGAGAACACTTTATTATCTTGATATTAATGTGAGGGATCATCTTATAATGCTACCGTAGCGATCTAAGCAAGATAAGATGCATAAAGGATTAACATCACATGCAATTCATATGTGATATGATATGGCCCTTTAGTCTTTGCACCTTTGATCTCCATCTCCAAAGCACGGACATGATCTCCATCATCAACGGGCATGATCTCCATCATTGTCGGTGTAGCGTCAAGGTCCATGGCGCCGTCCTCATGGTTGGTCACCACATGTAGCAACTATTACAACTACTTTGAAATAATACTACTACATGAAATATAAAGACAACCATAAGGCTCCTGTCGGTTGCCACAATACAATAATGATCATCTCATACATATTCATCATCACATCATGGCCATATCACATCACCAAACCCTGCAAAAACAAGTTAGACGCCTCTAATTTGGTTTGCATATTTTATGTGGTTTAGGGTTTTCGAGTGAGATCCAATCTACGTACGAACATGAACCACAACGGTGATACTAGTGTTGTCAATTGAAAGAGTAGATTGAATCTTCACTATGGTGAGATAGACAGACACCCACAAAGCCACTTATGCAATATAAGTTGCATATCGAGCGTGGAGCAAGTCTCATGAACGCGGTCATGTAAAGTTAGCCCGGGCCGCTTCATCCCACCATCCCGCAAGATGCAAAGTACACGAACTAAAGACAACAAAAGCATCAACGCCCACAAAACCATTGTGTTCTACTCGTGCAACCAATCTATGCATAGACACGGCTCTGATACCACTGTTGGGATTCGTAGCATAGAAAACAAAAAAAAATTCCTACCGCAAGAACGAATAACAAGCCAAGAACCAATCTAGAAGATGGTTGCAACGAGAAGATCATGAGACTAACCCTCGAAGATTTCCAAAGCCTACGAGATTAGATATCGTTGTTGTTGTAGTCGATCACTTGCCGCTTGATGGCGTGTATTTCACACGTTCGTTGGGCAACCCCAAGAGGAAGGTATGATGCGCACAGCAGCAAGTTTTCCCTCAGAAAGAAACCAAGGTTTATCGAACCAGGAGGAGCCAAGAAGCACGTTGAAGGTTGATGGCGGCGGGATGTAGTGCGGCGCAACACTAGTGATTCCGGCGCCAACGTGGAACCTGCACAACACAACCAAAGTACTTTGCCCCAACGAAACAGTGAGGTTGTCAATCTCACCGGCTTGCTGTAACAAAGAGTTAACCGTATTGTGTGGAAGATGATTGTTTGCAGAAAACAGTAGAACAAGTATTGCAGTAGATTCTATTTCAGTAAAGAGAATTGGACCGGGGTCCACAGTTCACTAGAGGTGTCTCTCCCATAAGACAAACAGCATGTTGGGTGAACAAATTACAGTTGGGCAATTGACAAATAAAGAGAGCATGACCATGCACATACATATCATGATGAGTATAGTGAGATTTAATTGGGCATTACGACAAAGTACGTAGACCGTCATCCAACTGCATCTATGCCTAAAAAGTCCACCTTCAAAGTTATCATCCGAACCCCTCCGGTATTAAGTTGCTAACAACGGAACAATTGCATTAAGTATGGTGCGTAATGTAACTAGTGACTACATCCTTGAACATAGCACTAATGTTTTATCCCTAGTGGCAACAAGCACAACACAACCTTAGAACTTTCTCACTGTCCAGGTGTCAATGCAGCATGAACCCACTATCGAGCATAAGTACTCCCTCTTGGAGTTACAAGCATCTACTTGGCCAGAGCATCTACTAGTAACGGAGAGCATGCAAGATCATAAACAACACATAAGCATAACTTTGATAATCAACATAACAAGTATTCTCTATTCATCGGATCCCAACAAACGCAACATATAGAATTACAGATAGATGATCTTGATCATGTTAGGCAGCTCACAAGATCCGACAATGATAGCACAATGGGGAGAAGACAACCATCTAGCTACTGCTATGGACCCATAGTCCAGGGGTAGACTACTCACACATCACACCGGAGGCGACCATGGCGGCGTAGAGTCCTCCGGGAGATGATTCCCCTCTCCGGCGGGGTGCCGGAGCGATCTCTGGATCCCCCGAGATGGGATCGGCGGCGGCGGCGTCTCTGGAAGGTTTTCCGTATCGTGGTTCTCGGTACTGGGGGTTTCGTCACGGAGACTTTTTATAAGCGGAAGGGCAGGTCAAGAGGCGGCACGGGGGCCCCACACTACAGGCCGGCGCGGCCAAGGGGGGGGCCGCGCCGCCCTATGGTGTGGCCCCTCCGTGGCCCCTCTTCGTCTCTCCTTCGGACTTCTGGAAGCTTCGTGAGAAAATAGGCCCCTGGGCTTTGATTTCGTCCAATTCCGAGAATATTTCCTTACTAGGATTTCTGAAACCAAAAACAGCAGAAAACAGCAACTGGCACTTCGGCATCTTGTTAATAGGTTAGTTCCAGAAAATGCACGAATATGACATAAAGTGTGCATAAAACATGTAGATAACATCAATAATGTGGCATGGAACATAAGAAATTATCGATACGTCGGAGACGTATCACCGCTTTCAAAAGCGCGTAGAAGATCTTGACGGTGCCACAGTCGGGCAGCACCTCCGTACTTGGTCACATGTTTGGTGTTGATGATGACGTACTTCTCCCCGTTCCAGCGGGCAGCAGAAGTAGTATATCCTCCTCGGAATCCCGATAGCATGACGGCGTGGTGTCGGTGGTGGTGGAGATCTCCGGCAGGGCTTCGCCTAAGCGCTACGGGAGAGAGGTGGAGGAGGGAGAGGTGCTAGGGTTTGGGAGAGAGGGAGGGGTGCGGCCAAGGGCAGCCTTGATGTGGCTGGCCAGCCCCCCTCTCCTCCTCCTTATATAGGTGAAACACCCAAGGGTTTGCCCAAAGATCTGAATAAGACCCCAATTCAAAAACTGCCATATGGACGAAACCTAGGGGACAAGGACTTCTCCCTTTCCCCCTTTAGTGGCCGGCCAAGGAGGTGGAGTCCACCATGGACTCCACCCTCCCACTTGGTTGGATGGTTAGGGTTTGTGGAATCCTTCCGGGACTCCACCTTCCATGGTGATTTCTTCCGGAAAGTTCTAGAACATTCTAGCGCCTCCCATAAATGCACCGGATCATTTCCAAACTTGGAAAGTGACTTCCTATATATGAATCTTATTCTCCGGACCATTCCGGACCTCCTCGTGATGTCCTAGATCCCATCCGAGACTCCGAACAAAAGTCGAACTCCATTCCACATTCCATATCTACTTAAAACGACATCAAACCTTAAGTGTGTCACCCTACGGTTCGTGAACTATGTAGACATAGTCGAGACTCCTCTCCGACCAATAACCAATAGCGGGATCTAGAGATCCATAATGGCTCCCACATATTCAACGATAACTTAGTGATCGATTGAACCATTTAAATACGATACCGATTCCCTTTGTCACGCGATATTTTACTTGTCCGAGGTTTGATCGTCGGTATCTCCATACCTTGTTCAACCTCGTCACCGACAAGTACTCTTTACTTGTACCGTGGTATATCATCTCTTGTGAACTATTCACATGTTTTCAAGCTAATCAGACGACATTCCACCAAGAGGGCCCAGAGTATATCTATCCGTCATCGAGATGGACAAATCTCACTCTCGATCCATATGCCTCAACTCATACTTTCCGAATACTTAATCCCATCTTTATAACCACCCATTTACGCAGTGGCGTTTGATGTAATCAAAGTACCTTTCCGGTATAAGTGATTTACACGATCTCATGGTCGAAGGACTAGGTAACTATGTATCGGAAGCTAATAGCAAATTGAACTTAATGACGTGATCTTATGCTACGCTTAATTGGGTGTGTGTACATTATATCATTCATCCAATGACATAACCTTGTTATTAATAACACCCAATGTTCAAGATCATGAAACCATGATCATCTATTAATCAACAAGCTAGTTATACAAGAGGCTTACTAGGGACTCTTTGTTGTTTACATAACATACATGTATCAATGTTTCGGTTAATACAATTATAGCATGGTATGCAAACATTTATCATAAACACAAAGATATATAAAAACCACTTTATTATTGCCTCTTGGGCATATCTCCAACAGTCCGGCGCCCCGAGGCCGTCCCCACCCCACAGGGGACGCTCCGGGCACGCCGGACACAATGACAAGCGAGGCGAGGCGTGGCGGGACCGACGCGTCAGCGGCTTGGAAGCCTAAAACCCCATCGCCTACCTTTGGTCAAGAGACGTTAATGGCATCCCAGTTTTCCCAGGCGACGCAGGGACGCGTCTCGTCGTGCATGGCCGCGTGGCCGTTCGCGCCGGCGAATATTTCGTGCAACCACCCGTTGCCACTTCGCCTGCCGCCGCTGTACATTAAGAGGCCATGCGATTCATCCCAATCTGTCGCCGCTCCCAAATCTTCGCCTCGCTGCCCCTAGATCTTCTCCTCGCCGTTTCAAGCAATATCGTCGTCCTCCCGTAAGATCGCCGCGGCAGCCTCACCGTGAAGGAGTGATACGTCTCCGACGTATCGATAATTTCTTATGTTCCATGCCACATTATTGATGTTATCTACATGTTTTATGCACACTTTATGTCATATTCGTGCATTTTCTGGAACTAACCTATTAACAAGATGCCGAAGTGCCGATTCTTTGTTTCTGCTGTTTTTGGTTTCAGAAATCCTAGTAACGAAATATTCTCGGAATTGGACGAAATCAAAGCCCAGGGGCCTATTTTCTCACGAAGCTTCCAGAAGTCCGAAGGAGAGACGAAGAGGGGCCACGGAGGGGCCACACCCTAGGGCGGCGCGGCCCCCCCCGTGGCCGCGCGGCCCTGTGGTGTGGGGCCCCCGTGCCGCCTCTTGACCTGCCCTTCCGCCTACAAATAGCCTCCGTGACGAAACCCCCGATGCAGAGCCACGATACGGAAAACCTTCCAGAGACGCCGCCAACGCCGATCCCATCTCGGGGGATCCAGGAGATCGCCTCCGGCACCCTGCCGGAGAGGGGATTCATCTCCCGGAGGACTCTACACCGCCATGGTCGCCTCCGGAGTGATGAGTGAGTAGTCTACCCCTGGACTATGGGTCCATAGCAGTTGCTAGATGGTTGTCTTCTCCCCATTGTGCTATCATTGTCAGATCTTGTGAGCTGCCTAACATGATCAAGATCATCTATCTGTAATTCTATATGTTGCGTTTGTTGGGATCCGATGAATAGAGAATACTTGTTATGTTGATTATCAAAGTTATATCTACGTGTTGTTTATGATCTTGCATGCTTTCCGTTACTAGTAGATGCTCTGGCCAAGTAGATGCTTGTAACTCCAAGAGGGAGTACTTATGCTCGATAGTGGGTTCATGCACGTATTGACACAGGACAAAGGATGAAAGTTCTAAGGTTGTGTTGTGCTGTTGCCACTAGGGATAAAACATTAGTGCTATGTTCAAGGATGTAGTCACTAGTTACATTACGCGCCATACTTAATGCAATTGTCTGTTGTTAGCAACTTAATACGGAGGGTTCGGATGATAACTTTGAAGGTGGAATTTTTAGGCATAGATGCAGTTGGATGACGGTCTATGTACTTTGTCGTAATGCCCAATTAAATCTCACTGTACTCATCATGATATGTATGTGCATGGTCATGCTCTCTTTATTTGTCAATTGCCCAACTGTAATTTGTTCACCCAACATGCTGTTTGTCTTATGGGAGAGACACCTCTAGTGAACTGTGGACCCCGGTCCAATTCTCTTTCTTGAAATACAATCTCTTGCAATACTTGTTCTCTTGTTTTCTGCAAACAATCATCTTCCACACAATACGGTTAATCCTTTGTTACAGCAAGCCGGTGAGATTGACAACCTCACTGTTTCGTTGGGGCAAAGTACTTTGGTTGTGTTGTGCAGGTTCCACGTTGGCGCCGGAATCCCTGGTGTTGCGCCGCACTACATCCCGCCGCCATCAACCTTCAACGTGCTTCTTGGCTCCTCCTGGTTCGATAAACCTTGGTTTCTTTCTGAGGGAAAACTTGCTGCTGTGCGCATCATACCTTCCTCTTGGGGTTTCCCAACGAACGTGTGAAATACACGCCATCAAGCATATTTTCTGGCGCCGTTGCCGGGGAGATCAAGACACGCTGCAAGGGGAGTCTCCACTTCTCAATCTCTTTACTTTGTTTTTGTCTTGCTTAGTTTTATTTACTACTTTGTTTGCTGCACTAAATCAAAATACAAAAAAATTAGTTGCTAGTTTTACTTTATTTGCTATCTTGTTTGCTATATCAAAAACACAAAAAAATTAGTTTACTTGCATTTACTTTATCTAGTTTGCTTTATTTACTGTTGCTAAAATGGCCACCGCTGAAAATACTAAGTTGTGTGACTTCACAACCACAAACAATAATGATTTCTTATGCACACCTATTGCTCCACCTACTACTACAGCAAATGCCATTCAAGTTAGAATTAATGAGAATATAAGATTAATGGCTGAACTGCGTGCTAGGTGGGATAGAGAAGAAAATGAAAAACTAACTAAAGAGAAGAATATAGCTAAAGTTTGGACTATTACCACCACTAGTAATGCTAATGCTACACATGTTGCTGCACCTCCTACTCATACTAATAAAAGAATTGGTGTTAGCAATGTTTCCACTTCTAATGCAAAGCACGAAAAACTGCCTGAAACTGCTAAAACTGCTGAAACTGCCTGTGATAAAGCTGCTGAAATTCTTTCCAACATTGGGGATGATGATCCCATTGCTTTAGATTATAATGGTTTGAATTTTGATGATTGCCACATCTCTGAAGTTATAAAGTTCTTGCAAAAACTTGCTAAAAGTCCTAATGCTAGTGCTATAAATTTGGCTTTCACGCATCATATTACAAATGCTCTCATAAAAGCTAGAGAAGAGAAACTAGAGCGTGAAGCCTCTATTCCTAAAAAGCTAGAAGATGGTTGGGAGCCCATCATTAAGATGAAGGTTAAAGATTTTGATTGTAATGCTTTATGTGATCTTGGTGCAAGTATTTCTGTTATGCCTAAGAAAATTTATGATATGCTTGACTTGCCACCACTGAAAAATTGTTATTTGGATGTTAATCTTGCTGATCATTCTACAAAGAAACCTTTGGGTAAAGTTGATAATGTTCGCATTACCGTTAACAATAACCTTGTCCCCGTTGATTTTGTTGTCTTGGATATTGAATGCAATGCATCTTGTCCCATTATATTGGGAAGACCTTTTCTTCGAACTGTTGGTGCTATTATTGATATGAAGGAAGGTAATATAAAATATCAATTTCCTCTCAAGAAAGGTATGGAACACTTCCCTAGAAAGAGAATGAAGGTACCTTTTGATTCTATTATGAGAACAAATTATGATGTTGACACTTCGTCTCTTGATAATACTTGATACACACTTTCTGCGCCTAGCTGAAAGGCGTTAAAGAAAAGCGCTTATGGGAGACAACCCATGTTTTACCTACAGTACTTTGTTTTTATTTTGTGTCTTGGAAGTTGTTTACTACTGTAGCAACCTCTCCTTATCTTAGTTTTGTGTTTTGTTGTGCCAAGTTAAGCCGTTGATAGAAAAGTAAGTACTAGATTTGGATTACTGCGCAGTTCCAGATTTCTTTGCTGTCACGAATCTGGGTCCACCTCCCTGTAGGTAGCTCAGAAAATTAAGCCAATTTACGTGCATGATCCTCAGATATGTACGCAACTTTCATTCAATTTGAGCATTTTCATTTGAGCAAGTCTGGTGCCATTTTAAAATTCGTCAATACGAACTGTTCTGTTTTGACAGATTCTACCTTTTATTTCACATTGCCTCTTTTGCTATGTTGGATGAATTTCTTTGATCCACTAATGTCCAGTAGCATTATGCAATGTCCAGAAGTGTTAAGAATGATTGTGTCACCTCTGAATATGTCAATTTATATTGTGCACTAACCCTCTAATGAGTTGTTTCGAGTTTGGTGTGGAGGAAGTTTTCAAGGATCAAGAGAGGAGTATGATGCAACATGATCAAGGAGAGTGAAAGCTCTAAGCTTGGGGATGCCCCGGTGGTTCACCCCTGCATATATCAAGAAGACTCAAGCGTCTAAGCTTGGGGATGCCCAAGGCATCCCCTTCTTCATCGACAACACTATCAGGTTCCTCCCCTGAAACTATATTTTTATTCCATCACATCTTATGTGCTTTTTCTTGGAGCGTCGGTTTGTTTTTGTTTTTTGTTTTGTTTGAATAAAATGGATCCTAGCATTCACTTTATGGGAGAGAGACACGCTCCGCTGTAGCATATGGACAAGTATGTCCTTGGTTTCTACTCATAGTATTCATGGCGAAGTTTCTTCTTCGTTAAATTGTTATATGGTTGGAATTGGAAAATGATACATGTAGTAATTGCTATAAATGTCTTGGGTAATGTGATACTTGGCAATTGTTGTGCTCATGTTTAAGCTCTTGCATCATATGCTTTGCACCCATTAATGAAGAAATACATAGAGCATGCTAAAATTTGGTTTGCATATTTGGTTTCTCTAAGGTCTAGATAATTTCTAGTATTGAGTTTGAACAACAAGGAAGACGGTGTAGAGTCTTATAATGTTTTCAATATGTCTTTTATGTGAGTTTTGCTGCACCGGTTCATCCTTGTGTTTGTTTCAAATAAGCCTTGCTAGCCTAAACCTTGTATCGAGAGGGAATACTTCTCATGCATCCAAAATACTTGAGCCAACCACTATGCCATTTGTGTCCACCATACCTACCTACTACATGGTATTTTCCGCCATTCCAAAGTAAATTGCTTGAGTGCTACCTTTAAAATTCCATCATTCACCTTTGCAATATATAGCTCATGGGACAAATAGCTTAAAAACTATTGTGGTATTGAATATGTAATTATGCACTTTATCTCTTATTAAGTTGCTTGTTGCGCGATAACCATGTTCACTGGGGACACCATCAATTATTCATTGTTGAATTTCATGTGAGTTGCTATGCATGTCCGTCTTGTCTGAAGTAAGAGAGATCTACCACCTTATGGTTAAGCATGCATATGTTAGAGAAGAACATTGGGCCGCTTAACTAAAGCCATGATCCATGGTGGAAGTTTCAGTTTTGGACAACAATCCTCAAATCTCAAATGAGAAAATTATTAATTGTTGTTATATGCTTATGCATAAAAGAGGAGTCCATTATCTCGTTGTCTATGTTGTCCCGGTATGGATGTCTAAGTTGAAGAATAATCAATAGCGAGAAATCCAATGCGAGCTTTCTCCTTAGACCTTTGTACAGGCGACATAGAGGTACCCCTTTGTGACACTTGGTAAAAACAATGCATTGTGATGATCCGGTAGTCCAAGCTAATTAGGACAAGGTGCGGGCACTATTAGTATACTATGCATGAGGCTTGCAACTTATAAGATATAATTTACATGATGCATATGCTTTATTACTACCGTTGACAAAATTGTTTCATGTTTTCAAAATCAAAGCTCTAGCACAAATATAGCAATCGATGCTTTTCCTCTATGGAGGACCATTCTTTTACTTTCAATGTTGAGTCAGTTCACCTATTTCTCTCCACCTCAAGAAGCAAACACTTGTGTGAACTGTGCATTGATTCCTACATACTTGCTTATTGCATTTATTATATTACTCTATGTTGACAATATCCATGAGATATACATGTTACAAGTTGAAAGCAACGCTGAAACTTAATCTTCTTTTGTGTTGTTTCAATGCCTTTACTTTGAATTATTGCTTTATGAGTTAACTCTTATGCAAGACTTATTGATGCTTGTCTTGAAGTGCTATTCATGAAAAGTCTTTGCTTTATGATTCACTTGTTTACTCATGTCATATACATTGTTTTGATCGCTGCATTCACTACATATGCTTTACAAATAGTATGATCAAGATTATGATGGCATGTCACTCAGAAATTATCGTGTTATCGTTTTACCGCTCGGGACGAGCAGAACTAAGCTTGGGGATGCTGATACGTCTCCGACGTATCGATAATTTCTTATGTTCCATGCCACATTATTGATGTTATCTACATGTTTTATGCACACTTTATGTCATATTCGTGCATTTTTGGAACTAACCTATTAACAAGATGCCGAAGTGCCGATTCTTTGTTTTCTGCTGTTTTTGGTTTCAGAAATCCTAGTAACGAAATATTCTCGGAATTGGACGAAATCAAAGCCCGGGGGCCTATTTTCTCACGAAGCTTCCGGAAGTCCGAAGGAGAGACGAAGAGGGGCCACGGAGGGGCCACACCCTAGGGCGGCGCGGCCCCCCTTGGCCGCGCGGCCCTGTGGTGTGGGGCCCCGTGCCGCCTCTTGACCTGCCCTTCCGCCTACAAATAGCCTCCGTGACGAAACCCCGCACCGAGAGCCACGATACGGAAAACCTTCCGAGACGCCGCCAACGCCGATCCCATCTCGGGGATCCAGAGATCGCCTCCGGCACCCTGCCGGAGAGGGGATTCATCTCCCGGAGGACTCTACACCGCCATGGTCGCCTCCGGAGTGATGAGTGAGTAGTCTACCCCTGGACTATGGGTCCATAGCAGTAGCTAGATGGTTGTCTTCTCCCCATTGTGCTATCATTGTCGGATCTTGTGAGCTGCCTAACATGATCAAGATCATCTATCTGTAATTCTATATGTTGCGTTTGTTGGGATCCGATGAATAGAGAATACTTGTTATGTTGATTATCAAAGTTATATCTACGTGTTGTTTATGATCTTGCATGCTTTCCGTTACTAGTAGATGCTCTGGCCAAGTAGATGCTTGTAACTCCAAGAGGGAGTACTTATGCTCGATAGTGGGTTCATGCCTGCATTGACACAGGACGATGTGAGAAAGTTCTAAGGTTGTGTTGTCTTGTTGCCACTAGGGATAAAACATTAGTGCTATGTTCAAGGATGTAGTCACTAGTTACATTACGCGCCATACTTAATGCAATTGTCTGTTGTTAGCAACTTAATACTGGAGGGGGTTCGGATGATAACCTGAAGGTGGACTTTTTAGGCATAGATGCAGTTGGATGACGGTCTATGTACTTTGTCGTAATGCCCAATTAAATCTCACTGTACTCATCATGATATGTATGTTCATGGTCATGCTCTCTTTATTTGTCAATTGCCCAACTGTAATTTGTTCACCCAACATGCTGTTTGTCTTATGGGAGAGACACCTCTAGTGAACTGTGGACCCCGGTCCAATTCTCTTTACTGAAATACAATCTACTGCAATACTTGTTCTACTGTTTTCTGCAAACAATCATCTTCCACACAATACGAATCCTTTGTTACAGCAAGCCGGTGAGATTGACAACCTCACTGTTTCGTTGGGGCAAAGTACTTTGGTTGTGTTGTGCAGGTTCCACGTTGGCGCCGGAATCCCTGGTGTTGCGCCGCACTATATCCCGCCGCCATCAACCTTCAACGTGCTTCTTGGCTCCTCCTGGTTCGATAAACCTTGGTTTCTTTCTGAGGGAAAACTTGCTGCTGTGCGCATCATACCTTCCTCTTGGGGTTGCCCAACGAACGTGTGAAATACACGCCATCAAGGAGGCGTGGGCGCTGTACCGCGCGGGATATCCCGTCCCGTCGGACATGCGCCTGCCAAGCTGCGGCGGCTGGAAGATGACAGTGAACGGCATGGGCGTCTCGTCGACGCCGACGCCAGGCACAGAGCGCTGGAAGGAAGCCATCAGGGCCCGGCGGGTTGAACTCAATGCCGAGGAGCGGGCCGATCTGACCTGGGCGGCCAAAAACAACGACGCCTGGTGGGCACGTACTTCTAGGTGAAGTACGACATGGAGATGCGCAGCACAACCGGCCTCGTCAGCGGGCCGAACAGCTGGAACAGGGAAGGGCGCGCCCTATTCTGGGGCGTTCAGGGGCGCACCCTGCAGAACGTCATCGACGACATCCATAACGGCGCTCCAAGGTTGGAGGCGCTGTCCTCACCGCCACCATCTCTCACAGCGCAATGGCAGCCGAGGAGGACGTACTCGTCCTCCTCCAACTCTTCCTCCTCAGGACCGGCTCGATCGACGTTGTCCTTGTCGTACCACTCCGCACCCTACACCATCCCCAATTGCGTGGTGAATGAGGAGTCGGCGACGCCCGTCAATCCGAGGCGCGGCGGCACCCGGCGTCAGCAAGAGAGGCGCGGCGGCACCCTCCTCATCCCGAAACCGGAGGTGAAGGAGAAGCAGGACGACGAGGAAGCGGCGAAGGCGGCGCGACTGGCGTAGTACGAGCGGCAGCAGCGGCTCATCGCCAGTAGCGACGACCTCGAGGACTGCCCAGGGCTGCGAGCGGCGTACTTGGCGTCGCTGAACGACAAGGACGCCTAGAGGGGCGACCTCGACACGGCGATCACCATGTCCATCCGCGACATTGGCAAACCGCTCGTGGACCTCACCGACGACGGCGAGGCAGGACCAAGCGGCCTGGTGAAGGACGAGCCCGTCGACGAGCCCGACGAGCGCATCAAGCAGGAGGTCGTCACCGACGATATGTACAACTTCCACTAGTACTACGACGCCTCCGACCGCCGCAAGTTCTTCTAGATTAGGTTTAGTTTAAATTTAGTCGAATCTCGTTCGAATCTATGTAATATATGCTAAGTTTGGATAAATTTAATCGAATCTCGCTCAAGTTTAAAATTTTCGAATTTTCGAATTTTAAATTTTTTAAAATTTGATTTCGAGTTTATCCGTTCATGTTTGCGGCATCTAATCTATGGGAGCTCGAAACACGTCCGAAGCTGATTTTTCTGTGCCCTATTTTACGGGTTGATTTACGGGATGGCTAGAATTTTTTTCCGATTTTTTTTTTGAAACGGATGGCTAGAATTGATGTCAGGGCATGTCCAGCGGCGCGACGCATTTTAATGTCCACGAGCATTGATGCGTGTGGTTGGCACGTCCGTTGGGAACCCCAAGAGGAAGGTGTGATGCGCACAGCGGCGAGTTTCCCTCAGTAAGAAACCAAGGTTTAATCGGACCAGTAGGAGTCAAGAAGCACGTTGAAGGTTGATGGCGGCGGGATGTAGTGCGGCGCAACACCAGAGATTCCGGCGCCAACGTGGAACCTGCACAACACAACCAAAGTACTTTGCCCCAACGAAACAGTGAGGTTGTCAATCTCACCGGCTTGCTGTAACAAAGAGTTAACCGTATTGTGTGGAAGATGATTGTTTGCCGAAAACAGTAGAAACGATTACGATGGGATTGTATTTCAGTATAGAGAATTGGACCGGGGTCCACAGTTCACTAGAGGTGTCTCTCCCATAAGAATAAGCATGTTGGGTGAACAAATTACAGTTGGGCAATTGACAAATAAAGAGGGCATGACCATGCACATACATATCATGATGAGTATAGTGAGATTTAATTGGGCATTACGACAAAGTACATAGACCGCTATCCAGCATGCATCTATGCCTAAAAAGTCCACCTTCAGGTTATCATCCGAACCCCCTCCAGTATTAAGTTGCTAACAACAGACAATTGCATTAAGTATTGCGCGTAATGTAACTAGTGACTGCATCCTTGAACATAGCACCAATGTTTTATCCCTAGTGGCAACAGCACATCCATAACCTTAGAGGTTCTTGTCACCCCTCCAGATTCACGGAGACATGTACCCACTATCGAGCATAAATACTCCCTCTTGGAGTTACTAGCATCAACTTGGCCAGAGCATCTACTAATAACGGAGAGCATGCAAGATCATAAACAACACATAGACATAGCTTTGATAATCAACATAACAAGTATTCTCTATTCATCGGATCCCAACAAATGCAACATATAGAATTACAGATAGACGATCTTGATCATGTTAGGCAGCTCACAAGATCCGACAATTATAGCACAATGAGGAGAAGACAACCATCTAGCTACTGCTATGGACCCATAGTCCAGGGGTAGACTACTCACACATCACACCGGAGGCGACCATGGCGGCGTAGAGTCCTCCGGGAGATGATTCCCCTCTCCGGCAGGGTGCCGGAGGCGATCTCCTGGATCCCGAGATGGGATCGGCGGCGGCGGCGTCTGCGGAAGGTTTTCCGTATCGTGGCTCTCGGTGCGGGGTTTCGTCACGGAGGCTTTAAGTAGGCGGAAGGGCAGGTCAAGAGGCGGCACGGGGCCCCACACCACACGGGCCGCGCGGCCAAGGGGGAGGCCGCGCCGCCTAGGGTGTGGCCCCTCGTGGCCCCTCTTCGTCTCTTCTTCGGACTTCGGAAGCTTCGTGGCAAAATAGGACCACAGGCGTTGATTTCGTCCAATTCGAGAATATTTCGTTACTAGGATTTCTGAAACCAAAAACAGCAGAAAACAAAGAATCGGCACTTCGGCATCTTGTTAATAGGTTAGTTCCAGAAAATGCATGAATATGACATAAAGTGTGCATAAAACATGTAGATAACATCAATAATGTGGCATGGAACATAAGAAATTATCGATACGTTGGAGACGTATCAAGCGTCCGTTTGCGTCGCGCTGCAGACGCAAAAATGTCCGTTTTTATCCGTGCGTCCGTTTGCGTCTGGGGTCTGCTCCAGCGGGGCGACGCATATAATTTTCTTTCCTTTCTTCCCTCTTCTCCATTTAAACATAGTTTCAAATATAACATTTTAAAACATGATTTTACACAAACTAACACATAGTTAGGCACATGGTTTACACAAACTAACACATAGTTTGAACCATGGTTGACACAAATATAAAATTTTAAAAAATAGAAGCCAGTTGTGTTGATTTCCGTATGTTCGCTGCCAAGGAAGAACATTCGAGGGCACACCCAATCATCCAAACTGGAAAATCCAGCGGGAGGAGACGGTGCCCTTGTTGGTTCTACCGAGGAAGAACAGACATAGACCTTCACTACTGGCTTCGTCTGGCCTATAGCCAGATTCGCTGCAAAGAAAGAACACTCGACGTTTTAACTATCGGTGTCGGAGCCGGAGTCGTCGGTGTGGTAGTGCCTGCGGCAGGCTGTGTCGTCGAACACCTTGACGATCATCTCGCCGTCCCCCTCGTAGAGGAAGGTGACATAGGCATCCCAAATGGGCCTGCCGAAGATAGTACCCGGGGTTTATTGAAGGCCCATTACCCGAAGAATAAGAAGATTCGGGAGCCCAAGATATTATTAAGGAAGACTAGAGTTGTAATAGAAGTGTTATTTGTAATTTTACGGGATGAGTTAGAAACCTTCCCGGACTCTGTAACTTGAACGACACGAATCCCTCGGCTCCGCCTCCTATATAAGGGGGAGTCGAGGGACGAAGAAATCATCGAATCATTGTTTACAAACCCTAGTTTCATAATCGTCGAGTACTTTTCGGCTGAAACCTTCAAGATCTACTTGCCCTCTACTTCCAACTAAACCCTAGTCTACAATCCGTAGGCATTGACAAGTTAATACCTTGTCAATTGGCGTCGTCCGTGGGGACTAGAGGCGTCAAGGATCTGGTCTCGATGGCACGTTCAAGATCATCGACTTCATCAACTGCAAAATCATCGACTTCATCAATCGCAAGCAACGCAATGGATCGAGGTAAACATATCGCTACTGGTCCTGTTGATTTTGTTCCTCACCCGCCCTCCCGTTTGGATGCATATGCGTATCTAGAGGAGCCTATGGAGATGACGTTCGGAAGGTTTCACTTTCGCGTCGAGAAAGAGGGATCGTATCGTGTCGAAATTCCGATTTCGTCGGGATCGTCGGCGGTCGATTCCGATTTTTCAAGCTATACATCGTCAACCGAATCAGGAGAGGAAGAAACTTCGTCGTCACGCTTCATCAGCATTAGGGCGAGAGAAAAACTCGCCAAGATCTTCAGCGACATGTCGTTTGAGTCATCTGCGGACTCATATATAAGCGATGGCTCAAGCAGTGTCGACAGCTATAACTTCATCGACAAATCTACTACAGTGGGCAAGGTCTTCGCCAATCTTAGCGATGGTATCACCAAACCCAACATAGATCTGAATACAAAGTATCATCAGATTTATGTCATCGGAGAGCCAAGCCATGACCAAGAAGAAACATCTGAGGCTTTCGACGATTTGGGAAATCCATACGTTGATCCCTCTGATTTGCGACGAGGTCTAGGTAAAAAATATATCGGGCCACAGCCGCGAGACAGAGTTCGACTCCCGCAAGCAGCATGGGATAGAGCCGCGAGAGCTATGGATGGCTCAGAACCAATGGCCACCACAGCCACGCCAGAAGAATTACAAGCATATTGATGGCGTGTAACTCACACGTTCGTTGGGAACCCCAAGAGGAAGGTATGATGCGCACAGCAGCAAGTTTTCCCTCAGAAAGAAACCAAGGTTTATCGAACCAGGAGGAGCCAAGAAGCACGTTGAAGGTTGATGGCGGCGGGATGTAGTGCGGCGCAACACCAGGGATTCCGGCGCCAACGTGGAACCTGCACAACACAACCAAAGTACTTTGCCCCAACGAAACAGTGAGGTTGTCAATCTCACCGGCTTGCTGTAACAAAGGATTAACCGTATTGTGTGGAAGATGATTGTTTGCAGAAAAATAGTAAAACAGTATTGCAGTAGATTGTATTTCAGTAAAGAGAATTGGACCGGGGTCCACAGTTCACTAGAGGTGTCTCTCCCATAAGACAAACAGCATGTTGGGTGAACAAATTACAGTTGGGCAATTGACAAATAAAGAGAGCATGACCATGCACATACATATTATGATGAGTATAGTGAGATTTAATTGGGCATTACGACAAAGTACATAGACCGCCATCCAACTGCATCTATGCCTAAAAAGTCCACCTTCAGGTTATCATCCGAACCCCCTCCAGTACTAAGTTGCTAACAACAGACAATTGCATTAAGTATTGCGCGTAATGTAACTAGTGACTACATCCTTGAACATAGCACCAATGTTTTATCCCTAGTGGCAACAGCACATCCATAACCTTAGAGGTTCTTGTCACCCCTCCAGATTCACGGAGACATGAACCCACTATCGAGCATAAATACTCCCTCTTGGAGTTACTAGCATCAACTTGGCCAGAGCATCTACTAATAACAGAGAGCATGCAAGATCATAAACAACACATAGACATAGCTTTGATAATCAACATAACAAGTATTCTCTATTCATCGGATCCCAACAAACGCAACATATAGAATTACAGATAGATGATCTTGATCATGTTAGGCAGCTCACAAGATCCGACAATGATAGCACAATGGGGAGAAGACAACCATCTAGCTACTGCTATGGACCCATAGTCCAGGGGTAGACTACTCACACATCACACCGGAGGCGACCATGGCGGCGTAGAGTCCTCCGGGAGATGATTCCCCTCTCCGGCAGGGTGCCGGAGGCGATCTCCTGGATCCCCCGAGATGGGATCGGCGTTGGCGGCGTCTCTGGAAGGTTTTCCGTATCGTGGCTCTCGGTACTGGGGGTTTCATCACGGAGGCTTTAAGTAGGCGGAAGGGCAAGTCAGGAGGGGGCACGGGGGCCCCACACCATAGGCCGGCGCGACCAGGGGGGGCCGCGCCGCCCTAGGGTTTGGCCACCCCGTGGCCCCACTTCGTTTCGTCTTCGGACTTCTGGAAGCTTCGTGGCAAAATAGGCCCCTGGGCGTTGATTTCGTCCAATTCCGAGAATATTTTGTTACTAGGATTTCTGAAACCAAAAACAGCAGAAAACAGCAACTGGCACTTCGGCATCTTGTTAATAGGTTAGTTCCAGAAAATGCACGAATATGACATAAAGTGTGCATAAAACATGTAGATAACATCAATAATGTGGCATGGAACATAAGAAATTATCGATACGTCGGAGACTTATCAGCATCCCCAAGCTTAGTTCTGCTCGTCCCGAGCAGGTAAAACGATAACACAGATAATTTCTGGAGTGACATGCCATCATAATCTTGATCATACTATTTGTAAAGCATATGTAGTGAATGCAGCGATCAAAACAATGTATATGACATGAGTAAACAAGTGAATCATAAAGCAAAGACTTTTCATGAATAGCACTTCAAGACAAGCATCAATAAGTCTTGCATAAGAGTTAACTCATAAAGCAATAATTCAAAGTAAAGGCATTGAAGCAACACAAAAGAAGATTAAGTTTCAGCGGTTGCTTTCAACTTGTAACATGTATATCTCATGGATATTGTCAACATAGAGTAATATAATAAGTGCAATAAGCAAGTATGTAGGAATCAATGCACAGTTCACACAAGTGTTTGCTTCTTGAGGTGGAGAGAAATAGGTGAACTGACTCAACATTGAAAGTAAAAGAATGGTCCTCCATAGAGGAAAAGCATCGATTGCTATATTTGTGCTAGAGCTTTGATTTTCAAAACATGAAACAATTTTGTCAACGGTAGTAATAAAGCGTATGTATCATGTAAATTATATCTTATAAGTTGCAAGCCTCATGCATAGTGTACTAATAGTGCCCGCACCTTGTCCTAATTAGCTTGGACTACCGGATCATCACAATGCACATGTTTTTACCAAGTGTCACAAAGGGGTACCTCTATGCCGCCTGTACAAAGGTCTAAGGAGAAAGCTCGCATTGGATTTCTCGCTATTGATTATTCTCAACTTAGACATCCATACCGGGACAACATAGACAACAGATAATGGACTCCTCTTTTATGCATAAGCATGTAACAACAATTAATAATTTTCTCATTTGAGATTGAGGATGTATGTCCAAAACTGAAACTTCCACCATGGATCATGGCTTTAGTTAGCGGCCCAATGTTCTTCTCTAACAATATGCATGCTTAACCATAAGGTGGTAGATCGCTCTTACTTCAGACAAGACGAACATGCATAGCAACTCACATGAAATTCAATAATGAATAGTTGATGGCGTCCCCAGTGAACATGGTTATCGCACAACCAGCAACTTATTAAGAGATAAAGTGCATAATTACATATTCAATACCACAATAGTTTTTAAGCTATTTGTCCCATGAGCTATATATTGCAAAGGTGAATGATGGAATTTTAAAGGTAGCACCCAAGCAATATACTTTGGAATGGCGGAAAATACCATGTAGTAGGTAGGTATGGTGGACACAAATGGCATAGTGGTTGGCTCAAGTATTTTGGATGCATGAGAAGTATTCCCTCTCGATACAAGGTTTAGGCTAGCAAGGCTTATTTGAAACAAACACAAGGATGAACCGGTGCAGCAAAACTCACATAAAAGACATATTGAAAACATTATAAGACTCTACACCGTCTTCCTTGTTGTTCAAACTCAATACTAGAAATTATCTAGACCTTAGAGAAACCAAATATGCAAACCAAATTTTAGCATGCTCTATGTATTTCTTCATTAATGGGTGCAAAGCATATGATGCAAGAGCTTAAACATGAGCACAACAATTGCCAAGTATCACATTACCCAAGACATTAATAGCAATTACTACATGTATCATTTTCCAATTCCAACCATATAACAATTTAACGAAGGAGAAACTTCGCCATGAATACTATGAGTAGAAACCAAGGACATACTTGTCCATATGCTACAGCGGAGCGTGTCTCTCTCCCATAAAGTGAATGGTAGGATCCATTTTATTCAAACAAAAACAAAAACAAAAACAAACCGACGCTCCAAGCAAAGCACATAAGATGTGATGGAATAAAAATATAGTTTCAGGGGAGGAACCTGATAATGTTGTCGATGAAGAAGGGGATGCCTTGGGCATCCCCAAGGTTAGACGCTTGAGTCTTCTTGATATATGCAGGGGTGAACCACCGGGGCATCCCCAAGCTTAGAGCTTTCACTCTCCTTGATCATGTGGCATCATACTCCTCTCTTGATCCTTGAAAACTTCCTCCACACCAAACTCGAAACAACTCATTAGAGGGTTAGTGCACAATAAAAATTAACATATTCAGAGGTGACACAATCATTCTTAACACTTATGGACATTGCATAAAGCTACTGGACATTAGTGGATCAAAGAAATTCATCCAACTTAGCAAAAGAGGCAATGCGAAATAAAAGGCAGAATCTGTCAAAACAGAACAGTTCGTATTGACGAATTTTAAAATGGCACCAGACTTGCTCAAATGAAAATGCTCAAATTGAATGAAAGTTGCGTACATATCTGAGGATCATGCACGTAAATTGGCTTAATTTTCTGAGCTACCTACAGGGAGGTGGACCCAGATTCGTGACAGCAAAGAAATCTGGAACTGCGCAGTAATCCAAATCTAGTACTTACTTTTCTATCAACGGCTCAACTTGGCACAACAAAATACTAAACTAAGATAAGGAGAGGTTGCTACAGTAGTAAACAACTTCCAAGACACAAAATAAAAACAAAGTACTGTAGGTAAAAACATGGGTTGTCTCCCATAAGCGCTTTTCTTTAACGCCTTTCAGCTAGGCGCAGAAAGTGTGTATCAAGTATTATCGGAGGGTGGTGTATCGTTATTATAAGCTCCCCCATCCGCAGTGGTACTAAGGATTTTGTCAATTTTAGGCCTATAATAATACTTCTTTGGTTTAGGCACTTTAGAGACATACATAAACTTTTGCTCCTTACCCACATAAGCTTTCTCCTTATATTTAAGAGAAGAAAATGTTAAACCCAAGGTTCCCATAGCTTTTTCAAGTTCATCAATCCTATTGATTTGGTCATCATGGACAACACAAGTTCCTAGGACACTAATTCTTTCATCAATTCCTACTAGGGATTTATCAAGTTCATCAGCTTTATCAAGTAACATTTCCAATTTAGCTTCAATACTTGGAAATTTTTTCTCTATGGTTTCCAATTTTTTCATAACATCTTCAAGAGAGATTTCAGTTTTAACTTTATCAACAGGGGGTGTTCCAAATAGACTCTCAATAATGCAACTAGCTTCTAATGCAGGAGTACTTAGGAAGTCACCCTTTGCGAGACTATCAAGAACATATCTATTCCAGCTAGAAATACCAACATAAAAATTCCTGAGTAAAATAATGGTGGAGTGTTTCTTAGTGCACCTATTATGGGCATCACTAATTCTATACCAAGCATCTCTTAAACATTCTCCCCCTCGTTGCTTAAACGTACGAACTTCAACTTCAGGATTACTCATTTTAGTAGTAGTAAATAAAGCAAACTAGATAAAGTAAATGCAAGTAACTAATTTTTGTGTGTTTTTGATATAGCAAACAAGATAGCAAATAAAGTAAAACTAGCAACTAATTTTTTTGTATTTTGATTTAGTGCAGCAAACAAAGTAGTAAATAAAACTAAGCAAGACAAAAACAAAGTAAAGAGATTGAGAAGTGGAGACTCCCCTTGCAGCGTGTCTTGATCTCCCCGGCAACGGCGCCAGAAATTTAGCTTGATGGCGTGTAACTCACACGTTCGTTGGGAACCCCAAGAGGAAGGTATGATGCGCACAGCAGCAAGTTTTCCCTCAGAAAGAAACCAAGGTTTATCGAACCAGGAGGAGCCAAGAAGCACGTTGAAGGTTGATGGCGGCGGGATGTAGTGCGGCGCAACACCAGGGATTCCGGCGCCAACGTGGAACCCGCACAACACAACCAAAGTACTTTGCCCCAACGAAATAGTGAGGTTGCCAATCTCACCGGCTTGCTGTAACAAAGGATTAACCGTATTGTGTGGAAGATGATTGTTTGCAGAAAAACAGTAAAATAGTATTGCAGTAGATTGTATTTCAGTAAAGAGAATTGGACCGGGGTCCACAGTTCACTAGAGGTGTCTCTCCCATAAGACAAACAACATGTTGGGTGAACAAATTACAGTTGGGCAATTGACAAATAAAGAGAGCATGACCATGCACATACATATTATGATGAGTATAGTGAGATTTAATTGGGCATTACGACAAAGTACATAGACCGCCATCCAACTGCATCTATGCCTAAAAAGTCCACCTTCAGGTTATCATCCGAACCCCCCCTCCAGTATTAAGTTGCTAACAACAGACAATTGCATTAAGTATTGCGCGTAATGTAACTAGTGACTACATCCTTGAACATAGCACCAATGTTTTATCCCTAGTGGCAACAGCACATCCATAACCTTAGAGGTTCTTGTCACCCCTCCAGATTCACGGAGACATGAACCCACTATCGAGCATAAATACTCCCTCTTGGAGTTACTAGCATCAACTTGGCCAGAGCATCTACTAATAACGGAGAGCACGCAAGATCATAAACAACACATAGACATAGCTTTGATAATCAACATAACAAGTATTCTCTATTCATCGGATCCCAACAAACGCAACATATAGAATTACAGATAGATGATCTTGATCATGTTAGGCAGCTCACAAGATCCGACAATGATAGCACAATGGGGAGAAGACAACCATCTAGCTACTGCTATGGACCCATAGTCCAGGGGTAGACTACTCACACATCACACCGGAGGCGACCATGGCGGCGTAGAGTCCTCCGGGAGATGATTCCCCTCTCCGGCAGGGTGCCGAAGGCGATCTCCTGGATCCCCCGAGATGGGATCGGCGTTGGCGGCGTCTCTGGAAGGTTTTCCGTATCGTGGCTCTCGGTACTGGGGGTTTCGTCACGGAGGCTTTAAGTAGGCGGAAGGGCAAGTCAGGAGGGGGCACGGGGGCCCCACACCATAGGCCGGCGCGGCCAGGGGGGGCCGCGCCGCCCTAGGGTTTGGCCACCCCGTGGCCCCACTTTGTTTCGTCTTCGGACTTCTGGAAGCTTCGTGGCAAAATAGGCCCCTGGGC
Source organism: Lolium perenne (assembly GCF_019359855.2). Classification (NCBI taxonomy): domain Eukaryota; kingdom Viridiplantae; phylum Streptophyta; class Magnoliopsida; order Poales; family Poaceae; genus Lolium; species Lolium perenne. The sequence continues at coordinate 81,100,141 of NC_067244.2, read as the reverse complement.
GTTGATTTCGTCCAATTCCGAGAATATTTCGTTACTAGGATTTCTGAAACCAAAAACAGCAGAAAACAGCAACTGGCACTTTGGCATCTTGTTAATAGGTTAGTTCCAGAAAATGCACGAATATGACATAAAGTGTGCATAAAACATGTAGATAACATCAATAATGTGGCATGGAACATAAGAAATTATCGATACGTCGGAGACGTATCACATATCAATATAGGCTCGCACGTGCTGCAAGAGAATTGGAAAAACAGGCAGCTGAGTTAAACAAAAGAAAGGAGGCAGCCTCTGCATCCAGCAGGAGAAGGGCAGAGCTGAGTCGACAATCTAGAACTTCGGGTGATAGCCACAGGGAGGCTCGGAACAGAGCAAGATCAAGGTTACAACACGTACCCGAAGGAGAAAGAGATCACCTGGTCCAAAACCTCGACATGTCTTTTATGTCGATAGACACAAGAGGAAACATCATCCCTAAGACACCAGAGGCTGGGTATATGGCGACACAAGCTTTTATCCTCGCATCTAAACCACCTCCAGGAGATCCAAGGGAAACACTGTACAACATGGCGATAGCAGGAGTTGGAGCCATGGGGACGGCGTTTATATCAACACCTCCCGAAGGAACAGCAAGGCAAAATAGTCCACGACCTGCGGCAGCAGCAGCAGCAGCTCCTGAAGGACCAAGTGGAGCAAGAGATACGGCAGCACAAGCGAGGGTCGACAGAGCGCGACAAAGCAGGAGGGAACATCTGCAGTCCCCAGAGTTAAACGACGAGGATATGTGCGGCTTGCCGTGCTTCACGAGGAGAGTGCGAAAAACTCGAGTCCCTTCGGGATTCAAGTTACCCGATAACTTCAAAAAATTCGACGGCCTTCAAGATCCAGAGGATTGGCTAGTCGATTATCTCGAGACGGTGAAGCTCACAGGAGGAACCAGAGCAACAGCTATGCAAAGCATCCAGGTGCATTTGAGTGGAGCCGCACGGTCTTGGATAAAGAAACTTCCTCCAGGATCTATCGACAGATGGGAAAGCTTCGAGGACGTGTTCGTCAAGAACTTCAGGTCCACGTGCAAGAAACCTGCGTCGTTAGAAGAGTTGAGAGCATGCCGACAAAAGCCAGATGAGCCAATGAGAAAATATATCCAAAGGTGGAACATCATCAAAAACTCGGCAGAAAATATATCTGACGAGAGAGCGATAGATGCGTTTGTCGCAGGAATCAGGCGTGGAGATTTTGTCGAGGACTTGGGGAGGACCAACCCAAAGACAGTATCCGCATTAATGGAAATAGCAAACAGATGGGCAGATGGAGAAGATGCTGTTCACAACAAACGGCACAGGTCGCCAGAGGAGGACCGCGGTCGAAATTATCAACCGAGGCGACGATTTCCTCGGCAGTACCTGAGTTATGATGCCCCAGGACAAATCTCGGCAGGCTTCCGAGCAAACATAGGAGGAAGCAACAGAGATGATTATCAGAGAAGCAATGAGCAGCGAGGCGACAATAGAGATGACTCTCGAAACAACAGGCAAAATAGCGGGCCTAGGTTCCCAAGGCCTTTCGTGTCTCCTGAAGAGATGATGAACGGGCCATGTCAGATGCACTTTTTCCTCGACAGCAACGGGAAAAGACAGTCAGGACATCTGCAGAAAGATTGCGCAATTTCCAAGCAATGTTAAGGTGGGCAGAGCATGCTAATGCCAGGGCAGCACAGAGAAATCCTCGAGAACCCAGGAGTGAGATTCACTTGCCACCTCCTCCCGCGATTACGGAAGACAATCGATACCAGCTCAGAATAGCGGCAGCACCTCCACCGCCACCTTACGTCGATCCTAACTCTAACGGAGCGGTTTCGATGATTCAGAAGGGAAGGCCATCCAATAGGGCTCAGAAAGTAATCTCGCGACAGGTGTTCATGGCAGAAAAAATGCCTCCACCAACAGTCGAGTATCTTAATTGGTCAGGACAAGATATTGGCTTCACCATAGCAGATCATCCGCAGCAAGTTCCTCGACCGTGGCGATCGGCACTTATCCTACCAGCAGTCATTGCGGGATTTGATGTCTCTCGAGTGTTCATAGATGGCGGCAGCAGCTTAAACCTTATGTATGCAGATACATTGAGGAAGATGAACATATCCCTAGCAAACCTGAAGCCAACAGACACGAGGTTCCATGGTATCACACCAGAGAAACCAAGTTATCCACTGGGGAAGATTAATCTCGACGTTCAGTTTGGAACCCGAGAGAATTATAGAATCGAGAAGCTGGAGTTTGAAGTTGTGGATTTTCCGTCGCAGTATCACGCTCTGTTGGGACGACCAGCATATGCTAGATTTATGGCGGTACCACATTATACATACATGTTGTGGAGGATGCCTGGACCTAAGGGACCAATCACAGTCAAAGGAAGCTTCGCCTTAGCCGATAAGTGCGACAAGGATTTTCATCGGATATCAGAAACTTTCGGAATGCAAGCTGAGTATTTGGCGTCAAGGAGTATGACTGACTACGACGTGCTACCAGACGTTGGAAGGCCAAATAAAGAATCAACTTTCAATACTGAGAAAAATTCTAAGGAGGTGCAAATTCACCCGACAGAACCGAAAAAGACGACGTCCATCGCAAACGACATGGACCTCGCATAGGAAAGCGCGCTCGTCGAGTTCCTCCGTGGAACTGGAAAATCTTCGCATGGTGTCCAGCTGACATGCCAGGAGTACCCAGGGAACTTGCCGAGCACCACCTAAACTTGGATCCACTAGCGAGACCAATCAAACAACCTTTGCGGCATTTTTCGGAATCAAACCGCAAGGCTATGCTGTCAGAAATCGATCGACTATGAGAAGCTGGTTTTATCAAGGAGTTGCACACAGAGGCCACATGGGTAGCAAATCCTGTGTTGGTGCCGAAGAAAAACACTAAGGTCCTTCGCATGTGCGTCGACTTTACGTGCCTCAATAAACATTGTCCAAAGGATCACTTTCCCCTCCCGAGGATCGATCAAATTATCGACTCCACGGCTGGATGTGAACGTCTTTCCTTCCTGGACGCATATTCTGGTTATAACCAGATCAGATTGAAAGAAGAAGATGAAGTAAAGACAGCGTTCATCACACCTTATGGCGTGTTTTGCTACAGAACAATGCCCTTTGGTCAGAAAAACGCGGGAGCAACATATCAGAGGATGATGCAGAAGTGTTTGGCGACACAGATTGGGAAAAACGTGCAAGTATACATTGACGATGTCGTCATAACGTCAAAAAAGGGGGCGACGCTGATCAAGGATCTCAAGGAAACCTTTGACAACCTCGACAAATTCTGCCTCAAGCTGAACCCGACGAAGTGTTCTTTCGGCGTCCCAGCAGGAGAACTTCTGGGGTTTCTAGTTTCAGCAAGAGGGATTGAAGCAAATCCCGACAAAATACAAGCTATCGTAACAATGAGGAAGCCAACGAAGTTGAAAGAAATACAGCAGCTAACCGGGCGAGTCGCAGCTTTGAGCAGATTCGTCGCCAGGCTGGGAGAAAAAGCGTTACCATTTTACGCTCTGATAAAGCAAGGAGAGAAATTCCAGTGGAACGAAGAGGTGATACGTCTCCAACGTATCGATAATTTCTTATGTTCCATGCCACATTATTGATGTTATCTACATGTTTTATGCACACTTTATGTCATATTCGTGCATTTTCTGGAACTAACCTATTAACAAGATGCCGAAGTGCCGATTCTTGTTTTTCTGCTGTTTTTGGTTTCAGAAATCCTAGTAAGGAAATATTCTCGGAATTGGACGAAATCAACGCCCAGGGTCCTATTTTGCCACGAAGCTTCCAGAAGACCGAAGAGGAGACGAAGTGGGGCCACGAGGTGGCCACACCCTAGGGCGGCGCGGCCCCCCCCCTTGGCCGCGCGGCCCTGTGGTGTGGGCCCCTCGTGCCGCCTCCTGACCTGCCCTTCCGCCTACTTAAAGCCTCCATCGCGAAACCCCCAGTACCGAGAGCCACGATACGGAAAACCTTCCAGAGACGCCGCCGCCAATCCCATCTCGGGGGATTCAGGAGATCGCCTCCGGCACCCTACCGGAGAGGGGAATCATCTCCCGGAGGACTCTACGCCGCCATGGTCACCTCCGGAGTGATGTGTGAGTAGTCTACCCCTGGACTATGGGTCCATAGCAGTAGCTAGATGGTTGTCTTCTCCTCATTGTGCATCATTGTCGGATCTTGTGAGCTGCCTAACATGATCAAGATCATCTATCTGTAATTCTATATGTTGCGTTTGTTGGGATCCGATGAATAGAGAATACTTGTTATGTTGATTATCAAAGTTATGTCTATGTGTTGTTTATGATCTTGCATGCTCTCCGTTATTAGTAGATGCTCTGGCCAAGTTGATGCTAGTAACTCCAAGAGGGAGTATTTATGCTCGATAGTGGGTTCATGTCTCCGTGAATCTGGAGGGGTGACAAGAACCTCTAAGGTTATGGATGTGCTGTTGCCACTAGGGATAAAACATTGGTGCTATGTTCAAGGATGTAGTCACTGATTACATTACGCGCAATACTTAATGCAATTGTCTGTTGTTAGCAACTTAATACTGGAGGGGGTTCGGATGATAACCTGAAGGTGGACTTTTTAGGCATAGATGCATGCTGGATAGCGGTCTATGTACTTTGTCGTAATGCCCAATTAAATCTCACTATACTCATCATAATATGTATGTGCATGGTCATGCCCTCTTTATTTGTCAATTGCCCAACTGTAATTTGTTCACCCAACATGCTGTTTATCTTATGGGAGAGACACCTCTAGTGAACTGTGGACCCCGGTCCAATTCTCTATACTGAAATACAATCTACTGCAATATTGTTTTACTGTTTTCTGCAAACAATCATCTTCCACACAATACGGTTAATCCTTTGTTACAGCAAGCCGGTGAGATTGACAACCTCACTGTTTCGTTGGGGCAAAGTACTTTGGTTGTGTTGTGCAGGTTCCACGTTGGCGCCGGAATCTCTGGTGTTGCGCCGCACTACATCCCGCCGCCATCAACCTTCAACGTGCTTCTTGACTCCTACTGGTTCGATTAAACCTTGGTTTCTTACTGAGGGAAACTTGCCGCTGTGCGCATCACACCTTCCTCTTGGGGTTCCCAACGGACGTGTCAACCACACGCATCAAGCAAATTTCTGGCGCCGTTGCCGGGGAGATCAAGACACGCTGCAAGGGGAGTCTCCACATCCCAATCTCTTTACTTTGTTTTGTCTTGCTTAGTTTTATTTACTACTTTGTTTGCTGCACTAAATCAAAATACAAAAAAAAAAATTAGTTGCTAGTTTTACTTTATTTGCTATCTTGTTTGCTATATCAAAAACACAAAAAAATTAGTTACTTGCATTTAATTTATCTAGTTTGCTTTATTTACTGTTGCTAAAATGGCTACTCCTGAAAATACTAAGTTGTGTGACTTCACAACCACAAATAATAATGATTTCTTATGCACACCTATTGCTCCACCTGCTACTACAACAGAATTCTTTGAAATTAAACCTGCTTTACTAAATCTTGTTATGCGAGAGCAATTTTCTGGTGTTAGTTCTGATGATGCTGCTGCCCATCTTAATAATTTTGTTGAATTGTGTGAGATGCAAAAATATAAAGATGTAGATGGTGATATTATTAAACTAAAATTGTTCCCTTTCTCATTAAGAGGAAGAGCTAAAGATTGGTTGCTATCACTGCCTAAGAATAGTATTGATTCATGGACTAAATGTAAAGATGCTTTTATTGGTAGATATTATCCCCCTGCTAAAATTATATCTTTGAGGAGTAGCATAATGAATTTTAAACAATTAGATACTGAACATGTTGCACAAGCATGGGAAAGAATGAAATCTCTGGTTAAAAATTGCCCAACCCATGGACTGACTACTTGGATGATCATCCAAACCTTCTATGCAGGACTAAATTTTTCTTCACGGAATTTATTGGATTCAGCTGCTGGAGGTACCTTTATGTCCATCACTCTTGGTGAAGCAACAAAGCTTCTTGATAATATGATGATCAACTACTCTGAATGGCACACGGAAAGAGCTCCACAAGGTAAGAAGGTAAATTAAATGAAGAAACCTCTTCCTTGAGTGATAAGATTGATGCTATTATGTCTATGCTTGTGAATGATAGGACTAATATTGATCCTAATAATGTTCCATTAGCTTCATTGGTTGCACAAGAAGAACATGTTGATGTGAACTTCATTAAAAATAATAATTTCAACAACAATGCTTATCGGAACAATTCTAGTAATAACTATAGGCCATATCCTTATAATAATGGTAACGGTTATGCTAATTCTTATGGGAATTCTTACAACAATAATAGGAGTTCACCCCCTGGACTTGAAGCCATGCTTAAAGAATTTATTAGTACACAAACTGCCTTTAACAAATCTGTTGAAGAAAAGCTTGGGAAAATTGATATACTTTCTTCTAAAGTCGATAGTCTTGCTGCTGATGTAGATCTTTTGAAATCGAAAGTTATGCCTAATAGGGATATTGAAAATAAAATTGTTACTACAGCAAATGCCATCCAAGTTAGAATTAATGAGAATATAAGATTAATGGCCGAATTGCGTGCTAGGTGGGATAGAGAAGAAAATGAAAAACTAGCTAAAGAGAAGAATGTAGCTAAAGTTTGGACTATTACCACCACTAGTAATGCTAATGCTACACATGTTGCTGCACCTCCTACTATTAATAATAAAATAATTGGTGTTAGCAATGTTTCCACTTCTAATGCAAAGCGCGAGAAACTTTGAAATTGCTAAAACTGCTATTTAAAACTGTGATAAAGTCTGAAATTTTTTCCAACATTGGGGATGATGATCCCATTGCTTTAGATTATAATGGTTTGAATTTTGATGATTGCCACATCTCTGAAGTTATAAAGTTCTTACAAAAACTTGCTAAAAGTCCTAATGCTAGTGCTATAAATTTGGCTTTCACGCAACATATTACAAATGCTCTCATAAAAGCTAGAGAAGAGAAACTAGAGCGCGAAGCCTCTATTCCTAAAAAGCTAGAGGATGGTTGGGAGCCCATCATTAAGATGAAGGTTAAAGATTTTGATTGTAATGCTTTATGTGATCTTGGTGCAAGTATTTCTGTTATGCCTAAGAAAATTTATAATATGCTTGACTTGCCACCGCTGAAAAATTGTTATTTGGATGTTAATCTTGCTGATCATTCTACAAAGAAACCTTTGGGGAAAGTTGATAATGTTCGCATTACCGTTAACAATAACCTTGTCCCCGTTGATTTTGTTGTCTTGGATATTGAATGCAATGCATCTTGTCCCATTATATTGGGAAGACCTTTTCCTCGAACTGTTGGTGCTATCATTGATATGAAGGAAGGTAATATTAAATATCAATTTCCTCTCAAGAAAGGTATGGAACACTTCCCTAGAAAGAGAATGAAGTTACCTTTTGATTCTATTATTAGAACAAATTATGATGTTGACACTTCGTCTCTTGATAATACTTGATACACACTTTCTGCGCCTAGCTGAAAGGCGTTAAAGAAAAGTGCTTATGGGAGACAACCCATGTTTTTACCTACAGTACTTTGTTTTTATTTTGTGTCTTGGAGTTTTTTACTACTGTAGCAACCTCTCCTTATCTTAGTTTAGTGTTTTGTTGTGCCAAGTAAAGCCGTTGATAGAAAAGTTCATACTAGATTTGGATTACTGCGCAGAAACAGATTTCTTTGCTGTCACGAATCTGGGCTGTTTTCTCTGTAGATAACTCAGAAAATTATGCCAATTTACGTGAGTGATCCTCAGATATGTACGCAACTTTCATTCAATTTGAGAATTTTCATTTGAGCAAGTCTGGTGCCTCGATAAAATTCGTCAATACGAACTGTTCTGTTTTGACAGATTCTGCCTTTTATTTCGCATTGCCTCTTTTGCTATGTTGGATGAATTTCTTTGATCCATTAATGTCCAGTAGCTTTATGCAATGTCCAGAAGTGTTAAGAATGATTGTGTCACCTCTGAACATGTTAATTTTTATTGTCGCTAACCCTCTAATGAGTTGTTCTATGTTTGGTGTGGAGGAAGTTTTCAAGGATCAAGAGAGGAGTATGATGCAACATGATCAAGGAGAGTGAAAGCTCTAAGCTTGGGGATGCCCCGGTGGTTCACCCCTGCATATTCTAAGAAGACTCAAGCGTCTAAGCTTGGGGATGCCCAAGGCATCCCCTTCTTCATCGACAACATTATCAGGTTCCTCCCCTGAAACTATATTTTTATTCCATCACATCTTATGTGCTTTGCTTGGAGCGTCGGTTTGTTTTTGTTTTTGTTTTGTCTGAATAAAATGGATCGTAGCATTCACTTTGTGGGAGAGAGACACGCTCCGCTGTAGCATATGGACAAGTATGTCCTTAGGCTCTACTCATAGTATTCATGGCGAAGTTTCTTCTTCGTTAAATTGTTATATGGTTGGAATTGGAAAATGATACATGTAGTAATTGCTATAATGTCTTGGGTAATGTGATACTTGGCAATTGTTGTGCTCATGTTTAAGCTCTTGCATCATATACTTTACACCCATTAATGAAGAAATACATAGAGCATGCTAAAATTTGGTTTGCATATTTGGTCTCTCTAAGGTCTAGATAATTTCTAGTATTGAGTTTGAACAACAAGGAAGACGGTATAGATTCTTATAATGTTTTCAATATGTCTTTTATGTGAGTTTTGCTGCGCCGGTTCATCCTTGTGTTTGTTTCAAATAAGCCTTGCTAGCCTAAACCTTGTATCGAGAGGGAATACCTCTCATGCATCCAAAATACTTGAGCCAACCACTATGCCATTTGTGTCCACCATACCTACCTACTACATGGTATTTTCCGCCATTCCAAAGTAAATTGCTTGAGTGCTACCTTTAAAATTCCATCATTCACCTTTGCAATATATAGCTCATGGGACAAATAGCTTAAAAACTATTGTGGTATTGAATATGTACTTATGCACTTTATCTCTTATTAAGTTGCTTGTTGTGCGATAACCATGTTCACTGGGGACGCCATCAACTACTCTTTGTTGAATTTCATGTGAGTTGCTATGCATGTTCGTCTTGTCTGAAGTAAGAGAGATCTACCACCTTATGGTTAAGCATGCATATTGTTAGAGAAGAACATTGGGCCGCTAACTAAAGCCATGATCCATGGTGGAAGTTTCAGTTTTGGACATATATCCTCAATCTCATATGAGAAAATTATTAATTGTTGTTACATGCTTATGCATAAAAGAGGAGTCCATTATCTGTTGTCTATGTTGTCCCGGTATGGATGTCTAAGTTGAGAATAATCAATAGCGAGAAATCCAATGCGAGCTTTCTCCTTAGACCTTTGTACAAAGCGGCATAGAGGTACCCCTTTGTGACACTTGGTTAAAACATGTGCATTGTGATGATCCGGTAGTCCAAGCTAATTAGGACAAGGTGCGGGCACTATTAGTATACTATGCATGAGGCTTGCAACTTGTAAGATATAATTTACATGATACATATGCTTTATTACTACCGTTGACAAAATTGTTTCATGTTTTCAAAATCAAAGCTCTAGCACAAATATAGCAATCGATGCTTTTCCTCTATGGAGGACCATTCTTTTACTTTCATTGTTGAGTCAGTTCACCTATTTCTCTCCACCTCAAGAAGCAAACACTTGTGTGAACTGTGCATTGATTCCTACATACTTGCATATTGCACTTATTATATTACTCTATGATGACAATATCCATGAGATATACATGTTACAAGTTGAAAGCAACCGCTGAAACTTAATCTTCCTTTGTGTTGCTTCAATGCTTTTACTATGAATTATTGCTTTATGAGTTAACTCTTATGCAAGACTTATTGATGCTTGTCTTGAAGTACTATTCATGAAAAGTCTTTGCTATATGATTCACTTGTTTACTCATGTCATATACATTGTTTTGATCGCTGCATTCACTACATATGCTTTACAAATAGTATGATCAAGGTTATGATGGCATGTCACTCCAGAAATTATCTTTGTTATCGTTTTACCTGCTCGGGACGAGCAGAACTAAGCTTGGGGATGCTGATACGTCTCCAACGTATCGATAATTTCTTATGTTCCATGCCACATTATTGATGTTATCTACATGTTTTATGCACACTTTATGTCATATTCGTGCATTTTCTGGAACTAACCTATTAACAAGATGCCGAAGTGCCGATTCTTTGTTTTCATTGTTTTTGGTTTCAGAAATCCTAGTAAGGAAATATTCTCGGAATTGGACGAAATCAACGCCCAGGGTCCTATTTTGCCACGAAGCTTCCAGAAGACCGAAGAGGAGACGAAGTGGGGCCACGAGGTGGCCACACCCTAGGGCGGCGTGGCCCCCCCCTTGGCCGCGCGGCCCTGTGGTGTGGGCCCCTCGTGCCGCCTCCTGACCTGCCCTTCCGCCTACTTAAAGCCTCCGTCGCGAAACCCCCAGTACCGAGAGCCACGATACGAAAAACCTCCCAGAGACGCCGCCGCCGCCAATCCCATCTCGGGGGATTCAGGAGATCGCCTCCGGCACCCTGCCGGAGAGGGGAATCATCTCCCGGAGGACTCTACGCCGCCATGGTCACCTCCGGAGTGATGTGTGAGTAGTCTACCCCTGGACTATGGGTCCATAGCAGTAGCTAGATGGTTGTCTTCTCCCCATTGTGCTTCATTGTCGGATCTTGTGAGCTGCCTAACATGATCAAGATCATCTATCTGTAATTCTATATGTTGCGTTTGTTGGGATCCGATGAATAGAGAATACTTGTTATGTTGATTATCAAAGTTATGTCTATGTGTTGTTTATGATCTTGCATGCTCTCCGTTATTAGTAGATGCTCTGGCCAAGTTGAGTAACTCCAAGAGGGAGTATTTATGCTCGATAGTGGGTTCATGTCTCCGTGAATCTGGAGGGGTGACAAGAACCTCTAAGGTTATGGATGTGATGTTGCCACTAGGGATAAAACATTGGTGCTATGTTCAAGGATGTAGTCACTGATTACATTACGCGCAATACTTAATGCAATTGTCTGTTGTTAGCAACTTAATACTGGAGGGGGTTCGGATGATAACCTGAAGGTGGACTTTTTAGGCATAGATGCATGCTGGATAGCGGTCTATGTACTTTGTCGTAATGCCCAATTAAATCTCACTATACTCATCATAATATGTATGTGCATGGTCATGCCCTCTTTATTTGTCAATTGCCCAACTGTAATTTGTTCACCCAACATGCTGTTTATCTTATGGGAGAGACACCTCTAGTGAACTGTGGACCCCGGTCCAATTCTCTGTACTGAAATACAATCTACTGCAATATTGTTTTACTGTTTTCTGCAAACAATCATCTTCCACACAATACGGTTAATCCTTTGTTACAGCAAGCCGGTGAGATTGACAACCTCACTGTTTCGTTGGGGCAAAGTACTTTGGTTGTGTTGTGCAGGTTCCACGTTGGCGCCGGAATCTTTGGTGTTGCGCCGCACTACATCCCGCCGCCATCAACCTTCAACGTGCTTCTTGACTCCTACTGGTTCGATTAAACCTTGGTTTCTTACTGAGGGAAACTTGCCGTTGTGCGCATCACACCTTCCTCTTGGGGTTCCCAACGGACGTGTCAACCACACGCATCAAGTGGCCGACAGAGCTTTCGAGGATCTGAAGCGCACAATCTCGACACCACCAATCTTGGTGGCACCGAAGGAAAAGGAACCTCTCCTGCTGTACATTGCAGCCACACCCCAAGTGGTTAGCACGGTGCTAGTTGTTGAAAGAGAAGAAGAAGGAAAACTCCATGGAGTGCAAAGGCCGGTATATTTCATCAGTGAAGTTTTATCGCCTTCCAAACAGCGGTACCCGCAGTACCAGAAACTAGCATATGGAGTAATTGCAACGGCAAGGAAGTTGCGCCACTATTTTTCGGCACACCCGATAATAGTAGTCAACGAAGCACCCCTTTCAAATATACTGAACAATCCAGAAGCTACAGGGCGTGTCTCCCTTTGGGGAATAGAACTTTCCCCTCGGGATATCACGTATGAAAAAAGAAAGGCAATCAAGTCGCAAGTTCTGTCAGATTTCATTGCAGAGTGGATGGAGCTGCAAAACACGGGACCCCCAGATTTGTCGAGAACTTGGACCATGAACTTCGATGGGTCCAAGAGAGTAGAAGGAGCTGGCGCAAGAGTGGTACTTATATCACCTGAAGGCGACAAGTTAAAATACGTCCTCCGAATGACATTCCCTAACGCATCCAACAATGAAGCAGAATATGAGGCCCTCATACACGGGATGAAGATGGCGAAAGCTTGCAGTGCAACTCGATTAAAAATCTTTGGCGACTCACAATTGGTGGCTCAGCAAGTTATGAACCAATGTGATGCAGTCAATGATAGCATGATGGCATACAAGGAGGTGTACAATGAGCTCGAGAAGCTATTTGATGGATGCGAGGTAAATCACATCAGTAGATTGAGCAATGATGAAGCCGACGTTCTCGCAAACATCGGGTCGCAGTGCCTCCCAATCCCGCCAGGAGTATTTTGGGAAGAAATAGCAGAGAGATCCACGAAGCCGAAAAAGGTGCAGAAAAAAGCAAAGGAAGAAAAAACTTCGGCGCCCCTCAAAGAAACCATGGAGGACGAAGAGGACCAAGAGCTTGTGATGATGGTAGAAGTTCCTTGGATGCAAGCATACATATCATATATCCTCAGGAAAGAAATACCCGACGATCCAGTTGAGGCAAGGCGAGTTATTCGACGATCCAAAGCTTTCACAGTGGTCAAAGGGGAGTTATACAAGCGAAGTATTTCAGGCGTCTTGCAAAGGTGCGTCACACCCGAAGAAGGAAGAATAATTCTGAAGGATGTACAGGAAGGAATATGTGGCCACCACGCAAGTAGTCGAGCCATTGCAGCCAAGGTTTTTCGGGCAGGATTTTATTGGCTGACAGCAACTGAGGATGCCAAGGAAATAGTACGAACTTGCGATGCGTGCCAAAGATTTGCCGCAAAACCTCACTCTCCAAAGAAATAGAACTGACACCAATACCATTGTCATGGCCCTTTGCCCAATGGGGACTTGATATGGTGGGCAAGTTGCACAAAGCTTCGCCAGGAGGATATGAGTACCTGCTGGTCGCTGTCGACAAATTCACCAAGTGGGTAGAAGCGAAGCCGATAAATTCATCAGATGCAGCGTCGGCAATAAAATTTGTGAAAGGCCTCATTTTTCGGTTTGGAGTGCCTCATAGCATTGTTACAGATAACGGTTCAAACTTTACGTCCAAAGAATTCAAGGAATACTGCGCAGAAGTAGGCATTAAATTGCACTTTGCGTCAGTTGGGCACCCGCAAACCAATGGCCAAGTCGAGAAAGCCAATGGAATCATCTGCAACGGCCTCAAAAAGCGCCTGTTAGGACCGCTTGAAAAAGCTCGGCATACCTGGCCAGAGGAACTGCCAAGTGTTTTGTGGAGCATCCGAACAACACCAAATACGGCGACACAAGAAACTCCGTTTTTTCTTGTCCACAGAGCCGAAGCAGTATTACCAATTGAAATAGAGCATGATTCTCCAAGAGTAACAGAGTATGACGAAGAAACATCACAAAAAGCTCGGGAGGATGATATGGATGCACTCGATGAAGCCCGAGATGAAGTACTTTCACGAGTCACCAAGTACCAGCAGGACCTCAAAAACTACCACAGTCGACGGTTAAGGCCAAGATCTTTCCAGGTCGGAGATTTGGTCTTACGGTTAAATCAAAAAAGTACTGAAAAGCTCGAATCACCATGGTTGGGGCCTGACGTCGTCACGGAAGTCATCGACGGAGGAGCATACAGGATCAAGGACAAGAAGACAGGGGCTCCCGAGAAAAACCCCTGGAACGTGGCGCAGCTCAGGCGTTTCTACGCCTAGAGTCGAAATATAGTCCTCCTCTGTAAAAATACAATGTACTGAAACGCCCGCGAGTTTTCAGACGCACTATTTTCCTTTTCGGGGCACCGAGTGGGGCCGGAAAGGTTTTTAATGAGGTGGGCTCGCGGTGCTGCAATATAATAAAGATAGTGGAGATATACTTCTTATTCTTCGATATGCTCGGGGGCTCAACGCCTTCAAGTTACATAATACGTACAATATAGATAACTTAGTCTTACCGAAATATTTCGTCTTGGTACACTAATACCTCGCCAAATATAAACATCGGAAGCTAACAATTATAAATATAGTGTACTCGTCAAAATCTTATTGCTTTGGTCTAAAAACCTCGCAACAAAAATATAGAACTTCGGCACTAAGATACTCGGGGGCTTGCAACCTATCGATGGAAAAATAAAGACACCTTCTTACGACAAGAGGAAAAAATTTCGAGATGGCAAAACAGTATAAACTCTAGCCAAAGGCTCAGGGCTTCAACAATATAGACCACTTTACAATATAAAACAAATTTCTTTGGAAACAAAAAAGGAAATCAAAAAAGATACACAATGTCTTGCAAGATAGTACAGCTCAATCGAGGCCTAAAATACTATCTATGGACAAGCCTCTGGTTGTTTTGTGTTCAGCATAAGTCCCCTTGACGAAGAATTCTGAATCCATCCGAAGAAGCTCATCCATCATCGACTCGGCCACAGGAGTTACCATCTCATTGATTGTGTCAATATCATTTTTTCGCCGTGATTTCTTGGCCAGGCAATCAGCAACAATCTTCGTCAGGTCCAACTTTGGATGGCAAATGTTTATCATAATCATGGCGAACCTTGCTCCGGCAGTCAATTGAGCTCGCACAAAATTATGGATACGAGGGGCATCTCTAAAAGTCTCCAGCAATCCAGGAAGAGTTTTGGGAACCTCATTTCGAGGAAATAAAGTCTTATAAACAAGGGTTAACGTTGTCGTGCAAAAATTGAGAAATTCGCGCACCTGGCAAGCACGATCTTGGAACCTGACAATTTGCTGGGTTCGTTCAGGGGTGGCCCAGAACAGACACCCATGGTTAAGGGAAAGGTTGACGAGAAGATCCGTTCTCTCGTTCACTCTTTGGTCTTCGGCGGCAGCATCAAGAACCGAGCCTATTAAGCGACAAGGCAAGAAAATTAAAGGGAGGCACAGTAAAGCAAAAAAAGAGGCAGTGCGAAGTTGGAAAAACATACCTAGCATATCTGTGCTAGCCTCAGACATCAGCTCGAGCATGCTATTTTCTCGGGTAGTGGCTTTCTCAGCCTTCGACACAGCAGCATCCTTGGCAGCCAGAGCCTCTTTGGCTTGTTGAAGAGCGGTTTTCTCTTTTTCAGATGCTTTTCGAGATTGTTCCATCATTGCCAGAGTTTGTTTCTTCATGGACTGAAGTTGTTGTCGAAGTTCTTGCAAATCTACCGACAAATGTTTGCTTGAAGAACCTTCGAGGGGGTTATCATCGACTAGCATTTTCTTCGAGAAGGAAGAAGCAGGTGAAGCATCGGCAGAGCAAGGATTGGTCGAATAGTTATCAAATATTAACTGGAAAAGAAAAGTCCCAGGATCAATGATAGTGCCAAGAGGAATTTCATTGATTTCTAGAAAATTTACATGGACATTACAAAAGAAGTTCTCCAAAAGGACTACTAGGATAATTGTCGCCAAAGCTAAAGTGGCGACAAGGGCAAAAGAAACAGAGAAAGCAAAGAAAAGAAAAAAAAGAGGCATGCAACTAGACCTCCGGCCTTGATGAGCTAGGAGTTGCAGATGGCTTGATCCCGAGATAGGCCAGGATTTTCTTCGTGTTGGGATTGGCTGCCTTGATCAACGACCGCCATTTTGTTTGCTCTATTTGTTCGGTGTCGCCAACCTTCATCTAGTCAACAGTTTGTTGGCTGTCAGCAACCAAGGCAACGGTGCTCTCGACATCAATCTTCATATTCTCCTGGCGCATCTTCAGTCCAAGATCCTCCGGTGGATTGAAGTCCTTGGCAAGGGCAAGGAAAGTCTTGGGCTCCTCTTTCTTCGGGAAGAAGTAGGGGAACAGCTTCGACAATCCTGCGTCAGCATTCACCACGCCTTCGCGAACTTCATGGCCATGAAATTCCAGATAAGCGAGCGCGTCAAGGAGAGGATCATTGGTGGGATTCTCAAGATCAAACTCTTGGTTTGTTTGACCTGCCACAGAAAATATATGTTGGTCGACAGCAAGTGAAAAGAAAAAAAAAGCAAGTCCTAAGAAAAATAGAAGGGATCGACAAAGTTACCGAGGAAGCGCCGATTTTGCGTGTTCAAGCGCTTGAGGATTCCCTTTTCACGAGTATCCTGCGCGGCCTTATGCTCGTTTAAAGCAGTTTCGGCATCCTCAAGTCTCTTTTGCAGATTTTCGACACCAGCAGCTTTTGCCTTGGCTTCATCAGCCTCTGCTTTGGCTTGGCTAGCGTCAAGTTCAGCCTTCTTATGAGCCGTTTCACTTTGCTCCAGTTTTTGAGCAAGAGTGTCGACAAGCTTGTTGGCTTCTGCAAGTTTCTCTGCCAAAATAGAAAAGAATCGTCAAAATTGCGACAAAAACAGGAGCAAGAAGTTATAACCAAGGAGCAGCAAAAAAGTTATTACCTTCAGTCTTGCTGGCATACTCACGGTACCCAATGAATTGGGATCCGATGCGAACAAGCTCTTTGATCATAGGCTGTCAAAGAAGAACAAAGAAAGAAAACATCGGTACGAGAAAAATATGAAGGCATAAGGAAGCAAACAAAGGAAATATAGAAACTGGCAAGAAAACAAAAACTTACATCATCTAAGAGAGGATTAGAGGAGCTACCCAACTGAGGGGTAGGATCGACGATCGTTTCCACTCTTGTCCTTTTTGGTGAAGGAGCAAGAGGGCTTGAAGGAGGAGTGGTGGTGACGACATTTTGTTGAGGAGGCGAAGATTCTTCTCCCTCAACTAGCGTCTCCGAAACAATTAAAGTATGTGACGTGCTCATTCGAGGAGCCACGTCAAGAGTTGGTACTTCTTCCTCATCATCACTGTGATTAAAGATCGACAGCATAAAAAGCAAGATAAGACAAAAAACTTCGAGTACAAAAAAAGGGGGAAATCAAAGTGACTTACGAGCTGATGAGGGATTCAAGATAGGGATCATAAGTTGCCTTCTGACGTGAAGGATCAACTTCTTCGGCTTTGGAGGTGCCGGAATCTTCGACATCATTCCTCTTCCTTTTGTTCTGTGGAGAAACAGCAGGAGGAGGAGACAGTGCCGACGCAGTGCCTTCGGAGGCACCATCTTTTTCAGAAGATCCCGCAGATTTTAGAGAATCCACGGGTTCATTCACAAAAGAGGGGGCCTCTTGGTTGTCATCAGTGACAATGGCCCTTTCTTCGACTTCCCCACCTTCAGGAAGAGGAGGAAGCGAGACAAGGTTTGGATGGTTCTGACAAAATAAAAATAAAACAGGGGAAGATATCAGAAAAGGAGTTACAACAAAGATAGTAAAGCAGTAACAAGACAATCGACAAAGATTACCTTGGGAAGAGGATTGGCGGCGCTGAATGGTTTTACACGACAAGAAGAAGGGACGGGATCTTTTTTGCTGAGAGACGAGATTTTTCGGACAAGTTTTTCTAAATCCTTGACCTCCAAATCCACCGACAGCCGATCTGCGTCCTTGTCGCCAGCATATTTCCAGAGAGGGTATTTGCGAGCCTGAAGCGGCTGCACTCTAGTCCTAAGAAAATAAGCCGTGATTTGGATACCCGACAGCTCTTTGCCGCGAGTATTTTGCAACTCGTGGATGCGAGCCATCAAGGTTTCTGTCGACGCCTTTTCTTCTTCGGTAGCCTCTGCGTCCCAGGAGCGGCGGCGAAGGATTTTTTCGGCGCCATCAAAAGGAGGGATGTTGTCTTCAGCACATCCGTGGTTCTCCTCCTGAATGTACAACCACTTCTTGCGCCACCCTTGAACTGAGTTAGAGAGTTTGACGTCGAAGTAGTCGACAGTGGGACGAATAGAAATTACAACGCCGCCTATATTATAGGCGACATTGGGCGAGCCATTACGGTGGCAGAAGAAAATGCGCTTCCATAGCGCCCAGTTAGGCTAGACGCCAAGGAAGGCCTCGAAAAGGGTGATGAAAATGGAGATATGGAGGATTGAATTTGGTGTGAGGTGGTGGAGTTGCAGACCATAAATAAAGAGCAGTCCGCGGAGAAAAGGATGAATGGGGGCGGAAAGACCGCGGATGAGGTGGTCGACAAAACTTACCCGATACCCCATTGGAGGGGTTGGGTAGCTTTCCTCACTGGGGAAGCACAGCGCTTTGGGTTTCTTGCTGATCCCCAGTTTCTTCAGCATGTTGATGTCCTGGGTGGAAATCTTCGATCTTTCCCACTCCGCCGCCCCCAGATCCACGGCGGCCATGGAGGATTCCGACGTACTGTGCCTTGTCAACCGCCGCGGTGGCATCAACAATGGCGCAGGGTTTGCAACTTGGAGGCGAGGAGCTTAGGAGGCTGTGGGTCGCAGGAGGAGAATTCGCAGATGAGAGTAGAAGAACGGCGCGAGCGGAAGTGCTCGAGGAGGAAGAAGGAGTGTTTATATAGAGGTGCGGTGAAGCGGCGGACCGTTGGATGGGAAGAGTGTGAGGCAGATGATAGCCACGTGGAAACAAGGGTAAAAAAGTATTTTCACATTGGAGAAGTTACGGTGCGTGCGCCAGAAAAAGCGGAGGACGTGTGTCCCCCACTCGCACGACGTGTCAAGATAGTGGATCAATTGGGCCCGCAAGGCAGTGGGAGAAGACTTGTCGCAAATTTTTTGACTGGCAATCGTGGCTATCGTCAGCAATAACGTCACCTTGGCAGAAGAAAAAATTCGACTCAACAGCTTCATAAAAGGCGACATGGCAAAATAATGCTGAGCCTTTGATCAAATACAAGTTTTTGATCAAATGCTCGGGGGCTACTTTGGAAAAAAGAAAAAGATCCAGAAAGACAAAATAGAAATGGCGTGAGCCTATGATCAAATACAAATATTTGCTCATAGCCTCGGGGGCTACTCCCATCGGGAGCGCTGTTCGTGCACCCGAGGAATTATAAAACTTCGGGAGATAAAAAAGAAAATATAGCGTCATAAGGCGTGGAGCCTACAACCAAGTACAAGTCCTTGGCTGTAGCCTCGGGGGCTACTCCCATCGGGAACGCTGCTCGCGTGCCCGATGAAATTATAAAAAAAAAGAGAAAAAAGAAAGATACCAGAGCAAAAAGAGTATATTTCGAGTTATAAATAACTCTGCATATACTCCCATCGGGAGATTGATATAAGTCATCTTTGACTCGATAAAATGTGCCATTCCAACAGCCGAATAAGCACTCGATAATATATTCTCAGAACGCCAAAGTTGCGATCAATTTCTGAATGCCGCAAATTTGCGAAGGTAAGACCCCAGATCCGTTCTGTTGGGCGTGGCATCGCCGAAGACTGCGCTCTGCTACTTTTATCCGTATCAACAGATACGAAGAAAAATCCTAACGGATGCGTTAGGTACCCGATAAATTTTACTGGGACTCGACAGAATGGTAAGACCTTAAGCGGCACCTGTCGAAGTTTGCACCAGTATCCCGAGATCATGTCCAGGGACGTGATCTTGAAGTAGGTTTTTGCGGATTGCCACTAGACCAGTTAACTAGTACCTGATCCGTCAGATGAACTAGCCCCAACTACCATTATCCCTGTACAATATAGAAGTTTATGAGAAGAAATATAGAAAAGTTGAAGTTGTCAAATAAAAATAAACAGTGGAGATTTTCCTTAACTCTGCGATTCAAGCAAAATCTCGGGGGCTACTGACATAGGCATCCCAAATGGGCCTGCCGAAGATAGTACCCGGGGTTTATTGAAGGCCCATTACCCGAAGAATAAGAAGATTCGGGAGCCCAAGATATTATTAAGGAAGACTAGAGTTGTAATAGAAGTGTTATTTGTAATTTTACGGGATGAGTTAGAAACCTTCCCGGACTCTGTAACTTGAACGGCACGAATCCCTCGGCTCCGCCTCCTATATAAGGGGGAGTCGAGGGACGAAGAAATCATCGAATCATTGTTTACAAACCCTAGTTTCATAATCGTCGAGTACTTTTCGGCTGAAACCTTCGAGATCTACTTGCCCTCTACTTCCAACTAAACCCTAGTCTACAATCCGTAGGCATTGACAAGTTAATACCTTGTCAGAAGGTGAGCTGGCAGCCGGGCTCAAGGTCGAGGTCACGGGCGAACTTGTCCCACCCCGTGTGCAGGTACATCTTGCCCTGCCCGTCGAACAGGACCTCCACGGTCCAGCGACAGAAGTTGCAGCTGGCCTCCCGTAGCTGCAAGTGCGCCGGCTCGACGCCGTCGACGAACTCGGCGAACTTGTCCGGTAGCCGCTTGATGGCGAGTGGGTCGTCGTCGATGCGGAGGAGGAACTCGAAGCAGCGCTCCTCCTGCGATATCGAGGAGGGTGCAGGCGACGGCGAGCGTGGGGCCGTAGCTGCTCCACCACGGCGGCCCCTGCCCCGGCCACGGGGGCGCCCAGGGCCGCGGCCTCGACCGCCTCGCCGGCCACCAGGACCGGCCATGGAATTCCTCGCGGGCTTGGCTGCGTCGCAGGAACACCTAGGCGGCGCTACGGTCGAGCTTTCTGGCGGCTAGCTAGGGTTTCTTTGGAGGAGTGGATGAGGAAGAAAAACGCGCGCCCCCTTTATATAGGCCGGCGGCATGCGGTGGCCGCGGGACGCGTGGCGTCGCCATTAACCTGGTTGGCGGAGGTGGGCGGCCGCTCGGCAGCCGAGGCATCGTCGCAGTGTGACGAAGCGATGCAGCGACGCAGTTTTGCAGTCGCTGGCGCGTTTGAGAAGACGCATCGACGCAGGGTCGCTGCTAGACGGGCCAGCCGAAACGATGCAGCGACGCAGCTTTGCAGTCGCTGACGCGTTTGAGAAGACGCATCGACGCAGGGTCGCTGCCAGGGCCAGCCGAAACGTCCGCCAGACACGAGCGGACGTTTCTGGACGTCCGTGGAGACGCAAACCTGGCGCATATTTGGGCCAGGTTTGCGTCTCCGCGGACGGTCTGGTCACTTTGCGTCGCCCGCTGGAACAGGCCGTGAACGTATTTCCGATTACGGCGGACGAAAATAGTCGCTGAATGCCCATTTGCGTCGCGCAGCTGGAGACCTCACTGCGCTCGCACTCGCAGTCTACGCGCAGTGCAGAAAGAGGAAGCTGGATGCGTGCAGCCGCAGCGCACTCTTTCCCCCCGCAACACCGGAAGAGTAGTTAAATCCACGGGCCCTCCGAAGTGCGGACCCCTCCCTCGCCGCCTTGCGCCTTCCACCTCCTCGCCGACGAAGTCAACCAGCCACCCCCCGTTCCAATCCTTCTCTCGTCGACCGGCGTTGCCCTCCTCTACTCCTCCCCACCCTGCTGGTGCTTCTTGACTGCCGATCCATTCATCCGAGCTCCTACTCGACATCGTACCAAACCCTACCCTTAGCTCTGCCTACTTACTTATTGATTCTCTTCTTCTCCGCTCTGAGTATCTGGGGTGACCGAACGAATCCGAACCTGCGATTCAGGTTCAGCTGAACCCCCATGCCACACGTCAACGCCAAGGTG
This sequence comes from Lolium perenne, assembly GCF_019359855.2. Classification (NCBI taxonomy): domain Eukaryota; kingdom Viridiplantae; phylum Streptophyta; class Magnoliopsida; order Poales; family Poaceae; genus Lolium; species Lolium perenne. Next base: position 81,078,436 of record NC_067244.2, on the reverse strand, counting down.
ACGGCTGTGCCTGCTACCGCGCTCGGGATGCCGGCTGCGGCCGCGGCGCTGCCGAGGAAGTGGGAGGGCGTGGACCCGGCGCTGGAGAGGATGGTGCTGCGGGCGTGTCTGGACCAGGCCCCGGAGCGCCGCCGCGTGCGTGAGGCCTTCAAGGGCGTGCAGCTCAGCATTGACCACTGCCTCTTCAAGGTGCGCCCTTTCCTTTTCTTCCCTTCCCTTTCCTCAAAGGTGTTATTTGTAATAGGTCAGCCAGGTTTTAACTCCCAACGGTATCCATATATCATGCCAATCTTGATGTGTTTCTGGATGATTCTGATTTTTCTGGACACGTATATGTTCTTTTTGGGAGGGCATGTTTGAGAATAGTTAGATCTTGTAGCTGCATCAAAATGGGCCAAACTTGGTCAGCGTTTGCACGCAATGCTTTCTGACCGCGAACTAATCACAGTTTCTGTTCTTGTTCTAGTTAAATAGAATGGTCGAGACATACTGCCTACTTTTGCATTGTTGAAGGTGTAAATCTAGTTTTGGATCACAATACGGGGTTCTGAATATCTGGTCTAAATCTAAGGGAATGTATGAGCCCCCAAAATATTGGGCATCTGGAGCACCATTTGTCGGAAGAACTTGCCTTTTATATTTTATTACAGTCGCAACAAAAAATAAAACCTCACGAAGTGCCACTCCAATCTTCTGTTATGCTTTAACATTATAAGCAATACTCTTATGGCCAGTTCCACTCCTCCCTTCCTCTTGAGTTCTCATTTGAGGTTGCAGCAATTGTTCTTCATCTGCAAAGATGAGTGTATGCCATCGTCAGTATGGACAACCACCTCATCTCTGCTGCTTGGCACTGTAGTGTGGTACTGTACTTGCAGTACAATAGCAAGGGTACTTCTTATGTGCTAGGATTCACACACCAGCAATTGCTTAGGCAACAGTCATTTATTTCCTTCTATTAAATGAGGTTTGTTTCCATCAGTTAGATGATTCTTCCTACCTCCAATTCGTTAGAGATGATGCACTATGGGTCTCTAAATCTGAATGCTTCTCTTGCTCAAGCATAGTAGCTGCTTATGTTGGTTGTTTGCTCCCTAAACTTGTTTAAGTCAGTAAAAATACAATATCCAATCCCAAGTTTGTGGGTAAATGGTGAATATGTATTTTCGTAGCATCATGGCAGTTCAAGCCGCTACTTTATCATGTGATAAATAAAATCAATGAGGAAGTGGTTTCCACTGATTTTACTTAGGCAATGGATGCAGTCGTTATATTATTACATGTTGCCAATACTAATTATGTCAGGTTTGGACTTAGTTTATATTTGGAACCTAATAGTACAAATTATAAAATTTGAGGACTCAAGCAATACCCTTGCTAGTTCAGAACCAACAGTCGCTTTGCTCATTTCTATTGTATTTCTCTATTTCTTAGATGTAGGTATTTCACTACTATGTTAGGACTCTCCTCTATATACTTCTGTTACAAAAATGTGTGCCTTCCATATGATCTTGTATATTTGTTTCCATAAGCTAAGACTTAGTTAGCTATATTCTCTGTTCCTCGCTGTATGTTTTAATCAAATATACTGTTTGTTGGTAAATGGTAAATATATATGGTGTGGCATCATGGCAGTTCAAGCCGCTACTTTATCATGTGATAAATAAAATCAATGAGGAAGTGGTTTCCGGAGATTTTACTTAGGCAGTGGATGCAGTCGTTATATTATTACATGTTGCCAATTACTAATTATGTCAGGTTTGAACTTAGTTTATATTTGGAACCTAATGGTACAAATTATAAAATTTGAGGACTCAAGCAATACCCTTGCTAGTTCAGAACCAATAGCTCACTTTGCTCATTTGTATTGTATTTCTCTATTTAGTTAGCTCTAACAAAAGTATCAGAACTCAGAACACAGAATATCCAAGAATATTCCAAGGGTGAATGTGAGAATTGGGTTGCATTTGTTTGATACATTTCATTAATTCTTTTAATTACTAATGTGTTATTTCACTACAAATAGAGTTGTCAGGCCTTGGAACATAAATCATATGTCAGCCTAGCGCAATAGCCAGAAACCATGCGCCATTTGCTAATGGCATGCCAGCCTCCTCTCACGCCAAATTTGGTATGAGATCATGTCGTGGCTCCGGATGACATGCCGGCCTCCTGAGCACAACGCTTCTCTCACCGACTGGTGGATCAAGGCCAAGCAGACTATCCCCAAGCCGCTGCGCACGGGTATTGCATCGATTGCCCTAGACTCCATGGATGATCTGGAAACAACGCAAAGAACACGTCTCCGATGGCGCACAGCCCTAAGTCTCCACGCAGATCTCATGAATCGAAGAGGAAGCTGCCATCTGGGCTCGAGCAGTCGCCCCTGGCCTAAGGGCAGTGCTGCTGACGACCTGGGACATCCATTGATGCTTTATTTTTGTATCATATCTGTTCCACCTTAATGGAGGTCATGTCGTGTACTCTAAACTCGCTCTCTTTGCAACAAAATGAAACACAAAGTCTTATTGTGTTTTCTCGGAAAAATTTATTTTGCAAACATACTTTTTGAAGCATGGTTACGTATGTCATGTCCAGAGCTTCAATTAGTAATTTTGGAAGTAGACCAACAAACAGTATCTTTGATTAAAACATACAGCGAGGAACAGAGAATATAGCTAACTAAGTCTTAGCTTATGGAAACAAATATACAAGATCATATGGAAGTCGCACATTTTTGTAACAAAAGTATATAGAGGAGAGTACTAGCATAGTATGAAATACCTAACTATGCCTTTGATGTTTAGTCCTGACATGGATGATATCTCTTAGCTTTTTCTTTATGCTGCAGGCACATTACGATGGCATCAGAACAACCGAGGTACTATTTCGCAGTGTAGCCACAGTTATTTACATTTGTTTTATAATATATCTGTCACTTACCTGCTACAATACATTACTTTTTGTTATGCATTTGCATGCAAGACTTTTTTGAAACATATAGAATTGGCCCATCTTTGCAGTAGTGTGTTCTTCCTTTAGTTAATAGAAAGATTCGAGAAATCCCACTGTGACAGCAGGCATACTGATCTATTTTGCTAAGTACCTTTGGGAAATGAGCAGTATGCAAAGTTATTGTTATCATATTGAATAATTCTGTTTAAAAATGTATAAGCCAATGAAGTGTGAAGTACATTTGATATCAAATAATACCTCCTTTGAGTTGACAGAGATCCCGGAGTTGATGAGGGTACGAAATTTCCAAGTAGCTAGGGTTGATCATGATGCAAATGGTGCAAGTCACAAACTAGCAAGGATCCGTAGAGCTCAACCAAGAACTGCTGGGTGTTTTTGTGGCTTTCTGCCAGAAATCACTGATGTAATTGCATACGATTGTAGTTCTACTAGTATTTAATACGATTGTAGCTCTACTAGTATTTAATAAATAATTTTTTTCACCCCTGAAAAAAGATTGAGAAGTTCTGCAGTGAGTGATGAAACTACCGCTTGCCATGCTTAAAAGGTAGAATGAAGCTGGATAGACATTGTAAGATGGTATTCCAGCAATGTTTATTTGCTCAGTGGTACTTCTAACTCTTAAGCCACAATGTGCCATTTGATCCTTTGTTCTTGTTGATTATATGTTCGCTAAAGTTTTATTGTGATCTGTTTCCTCTTGGACAGTCATATGAGCTGAACTCGAGAGGTGTCGAGATATTCTCAAAATCTTGGTTTCCAGAGAATCGTCGCATGAAAGCAATTGTTTGTCTCTGCCATGGTTATGGGGACACCTGTACCTTTTTCCTTGATGGTACTGTTCCCCTGTATGCTACCAATATTAAGTTCACTTTGATGTTTCATTTTTGCTACATTTTCTATCTTCATTGTTCTTCCAGGGATTGCTAGGAAGATTGCATCAGCTGGATATGGAGTATTTGCATTGGACTACCCTGGTTTTGGTCTTTCCGAAGGACTTCATGGATATATTCCAAGTTTTGATACTCTTGTTGATGATGTAGCCGAAACTTTTGCTAAGTTCAAAGGTATTGCACCATTTTATTATTGCTGGTTTCTCGTTCTTTCTCTTTCTATATACAAATTACTGGGGAACAGTTAGAATGTGCCATTTATTTTTCTACCACAAAGATATATCTTTTCTGCCATTTATTTTTGTACCACAAAGATATAGTTTTCTCCCATTTATTTTACTACCACAATAAGGTAATGCAGACATGTACATGTATACCAAATCTAAATAGCTAAATCAACACATATTGTGTACTAGAGGGAGTACGTTTCTGCGGAGGAGCAACATCAATCTAGCGCTAATAATATGGCACTGCTAAGTGTTACTTACAAAATCTGAAATTGATTGCAAATATTTCCATAGCGTTAATCAACTACTTGCATCAGTACATTAAACTGATTGCTTTTGACAACAGTGATATGTGAAAATTGTTTCACGTGGAACTCAGTATATGCATTACATATACTCCTATAGCCTCCACGTTGCCAAACTGCTGGAAGGTTAAGAAGAGTGAATTTTTTTTGTGATAAAGAATAAATAGTCCTATGATGTTTTCTCATTCACTATATGAGAAATGGACTTGTCTTTCGCTGCAATTAGTTTATCACTGAGTTTATATCTAGCAGTTACTTCCTCCTTGATTTTGCTGTAAGGCAAATCCATGTAGTGTGAATGTTTCACTGTAAAATGCAATTCATATGTTGGCAGGGAATCCTGATTATAGAGGTCTCCCAAGCTTTCTGTTTGGCCAATCTATGGGTGGAGCAGTTGCATTGAAGATTCACTTTAAGCAACCAAATGAATGGAGTGGTGCAATTCTTGTTGCACCCATGTGCAAGGTACTTTTACTGTGTAAGATCCTGTCTATGCTTGTTATATTTGGTCACTAATTCACAAAATCACTCTATTAGATGTCAGATGATGTTGTTCCAGCTTGGCCTGTTCAGCAAGTTCTAATTTTCTTGGCTAAAGTCCTTCCAAAAGAGAAGCTTGTTCCACAGAAAGACTTGGCAGAATTGGCCTTCAAAGAGGAGGAAAAACGAGAGCAGGTCAGTACCTGTCATACTTATGACTTCTCTTGGACCCAAATTTATATTCTTTATATGTTTATTGTCTTTATTTCTCTATTTTCGCTACATCTGGCATGGAACATAGTGACAACTGTTAAATTCATATTTTTTGGGGAGAAGAAAAAAAGATACATTTGATACTTCATCTATAGAAGAAAGGGCATCCTCCTTTGTGTAGTCGAACAATAGAACTTGTGCCTTACAGATGATATTTTTTGTTTATGCTTCTAATGTTGGGCACATTTATGCTAGTGTATGTGCTAAAACATAATTCAAAAGGAGTTGTTGTTAGGATTGTTACTCATGAAATAATTGTTTGGTTAATATAGAGATTAATCTGTTTCATGTAGAACTTCCTATTCAGTTATAGCTACATGTGGCTTACTCGTAGTAAAAAGTATGTTTTTATTAATTCGCTTCTTCATGCAGACTTCTTACAATGTGATTGCCTACAAGGATAAACCACGTCTTCGAACAGCTCTGGAGATGCTGAGGACCACACAAGAGATAGAAAGTCGTCTAGAAGAAGTACGTGTTTTATTTTTGTTTGTTCTGGTTAGTTCTGTGTATACACACCATTGAAGTTTTATGCAGTTGCTTGTGACATTTCTCATTCTGACATCAATAACCGTCGTAAATTATTTGGTTTAAACTCTTGGGATGCATGAAATCGCATTGATTCTTTGGTTATGCCACATGTTGCCTCATGGCGTGGTCAAGAATATTGGCAAGGCAGGTAAGTGTAGTTAGAAGTTATGAACTGCGGACTGGGTTGGGAAATTTTCTGAGGGGTTAATAAACTCACTGATGTCCTATTTGGTATATAAGTATTTTTTTTGTGTGCTCCGTATTTAATTCAAATTTGAACTAAATACCAGAGGACACACAAAAGATATCTCTAATCGAAACAGGCCCTGACAGGTGACGGAACCTAGTTCTGGTCTGGCATTCCGTATTTGTTTCTTTTCTGGTCATCATGGACAACTTTGGCATGGCTTTCACTTATAATAAGTCTACACAGTTAGTATAAAGACATGGAATAAAAGTATATCACAAGAAAGATACAACGATACCATTTATACATGATATACTCTAGCCATATTAGTAGTCAATGTGGTGCATCAAAGACCATGCAAAGTCAATCACGCCTTACATATTGGGACATAAGAGTATGCGAGAAGTTGCCTTTTCACTATTAAATGAAGAGTACGTTATTACTCTGTTCTGTGATTTTTAAGTCTGCTTCATTTTTCCCATCTAGGTTTCCCTGCCCATAATCATTTTGCATGGTGATGCGGATTTGGTCACTGACCCTGCCGTGAGTAAAGATCTATATGAAAAAGCAAAGACGTCAGACAAGACACTGCGGCTATACAAAGATGCCTACCATTCCATCTTGGAAGGTGAACCCGATGAGGCAATTTTCCAAGTTCTTGATGATATAACCTCTTGGCTGGATCAGCATTCCATGAAGGAAGGATCTTCCTCATGAAGTGCACAGATCCCTTTTTGTCAAGCATCACAGATCCAACGGATGGGATTCCATTTTTGGTTTCCCCCCCTAGATTCACAGCCTTGTTTTCTGCATCTAGCGTTCATCTGGGATGTGATGTGCGTATGTGACGAGTTTATATTTAAGTGTAATATTCTCCTTTTAAGAGAACTCAGATACGGTGCTGTGCTGTCTTTCGGTTTTTTCCTTTACTCTTTTCAAACATTTCTGATTTCTTTTACTCTCTGATTCATATTACTTCCACTAGTATGGGTTTACCTAGAACGAAAGTATGTCTAGATACATCTATATTAGTTGTAACTACTATGGATCGGAGGGAGTATCATAAACTGCGGCACTTTACCAATTTTCCTTAAGGTTGGCAACAAATTATTTTGTTAGGTTAGTTGAGCTTGTCCTTACGCTATTTAAATAAAATGAATATGATTAACTTCGAAATTGTGCTTTACGTTATTTGCCAAGAAAACAACACTTCCAGAGGACCATTTGGAACATGATGAATGAAGGTAATTGTTCTTATCTAGGTTTCTACAGTGCAATCCCTATCACATTATAAATTTATAATCTCTACTCGTGGACAGGATTATGAAGTATTAACTGACAATAAGAGTAGAAAAAAGTTTGGGTTAATTATGGGATTGCCCTTAGAGACCTCCATATACTCAGTTTTGCCCCAGTCTATGTGCAAGGACTTGTTCCGTGAGTGTTGCAATCTCCATCAGGTCAACGTATTTGACTTGGCCCTTTCAGGTGGGACCAGGTGACAAGCGGGGACCAAACTCTCCAATCCGTTGCTCGTGGGACACCGTAGTGAACCGTTGCGTGTGCGATAAAAGCGGCGAAACACCCCGCCGGAGCTCGTAGCAGTGAGCAGATTCAACCTAGCGGGAAATGCGCCACCGTGGGACGGGGTTGGAGGCGACCCCTGTTGGTAGCTAGGACAGGGCGTGGTTGACCGAGAGGGCGATGTCGATCGGGAGCCATGCAGACGGTGGAGGGCACAGCTGTCTGCTGCAGCTATGAGGGCTGTGTGCGGAGGCGTTGAGATCCCCTTCGGCTCCGAGCAGTCACGAATCGAGCTCCATATCTTCTTCTAGTTCGGGAATCGAGATGCCGATCTGTCTCTACGGACAAAACTAAGCACATGGACAACTGAGAGCAACCAGATAATTAACCCAAAAGGTTTAGGGTACTATTTTCCATTAAGTTGCATATATAGACAAAAGCACAAGCGCATGGTCTCTGCAACAAGGGATTTTTATTTTCGTGTCCTGATTCCTTAGTGCTACTCAGTTTTGCTAATACACAGATAAGAGTTCAATCAGACAAACAACATATGTTTATAAATTTGGCCTGGCTTATTAACTTGTACTATTAGCAAAAACTCAGAATGGCTGACATGTCCCGTGTCTGTGCTTAAGGTCTTATTTGGCACTAGACTGTTGTGGGTATTAGTGGAAATAATACTCTAGAGTATGGTGTGAAATCTCTGTTGTCATTCATTTCTCATAAAACCTTATCCTTAATCCACTAGGTCAAAATAGAGTATTGAGAAAAAAATTGGGGATAAACGGGGATGAAACTCACTCATACTCTAATACCAAACATATATTTAGAATAAGTGAGAATTTAAATTTTAGTGGGGATTAGCCTCACTAATTTTCAGTGAAACTCTAGTGACAAACAAAACCTAATATAGGAAGATAACGGAGGGAAGCAACACTTTTCGGATAACGGAGGTGTTTGAGTAGGCGGCAAGATTGCTTATCTGCCAGGTTCTTCTACGGAGTAGAAATATTTAACGAACTAGCATGTGATCGGTTTTAAAAGAAAGATAAGAAGCTTCTGCTATTGCCGTATCCGTATACTCCAACTTATGTGTGAACACAACTCAACAAACAGGAAGAATAACAAGTAAATAAACACATAAAAATGACGGGAAGCTTGCCGGCCAAGCAACGGCCGATCGAGACCTTCAACCCCAACTACTACTACAATCGATGGGCGATTCAGGTTGTCGGTCATCCATGACGTCACAGCATTATTTGGAGCATCTGACGAACCAAATAATTCATAATTATTGAGAACTGAACTCTGGCTGCTGGCACACTGAATAAGAACATCCAAGCCACTGTTAAGCTCTGGTTGCGGCGTGAAGACGAAGACTTGGACCGGTGGTATTTGTTTTGAATTTTGCTAACTAGTACTATCATTTGCCAAATTTATTTACACCTCAGTGATGTAGTTGCAGCCTAAGAGGTGCAACTTAGCCAAGGTTTACTGAAAATTATAGTTCGTAGACTGTAGAAGAAAAGAGGTGGAAAGAGAAAACATTTATTTTTGTCTGTTTTATCTTAGTCATATAGTGCGATTACGATTTAAAAGAATAATTGAAATCTGACCTCAACCTTTTGGAAAATCTCAATGGAACATCCATGAAGACAGGCTATGCAATACACTAATATTGAAAACAATCCAAGAAAAACCAGAGTGCATGTTGATTTTGATAAGATATGAGGTTTAAGGTTTAACTCATATTTGAAGCTTTAGCTTAAAGTAGACAGGGTTTGATATTTTAAAAAGCATGATGCCCTAGCCAGCATGGCATCCTAGGTTGAGATAGTTGCCGCGTCCGTACAACTTGGATTTTCAGATCAAGTCTATTTTCTGCTGAAAATTCAAAGAAGGGTTATTGTTTGTCCACTTTTACGTAGCCCACACTCCACATATATTATCCCTTGTCCTTTTTATCCAACGGTCAAAACATGACGCTTTTAAGCCCTGGATAATTCATTACGTTCTCTAGTTATTTTAGATGGTACACAAAGTTCAGATGTACTCCATAAAAAAATGCTTAATCTGGTTACTATCTCTGTTCATAAAAAAGTACTCTCTCCGATTCATCCACACTAGTGGCAAATAATATGAATCGAAGGGAGTATTAAAAATTCATCTTTAATTTAAGTATATATAAATATTTTTTTAGTATATTGATACATCTCAATTTAGATAGGCTTAAAGCATTTTTTAATGGATGGAGTATTTTAGACAGAGCTCGGTTTGGTTTGTCTTGGGCTGCTCATAGTGGAGAGTAACTTAGTCTAGTAACATATGTCATGTTACTACTAGTCTAAGTTACTATCTTCATAGTGGGTAGTAACTTAGATGTGGCTTGATGGCGTGTAACTCACACGTTCGTTGGGAACCCCAAGAGGAAGGTATGATGCGCACAGCAGCAAGTTTTCCCTCAGAAAGAAACCAAGGTTTATCGAACCAGGAGGAGCCAAGAAGCACGTTGAAGGTTGATGGCGGCGGGATGTAGTGCGGCGCAACACCAGTGATTCCGGCGCCAACGTGGAACCTGCACAACACAACCAAAGTACTTTGCCCCAACGAAACAGTGAGGTTGTCAATCTCACCGGCTTGCTGTAACAAAGGATTAACCGTATTGTGTGGAAGATGATTGTTTGCAGAAAATAGTAGAACAGTATTGCAGTAGATTGTATTTCAGTATAGAGAATTGGACCGGCCGGGGTCCACAGTTCACTAGAGGTGTCTTTCCCATAAAATAAACAGCATGTTGGGTGAACAAATTACAGTTGGGCAATTGACAAATAAAGAGGGCATGACCATGCACATACATATTATGATGAGTATAGTGAGATTTAATTGGGCATTACGACAAAGTACATAGACCGCCATCCAGCATGCATATATGCCTAAAAAGTCCACCTTCAGGTTATCATCCGAACCCCCTCCAGTATTAAGTTACTAACAACAGACAATTGCATTAAGTATTACGCGTAATGTAATCAGTGACTATATCCTCGAACATAGCACCAATGTTTTATCCCTAGTGGCAACAGCACATCCACAACCTTAGAACTTTCTGTCACTGTCCCAGATATCAATGGAGGCATGAACCCACTATCGAGCATAAATACTCCCTCTTGGAGTTACAAGCATCTACTTGGCCAGAGCATCTACTAGTAACGGAGAGCATGCAAGATCATAAACAACACATAGACATAACTTTGATAATCAACATAACAAGTATTCTCTATTCATCGGATCCCAACAAACGCAACATATAGGATTACAGATAGATGATCTTGATCATGTTAGGCAGCTCACAAGATCCGACAATTAAGCACAATGGGGAGAAGACAACCATCTAGCTACTGCTATGGACCCATAGTCCAGGGGTAGACTACTCACACATCACTCCGGAGGCGACCATGGCGGCGTAGAGTCCTCCGGGAGATGAATCCCCTCTCCGGCAGGGTGCCGGAGGCGATCTCCTGGATCCCCCGAGATGGGATCGGCAGCGGCGGCGTCTCTGGAAGGTTTTCCGTATCGTGGCTCTCGGTACTGGGGGTTTCGCGACGGAGGCTTTAAGTAGGCGGAAGGGCAGGTCAGGAGGCGGCACGAGGGGCCCACACCACAGGGCCGCGCGGCCAAGGGGGGGCCGCGCCGCCCTAGGGTGTGGCCACCTCGTGGCCCCACTTCGTCTCCTCTTCGGTCTTCCGGAAGCTTCGTGGCAAAATAGGACCCTGGGCGTTGATTTCGTCCAATTCCGAGAATATTTCCTTACTAGGATTTCTGAAACCAAAAACAGCAGAAAACAAAGAATCGGCACTTCGGCATCTTGTTAATAGGTTAGTTCCAGAAAATGCACGAATATGACATAAAGTGTGCATAAAACATGTAGATAACATCAATAATGTGGCATGGAACATAAAAAATTATCGAGACGTCGGAGACGTATCAGCATCCCCAAGCTTAGTTCTGCTCGACCCGAGCAGGGAAACGATAACACGGATAATTTCTCGGAGTGACATGCCATCATAACCTTGATCATACTATTTGTAAAGCATATGTAGTGAATGCAGCGATCAAAACAATGTATATGACATGAGTAAACAAGTGAATCATAAAGCAAAGACTTTTCATGAATAGCACTTCAAGACAAGCATCAATAAGTCTTGCATAAGAGTTAACTCATAAAGCAATAATTCAAAGTAAAGGTATTGAAGCAACACAAAGGAAGATTAAGTTTCAGCGGTTGCTTTCAACTTGTAACATGTATATCTCATGGATATTGTCAACATAGAGTAATATAATAAGTGCAATAAGCAAGTATGTAGGAATCAATGCACAGTTCACACAAGTGTTTGCTTCTTGAGGTGGAGAGAAATAGGTGAACTGACTCAACATTGAAAGTAAAAGAATTGTCCTCCATAGAGGAAAAGCATCGATTGCTATATTTGTGCTAGAGCTTTGATTTTGAAAACATGAAACAATTTTGTCAACGGTAGTAATAAAGCATATGTATCATGTAAATTATATCTTACAAGTTGCAAGCCTCATGCATAGTATACTAATAGTGCCCGCACCTTGTCCTAATTAGCTTGGACTACCGGATCATCGCAATGCACATGTTTTAACCAAGTGTCACAAAGGGGTACCTCTATGCCGCTTTGTACAAAGGTCTAAGGAGAAAGCTCGCATTGGATTTCTCGCTATTGATTATTCTCAACTTAGACATCCATACCGGGACAACATAGACAACAGATAATGGACTCCTCTTTTATGCATAAGCATGTAACAACAATTAATAATTTTCTCATATGAGATTGAGGATATTGTCCAAAACTGAAACTTCCACCATGGATCATGGCTTTAGTTAGCGGCCCAATGTTCTTCTCTAACAATATGCATGCTTAACCATAAGGTGGTAGATCGCTCTTACTTCAGACAAGACGAACATGCATAGCAACTCACATGAAATTCAACAAAGAGTAGTTGATGGCGTCCCCAGTGAACATGGTTATCGCACAACAAGCAACTTAATAAGAGATAAAGTGCATAAGTACATATTCAATACCACAATAGTTTTTAAGCTATTTGTCCCATGAGCTATATATTGCAAAGGTGAATGATGGAATTTTAAAGGTAGCACTCAAGCAATTTACTTTGGAATGGCGGAAAATACCATGTAGTAGGTAGGTATGGTGGACACAAATGGCATAGTGGTTGGCTCAAGTATTTTGGATGCATGAGAAGTATTCCCTCTCGATACAAGGTTTAGGCTAGCAAGGCTATTTGAAACAAACACAAGGATGAACCGGTGCAGCAAAACTCACATAAAAGACATATTGAAAACATTATAAGACTCTACACCGTCTTCCTTGTTGTTCAAACTCAATACTAGAAATTATCTAGACTTTAGAGAAACCAAATATGCAAACCAAATTTTAGCATGCTCTATGTATTTCTTCATTAATGGGTGCAAAGTATATGATGCAAGAGCTTAAACATGAGCACAACAATTGCCAAGTATCACATTACCCAAGACATTATAGCAATTTACTACATGTATCATTTTCCAATTCCAACCATATAACAATTTAACGAAGAAGAAACTTCGCCATGAATACTATGAGTAGAAACTAAGGACATACTTGCCCATATGCTATAGCGGAGCGTGTCTCTCTCCCACAAAGTGAATGCTAGGATCCATTTTATTCAAACAAAACAAAAACAAACCGACGCTCCAAGCAAAGCACATAAGATGTGATGGAATAAAAATATAGTTTCAGGGGAGGAACCTGATAATATTGTCGATGAAGAAGGGGATGCCTTGGGCATCCCCAAGCTTAGACGCTTGAGTCTTCTTAGAATATGCAGGGGTGAACCACCGGGGCATCCCCAAGCTTAGTGTCGTTGCCTAATCGACGGTACCCCGGAGGAGGGATCCTCACGAGGGGGAGAAGAAGTAGGGGCCATAGGGCGGAGTGCACACGGGACGGTGGTACGCGAGTTACCCAGCTTCGGAACACCTGCACGATGACAGGGCCTACTGCTGCTTGTCTGGAATTATCTGGGCGCTTTCGCGTTGTTACAATGAGTTGTGGTTGTCCCTCTAGGGGTCCCGGGATCCGGCTTATAAAGGCGCACGGATCTAGGGTTTACATGGAGAGTCCTAGCCGGATTACAGATAGCCTAGCTACGGTACAATATCTTGCCGTGCACGTCACGGATCCGCCTTCCATACACGTCGTACTGGATCCGGGTTCCTCATGGACCTCCATGGATCCGGGTTACTCCTAAGGTCGGTACGGATCCGGCCTGCTGATCCTGGGCTGGACTTCTTCCTTCATGATCAACAGCAACTGGGCCGTCCGATGGGCCACATGCCTCATCACCGTCTGTGGGCCACCCGGGCTTGCCGGATCTAGGCACTGTCGATGGTACACCCATGAAGTATACCCACAACAGTAGCCCCCAGAGTTCTCCGAGTTTCGCCTGCAGTTTCCGCCTTGCTGGTCCATCATGATCTTCGGCAAACGTTGGTAACGCGGAGAAACTTGAAGAGCTCCAACTTTGCATTTTCTTCTTTTTTCAACTTATAGCCGGAAAATGCTCCCATCCCGCGGGACTTCATCCATCGACGTTCCAAAGAACATTTCCGGGTTACTCCCTGCTCGAATGAGAGACAACTTATCTTCACGGAATTACCCGGAATCTTAAAAGACTCAAACGGTTCCGGAAATCCTTCATCTTCAGATCATACTTAACAACGGAAGTTCCACATTTCCCGCGCACAACTTCCTCATTTCCCGCGCTAAATTTTCGCGGATGCAAATCTTCAGCCGGTATTTTCGGGAGTGCAGGGTTAAATTACCTCCACGTCGTTTTACCGCAGTTGACCTAAACACGTGTCATCCATCCAACGGCGTGACCGTTCAGTTTCCACCGTTGGATCCGGATCCCGAATCTCCGAGCGCGGCCTATAAATACTCCGCGGCCCGGTAAAAATCCATTCTTTTCACCCCCTCTCACCACATCGTCTTCCTCCTCGCACCGCTCCGCCCGCCAGATCTCGATTCCGGCGAGTTTCGCCACGGTGAACTTCGCGCGCCGCCGAACCAAGGCTCCCCTCGCGCCAAGATTCCCACGTTTGAACGAGAAATTCGCTCCGCCGCCGATTCGTGGTCACGCGGGACGATTTCCTTCAAGTTCGGCGACCTCATCTTCGCCGGAGTTCCGTCGAGCCACCGCGCCATTAGCGGTAAGTACGCCGGCTTTGTAGAAGACAACCTAGTGTAGAAGATAGACTTAGTGATCCGGGTACTCAAACACTTTGTATGGGTGCAGCCGGAAGCATGCCACTCGAATCGTCACTTTGTACTGGTAGCTCTTCGAGTAGCCCGGATCCCAACCAAATAGAACCCATATGCCCGGATCCCATATCATTCCTGCCACCATATGTTTCCGACATCAGACTAGCTCAACCTTTTTCCGCATCTTCCAGCACCGCTCCAGGCCGGATCCCTACCCTCCAAGAGCTCCAAGAAGAACTCGAGGGACAAGCTCGGATGGCAGCAAAGGTGCAGGAAGCGGAAAACAAGAGGGCGTCCAAGGCCCGGATCCGCGAAGGAGAACGGGGTCAATGGTGGCCCTGCGCGACCACCGACGTGGAGCTTAGAGAGCTCCAGAACGAAGGCATGATCTCCAAACACTGGAGTTTCACTCGTGACTCCGACGTCCCCAAGCCAGAAGCCGGAGAAATTGTCATGACCAAGGCTTGGGTGGAACGCGGACTTTCACTCCCTTGTTCGGAATTTTTTCTCTCCATCCTCAACACCTACGGGCTCCAGCCCCACAACATTTGCCCAAATTCATACCTTCTCTTGTCCAACTTCGTGAC
Source organism: Lolium perenne (assembly GCF_019359855.2). NCBI lineage: Eukaryota > Viridiplantae > Streptophyta > Magnoliopsida > Poales > Poaceae > Lolium > Lolium perenne. Next base: position 81,063,113 of record NC_067244.2, on the reverse strand, counting down.
TCTCTGTGAAGGACATCTTGGGATTCGGCCAGATGTCAAGTTGTGGCAATTCTTTTTCCGGGTGAAGAAAGAAACCAAGGACAAAGCAATGGTGAACTGCGGAAGCATGACATTTATGCTCCGCCCTAACCGCATGTATCCTCCCCACGACTCGCATGAATCCGTCCGGTACTGGAATGCCGGATGGTTCTATGAGAAGAATGCTTCAGTCCCGGAAGTCCACGAAGGCCTGCCTCAGTTCGTCAACGAACCTCCGGAAGAACTTGCAAGCTGGAGCTTCGTCCCTTCACTCGCCCTGACTCCGATCTTGGAGAAGGCCGCGCGGAGAATCTCCTGGCTAGTCCACGACGGACTGACCGGAGCCCAGCTCACACTTAGCTGGTTTTCCCGGAGAATCCAGCCTCTACGCTACAACGCGCGCCTGATGTGCGCTTATACTGGGGCGGATGATCTTCTCCGGGTTACCCGCCACGATCTTCCGGCCGACTCTCTGAAGAGAAGGTTCAAGACGCTGGTGAAGATTCCGAGGGGCCAACAGGTCCCGGAACTGTTCAAGGATATTTACACGAACGATCAGTGTCCTCCGGTAAGCTTTGTTCTTTCCGTTGCTTCAAACTTCCCAAGTTTTTGATGTTTAACTCTAACTCTTGTTCATTTTCCTTCCAGCTCAACACTTTGGCGGAGGAAAACTTCCGCACCATCATTCGCGTCCCCGTCACCGGCGACACGGCGGAGGAGGCTCCGGAAGACGACGAGGAGGAAGAGGACCAGGCACCCCGCAAGGCGGCCCCTCGACCTACAAAGCGTCCCCGCGCCAAAGCTTCCGGCTCTGAAGCCGGAGCTAGCGGCGAGGCCTCCGCCAAGAAGCCGAAGACGACAAAACCACCTCCGCTAGACTCAAGGAAAGCGGAGCGTGCGCGTCTAAGAATGCTCTCGACAGCTGGCCAGGGCACACGCCCCATCATCCCCGGCGCCCCGTAAGTTTCCGAGCATGATGCAATTTTAACTTAGCGAAATTATCTCTTGTCTAAACCCTTTCACTTGTTTGCAGGAATCCGAAAACCGCTGCCACGCGGACCACCAGCCAGGAGCCCATCACAAAATACATGAAGAAATCTCCGGCTGTTGGTCCCTCTACTCCAGTTCCACCAAGCGTCTCCCACCCAACTCCCCAACCGTCGCCCCCTCAGGCTGATCCATCTCCCCCACCTGCCGCAAACACTCCACCGGAAATAATTCCGGTTAGCAGCGGGCATGCGGGCGAAGAAGATCCTAAGGCCAAAGGCCCTGCCCAAGAAGAGGCGGAAAAACAAGGCCAAGGAGAGGTTGAAGTAACTCCTTCCGAGAAAGCTGGAGAGGGCGCTGGCGACATGGTCGTTTTTCCGAAGAACTTTGGAGATCCGGCTGACACCACTTCCACCCCCAAGGCGTATGCCACTAAGTTTTTCAACAAGCTGACTGAAGCGGAGAAGTGGGAGCTTGAACAAGACCTGCTCAACGCCATGCTGAACAACGCCTGGGGGAAGCCTGATTCCAGGACATCGGAAATCCAGGACTTCAAGAAAAACGTTGGCCAGTTCTGCGATCAACTTATCTGCAAGCAAAAGGTACTCCCCAGTAGCCCCCAAGCATGTAGGCGGAAACTCAAAAAGTAGTTAGCGCTTAGATGCTTAGAGAAAGATTACTTCCGGGAAAGTTTTTTAGAATGGACCAGTAGCCCCCAAGCATTATGGCGGAAAAGTTCCGGCAATGATGCTTTAAAAGAAACCATCGCCACAAAGCGGAATTTTTACTCCTGCACTGTTTAAATTTTACAGGAACAGCAGGCGCTGCACTACGAGCTACACAAGAACATTGCCCTGCAGCGCCGCGTTACTCTGAGTCAGGCGGAAAATATCCGGACCCTGAAAGATGAAAATGCAGAACTGGCTAAACAACTGGCGGACACCCAAGGTTGGTTTCCGCCTTCTTCGTCATTAACCAAATTCCGACTTTAGATTTGCTGTTAACTTATGTTATTATAGGCGCATCCTCCTCCCTTGCAACAGCTTCGTCTGAACTTGAGAACCTGCGCTCCTCGTACCAAGAGCTGGAGACAAAACTAAAGGAGGCGGAACTTAAAAGGGAGCAGGCCGAAAAGCAGCTGGCGGAGAGAAACTCCGAGCATATCAGGGAAAAGGGCGAGCTGGAGCTGAAAAAGAATGCTGATAGCGAGACCATCAGGAGGCAGCAAAAAGAGCTCAATGGACTCCGGAAATATATGGAGACGGCGGAGCATCACTGGGACTTGCTCAATGAGAACATCTTGGGTATGATATCGGAACCTTATCAAGATATTTGCTCCGATTTTTTTTACTTTGCGCTCAAATTGCGTGCTTATATCCTGATTATCTTTTATGCAGAGCCGCTTGGGTACCCGGAACAGCGCCAGAATTTGTTCCCGCGGGACGACCTTCTGCAACTCGCGGGCGATGACTGCAAAGATCTCATCTCCGCCTCCCGCAAGATATGCTATAACTTGAACATCAAGAGGAGCCGCACTTGCGACGTGCGCAAGCTTATTGGTAAGATGGATGTTCTGCCAGAGCTGGTGACAGATCTGCAAGCATCTTCAGCCCGAGGTGCAGCTGCAATGGCCTTGACCATGTGCCTAGCACATGCTCTGGGTCTTGAACTTGATGAAGTGACCACGGGCGTTCCTCCGGATGCGGATGTCGGCGCGCTGCTTGATGCAGTGAGCGGCTACGACACCCGTATCGCGCGCAGGATCCGGCACGAGGAATTCTACGACAAGGTCGTCCTCCCTGCGGACGAGCCCTTAGAAGCGGAACTTCAAGAGAAACTCGAGGCCAAGGCGCGACCTGCGGAATCCGGAACCCAGTTTACCTGGACCAGCTCCAAGGATACTCCCCAAGAGGAACCCAAGACCAGCACCGCTGCTTCTGAAGAGAAAGAAAATGAAGAAGACGTGTCTTCTCCGGCCGAAGGCGCCAAGGAAAAGGATCCAGAGGGCAAGACTTCTCCGGCTAAGGGGGAGTGAAAACTTTTATTCCTGCGGGAAAAACAATGCATCATTTTTGGCCCCAGCGAGGGTTTGTAAAAAGACTTTAAATTCTTAAGTAGCTAGGAACGAAACGATTATGCATGGGGCGGAAACACTTATCCTGCTATCCGTTAAATATTATGTGCATGTTTCGTTTTGTGTCGGAAAGCAAGTGCTGACTTCGTTATTTTCCGGCTTGCCCGCTTGACCTTCCACGAGCCGGAAAACCTTAGCCGGAAACGCTCGCCAGCGGCGACGAAGCCCAATGGCAGTCCGTCCATAACCGCGGAAACAAGCCCCCAAGCATAGGTGCCGGAAATCGCTACTAGGAATCCACGAGTTCGCAACAGATAACAACTTAATCAGAAAACTTAAGCTTACGTCCTAAAGGACGATTTTGAAAATCACAACTTTCATACACGCCTAGGCGGAAATATCCAGCCCTGCGGTTTTAGTCGGAAAAACATACACGATCTAAAATGAACAAGTAAAGGAGGTAAAAGACTCAAAGAGTGAACCATAAGCTTTATTTCATTGATCATGTATAACTATTACAGAGTTTATAACTCGGAAAAAATATGCTAAGTGTAGAAAGGACGTAGCTGTGCGATATTCCAAGGGCGATCTGTTTCATCGTAGATGTCATCCGGATCCTCACGCTTGCGTTTCCGGTGCCAGTTAGCAGGTCTATCCCTTAGCTCGCGGAAATCAATAAGGTAGTACGACCCGTTATGAAGCACTTTGCTAACGACGAAGGGTCCTTCCCATGGAGATTGCAGCTTATGGTCTTTCACCTGTCGAAGGCGGAGGACCAGGTCTCCTGCCATAAAGGAGCGTTTCCGAACTCGACGACTGTGATAGCGTCGGAGCTTCTGCTGGTAGATGGCGGAACGCTGGTCAGCTAAGTTCCGAGCTTCCTCGATCAGGTCCACAGATAGCTGTCTGGCCTCGTCAGCCGTTTCTTCATCGTAGGCGGAAACTCGCGGTGAGTCGTGGATGATGTCGGAGGGAAGCACGGCTTCGGATCCGTATACCAGGAAAAATGGGGTAAACCCTGTTGATCTGTTAGGGGTAGTTCGTAAACTCCACAAAACAGCTTCCAACTCGTCAGCCCAAGCTCCGGCTGCTCGTCGCAGCGGTTCTTCAAGGCGCGGCTTAATTCCTGATAATATTAGACCGTTAGCCCATTCAACCTGACCGTTAGATTGTGGATGAGCCACCGATGCAAGGTCCAGTCGGATCCCCATTGTGTCACAATAATCCCTTAACTCTCCCTGAGCGAAGTTTGTGCCATTATCTGTGATTATGCTGTGTGGGATGCCGAATCTCATCACGAGGCTGCAGACGAATTTTAGTGCCGTAGCACCATCGGCTTTTCTCACTGGCTTAGCCTCGATCCATTTGCTGAACTTGTCAACAGCGACCAGGAGGTACTCAAAACCGCCAGGAGATGATCTTTTTAACTTACCAACCATATCGAGCCCCCAGACCGCAAACGGCCAGGTGATAGGTATGGTCTTCAGCTCTTGGGCTGGAGCATTTGGTTGAGTAGCGTAGTACTGACAACCTCGGCAGGTCTTGACTATTTTATCAGCGTCTTCTTTAGCTGTAAGCCAATAGAAACCTAACCGAAAAGCTTTTGCAACGAGTGATCTGGGAGCGGCATGATGCCCGCAATCCCCTGCGTGGATCTCTCTGAGGATTTCAATGCCATCTTGATTGGAGACGCATTTAAGAAATACCCCTGCTGCACTTCGTTTGTAGAGCTGTCCATCAACTATTGTATAGGTTCTTGCTCGTCTGACGATCTGTCGTGCGAGGACCTCGTCCTCTGGCAACTTTTGATCGATGAGGTAATCCAGGAAAGGCTGTGTCCAAGCCGGAATGATAGCCATCACTTCCCTAGCCGGAGACACTGCCACCTCTGGGTTTTCCGGGTTAGCGCCCTTAACTGAGGGTATCCGGAGATGCTCCAGGAAAATGCCAGCGGAATTTGTTTCTCTGCGGATCCGAGCTTGGATAGCATATCTGCCGCTGTGTTGTCGTCTCTTCTGACGTACTTGACTTCGTATCCGAGGAAGCACTTGGCGAGCTCATCAACTTCGTCTCTGTAGGCCGCCATGACGGAATTTCTGGCGTTCCAGGTTCCGGCTACTTGTTGTGCCACCAGGTCGGAATCTCCACAGCATATGATGTGCTTGATCCCAATTTCCTTAGCGATGCGCAGACCGTGTAGTAGGGCCTCATATTCCGCCATGTTGTTAGTAGCTTCGAAGTGGATCTGCAGAACATACTGCAGTTCTTCTCCGGTAGGGGACTTCAGGGTGACTCCGGCTCCTGAGCCTTGATGCTGCTTGGATCCGTCGAAGTGCATGACCCATGTTTCTGGTTCCGGCTCCAGACTTGCATCCGGAGCTTCTGTCCAATCCGCGACGAAATCTGCCAAGACTTGGGATTTAACCGCAGTCCTGGGCTTGTAAGCGATGTCGAAGGCGGATAATTCGATGCCCCATTTAGCCGTACGTCCTGTTGCGTCAGCGTTGTTGAGAATTGTAGACAGCGGAGCCTTGCTCACGATCACATGGATGCTCTTGGAAATAGTGCCTCAACTTCCGGCTACCCAGGAACACTCCATAGGCTAGCTTCTGAAAGTGAGGGTACCTTTGTTTTGACTCCGTCAGCACCTCGCTAATGTAGTAGACAGGTCTCTGGACGTCATATTCATGACCTTCTTCCTTTCGCTCCACCACGATGACGAGGCTGATGACTTTGTTGGTAGCTGCCAGATAAAGGAGCATTGGCTCTGACTCTGCTGGAGCTGCCAAGATAGGTGGGGAGGTGAGAATTTCCTTCAACCCTCGAAGAGCTGCGTCAGCTGCGTCGTCCCAGACAAATTTGTCTGTTTTCTTCAGCAACTTGTACAGAGGTAGCGCCTTCTCGCCAAGACGGCTAACAAACCTACTGATTGCTGCAACACAACCAGTTAGTCGTTGCACATCTTTGAGACAAGTTGGCCTTTTGATGCACAGGATTGCCTTGATCTTTTCCGGGTTAACCTCAATGCCTCTGTGAGAGACTATGAAGCCAAGGAGTTTTCCGGCTAGCACGCCAAAGACGCACTTCAGCGGATTCAACATCATCTTGTACCTACGGAGGTTGTCAAAGGTTTCTGTGAGGTCGCTGATCAAGTCGGATCCTTTCCGGGTTATGACCGCGATGTCGTCGACGTAAGCGTGCACGTTCCGGTCAATTTGGTCCTTCAGGCACCGCTGCATCGTACGTTGGTAGGTAGCACCTGCATTTTTCAAACCAAAGGGCATAGTAACATAGCAGTAAGTACCGAACGGGGTAATGAATGAAGTCGCCTTTTGGTCGGATTCCTTCATCCGGATCTGATGATACCCGGAATACGCATCAAGAAAACACAAGTTCCGCCCCGCCGTCGAATCAATGACTTGGTCAATGCGCGGCAAGGGGAACGGATCCTTCGGGCAATGTTTGTTCAAGCCAGAGTAATCGATGCACATTCTTAGTATTTCAGTGTTCTTTTTGGGTACAAGGACGGGATTCGCGACCCAATCGGTATGGATAACTTCCATTACAAAACCTGCTTCTAGTAACTTTGCTAGATCCATTCCTATGGCGTGGCGCTTCTTATCTCCAAAGCGTCGCATAGCTTGCTTTACTGGTTTGGCCCCCGGATTTATGTTGAGGTAGTGCTCGGTGAGTTCCCTAGGTACTCCGGACATGTCAGAAGGTTGCCATGCGAAGATATCCATGTTAGCGCGGAGGAACTCGACGAGCGCGCTTTCCTATTTGGGGTCCATGTTGGCTCCGACTGAAACCTGCTTGGAAGAGTCACCTGGAATGAGGTCATGCTTCTTGGTTTCTATCGCGGGCTTGAAGGAGGTTTTCTGCTCGGAGATCTGCTTCTTGGTGGTCTGCATCTCAGTCGGATCCACCGCGGCTCTGTAGCCTTTCAGCTCTTCTCCGGATATCACAGACTCTGCGAAGGCGGCTTCGCCTAACTCGCACTCATGAGCCTTTTTGTAGTCTCCGGATACGGTAATCATACCTTTAGGACCCGGAATCTTGAGCTTGTTGTAGATGTAGCACGCTCTTGCGTGGAACTTGTGGTAGGTGGGCCTGCCGAAGATGACGTGGTAGGAGCTCTTGAAGGGCACAACTTCAAACGTGATCTTCTCTTCGCGGAAATTATGAACATCGCCAAAAGCCACGGGAAGTGTGATGCTGCCGAGGGAGTTTGCCTTCTTACCCGGAACCACACCATGAAACTCAGTGGTGCTGTGTTTGAGCTGTTCCTTGGTGAGGTTCATCCGCTCTAGAGTCTCCAGGTACATGATGTTCAAGCTGGCTCCGCCATCCATGAGGCACTTGGAGAAGTCATACCCGTCTATGCGGGGACTTACAACCAAGGCGTAGCATTCCTTTGGCACAATTGCGGGATGATCCCTCCGATCAAATGTGCACGGAATTTCCGACCACCTGACGTACTGCGGCACAGCCGGAACTATGGCGTTCAGGATCCGGGTAGCTGACTTGGAGGCGTACTGTTGGGGTTCCGAGGAAAGTGTGGTAAGCCCCCACGCTCTTTTTGTTGAATGGATTGGATTTACCTGCGGCTCCTGCCTTGGGATCCGGCGAGTTATCATCCTCATCCATCGCCTCGGAACTATCGTCCTCCTTGTCTTTGTTCTTGCCCTTGCCACCTTTTCCGCGAGGGCGGTGCTTCCGGGCGCGCTTGTATCCGGCCTCCGGGTCGTTCTTTAGATCATTGACCCACTTGCAGTTGCGGTTGGTATGAGTGGACTTCCCTGTAACCGGATCCAGATGGGCCAGGCAGGGCATGTCTCTGTACTCCTCATAGGTTTGCGGGGCGCGGGATCCGGCAGCAGTGACCTCGGAGGTATGCTGCTGACCCCTGCCGGCTCCGCCTCCGCGTCCGCGTCCTCTTCCGCCTCCTGGACCTCCGCGTTGAAACGCCATGGCGACCATCTCGGATCCGCCACTCTTCTGGTCATCAGGGTTCTTGCGCTTATGGCTGCTGCTGCCGCCGTTGTCACGGTTCTTCTTTTGTTGATGCAGGGGGATTGCTGTGGCTGCGAGGTCACCGCCTGCGTCGTCATCGGCGGCAGTGTGGTCGCTGGCGATGGTGATCATGTCGTCCAACGTCAGTTGATTTGCATTGACCATGCAAGTTAGCTTGTGTCGCAGCAATCCTCCTCGCTGCAAGCCCCCAATGAAAGCGTGCATTGCTGTGCGGTTGTCGACGTTCTCGCACTCGTTTCTGCATGCCAACCATCGGGTGAGGAAGTTCCTCGATGTTTCGCCCTTCTTCTGGATGCATGCCTGCAGGTCGCTTGTTGTGGCAGGTCTCTTGTAGGTGCCCCTGAAGTGTTTCTCAAAAGCGTTCTTCAGGTCGAACCAGCAAAAGATGGAGTTCTTCTCAAGGTCGCTGAGCCAGATCCGGGCTGGACCTACAAGGTACAACTGAAGCATGCGGCAGGCGATGTTAGGGGTTCCTCCGGCGAAGGTTACAGCATTATAGTAATCCTCAATCCAGGTATCCGGCCTTTCGGTGCCATCATAATGCTTCAGATTTCCGGGTAGCTTGAGGTTCATCCTTGGCTTTGGTTCCTCTCGAATCATCCTGCCAAAGCACTTCGGACCAATGTAGTCGGTTCTGTACTCGTTAAGGCGGTCCCGCGCGTCGCGCGAGCCGTGGCGAGGAGATTTTGAGCGAGAGCGAGATCTCCGGCCATTGCCTCCGCCTCCACCTCCGCCGCCACCGCTAGGTGGTGGTGAGGGAGACCTGCGAGGTGGGCGGTCTGACCTCTTGCTTCCGCCATCTGAATCTCCTCGGCCTTCCTGGTGCTGGCTCCGGCTCCTGTGGCTGCCTTCGCCTTGGCGCTGGCTGCCCTGGTCGTTCCGGCGAAGCTCCGAATCACGGCTCCGGCGAGGCTCTGGGTCCCGGCTTCGGCGAGGTTCTGGACCGCGGTCCTCATTCCGACTCCTCCTGGGCTCGGGCTCATGAACAATGTTCTGGTTCCGGCGAGGTTCCGGCGAGCGCTCCCTGTTTCTGTTTCTTGGTAGCACGTTGTCGCGGATAACAATCCCACCATGCCCAGGGGGCCTGGTGTTTCCGGCTGGACTACGGCGGCGAGGGGGTCGCGGGTAACCGTTGGGCGGAGGAGAGGGGTTGCGGTATTTGTCTCGTCCAGAGTACATCGCATCCTTTCCCTTTCTTGGATCTGACGGTGGCGTCTTTGATGGTACGGGGATTGGATTTGGGTGTTCCCTGGCTTTCCTTCTGCGCTCCGAGGATCCGGTGTGTGATTCGTCATCGGGTCGCCGATCAGCGCGGGCGTCCTTCTGCGCGGTAGATAAACAGATATCCGGATTGGATTCCAACCTGCGCGAAGTATCCGTCTTGCTTTGCTGCTGCATTGCTGAAGCGACGAGAGTGCGAAGATAGTTGATATCAACCTCTTCGTCCTTCTTCTGCAGTAGTTCCGCAGCTTTTAGCATGTTGTCCTTTGGGCTTTCGAGCGGCTGGTGCTCTGCGGGCGTGTTGAAGGGTATCCTGCGAGGCGGAATTGCTTCTCTAACAATTCGATCGGCCTCCGCCTGTGCATAGATCATCTTTACTTCCCACTCAGCCCTCATGCTCTTGACTTGCTCGAGTGTGGCAGCAATCTCGCGGTCCTGTCTGTCGAAGTTTTCCGCCCAGGCTGCATGATCTGCCCTCCCTACCTTTAACGCAGCTTCGGTATCGGCGAGCTTCTTGGCTGTGGCCAGCATCTCCTTTCTGGTGGTTTCTAGAGCCTCCAGATCTGCGGCGTCGCCCGGGGTTATAGGTGTGTTAAGAACTGCTCGCGCGGCCACCTCCTCTGCTGACAGGATTTCCTCCGAGGAAGAATTCCTTTGGGGTCGTACCCGAGACATTGGAGATCCTTGTTGGGATGGTTGAGGGTCAGATTGGCTGGTTGGTTCTTCAGATCCAGTTTGTCCCAGCGCTGCTACCGTTGCGAGAACCTGCTTAGGCTGGGCGGAGTCGACTTCAGGCTGATCACTGTATCCGTATTCCCTTATCTTGCGAACGAAGTCATCAGATTCCGTGGAGGGGGTATCTCCGGAAATTGGGCTCAGGTTGCCCAAAATCGACTCTTCAACCGGAGTCTCGCTCTCTCCGACAAGCTCAGCCTGATCCGGATCCGCGTTGTGTTCCGGTGCCTCTTCCTGCTCAGGACCAGCTCCGTCTTCTTGAGGGGCGGTTCCGGCGGTATGGGCCAAGAAGTGTACGAAGTGGCACCTCTGCTTTTCTAACACCTGGGAGACCCAGGCGGATCTGCATTGGTCTTCCACCTTTGTTTCCTGCTCAGGGGTGGATTGGGTGGGCTTTGAAATTTCCAGATCCAAGGCGGAATCTTCCTTGGGAAGCTCCTGCGTCTCAGATCGGATCTTCGCGACAGCGTCCAGCTCTGCGGCGGTCGCGTCTGCGCTACTTACCAGTGGGTTTCCGTCGGAATCGACGGTTTCCCCGATGAAGATGTGAATGCCGCCAATTGGGATGATGGAGAGCTTGACGGGGTTTGTCCTAGCCGGAATCCAGCACTCATCCGGAGGGACGATCGGCAGATTCCCGGCGTAAAGGACGCGTCCCACAGCGATGGTGTCGTCGTAGCTTCCCATGGCGGAACCCTCCCGGTTCCGGCCTCCAGACGCCACAGGCCCCACGGTGGGCGCCAACTGTCGTTGCCTAATCGACGGTACCCCGGAGGAGGGATCCTCACGAGGGGGAGAAGAAGTAGGGGCCATAGGGCGGAGTGCACACGGGACGGTGGTACGCGAGTTACCCAGCTTCGGAACACCTGCACGATGACAGGGCCTACTGCTGCTTGTCTGGAATTATCTGGGCGCTTTCGCGTTGTTACAATGAGTTGTGGTTGTCCCTCTAGGGGTCCCGGGATCCGGCTTATAAAGGCGCACGGATCTAGGGTTTACATGGAGAGTCCTAGCCGGATTACAGATAGCCTAGCTACGGTACAATATCTTGCCGTGCACGTCACGGATCCGCCTTCCATACACGTCGTACTGGATCCGGGTTCCTCATGGACCTCCATGGATCCGGGTTACTCCTAAGGTCGGTACGGATCCGGCCTGCTGATCCTGGGCTGGACTTCTTCCTTCATGATCAACAGCAACTGGGCCGCCCGATGGGCCACATGCCTCATCACCGTCTTTGGGCCACCCGGGCTTGCCGGATCTAGGCACTGTCGATGGTACACCCATGAAGTATACCCACAACACTTAGAGCTTTCACTCTCCTTGATCATGTTGCATCATACTCCTCTCTTGATCCTTGAAAACTTCCTCCACACCAAACTTAGAACAACTCATTAGAGGGTTAGCGACAATAAAAATTAACATGTTCAGAGGTGACACAATCATTCTTAACACTTCTGGACATTGCATAAAGCTACTGGACATTAATGGATCAAAGAAATTCATCCAACATAGCAAAAGAGGCAATGCGAAATAAAAGGCAGAATCTGTCAAAACAGAACAGTTCGTATTGACGAATTTTATCGAGGCACCAGACTTGCTCAAATGAAAATGCTCAAATTTAATAAAAGTTGCGTACATATCTGAGGATCACTCACGTAAATTGGCATAATTTTCTGAGTTACCTACAGAGAAAACAGCCCAGATTCGTGACAGCAAAGAAATCTGTTTCTGCGTAGTAATCCAAATCTAGTATGAACTTTTCTATCAACGACTTTTCTTGGCACAACAAAACACTAAACTAAGATAAGGAGAGGTTGCTACAGTAGTAAACAACTTCCAAGACACAAAATAAAAACAAAGTACTGTAGGTAAAAACCATGGGTTGTCTCCCATAAGCGCTTTTCTTTAACGCCTTTCAGCTAGGCGCAGAAAGTGTGTATCAAGTATTATCAAGAGACGAAGTATCAACATCATAATTTGTTCTAATAATAGAATCAAAAGGTAACTTCATTCTCTTTCTAGGGAAGTGTTCCATACCTTTCTTGAGAGGAAATTGATATTTTATATTACCTTCCTTCATATCAATGATAGCACCAACAGTTCGAAGAAAAGGTCTTCCCAATATAATGGGACAAGATGCATTGCATTCAATATCCAAGACAACAAAATCAACGGGGACAAGGTTATTGTTAACGGTAATGCGAACATTATCAACTTTCCCCAAAGGTTTCTTTGTAGAATGATCAGCAAGATTAACATCCAAATAACAATTTTTCAGCGGTGGCAAGTCAAGCATATTATAAATTTTCTTAGGCAGAGATAGCAACCAATCTTTAGCTCTTCCTCTTAATGAGAAAGGGAACAATTTTAATTTTATAATGTCACCATCTACATCTTTATACTTTTGCATTTCACATAATTCAACAAAATTATTAAGATGGGCAGCAGCATCATCAGAACTAACACCAGAAAATTGCTCTCGCATAACAAGATTCAGTAAAGCAGGTTTAATTTCAAAGAATTCTGCTGTAGTAGCAGGTGGAGCAATAGGTGTGCATAAGAAATCATTATTATTTGTGGTTGTGAAGTCACACAACTTAGTATTTTCAGGGTTGGCCATTTTAGCAACAGTAAGTAAAGCAAACTAGATAAAGTAAATGCAAGTAACTAATTTTTTTGTGTTTTTGATATAGCGAACAAGATAGCAAATAAAGTAAAACTAGCAACTAATTTTTTTGTATTTTGATTTAGTGCAGCAAACAAAGTAGTAAATAAAACTAAGCAAGACAAAAACAAAGTAAAGAGATTGGGAAGTGGAGACTCCCCTTGCAGCGTGTCTTGATCTCCCCGGCAACGGCGCCAGAAAAAGAGCTTGATGGCGTGTAACTCACACGTTCGTTGGGAACCCCAAGAGGAAGGTATGATGCGCACAGCAGCAAGTTTTCCCTCAGAAAGAAACCAAGGTTTATCGAACCAGGAGGAGCCAAGAAGCACGTTGAAGGTTGATGGCGGCGGGATGTAGTGCGGTGCAACACCAGGGATTCCGGCGCCAACGTGGAACCTGCACAACACAACCAAAGTACTTTGCCCCAACGAAACAGTGAGGTTGTCAATCTCACCGGCTTGCTGTAACAAAGGATTAACCGTATTGTGTGGAAGATGATTGTTTGCAGAAAATAGTAGAACAACGATCTTCAGAGATTGTATTTCAGTATAGAGAATTGGACCGGGGTCCACAGTTCACTAGAGGTGTCTTTCCCATAAAATAAACAGCATGTTGGGTGAACAAATTACAGTTGGGCAATTGACAAATAAAGAGGGCATGACCATGCACATACATATTATGATGAGTATAGTGAGATTTAATTGGGCATTACGACAAAGTACATAGACCGCCATCCAGCATGCATCTATGCCTAAAAAGTCCACCTTCAGGTTATCATCCGAACCCCCTCCAGTATTAAGTTGCTAACAACAGACAATTGCATTAAGTATTGCGCGTAATGTAATCAGTGACTATATCCTCGAACATAGCACCAATGTTTTATCCCTAGTGGCAACAGCACATCCACAACCTTAGAACTTTCTGTCACTGTCCCAGATATCAATGGAGGCATGAACCCACTATCGAGCATAAATACTCCCTCTTGGAGTTACAAGCATCTACTTGGCCAGAGCATCTACTAGTAACGGAGAGCATGCAAGATTATAAACAACACATAGACATAACTTTGATAATCAACATAACAAGTATTCTCTATTCATCGGATCCCAACAAACGCAACATATAGGATTACAGATAGATGATCTTGATCATGTTAGGCAGCTCACAAGATCCGACAATTAAGCACAATGGGGAGAAGACAACCATCTAGCTACTGCTATGGACCCATAGTCCAGGGGTAGACTACTCACACATCACTCCGGAGGCGACCATGGCGGCGTAGAGTCCTCCGGGAGATGAATCCCCTCTCCGGCAGGGTGCCGGAGGCGATCTCCTGGATCCCCCGAGATGGGATCGGCGGCGGCGGCGTCTCTGGAAGGTTTTCCGTATCGTGGCTCTCGGTACTGGGGGTTTCGCGACGGAGGCTTTAAGTAGGCGGAAGGGCAGGTCAGGAGGCGGCACGAGGGGCCGCGCCGCCCTAGGGTGTGGCCACCTCGTGGCCCCACTTCGTCTCCTCTTCGGTCTTCTGGAAGCTTCGTGGCAAAATAGGACCCTGGGCGTTGATTTCGTCCAATTCCGAGAATATTTCGTTACTAGGATTTCTGAAACCAAAAACAGCAGAAAACAGCTACTGGCACTTCGGCATCTTGTTAATAGGTTAGTTCCAGAAAATGCACGAATATGACATAAAGTGTGCATAAAACATGTAGATAACATCAATAATGTGGCATGGAACATAAGAAATTATCGATACGTCGGAGACGTATCATGGCTTCATGCAATGTGTCATTAATTATGTAGTAGACTCATATTGCTTTGAGATGTGTGATGTTATGGTAACATACATAGCTAGTTACCACCCCACTCTCATTCTTCTTTTATTGTCATGCCATGTCACCAAAATACCTTGAGATGTGTGATGTTATCACCTATGTTACCCCCACTATGAGCAGTCTTAGAGTATCTCCAGTCGCGTCCCCCAAAGAGCGCCAGATTGAGCGTTTGGGGGACATGTTTTGTTCGTGCCGCGTTTGGGGGACGTCGCTCCCCAGTCGCGTCCCCCAAACGCCGCCCCCAAACATTAAAAATACTTTTTTGGCATTTTTAATTCAATTTCCACAAACTAAAACATAATTGGGAACGTGGTTTACAGGAAGACACAGTTTGGAACATGGTTTTCCACAAACTAATACATAATTTGAACCATGGTGGACACAAATATAAAATTTTGCAAAAAAACTAAACCTAACTAGGCCGTGCATCGAAGGTTTCATGTGTTCGCTGCTAAGAAAGAACACTCGAGGGCACACCCAGTCACCCAAACTGGAAAATCCAGCGTGAGGATGGTGCCCTTGTTGGTTCTACCGATGAGGCGAACATCCAGAAACTTCCGTGCACGTATTCGTTGCGAAGAAACAACACTCTTCATCATGTCGTCCTCCTCCTCGGTGTTGTCGCCATGGTAGTCCCGGCGGCAGCGCGTCTCGTCGAAGACCTTGACGCTCATGTCCCTGTCGCCGAAGTAGGAGAACAGGAGGATGAAGCCGGCTTCGAGGCTGTGGTGGCGCGCGAACTTCTCCCAGCCGATGTTGAGGTACATCTTGCCGCGTGCGTCGTAGATCACGTCGACGATCCACCGGTAGTAGCCGCACACGGCCTCCCGCAGATGCATCGTGCGCGGGTGGTCGTCGCCGGCGACGTACTCGGCGAAGGAGTCCGACAGCCTCTAGATGCCGCGTGGGTCGCCCTTGAGGACGAGGACGAACTCGAACAGCACGGACCCCTCCACATCCATCTCCGGCGATGAAGACGACGGCGTGGCAGACGACAGCGAGCGTGACGCTCTGCCACAGCCACGACCACGACCACGGCCGCGAGCTCGACCTCCGCCTCTACCAGACATGGCGTCGTCTCTTGTTGAGATGGTGACGGCTAGTGTTGGGGAGAGAGGCGCTAGGGTTTGTGTGTGATAGGGACGATGAGAGACGGCCCTTTTTTATAGGCCGGAGGGAGGCGGGGGAGCGGTGACGCTCATTAACGCCGGCACGTAGAGCTAGGCGCGACGAGAAGCGTCGCTGCGCCTCTGCGGGAACTGCACCATCGCTGCGGGAACTGCACCGTCGCTGCGCCAATAACTTCCGTCGCAAGGTAGGCGGCGGTTAGGTTAAAATTTATTGTGCCGCTGACGGGTTGGCCCTGCCACTCCCCGCCTCGCTTTTCGTTGTGTCCGGCGTCCCCGGTGCGTCTCTGTAGGGCGGGGACGGGATCGAGACGGACACCGTATCGGGACGCGCCGAACAAAAATAAGCTTAGAACCGTTTTTGGTCCGGCGCGCCCCAAATTGCTTTGAGGGACGCGCGATGCTCTTAGCCCTAGCCTAGGGAGTACGGCACAAATATCATATTCCGAGCTTCCCATCCATGTTTTCCACAAAATGTACACATGTGTTCTCAATTGAGACCGACGGCAGCCAGCGTGTGGACACCACTAAAGACATCAAGAGAGTCCACTAGGCCACGATTTGCCTAACAAATGTACTAGTACTAGCAACGACTTGTGACTAGATTATTGGCGAGAAGGCCTGCAGCGCGTCACCGCTGTCGTCATCGTCTGCGTCTGGAATGGATTTGTGCGGGGAAAACGCACTGAGCACGTCAACCAGATAAACTAGCACTTAATATGCGGGGAGAGAGAATGTGAGAGATGCGTGCACTGTTGGGTGTGATAGGATTTATTTTTATTTTGCTAGCAAACGTGATCGGATAACTATCAACTACTCCTAATAAATAATAAATACAAAAAGAGCAGCAATCACATCACCTAATTGAGAGGCACGTGCTGGAGATGGTAGTGATCTAAAGCAACAAATATCTAATCTAAATACCAAAAAAAAGTCACATTATAAGCTGGAGTATAATTTACACCGGTAGAAGAAACTGATTCCTTTTTCGCAATTCACGAGTCTTATTGACTGTCTTCTCTAGGTAGAGCCACAAGATACGTGTATGTATGCGTACAGCAGTCGCAGGCCAATGTTTTGTAGGGAGTGGCATTCAACAAATAAATAAACCAATCGATCTCTCTTCCTAGCTAATACTGTACTAATATACCACGTATGTGCGTGTGTATATGCAACAAAACACCTGTACGTACACTACAAGGCAAGCGTACACGTATACGCTACGGCCGTGCACGTACACGTATCCGGCATGGTGGAACGAAGAGCTTGAGCTAAAGCTTAGCTTAGCAGAGGAGCGACTTGACGAACAGGTCGTCCCGGGGCTCGTCCTTGGTGCGCTGGAACGCGCCGCCGTACCCGGCCGCGGGGTTTGTGAGCATCTCCAGGGTGTAGGGTCCCTGCCCGGTAGCCGCCGGCCGGATGGGCCCCGAGCTGATCTCGGACGACGACGCGATCGGCAGCGCGCGGCTGGCGCCGGCGCCGCGGCCGACCGGCACGTCGTGGTTGTGCTTGCCCTCGTAGGTGGTGATGACCGCGCGGTTGTCGTGCGACGCCCGCTCGACGTGCTTCCGCACCGGGCAGCCCACGGTGGTGCACTTGTAGTAGCTCCTCGGGTTGGGGTTCCCCTTGACGACCTTCTGGCCGTACTTCCTCCACCTGAAGCCGTCGTCGAGTATGTCGATGTCGCTGAGCGTCTGCACGACGAGCCTGGGCTCGCGCACGGGCTTGCCGCCGGCGCCCCCCGCGCCGCCGGAGCTGCCTTCGTTGTCCGCGTCCTCCTTCCAGCGCTTGGCTTCGGGCTCGGCGCCGTCGCTGCGCTGCGAGCCGTTGTCGGCGTCGTCGTCGCCGAAGGTGACCGAGGAGTGCTCGGGCGTGGCGCCGGAGTGCTCGGGCCCGTCCTCGGCGCGCGCGACGGCGGCCGCGCATGCCGAGGAGGAGGAGGAGTTGCGGCGCGTGGAGAGCGGCTTGGGGTGGTCGTGCGCGCCCTTGTAGACGATCTGCGTGATGCGGCCGTCGGCGAGGGAGCGCTCGACCTTCTTCTTCATGGAGCAGTTGGCGTAGGTGCACTTGTAGTAGCTCCGGGGGTTCTCGCTCCCCTTCACCTGCTTCTGCCCGTACTTCCTCCAGTTGTACCCGTCCTCGAGCTGCTTGTTGCTGTTGGTGTTGCCGCCGGAGCTCTTGGTGCTCGCTGGGATGCTCTTGCTCACTTCCACCACTTTCTGTTGTTCCTGCACAAGCGTATCCATCTTGTGTCAGCTGCTGCATACTTAAAATTGAGCTACATAACGAGAATTATGTGTGTGTTTGTATGTGTGTACCTTGAAGGACGGGAAAGAGTTTGTTTGAGAGGTGGCGGCGGCGTTGGAGTTGACTGCGTGGAAGGAGAAGTCGGCGAAGCTGTTGTCTCCTCTGCTGAGCTCCTCTTGCTGGGAGGCGATGAGATCTTTCCAGTCGTATTTCTGCGCCGGGATCGCGCCGGTGGTCGGAGACGCCAAGATCTGATAAGACAGATACAAGGAACAACTCAAATCAGTACTGCTGCTGCTAACAGTTAGTGCATACTTATCAAAGAAGAAGAGAAGGGATGATGGGATGCGCACGTTAGAGTAGTTGAGGAGGACGGGGGAGTCGAGCAGCTCGGCGGGGCTGAGACCGGCGGGGATGGAGAAGTAGGAGAAGGGCGAGCCGGGCGGCGGCGGCGAGATGGGCAGGCTGGGGGGCTGCGCGGACTTGAACTTGGGCACCCCGCCCCTGCTCCCCTGGCTGAACCCCCTCGGCGAGCGCCGCTCCCCGTCGCTGGGGCCAGAGCCGGAGAGAAGATCGGTGAAGGAGGTGATGAAGTTGGGCGGCGTGAAGGTGAAGGCTGCGTGGTCGAGGCTCCCCGCGGAGGACGCCATGGCGATCGTCTGGACGGGAGGGGATTGGGAGCGGGGGTGTGATGTGAATTGAGGACTGGAGTGGTTGCTCGCTCGGTGGCGCCTTAAGTAGCTGCCGCCGGTAGTGGGCGAAAGTGCCCACTTGCGACAGGCGTGCGAAGCTTCTGGTCACTGACACGCGGGGGCGGGGCGGGCTGGAATGTGAACGTGGTGTTTAGGGTTGTTTCCGCGAAGGGGGTTTTGGGTCAAAGCTCGTGCGGTTTTGACCAGTCAGCCGGGGCGGCGTGGTTCGGCGAAGGGAGTCGAGGCGAGCATGGGACGGGCGTTTCCGGGAAAGGAAGGCCGTGGGTCCCGAAGGATAACGGGGTGGCCTTCCGTGTTCCCACGACGATAGCAGAGTTGCCCATCATGCATGGTGAAGCAAGTGGAGTAGCTTTGTAACGCGACGTTTTGGGCTAATTGGCGATTACACGAGTGGCGGCTCACGCACGCACCTCGTACTACCATGTCATCCACATCCTTTTTTTTAAACAAACTTGTACTGCTGTGGTTTGGCTTCGACCAAAGTCAAATTCCATGCTTCCTCTGTATCCAATCCCCTGTCGCAGATCTATCTACTCGCATTTTAGGTATAGAAATCTAAAGAAATCTTTGACACTTAATTTGTAACAAAGAAATCATAATTTAACCAAATACGTTATTAGAAAAATATCAAAATCTATAATACCAAATGCATCATGGTCCTAACAATATGTATTTACTTTCTTATTTTATCAGTGTAAGACCTTTCAGATATTGTAAAGTGGATTAGCTACGGATTGTCCAAGAGGTTGTTTTTTGAATGTTAGCAGGAGAACTGCTAAATTCATTGCTATTTCTTTTGCTAAATTCATTGCTATATCTCCGTGTCTATTGTGGGTTAAAATTTGAGTAAAGTTTTATATCTCCATGTCTACGACGTCCACTATGGGTTACTGAAGAAAATGGATTAGGGATAGTAAATAAAATAGCTTCATAAGAAAGGTTAATGTTTATCTTTTCTACTCTTGGAATAATTAATATCATAAATTTATAATACTAATTATAAACTAAAATCAACAGCATTTCTTACAAAAGAAAATGGACTAGCTAGGGTCCTTGGGTCCAATTTGGAAACATCCTGACAAAAATAACAAGCTTTGATATGAGAAAACATGACAAATTCTATGGTTTAAGTGAATGATTGTCAAAAACGATCATGTCATGTTGCCAACGTACTACCATTTACGCAGGTATGAAGCAAATATAATACTCCCACTAAGTCCATGTAATCCACTGTACGTCTTATACATTAGATACAGAGCATTGTCTTACCTTCTATGACATGTAATTGGGGATCGGTCACACTCACACCGTCTATCCCTTTTTCAACGGGGTAATCACCAGGGCATTGTGTACTTGTGAAACCCTAGCCAATCGGCACCTCTGAAAGAAACTACCTCATGCGATATTTCCAATCTTTTGTTGTAGATAGTCCGAATTCATAGTCAAACCTATCAGCCAACATCATTATGGAAGCCAGGATGGCGGCCGACGTCTCCTTCATCACGCGTGACAGCCATCGCCTTCTTACTCGTGTGCGGGGTCTGTAGCGCCATGGAAGCTCGCACCAGCAACAACAATTTCCTTTGCCACAACATCGTCTTTGCTGGGCCGCAACCCTCCTAATGTGCGTAAGCAAGTACCCGCGGCAAAACATCCCTCAATCTGCAGCGACGCTCCTCTTTTCCTTGATAATTGTCAGATAGAGATTAGTGCATGGGAAGTGTGATTTCCACCTATGTTTCATATCGTTGAGTTTTTTCTCTCTCCTTTTTTCTTCTTTTTTCTAAAAAAATGTGCAACTCAAACCTTTTTTGATACAAGTTGCACTTTTGTAAAGAAATGCACACCTCCAATTGATTCCAATACAAATAGATGTGCAAATAGCAACCGTGTGTGATGCGGGGTGGCCTTCGGTCACCTCCACACCAAGACCAACAAGTCCCGCAAGTGGACCGATGACACGAGCCCGAGTTAAAGCTCTACATGATGAGGTGAACTCGCTCCTCACCACCCTTGATCTTGGTACCCCTTTGGATGGATTGCTACCTCATGCCGACGTGCTATGTGTCATTAGGTACAAGGCGCATCAAGACCCCGGAGAGGAGGAGACGCCAAGGTCAAGGGAGGGAGAGAAGCAGCTGGACATGGAGATGATCATGAAGCCGAAGCCGACGTCGCTCGAAGCACTCCAAGGAAGAGACGGACGCTGGCCGGTCCAGGACCCGGTCAGACCGGACCCACAACCGGACGCCCCGGTCACAGGCCCGATCAACCGGGCGCCAACCGGCGCAGCTCCCTCGTACCGGACGAAGACCGGAAACTTCGCAGATTCCCGGTTTGCGCCCGGTCGACCGGACCCAGGACCGGACAGCCCGGTCACAGGCCCGGTCAGACCGGATCCAAACCGGATCTGACGGGAAAGACCCACCAAACTGCCTTAACTTATCCATTCGCGTACCTGTTCGCCCTTGCTGGCCATGTGTGCCTATATAAGTAGCCTGGACCCCTCCTTTACCCTTTAGACTTGTTTTGAACTCAAACCTACCTTTGAACTTAGTCTCCCTTGGGTATCATCCCTCTGTAATCAAGGCACCTTGGTTGTTGATTTGGATCTTGTTGAGTGAGATTCTAGTACAAGCTACTCTCTCTCCCTCATCAAGCTCTTCTTCTCCAACCCCAATCTCTCTCCGGGAATTCTGTCGCGCGCCTCTTCCTCGGAGATTCTATTGGCGTGGTCCATCGAGCCACGGGGGTAAGTATCGGGTGTATCGGGTTGGTGTGCGTGTGTGTGAGTCTCGGAGTTCCTCGTGTTCGTCGTGTTCTTCGTGTTCTTCGCGCTCTCCCACCTCTTCCCTTGGATTTCGGGGTCAAGCTGCGAGATCGGGCCACACACGGGGTCTTAGACCTCATCATATGGTATCAGCAGCTCTTGGTTACCGCGGATTTGACCCTCCACCCACCCGATTTCGTTTCTAGAAAATTTTCCAAAAAATCCCCCAAAATAGCCCCAAATTGCCTCTTGACCGATCTGTGATTTGGTTGCGTTTTGAGTGGTTTTGGTCCGTGGATCTGGTGTTGTTGTGCTTGATCTACTATTTCCCCAACTTTGAGCCTCCAATTCCATCGTTTCCCGTCGATTTGCTCTTTTGGATTTGGTTTGGGGAAGAACAGGAGAGAGAAATAGCGAATTCGTGAAACCCGGTTGAGAACCCGGTCAACCGGACCCCAGACCGGACGAGCCGGCCCAGAACCCGGTCGACCGGGCGGCAACCGGATCCATCCGGTCCTCGGTCCGGTCCAACCGGCCCCAAACCGGGCGCAGCACCGCGCCCTCCTTCGAGCTCGATTTCCGGCGACAACCACCATCACCACCACCACCATCATCGCAGGTATAACTTGCAGCTTTCCCCTTGTAACCCCTCTTCCTTTTGCGATCTATCCCATCGAGCATTGCTTGTTTAGTGTTGCGAGACATTGCACATGGCCCCGCATTGTGAGGTGTGTGTGTCGTGTTGAGTAAAGCATCCAAGCAAACACTCGTGTGGCAAGATAGCAAAAGCGAGGCTAACGCTAACATAGTGCGTGAAAAAGCCCCAAAAACACAAAAAGAGTGCGAGTAGCACCATACATCCATACATCCATACATCCATACATACAAAAGTGTCCAAGTGCCACCAAAGATACAAACGAGTGCAAGTGCCACCATATACAAAAGAGAAAAAGCTTTTAAGCAAAAGAGAGATACGAGAACAGAGGCCGCGTGTGAATCTTGTTGTCTCTTCCTTTGCAACCGAAGCTTTGGCTCTCCTTCTGTTAGTGTGACACCGAGCACTTATACATACACTTTTCCGCTCACTTTTGGTTGCACTAACCCCGCTTATCCCGTGTGTGTGTTCCACAACTTTTCCGTGTTTATAGTGATCCTCACATTGACATTTGGATTTTTGGACCTTACCCACTTTTAACAACATACTCGATCTTGGATTTGTCTTTTGGCTTTCCACAACACTCGCCTAACACCATATTTGCTAGCTTTGCGTGTGGTTTTGCGTGTGTCCCGATACACTTGATCTTGCTTTTGACTTGGTGGATTGCCTCAATACTATCTTACCTTGGTAAGAGTGCGAGGTAGTCTCCTTCCACTAACATACACAACATAGTTCTTGTCTTTCCATCATGGATAGGAACGGAGATACCACAAGGGATGAAGAAATCCTCCGCAACACTGAGAGGTTGGCTACTCAACACAACCTATGGACGCAACGACAAGAGTTCAAGGAGCAACTCATCCTCTTCGAGACGCGCATCGATGAGCAATACGATGAGGTGGCTCACAACTTCTCCGCCGTGAACCAAGACTTGGCTCTCCTTCGTGAAGCTACGGACAACTTGAATGGCCAAATGGCGGCCAATGATGCGAACATGGAGCGGCGCATGGATAGCCTCGAGCGCGCCATCACCAACTTGGGTCGTCATCGCCGACACCGCTCTACTTCATCGTCATCAAGCTCGCCACAAGATTACTACTCTCATGGTGGCCTTTCGTCCTCAAGCTCGTCCTCAAGGCATGAAAACCATCATCGACCTCATCGCCCACAAGCTCGTCATGAAGACTCTCGCTCCAACTCTAGGCGCGGAGAAATCCATCGTCATGCTCGCCCACATGAGCGTCCTCCACAAGACCAAGTCCTACAACAAGATCGTCACCAAGCGGATCGCCATGCCCACCATGGGCGTGACGGCCAACCCCAAGACCAAGGTCCTCAAGATCCACCTCGACGAGACCTCCGGCGCCATCCTCGCCATGATCAACGTGGAAGAGGAGATCCACCACATGATCAAGATGAGAGGGCCAACAATGAGCCTCGTCAACAACCTCGACAAGATCTTCAACAACATCATCACCGTGAGCCAAGTGAAGCTAGTGTCCAACTTCAACGCCGACCCAATGCTATGGTTGGTCGTGCAAGACTCCCTATCCCACCTCAAGCCGCAAGAGAAGAAGGCATCCGTCCTCGCCGAAGAAACTTAGAGGATGAAGAGAACATGTTCGGAAGGCTCAAGTTCACCATGCCAAAGTTCAAGGGTGAAGAAGATGCCGAGGCCTACCTCTCATGGGCACTCGGTTGACAAGATATTCCGCATCCACAACTACTCCGGTGCCAAGAAAGTGGCTATGGCGTCTCTTGAGTTTGAGGATTATGCAAACACTTGGTGGGAGCAAGTACTCACTCTTGGGGAAGAAAAGGGTGAACCTCCAATTGACACTTGGGAAGAGATGAAGAAAGAGATGCATGCTCGCTTTGTCCCAACTCACTACATGACCGACCTCTTCAACAAGCTCCAAAAGTTGAAGCAAGGCACCAAGACCGTTGAGGAGTTCTACAAGGAGATGGAGCTCACTATGATGCGAGCCAACATCCAAGAGTCCGAGGAACAAACCATTGCTCGTTTCTTCAATGGCCTCAATTACCCCATCAAGAGAATTGTGGAGTTCCAACCATACTCCAACATGGTTGAGTTGGTCCACAAAGCATCGAAGGCCGAGCGCCAAGTGATTGAGGACATCAAGTACTCCAAGGCCAAGACCTATTTCTCCTCCAAGCTCGCTACATCAACTCCTCCTACTACATCAACTCCTCATACTACAAGTGTCAAGGCCGACGCATCCTCTACACCATCCAAGAAGCCGACTATCCAAAGTCGTATGAAGCAAACGGTCTCCTCCACCGCCTTCTCTAAGGCATCCACGGGACCCTTGTGGTGACCCAGCATACCACTGCATGGTGTAGTATGCAAGTCTGATATAACACCAATGAAACATCGTTCCACTAGTATTATATCGCTCAGAGTGGTACAACAGAAACATATGCGGGTCCAAGGCATGTCTATAGAATTACAACATTGACTCCGTTACATAAGATCATCACAGCCTCCTACTTTACAATGAGGTAAAATTGCAAATAAACTCCAGAAGAACGACTCGTAGTCTAGACTTATCACGAACTCTATTGTAGAGTATTTAACTAGCTAAAGAGGCTAAGAATAGATTCTAGCTAAGTAGGAGCTAGGTTTAGGAAACTAGTTCCCTTCTATGACTAAACTAGGTTTTCTCCTTGCTGGATGTGGTATTTGACTCCTCTGACAGGGTCCTGTCTCTTGAAGTAGTTGTTCACTTCTCGGTCTTCGAGTTGCACTGTAGATCCTCCATCGTGGCCTCCATATCTAAGAAGGGGATTTAAGAGTGGGATGAGTACGAGCGTACTCAACAAGTTCATTATAGGAAAGAGGTGTTTAATGCACTAGCTACAGCATTAGACCAGAAAGTCTAATACCAATGCAGGTTTTCATAACCATTTCTTCAAAAGGGTTGCTTTTATTCAGAAGAACTATGTCCGTCAGCCTTCACCGGTTTACTAGAACTTCATGGAGCTCCTTTCCGGCCGCGTTCGCAGTTCCATATCCCGGAACAGGGAGTGACAGGTCACGGTTCTTTACACTCTGCAGAGGTGTGTTGCTTTACCCATAAGAGATCTTAACCTTGGTGCCAACCGGGCATATGTTCCCGTCCACACTTCCTTTGGTGTGAGGCCCGGTATAAGGTCTAGCCAATCATGTTCCTCTGCTACCTCGAACACCCACCCTTTGTTGCATGCCCCGACCCTGGGTCCTCGCCGGTCCCATTATTCCCATAGATTTCAGGGTGGACCCCGACCACGACGACAGTCTGGGATCGAACCAAACTCCTTCGCCGGTAGCTGCAACCCATCATAGACCGCAATACCGTGGGGACTTAAGGCTTCCCCAGCCTACCGCTTGCACTTCGAGCGACAAGTGTCTACGGACTATGCCGTGGGGACTTAAGGCTTCCCCAGCCTACCGCTTGCCCTGACAGATACAAGTGTCTACGGTAAAGCGCATCCGTTGATGAACGAGAGGTGGAAACACTTTTGACTACTCCGTCCCACTCCGGATCTTATGGTTAACACGGGTATTACGGCACAAGAATCACTGGTGAGATTTGTTGTTTAATCCTAGATGGATATAAGCCCGTGCAATGGAACCTCCACCATATCAACACAATCCATGGTTCCATTGCCCACCACATAGTCATATTCATAGTTATGAAAGTAGTGGTTTTGATTTTTATGCAATAGTGATAACCATAATACTTTGCAAGTAATTTGATAGAAATACTCAAATGACATGAGCAAGTGATGAACTTGCCTTTCTTGACTGCAAGATTATGCAGACAAGGTCTTCGATGCGTAATAACTCCAAATTCTGAAATAGCATCATCGTTCGGTAAGGACGATGTTTAAAAGATTGGCAAGGATGCAATAATGCATAAGAATGAGATGCAATCGCTCTAAGCGTGACCTAACCCCGATGATTTAGGATCAGTGAGTTGTAATGATTGGTTTAGGGTGTGTTGCACTTTTAGAGTGATTCACATACAAGGTTCTTATTCAGGTGTGATTACTTGGTATCATAAACAGGTGATGTAATAAATCATAATAATAACACAAATAGCACATAACAATATCATTTGGTATAATCCTAACATTTAATGAATATTGGTTGGTTTTAGCCCTATATGGCATGGTTAATGATTAATTATCATATACTTCAAAAGAATAACTTTTGAAGAACATGTTCTTTGATAAAGAACAAGTATGATAATTAGGGTTGTGGAGTTCTATGGTTTACTATGGTTTCAACTAATTTCTGGAGTAAGGTTTAGATGGATCTCAACCTAGTTGGATTCATCAGCTACTATGCTTGTATTGTTGAATTAAGTCTAAACATCTTAATTACCAGTAGTTGCTATCAAGGTGGTATATCTTGTTGGTGATACCAGGCTAGGGTTTGTAGGTCCATATAAAGCTGGTTGGATGGCTACTCCTTATTTACTTCAAAAGAATAACTTTTGAAGAACATACTTCTTAAGGAATAAGAAGTATATCCATTAGGGTTGAGGTTTTCTAGGTTTTATTATTGGTTTCACTAAGTAAAGAATGGTTGGCTCTTAGATGGGATGGTTCCTAAGTATCTCACACTAGTAGGGTTTAGTGGAGTATGGTATGTAATGCTAAACATTAGATATGATTGCTATTAGAATTCATCACGATGGTGATGCTAAGTAGGAATGATTAAGGTTGGTGTTTTAGTAATAGGATCTAGGGTTTACACTTGGCTCACCCTACTTGATTAACTAGGTAGGATAGGTATGCATACATGGAATACTGAATTATTGATAATAGGGCTCCTACATTTTATGTGAACATGGTAAGTATTTATTTGCTAATTATGGTTCTATGAATCAAAAGGAAGTACATGATCTCATGTTCTAATCTAGGGTTTAGGTTTAGAAACAAGTTAGGATTCATATGAATTAATGGAGCTAGGGTTTCTAATGGCATTAGGGTTTTAGAATTCCACATAAAATTATGAACTACTATTTTATGTATAATGGAACTAGGGTTTCCAAGTTCTGATACAATTCTTAGAGTAATAATTGGTAATAGAGTTGGAGTTAATAATGATTTTAAAATAGAAGTAATAATGGTTTAAGTTATGATCCATTAGGATTTTTATATGAGTAAACATAACCATAAAGAAACAACTGTTGTATTATATGAAATTTAATACAAAGTAATATTTACTATTTTCTTGATGTGAAAAATAGAAATAAGAAATTTATATATTTTTAGTATTTATGTCTTAATAGTTTAAGATTTAAAATTAGTCTTCTAAAATTTATAAGAAGATTCAAATTACTGTTCTTCTAATTTTTAAAGTACTATTGGTTGTCTTTTATTATTATTATTATTGTATAGGTTATTTTATGATACTCACTTTTGTTTATTGGTTGCTGTTTTTTTTATTAACTTAAATGCCTAAAAGGTTTTTCTTTTTCTAAAAAAAAAATAGACCCAAAAGTCTGTTGGGCTGGCCCAATGGCATGGCCAGCAGGTCTGGCCCAACCTGGCCGAGTCAAGAGCAGTAGACCGGACCCGACCGGTCCATTGACGCGCTTGCTCGCTCCCTTCCCCTTTTCTTTTCTTCCTCGCACACCACGACCATGGCACGGTGGCATTCTTTGTCTCCGCCGTTCCACCGCCTCTCCCTGGCCGCTCTTGGCCTTCTCCGGCGCCGGCGGAATGGGGCTTTGGTCCGCTGTGATGTTCTCCACAGCCTCCCCCTGATCGATTTAGTTTTCGCGGTCTCAGTCACTCGGTCACGACCCCGATTGGGATTGCTGTCTCCGCCTCTATCCCGGCTGATGATGGCCGCCTCCGGCGCCGCTGCTGACCATCGGGGATCCGCCGTACTCTCCTCGCTCGCCTCCACCAACAATCCCCTCATTTTGATGCCTCTGTCGCTGATACGTCCAAAACGTATCTACTTTCCCGAACACTTTTGCTATTGTTTTGCCTCTAATTTGTGCACTTTGGCTGCAACTAACACGGACTAACGCTGTTTTCAGCAGAACTGCTCTGGTGTCTCGTTTTTGTGCAGAAATCCAACTTTCGGGAAAATCCTCGGAATTTATGCAGAAGGCCCTATTTTCCCAGAATAATGACGGAGCCAGAAGGACAATTAAGGTGGAGGCCCGAGGGCCCCACACCATAGGGCGGCGCGGCCCAGGGGGGGCCCGCGCGGCCCTGTGGTGTGGCCCCCTCGGCCGGCCTCCGACGCCCTCCTTCGGACTATTTATCGGCCTCGACCTAAAAACGCACGGAGAGAAGTCAAAGTCGCCAGAAACCCTCCAGAACGCCGCCACATCGCGAAAATCCGTCGCGGGAGCCAGAAGTCTCCATTCTGGCACTCCGCCGGGACGGGGAATTGGAGGAGATCATCGCCGCCATCACCGCCAACACCTCTACATCAACCAGCCATGTTTCCCCCATCCATGTGTGAGTAATTCCCCCGCTGTAGGCCGAAGGGGATGGTAGGGATTGGATGAGATTGGTCATGTAATAGCATAAGATTGTTAGGGCATAGTGCCTAGTGTCCGTAATTGGTACTTTGATGATATTGTTGCAACTTGTTATGCTTAATGCTTGTCACTAGGGCCCGAGTGCCATGATCTCAGATCTGAACATGTTATTGTTTCATCATGATATTCATTGTTTATGGTCTTACCTATAAGTTGTATACACATGTCGCTGTCCGGAACCGATGGCCCCGAAGTGACAGAAATCGGGACAACCAGAGGGAATGGTAGCGATGTGAGGATCACATGTGTTCACGGAGTGTTAATGCTTTGCTCCGGTACTCTATTAAAAGGAGTACCTTAATATCCAGTAGTTTCCCTTGAGGCCCGGCTGCCACCGGCTGGTAGGACAAAAGATGTTGTGCAAGTTTCTCATTGCGAGCACGCACGACTATATACGGAACACATGCCTATTGATTGCTTTGTACTTGGACACCGTTTTATTATTATCTGCAAATGCCCTGCTATGATTGTTACATGAGTTTCTCTCATCCATGCAACGCCCGTCATCCGTCCCCGTGCCTACAGTATTTTAATCCTGCTGTTTACTAGAATCACTACTGCTGTCTTTGTTACTCTGCTGCTGTTATTTCACTACTGCTACTGCTATAAAACTGTTACTACTGATAAACTCTTGCGAGCAAGTCTGTTTCCAGGTGCAGCTGAATTGACAACTCCGCTGTTAAGGCTTCCAAGTGTTCTTTGTCTCCCCTTGTGTCGAATCAATAAATTGGGTTTTACTTCCCTCGAAGACTGTTGCGATCCCCTATACTTGTGGGTCATCAAGACTATTTTCTGGCGCCGTTGCCGGGGAGCATAGCTTTATTTGGAAGTTCACTTGGATTAATATTGTTCGCTGCAAATTCTCCATCATGGGTAAACCTCGCGATACTAAGATCGCCATATTGCCATCCACTACAAGAAAAGGTACAATTACGAATACCTCTGCTGCTCTTGATTCAGCATCTGGGTTTGCTGAGCTTGTTTCTCCGCCGCATGCTTCACATGCGGGTACTTCTGCTGAATCTGAAAACTCTCATAATATTGATAACGTTTCTGCTGTGCTTGATGATAGTGGTTCATTGGGATCTTTTCTAGATGCTACAATTGCTAGGTCTAGACAAATTGAAAATACTGAAACTCCTAATGCTACTACACCTGTTAGTTCACCTGAACTTGATTATTTTAGTGATGATCCTGATGAAGATTATGTGGAGCTTAATGATGATTTTATTGAAAAATGCAATGCTACTACTGATGCAAGAAAAATTAAAAAGTTGCTTGCAGAACATGCTGTTAGATATAAACTGTCTCCTGATCCTAAGTTTGCCACATCTCCCATAAACATTAAGGATAAAGATTATGATTTTTCTCTTGATCTATCTCATATAGCTATTGTTGAGAAAGCACCCTTTTGTGGTACTGAAAAAGAAAGTGCTGTTGAACACATGACTGAGTTATCTACTCTAAGTAGCTTGTTTTCTGATGATGTCAAGATGCGTACTTACTTTGTTGCTAAAATCTTTCCATTCTCATTAAAGGATGACGCTAAAACTTGGTATAATAATTTGCCACCTAATTCTATTAAAAGTCCGAAAGAATTGCTTGATGTTTTCTTCCGTAAATACTTTCCTGCTAGTGCTCAACATATTGCTTTGCAGAGAATTTATAATTTTGACCAGGGAGATGAAGAGAAATTGCCTGAGGCTTGGGCGAGATTTTGCTCTCTTATTAGAGCTCGGCCTGATCATGATTTGGAAAAGCATGATTTACTTGATATATTTTATAGTGGACTAACCATTGAGTCTAGGGCATACCTGGATAGTTGTGCTGGTTGTGTTTTCAGGAAAAAAGAACTCCAGACGACGCTGAAGAATTATTGGCTAAAATAAGCCGGAATCATGATGATTGGACTACGCCTGAACCAACTCCAACGCCAATATTGAAGAAGAGGGGTTTAATTAAATTGAATGATGAAGATATGAGGGAAGCCAAGAAGTCTCTCAAGGAGAAAGGTATTAAATCTGAAGATGTGAGGAATCTACCTCCTATAGAAGATATATGTGAGATAATTCCCCCTTCATCCATGATTGAGGTAAACTCCCTTCAACGCTTTACTAGGGAAGATATTCCGTATTCGAAACCTCCTGCACAATGCTTAGATGAGTTTGATAATTATATTGTTAAGCAAGAAAATTTTAATGTGAGAGTAGAGAATCATTTAATGGAAAATTCTAGAGCTATTAGTGAATTGCATGATATTGTAGAGAGAACCTCCAATGATGTTAAGATGCTTGTTAAACATTTTCATATGATTCAAACTCAAATTGATCAACTCACTAAAGTGCAAAATGACTTGTTAGGGAATAATTCTAAAGAGAAACATGCTTATGAAGTAACAACTAGAGGTGGTGTCTCTACCCAGGATCCTCTATATCCTGAAGGGCATCCCAAAAGAATTGAACAAGATTCTCAACGCACTGAACCTAGAGCTCATTCTAAGAAGAAAAAGAAGAAGAAACATAAAAATGTTGTAGAATCCTCTGAACCTGCTAATGATCCTAATAGTATTTCTATTTCTGATGCTGAAACTGAAAGTGGTAATGAACATGATAATAATAATGATAATGATAAGAATGATACTCCTGATAAAGAAGAGGTTGAAGAAGAACCTGAAAAGCATGCTAAAAATAAAAAGTACACTAAAGAAGATTTTATTGCTGAGAAACATGGTAATGAAAGAGAACCTTGGGTGCAAAAGCAAATGCCTTTTCCTGCTAAGAAACTGAAATCAAAGGAAGAAGAACACTATAATAAATTTTGTGATTGGATGAAACCTTTATTCTTGCAAATCCCTTTGACTGATGCTATTAAATTGCCACCTTATTCAAAGTATATGAAAGATATTGTTACTAACAAAAGGAAAATCCCCAATGAGGAAATTTCCACTATGCTTGCTAATTACTCTTTCAATGGCAAAGTTCCAAAGAAGTTGGGCGACCCAGGTATACCTACTATTCCTTGTTCTATTAAGAATAATTATGTTAAAACTGCTCTATGTGACTTGGGAGCCGGTGTTAGTGTTATGCCTTTTTCTCTTTATAAGAGACTTTACCTAGATAAGTTGATACCTACTGATATATCTTTGCAAATGGCTGATAAATCTACTGCTATTCCTGTTGGTATATGTGAGAATGTTCCTGTTCAAGTTACTACTAACTGCTTAATATTAACTGATTTTGTTGTGTTGGAAATGCCTGAAGATGATAATATGTCTATTATTCTTGGGAGACCTTTTCTTAACACCGCAGGGGCTGTTATTGATTGCAATAAAGGAAAGGTTACTTTCAATGTTGATGATAAGGAGCATACCGTTTATTTTCCCAAGAGGATTGAGAAAGCGTGTGGAGTTAATACTATTTCTAATGTGAGAACTATCAAAGTGGGAACTATCGATTGTCCTATATATGAGCCTAAGGAAGAATATCAAACTCTCGTGATTGGATCCATATCAATACAATTCAAGGTAACATGATTGATTTGAGGTTTATTTCTTCTTATGCTATGTAAAATTTATTTGGTGACAAGACTTGATCAACCTTGTTAACGAATACCTTTTATATGCATAGAGGAGGTAAACAACATCTCTTTCTTCCTCCATTTGCTCTAGTTGCTGTAGCATTTTTAATTTGCAAAGTTCCTTAGTTATTTGGAGATTTCAAAAATTTTCCTGGCCAGTAATAATAAACTAAATACCCAGAAATGTGCATTTTTCAAAGTTTTCAAAAATTCACAAAAATTATACCGTTGGTCCTATTTTTCGACGAGGCACCTGGGAGCACCAGAGGATGACCTGTGGGGCACCAGAGGGCGCCAAACCACAGGCCGGCGCGGCCAAGGTGGTGGCCGCGCCACTATGTGGTGTGGGCCCCTCCTTGCCCCACTTTGCCATCTCTTCCTCCCAGCACCTTCTCTCTCCCGAAAAAACTCGTACCAAGTTCCTCTCTCTCGCGTTTTTGCTCCAGAGCTCCAGATTTCTTGATCTCTTTGCTCAGCCCAGATTTCCTGCTGAAATTTGGCACATTTGCTCCTTGGTATGTGACTCCTCCACCCATCCAAGTAGGATTTTGTTTGGTTGAATATATCTTGAATATTTTGCTGCTGTAGGTAACATGTTTAGTGAGCTTGCATGCTTGTTCTAAGTGGTGGAAACTAGTTTTGATGCATGATTAGTACTCTAGCAAGTTCCTATGGTAGTTTCCCTCAATTATATGTCACCAAATCAAATTTTTATATTGTTTGTTGAAATTTCAGAAAATGGAGTGGAATAGATATCACTTGAACCAGCAAGAATTGGAAGTCCAACAAGTTATGAGAGTCAATCGTGAAGAGGGAGTATACCCCTCTTACTACCCGTGTGCGGATTTTATGAGAAGCGCGGGAATACTTGAAGATGTTCAAAGTCTAATTTCTCGTGCAGGGCTGAGTGACTTTGTTGAAGGGGAGCCAAGACAATATGTAAAATTAACTATGTCTTTTGTGCAGGACTTCAAGTTCAATTGGTCGCGATCTAACCCCACAGTCCAGTATAAAATTTACAATAAAGCTGTCAACTTGCCATTTAGTGCTTTTTGTGCAGCAATTAGAGTACCGCAATGGGGGTCATGCGAGAAGATAAGGGGATCGCCGCAAGAACTCTTGGACCTCTTCAAGATGATTTGCGATGGAAGGAGTTTCTCAGGGGATAATGGTAAAATCACTAGTATTCAGCTCCCGGCTATCCGCTACTTTGCCTATTTTATTACCAAATGCGTCCTTGCTAAAAAGATTGGTGGTAAACTTTCTATCCCGGATTTGGCTTTTCTAGCTGCAGCACTGCAAAATAGTAAGACTTATAATTTGGGGGCATTGATAGCTTATATACTTGCTACTAACCGTGAGAAAGGTGGAATTTGTGGAGGTCTCATTGCCTCTCGTTTACTAGCTTTTCATAATGTAGAACCTCATCATTTTGATATTCCATTCCCCATAGAAAACTTGACATAGCCTCTATGATTAAACATGAATTTGTTTCAGATTCCTCCAACTTGGGTAACCTATTTTACAAGATGACATTTTATAAGAAAGTCTGGAGAATAACTAAGAAAACTGAGAAACTAGTAAGATTGCCTGCGCCTGTTTTGTCTAACCTTGATTCCAGGGGAGATTGGTCGGTCACAGAAGGTGCACTGGATGCACACATAGAGAGAGGAGGTCAACATGCAAGAGACGACACAGAGGTCGAGGAACACCTCGACTCATCATCCGATGCAGCAAGTTCCTCGCATCAACATGGTGGATATGCGGAGCCTCCACGCTTTTCTTCTGCACAGGAACTTTACTATGACTACTCCTTGGACTACCCACCGGCGAGGAACAACGACCCTCGTTGGGGTTGAACTCCACTTAGGCCAAAAGCCTAAGCTTGGGGGGAGGTATACCGGCATCACTCATTCTTTGCATATTATGGTTGCTGGATACTTGTACATACTTGTTTTGTTCGTTTGAGTGGTTTTCTAATGAGAGGAAGATGATATTTGGGGAAGTGCTGCCTGAAAACAGATTCTGGAATGTTACCGTAAAAATTATCAAAAATAGCCAGAGCGTTATTTTGAGCTGCCAATTTTTGTGCAGGTTCCCCAG
The DNA here is from genome assembly GCF_019359855.2 of Lolium perenne. Taxonomy (NCBI): domain Eukaryota; kingdom Viridiplantae; phylum Streptophyta; class Magnoliopsida; order Poales; family Poaceae; genus Lolium; species Lolium perenne. The sequence continues at coordinate 81,028,775 of NC_067244.2, read as the reverse complement.
GTTGTTATCTAACTTTCATTAGTTGAACACTTTTCGAGCTGAGCAACGTAAGATTTTTGTAAAAATCGATTTCTGTACTGCTGTCAGGTTTTGGCAGATTTCTGTCATCCTGCTTTTCTGTGTTTCTTTTAGTTTGCTATTTCTTGTTTTTGCTTTGTTTCTTTCCCAAAACATAAAAAGACCAAAAATATTCTGTTGTTTATCTTCACCATTTGTTTGCTTTGGTTTCTTGCATTTGTTTCGCTTTATTTGCTATTGCTAGTTTGCTACAAGAAAACCCAAAAAGATTTTGCTTTGTTTGCTTGTTTCCTTTTGTTCTTGTTTCTAATTCAAAAACACCAAAAATATTTGCTGTTCTTCTTTGGTTTGTAAAGTTCATTATGAGTTCAATGGTCTTCGGTGGCTGGAGCGTGGTTTTCATTTCATATTATCCAAGCTGCACAAGTGAAAAGGCAATAATGACGATCTACGACAATCTGATTGTGGTGAGAGGCTGGTATGAACTCTATTTGCTTTCATTTTTGTACATATACTCATCCATGTGAGCATGCTTAGTTGGTTCATGTGAGGTATATGTTATTTGAGAAAGTCTAGTAGTTTATGATCTCTCATGCTTAGCTCCAATCTATTAATATGAGTAGCATGTCATGGATGTTTGCTTGCATTGTTTTATTCATAAGTAAGTATGGCATTGTGGTATCCTCCTCTGAATAATTCATTTATATCGACTTGGCACATGCTCACGCATGCATATGACTGAACAAAAAGTCAATTAAGCCTCGATGATCTATATTGCTTCAGAGTTCTTGTATCACTTTTATGCCTCCGTTAATTTATTTTGCCGCAAGCATGATTATGACAGTTACTGCTCTCTTGATTTGTCGCTCCCTAGTCTATTGCTAGCCTTCACTTGTACTGAGCGGGAACGCTGCTCGTGCTTCCAAACACATGAAAACCAAGTTATTCCAGAGTGTCCACCATAAATACCTATGCATGGCATTTCAAACCATTCCAAGTAAATTCTCATGCGCTACCTTTAAAACCTTCAAAATGCTTCTCAATTTGTGTTTATGTTTTATAGCTCATGAGGAAGTATGTGGTGTTTAGCTTTCAACCTTGTCATTTACTTTTGACGGACTCTCATATGGACTAGTGGCACATACGCTTATCCAATAATTTTGCAAAAAGAGCTGGCAATGGGATTCCCAGTCCCGAATTAATTAACTTAAATAGACACTCCTCCATGGTTTGTGATTGTTGGACGGCACCCGAAGGATTCGGTTAGCCATGGCTTGTGTAAGCAAAGGTTGGGGGGAGTGTCATCATCATAATAAAAATAAAATAAAAAGGCACTCCTTCATGGTATGAGATTGTTGGCAGGCACCCGAGGATTCGGTTAGCCATGGTTTGTGTAAGAAAGGTTGGAAGGAGTGCCAAATAAATATGCAATAATTCATGGGAGCCGCTCTTGAAAGTCCGGTTGGCGAGGTAGTTGGTGTACCCATTACCATTCGTTGACAACAACAAACACCTCTCAAAATAATTTTACTCCTGTCTTTATAAAAATGAAAAGCTCTAGCGCATGTTAATCCCTGCTTCCCTCTGCGAAGGGTCAATCTTTTACTTCTATGTTGTGTCTCCATTATTTCTTTGAGCACTATCTTGAGAGCACAACTGTCATTCTTAGTATAATATGCTTGTCTCAAAATATGATTGATTGTGGTATAACTTTGATGCATTTATCTTTTGACAATCACTACTTCTAGTCTTTCTATGAACTCCAGAGGTGCCCGGGCATTTATGTTTTGCCAATCAAATACAGGCAAGCGAGATACCACTTTATCATACTCTCTTATGAACATTGCAATCCTGCTTATATACATGATTCATGATGCTTATTATTAATTGTTGGTACCTCTCCATGATTGACATAGCTGTTAGATGATCTTATTTGCATGTATCTCATTATGAATTGCTTAAGTATTAGCCATAGCATGAGAATATATACATCATATGAGCAAATGTGTTCGTGAAAGTTCTTTTATCGCTCAGTTGTTAACTGAATTGCTTGAGGACAAGCAATAAGCTAAGCTTGGGGGGAGTTGATACGTCCAAAATGTATCTACTTTCCCGAACACTTTTGCTATTGTTTTGCCTCTAATTTGTGCACTTTGGCTGCAACTAACACGGACTAACGCTGTTTTCAGCAGAACTGCTCTGGTGTCTCGTTTTTGTGCAGAAATCCAACTTTCGGGAAAATCCTCGGAATTTATGCAGAAGGCCCTATTTTCCCAGAATAATGACGGAGCCAGAAGGACAATTAAGGTGGAGGCCCGAGGGCCCCACACCATAGGGCGGCGCGGCCCAGGGGGGGCCGCGCGGCCCTGTGGTGTGGCCCCCTCGGCCGGCCTCCGACGCCCTCCTTCGGACTATTTATCGGCCTCGACCTAAAAACGCACCTGGAGAGAAGTCGAAGTCGCCGAAACCCTCCAGAACGCCGCCACATCGCGAAACTCCGTCGCGGGAGCCAGAAGTCTCCGTTCTGGCACTCCGCCGGGACGGGGAATTGGAGGAGATCATCGCCACCATCACCGCCAACACCTCTACATCAACCAGCCATGTTTCCCCCATCCATGTGTGAGTAATTCCCCCGCTGTAGGCTGAAGGGGATGGTAGGGATTGGATGAGATTGGTCATGTAATAGCATAAGATTGTTAGGGCATAGTGCCTAGTGTCCGTAATTGGTACTTTGATGATATTGTTGCAACTTGTTATGCTTAATGCTTGTCACTAGGGCCTGAGTGCCATGATCTCAGATCTGAACATGTTATTGTTTCATCATGATATTCATTGTTTATGGTCTTACCTATAAGTTGTATACACATGTCGCTGTCCGGAACCGATGGCCCCGAAGTGACAGAAATCGGGACAACCGGAGGGAATGGTAGCGTTGTGAGGATCACATGTGTTCACGGAGTGTTAATGCTTTGCTCCGGTACTCTATTAAAAGGAGTACCTTAATATCCAGTAGTTTCCCTTGAGGCCCGGCTGCCACCGGCTGGTAGGACAAAAGATGTTGTGCAAGTTTCTCATTGCGAGCACGCACGACTATATACGGAACACATGCCTATTGATTGCTTTGTACTTGGACACCGTTTTATTATTATCTGCAAATGCCCTGCTATGATTGTTACATGAGTTTCTCTCATCCATGCAACGCCCGTCATCCGTCCTCGTGCCTACAGTATTTTAATCCTGCTGTTTACTAGAATCACTACTGCTGTCTTTGTTACTCTCTTTCTTTGTTATTTCACTACTGCTACTGCTATAAAACTGTTACTACTGATAAACTCTTGCGAGCAAGTCTGTTTCCAGGTGCAGCTGAATTGACAACTCCGCTGTTAAGGCTTCCAAGTGTTCTTTGTCTCCCCTTGTGTCGAATCAATAAATTGGGTTTTACTTCCCTCGAAGACTGTTGCGATCCCCTATACTTGTGGGTCATCAGTCGCTTGTACTCACCTCCGGGAACCCTAGCTATTGCCGGTCGATTCGGCCCTCGCCAGGTATCTTCGGCGCCGCCATGTACCGGCGAGGCTACTCCTCCATCTCTCCCATTACCTCAGCTCCTGCTTCCATACGACGCTGGTGAGACGACAACAGTTGCTGCAACCTTGGCGCCCCTCCATCTGCTGCTCGGTTGCTTTGGTGGTGTATTGGTGGCGGTGTGATGCTGTCGGGGGAAGTGATGATGCGGTGGTGTGGTGTTGCTGCTGCCTGTGCGGCTGCAACTACTACATCCTCGACGCCGGTGGGACGGTGCCGCGGACGCAACCCCAGCTGGACGGTGCCACGGACGCAACCCTGGTGTCATCTACCTCGCTACTACTCTCTACTGGACTCACTGTGAGCTACCCCATTCTCTTCTCTGTCTATGATTACCCTGTGGTGTGCATCAAGAACTTCTACACATGTGTAATTGTGTCCCAAATATTGCCTATTCTCTGTATTAACATGTGTTGTGGGAATGCTCTTCCTTGGATGATGTATCAATCAAGCATTCGTGTTGGACTTGGCTTTGTGATAATTGGCTTGTCTCTGTGGATACAAATTTTATTATTGTCCAGTGAGTAGTGAGGTGCCTCAGTTCGGATGATTAGCTCATCCATGGCTTGCTGCTATCTTAAACTGTAAAATGCAACTATTGTTGCCTACAGATTGATGCATAGCTGGGTAGCTTGATTGTGAGCTTGTATGCTTATTTTTGGTGACTTTACTGCTGGCTATATATATATGATCCATTGATCATCTGATCGTATTGTATTATGGCTATACCATTGATGTGTTACATTGACATGCCTTTGTCTCCAGGAATTAATCCAGGGACAAGTTGATGTTACTGGTTGCTATATCTTTATATTTTTGATTTATTAAACTGATAAGAACAGATCTAGCTTGCTTCCTGGTTGATACAGTGTTGGTTAATATGAACAGGTGCTTGTGCTTGATCTTGTAGCCTTGCCAATGATGCAAAGGCTGAGGCATAGTGTTTTTTTTAGATAAGAACAGATACTATTTGTGATATTTTAATATTCTCTGTGATGAATTTTGCATAGCACTACTATGCAAGACTGAGAGAATCACTTCCCGCAACTCAAGTTCAACTGATGATCTATAGCCTATGATCTTGGATTCTTATTTATTTGGCTTGCATACATGCCTGTGCCATCTGCTAGATTTTTGTTTCTCTGTGGTGCCTCATAAGAGTGTGCACAGAGTAACAACATGCTTAGCATGATTTGGTACTGCAGGTATTTGTGTGGTGATTTAGATAGGCTTTGATCATAGCTATGATCATATGATGTTAAAAACTTTCCCAGACAAGCTTCTTTTGATGCTTCTAATAAAGAGATTGATGTTTCAACCTGCTGCAGAGAAGCTTGATCTCTTGGAATCTGATGTAGTCTGCTTCTTGTGGCATGCCTGCTCCTCCTAGCTAGCTTCTTGATCTTCTTCTTAATTCTTCAAAGTAACATTCCGAGGTATGTGTGTTTCTAGATATGGATGTGCTTGTACAGGTAGATCATGCACATAGCTGATAGAGGAATTTGTTGTTGCTGTTCTAGGAATCGGAATGAAGAGCTACTGGTTCTGGCATGTGAAATGAATTGTTGTTCTAGGGCTTGCTGGTGTATGGTGCGGCTGGATGTAGTGGCTTGCTTTTGTATTACCAGACAGTTGCTGTGCAGTTGACAACACACTGCCCTGTATTCTGTGACTGTGCTGCTTGTGTGGGTGCCTCACTATCTAGTGTAAGAGGACAAATTGGCTTTCTTTTCCCCTGGTGCAAGTCACGGGTAGAGTCATGCTTATCTCTGTTGGATATTTATTTGAATGCTGCCGGGTGTGTAATACATGTGGCTTTCGCTAATGGCTTACTCACAGTTAATAGTAGTTAAGCTTTGCTTTATTATCCATTGAATTTAAATTAAGCATTCTTGATCAGTTTGACTTTTCCATGGCAAACATGATCACTTTAATTAACTAGTGGCTTTCTAAGGAATTTGACTAGATTAGAGGGATTAATAAGTTGCCTTTGTTGCCTAAGATAAGTGGATCAAATACTGTTGCCCTTGTCCCTTATTTGATATGGATCAGATGTTGTCACTTGTCCCTGGTGCTTATTTGCTCATTGTTGCCTAATGATACAAAATGATCCATTGATCCCTCTTGTGATCCAGAGATGATACATGATTCCCAAAGCTGCCTAGAAATTGAAATTGATCCCTCTAATCCACAATTTAGATATTAGGACAAGTTCCTAATGTCTAGTAGTTGAGTTCCAATATCAAAATGCCTCATCCTTGATGATGGCGACATTTTAACCATAACACAATTTATTTTCCTTTTGTCTTTGTTTTATTTCTCTTATTGCAGGAAAAGAAAAATATTGGGACATTGGGAAGATCAAGATTTAGTTTAGGAATTCTTTTTTATTCTTTTGTAATACAATTTTCTTTTTGTAACTTGAAATTTTTTATTTCTCTTTATTAGACTTGTAAATATTGGATGATAAAGGTTGTAATAAAGTTTAATTCATTTAATTGTTTTGAATTTTTACTTTATATTTGATCTCATATACTTTATGTGATATGATTATTGGGAAATTCAAATTCTTATTTGAATTTTTATTATTCATATGAATCTCTATTATCCATATTTGAATTTGAATTCAAATTATTTCCCCCAAAACACATGAGTTCAGAAAGGTCATGTCGAAATTTATCGCACCCACATCGAAGACTAACTCAATTCCACCGATGTAAGAGAAACTTCGATCCCTTTGGAGGTTTTAAACAAAAGCGCGAAAATTCCCCAGATTTTCTATGCATGAATGCAATGCACACATCTGTTTCCTCTATTTTGTAACCCCAAATACTGGGATATTACAGTCTCTACCCCTTAAACTAAACTTCGTCCTCGAAGTTTGAACTCTCTCACGTTTCCGAAGTGTGGATCTGACTTATGCAGACTATGACTTGTCTCGAACTCCGTGATGATCTTGGTAGATATAATTGAATATATCACTTGTCCAGATTCTTCCTGGAATCCATTAGGGTTTGTCTCTGAACATAAATTTCTAACTCCAGTTCTATGATTTTCTCTGGAATCTAATAATACTTGTCTCTGAACCATGGCTCTTACTTTGATACATTGATTTCTTCCAACTATTATAATCTTGTTTCCTATCTCATTGAAGATTCAATGATTAGGACTTCTTCTTGTCCTGGCAGTCTTTATTGAGGACTAATTGGATAACATTCTCCTATTTGATAAAATAGGTCTTTTTTTTTCCTTACTACCAAAACTTCAATATTGGTACTTCGTAAGGTACTTATCATGGAAATGATCGTGATGGTTTATTCCTAAGAATGGATTAGACCCATTTAGTCCATCCAATCATGGTTTATAGTTGATACCTATAACTATTTTTGGTTTATTAAGGTTCCATGAAAAGAATCATTCTATTAGTCTTGGCTTTTGGTATGGTCAATCTACTTCAGTCTTTGGCCTTCACGAGCTGTATTTGGTCTATAGTATTTCCTTCATCCAACTTCATTAACCTTAGATTACTTGAGCTTTCGTACTTCTGAGTAAATATTACTCACTTTCTCCAGTTATAGACCACTTCTTACTTCCACGAGGTATAAACCTTGGCTTCTGGTCTGATATCCTTCTGAAAGTAGTGTTTAATAATTTTATGAAAATAAGATCGAACTACCTCTCAGTTCAGACCTTCTTCTTCTATTATGCTCAAAGTATTGAGTTATTGTACATCCAACTCAATCTTTACTCTACCCCTTAGAGTTTTCTTATGGTCTTCAACTCCTTTTCTTCCAACTATTGGACTTATGATTAGAATATTGGTCTGGTTCTAACTTATGGTTTGTACTTCTTCTAAGGTCTCATGAAGAATGTTTGTGGTGTATCCACTCAATTGTGGACATCCAATGTGAATCCTTTGACTAAATGATTATAGGTCATTGTTATTTAACTGACAAAATTTTATTTGTTCACAAACTTTTGTTACAAATAATTAAATCGTGGACTATTTGTAATACTAACTGATACCAGCTGTGGTTATTATACCAACTGTGGCTATTTGATATCTAAAAAATAGTACTCTATTATAGGTTTTGATCAACTGGACGAGACATCCTTTACTTTATCTCGCAGTATTGATTCTATATCAATTGTGATCTTCTGATATCAACTATGGTCTTCTTATATCTGCTATGGTTTCATAGGTCATCTTCCTTTCTTCGAGGGTTTATTGTTGCAAGAAAACCACTAGCTGACACTATGAATATAGTATCCTAAGTGATTTCCCATGCATTCCCTCTTCTATATTAATTATGGATCTGCTTGAGCTTCACCATAATCATTATATTTCTCACCTTCATGTTTCTTATGTACTAAAGTACTCCTCTGTTGAGGCAAAGCATGAGTTTTGATTGGTACTTCCTTCTGAGTATTGTGGTTACTTCCCACAACTTTGTTTCCTTTATCTGATGAACCTTCATCTTGTCTTCAGAATCTTCAGAATTCGTCACTTCCTCACACGAATACTATTACCCTCTAGATCTATAACATCAAGTAAAGACTTGATATTGCAACATGCATTTGCATACCAAAGTCAAACTTCATGTATGGATCTAGTCAAACAATGAAAATCCAATAAAATCCAAGAAGATTCAGCTTTGCGCATATAATACACACCATCATAAGCCTGAAGATAATAGTTGAGTAAGACATCTCTAAACCTCAGGCTCTGATGTGTAGAATATAACACCACATAAGATAGGTTTATATCGTGATACTTAGCACGAGTATATGGGATTCTACTATTTGTCTCAACATTTATCTTAATTGCACAATTGCAATGAGATAAACTTGACACAAAGTGGTTTGGGATGGTTAAGGTTAACCTAATTTTCTTTGGAAGTACTACTTAACTTTCATTTTAATGAGGACTATCTCACATGATATGTCTAGGTTCTAACATTGCTACTCTAAACATATAACTATGGAAATATAGCCCCTATACTTCCAAATGTTTCTACCATAAGACTATGGTCATGATGTGCTTGGCACACTTCCCATGGTTTTGGAATACAAATCTTGCACTATTATCTGGCTTCTTATTGTTCTCCTCCTAAATGTTTCAGATGCTCTATTCCATCACATAATGAATCTTAAGTGAATCATATGTGATTACTATTTCTACCATATAAGTAGACATATTTATTCCTATCACTCTTCCTTATTTCCCATGATTGACTTATCATGGTCTATACTACCTCATATCACTTGTTTTTATCACAAACTATCAGTTGTTTTACAAGTTTGGATAATTTACTTACTCATTACTTATCTTGGTCTATATTTTCTGTTAGGATATCTTAATTATCTTCATTACTTGATATTACTTCTATTACAGGTCTGAGTAACTCTTACTTAATCATGACATGTGTTGGTACACATCTTCCAATAGGATATCTTCCTTATGGTTGTATCCTCTCTTTGGACTACCATGTATTGTTTACCAATTGTGATCTACCCATCTATTGGTTGAAGGACTTAATGGTATGCTACATACTTGGGATTAGCTAACTAACTTTACTTAGGAAGGATAGGTAGGAAATGTTGACTCAAGTGTGTCAGGATTATTCTCAAGTGAATATCCATCTCAAGTCATAAGAGCTATTTGGTTTAACTAAGACAACTTCCTATAGACACTACCAATCCTATAGGTCTCCTTTAAAGGGTTTTAATCCTAAGGTCAAAGCATTTGCTCTGATACCAACTGTGGTGACCCAGCATACCACTGCATGGTGTAGTATGCAAGTCTGATATAACACCAATGAAACATCGTTCCACTAGTATTATATCGCTCAGAGTGGTACAACAGAAACATATGCGGGTCCAAGGCATGTCTATAGAATTACAACATTGACTCCGTTACATAAGATCATCACAGCCTCCTACTTTACAATGAGGTAAAATTGCAAATAAACTCCAGAAGAACGACTCGTAGTCTAGACTTATCACGAACTCTATTGTAGAGTATTTAACTAGCTAAAGAGGCTAAGAATAGATTCTAGCTAAGTAGGAGCTAGGTTTAGGAAACTAGTTCCCTTCTATGACTAAACTAGGTTTTCTCCTTGCTGGATGTGGTATTTGACTCCTCTGACAGGGTCCTGTCTCTTGAAGTAGTTGTTCACTTCTCGGTCTTCGAGTTGCACTGTAGATCCTCCATCGTGGCCTCCATATCTAAGAAGGGGATTTAAGAGTGGGATGAGTACGAGCGTACTCAACAAGTTCATTATAGGAAAGAGGTGTTTAATGCACTAGCTACAGCATTAGACCAGAAAGTCTAATACCAATGCAGGTTTTCATAACCATTTCTTCAAAAGGGTTGCTTTTATTCAGAAGAACTATGTCCGTCAGCCTTCACCGGTTTACTAGAACTTCATGGAGCTCCTTTCCGGCCGCGTTCGCAGTTCCATATCCCGGAACAGGGAGTGACAGGTCACGGTTCTTTACACTCTGCAGAGGTGTGTTGCTTTACCCATAAGAGATCTTAACCTTGGTGCCAACCGGGCATATGTTCCCGTCCACACTTCCTTTGGTGTGAGGCCCGATATAAGGTCTAGCCAATCATGTTCCTCTGCTACCTCGAACACTCACCCTTTGTTGCATGCCCCGACCCTGGGTCCTCGCCGGTCCCATTATTCCCATAGATTTCAGGGTGGACCCCGACCACGACGACAGTCTGGGATCGAACCAAACTCCTTCGCCGGTAGCTGCAACCCATCATAGACCGCAATACCGTGGGGACTTAAGGCTTCCCCAGCCTACCGCTTGCACTTCGAGCGACAAGTATCTACGGACTATGCCGTGGGGACTTAAGGCTTCCCCAGCCTACCGCTTGCCCTGACAGATACAAGTGTCTACGGTAAAGCGCATCCGTTGATGAACAAGAGGTGGAAACACTTTTGACTACTCCGTCCCACTCCGGATCTTATGGTTAACACGGGTATTACGGCACAAGAATCACTGGTGACATTTGTTGTTTAATCCTAGATGGATATAAGCCCGTGCAATGGAACCTCCACCATATCAACACAATCCATGGTTCCATTGCCCACCACATAGTCATATTCATAGTTATGAAAGTAGTGGTTTTGATTTTTATGCAATAGTGATAACCATAATACTTTGCAAGTAATTTGATAGAAATACTCAAATGACATGAGCAAGTGATGAACTTGCCTTTCTTGACTGCAAGATTATGCAGACAAGGTCTTCGATGCGTAATAACTCCAAATTCTGAAATAGCATCATCGTCCGGTAAGGACGATGTTTAAAAGATTGGCAAGGATGCAATAATGCATAAGAATGAGATGCAATCGCTCTAAGCGTGACCTAACCCCGATGATTTAGGATCAGTGAGTTGTAATGATTGGTTTAGGGTGTGTTGCACTTTTAGAGTGATTCACATACAAGGTTCTTATTCAGGTGTGATTACTTGGTATCATAAACAGGTGATGTAATAAATCATAATAATAACACAAATAGCACATAACAATATCATTTGGTATAATCCTAACATTTAATGAATATTAGTTGGTTTTAGCCCTATATGGCATGGTTAATGATTAATTATCATATACTTCAAAAGAATAACTTTTGAAGAACATGTTCTTTGATAAAGAACAAGTATGATAATTAGGGTTGTGGAGTTCTATGGTTTACTATGGTTTCAACTAATTTCTGGAGTAAGGTTTAGATGGATCTCAACCTAGTTGGATTCATCAGCTACTATGCTTGTATTGTTGAATTAAGTCTAAACATCTTAATTACCAGTAGTTGCTATCAAGGTGGTATATCTTGTTGGTGATACCAGGCTAGGGTTTGTAGGTCCATATAAAGCTGGTTGGATGGCTACTCCTTATTTACTTCAAAAGAATAACTTTTGAAGAACATACTTCTTAAGGAATAAGAAGTATATCCATTAGGGTTGAGGTTTTCTAGGTTTTATTATTGGTTTCACTAAGTAAAGAATGGTTGGCTCTTAGATGGGATGGTTCCTAAGTATCTCACACTAGTAGGGTTTAGTGGAGTATGGTATGTAATGCTAAACATTAGATATGATTGCTATTAGAATTCATCACGATGGTGATGCTAAGTAGGAATGATTAAGGTTGGTGTTTTAGTAATAGGATCTAGGGTTTACACTTGGCTCACCCTACTTGATTAACTAGGTAGGATAGGTATGCATACATGGAATACTGAATTATTGATAATAGGGCTCCTACATTTTATGTGAACATGGTAAGTATTTATTTGCTAATTATGGTTCTATGAATCAAAAGGAAGTACATGATCTCATGTTCTAATCTAGGGTTTAGGTTTAGAAACAAGTTAGGATTCATATGAATTAATGGAGCTAGGGTTTCTAATGGCATTAGGGTTTTAGAATTCCACATAAAATTATGAACTACTATTTTATGTATAATGGAACTAGGGTTTCCAAGTTCTGATACAATTCTTAGAGTAATAATTGGTAATAGAGTTGGAGTTAATAATGATTTTAAAATAGAAGTAATAATGGTTTAAGTTATGATCCATTAGGATTTTTATATGAGTAAAAATAACCATAAAGAAACAACTGTTGTATTATATGAAATTTAATACAAAGTAATATTTACTATTTTCTTGATGTGAAAAATAGAAATAAGAAATTTATATATTTTTAGTATTTATGTCTTAATAGTTTAAGATTTAAAATTAGTCTTCTAAAATTTATAAGAAGATTCAAATTACTGTTCTTCTAATTTTTAAAGTACTATTGGTTGTCTTTTATTATTATTATTATTGTATAGGTTATTTTATGATACTCACTTTTGTTTATTGGTTGCTGTTTTTTTATTAACTTAAATGCCTAAAAGGTTTTTCTTTTTCTAAAAAAAAAATAGACCCAAAAGTCTGTTGGGCTGGCCCAATGGCATGGCCAGCAGGTCTGGCCCAACCTGGCCGAGTCAAGAGCAGTAGACCGGACCCGACCGGTCCATTGACGCGCTTGCTCGCTCCCTTCCCCTTTTCTTTTCTTCCTCGCACACCACGACCATGGCACGGTGGCATTCTTTGTCTCCGCCGTTCCACCGCCTCTCCCTGGCCGCTCTTGGCCTTCTCCGGCGCCGGCGGAATGGGGCTTTGGTCCGCTGTGATGTTCTCCACAGCCTCCCCCTGATCGATTTAGTTTTCGCGGTCTCAGTCACTCGGTCACGACCCCGATTGGGATTGCTGTCTCCGCCTCTATCCCGGCTGATGATGGCCGCCTCCGGCGCCGCTGCTGGCCATCGGGGATCCGCCGTACTCTCCTCGCTCGCCTCCACCAACAATCCCCTCATTTTGATGCCTCTGTCGCTTGTACTCACCTCCGGGAACCCTAGCTATTGCCGGTCGATTCGGCCCTCGCCAGGTATCTTCGGCGCCGCCATGTACCGGCGAGGCTACTCCTCCATCTCTCCCATTACCTCAGCTCCTGCTTCCATACGACGCTGGTGAGACGACAACAGTTGCTGCAACCTTGGCGCCCCTCCATCTGCTGCTCGGTTGCTTTGATGGTGTATTGGTGGCGGTGTGATGCTGTCGGGGGAAGTGATGATGCGGTGGTGTGGTGTTGCTGCTGCCTGTGCGGCTGCAACTACTACATCCTCGACGCCGGTGGGACGGTGCCGCGGACGCAACCCCAGCTGGACGGTGCCACGGACGCAACCCTGGTGTCATCTACCTCGCTACTACTCTCTACTGGACTCACTGTGAGCTACCCCATTCTCTTCTCTGTCTATGATTACCCTGTGGTGTGCATCAAGAACTTCTACACATGTGTAATTGTGTCCCAAATATTGCCTATTCTCTGTATTAACATGTGTTGTGGGAATGCTCTTCCTTGGATGATGTATCAATCAAGCATTCGTGTTGGACTTGGCTTTGTGATAATTGGCTTGTCTCTGTGGATACAAATTTTATTATTGTCCAGTGAGTAGTGAGGTGCCTCAGTTCGGATGATTAGCTCATCCATGGCTTGCTGCTATCTTAAACTGTAAAATGCAACTATTGTTGCCTACAGATTGATGCATAGCTGGGTAGCTTGATTGTGAGCTTGTATGCTTATTTTTGGTGACTTTACTGCTGGCTATATATATATGATCCATTGATCATCTGATCGTATTGTATTATGGCTATACCATTGATGTGTTACATTGACATGCCTTTGTCTCCAGGAATTAATCCAGGGACAAGTTGATGTTACTGGTTGCTATATCTTTATATTTTTGATTTATTAAACTGATAAGAACAGATCTAGCTTGCTTCCTGGTTGATACAGTGTTGGTTAATATGAACAGGTGCTTGTGCTTGATCTTGTAGCCTTGCCAATGATGCAAAGGCTGAGGCATAGTGTTTTTTTAGATAAGAACAGATACTATTTGTGATATTTTAATATTCTCTGTGATGAATTTTGCATAGCACTACTATGCAAGACTGAGAGAATCACTTCCCGCAACTCAAGTTCAACTGATGATCTATAGCCTATGATCTTGGATTCTTATTTATTTGGCTTGCATACATGCCTGTGCCATCTGCTAGATTTTTGTTTCTCTGTGGTGCCTCATAAGAGTGTGCACAGAGTAACAACATGCTTAGCATGATTTGGTACTGCAGGTATTTGTGTGGTGATTTAGATAGGCTTTGATCATAGCTATGATCATATGATGTTAAAAACTTTCCCAGACAAGCTTCTTTTGATGCTTCTAATAAAGAGATTGATGTTTCAACCTGCTGCTGCAGAGAAGCTTGATCTCTTGGAATCTGATGTAGTCTGCTTCTTGTGGCATGCCTGCTCCTCCTAGCTAGCTTCTTGATCTTCTTCTTAATTCTTCAAAGTAACATTCCGAGGTATGTGTGTTTCTAGATATGGATGTGCTTGTACAGGTAGATCATGCACATAGCTGATAGAGGAATTTGTTGTTGCTGTTCTAGGAATCGGAATGAAGAGCTACTTGTTCTGGCATGTGTAATGAATTGTTGTTCTAGGGCTTGCTGGTGTATGGTGCGGCTGGATGTAGTGGCTTGCTTTTGTATTACCAGACAGTTGTTGTGCAGTTGACAACACACTGCCCTGTATTCTGTGACTGTGCTGCTTGTGTGGGTGCCTCACTATCTAGTGTAAGAGGACAAATTGGCTTTCTTTTCCCCTGGTGCAAGTCACGGGTAGAGTCATGCTTATCTCTGTTGGATATTTATTTGAATGCTGCCGGGTGTGTAATACATGTGGCTTTCGCTAATGGCTTACTCACAGTTAATAGTAGTTAAGCTTTGCTTTATTATCCATTGAATTTAAATTAAGCATTCTTGATCAGTTTGACTTTTCCATGGCAAACATGATCACTTTAATTAACTAGTGGCTTTCTAAGGAATTTGACTAGATTAGAGGGATTAATAAGTTGCCTTTGTTGCCTAAGATAAGTGGATCAAATACTGTTGCCCTTGTCCCTTATTTGATATGGATCAGATGTTGTCACTTGTCCCTGGTGCTTATTTGCTCATTGTTGCCTAATGATACAAAATGATCCATTGATCCCTCTTGTGATCCAGAGATGATACATGATTCCCAAAGCTGCCTAGAAATTGAAATTGATCCCTCTAATCCACAATTTAGATATTAGGACAAGTTCCTAATGTCTAGTAGTTGAGTTCCAATATCAAAATGCCTCATCCTTGATGATGGCGACATTTTAACCATAACACAATTTATTTTCCTTTTGTCTTTGTTTTATTTCTCTTATTGCAGGAAAAGAAAAATATTGGGACATTGGGAAGATCAAGATTTAGTTTAGGAATTCTTTTTTATTCTTTTGTAATACAATTTTCTTTTTGTAACTTGAAATTTTTTATTTCTCTTTATTAGACTTGTAAATATTGGATGATAAAGGTTGTAATAAAGTTTAATTCATTTAGTTGTTTTGAATTTTTACTTTATATTTGATCTCATATACTTTATGTGATATGATTATTGGGAAATTCAAATTCTTATTTGAATTTTTATTATTCATATGAATCTCTATTATCCATATTTGAATTTGAATTCAAATTATTTCCCCCAAAACACATGAGTTCAGAAAGGTCATGTCGAAATTTATCGCACCCACATCGAAGACTAACTCAATTCCACCGATGTAAGAGAAACTTCGATCCCTTTGGAGGTTTTAAACAAAAGCGCGAAAATTCCCCAGATTTTCTATGCATGAATGCAATGCACACATCTGTTTCCTCTATTTTGTAACCCCAAATACTGGGATATTACAACCCTCTAGTGTCACTTGCTTCAAGTGTGGCACCCAAGGTCACAAATCGTTTGAATGCAAGAACACCAAGGTTATGATCACTATGGAGAATGGTGACATCGAGACAGTAGATGAAGATGAATACGAGGCCCTTGTGCACGCCGCCGTGGAAAGTGAAGAAGCTTATGAGCAAGAAAGTGGAGACGATCCTCTCTTATGTGAGCATGACCCAAGTCCCTCGCTTGTGGTCACAAGGGTGCTAACAACACAACCTCATGCTATGGAAGAACAACGGTGCAACATCTTCCAAACCCGTGCCGGAATTGGTGGTAAATCGATCAAGGTCATCATCGATGGTGGAAGTTGCCATAACCTTGCAAGCACCGAGTTGTGTGAGAAGCTCAACCTCACTCTCCGCAAGCATCCTCACCCTTACCATATCCAATGGTTGAGTGACAAGGGCAATGTCAAGATACAATATACCGTCACCGTCAACTTCAAGATCGGACCTTATGAGGACACTATTGAGTGTGACGTGGTACCCATGATGGTGTGCCACATGTTGCTTGGTCGCCCTTGGCAATTTGACAAGAAGGCTATACATGATGGACTCTCCAACACATACACCTTCAAGGTCAACGACAAGAAGTTTGAGTTGCGCCCGATGACTCTTAGCCAAATCATCGCGTATAATGCGAAGGCTTTAGCGAGGGCACAACTCCGCACCCACCATAGTGAGATGAGAGGAGAGGGAGCGACCCACCACAAAGATAGTGAGCGCCACAAGCCATATATGAGTGAGCCTATGAGTGTCCTTCTAGCCACCAAGAGTGAGTGGAGAGAGCTCCAAGAGAACCCATCCACCATATTGCACTACGTGCTCATATGCAAGGGACCCTCGTCGGCGACTAACGACTTAACCAACATTCCTCCGTCTTTGTTGTCTCTTTTGCAGGAGTTTCAAGACGTCTTCCCCGACGAGCTCCCTCATGGACTACCACCACTTCGAGGCATAGAACACCGCATCGACCTCATACCCGGCGCTCCGCTTCCAAACCGTGCCGCCTACCGCACCAACCCCGAAGACACAAAGGAGATACAATGCCAAATACAAGATCTCCTCGCCAAAGGGTATGTCCGCGAAAGCCTTAGCCCTTGTGCGGTTCCCGTGATTCTTGTGCCTAAACCGGATGAGACGCAACGGATGTGTATGGATTGTCGCCCCATCAATGCCATTACCGTCCGTTACCGCCATCCCATTCCGCGTTTAGATGACATGCTTGATGAGTTAAGTGGTGCCACGATTTTCTCTAAAGTCGATTTGCATAGTGGCTACCACCAAATCCGCATGGCCATTGGTGATGAATGGAAAACGGCATTCAAGACCAAACTCGGTCTCTATGAATGGCTCGTTATGCCTTTTGGTCTTTCCAATGCTCCATCTACTTTCATGCGCCTCATGAATCACATCTTGCGTCCTCTCATTGGCAAGAGTGTGGTTGTCTATTTCGATGATATTCTCATTTATAGCAAAAACCTCGAGGACCATGTGCAACATGTGAGAGAGGTCTTGTGCATCTTGCGTCATGAAAAGCTTTATGCTAACCTCCCCAAGTGCACCTTTGCTCAAAACAAATTGGTTTTCCTTGGCTTTGTGGTTTCCGCTAATGGGATTGAAGTTGATTCTTCCAAGGTGGAGGCCATCCATAATTGGCCCACTCCTACCAATGTTGGTCAAGTCCGAAGTTTCCATGGACTTGCCGGTTTCTACCGCCGCTTTGTGAAAGATTTTAGCACCATTGCTTGCCCTTTAAGTGAACTTACCAAGAAGAATGTTCCGTTTGTTTGGGGCAAGGCCCAACAAAATGCTTTTGATGAGTTGAAGAAACGCCTTACCGAAGCTCCCCTTCTTGTTCTTCCAAATTTTGCAAAAACTTTTGAGATTGAGTGTGATGCAAGTGGGCTTGGTATTGGTGGTGTTCTTATGCAAGAGGGCAAACCCGTGGCATACTATAGCGAGAAGTTAGATGGCGCACGCCTCAACTATCCTATATATGACAAGGAGCTCTACGCTTTGGTTCGTGTTCTTGAAGTTTGGCAACACTATCTTTGGCCTAAAGAGTTTATCATTCATTCCGATCATGAGTCCTTGAAGTATTTGAAAAGCCAACACAACTTGAACAAACGACATGCAAAGTGGGTCGAGTTCATTGAGTCCTTTCCATATGTGATCAAATACAAGAAGGGCAAGGACAATGTTGTGGCGGATGCTCTTTCCCGCAAAAACACCCTTTTGCTTACTCGTTTGGATTTCCATGTTTTGGGACTTGAAGAGATCAAAGAACTCTATCCTTCCGATTCTTTCTTTGCTCCCATATTTGAGAAGTGCTCCGTTGAGCGAGGAGTGGATGATTTCTATTTGCATGATGGCTACTTGTTTAAAACTAACAAGATTTGCATTCCCGAGTCTTCGCTTCGAAAATTGCTTTTGCAAGAGTCACATGGAGGTGGTCTTATGGGTCACTTTGGACGAGAGAAGACATATGCCATGCTCTCAACCCACTACTATTGGCCAAGAATGTACCGCGACGTGGAACGCCTTTGCCGCCGGTGCACAACATGCTTACAAGCTAAGTCTACCTCCAACCCTTATGGTCTTTACACCCCATTGCCTATTCCATATGCACCATGGACCGATATTAGCATGGATTTCGTTCTAGGCTTGCCTCGCACTAAGCATGGTCATGATTCTATATTTGTGGTAGTGGATAGATTCTCCAAGATGGCTCATTTCATACCTTGCCATAAGAGCGACGATGCTTCACACATTGCTTCATTGTTTTTCAGGGAAATTGTTCACCTACATGGAGTACCGCAAAGCATTGTGTCGGATCGAGACGTCAAGTTCATGAGTTATCTTTGGAAGTCGCTCATGGCAAAGTTTGGAGTGAAGCTCTTATTCTCATCATCCTCGCACCCGCAAACGGACGGCCAAACGGAAGTGGTCAATCGAAGCCTCTCCACTCTCCTACGCATCCTCGTGAAGAAAAACTTGAAGTCATGGGAGGAGTGCCTTCCACACGCGGAGTTCGCCTACAACCGCGCCAAGCACTCGACAACATCAAGGAGTCCCTTCATGGTCGTCTACGGGTTTGAGCCGCTCACGGCGCTCGACATACTACCACTTCCCCTTCATGAGCGGACGAACATGGACTTCGACAAGCGCACCACCGCCGTGAAGAAACTTCATGAAGAAACAAGAGCTACCATTCAAGAACATGTGCTTCGCCAAGCTACCCGCCTCAACACCAAGAAGAAGGAACGCATATTCCAAGAAGGAGACCTCGTTTGGATCCACCTCCGGAAGGAAAGATTCCCTCATGAACGCAACTCGAAGCTCAAGCCAAGAGGAGATGGCCCCTTCAAGGTCCTCAAACGCATCAACAACAACGCTTACGTCATCGACATTCCCACCTCCAAGTACTTGGTGAGCAACACGTTCAACATTGCGGACTTATCGCCATATCATGAAGATGAGGAGGCACAAGAGTCGAGGACGACTCTTTCCCAAGGGGGGGGGGGATGATGCGGGGTGGCCTTCGGTCACCTCCACACCAAGACCAACAAGTCCCCCAAGTGGACTGATGACACGAGCCCGAGTTAAAGCTCTACATGATGAGGTGAACTCGCTCCTCACCACCCTTGATCTTGGTACCCCTTTGGATGGATTGCTACCTCATGCCGACGTGCTATGTGTCATTAGGTACAAGGCGCATCAAGACCCCGGAGAGGAGGAGACGCCAAGGTCAAGGGAGGGAGAGAAGCAGCTGGACATGGAGATGATCATGAAGCCGAAGCCGACGTCGCTCGAAGCGCTCCAAGGAAGAGACGGACGCTGGCCGGTCCAGGACCCGGTCAGACCGGACCCACAACCAGACGCCCCGGTCACAGGCCCGGTCAACCGGGCGCCAACCGGCGCAGCTCCCTCGTACCGGACGAAGACCGGAAACTTCGCAGATTCCCGGTTTGCGCCCGGTCGACCGGACCCAGGACCGGACAGCCCGGTCACAGGCCCGGTCAGACCGGATCCAAACCGGATCTGACGGGAAAGACCCACCAAACTGCCTTAACTTATCCATTCGCGTACCTGTTCGCCCTTGCTGGCCATGTGTGCCTATATAAGTAGCCTGGACCCCTCCTTTACCCTTTAGACTTGTTTTGAACTCAAACCTACCTTTGAGCTTAGTCTCCCTTGGGTATCATCCCTCTGTAATCAAGGCACCTTGGTTGTTGATTTGGATCTTGTTGAGTGAGATTCTAGTACAAGCTACTCTCTCTCCCTCATCAAGCTCTTCTTCTCCAACCCCAATCTCTCTCCGGGAATTCTGCCGCGCGTCTCTTCCTCGGAGATTCTATTGGCGTGGTCCATCGAGCCACGGGGGTAAGTATCGGGTGTATCGGGTTGGTGTGCGTGTGTGTGAGTCTCGGAGTTCCTCGTGTTCGTCGTGTTCTTCGTGTTCTTCGCGCTCTCCCACCTCTTCCCTTGGATTTCGGGGTCAAGCTGCGAGATCGGGCCACACACGGGGTCTTAGACCTCATCAGTGTGTCGATACAAGATGCACTTTTCTAAAATATTACACAACTCTAACTAGTTTCTCATATGAGGCACTTTTTCTCAGGACATGTGTAGCTCCAACCAATTTCGATGAGTTGTAGTTTTCTCAAGAAATGAACACAGAGCAACTCGATTTTGATATGATCGGCCCTTTCCTAAAAAAGTATGATTTTGATCGTAATTTTTCATAAGAAATGTGTAATAGCAAGATATATTGCATGTGTGTTGCACTTTTTACAAGAATATGCAACTAGCAACCGATATTTTATATGAATTGCAGTTTTTAAAATAAACGTGTAAATCCAACTGGTATTTGATATTGGTTGCACTTTTGATACGAAATGTGCAACTCCAACTGTTATTCGATGCAAGTTGCACTTTACTCAAAAGACGTGCAATTAGCAATTTCAAAATGGGCTGCATTTTGTTTTCTCAAGAATTGTGCACCCCTAATCGTTTTCACCTGATTTTTACATTTTCCAAGAAATATGTAACTCTGACCGTTTTTTATTTGAGTTGCACTTTTTCTCAAGAATTGTGCAACTGGTATACTTTTTCATATTTTCTTTGATTTTTGGCTATTCCTTAATTATAGTTACTTTTTTTTTCTTTTTCTTTGTTGATTCATAATAGTTTGAGTTTGGTACGTCAAGCCACACGTGATGACCAACTATATGCAAGATTGAATGCTTTGCTAGCTTGTGGGCTTCGAGTTCGAAGATCTTCCCACATGAACAAAAATACACTCTGAAAATTGTAGATCTTGCCGTAATCTCCCTCGTAATGGAACTATGATTTCCCAGTGTCTTCCCTCAAATCATCGACCACTGTCTTGCAATCAGACGCAATGAAAACTCCCTATAGACTATAGTGCTAGGTGCTAGCGTGAGTGCCACTCGACAAGCTATGGCTTCCAGGTTAGCAGGGCCGGTAATCCCTTTTATAATCACAACTGAGGCTCCCGAGTATACTCAATTTTAATTACTAGCTCCTTGATTTTAGAGTCGTTTCTATTTCATGACTGCAACTTAATTTATTTTTCTAGACCACTTGTAGTTTTATGTTTAGACCAGACAATTAGGCCTAGCTGCCCAACTAACAATTACTAGAAACAGGTCCATCATTTAGATCATCCACAATAAGAGATGGTCAGGGAGATGCTTAGAAAAATAAATCAAGCTTTTTGCTAAGCATTGGTGCTTATTTGTATATGAGAGGTGCTTATTTAGGCATCTTGTGCTTAGACAAATAAGCACTGGTGTTTAGACAAAAACTAATTTATTTTTGTAAGCACCCCTTTAAGCATCTTTCATTGTACATGCCCTTAAGAAACAAAAGAAAAGCCTACAGCTGTGTAGCAGTTTGGGTAGTTAGTACAGCTAGCTCGTTATATATCCGATCGGCCCATTGACGGGCATCACTCATCAATTAAGGCTTACAACTTTCTCAGTCGACTGATACACAGCTACAGTGCCACATCCTTAATTTACACCGGTTTGAGATAGTAAACTTGCTATCCGATCAGGTCCTACTTGTAAACATGTCAAATACACCTAGGTTTTAGCCAATTCGTGAATGACCACAAAGCCTATAAAAGGCACCCAACCCAACAAAAGAGCGTTAAAACATAGCAAAAAATCTGAACTTCCAAGTTCCAACCAAGAAGAATCCAAGAAAGGGATATCTGAACAAGTTAAAAGTTATCTTTTACTAGGAAATGAACAAAAGAATGAACCTGTATAACGGAAAGTCAGAAACATAACTAAGACGAATAGAGTTTCTGTTTTTCTAAGCAGATGCTGAATACAATGTATCCTTCAAGTATCCGAAGAAGATTACAAAATCTTATCCACTCCACACAGCAGAGTCCAATCAAAAGCAGTCCCAACCTCATGCAAGTTGGTAGTGTTTATCATTGCCTGAAATGAGAAACGAAGTCATCAAACATGTGGGAACCTCTGCTGCACTGCATAACAGTTTCTAAGTAAACTGAATATCATAGCGTATGTTATACATGTAGCATGCCCACATACACCAAAAAACTGAAGGCGAGAAAGGTAACAAACCAAACTAAATATGTCGGATTTCTAGTGATACATATTAGCTTTTATGAGACCATATAGGCCACAGAATTGAAGAACCTTTCTGAAATGATTGAGCTCATCTTACTGTGTGCAATCAAGTTCAGATAGATTAATCACTACTGCTTCACTAGCTGTTCCCCAACATGTAGAAGAACTGTGTAACCTCTAGTAGTGGGGATTCAACTCCAGGAAAACATACTCTAGGGCAAGTTCACATAGTTTAGTTTAAACTATAAAGAGAAATAACGCCGGCCAATGTTCTTACCCTGGCATTCTTCTAACCACACGCTTTTTCGTAATTGATTGTTATTGGTTGATATCATCATTTCCTTCATCAGAATCAGAGTCGCTAGCATTATATCCTGAAAAGACAAAAATAAATTAGCAAACTTGTTCGCCTAGCGTAAACAGCTCCCAGTGGTGATAAAATAATTACACAAACTTTACTGAAAAATACCTGGACGTTTTGTGCCAACCTTCCAGACCGAAGACCTATATCTTGATGCCTTCTCCATCCATTGTCTTCCCTTAATAAATGGAAAGAAAGATTGAACTAGAATCAGAACATAAAGTTTGGCAGGTGATGTTGTAGTTTACACTTCATAGCATTTCTAGTTAGACAACATGAAAGAGAGATTTTTAATAGCAGAAAACCTAGTATGAAACACACATTAGCAGGGGTATATCTATCCAGATCCTTAAGATTCAGGTCCGATAATTATTGGGATCTGTTCCAGGTGATGCATCATGAGAGAAGTCATCTTCAAATAGGACAATCTGAACTATGAATGGCAAATGCTTGATCAGTCCTCAACTTACAATCAATTGCATACCTAAGGGTACAGATGCTTCCCGAGGGGAAGTAGCAGCAGCTGAAAGGACTGAACAGACAAAACCCTGTTTTACGGATTGCTATGACTCTGATGCAGCTGCCAAGAGGATTTCCCATTTTTTTCTCGAATACACGCCAAAGCGCGTGTCTTTGTATATTAGAAGAAAAGCCGCAAAGAAAGCGGGTGGTACAACAACGTAGCCAAGCTACAAGAAAGTAAGAGAAAAACAAAAAAGAAGGAAACAAAAGAAGGGGAAAAAACTAGGAGGTCTGGAGTGCAGGGGAAGGCGACGGAGAGCTTTTTGCACCAGCTAGCATCCACAATTTTGCTTCCTCGAAGATTGAAACGACCAGGTGTTGTTGATTGGGGATTAAGGTATTTTTTTCGCGAAAACGCAAAAGCCTTGCGTTTCGATGCATTGATAGAAAAGAAGGTTATATGTACAAGCCCGAAAACGGACGAACACCACGCCGTACAACTCGACCCAAGAAAAGGAAACCTAGTCTAGGGGAGCAGAAGGCGCACACCCCGGGCTCCCGCGTCCGCCCATTGCCGCGCTTCCGCCACGATGTCGTTGAATAGGGTCGTCACCGAAGGCCGCACGTTGTCGAAGACCACCGCGTTTCGATGCTTCCATATCCACCATGCCGTAAGCATGATAACCGACGACGTGCCTTTGCGTAGCTGGCGAGGGGCGGTCCGCACCGCCAGGGACCACCACTCCGCGAAGTCACCCTCAGCCATGGGAGGGCGTGAAGTGGATCGGATCCACGACAGCACCTCAAACCAAACCATCCTGGAGAACGAGCAGCCTGTGAGAAGATGGCGCATGGTCTCCGTGGACTGGTCGCAGAGCGGGCAGTTGGGGGTATGCGGCAACCCCCATCTGGCCAGCCGCTCCCCCGTCCAACACCTGTCAAGACAGGCCAGCCACAAGAAGAATTTCACTCTTGGCGGCGCCCAGGATTTCCAGTTCAACTTCCAGAATCCTGCAACTATCGCCCCTTGGAAGAGGGCATCATAGCAAGAACTGGAAGAGTACTGGCCATCCGTCGTCCAACGCCAAACCATCCAGTCCGGATCCGCCGAGAGTTGGGTATCCCTGAGCCGGATCCACAGCTGCACGTACTGCCATAGTGCCAGAGCGCTCGGTGCCCCTACTATGTCAGCGATCCAAGTGCGGTCCATCAGGGCTTGGCGGACCGTACGCGCCTTTCTCCGGCGCTTTGGTACCAGCGCATATACCTCCGGCGCCACCTCCTTCATGGCTTTGCCGTCCAGCCATCTGTCTTCCCAGAAGAGGGCGGATTCCCCGTTCCCGATCACCATGGTAGTGGAGACCGCGAAGGCATCCAACTCCGTCTTCGAGAAGTTCATGTCCAACCCGCGCCAAGGTCGCAGGGGGTCAGTATGCATCCTCCATATCCACCTCACCCTTAGGCTGGTAGCAGTGCGAGCTAGGTCCGGAATCCCGAGGCCCCCAAGCCTCAGAGGTCGGCAGACCCGTGCCCAATTGACGTGGCAGTGCCCGCCATTGGCATCAGCTCTGCCGGCCCAGAGGAAGCCCCTCAGGATTTTGTTGACCTGCTTCAGAGCGGTTTTGTTGACCCCCAACACCAACAGTTGGTGCAGCGGGATCGCGGCGAGCACCGAGCGAATAAGCGTCAGACGCCCCGCCCTTGGCATCATAGCCGCCTTCCAAGTGGGAAGTTTGTCGGCAATCCGGTCTACCAGAGGCTGGAAAGAGGCAGCCGTCAACCTCCTGATAGACAGTGGTATGCCAAGGTACTTTACCGGGAATGGCGCTAGTTGACAACCCATGCGCTCAGCAGCGCCAGCGGCCTCCTCATCCGAGCACCCGATCGGGGATACCGAACATTTGGCGAAGTTGGTATGCAACCCTGAGGCCATCCCAAAGAGCTCCAGGATACCACGGACAGCTCGCAGCTCCGTCTCATCTGGGTGACAGAAGATCACCACGTCGTCTGCATAGAAGGAGACCGAAGTCATCAAGTCTCGTCTTGATATATCTCTAACACTTAGGACACCCAGCTCGGTGGCCTTCGCCAAGAGCTTGTTGAGCGAGTTCATCATCAGAACAAACAGTGATGGCGACAGGGGATCTCCCTGTCTCAGACCCCTTCGATGCCAGATGGGGGGGCCTGGCTCGCCATTGAGCAACACCCTAGTACTCGCTGTGGATAGCAGGATGGACACCAACTCACAAAACCTAGGGCCGAACCCGAGTTTACGCAGGATCTCCAGAAGGAAGCCCCACGAAACAGAGTCGAAGGCGCGAGCAATATCCAGCTTGAGCATCACTCTCGGCTGCTTTTCCCGATGGAGGAATCTAGCGATCTCTTTGGACCAACATAAAGTTGTCATGGATGCAACGTCTGCGAATGAACGCGCACTGGTTGCGATCCACAAGAGATTCCATCCGGGGGGCCAGGCGGGTAGCCAACGTCTTCGCCACCAGCTTGGCGAAGATGTGGATAAGGCTGATCGGCCGGTAGTCACCCAAAGCAGCCGCATCAGGGCGCTTAGGCAGCAGGGTTAGAAGGGCCTGGTTAAGACCCTGAAACCCGCGCCCACACATCGTGTACATCTTGTCAAAGGCAGCCATGAAATCACCCTTGACCATGCTCCAGCATTTCTGCAGGAACTCAGCCGTGAAGCCGTCCGGTCCTGGCGCCTTGCCTGCCGGCAGTCGCCGAACCACCTCCCAAACCTCGTCCTCGGTGAATGCTACCTCGAGCTCGGATAGATCCCCCGGGTGGGCGCCCAGGAAATCCAAGTCCAGCGAGTGCAGCCTGTCGACCGAGGTGCCCAGCAGGCCCTCAAAGTGCGAGAAAGCCGCTTCAGCCATGGCCGCATGGTCAGAGATGACCGCGCCTTCAACCTGCAGGCTATGGATCACATTTTTCTGGCGCCTGTACGCCGCATGCTGGTGGAAGAAGGCCGTGTTGGCGTCCCCTTCCTTGAGCCAGGCAATCTTGGCCCGTTGCCGAGCCATAGTGCGCTCGAGGGAGGCCAGACCCAGGTAAGCGTGTTTGAGGTGGGCCCTGAGTCGACGTTCATCCGGAGACAAGCATCGTGATTCCATGGCAACATCCAGCCTCAACACCACCTCCCGCGCTATCATCAGCTGCAGTTTGACACACCCTACCTTCTTGTCGCTCCAGCTCTGCAGGCAGCGTGCTGTGTGCTTAAGCTTGGCGGTAAGCCGCCGAAAGGGATCTGGGTCCCCTTCGATAACCTCCCAGGCGTTCCGCACAACCTCGTCGAACCCATCGAGTTTCAGCCAAAAGCGCTCAAACTGGAAGCGCTTACGCCCCGTGCACTTGGTGGTGCGGTCAAGAAGGAGTGGGCAGTGGTCCGCCACCACCGTTGCCAGACAGCGCAGCATGCAGCTGGAGTGGAGCTCCTCCCAGTCAACCGTGACGAACACCCGATCAAGCCGGACGAGGGTGGGTGTCTCCCTCTCGTTGGACCAAGTGTAACGTCGCCGTCGCCCGTGCAGGTAGATCTCTTTGAGCTCGCAATCATTCAGAAAGCGCCGGAATCTGCCCATCATCCTGCGGTTGAGGTTCCCATTATTTTTATCCTCGTCCCGGTAAATCAAGTTGAAGTCCCCGCAGAGGGCCCAAGGTCCAGGGTGGCCTCCGCGGACATCTCGCAACTCAGCCAGAAAGGCGACCTTGTCAGCCTCAGCTTGTGGACCGTATACACAAGTAAGCCACCACCCAGTGCCACCACCCACCGGGGAGACCCTGGCTATGACACTGTTGTTGCCATAGTGGGCGCTGTCGAGCTGCACCACCCGGCTAATCCAGGCCACAATAATCCCACCCCGAGTATCAGACGCCGGCAAGCGGAAATAGTCATCAAACTCCGCGCCAAGCGCTTCCATAACGATAGCATGGGATTAAGGTATTTTAAGATGACATCATTTCTTGTCTTCCACAGCCGCCAGATGGTGAGCAGGAAAGAGATTTCACACCTTTTTGCAGTGCAGGGCTGTCATGGGAGGCAGCTGAGGTGAACCAGGTGTTGAAGCTCTCATCAGTCCGAGGCATGCAACCCAGCAGGTCCAGTTTGGAGAGACAATGAACATTGGACGAGCAGGTGTGAAATAGAGTCAATTTCCTGATCACATAGCGCACATGTGTCATCATATGACAGACCATGGCGCATGCGCCTCTCTGCAGTCCAGCATCGATCAAG
Source organism: Lolium perenne (assembly GCF_019359855.2). NCBI lineage: Eukaryota > Viridiplantae > Streptophyta > Magnoliopsida > Poales > Poaceae > Lolium > Lolium perenne. Next base: position 81,001,105 of record NC_067244.2, on the reverse strand, counting down.
AGATACAAGCCAGGCGAAGACCTTGCATTCGAGGGGGCTCCAGCATTCCCAAATTGAACTGTGATGAGGGGAGAAGGTTGAGCCTTCCAAGAAGGCCTTGTAAGCAGATTTAGCTGTGTAAAAGCCAGATTCAGAGAAGTTCCAGGATATGGGGTCTTGGGAATCCGGCTGAAGCTCTTGTTCGCCAATGATGTCTACCAGGTGAAGAAATTGGATGGTGGCCTCAGTGGAGTGAGTGGCGGTGATGTCTCTGATCCAAGCACTCTCAGGCAAGGCAGAGGTGATCGTCCGGCGCTTGATGGCATGGGGGTTGACAGCAGCGACCACGGCGGGGGCAAGATCAGCAATGCGTTGCCCAGCAAGCCATCTATCTGACCATAAAAACAGTTTAGTGCTGTCTCCAAGGGTGGCAGTAGTAGCAGCATGGACCCGGGCTTCGTCATGGCGACCAAGCTTGATGGGTAAGTTTGCCCATGGTCTAGTACTCTCAGTGCGATGGAGCTGCGCGAAGTGCCCATCCCATGCGTTTCAGATCGAGGACACCGAAACCACCATACTCAATAGGGCGGCAGACATCCTTCGAGGCAACAACATAACTGCCTCCACCATCGTCACGACCTGAAGACCAAATGAATGAGCGCTGACCTCTGATGATAACACCCTTGATTGGTTTCGGCATATCAGTGGCAAGCATGGTGCGGATGGGGGCTGCCGAGAGGATTTCCCATTTGATACGTTTGTATCTTACCATAGCTTATCAATAAAATAAGACTGAACACCAGATGATGGTACTTCAGATATCCTTAACCCCATTAGCCCCCTAGTGGTACAAAGCTCCAAAAGCATTGTTCTCCGAGTTAAATTTCTCTATTTTAACAATGTCCTGATGATTATTCGAAAATAAAGAACAAAGAAAGTACAAAGCGGATTGATTGTACATTCACATAGTATTGATAATAATGAGATGAAATACTGTAATAACTAGGCAGACTTAATTATTAATTAATAACAGTTGAAATGCCATGGTAAATATGTATATTATATAGGCTATTTTCTATTCAGTGCCTCAGCAACAAATACTCATTTAACTGCTCGAATAATCATCCGAAAATAAAACCACAATTCTTAAAGCAGATGTGCTCACCAGAGTTGGTAGGTATCACCCCCTCAGCTAGCAATGTGTTAAAAAATGTATGCAGTTATGTTTTTGATGTAGGAAATCAGCATTCGTGATAGATAAAAAAATGCACTTGACCACCTGTGTTTTAAAAGATTGCTACTACCTCAATTACTAAAATACTAAATACAAGCACAAAAACAAAATGCAGAATTTAAATTTTGTGCTTATTTACGGAGACGGTATAAACTTTAGGCATGTAAGTGCTCCATCATTGAATAATTAATTCCAAAAGTTTAAGAATACAGTAAATACCGCATTTTTAAAAACATTATCTAAGTAAAACACCCACATATGTCAAAGTTCGGATCAACAATATCTAGATGTTCAGAAGAGCGAAAAGAAGGAAAAAATACTTTTTCAATTGGAAACTAAACCTCTAGCTTCACTTGTCTCCATGAAATAAGAAAATGGATTAGAAACAGAAGTTATTGGACGCGACTAGCTCTCATTTGACTGAGAAATAGCTCGATCAGATGATGTTGCCTTTTTCTTTTTCTCTTTTTTAAATCCATATGGATATTTTTGTGTAACACGCCAGCAATTTCTGAATCTCGAGAACAATTATTTTGTACGGAATATTTTCTCGCTCATATTACCATTTTTTTGAACCTCGTGAACATTTTTCCGAATGTACTGACTTTTCTTAAACCTCGTGAACAATAACTTCTGAATTCTACGAACATTTTTCTCAACTTTCTAACTATATTTCGTTAAAAATATTTTTTTAGTATATGATTTTCGAGATTTACTAAAAGAAAGGGAACGAATCCTAGCGCGCTTGATCCAACGGCTTGGGACGGGACTGAGCTCTTACTTAAATCTTTGTTACTAGATGAGAATTGGCCATTCCAAAAGTTATTTAGTCAAATCCCAAGCAAAGGAATTAACCTGGTTCCTGTGGGCAAGAGAGCAAAATAATACAGGAGAATAACAGAACAAATCCTTGCTTCTACCAATCTTAACTTTCTTAAGCCCCATGCGTTGAAAATATTTAAGTAAATGCCTTTGAAAATATGAGTAAATGCCCTTGAAAATATCTAATGTTATCTAAAAAATATTCTCTTAACAACAACATGATAGATGCGACCAGAAATAAGTAAATCCCTTTGAAAATATCTAATATTTACCTACTAATAAAGGAAATAAGATTTCTCTCCTTTTTTCGTCTAACTTAAAATTATCCCTGTTTTGCTGGCGAAATTACAGCGCTGCCACCTATTAGTCAAACAATCAAAGAAAAAAACGGTTCGTTACATCCTATACTCCGAACTGTCACTCATAAGGTTAGTTTCGTCCCTCCAAAAATGTCCCCATTAGCGCCATAATGGGCCACATTTGCTGGGCTAGCTCTGGATCAAATAAATGCGCACTTCTCTTATGGACCATGAGTCACCTTTCCAAATTTCACTTATGCCAGGCATGGTCCAGAGAGCTGGGTAAAAAGGTAAGTCTAAATTAGTCCAACCTCGCTTCCTTAGACGTATTCTGACCAGTTCATATACGTAAATTTCATTGATATCAACAAGCCACCAAGCAAAACGAAGCAGAAAGGAAGGAATTAACTCGTTGGAAAAGGAAGCAAGCTAGACCAAGCCGAAGAGCGGCAGCTAATAATGCCGAGACCCAAGAATGAGCCGTGGAGTGCCGTAGGTAAGAGCTCTTCGTGGCACATAAGCGATGGGATCCAAAGGAAATTCTCCAATTTTCACAGGTACAACAAAGCCTTCAATTAGATGCAGGTTTTTGTTTGTCTGTCCAGATTTTCTGAAATCTCGCCAAAAACCAGTTATTCCTAATACCAGCAAAAAACCATTATACCGGACGAAACATACCAGTATTTATATAATCTGCTCAAATTTAAAGATTTTTTTATTAATTTTCAAAAAAAACTTGCATTTGACATATCTCGAGCGGCACTGGAATTTCCGAAAACTAATAATATCCCCACTGGTATTTTTTTTAACCAAGAAAAAATCCTGAGTAGATGCACAAATCAACATGGCTAGACATAAATGAAAGTACGGTCGGGATGAAAGACACCACACGAGAGGGGCTTCCGTGGCCACTTCGTGTCTCCGCGCCCAGACAAGAAAACTGAATCAGCATGGCTAGACATAAATGAAAATGCGGTCGGGATAATCAGATGTTCATGCGGGAGGGGCTTGTGCGGAAACTTTGTGCCTCCGCACCCAGACAAGAACACCATCGAGAGCAACGCGACCTGCAGACAGAGACGTGACTTGAGTCACAACTCGCCGGGCACCTCCATTCGGGTGTCAAATTTTCTCGACTACAGTTGTCTCGAAAAAAAAAACCAGTAGTAAAATTAAAAAAAAAATCAGTAAAATATCAACCCTTATCTATTCATCGACATATTTCCTACTAAAAATTAAGACAAAAGAGGCTAGGAAAACATTGCTCATCCACTTTGGGCAGAATTTAGGTCGCCATAGAAGTTTTTGTTCAAAATTTGATTTTTGAAATTTCCGTTGGAACGCACAGGCAATTGTGCTAGTGTTATCTAAAGACAAGCAAGCAAAAATTCCCCTTGACAATAACTAGTTTTAAGCGTTGGCTTGGTGGCTAGAGCTCAGGGTGTTGAGCCAGCCCACCGAGTCCAAAGCGAGAAATCGCTGGACGGCGAACTAAACGGGTTATCATAATTCCACATAATGACATGGAAAACCAGAAATCCTTGCATCCTAACCGTCCTGGCAAGGAACAATTCTCTTATGAAAAGATCTTATAGAGCGCCAAGAATATCTAACAGCCGGATCGAACCAGAAAAGTCTATGGATTCGCATCAAATTGGATCCAACAAAACAGATTAGATCAGCCAGCAACGTCAAACAACGAAATGCATCTCGCACAGTCAAACAGCCTAATCCATCCACCTTTGAGCACACTGGTAACCAGCATAACACACCCCGAGGTACACTTAGATCAAGCATGAAAAACGTCCGCAGCCGTGAGGGTGGAGAAGGGAGAGGGAGAAAGAAGAGGTAGCGGACCACAGGGCAATACCTTGTGCTCGTTCCTGGGGATTCCGTAGCCGGAGTTATACATCTGCGCGACGAGCACCTGCATGGCGCTGTCGCCGCGGCGCGCCTCTTTGAGCGTGTCCTGGAACCAGCGCTGCACGCAGTCGTCCACCATCTCGGACAGCGGCTTCCTCCCTTCCTCGGCCGTCGCGCCGTTGACGACCTCCATGAGGCTGCTTCTTCCTTCGAAGATAGATGCCAGGTGGTCGGCGGCGATGTTTGGGTTTAATTTCTTGGGTAGAACCACCGCACACCGCAGCCGCCGCGCTGAGGAGATGGGAGGGAGAGCAGAGGTAAAACAGGGGAGGCGCGAGGTGGTGATGAATACAAATACGAAATGGACCAGGGGATTTTGGTAAATTTGTTACCCTTTTTTGCAAGTTGCCTGGCGCCACCACGCGGTTTTAAACGGGCACGGGCTACGGGTCTCCGGGATAATTCGACTCGACCCACTTCTTTTGAAGCTTAAGCCGAAAAGAACTCAAATTTAAGCCGTTTCTCCTAGCAGCCAGTTTAACCGATTCCTTTACGATTGGGGAACCCCAGCTTCCCGAGCTCTAGCCGAAGTGGTATATATGTATAGCCCTGTTTATCATATTATTTACGAAATGCCACCGTGTTGCAGGGACCTTCTCGATTGATTGAACCGAACAAACACGAATCTCCTCTTCTGCATGCAGCCTCGCACCCGTCTGCCACCGCCGCCATGGCCAACTCCAGCTGCCGAACGCCACAACCCCACGCCGCCAAAAGCTTCCCCTACCGCCCCCGGTCACATTCCATGGCAGAAGGATTGCCCGCGGCCTCCCCACAAGCCCGTCGATCCAGATCGAGAGGATTCGAGCTCGCTAGCCTGGGCTCGATCTGTAGCGGCTGACCAACAACCACTTGCTTCTCCCTGTCGTGAACCTCATTAAGCCACCGGCCAATGGAAGAAAGTCGAGCGATCTGCTGCAGCCTCCGGCCAGATCTCCTCCTGTCCCGACTTCTCCCTGTGATGCGAGCAAGTTCAACGGTGATGGTTCAGATATGCACAAACGTACTGCAATGGAGTTCAGAGATGCACAAACATAATGCAGGGTAAGTTCCTGTGTTGCTCCTGCTGCACAAGCGATATCATTCAGGAAGACACGGCTAGCTCAGAAATGCATAAAGGTAGTGCTCCAGTTTTATTTCGATTCGTAGTACAGATTGCAATTTTTTGTTGAACAAAGCACAAATCATTCAAGGGGCATTATAGACTTTTCAGTATGCATTATAGTGGAAGCTAAAAAGAACTGTGTTGCAGTTTCTCCCAAGCTTATTTCCACTACGGTTTCTCTGGACAGCTCAAGCCGGGGTGGCTTATGCACAAGCCAGAGCCTACAAGAACTGGGCCTAACTCTGTGCAGAAGGGGCCGACCGCTTAAAAATAGGCTCTAAAACGGCTACCTTGTTACGATTTCACTGATTTCACTCTGGTGGCAAGCCTAGCTTTAGTCATCCCCTCCTTAGTATTAAGAGTAATAATTTTAAACATGGTCAACTTTTATAATGTGACGGGTGGTGTGTATAAGGCCATAGGCGGAAATACCTAAATGGAACTTGGGGCTCCCCTAATTTTTTTTAATGGAATCTGGATATACCGCACGCGCTTATTCAAAAATTTAAAAATTATATTTAAAATATTTAAATAATTAAAATAATATTTTGCATAAACATATTATCTTGATTACTCATGTAAGTTTTTGCACAAAAATACGAGTATATGTTGCCTAAATGAAAACGAGAAAATGTACAAATAACACTATAATGCTTAGATTTATACTGTTCAAAGTAATACAAATTTTCATTTTCTCTTTTTTGTGTAGGCCACATATGGTTATATCTTTCCATGAAAATTTGCACAAATAAGTATCAACGTAATATATACATACATGCATTATTTTAAATTTTCTAAAACTTTGAAATAGTATTTTTTTACTATTTGAGAAACGGGCGCCGCCTACACCCATGTTCACCAAATCCGTGTCGCTTATTGACAGCTCTAAATTACTTTCGGTGAGGATAATTCAAATACTTTGTGTTTGGTTTTGTGTGTTGTGGTGCGTTGTTGGGGTGGTGGGAGCGGCCTCCGGGCTAATAAATATGCATCAACTCTACCCCCGTACACCGACGATGACCTTTTGGGGAGGCATCTCGGAGTTGATGGCAACGTGCCCTAATCGGTCCTTGAGATCGACAGTTTGATCTTCTCGTCGTTCTTGAACTCTGGCGAGATAAGTTTCTCGGTCTGTCGTTGACGTTCGTTGTTATACGCGACGACCCTAGCGACCAGAGCAAGGTGGTTCTTCTGGAGCGAAGATGTTGGTACGGAAGTGGTGGATATGCCTCCGACTTCGTCGATGGGATGTAGCGTGTCTTGGTCCAGGACAACAAAAGGACATACCCCGGTCGACGTGCCACAATGACATATGCCTCGCTGCTTGCATCATGCATGTTCATCGACTCACAAAGCCTCATTAGCTATGGTGCTTTTTTGGATCTTGCAATGGTGGAGGCTCGTCATCTGTTCCTATGTCCATCTTGGCAGCGCTGGAATTGGGCGGCGGCCGCTGACTACGGTAGTTGCACGAAACCCTAGAGATTGTGTTGTATTTCATGATCTTTCAATATTTTATCTACAGATTCAGGATAATCATTTTATCTTCGTTTGTATTTTAATTTTCCACATGTGTTGCTTCATATAACTTGATTTTTAATTAATGAAATATGTGGTTGCCCTCAAAAAAAAACTTTCCGAAGTCCCATGCCGGCCCAACCCATAGGGATGGGCTTAGGAACACCGGCACATGTGATACACTAGATATCGACATATGGGTATGCAAGAGAGTTGTGAGGAGAAAGCTCGGATTGATTTGAGAAATATGAAGGGGACCTACTCAGAGAGGAGAAGAAGAAATGAGATGGGGAAACGGGGGAAAGGCTGAAGAAGAGGAAGATGTTATCTATTTTGCGAAGAGTGAGATGGTAAGCATTTGTCGCTCCAAAAAATGATTAATCATCTAAAAAATGATCAAACATAGTGATGTGAATAAGAATGAGAATAAGATGTAAATGATCAATGAAATTTGCGAAGAATAAGAAGAATAAGATGGTAAGCATTTGTGGCTCCAAGAAATGAGATGGGGAAAGGGGCAAAAAGCTGAGATGGGGAAAGGGGAAAAATGCTGAAGAAGAGGAAGAGGTTGTCTATTTTGTGAAGAATGAGATGGTAATCATTTGTGGCTCCAAATTTTTTATTAAGAATAGTGATGTGAATAAGAATAAGATGTAAATGATCAATCAAATTTGCGAAGAGTGAGATGGTAAGCATTTTTGGCTCCAAAAAATCAAGCACTTGTCTATTTTTAGATGAAATGATTTGAGTTGGTGTATGAAATAATATTCGGTAAAATATGGTTGTATTTTCATCTAAAAATATCATCGATTTCCAAAAATGGATAAAATACTCCAATTGGGTTGGCCTACTTGGGGCGCTATTGTGGGCGAACGCCCCCAATAAGGCGGCAACGAGTGTTGGTGCCCCCAAAAGGTCTTGGCTGACATTGTTGTGGGACACTCTTTTGGGACGCCGGTGGTGCTACTCTCAATGAATCGAATTCTATATGCACTAATGAGAGAAAAAAGAAACATACCAGAAGGTCCAAAAGTTATAACTGGTTAGAGAGCTCTATCCAACATTGTATGGTTCTTTAATATTGAGCGCACTAGACTTTTCCGCTAAACGTTTGGGACTAAATATTACGTGAAATCTTCTCTAAAAACTAGGGTGTGTTTAGTAGGCCGCATCTCCCCAAACATTCCCACGTGATGCAAAAAACCACGTGATTGGATGGCTGCAAGGGTTTGCGTTGTGGACCGCATGGTTCTTAAAGTACTCTTGGGGTAGGCCTGCAGGGACTGCTGAATCGGAAATATTTAAAAGGCGAGGCCCCATATGTTTGAAAAGCGAGAACGCCATCCGTGCGGGACCTTGGCGCGATATGGCGGGAGACCATGAAATCCCAATGGTATTTTCGCGGCAAAGCTAGGTGTGACCTCATCCATTCGGTCACCTCCTACATTACCCCCACCCAAAATCCACATCCCCACTTTCGACATTAGCGTCGATGGGGACGCATATCTACCCACCAATAGAATCCTTCTAGTACGGTACCGTACCCTCGCCGTCCTCTAGAGAAGGATCTTGTTTTCTTTGTCTCCGACACCGAATTCGTGCCGCCGTTTGCACCGAAGTTAGGGTACTTTTCTGCTTTTTTGTAATGTAACAGGTTTAGAGGCGATCGAGGGGTAGATTTAGAAAGGGATGTGCATTGCATGGTAAATTACGGGGAAATTCGCGCTTTTAAAACAAAAATTGCATCAAAGGGGGACAGGTTTCTCTCTCGACATCCTACAGGGTTAGGGTTTCGAGAGTGCGATGAACTTGTTCCTACTTATCTAAATTAGGGTTTTGAGAAGAGAGAAGTGATATTGCATTGAAATCTTAAGTTGCATGATTGAATTATAAGTTAAGTTGTTTGAATAAATTCAAATCAAATTTGAATTTGAATTTCAAATTCAAACATCAAATGATTATCAAATAATTCAAAATTGAGATAATTTAACAAACAATTATCATTAAGCAAGAATATAAGTAATACAACAATTACATTAAGCTCATTAAGGAAAACTTGAGCTTTATTGATAATCACACACATAATACATTGTCTTTACAATATTCAGAATTGAATTAAGAAATTACAACACATTACATGAAATGAATAAATGCAAAAAGAAAAAGGAAAATTTCAAGATATTTAAATGACCTAAACTACATTGTGATCTTCATGAATTCTTTAAGATCTTGAGTTCATCTTGAGCATCAACTTGATCCCTGCACACAAACACAAAGAAAATAAAACAAGTGTTATGCCAAGTGGCATAGCCACTTGGCAGGTTAGAAAGAAAGGAAATTGAGCAGATATGCTCAACACTGCCGAAGCTGATCTCTCCACAGCACAAGTCCCAAGCTGGACTTGCACACACACACAACCAGGCAGTACACAAGGCTGGTGTGCATGCTCAACAGCACACCAGGGTTGCTGCATGCTCTACACACACTCAGTGACCAGGGGAGGAGTACAGCAAGGCTGTCGACCATGAAGGAAAGAGAGAGGGCAAGTATAAAGGGTTTCCTGAAGCAAACCCTAGCTCATTCCATCGACAGCAGCCTCACAGAGTAAGTCAGAAGAACACAAGAACACAAGAACAGCTTGAACAGCCACTGCTGTTCAACACAGTTTCACCACCACAACACATAACCAAGAAGCATCAAGCCACAGGGAGGAGCAGGGCAAGCCAAACAAACCACCAGAAGCAAAACCTCTACACCAACATCAAATTCTAGGAGCTGGAGTGAGGTATACAAATCATCATGAACAAACCAGATGGTTTTGTTCATATATAAGCATATGCACCAATCACACACAAGCAAAAGGGTGTGATACCCAATTTGTGTCATCATCTGGCTACTAAGCCATATGGTGCAAGCAAGAGCAGTAAGGCCACTGGTAAATCATCTAATGGGAACAACAGCTATGACAATCAATGCATAACTGAAGAAATCCAGCAAGAGATGAGAGCACAAGCTAGCCTAGCTACACACTTAGCACCTACAGCTATTCAGGCCATCAGACATAGACAAATCCTTTTCTATTTGATTTCAACATCAAGGGCTACTGGCAATCCAATAAATGGATCACCCAGAAAGCATTTAGTGAGCCACAGCAAGCCAACAAGAGGGGAGCTACCCTAGGGCAGCATATGATTACTGCCAGGGTCACCTCAACCACTAAAACAGCCAAATCACCAAGCCAAGCACAAATATCATCACCCAGGTTGGGTTCAAAGTGGAGCTAGGGTCCCTAACTAATGTTGGCATCCCTCTAGCTCAATCAAACTAATTATAAGAGTCATCACTGCAAGCAGTTCATCTCACTTATCCAATAAACAAGGACAAGCTATACAGATAAATGAAAGTCATAGATCACCAGTAACTGGAACACTTGCACATGATCCAATTGATCACTGCAAGCAACAGCAATTGCTTGAGCCAACCACAGCACACACCAGCACAAGGCATGGTGATGCACAGTCACCAGAATAAGCCAGACAGGCATAGGCAGTAAGTAAAGCAAGCAACAATCAAGCAGCTGATGATCATTGGATCACCAGAGCTTGCTAAAGCATGCTAGCACCCAAGTCTAGCATCACATTGACCATATAAAATTAAACAGACACATTACATAATGAATTGCATCACAGATAAGCAAATGAGCTAACCCCAATTATATCCAAACAGCACACCATCACTGGATGGTGCTGCCTAGCCAACAAACAGATTCTACTGAGCATTTCCATGTATTATAGCACAAGGGATAGCACACCAGGAGCACTGGCTCTTGCAAAATGGCAAGAATTACACACAGTAATTAAGCCAGAGCAAGGAATTAAATACACTTGAGGATCTAGCAGTAGTAGCATCAAGAACATAGTCACAGGGATAGTTTCAAGCAAGAAATGCTAGCTTAAGCAAGCACATGGATTTAGAATTACTGCACAGAGGCATGCATAACAAAGATAGCACAGCCTAAGCTAGGCCATGGAGAGTAGAGCAGCAGCATAAGCACTGGCATGGCCACAGAAGCTGTGGTCATGGCAAGCAGCGCAGTAAGAGCAGCAGCAGTGGCAGCATGGCATGGCGGCATCTCCAACAGGAGGAGGGCCATGGCCAGAGCTACTGGAGGAAGAAGAAGAGCAGGCAAGAATGAGAGAGAGGAGGGGATCGGAGGAGGCGTGTACCTGGAGCGAGCAGACGACTGGCGCAACCATGGCGGCCACGGCGGCGCGCGCCGAAAGCACGGCGGCACCTGGCCAGGCCAGGCCAGGCTCCGTCTAGCGCCGCAGCGCCCCGCACCACGGCGGCGAAGGCCACAGCGGCGCCATCACACCAGAGGCGCCGGTGAGCACCGCACCATCGAGCGGACGAACACGATGGGGATCGGCGAAGGAGGCGGCAAGGACCAGATCGACGCCGATGATCTGGTGCGCCGTCACGTGGCGGTGCAGATGCGCCCCATGGCGAGGGCCATGGCGGCCGGAGACCACCGGAATCGGCCGGCGACAGTGAGGGCGACGCAGGTCGCCAGAGAGAAGGGGATTAGGGTTAGGTCGAGGCGGCGCGAGGTGGTGGGCGAGTGAGCGACCGCTCGGGTCGGTTGGACCCGAGCTGGTCTAACCCAACCCGCTGGGCTCCACTGACAGGTGGGCCCAGGGGCAATTGTGACTTTTCACAATTCAATTAAAAACCAGAAACTTTGAAATTCAATAGAAAATTGTTAAGAGCTCTAAAAAATTAATTAAAAATATGAAAATTGATCAGCATAAAATTCTCTATTTAAATAAAATACCAAACAGAATTTTTGAAGAAAATTAAGAATAAGTCTTATTTTGATGATTTAAATAATAATTTAAATCACACATATTATTTTCAATAATGAAAATAAGTCCATTAATGCAATTGGACTTTAAAAACACCTTGACAACATTTCAAGGTTGTATTTACCCTAAAACAAGTATCTCCAAATCATTCTTAGTAATTACCTCTCACATAAAATAATAAGACATCGGAAAGGGGGGGAACAAACCCTAAAAATGGAAAGCATGCATAATTGCTTCTTTAACCATTGCCCTTATCGGACAATGATGCTATTTTTCAGAGACAGAGGACAAGGGTCAGTCCACACCATCCAACTGCAAAACTTTGCAGTGTTCAGGCAAGTTCATCACTTGCTCATGTCATTTGAGTATTTCTATCAAATTACTTGCAAAGTATTATGGTTATCACTATTGCATAAAAATCAAAACCACTACTTTCATAACTATGAATATGACTATGTGGTGGGCAATGGAACCATGGATTGTGTTGATATGGTGGAGGTTCCATTGCAAGGGTTATATCCATCTAGGATTAAACAACAAATGTCGCCAGTGATTCTTGTGCCGTAATACCCGTGTTAACCATAAGATCCGGAGTGGGACGGAGTAGTCAAAAGTGTTTCCACCTCTCGTTCATCAACGGATGCGCTTTACCGTAGACACTTGTATCTGTCAGGGCAAGCGGTTGGCTGGGGAAGCCTTAAGTCCCCACGGCATAGTCCGTAGACACTTGTCGCTCGAAGAGCAAGCGGTTGGGTGGGGAGGCCTTAAGTCCCCACGGTATTGCGGTCTATGATGGGTTGCAGCTACCGGAGAAGGAGTTTGGTTCGATCCCAAACTGTCGTCATGGTCGGGGTCCACCCGTGAGTGGGAATAATGGGACCGGCGAGGACCCAGGGTCGGGGCATGCAACAAAGGGTGGGTGTTCGAGGTAGCGGAGGAACATGATTGGCTAGACCTTATACCGGGCCTCACACCGAAGGAAGTGTGGACGGGAAAGCTGCCCGGTTGGCACCAAGGTTAAGATCTCTTATGGGTAAAGCAACACACCTCTGCAGAGTGTAAAAAACTGTGACCTGTCACTCCCTGTTCCGGGATAAGGAACTGCGAACGTGGCCGGAAAGGAGCTCCATGAAGTTCTAGTAAACCGGTGAAGGCTGACGGACATAGCTCTTTGGAATAAAAGCAATCTCTTGAAGAAATGTTTATCAAAACTTGCATTGGTATTAGACTTCCTGGTCTAGTATCGTAGCTAGAGCATCAAACACCTCTTATCTATAATGAACTTGTTGAGTACGCTCGTACTCATCCCAATCTTAAATCCCTTGCTTAGATTGTCTGAATCGTCTGGAGGAGGACTACGACAACAATGAAGGAGCCGAGATCATCGGCTATGAAGAACCAGACCTCTCCGGAGGTATTGAAGGCGTAGACTACCTCATCGTCTACGGATCCGGGGAGGCTTCCGGAGGAGAACAAGCCTAGAACCATCTAGTAGTGGTAGTAGCCGAGCAGCGTGAACTCTTAATACTTAGCTGCTCGAGAGAATAAATGTACAACTTAATGAGACATCTATATTGTAAGCTATATTGGGTTCGCCTCGAACCCAGGAGTATCCCTCTTAGGACCCAAGAGGAGCTCCGAGACGATATGTGTATGATTATTGTAATATTAAATGAATGAGTTATGGACCTGCTATGTTCTGTTGTACTACTCTGAGGGATGTAATATTTGCGGAATGGTACTTCGTGAATGTTATATCAACGACTGGCATACTACAACATGCAGTGGTATGCAGGGTCACCACAGTTGGTATCAGAGCAAAAGCTTTGACCTTAGGTTGGAACCTAGTAAATAGGATCAAACGATAGGAGTCAAATAGGATTAGTAAAGAATTCTCTAAAAATATGGTGTATATTCAATTGAGAATAAAACAATCATATCTTTTAGTGCGATAATTCTTTATTATCTCTATTATGATGCATTATTACTAATCTTATAATCTTTCTATTTCTACAGCCAACATGGCAAGTTCACGTCCCGGATGAAACGTGAAAGTGATGGATTCCACACTGAGTGAATATGAAGGAGGACTTGCAGATATTCTACGTGCCATGTTAATTGAATTTGGGTGTGATCCCCAGATCCAAGTAAAGAAATACATGTACTATGATGGTACTGTATTGGCCAAGTGTAGGGTAGGACTGCGACTTCCCGAATCTTTGGGAATGAGCGTAGTAATGCCAGCAGGGGAAGCCAGAACTATCAACACAGCCTACCATATAGCCGTTATGAGAGCCATCACAGATATTCGGGAGCATAAGACGAAAGAGCTTATGGGTTCCGAATTCACCCACATTCCTCATAATCAGGAGGAAGAGGATCCCATGCTTAACCACTACAAATATGCAAAACGCAAACCAATAGCAGCTGCAAAATACATGGATAATAGCCGCAACTTAATATCATTGCTCTTTCAGTTGAACCATCATCTGACGGGAGCAATTGATACGATGCTAGAGGAGTTTACTGAACCCAAGGAGGATACTAGGGGGAAAGAACCTATGGAGAATATGGTGCACACACCAGTTTACTCAGATGGTGATTACATTAGTATCGATCCTCTTGAGCGGGAAACTACACCCGTTACACCTGGGAACTATCTTGGTAGTTCCTATGGGGGATATGAGGGTGGAGAGGAATCCGGAAACAATCAGCGTTCCGAGACTCCTATCGAAAACTCCACGGGTTGGCGTTGGGGATCTGATAATGGAACTCATAGTACTTCAGTGTATTATGACGGGGAGATGAATGATGACGCCACAACCCAGAACCAGAGTCATCCTAGTAATGGAGGAGTTGAGGGAGGATATCCGACACAGGTTGAGTCGGATACAAATGTTGGAAACACCTATGGAGGAGTTACAGGGGAGTACACCCGATGGGTGGACTATGATGCACTTAACGATCAGTTTGTGAACACTGATTTCTCCCTAGGATCATCGTCCGATTCTGATTACCAGCCGACGGGAGACCTTATGTTCCAGGGTCTATCAGGAGGACGACACGTTCGACCGGATGGAAGCCTGGGATGTACCGGGAGTGAAGATCGACTAGAGTCCACCAAGGAAGGCGGGACTACAATACACAAGTACCACGTGTATTGTAGTGTGTAATATTTGTAGAAATTTGTACATATACTTTAATAAGTGAGTTTGCATACTCACATCGACTTGAGTATTGTAATAAGACCACTTAAGTATGTATATACATGGTATATGTTTTGTATGATTTGGATTTGCTTCTTGATTTCCATTGCGTGACTAGTTCTGTGCACAAAGTTGAGCTCAGAAAACTTGCGCATGGAGTAATTATGAGTATCATCTTGTGTTGCAGAACTAGGGGGTTATGTCGGGAGCGTTAGGAGAGGAGACCGAAGCGCAGCGCATGGAGCGCGAAGCGAAGCAAAAGGAAGAGGCTGATGAAGCAGCCAGAAATCAGTTTCCACCACCACCACCCATGACGCAACAGAATTTCGTCCAGTACATGCAACTGGTAGAGGAGAGACAACGTGTAACGTTGGAGCAGCAGAATAAATTCTTTCAGGAATTGCTGCAACAGAATAGGGTAGAGAGACCCGAGAACCAGGGAGTCACCTTATCAGACTTCCAGAACACCAAGCCTATATCTTTCGCATACGCGCCCGAGCCAATGGACGCGGAGGATTGGCTTATGGACACTGAGCGAAAGCTCAACACGGTTGGTTGTAACGACCAGGAGAAGGTTCGTTATGCTACCCACTTATTGTGTGGACCTGCCGCATCATGGTGGGATAACATAGTAGCCGTTTATCCGGCTGGAAAAGTCTTTACCTGGGAGGAGTTTTCAAGGAAGTTCAGGGAATCCAATGTCCCTGAAAGTATTGTGGAACTAAAGCGTCGAGAATTTGAAAGTCTCGAGCAGAAGGACAAGGCAATCCTGACTTATGTCAGGGAATTCTCAAAGCTGTCCCGGTATGCTGTTGAAGAAGTCAACACCGAGGACAAGAAAAAGAAGAGGTTTTTGAGGGGGTTAAGTCCCCAATTCAAGGTACAGCTCCGTTTGATGAGAGCGACAGAATTCCAAGAGTTGGTGGATGCAGCTATCACTCTTGAAGATGATTTCAAGCAACTGCAAGAAGAGAAAAGGAAGAAGGCCAAGTTTGAGCCTAAGAGGTTTGTTAGTAACAAGCCTAACACCAGCTTGAGTTTCAAGCCAAGGTACAACAACAACAACAACAACAACAACAGCAACTACTACAGTAGCAGGAGGAACCAAGCATTTCAGACTGCTAATCCAATGGTTTGCCGAAGCTGCGGACTTCCAGGGCATTTTGCCAAGGATTGTAGAAAGCCAAGAATAATATGCTTTGGTTGTCGCCAGGAGGGGCATATGCTGAAGGACTGCCCCAAGAAAAATAATGGAGGAGGTCAGTCAGGAGGAGGAGGAAGCCGTGGAGGAAACACCGGAGGGAACTGGAAGAATAAGAAGCCCTTCGGCAAGCTGAACTGCACTAGTCTGGAGGAGGTGGTCAACTCCGATCAGGCGGTGATAGGTACGCTCCAGATACTCACTCATCCTGGCAAAGTACTTTTTGATACTGGAGCAACTACATCATTCATTTCTCAACAATTCATTATCAAACATGGGATTAGTTGCACTAAGTTAGATACACCCATAACCATACTTTCTGCGGGGGGAACGATAGTAGTAACCCATACCAAACAAAAACAAGTCATTATGATCAATAAGTGCGCGTTTGACGCGGACCTGTTCATTTTACCGATGAAGGACATTGATGTCATTCTTGGTATGAACTGGTTAGAATCTAACGGAGCATTGATCGATTGTGTGAATAAGACGGTATCTTTGAAAAGCCCCGATGGAAGTAGAATGATCTACCAAGGCGACAAACATACACAGATTGAAGTGGAGCTACAGTTGAACAGCATGAAGGAGGTGAAGTTAGAGGATATACCTGTAGTGAATGAATTCTAGGATGTGTTTCCTGCGGAATTACCAGGTATGCCACCAGATAGGGAGATAGAATTCACTATCGACCTAATTTCAGGAACAGCTCCGATTGCTAAAGCACCATATAAGATGGGGCCTAAGGAATTGAAAGAACTTAAGGAGCAATTGGATGACTTGGAACATAAAGGATTTATACAGGAAAGTGTTTCACCATGGGGATCACCTGTGATCTTCGTGGATAAAAGAGATGGAGGAAGAAGGATGTGCGGAGACTACAGGAATTTGAACAATGTGACAATCAAGAACAAGTATCCACTTCCAAGAATACAAGATCTATTCGATCAAGTTAGAGGCGCGGGAGTCTTTTCCAAAATTGATCTAAGATCCGGTTATCATCAGATAAAGATCAAGAAGGAAGACGTTCCGAAAACTGCCTTTGTTTCAAGGTATGGACATCATGAATACCTTGTAGTACCTTTTGGATTAACCAATGCCCCAGCAATTTTCATGAATCTCATGAATAAGATTTTCATGCCATATCTAGACAAGTTTGTCATCGTATTCATTGATGATATCTTGATCTATTCCAAAGACAAAGCCGAACATGCTGAACATCTGAGGTTAGTGTTGCAAACACTAAGAGAACATCAACTCTATGCCAAGTTTAGCAAGTGTGAATTTTGGCTAGATCAAGTAGAATTTCTTGGTCATGTCATCAGTAAAGATGGAATCGCTGTTAACCCGAGCAAGGTAGCAGCAGTTCTAGAATGGGAAGCACCCAAGACTGTCAAGGAAATCCGAGGATTCCTAGGAATGGCAGGATATTATCGGAGATTCATTGAAGGATTCTCTAAGATAGCAGGACCGATGACGAAGCTGTTAAGAAAGAACACACCATTCGTGTGGTCCGAGGAGTATGAAAAGAGTTTCCAAACTCTAAAAGAGAAACTTACCACAGCACCGGTGTTAGCAGTTCCGGAAGTTGGCAAGGATTACACCGTGTACTGTGACGCATCCAAGCATGGATTGGGTTGCGTACTCATGCAAGATCAGAAAGTGATATCTTATGGATCGAGGCAACTCAGACCTCATGAAGTGAACTATCCAACACATGACTTGGAATTAGCAGCAGTTGTATTCGCACTCAAAACTTGGAGACATTTTCTCTATGGAGCGAAGTGTGAGCTCTATACAGATCATAAGAGTCTCAAATACTTCTTTACTCAGAAGGAACTCAACATGAGGCAGAAAAGATGGCTAGAATTAATCAAGGATTATGATTTGACCATCAATTACACTCCAGGAAAGGCCAATGTTGTAGCAGATGCCTTGAGTAGGAAGAGCACCGGAGGAGTGGAACAAGAAATATCACCGGAGTTGAGGAAGGAAATAAGTCAAGCCCAAATACAACTTTGGGAGAAGAAAGCTCATGAAGGACTATCGGCTTTGCAAGTAGCCGATGAGCTAAATGTTAACCTGAAGAATGAGATAATGATGGGTCAGCTGGACGATCCATTCATCGTGGAGGAGATGAGAAGAATAGATGAGGGAAGACCATCAGAATTTCACCGCGGAGAATCGGGATCATTATGGTTCCAGAAAAGAATTTGTGTTACGGATATTGCTGAAATCAAGGAAGTAATACTCCGGGAAGCTCATCAAACACCATACTCCATACATCCGGGTAGTACAAAGATGTACATGGACCTAAGATATTGCATTTGCCGCATCAAGCGTGTCTTCTATTCTGGTGGAACAACATGAAGAGAGAGATAGCACAATATGTGGCGGAATGCCATACCTGCCAGAGAGTGAAGGCTGAACACCAGAGTTCGGCAGGGAAGTTACAACCTTTACCCATTCCAGAATGGAAATGGGAGGAGATAGGAATGGATTTCATCACCGGACTACCCATGACCAATAAAAAGAAGGACATGATATGGGTAATCGTGGACCGGTTGACGAAAAGTGCACACTTCTTAGCGGTAAATCAACAGGACAAAGGAGAGAAACTCATCGATCTTTAAATCAAAGAGATCGTGAGTAAACATGGAGTGCCCAAGAAGATCGTGTCGGATCGAGGATCCGTGTTCACGTCGGCATTTTGGAAGCAATTACACAAAGCTTTAGGACCCAAGTTGGACTATAGTACCGCCTATCACCCTCAGACAGGTGGACAAACCGAGAGAACCAACCAGATCCTAGAGGATATGCTTAGGGCTTGTGCCTTAGACTTCGGAGGATCATGGGAAGAACATTTGCCACTAGCAGAGTTTTCATACAATAATAGCTATCAAAGCAGCATCAAGATGGCACCATTCGAAGCTCTGTATGGAAGGAAGTGTAAATCACCGATATGTTGGTATGAAGCCGGAGCAAGCAAAGAGTTCAACCCTGATTATGTCAAGGAAAAGCAACAAATCATTGACATTATCAGGGATAGGCTCAAGATAGCCCAGAGCCGACAAAAGAGTTATGCCGATCAAAAGAGGAGAACATGGGAGCCACGAGTTGGAGACATGGTATATCTTAAGGTGAGCCCGATGAAAGGACTTTAGAGGTTTGGAGTAAAAGGAAAGCTAAGCCCTAGGTACATCGGACCTTTCAAGATTTTGAGTCAAAACCGAGGGTTAGCCTTTGAATTGGAACTACCGGGAAGGTTATCTCAGGTTCACAACGTATTCCATGTGTCGCAACTCAGAAAATGCTTGAAGACCCCAGATGAACCAGTATCACATGAAGAGCTCGAGTTACAACCAGATTTGACATACATCGAGAAGCCAGCGAAGATTCTTGAGGAGAACTGGAAACAACTTAGGAATCGAGCGATAAAGTATTGCAAGACACAATGGAAGCATCATCCCGAGAGGGAAGCCACCTGGGAAAAGGAGGAAGACCTGAGGAAAACATACCCCGAACTCTTCAGGTATTACAACCACAACTTCGGGACGAAGTTTTCTTTAAGGGGGAAAGGCTGTAATGTCCCAGGTTTAGAGGCGATCGAGGGGTAGATTTAGAAAGGGATGTGCATTGCATGGTAAATTACGGGGAAATTTTGCGCTTTTAAAACAAAAACTGCATCGAAGGGGGACAGGTTTCTCTCTCGACATCCTACAGGGTTAGGGTTTCGAGAGTGCGATGAACTTGTTCCTACTTATCTAAATTAGGGTTTTGAGAAGAGAGAAGTGATATTGCATTGAAATCTTAAGTTGCATGATTGAATTATAAGTTAAGTTGTTTGAATAAATTCAAACCAAATTTGAATTTGAATTTCAAATTCAAACATCAAATGATTATCAAATAATTCAAAATTGAGATAATTTAACAAACAATTATCATTAAGCAAGAATATAAGTAATACAACAATTACATTAAGATCATTAAGGAAAACTTGAGCTTTATTGATAATCACACACATAATACATTGTCTTTACAATATTCAGAATTGAATTAAGAAATTACAACACATTACATGAAATGAATAAATGCAAAAAGAAAAAGGAAAATTTCAAGATATTTAAATGACCTAAACTACATTGTGATCTTCATGAATTCTTTACGATCTTGAGTTCATCTTGAGCATCAACTTGATCCCTGCACACAAACACAAAGAAAATAAAACAAGTGTTATGCCAAGTGGCATAGCCACTTGGCAGGTTAGAAAGAAAGGAAATTGAGCAGATATGCTCAACACTGCCAAAGCTGATCTCTCCACAGCACAAGTCCCAAGCTGGACTTGCACACACACACAACCAGGCAGTACACAAGGCTGGTGTGCATGCTCAACAGCACACCAGGGTTGCTGCATGCTCTACACACACTCAGTGACCAGGGGAGGAGTACAGCAAGGCTGTCGACCATGAAGGAAAGGGAGAGGGCAAGTATAAAGGGTTTCCTGAAGCAAACCCTAGCTCATTCCATCGACAAACTGAAATTTCTCACGAGTAAGTCACAAGAACACAAGAACACAAGAACAGCTTGAACAGCCACTGCTGTTCAACACAGTTTCACCACCACAGCACATAACCAAGAAGCATCAAGCCACAGGGAGGAGCAGGGCAAGCCAAACAAACCACCAGAAGAAAAACCTCTACACCAACATCAAATTCTAGGAGCTGGAGTGAGGTATACAAATCATCATGAACAAACCAGATGGTTTTGTTCATATATAAGCATATGCACCAATCACACACAAGCAAAAGGGTGTGATACCCAATTTGTGTCATCATCTGGCTACTAAGCCATATGGTGCAAGCAAGAGCATGATAAAGGCCAGCAGTAAATCATCTAATGGGAACAACAGCTATGACAATCAATGCATAACTGAAGAAATCCAGCAAGAGATGAGAGCACAAGCTAGCCTAGCTACACACTTAGCACCTACAGCTATTCAGGCCATCAGACATAGACAAATCCTTGTCTATTTGATTTCAACATCAAGGGCTACTGGCAATCCAATAAATGGATCACCCAGAAAGCATTTAGTGAGCCACGGCAAGCCAACAAGAGGGGAGCTACCCTAGGGCAGCATATGATTACTGCCAGGGTCACCTCAACCACTAAAACAGCCAAATCACCAAGCCAAGCACAAATATCATCACCCAGGTTGGGTTCAAAGTGGAGCTAGGGTCCCCAACTAATGTTGGCATCCCTCTAGCTCAATCAAACTAATTATAAGAGTCATCACTGCAAGCAGTTCATCTCACTTATCCAATAAACAAGGACAAGCTATACAGATAAATGAAAGTCATAGATCACCAGTAACTGGAACACTTGCACATGATCCAATTGATCACTGCAAGCAACAGCAATTGCTTGAGCCAACCACAGCACACACCAGCACAAGGCATGGTGATGCACAGTCACCAGAATAAGCCAGACATGCATAGGCAGTAAGTAAAGCAAGCAACAATCAAGCAGCTGATGATCATTGGGTCACCAGAGCTTGCTAAAGCATGCTAGCACCCAAGTCTAGCATCACATTGACCATATAAAATTAAACAGACACATTACATAATGAATTGCATCACAGATAAGCAAATGAGCTAACCCCAATTATATCCAAACAGCACACCATCACTGGATGGTGCTGCCTAGCCAACAAACAGATTCTACTGAGCATTTCCATGTATTATAGCACAAGGGATAGCACACCAGGAGCACTGGCTCTTGCAAAATGGCAAGAATTACACACAGTAATTAAGCCAGAGCAAGGAATTAAATACACTTGAGGATCTAGCAGTAGTAGCATCAAGAACAGAGTCACAGGGATAGTTTCAAGCAAGAAATGCTAGCTTAAGCAAGCACATGGATTTAGAATTACTGCACAGAGGCATGCATAACAAAGATAGCACAGCCTAAGCTAGGCCATGGAGAGTAGAGCAGCAGCATAAGCACTGGCATGGCCACAGAAGCTGTGGTCATGGCAAGCAGCGCACAGCAGTAAGAGCAGCAGCAGTGGCAGCATGGCATGGCGGCATCTCCAACAGGAGGAGGGCCATGGCCAGAGCTACTGGAGGAAGAAGAAGAGCAGGCAAGAATGAGAGAGAGGAGGGGATCGGAGGAGGCGTGTACCTGGAGCGAGCAGACGACTGGCGCAACCATGGCGGCCACGGCGGCGCGCGCCGAAAGCACGGCGGCACCTGGCCAGGCCAGGCCAGGCTCCGTCTAGCGCCGCAGCGCCCCGCACCACGGCGGCGAAGGCCACAGCGGCGCCATCACACCAGAGGCGCCGGTGAGCACCGCACCATCGAGCGGACGAACACGATGGGGATCGGCGAAGGAGGCGGCAAGGACCAGATTGACACCGATGATCTGGTGCGCCATCACGTGGCGGTGCAGATGCGCCCCATGGCGAGGGCCATGGCGGCCGGAGACCACCGGAATCGGCCGGCGATGATGAGGCGACGCAGGTCGCCAGAGAGAAGGGGATTAGGGTTAGGTCGAGGCGGCGCAAGGTGGTGGGCGAGTGAGCGACCGCTCGGGTCGGTTGGACCCGAGCTGGTCTAACCCAACCCGCTGGGCTCCACTGACAGGTGGGCCCAGGGGCAATTGTGACTTTTCATAATTCAATTAAAAACCAGAAACTTTGAAATTCAATAGAAAATTGTTAAGAGCTCTAAAAAATTAATTAAAAATATGAAAATTGATCAGCATAAAATTCTCTATTTAAATAAAATACCAAACAGAATTTTTGAAGAAAATTAAGAATAAGTCTTATTTTGATGATTTAAATAATAATTTAAATCACACATATTATTTTCAATAATGAAAATAAGTCCATTAATGCAATTGGACTTTAAAAACACCTTGACAACATTTCAAGGTTGTATTTACCCTAAAACAAGTATCTCCAAATCATTCTTAGTAATTACCTCTCACATAAAATAATAAGACATCGGAAAGGGGGGGAACAAACCCTAAAAATGGAAAGCATGCATAATTGCTTCTTTAACCATTGCCCTTATCGGACAATGATGCTATTTTTTAGAGACAGAGGACAAGGGTCAGTCCACACCATCCAACTGCAAAACTTTGCAGTGTTCAGGCAAGTTCATCACTTGCTCATGTCATTTGAGTATTTCTATCAAATTACTTGCAAAGTATTATGGTTATCACTATTGCATAAAAATCAAAACCACTACTTTCATAACTATGAATATGACTATGTGGTGGGCAATGGAACCATGGATTGTGTTGATATGGTGGAGGTTCCATTGCAAGGGTTATATCCATCTAGGATTAAACAACAAATGTCGCCATGATTCTTGTCTTAGTAATACCCGTGTTAACCATAAGATCCGGAGTGGGACGGAGTAGTCAAAAGTGTTTCCACCTCTCGTTCATCAACGGATGCGCTTTACCGTAGACACTTGTATCTGTCGGGGCAAGCGGTTGGGCTGGGAAGCCTTAAGTCCCCACGGCATAGTCCGTAGACACTTGTCGCTCGAAGAGCAAGCGGTTGGCTGGGGAGGCCTTAAGTCCCCACGGTATTGCGGTCTATGATGGGTTGCAGCTACCGGCGAAGGAGTTTGGTTCGATCCCAAACTGTCGTCGTGGTCGGGGTCCACCCGTGAGTGGGAATAATGGGACCGGCGAGGACCCAGGGTCGGGGCATGCAACAAAGGGTGGGTGTTCGAGGTAGCGAAGGAACATGATTGGCTAGACCTTATACTGGGCCTCACACCGAAGGAAGTGTGGACGGGAAAGCTGCCCGGTTGGCACCAAGGTTAAGATCTCTTATGGGTAAAGCAACACACCTCTGCAGAGTGTAAAAAACTGTGACCTGTCACTCCCTGTTCCGGGATAAGGAACTGCGAACGCGGCCGGAAAGGAGCTCCATGAAGTTCTAGTAAATCGGTGAAGGCTGACGGACATAGCTCTTTGGAATAAAAGCAATCTCTTGAAGACATGTTTATCAAAACTTGCATTGGTATTAGACTTTCTGGTCTAGTATCGTAGCTAGAGCATCAAACACCTCTTATCTATAAAGAACTTGTTGAGTACGCTCGTACTCATCCCAATCTTAAATCCCTTGCTTAGATTGTCTGAATCGTCTGGAGGAGGACTACGACAACAATGAAGGAGCCGAGATCATCGGCTATGAAGAACCAGACCTCTCCGGAGGTATTGAAGGCGTAGACTACCTCATCGTCTACGGATCTGGGGAGGCTTCCGGAGGAGAACAAGCCTAGAACCATCTAGTAGTGGTAGTAGCCGAGCAGCGTGAACTCTTAATACTTAGCTGCTCGAGAGAAATAAATGTACAACTTAATGAGACATCTATATTGTAAGCTATATTGGGTTCGCCTCGAACCCAGGAGTATCCCTCTTAGGACCCAAGAGGAGCTCCGAGACGATATGTGTATGATCATTGTAATATTAAATGAATGAGTTATGGACCTGCTATGTTCTGTTGTACTACTCTGAGGGATGTAATATTTGCGGAATGGTACTTCGTGAATGTTATATCAACGACTGGCATACTACAACATGCAGTGGTATGCAGGGTCACCACATTTTTCTCGGACACCAACTCGTCTCCCTCGTCCGCCATGGTAGATCTAAAGCACATTGTCCTCCTCTACAACATGCCCCGATCGCTGATCGATTTAGCTACTACTATGTAGAGTGAATTTAGCAAGTTCCCATGTTAATTAGATGGCCCTTATTAGGTCTACCAGCTTGAGCTTATCCATCAGGCCACAACACTCATTGATGTCATTCAGGTCTCGATGCTACTGCTACACAAGAGAACACCAGGTGTGCTTCCTTTCCTCAGCTCACCTATGGTCATATGTTACAACTAGATTAGGAGAGGATTGCAAATCTGAACTACATCTACAACTCCAACGATGTAGAGTATGTCCAAATGCTTCAGATAATAAGATCCTCTTTCTATGAACTTGTCAAAACCTTCAGGGACAGATGGCTGCTTGAAGATAGCATACACACATCTATGGAATAGTGGCCCATAACATATTCAAGAGATCCATGAAGACCATTTCTCGCTATTTCAAGCATGTGTTGTACATAGTTGGAGTGAGAGATCTCACAGAGCTCACAGGAGATATGATCAATCCACCAACTTGTAGCAAACCTCCCAAGATAAAAAAAAATAGCTACATATGCTTGACATATTTTAGGGTGAGCACTTTTTCTCTTAGTTTTGTTTCATCACACAACTACTATGGTCAGAAACATGACTCTTTGTTCATTTGTTGACATGATTGTATTGGGGTGATCGATGGTACTCATGTGACAACTAGGGTGCCCAAAGCACTGTCTGTCTCATCATACATCAGAAGGAAGCTCTATACCAACTAGAATATGTTGGTTGTTGTTTTATTTCAATACGAAGTTCACTTATGTGCTAGGTGGTTGGGAAGGATCTCCTCCTGGTGCAAGAATTCTCGATGACACCTTGTCTAGGGATGATGTGTTAAACATCCCTCATGGTAAGTTCTACCTAGAAAATGCTAGATATGCACGCCGACCTGGGATTTTACCACCCTTCAAGATAACCAAGTACCATCTAAATGAATCCTCTTCAAGGAATATACCACATAATGTCAAATAATTGTTCAATCTCAAACACACTAGCATTAGAGTCACCATTGAGAGGTCATTTGTTGTATTGAAGAATGGGTTCAAGGTCCTTGACTAAAAACCATTCCACCCTGGTACATGTAAAATGTATCCATAAACTTTGGTGATTATGGTATTATATTATGTCATATTATATATATGCATGATATGTCAGGTTTCCCAAGTGTTTTACATCGATTTATGTATATTTGCAACAAAGTACTCTTTCATTGTTTTTTTTGTTGTAGTATAGGAAACCACTATTTTGTGTATTTTTAAATTTCAAGGACCTTAGAAACATTAGATTGAGCTGGAATTTATGGAGGGTCATCTTTTCGAGAACTATCAAAAGATGCGCAAAGGAGATGGACCAAAATGCACATGAGTCACAAGAGAGGGACCATGGCACGACCCACCCCTGGTTGAGTTGTGGGTCCCACCTCGGGCCCCTTGACCCCTTTTGTCTCAGTTTCAATGTCATGCATTGAGTTCTTATCTAAAAATGACTATATTTATGACCCCACTGAGGAGGCGACCGTGAACAATGAAATGCACAAAATAGAGAGGTCCTGCGAAGATTGGGAGGGGAAACGCTGCTAGAGTCGCCCTCGGTTGCTCCTCCGCCTCTGTCAACACCATTACCACCGGCAACATGATGGGGAGGGAGTAGTTCACTCCTGGACTATGGGTTTGTGGAAGTATCTTGTATCAATCTCTCCCTACCTTCTTCACTAATTAGTATCACATGAGCTACCTACATGATTGTGATCATCTATGTAATGTTTTGATGTTGGATCTTTTATTATGAGATGGGTAATGAGATGCAATTGAGTATTTTTGGGTTTTTGTATCGTATAGATGCATATGTTACCCCTTTCATCTATACTATGTTTTGATCAAACTTGCATGGAAGAACCCATGTGGGGGATGTGTGTGTTATTTGCAGTAATTAACTTGGTACTATTGATGTGGACTGACACAAAGTTGTGTGATAGTATGGTTTTTTACCTTTTCATTGGTTACCTCAGTAGGGATAAAAATATCACATGTGCCATTGCTCAGCTAGTGACATCCTAGGTTCCTTGTTTCGAATATGACATTATCATAATACACTTCATGTGAAAACTCTTAAGGCAGTATTCTATTTATTCTTTATCTTGGTTTGCAAAGTTTTCCTTTCCAAGGGAGTATCGATAAGATATGTTGTATCATCTCTAATTCTCTATCTCTATTCTAGGACGTGATGCCCATATAAATGCTTATCAACTACATAATATTATTACTTGCTATAATTAACTTGTTGCTTTTTATGTAGTGCTTTGTCCATGCAACCATGTTTACTAGAGAGAGATCAAGTAAAACCATGAACCTCAGTCCATTTTGAATTATAAAAGACACCTTTACATTTACTTTAAAATTTATCACTTCATTATTTTGAAAATAAAAAATATATTGTTCACTTCACTTTCTTTCTTTATTTAAGTTTTGTATTACTTACACACTGTTGTGCCCGACAAACACCTCGGTGGAGCCGTGGACATAAAATTGTTTCATTTACTTGACAAGTTGCTTGAAGAGGGTAGAAGGGAGAACTAAACTTTTTCCCCGAGAGTTCAATATAAACCCTTGAGTCAATCTTGTGGGGAAAATCAACCTTGTTGCATCACTTTGCACTTCAAGTCCCAACACATTGGGAAAATATGTGTAGTTTTTTTTTTCATCATTCACTTATGACACCCAAGTGAAGCTTGTTCTTGCTTGCGGCATTCTTCGCAACTGGTTATTAGGTTAAGCAAAGATGAGGTTTTCTGAGAAACTGTTGTTTCTATTGAAGTTGAGAGTTACCATGGCATGGAACAAGGCGATGATGAATCCTGGAAAAACAAGAGGATGGAGTGGGTAAACGCAATGTGGGATAACAAAGGTAGCACCAACATATGAGAAGAAGAATTCCTCCCCCTCTGATAGCCCTATGGTAAACTTTCCCTTTCATTACCACCGAATTGTAATGATAAACCGCTACTCATAGTATCTAGGGACTAAATCGATGAACTACCATTTGTATTAGCTAGGGACTAGATTTGATTAAGTACCCGTAGCAGCTATGGATGAACTCATGAACTTCTAGCTTGCATGCGTGTGATGGTGGTGTAGTATGGTAACTTCGCGAGTAGAGAGAAGAGTCGATCGCTATCATGGATGCAACCAAACAACATACCTTGCATCGTTGTAGCTATTTGGGTTTGCGTGCAACCAACCAATCAAATCAGGATGCTTTTGGTCCTAGTGATGCAACCCATGCCAGAAAACAAAGTGGAGAACATGGTCTGGAGCTGCCCCCGGGAGCGACAAAAAGGTCCAGACTACCAAACACGCCCCAAATATACTCGAGAAACCCTCGCTCCCATGACATGTTCCTCTTGCATCCTTGGACCCTCTCACTTTGTTTCCTTCAGCTCCTCTCTGCGGCTCTCCTGGTCCACCCTATGCGCTAGGAGCAAATTATCGGAGTCTGCACATCAAAGACCGTTGCCTCCGACCCCAACATACATCGATACCATCTAGAGGGGCCTCAAGGTTGATGAACCCAGACATGAATGGCCCTCCTTCGAATTAACATTAATTTGCAACTATAACTAAGATCATATAGTAGTTGAAGAAATTAACGGTGGCATAACCTTCATCAAACCAAAACATCCAGAGCCCGCTAGACAGATCATTGGACAAAACTACAAAGTGTTGAAACTTATGATGAGAAGAGGATCTGATATGGACATAAAATATTATTTTACCACGAGACTTTATGTATGGATATAAAATGTCTCGATGTATACCTAGAATTTGTATTCATACTTTTTAAACATTTTTAAAATATGCTTTTTAAGTAGTAGATGTATCAACAACTATGAGCCAAAATGCATTTTCGATCTGATAGCATGCTATTTACCGTACAATCTACCCTATCTAATTGATCCTTTTCTTTTTTGCCGAAGCCCCCAAAAAATGTACTATCTACCCACTACCCTATCCATTCCAAAAGATAGTGAACCGCACTATGAAACCCCAAACCCCCCGAGTCGACCGAGCATCCCAATCTAGAGATAATAAGCTTTAGCTAGGAGCAGGGGACGCAAGGATAAGAAGAGGAGGAAGAGCCGTTGAAGCAAGGAGAAGATTATGATGTCGTCGCCGGCCTCCACCCACCTCCTCCGCTCCACCGCCGCGGTTCCCCTCCTCCCTCGCCGCGCTTCCCTCCAGCTTTCCTGCGCTGCCAGCGGAGCTGTGGCTAGGAGACGGAACGGCCGCCTGGAGGTAGTCCGCGCGGCCAGTGCGGAGGTGGCCGAGCCCGCCGCTGCAACGCCCTACACTACCGAGTCCCTCGTCCTCTACTTCAAGGCCGAGGGCACCATGGAGGAGAGGGCCATTCCCAAGATCACCCAAGCTCTCGAGGTGCACAACTGTCTTACCATTTATTAATTTCCGCTAAATTGGGATGGAAACTTAACACCGGACAGTAAATCAACCAGCAATTCGGGGATAAAGAATATGTATGTGTGTGTGTGTGTGTGTATTGTAGGGGGTGGAAGGCGTCACTGACCTGGAGGTGCTCATCGAAGAAGGCATCGGAAGTGTTGTGGTAAGTGCCCCCACTTCCGACTTCTAATTAACAAACGTCCAATCTCCCCAAAAAAAAGTTAACACACCTGCTCGTACTACTAGTGTGGACGCATATATGCATTTTCTTTGCACATATTTATACAGTCATATACTCAGTATCACCCCAATTTGTAAACATAGTGCACATGTGATTGATCTATTCACGCAACACATCAATTTTCTGATAAGTGTACTGTCTGCAAGCGCAGAAGACTACCCTGCCTTAAAAAACCGCAAGAGGGTTGTAACTGCCTCGGCAGAACTTTCATCATTGATGGTACAAAGCACTGGTATATACAATGTGGCCGTGTCAACGAAAGTCCCTTGAGGGGTTCTATGCTCAAGGCCCCCTGAATAAAGCACAACAAAAAGATACTGTCACCTAACTGAGAACAAGTTTTCTACCACATTGGAAAACAATAAGCAGAGACCAGTAGAACTTCTAAGCACTAAGCATTTGCAAGATACATATTCTCACATTAGACTATTACTAGATCCATAACTACTGAAATCCATTATTTAGGTGTGAACGCGGAAATTATTTTCTTTTGAAAACCAGATCAACGTAGAAACCCAAAATGGTAGTAATTAGAACACTTTAAGTTGTTGATGAACTCTATTTTCCAGTTTCTCAGATATTATGAGTAAAAGACTGCATTGGATTCACTTCGTGAAGCTTGTAAAGCCTAGTGTAAACTTCATTCCTTTGTTAACCCAGAGGACATGAAAAAACAAAGTTGAACTTAGTTTTTTCTCGAAAAGGAGGTTAAACCCTGGCCTCTACATCGATAGATGCACATGACCATATACTATTAATTATTGGCAACAATGCCAAGCATTGATGCCAAATAAATCGGATAACAGAAAAAATATTTGAGGCTAATCCACGTAGGACCTGCCTTGTGACAACATCTCCAAAACCTTACCTCATACCATATGACTGTAAATCATAATCTTGGGCCTCTGCTCCATTGACGCGCAAGCCTAGGAGACACGCCATCCGCCGCCGCACTGAACACCATCGGCCGGAGATGTTGGATACAGCCTCCATGGGTGCTGGCCGTCAAGCATCCACCTCCATGACTGCCACTGCAAACCGACAAACTGCCAGCCCATGGGGAAACACACCACAGCAGGCTAATGGAAGGACGGAGAGGACCAACACGTAAGAGAGAGCCACGCTCGATCTCACCAGATCGAATCTGGCGCACAGCGCACCTGCTGCGCCAGATCTGCACCCCACGCTAGACCACCAGGATATGCCTTTATATTGACAATGAGGCAGGAAACTGTAGATTAAGAAGAATATCTATGTGATTGATACGTCTTCCAGGACGTATTCTCGAAAAAAAGAAGAATATCTGCAGTTGCACTAATATATTATATATCGGCTATCAATACATATTTAAGAATATTTAGTTTTTTTACATATTTTTCGTAGCATTATAATTTTAGAGAAGTACATATGCTGAAACAATGAATAAAATTGTCTACTGCACACTCTGTCAAAGTCTTGAAGTGCATGTATAACAGTATGTCAGTACTCTAGCCACGCAAATGTCCCCGTCACAATGCTAGTTTTGTTATATTGTTATTGTTATTGTTATTGTTATTGTTGATGTTGATGTTTTGTATTTTTTTGGCTTCTGCAAATGCAGTTAACAAAAGCGACAACAGTGCAAGCTACTGGAGTCGCCTCAAACCTGGTGGAAGCCATCCAGGGAGTTGGTTTCAAACTACAAACGCTTAGCCTCAGCTTCGAGGACTTTGATAAGGCGGATGCCGCTGCTGTCCCAGCAGAAAACGCAGATGACCAAGTTAGTGAGTGAGCTGAGCTATACTGTGCCTGTGCTAAATGCATATAATGTGCTCTGGTTGTTGGTGTTTTATCTTTCTTTAAACGTTTTTTTAGTTATGATACACATTCCATTTGTAATTTTCCAAGCTGTGCATTTTACCTTCTGGGATATATATGGTAGAGAAAGAAGGAACTCCTTTTCTTTACTTGTGCAGGTATGACGAAAGATTGAGCTAGCTTAACTAGCCTGTTTGATGCTGGGTGCTTTGAGAACCACGGAAGCTAATAATTTAGTTTCGTATCAACTTCGGACTTACTGTACCATATTATCAACGTTAAACAGCGTCATATCTGGGTTGACTTGAGATCCTTGTAATTTGGTATATCTAATGTAGTAGAGTTTATTGCAGTAGACATGCAGAAAATCATTGTGCTAAGATCCCAAAGAACTAAATTAGTAACTATCGTCAATGATGATAACCGAACGTCGGAGAAGATTCACTGTCAGTAAGTGAGAATATCGACCGGAGGAGATCCACCAGACTAGACTAGCTTGTTGTTTTAACATGTCGAAATGAATGGGGCCAATTAGGACCTCATGTGATTAGGGTTCCTCTGCCTCCCGTCGGCGTCTGCCTCCGATCTGGCTGCCTCTGTGGCCTTCGGGCCATGGAGGTGCAGCGGATTGCGACTCTCGTCGACGGGAGGGCTCCGTTTCCCAGTTTTGGGTGCTTCGTTCCCTGTCTTTAGGGTTTTTGTTTGTAGAGGCGGCGCTCAGGTGGTGGCGGTGGCGCCTCGTGCAATAATGTTTTCCTGGTTTTAACCCCATCTCGACGGTGACTTCGAGAGGCTTGTGGATGTGGTGTGGTCTTCGAGGATTTCATCTGGCTGTGGGGATCTTCGGACCGTCAAAGAGCTTCATCGGCAGTCCATCCTACTTCTTCGTCTCTAGGACGGATGTGGTCTTTTCGATCTGTTCGGCGACTTCCCGCCCGCAACCAACAATGTCAGGCCGATTCAGAGAGGAGCGGAAGCGGCGGCGCGCCGTCGACACGGTCTAGAGGCTGAAGATGAAGAGTTTCTCAAGGATCTCGTTGTAATTTTTATTTTTCTTAAGTTGCTTTGTATTGTTCGATATTTCTTTTAATGCCAGTGTTCTATTCGCAAAAGGAGAATGAGTTGAGCCGATTGGTTGGCTCCACTCGATTTTCAACCCCGTTCCTGTCCTTTTTAGGGACGACCATCATGGGCTCATGTCAAGCTTTATTGATATCAAATAATTATTACATCATCCAGAATGGTTTGCAAAATAAAATTACCCAATTACAAGATGGTTTGCATTCAAAACTTTGCTTAGTCATTTCATGTGCAACAACAGTTGCCTCCCTTGGACAGTGTTAAAAAAGAATCATCCCGATCATAGCAGCATTTGTCACACAATCAACATAGATTGCCGAGAGGCTTCGTTCCCCAATCTTTCTTGTGCTGAACATATAGTAATTACCTCTCTACAGAATCAGATTCCGCTTCATTTGCTTGGTATCTAAAGGTATATATGATGCCTCCCATAGGGGGCCTCACAGAGATTAGCTGCTCGTAGCCGTTGGATCTTCCCGTCTGGCAATCTTGTCCGTCCATTTTTTCACTGGTGGAGTAGTCTAGGACGAGGCCCTCGCGCGAACCCGCTTTTTATCCATGGGTCGATGAAGCCCACCCGGCCCGGCGTTGGCGCGTCGTGCCCTATCCCAATCCTCCCCAATCCAGCAGCCGCCGCCTCTCCCGCTCCCGCAGCCGTCGCTCCCGCTCCCCGCCGTCGGTCTCCTCTCCGGTCCTGCACATTCTCTCGCGAGTAGCAGCAGCGCCGGCGGCTGATGCAGGAGAGAGAGAAGGATGCATCACCAAGGATCCAGGCTGATGCGGAGAGAGAGAGGAGGCGGCGTCGTCAAGGAGCGGCTCGAGATTGGCATCCTCTAGACCCATCTCTGCACCTCAACTCCCAAGCCAATTTCAGGTACGAACCCCTCTTTTTCTCTTGATTTGTCTCCTCTCGTGGAGAGGGGCCGCAGCTGGCTGGATGGCCGCTGGATGATCGGCTGGTGGCCGGCCGGAGCAGGATAGGCCGCCGCTCGCATATAGCTGCCGCCTGTAGTGTGTTGCCGCTATTGAGCTTCATCCTCCTTGCACATCTCCTACTAGCAGGAGCAGCATAGTCCACCACCGCTCGCACAGCTGCCGCTCGCCGTGTGTCGACGTACGCCCTGCACATCTCCTATCATTTGAAGATTTCTCACGTCTTAATGTTTTCTCATGAGTCAGACAGGAGGATTTTAAGATTTGCTGGTGATTGGCCATCTCCGCTTGGAAAACACTATTTGAAGAGAGAGGTGTGCAATTGTTTCTACAGATTTGTCCAATTCTATCTTTGTTTGTTTATTTCGTTTTATTTATGCCTACAGGTTATTTCATGAAAGCAAAAGCGGGATGGAGGGGAAGATTGACCTATGTGATATTCATTCCCCTCGATTAATTTTATTTTCTGAAAATTGGCTCAAACTATCTGACTTACATGTACACTATATTGCCTCTTGATTTTGTGACTTTTCTATGCAAGCTATTATTGTCTAAACAGATGCGTTATTTATGCTAGGCTTTTTGAGACAATCGTCGATGGGAGAAGCTGCTAATGAATTCCTTTATAGTGCTTTGGACGTGAACTCATGGTGGTGATTGATTTCAAATGAAAATTTTCAAGCTGAAATTAAGTACACAAGCAGCTAAATTTTGTTTCCATGATTTTATTGTACTTCTCTGATATTTTTTTTTCATGATTGCCGATTGCAGCTTCGACTGTCATAAAAATTACGATGCTCTTCCCAGGGTTCTTGCAATCTTCACTTTCAGTACGAAATACTATGGTTGCTTGCCATGCCAAGAAAATGTAGTTATGACTTGTGAGGTAAATTTAATCTTAGTACATGCATGTGCAGGCTTGAGTTGTTAGCCTTCAAAATTCTTTGAATAAGAAAAAAACAGGCTCTCCCTGGAGATAGCTGCAATTGAGGTACCTTGGGTACAAAAAGCTCATTTATTTTCATTGGCTGGTATTTCTAATTTTTTTAAACTTCTACTGCATAGTAAAATAATCATATAGGTGCCATGCTTCTTTACGTTATTTGTGACCAAAAATAATCTAAATCTATATCCTTTAAAGTTCTTTTGGGTACGAAAAGCTCATTTATTTTCATTGGCTGGTATTTCTATTTTTTTTAAACTTCTACTGCATAGTAAAATAATCATATAGGTGCCATGCTTCTTTGCGTTATTTGTGACCAAAAATAATCTAAATCTATATCCTTTAAAGTTGTTTTGGGTCAGCCATATCTTTGATTGTATTACTGCTCACCTTGGTCAATTTAATTCCAGCGGTTTGAGAAGGAGAAGGATCTTCTAAACAATAGGTGTAGTAAAAATGGAGTCTACGGTTAAGCTAAACTAATACCCTTGCTGGGCATTGACTAGCGGTTTGCTGGGCATCTAAATCTATATCCTTTAAAGTTGTTTTGGGTCAGCCATATCTTTGATTGTATTACTGCTCACCTTGGTCAATTTAATTCCAGCGGTTTGAGAAGGAGAAGGATCTTCTAAACAATAGGTGTAGTAAAAATGGAGTCTACGGTTAAGCTAAACTAATACCCTTGCTGGGCATTGACTAGCTATGTTGTTGACGAGTATAACAAATTTCCAGGGTACAAGATTCAAGCCGAAATATTACAAGATTCCAGGGCAGTTGTTGCTAGATTATAAACTGGTTTTTTCTAGCAATTTAGAATAATTAAATTATGGCACCTTGGTATCTAATAAACTGCATGGCTGGGGTGAGTGGAAAAAATGTGGTATGTTCATTTCTTTACCAAGATTATACATGACATCATTTACATGTAGTTTAAGCTGTTGTCAGTTAATTTTAGTGATGTTGATATCGCATGAGGCGGAACTTGGATGCGTAGATTTGAATTGGTGCTTGACAGTCCATGTAGCGAGACATGGTGAGCAAGCTCTTTTGTAAAATGCTATTCTATGTTTGTGCGTGTCAGGAACTGAGATCTGTGGGCTGAGCTATGAATTGGGTCCCCTCGGTTCGATGCAACCTCGTGGTAGTTTAGTGTTGAATTTGCTATAATCTTGGGTTAGACAGATGTGCTATTTGTTGTGTTTGATCGGGCAAATGATGATGGCGAATCTAAAGCTCCAGAAGCAGGCGCTGTTGCGGCCCGGTCTACCGCTTCGGGCATGGCCACAGCCATGGGCACCACTAGCGCACATTGTCTGAGTGTCATCGAGGAGCAGCCGTTGTGGCTCGATGACCTACTCAATGAGCAATTGTATTTTGGAAATTATCCCCTTAATAATACAACTGGGAACAAATGTCATCTTCCTTATTTGTTTTTCCATATTGTTTGCTGGATTATTTTCTAATGAATATTTTAGAAATTATATCTCGCGGCATTGTGCTCATATCTATAAATTTTGTGTCAGGAGCATACAAGCGAGATAAGATCACCTAATGGCTAATGCCCTCTAACAACTAATGGAGAAGCTTACAACCCTTGGATTTGGAAAATGACAAGGTACTCATGCAATGCTTGCTGTCCATGTGCATATCATCTCAGTGTAATGTTACCATGTATATTGATGTTTTGAGGAAATGAAGACCGGGGTTTCCTACAAGTTGCCAGGTCAAGTTTAGATTTGCTAATGCATATGCTGACATGAAAGTTGAAATATATGTGGAGATTTATTAATATTAATCTGCTGCATAGTTAGAGGTTCATCTGGTATGGTCAATAGTTTGCCTGACGAGTGTAACATTGGCTTTGAATTGTTAGTCCGTTAGGCCCTTCCCTCATCCCATCCTCTACAAGCTCTTGACCTCTGTGTGGTGGTGTCCAGGAGAAGCAGAGCTCAACAGCAGTTGCAGGAACTGAACTTTGTTTTATAGGGCTTCCTATCATTGTTATGGAATTTCATATGTCTACGAATTTAATAGCCTGAATTTAATTTAGAATAGATAAAAAGGTGGAAGAGGAGGTGTCATTTATACGTCACTTAAAGAAAGGAAAGTACCGCAGTTGGAAACTTTTTTCTATGCCTAGCCTTTATTCATTTCCACCATTCTCCCCTCTTATCGTCTAGGTTATGCTTGCAGAAAGTGAAACTTTTGTATTCAGAACAGAGGATGGTTATGCATGCTCAACAGTCTGTGTTGACACAGCCTTAGTGCATATATCTATTGGTTTGGAGGTTCTCACATGTGTTTTTCTTATCTCCCCTCTCTTGAAACAGTTCATATCACACTTCACACCCAAATAACTTACCGAGTACCATTAGTAGTATCAACTTGTGCTCGGGTCCATCCAACACACATTGCCGCTCTAGGTTCTGTTCTGTGGATTACTTAATTTTTTGTCAGAACAAATAGAGTGATGGTCTTTGCTATATGTCAGCATTTCCGTTTGCCTTTTGCATAGTATTTTTTTATGATGCTCCTCATTTGTTTACCTAGATCCTTCTGCCCAATTATTAAATCCCTCGATTGTTTTTTTGTTCCTTTCAGGGTTATACCTAGAATTAAAGACTAAGGAAGCTTGTCTTAATTGGTGTCATGGAGATGTCATGGAGAGAATGGGTATGTTCAGAACTTACAGTAGTGATGACCTTTGTTGGTGGCTTCAGATCCGTGGTATCATATTTATTGTGAATATCAATTTTGCACTGATCATGACCAAGTAGAACAGAGATAAATGTCTCATAAAAACTTCACATGAGATATTTAGGCTGGTGTCGGTTCAGGTATTATAGTTTACCCATTTGAATATACAATATTGTGGGAATTTTCATTTAGTTTCTCTTTTTTCTATAAACAATGCACCACTTTGAACCTCTGTTGTATACGATTCATTTTGAGGAATTCTGAGTCATATTTTCATTATACTTACTATTGTTAATCAACTAGAAAAGAAGTATCTCCCAATGTAGCAAGGAATACCAAGCATGGGATACTTGCCATGTCCTTGCTCAATATAAAGCGACTTCCCTGGACAATGATGCTCTTGTCCCGCTACCATGGAAATACTGATATGCTAAGCACTGCCCTTTAACCATAATTATGGGTCTTCAATATTGACCACAAAGAAACAACATTTTAATGATTGATTAGCTTAAGAAACATCATTAAAGTACATCATTTCAGCTGAGGAGTATGACACGCAATTTATGTTACGTTAGATTGTTTCCAGTTTCTCATATTGTGTATAGTACTTAGCTTCCATGTATTGATTTGTTGTGGTTAATTCTCACCTTATGATTTTCTATAAATCATTTCCTACTTGCTATTCTATCCTATCATACGAAAAGTTCATATAATGTGGTTACATGAACATTTTATCAAATGTTCTTATTGCTTCAGTGCCTATTTTCTAGAGATTTTTCATGTTATCTTACTTTTTTTTTCTTATTTGTGAGTGTTGTGATCAGCAAGGACTTCATTGGGCTTACTCGAAGATTCTATCTACTTTTACTCACCTGCTTCGTCTGAAGGAGATATGCCCTAGAGGCAATAATAAAGTGGTTATTATTTATATCTTTATGTTTATGATAAATGTTTATATATCATGCTAGAATTGTATTAACCGAAACATTAGTACATGTGTGATATGTAGACAAACAAGAAGTCCCTAGTATGCCTCTTAAACTAGCTTGTTGATTAATGGATGATTAGTTTCATAATCATGAACATTGGATGTTATTAATAACAAGGTTATGTCATTGTGTGAATGATATAATGGACACACCCAATTAAGCGTAGCATAAGATCTCGTCATTAAGTTATTTGCTATAAGCTTTCGAAACATAGTTACCTAGTCCTTATGACCATGAGATCATGTAAATCACTTATACCGGAAAGGTACTTTGATTACACCAAACACCACTGCGTAAATGGGTGGCTATAAAGGTGGGATTAAGTATCCGGAAAGTATGAGTTGAGGCATATGGATCAACAGTGGGATTTGTCCATCCCGATGACGGATAGATATACTCTGGGCCCTCTCGGTGGAATGTCGTCTAATGTCTTGCAAGCATATGAATGAGTTCATAAGAGACCACATACCACGGTACGAGTAAAGAGTACTTGTCAGGAGACGAGGTTGAACAAGGTATAGAGTGATACCGAAGATCAAACCTCGGACAAGTAATATATCGCGAGACAAAGGGAATTGGTAATATATGTGAATGGTTCATTCGATCACTAAAGTCATCGTTGAATATGTGGGAGC
The DNA here is from genome assembly GCF_019359855.2 of Lolium perenne. Classification (NCBI taxonomy): domain Eukaryota; kingdom Viridiplantae; phylum Streptophyta; class Magnoliopsida; order Poales; family Poaceae; genus Lolium; species Lolium perenne. The sequence goes on along the minus strand of NC_067244.2, from coordinate 80,962,474 downwards.
CATTATGGATCTCCAGATCCCGCTATTGGTTATTGGTCGGAGTGAGTACTCAACCATGTCCGCATAGTTCTCGAACCGTAGGGTGACACACTTAAAGTTGGATGTTGAAATGGTAGCACTTGAAATATGGAATGGAGTTCGAATATTTGTTCGGAGTCCCGGATGAGATCCCGGACATCACGAGGAGTTCCGGAATGATCCGGAGAATAAGATTCATATATAGGATGTCATTTTATGTGAAATAAAATGTCGCGGAAGGTTCTACGGAAGGTTCTAGAAGGTTCTAGAAAAGTCCGGAAGAAACCACCAAGAAAGGTGGAGTCCACATGGGACTCCACCACCATGGCCGGCCAGCCCTAGATGGGGTGGAGTCCCAAGTGGACTCCACCATAGGGGGCCGGCCACCCCACCTCATGGGAGGTTGTAATCCAACCCTTTGGGTGGGAGTACTATTTGGGCTAGGTTTCCCCTCTTATGGAAGGTTTTGGTTTCGGGTCTTATTCGAAGACTTGGACACCAACACTTGGGATCCACCTATATAATGAGGGGCCAAGGGAGGGGGCCGGCCACCCCAAGACCACAAGCTGGCCGCCCCCCATAGAGTGGCCGGCCACCCCTCCCAAACCCTAGCCAAGCTCCTCTCCTCCATATTGCCCGCATAGCTTAGCGAAGCTCCGCCGGACTTTTTCACCGCCACCGACACCACGCCGTCGTGCTGTCGGATTCAAGAGGAGCTACTACTTCCGCTGCCCGCTGGAACGGGGAGGTGGACGTCGTCTTCATCAACAACCGAACGTGTGACCGAGTACGGAGGTGCTGCCCGTTCGTGGCGCCGGAACCGATCGTGATCAAGATCTTCTACGCGCTTTTGCAAGCGGCAAGTGAATGTCTACCGCAGCAACAAGAGCCTCCTCTTGTAGGCTTTGGAATCTCTTCAAGGGTGAGACTCGATACCCCCTCGTTGCTACCGTCTTCTAGATTGCATCTTGGCTTGGATTGCGTGTTCGCGGTAGGAAAATTTTTGTTTTCTATGCAACGTTATCCTACAGTGGTATCAGAGCCGTGTCTATGCATAGATGGTTGCACGAGTAGAACACAATGGTTTGTGGGCGTTGATGCTCTTGTTATCTTTAGTTTGAGTACTTTGCATCTTTATGGCATAGTGGGATGAAGCGGCTCGGACTAACTTTACATGACCGCGTTCATGAGACTTGTTCCTCGTTCGACATGCAACTTGTATTGCATAAGAGGCTTTGCGGGTGTCTGTCTCTCCTACTATAGTAAAGATTCAATTTACTCTTCTATTGAAAACATTAGTATCAACGTTGTGGTTCATGTTCGTAGGTAGATTAGATCTCTCTCGAAAACCCTAAACCACGTAAAATATGCAAACCAAATTAGAGACGTCTAACTTGTTTTTGCAGGGTTTGGTGATGTGATATGGCCATAATGTGATGATGAATATGTATGAGATGATCATTATTGTATTGTGGCAACCGGCAGGAGCCTTATGGTTGTCTTTAAATTTCATGTTGAGTAGTATTTCAAAGTAGTTGTAATAGTTGCTACATGGAGGACAATCATGAAGACGGCGCCATTGACCTTGACGCTACGCCGACGATGATGGAGATCATGCCCGAAGATGATGGAGATCATGTCCGAGCTTTGGAGATGAAGATCAAAGGCGCAAAGACAAAAGGGCCATATCATATCACATATGAACTGCATGTGATGTTAATCCTTTTTATGCATCTTATTTTGCTTAGATCGCGACGGTAGCATTATAAGATGATCCCTCACTAAAATCTCAAGATAATAAAGTGTTCATCCTTAGTAGCACCGTTGCCAAGACTTGTCGTTTCGAAGCATCTCGTGATGATCGGGTGTGATAGAATCAACAAGTGAATACAACGGGTGCAAGACAGTTTTGCACATGCGGATACTAAGGTGGCCTTGACGAGCCTAGCATGTACAGACATGGTCTCGGAACACGTGATACCGAAAGGTAGAGCATGAATCATATGGTTGATATGATGAACACTTTGAGTGTTCGCCATTGAAGTCACACCTTTTCTCGTGATGATCGGGCTTAGGTGCGATGGATTTGGTTCGTGTGATCACTAAGACAATGTGAGGGATATTGTTTTGAGTGGGAGTTCACCTAGATTTTTAATTATGTTGAATTAAAATTTGAACTCAATTTGTCATAAACTTAGTCTAAACTATTGCAAATATATGTTGTAGAGATGGCGTCCCCAATCAATTTTAATCAGTTCCTAGAGAAAGAGAAACTTAAGAGCAACGGTAGCAACTTCACCGACTGGTTCCGTCATGTGAGGATCTTCCTCTCTGGCGGAAATCTGCAATATGTGCTTGATGCACCGCTAGGTGACCCTCCTGCGGAAACTAAAACCGATGAAGTAAAGAATGTTTACGCGACTCAGAAAACTCGGTACTCTCAAGTTCAGTGTGCCATCTTATGCAGTCTGGAAGCCGATCTTCAAAAACGTTTTGAGCACCACGATCCACATGAGTTGGTCAATGAGCTGAAAGCTATCTTTGAAACTCATGCGGCCGTGGAATGCTATGAAGCATCGAAACACTTCTTCAGCTGCATGATGGAAGAAGGCAGCTCCTTTAGTGAGCACATGCTCGCCATGACCGAGCATGCGAAGAAACTCAGTGACTTGGGAATAGTGATTCCTAACAGACTGGGGATTAATCGTGTCCTTCAATCACTGCCACCTAGTTACAAGAACTTTGTGATGAACTACAATATGCAGAACATGAACAAGGAGTTGCCTGAACTCTTTGGCATGCTAAAATCTGCTGAGATTGAGATCAAGAAAGAGCACCAAGTGTTGATGGTCAACAAGACCACCAGTTTCAAGAAACAGGGCAAGTCTAAGGGAAAATTCAAGAAGGGTGGCAAGAAAGCTGCCACGCCTCCTATGAAACCTAAGAACGGCCCTAAGCCTGATGCTGAGTGCTATTACTGCAAGGAGAAGGGACACTGGAAGCGTAATTGCTCCAAGTATCTGGCTGATCTAAAGAGCGGCCTTGTCAAGAAGAAGAAAGAAGGTATATCTGATATACATGTTATAGATGTTTATCTCACTGGTTCTCGTTCTAGTACCTGGGTATTTGATACTGGTTCGGTTGCTCATATCTGTAACTCGAAACAAGAACTAAAGAATAAACGAAGACTACTGAAAGATGAAGTGACGATGCGCGTTGGAAATGGATCCAAAGTCGATGTGATCGCTGTCAGCACACTTCCTCTACATCTACCTTCGGGTTTAGTTTTAAGCCTAAATAATTGTTATTTTGTACCCGCGTTGAGCATGAACATTATATCTGGATCTTGTTTAATGCAAGACGGTTATTCATTCAAGTCTGAGAATAATAGTTGTTCTATTTTTATGAATAATATCTTTTATGGTCGAGCACCACAAAAGAATGGCTTATTTCTGTTAGATCTCGATAGTAGTAATACACATATACATAACATTGATGCTAAGCGAATTAAACTTGATGATAATTCTACTTATATGTGGCACTGTCGTCTTGGTCATATTGGAGTGAAACGCATGAAGAAACTCCATACTGATGGATTACTTGAATCACTTGACTTTGAGTCACTTGATAGATGCGAAGCATGTCTAATGGGAAAAATGACAAAGACTCCATTTTCTAGTATGATGGAGTGAGCTACTGACTTATTGGAAATCATACATACCGATGTATGTGGACCAATGAGCGTAGCATCGCGCGGTGGTTATCGTTATGTTCTAACCTTCACAGATGATCTGAGTAGATATGGGTATATCTATTTCATGAAACATAAATCCGAAACTTTCGAGAAGTTTAAGGAATTTCAAAGTGAAGTAGAAAATCAACGTAACAAGAAGATCAAATTTCTACGATCTGATCGTGGAGGTGAATATCTGAGTTATGAGTTTGGCATGCATTTAAAGAAATGCGGAATACTTTCACAATTGACACCGCCGGGAACACCTCAACGAAACGGTGTGTCCGAACGTCGTAATCGAACTCTCTTAGATATGCTTCGTAGTATGATGTCTCTTACTGATTTGCCGTTATCATTTTGGAGTTATGCATTAGAGACAGCCGCATTCACTTTAAATAGAGCACCATCAAAATCCGTAGAAACGACACCGTATGAATTATGGTTTAATAAGAAACCTAAGGCATCGTTCCTGAAAGTTTGGGGTTGCGAAGCCTATGTAAAGAAGTTACAACCGGACAAGCTAGAACCCAAAGTGGAGAAATGCGTCTTCATAGGTTATCCTAAGGAAACTATAGGGTACACTTTCTATCACAGATCCGAAGGCAAAATCTTTGTTGCTAAGAACGGAACCTTTCTTGAGAAAGAATTTCTCACTAAAGAAGTGACTGGAAGAAAAGTAGAACTCGATGAGATTGATGAATCTATACTCGTTGATCGAGTAGCGCGATGCCGGAAGTTGTACTGCACCGCCTACACCGGCAACGAGAGGAAGCTAATGATAATGATCATGAAACTTCGAACGAGGAAACTACCTGAACCTCGCGGATCGACAAGGGAACGTGCTACTCCTGATTGGTATGATCCTTGTCTAAATGTCATGATTGTGGATAACAATGATGAGGACCCTGCGACGTATGAAGAAGCGATGATGAGCCCAGATTCCAACAAATGGCAAGAAGCCATGAAATCCGAAATGGGATCCATGTATGATAACAAAGTATGGACTTTGGTAGACTTACCTGATAGCCGAAAGGCTGTCGAGAATAAATGGATCTTCAAGAGAAAAACAGATGCTGATGGTAATATTACTGTCTATAAAGCTCGACTTGTCGCAAAGGGTTTCCGACAAATTCAAGGAGTTGACTACGATGAGATTTTCTCACCTGTAGCGAAGCTAAAATCTGTGAGGATTTTGTTAGCAATAGCTGCATTTTTCGATTATGAGATTTGGCAGATGGATGTCAAAACGGCGTTCCTTAATGGAGACATTGAGGAAGAGTTGTATATGGTACAACCCAAAGGTTTTGTCGATCCTAAAAATGCTGATAAAGTATGCAAACTTCAGCGTTCAATCTATGGTGAAGCAAGCATCAAGAAGTTGGAACCGACGCTTTGATAAGGTGATCAAAGACTTCGGGTTTATACAGTGTCATGGAGAGGCCTGTATTTACAAGAAAGTGAGTGGGAGCTCTGTAGCATTCCTGATATTATATGTAGATGACATATTATTGATCGGGAATGATATAGAACTATTAAGCGATGTTAAGGGTTATTTGAATAATAGTTTTTCAATGAAAGACCTTGGTGAAGCATCGTATATATTAGGCATCAAGATTTATAGAGATAGATCAAGACGCCTAATAGGGCTATCACAGAGTACATATCTGGACAAGATTCTAAAGAAGTTTAGAATGGACGAAAGTAAGAAAGGGTTCTTACCTATGTTACCGAGGCAAGGTATTGAGTAAAACTCAAGGACCGGCTACGGCAGAAGAAAGAGAAAGGATGAGTAACATCCCCTATGCCTCGGCGATAGGATCTATCATGTATGCCATGCTATGTACTAGACCGGATATAGCACATGCCGTTAGTTTGACTAGCAGATATCAAAGTGATCCGGGAATGGAACAACTGGACAGCGATCAAGAATATCCTGAAGTACTTGAAAAGAACTAAGGATATGTTTCTTTGTTATGGAGGTGACCAAGAGCTCGTTGTAAATGGTTACACCGATGCAAGTTGGAACAACGATCCCGATGACTCTAAGTCACAATGCAGGTACGTGTTTATATTGAATGGTGCTTTGCGATGGTGGGCAAGCTCGAAGCAGTGCACGGTGGCAAAATCTTCAACAGAATCAGAGTACATAGCGGCTTCAGAGGCTTCATCAGAAGCGGTATGGATGAAGAGGTTCATTGTAGAGCTCAGTGTGGTTCCTAGTGCATTGGACCCATTAATCATTTACTGTGATAACATGGGTGCCATCGCCAATGCACAAGAGCCAAGGTCACACAAGAGGCTGAAGCATATCAAGCTGCGTTACCACTCGATTCGCGAGTACATCGAAGATGGAGAAGTAAAGATTTGCAAAGTACACCGATCTGAATGTAGCGGATCCGTTGACTAAAGCTCTCCCTAGGGCAAAGCATGACCAACACCAGAATGCCATGGGTGTTAGGTATATTACAATGTAATCTAGATTATTGACTCTAGTGCAAGTGGGAAGTCAAGGAGATATGCCCTAGAGGCAATAATAAAGTGGTTATTATTTATATCTTTATGTTTATGATAAATGTTTATATATCATGCTAGAATTGTATTAACCGAAACATTAGTACATGTGTGATATGTAGACAAACAAGAAGTCCCTAGTATGCTGATACGTCCCCGACGTATCCATAATTTCTGTCGTTCCATGCTTGTTTTATGACAATACTTACATGTTTTGCTTGCACTTTATGATGTTTTTATGCGTTTTCCGGAACTAACCTATTAACGAGATGCCACAGTGCCAGTTCTGTTTCTTCTTTGTTTTTGGTTCCAGAAAGGCTGTTCGGGCAATATTCTCGGAATTGGACGAAATCAACGCCAAACCTCCTATTTTTCCCGGAAGGCTCCAGAACACAGAAGAAGAGTCGGAGGAGAGCCAGGGGGGCCCCACACCACCTAGCCGCGCGGGCCAGGCCCTGGCCGCGCCGGCCTAGGGTGAGGCCACCCTGTCGACTCCCCTGCGCCGCCTCTTCGCCTATAAAATCCCTTTCGACCTAAAAACACCGTGCCAATTGACGAAACTCCAGAAAGACTCCAGGGGCGCCGCCGCCATCGCGAAACTCCAATTCGGGGGACAGAACTCTGTTCCGGCACCCTGCCGGAACGGGGAAGTGCCCCCGGAAGCCATCTCCATCAACGCCACCGCCTCCGCCATGCTCCGTGAGTAGTTCCCCCATGGACTACGGGTTCTAGCAGTAGCTATGTCGGTATACTCTCCCCCATGTACTTCAATACAATGGTCTCATGAGCTGCCTTACATGATTGAGATTCATCTGATGTAATCGGTGTTGTGTTTGTTGGGATCCGATGGATGATACATTATGATTAGTCTATCTATAAAGTTTGTGAAGTTATTGTTGCTGCAATCTTGTTATTCTTAATGCTTGTCACTAGGGCCCGAGTGGCATGATCTTAGATTTAAGCTCTATATTGTTGCTTAGATTGTATCTACAAGTTGTATGCACATGTCACTGTCCGGAACCAATGGCCCCGAAGTGACAGAAATCGGGACAACCGGAGGGGATGGTAGTGATGTGAGGATCACATGTTTTCACGGTGTGTTAATGCTTTGCTCCGGTACTCTATTAAAAGGAGTACCTTAATATCCGATAGTTTCCCTTGAGGCCCGGCTGCCACCGGCCGGTAGGACAAAAGATGTTGTGCAAGTTTCTCATTGCGAGCACGTACGACTATATACGGAAAACATGCCTACATAATTAATAAGCTTCGATGTTCTATCTTAATGCTTTGATTCCTATCAATTGCCCAACTGTAATTTGTTCACCCAACACTTGTCACTTATTGGAGAGTTACCACTAGTGTAGATCGCTGGGAACCCCGGTCCATATTTCATCATCAAATACTTGTTCTACATGTCATCATATTACCTCGTGTTACTATTCTTTCTGCTGTGTTACTATTACTACTTTGCTCTCATATTATCGCTACTTTCACATCACCCCTGTTACTAGTGCTTTTCAGTGCGGCTGAATTGACAACTCGGTTGTTAAGGCTTATAAGTATTCTTTACCTCCCCTTGTGTCGAATCAATAAATTTGGGTTATACTACCCTCGAAGACTATCGCAATCCCCTATACTTGTGGGTCATCAAGACTGTTTTTAAGGCGCCGTTGCCGGGGCATAGCTCTACTCATAAGTTCACACAGGGAGTACACTCTACCTCTCTCTCTGTTTTTAATTTGTTTTATTTTTGCTTTGCTTAGTTTACTTTTGTCTAGTTTATTTGTGCTTAGTTTATTTCTGTCTAGTATTAGTTTGCGTAGTTTACTTTTGCTTAGTTTATTTTTGTCTTGTTTTATTTGTCTCATATACCCAAAAATCCATAAAAATTTGAAAAACCAAAAAATTAAAAACTGCTGTTATGGGAGAACCAACAACCTACTTGGAGCTCATAGAATGTTATAATAATTATAGGAAATCAAGAGCTGGTGAAGTAATGAGTGCTATGATAGAAAAAGTGAATACAATTGCTAAAATCTTGCTTAAACGCCATGATATAAACTGTTGCTCTCAACAGGATACTAAACATCTTAAATTTCAATGTGGCTTTAGTGAGGAATTTTTAATTAAGAACTATAATCGAAATTGCTATATTCATTATGGGTTCGAAGAGGTAGAACAATTTGTCGTGTTTATGGGAGCCTCTGAGATCGAATCCTTCATGGTTGAGAATTATGAAACTTGTGTTGTTTGTAAGGACCTTAAAGATTATGTCTCTTCTATCCTTAATTGTTGCATAGAATGCTTTGGTAATAATCCTTATATCATTGATTATAAAGAGAGACACATTAATGCACAAGAATGCACTCACAATTTGTAGGAACCGGTGGAAGAAGAAACTGATGAACCTGAAAGTGCATTGGATGAAAAAGAGGAGGAAATTGATGAACCAGAAAGCTCATTGGATGAAAAAGAAGAGGAGAGCGACGAACAAAAGGAGGAAGAATGGATTAGCTACCCATGCCAACCTTCTAATGAGAGTAACTCTTTATCCCTTACACTATTTGATTGTCCTCCATGCTTACCGGAAGAGGTTGAATGTTATGTTCCTGTGGATTCTCTTGAAATAGTACCTATGAGTAATACTTGTGAGAATAATTATGCTACTGTTATCTATGATAATCCATGCTACTTTGATAAATCTTATGATAATGCTTTGTTTGTGCCTGATGTCGAAATGCATGGTACTAAAGAATTTTGCTTGGCAAATGTTTATGATAAATCTCTAGATGATGGTCCTATGTTACTTGATACTATTAATTGTACTACTAATGAAAATGGGATTGGAGAGTTCTTGACTTATTCTATGAGTCCCATATCTCTTGAGATTGATCATTTACCTCGTTATATTATTGATAAAAGTGTGTTTGAAAGTTTTAATTCCACTATTCTTGAACTTGATAAAAATTATGTGTTTGGAAATCATGAAAAGTATGCTGCATGTGATAGTTATATTGTTGAGTTTGTTCATGAAGCTACTGAAAATTATTATGAGAGAGGAAAATATGGTTGTAGAAATTTGCATGGTACTAAAACACCTCTCTATGTGCTTAAAATTTTGAAGTTACACTTGTTTTATCTTCCTATGCTTGTTACTTTGCTTTTCATGAACTTGTTTATTTACAAGATTCCTTTGCATAGGAAGCATGTTAGGCTTAAATGTGTTTTGAATTTGCCTCTTGATGCTCTCTTTTGCTTCCAATACTATTTCTTGCGAGTGCATCATCAAAACTGCTGAGCCCATCTTAATGGCTATAAAGAAAGTAACTTCTTGGGAGATAACCCATGTGTTATTTTGCTACAGTACTTTGTTTTATATTTGTGTCTTGGAAGTTGTTTACTACTGTAGCAACCTCTCCGTATCTTAGTTTTGTGTTTTGTTGTGCCAAGTGAAGCCTCTAATCGAAGGTTGATACTAGATTTGGATTTCTGCGCAGAAACAGATTTCTATCTGTCACGAATCTGGGCTGTTTTCCCTGTAGAAAAATCAGAAAAATATGCCAATTTACGTGCGTGTTCCTCAGATATGTACGCAACTTTCATTAGTTTTGAGTTTTCTGATTTGAGAAGTATTTTATTAAAATTCGTCTTTACTGGCTGTTCTGTTTTGCCAGATTCTGTCTCTGTTTTTTGCATTGTCTCTTGCGGACTTTAAGCGAGCTTTTCTAGACGTAGAGGGCTGTAGCTAATGTTTTATTGAGTTCTTGCAATGTGCCACTACAGGATCAAGGTGGATTCAATTTTTTTTTGAGTACTAACCCCTCTAATGAAGTTTATGAGAAGTTTGGTGTGAAGGAAGTTTTCAAGGGTCAAGAGAGGAGGATGATATATGATCAAGAAGAGTGAAAAGTCTAAGCTTGGGGATGCCCCCGTGGTTCATCCCTGCATATTTCAAGAAGACTCAAGCGTCTAAGCTTGGGGATGCCCAAGGCATTCCCTTCTTCATCAACTTATCAGGTTCCTCCCCTGAAACTATATTTTTATTCAGTCACATCATATGTGTTTCACTTGGAGCGTCTGTATGTTTTATTTTTGTTTTGTTTGAATAAGATCGGATCCTAGCAATCCTTGTTTGGGAGAGAGACACGCTCCACTTTTTCATATGAACACTTGTTCTTCGTTTTACTTTTAATGTTCAATGATAAAAGTTGAAAGCTACAATACTTATTGTTTGGTTGGAAAAAGAAAATGCCTCAAATGTCTTGGATAATTTGACACTTGGCAATTGTTTTGAGCTCTCAAGTAGATCATAAGTTTTTGCATGTAGTTTAAACCTATTAGTGGAGAACTACCGTAAAGCTTGTTAAAATTGGTTTGCATAATTGATCTCTCTTAAGGTCTAGATATTTTCTGGTAAAAGTGTTTGAGCAACAAGGAAGACAGTGTAGAGTATTATAATGCTTGCGATATGTTCTTATGTAAGTTTTGCTGTACCGGTTCATACTTGTGTTTGCTTCAAACAACCTTGCTAGCCTAAACCTTGTATTGAGAGGGAATACTTCTCATGCATCCAAAATCCTTGAGCCAACCACTATGCCAATTGTGTCCACTATACCTACCTACTATGTGGTATTTCCTGCCATTCCAAAGTAAATTGCTTGAGTGCTACCTTTAAACAATTCAAAATTTATCACCTCTGATTTGTGTCAATGTTTTATAGCTCATGAGGAAGTATGTGGTGTTTAGCTTTCAACCTTGTCATTTACTTTTGACGGACTCTCATATGGACTAGTGGCTTCACCCGCTTATCCAATAATTTTGCAAAAAGAGCTGGCAATGGGATTCCCAGTCCCAAATTAATTAACAAAAATAGACACTCCTCCATGGTTTGTGATTGTTGGACGGCACCCGAAGGATTCGGTTAGCCATGGCTTGTGTAAGCAAAGGTTGGGGGGAGTGTCATCATCATAATAAAACTAAAATAAAAAGGCACTCCTTCATGGTATGAGATTGTTGGCAGGCACCCGAGGATTCGGTTAGCCATGGTTTGAGAAAGAAAGGTTGGAAGGAGTGCCACCCAAAAATAAAATAAAATGGGAGCCGCTCTTAAAAGTCCGGTTGGCGAGGTAGTTAGTGTACCCATTACCATTCGTTGACAACAACAAACACCTCTCAAAATTTTACTTTTTATGCTCTCTGTATGTTTTCAAAACCAAAGCTCTAGCACAAATATAGCAATCGATGCTTTCCTCTTTGAAGGACCATTCTTTTACTTTATGTTGAGTCAGTATACCTACTTCCTTCCATCTTAGAAGCAAACACTTGTGTCAACTGTGCATTGATTCTTACATACTTGCATATTTGCATTCATCATATTACTTTGTGTTGACAATTATCCATGAGATGTGCATGTTGAAAGTTGAAAGCAACCGCTGAAACTTATATCTTCCTTTGTGTTGCTTCGATGCCTTTACTTTGAATCTATTGCTTTATGAGTTAACTCTTGTGCAATCTTTTGATGCTTGTCTTGAAAGTACTCTCCATGAAAAGTTTTGCTATATGTTATCTACTTGTTAGCAACTATAGATCATTGCCTTGAGTCACTTCATTCATTTCATATGCTTTGTAATAGTATGATCAAGGTTATGTAAGTAGCATGTCACTACAGAAATTATTCTTTTTATCGTTTACTGCTGGGACGAGCAGAACTAAGCTTGGGGATGCTGATACGTCCCCGACGTATCCATAATTTACGTCGTTCCATGCTTGTTTTATGACAATACTTACATGTTTTGCTTGCACTTTATGATGTTTTTATGCGTTTTCCGGAACTAACCTATTAACGAGATGCCACACGGTGCAGGTTCTGTTTCTCTGTTTTTGGTTCCGTAAAGGCTGTTCGGGCAATATTCTCGGAATTGGACGAAATCAACGCCAAACCTCCTATTTTTCCCGGAAGGCTCCGAACACCGAAGAAGAGTCGGAGAGGAGAGCCAGGGGGCCCCACACCACCTAGCCGCGCGGGCCGAGGCCCTGGCCGCGCCGGCCTAGGGTGAGGCCACCCTGTCGACCCCCTGCGCCGCCTCTTCGCCTATAAAATCCCTTTTCGACCTAAAAACACCGTGCCAATTGACGAAACTCCGTAAAGACTCCGGGCGCCGCCGCCATCGCGAAACTCCAATTCGGGGACAGAACTCTGTTCGGCACCTGCCGGAACGGGAAGTGCCCCGGAAGCCATCTCCATCAACGCCACCGCCTCCGCCATGCTCCGTGAGTAGTTCCCCCATGGACTACGGGTTCTAGCGATAGCTATGTCGGTATACTCTCCCCCATGTACTTCAATACAATGGTCTCATGAGCTGCCTTACATGATTGAGATTCATCTGATGTAATCGGTGTTGTGTTTGTTGGGATCCGATGGATGATACATTATGATTAGTCTATCTATAAAGTTTGTGAAGTTATTGTTGCTGCAATCTTGTTATTCTTAATGCTTGTCACTAGGGCCCGAGTGGCATGATCTTAGATTTAAGCTCTATATTGTTGCTTAGATTGTATCTACAAGTTGTATGCACATGTCACTGTCCGGAACCAATGGCCCCGAAGTGACAGAAATCGGGACAACCGGAGGGGATGGTAGTGATGTGAGGATCACATGTTTTCACGGTGTGTTAATGCTTTGCTCCGGTACTCTATTAAAAGGAGTACCTTAATATCCAGTAGTTTCCCTTGAGGCCCGGCTGCCACCGGCTGGTAGGACAAAAGATGTTGTGCAAGTTTCTCATTGCGAGCACGTACGACTATATATGGAAAACATGCCTACATAATTAATAAGCCTGATGTTCTATCTTAATGCTTTGATTCCTATCAATTGCCCAACTGTAATTTGTTCACCCAACACTTGTCACTTATTGGAGAGTTACCACTAGTGTAGATCGCTGGGAACCCCGGTCCATATTTCATCATCAAATACTTGTTCTACATGTCATCATATTACCTCTCGTATTTACTATTACTGCTGCTGTGTTACTATTACTACTGCTCTCATATTACTGCTACTTTCACATCACCCCTGTTACTAGTGCTTTTCCAGGTGCAGCTGAATTGACAACTCAGTTGTTAAGGCTTATAAGTATTCTTTACCTCCCCTTGTGTCGAATCAATAAATTTGGGTTATACTACCCTCGAAGACTATCGCGATCCCCTATACTTGTGGGTCATCATATGCCTCTTAAACTAGCTTGTTGATTAATGGATGATTAGTTTCATAATCATGAACATTGGATGTTATTAATAACAAGGTTATGTCATTGTGTGAATGATATAATGGACACACCCAATTAAGCGTAGCATAAGATCTCGTCATTAAGTTATTTGCTATAAGCTTTCGAAACATAGTTACCTAGTCCTTATGACCATGAGATCATGTAAATCACTTATACCGGAAAGGTACTTTGATTACACCAAACACCACTGCGTAAATGGGTGGCTATAAAGGTGGGATTAAGTATCCGGAAAGTATGAGTTGAGGCATATGGATCAACAGTGGGATTTGTCCATCCCGATGATGGATAGATATACTCTGGGCCCTCTCGGTGGAATGTCGTCTAATGTCTTGCAAGCATATGAATGAGTTCATAAGAGACCACATACCACGGTACGAGTAAAGAGTACTTGTCAGGAGACGAGGTTGAACAAGGTATAGAGTGATACCGAAGATCAAACCTCGGACAAGTAATATATCGCGAGACAAAGGGAATTGGTAATATATGTGAATGGTTCATTCGATCACTAAAGTCATCGTTGAATATGTGGGAGCCATTGTGGATCTCCAGATCCCGCTATTGGTTATTGGTCGGAGTGAGTACTCAACCATGTCCGCATAGTTCTCGAACCGTAGGGTGACACACTTAAAGTTGGATGTTGAAATGGTAGCACTTGAAATATGGAATGGAGTTCGAATATTTGTTCGGAGTCCCGGATGAGATCCCGGACACCACGAGGAGTTCCGGAATGATCCGGAGAATAAGATTCATATATAGGATGTCATTTTATGTGAAATAAAATGTCGCGGAAGGTTCTATGGAAGGTTCTAGAAGGTTCTAGAAAAGTCCGGAAGAAACCACCAAGGAAGGTGGAGTCCACATGGGACTCCACCACCATGGCCGGCCAGCCCTAGATGGGGTGGAGTCCCAAGTGGACTCCACCATAGGGGGCCGGCCACCCCCCACATGGGAGGTGGAAATCCCACCCTTTGGGTGGGAGTCCTAGTTGGGCTAGGTTTCCCCTCTTATGGAAGGTTTTGGTTTCGGGTCTTATTCGAAGACTTGGACACCAACACTTGGGATCCACCTATATAATGAGGGGCCAAGGGAGGGGGCCGGCCACCCCAAGACCACAAGCTGGCCGCCCCCCATAGAGTGGCCGGCCACCCCTCCCAAACCCTAGCCAAGCTCCTCTCCTCCATATTGCCCGCATAGCTTAGCGAAGCTCCGCCGGACTTTTTCACCGCCACCGACACCACGCCGTCGTGCTGTCGGATTCAAGAGGAGCTACTACTTCCGCTGCCCGCTGGAACGGGGAGGTGGACGTCGTCTTCATCAACAACCGAACGTGTGACCGAGTACGGAGGTGCTGCCCGTTCGTGGCGCCGGAACCGATCGTGATCAAGATCTTCTACGCGCTTTTGCAAGCGGCAAGTGAACGTCTACCGCAGCAACAAGAGCCTCCTCTTGTAGGCTTTGGAATCTCTTCAAGGGTGAGACTCGATACCCCCTCGTTGCTACCGTCTTCTAGATTGCATCTTGGCTTGGATTGCGTGTTCGCGGTAGGAAAATTTTTGTTTTCTATGCAACGTTATCCTACATCGTCTTACGATTTTTTTATTGCCTAAATAAAATTCATAGGCCTCTCAATTTAATATGTGCTCACTCTAATTGCATACCTTCATGCCTTGCAGCTATGGCTTCATGTGATCAGTTGTGTTCCCTTCAGATTTGCATCTTTAGACAGAGCCCTTTTCTGAAGAAAAACAAATGGTGCATGGCTTTTCCCAGCAAAGGCCTCTTCCCAGAATTTTCTCATTCCTATGGACCATCGGTTCATGGTTGTAGCTTAGTCACCTAGCAAAGTGCTATCTAATAGGCAGTTATGAACTTATTGCATTTTGTACTTGTGAGAATTAGATTGTGATTTCTGTCATGCAAACCTTACCCGTGTATGCATTTGGTTCCACTATACCGCCCAATGCTTAGTCAGTGTTCAACTTCACGAGATAATGACTTTGAACTGGGTATCAAATTTACGTATATTAGCATTTTTCACCTAATTTTTATTGTTGTTATACAATGTGTAAATCAGCTAGAATTTCACGGGGTCGTGCGCCAAGGCGCACATCTAAATCTAGTCCTAATGAATTAGTCAATTCAAGCCAAAGTCACATAGCCATTGCTTCTGCAGACACATCAGTTGACACATGAGGTATGTAAAGGCTTTGAGGCTCCCATAAAATCACCAAGGTGGTCTCCGATGATCGCACCCGCAGCGGCTAAGACTAATCACATCGGAGAGTAATATATAGTAGTGTCATGCATATGACACTAGTCTATGTTACTACCTTCATAATGTATAGTAACTTAGATGTAGTATCATGCATGCATGAGTGTATTAATTAGTTTGTAGACTCATTCTATCTTGAAAAGTGTGATGTTATGGTAACATAATTAGTTACCACAACCATCTCTTTCTTCATTTAATATCATACCATGTCATTAATTTACCTAGTTGGTAATACATGTAGTTCTATATTACTACCTTAGTTGCTCCCAATATGAGTACTCTAACTGATCAGCGGCATTGAAAGCCACATCTACATTCAAACTTCAGCCGTCTGTAGTTTCTGCTGGCCTCGTCGCTGACGTCTCAGCATTTCTCTGGATAGCCTCGGACACGTAACCCGTACCAATGTACTTACCCTCTATTTTTCTATTTTAAAAAAATGAATAAATAATTCAGATACCTTCAAGATATAGTGGGTAAAAGTATAGTGGACACACTAAGAGAGTTTAACCATATTTTCTCAAGATATCCGGAAGGATATAGTAGTATTGTGCACAAATATGGTTGATCCTATGTTGGTGGCCGGGAAAACTAGAATTGTATTTGCAGTGTATTTTTCAAATTTAGGTGGGTCATCTCATTATTATTACTAAAATTCTCGTTATATTTTTCTATTAGTTAATAACTATATACTCTCATATCCTTGCATTCACATTTTTGAAGAAAAAAATAGTTGTATTGTAGTATCGTCGTAACTAAGAATCCTTGCATCCCAGGATTAGTGGTCCAACCTTTGAGTGGTTTGCCACTAACGCCTTGGGGTATCTTGGCCTGACGTAAACGGACCAACTGGTCCGCTTTAGGGTGAGAGTGTTGCCAATATTTTCGGCCATTTGGCTAAATGACATGGATTATAGGTTTATTTTTTTTTTTAAAATAGTATATATTAATATCAAGAAGATACCAATTACATCCACCCGTGTAACAACACAGTGCCCAAATTACAATATGGATACACACAACCAAAAAAAAAGAAGAATTAATAAAAGAAAAGTCCTACTAAAGCAATTTGTTGCTTGTATCAGCACCAAAAACCATCTTCTCAGAAAGCATAATCTCAGAAATCCATCTTCATGTTGATTTCATTTATCATACCTTGTTTCTATTTTCGCACTTTGAAACTGGAACGGTTGTGTGCATCCTAACTATGGAGATACCGGATGTAATACCTAAACCTCGTAAGTACTAAAATATTCTTTATAAAAAATAGCTACAAATAATGTACTGATTAGTACTTAGTAGCTCAAACATAATTGATCTCCAACTTTTATCATAAGCTGTATCATTAACTCCCAACTGTTTTCAAAGGCCAACCGTCCTTATATCAGTGCATATAAAATAGTAGAGCATTCATTTTCTTATATGCGACACCTTTTAGAGAATGCAATAGATATAAACTACACAGTGCATTATCTTATCGAGAGTGAATTTTGTACTGTGTGGGTGTTTTTATCACCGTTCATTATGCTTTGAGATTCGGATAAAAAGAGAATAGAGAAAATAATCTTTTCATCTACCATGGTGAGCACGAATCTCAAGAAACAAATAGACAGCAGCGGAAACACCCACACTCATACGTGGGTGTACAAAAGTATTTCCCTTATCTTTTAAAACTATTCTACCAATTAATGATAATTAATTAAATTTTGGTAGTAGAAATTATGTTGATAAAAACATATGGTACAATAAATATTCTCTAAGAGATGAACCCTTAAAAAAAATAACTTTTTTTATTCATTTTCTATCCTCAAACTTGGCAAACATCTGACGTGACGTCAAAAGATAGATATCCCATACTGTACATTTCCTCACAGATACACTCCCAAACAATACAAATTACTCCCTCCGATTCATATTACTTGTCGCTAGTATAGATTATCTAGAATTAAAATATGTAGATACCTACTCCATCTCAGTTTAACAGGCACGCACCTAGTTTAAGAAATTGTTTCGACTATTATTTTGATCAATAAAATATAAACTATATGTTACAAAAATTATATCATTGAAAAACTTTTTTATATACAAATCTAATCGATGGACACAGTTTGTATTAAACTCCGAGACGGGGGAGTACATTGGAGGTACACCTGGGCATTCTTCGGGCCGGCCGAGTTTCGGGCTAAGCCCGAAAAAGCCGAATCTAATTTTCTAGGCCCAAGCCTGGCCCAGTCCGACATTCGGGTTTGCAAATCGGGCCCGAACCCGGTCCGGTCCGAACTAGGCTAGAATCATGTTTTCTTCAAGCCCGAACCTAGCCCGGCCTGACCTTTGGGCTCCAAATTCAGACCCGAACCCGGCCCAACATGCAACCGGCCCGAGATTTTCGGGCCGGTCAGGTCGGGCCGTCCGGGCCCGGCTGCCCATGCCCAGCTGTAATTGGAGGGGGTAATACATTGCGTTTCCGTCCGCACGAATCGTAACGCAGATCTCACGGAAGCTACGAGAAAGCTGGGCAGCTGGCAGTCTGGCAGATGCCACATACACCCGCTGACGGCTGACCAGCCTCTCCATATATCATCGGCGGCATCTCACCCTCCTCCTCTCACCAAGAAAAAGCCATGGCGCTCCGCACATTGGCCTCGAAGAAAACCCTAGCGGCGGCGCTCGGCGGCGCCCGGCCGCTGGCGACGAGGGGGGTGGCGACGTTCACGCTCCCCGATCTCCCGTACGACTACGGCGCGCTGGAGCCGGCCATCTCCGGCGAGATCATGCGCCTGCACCACCAGAAGCACCACGCCACCTACGTTGCCAACTACAACAAGGCGCTCGAGCAGCTTGACGCCGCTGTCTCTAAGGGCGACGCTTCCGCCGTCGTCCAACTCCAGGGCGCCATCAAGTTCAACGGCGGCGGTAAGACCCTTGCAGCGCTTTTCCTCTAGTTTGGGGGGTGCTTTGATTGAAGGTAGTGAATTAGTGATGTTTCCTCTTGCGGGGAAATTTTGAGATAGTGGGATGTGCGATTATTGGGTTGCTTGCCACGGATCTATGCGTCAGAGATGTGTGTTGCTCTCCCAGGCGGATTATTTGGGTTTCGTTGGGGCTGTTAGGATCCTACCATTTCTAGGAATTAAGGAGTCGGGCTATCTTGAGGACTGCAATTGTTGATTTACTTGTGACGTATTGATCCAATAAGCGCTCATTTGGAGATACTGTTGACACATTTCACTAATTGGGCTGTATATGGTGATGTTTTGTGTTTATCTCAAGTGTTCTTCGTGGACGTACAGTATGTGCCTTTCAGCCACAACTAGTTTCTGTAGGCGTGCCGGGCTTTATCTATATTGTTTAATTGGGATTTTCTTGGTTGTCCTTCTTTATGGATTTCGTGCCAATTGTTATGGTATGTTGATACCATTTGCTGTGTGATTATCAATAACTCAATATAGTAATGTAGTTCTGTTATTGGGAATGTTCCGTGTTTCTGCTTTTGTGTGTGTTTCATCTGTAATAAGAATTCTCACTCAGTTGCAACTTGCAACTTTTGAAGGTTTATTATTGTGGATTTCATATGTTTGTTTGCTGGGATGTCACTGTGCTGAATTTTAGGACTGGTGGTTAGATGTTTCCTCAATTTAGATATCTTGCATATTTTGTAGATCTGTAGTTAAACTCCCTCTACCAAGTGGAATATTAAGTCAATTATCTTGGCCCGGTTCTATATCTTGTTCGTACTACACAAATATGAATCCATGAGTTGTCTAGGTATTGTTATTGTGGATGTCTATCTATAGTATTAGAAGAGATGATGGTTGGTCTTGAAGACAAGCCTGGGGGTTGATTCTCTGGATTAAAGGGTAATTTGTCTACAGAAATACTTTGTGATGTGTAAAAATAATGATGCCCTCTGTATTAACATGCATTTGCCCTGTTTTACTTTTCTTTGAGATGTCTTAACCATTAACTATGGTGAACCTATTAATTGAAATGATTTTGTGGATTAAGCTCATTTTCTTGGGATTACTATTATTATTTGTTGAACCAACTTCGGCATTTATAATTAGCCGATTTACTGTGTTGCAGGTCATGTGAACCATTCAATCTTCTGGAAGAACCTCAAGCCTGCTAATGTAGGAACCTTCGGACTGTCCCCCTCCCGCCCCCTCCATCTCGTTCCCTTTGGCATGGGTGGAAAGTTAAGCGAAATGATAGTTCTGTTGATGACGAGAATGTTTTTTTTTTCTACAGGAGGGTGGGGGTGAGCCACCTCATGGTAAACTTGGCTGGGCCATTGATGAGGACTTCGGTTCTTTTGACAAGCTTGTAAAGAAGATGAATGCGGAGGGTGCTGCTTTACAAGGATCTGGATGGGTGGTATGTACATTATGTGCTGTTTTATCTGGCTTGTGGGACTTGAATACTCACCTTTTTGTTTTCCAGTGGCTGGCGTTGGATAAAGAGGCAAAAAAGCTTTCAGTTGAAACTACTGCTAATCAGGTGATGTGTAATGCTATCTATTTTATTAGGATACAGTCAAGTATGCAGTCTTCACTAATTACAGCTTCATATTCCTCCAAACTCTCCCAATCCCTGAACTATAGCCGAATTAAGAAAGCAAATAATAAAGAAGTCTACATAACTGGCAAAGCTGCTCTGCCTTTATGTTGCACATTAGCACATTCCCCACCTCCCCCACACCCATGTGCTGATCGTACACAAGAGCTCACAGGTGTGCATGCAAGTGCAGGCAGCACAACGTCTGGGTCATGCGTGCATCGTTCAGGAGAACAAAAAATCACAGCACTGGCCTGCTGTGCAAACAAACTAGCTAGTATGCTTTGCATCTGCTACAAAGAGCGGGGATTGACGTCATAGACACATGCATAGCAGCTGCTGACCTATTCAGCATGCACATACCAATGCACAAGAGAAGGATAGACCCCCGGTGTGTGTGTGTCTTGGATGCTGCAGATAGATCACTCGAGGCGGAGCTGGTGATGGAGGGACCTGGATCGCATGGCTTGGGGTGAGTAGAAGTAGCTGAAGCAGAAAAGGTTGGTGATAGTGGTGTTGGTGCTGGTATGGTTACTGTGTGCGGCCGGCGTGGAGAAGAGGCAGGCGCGGCGATTAAGGAGTGATCGACAACGAAATATTTTTCCTTTCTTGCCCTTGCATGCACGCGTTAACTGGCAGATCTCCTTAATTTTCTATTTGATTCTCTCTTGTTAGTTTCCATGCCTCGTCATTTCTCCTACATGCACGGAGTCAACCTCTCTCTGATCGTGCCCAATATCTCCGCATGCACATGCAGACCAATAACATCGCCACAATAACTACTCTTCAGATATTTCTGCCCATCTCCCCGCATGCGCCAATGAAGGCCAATGATAGCGCCACAAGTTAATGGTCCACTCCTGATTTTTTAGATCAATTAAAACGGCTGAGAGGGGTAGTTTTCGGAGAAAACGAGTAAAGCACACCTCGCGCCTTCTTTTTTGGCGAAAATTCAAAATTAAATATATACCCTATCTATAGAAACGGAGGGAGTGCAACCTTTGTTCACTAATATAAGACGTTTTGGCAAGCTAATGCCATGGTCGCACCTGCAGCTTCATCTTCCTTCAAGCTTTTAGCTTGCCAAAACGTCTTATATTAGTGGACGGAGGTAGTATTTGTCTATGGGGGAGCTTGGAGGAAGATGAAGCTGCGGGTGGGAGAGCTTGGAGGAAGATGAAGCTGCGGGTGGGACCATGGCATCAGTAAGAGAGAGAGAGAGAGAGAGAGAGAGAGAGAGAGAGAGAGAGAGAGAGAGAAAGAGAGAGAGAGAAAGAGTGGACTAGCTGTTAAACGGAGGTTGGCGGTCAAAATGTGATGGCAGGGTCAAACGCATAAAAAATTGACAGAACTGTAGCATTTTCATAATTACCTGAAAAGTATTGGCAAAGTTAGAATTCCAGAAGCCACTAGTGGCATTGATATAAATTTCCCTTATGTAAGGATACCAAATTTTAGTTCGATGAATTGTCAGTTGCTCCCCCTGTTAAAAGATACAGGGAATATTTCGCCATTTTTGTTCTCATATAGATTAAGGAAATCATGAAATCAAGGGATCACTACAATGAAAGGACCGCACTATCGTAACACTCAAGTTGTTGACCCAACTGGGAATGTTAACATTCAACATAGTTATATTTTGCTGATCTATGTGAGATTGGAACATCCGAGTGCAACAGTACAGTTTCTATGGCATCCTAGTTTTAAGAAATTTTTAAGTTTTTATTCACATGTGAAAACTTTGCATATCTAAGGTTGCCTAAGCATGCGTCTGTGTGGGTTTGTGTTTTCTTTTCTTTTTTCCTTCTAATAGTTGATCATGTAGTTTTCATGTGCATGGAACTGACTTCTAGGGCCATGCAGGACCCTCTGGTGACTAAAGGAGCAAACCTGATTCCTTTGTTGGGGATTGATGTCTGGGAGCACGCCTACTACCTGCAGGTAATTTTATGTTGGAATTGGACGCTATTTATTTGCTCGAGTGTGCTGTCCATTTCCTAAGGTTGCTAACCTTGTTCAAGTGAGCTGTCCTTTGTTACTTGTGAATTGTGATAAGCTTTACCATGTCTAGTAAAATCACATCTGACAAGATTGCACTTGGGTATTATCGCAAAAAAAAGATTGCACCTGGATCACTTGGCAGCTTCCTATATATATTTCAATTATTGTTTATGCCATAAAGCTAGCCATTTCGAACATGGTAACTTCATCAATGCTGTAGAGATTGCAGTAGTCAGTCAAGGTATGTTTAAAGATCACATTTAATTCTTGCATTTCTAGAAGGGCCCTTTCTTTCCATAACACCAGGAGGATAGGGGAGTGGATATCAGTATGTTCCATTGGTTATATTCCAAAATGCTTGTGAAAAAAGCAGTTGAATAGGAGACTGGTGGTAACATTCACGGATACGAAATATTAACTTTGCATATGCTTGTGAAAAAACAGTTAAATAGGAGACTGGCGGTAACATACACGGTGTTGTCTCCCTGGCTCTCCTTTTAGCTTTATGTATGTAGAGTTGTAGTAAAAAAAATGGTGTAGAATGAAAGCAAAATTATCTATTGTCAGCATGCCAACAGTTTGAATGAACATATGTTCCGGAGAGGTATAAGAATGCATGTCCCACCATGAGGGGTGAGAGCAGTTAATCTAGTGGCTTTAAGATCCTGTGTACAAGCTTGTAGCGAAGGATGCGATCTTGCTCATGAAGGTAATGAAATTATCTGAACAGCTGGCAAATGTGAGTCCTGAACTAACTAGTTTTGAAGGCAATCAAATTTGGGTTCAAGTTGGTAGATAACAATCGATAAGTAGATAAAAATAAAGAAGGTATAACGAAGAATAAATGAAACAAAAAGTGAAAAAGTCAGTTACAAAATGCAATAATTCTTCTAGTAATTTATTTCAATTAAACTTGGCTCAATCTTATTTCTTAGGAAGACTGAGTTGAATAAAGTTAGATTATGATCATTAAACTTGACAGTACTGTTTGGTCTACAAATTTGAACCTGGTTTCAGTTGTTGATTTCGAGGGAGGCCCTCCAATTTATTTGTGCTGCAAATGGAATTGAGTTACAATTTCCCAAGGGCTAAGCGGTCATCGTTTTTGTTTGCAGTACAAAAATGTCAGGCCAGACTACTTGAACAACATCTGGAAGGTGGTGAACTGGAAATATGCTGGCGAAGAATACGAAAATGTGGCTGTGTGATACCATGTCTGAATAGGCGTTGCTTTCCCTTTGCTTGTTGACTATGTTGGATCTTTATATGCAATAAATGCGTAATGCACAATGCAGATTTTGCGTTCTGTTATGGCTGTGTTTGGTTGCTTTTGTTATACTCAGTGGCGCAATGCAGACTCACAAAGTTATGCACGCCAGTACGTTGTGCAATTCTCTCTGCAAAATCATTGGTTGTGTCATATATTGTAAAAAAAAAGGTTAAAGACGCACCAAGAAGTGTAAAACTTGAGTGCAACAATAATAGTAGCGCCAGGAGCTAGAGGGAAGGGAGTGAGTTAGATCATCTCCACCGGGGCTGGTGTCGTTTTTGGGATAGCGATTTAGGGGCTGGTGTCACCGGCATATAGAATCGCTGGCATTCTCGTACCGGCCTCCTAGCCAAGGGCGCGAATCGGGCGCGCAGGTGCCTCGCGATACGATGGTTTTCGCTGGTGGAGCACCTTGTCAGCGAGAGGACGCGACGGTTCGCATCGGCCGTGACACGAAAAGGTTGGTCATCGGCGTTTAATGATTCCCCGCGCGGAAACCGAGGTGGCCACGCCGCGTCCAGTCGCCGTAAATGTGGGTAGTTGCTACCGCTATATAGTACGTACGCCGTCCACCACCGCCGCTCCATTCTCTCCTCTCATCTCCACCACCGCCGCTCTATTCTCTCCTCTCCACATCAAAATGCCGCGTCGTCTTTCTCTCCTCTCATCTCCACCACCGCCGCTCTATTCTCTCCTCTCCACATCAAAATGCCGCGTCGTCTGAAGATCACCTACTCGATGCTTGGCCTCAACGGTCGCGCGCTGCCTCCACCACCACCACCGTAGCTGCAGCCGGAGCCACAGGCCGACGCGGAGTACAGCTCCGACGAGGACGAAGACGAGGGCCCACGGTTCGCGGCGTGGCACGAGGCCTACGTCGCAAACGTGGAAGCGGAAGCGGCGGAGGAGGCAGCGTAGTCTGATACGTCTCCAACGTATCCATAATTTCTGACGTTTCATGCTTGTTTTATGACAATACTTACATGTTTTGCTTGCACTCTATGATGATTTCATGCATTTTCCGGAACTAACCTATTAACAAGATGCCACAGTGCCAGTTCCTGTTTTCTGCTGTTTTTGGTTCCAGAAAGGCTGTTCGGGCAATATTCTCGGAATTGGACGAAATCAACGCCAAACATCTTAGTTTTCCCGGAAGACCCCAGAACACCGAAGGAGAGTCGGAGGGGAGCTAGGGGGGGCCCACCCCACAGGGCGGCGCGGCCAAAGGGGGGGGGGGCACGCCCTCCTACTGTGTGGGCCCCCCAGAAACCCTTTTGCGCCGCCTCTTCGCCTATTTAACCCCCTGCGACCTAAATCTTCGATACCAATTGACGAAACTCCAGAAAGACTCCAGGGGCGCCGCCGCCATCGCGAAACTCCAATTCGGGGGACAGAAGCCTCTGTTCCGGCACCCTGCCGGGACGGGGAAGTGCCCCCGGAAGCCATCTCCATCGACGCCATCGCCTCCATCATGCTCCGTGAGTAGTTCCCCCATGGACTACGGGTTCTAGCAGTAGCTAGTTGGTACTCTCTATCCCATGTACTTCAATACAATGATCTCATGAGCTGCCTTACATGATTGAGATTCATCTGATGTAATCGGTGTTGTGTTTGTTGGGATCCGATGGATGATACATTATGATTAGTCTATCTATAAAGTTTGTGAAGTTATTGTTGCTGCAATCTTGTTATGCTTAATGCTTGTCACTAGGGCCCGAGTGGCATGATCTTAGATTTAAACTCTATAATTATTGCTTAGATTGTATCTACAAGTTGTATGCACATGTCTATGTCCGGAACCAAAGGCCCCAAAGTGACAGAAATTGGGACAACCGGAGGGGAAGGCGTAGGTATGAGAATCACATGTTTTCACCAAGTGTTAATGCTTTGCTCCGGTGCTCTATTAAAATGAGTACCTTAATATCCAGTAGATTCCCTTGAGGCCCGGCTGCCACCGACTGGTAGGACAAAAGATGTTGTACAAGTTTCTCATCGCGAGCACGTATGACTATATATGGAAAATATGCCTACATAATTAATAATCTTGATGTTCTGTCTTAATGCTTTGAATCCTATCAATTGCCCAAGTGTAATTTGTTCACCCAACACTTGTCACTTATTGGAGAGTTACCACTAGTGTAGATCGCTGGGAACCCCGGTCCATCTCTCATCATCATATACTCGTTCTATATGTCATTGGAAGTAGTATCAACTATTTTCTGGTGCTATTGCCTCTGTGTTACTGTTACTGCTGCTGTGTTACTGTTACTGCTGCTGTGTTACTGTTACTATTGCTCTCATATTACTGCTGCTTTCACATCACCCCTGTTACTAGTGCTTTTCCAGGTGCAGCTGAATTGACAACTCAGTTGTTAAGGCTTATAAGTATTCTTTACATTCCCTTGTGTCGAATCAATAAATTTAGGTTTTACTTCCCTCGAAGACTGTTGCGATCCCCTATACTTGTGGGTCATCACAGTCGGGCAAGCCGCCGCAGGCCCCCGCCCACCCGGAGCAGGCGGCGATCCTCGCATCGCTGAACGCGCAACGATACCAGCGGTTGAAGGAGGAGCAGCGCGAGTTCGTCAACGACGCGAACCTTGAGCACGTCCTCGAGATCTCGAGCCAGCGAGCGGCCACGGAGGAGGCGGGATGCCGCCTCATGTTGGCGGAGCGACAGAAGCTTGCAGAGCTCAACACTCATCGCCACTAGGAGGCGTTCGCCCGCCAGCAGGCGAGGCGCGCCGAGATCGAAACTTCTCGGGAAAGGCTGGAAGCACGGGGACACCGCCACCGGCAAGCCCCTGCGACGCCGACCGTCATGCTCCACCACAAGATGCGCGAAGTAAGGGAGGATAAGCGAGCACGGACGCAGGCGGCAATGACGAAGAACGACAACGATGCAGGGCCGTCGAGCGCCCAACCGACGGCCAGTAGATCTTAGTTATGTTTAAATTCGAGCTACTTTTATATAAATTTCGTATGAATTTCGTATAAATTTGGGTTTTTAAATATCATTTTAAATTTTAAAATCTATCGGGGCTGACATATGGGGGCGCCGGTGTGAGGGCAGCATCCCCAAATAGAGAATGTTGTGCCGGCACCCCCCATACGGCAGTGCCGACGCCACTGCCAGCGACTATTTAGAGACTGCCGGTGGAGATGCTTTTAGGCCAGCAAATCTACAGCTCAGATATCACTATGTTATGACCGCAGCGGTCTGGTTTGATAGCGAGCAGAAACAGAACTAATGGAAGAACATGACGAGCAGAAAATAAAACATCTATATCTCTATCTCTATGTCTACTAGTTGAATGCTCGTGTATTGCTACGGTTCCTACATTTTTTCACGCAATATATTAATATAGTAGATGCAGAAAATTACATGCATAAAAAAGATAGCCACAAGATATTCTAAAAGCTCATAAAATTCTACCAATCCAAAGTATGTTTTGACAACCACTATAATTGATATCGTTTAAATATGAAATAAGCACTTGATTAATTATTTTGTATTTAAAAACCTACTTCTCGATGCTTCTTAGATACCATCGTACAATGTTTGAAATGTTTTGTTCTGCAAGCGTACCAAAAGAAGAAAAGTCCTGAGCTCGAAAACATCCTGCACAACAATAATTGTCATTAGCATTTACTTTTCATGGAGAAAATAAAAAAAGTGGAACATAGATACCCACTGTGCATATTAGATAAACCACCTTTTGACCTTTCCACAAGATCATAATGTAAGAAGTAAAATAACCAAATACATTTTTGTAGATAAATGCTCATCATTATCTTTTACCGCATCCCACGCTCCATACCTCCTGGACATACATTATTGCTTTAAGATTGGTGCAGACACTTAAGAATATTGGAAAAGACACCCTCTCTTATAACTACTATATAAAAGGGTAACAAACATCATTTTTTTCATAATTTTGAGACTTGCTAGGAATTAACGTGGAGCTGACACGTCTGATGTATGGATTGCTTAGTTTTCGCTGGTTCTGCATGTGTACAGCTTTGGTGCTTTCTAGCAGTTTTAGGTGCTATGTGACTCGAACGGCTGCTGGCGCGTGTGAGATCAGCTTCACTTCTGCGTGTGAGATCATGTGGCTTTTGCATTTTGTGGTAGGCCAGCATCAGTTTCTGTTCAGGGCTTTGTCGGCACCGCTTTGACCTCTCTTCTGACCTCGGTCTAGAAAACTCCCGTCGATTCTCACATGCCACGCCGTGAAACTGCCTGCTCCTCCACGGTGGATTTCTCCGTGCATCACCTATTTCGGGTCTTCTTCTCCTGATCGCCATTCCCGTTTACTCGATGCTCCTTCCGCCGCTGGCCGGGCCGTGAATTTCTCCCCACACCCCCAGCGATGGCTGGGATTTTTGGGGAAGAAGGGGAGGGTCTGCTCCTGCCCAGCGCGGAAGCACTACATGCCGGCGCCACCACACCCCAAATTGTCCCTGCCGCTAGGGGCGCCCCGCGCTTCACTGCCTTCCCCGCGCCACCGTTGCCGGCAGCCCCCAATTCCCGCGTCGCGGCTGATTGGGAAGAGGCGCCGATGCCGGATTCGAGCGGCTGCGGCGGCAGTGGCGGTCTCTGTGGTAGGGGACGGGACGGCGTGGCGGTCTGTCTTCTGGCTGCCGACTCGTGTGGCGCGCCGGCGCCTGGGCCAAATCCGGGCGTGAGACTGCCCAGCACGCCGCCTTTGGTACACCGACGCTCACCTCGCAGTGATTTTTTTTTGTTTGCCATGTCCATGGTCGCCGTCTGATTTGGTTTGTGTGCACGGGGACGGCTATCTAGGAGGATCTTGGTGTGCCGTAGCGTGCTTCTGAGAAAGGGGGCGATCCCGAGCTAGCCGTGCACAGGTGAGTGTTATCTCCCCTATGTCCAGCGTTGTAATTTCCTTCCCCATCTTATTTCTTCTTATTTAGCAGTGGCGGCTCAGCATCGGGATTCCCGGCTTAGGATTTGGCTTCGTCGAGCGGGATGATGCCGGCGTCTGCCGACGACCCTCTCATCATTGGGTGGTAATCTCGGTTCTCCGGTTTCCATTTGCATATCCTGTGCTACTGCCAATTGCGAAGGATGAGACGAGTCGTGATTCTTGCCTGCCGAAGATTGGTTACTGTAACTCTGTTCATAATTGGCTGAGCCGACCTGGACATCGGTTTTTTGGGATCGTTTATCATTTGGGTAATAAATCTACTCCAGATGTGTGCTCTAACTTGTGGATGTGTGCTGATATATAGCTCAGCAATGGAGCACGGGCCACCACTGAACGTCACCATATTAGGACGCCTACACCCCTCCTCCGTTCCCTTTGTACCTTCTCACCGTACGACCTCCCTGGGCTGCCTCACTACCTTCTCCACCTCCACGAGCTGTGCGGTTGAGTTGTTCTTCTTCCGCGGTGAGCTTTTTACTGCTAATCGATTGTGTGGTGAACCAGCGACTGCAGCCCTCTCCTACACGCTGCTGCTGCTGCTTTTTCTCGCGCGAGCGTTGTGTAATTGTTGTGTACAAGTGTATTGCTGATAAGTTATCTAAAAATTAATTAATGGACAAAGCCTCCTTCCGTGTGACAACCTCTGAAAACCAGCAAAAATGATGCTGCACTTTTTTACTAATTCATCTGTAGTAAAAGTAAGTGTATGATTGTTGCATTGCTCTGACCATATATCCAACATGACACAGGTTTACGGTGACCTGACCGTTGACTACTTGAAGAAGATGTTCCACCAACTGTCGTTGCTCTAGGACTATGAGTACATCTACATTTCTTTTCTTTTTACAGCTTGTGTACTTCTCAAGTTAAATTTGAACTGTTTGCAGCAAACATTCTTTTGCTACTGATGCGGAACTTCCTATTTAGTTATGTCAGGCAACTCCTTTCATGATAATTGATATTTGTTGACCTGCTTGATAACCTGACATGAGCCTTTTATGAACTTGACCTGCTGACATGAAGCTTAAGAGAGGTAAAATTATATCATGTTCATAGAGTCGGCAGCAGTTCAACAACTTGACCTGCTGACATGAACCTTTACAAGCCAACAGTGTATATTTCAGTTACTTCTAAGTTTGAATGAGATTCCGTGTTAGTTCCTTCATTCAAAGCAGGTGCATTTTTTTCAGGTTGTGGTCTTTTTGCTGATTGATGTACTGATAGGTGTTGTGACCGATTGGAGGCACAAACTTCACATTTGCTGGGATGTATGAGTTGCAGTTGCTCTTATTACAACACTTCACAACAATGCAACTTGCTTTTGTTAGCATTTTTTTCTGGAAGAATTGGTATTTTTTTTTGGAGAATTCTGGAAGAATTGGTAGTGCATGTCTGAAATTGCTATTTGCAAATAAGGACAAGAGTGTTTTTATTCTTAGATAATTGATATTTGGCAGGGATTCCCTGCTTAAAGCTCAGTCTACTATTAAAATAAGGGATTCAAATTTATATCAGGTTTTGCTTCCTCTTAAAATCTATCTGTGAGAGATCGTGCAATGGAAAGTTACAAGATAAGTCAGTGGAGGCAAATTAACAAAGCAAAATATCTTTTGATCCTCCGAGATAAGTCAGTGGGTATATGAACTTCTCTTTGTTTCTCACCTGAAAGTTACAGTGTGATTCTTAAATTAACTGGAGCTTACTTCTTATTATTTACTTATTAGTTCATCACGTGTTACTTTTGTTTGTATTCCCTGTGAAAATTTTGGTCGGCATGGCACATGATGAATGCTTTTGTCATATTTATCTTTTTATTTGCATTTACTTTTTATTCCATGCATTAGTCATTTACTCTGTACATCTGTGTTCATGTACAAGATGCAAAAATGCGGCTCTGTAATTTTTCCATGCACTCTCAATTGCTACCATACCAAATGATTTGATAGCAGTAACTGGTGGTGCCTGTCGATGAGTTGATATCCATGTTCTTCTTTTCTCTAGAGCACTTCTATTTGTAGGATATATCTCCATGGCTTTTCGTGCTAGTTCCATTGGTATTTGTTGATTTAAGGCATACTTAATCAATCTGATGAGAACTTTAGTCGGGACAGATGGATTTTAGTGAACTTGCAGAATTAGTATCATACAACCTTTTTAATAATTACTCGAGTGATCATTTTCCTAATCATGTGTAGTCATTAACTTTTTAGTAACTTCTCGAGTGATTATTTTACTGATTATATGTAGTCATTTACTTGAGATACTTTTTTCCATCAGGATCTTATGAAGAAGGATCCATTTAATGGCGTAGAGGTTGAAGCATCAGGGTGCAATGGACACCAGGTAGATAACCATCCTATGCTTGAAAGGAAATCTAAATCGATACCTGAAGATTGTGAACGAAAACAGTAAGTTCAGATAAAGCCAATGATAGGGGCAATCATTGGACCATTCGAGAGATGTCTCATTGCTTTGGCTTTCATTAAAGGTATCCTCTAATTGGTGACCAGTTGCTATCCGTTATTATCTTACTACATAGCATTGTGTTGTATATAGCTTTCTACACAGCGAACTGGTGTTCAAATTACATAATTCTATCAGGAATTGTTGATGCTAGCTTCCAAGAAAAACATACATATATTTTGTTCACATTATGTTGAGATGATCTCAACAAGGGAGATGTGTTTCATGCCACTGCAATTAGATAATTTTTAACTACAGATACATTCTGCAATATATTCTAAACATGTAGTTAGGAATTTTATGTGTTGGTTTGACAAGCAATAAAGGAAAGTGGCTTATTAGCATTTTTTCTCAAGCATATATGAGCATGGAGGAACCATGCTGGAAATAATTGTCCTTAATGATATTTAGAACCTGCCTTTTAGCTCACCTTAGCATTTGAAAGGGCAATCGGATTATAGATTCATGTATGTCACATGTCACATAATTATGTAAGAATGATGTTGGCGGCCATGTGTCACCTGATTATGGTATCCGAATCAGTGTGCTTTTCTATGATACGCTGCCGTTCACTTAAATATGCTACCTCTTATTTCCCTATTTTTTGCCGATGGGTTTTTCTAGATTGAATTTACCAGTTCTGATCTCAAATAAGCGAGTCAAAATTCACCCATTTGTAGTTGTATGTGTGCTACTGACTTTAGTGGTTTCACCATAAAGTTAAGGTTTTTACTCAACAAGATGAACAATTGAAGTTGGAGTGGCACATGACGAGCTAGAAGAACATCGGTCAAAGAGTACTATACCCACATAAGCTTATGAAACTGCCATGTTGAATTCCCATGGAATGGGTTGTCAGTGCTAATTTTGAGATTATGAGTTGGATGTTAATTACTGTGACACCAGTTGCAACCGGTACCGATCATTGTTCCATCACTTTTTGTGTTTCTCCTGTTTTTCTTTGTTTTCATGTTAGCTCATTGTCATGTTTAAAGTCTAACAAAGTTTTTTTAGTCCTATGTTGTACCATTAAAAGCTCGGTTATTTTCCTCCAAAGCCATCTGGAAGAGTTGGGAGATCAGACCCTCTCGACCATGGACAACAAAAGTGAAAGACCTAAGTGCTTTATTATCACTAACATCGTGCCTGTGTGCTCAGTTGTGTCCTCACCAACTGACATCCAGGTGAAGGAATGTGGGCGGATCATATGTTGAAAGGACTGGGCAAACAAGCATTGGCATCATGAAGGAAGGCGGGTCTGTGGTGTTGTCCGCCTGTTACAACATAGGTAACTCTTCGATGCCGAATAAATAGAAGCAACCGCCGCACTGCTGGGCATGAAAACTGATCATCTTGGAGACTGATTATGTTGTTGTCATTGCTGCGCTAATTTCTGGCACAAATAAGCGAGGCCCTTGGTGTGGTGCAGCAGGTCATGAAGCAACACAACTCTGTCAGGTACAAAATTATCAAGATGGGGAGAGAGAGTAACAGGGCAGCAGATGCCTTAGCCAGCCAAGCTACAAATCATAAGGACATCGAGGCCTCTCCCGACAATCGTCATAGATTTTGTCAAAAACGATTGTGATCCCGTGTCCTTTGATATATATAAAGTTCTTTTTTGCCTAAAAAAATATTTTTTAGTCAAATCAAGGTAGAAACTGGACTTGGTGTCACTTACAATGTGGTATCCTCATATTATCAGATCACACGCTTTGATAACCATAAGTTAATACCACATCCATGTAAGATAGAGGCAATAAGAAATAACGAGAAGCTGGACAAAATATCAAGCGATATCCTCCAACTGGTGAAGCACAAATGATGTTTGATTTTAGTCTTGGTTCAGATGGACTAAATAGGGAAATTAGATATGATTCTCGAAATGTATATGGCAACAAAATGACACAATTTAAGCTCATTTCATTTCACCGAAAATACAAGTTCAGAATCAATATCTTGGTACGACAATAGTACCTGCTTTGGTCAGTCAATGTAGAGGAATATCTACTTAGCTATAAACCTTGGTCTATTAATGCGCATCAATAGCAGGAATATATATTTATCTAGCAACCTTGGTCTATTAATGCACATCAATAGCAGAAATATCTACTTAGCTAGCAACCATGGTCTATTAATATACAATATATCAGTTTCAGTCCAAGTCAAACTATAGATTCAACTAAAGTTGGATGTATGCCGAATAAACAATTTTCAGTTAGTAACATTTCTGTGACATGGTGACAAACAACAGATATTCAATATCGTTCACAGGGCATAATTGAGTTGTGCTACATAGATGGACAAACAAGTGAACAACCTTTAATCATAAATCACCTAAATTTGCTTGCTTCCAGTTTACTCGGACATCATTGTTAGAACCTACAAATTGAATAGAGAAAACCTCCATTTCAAGCATCCAACGTCTAGACCAACCGAGTGAACAGCTCGCTGACCATAAACGACCCTGCAAAACTCACCACTCCCATTCAGTAAACCTCTTCTCCAAAGCAATAGCTTCTAGGTACCAGGTCAAAGTCTACTTTTGATTGCTAGGAGAACAACAACCACCGTTGTTATCTGCGTTCTACTGTTCTGATGAACTGCTAGATGTCAGCAAACTCTATTGGTGCGCCGAACCATTATCTGTTGTAAGAAAAAGATGCATTGTCTGTTTATATTGCCAGTATTACTCATATGTTCCGTGTTGATTTGGATTCAGTTGAATGCTATGTTTAGTTCCTGTATTAAAATCAATATTTTAACTGTCGCATCTCACCAATCTATAATCCCAGACGTCACAAAACAGGCGCGGCGTGCCGTCGCGCCCGACCTGGCTATTTATACAAGGATACATAGATTTGTTTAAATTCAGATCTATCTATACACTGAAGAGTGTTCAGAACTCTAGATACATTTAATTTAGACAAACTTGCAATGTAGTATGGTATTTCTAAAAAAGTTCCAATAGCGTCCACTTAACGCTTCACCTGCACTTCGATCCACATCCCTATCAAAGTTGACCCAGAAATATGAAACTAACACTCACTGAAGGCTTGGTTCTCAACAATGTCATCCTACTACCCGCACTGGGTGATGAAGTAGCTCCTCTTATCAATTATTTCCCTACAGTTGCTCCTCTTTGGTCAGCAGAGGCGACCGCGGCGGCGCGGCCTCAAGGCTTCTCCCTAGGTATGCTGGCGGTGTAGAGCTCCTCAGTGCTAAGTATACACAGGAAACATGTGCAATTAAACAAGATGGAAACATTAGTATTTTGTTTGACCTAGCTAATGATTTATGAGAAGGTTTCTCTATCATAACCAAGTCCCAACCAAGAGTATAAGTCGAGACAGCAATCAAATAGTGAAAGAGTATGAACTGTGTTGTCATAATGTAGAACTTTAAAGTAAACATAAGTAAATTCGACATGAACTTCAGTATTTTCTTATAACTATTGCCACCTTAACAAAAACTTTTTTCGCATCATGTGTTGTGGCAGCGTGAAGTTTCGCAAGATAAGAACTTGCAAGTGTGACATGGTCGGACTCTACAAAAACCTGAACGCTGGACCACCAGGATAAGGTAAAAGAGAAACTTCATATCCGAGTTTCTTCTAAATTCACAAACAAGCTTAGGATAAATCCACCGTCGGATTCAAACATGAATACATCAGTGGGCAACAACCACATTAAACATGGGCATTCACATTGTGGGGCTTTGTTAACTAATACACCATCACTGATCAAATATCAATTTGTGCAGCAGGTAATAGTATTTCCTAGAGTAAGATGTAGGCAAGATAGTAATGCATGGAAGGGTGACATGGAACTAATAGTTCCTAAGATATTTTCCTAATTCAAGAAAAAATGACACTACTAACTGAGGGAACTGCACGAGCACCAAATCAGTTTCACAGAGCACCTTCATTAAAGAAAATTATGTATATGTATGCCATACTACTACATTGTCACAAGCGCAGAGTCTGATTAACACAAGAAAAAGCTCATTAGGAAACATAAACTAACAATTCTTTCATCAATTCAGTCTAGCCAAGACTGACTTCATCAGAAAATATGAGCCAATATTGGTGCACCTCACGCAAACACATGTGCTGCCCTGGTTGAGCCATCCTGCGTCTCCATTGATCGTGAGAAAAATAATAAAGCCTATTTTCATGGCTCACAGGTTTAGAAGCTAAGAGAGAGAAAGAGAGAGAGAGAGAGAGAGAGAGAGAGAGAGAGAGAGACAAAAAATCGGCACTTAACACTGGTATCAAAGATACCTAATGTGTTACAAATATTTTCATCATCGCCAACTAAATTCTGGATTATCTTGTAGATAAATCTTTCCACTCGTGTTGTTTTCCTGCATTATGAAAGAAGACTATTCAGAAGCCCCTATATAGTCCATGCCATGCAAAAAAGGAAACTAAACTGATCAAAAATAGAGCTATGTCCCTAGCAACTTCGGTATCAGAATCATTTTGATGCCCTTTGCACATCTTAATATCATAGAAAAACATTCAGCTTCAGCAAGTATGAACAATGCAGAGAAGGCTCATGTATACATGATCAGATTAACAATTGCCTGTAGTTATCCATCTTGGTGAACACCCTTGCGAATACTGCCTATGAAAACTCAGCCACACGATATCCATGTTCAATATACTATACACCAATCTGAAACTTAAACTCTCCATGCATGAAGTACTTACTTATTCTTAATGTCAATGACACATCCCGAGAGCTACACCGTACAAGTACTATACCATGCAAGTAGAATACATAGTTATGGAAACAATTTACCTCTCAGATGTGCTTTCCAGGAGAATGGAGTACATGTATAATTGTTGAAGAGACAAAGATGCAGGAGGTGCGGTGGTAATCGATCGGGACGTGGCTAATATGGTTGGTCTCGGCGGCAGACTCCGTTCGCAAGCAGGGATGCACGAGGCGAAGGTCCATCTGGATTGCGTATCTGACGATGTGTGGCATATAGGGGCGCGAGCAACTGGGAGGTGTCAGCGGCGTCCAATCCATCTTGTCTGTGTGAGAGTTGGTCGGCGGATCCCACAATGGAGACGACGTCGGAGGGAATAGAATCTACCTCAAGACCTGATCACGAGGAAGAAGGAAGTGCTCCATCAAAGGAGAAAGGGGACGTGTTGGGTAGTTAATATGCGTGATTTTCAGATCTAACATGGTGGGTGGTTTGTTTCCTAAGTGCAGACGATGAGGGTGGGGCGTGGCGTGTGCATGGAAATTTGTCTTGAAGGTGGGGAGAAGGAATCAATTTGGGGTGTTAGATCTTGGTGGATTGATGGCTGAGATTCAATTTTCCCACGGCACATCGTGCCCTAGAGATAGAGATAGAGATAGGTGCAGACGATGAGGGTGGGGCGTGGCCTGTGCGCGGAAATTAGTCTTGAAGGTAGGGAGAAGAAATCAATCTGGAGTGTTAGATCTTGGTGGATTGACTGAGATTCAATTTTCCCACGCCACTTCGTGCCTTTATAAGTACTCCCTCCATCTAAAAATAAAAATAGGTGTCTCATTTTTGTCTATATATAAATATATGTAGATGCAATTTATAGAGATAGATAAAGTTAAGATACCTATTTTTGAACGGAGTGAGTAGTACAAATAGAGACATAGATCGCTCGTAGGGGTCTCATCTAGCGCTGGATAGGGATCGTACCACCCTGGTTTCGAAAGGAGCCTTGGTCTAGTGTGGCGAAGCGTTGTTTGACCTAACGCTCTGGCGATCGGGCGATCGGCGGGCGATTAGGGTTGGGCGACCACGTCTTGGTTTTCTCCTCGGGCGTGGGTTCTTGGATCGATCTCGGTGGGGATCTGCGGGTAGTTCTTGGATCGCTGCGTGCTCTAGGCGAGGGGACGACGAAGGTTTCCTGGGTCGCGTCTGGAAGCGGTTCTACTCCCTGGTTTCGTGACCTTGCCGGCGGAGATCGCTCGTAGGGGTCTCATCTAGCGCTGGACAGGGGTCGTACCACCCTGGTTTTGAAAGGAGCCTTGGTCTAGCGCTGGATTCAGAGATCGATTTGTCCTGACTTCGGAAGACACAGGGTTTTGGCGTTTTTCTGTGGGTCTCGATCTCTCGTCGATCGCGACGGAGTGCGCTGCTATCCCCTCCTTGCGGTACGTCTGTCAAAGCTCGGTCAGGTTAGGGTTCTTGACGGCCCGGCGTTCTATTGTTCTCAATGGCGTCGCCGGCGAACATTTCCACAAACCATGCTAGTGGATCGGGATTAAAGGAGAAAGAGACAATTGATGATATGCTAAATCGTTTGGGAATAGAAGAGGAAGAATTCGATGATTTAGTTTTCGAGGAAGAAGAGGAGGCTCCAAAAGAGGGACTGAAGTGGATGGCTCTAGCGAAAGTTCACACATCAAATTCGTTTAGTCCCCAAACCTTTGAACAACATATGAGGGTTTCATGGAGTCCGGCGAAGTTGGGTTCGTTTCAGCATCTAGAGGATAATCTTTTCACTGTGCAATGCAACTGCCTGGGAGATTGGCTCAAAGTGTCGGAAGGAGGACCGTGGCTGTTCAGGCAAAGTGTCAACACCCGGATTTTTAAGTCCGAATGCCTATTATGTCATACATCGCAATCCCAGGAATATTGTTGTTGCGAGGCATAATAGTTAAGTATCACAGTCATCATTCATTACAAACCATAAAATCTTACAACTTGGAATCACATGATCCATATTACACGAATAGTTGATCTATTGATCAACGAACAAACACAAGTTCATAGCGGAAGCGTAAAGATAAAAGGACTCTCTAGTCCACAGGCCAACGCTTGACGTCGAAAATTCCTAGTTGTGGTAGACATCCTGCTGGTCGTCATCCTCGTACTGCTGCTCGGCTTCATATTCTGGCCATTTGAATAGCCAGGGACTAAGCCGTGAGTACTTTAAGTACTCGCAATCTAATACTAATGTAAGTACTAACATTGCTAATGAGAGTGTTCTAAGCTCTAAGGTTATTTGCATAAAGCCAATTTTAGTTTAGAAACGTTTTAGTAAACCACTCATCATGTGCTAACTAGCTCAAGTGGGAACATTAGTGTCATTCCCACAACTCTGTTGTGATTCAAAATTCAAAGTCACCGTTCAAGTTCAAAATCATAAGTCACAAAGATATAAATTCTGATGACGGAAACAGTATGGCCTTTCCAACTGTCCATGACCGCGGACGCGGCTATTCGAATAGGTTTACACTCTGCAGAGGTTTCACACTTGTGCCACAACATTTGATTACATCTGTCAGGGATAAACCCTGAATAATCGTAACTCAGTACGCGGATCATCAACCGCTAACCTTTCACTTACACACCCTAGTATAGGCACCTCTCCCCATGAGCTTGGCCTCCCGGTGAAAACCAACTGTTAACCCGGGAACTGCACAGGGCTTGGCCGTACAATTCACCTCAATTCACATCATTTTTCAGCAACGGAGGCAGCCTCAAGCATAACCCCTATGATGTGTGTTCAGAGGGAACCCATACTAAGACACATAAATTTCCAGCTAAGCCTTACCCATAATCAGGTATTGTGGGGGTACTCAAAAATTGGAATGGTATCGCATCCAACTCAATCATCAGTTTTTTAGCCAATTCACCAAGTCAAATTCATGTCATATTAACCTTCAAACACTTTCAATGGAAATGACTCATCATTCCAAGGTTTTCAACATCATCATTTCACAAACACATGTTCTCATCTAG
Source organism: Lolium perenne (assembly GCF_019359855.2). Lineage (NCBI taxonomy): Eukaryota > Viridiplantae > Streptophyta > Magnoliopsida > Poales > Poaceae > Lolium > Lolium perenne. Next base: position 80,923,665 of record NC_067244.2, on the reverse strand, counting down.
AGTAGTCATTTTTAAATTTAGCACTAGCATCTAAGTATGAGGGGTGCTAAGTACTTTGCTTTGCTTCTAGACTAACTTTGATACCCTTGTACTAATCCAATACTAACCAAGTGAATCATGAATCAAAAGGTACTTTGATAAAACAAAAGTAAATAAAACTTGTAAAGTAAAACTGGGAAGTAGGATTATGAACATATATTAAAATGGGGTAATGCCTTTCTCATGGTGAGCTTTGCACTTTGCAAGAGTATTATCTTGCCTTGGTTGGGGAATTGGTCAAAGTGGTCTTCTTCTCCTTGGAAGTAGACCTCCTCCTCCTCTTGATACTCCTTGGTACTAGCGTCTAAAATACGAATACGGGGTACACAATCATCATACCAAACTTATTTACTAAACTAGTCACACTCATGATTCACACAACTTAAACTAGCATCACACATTACTATTAAGTTGGTGGATGTGTTTTTCTTATTATTTAAGAAAAATAATTTCCTCTCATACTAATTTAGATGTTACTTTTATTTACTTAGAGAAATAATTTCCTCTCATTATCTTATTAAGATTTATTTTCTTTCATGAATACTATGTGACCTAGGTTGACCAAAGTCAACCTCTTCACACTTATCATTTAAGAAAATTATTTAAATGAGGTGAGCACCTCATACCATTTAATCCTAACATGGTAAAGGTTTAATATCACCAACCATTCATATGAGACCTAAATGACGAGAGTCTCTACCTCATTTGAATTGGTTGTGACAAGATTTAAATGAGAGAAACACTCCCATATGATTTCTTAATAGTTTTGGACAATATCTTTGACTAGAAATAGCCATAAAGTCCTTTAATTAAACTAGGCCATGATCATTCAAAGTAAGCATGACATATTTTTGCAAAACCAATTAGTACAAGTGTAATGTGATTTATAGGAGTTGGAATTAACTTAAAAACATTTATGGTTGATTTTTAATAATTATTCTAAGGCAGAAAAGTCCCTGCCTTGTTTATTTTCCTACTTTAATTCTATAATAGATCTAGGGTTCAATCTGGTGGCATTTTGTAGATAAAATCCTAGGCTTTCCAGGGATATAAGATTTGTAAAATTTGACCAAGTAGATTTGTCCCTATTGAATTTTAAACTTGGCATCAGATTGTAAAATAACCCTAATCTGGAAAATTCGAAATTCAAACGAGTGGGCTTGGCGGGAAGCGCTAATGGGCTAAGCAGAGAGAGAAGGGATTGGGCTGGCCCAGTTTCGCAGCAGGCCAACTGATAGCGTGGGGGCCACGCGTCAGTGGGAGTTTGCCAGCGAAACGGTACGTTGAACGAGGGCCGTGCGATTAGAAGGAGATCGCACGGTCGGGATGCGTCGTCGTCGATGACGAGAGAGGGACTCACTGGCGGCGGCGGTAGGGGGTCGGCGAGCTCGTCGGAGCTCCGGCGGTCGTCGGAGATGTGCGCAGGGACATTGTCGTTGATGAGGAAGCCAACGGTAGCAGTTGCGTCGTATGGGGCGGCGTCAATCGGCGGCAAGCTTCTCAGCACCTCCGCGGCTCCGACGTTGCAATTGGACGGCGTCGGCGGCTAATCGAGGAAGGGGAGTGAGCGAGGCGAGTGAGAAGAGGGAGAGGAGGCTGGCGGTGTGAAGAATTCGAAGCAGGAGGGTCTCCTTTTATAGCAACTAGAGGTGGCCGTGGGGCAGCGATGAGCTCATCGTCGATGACGAAGCTACTGGGGAGCTCGGCCACTGGTGATGACGCAGCGGGGTTGGCGAGTCTCTGGCGGTGACGCAGCGCTTGACGGCGTTGAAAACGAGGGAGAACGAGGACGAGGGAGTGACGAGGGCGGCCAGTACCCGCGGCGGACGTCGGCGAGATGGGCTTCGTCTACGGCGTTCGCACGGGCCAATGGCGATGTCCTGGCGGTGTGCGGTGACGTGGTGAGGCGTTTGGCGCAGAAAGCAAGGGCAGGGGTCAACGGAGCTGGTGGCACGACGACGTGGCCAGGCGTGTCTGCGACGCTCGCCGGGCGCGCTCTGGCGTGCGTGGTGCACGTCTGGGCGTGTCTGGGCGTCACGTTCCTAGCGCGTCTGGTGCACCACTGGCACGATGCTGGTGTCCAGTAGACTCAGGAGAGTGTGGAGAATGTGAAGGACATGGTTGGGCTCATTGGATTCGACCAGAGAGAGAGGTGACATGGAGAGGCCATGCCATGCCACGGCATGGTGAGATTAGGTCAAGGTGATGATGATTTCTTGTACTCCTTCTTGTCCATTCTGCTTGGCAAGGCTGAGAGGGGTCAGAGAGGTACTAGAGATGACATATGATCGATGGAGGAGGCCAAAATCTGCTGGACATTGCAATGTCCCGAGTTGGCAGATTGGTGCTCACAAGGTGTTTGTTGAAATGGCCGCAAGAACAAAACTTTCAAATTTTGAAATGATTTTTGGTGGATTGCAATCATATATTATTTGCAGTAGAATGGTGGTGGTTTGGGTCAATTTGGAATTGGTTTGCAAAATCTCAAAATGGCATATGATCTAACATATGTCTCATTGTCTCAACTTTGCTAGCTTTCCATTTGAATTAGAGAAAGAATTTGGGGTGATGGTTTTGGGCAAAGTTGTTCACCTTGATGTTGTCTTGGATGAGGTGCAAAGAGTTGGCCAAGTGTAGAAAGGAAAACTCAAAATATCAGGGCTCAAAGAGGGCATCAGGCTAAAATTGTCACAAGTGACCATATTGCATGTAACTTGGAATTTGTATTTGATTTCACTTGGATTTGAGTTTCCTTGATTTCAAAAGTCCTAATAAGTGTTTATTAACCATTTACAACCAATGGTGCAAGCCAAAGTGGTCTAGGGTTAAGAATTTGCAAAAATGGCATAAGCCATATGTGTGTGTGGAGTTGAATTTTCTAATTTCTTTTCTAATTTCTTTTCCTTTGGATTTGGATGATCAAGTGATCATGGTTAGGGTTTTAGAGTAAGTGTAAACACATAAGCAAGCATCATGGCAAAAGCACACTCAAATAATTAATAAGGTGAGCTATATGCATAGTCCTATATGATGAGAAAAAGTTTTTGTTGGCTCAATTTTTTTTGAATTCTTCGAAACTCTCTCTTGTTGCTTTTATTGAAAACTTGGGATGTTACACAAAGCGTGGTGTCTATAGAACCATACGACGGATTGGTACTTCGTGAAACTATTGATCTGAACTTCTTTACTACTTGGATTCAACTACATAAAATACCGGTGGGCTATAGGAAGGAATCTCTGATTAAAAACTTGATTGAGAAGAAGGATGCTAAAGTGGTGAAAGTGGAATTGAATGTGCTGGGTGCTGGTAATTTTGTGAGAGCTAAAGTCCGACTTGGATGTGGCGAGGTTTGTCTCTATGTCTCGAGGTGGAGCCCGTGAAGTCTACCCAATTAAATTTGAGAAAATGCCAAGGTTTTGTGGTGCTTGTGGCTACATAGGAGTTAGGACACTCACATCTGGAATGTGGTACTGGCGAGCATGATGAAGAAAAGCTAAAGTGGGGAGAGTTCTTGAAGGCGGATTGGGGGACTTGGTATGGACGCAGTTTCAACGGCGGCAGAGGCAGCGCCCGAACTGGCCGTGGAGCTTGGGAACCGAGGGGAGGGCGTGACCGTGGTTCTGGGAGAGGTGGAGAAGGTACAGTGGAGGGCCGCTTTGGGCCTCATGCATGGCGTCACAATGCCTTGGCATTTGTTGATGGGGTAGCCCAGCCTCCAGCGAAAGGAAATAACACGAATATGGACAGGGAGGAGATAGATGATGATGATCTGAAAGATACTGGAACCAGCCCTATCAAAACTAATAAAATGGAAGTTGATCTTCTAGGAGTGGTGATTCGGGAGCGAAAAGAAACCTTGCACTAGCACTACAGGATCAAGAGAGTGCTAATGATACTTTAGAGAAGGGAGATGCTTTACAGCAGCCAGGTGTTGTTGGTTTGACTGGCCAGGAAGTGTTGGATGCAAAGATACTAGCTGAAAATGACCTTAAACGGTCGAAGAAGGATGGAGCTATATCCCCTTCAACTGGATCGGCGGGCTCGCGAGACGGGCCTATCCGGACGGAATGAGAATTCTGTCTTTGAACTGTCAGGGGGCAGGGAACGACCCGACAGTTCGATCGCTTTTGGATGTCCAAAGGCGCTATGTTCCCAATGTGATGTTTTTGTCGGAGACTCACTTAGACAACTATCCGGCAGATTGCTTGAGAAGGAGATTGAAGATGGATTTTCATATAGTTAATCCAAGTACTAATAGAAGTGGTGGGGTTTTGCTGCTATGGAGGAGAGAAATTTCAATCCAACAGATCTTCTCACATCCAAAATATATTGATGTCAAGGTTCTTGAGGGTCCAAATAAAATTTGGCGGCTGACAGGTATTTATGGAGAACCTCGATGGGAGGACAGACACTTGACTTAGGATAGAATTAGAACCATGCATACTCAGCATAATATTCCATGGGCTATAATTGGTGACTTTAATGAGATTCTTTATTCTCATGAAAAAGAGGGCGGTAACCAGCGACCGCAAAATCTTATGCAAGCTTTTCAAGATGTTTTATTGGATTGTGACCTGGAGGATTTGGGTTTTTGCGGAGATGAATTTACATGGCGGAGAGGCAGAATTCGGGAGCGCCTGGATCGGGCAGTTGTTAATAGCTCATGGTGGGCAATGCACCCGGGGGCAATTCTCCAAAATCTGGATTATGCTCGATCTGATCACCGTCCTATTTTGCTTGATACCGAGGCTCAGCAGAACCAGATTCCAAACTCGTCTGTTCCTAAAAGATTCGAAGCTAAATGGTTACAGGAACCTGGGTTCCGAGAGGTGGTCCAGACCGCTTGGGATAGAGTGAAGAGTTTTGATCCAGGAGATGGTGTGCTGACCAAGCTTCACGCCATGCACGTTGATCTACATGCATGGGATAGCTCTTACCTAAAGAAACCGAAGAAACGTTTACGTCAGGCCCAACGAGAATTTGAGAAGGCAATATCTGGTCCTATGAATGATGAGAATGAGACTATAGCTAAGGAGAAAGCCGCGTTGATTGAACTCATCTTGGAGCAAGAGGAGACGCACTGGGATCAACGCTCGAGAGCCAATGGGCTAATGCAAGGAGATAGAAATACAACATTCTTCCACCAATTTGCGACGGCCAGAAGGAAAAAGAATCGTATCTGTAAATTAAAGGATGACCAAAATAATTGGCTAGAAGGGACTGACGCACTCAAACCTTTTATTCTCCAATATTTTTCTAATCTTTTTACTTGGAAGTGCAGGCTATTGATCCGGAGCTGTTGGAGAAAATTATCCCAAAAGTTGATCAAGCTATGAATGACAGTCTGCTGACTCCCTTTTATCACATTGATATTAAGAAGGCAGTCTTCAGTATAGGGGACCTAAAAGCGCCGGACCCTGATGGTCTCCATGCAATATTTTATAAGAGATTTTGGGAACTTTTTGGCGACGATATATCTCAAGAAATTCTACAAGCTTTGAATACAGGGATTATACCGGAAGGTTGGAACGGTACAACTATTGTATTAATTCCAAAGATTGATACTCCGGAGTTGGTGACGCAATTTAGGCCTATAAGCATATGCAATGTGATTTATAAGATCATATCTAAGATGCTGGCTCTCAGATTGAAGGCTATTCTCCTTGATATCATCTCTCCCATGCAAAGCGCCTTTGTGCCAGGTCGTCTCATAACAGATAATGTTCTGGTGGCCTATGAGAGCATCCATATGATCAAAAATAAAAGAGCTGGTATGAATGGTGCTTGTGCGGTGAAATTGGACATGCATAAGGCATATGATCGTGTTGAGTGGATATTCTTGGAGAACTGTAGGGATTCGTAGCATAGAAAACAAAAAATTTCCTACCGCGAGAATGCAATCCAAGCCAAGATGCAATCTAGAAGACGGGAGCAACGAGGGGATGAACGAGACTAACCCTTAAAGATTCCAAAGCCTACAAGAGGAGGCTCTTGTTGCTGCGGTAGAAGATCACTTGCCGCTTTCAAAAGCGCGTAGAAGATCTTGACGGTGCCACAATCGGGCAGCACCTCCGTACTCGGTCACACGTTCGGTGTTGATGAAGACGACGTCCTTCTCCCCGTTCTAGCGGGCATCGGAAGTAGTAGCTCCTCCTTGAATCCCGGCAGCACGACGGCGTGGTGGCGGTGTTGATGGAGATCTCCGGCGGAGCTTCGCTAAGCGTTTGCGGGAGAGGTGGAGGAGGTGGGCGGCTAGGGTTTGGGAGAGGGGGTGGCCGGCCACTATGGGGTGCGGCCAAGCTATTGGCTTGTGGTGGCCGGCCCCCTCCCCTTGCCCCTCATTATATAGGTGGAACCCCCAAGTGTTGGACTACAAGTCTTCGAATAAGACCCCAACCCAAAACCTTCGATGTGTAGGGAAACCTACCCAAGGTGGGATTCCCACCTCAAGTGGGACTCCCACCCTTCCATGAGGGGGGGGGGGGGGGGGGTGGCCGGCCACCCTTGGTGGAGTCCACCTGGGACTCCACCCCCTAGGGTTGGCCAGCCATGCTAGGTGGAGTCCCTCCGGGACTCCGCCTTCCATAGTGATTTCTTCCAGACTTTTCTAGAACCTTCTAGAACCTTCCATAAATGCACCAGATCATTTTCAAACTTATAAAATGACTTCCTATATATGAATCTTATTCTCCGGACCATTCCGGAACTCCTCGTGATGTCCTGGATCCCATCCGAGACTCCGAACAAAACTTCGAACTCCATTCCATATTCAATATCTACTAATACGACATCAAACTTTAAGTGTGTCACCCTACGGTTCGCGAACTATGTGGACATGGTTGAGAACTCTCTACGACCAATAACCAATAGCGGGATCTGGAGATCCATAATGGCTTCCACATATTCAACGATGACTTAGTGATCGAATGAACCATTCACATACGATACCGATTCCCTTTGTCACGCGATATTTTACTTGTCCGAGGTTTGATCATCGGTATCTCTATACCTTGTTCAACCTCGTCTCCTGACAAGTACTCTTTACTCGTACCGTGGTATGTGGTCTCTTATGAACCATTCATATGCTTGCAAGCTAATATAGACGACATTCCACCGCGAGGGCCCAGAGTATATCTATCCGTCATCGGGATGGACAAATCCCACTGTTGATCCATATGCCTCAACTCATACTTTTCGGATACTTAATCCCACCTTTATAACCACCCATTTACGCAGTGGCGTTTGATGTAATCAAAGTACCTTTCAGGTATAAGTGATTTATATGATCTCATGGTCGAAAGGACTAGGTAACTATGTATCGAAAGCTTATAGCAAATAACTTAATGACGTGATCTTATGCTACGCTTAATTGGGTGTGTCCATTACACCATTCATATAATGACATAACCTTGTTATTAATAATATCCAATGTTCATGATCATGAAACTATGATCATCTATTAAACAACAAGCTAGTTAAGAGGCTTACTAGGGACTCATTGTTGTTTACATAACACACATGTATCAATGTTTCGGTTAATACAATTATAGTATGGTATATAAACACACATGCAACTAAGTGAATTTACCTATATGACAAGATAACCAACTAAGCAAGATATAGCTAAGCAATATAAGAGATAGAATAGGATAGAGGTAACCGAGAGTGGAGCACGCGATGACACGGAGATGATTCCCGTAGTTCCCTTCCTTTGCAAGAAGGTACGTCTACGTTTGGAGGAGTGTGGTTGCTACGAAAGCCAAACCAACAGCCACGAAGGCTTCACTCAGATCTCCGGTGAGCAACGCCATGAAGGCCTAGCCCACTTCCACTAAGGGATTTCCTCGAGGCGGAAACCGGGCCTTTATAAGGTTCTTGGGGCACACATCCACAACTGAATTGGAGGCTCCCAAATCTGTAACAATACAACAATCAACAACAACACATCAACACAAATCAACTAGGGAACCAAATAGGAACACTAGCATGAGATCCCTCAAACAAATGAGGGGGAAATGAAAAACGCTTCGGTGAGGATGTAGATCGGTGTCTTCTCCTTCGAATCTCCAAAGATCAAGAGCTTTGGTTGGGGGAGGAAGGAGATCTTGCAAATCTTGTGTTTCTTGAGGTGGCTCTAATGGAGGTGAAGCTTGGCAGATTTTTTGTGCAATGATTGAGCAAAGGAGGAAGGAAGAAGAAGAGGGGTATAAATACCCCTCCCCAAAATCCAGCCGTTGGGGCTTCCGGGGGGCCGGATATTCCGGCCTAAGTAAGGGCCGGATAATCCGCCCCCCCCCCCCCCCCGGATAATCCGGCCTCAGGTACAAAACCGGGAGAATGTCCGGCCAAATATCCGGCCTCTATCCAGACTTGCTTTTCTTCAGGTCCTTAGCCATTTTCGAGGGGGCCGGATATTTCGGAAATGTCCGGCCCGGATAATCCGGCCCTAGGACAAAACCGGGACAATATCCGGCAAATGTCCGCCCCTATCCAGAAGCATACTGAGCCACAAAACTCAAGTCCTTAGCCGAAAACTGGGGGCCGGATATTTTGGAAATATCCGGCCCGGATTACGAGGCCTGATGATCTTTTTGCTGCTTCATTTTGACAGAACTGACCACATCCAACACACATATAAATGTATCTATATAATCCCTGTACCACTTAGACAAACATTACTGTATCACATACATTGACATCAAACACACAAAACATAATATGAGAGATGTTCTTTCAATCTCCCCCTTTTTGGTGTTTGATGACAATATACGGATTTGCAAGAGAATCACTATAGAGACAAGCATGATGGCAAAACATAGAGGCACTCCCCCTACATGTGTGCATATAAGTAATTTGCATTTGAATACAAATACACAACACATAGGAGCGAGGTGCCTCAACACAAGAGGTATCCAACATGAGCTCTAACAAGAGACATAGACATATATGAAGTTGAGATAGGATGCTAGAAATCATACCCATGTGTAGATATATAATACGGAGATATAGCATCACACGTAATATAATAGCCTTGATCTCAACATATAGAAATCCGAAAACCATAACAATGTCTCACACCACATAGCACATAGTTTTAAACGGAACACAAGCAAACCAAATAGTTCAAATAAGAGGGAACACAAGCAATAGAAGAATGATAAACACATATGCTTGTGCCCAAACCATGCAAATCCCCGAGAGTCCTAATAGAACACTTCTCCCCCTTTGGCATCGAGACGCCAAAAAGGGGACAAGCGCGATGCTACTCGCCCCATGGGGATCACTCGGAGGCATCTTCGTCATCGGACTGGAACGCCGCTTCCTCATCTTCATCTTCAGTGTCAGGGGCATCCGGAGAGCGGCGAGTGAGGTTGGACCTTTGAATGCAATCATCAAGATCACTCCACGGAACCTGTGCAGAATGCCACCCACTGTAACCTGGGTGAACTGGAGGCTGAGGCGGGGGTCCTTTGTGGTGACCCGGCATACCACTGCATGGTGTAGTATGCAAGTCTGATATAACACCAATGAAACACCGTTCCACTAGTATTATATCGCTCAGGGTGGTACAACAGAAACATATGCGGGTCCAAGGCATGTCTATAGAATTGCAATATTGACTCTGTTACATAAGATCATCACAGCCTCCTACTTTACAATGAGGTAAAACTGCAAATAAACTCCAGAAGAACCACTCGTAGTCTAGTCTTATCACGAACTCTACTTGTAGAGTATTTAACTAACTCTATAGGCTATGAATAGATTCTAGCTAAGTAGGAGCTAGGTTTAGGAAGCTAGTTCCTTTCTATTGCTAATCTAGGTATTCTCCTTGTTGGATGTGATATCTGATTCTTCTGACAGGGTCATGTCCCGTGAAGTAGTTGTTGACTCCTCGGTCTCCGAGTTGCACTGTAGATCCTCCTTCAATGCCTCCATATCTAAGCAGGGGATTTAAGAGTGGGATGAGTACGAGCGTACTCAACAAGTTCATTATAGGAAAGAGGTGTTTAATGCACTAGCTACAGCATTAGACCAGAAAGTCTAATACCAATGCAGGTTTTCATAACCATTTCTTCAAAAGGTTGCTTTTATTCAGAAGAACTATGTCCGTCAGCCTTCACCGGTTTACTAGAACTTCATGGAGCTCCTTTCCGGCCGTGTTCGCAGTTCCATATCCCGGAACAGGGAGTGACAGGTCACGGTTCTTTACACTCTGCAGAGGTGTGTTGCTTTACCCATAAGAGATCTTAACCTTGGTGCCAACCAAGCTGCAGGCTTGTCCACACTTCCTATGGTGTGAGGCCCGGTATAAGGTCATAGCCAATCATATTCCTCCGCTACCTCATACACCCACCCGTTGATGCAAACTCCGACCCTGGGTCCTCGCCGGTGCTCTTATACCAATTAAGGACAGCCCCCGACCACGACAACAGTTCAGGTCTCTACCATGAACTCCTCCGCCAGGAGATGCAACCCATCATAGACCGCAGTAACCGTGGGGACTTAAGGCTTCCCCAGCCCACCGCTTGCTCCTCGGGCGACAAGTGTCTACGGTCTCTACCGTGGGGACTTAAGGCTTCCCCAGCCCACCGCTTGCCCCCTTGGAATACAAGTGTCTACGGTAAAGCTCGTCCGTTGATGTACAAGAGGTGGAAATACCATTGACTATTCCGTCCCACTCCAGATCTTATGGTTAACACGGGTATTACGGCACAAGAATCACTGGACGACATTTGTTGTTTAATCCTAGATGGATATAAACCCTTGCAATGGAACCTCCACCATATCAACACAATCCATGGTTCCATTGCCCACCACATAGTCATATTCATAGTTATGAAAGTAGTGGTTTTGGTTTTTATGCAATAGTGATAATCATAGTACTTTGCAAGTAATTTGATAGAAATACTCAAATGACATGAGCAAGTGATGAACTTGCCTTTCTTGACTGCAAGATTATGCAGGCAAGGTCTTCGATACGCAATAACTCCAAATTCTGAAATAGCATCATCGTCCGGTAAGGACGATGTTTAAAAGATTGGCAAGGATGCAATAATGCATAAGAATGAGATGCAATCGCTCTAAGCGTGACCTAACCCCGATGAATTAGGATCAGTGAGTTGTAATGATTGGTTTAGGGTGTGTTGTACTTTTAGAGTGATTCACATACAAGGTTCTTATTCAGGTGTGATTTACTTGGTATCATAAACATGTGATGCAATATATCATAATAATAGCATTAATAGCACACAACAATAAGATTTGGTGTAATCCTAACATGTAATGAATAGTGATTGGTTTTAGCACTATATGGCATGGTTAATGATTAATTATCATATATTTCAAAAGAGTAACTTTTGAAGAACATGTTCTATGATAAAGAACAAGTATGATAATTAGGGTTGTGAAGTTATATGGTGTTCTATGGTTCTAATTGGTTTCTGGAGTAAGTAGTAGATGGATCCAAACAAGGTTGGATTCATCAACACCCTGCAGCATGCAAGGTTGAGTTAAGCCTAGGCATCTAGATCAATTTATTATAAATAGTTGCTATCAAGGTTGGTTTACCTTGTTGATGATAGCTGGCTATGGGCTATAGGTTCTATTAGGCAGGATTGATGATGATTCCTTATTTTCTTCAAAAGAGTAACTTTTGAAGAACATACTTCTTAAATAATAAGAAGTATTACAATTAAGGTTGAGGTTGTCTTGTATTAGCCATTGGATCTCTAAGTAGAGAATAGTTGGTTCCTAAATAGGATGGTTCATAAGTATCTCACACTAGTAGGGTTTAGTGGAACAGGATTATGTAAAGTAAAATAGTAGGTATGGTTGCTGTTAGGGTTCATCACAATGGTGTGATGCTGAATAGGAATGAATAAGGATGATGGCTTTGGTAATAGGATCTAGGGTTTATACTTGGTTAACCCTACTTAATTATCTAGGTTGGATAAGTACTAGGTTTGATTAAGATAAGCACATGGGATGGTAATTAGTAGTGTTAGGGTCCCCATATTTTATGTGGATTTGAGTAGGCATTGAGTTGCTAAAGATGAATCTATGATTACTAATGTAGTAACATGATTACATGTTACTTAGGGTTTAGGTTTGGGAATAATTTAGGGTTCATATGAAGTAGTGGAGCTAAGGTTCCTAATTGAATCAGGGTTTTAGGGTTACGCATGAAATGATGACTTCCTAGTTTTCTACCATATGGAACTAGGGTTTCTTAATTACCATATAATTCTATGATTAATAACTTCAATTTAAAGTTGAAGTTATTAATAATTTTGAAATAAAAATAATATTGAATTTGGCATTTTATTATATTTAAACAATTAATAATCAAGATAATTATTAATCAGGGTTTAATTTCTATTAATAAAGATTTAATAAGTTCCAAATAAAGAAAATTAGTTTTAATGTTTTCTATATTTACTTCACTGGTTTTTATTTATTTTATACCTTTTTCCTAATTATTGAATTTTAATTGAATTTAAAATTAAAGGCTTAAATAACAAGTATTAAATAATTAAATTTTTATTAAAAATAAAAATTTCATTTTATATTTTTATTGGATAGGATTTATCTTTATAAGAATTTTGATATGTTATATTTATTTTTCTGAGCTATATTGGATTTTCTACAATTTATCAAAGTTTCAGCAATTATTGGATTTTGAAATAAAACAAAGGAAATGCTAATTGCACCGGCCGTACTACCGCAGGGACACTGACCGGTGGGCCTCTGGCCACGTCATCTGCCACGCGCGCTTGACTGGGTCAAAATTGAAGAAATGGCGCTGTAGCTCTCTGCCGGCGGGAATTTGACGACGGCGCCGCCGATCCTGGGCTCGCGCGGATGGATTATTAGCACCACTCGAACCAGAACACCACGACGAGCCTAATGATACTAGCGCCGCTCAAAAAAGGTCGCCGGAGCTCGCTCGCCGGCGAGGCCGAGCGGCAAAGCTCACGGATACATGGCGCGACGGCGATGCAGAGCACAAAGGAGAGGGCTAAGATGCTCTAGACGATCAGTAGCTCACCAGGAGCTCGTAGAGCGTGTCGGCAAGGCCTGGGGTGGCCTGAGTCGCCGGCGACGACGGTAACCGGCGTCGGGGAAGACGATGTCGTTGGCGACGCTACGCACCGCCTCGCCTCAATTCCTTTTGCAGGATGATCAAGTCGAAGACGGCGAACACAGTGGTGGCCACGGCGAGGCTCGGGGTCTCCCCAATCGACGGCAATAGCCGGAGACTGTACGGCTAGGGTTTCGGGTTGAGCAGAAATTGAGCAGAGAGAGAGGAAAGAACTCGGCCTGGGTTCGTCGTAGGGTTTTTATAGGGTTCCAGGGTATGCCTCGTCATGCCCTCGGACGAGGAGGGGTCGACAGCGGCGTTGCGAAGACGACCACGGCGCCTCGCTGGCCTCCATGCGAGGAAGAGATGAGGACGAAGCCCCTCTCGGTGATATTTTACCAAGATGTATGGTGGGCTGGGCCAGTAGTTGGGCTGTCTTTGGTGATGACTGGGCCGAGCGTTGGGCTGCCGGACCACTTCTTTGGGCTGCGACGGCCAGGTAAGTCCTTTTTTTATTTCCAGTTTCTATTTCTTGTTTTGAATTCTGTTTTGAATTCATATTTGAATTATTTTCTGTTTTGCAGATCTTGCTCATTTCATTCATACAAGGATTATTTCAGGGTACTGCAGAGTCTTTAGTAGCGTATTAGCAAATTTAAAATGACATTATAACATTGGTTTATTAATTAGTATTGGTAATTGGATTAAATTTCCATTTAGGTATGAATTTATGTGTTCTTTATAATTCCTTTTGCTTCTTGGTTATATGACTCTTCTAAATTATTAGAGTGGATAACTTCTATTCAAAGCATCTTTAAGATCATTATGAGGTCTTGGTTTCTTATTTGAGAGTGTTGCCCACATGCATATAATTTTATGTGAGCACTTGCTTATTAAGGTCTTGTAGGTTTTGATTATAACCACATTTCAAAAGTGGCACTAGGATTATATTTAAATAGCACCTTGAAATACCTAAGGTAGATACTACTCTTATTATGGGTTGGTCTTAATTAAGTGGTTGATCACCACCATGGTTCTAATCAAATGGTGTAGCACTAGATTATTCTTAAGTTCCAGAATTAAGCATGAGCTTTAATTAGTGAACAATTCTAGGGTTATGAATATACTTTCCTAATGGCACATGGTTTAGAATTTGATTGTGTCTTAGGTTTTAGTTGTGATTACCCAAGTGACACACAAGCTAGGTTTAAGTCATAATTCTAGGTTATAGATATGGGTGACACCATATTGTATGTGCTAGGGTTTAATTTCCCCTAACCATGATAAGGTGGGTACTTACTTAATAGTTGAGGTTCTCCTTTAGTTACTAAGGACTTGAGAGTTAGTTTTGTCTTCTCCTAATTAACTTCTATTACTATTCTCAATTTATCATTAAAGTAACTAAAGTGGTTATGGTTCTTTTTATAGTTAACTTTGGTTATATGGATGATTTGTTTCTCACCATATAAAGTATGGAGTTTGACTCTAAGATTTTCTTAGGTTCTTTAGTTGAGGAATAAATGGAATATAGATGTGATAGGGTTCTACTTATGACCACCAAGTGATTCACAAGTGAAGGTTAGGATATGATGTTGTTGCATTTGATATTAGGTTATCTCACCACTCCAAGAGGAAATGGTTTACAACCTAATACTTTAGCTCAATGTTTGTCCTTTATTCTTAATTAGGTAAAGCTAGGATTGATATGAATGCTCTCTCTCATTTGGGAAGGACTTCAATTCTAACCTAAGGTTATTCTCCAAAGATAATGATGTAGTCACCAATATCTATGGTTAACATAAATGGGTTCTCTCTCTAGGAAAGGTATTGAATAATATCCTAGGGTTCCTCTTAAGGATGATGATTTGATCATATGGATATTTATATCCAAGGTTTGCCTCTAGGTTTGTCATTGCTTCCATAATAAATGAAATAGAACTCTCACCTCTCTAGGTTTGATGTATAATAATATGGAATAGAGAAAGATATATTTCTAGAGTTGATCTCCTTGTTATGTTTCCAGGAATAAAGTAGAATGAATACCATGAGGTTCATGGTAGGATCAAGGATTAGTTTAAGAAATGGAAAAGATAAGTGAAGAATAGTTTCTCCAATTAATGTTACTTGATTTCCAATTAAATGGATGTTCATATGTTATGGCAAGGAATATCTTGTTGTGATCTTTAATAAGATCAAGTAGTTGATCATTGAGTAAAGTGATGTTGTGTTGATTATTAGTTCTATTTGATCTAACCCTTTAGATCAAATCATCTCTACTCAAAACAAGGTTTTGACAAAGTCACTTTGAGGTTTATAGCGCTTGACTTGATGTGCTACTTCAATTCCACCAAGGTCAAGTGAAACTTCAGTTACTGTGACTGTTTTACTTTAAAGCGCGAAAATTCCCCAGATTTTCTATGCATGAATGCAATGCACACATCTGTTTCCTTTATTTTTGTAACCCCATTACCTGGGATATTACAGTCTCTACCCCTTAAACTAAACTTCGTCCTCGAAGTTTGATCTCTCTCACGTTTCCGGAGTGTGAATCTGACTTGTGCAGACTATATTTTTTCTCGAACTCCGTATTGATCTTGTTGGATATATTTGAATATATCCCTTGTCCAGATTCTTCCTGGAATCCATTAGTGCCTGTCTCTGAACCATGGCTTCTACTGCAATTCCATGATTTCTTTCAATACCATAATCTTGTTTCATTTCCCATTGAAGATTCAATGATTGGAACTTATTCTGATGCTGCTAGTCTTAACTGATGACTAGTTGATAACATACTCCTATTTGGTAATTAGGTCTTTGTTTTCCCTTACTACCAAAAGTGCAATAATGGTACTTGGTAAGGTACTCATCATAGAATTGGCCTTGATGGTTTATTTCCCTAAGAATGGATTAGACTCATTTAGTCCATCCAATCATGGTTTATAGTTGATACCTATAACTATTTTGGGTTATTTAGGTTCCATGAAAGGAATCCTTCTATTAGTATTTGATTTTGGTATGGTCAATCTTCTTCAGTCTTTGGCCATCTTGAGCTTTATTGAGCCTGTTGGATTTTCCTCGTCCAACTTCTTTATGCTTGACTTACTTTAACTTTAGTTCTTCTGAGTAAATACTACTCACTTTCTCAAGTTATAGTCATCTTCTTACTTCCTCGAGGTATAAACCTCGGCTTCTGGTGTGACATCCTCCTGAAAGTAGTGTTCGATAATCTTATGAAAATAAGATTGAACCTTCTCTCAGTTCAGACCTTCATCAACTATCTTGCTCAAAGTATTGATTCATTTTGGATCCAACTGATCCCTCGCTCTCCCCCTTAGGGATGTCCTAATGGTTGATAAGCTTATCTTCCCCAACCAACTAGCTCCTAGGTTAGGCTATATGCCTTTTCCTGGGCTTTCTATTGTACTTTTATAGGGTATCCTATTGGGATTGATTGTGTACCCACATGGCTGTGAATATCAGTATGATATGTTAGTTGGTTATGCAACTATGGTTATTCCAACTTTACACAGGACAAGTGTGTTGCCCATGGAAGCTTGAGCAATTTAAAGATATTATTCTGCAACTAATATTGTGCTACATGAAGAAGTTGTGTTCAACAAACTAATTGGGTTGGAATAAGTATGGTCAAAGTCCTATGCATCCGTCCTTGTGCTCCATCCACTTCCTTTTTCGAACTTCTTAGATGATGAGCTCCCCCGATGATTTGAAAATTGGTTCATTGCTTCATTTGATCTTCGTACCAGCTATGGATCCAGGCATTCTGATTTCATATGACCTAGTTGTCCACATCCAAAACAGGTAATATCCTATTGCGTGCAGTCCTTGGCGTAGTGACCTTTTCTTGCACAGTTATGGCATCGAACTCGACTATAAAACGGTGTGATTGTCTCATCTCTAGTTTGGAAATTCATCTCTGACTGAGTTTGTTGTATCTGAATTGGTTGTGGTTCCAACCTTGCCTTCCGTTTTCTTTCATTCTGCACTTCTTCATAATCATTCTCCAAAGTAATTGTAGTATCCACTAGCTCGTGGAACCTTGTGCATTTGGTTAGATTCAACTGCATTTTCAGAAATGGATTCATCCCTTTTAAGAACCTTTTTATCCTTTTCTCCTCTGTGTTCACATCCTCTGCTGCATAACGTGATAAACGATCAAACTCTCCTAGATATTTCCATACCGACAAGTCATTCTGCTTCAAGGTCTCGAAGTCTTTTCTCTTTAGCTCCATGATACTTTCAGGAACCTGAGCTTCTCGGAACTTCTTCTTAAACTCGTCCCACGTGAAAACATGTCCCGAAGGTTGAATTAGAATCACGTTATCCCACCATGACGCTGCTAGTCCTGATAGTAGATAGGTGGCATATCTAACCTTCTCTTCATCATTACACTGAACTGTCTTTAATTTCCGCTCAGTGTCCCTCAACCAATCATCCGCATCCATAGGTTCTGGTGCGGTAGCAAAAGTCAGTGGATTGGTTTGTAGGAATTCCGTAAGACTCACTCCTTTTGGCCCTCCATTTCTGATACCTCCATTATTCTCACGTATCAAACGACTGAAAAACTCATTTTGTAGTGCTAAGTTTGCTGCTCTATCCTCAGCCATCCTTTCCATGTGCTCAAAGAATTCTTGCTCAACCAGGACAGGGGTTGATGTTGACGATCTAGTGGCGGAGAATGCCTCTTCCATCCGCTTAGCTTCTCTTTCCTGATCTTCTTTTGCCTCCCTCTCTTCATGAGTCGTTACTATTTCCTCAGTTGGTTGGTAACTCGTCTCTCCCTCACGCGATCCCATTTACCCTCTAGACCTGTAACATCAAGAAAGAACTCAATGATGCAACATGCATTTGCACACCAAGGTCAAACTTCATGCACAGATCTAGTCAATCAATGAAAATCCAATAAAATCCAAGAAGATTCAGCTTTGTGCTTATAATACAAATCATCATAGGCCTGAATAAAATAGTTGAGTAAGACATCTCTAAACATCAGGCTCTGATGTGTAGTATATAACACCACATAAGATAGGTTTAAATCGTGATACTTAGCACGAATATATGGGATTCTACTATTTGTCTCACCCTTTACCTTAATTGCACATTTGCAATGAGATAAACTTGAAACAAAATGGTCTAGGATAGTTAAGGTTAACCTAATTTTCTTTGGAAGTATTAATTTAGCTTCCCTTTTTGTTGAGGAATACCTCACATGATATCTTTAGGTTCCAACATCGTCACTCTAAACACATAACTATGGAAATATAACTCTTATACTTCCATGTGTTCTTACCATGTAACTAGGGTTCTGATGTACTTGACACAGTTCCCATGGTTTTGGAACACAAATCTTGCTCTGTTGTTGAAGACCTGACTTATTATTGTACTCCTCCTAAGTATTTATGATGATTTAGTCCATCACATAACGATTCTCAGGTGAATCATATATGATTAACAACTCTACCATGTAAGTAAACATATTTTATCCATATCTCTCTTCCTTACCTCCCATGATTGACTCATCAGGGTCTATACTACTTTATCTAACTTATATTTACCACTTACTATCAATTATTTCACAAGTTGGGATAGATTTTACTTACCCATTACTTGTCAGATTATACCTGCTAATAGGATATTTTTCTTATACACATATCGTCATTACTTGACATCACTCCTATTATAGGTCTGGATAATTCTTACTTAACCATAACAAGTGTTGGTATACATCTTCCAATAGGATATCTTCCTTATGGTTGTATCCTCTCTTTGGACTACCATGTATTGTATACCAACTGTGATCTACCCATCTATTGTTTAGGAACTTAATTAGGTACTACATGTTTGGGATTAGCTGACTAACTTTACTTTATCTTGGTAAGTTAGGTAAGAAATGTTGACTCAAGTGTGTCAGGATTATTCTCAAGTGAATATCCATCTCCAGTCATAAGAAGTATTTGGTTTACCTAGGACAACTTCCTATAGACACTACCAATCCTATAGGTCTCATTTAAAGGGTTTTAATCCTAGGGTCAAAGCATTTGCTCTGATACCAACTGTGATGACCCGGCATACCACTGCATGGTGTAGTATGCAAGTCTGATATAACACCAATGAAACACCGTTCCACTAGTATTATATCACTCAGAGTGGTACAACAGAAACATATGCGGGTCCAAGGCATGTCTATAGAATTACAACATTGACTCTGTTACATAAGATCATCACAGCCTCCTACTTTACAATGAGGTAAAACTGCAAATAAACTCCAGAAGAACGACTCGTAGTCTAGTCTTATCACGAACTCTACTTGTAGAGTATTTAACTAACTCTATAGGCTATGAATAGATTCTAGCTAAGTAGGAGCTAGGTTTAGGAAGCTAGTTCCTTTCTATTGCTAATCTAGGTATTCTCCTTGTTGGATGTGATATCTGATTCTTCTGACAGGGTCATGTCCCGTGAAGTAGTTGTTGACTCCTCGGTCTCCGAGTTGCACTGTAGATCCTCCTTCAATGCCTCCATATCTAAGCAGGGGATTTAAGAGTGGGATGAGTACGAGCGTACTCAACAAGTTCATTATAGGAAAGAGGTGTTTAATGCACTAGCTACATCATTAAACCAGAAAGTCTAATACCAATGCAGGTTTTCATATTATTTCTTCAAAAGGTTGCTTTTATTCAGAAGAACTATGTCCATCAGCCTTCACCGGTTTACTAGAACTTCATGGAGCTCCTTTCCGGCCGCGTTCGCAGTTCCATATCCCGGAACAGGGAGTGACAGGTCACGGTTCTTTACACTCTGCAGAGGTGTGTTGCTTTACCCATAAGAGATCTTAACCTTGGTGCCAACCAAGCTGCAGGCTTGTCCACACTTCCTATGGTGTGAGGCCCGGTATAAGGTCATAGCCAATCATATTCCTCCGCTACCTCATACACCCACCCGTTGATGCAAACTCCGACCCTGGGTCCTCGCCGGTGCTCTTATACCAATTAAGGACGGCCCCCGACCACGACAACAGTTCAGGTCTCTACCATGAACTCCTCCGCCGGGAGATGCAACCCATCATAGACCGCAATAACCGTGGGGACTTAAGGCTTCCCCAGCCCACCGCTTGCTCCTCGGGCGACAAGTGTCTACGGTCTCTACCGTGGGGACTTAAGGGTTCCCCAGCCCACCGCTTGCCCCCTTGGAATACAAGTGTCTACGGTAAAGCGCGTCCGTTGATGTACAAGAGGTGGAAATACCATTGACTATTCCGTCCCACTCCAGATCTTATGGTTAACACGGGTATTACGGCACAAGAATCACTGGACGACATTTGTTGTTTAATCCTAGATGGATATAAACCCTTGCAATGGAACCTCCACCATATCAACACAATCCATGGTTCCATTGCCCACCACATAGTCATATTCATAGTTATGAAAGTAGTGGTTTTGGTTTTTATGCAATAGTGATAATCATAGTACTTTGCAAGTAATTTGATAGAAATACTCAAATGACATGAGCAAGTGATGAACTTGCCTTTCTTGACTGCAAGATTATGCAGGCAAGGTCTTCGATACGCAATAACTCCAAATTCTGAAATAGCATCATCGTCCGGTAAGGACGATGTTTAAAAGATTGGCAAGGATGCAATAATGCATAAGAATGAGATGCAATCGCTCTAAGCGTGACCTAACCCCGATGAATTAGGATCAGTGAGTTGTAATGATTGGTTTAGGGTGTGTTGTACTTTTAGAGTGATTCACATACAAGGTTCTTATTCAGGTGTGATTTACTTGGTATCATAAACATGTGATGCAATATATCATAATAATAGCATTAATAGCACACAACAATAAGATTTGGTGTAATCCTAACATGTAATGAATAGTGATTGGTTTTAGCACTATATGGCATGGTTAATGATTAATTATCATATATTTCAAAAGAGTAACTTTTGAAGAACATGTTCTATGATAAAGAACAAGTATGATAATTAGGGTTGTGAAGTTATATGGTGTTCTATGGTTCTAATTGGTTTCTGGAGTAACTAGTAGATGGATCCAAACAAGGTTGGATTCATCAACACCCAGAGCATGCAAGGTTGAGTTAAGCCTAGGCATCTAGATCAATTTATTATAAATAGTTGCTATCAAGGTTGGTTTACCTTGTTGATGATAGCTGGCTATGGGCTATAGGTTCTATTAGGCAGGATTGATGATGATTCCTTATTTTCTTCAAAAGAGTAACTTTTGAAGAACATACTTCTTAAATAATAAGAAGTATTACAATTAAGGTTGAGGTTGTCTTGTATTAGCCATTGGATCTCTAAGTAGAGAATAGTTGGTTCCTAAATAGGATGGTTCATAAGTATCTCACACTAGTAGGGTTTAGTGGAACAGATTATGTAAAGTAAAATAGTAGGTATGGTTGCTGTTAGGGTTCATCACAATGGTGTGATGCTGAATAGGAATGAATAAGGATGATGGCTTTGGTAATAGGATCTAGGGTTTATACTTGGTTAACCCTACTTAATTATCTAGGTTGGATAAGTACTAGGTTTGATTAAGATAAGCACATGGGATGGTAATTAGTAGTGTTA
Source organism: Lolium perenne (assembly GCF_019359855.2). NCBI lineage: Eukaryota > Viridiplantae > Streptophyta > Magnoliopsida > Poales > Poaceae > Lolium > Lolium perenne. The sequence goes on along the minus strand of NC_067244.2, from coordinate 80,901,942 downwards.
GGGTCCCCATATTTTATGTGGATTTGAGTAGGCATTGAGTTGCTAAAGATGAATCTATGATTACTAATGTAGTAACATGATTACATGTTACTTAGGGTTTAGGTTTGGGAATAATTTAGGGTTCATATGAAGTAGTGGAGCTAAGGTTCCTAATTGAATCAGGGTTTTAGGGTTACGCATGAAATGATGACTTCCTAGTTTTCTACCATATGGAACTAGGGTTTCTTAATTACCATATAATTCTATGATTAATAACTTCAATTTAAAGTTGAAGTTATTAATAATTTTGAAATAAAAATAATATTGAATTTGGCATTTTATTATATTTAAACAATTAATAATCAAGATAATTATTAATCAGGGTTTAATTCCTATTAATAAAGATTTAATAAGTTCCAAATAAAGAAAATTAGTTTTAATGTTTTCTATATTTACTTCACTGGTTTTTATTTATTTTATACCTTTTTCCTAATTATTGAATTTTAATTGAATTTAAAATTAAAGGCTTAAATAACAAGTATTAAATAATTAAATTTTTATTAAAAATAAAAATTTCATTTTATATTTTTATTGGATAGGATTTATCTTTATAAGAATTTTGATATGTTATATTTATTTTTCTGAGCTATATTGGATTTTCTACAATTTATCAAAGTTTCAGCAATTATTGGATTTTGAAATAAAACAAAGGAAATGCTAATTGCACCGCCGTACTACCCGCAGGACACCGACCGTGGGCCTCTGGCCACGTCATCTGCCACGCGCGCTTGACTGGGTCAAAATTGAAGAAATGGCGCTGTAGCTCTCTGCCGGCGGGAATTTGACGACGGCGCCGCCGATCCTGGGCTCGCGCGGATGGATTATTAGCACCACTCGAACCAGAACGCCACGACGAGCCTAATGATACTAGCGCCGCTCAAAAAAGGTCGCCGGAGCTCGCTCGCCGGCGAGGCCGAGCGGCAAAGCTCATGGATAGATGGCACGACGGCGATGCAGAGCACAAAGGAGAGGGCTAAGATGCTCTAGACGATCAGTAGCTCACCAGGAGCTCGTAGAGCGTGTCGGCAAGGCCTAGGGTGGCCTGAGTCGCCGGCGACGACGGTAACCGGCGTCGGGGAAGACGATGTCGTTGGCGACGCTACGCACCACCTCGCCTCAATTCCTTTTGCAGGATGATCAAGTCGAAGACGGCGAACACAGTGGTGGCCACGGCGAGGCTCGGGGTCTCCCCAATCGACGGCGATAGCCGGAGACTGTACGGCTAGGGTTTCGGGTTGAGCGGAAATTGAGCAGAGAGAGAGGAAAGAACTCGGCCTGGGTTCGTCGTAGGGTTTTTATAGGGTTCCAGGGTATGCCTCGTCATGCCCTCGGACGAGGAGGGGTCGACAGCGGCGTTGCGAAGACGACCACGGCGCCTCGCTGGCCTCCATGCGAGGAAGAGATGAGGACGAAGCCCCTCTCGGTGATATTTTACCAAGAGGTATGGTGGGCTGGGCCAGTAGTTGGGCTGTCTTGGTGATGACTCGGGCGAGCGTTGGGCTGCTGCCGGAGCCACTTGTCAGGCTGCGACGGCCAGGTAAGTCCTTTTTTTATTTCCAGTTTCTATTTCTTGTTTTGAATTCTGTTTTGAATTCATATTTGAATTATTTTCAGTTTTGCAGATCTTGCTCATTTCATTCATACAAGGATTATTTCAGGGTACTGCAGAGTCTTTAGTAGCGTATTAGCAAATTTAAAATGACATTATAACATTGGTTTATTAATTAGTATTGGTAATTGGATTAAATTTCCATTTAGGTATGAATTTATGTGTTCTTTATAATTCCTTTTGCTTCTTGGTTATATGACTCTTCTAAATTATTAGAGTGGATAACTTCTATTCAAAGCATCTTTAAGATCATTATGAGGTCTTGGTTTCTTATTTGAGAGTGTTGCCCACATGCATATAATTTTATGTGAGCACTTGCTTATTAAGGTCTTGTAGGTTTTGATTATAACCACATTTCAAAAGTGGCACTAGGATTATATTTAAATAGCACCTTGAAATACCTAAGGTAGATACTACTCTTATTATGGGTTGGTCTTAATTAAGTGGTTGATCACCACCATGGTTCTAATCAAATGGTGTAGCACTAGATTATTCTTAAGTTCCAGAATTAAGCATGAGCTTTAATTAGTGAACAATTCAAGGGTTATGAATATACTTTCCTAATGGCACATGGTTTAGAATTTGATTGTGGCTTAGGTTTTAGTTGTGATTGCCCAAGTGACACACAAGCTAGGTTTAAGTCATAATTCTAGGTTATAGATATGGGTGACACCATATTGTATGTGCTAGGGTTTAATTTCCCCTAACCATGATAAGGTGGGTACTTACTTAATAGTTGAGGTTCTCCTTTAGTTACTAAGGACTTGAGAGTTAGTTTTGTCTTCTCCTAATTAACTTCTATTACTATTCTCAATTTATCATTAAAGTAACTAAAGTGGTTATGGTTCTTTTTATAGTTAACTTTGGTTATATGGATGATTTGTTTCTCACCATATAAAGTATGGAGTTTGACTCTAAGATTTTCTTAGGTTCTTTAGTTGAGGAATAAATGGAATATAGATGTGATAGGGTTCTACTTATGACCACCAAGTGATTCACAAGTGAAGGTTAGGATATGATGTTGTTGCATTTGATATTAGGTTATCTCACCACTCCAAGAGGAAATGGTTTACAACCTAATACTTTAGCTCAATGTTTGTCCTTTATTCTTAATTAGGTAAAGCTAGGATTGATATGAATGCTCTCTCTCATTTGGGAAGGACTTCAATTCTAACCTAAGGTTATTCTCCAAAGATAATGATGTAGTCACCAATATCTATGGTTAACATAAATGGGTTCTCTCTCTAGGAAAGGTCTTGAATAATATCCTAGGGTTCCTCTTAAGGATGATGATTTGATCATATGGATATTTATATCCAAGGTTTGCCTCTAGGTTTGTCATTGCTTCCATAATAAATGAAATAGAACTCTCACCTCTCTAGGTTTGATGTATAATAATATGGAATAGAGAAAGATATATTTCTAGAGTTGATCTCCTTTTTATGTTTCCAGGAATAAAGTAGAATGAATACCATGAGGTTCATGGTAGGATCAAGGATTAGTTTAAGAAATGGAAAAGATAAGTGAAGAATAGTTTCTCCAATTAATGTTACTTGATTTCCAATTAAATGGATGTTCATATGTTATGGCAAGGAATATCTTGTTGTGATCTTTAATAAGATCAAGTAGTTGATCATTGAGTAAAGTGATGTTGTGTTGATTATTAGTTCTATTTGATCTAACCCTTTAGATCAAATCATCTCTACTCAAAACAAGGTTTTGACAAAGTCACTTTGAGGTTTATAGCGCTTGACTTGATGTGCTACTTCAATTCCACCAAGGTCAAGTGAAACTTCAGTTACTGTGACTGTTTTACTTTAAAGCGCGAAAATTCCCCAGATTTTCTATGCATGAATGCAATGCACACATCTGTTTCCTTTATTTTTGTAACCCCATTACCTAGGATATTACATCCTTGCTCACCACTGAGCTTGTGCAGAATAACCGCCTGAGTATGCTTAATCTCAGAACGCTCTCGGCTGGCCGCATAGTTCTCCTTATGGATCTCAATGTTAATGCAAAGGATGTGACGCTGAAACCAACTAAGTCTGTTCACTTGTTTCTTCATAGCCGGGAGGTCAGGATGGCGAGCAGGAGCAAAACCACTAGAACGAGCATCACCCATGAAGGAGTCAGGTGCAGGTACAGTAGAAGAGACTGGCTTAAGCTTGTAAGCCTTCTTGACAGTGTGCTTCATCAAAGGGTACCCGCTCAAGTCTTCACCATCCAAGGCCACAGAGTTGTTGATGAGGAGCTGGATATATGGTGCATAGGGTATGGTGGTCCGGGAGACCATGGCATCATGAATCTCATTGAAGATGAAGTCCATGACATCAACAGTGTAGTTACGTTCCTCATTAACATCACGAGCACACCTAAAGCTGAGGTGCATAAGATCCACAAGGGTTCCCCGGAGTGCATCATTGTTACCACCACTCGGAGAAATGGTGGCCCGAAAGAACCTGAGTAACTGACCATAGATGGGAAGCAGCCCCTTGGAAGAACCAACTTTTCCAGCTGAGGTATAGAGATCAAACATCACACTCTTATCTGCCCTCTGTGGTCCATGGAGGCGACGACCTTCTCCTGCAGGAACTCCAAGAATACCAGCAAATCGGCGCAAGGTGGCCCTACAGTGAGTGGAGCCAGTCATCCATTCCATAGTGCGGTCCTCATTTTTTTTGGATGGCCAAAGTGGCAAAGAATTGCTTCACCAACTCTGGACTATAGTCACATTGAATCTTCATGATATCCTTCAAGCCCATCCTGCCAGCTACCCAGATTGCATCTTCAAAGTGATTGTTGACTGCCAGAAGGTCCACATCGATAGCTTGCATGGGTCTCAGATTCTTCATGGGCTCATAAATGTCCTTGTAGATGAACTCCTGCTCCATGCACCAGTATTTCCTGCCCTCTATCTCTTCATCCCTTGGGAGGTCTTCATACCAGTTCTTCATGCGGATAGCAGAATAAGAGACAGGGTCCATTGTAATATCCCAGGTATTGGGGTTACAAAAATAGAGGAAACAGATGTGTGCATTGCATTCATGCATAGAAAATCTGGGGAATTTTCGCGCTTTAAAGTAAAACAGTCGCAGTAACTGAAGTTTCACTTGACCTTGGTGGAATTGAAGTAGCTCATCAAGTCAAACACTATAAACCTCAATGTGACTTTGCCAAAACTTTGTTTTGGCTAGATATGATTTGATCTAAGGGGTTAGATCAAATGGAATTATAATCAACACAAGAACTTTTTAATCAATGATCAACCACCTGATCTTATTAAAGATCACAACATGATATTCCTAGCCATAACATATGAACATTCATTTAATTGGAAACCAAGTAACAATAATTGGAGAAACTATTCTTCACTTATCTTTTCCATGTCTTAAACTAATCCTTGATTCTACCATGAACCTCATGGTATTCATTTTACTTTATTCTTGGAAACATGACAAGGAATTCAACTCTAGAAATATTTATTCTTTCTCTATTCCATATTATTATACATCAAACCTAGAGAGGTGAGAGTTCTATAATAATTATTAGAGAAGCATTAACAAACCTTGAGTTAAACCTTGGATATACATCCAAGTATTCAAATCATCATTTTTAAGAGGAACCCTAGGATCTTATTTAAGATATTTCCTAGAAAGAGAACCCATTTATGTTAACCATAGATATTGGTGACCACATCATTATCTTTGGAGAATAACTTTAGATTAGCATTGAAGTCCTTCCCAAATGAGAGAGACCACTCATACCAATCTTAGCTTTACCTATTTAAGAATAAAGGACAACCTTTGAACCAAAGCATTAAGAGATTAACCATTTCATCTTGAAGTGGTGAGATAACCAAGTATCAATAAGACTATACACATGAATTAGTGAAATAAGGATAGGACTAATCCAACTAAGTTAGATAATTGAATCTTTAGCTTAGCTACTTAAATAAATATCAAGAGTACACCATAAACCCTAGACTAACTATTCATATGAAAGAGAGCCCAAGCTATGATGCTACACTCAAGTTAGTTGAGGCAACACTTGAATTTGAGGGAGAGAGCTATCCATATACCCAGATGAGTATATCAACATTGCTTAAGTAAAACCCTAACAGATTATCTCAGGTATTCTCCTGGGATATAAATTATTGAAGCAACCATAGTAGTTCCATCCTAGAAAGTAAAATAGAAGTGTTATATTTAGTTGATAAAGACAATACTTAATCTTGGGAGTGAAAAACCTAATTCTTGAGAAATACCTAAGGAAGCCAAACCTTGATCATTATAAATTGAGTAATGATCATAAACCCTAAGAACTTGAGGTAAAGATATTAAGAACAAGTTGATCATGCCTAATTCATGATCATGCTCTTGAGGTATGTGAGGATCAGTAAATCCTAATAGGATTAGTAGATGTTATTTACCACATGAAATCATAGGGAGATAACTAGTAAGCAACCCTAGACTTAGATCCCAACCTTAACTTGTGAATCACTTGGTGATCATAAGTAGAATCCTACCACATTTACTTTCCACCTATTCTTCACTTAAGAACCACAAGAAAACCTTTAGAGTCAAACTCTATACTTTATATTGTGAGAAACCATCAATCCATATGACCAAAGTTAACTATAAAAGAACTATAACCACTGTAGTTACTTTAATAATTAATTGAGGATAATAATAGAAGTTAATTGGTAGAAGATAAAACCAATTCTCAAATCCTTAGTAATTAGAGAAGCACATGAAATATTAAGCAAATAACCATCTTATCATGGTTAGGGGAGATTAACCCTAGCACATGCAATATGGTGTCATTTCATCCCTATAACCTAGAAATATAACTCAAACCTAGTTTGTGCATCACTTGGGTAATCACAACTAAAACCTAAGTCATAATTGAGATTCAAACCAAGTACCATTAGGTGAATATAATTAGAACCCTAGAATTGCCCATTAGCTAAATTCTATGCTTCACTAATTAAACCTCGTAAAACATCTAGTGCTTAAAATCACAATTGAAACCCATGTGTGGTAATCAACCACCTATTCTTATAACCAAGACCAAACCCTTATAAGAGTAATGTCTACTCTAGGTAATTCAAGGTGTTATTAAATATAATCCTAGTGCCACCTTTGAAATGTGGTTATAATAAAAACCACAAAACCTTCACAAGAAAGTGCTCACATAAAATTATGTGCAAGTGACAAATTCCCTAAATTGAAACCAACTCTTAATACAACCTTTAAAATACTTTGAGATGAAAGTATCAATTATACTAATCCAAATAATTGGATTCACAAGGAAAAGGAAAATTAAAAATGAGAATATAAACTCATGCCTATTTATTTTTGAATAAGCACATATGTATAAACTTCAATCAAATACAAAATACTTTCTTCAAATAGGAGAGTGGTCTAATAATCATTGCACTAACTCTTGATAGAATTAATATAATTGAAATGCCTGTAAAATAGAAAAGAGTTAAAATTTGAATCTGGATTCAAAATAGAGTTATAAAACAGAAAATAAAAGAGAAAACGAAAAGAGGGGAGAAAAACCTTACCTGAACCTCACCTGGCCGTGGCAGCCCACCAGAAGCCCAACTGACTCAGCCCAGCACGGCCCAAACACGCCCAGGTACCCCTTCGCGTGGATAAGACTGAAGACAACGTCTTCGTCTTCGTCACCGTCTCTGGACACGCGGGCGTTCGCCACCTCGACGAGAGCTCCACGTCCCGCGGTCGTCGCCGCCGATGTTGACCGCCAGCGCACGGCGGAGATGCTATAAAACACGCTGACGCCCTCCATTTCCCCTCCCTCTGCGTAATTTTCCCCATTACCGAAACCCTAACCAACCCTGCCTCCGGTCATCGCCGTCGATGGAGACCTCCCCAGGCCAAGCCGTGACCACCCACGTGACCGCCGTCCTCGACATGCCCAGCCTGCAGAAGGAATCGAACTGAGGTGCCCCGGAGCGTCTCCATTGAGCGCGTCTCTCCGACGGCCGGCGCCATGAAATCCGGCGAACTAGACCTCCAGCGACCTCGCCGGCATGCCTGTCGTGCTCACGGTGAGCCCACGCACCTACTGAGCTACTTATTGCCGCAAATCGTCGCCCGTAGCATCCTCACTGCGTGTACCCGTGTCCGCCGCCGTTCGGCCTCGCCGGCGAGCGAGCTCCGGCGACCATTTTTGGGCGGCGCTGGCACCATTGAGTTCACCGCGGCGAGTTAAATCGATTGGTGTAGGAGATTTGCCCGGGGGAGCACCACACCGCGAACGACCATCGCCACTGCCCGCCGGTGAAGGCCATGGTTGCCACGTCGTGCCACCGTGGCTGCTGGCGTGGACACTGGCCCACTGGTCAGTGTCAGGTGGGTAAGTTAGCCGGGTGCATTTAGTTGTTTCGTTATTAATTCAAATCTTATTTAATTACTGCAACTTCAAATAATTGTAGAAAACTAATAAAAACCCAGAAAAATAAATATAAGATATCAAAATTCTTATAAAGATAAACCCTATCCAATAAAAATATAAAATGAAATTTTTATTTTTAATAAAAATTTAATTATTTAATACTTGTTATTTAAGCCTTTAATTTTAATTCTAAATTCAATTAAAATTCAATAATTAGGAAGACTTCATAAAATAAATAAAAACCAATAAGTAAATAAGAAAACATTAAAATTAATTTTTCTTTTCTATTAACTTATTAAATCCTTATTAGGAGGATTTAAAACCCTAAATAATAATTACCTTAATTATTAATTGTTTAAGAATAATAAAATGCCAAATCCCATATTATTTTTATTTCCAAGTTACTAATAACTTCAAATTTAAAATGAAGTTATTAATCCTAGAACTATCCGGTTAATAGCAAACCCTAATTCCATATGGAATGATATTACAACCCTATTATTTCATGTGGAACCCTAAAACCCTAATTCAACTATGCACCAAACCCTAGTTCCAATAATCAATATGAAACCTAAATTGCTTCTAACCTAAACCCTAGGTTAGAACATGTGATCATGGTACTTTATTTCAAATCATAGAGCCATCATTAGCAACTAAAAGACATACCTATGTCCACATAAAATGTAGAACCCTATCACTAGCAATTTAGTATTCCCTGTATGCATATCTCTAAACCTAGTTGATCAAGTAGGATCAACCAAATTTAAACCCTAGCTTCTACTGTCAAGACCATCATCCTTATTCATCCATGCTTAGCATCACACCATTGTGATGAACCCAAATAGCAACCATGCTTATTATCTTGCATTACCTATCCATACTCCACTAAACCCTATTAGTGTAAGATAATTATTTATCATCCCACTTAGGAGTCAACTATTTCTTACTTAGTAAATCCAATAGCAAAACCTAGACAACCTTAAACCTAATTGAGATACTTCTTATTATTTAAGAAGTATGTTCTTCAAAAGTTATTCTTTTGAAGAAAATAAGGAATCATCATCAATCCTACCTAATAGGACCTATAGCCAATAACCAGTTATCACCAGTAAGGTACACCAACCTTGATAGCAACTATTTATAATAAATTGCTCAAGATGCTTAGGCTTAACTCAACCCTACAAGTTCTAGTTATTGATGAATCCAACTATGTTGTGATCCATCTAATACTTACTCCAGAAACTAACCAAAACCATAGTCAACCATAGAACCCCTCAACCTAATTATCATACTTGTTCTTTATTAAAGAACATGTTCTTCCAAAGTTATTCTTTTAAAGTATATGATAATTAATCATCAACCATGCCATATAGTACTAAAACTGACCACTGTTCTTCACTTGTTAACATTATTCCAATTATCATTCTTTGTCTGCTCAATTGATTATTATGCTCTATTAACTACCTGTTTATAATACCAAGTAATCACACCTGAATAAGAACCTTGTTAGTGAATCACTCTAAAAGTGCAACACACCCTGAACCAATCATTACAACTCACTGATCCTAAATCATCGGGGTTAGGTCACGCTTAGAGCGATTGCATCTCATACTTATGCATTATTGCATCCTTGCCAATCTTTTAAACATCGTCCTTACCGGATGATGATGCTATTTCAGAATTTGGAGTTATTGCGTATCGAAGACCTTGCCTGCATAATCTTGCAGTCAAGAAAGGCAAGTTCATCACTTGCTCATGTCATTTGAGTATTTCTATCAAATTACTTGCAAAGTACTATGGTTATCACTATTGCATAAAAACCAAAACCACTACTTTCATAACTATGAATATGACTATGTGGTGGGCAATGGAACCATGGATTGTGTTGATATGGTGGAGGTTCCATTGCAAGGGTTTATATCCATCTAGGATTAAACAACAAATGTCGCCAGTGATTCTTGTGCCGTAATACCCGTGTTAACCATAAGATCCGGAGTGGGACGGAGTAGTCAAAAGTGTTTCCACCTCTCGTTCATCAACGGATGCGCTTTACCATAGTACACTTGTAATCCAAGGGGGCAAGCGGTGAGGCTGGGGAGTCCTAAGTCCCCACGGCATAGTCCGTAGTACACTTGTCGCCCGAAGGAGCAAGCGGTGAGGCTGGGGAGTCCTAAGTCCCCACGGTATTGCGGTCTATGATGGGTTGCAGCTACCGGCGTAGGAGTGTATGGTAGAGCCCATCACTGTCGTCGTGGTCGGGGTCCACCTTGAAATCTACAGGAATAATGGGACCGGCGTGGACCCAGGGTCGGGGCATGCAACAAAGGGTGGGTGTTCGAGGTAGCGGAGGAACATGATTGGCTAGACCTTATACCGGGCCTCACACCATAGGAAGTGTGGAAGGGTTGCGCGCCCGGTTGGCACCAAGGTTAAGATCTCTTATGGGTAAAGCAACACACCTCTGCAGAGTGTAAAGAACCGTGACCTGTCACTCCCTGTTCCGGGATATGGAACGGCCACCGCGGCCGGAAAGGAGCGCCAAGAAGTTCTAGTAAAACGCTGAAGGCTGACGGACATAGTTCTTCCGAATAAAAGCAACCTTTTGAAGAAATGGTTATGAAAACTTGCATTGGTATTAGACTTTCTGGTCTAATGCCGTAGCTAGTGCATTAAACACCTCTTTCCTATAATGAACTTGTTGAGTACGCTCGTACTCATCCCACTCTTAAATCCCCTGCTTAGATATGGAGGCATCGAAGGAGGATCTACAGTGCAACTCGAAGGCCGAGGAGTCAACAACTACTTCATGAGACAAGACCCTGTCAGAGGAGTCAGATATCACATCCAACAAGGAGAAAACCTAGCTTATCCATAGAAAGGAACTAGCTTCCTAAACCTAGCTCCTATTTAGCTAGAGTCTATTCTTAGCCTCTGTAGTTAGTGAAATACTCTACAAATAGAGTTCGTGATAAGACTAGACTACGAGTCGTTCTTCTGGAGTTTATTTGCAGTTTTACCTCATTGTAAAGTAGGAGGCTGTGATGATCTTATGTAACAGAGTCAATGTTGTAATTCTATAGACATGCCTTGGACCCGCATATGTTTCTGTTGTACCACCCTGAGCGATATAATACCCGTGGAACTATGTTTCATTGGTGTTATATCAGACTTGCATACTACACCATGCAGTGGTATGCCGGGTCACCACAGTTGGTATCAGAGCAAATGCTTTGACCCTAGGATTAAAACCCTTTAAAGGAGACCTATAGGATTGGTAGTGTCTATAGGAAGTTGTCCTAGGTGAACCAAATACTTTTCATGACTTGAGATGGATATTCACTTGAGAATAATCCTGACACACTTAAGTCAACATTTCTTACCCAGCTTACCAAGATAAAGTGAAGTTAGTTAGATAATTCCAAGTATGTAGCATACCATTAAGTCCTTCAACCAATAGATGAGTAGATCATAGTTGGTATACAATACATGGTAGTCCAAAGAGAGGATACAACCATAAGGAAGTTATCCTATTGGAAGATGTGTACCAACACATGTTATAGTTAAATAAGAATTACTCAGACCTGCACTAGAAGTAATATCAAGTGCTAAAGATAAGTATAGTAGGAAGATAGCCTACTAGAAGGTGTAAACTGATACAAGTAATGGGTAAGTAAATTATCCAAGCTTGTAAAACAACTGATAGTAAGTGATAACTCTGAGTTATATGAGGTAGTATAGACCATGATAAGTCAATCATGGGAGGTAAGGAAAAGATAAAAGGAATGAAATAGGTCTACTTACATAGTAGAGATAGTAATCATATATGATTCACCTGAGAATCATTATGTGATGGACTAGAACCTCATAATTAATTAAGAGGAGTACAATAAGAAGCCAAGTGCAAAACAATAGTGCAAGAATTGTGTTCCAAAACAATGGGAAGTGTGCCAAGCACATCAAGACCATATGTTTATGGTAGAAACACTTGAAGTATCGGAGCAATATTCCAATTGTTAGGTGTTTAGAGTAGCAATGTTAGAACCCAGATATACCATGTGAAATAGTCCTCAACAAAATGGAAGCTAAGTAAGTACTACCAAAGAAAATTAGGTTAACCTCAACTATTCTAGACCACTTTGTTTCAAGTTTATCTCATTGCAAATGTGCAATTAAGGTAAATGTTGAGACAAATAGTAGAGTCCCCTATATTCGTGCTAAGTATCACGATATAAACCTATCTTATGTGGTGTTTTATACTACACATCTCAGCCTGATATTTAGAGATGTCTTACTCAAATATTATATTCAGGCCTATGATGGTGTGTATTATAAACACAAAGCTGAATCTTCTTGGATTTTATTGTATTTTCATTGTTTGACTAGATCCATACATGAAGTTTGACTTTGATATGCAAATGCATGTTGCAATATCAAGTTCTTACTTGATGCTATAGATCTAGAGGGTGATGGTAAACGTGTGAGGAAGTAACAAACTCTAAAGATTCTGAAGACAAGATGAAGGTTCATCAGAAGAAGGAAGCAAAATTGTGGGAAGCAACCACAATACTCTGAAGATAGTACCAATCAAAACTCATGCTTTGCCTCAATAGAGGAGTACTTTAGTATGAAAGAAGCATGAAGGTGAGAAATCTTGTGATTATGGTGAAGCTGAAGCTGATCCATAGTCATCATAGGAGAGGGAATGCATGGGAAATCACTTAGGATACTATATTCATAGTGTCAGCTAGTGGTTTTCTTGCAAAATAAACCCTGAAGGAAGGTAGATAACCTTAGAAACTATAGCAGATATAATAAGACCATAATTGATATCAGAAGATCACAATTGGTATAGGATCAAAACTGCGAGATAAAGTAGAAGATGTCTCGTCCAGTTGATCAGAACCTATAATAGAATCCATTTTTAGATAACAAATAGCCACAATTGGTATCAAGTAATCCACCATTGGATTATTTGTACCAAGAAGTGGTGAACAAATAAAATTTTGTTAACCAAATAACAATGACCTATAATCATTTAGTCGAAGGATTCACATTGGATGTCCACAACTGAGTGGATATACCACAAACATTCTTCACAAGACCTTAGAAGAATAAAAACCATAAGCTACACCTAGACCAATATTCTAACCATCAATCCAATGGTTGGAATAAAAGGAGTTGAAGACCATAAGAAAACTCTAAGGGGTAGAGTAAAAATTGAGTTGGATATACAATTACTCAATACTTTAAGCTAGATCGAAGCAGAAGGTCTGAACTGAGAGGAAGTTCGATCTTATTTTAATAAGATTGTTGACACCACTTTCAGAAGGATGTCAGACCAGAAGCCGAGGTTACTGTTATCACCAGAATTTGACCGAGTCAGAGGTGGGCCACGATTGAGAAAGACTTGAAGATATACATGGAAGGAAAAACAAGAATTGGCCTTATACACGAAGTTGGGCTGAATTGCCCATTGTATCTGTAATTTAGTGGATCGTATCTTTAGATTAAAAGTTAGAGTTTTACTCGTGCACGGTTAGGTGCACGTCCGAATTAGAAAGTCCGCCGGACTATAAATATGTATCTAGGGTTTATGGAATAAACAACAACACAACGTTCACCCCAAAACAAACCAATCTCGGCGCATCGCCAACTCCTTCGTCTCGAGGGTTTCAATCGTAGCGACATGCTGCCTAGATCGCATCTTGCGATCTAGGCAGCACAAGCCCCACGTTGTTCATGCGTTGCCCGTACTGAAGCGTCTTTGATGGCGGGCAACGTAGTTATCATAGATGTGTTAGGGTTAGCATAGCTCTTCGTATAAACATGTTTACGTAGTGCAACCCTCGCATGTCTAGCCGCCCTCACGCCTATCTCAGGCGTGGGGGCGGCACCCTGCTTGTTCATCATCTAGTAGATCTGATCCGTTATTTATTGCTCCTTGCTCCGCAAGGATTAGTTTAATATCTGCAATAGTTAGGCCTTACGAAGGGGGGGAGGATCCAGCGGCACGTAGGGTGGCGTTCGCAAGTCCTAAACAGGATGTTCCGATGATCAACGTCACGTTGGTTGTGTGGCCTTGTTTAGGATCGGCTTACGAGCACCGTGCGTGGCCGCGAGGCCCAACCTGGAGTAGGATGATCCGATTATGCGGTGAAAACCCTAAATCGTCGTAGATCTCATTAGCTTTATCTTGATCAAGCAGGATCACCAAGTATTCGTGCACCCCGTACGGATCATGGGTGGATCGGCTCTTTGAGCCGATTCACAGGATAGCCTGAGAGCCGATCGAGGCTCTGATTTAATGTTTACGTGTATGCCATGCAGGAACTAAGCGAGGCATCCCCATCACCTTCCTGACCAGGTATAGGTCAGGTGGCACGCCCTTGCACTTCGCATCACCGCGTGTGACCAGAAGAGCATTGCGGGCCGTCGCTCGGAGGGGTCTCAGCCAGCCGCAGCTCTAGGCTCTTCCCGGCTCTACCGTGTTGACAGGCCGCTGCCCGCCGGTGGGTTTTGGCGATCAACACATTCTGGCACGCCCGGTGGGACGATCATCTACATCAACCACATCGCCATCTACATCTGAGATGGCGGCGGACGGCACGCCAGTCACCTACGAGGAGCTGCCTGCTGAGCTCAAGAAGAAACACGACGAGATCAAGGCCACCCTCGAAGCCGACCTCATCGGCTCTTTTCAGAGAACCCGCACCCATGGCATCAGGCGGAAAGGGTTCTCACCGGAAGGCGCACTCGATGAAGTGGATCTATCTGTCCCGTCAGAGGGACGTACCAGGGCCGTGCGCCAGGAGATTGGTGGCATGGTGGCTCACTCGTTGCGTCTCCATTCCGAGAGCCTCGTGAATACTTTGGAGCACGTCGCCGTTCGGATGGTCAAGGAGGTCATGAAGAATCAGCACTCTCTATTAGAGTCAGCTCTCAGGACCTACCGAGGGAAAATGCCACTCCAGCCCCGTCCGCCGTTGTCGTGCACATCGGCGGCACCAGGAGTGCCTCTTTCACCGTCGCGCACCGTTGACAGGACCAACGGTACTTATCCTGGGAGGTGCCAACCAGGGCACTCGTTCAGCGTCAACATGATAGAACTGGGACGCCCCCTGGATGGAGAAAAAGGCGGAGGTAACTGCTTTCGTGGTAAAGATAAGGAGGAGGCTGCTCCATGCGATCGGCCCCGACACCGCCAAAACGTCTTGGTAATGATCAAGGTAGAAGCCGATGCTAGCGATCGGCCCGTAGTATCCGTATCACATGCTCTCCCGGTATATGGCGTCGACCTCACAGGTGACGGAAAGCTGGGATACGGGTTTACATCAGCTGATGAGCTAGAAGAAGTCGACATCGGTCCTGGGGACAAACCTCGACCTACTTTTATCAGCAAGAAGCTAGATCCACACTCGGGGGGACAGATGATAGCCCTGTTGAAGGAATACCCAGATTGCTTTGCATGGGATTACACGGAGATGCCTGGTTTGGACAGGAGCATCATTGAGCATCGGCTCCCCCTTAAGAAAGGATTTCGGCCGTTCCAACAGCGAGCACGTCAGATGAGGGCCGAGATCCTGGAAGAAGTCAAGAAGGAAATCGAGAAAATGTTGGCCGCTGGATTCATCAGGCCATGCAGGTATGCTGAGTGGATTTCCAGTATCGTTCCGGTGGAGAAAAAGGACGGCCGATGGCGCGTGGCCATCGATTTCCGAGATCTTAACAGAGCCACCCCAAAGGACGAATATCCAATGCCCGTGGCAGAAACATTGATAAACGCTGCTGCTGGCCACAAGGTGTTGAGCTTCATGGACGGCAACGCCGGTTATAACCAGATTTTCATGGCTCCGGAAGATATACACAAGACCGCATTCAGAGTACCAGGGGCAGTAGGCTTGTTTGAGTACGTGGTCATGACCTTTGGACTAAAGAATGCTGGTGCAACATACCAACGAGCCATGAATTATATATTTCATGATCTGATCGGCAAGTTGGTGGAGATCTATATCGACGACGTGGTGGTCAAATCGGTCTCCATGGAGGGGCATTTGGACGATTTACGGCGCGTCCTAGAACGAACTCGGAAATTCGGGCTGAGAATGAATCCGAAGAAGTGCGCTTTTGGCGTGACGGCTGGTCAATTCCTAGGTTTTCTGGTTCATGAGCGGGGAATTGAGATCGGCCTGAAAAGTCAGGAGGCGGTGCGCACCATGCAGCCGCCTACCACGAAAAAGGAGCTCCAATGCCTCATCGGCAAGATCAATTTCGTCCGGCGGTTCATCTCTAATTTGTCAGGACGAATCGAGCCGTTCATGGCGTTGGTAAAGACTAAATCTGACGACGAGTTTCACTGGGGGGCAGAACAGCAACAGGCGTTTGATGAAATCAAGCGATATCTGACAACACCGCCCGTATTAGTTCCGCCCCAGCAAGACAGGCCATTCTACATCTACTTGTCAGTAGCTGACACGTCCATTGCTTCGGTAGTGGTGCAACTCTATGAGGGCGTTGAGAGAGTCGTTTTCTACCTCAGCAGAAGGATGCTGGACGCGGAGACAAGATATCCTGAGGTCGAGAAACTTTGCCTCTGCCTGTTCTTTACTTGCACCAAGCTTCATCACATCCTTCTGACGGCAGAAATCATCGTCATCTGTAAATCGGACGTTGTCAAGCACATGTTGTCGGCTCCTGTTTTGAAAGGCCGACTCGGTAAGTGGATGTTGGCGCTGTCAGAATTTGATCTCCGGTACCAGCCGGCGAGGGCAGTCAAGGGCCAAGCGTTGGCCGATCTCATCGCTGAACGAATCAGTACCAATATAGCAGCACTCTCTATACGAGCATGGGCTATGTTCTTCGATGGATCGGTTTGTGACGGTGGTTGTGGCATCGGCATTCTGCTTGTGTCGCCTCGGGGGGCAGAATACTCCTTCTCCATCAGATTATCTACCCCTTGCACCAACAACGTAGCAGAATATGAGGCAATACGCAAGGGAATGGAATTGTTATTGGAAGCTGGAGCGGAAGCTGTAGAGCTCTTTGGAGACTCAAAGTTGGTGATTAACCAGCTCACGGATGAATATAATTGCGAAAGTGAATCGCTTTTCCCATATTGGATGGAATGCCGTGAGTTGATGACACAGTTTCGGTACATCAACTTTAATTGGATCCCAAGATCCCAGAATACCGATGCCAACAATCTCGCACAAATGGCGTCAGGCTACATAGATATAGCCGACGGACAGGAAGTTCAGATACAATTCCTGGAACAGAATGATTGGAGAGCCGAGATCTTCGATTCTTTAACAGATTCGGCTCGGGGGGCACCTGAATACTGGAACAGATGCAGGGGTACATGTGTGCAATGAATACTGGGGGCTGATAGGAGAAAATCGGCCAGTAAAAAAAAAAACAAAAATTTACAGCCGATGCAAGGGCATCGACTTTAGAATTGAAAGACAGCCGATGCGCAACCATCGACTTTAGTAGAAATTATGCAATGTCTATCGAGTCTCCACCAGATCCAGGCCAACGGTGGTACCTTCTGTTGCCTCGAGTGAGTAAAACAATGGAAACTTCTTCAGCTACTTCGAGCCGATCCGGGTTCCTGAACCCCGTTGTCAAGGATTTCCAATCTTTGGGGCTAGTTCAGCTGAGACGAAAGATTATCGGCTGACGGAGGAAGAAAAAGGATCGGCTTTGGCGCATTCTCTCTGACATTCTCGCCTCGAGTAAGGCTCGGGGGGCAGCAGGCCTGGTGGATGCTCTCTTTTGCTCTGTTTAAAGAGCCGATTGGGGATACTATCGGCTGATCCTTCATTGCAACC
The DNA here is from genome assembly GCF_019359855.2 of Lolium perenne. NCBI lineage: Eukaryota > Viridiplantae > Streptophyta > Magnoliopsida > Poales > Poaceae > Lolium > Lolium perenne. The sequence continues at coordinate 80,884,038 of NC_067244.2, read as the reverse complement.
TTCTTCACGATGATGAGTACTGAAGAGGATTATTGGGTTTGGTTAGAGAGTTCAAAGGCTTTCCTGAAAGATCCTGCATCAGTTGAGGAATGGAAGGGTGAAATTCAAAGGACCGATGTGGTACTATCGGCTCATTACGCATTGGCAGAGGGGACGAATCGGCAAGGTCAGTAGAAGGAGGAATCGGCTAAATTAAACTCAAAGGAAATCGGCAAGATCAAATTGGGGAAAGTTCTTCATTGATTAGATTTCTTACATAAAAGAGCTGATTGCTCTCAAAAGGAAGTACTAGGGGATACATTGCCCCATCTACTACTACTGGCCCTATTCTAGAAGTCCTATCTACGGGCCATCATTGCCCTCGTCGTCGTCGTCGCCGCCCGTCGGCGCTGCTCCCGGCGGGCTCGTCGTCGCTCCAATGGCCGCCGACCGGGTCCTCGTTGTCTTCATCCTCTTCGTCAGCGTCGTCCTCGTCGCTGTCGAAGTCGCTAAGATTGCCCGGCCAAGGGCAGAACCGCTTGGCCGGCGGCTCGTCGGAGGAGCTCTCGTTGTCGTCCTCCTCCTCCTCTTCCTGCTCCTCCTCCTCACCGGAAGAGGTGAAGTCGCAGGAGAAGCTGTCGTCGTCGCTCTCCTCCTCCGTTGCCCCAACGGTGAGGAAGCGGAGGTCGCTCTCCCCGTCCGTCGAGGACTGGTCGTCCTCGGACCAGATGGAGAAGTCGTGGTCCGCTCCTCCACGGCAGCAATGCCGCGGCGGAAGTTCGCTGCATGTACCTCTGCAGGATACTACTCCGCCGTCGGCTCACGGGATGCGGAGGACTGGCTGGAAGGACCCGATGGAGCAGAGGAGGAAGAGGACATGGTGGCAGGAGGGCTTTTGGAGTGCTAGTGCGATGGAGATACGGAGGAGAACTGTGCGTAGCGGTTAAATAAAAGGGGATATAGTGGAAATTCAATGCCACAGCAGTTTCCGAGGAAGAGGTGCCTAAGAAAAAAAAAACTGCCAAATCACGCGGAGAAGTTGAGGAGGCAGGGCATCATGATGAAAGATACTGCGACGGTTCTGCCACGACATGACCCGACGAAGGAAAACAGAGTGATTTTGGAATTACCAATTCCAAAACCAGGGGGGCATGTGTTATCACCAGAATTTGACCGAGTCAGAGGTGGGCCACGATTGAGAAAGACTTGAAGATATACATGGAAGGAAAAACAAGAATTGGCCTTATACACGAAGTTGGGCTGAATTGCCCATTGTATCTGTAATTTAGTGGATCGTATCTTTAGATTAAAAGTTAGAGTTTTACTCGTGCACGGTTAGGTGCACGTCCGAATTAGAAAGTCCGCCGGACTATAAATATGTATCTAGGGTTTATGGAATAAAACAACAACACAACGTTCACCCCAAAACAAACCAATCTCGGCGCATCGCCAACTCCTTCGTCTCGAGGGTTTCAATCAGGTAAGCGACATGCTGCCTAGATCGCATCTTGCGATCTAGGCAGCACAAGCCCCACGTTGTTCATGCGTTGCCCGTACTGAAGCGTCTTTGATGGCGGGAAACGTAGTTATCATAGATGTGTTAGGGTTAGCATAGCTCTTCGTATAAACATGTTTACGTAGTGCAACCCTCGCATGTCTAGCCGCCCTCACGCCTATCTCAGGCGTGGGGGCGGCACCCTGCTTGTTCATCATCTAGTAGATCTGATCCGTTACGATTGCTCCTTGCTCCGCAAGGATTAGTTTAATATCTGCAATAGTTAGGCCTTACGAAGGGGGGGAGGATCCAGCGGCACGTAGGGTGGCGTTCGCAAGTCCTAAACAGGATGTTCCGATGATCAACGTCACGTTGGTTGTGTGGCCTTGTTTAGGATCGGCTTACGAGCACCGTGCGTGGCCGCGAGGCCCAACCTGGAGTAGGATGATCCGATTATGTGGTGAAAACCCTAAATCGTCGTAGATCTCATTAGCTTTATCTTGATCAAGCAGGATCACCAAGTATTCGTGCACCCCGTACGGATCATGGGTGGATCGGCTCTTTGAGCCGATTCACAGGATAGCCTGAGAGCCGATCGAGGCTCTGATTTAATGTTTACGTGTATGCCATGCAGGAACTAAGCGAGGCATCCCCATCACCTTCCTGACCAGGTATAGGTCAGGTGGCACGCCCTTGCACTTCGCATCGCCGCGTGTGACCAGAAGAGCATTGCGGGCCGTCGCTCGGAGGGGTCTCAGCCAGCCGCAGCTCTAGGCTCTTCCCGGCTCTACCGTGTTGACAGGCCGCTGCCCGCCGGTGGGTTTTGGCGATCAACAGTTACACCTAGAGGAAGTAATAATTGGACTATAACTTGAGAAAGTGAGTAATAGTTACTCAGAAGTACGGAAGCTCAAGTAAGTCAATCATAAAGAAGTTGGACGAAGAAAATACTGTAGACCAATAAAGCCCAAGATGGCCAAAGAATGAAGAAGATTGAACATACCAAAATCAAAGACTACTAGAATGATTCCTTTCATGGAACCTAAAGAAACCAAAATAGTTAGAGGTATCAATCATAATCCATGATTGGGTAGACTAAATGAGTCTAATTCATCCTTAATGAAATAAACCCTCAAGACCATTTCCATGTTAAGTACCTTACTTAGTACCATTATTGTAGTTTTGGTAGTAAGGTAAAACAAAGACCTATTTACCAATTAGGAGTATGTTATCAAACTAGTCTTCAGTTAAGACTAGCAGCACCAGAAGAAGTCCCAATCATTGAATATTCAATGAGAAAGGAAAACAAGCTTAAAATATTGGAGGAAATTATGGAAGTAAAGGAAGTAATAGTTGTTTGATGTCAAATACTAATGGATTCCAGGAAGAATCTGGAGAAGGGATATATTCAATTATATCCAGTGAGATCACCATGGAGTTCTAGAAAAGTTTAAGTCTGCACAAGTCAGAACCACACTTCGGAAACGTGAGAGAGATCAAACTTCGAGGACGAAGTTTAGTTTAAGGGGTAGAGACTGTAATATCCCAGGTATTGGGGTTACAAAAATAGAGGAAACAGATGTGTGCATTGCATTCATGCATAGAAAATCTGGGGAATTTTCACGCTTTAAAGTAAAACAGTCGCAGTAACTGAAGTTTCACTTGACCTTGGTGGAATTGAAGTAGCTCATCAAGTCAAACACTATAAACCTCAATGTGACTTTGCCAAAACTTTGTTTTGGGTAGATATGATTTGATCTAAGGGGTTAGATCAAATGGAATTATAATCAACACAAGAACTTTTTAATCAATGATCAACCACTTGATCTTATTAAAGATCACAACATGATATTCCTAGCCATAACATATGAACATTCATTTAATTGGAAACCAAGTAACAATAATTGGAGAAACTATTCTTCACTTATATTTTCCATGTCTTAAACTAATCCTTGATTCTACCATGAACCTCATGGTATTCATTTTACTTTATTCTTGGAAACATGACAAGGAATTCAACTCTAGAAATATTTATTCTTTCTCTATTCCATATTATTATACATCAAACCTAGAGAGGTGAGAGTTCTATAATAATTATTAGAGAAGCATTAACAAACCTTGAGTTAAACCTTGGATATACATCCAACACTAGTGGAGAAGAGGCCTTTGGTCCCAAGCAAATGTCCCACTGCTGAACCAAACCGGGTCCAATGCCCCCATTGGACCCGGTTCGTTTCTGCCCAGGACGACCCCACCCGCTGGCGCCTGTCCTGTAGCGACCTTTGGACCCGGTTTGTCATACAAACCGGGTCCAAAGGGTCCACCGCAGGGCGCGGCCGGCCGTGCCAGTCTGGGGAACCCTTTAGTCCCGGTTTGTATGACAAACCGGGTCCAAAGGCCCCCCTCTGGCTATATAACCTTGCCCCTGCCCAAGTGTGAGCCACACTTAGCCATTTTTTCACTATCTTCACAAGAGGGGTGTATTGCTTTCCTCTCTTCTTCACATGCACAAGAGGTGTTCGATGAAATGCTTAAGAGGATTTGCCACTTGAGTTTACACAAATCAAGCCACACTTAACTTGCTTTTTTCTTCTTCATCGAGGTTAACAACTTTATCCTTTTCATCTGCAATTGATAAAATGCATGTGTATATATACATCGTGATGTTCTGTAATGGTTTTGATCAGCTTAATTATATCATGCAGATGAATCGGCAATGGATGTACATTGACCGACGGTTTGACGAGTTCACTGCGGGCCTGGATAATTTTATGGCCGTGGCGGAGGCAAACAAACATGGTGGCTTCATGTATTGTCCATGTGTGGACTGCAAGAATACCGTAAATTACGCTCGCTCGAGTCTCATTCACAGCCACCTTCTGCGATCCGGTTTCATGCCCAGTTACTATTGTTGGACCAAGCACGGAGAAAGAGGGGTTATGATGGAAGACAATGAAGAAGAGGAAGAGGATGATGACGGTTATCCCAATTTCCCTGAATACGATGATACTGCAGAAGGCAATGAAGACAATGAAGTAGAAGATCAAGAGGCACCAGATGAGCCTGCTGATGATGATCTTGGCCGGGCCATTGCTGATGCAAGGAGAGAATGTGAAACTGAAAAGGAAAGGTTGGCCTTCGACAAGATGATAGAAGATCAAAACAAATTGTTATACCCAACTTGCGAAGATGGCCATAAAAAGCTAGGTAGCACACTGGAATTGTTGCAATGGAAGGCGCAGAACGGTGTCACCGACTCGGGATTTGGAAAGTTGCTGACAATAATTAAGAGGAAGCTTCCAAGGGGTAACGAATTGCCCGCCAGTACGTACGAAGCGAAGAAGATTGTCTGCCCTCTAGGATTAGATGTGCAAAAGATACATGCATGCATTAATGACTGCATCCTCTACCGCGATGAGTACGAGAATTTGGATGCATGTCCGGTGTGCACTGCATTGCGGTATAAGATCAGACGAGATGACCCTGGTGATGTTGAGGGCGAGCGCCCCAGGAAGAGGGTTCCTGCCAAGGTTATGTGGTATGCTCCTATAATACCACGGCTGAAACGCTTGTTCAGAAATAAAGAGCATGCTAGGTTGTTGCGAGGGCACCAAGAAGACGGTAAGAAAGACGTGATGTTGAGGCACCACTGCCGATGGCTCCCAATGGAGAAAAATCGATAGAGAGTTCCCAAACTTTGCACAAGATGCAAGGAACTTACGGTTTGGTCTAAGTACAGATGGCATGAATCCTTTTGGAGAGCAGAGCTGCAGCCATAGCACCTGGCCTGTGACTCTTTGTATATATAACCTTCCTCCTTGGTTGTGCATGAAGCGGAAGTTCATTATGATGCCAGTGCTCATACAAGGCCCGAAGCAACCCGGGAACGACATTGATGTGTACACAGCCATTAGTCGAAGAACTTCTACAGCTGTGGTCCCTAGCAGGTGTACGTGTGTGGGACGAGCACAAGCAGGAGGAATTTGACCTAAGAGCGATGCTTTTCGTAACCATCAATGACTGGCCTGCTCTTGGTAACATTTCGGGACAGTCAAACAAGGGATACAATGCATGCACACACTGTTTACATGAGCTCGAAGGTGATTATTTGGAAAAAGGTCAGAAGGTCGTGTACCTAGGGCATCGTCGATTTCTTAGGCTTACCCATCCCGTAAGAAAGAAAGGCAAGCATTACAACGGTGAGGCTGATCACCGGAGGAAGCCTCCCCATCGTGATGGTGTTGATATATTTGGTATGGTCAAGGATCTAGATGTAATATTTGGAAAGGGTCCTGGCGGACGGTCTGTTCCGAATGACGATGCCGGACACGCGCCCATGTGGAAGAAGAAATCTATATTTTGGGATCTACCCTATTGGGAAGTCTTAGAGGTCCGCTCTTCAATCGATGTGATGCACGTGACGAAGAATCTTTGCGTGAACCTGCTAGGCTTTCTGGGTGTGTACGGGAAGACAAAAGATACACCAGAAGCACGGGAGGACCAGCAACGTTGGAAAGACCCCAAAAAGCTGCATGAGAGAGTTAAAGGACGTCATTTATCCAGCTACGCTCTTACAAAAGCAGAGAAGGAAATATTTTTTGAATGTCTTAGCAGTATCAAGGTCCCGTCTGGCTTCTCCTCCAATATAAAGGGAATAATAAATATGGAGAAGAAAACATTCCAGAACCTGAAGTCTCATGACTGTCACGTGATAATGACACAGTTGCTTCCGATTGCATTGAGGGGGCTTCTACCGGAAAATGTTCGACTGCCCATTGTGAAGCTATGTGCATTCCTCAATGCAATTTCTCAGAAGATAATAAATCCAGAAATTCTACCGAGGTTGCAGAATGATGTGGTCCAATGTCTCGTTAGTTTTGAGCTGGTGTTCCCACCATCCTTCTTCAATATTATGACACATCTCCTCGTTCACCTGGTCGATGAGATTTCCATTCTCGGTCCTGTGTTTCTACACAATATGTTCCCCTTCGAGAGGTTCATGGGAGTCTTGAAGAAATATGTTCATAACCGTGCTAGGCCAGAAGGAAGCATCTCCAAGGGCTATGGAACAGAGGAGGTCATTGAATTCTGTGTTGACTTTATTCCTGACCTTAAGCCGATTGGTGTTCCTGAATCGCGGCATGAAGGGAGACTAAGTGGAAAAGGCACGCTAGGAAGGAAATCAATGATATGTAGGGACGGGATTTCTTTGACTCAAGCACACTACACAGTTCTACAAAGTTCCACCTTGGTGGCTCCGTATATCGGTGACCACAAGAGCTTTCTACGCTCCCAGAACCCGGGGCAGTCGAACGATTGGATTAGACGTGAACACATGTCGACTTTCGGCGGTTGGTTGCAAAAACATCTCCTGAATAACAAACATATTGAAGATCAGTTGTACTTGCTGGCCTAGACACCATCTTCGACTGTAGTGACTTTCCAAGGGTACGAGATAAATGGGAATACATTTTACATGATCGCCCAAGATAAAAAGAGCACCAACCAAAACAGTGGTGTCCGGTTTGATGCAATAATGAATGAAGGCCCAAATGACACATATTATGGTTACATAGAGGATATATGGGAACTTGAGTATGGACCTTCTTTTAAGGTCCCTTTGTTTAGGTGCAAATGGGTCAACAAAACAGGAGGCGGGGTTCAGGTAGACAAGTTGTATGGAATGACAACAGTGGATCTCAACAATCTTGGGTATAGAGACGAACCATTCGTCCTAGCCAAGGATGTGGCCCAGGTTTTCTATGTGAAGGATATGTCTACCAAACCAAGAAAAAGGAAACATAAGGAAACAAATACATCAAACGATGAGCCAAAGCGCCACATAGTTCTTTCTGGAAAAAGAAACATCGTGGGAGTGGAGGACAAGACAGACATGTCAGAAGATTATAATCAGTTTGATGAAATTCCACCCTTCGTAGTGAACATTGATCCAAGCATCAAGTTAAATGATGAAGATGCTCCATGGTTACGGCCGAAGAAGATTAATTAAATGATGAAGATGCTCCATCATCAAGTTAATTGAAGAATGTTCATGGCACAAATGAGTATCTCAACATGGCAATCAATTTCCCATTTATTTTTGTGTAATCATGTAACTGTATGTAAGATATTAAAAGTGGAGATTTCCCAACCCTTCCCTTCATCCATGGGAATGAAACTCTGCTTGGCTTGTTGATCTACTTGGCAAGGCGTATCGATGCTCCTTTTATAGGCACGGCACCTCTTCTACTTTGTCTTGTTCCTTCGACAGGGCGTCGTGCGCTACATGCTTTATCTCATCGAGCAGTGCGTCCACCCATGCGTTCTTATCCTGCCGACATCTTTAGTCCCGGTTGTACCCACCAGCCGGGACTAAAGGTTACCCACACGTCCTTATCCCACCGACAGTTTTGTTAGATGACACAAAAAAGGATCTTTAGTCCCGGTTGTACCCACCAGCCGGGACTAAAGGTTACACACGTCCTTATCCCACCGACAGTTTTTGGCGCCACTGCGTTCCCGCCTATTTTTCTTCCCGCGCTTTCCACTGCTTCCCGCCTCCGTCCTCCCGCCATTTTTTCACTATATATATGTTGGCTTGGCCTCCATTTACATATCACATCTAGACTCATATCTGCAAACCTGATCACCAGGTCACATGGCTTCCATCGTATCTCTAACCCTCCGGGAGGCGGAGGCGCTTTGCGCATCGAACTACCCCTGCCCGCCGGGCTACCGCGTCCCTACCGGCTGGTTGCTGAGCGTCGGAGGGGTACCGTTCCCTCCTGTCCCTCTAGGTGTGGCGCGCGAGATGGCCATCACGAACCACTACTACTTCGAGCTCACGCCAGAGCAGCGGAGGAATCCCCAGTGGCATCCCGACTACAGCCCGACTTGGGAAAGCTTCTTCATCAATCGGCGTGAGAGGGCGCTCGCCAGGCACGAGGAGGGCGGCCCGCCTCCTTCGAACTTCAACGAGGCCGGCCGTCGGCTGTGGTGGCGCGACCGAACTCTCCAGGGCGTCATGGCCCACCGTGGCCCCCGCCTGCGCTACCCTCAGTCCCAGCCCACGCGTGCTCTCCCGCCGAGGTTTGACTACCGCGACCCCGATGCCAGCGACGATGATGATGGCGACTACGACGACTACAGTGGCGAGTACTATAGGGCTAGGCACGAGTATGACTGAATGACTCGAACAGTCGAATCTGGCCATGTATCTTAATTAATTTTCAGTTGAGCTAGGCACGAGTACTATAGGGCTAGGCACGAGTACTATCTGGCCATGTATCTTAATTAATTTTCAGTTGAGTTCTGTACTTTAATTCTACATGTAATCTGGCGGGAAACTTTTCTCATCATCAGCGTCTGCCACAACGACTTTATTGAAAATACAATAAAATAGATAAACAACTAGTCTAGTCCATCTACTCGTCGTTGGAGGTTGTCTCGGTCCAAATGTCGTCCCACCGAGGGTCGTTGTCGGCCCAAGTTGTATTCGGGTTATCGAGCTCGAACACGGCGACGACCCGACGGTGGCGCCTGTTGAACCTGCGTTGTGCCCGGAGGTCAGCGAAGAACGCGGCGGTGTTGTCGACGTCGTTGGGGAACTGCGCCCTCCACTGGCGCATCAACTCCTCGTCGTGCTCGGCGATTGCGATCCGGCGCTGCACCTGGCGGTGGCGGCGACGGTCCTCATCGTCGACGAGGCACGGCGTCGGCGCGAGGAACTCCGCCTCCTCTAGCGATTCAACGTCTGGGAAGTTCATGTCGCACCGTGGCCGCCGAAATCGCCATGCGGCCGCGTCGTAAGCGCGCGCCGCCAGCTCCGGGGTGTTGTACGTGCCGAGGGTGAGCCGGAAGCCACCGGCGCGCATCTCGGCGTAGAACCTACCGTTCGGCCGCGCTCGGACGCCACGGAAGCCGGACGAGCCGCGACGGCGCGGCGGCATCCCGGCGACGAATGAACGGAGGCAACGGCGACGTGTGGTTCCGCGCGCACGCGGCGCTTTATAGCATAGCGACGCGGCAAGTTTGGCGACAGGTGGCGCGGGGAAGCGGCGGGGCGTGGCACGTGGAAGCGGCGGCGACAGGTGGCGCGGGGAAGCGGCGGGGCAGCGGCGGGGCGTGGCACGTGGAAGCGGGATCTACACGTCGCACGGCGGTGGCGGCGGGGCGAGGCACGTGGAAGCGGCGGCGACACGTGGCACGGGGAAGGGACACGTGTGGCGGTGGCGGTGGTGGCCAGTACATGGCGGTGGCGGTGGTGGGCAGTACACGGCGGTGGCCCGTACATGGCGATGACGGTGGTGGCCAGGCGGTGGCGGTGGCGACGGTAGCCAGTACACGGCGGTGGCGACGGTGGCCAGTACACGGCGGTGGCGACGGTGGCCTGTACATGCATGGCAGTGCGGTGGCTTTTTTTCATTTGAAATAAGGCGGGAATGAAATTTTTTAAAAAAAGTGGCCTTTGGACCCGGTTTGTATTACAAACCGGGACTAAAGGCCTTTTTTGCGCGCGCAGCGAAAACGCAGCAAAAATGGCCTTTAGTCCCGGTTTGTATTACAAACCGGGTCCAAAGGGGGGCCTTTGGACCCGGTTTGTAATACAAACCGGGTCCAAAGGGGGGGTGCAGTATATAACTGACACTTCGTCTCCGCGCGGAGATCAATCGCGCGGAGACGACGGGAACGACGCCGCCAGGCTGCCCCGCCCGCGACTGCCGCCCACCGCGCCGCCGCCCACCGCTCGCCGTCGCCCGCCGCCATCCGCGCGCGCCGTCCGCCGTCCGCCGTCCGCGCGCGCCGTCCGCCCACCGCGCCGCCGCCCACCGCCACGCCCGCGCGCCCGCGGCTGCTGTCCGCGCGCCGTCCGCCCGCCGCCGTCCGCCCGCGGCTGCTGTCCAGCGCGCCGTCCGCCCGCGCCGCCGTCCGCCGCGCATCGCGTCCGCCCGCCGCCGTCGCCGTCCGCCGTGCCGCCCGCCGCGCGCCTCCTCTCCGCCGCGGCGCCAAGGTGAGCCCCGGCCACCATTTTTTTTTTAACTTTTTAGATTTTTAGATTTTTGTTTTTATATATGTTAGATTAATTAGTTTAGTACAAAAATAGTTACAAAACTAGTTACAAAAATTAGTGAAAAAGTTAGTGAAAAAGTTAGTACAAAAATAGTTACAAAAACTAGTTACAAAAGTTAGTGAAAAAGTTAGTGTTAGATAGAAAATTAGTTAGTTTGTTAGTGTTAGTGTTAGTGTTAGTTTGTTAGTGTTAGTGTTAGTGTTAGAAAATTAGTTAGTTTGTTAGTGTTAGTGTTATAGTGAAAAAGTTAGTGTTAGTGTTAGTGAAAAAGTTAGTGTTAGTGTTAGTGTTAGTGAAAAATTAGTTAGTTTGTTAGTGTTAGTGTTAGTGAAAAAGTTAGTGTTAGTGTTAGTGAAAAAGTTAGTGTTAGTGTTAGTGTTAGTGAAAAATTAGTTAGTTAGTGTTAGTGTTAGTTAGTAAGTATGTAGTGCCATCGCGCCCCGGCCCAAAATAAAGTATGTAGTGCCGGCGCCCCCCAAACGGTAGTGCCGGCGCCGACTAAGTAGTGAATTTATTTTTTAATTTATGTTAACATTGGTACATATATATATGATTTGTTTTCGTAGCTACGATGCCGCGACAGCCGCCGCGCCGTGGTCTGACTCTTCTAGAGGAGATGGAGCAGATGGGGGAGGTCCGGGACTGGGCTCCGCCGGGGTGGCACTGGGAGGTCTTAGCTTCCGGGTCGCGCACCTTGGTGCGGAATCCGGGTCCCGTTGTCGACCCGGATATTCTTTGGTGGAGGTCTTATGGGCCACGGTCGTTTCAGAGGGAGCCGGCCCCGCCGGAGGAGGTAGCTCAGCGCATTGAAGCGGAGGACCAGCACGTTCGCCGTTACATGTACGCGTTAGACAACATGTATAGGACCGGATGGAGCGTTATGCGGGGATCTCATGTTAGCTATGCTCCCGTTGTTGTTCCGTGGCTTTGGGGGCACACCCAGCGCGGCTCAGGACCCGGTCGGCGCCCTCTAGGACCCGGTCTGCGCGGTTGAGTGGTTGTAGTAGTGATTGATATGTATTAGGGTTAAATAAACATGAACCCGATCTATGTATGCATGTAACTGCAGTATCTGCTTTCAGCACTATATTATCGATCCTTAGTTAAGAACTACACATATGTAACTCCATTTTCAGTTTTCTGCATTATCCTTAATTTGATCATATGATGGTTCCTATGTATAGCTTGCAGGTCGTTGTAGAAAGCATGGACAGAGATGAAATTCAAGAAAATTTCATGGAGGAACTCATAGCAAACGGTACTCTGGATGATCGCGACGACGACGTTATTCCAGATGATGGCGGTGACGATGTCACCGCAACTTATTTGAATGACTCCGGTGAGGGAGCGGAGAATATTGAGGAAGAAGATCCTAGTGGCGCCGGTGAGGAACAAGATCATCATAATGGCTCCCGAACTGTAGTTATCACCGAGGTATATAAATTAATTAAGCCGCTGTTGATCGACTAGATGCATTAACTAATTAAATTGTACTGACTATGAACTATTTCTTTTTTAGCCCTCCGGATCAAGCACTTCTTCTGTAAAGTCGAGGAAGCGAGGCCCGGCCAAAAGCTGGATGACGGTGTTAGGCACGACATCACCCACATCGAGAAGGATGGTAAACCGATTGCTCCAGAGAAAGGTGCAAAGTCATTTATAGCTCAATGCGGAGTGCTTGTTAGGGACCACGTCCCGATCACCGTTCGAGAATGGCACAAGCCGAAGGGACTAGTGCTGTCTGCAGAGGAAGAAGCTCAAGGTCTTTATATCGATGATGTAGCCAAAAACAGCATTATGAACAAGCTCATGTCACATTTCAACATAGTACCCGAAGAGGGGGGTGACGCTGAAAAGGCCAAGATGGAGCAGGCCCTCCGCGAGTTTGGCAAGAAGAAGATGGCCGAACTATTCAAGAGCCACAAGAAGAGATTGCGCCGCCTTATCAAGTTAAAGAAGACTCCTGGACAGTGAGAAGGTAAAAAATCACCGGGACGAATTCGTGAAGTACAAAGCACGGAGTCGAAGAATTTAAGAGAAGGTCGGAAATAAATAAGGCAAATGCTGCGTTGAAGCTATATCACCAAATTCGGGGTCCAGGTGGATACAGGCTAACCGTCCTAAGTGGCAGGCAGCTGAGGCGGAACTGACCAAGAAAGGGATCAGATTAGGGACACACGGTTGGATCGAAAGGTGCAAGGAGTGGTTCTACGGGATTGGGGGAACGTTGGATCCGTAAACAGGAAGTGCATCTATAAGAAAGCTCATCCGAAGGTTCCCATTGATGCCCTGGAAAAAGCACATAGGGACGTGGAGGCGGGGTTGTTCCAGCCCGAAAGAGAGAACGATGAGCTGACACGCGCCCTTGGGAACAAAGAACACGGCGGACGAACACGAGGCACAGCAGGCTCCGTTCCGTGGAAGTATGGCTTTCCCGCGGAAAGGAAGAGATTTCCGATAAAAGCCATGAGAGGAGGAAGGCAAGGGAAACAGACCGCCCGGCTAACTTAGAGGAGGGTATGAGCACCATGCAAGCCCAATTAACCATGGTAACCCAAGTACTTACATCTCGGATGGCTCGGGGGCAGATCAGATCCCGCACCGCTCAATGCCCTCGCCCGCCGCAATCTCAACCACACCGGAAAAGCAGCGTGGCTTCCTCTCGGCAGTGGATAATGATGATGATGATGACCAGGTGGTCGAGCCTCCTCGCTACCCCCGTGGATGATCTCACCGAGAGCCGTCCTTGTGAGCTGCATGTTAAAGTTTTCAACCTATCCTTGAACGCGGCGGTCGGCAGCCTCTGACCGTCAAGGTCGTACCAGGGCCCTCCGGTCCAAGACGACTGTGCTGTTGTGCTGGTGGAGGAAGTGTTGAGAGAGTATGCGGGGTTGGTGCTTGAGCACCCCCGCAGTGAAGATGGGGAAATCAAAGAACGGGAGAAGCCCGTAGAACCACCGTGCAATGGCGGAAGGAGAACATTGTGTTTCCAGGTGAGAAGCCAACAAGCAGTGCCACCTCCGCCTCCTCCGCCACCCGTGCAGTCTCCTCCGCGTGATGATTCTCCTCTCGCGCGATGATGATTCCCCTATCCATGACCAGTCTCCTCCGCGTGAAAATACTCCGCCGCCTCCTCCTCCTCGTCAGAGACTCCGCCGCTTCCACCTAAGCAAAAGAGGAAGCGGTCCGCGGCACCTCCTACAGCTCCGAAGAGATCATCAACTCCAATGAGGGCACAGACTCCGCAGTTGTTACCACATGAGCAGATCGAAGAGCAAAAGGCGTTTCTTGCGCCGAAGAAGATGTTTATTCCACCGCAGACAGTGAAGCACTTTGCCGAGACGAGAATGAAGAGACCTGAGCTGAGAGCTGATTATGACCGCTCTCTTGGACAGTCCTCTAGAGCGAGCAAAGAAGCAAAAAAAGTCGCCCAGCTTGGACAGCAGGACATTCAGGCCGCACCCCACTTCATCGTGGAGCCATATCATGATCCAGAGACGGCATCGATGATCGAACGGGCGGCTAGAGCTCAGGGAGCATCAGTTGAGTACGAAGATTACTATCCAATGGCTCAAGTGGTAAACAAGTATAGATACGGATCTGATCTCGTCAAACCTGGCGAGCTCGCGCGTCTAGGGACTCAGATGCGAAGGTTGCATGACTGGTACCTGAAAGCCTGTCGAAGATGTGAAAGCTACATCACGGTGTATCTTAGAGATGAGCATTACTTCCGGGGGAAGACAGAGATAAACCTTGAGTTAGAAGAACTGTTTCAGCTTATTCAATCAAGACGCCCTCGACAAAGCTGTCATCGGTTGCTACGCTCGTAAGTGATTTATTTGTGTAATTAAGTTTGTAGCTCATTCATTTGCACTAACAATTATCCTCATTATATTCTTTGTGTACGCTATACATTTAATTATGCAGAATGAAGAAGCTGGAATACAAAAGAGGCAAGCTCCTACCGCTGGGGTTCATAGACCCAAACACAGTTCATGAAGTTACGGTTCGAGACTTTGCTAAGGACACAGAGGACAACATCGTAATGTTTTTAGAGAAGCAAGCAGACAAAGAGGATATATTCTTTCCCTACAACTTCAAGTGAGTGTTATATATAACATACATTATGCTTGTGCACCTTCCACTTTATTCTCGTAATCATTGAGCTATGCTTGTGCAGTTTCCACTTTATTCTCCTAATCATTGATCTTCACCTTGGAGTCGTAAACGTCATGGACTCGAAACGTAAAGAATATGCGGAATGGGCGGACATGGCTGCCATCCTCCAGAGGTAGTTTCAATCAATTTCGTATTGGCATCTTCATCTGCTCTAATTCGAAGATATCATCAACTAATCAATTACTCATTTACTCATTATTTTTTGCCGGGCAGGGCTTGGAAACGGTTCATCAATACTGTTCCGGGTGAATGGAAACTAGAGCTTACATTTAGAGATTACCCTGTAAGTAGTACTATATATATAGCTATGTCCGTGAAACTTTATATATGATATTTACTTTCAATACGATGCTTGATTATTAGTTTGATCGAACTATTTTTTCGTAAAGTGTATGAGGCAGGAAAAAGGGAATAACTTATGTGGATACTACGTCTGCACCTTCATGCGTGACATGTCCTGTCCCAAGGGTGGGGATGCCCAAATACACCACACTCGTGTACGATAACAAATTTTCACAATTAATCTTAATTAGTACCATCTATTGTATTGAGTTCCATTCATATATTGATCTCCTTTTTTAAATATAGATGACACGCCTGCGGGACACTCTCATAACAGCGGATCAAATAAAAGCAATTCAAGAGGAAATCGCGGGATTCTTTATTACCGAGGTCCTTACCCCAGGTGGAGAGCACTATCGGAAGATCGTGACGGCGGAGGATATTCGTTCAGGAAATGTTGTATTGTAAATATGCATGCATTACGTGTACTGTGTTGACTATGTCGTGTACTGTTGACGATGTCTATATATATTCATGACGATTTTTTGTGGTTTCTTGAATGATATATATGCATTGCTGAAACTCTGCCGAGGCAGAAACGCCTGCTTTCTGCCGCGGCAGAGAAACGCTGGTACAGCCTAAATCTGTGCCGCGGCAGAGAAATAGCAATTCTCTGCCGCGGCAGAGAAACATAGGCCCGGTTCGTACCACGAACCGGGACCAAAGCCCTTCCACCGCGAGCTCCCTGGTCGCACCACGTGTTGAGGCTTTTAGGCCCGGTTTATCTTTGAACCAGGACTAAAGGGTACCCCCTTTAGTCCCGCCTAGTTGGTCCCGGTTCGGGAACCGGGTCTAAAGGCCCAAATGGACCGGGCCTATTGCCCCGTTTTCCACTAGTGCAAGTATTCAAATCATCATTTTTAAGAGGAACCCTAGGATCTTATTTAAGATATTTCCTAGAAAGAGAACCCATTTATGTTAACCATAGATATTGGTGACCACATCATTATCTTTGGAGAATAACTTTAGATTAGCATTGAAGTCCTTCCCAAATGAGAGAGACCACTCATACCAATCTTAGCTTTACCTATTTAAGAATAAAGGACAACCTTTGAACCAAAGCATTAAGAGATTAACCATTTCATCTTGAAGTGGTGAGATAACCAAGTATCAATAAGACTATACACATGAATTAGTGAAATAAGGATAGGACTAATCTAACTAAGTTAGATAATTGAATCTTTAGCTTAGCTACTTAAATAAATATCAAGAGTACACCATAAACCCTAAACTAACTATTCATATGAAAGAGAGCCCAAGCTATGATGCTACACTCAAGTTAGTTGAGGCAACACTTGAATTTGAGGGAGAGAGCTATCCATATACCCAGATGAGTATATCAACATTGCTTAAGTAAAACCCTAACAGATTATCTCAGGTATTCTCCTGGGATATAAATTATTGAAGCAACCATAGTAGTTCCATCCTAGAAAGTAAAATAGAAGTGTTATATTTAGTTGATAAAGACAATACTTAATCTTGGGAGTGAAAAACCTAATTCTTGAGAAATACCTAAGGAAGCCAAACCTTGATCATTATAAATTGAGTAATGATCATAAACCCTAAGAACTTGAGGTAAAGATATTAAAAACAAGTTGATCATGCCTAATTCATGATCATGCTCTTGAGGTATGTGAGGATCAGTAAATCCTAATAGGATTAGTAGATGTTATTTACAACATGAAATCATAGGGAGATAACTAGTAAGCAACCCTAGACTTAGATCCCAACCTTAACTTGTGAATCACTTGGTGATCATAAGTAGAATCCTACCACATTTACTTTCCACCTATTCTTCACTTAAGAACCACAAGAAAACCTTTAGAGTCAAACTCTATACTTTATATTGTGAGAAACCATCAATCCATATGACCAAAGTTAACTATAAAAAGAACTATAACCACTGTAGTTACTTTAATAATTAATTGAGGATAATAATAGAAGTTAATTGGTAGAAGATAAAACCAATTCTCAAATCCTTAGTAATTAGAGAAGCACATGAAATATTAAGCAAATAACCATCTTATCATGGTTAGGGGAGATTAACCCTAGCACATGCAATATGGTGTCATTTCATCCCTATAACCTAGAAATATAACTCAAACCTAGTTTGTGCATCACTTGGGTAATCACAACTAAAACCTAAGTCATAATTGAGATTCAAACCAAGTACCATTAGGTGAATATAATTAGAACCCTAGAATTTCCCATTAGCTAAATTCTATGCTTCACTAATTAAACCTCAGAAACATCTAGTGCTTAAAATCACAATTGAAACCCATGTGTGGTAATCAACCACCTATTCTTATAACCAAGACCAAACCCTTATAAGAGTAATGTCTACTCTAGGTAATTCAAGGTGTTATTAAATATAATCCTAGTGCCACCTTTGAAATGTGGTTATAATAAAAACCACAAAACCTTCACAAGAAAGTGCTCACATAAAATTATGTGCAAGTGACAAATTCCCTAAATTGAAACCAACTCTTAATACAACCTTTAAAATACTTTGAGATGAAAGTATCAATTATACTAATCCAAATAATTGGATTCACAAGGAAAAAGAAAATTAAAAATGAGAATATAAACTCATGCCTATTTATTTTTGAATAAGCACATATGTATAAACTTCAATCAAATACAAAATACTTTCTTCAAATAGGAGAGTGGTCTAATAATCATTGCACTAACTCTTGATAGAATTAATATAATTGAAATACCTGTAAAATAGAAAAGAGTTAAAATTTGAATCTGGATTCAAAATAGAGTTATAAAACAGAAAATAAAAGAGAAAACGAAAAGAGGGGAGAAAAACCTTACCTGAACCTCACCTGGCCGTGGCAGCCCACCAGAAGCCCAACTGCCTCAGCCCAGCACGGCCCAAACATGCCCAGGTACCCCTTCGCGTGGATAAGACTGAAGACAACGTCTTCGTCTTCGTCACCGTCTCTGGATGCGCGGGCGTTCGCCACCTCGACGAGAGCTCCACGTCCCGCGGTCGTCGCCGCCGATGTTGACCGCCAGCGCACGGCGGAGATGCTATAAAACACGCTGACGCCCTCCATTTCCCCTCCCTCTGCGTAATTTTCCCCATTACCGAAACCCTAACCAACCCTGCCTCCGGTCATCGCCGTCGATGGAGACCTCCCCAGGCCAAGCCGTTACCACCCACGTGACCGCCGTCCTCGACATGCCCAGCCTGCAGAAGGAATCGAACTGAGGTGCCCCGGAGCGTCTCCGTTGAGCGCGTCTCTCCGACGGCCGGCGCCATGAAATCTGGCGAACTAGACCTCCAGCGACCTCGCCGGCATGCCTGTCGTGCTCACGGTGAGCCCACGCACCTACTGAGCTACTTATTGCCGCAAATCGTCGCCCGTAGCATCCTCACTGCGTGTACCCGTGTCCGCCGCCGTTCGGCCTCGCCGGCGAGCGAGCTCCGGCGACCATTTTTGGGCGGCGCTGGCACCATTGAGTTCACCGCGGCGAGTTAAATCGATTGGTGTAGGAGATTTGCCCGGGGGAGCACCGCACCGCCGGCGACCATCGCCACTGCCCGCCGGTGAAGGCCATGGTTGCCACGTCGTGCCACCGTGGCTGCTGGCGTGGACACTGGCCCACTGGTCAGTGTCAGGTGGGTAAGTTAGCCGGGTGCATTTAGTTGTTTCGTTATTAATTCAAATCTTATTTAATTACTGCAACTTCAAATAATTGTAGAAAACTAATAAAAACTCAGAAAAATAAATATAAGATATCAAAATTCTTATAAAGATAAACCCTATCCAATAAAAATATAAAATGAAATTTTTATTTTTAATAAAAATTTAATTATTTAATACTTGTTATTTAAGCCTTTAATTTTAATTCTAAATTCAATTAAAATTCAATAATTGGAAGACTTCATAAAATAAATAAAAACCAATAAGTAAATAAGGAAAACATTAAAATTAATTTTTCTTTTCTATTAACTTATTAAATCCTTATTAGGAGGATTTAAAACCCTAAATAATAATTACCTTAATTATTAATTGTTTAAGAATAATAAAATGCCAAATCCCATATTATTTTTATTTCCAAGTTACTAATAACTTCAAATTTAAAATGAAGTTATTAATCCTAGAACTATCCGGTTAATATCAAACCCTAATTCCATATGGAATGATATTACAACCCTATTATTTCATGTGGAACCCTAAAACCCTAATTCAACTATGCACCAAACCCTAGTTCCAATAATCAATATGAAACCTAAATTGCTTCTAACCTAAACCCTAGGTTAGAACATGTGATCATGGTACTTTATTTCAAATCATAGAGCCATCATTAGCAACTAAAAGACATACCTATGTCCACATAAAATGTAGAACCCTATCACTAGCAATTTAGTATTCCCTGTATGCATATCTCTAAACCTAGTTGATCAAGTAGGATCAACCAAATTTAAACCCTAGCTTCTACTGTCAAGACCATCATCCTTATTCATCCATGCTTAGCATCACACCATTGTGATGAACCCAAATAGCAACCATGCTTATTATCTTGCATTACCTAACCATACTCCACTAAACCCTATTAGTGTAAGATAATTATTTAGCATCCCACTTAGGAGTCAACTATTTCTTACTTAGTAAATCCAATAGCAAAACCTAGACGACCTTAAACCTAATTGAGATACTTCTTATTATTTAAGAAGTATGTTCTTCAAAATTTATTCTTTTGAAGAAAATAAGGAATCATCATCAATCCTACCTAATAGGACCTATAGCCAATAAATCCGATTATCACCAGCAAGTTATACCAACCTTGATAGCAACTATTTATAATAAATTGCTCAAGATGCTTAGGCTTAACTCAACCCTACAAGTTTTAGTTATTGATGAATCCAACTATGTTGTGATCCATCTAATACTTACTCCGGAAACTAACTGAAACCATAGTCAACCATAGAACCCCCTCAACCTAATTATCATACTTGTTCTTTATTAAAGAACATGTTCTTCCAAAGTTATTCTTTTAAAGTATATGATAATTAATCATCAACCATGCCATATAGTACTAAAACTGAACACTGTTCTTTACTTGTTAACATTATGCCAATTATCATTCTTTGTCTGCTCAATTGATTATTATGCTCTATTAACTACCTGTTTATAATACCAAGTAATCACACCTGAATAAGAACCTTGTTAGTGAATCACTCTAAAAGTGCAACACACCCTGAACCAATCATTACAACTCACTGATCCTAAATCATCGGGGTTAGGTCACGCTTAGAGCGATTGCATCTCATACTTATGCATTATTGCATCCTTGCCAATCTTTTAAACATCGTTTTTACCGGACGATGATGCTAAGCCTCCTTCCGTGTGACAACCTCTGAAAACCAGCAAAAATGATGCTGCACTTTTTTACTAATTCATCTGTAGTAAAAGTAAGTGTATGATTGTTGCATTGCTCTGACCATATATCCAACATGACACAGGTTTACGGTGACCTGACCGTTGACTACTTGAAGAAGATGTTCCACCAACTGTCGTTGCTCTAGGACTATGAGTACATCTACATTTCTTTTCTTTTTACAGCTTGTGTACTTCTCAAGTTAAATTTGAACTGTTTGCAGCAAACATTCTTTTGCTACTGATGCGGAACTTCCTATTTAGTTATGTCAGGCAACTCCTTTCATGATAATTGATATTTGTTGACCTGCTTGATAACCTGACATGAGCCTTTTATGAACTTGACCTGCTGACATGAAGCTTAAGAGAGGTAAAATTATATCATGTTCATAGAGTCGGCAGCAGTTCAACAACTTGACCTGCTGACATGAACCTTTACAAGCCAACAGTGTATATTTCAGTTACTTCTAAGTTTGAATGAGATTCCGTGTTAGTTCCTTCATTCAAAGCAGGTGCATTTTTTCAGGTTGTGGTCTTTTTGCTGATTGATATACTGATAGGTGTTGTGACCGATTGGAGGCACAAACTTCACATTTGCTGGGATGTATGAGTTGCAGTTGCTCTTATTACAACACTTCACAACAATGCAACTTGCTTTTGTTAGCATTTTTTTTGGAAGAATTGGTATTTTTTTTTTGGAGAATTCTGGAAGAATTGGTAGTGCATGTCTGAAATTGCTATTTGCAAATAAGGACAAGAGTGTTTTTATTCTTAGATAATTGATATTTGGCAGGGATTCCCTGCTTAAAGCTCAGTCTACTATTAAAATAAGGGATTCAAATTTATATCAGGTTTTGCTTCCTCTTAAAATCTATCTGTGAGAGATCGTGCAATGGAAAGTTACAAGATAAGTCAGTGGAGGCAAATTAACAAAGCAAAATATCTTTTGATCCTCCGAGATAAGTCAGTGGGTATATGAACTTCTCTTTGTTTCTCACCTGAAAGTTACAGTGTGATTCTTAAATTAACTGGAGCTTACTTCTTATTATTTACTTATTAGTTCATCACGTGTTACTTTTGTTTGTATTCCCTGTGAAAATTTTGGTCGGCATGGCACATGATGAATGCTTTTGTCATATTTATCTTTTTATTTGCATTTACTTTTTATTCCATGCATTAGTCATTTACTCTGTACATCTGTGTTCATGTACAAGATGCAAAAATGCGGCTCTGTAATTTTTCCATGCACTCTCAATTGCTACCATACCAAATGATTTGATAGCAGTAACTGGTGGTGCCTGTCGATGAGTTGATATCCATGTTCTTCTTTTCTCTAGAGCACTTCTATTTGTAGGATATATCTCCATGGCTTTTCGTGCGAGTTCCATTGGTATTTGTTGATTTAAGGCATACTTAATCAATCTGATGAGAACTTTAGTCGGGACAGATGGATTTTAGTGAACTTGCAGAATTAGTATCATACAACCTTTTTAATAATTACTCGAGTGATCATTTTCCTAATCATGTGTAGTCATTAACTTTTTAGTAACTTCTCGAGTGATTATTTTACTGATTATATGTAGTCATTTACTTGAGATACTTTTTTCCATCAGGATCTTATGAAGAAGGATCCATTTAATGGCGTAGAGGTTGAAGCATCAGGGTGCAATGGACACCAGGTAGATAACCATCCTATGCTTGAAAGGAAATCTAAATCGATACCTGAAGATTGTGAACGAAAACAGTAAGTTCAGATAAAGCCAATGATAGGGGCAATCATTGGACCATTCGAGAGATGTCTCATTGCTTTGGCTTTCATTAAAGGTATCCTCTAATTGGTGACCAGTTGCTATCCGTTATTATCTTACTACATAGCATTGTGTTGTATATAGCTTTCTACACAGCGAACTGGTGTTCAAATTACATAATTCTATCAGGAATTGTTGATGCTAGCTTCCAAGAAAAACATACATATATTTTGTTCACATTATGTTGAGATGATCTCAACAAGGGAGATGTGTTTCATGCCACTGCAATTAGATAATTTTTAACTACAGATACATTCTGCAATATATTCTAAACATGTAGTTAGGAATTTTATGTGTTGGTTTGACAAGCAATAAAGGAAAGTGGCTTATTATCATTTTTTCTCAAGCATATATGAGCATGGAGGAACCATGCAGGAAATAATTGTCCTTAATGATATTTAGAACCTTCCTTTTAGCTCACCTTAGCATTTGAAAGGGCAATCGGATTATAGATTCATGTATGTCACATGTCACATAATTATGTAAGAATGATGTTGGCGGCCATGTGTCACCTGATTATGGTATCCGAATCAGTGTGCTTTTCTATGATACGCTACCGTTCACTTAAATATGCTACCTCTTATTTCCCTATTTTTTGCCGATGGGTTTTTCTAGATTGAATTTACCAGTTCTGATCTCAAATAAGCGAGTCAAAATTCACCCATTTGTAGTTGTATGTGTGCTACTGACTTTAGTGGTTTCACCATAAAGTTAAGGTTTTTACTCAACAAGATGAACAATTGAAGTTGGAGTGGCACATGACGAGCTAGAAGAACATCGGTCAAAGAGTACTATACCCACATAAGCTTATGAAACTGCCATGTTGAATTCCCATGGAATGGGTTGTCAGTGCTAATTTTGAGATTATGAGTTGGATGTTAATTACTGTGACACCAGTTGCAACCGGTACCGATCATTGTTCCATCACTTTTTGTGTTTCTCCTGTTTTTCTTTGTTTTCATGTTAGCTCATTGTCATGTTTAAAGTCTAACAAAGTTTTTTTAGTCCTATGTTGTACCATTAAAAGCTCGGTTATTTTCCTCCAAAGCCATCTGGAAGAGTTGGGAGATCAGACCCTCTCGACCATGGACAACAAAAGTGAAAGACCTAAGTGCTTTATTATCACTAACATCGTGCCTGTGTGCTCAGTTGTGTCCTCACCAACTGACATCCAGGTGAAGGAATGTGGGCGGATCATATGTTGAAAGGATTTGGGCAAACAAGCATTGGCATCATGAAGGAAGGCGGGTCTGTGGTGTTGTCCGCCTGTTACAACATAGGTAACTCTTCGATGCCGAATAAATAGAAGCAACCGCCGCATCTTTGGGCATGAAAACTGATCATCTTGGAGACTGATTATGTTGTTGTCATTGCTGCGCTAATTTCTGGCACAAATAAGCGAGGCCCTTGGTGTGGTGCAGCAGGTCATGAAGCAACACAACTCTGTCAGGTACAAAATTATCAAGATGGGGAGAGAGAGTAACAGGGCAGCAGATGCCTTAGCCAGCCAAGCTACAAATCATAAGGACATCGAGGCCTCTCCCGACAATCGTCATAGATTTTGTCAAAAACGATTGTGATCCCGTGTCCTTTGATATATATAAAGTTCTTTTTTGCCTAAAAAAATATTTTTTAGTCAAATCAAGGTAGAAACTGGACTTGGTGTCACTTACAATGTGGTATCCTCATATTATCAGATCACACGCTTTGATAACCATAAGTTAATACCACATCCATATAAGATAGAGGCAATAAGAAATAACGAGAAGATGGACAAAATATCAAGCGATATCCTCCAACTGGTGAAGCACAAATGATGTTTGATTTTAGTCTTGGTTCAGATGGACTAAATAGGGAAATTAGATATGATTCTCGAAATGTATATGGCAACAAAATGACACAATTTAAGCTCATTTCATTTCACCGAAAATACAAGTTCAGAATCAATATCTTGGTACGACAATAGTACCTGCTTTGGTCAGTCAATGTAGAGGAATATCTACTTAGCTATAAACCTTGGTCTATTAATGCGCATCAATAGCAGGAATATATATTTATCTAGCAACCTTGGTCTATTAATGCACATCAATAGCAGAAATATCTACTTAGCTAGCAACCATGGTCTATTAATATACAATATATCAGTTTCAGTCCAAGTCAAACTATAGATTCAACTAAAGTTGGATGTATGCCGAATAAACAATTTTCAGTTAGTAACATTTCTGTGACATGGTGACAAACAACAGATATTCAATATCGTTCACAGGGCATAATTGAGTTGTGCTACATAGATGGACAAACAAGTGA
Organism: Lolium perenne; assembly: GCF_019359855.2. Taxonomy (NCBI): domain Eukaryota; kingdom Viridiplantae; phylum Streptophyta; class Magnoliopsida; order Poales; family Poaceae; genus Lolium; species Lolium perenne. The sequence continues at coordinate 80,859,465 of NC_067244.2, read as the reverse complement.
ACAACCTTTAATCATAAATCACCTAAATTTGCTTGCTTCCAGTTTACTCGGACATCATTGTTAGAACCTACAAATTGAATAGAGAAAACCTCCATTTCAAGCATCCAACGTCTAGACCAACCGAGTGAACAGCTCGCTGACCATAAACGACCCTGCAAAACTCACCACTCCCATTCAGTAAACCTCTTCTCCAAAGCAATAGCTTCTAGGTACCAGGTCAAAGTCTACTTTTGATTGCTAGGAGAACAACAACCACCGTTGTTATCTGCGTTCTACTGTTCTGATGAACTGCTAGATGTCAGCAAACTCTATTGGTGCGCCGAACCATTATCTGTTGTAAGAAAAAGATGCATTGTCTGTTTATATTGCCAGTATTACTCATATGTTCCGTGTTGATTTGGATTCAGTTGAATGCTATGTTTAGTTCCTGTATTAAAATCAATATTTTAACTGTCGCATCTCACCAATCTATAATCCCAGACGTCACAAAACAGGCGCGGCGTGCCGCCGCGCCCGACCTGGCTATTTATACAAGGATACATAGATTTGTTTAAATTCAGATCTATCTATACACTGAAGAGTGTTCAGAACTCTAGATACATTTAATTTAGACAAACTTGCAATGTAGTATGGTATTTCTAAAAAAGTTCCAATAGCGTCCGCTTAACGCTTCACCTGCACTTCGATCCACATCCCTATCAAAGTTGACCCAGAAATATGAAACTAACACTCACTGAAGGCTTGGTTCTCAACAATGTCATCCTACTTGTACCCGCACTGGGTGATGAAGTAGCTCCTCTTATCAATTATTTCCCTACAGTTGCTCCTCTTTGGTCAGCAGAGGCGACCGCGGCGGCGCGGCCTCAAGGCTTCTCCCTAGGTATGCTGGCGGTGTAGAGCTCCTCAGTGCTAAGTATACACAGGAAACATGTGCAATTAAACAAGATGGAAACATTAGTATTTTGTTTGACCTAGCTAATGATTTATGAGAAGGTTTCTCTATCATAACCAAGTCCCAACCAAGAGTATAAGTCGAGACAGCAATCAAATAGTGAAAGAGTATGAACTGTGTTGTCATAATGTAGAACTTTAAAGTAAACATAAGTAAATTCGACATGAACTTCAGTATTTTCTTATAACTATTGCCACCTTAACAAAAACTTTTTTCGCATCATGTGTTGTGGCAGCGTGAAGTTTCGCAAGATAAGAACTTGCAAGTGTGACATGGTCGGACTCTACAAAAACCTGAACGCTGGACCACCAGGATAAGGTAAAAGAGAAACTTCATATCCGAGTTTCTTCTAAATTCACAAACAAGCTTAGGATAAATCCACCGTCGGATTCAAACATGAATACATCAGTGGGCAACAACCACATTAAACATGGGCATTCACATTGTGGGGCTTTGTTAACTAATACACCATCACTGATCAAATATCAATTTGTGCAGCAGGTAATAGTATTTCCTAGAGTAAGATGTAGGCAAGATAGTAATGCATGGAAGGGTGACATGGAACTAATAGTTCCTAAGATATTTTCCTAATTCAAGAAAAAATGACACTACTAACGGAGGGAACTGCACGAGCACCAAATCAGTTTCACAGAGCACCTTCATTAAAGAAAATTATGTATATGTATGCCATACTACTACATTGTCACAAGCGCAGAGTCTGATTAACACAAGAAAAAGCTCATTAGGAAACATAAACTAACAATTCTTTCATCAATTCAGTCTAGCCAAGACTGACTTCATCAGAAAATATGAGCCAATATTGGTGCACCTCACGCAAACACATGTGCTGCCCTGGTTGAGCCATCCTGCGTCTCCATTGATCGTGAGAAAAATAATAAAGCCTATTTTCATGGCTCACAGGTTTAGAAGCTAAGAGAGAGAGAGAGAGAGAGAGAGAGAGAGAGAGAGAGAGAGAGAGAGAGACAAAAAATTGGCACTTAACACTGGTATCAAAGATACCTAATGTGTTACAAATATTTTCATCATCGCCAACTAAATTCTGGATTATCTTGTAGATAAATCTTTCCACTCGTGTTGTTTTCCTGCATTATGAAAGAAGACTATTCAGAAGACCCTATATAGTCCATGCCATGCAAAAAAGGAAACTAAACTGATCAAAAATAGAGCTATGTCCCTAGCAACTTCGGTATCAGAATCATTTTGATGCCCTTTGCACATCTTAATATCATAGAAAAACATTCAGCTTCAGCAAGTATGAACAATGCAGAGAAGGCTCATGTATACATGATCAGATTAACAATTGCCTGTAGTTATCCATCTTGGTGAACACCCTTGCGAATACTGCCTATGAAAACTCAGCCACACGATATCCATGTTCAATATACTATACACCAATCTGAAACTTAAACTCTCCATGCATGAAGTACTTACTTATTCTTAATGTCAATGACACATCCCGAGAGCTACACCGTACAAGTACTATACCATGCAAGTAGAATACATAGTTATGGAAACAATTTACCTCTCAGATGTGCTTTCCAGGAGAATGGAGTACATGTATAATTGTTGAAGAGACAAAGATGCAGGAGGTGCGGTGGTAATCGATCGGGACGTGGCTAATATGGTTGGTCTCGGTGGCAGACTCCGTTCACAAGCAGGGATGCACGAGGCGAAGGTCCATCTGGATTGCGTATCTGACGATGTGTGGCATATAGGGGCGCGAGCAACTGGGAGGTGTCAGCGGCGTCCAATCCATCTTGTCTGTGTGAGAGTTGGTCGGCGGATCCCACAATGGAGACGACGTCGGAGGGAATAGAATCTACCTCAAGACCTGATCACGAGGAAGAAGGAAGTGCTCCATCAAAGGAGAAAGGGGACATGCTGGGTAGTTAATATGCGTGATTTTCAGATCTAACATGGTGGGTGGTTTGTTTCCTAAGTGCAGACGATGAGGGTGGGGCGTGGCGTGTGCATGGAAATTTGTCTTGAAGGTGGGGAGAAGGAATCAATTTGGGGTGTTAGATCTTGGTGGATTGATGGCTGAGATTCAATTTTCCCACGGCACATCGTGCCCTAGAGATAGAGATAGAGATAGGTGCAGACGATGAGGGTGGGGCGTGGCCTGTGCGCGGAAATTAGTCTTGAAGGTAGGGAGAAGAAATCAATCTGGAGTGTTAGATCTTGGTGGATTGACTGAGATTCAATTTTCCCACGCCACTTCGTGCCTTTATAAGTACTCCCTCCATCTAAAAATAAAAATAGGTGTCTCATTTTTGTCTATATATAAATATATGTAGATGCAATTTATAGAGATAGATAAAGTTAAGATACCTATTTTTGAACGGAGTGAGTAGTACAAATAGAGACATAGATCGCTCGTAGGGGTCTCATCTAGCGCTGGATAGGGATCGTACCACCCTGGTTTCGAAAGGAGCCTTGGTCTAGTGTGGCGAAGCGTTGTTTGACCTAACGCTCTGGCGATCGGGCGATCGGCGGGCGATTAGGGTTGGGCGACCACGTCTTGGTTTTCTCCTCGGGCGTGGGTTCTTGGATCGATCTCGGTGGGGATCTGCGGGTAGTTCTTGGATCGCTGCGTGCTCTAGGCGAGGGGACGACGAAGGTTTCCTGGGTCGCGTCACAAGCGGTTCTACTCCCTGGTTTCGTGACCTTGCCGGCGGAGATCGCTCGTAGGGGTCTCATCTAGCGCTGGACAGGGGTCGTACCACCCTGGTTTCGAAAGGAGCCTTGGTCTAGCGCTGGATTCAGAGATCGATTTGTCCTGACTTCGGAAGACACAGGGTTTTGGCGTTTTTCTGTGGGTCTCGATCTCTCGTCGATCGCGACGGAGTGCGCTGCTATCCCCTCCTTGCGGTACGTCTGTCAAAGCTCGGTCAGGTTAGGGTTCTTGACGGCCCGGCGTTCTATTGTTCTCAATGGCGTCGCCGGCGAACATTTCCACAAACCATGCTAGTGGATCGGGATTAAAGGAGAAAGAGACAATTGATGATATGCTAAATCGTTTGGGAATAGAAGAGGAAGAATTCGATGATTTAGTTTTCGAGGAAGAAGAGGAGGCTCCAAAAGAGGGACTGAAGTGGATGGCTCTAGCGAAAGTTCACACATCAAATTCGTTTAGTCCCCAAACCTTTGAACAACATATGAGGGTTTCATGGAGTCCGGCGAAGTTGGGTTCGTTTCAGCATCTAGAGGATAATCTTTTCACTGTGCAATGCAACTGCCTGGGAGATTGGCTCAAAGTGTCGGAAGGAGGACCGTGGCTGTTCAGGCAAAGTGTCAACACCCGGATTTTTAAGTCCGAATGCCTATTATGTCATACATCACAATCCCAGGAATATTGTTGTTGCGAGGCATAATAGTTAAGTATCACAGTCATCATTCATTACAAACCATAAAATCTTACAACTTGGAATCACATGATCCATATTACACGAATAGTTGATCTATTGATCAACGAACAAACACAAGTTCATAGCGGAAGCGTAAAGATAAAAGGACTCTCTAGTCCACAGGCCAACGCTTGACGTCGAAAATTCCTAGTTGTGGTAGACATCCTGCTGGTCGTCATCCTCGTACTGCTGCTCGGCTTCATATTCTGGCCATTTGAATAGCCAGGGACAAAGCCGTGAGTACTTTAAGTACTCGCAATCTAATACTAATGTAAGTACTAACATTGCTAATGAGAGTGTTCTAAGCTCTAAGGTTATTTGCATAAAGCCAATTTTAGTTTAGAAACGTTTTAGTAAACCACTCATCATGTGCTAACTAGCTCAAGTGGGAACATTAGTGTCATTCCCACAACTCTGTTGTGATTCAAAATTCAAAGTCACCGTTCAAGTTCAAAATCATAAGTCACAAAGATATAAATTCTGATGACGGAAACAGTATGGCCTTTCCAACTGTCCATGACCGCGGACGCGGCTATTCGAATAGGTTTACACTCTGCAGAGGTTTCACACTTGTGCCACAACATTTGATTACATCTGTCAGGGATAAACCCCGAATAATCGTAACTCAGTACGCGGATCATCAACCGCTAACCTTTCACTTACACACCCTAGTATAGGCACCTCTCCCCATGAGCTTGGCCTCCCGGTGAAAACCAACTGTTAACCCGGGAACTGCACAGGGCTTGGCCGTACAATTCACCTCAATTCACATCATTTTTCAGCAACGGAGGCAGCCTCAAGCATAACCCCTATGATGTGTGTTCAGAGGGAACCCATACTAAGACACATAAATTTCCAGCTAAGCCTTACCCATAATCAGGTATTGTGGGGGTACTCAAAAATTGGAATGGTATCGCATCCAACTCAATCATCAGTTTTTTAGCCAATTCACCAAGTCAAATTCATGTCATATTAACCTTCAAACACTTTCAATGGAAATGACTCATCATTCCAAGGTTTTCAACATCATCATTTCATAAACACATGTTCTCATCTAGAGTAGTCATTTTTAAATTTAGCACTAGCATCTAAGTATGAGGGGTGCTAAGTACTTTGGTTTGCTTCTAGACTAACTTTGATACCCTTGTACTAATCCAATACTAACCAAGTGAATCATGAATCAAAAGGTACTTTGATAAAACAAAAGTAAATAAAACTTGTAAAGTAAAACTGGGAAGTAGGATTATGAACATATATTAAAATGGGGTAATGCCTTTCTCATGGTGAGCTTTGCACTTTGCAAGAGTATTATCTTGCCTTGGTTGGGGAATTGGTCAAAGTGGTCTTCTTCTCCTTGGAAGTAGACCTCCTCCTCCTCTTGATACTCCTCGGTACTAGAGTCTAAAATATGAATACGGGGTACACAATCATCATACCAAACTTATTTACTAAACTAGTCACACTCATGATTCACACAACTTAAACTAGCATCACACATTACTATTAAGTTGGTGGATGTGTTTTTCTTATTATTTAAGAAAAATAATTTCCTCTCATACTAATTTAGATGTTACTTTTATTTACTTAGAGAAATAATTTCCTCTCATTATCTTATTAAGATTTATTTTCTTTCATGAATACTATGTGACCTAGGTTGACCAAAGTCAACCTCTTCACACTTATCATTTAAGAAAATGATTTAAATGAGGTGAGCACCTCATACCATTTAATCCTAACATGGTAAAGGTTTAATATCACCAACCATTCATATGAGACCTAAATGACGAGAGTCTCTACCTCATTTGAATTGGTTGTGACAAGATTTAAATGAGAGAAACACTCCCATATGATTTCTTAATAGTTTTGGACAATATCTTTGACTAGAAATAGCCATAAAGTCCTTTAATTAAACTAGGCCATGATCATTCAAAGTAAGCATGGCATATTTTTGCAAAACCAATTAGTACAAGTGTAATGTGATTTATAGGAGTTGGAATTAACTTAAAAACATTTATGGTTGATTTTTAATAATTATTCTAAGGCAGAAAAGTCCCTGCCTTGTTTATTTTCCTACTTTAATTCTATAATAGATCTAGGGTTCAATCCGGTGGCATTTTGTAGATAAAATCCTAGGCTTTCCAGGGATATAAGATTTGTAAAATTTGACCTAGTAGATTTGTCCCTATTGAATTTTAAACTTGGCATCAGATTGTAAAATAACCCTAATCTGGAAAATTCGAAATTCAAACGAGTGGGCTTGGCGGGAAGCGCTAATGGGCTAAGCAGAGAGAGAAGGGATTGGGCCGGCCCAGTTTCGCAGCAGGCCAGCTGATAGCGTGGGGGCCACGCGTCAGTGGGAGTTTGCCAGCGAAACGGTACGTTGAACGAGGGCCGTGCGATTAGAAGGAGATCGCACGGTCGGGATGCGTCGTCGTCGACGACGAGAGAGGGACTCACTGGCGGCGGCGGTAGGGGGTCGGCGAGCTCGTCGGAGCTCCGGCGGTCGTCGGAGATGTGCGCAGGGACATTGTCGTTGATGAGGAAGCCAACGGTAGCAGTTGCGTCGTATGGGGCGGCGTCAATCGGCGGCAAGCTTCTCAGCACCTCCGCGGCTCCGACGTTGCAATTGGACGGCGTCGGCGGCTAATCGAGGAAGGGGAGTGAGTGAGGCGAGTGAGAAGAGGGAGAGGAGGCTGGCGGTGTGAAGAATTCGAAGCAGGAGGGTCTCCTTTTATAGCAACTAGAGGTGGCCGTGGGGCAGCGATGAGCTCATCGTCGATGACGAAGCTACTGGGGAGCTCGACCACTGGTGATGACGCAGCGGGGTTGGTGAGTCTCTGGCGGTGACGCAGCGCTTGACGGCGTTGAAAACGAGGGAGAACGAGGACGAGGGAGTGACGAGGGCGGCCAGTACCCGCGGCGGACGTCGGCGAGATGGGCTTCGTCTACGGCGTTCCCGCGGGCCAATGGCGATGTCCTGGCGGTGTGCGGTGACGTGGTGAGGCGTTTGGCGCAGAAAGCAAGGGCAGGGGTCAACGGAGCTGGTGGCGCGACGACGTGGCCAGGCGTGTCTGCGACGCTCGCCGGGCGCGCTCTGGCGTGCGTGGTGCACGTCTGGGCGTGTCTGGGCGTCACGTTCCTAGCGCGTCTGGTGCACCACTGGCACGATGCTGGTGTCCAGTAGACTCAGGAGAGTGTGGAGAATGTGAAGGACATGGTTGGGCTCATTGGATTCGACCAGAGAGAGAGGTGACATGGAGAGGCCATGCCATGCCACGGCATGGTGAGATTAGGTCAAGGTGATGATGATTTCTTGTACTCCTTCTTGTCCATTCTGCTTGGCAAGGCTGAGAGGGGTCAGAGAGGTACTAGAGATGACATAGGATCGATGGAGGAGGCCAAAATCTGCTGGACATTGCAATGTCCCGAGTTGGCAGATTGGTGCTCACAAGGTGTTTGTTGAAATGGCCGCAAGAACAAAACTTTCAAATTTTGAAATGATTTTTGGTGGATTGCAATCATATATTATTTGCAGTAGAATGGTGGTGGTTTGGGTCAATTTGGAATTGGTTTGCAAAATCTCAAAATGGCATATGATCTAACATATGTCTCATTGTCTCAACTTTGCTAGCTTTCCATTTGAATTAGAGAAAGAATTTGGGGTGATGGTTTTGGGCAAAGTTGTTCACCTTGATGTTGTCTTGGATGAGGTGCAAAGAGTTGGCCAAGTGTAGAAAGGAAAACTCAAAATATCAGGGCTCAAAGAGGGCATCAGGCTAAAATTTTCACAAGTGACCATATTGCATGTAACTTGGAATTTGTATTTGATTTCACTTGGATTTGAGTTTCCTTGATTTCAAAAGTCCTAATAAGTGTTTATTAACCATTTACAACCAATGGTGCAAGCCAAAGTGGTCTAGGGTTAAGAATTTGCAAAAATGGCATAAGCCATATGTGTGTGTGGAGTTGAATTTTCTAATTTCTTTTCTAATTTCTTTTCCTTTGGATTTGGATGATCAAGTGATCATGGTTAGGGTTTTAGAGTAAGTGTAAACACATAAGCAAGCATCATGGCAAAAGCACACTCAAATAATTAATAAGGTGAGCTATATGCATAGTCCTATATGATGAGAAAAAGTTTTTGTTGGCTCAAATTTTTTTGAATTCTTCGAAACTCTCTCTTGTTGCTTTTATTGAAAACTTGGGATGTTACACAAAGCGTGGTGTCTATAGAACCATACGACGGATTGGTACTTCGTGAAACTATTGATCTGAACTTCTTTACTACTTGGATTCAACTACATAAAATACCGGTGGGCTATAGGAAGGAATCTCTGATTAAAAACTTGATTGAGAAGAAGGATGCTAAAGTGGAGAAAGTGGAATTGAATGTGCTGGGTGCTGGTAATTTTGTGAGAGCTAAAGTCCGACTTGGATGTGGCGAGGTTTGTCTCTATGTCTCGAGGTGGAGCCCGTGAAGTCTACCCAATTAAATTGGAGAAAATGCCAAGGTTTTGTGGTGCTTGTGGCTACATAGGAGTTAGGACACTCACATCTGGAATGTGGTACTGGCGAGCATGATGAAGAAAAGCTAAAGTGGGGAGAGTTCTTGAAGGCGGATTGGGGGACTTGGTATGGACGCAGTTTCAACGGCGGCAGAGGCGGCGCCCGAACTGGCCGTGGAGCTTGGGAACCGAGGGGAGGGCGTGACCGTGGTTCTGGGAGAGGTGGAGAAGGTACAGTGGAGGGCCGCTTTGGGCTTCATGCATGGCGTCACAATGCCTTGGCATTTTTTGATGGGGTAGCCCAGCCTCCAGCGAAAGGAAATAACACGAATATGGACAGGGAGGAGATAGATGATGATGATCTGAAAGATACTGGAACCAGCCCTATCAAAACTAATAAAATGGAAGTTGATCTTCTAGGAGTGGTGATTCGGGAGCGAAAAGAAACCTTGCACTAGCACTACAGGATCAAGAGAGTGCTAATGATACTTTAGAGAAGGGAGACGCTTTACAGCAGCCAGGTGTTGTTGGTTTGACTGGCCAGGAAGTGTTGGATGCAAAGATACTAGCTGAAAATGACCTTAAACGGTCGAAGAAGGATGGAGCTATATCCCCTTCAACTGGATCGGTGGGCTCGCGAGACGGGCCTGTCCGGACGGAATGAGAATTCTGTCTTTGAACTGTCAGGGGGCAGGGAACGACCCGACAGTTCGATCGCTTTTGGATGTCCAAAGGCGCTATGTTCCCAATGTGATGTTTTTGTCGGAGACTCACTTAGACAACTATCCGGCAGATTGCTTGAGAAGGAGATTGAAGATGGATTTTCATATAGTTAATCCAAGTACTAATAGAAGTGGTGGGGTTTTGCTGCTATGGAGGAGAGAAATTTCAATCCAACAGATCTTCTCACATCCAAAATATATTGATGTCAAGGTTCTTGAGGGTCCAAATAAAATTTGGCGGCTGACAGGTATTTATGGAGAACCTCGATGGGAGGACAGACACTTGACTTAGGATAGAATTAGAACCATGCATACTCAGCATAATATTCCATGGGCTATAATTGGTGACTTTAATGAGATTCTTTATTCTCATGAAAAAGAGGGCGGTAACCAGCGACCGCAAAATCTTATGCAAGCTTTTCAAGATGTTTTATTGGATTGTGACCTGGAGGATTTGGGTTTTTGCGGAGATGAATTTACATGGCGGAGAGGCAGAATTCGGGAGCGCCTGGATCGGGCAGTTGTTAATAGCTCATGGTGGGCAATGCACCCGGGGGCAATTCTCCAAAATCTGGATTATGCTCGATCTGATCACCGTCCTATTTTGCTTGATACCGAGGCTCAGCAGAACCAGATTCCAAACTCGTCTGTTCCTAAAAGATTCGAAGCTAAATGGTTATAGGAACCTGGGTTCCGAGAGGTGGTCCAGACCGCTTGGGATAGAGTGAAGAGTTTTGATCCAGGAGATGGTGTGCTGACCAAGCTTCACGCCATGCACGTTGATCTACATGCATGGGATAGCTCTTACCTAAAGAAACCGAAGAAACGTTTACGTCAGGCCCAACGAGAATTTGAGAAGGCAATATCTGGTCCTATGAATGATGAGAATGAGACTATAGCTAAGGAGAAAGCCGCGTTGATTGAACTCATCTTGGAGCAAGAGGAGACGCACTGGGCTCAACGCTCGAGAGCCAATGGGCTAATGCAAGGAGATAGAAATACAACATTGTTCCACCAATTTGCGACGGCCAGAAGGAAAAAGAATCGTATCTGTAAATTAAAGGATGACCAAAATAATTGGCTAGAAGGGACTGACGCACTCAAACCTTTTATTCTCCAATATTTTTCTAATCTTTTTACTTGGAAGTGCAGGCTATTGATCCGGAGCTGTTGGAGAAAATTATCCCAAAAGTTGATCAAGCTATGAATGACAGTCTGCTGACTCCCTTTTATCACATTGATATTAAGAAGGCAGTCTTCAGTATAGGGGACCTAAAAGCGCCGGACCCTGATGGTCTCTGATGACCCACAAGTATAGGGGGTGTATCGTAGTATCTTCGATAAGTAAGAATGTCGATCCCAACGAGGAGCAGAAGGTATTGACAAGCAGTTTCGATGAAGGATTCACTGTAAATGCTCACAGACAAGTATTCAGGGGGGTTTGATGTAACAGTTGAATAAAGTACGAGTATGTAAAGTGCGAGAGTAATAATTGCAGCGAGTGGCCCAATCCTTTTTAGCACAAAGGACAAGCCGGTTTGTTTACTTATAATGACTAAACGTTCTCGAGGACACACGGGATTTTAGTCTAGTGCTTTCGCTACATACGGCTAAATAATCTTCATTGTTGTGATAAGTGTTATGTGGGTGAACCTATGCTAATGTACCGCCCTTCCTAGGACTAATACATACTTGTGATTATACCCCTTGCAAGCATCCGCAACTACAAGAAAGTAATTAAGAATTAAATCTAACCACAGCCTTAAACTCTGAGATCCTGCGATCCCTCCTGCATCGATATACCAACGGGGGTTTAGGTTTCTGTCACTCCGGCAACCCCACAATTGGCAAACGAGTACAAGATGCATTCCCCTAGGCCCATAAATGGTGAAGTGTCATGTAGTCGACGTTCACATGACACCACTAGAAGAATAACACCACAACTTAAATATCACACCATTGAATATTACTCAACCATAGTTCACTACTAACATTTAGACTTCACCCATGTCCTCAAGAACTAAATGAACTACTCACGAGACATCATACGGAACATGATCAGAGGTGATATGATGATGAATAACAATCTGAACATAAACTTGGTTCAATGGTTTCACTCAATAGCATCAACAACAAGTAGGAATCGATACCGGGAGAGTTTCCCCTATCAAACAATCAAGATCAAACCCAAATTGCTACGGCGGTGGCGGTGTCCAGCGGTGATGATGATGATGGTGATGGCGATGATGTCCAGCTCGATGACGGTGTCGATGGCGTCGATTTCCCCCTCCCGGAGGGAATTTCCCCGACGGATTCCTGCCCGCCGGAGAGCTCTTTTCTCTCTGGTGTTCTCCGCCCCGCAGAGGCGGCTGTAACTCTTCGCGAGGTACCCTCTGTGGCTTAGGTCTTCGGGACGAAGGGTTTGGCGAAGAAAAGGAGGCGAAAAGGGTCGTGGGCCCCCCAGACCATAGGCCGGCGCGGCCAGGGCCTGGGCCGCGCCGCCCTAGGGTGTGGGCCCACCCTGGCTGCTCCTGGCTCCTCCTTCTGGCTTCCTTCGTCATCTTGAAAAATAGGATTTTTGGTATAATTTCTTTCCAGAGTTGATCTTCCGAAATATTGCGTTCTGACGGCGCTTTTTCCAGCAGAATCCTGGCTCCGGTGTTCGATCCTCCAATAATGATGAAACATGCAAAATAGATGAAATAACATAAGTATTGTGTCCCAATATGAAATATATCAATGAATAACAGCAAATTATGATATAAAATAGTGATGCAAATTGGACGTATCAACTCCCCCCAAGCTTAGACTTCGCTTGTCCCCAAGCGAAACTGAGCTCGATAGACATGACCACATGTTTATGGAGTGAAGAGTCGATAAATAAAATACGGACAAGAAGCATCATATTCATTCACACAGGACATTATAGTAAACAATCTCTTATAACTCATATTGAAACAAGTATAAGGTAATCACAAGTAAAGGTGCATGAGAAATCATGATTGGTGATGGCAAACTTCGTTCTTGGTCAGAGAACAATTAACAGATTATATTTATCTCATTGAGCAGCGCTCTCATGTTAGAGTTTATAAGGCACAACTTGCATACTCAATCGTAATGGTCTACTCATAATCATTGATAACTTGCAAAGCTATATTCATTCAAATAAAACTTGTACTAAACAAAGAAGAATAAAAGACATGATGTAGCAAATCACAATATAATGGTTTGATCACAACTACTCAAATGCTTGCTTGAGATGGAGGGAAATAGGTTTACTGACTCAACATAAAGTAAAAGACAGGCCCTTCGCAGAGGGAAGCAGGGATTAAATCATGTGCTAGAGCTTTTTCAATTTTTGCAATCATATAAAGAGAATATAAGTAACATTTTGAGAGGTGTTTGTTGTTGTCAACGACTGGTAGCGGGTACTCTAACCCCCTTGCCAGACAACCTCCTAAGAGCGGCTCCCATATTATTTTCATTTTGTGTGGCACTCCTTCCAACCTTTCTTTCACAAACCATGGCTAACCGAATCCTCGGGTGCACCAACAATCTCATACCATGAAGGAGTGCCTTTTTATTTTAGCTTAATTATGATGATGACACTCCCCCCAACCGTTGCTTACACAAGCCATGGCTAACCGAATCCTTCGGGTGCCGTCCATCAATCACATACCATGGAGGAGTGTCTCTTTAGTTTAATCAATTTGGGACCAGGAATCCCATTGCCAGCTCTTTTTGCAAAATTATTGGATAAGCGGGTGAAGCCACTAGTCCATTGGTGGAAGTTGCCCAACAAGATTGAAAGATAAAACACCACATACTTCCTCATGAGCTATGAAACATTGACACAAATAAGAGATACTAAGTTTTGAATTGTTTAAAGGTAGCACATGAAGTATTTACTTGGAATGGCAGAAAATACCATGTAGTAGGTAGGTATGGTGGACACAAATGGCATAGGTTTGGGTTAAGGTTTGGATGCACGAGAAGTATTCCCTCTCAGTACAGGTCTTTGGCTAGCAAGGTTAACTAGCAAGCATAAGAGTCGAGGGAAACAAACAAATATACATGTGATAGAAACAATCATGCATCTTCCTTGTAAGTACAAACAATTTTAACTTCAGAATAATAAGCTATGAGCTAACAAGAAAAACAATGAAACATCTACATGTATTTCTCTTTTCTATTTAAACCTCAAAGTGTTGTTGCTATTGACCAATGCTAAGTTTGCCAAAACCAAATAGATTTATTCAATGCTCCCAAAGTGATACCAATACTAACAACAAGGTGAATCATATAGTAGAGATTGCAAACTAAAATAAGATGTGCAATATGTAAATGATAAGACTTCTCATTAATATTCCATAACGATAACTCACACCAAGGGATACATAGATAACCAAATAAAGGAGAGATACTTCCAAACGCAACCCATCTTATATGATAACTTCCCTACTCATGATATGATACTACTTGACAATAAAAGTAAAAGGTAGTGATAATGTGATACCGCGGCACTCCCCCAAGCTTGGAACAAACCAAGGGGATGCCAATACCGATGATGAATTACTCCTTTGTCGATGATGGTGATGAACTCCTCCCGAGCTTCTTAATAAGCTCCTTCGTCTTCAGTTTCTCAGCTTGACAATTCTGCACTAAGATTCGAAGAGATTCATTGTTATCCGAATTTGGCGATGACGACCTTGTGACGCGAATCGAGTGGTATTCAATCATTCTTTGGAGACGGCAATTCTGCTCCTGGAGTATCTCCACTTCTCTTCGTAGAGCCCGATATTGATCACAAAACTCATCGGTAATCCGTATGACTTCTTCCATCATGGGGAAAGAGTCGAGGCTAAGAGCGGGTGGTAAAGGTCCCTGCAGGTTATGAGAAAAAGAACGTCGAGTGTCAACAGCTCCCACCAAGATTTGCTTGCTTCCTCCGGCTTGCTGCTCTTGTCTTGATGGCACCTCCTTCTCTTCCTCCAAAAGCCCCTTGCCCTTGTTGTTGGAGGCCATGGTGCTTCTAAACCGAAAACAGATCCTGGCAGAAACAGCTCGAAACAAAACACGTCGAGGAAACGATATACGGACCTCCAGGGGTCCGGGGGATTATATAGCAAAAATTTTCTCGTCAAAAGGAAAGCACCAGATCGAACCAGAGTCGGAAAGGGGCGACGAGGCGGCCAAACCATAGGCCGGCGCGGGCCCAGGTCAGGCCGCGCCGCCCTATGGTGGCACCCCCTCGTGCGTCCTTTCCACTCCGTTTCGAACTCGTAATTTCTCATATTTTCCAAAAACAGCAAAAATATAGTTCGGAAAGTAAATTGCGTACTTTTCATTACCAGTACTGTTACCTATTCGAAGTCGAGTTCTGGCGGACTGTCAATTTGCCCTTTGATGTAGGCCTCCGGTGTTTTCACTTGAATAATATCAACATCAACATTATAAGAATCACCCGAGATATAATGCTTGAGTCTTTGTCCATTCACCACTTGCGTAGCATTGCCTTGGAGAGAGCTAATTTTGATTGCTCCTGAACGATACACCTCCTCGACAACATATGGTCCTTCCCATTTC
The DNA here is from genome assembly GCF_019359855.2 of Lolium perenne. NCBI lineage: Eukaryota > Viridiplantae > Streptophyta > Magnoliopsida > Poales > Poaceae > Lolium > Lolium perenne. The sequence goes on along the minus strand of NC_067244.2, from coordinate 80,844,272 downwards.
GAGAGTAATTTCCCTGCAAAGAATCTGAGACGAGACCGATACAATAGGATTTTATCCCCAATATTAAATTCTCTTTTGATAATCCTCCTATCATGCCATTTTTTAACTTTCTCTTTAAAGAGTTTAGCATTTTCATATGCTTCACTTCTCCATTCATCTAGAGAACTCAATTGCAACAACCTCTTATCACCGGCAAGTTTAGGATCTTTATTTAATTCTCTAACAGCCCAATAAGCTTTGTGCTCTAGTTCTAGAGGTAAATGACAAGCTTTCCCATAAACCATTTTATAAGGTGACATTCCCATGGGATTTTTATAAGCAGTTCTATAAGCCCAAAGTGCATCCTTCAATTTACAGCCCAATTCTTTCTAGTTTTATTAACGGTCTTTCCCAAAATAGATTTAATCTCTCTATTTGATAATTCTACTTGACCACTAGTTTGAGGATGATAAGCAGAAGCAATTCTATGATTAATACCATACTTAGCAAGAGTTTTTCTAAAACCTCCATGAATAAAATGAGAACCTCCATCAGTCATAATATATCTAGGTACTCCAAATCTAGGAAAAATAATATCTAAGAGCATTCTTAAAGAGGTCTCACCATCAGCACTTTTCGTAGGTATAGCTTCCACCCATTTAGTAACATAATCAACAGCAACAAGTATATGAGTGTTACCTTCCGAAGATGGAAAAGGTCCCATGAAGTCAAATCCCCAACAATCAAACGGTTCAATAACAAGAGTATAATTCATAGGCATTTCATTGCGTCTGGAGATATTACCAACCCTTTGGCATTCATCACAAGATAAAATAAACTTTCTCGCATCCTTGAAGAGAGTTGGCCAATAAAAACCTGATTGTAAAACCTTTTGCGCGGTTCTTTCTCCAGCGTGATGTCCTCCGTAAGCACTACCATGACATTTACTCAATATTTCTTGTTGTTCATACTCAGGAACACATCTTCGCATAATACCATCCACTCCTTCTTTATATAAGTGTGGGTCATCCCAGAAATAATGCCTCAAGTCATAAAAGAATTTCCTCCTTTGCTGAGCTGAAAAGGTTGGAGGCAAGTACTTGGAAACAATAAAGTTAGCATAATCAAGATACCAAGGACTGTCTCATGAGCTCACCTTTATTACAGCCAATTGTTCATTTGGAAAACTATCATTAACAGAACAGGATCATAAGCAATATTTTCCAATCTAGACAAATTATCAGCAACAGGATTATCAGCACCTTTCCTATCTACAATATGTAAATCAAATTCTTGCAAAAGAAGTACCCATCTAATAAGCCTCGGCTTAGCATCTTTCTTTGTCATTAGGTATCTAATTGCAGCATGATCAGTATGAATAGTAACTTTTGAATCAACAATATAAGATCTAAATTTATCACAAGCAAAGACTACAGCTAATAATTCCTTTTCAGTTGTAGCATAATTTCTTTGAGCAGCATCAAGAGTTTTACTAGCATAATGAATAACATTCAGTTTTTTATCTACTCGCTGTCCAAGAACAATACCTACAAGAAAATCACTAGCATCACACATAATTTCAAATGGTAAGTTCCAATCAGGAGGTTCAACTATAGGAGCAGTTGTTAAGGCTTTCTTAAGAGTTTCAAAAGCTTCCTTACAATCATCATCAAAAACAAATGGTACATCTTTTTGAAGAAGATTAGTAAGAGGCTTTGAAATCTTGGAGAAATCTTTAATAAATCTCCTATAAAACCCAGCATGACCAAGAACGCTACGAATACCTTTAACATCCCTCGGATAGGGCATCTTCTCAATTGCTTCAACTTTAGCTCTATCAACTTCAATACCTCTCTCAGAAATTTTATGTCCCAATACAATTCCTTCATTAACCATAAAGTGGCATTTCTCCCAATTAAGAACAAGGTTAGTTTCTTCACATCTACGCAAAACTTTATCAAGGTTTCGCAAGCAACTATCAAAAGAATTCCCATAGACGGAAAAATCATCCATGAATACCTCTATAATACTTTCACAAAAACCATGAAAAATAGCAGACATGCATCTTTGTAAAGTAGCAGGAGCATTACATAAACCAAAAGGCATGCGTCTATAAGCATAAGTTCCATAAGGACAAGTAAAGGTGGTTTTCTCTTGATCTTTAGCTTTAACAGCAATTTGTGAAAACCCAGAATAACCATCAAGAAAGCAAAAATGAGTATTTTTAGACAATCTTTCTAGCATTTGATCAATAAATGGTAAAGGGTAATGATCTTTCTTAGTAACTTTATTAACTTTTCGAAAATCAATGCACATTCTATACCCTACAACTACTCTTTGAGGAATGAGCTCATCATTATCATTAGGCACAACAGTCATACCTCCTTTCTTGGGAACGCAATGCACAGGACTAACCCATCTACTATCAGCAATAGGATATATAATACCAGCTTCAAGAAGTCGGAATACCTCATTCCTTACCACTTCCTTCATCTTCGGAATTAGACGACGCTGAGGTTCAACAACAGGCTTTGCATCATCTTCCATATTAATAGCATGTTGGCATATAGACGGAGAAATCCCCTTCAAATCATCAAGAGTGTAGCCAATAGCGCCTCGATGCTTCTTCAATATTTCCAATAACCTTTCTTCCTCAATCTCTGAAAGCTTAGAACTAATAATAACAGGATATATTTTCTTATCATCAATATGAGCATATTTAAGATTATCAGGTAAAGGCTTTAAATCAAAAACAGGATCTTCCTTTGGTGGCGGTGTTGTACCCAAATCTTCCACCGGTAAATCATGCTTGAGAATAGGTTGGCGAAGAAAAATTTCCTCAAGCTCATCTCTTTCTTTCCTAAAAATTTCGCTCTCGCTATCCTCCAAATGTTGCTGCAAAGGATTATTAGGAACAAGAACAATAGATGCACATTGCTCCATTTTAAAATCATTACTAGGCAAATCAGCTTTATAAGGAGTTTTAGTAAATTTAGAGAAGTTAAACTCATAAGATTCACCAGCGAATTTAGTCAAAATTTTCTCTTTCTTGCAATCTATAATAGCTCCACAAGTATTTAGAAAAGGTCTACCAAAAATAATTGGACAATAATCACTAGCAGCAGAACCAAGTACCAAAAAGTCAGCTGGATATTTAATCTTACCGCATAAAACTTCCACATCTCGAACAATACCAATTGGAGAAATAGTTTCTCTATTAGCCAGCTGAATAACCACATCAATATCTTCAAGTTCACAAGAATCAATTTCGTGCATAATCTCCGTGTAAAGCTCATACGGAATAGCACTAACACTTGCACCAATATCACATAATCCATAATAACAATGATCACCAATTTTAACAGATAGCATAGGAACACTAGCTCGTTTGGGTTTATTAGGATGTGAGACAATATTAGAAGCATCTTCACGAGAAAATAATATGACCATCCTCCACATTTTCAGTCACAAGATCTTTAACTATTGCAACAGCAGGTTCAACTTTTATTTGTTCTTCTGGTTCTACAGGTTTCTTTTCACTTTTATGAACCGCACTATTTATAACAGAGTACTCTTTCATTTTAACAGGGAAAGGAGTTTTTTCAATATAAGCTTCAGGAATAACACGATCAGCAGTTTCAACTACAACGCATTTATTAATAGATGAATCAATTTTATCTTTATACGGTTCATGATACTTATCAAAATTCTTCTTTGGCAATTCATAATGAGAGGCAAAAGCTTTATAAAGATTTACAGCAACTTGAGAATCAAGACCATATATAGCACTCATATTACGAAATTTATCAAGATCCATAAAAGCTTCAATGCATTTATAATCATAAATTATACCCGATTCTCTATCCTTGTCGTTCTCCCATCCTTCAAAGATTTTCTTGGATCCGATCAAGAAGGTCCCTTTTAAACTCTTCTTTGTTGCGTGTAAATGATCGAGAACAAGAAGTATCCAAGAAGGTCTTGTCTTGAAAAGAAAGTCTTGCATAGAAATTATCAATAATAACATTACCAGGAAGCTCATGAATGGGGCATTTGAGCATTAAAGACTTCAATCTCCCCCAAGCTTGGGCAATACTCTCTCCATCATGAGGCCAAAAATTATATATGCGATTCCGATCCTTATGAATTTCACTTGGAGGATAGAACTTAGAATAAAACCGGGGCACAATATCATTCCATTCAAGAGAATCCCCATTATCCAGTAATTTATACCAATGCGCCGCCTTACCGGACAGCGACAAAGAGAATAGTTTCTTCCTCACTTCATCCATAGCAATACCTGCACATTTGAATAACCCGCATAATTCATGCAAAAACAGTAAATGATCACCAGGATGGACAGTTCCATCCCCTTCATAGCGGTTATCCATAACATCGTTCAATAATTTTCATAGGTATTTTATATGGTATCACTTCCTCACCTGGCGCCTCATCCACTACCGTTGCAGTAGTAGTAGATTTCCCAAATAGAAATTGAAGAGAAGATCTCTCCATAATGACTTATAGCAAAGAAAGTAAATAAAATCAGCACAACAAGAAAGGTTTTCCTTACCAATTCCACTTACCAATAGCGCTTCACTCCCCAAAGAACGGCGCCAGAAAATAGTCTTGATGACCCACAAGTATAGGGGGTGTATCGTAGTATCTTCGATAAGTAAGAATGTCGATCCCAACGAGGAGCAGAAGGTATTGACAAGCAGTTTCGATGAAGGATTCACTGTAAATGCTCACAGACAAGTATTCAGGGGGGTTTGATGTAACAGTTGAATAAAGTACGAGTATGTAAAGTGCGAGAGTAATAATTGCAGCGAGTGGCCCAATCCTTTTTAGCACAAAGGACAAGCCGGTTTGTTTACTTATAATGACTAAACGTTCTCGAGGACACACGGGATTTTAGTCTAGTGCTTTCGCTACATACGGCTAAATAATCTTCATTGTTGTGATAAGTGTTGTGTGGGTGAACCTATGCTAATGTACCGCCCTTCCTAGGACTAATACATACTTGTGATTATACCCCTTGCAAGCATCCGCAACTACAAGAAAGTAATTAAGAATTAAATCTAACCACAGCCTTAAACTCTGAGATCCTGCGATCCCTCCTGCATCGATATACCAACGGGGGTTTAGGTTTCTGTCACTCCGGCAACCCCGCAATTGGCAAACGAGTACAAGATGCATTCCCCTAGGCCCATAAATGGTGAAGTGTCATGTAGTCGACGTTCACATGACACCACTAGAAGAATAACACCACAACTTAAATATCACACCATTGAATATTACTCAACCATAGTTCACTACTAACATTTAGACTTCACCCATGTCCTCAAGAACTAAATGAACTACTCACGAGACATCATACGGAACATGATCAGAGGTGATATGATGATGAATAACAATCTGAACATAAACTTGGTTCAATGGTTTCACTCAATAGCATCAACAACAAGTAGGAATCGATACCGGGAGAGTTTCCCCTATCAAACAATCAAGATCAAACCCAAATTGCTACGGCGGTGGCGGTGTCCAGCGGTGATGACGGCGGTGATGATGATGATGGTGATGGCGATGATGTCCAGCTCGATGACGGTGTCGATGGCGTCGATTTCCCCCTCCCGGAGGGAATTTCCCCGGCGGATTCCTGCCCGCCGGAGAGCTCTTTTCTCTCTGGTGTTCTCCGCCCCGCAGAGGCGGTCAGTAACTCTTCGCGAGGTACCCTCTGTGGCTTAGGTCTTCGGGACGAAGGGTTTGGCGAAGAAAAGGAGGCGAAAAGGGTCGTGGGCCCCCCAGACCATAGGCCGGCGCGGCCAGGGCCTGGGCCGCGCCGCCCTAGGGTGTGGGCCCACCCTGGCTGCTCCTGGCTCCTCCTTCTGGCTTCCTTCGTCATCTTGAAAAATAGGATTTTTGGTATAATTTCCTTCCAGAGTTGATCTTCCGAAATATTGCGTTCTGACGGCGCTTTTTCCAGCAGAATCCTGGCTCCGGTGTTCGATCCTCCAATAATGATGAAACATGCAAAATAGATGAAATAACATAAGTATTGTGTCCCAATATGAAATATATCAATGAATAACAGCAAATTATGATATAAAATAGTGATGCAAATTGGACGTATCAGTCTCCATGCAATATTTTATAAGAGATTTTGGGAACTTTTTGGCGATGATATATCTCAAGAAATTCTACAAGCTTTGAATACAGGGATTATACCGGAAGGTTGGAACGGTACAACTATTGTATTAATTCCAAAGATTGATACTCCGGAGTTGGTGACGCAATTTAGGCCTATAAGCGTATGCAATGTGATTTATAAGATCATATCTAAGATGCTGGCTCTCAGATTGAAGGCTATTCTCCTTGATATCATCTCTCCCATGCAAAGCGCCTTTGTGCCAGGTCGTCTCATAACAGATAATGTTCTGGTGGCCTATGAGAGCATCCATATGATCAAAAATAAAAGAGCTGGTATGAATGGTGCTTGTGCGGTGAAATTGGACATGCATAAGGCATATGATCGTGTTGAGTGGATATTCTTGGAGAACTGTAGGGATTCGTAGCATAGAAAACAAAAAAATTCCTACCGCGAGAACGCAATCCAAGCCAAGATGCAATCTAGAAGACGGGAGCAACGAGGGGATGAACGAGACTAACCCTTAAAGATTCCAAAGCCTACAAGAGGAGGCTCTTGTTGCTGCGGTAGAAGATCACTTGCCGCTTTCAAAAGCGCGTAGAAGATCTTGACGGTGCCACAATCGGGCAGCACCTCCGTACTCGGTCACACGTTCGGTGTTGATGAAGACGACGTCCTTCTCCCTGTTCTAGCGGGCATCGGAAGTAGTAGCTCCTCCTTGAATCCCGGCAGCACGACGGCGTGGTGGTGGTGTTGATGGAGATCTCCGGCGGAGCTTCGCTAAGCGTTTGCGGGAGAGGTGGAGGAGGTGGGCGGCTAGGGTTTGGGAGAGGGGGTGGCCGGCCACTATGGGGTGCGGCCAAGCTATTGGCTTGTGGTGGCCGGCCCCCTCCCCTTGCCCCTCATTATATAGGTGGAACCCCCAAGTGTTGGACTACAAGTCTTCGAATAAGACCCCAACCCAAAACCTTCGATGTGTAGGGAAACCTACCCAAGGTGGGATTCCCACCTCAAGTGGGACTCCCACCCTTCCATGAGGGGGGGGGTGGCCGGCCACCCTTGGTGGAGTCCACCTGGGACTCCACCCCCTAGGGTTGGCCGGCCATGCTAGGTGGAGTCCCTCCGGGACTCCGCCTTCCATAGTGATTTCTTCCAGACTTTTCTAGAACCTTCTAGAACCTTCCATAAATGCACCAGATCATTTTCAAACTTATAAAATGACTTCCTATATATGAATCTTATTCTCCGGACCATTCCGGAACTCCTCGTGATGTCCTGGATCCCATCCGAGACTCCGAACAAAACTTCGAACTCCATTCCATATTCAATATTTACTAATACGACATCAAACTTTAAGTGTGTCACCCTACGGTTCGCGAACTATGTGGACATGGTTGAGAACTCTCTACGACCAATAACCAATAGCGGGATCTGGAGATCCATAATGGCTTCCACATATTCAACGATGACTTAGTGATCGAATGAACCATTCACATACAATACCGATTCCCTTTGTCACGCGATATTTTACTTGTCCGAGGTTTGATCATCGGTATCTCTATACCTTGTTCAACCTCGTCTCCTGACAAGTACTCTTTACTCGTACCGTGGTATGTGGTCTCTTATGAACCATTCATATGCTTGCAAGCTAATATAGACGACATTCCACCGCGAGGGCCCAGAGTATATCTATCCGTCATCGGGATGGACAAATCCCACTGTTGATCCATATGCCTCAACTCATACTTTCCGGATACTTAATCCCACCTTTATAACCACCCATTTACGCAGTGGCGTTTGATGTAATCAAAGTACCTTTCCGGTATAAGTGATTTATATGATCTCATGGTCGAAAGGACTAGGTAACTATGTATCGAAAGCTTATAGCAAATAACTTAATGACGTGATCTTATGCTACGCTTAATTGGGTGTGTCCATTACACCATTCATATAATGACATAACCTTGTTATTAATAATATCCAATGTTCATGATCATGAAACTATGATCATCTATTAAACAACAAGCTAGTTAAGAGGCTTACTAGGGTCTCATTGTTGTTTACATAACACACATGTATCAATGTTTCGGTTAATACAATTATAGCATGGTATATAAACATTTATCATAAACACAAAGATATATAATAACCACTTTTATTATTGCCTCTTGGGCATATCTCCAACAGTCTCCCACTTGCACTAGAGTCAATAATCTAGATTACATTGTAAGGTACCTAACACCCATGTGAAAGGATCGTATGCCGCACCTAGAGGGGGGGGGGGTGAATAGGTGCTAACCAATTTTTAGTTCTTTTTCAATTTAGGCTTGACACAAAGGTAAATTCTCTAGATATGCAACTAAGTGAATTTACCTATATGACAAGATAACCAACTAAGCAAGATATAGCTAAGCAATATAAGAGATAGAATAGGATAGAGGTAACCGAGAGTGGAGCACGCGATGACACGGAGATGATTCCCGTAGTTCCCTTCCTTTGCAAGAAGGTACGTCTACGTTTGGAGGAGTGTGGTTGCTACGAAAGCCAAACCAACAGCCACGAAGGCTTCACTCAGATCTCCGGTGAGCAACGCCATGAAGGCCTAGCCCACTTCCACTAAGGGATTTCCTCGAGGCAGAAACCGGGCCTTTATAAGGTTCTTGGGGCACACATCCACAACTGAATTGGAGGCTCCCAAATCTGTAACAATACAACAATCAACAACAACACATCAACACAAATCAACTAGGGAACCAAATAGGAACACTAGCATGAGATCCCTCAAACAAATGAGGGGGAAATGAAAAACGCTTCGGTGAGGATGTAGATCGGTGTCTTCTCCTTCGAATCTCCAAAGATCAAGAGCTTTGGTTGGGGGAGGAAGGAGATCTTGCAAATCTTGTGTTTCTTGAGGTGGCTCTAATGGAGGTGAAGCTTGGCAGATTTTTTGTGCAATGATTGAGCAAAGGAGGAAGGAAGAAGAAGAGGGGTATAAATACCCCTCCCCAAAATCCAGCCGTTGGGGCTTCCGGGGGGGGCGGATATTCCGGCCTAAGTAAGGGCCGGATAATCCGCCCCCCCCCCCCCGGATAATCCAGCCTCAGGTACAAAACCGGGAGAATGTCCGGCCAAATATCCGGCCTCTATCCAGACTTGCTTTTCTTCAGGTCCTTAGCCATTTTCGAGGGGGCCGGATATTTCGGAAATGTCCGGCCCGGATAATCCGGTCCTAGGACAAAACCGGGACAATATCCGGGCAAATGTCCGGCCCCTATCCAGAAGCATACTGAGCCACAAAACTCAAGTCCTTAGCCGAAAACTGGGGGCCGGATATTTTGGAAATATCCGGCCCGGATTACGAGGCCTGATGATCTTTTTGCTGCTTCATTTTGACAGAACTGACCACATCCAACACACATATAAATGTATCTATATAATCCCTGTACCACTTAGACAAACATTAGTGTATCACATACATTGACATCAAACACACAAAACATAATATGAGAGATGTTCTTTCAATCTCCCCCTTTTTGGTGTTTGATGACAATATACGGATTTGCAAGAGAATCACTATAGAGACAAGCATGATGGCAAAACATAGAGGCACTCCCCCTACATGTGTGCATATAAGTAATTTGCATTTGAATACAAATACACAACACATAGGAGCGAGGTGCCTCAACACAAGAGGTATCCAACATGAGCTCTAACAAGAGACATAGACATATATGAAGTTGAGATAGGATGCTAGAAATCATACCCATGTGTAGATATATAATACGGAGATATAGCATCACACGTAATATAATAGCCTTGATCTCAACATATAGAAATCCGAAAACCATAACAATGTCTCACACCACATAGCACATAGTTTTAAACGGAACACAAGCAAACCAAATAGTTCAAATAAGAGGGAACACAAGCAATAGAAGAATGATAAACGCATATGCTTGTGCCCAAACCATGCAAATCCCCGAGAGTCCTAATAGAACACTTCTCCCCCTTTGGCATCGAGACGCCAAAAAGGGGACAAGCGCGATGCTACTCGCCCCATGGGGATCACTCGGAGGCATCTTCGTCATCGGACTGGAACGCCGCTTCCTCATCTTCATCTTCAGTGTCAGGGGCATCCGGAGAGCGGCGAGTGAGGTTGGACCTTTGAATGCAATCATCAAGATCACTCCACGGAACCTGTGCAGAATGCCACCCACTGTAACCTGGGTGAACTGGAGGCTGAGGCGGGGGTCCTTTGTGGTGACCCGGCATACCACTGCATGGTGTAGTATGCAAGTCTGATATAACACCAATGAAACACCGTTCCACTAGTATTATATCGCTCAGAGTGGTACAACAGAAACATATGCGGGTCCAAGGCATGTCTATAGAATTGCAACATTGACTCTGTTACATAAGATCATCACAGCCTCCTACTTTACAATGAGGTAAAACTGCAAATAAACTCCAGAAGAACCACTCGTAGTCTAGTCTTATCACGAACTCTACTTGTAGAGTATTTAACTAACTCTAGAGGCTATGAATAGATTCTAGCTAAGTAGGAGCTAGGTTTAGGAAGCTAGTTCCTTTCTATTGCTAATCTAGGTATTCTCCTTGTTGGATGTGATATCTGATTCTTCTGACAGGGTCATGTCCCGTGAAGTAGTTGTTGACTCCTCGGTCTCCGAGTTGCACTGTAGATCCTCCTTCAATGCCTCCATATCTAAGCAGGGGATTTAAGAGTGGGATGAGTACGAGCGTACCCAACAAGTTCATTATAGGAAAGAGGTGTTTAATGCACTAGCTACAGCATTAGACCAGAAAGTCTAATACCAATGCAGGTTTTCATAACCATTTCTTCAAAAGGTTGCTTTTATTCAGAAGAACTATGTCCGTCAGCCTTCACCGGTTTACTAGAACTTCATGGAGCTCCTTTCCGGCCGCGTTCGCAGTTCCATATCCTGGAACAGGGAGTGACAGGTCACGGTTCTTTACACTCTGCAGAGGTGTGTTGCTTTACCCATAAGAGATCTTAACCTTGGTGCCAACCAAGCTGCAGGCTTGTCCACACTTCCTATGGTGTGAGGCCCGGTATAAGGTCATAGCCAATCATATTCCTCCGCTACCTCATACACCCAACCGTTGATGCAAACTCCGACCCTGGGTCCTCGCCGGTGCTCTTATACCAATTAAGGACAGCCCCCGACCACGACAACAGTTCAGTTCTCTACCATGAACTCCTCCGCCGGGAGATGCAACCCATCATAGACCGCAGTAACCGTGGGGACTTAAGGCTTCCCCAGCCCACCGCTTGCTCCTCGGGCGACAAGTGTCTACGGTCTCTACCGTGGGGACTTAAGGCTTCCCCAGCCCACCGCTTGCCCCCTTGGAATACAAGTGTCTACGGTAAAGCGCGTCCGTTGATGTACAAGAGGTGGAAATACCATTGACTATTCCGTCCCACTCCAGATCTTATGGTTAACACGGGTATTACGGCACAAGAATCACTGGACGACATTTGTTGTTTAATCCTAGATGGATATAAACCCTTGCAATGGAACCTCCACCATATCAACACAATCCATGGTTCCATTGCCCACCACATAGTCATATTCATAGTTATGAAAGTAGTGGTTTTGGTTTTTATGCAATAGTGATAATCATAGTACTTTGCAAGTAATTTGATAGAAATACTCAAATGACATGAGCAAGTGATGAACTTGCCTTTCTTGACTGCAAGATTATGCAGGCAAGGTCTTCGATACGCAATGACTCCAAATTCTGAAATAGCATTGATATGTCTCCGACGTATCGATAATTTCTTATGTTCCATGCCACATTATTGATGTTATCTACATGTTTTATGCACACTTTATGTCATATTCGTGCATTTTCTGGAACTAACCTATTAACAAGATGCCGAAGTGCCGATTCTTTGTTTTCTGCTGTTTTTGGTTTCAGAAATCCTAGTAAGGAAATATTCTCGGAATTGGACGAAATCAAAGCCCAGGGGCCTATTTTCTCACGAAGCTTCCAGAAGTCCGAAGGAGAGACGAAGAGGGGCCACGGAGGGGCCACACCATAGGGCGGCGCGGCCCCCCCCTTGGCCGCGCCGGCCTGTAGTGTGGGGCCCCCGTGCCGCCTCTTGACCTGCCCTTCCGCCTATAAAAAGTCTCCGTGACGAAACCCCCAGTACCGAGAGCCACGATACGGAAAACCTTCCAGAGACGCCGCCGCCGCCGATCCCATCTCGGGGGATCCAGGAGATCGCCTCCGGCACCCTGCCGGAGAGGGGAATCATCTCCCGGAGGACTCTACGCCGCCATGGTCGCCTCCGGTGTGATGTGTGAGTAGTCTACCCCTGGACTATGGGTCCATAGCAGTAGCTAGATGGTTGTCTTCTCCCCATTGTGCTATCATTGTCGGATCTTGTGAGCTGCCTAACATGATCAAGATCATCTATCTGTAATTCTATATGTTGCGTTTGTTGGGATCCGATGAATAGAGAATACTTGTTATGTTGATTATCAAAGTTATGCTATGTGTTGTTTATGATCTTGCATGCTTTCCGTTACTAGTAGATGCTCTGGCCAAGTAGATGCTTGTAACTCCAAGAGGGAGTACTTATGCTCGATAGTGGGTTCATGCCTGCATTGACACCGGGACAAGTGATGAGAAAGTTCTAAGGTTGTGTTGTGCTGTTGCCACTAGGGATAAAACATTAGTGCTATGTTCAAGGATGTAGTCACTAGTTACATTACGCACCATACTTAATGCAATTGTCTGTTGTTTGCAACTTAATACTGGAGGGGGTTCGGATGATAACCTGAAGGTGGACTTTTTAGGCATAGATGCAGTTGGATGACGGTCTATGTACTTTGTCGTAATGCCCAATTAAATCTCACTATACTCATCATGATATGTATGTGCATGGTCATGCTCTCTTTATTTGTCAATTGCCCAACTGTAATTTGTTCACCCAACATGTTGTTCGTCTTATGGGAGAGACACCTCTAGTGAACTGTGGACCCCGGTCCAATTCTCTTTACTGAAATACAATCTCTTGCAATACTGTTCTCTTTGTTTTCTGCAATCCATCATCTTCCACACAATACGGTTAACTCTTTGTTACAGCAAGCCGGTGAGATTGACAACCTCACGGTTTCGTTGGGGCAAAGTACTTTGGTTGTGTTGTGCAGGTTCCACGTTGGCGCCGGAATCCCTGGTGTTGCGCCGCACTACATCCCGCCGCCATCAACCTTCAACGTGCTTCTTGGCTCCTCCTGGTTCGATAAACCTTGGTTTCTTTCTGAGGGAAAACTTGCTGCTGTGTGCATCATACCTTCCTCTTGGGGTTGCCCAACGAACGTGTGAAATACACGCCATCAAGCTAAATTTCTGGCGCCGTTGCCGGGGAGATCAAGACACGCTGCAAGGGGAGTCTCCACTTCTCAATCTCTTTACTTTGTTTTTGTCTTGCTTAGTTTTATTTACTACTTTGTTTGCTGCACTAAATCAAAATACAAAAAAATTAGTTGCTAGTTTTACTTTATTTGCTATCTTGTTTGCTATATCTAAAACAAAAAAAAATTAGTTTACTTGCATTTACTTTATCTAGTTTGCTTTATTTACTGTTGCTAAAATGGCCAACGCTGAAAATACTAAGTTGTGTGACTTCACAACCACAAATAATAATGATTTCTTATGCACACCTATTGCTCCACCTGCTACTACAGCAGAATTCTTTGAAATTAAACCTGCTTTACTGAATCTTGTTATGCGAGAGCAATTTTCTGGTGTTAGTTCTGATGATGCTGCTGCCCATCTTAATAATTTTGTTGAATTATGTGAAATGCAAAAATATAAAGATGTAGATGGTGATATTATTAAACTAAAATTGTTCCCTTTCTCATTAAGAGGAAGAGCTAAAGATTGGTTGCTATCTCTGCCTAAGAATAGTATTGATTCATGGACTAAATGCAAGGATGCTTTTATTGGTAGATATTATCCCCCTGCTAAAATTATATCTTTGAGGAGTAGCATAATGAATTTTAAACAATTAGATACTGAACATGTTGCTCAAGCTTGGGAAAGAATGAAATCTCTGGTTAAAAATTGCCCAACCCATGGACTGACTACTTGGATGATCATCCAAACCTTCTATGCAGGACTAAATTTTTCTTCACGGAATTTATTGGATTCAGCTGCTGGAGGTACCTTTATGTCCATCACTCTTGGTGAAGCAACAAAGCTTCTTGATAATATGATGATCAACTACTCTGAATGGCACACGGAAAGGGCTCCACAAGGTAAGAAGGTAAATTCTGTCGAAGAAACCTCTTCCTTGAGTGATAAGATTGATGCTATTATGTCTATGCTTGTGAATGATAGGACTAATATTGATCCTAATAATGTTCCGTTAGCTTCATTGGTTGCACAAGAAGAACATGTTGATGTAAACTTCATTAAAAATAATAATTTCAATAACAATGCTTACCGGAACAATTCTAGTAACAACTATAGGCCATATCCTTATAATAATGGCAACGGCTATGGTAATTCTTATGGTAATTCTTACAACAATAATAGGAATTCACCCCCTGGACTTGAAGCCATGCTTAAAGAATTTATTAGTACACAAACTGCTTTTAACAAATCTGTTGAAGAAAAGCTTGGGAAAATTGATATACTTGCTTCTAAAGTCGATAGTCTTGTCATTGATGTTGATCTTTTGAAATCAAAAGTTTTGCCTAATGAGAATCATCATAATAAAATTACTACTACAGCAAATGCCATTCAAGTTAGAATTAATGAGAATATAAGATTAATGGCTGAACTGCGTGCTAGGTGGGATAGAGAAGAAAATGAAAAACTAGCTAAAGAAAAGAATATAGCTAAAGTTTGGACTATTACCACCACTAGTAATGCTAATGCTACACATGTTGCTGCACCTCCCACTAATACTAATAAAAGAATTGGTGTTAGCAATGTTTCCACTTCTAATGCAAAGCGCGAAAAACTGCCTAAAACTGCTAAAACTGCTGAAACTGCCTGTGATAAAGCTGCTGAAATTTTTTCCAACATTGGGGATGATGATCCCATTGCTTTAGATTATAATGGTTTGAATTTTGATGATTGCCACATCTCTGAAGTTATAAAGTTCTTGCAAAAACTTGCTAAAAGTCCTAATGCTAGTGCTATAAATTTGGCTTTTACACATCATATTACAAATGCTCTTATAAAAGCTAGAGAAGAGAAACTAGAGCGTGAAGCCTCTATTCCTAAAAAGTTAGAGGATGGTTGGGAGCCCATCATTAAGATGAAGATTAAAGATTTTGATTGTAATGCTTTATGTGATCTTGGTGCAAGTATTTGTTATGCCTAAGAAAATTTATAATATGCTTGACTTGCCACCGCTGAAAAATTGTTATTTGGATGTTAATCTTGCTGATCATTCTACAAAGAAACCTTTGGGGAAAGTTGATAATGTTCGCATTACCGTTAACAATAACCTTGTTCCCGTTGATTTTGTTGTCTTGGATATTGAATGCAATGCATCTTGTCCCATTATATTGGGAAGACCTTTTCTTCGAACTGTTGGTGCTATTATTGATATGAAGGAAGGTAATATAAAATATCAATTTCCTCTCAAGAAAGGTATGGAACACTTCCCTAGAAAGAGGATGAAGGTACCTTTTGACTCTATTATGAGAACAAATTATGATGTTGACACTTCGTCTCTTGATAATACTTGATACACACTTTCTGCGCCTAGCTGAAAGGCGTTAAAGAAAAGCGCTTATGGGAGACAACCCATGTTTTTACCTACAGTACTTTGTTTTTATTTTGTGTCTTGGAAGTTGTTTACTACTGTAGCAATCTCTCCTTATCTTAGTTTTGTGTTTTGTTGTGCCAAGTTAAGCCGTTGATAGAAAAGTAAGTACTAGATTTGGATTACTGCACAGTTCCAGATTTCTTTGCTGTCACGAATCTGGGTCCACCTCCCTGTAGGTAGCTCAGAAAATTAAGCCAATTTACGTGCATGATCCTCAGATATGTACGCAACTTTCATTCAATTTGAGCATTTTCATTTGAGCAAGTCTGGTGCCATTTTAAAATTCGTCAATACGAACTGTTCTGTTTTGACAGATTCTGCCTTTTATTTCGCATTGCCTCTTTCGCTATGTTGGATGAATTTCTTTGATCCATTAATATCCAGTAGCATTATGCAATGTCCAGAAGTGTTAAGAATGATTGTGTTACCTCTGAATATGTCAATTTATATTATGCACTAACCCTCTAATGAGTTGTTTCGAGTTTGGTGTGGAGGAAGTTTTCAAGGATCAAGAGAGGAGTATGATGCAACATGATCAAGGAGAGTGAAAGCTCTAAGCTTGGGGATGCACCCGGTGGTTCACCCCTGCATATATCAAGAAGACTCAAGCGTCTAAGCTTGGGGATACCCAAGGCATCCCCTTCTTCATCGACAACATTATCAGGTTCCTCCCCTGAAACTATATTTTTATTCCATCACATCTTATGTGCTTTTTCTTGGAGCGTCGGTTTGTTTTTGTTTTTTGTTTTGTTTGAATAAAATGGATCCTAGCATTCACTTTATGGGAGAGAGACACGCTCCGCTGTAGCATATGGACAAGTATGTCCTTGGTTTCTACTCATAGTATTCATGGCGAAGTTTCTCCTTCGTTAAATTGTTATATGGTTGGAATTGGAAAATGATACATGTAGTAATTGCTATAAATGTCTTGGGTAATGTGATACTTGGCAATTGTTGTGCTCATGATTAAGCTCTTGCATCATATGCTTTGCACCCATTAATGAAGAAATACATAGAGCATGCTAAAATTTGGTTTGCATATTTGGTTTCTCTAAGGTCTAGATAATTTCTAGTATTGAGTTTGAACAACAAGGAAGACGGTGTAGAGTCTTATAATGTTTTCAATATGTCTTTTATGTGAGTTTTGCTGCACCGGTTCATCCTTGTGTTTGTTTCAAATAAGCCTTGCTAGCCTAAACCTTGTATCGAGAGGGAATACTTCTCATGCATCCAAAATACTTGAGCCAACCACTATGCCATTTGTGTCCACCATACCTACCTATACTACATGGTATTTTCCCGCCATTCCAAAGTAAATTGCTTGAGTGCTACCTTTAAAATTCCATCATTCACCTTTGCAATATATAGCTCATGGGACAAATAGCTTAAAAACTATTGTGGTATTGAATATGTAATTATGCACTTTATCTCTTATTAAGTTGCTTGTTGTGCGATAACCATGTTCACTGGGACGCCATCAACTTTTCATTGTTGAATTTCATGTGAGTTGCTATGCATGTTCGTCTTGTCTGAAGTAAGAGAGATCTACCACCATATGGTTAAGCATGCATATGTTAGAGAAGAACATTGGGCCGCTAACTAAAGCCATGATCCATGGTGG
The DNA here is from genome assembly GCF_019359855.2 of Lolium perenne. Taxonomy (NCBI): domain Eukaryota; kingdom Viridiplantae; phylum Streptophyta; class Magnoliopsida; order Poales; family Poaceae; genus Lolium; species Lolium perenne. The sequence continues at coordinate 80,826,692 of NC_067244.2, read as the reverse complement.
AAGTTTCAGTTTTGGACAACAATCCTCAAATCTCAAATGAGAAAATTATTAATTGTTGGTATATGCTTATGCATAAAAGAGGAGTCCATTATCTGTTGTCTATGTTGTCCCGGTATGGATGTCTAAGTTGAAGAATAATCAATAGCGAGAAATCCAATGCGAGCTTTCTCCTTAGACCTTTGTACAAAGCGGCATAGAGGTACCCCTTTGTGACACTTGGTAAAAACAATGCATTGTGATGACCCGGTAGTCCAAGCTAATTAGGACAAGGTGCGGGCACTATTAGTACACTATGCATGAGGCTTGCAACTTATAAGATATAATTTACATGATGCATATGCTTTATTACTACCGTTGACAAAATTGTTTCATGTTTTCAAAATCAAAGCTCTAGCACAAATATAGCAATCGATGCTTTTCCTCTATGGAGGACCATTCTTTTACTTTCAATGTTGAGTCGGTTCACCTATTTCTCTCCACCTCAAGAAGCAAACACTTGTGTGAACTGTGCATTGATTCCTACATATTTGCTTATTGCACTTATTATATTACTCTATGTTGACAATATCCATGAGATATACATGTTACAAGTTGAAAGCAACCGCTGAAACTTAATCTTCTTTTGTGTTGCTTCAATGCCTTTACTTTGAATTATTGCTTTATGAGTTAACTCTTATGCAAGACTTATTGATGCTTGTCTTGAAGTGCTATTCATGAAAAGTCTTTGCTATATGATTCACTTGTTTACTCATGTCATATACATTGTTTCGATAGCTGCATTCACTACATATGCTTTACAAATAGTATGATCAAGATTATGATGGCATGTCACTCCGTAAATTATACGTGTTATCGTTTTACCTGCTCGGGACGAGCAGTAGCGATGCTTGGGGAGGCTGATTCGTCTCCGACGTATCGATAATTTCTTATGTTCCATGCCACATTATTGATGTTATCTACATGTTTTATGCACACTTTATGTCATTTTCGTGCATTTCCTGGAACTAACCTATAAACAAGATGCCGTAGGGCCGATTCTTGTTTTCTGCTGTTTTTGGTTTCAGAAATCCTAGTAAGGAAATATTCTCGGAATTGGACGAAATCAAAGCCCGGGGGCCTATTTTCTCACGAAGCTTCCAAGTCCGAAGGAGAGACGAAGAGGGGCCACGGAGGGGCCACACCATAGGCGGCGCGGCCCCCCTTGGCCGCGCCGGCCTGTAGTGTGGGGCCCCGTGCCGCCTCTTGACCTGCCCTTCCGCCTATAAAAAGTCTCCGTGACGAAACCCCCGATGCGAGAGCCACGATACGGAAAACCTTCCGCAGACGCCGCCGCCGCCGATCCCATCTCGGGGATCCAGAGATCGCCTCCGGCACCCTGCCGGAGAGGGGAATCATCTCCCGGAGGACTCTACGCCGCCATGGTCGCCTCCGGTGTGATGTGTGAGTAGTCTACCCCTGGACTATGGGTCCATAGCAGTAGCTAGATGGTTGTCTTCTCCCCGTTGTGCTATCATTGTCGGATCTTGTGAGCTGCCTAACATGATCAAGATCATCTATCTGTAATTCTATATGTTGCGTTTGTTGGGATCCGATGAATAGAGAATACTTGTTATGTTGATTATCAAAGTTATGCTATGTGTTGTTTATGATCTTGCATGCTTTCCGTTACTAGTAGATGCTCGCCAAGTAGATGCTTGTAACTCCAAGAGCGAGGACTTATGCTCGATAGTGGGTTCATGCCCGCATTGACACAGGACAAGTGATGTAAAGTTCTAAGGTTGTGTTGTGCTGTTGCCACTAGGGATAAAACATTAGTGCTATGTTCAAGGATGTAGTCACTAGTTACATTACGCACCATACTTAATGCAATTGTCTGTTGTTTGCAACTTAATACTGGAGGGGGTTCGGATGATAACCTGAAGGTGGACTTTTTAGGCATAGATGCAGTTGGATGACAGTCTATGTACTTTGTCGTAATGCCCAATTAAATCTCACTATACTCATCATGATATGTATGTGCATGGTCATGCTCTCTTTATTTGTCAATTGCCCAACTGTAATTTGTTCACCCAACATGCTGTTCGTCTTATGGGAGAGACACCTCTAGTGAACTGTGGACCCCGGTCCAATTCTCTTTACTGAAATACAATCTCTTGCAATCTTGTTCTACTGTTTTCTGCAAACAATCATCTTCCACACAATACGGTTAACTCTTTGTTACAGCAAGCCGGTGAGATTGACAACCTCACTGTTTCGTTGGGGCAAAGTACTTTGGTTGTGTTGTGCAGGTTCCACGTTGGCGCCGGAATCCCTGGTGTTGCGCCGCACTACATCCCGCCGCCATCAACCTTCAACGTGCTTCTTGGCTCCTCCTGGTTCGATAAACCTTGGTTTCTTTCTGAGGGAAAACTTGCTGCTGTGCGCATCAGACCTTCCTCTTGGGGTTGCCCAACGAACGTGTGAAATACACGCCATCAAGCATCATCGTCCGGTAAGGACGATGTTTAAAAGATTGGCAAGGATGCAATAATGCATAAGAATGAGATGCAATCGCTCTAAGCGTGACCTAACCCCGATGAATTAGGATCAGTGAGTTGTAATGATTGGTTTAGGGTGTGTTGTACTTTTAGAGTGATTCGCATACAAGGTTCTTATTCAGGTGTGATTTACTTGGTATCATAAACATGTGATGCAATATATCATAATAATAGCATTAATAGCACACAACAATAAGATTTGGTGTAATCCTAACATGTAATGAATAGTGATTGGTTTTAGCACTATATGGCATGGTTAATGATTAATTATCATATATTTCAAAAGAGTAACTTTTGAAGAACATGTTCTATGATAAAGAACAAGTATGATAATTAGGGTTGTGAAGTTATATGGTGTTCTATGGTTCTAATTGGTTTCTGGAGTAAGTAGTAGATGGATCCAAACAAGGTTGGATTCATCAACACCCAGAGCATGCAAGGTTGAGTTAAGCCTAGGCATCTAGATCAATTTATTATAAATAGTTGCTATCAAGGTTGGTTTACCTTGTTGATGATAGCTGGCTATGGGCTATAGGTTCTATTAGGCAGGATTGATGATGATTCCTTATTTTCTTCAAAAGAGTAACTTTTGAAGAACATACTTCTTAAATAATAAGAAGTATTACAATTAAGGTTGAGGTTGTCTTGTATTAGCCATTGGATCTCTAAGTAGAGAATAGTTGGTTCCTAAATAGGATGGTTCATAAGTATCTCACACTAGTAGGGTTTAGTGGAACAGGATTATGTAAAGTAAAATAGTAGGTATGGTTGCTGTTAGGGTTCATCACAATGGTGTGATGCTGAATAGGAATGAATAAGGATGATGGCTTTGGTAATAGGATCTAGGGTTTATACTTGGTTAACCCTACTTAAATATCTAGGTTGGATAAGTACTAGGTTTGATTAAGATAAGCACATGGGATGGTAATTAGTAGTGTTAGGGTCCCCATATTTTATGTGGATTTGAGTAGGCATTGAGTTGCTAAAGATGAATCTATGATTACTAATGTAGTAACATGATTACATGTTACTTAGGGTTTAGGTTTGGGAATAATTTAGGGTTCATATGAAGTAGTGGAGCTAAGGTTCCTAATTGAATCAGGGTTTTAGGGTTACGCATGAAATGATGACTTCCTAGTTTTCTACCATATGGAACTAGGGTTTCTTAATTACCATATAATTCTATGATTAATAACTTCAATTTAAAGTTGAAGTTATTAATAATTTTGAAATAAAAATAATATTGAATTTGGCATTTTATTATATTTAAACAATTAATAATCAAGATAATTATTAATCAGGGTTTAATTTCTATTAATAAAGATTTAATAAGTTCCAAATAAAGAAAATTAGTTTTAATGTTTTCTATATTTACTTCACTGGTTTTTATTTATTTTATACCTTTTTCCTAATTATTGAATTTTAATTGAATTTAAAATTAAAGGCTTAAATAACAAGTATTAAATAATTAAATTTTTATTAAAAATAAAAATTTCATTTTATATTTTTATTGGATAGGATTTATCTTTATAAGAATTTTAATATGTTATATTTATTTTTCTGAGCTATATTGGATTTTCTACAATTTATCAAAGTTTCAGCAATTATTGGATTTTGAAATAAAACAAAGGAAATGCTAATTGCACCCGGCCAGACTACCCGCAGGGACACTGACCGGTGGGCCTCTGGCCACGTCATCTGCCACGCGAGCTTGACTGGGTCAAAATTGAAGAAATGGCGCTGTAGCTCTCTGCCGGCGGGAATTTGACGACGGCGCCGCCGATCCTGGGCTCGCGCGGATGGATTATTAGCACCACTCGAACCAGAACGCCACGACGAGCCTAATGATACTAGCGCCGCTCAAAAAAGGTTGCCGGAGCTCGCTCGCCGGCGAGGCCGAGCGGCAAAGCTCACGGATACATGGCGCGACGGCGATGCAGAGCACAAAGGAGAGGGCTAAGATGCTCTAGACGATCAGTAGCTCACCAGGAGCTCGTAGAGCGTGTTGGCAAGGCCTGGGGTGGCCTGAGTCGCCGGCGACGACGGTAACCGGCGTCGGGGAAGACGATGTCGTTGGCGATGCTACGCATCGCCTCGCCTCAATTCCTTTTGCAGGATGATCAAGTCGAAGACGGCGAACACAGTGGTGGCCACGGCGAGGCTCGGGGTCTCCCCAATCGACGGCGATAGCCGGAGACTGTACGGCTAGGGTTTCGGGTTGAGCGGAAATTGAGCAGAGAGAGAGGAAAGAACTCGGCCTGGGTTCGTCGTAGGGTTTTTATAGGGTTCCAGGGTATGCCTCGTCATGCTCTCGGACGAGGAGGGGTCGACAGCGGCGTTGCGAAGACGACCACGGCGCCTCGCTGGCCTCCATGCGAGGAAGAGATGAGGACGAAGCCCCTCTCGGTGATATTTTACCAAGAGGTATGGTGGGCTGGGCCGATGGTTGGGCCTGTCTTTGGTGATGACCTGGGCCGAGCGTTGAGGCTGCCGGGCCACTTGTCGGGCTGCGACGGCCGGTAAGTCCTTTTTTATTTCCGCTTCTATTTCTTGTTTTGAATTCTGTTTTGAATTCATATTTGAATTATTTTTCTGTTTTGCGATCTTGCTCATTTCATTCATACAAGGATTATTTCAGAGTGCTGCAGAAGTCTTTAGTAGCGTATTAGCAAATTTAAAATGACATTATAACATTGGTTTATTAATTAGTATTGGTAATTGGATTAAATTTCCATTTAGGTATGAATTTATGTGTTCTTTATAATTCCTTTTGCTTCTTGGTTATATGACTCTTCTAAATTATTAGAGTGGATAACTTCTATTCAATGCATCTTTAAGATCATTATGAGGTCTTGGTTTCTTATTTGAGAGTGTTGCCCATATGCATATAATTTTATGTGAGCACTTGCTTATTAAGGTCTTGTAGGTTTTGATTATAACCACATTTCAAAAGTGGCACTAGGATTATATTTAAATAGCACCTTGAAATACCTAAGGTAGATACTACTCTTATTATGGGTTGGTCTTAATTAAGTGGTTGATCACCACCATGGTTCTAATCAAATGGTGTAGCACTAGATTATTCTTAAGTTCCAGAATTAAGCATGAGCTTTAATTAGTGAACAATTCTAGGGTTATGAATATACTTTCCTAATGGCACATGGTTTAGAATTTGATTGTGTCTTAGGTTTTAGTTGTGATTACCCAAGTGACACACAAGCTAGGTTTAAGTCATAATTCTAGGTTATAGATATGGGTGACACCATATTGTATGTGCTAGGGTTTAATTTCCCCTAACCATGATAAGGTGGGTACTTACTTAATAGTTGAGGTTCTCCTTTAGTTACTAAGGACTTGAGAGTTAGTTTTGTCTTCTCCTAATTAACTTCTATTACTATTCTCAATTTATCATTAAAGTAACTAAAGTGGTTATGGTTCTTTTTATAGTTAACTTTGGTTATATGGATGATTTGTTTCTCACCATATAAAGTATGGAGTTTGACTCTAAGATTTTCTTAGGTTCTTTAGTTGAGGAATAAATGGAATATAGATGTGATAGGGTTCTACTTATGACCACCAAGTGATTCACAAGTGAAGGTTAGGATATGATGTTGTTGCATTTGATATTAGGTTATCTCACCACTCCAAGAGGAAATGGTTTACAACCTAATACTTTAGCTCAATGTTTGTCCTTTATTCTTAATTAGGTAAAGCTAGGATTGATATGAATGCTCTCTCTCATTTGGGAAGGACTTCAATTCTAACCTAAGGTTATTCTCCAAAGATAATGATGTAGTCACCAATATCTATGGTTAACATAAATGGGTTCTCTCTCTAGGAAAGGTATTGAATAATATCCTAGGGTTCCTCTTAAGGATGATGATTTGATCATATGGATATTTATATCCAAGGTTTGCCTCTAGGTTTGTCATTGCTTCCATAATAAATGAAATAGAACTCTCACCTCTCTAGGTTTGATGTATAATAATATGGAATAGAGAAAGATATATTTCTAGAGTTGATCTCCTTGTTATGTTTCCAGGAATAAAGTAGAATGAATACCATGAGGTTCATGGTAGGATCAAGGATTAGTTTAAGAAATGGAAAAGATAAGTGAAGAATAGTTTCTCCAATTAATGTTACTTGATTTCCAATTAAATGGATGTTCATATGTTATGGCAAGGAATATCTTGTTGTGATCTTTAATAAGATCAAGTAGTTGATCATTGAGTAAAGTGATATTGTGTTGATTATTAGTTCTATTTGATCTAACCCTTTAGATCAAATCATCTCTACTCAAAACAAGGTTTTGACAAAGTCACTTTGAGATTTATAGCGCTTGACTTGATGTGCTACTTCAATTCCGCCAAGGTCAAGTGAAACTTCAGTTACTGTGACTGTTTTACTTTAAAGCGCGAAAATTCCCCAGATTTTCTATGCATGAATGCAATGCACACATCTGTTTCCTTTATTTTTGTAACCCCATTACCTGGGATATTACAGTCTCTACCCCTTAAACTAAACTTCGTCCTCGAAGTTTGATCTCTCTCACATTTCCGGAGTGTGAATCTGACTTGTGCAGACTATATTTTTTCTCGAACTCCGTATTGATCTTGTTGGATATATTTGAATATATCCCTTGTCCAGATTCTTCCTGGAATCCATTAGTGCCTGTCTCTGAACCATGGCTTCTACTGCAATTCCATGATTTCTTTCAATACCATAATCTTGTTTCATTTCCCATTGAAGATTCAATGATTGGAACTTATTCTGATGCTGCTAGTCTTAACTGATGACTAGTTGATAACATACTCCTATTTGGTAATTAGGTCTTTGTTTTCCCTTACTACCAAAAGTGCAATAATGGTACTTGGTAAGGTACTCATCATAGAATTGGCCTTGATGGTTTATTTCCCTAAGAATGGATTAGACTCATTTAGTCCATCCAATCATGGTTTATAGTTGATACCTATAACTATTTTGGGTTATTTAGGTTCCATGAAAGGAATCCTTCTATTAGTATTTGATTTTGGTATGGTCAATCTTCTTCAGTCTTTGGCCATCTTGAGCTTTATTGAGCCTGTTGGATTTTCCTCGTCCAACTTCTTTATGCTTGACTTACTTTAACTTTAGTTCTTCTGAGTAAATACTACTCACTTTCTCAAGTTATAGTCATCTTCTTACTTCCTCGAGGTATAAACCTCGGCTTCTGGTGTGACATCCTCCTGAAAGTAGTGTTCGATAATCTTATGAAAATAAGATTGAACCTTCTCTCAGTTCAGACCTTCATCAACTATCTTGCTCAAAGTATTGATTCATTTTGGATCCAACTGATCCCTCGCTCTCCCCCTTAGGGATGTCCTAATGGTTGATAAGCTTATCTTCCCCAACCAACTAGCTCCTAGGTTAGGCTATATGCCTTTTCCTGGGCTTTCTATTGTACTTTTATAGGGTATCCTATTGGGATTGATTGTGTACCCACATGGCTGTGAATATCAGTATGATATGTTAGTTGGTTATGCAACTATGGTTATTCCAACTTTACACAGGACAAGTGTGTTGCCCATGGAAGCTTGAGCAATTTAAAGATATTATTCTGCAACTAATATTGTGCTACATGAAGAAGTTGTGTTCAACAAACTAATTGGGTCGGAATAAGTATGGTTAAAGTCCTATGCATCCGTCCTTGTGCTCCATCCACTTCCTTTTTCGAACTTCTTAGATGATGAGCTCCCCCGGTGATTTGAAAATTGGTTCATTGCTTCATTTGATCTTCGTACCAGCTATGGATCCAGGCATTCTGATTTCATATGACCTAGTTGTCCACATCCAAAATAGGTAATATCCTGTTGCGTGCAGTCCTTGGCGTAGTGACCTTTTCTTGCACAGTTATGGCATCGAACTCGACTATAAAACGGTGTGATTGTCTCATCTCTAGTTTGGAAATTCATCTCTGACTGAGTTTGTTGTATCTGAATTGGTTGTGGTTCCAACCTTGCCTTCCGTTTTCTTTCATTCTGCACTTCTTCATAATCATTCTCCAAAGTAATTGCAGTATCCACTAGCTCGTGGAACCTTGTGCATTTGGTTAGATTCAACTGCATTTTCAGAAATGGATTCATCCCTTTTAAGAACCTTTTTATCCTTTTCTCCTCTGTGTTCACATCCTCTGCTGCATAACGTGATAAACGATCAAACTCTCCTAGATATTTCCATACCGACAAGTCATTCTGCTTCAAGGTCTCGAAGTCTTTTCTCTTTAGCTCCATGATACTTTCAGGAACCTGAGCTTCTCGGAACTTCTTCTTAAACTCGTCCCACGTGAAAACATGTCCCGAAGGTTGAATTAGAATCACGTTATCCCACCATGACGCTGCTAGTCCTGATAGTAGATAGGTGGCATATCTAACCTTCTCTTCATCATTACACTGAACTGTCTTTAATTTCCGCTCAGTGTCCCTCAACCAATCATCCGCATCCATAGGTTCTGGTGCGGTAGCAAAAGTCAGTGGATTGGTTTGTAGGAATTCCGTAAGACTCACTCCTTTTGGCCCTCCATTTCTGATACCTCCATTATTCTCACGTATCAAACGACTGAAAAACTCATTTTGTAGTGCTAAGTTTGCTGCTCTATCCTCAGCCATCCTTTCCATGTGCTCAAAGAATTCTTGCTCAACCAGGACAGGGGTTGATGTTGACGATCTAGTGGCGGAGAATGCCTCTTCCATCCGCTTAGCTTCTCTTTCCTGATCTTCTTTTGCCTCCCTCTCTTCATGAGTCGTTACTATTTCCTCAGTTGGTTGGTAACTCGTCTCTCCCTCACGCGATCCCATTTACCCTCTAGACCTGTAACATCAAGAAAGAACTCAATGATGCAACATGCATTTGCACACCAAGGTCAAACTTCATGCACAGATCTAGTCAATCAATGAAAATCCAATAAAATCCAAGAAGATTCAGCTTTGTGCTTATAATACAAATCATCATAGGCCTGAATAAAATAGTTGAGTAAGACATCTCTAAACATCAGGCTCTGATGTGTAGTATATAACACCACATAAGATAGGTTTAAATCGTGATACTTAGCACGAATATATGGGATTCTACTATTTGTCTCACCCTTTACCTTAATTGCACATTTGCAATGAGATAAACTTGAAACAAAATGGTCTAGGATAGTTAAGGTTAACCTAATTTTCTTTGGAAGTATTAATTTAGCTTCCCTTTTTGTTGAGGAATACCTCACATGATATCTTTAGGTTCCAACATCGTCACTCTAAACACATAACTATGGAAATATAACTCTTATACTTCCATGTGTTCTTACCATGTAACTAGGGTTCTGATGTACTTGACACAGTTCCCATGGTTTTGGAACACAAATCTTGCTCTGTTGTTGAAGACCTGACTTATTATTGTACTCCTCCTAAGTATTTATGATGATTTAGTCCATCACATAACGATTCTCAGGTGAATCATATATGATTAACAACTCTACCATGTAAGTAAACATATTTTATCCATATCTCTCTTCCTTACCTCCCATGATTGACTCATCAGGGTCTATACTACTTTATCTAACTTATATTTACCACTTACTATCAATTATTTCACAAGTTGGGATAGATTTTACTTACCCATTACTTGTCAGATTATACCTGCTAATAGGATATTTTTCTTATACACATATCGTCATTACTTGACATCACTCCTATTATAGGTCTGGATAATTCTTACTTAACCATAACAAGTGTTGGTATACATCTTCCAATAGGATATCTTCCTTATGGTTGTATCCTCTCTTTGGACTACCATGTATTGTATACCAACTGTGATCTACCCATCTATTGTTTAGGAACTTAATTAGGTACTACATGTTTGGGATTAGCTGACTAACTTTACTTTATCTTGGTAAGTTAGGTAAGAAATGTTGACTCAAGTGTGTCAGGATTATTCTCAAGTGAATATCCATCTCCAGTCATAAGAAGTATTTGGTTTACCTAGGACAACTTCCTATAGACACTACCAATCCTATAGGTCTCATTTAAAGGGTTTTAATCCTAGGGTCAAAGCATTTGCTCTGATACCAACTGTGATGACCCGGCATACCACTGCATGGTGTAGTATGCAAGTCTGATATAACACCAATGAAACACCGTTCCACTAGTATTATATCGCTCAGAGTGGTACAACAGAAACATATGCGGGTCCAAGGCATGTCTATAGAATTACAACATTGACTCTGTTACATAAGATCATCACAGCCTCCTACTTTACAATGAGGTAAAATTGCAAATAAACTCCAGAAGAACGACTCGTAGTCTAGTCTTATCACGAACTCTACTTGTAGAGTATTTAACTAACTCTATAGGCTATGAATAGATTCTAGCTAAGTAGGAGCTAGGTTTAGGAAGCTAGTTCCTTTCTATTGCTAATCTAGGTATTCTCCTTGTTGGATGTGATATCTGATTCTTCTGACAGGGTCATGTCCCGTGAAGTAGTTGTTGACTCCTCGGTCTCCGAGTTGCACTGTAGATCCTCCTTCAATGCCTCCATATCTAAGCAGGGGATTTAAGAGTGGGATGAGTACGAGCGTACTCAACAAGTTCATTATAGGAAAGAGGTGTTTAATGCACTAGCTACAGCATTAAACCAGAAAGTCTAATACCAATGCAGGTTTTCATAACCATTTCTTCAAAAGGTTGCTTTTATTCAGAAGAACTATGTCCGTCAGCCTTCACCGGTTTACTAGAACTTCATGGAGCTCCTTTCCGGCCGCGTTCGCAGCCTCCATATCCCGAACAGGGAGTGACAGGTCACGGTTCTTTACACTCTGCAGAGGTGTGTTGCTTTACCCATAAGAGATCTTAACCTTGGTGCCAACCAAGCTGCAGGCTTGTCCACACTTCCTATGGTGTGAGGCCCGGTATAAGGTCATAGCCAATCATATTCCTCCGCTACCTCATACACCCACCCGTTGATGCAAACTCCGACCCTGGGTCCTCACCGGTGCTCTTATACCAATTAAGGATGGCCCCCGACCACGACAACAGTTCAGGTCTCTACCATGAACTCCTCCGCCGGGAGATGCAACCCATCATAGACCGCAATAACCGTGGGGACTTAAGGCTTCCCCAGCCCACCGCTTGCTCCTCGGGCGACAAGTGTCTACGGTCTCTACCGTGGGGACTTAAGGCTTCCCCAGCCCACCGCTTGCCCCCTTGGAATACAAGTGTCTACGGTAAAGCGCGTCCGTTGATGTACAAGAGGTGGAAATACCATTGACTATTCCGTCCCACTCCAGATCTTATGGTTAACACGGGTATTACGGCACAAGAATCACTGGACGACATTTGTTGTTTAATCCTAGATGGATATAAACCCTTGCAATGGAACCTCCACCATATCAACACAATCCATGGTTCCATTGCCCACCACATAGTCATATTCATAGTTATGAAAGTAGTGGTTTTGGTTTTTATGCAATAGTGATAATCATAGTACTTTGCAAGTAATTTGATAGAAATACTCAAATGACATGAGCAAGTGATGAACTTGCCTTTCTTGACTGCAAGATTATGCAGGCAAGGTCTTCGATACGCAATAACTCCAAATTCTGAAATAGCATCATCGTCCGGTAAGGACGATGTTTAAAACATTGGCAAGGATGCAATAATGCATAAGAATGAGATGCAATCGCTCTAAGCGTGTCCTAACCCCGATGAATTAGGATCAGTGAGTTGTAATGATTGGTTTAGGGTGTGTTGTACTTTTAGAGTGATTCACATACAAGGTTCTTATTCAGGTGTGATTTACTTGGTATCATAAACATGTGATGCAATATATCATAATAATAGCATTAATAGCACACAACAATAAGATTTGGTGTAATCCTAACATGTAATGAATAGTGATTGGTTTTAGCACTATATGGCATGGTTAATGATTAATTATCATATATTTCAAAAGAGTAACTTTTGAAGAACATGTTCTATGATAAAGAACAAGTATGATAATTAGGGTTGTGAAGTTATATGGTGTTCTATGGTTCTAATTGGTTTCTGGAGTAAGTAGTAGATGGATCCAAACAAGGTTGGATTCATCAACACCCAGAGCATGCAAGGTTGAGTTAAGCCTAGGCATCTAGATCAATTTATTATAAATAGTTGCTATCAAGGTTGGTTTACCTTGTTGATGATAGCTGGCTATGGGCTATAGGTTCTATTAGGCAGGATTGATGATGATTCCTTATTTTCTTCAAAAGAGTAACTTTTGAAGAACATACTTCTTAAATAATAAGAAGTATTACAATTAAGGTTGAGGTTGTCTTGTATTAGCCATTGGATCTCTAAGTAGAGAATAGTTGGTTCCTAAATAGGATGGTTCATAAGTATCTCACACTAGTAGGGTTTAGTGGAACAGGATTATGTAAAGTAAAATAGTAGGTATGGTTGCTGTTAGGGTTCATCACAATGGTGTGATGCTGAATAGGAATGAATAAGGATGATGGCTTTGGTAATAGGATCTAGGGTTTATACTTGGTTAACCCTACTTAAATATCTAGGTTGGATAAGTACTAGGTTTGATTAAGATAAGCACATGGGATGGTAATTAGTAGTGTTAGGGTCCCCATATTTTATGTGGATTTGAGTAGGCATTGAGTTGCTAAAGATGAATCTATGATTACTAATGTAGTAACATGATTACATGTTACTTAGGGTTTAGGTTTGGGAATAATTTAGGGTTCATATGAAGTAGTGGAGCTAAGGTTCCTAATTGAATCAGGGTTTTAGGGTTACGCATGAAATGATGACTTCCTAGTTTTCTACCATATGGAACTAGGGTTTCTTAATTACCATATAATTCTATGATTAATAACTTCAATTTAAAGTTGAAGTTATTAATAATTTTGAAATAAAAATAATATTGAATTTGGCATTTTATTATATTTAAACAATTAATAATCAAGATAATTATTAATCAGGGTTTAATTCCTATTAATAAAGATTTAATAAGTTCCAAATAAAGAAAATTAGTTTTAATGTTTTCTATATTTACTTCACTGGTTTTTATTTATTTTATACCTTTTTCCTAATTATTGAATTTTAATTGAATTTAAAATTAAAGGCTTAAATAACAAGTATTAAATAATTAAATTTTTATTAAAAATAAAAATTTCATTTTATATTTTTATTGGATAGGATTTATCTTTATAAGAATTTTGATATGTTATATTTATTTTTCTGAGCTATATTGGATTTTCTACAATTTATCAAAGTTTCAGCAATTATTGGATTTTGAAATAAAACAAAGGAAATGCTAATTGCACCCGGCCAGACTACCCGCAGGGACACTGACCGGTGGGCCTCTGGCCACGTCATCTGCCACGCGCGCTTGACTGGGTCAAAATTGAAGAAATGGCGCTGTAGCTCTCTGCCGGCGGGAATTTGACGACGGCGCCGCCGATCCTGGGCTCGCGCGGATGGATTATTAGCACCACTCGAACCAGAACGCCACGACGAGCCTAATGATACTAGCGCCGCTCAAAAAAGGTCACCGGAGCTCGCTCGCCGGCTGGGCCGAGCGGCAAAGCTCATGGATACATGGCACGACGGCGATGCAGAGCACAAAGGAGAGGGCTAAGATGCTCTAGACGATCTGTAGCTCACCAGGAGCTCGTAGAGCGTGTCGGCAAGGCCTGGGGTGGCCTGAGTCGCCGGCGACGACGGTAACCGGCGTCGGGGAAGACGATGTCGTTGGCGACGCTACGCACCACCTCGCCTCAATTCCTTTTGCAGGATGATCAAGTCGAAGACGGCGAACACAGTGGTGGCCACGGCGAGGCTCGGGGTCTCCCCAATCGACGGCGATAGCCGGAGACTGTACGGCTAGGGTTTCGGGTTGAGCGGAAATTGAGCAGAGAGAGAGGAAAGAACTCGGCCTGGGTTCGTCGTAGGGTTTTTATAGGGTTCCAGGGTATGCCTCGTCATGCCCTCGGACGAGGAGGGGTCGACAGCGGCGTTGCGAAGACGACCACGGCGCCTCGCTGGCCTCCATGCGAGGAAGAGATGAGGACGAAGCCCCTCTCGGTGATATTTTACCAAGAGGTATGGTGGGCTGGGCCAGTAGTTGGGCTGTGCTGGTGATGACCTGGGCCGAGCGTTGGGCTGCTGCCAGGCCACTTGCTGGGCTGCGACGGCCAGGTAAGTCCTTTTTTTATTTCCAGTTTCTATTTCTTGTTTTGAATTCTGTTTTGAATTCATATTTGAATTATTTTCAGTTTTGCAGATCTTGCTCATTTCATTCATACAAGGATTATTTCAGGGTACTGCAGAGTCTTTAGTAGCGTATTAGCAAATTTAAAATGACATTATAACATTGGTTTATTAATTAGTATTGGTAATTGGATTAAATTTCCATTTAGGTATGAATTTATGTGTTCTTTATAATTCCTTTTGCTTCTTGGTTATATGACTCTTCTAAATTATTAGAGTGGATAACTTCTATTCAAAGCATCTTTAAGATCATTATGAGGTCTTGGTTTCTTATTTGAGAGTGTTGCCCACATGCATATAATTTTATGTGAGCACTTGCTTATTAAGGTCTTGTAGGTTTTGATTATAACCACATTTCAAAAGTGGCACTAGGATTATATTTAAATAGCACCTTGAAATACCTAAGGTAGATACTACTCTTATTATGGGTTGGTCTTAATTAAGTGGTTGATCACCACCATGGTTCTAATCAAATGGTGTAGCACTAGATTATTCTTAAGTTCCAGAATTAAGCATGAGCTTTAATTAGTGAACAATTCAAGGGTTATGAATATACTTTCCTAATGGCACATGGTTTAGAATTTGATTGTGGCTTAGGTTTTAGTTGTGATTACCCAAGTGACACACAAGCTAGGTTTAAGTCATAATTCTAGGTTATAGATATGGGTGACACCATATTGTATGTGCTAGGGTTTAATTTCCCCTAACCATGATAAGGTGGGTACTTACTTAATAGTTGAGGTTCTCCTTTAGTTACTAAGGACTTGAGAGTTAGTTTTGTCTTCTCCTAATTAACTTCTATTACTATTCTCAATTTATCATTAAAGTAACTAAAGTGGTTATGGTTCTTTTTATAGTTAACTTTGGTTATATGGATGATTTGTTTCTCACCATATAAAGTATGGAGTTTGACTCTAAGATTTTCTTAGGTTCTTTAGTTGAGGAATAAATGGAATATAGATGTGATAGGGTTCTACTTATGACCACCAAGTGATTCACAAGTGAAGGTTAGGATATGATCTTGTTGCATTTGATATTAGGTTATCTCACCACTCCAAGAGGAAATGGTTTACAACCTAATACTTTAGCTCAATGTTTGTCCTTTATTCTTAATTAGGTAAAGCTAGGATTGATATGAATGCTCTCTCTCATTTGGGAAGGACTTCAATTCTAACCTAAGGTTATTCTCCAAAGATAATGATGTAGTCACCAATATCTATGGTTAACATAAATGGGTTCTCTCTCTAGGAAAGGTCTTGAATAATATCCTAGGGTTCCTCTTAAGGATGATGATTTGATCATATGGATATTTATATCCAAGGTTTGCCTCTAGGTTTGTCATTGCTTCCATAATAAATGAAATAGAACTCTCACCTCTCTAGGTTTGATGTATAATAATATGGAATAGAGAAAGATATATTTCTAGAGTTGATCTCCTTGTTATGTTTCCAGGAATAAAGTAGAATGAATACCATGAGGTTCATGGTAGGATCAAGGATTAGTTTAAGAAATGGAAAAGATAAGTGAAGAATAGTTTCTCCAATTAATGTTACTTGATTTCCAATTAAATGGATGTTCATATGTTATGGCAAGGAATATCTTGTTGTGATCTTTAATAAGATCAAGTAGTTGATCATTGAGTAAAGTGATGTTGTGTTGATTATTAGTTCTATTTGATCTAACCCTTTAGATCAAATCATCTCTACTCAAAACAAGGTTTTGACAAAGTCACTTTGAGGTTTATAGCGCTTGACTTGATGTGCTACTTCAATTCCACCAAGGTCAAGTGAAACTTCAGTTACTGTGACTGTTTTACTTTAAAGCGCGAAAATTCCCCAGATTTTCTATGCATGAATGCAATGCACACATCTGTTTCCTTTATTTTTGTAACCCCATTACCTGGGATATTACATCCTTGCTCACCACTGAGCTTGTGCAGAATAACCGCCTGAGTATGCTTAATCTCAGAACGCTCTCGGCTGGCCGCATAGTTCTCCTTATGGATCTCAATGTTAATGCAAAGGATGTGACGCTGAAACCAACTAAGTCTGTTCACTTGTTTCTTCATAGCTGGGAGGTCAGGATGGCGAGCAGGAGCAAAACCACTAGAACGAGCATCACCCATGAAGGAGTCAGGTGCAGGTACAGTAGAAGAGACTGGCTTAAGCTTG
The DNA here is from genome assembly GCF_019359855.2 of Lolium perenne. Taxonomy (NCBI): domain Eukaryota; kingdom Viridiplantae; phylum Streptophyta; class Magnoliopsida; order Poales; family Poaceae; genus Lolium; species Lolium perenne. The sequence continues at coordinate 80,809,709 of NC_067244.2, read as the reverse complement.
TAAGCCTTCTTGACAGTGTGCTTCATCAAAGGGTACCCGCTCAAGTCTTCACCATCCAAGGCCACAGAGTTGTTGATGAGGAGCTGGATATATGGTGCATAGGGTATGGTGGTCCGGGAGACCATGGCATCATGAATCTCATTGAAGATGAAGTCCATGACATCAACAGTGTAGTTACGTTCCTCATTAACATCACGAGCACATCTAAAGCTGAGGTGCATAAGATCCACAAGGGTTCCCCGGAGTGCATCATTGTTACCACCACTCGGAGAAATGGTGGCCCGAAAGAACCTGAGTAACTGACCATAGATGGGAAGCAGCCCCTTGGAAGAACCAACTTTTCCAGCTGAGGTATAGAGATCAAACATCACACTCTTATCTGCCCTCTGTGGTCCATGGAGGCGACGACCTCCTCCTGCAGGAACTCCAAGAATACCAGGAAATCGGCGCAAGGTGGCCCTACAGTGAGTGGAGCCAGTCATCCATTCCATAGTGCGGTCCTCATTTTTTTTGGATGGCCAAAGTGGCAAAGAATTGCTTCACCAACTCTGGACTATAGTCACATTGAATCTTCATGATATCCTTCAAGCCCATCCTGCCAGCTACCCAGATTGCATCTTCAAAGTGATTGTTGACTGCCAGAAGGTCCACATCGATAGCTTGCATGGGTCTCAGATTCTTCATGGGCTCATAAATGTCCTTGTAGATGAACTCCTGCTCCATGCACCAGTATTTCCTGCCCTCTATCTCTTCATCCCTTGGGAGGTCTTCATACCAGTTCTTCATGCGGATAGCAGAATAAGAGACAGGGTCCATTGTAATATCCCAGGTATTGGGGTTACAAAAATAGAGGAAACAGATGTGTGCATTGCATTCATGCATAGAAAATCTGGGGAATTTTCGCGCTTTAAAGTAAAACAGTCGCAGTAACTGAAGTTTCACTTGACCTTGGTGGAATTGAAGTAGCTCATCAAGTCAAACACTATAAACCTCAATGTGACTTTGCCAAAACTTTGTTTTGGGTAGATATGATTTGATCTAAGGGGTTAGATCAAATGGAATTATAATCAACACAAGAACTTTTTAATCAATGATCAACCACCTGATCTTATTAAAGATCACAACATGATATTCCTAGCCATAACATATGAACATTCATTTAATTGGAAACCAAGTAACAATAATTGGAGAAACTATTCTTCACTTATCTTTTCCATGTCTTAAACTAATCCTTGATTCTACCATGAACCTCATGGTATTCATTTTACTTTATTCTTGGAAACATGACAAGGAATTCAACTCTAGAAATATTTATTCTTTCTCTATTCCATATTATTATACATCAAACCTAGAGAGGTGAGAGTTCTATAATAATTATTAGAGAAGCATTAACAAACCTTGAGTTAAACCTTGGATATACATCCAAGTATTCAAATCATCATTTTTAAGAGGAACCCTAGGATCTTATTTAAGATATTTCCTAGAAAGAGAACCCATTTATGTTAACCATAGATATTGGTGACCACATCATTATCTTTGGAGAATAACTTTAGATTAGCATTGAAGTCCTTCCCAAATGAGAGAGACCACTCATACCAATCTTAGCTTTACCTATTTAAGAATAAAGGACAACCTTTGAACCAAAGCATTAAGAGATTAACCATTTCATCTTGAAGTGGTGAGATAACCAAGTATCAATAAGACTATACACATGAATTAGTGAAATAAGGATAGGACTAATCCAACTAAGTTAGATAATTGAATCTTTAGCTTAGCTACTTAAATAAATATCAAGAGTACACCATAAACCCTAGACTAACTATTCATATGAAAGAGAGCCCAAGCTATGATGCTACACTCAAGTTAGTTGAGGCAACACTTGAATTTGAGGGAGAGAGCTATCCATATACCCAGATGAGTATATCAACATTGCTTAAGTAAAACCCTAACAGATTATCTCAGGTATTCTCCTGGGATATAAATTATTGAAGCAACCATAGTAGTTCCATCCTAGAAAGTAAAATAGAAGTGTTATATTTAGTTGATAAAGACAATACTTAATCTTGGGAGTGAAAAACCTAATTCTTGAGAAATACCTAAGGAAGCCAAACCTTGATCATTATAAATTGAGTAATGATCGTAAACCCTAAGAACTTGAGGTAAAGATATTAAGAACAAGTTGATCATGCCTAATTCATGATCATGCTCTTGAGGTATGTGAGGATCAGTAAATCCTAATAGGATTAGTAGATGTTATTTACCACATGAAATCATAGGGAGATAACTAGTAAGCAACCCTAGACTTAGATCCCAACCTTAACTTGTGAATCACTTGGTGATCATAAGTAGAATCCTACCACATTTACTTTCCACCTATTCTTCACTTAAGAACCACAAGAAAACCTTTAGAGTCAAACTCTATACTTTATATTGTGAGAAACCATCAATCCATATGACCAAAGTTAACTATAAAAAGAACTATAACCACTGTAGTTACTTTAATAATTAATTGAGGATAATAATAGAAGTTAATTGGTAGAAGATAAAACCAATTCTCAAATCCTTAGTAATTAGAGAAGCACATGAAATATTAAGCAAATAACCATCTTATCATGGTTAGGGGAGATTAACCCTAGCACATGCAATATGGTGTCATTTCATCCCTAACCTAGAAATATAACTCAAACCTAGTTTGTGCATCACTTGGGTAATCACAACTAAAACCTAAGTCATAATTGAGATTCAAACCAAGTACCATTAGGTGAATATAATTAGAACCCTAGAATTGCCCATTAGCTAAATTCTATGCTTCACTAATTAAACCTCAGAAACATCTAGTGCTTAAAATCACAATTGAAACCCATGTGTGGTAATCAACCACCTATTCTTATAACCAAGACCAAACCCTTATAAGAGTAATGTCTACTCTAGGTAATTCAAGGTGTTATTAAATATAATCCTAGTGCCACCTTTGAAATGTGGTTATAATAAAAACCACAAAACCTTCACAAGAAAGTGCTCACATAAAATTATGTGCAAGTGACAAATTCCCTAAATTGAAACCAACTCTTAATACAACCTTTAAAATACTTTGAGATGAAAGTATCAATTATACTAATCCAAATAATTGGATTCACAAGGAAAAAGAAAATTAAAAATGAGAATATAAACTCATGCCTATTTATTTTTGAATAAGCACATATGTATAAACTTCAATCAAATACAAAATACTTTCTTCAAATAGGAGAGTGGTCTAATAATCATTGCACTAACTCTTGATAGAATTAATATAATTGAAATACCTGTAAAATAGAAAAAAGTTAAAATTTGAATCTGGATTCAAAATAGAGTTATAAAACAGAAAATAAAAGAGAAAACAAAAAGAGGGGAGAAAAACCTTACCTGAACCTCACCTGGCCGTGGCAGCCCACCAGAAGCCCAACTGACTCAGCCCAGCACGGCCCAAACACGCCCAGGTACCCCTTCGCGTGGATAAGACTGAAGACAACGTCTTCGTCTTCGTCACCGTCTCTGGACGCGCGGGCGTTCGCCACCTCGACGAGAGCTCCACGTCCCGCGGTCGTCGCCGCCGATGTTGACCGCCAGCGCACGGCGGAGATGCTATAAAACACGCTGACGCCCTCCATTTCCCCTCCCTCTGCGTAATTTTCCCCATTACTGAAACCCTAACCAACCCTGCCTCCGGTCATTGATACGTCTCCGACGTATCGATAATTTCTTATGTTCCATGCCACATTATTGATGTTATCTACATGTTTTATGCACACTTTATGTCATATTCGTGCATTTTCTGGAACTAACCTATTAACAAGATGCCGAAGTGCCGATTCTTTGTTTTCTGCTGTTTTTGGTTTCAGAAATCCTAGTAAGGAAATATTCTCGGAATTGGACGAAATCAAAGCCCAGGGGCCTATTTTCTCAAGAAGCTTCCAGAAGTCCGAAGGAGAGACGAAGAGGGGCCACGGAGGGGCCACACCATAGGGCGGCGCGGCCCCCCCCTTGGCCGCGCGGCCCTGTGGTGTGGGGCCCCTGTGCCGCCTCTTGACCTGCCCTTCCGCCTATAAAAAGTCTCCGTGACGAAACCCCCAGTACCGAGAGCCACGATACGGAAAACCTTCCAGAGACGCCGCCGCCGCCGATCCCATCTCGGGGGATCCAGGAGATCGCCTCCGGCACCCTGCCGGAGAGGGGAATCATCTCCCGGAGGACTCTACGCCGCCATGGTCGCCTCCGGTGTGATGTGTGAGTAGTCTACCCCTGGACTATGGGTCCATAGCAGTAGCTAGATGGTTGTCTTCTCCCCATTGTGCTATCATTGTCGGATCTTGTGAGCTGCCTAACATGATCAAGATCATCTATCTGTAATTCTATATGTTGCGTTTGTTGGGATCCGATGAATAGAGAATACTTGTTATGTTGATTATCAAAGTTATGCTATGTGTTGTTTATGATCTTGCATGCTCTCCGTTACTAGTAGATGCTCTGGCCAAGTAGATGCTTGTAACTCCAAGAGGGAGTACTTATGCTCGATAGTGGGTTCATGCCTGCATTGACACAGGACGATGTGAGAAAGTTCTAAGGTTGTGTTGTGCTGTTGCCACTAGGGATAAAACATTAGTGCTATGTTCAAGGATGTAGTCACTAGTTACATTACGCACCATACTTAATGCAATTGTCTGTTGTTTGCAACTTAATACTGGAAGGGGTTCGGATGATAACCTGAAGGTGGACTTTTTAGGCATAGATGCAGTTGGATGACGGTCTATGTACTTTGTCGTAATGCCCAATTAAATCTCACAATACTCATCATAATATGTATGTGCATGGTCATGCCCTCTTTATTTGTCAATTGCCCAACTGTAATTTGTTCACCCAACATGCTGTTCGTCTTATGGGAGAGACACCTCTAGTGAACTGTGGACCCCGGTCCAATTCTCTTTACTGAAATACAATCTACTGCAATACTTGTTCTACTGTTTTCTGCAAACAATCATCTTCCACACAATACGGTTAACTCTTTGTTACAGCAAGCCGGTGAGATTGACAACCTCACTGTTTCGTTGGGGCAAAGTACTTTGGTTGTGTTGTGCAGGTTCCACGTTGGCGCCGGAATCCCTGGTGTTGCGCCGCACTACATCCCGCCGCCATCAACCTTCAACGTGCTTCTTGGCTCCTCCTGGTTCGATAAACCTTGGTTTCTTTCTGAGGGAAAACTTGCTGCTGTGCGCATCATACCTTCCTCTTGGGGTTGCCCAACGAACGTGTGAAATACACGCCATCAAGCATAGATTTTCTGGCGCCGTTGCCGGGGAGATCAAGACACGCTGCAAGGGGAGTCTCCACATCCCAATCTCTTTACTTTGTTTTTGTCTTGCTTTACTTTATTTACTACTTTGTTTGCTGCACTAAAACAAAAATACAAAAAAATTAGTTGCTAGCTTTACTTTATTGCATTCTCCATATTAAAAACACAAAAAAATTAGTTACTTGTTTTACTTTACTTAATATCATGCATGTTTTTATTTCACTAGTTAAGCATAATGGAAAACAACAAAAATATGAGAGATCTTTATGAACTTTATCTTGAATTAGGACATGATGTGTTTGAAGAGAGAATTAAAAAACCCATGGAACTTTATATGCATGCTAATGGGAATGTTATTACTATGAATGCTTTGAACACCATTGTTGCTAATGCTATGGAAAATTCTAAGCTTGGGGAAGCTGGCTCTGATGAGCATGATCTTTTTAGTCCCCCAAGCATTGAGGAGAAAATTTTCTTTTATGATTACAATATGCCTCCTATATTTGATGATATCCACTTTGTTGAATTTGCTCCCACTATTACTAATAAAATTGACTATGCTTATGTGGAGAGTAATAATTTTGTGCATGAGACTCATGATAAGGATGCTTTATGTGATAGTTATATTGTTGAGTTTGCTCATGATGCTACTGAAAGTTATTATGAGAGAGGAAAATATGGTTGTAGAAATTTTCATGTTACTAAAACACCTCTCTATGTGCTGAAATTTTTGAAGCTACACTTGTTCTATCTTCCTATGCTTGTTACTTTGCTCTCCATGAACTTGTTTATTTACAAGATTCCTACGCATAGGAAGCATGTTAGACTTAAATGTGTTCTGTATTTTCTTCTTGATGCTCTCTTTTGCTTCAACGCTTATTTCTTGCGAGTGCATCATTAAAACTGCTGAGCCCATCTTAATGGCTATAAAAGAAAGAACTTCTTGGGAGACAACCCATGTTTTTACCTACAGTACTTTGTTTTTATTTTGTGTCTTGGAAGTTGTTTACTACTGTAGCAACCTCTCCTTATCTTAGTTTTGTGTTTTGTTGGGCCAAGTTAAGCCGTTGATAGAAAAGTAAGTACTAGATTTGGATTACTGCACAGTTCCAGATTTCTTTGCTGTCACGAATCTGGGTCCACCTCCCTGTAGGTAGCTCAGAAAATTAAGCCAATTTACGTGCATGATCCTCAGATATGTACGCAACTTTCATTCAATTTGAGCATTTTCATTTGAGCAAGTCTGGTGCCATTTTAAAATTCGTCAATACGAACTGTTCTGTTTTGACAGATTCTGCCTTTTTATTTCGCATTGCCTCTTTCGCTATGTTGGATGAATTTCTTTGATCCATTAATGTCCAGTAGCATTATGCAATGTTCAGAAGTGTTAAGAATGATTGTGTCACCTCTGAATATGTCAATTTATATTGTGCACTAACCCTCTAATGAGTTGTTTCGAGTTTGGTGTGGAGGAAGTTTTCAAGGATCAAGAGAGGAGTATGATGCAACATGATCAAGGAGAGTGAAAGCTCTAAGCTTGGGGATGCACCCGGTGGTTCACCCCTCCATATATCAAGAAGACTCAAGCGTCTAAGCTTGGGGATGCCCAAGGCATCCCCTTCTTCATCGACAACATTATCAGGTTCCTCCCCTGAAACTATATTTTTATTCCATCACATCTTATGTGCTTTTGCTTGGAGCGTCGGTTTGTTTTTGTTTTTGTTTTGTTTGAATAAAATGGATCCTAGCATTCACTTTATGGGAGAGAGACACGCTCCGCTGTAGCATATGGACAAGTATGTCCTTGGTTTCTACTCATAGTATTCATGGCGAAGTTTCTCCTTCGTTAAATTGTTATATGGTTGGAATTGGAAAATGATACATGTAGTAATTGCTATAAATGTCTTGGGTAATGTGATACTTGGCAATTGTTGTGCTCATGTTTAAGCTCTTGCATCATATGCTTTGCACCCATTAATGAAGAAATACATAGAGCATGCTAAAATTTGGTTTGCATATTTGGTTTCTCTAAGGTCTAGATAATTTCTAGTATTGAGTTTGAACAACAAGGAAGACGGTGTAGAGTCTTATAATGTTTTCAATATGTATTTTATGTGAGTTTTGCTGCACCGGTTCATCCTTGTGTTTGTTTCAAATAAGCCTTGCTAGCCTAAACCTTGTATCGAGAGGGAATACTTCTCATGCATCCAAAATACTTGAGCCAACCACTATGCCATTTGTGTCCACCATACCTACCTATACTACATGGTATTTTCCGCCATTCCAAAGTAAATTGCTTGAGTGCTACCTTTAAAATTCCATCATTCACCTTTGCAATATATAGCTCATGGGACAAATAGCTTAAAAACTATTGTGGTATTGAATATGTGATTATGCACTTTATCTCTTATTAAGTTGCTTGTTGTGCGATAACCATGTTCACTGGGGACGCCATCAACTATTCATTGTTGAATTTCATGTGAGTTGCTATGCATGTTCGTCTTGTCTGAAGTAAGAGAGATCTACCACCATATGGTTAAGCATGCATATGTTAGAGAAGAACATTGGGCCGCTAACTAAAGCCATGTTCCATGGTGGAAGTTTCAGTTTTGGACAATAATCCTCAAATCTCAAATGAGAAAATTATTAATTGTTGTTATATGCTTATGCATAAAAGAGGAGTCCATTATCTGTTGTCTATGTTGTCCCGGTATGGATGTCTAAGTTGAAGAATAATCAATAGCGAGAAATCCAATGCGAGCTTTCTCCTTAGACCTTTGTACAGGCGGCATAGAGGTACCCCTTTGTGACACTTGGTAAAAACAATGCATTGTGATGACCCGGTAGTCCAAGCTAATTAGGACAAGGTGCGGGCACTATTAGTACGCTATGAATGAGGCTTGCAACTTATAAGATATAATTTACATGATGCATATGCTTTATTACTACCGTTGACAAAATTGTTTCATGTTTTTAAAATCAAAGCTCTAGCACAAATATAGCAATCGATGCTTTTCCTCTATGGAGGACCATTCTTTTACTTTCAATGTTGAGTCAGTTCACCTATTTCTCTCCACCTCAAGAAGCAAACACTTGTGTGAACTGTGCATTGATTCCTACATACTTGCTTATTGCACTTATTATATTACTCTATGTTGACAATATCCATGAGATATACATGTTACAAGTTGAAAGCAACCGCTGAAACTTAATCTTCTTTTGTGTTGCTTCAATATCTTTACTTTGAATTATTGCTTTATGAGTTAACTCTTATGCAAGACTTATTGATGCTTGTCTTGAAGTGCTATTCATGAAAAGTCTTTGCTATATGATTCACTTGTTTACTCATGTCATATACATTGTTTTGATCGCTGCATTCACTACATATGCTTTACAAATAGTATGATCAAGATTATGATGGCATGTCACTCCAGAAATTATCTGTGTTATTGTTTTACCTGCTCGGGACGAGCAGAACTAAGCTTGGGGATGCTGATACGTCTCCGACGTATCGATAATTTCTTATGTTCCATGCCACATTATTGATGTTATCTACATGTTTTATGCACACTTTATGTCATATTCGTGCATTTTACGGAACTAACCTATTAACAAGATGCCGAAGTGCCGATTCTTTGTTTTCTGCTATTTTTGGTTTCAGAAATCCTAGTAAGGAAATATTCTCGGAATTGGACGAAATCAAAGCCCGGGGCCTATTTTCTCAAGAAGCTTCCCGAAGTCCGAAGGAGAGACGAAGAGGGGCCACGGAGGGGCCACACCATAGGCGGCGCGGCCCCCCTTGGCCGCGCGGCCCTGTGGTGTGGGGCCCCCGTGCCGCCTCTTGACCTGCCCTTCCGCCTATAAAAAGTCTCCGTGACGAAACCCCCGGTACCAAGAGCCACGATACGGAAAACCTTCCAGAGACGCAGCCGCCGCCAATCCCATCTCGGGGGATCCAAGAGATCGCCTCCGGCACCCTGCCGGAGAGGGGAATCATCTCCCGGAGGACTCTACGCCGCCATGGTCGCCTCCGGTGTGATGTGTGAGTAGTCTACCCCTGGACTATGGGTCCATAGCAGTAGCTAGATGGTTGTCTTCTCCCCATTGTGCTATCATTGTCGGATCTTGTGAGCTGCCTAACATGATCAAGATCATCTATCTGTAATTCTATATGTTGCGTTTGTTGGGATCCGATGAATAGAGAATACTTGTTATGTTGATTATCAAAGTTATGCTATGTGTTGTTTATGATCTTGCATGCTCTCCGTTACTAGTAGATGCTCTGGCCAAGTAGATGCTTGTAACTCCAAGAGGGAGTACTTATGCTCGATAGTGGGTTCATGCCTGCATTGACACACAGGACAGTGATGAAAGTTCTAAGGTTGTGTTGTGCTGTTGCCACTAGGGATAAAACATTAGTGCTATGTTCAAGGATGTAGTCACTAGTTACATTACGCACCATACTTAATGCAATTGTCTGTTGTTTGCAACTTAATACTGGAAGGGGTTCGGATGATAACCTGAAGGTGGACTTTTTAGGCATAGATGCAGTTGGATGACGGTCTATGTACTTTGTCGTAATGCCCAATTAAATCTCACAATACTCATCATAATATGTATGTGCATGGTCATGCCCTCTTTATTTGTCAATTGCCCAACTGTAATTTGTTCACCCAACATGCTGTTCGTCTTATGGGAGAGACACCTCTAGTGAACTGTGGACCCCGGTCCAATTCTCTTTACTGAAATACAATCTACTGCAATACTTGTTCTACTGTTTTCTGCAAACAATCATCTTCCACACAATACGGTTAACTCTTTGTTACAGCAAGCCGGTGAGATTGACAACCTCACTGTTTCGTTGGGGCAAAGTACTTTGGTTGTGTTGTGCAGGTTCCACGTTGGCGCCGGAATCCCTGGTGTTGCGCCGCACTACATCCCGCCGCCATCAACCTTCAACGTGCTTCTTGGCTCCTCCTGGTTCGATAAACCTTGGTTTCTTTCTGAAGGAAAACTTGCTGCTGTGCGCATCATACCTTCCTCTTGGGGTTGCCCAACGAACGTGTGAAATACACGCCATCAGTCATCGCCGTCGATGGAGACCTCCCCAGGCCAAGCCGTGACCACCCACGTGACCGCCGTCCTCGACATGCCCAGCCTGCAGAAGGAATCGAACTGAGGTGCCCCGGAGCGTCTCCGTTGAGCGCGTATCTCCGACGGCCGGCGCCATGAAATCCGGCGAACTAGACCTCCAGCGACCTCGCCGGCATGCCTGTCGTGCTCACGGTGAGCCCACGCACCTACTGAGCTACTTATTGCCGCAAATCGTCGCCCGTAGCATCCTCACTGCGTGTACCCGTGTCCGCCGCCATTCGGCCTCGCCGGCGAGCGAGCTCCGGCGACCATTTTTGGGCGGCGCTGGCACCATTGAGTTCACCGCGGCGAGTTAAATCGATTGGTGTAGGAGATTTGCCCGGGGGAGCACCACACCGCGAACGACCATCGCCACTGCCCGCCGGTGAAGGCCATGGTTGCCACGTCGTGCCACCGTGGCTGCTGGCGTGGACACTGGCCCACTGGTCAGTGTCAGGTGGGTAAGTTAGCCGGGTGCATTTAGTTGTTTCGTTATTAATTCAAATCTTATTTAATTACTGCAACTTCAAATAATTGTAGAAAACTAATAAAAACTCAGAAAAATAAATATAAGATATCAAAATTCTTATAAAGATAAACCCTATCCAATAAAAATATAAAATGAAATTTTTATTTTTAATAAAAATTTAATTATTTAATACTTGTTATTTAAGCCTTTAATTTTAATTCTAAATTCAATTAAAATTCAATAATTAGGAAGACTTCATAAAATAAATAAAAACCAATAAGTAAATAAGGAAAACATTAAAATTAATTTTTCTTTTCTATTAACTTATTAAATCCTTATTAGGAGGATTTAAAACCCTAAATAATAATTACCTTAATTATTAATTGTTTAAGAATAATAAAATGCCAAATCCCATATTATTTTTATTTCCAAGTTACTAATAACTTCAAATTTAAAATGAAGTTATTAATCCTAGAACTATCCGGTTAATAGCAAACCCTAATTCCATATGGAATGATATTACAACCCTATTATTTCATGTGGAACCCTAAAACCCTAATTCAACTATGCACCAAACCCTAGTTCCAATAATCAATATGAAACCTAAATTGCTTCTAACCTAAACCCTAGGTTAGAACATGTGATCATGGTACTTTATTTCAAATCATAGAGCCATCATTAGCAACTAAAAGACATACCTATGTCCACATAAAATGTAGAACCCTATCACTAGCAATTTAGTATTCCCTGTATGCATATCTCTAAACCTAGTTGATCAAGTAGGATCAACCAAATTTAAACCCTAGCTTCTACTGTCAAGACCATCATCCTTATTCATCCATGCTTAGCATCACACCATTGTGATGAACCCAAATAGCAACCATGCTTATTATCTTGCATTACCTAACCATACTCCACTAAACCCTATTAGTGTAAGATAATTATTTATCATCCCACTTAGGAGTCAACTATTTCTTACTTAGTAAATCCAATAGCAAAACCTAGACAACCTTAAACCTAATTGAGATACTTCTTATTATTTAAGAAGTATGTTCTTCAAAAGTTATTCTTTTGAAGAAAATAAGGAATCATCATCAATCCTACCTAATAGGACCTATAGCCAATAACCAGTTATCACCAGTAAGGTACACCAACCTTGATAGCAACTATTTATAATAAATTGCTCAAGATGCTTAGGCTTAACTCAACCCTACAAGTTCTAGTTATTGATGAATCCAACTATGTTGTGATCCATCTAATACTTAATCCAGAAACTAACTGAAACCATAGTCAACCATAGAACCCCCTCAACCTAATTATCATACTTGTTCTTTATTAAAGAACATGTTCTTCCAAAGTTATTCTTTTAAAGTATATGATAATTAATCATCAACCATGCCATATAGTACTAAAACTGACCACTGTTCTTCACTTGTTAACATTATTCCAATTATCATTCTTTGTCTGCTCAATTGATTATTATGCTCTATTAACTACCTGTTTATAATACCAAGTAATCACACCTGAATAAGAACCTTGTTAGTGAATCACTCTAAAAGTGCAACACACCCTGAACCAATCATTACAACTCACTGATCCTAAATCATCGGGGTTAGGTCACGTTTAGAGCGACTGCATCTCATACTTATGCATTATTGCATCCTTGCCAATCTTTTAAACATCGTCCTTACCGGATGATGATGCTATTTCAGAATTTGGAGTTATTGCGTATCGAAGACCTTGCCTGCATAATCTTGCAGTCAAGAAAGGCAAGTTCATCACTTGCTCATGTCATTTGAGTATTTCTATCAAATTACTTGCAAAGTACTATGGTTATCACTATTGCATAAAAACCAAAACCACTACTTTCATAACTATGAATATGACTATGTGGTGGGCAATGGAACCATGGATTGTGTTGATATGGTGGAGGTTCCATTGCAAGGGTTTATATCCATCTAGGATTAAACAACAAATGTCGCCAGTGATTCTTGTGCCGTAATACCCGTGTTAACCATAAGATCCGGAGTGGGACGGAGTAGTCAAAAGTGTTTCCACCTCTCGTTCATCAACGGATGCGCTTTACCGTAGTACACTTGTAATCCAAGGGGGCAAGCGGTGAGGCTGGGGAGTCCTAAGTCCCCACGGCATAGTCCGTAGTACACTTGTCGCCCGAAGGAGCAAGCGGTGAGGCTGGGGAGTCCTAAGTCCCCACGGTATTGCGGTCTATGATGGGTTGCAGCTACCGGCGTAGGAGTGTATGGTAGAGCCCATCACTGTCGTCGTGGTCGGGGTCCACCTTGAAATCTACAGGAATAATGGGACCGGCGTGGACCCAGGGTCGGGGCATGCAACAAAGGGTGGGTGTTCGAGGTAGCGGAGGAACATGATTGGCTAGACCTTATACCGGGCCTCACACCATAGGAAGTGTGGACGGGTTGCGCGCCCGGTTGGCACCAAGGTTAAGATCTCTTATGGGTAAAGCAACACACCTCTGCAGAGTGTAAACAACCGTGACCTATCACTCCCTGTTCCGGGATATGGAACTGCGAACGCGGCCGGAAAGGAGCTCCATGAAGTTCTAGTAAACCGGTGAAGGCTGACGGACATAGTTCTTCTGAATAAAAGCAACCTTTTGAAGAAATGGTTATGAAAACTTGCATTGGTATTAGACTTTCTGGTCTAATGCCGTAGCTAGTGCATTAAACACCTCTTTCCTATAATGAACTTGTTGAGTACGCTCGTACTCATCCCACTCTTAAATCCCCTGCTTAGATATGGAGGCATCGAAGGAGGATCTACAGTGCAACTCGAAGGCCGAGGAGTCAACAACTACTTCACGAGACAAGACCCTGTCAGAGGAGTCAGATATCACATCCAACAAGGAGAAAACCTAGCTTATCCATAGAAAGGAACTAGCTTCCTAAACCTAGCTCCTATTTAGCTAGAGTCTATTCTTAGCCTCTGTAGTTAGTGAAATACTCTACAAATAGAGTTCGTGATAAGACTAGACTACGAGTCGTTCTTCTGGAGTTTATTTGCAGTTTTACCTCATTGTAAAGTAGGAGGCTGTGATGATCTTATGTAACAGAGTCGATGTTGTAATTCTATAGACATGCCTTGGACCCGCATATGTTTCTGTTGTACCACCCTGAGCGATATAATACCCGTGGAACTATGTTTCATTGGTGTTATATCAGACTTGCATACTACACCATGCAGTGGTATGCCGGGTCACCACAGTTGGTATCAGAGCAAATGCTTTGACCCTAGGATTAAAACCCTTTAAAGGAGACCTATAGGATTGGTAGTGTCTATAGGAAGTTGTCCTAGGTGAACCAAATACTTTTCATGACTTGAGATGGATATTCACTTGAGAATAATCCTGACACACTTAAGTCAACATTTCTTACCCAGCTTACCAAGATAAAGTGAAGTTAGTTAGATAATTCCAAGTATGTAGCATACCATTAAGTCCTTCAACCAATAGATGAGTAGATCATAGTTGGTATACAATACATGGTAGTCCAAAGAGAGGATACAACCATAAGGAAGTTATCCTATTGGAAGATGTGTACCAACACATGTTATAGTTAAATAAGAATTACTCAGACCTGCACTAGAAGTAATATCAAGTGCTAAAGATAAGTATAGTAGGAAGATAGCCTACTAGAAGGTGTAAACTGATACAAGTAATGGGTAAGTAAATTATCCAAGCTTGTAAAACAACTGATAGTAAGTGATAACTCTGAGTTATATGAGGTAGTATAGACCATGATAAGTCAATCATGGGAGGTAAGGAAAAGATAAAAGGAATGAAATAGGTCTACTTACATAGTAGAGATAGTAATCATATATGATTCACCTGAGAATCATTATGTGATGGACTAGAACCTCATAATTAATTAAGAGGAGTACAATAAGAAGCCAAGTGCAAAACAATAGTGCAAGAATTGTGTTCCAAAACAATGGGAAGTGCGCCAAGCACATCAAGACCATATGTTTATGGTAGAAACACTTGAAGTATCGGAGCAATATTCCAATTGTTAGGTGTTTAGAGTAGCAATGTTAGAACCCAGATATACCATGTGAAATAGTCCTCAACAAAATGGAAGCTAAGTAAGTACTACCAAAGAAAATTAGGTTAACCTCAACTATTCTAGACCACTTTGTTTCAAGTTTATCTCATTGCAAATGTGCAATTAAGGTAAATGTTGAGACAAATAGTAGAGTCCCCTATATTCGTGCTAAGTATCACGATATAAACCTATCTTATGTGGTGTTTTATACTACACATCTCAGCCTGATATTTAGAGATGTCTTACTCAAATATTATATTCAGGCCTATGATGGTGTGTATTATAAACACAAAGCTGAATCTTCTTGGATTTTATTGTATTTTCATTGTTTGACTAGATCCATACATGAAGTTTGACTTTGATATGCAAATGCATGTTGCAATATCAAGTTCTTACTTGATGCTATAGATCTAGAGGGTGATGGTAAACGTGTGAGGAAGTAACAAACTCTAAAGATTCTGAAGACAAGATGAAGGTTCATCAGAAGAAGGAAGCAAAATTGTGGGAAGCAACCACAATACTCTGAAGATAGTACCAATCAAAACTCATGCTTTGCCTCAATAGAGGAGTACTTTAGTACGAAAGAAGCATGAAGGTGAGAAATCTTGTGATTATGGTGAAGCTGAAGCTGATCCATAGTCATCATAGGAGAGGGAATGCATGGGAAATCACTTAGGATACTATATTCATAGTGTCAGCTAGTGGTTTTCTTGCAAAATAAACCCTGAAGGAAGGTAGATAACCTTAGAAACTATAGCAGATATAATAAGACCATAATTGATATCAAAAGATCACAATTGGTATAGGATCAAAACTGCGAGATAAAGTAGAAGATGTCTCGTCCAGTTGATCAGAACCTATAATAGAATCCATTTTTAGATAACAAATAGCTACAATTGGTATCAAGTAATCCACCATTGGATTATTTGTACCAAGAAGTGGTGAACAAATAAAATTTTGTTAACCAAATAACAATGACCTATAATCATTTAGTCGAAGGATTCACATTGGATGTCCACAACTGAGTGGATATACCACAAACATTCTTCACAAGACCTTAGAAGAATAAAAACCATAAGCTACACCTAGACCAATATTCTAACCATCAATCCAATGGTTGGAATAAAAGGAGTTGAAGACCATAAGAAAACTCTAAGGGGTAGAGTAAAAATTGAGTTGGATATACAATTACTCAATACTTTAAGCTAGATCGAAGCAGAAGGTCTGAACTGAGAGGAAGTTCGGTCTTATTTTAATAAGATTGTTGACACCACTTTCAGAAGGATGTCAGACCAGAAGCCGAGGTTACACCTAGAGGAAGTAATAATTGGACTATAACTTGAGAAAGTGAGTAATAGTTACTCAGAAGTACGGAAGCTCAAGTAAGTCAATCATAAAGAAGTTGGACGAAGAAAATACTGTAGACCAATAAAGCCCAAGATGGCCAAAGAATGAAGAAGATTGAACATACCAAAATCAAAGACTACTAGAATGATTCCTTTCATGGAACCTAAAGAAACCAAAATAGTTAGAGGTATCAATCATAATCCATGATTGGGTAGACTAAATGAGTCTAATTCATCCTTAATGAAATAAACCCTCAAGACCATTTCCATGTTAAGTACCTTACTTAGTACCATTATTGTAGTTTTGGTAGTAAGGTAAAACAAAGACCTATTTACCAATTAGGAGTATGTTATCAAACTAGTCTTCAGTTAAGACTAGCAGCACCAGAAGAAGTCCCAATCATTGAATATTCAATGAGAAAGGAAAACAAGCTTAAAATATTGGAGGAAATTATGGAAGTAAAGGAAGTAATAGTTGTTTGATGTCAAATACTAATGGATTCCAGGAAGAATCTGGAGAAGGGATATATTCAATTATATCCAGTGAGATCACCACGGAGTTCTAGAAAAGTTTAAGTCTGCACAAGTCAGAACCACACTTCGGAAACGTGAGAGAGATCAAACTTCGAGGATGAAGTTTAGTTTAAGGGGTAGAGACTGTAATATCCCAGGTATTGGGGTTACAAAAATAGAGGAAACAGATGTGTGCATTGCATTCATGCATAGAAAATCTGGGGAATTTTCGCGCTTTAAAGTAAAACGATCAGCGATGGCGAAGTTTCACTTGACCTTGGTGGAATTGAAGTAGCTCATCAAGTCAAACACTATAAACCTCAATGTGACTTTGCCAAAACTTTGTTTTGGGTAGATATGATTTGATCTAAGGGGTTAGATCAAATGGAATTATAATCAACACAAGAACTTTTTAATCAATGATCAACCACTTGATCTTATTAAAGATCACAACATGATATTCCTAGCCATAACATATGAACATTCATTTAATTGGAAACCAAGTAACAATAATTGGAGAAACTATTCTTCACTTATCTTTTCCATGTCTTAAACTAATCCTTGATTCTACCATGAACCTCATGGTATTCATTTTACTTTATTCTTGGAAACATGACAAGGAATTCAACTCTAGAAATATTTATTCTTTCTCTATTCCATATTATTATACATCAAACCTAGAGAGGTGAGAGTTCTATAATAATTATTAGAGAAGCATTAACAAACCTTGAGTTAAACCTTGGATATACATCCAAGTATTCAAATCATCATTTTTAAGAGGAACCCTAGGATCTTATTTAAGATATTTCCTAGAAAGAGAACCCATTTATGTTAACCATAGATATTGGTGACCACATCATTATCTTTGGAGAATAACTTTAGATTAGCATTGAAGTCCTTCCCAAATGAGAGAGACCACTCATACCAATCTTAGCTTTACCTATTTAAGAATAAGAGAGTGGATTTGGTGAATACATGGGTACGTGCGCACCCTTTCTCCAACGTCAGATTTGCTTTAAGATTGGTGACTTCACACACGGCGACCAAACGGCGTGAAATCAACCTGACTCCGCCTCCTGTGTGCTCGTGACGAGCAAGTGCGCAAACATAACCGAGCATCAGTCTAGCACAGGAGCACCCTATGCTGTTAGCTAGCGTCCAATAAAAAAGGAAAAGGCTGACTATCAAACGGAAGATGAGGCGCGGCCGTTCGTGTCGCTCTGCCTAGTTTGGGCTCCACGTGCCCTCGTATGGGCCCACCCATGTTCTCCACCGCTTCTTCCCCAAATAAACTAGAGCCACATAGCCATGCCGTCAAGCACCCCGAGTGCCAGATACGAGACAGCATGGTTAGCTCCGCCATGGATCCTCTCGCACGCACCTCCGCCGTGGTTCCTCCGGCACCCGTGCTCCGCCGCTCCTATCTTGCCTGACATGCCATCATCTTGCCCGCCATTTCGCATCTCGATTTTCTTCCTAATTCTTCCCTTCGTCTCCACCGAAAATCTCCCAAGCACTCACCTGCGCCGCCTGTTCGCCACGCCGCTACGAGGAGCTCCAGCACCGCATCCTCCTACTCCGCTGCCGCCGTGGTTCCAGGCTTGATACTGCCACCAGCGTTTGTTGGAGCTGCGAGGGACAGAGGTCGATGCAGCGTGCGTCTGCTACAAAGAGCGGCGGCGGCCGGCGGCTGCTACAAATGGCGGATACGCTGATGGGGCGGCAGGGACGGAAGTTGCGGCGCGGACGAGCTGCTCCCGCCGGCTCTGCTGCTGCTGGCTGGCTCTAGTCCTCGATGTCGAACCTCCTTCAAGAAGTAGGAGCCGGGCATCACCTCTTCCCCCATCACCTCGAGGACGACAACCTGGTGGAGCTGTCCGTACGCAGGGCCTCCTCCTGGCTCGACGGCGGCGGCTCGAGGACGACGACCTGGTGGAGCTCCTTGATCCGCCTGTCCATGGCGTGACGCCGCCCCGCATCTCAAGCGGTCGAGGGAAGAGGGCCCTGCGCGGAGGCCGGCTTCAGGGACGGACACGACCACGCTCCACCTCAAGGCGGCCGGTGGCGCCGCACACGCGGTCGCCGCCACACACCTGCTGCTCGCCGTCGGCGCGTCCACGGAGGCGCTGTCCGCGGCCGGTCTCTCCGCGCGGGCGACCTCCTCCCGCGCGCCTGTAAATCGAAAGCTTCTATTCAAGCACAGGACGGCACCGCGCCGGTCGCATGCTGCTACCGCCGCTGTAGAGCACGCACCGTCTTCTGCGCGTCGGCGCCGGCGACGAAGAATCCCTCCCGAATCCGGCATCCCGTTGACTTCTAGATCTTCCGGCGCTGTTCGAGCTGTTTCCAGCGGAATCCCGTTTCCAGCGAGGTCGTTTTGTCGATGGGGATTAGCGGGGCTCTCAATTGAGAAGGATAAAGGAGCCATAGGTCTGGCTTTACTTTTTAGCCCACACGCTGCGTTCCCATCTCAGATACAAACGGCAAACTAACGATGTTAGACACGTGTCGTGCAATAAACGCGTGCTCACGTACCCATGTGATCACCGAGCTTCATCCGTTAAGAATAAAGGACAACCTTTGAACCAAAGCATTAAGAGATTAACCATTTCATCTTGAAGTGGTGAGATAACCAAGTATCAATAAGACTATACACATGAATTAGTGAAATAAGGATAGGACTAATCCAACTAAGTTAGATAATTGAATCTTTAGCTTAGCTACTTAAATAAATATCAAGAGTACACCATAAACCCTAGACTAACTATTCATATGAAAGAGAGCCCAAGCTATGATGCTACACTCAAGTTAGTTGAGGCAACACTTGAATTTGAGGGAGAGAGCTATCCATATACCCAGATGAGTATATCAACATTGCTTAAGTAAAACCCTAACAGATTATCTCAGGTATTCTCCTGGGATATAAATTATTGAAGCAACCATAGTAGTTCCATCCTAGAAAGTAAAATAGAAGTGTTATATTTAGTTGATAAAGACAATACTTAATCTTGGGAGTGAAAAACCTAATTCTTGAGAAATACCTAAGGAAGCCAAACCTTGATCATTATAAATTGAGTGATGATCATAAACCCTAAGAACTTGAGGTAAAGATATTAAGAACAAGTTGATCATGCCTAATTCATGATCATGCTCTTGAGGTATGTGAGGATCAGTAAATCCTAATAGGATTAGTAGATGTTATTTACAACATGAAATCATAGGGAGATAACTAGTAAGCAACCCTAGACTTAGATCCCAACCTTAACTTGTGAATCACTTGGTGATCATAAGTAGAATCCTACCACATTTACTTTCCACCTATTCTTCACTTAAGAACCACAAGAAAACCTTTAGAGTCAAACTCTATACTTTATATTGTGAGAAACCATCAATCCATATGACCAAAGTTAACTATAAAAAGAACTATAACCACTGTAGTTACTTTAATAATTAATTGAGGATAATAATAGAAGTTAATTGGTAGAAGATAAAACCAATTCTCAAATCCTTAGTAATTAGAGAAGCACATGAAATATTAAGCAAATAACCATCTTATCATGGTTAGGGGAGATTAACCCTAGCACATGCAATATGGTGTCATTTCATCCCTATAACCTAGAAATATAACTCAAACCTAGTTTGTGCATCACTTGGGTAATCACAACTAAAACCTAAGTCATAATTGAGATTCAAACCAAGTACCATTAGGTGAATATAATTAGAACCCTAGAATTTCCCATTAGCTAAATTCTATGCTTCACTAATTAAACCTCAGAAACATCTAGTGCTTAAAATCACAATTGAAACCCATGTGTGGTAATCAACCACCTATTCTTATAACCAAGACCAAACCCTTATAAGAGTAATGTCTACTCTAGGTAATTCAAGGTGTTATTAAATATAATCCTAGTGCCACCTTTGAAATGTGGTTATAATAAAAACCACAAAACCTTCACAAGAAAGTGCTCACATAAAATTATGTGCAAGTGACAAATTCCCTAAATTGAAACCAACTCTTAATACAACCTTTAAAATACTTTGAGATGAAAGTATCAATTATACTAATCCAAATAATTGGATTCACAAGGAAAAAGAAAATTAAAAATGAGAATATAAACTCATGCCTATTTATTTTTGAATAAGCACATATGTATAAACTTCAATCAAATACAAAATACTTTCTTCAAATAGGAGAGTGGTCTAATAATCATTGCACTAACTCTTGATAGAATTAATATAATTGAAATACCTGTAAAATAGAAAAGAGTTAAAATTTGAATCTGGATTCAAAATAGAGTTATAAAATAGAAAATAAAAGAGAAAACGAAAAGAGGGGAGAAAAACCTTACCTGAACCTCACCTGGCCGTGGCAGCCCACCAGAAGCCCAACTGCCTCAGCCCAGCACGGCCCAAACATGCCCAGGTACCCCTTCGTGTGGATAAGACTGAAGACAACATCTTCGTCTTCGTCACCGTCTCTGGACGCGCGGGCGTTCGCCACCTCGACGAGAGCTCCACGTCCCGCGGTCGTCGCCGCCGATGTTGACGGCCAGCGCACGGCGGAGATGCTATAAAACACGCTAACGCCCTCCATTTCCCCTCCCTCTGCGTAATTTTCCCCATTACCGAAACCCTAACCAACCCTGCCTCCGGTCATCGCTGTCGATGGAGACCTCCCCAGGCCAAGCCGTTACCACCCACGTGACCGCCGTCCTCGACATGCCCAGCCTGCAGAAGGAATCGAACTGAGGTGCCCCGGAGCGTCTCCGTTGAGCGCGTCTCTCCGACGGCCGGCGCCATGAAATCCGGCGAACTAGACCTCCAGCGACCTCGCCGGCATGCCTGTCGTGCTCACGGTGAGCCCACGCACCTACTGAGCTACTTATTGCCGCAAATCGTCGCCCGTAGCATCCTCACTGCGTGTACCCGTGTCCGCCGCCGTTCGGCCTCGCCGGCGAGCGAGCTCCGGCGACCATTTTTGGGCGGCGCTGGCACCATTGAGTTCACCGCGGCGAGTTAAATCGATTGGTGTAGGAGATTTGCCCGGGGGAGCACCACACCGCCGGCGACCATCGCCACTGCCCGCCGGTGAAGGCCATGGTTGCCACGTCGTGCCACCGTGGCTGCTGGCGTGGACACTGGCCCACTGGTCAGTGTCAGGTGGGTAAGTTAGCCGGGTGCATTTAGTTGTTTCGTTATTAATTCAAATCTTATTTAATTACTGCAACTTCAAATAATTGTAGAAAACTAATAAAAACTCAGAAAAATAAATATAAGATATCAAAATTCTTATAAAGATAAACCCTATCCAATAAAAATATAAAATGAAATTTTTATTTTTAAAAAAAATTTAATTATTTAATACTTGTTATTTAAGCCTTTAATTTTAATTCTAAATTCAATTAAAATTCAATAATTGGAAGACTTCATAAAATAAATAAAAACCAATAAGTAAATAAGGAAAACATTAAAATTAATTTTTATTTTCTATTAACTTATTAAATCCTTATTAGGAGGATTTAAAACCCTAAATAATAATTACCTTAATTATTAATTGTTTAAGAATAATAAAATGCCAAATCCCATATTATTTTTATTTCCAAGTTACTAATAACTTCAAATTTAAAATGAAGTTATTAATCCTAGAACTATCCGGTTAATATCAAACCCTAATTCCATATGGAATGATATTACAACCCTATTATTTCATGTGGAACCCTAAAACCCTAATTCAACTATGCACCAAACCCTAGTTCCAATAATCAATATGAAACCTAAATTGCTTCTAACCTAAACCCTAGGTTAGAACATGTGATCATGGTACTTTATTTCAAATCATAGAGCCATCATTAGCAACTAAAAGACATACCTATGTCCACATAAAATGTAGAACCCTATCACTAGCAATTTAGTATTCCCTGTATGCATATCTCTAAACCTAGTTGATCAAGTAGGATCAACCAAATTTAAACCCTAGCTTCTACTGTCAGGACCATCATCCTTATTCATCCATGCTTAGCATCACACCATTGTGATGAACCCAAATAGCAACCATGCTTATTATCTTGCATTACCTAACCATACTCCACTAAACCCTATTAGTGTAAGATAATTATTTAGCATCCCACTTAGGAGTCAACTATTTCTTACTTAGTAAATCCAATAGCAAAACCTAGACGACCTTAAACCTAATTGAGATACTTCTTATTATTTAAGAAGTATGTTCTTCAAAATTTATTCTTTTGAAGAAAATAAGGAATCATCATCAATCCTACCTAATAGGACCTATAGCCAATAACCAGTTATCACCAGCAAGTTATACCAACCTTGATAGCAACTATTTATAATAAATTGCTCAAGATGCTTAGGCTTAACTCAACCCTACAAGTTTTAGTTATTGATGAATCCAACTATGTTGTGATCCATCTAATACTTACTCCGAAAACTAACTGAAACCATAGTCAACCATAGAACCCCCTCAACCTAATTATCATACTTGTTCTTTATTAAAGAACATGTTCTTCCAAAGTTATTCTTTTAAAGTATATGATAATTAATCATCAACCATGCCATATAGTACTAAAACTGAACACTGTTCTTTACTTGTTAACATTATGCCAATTATCATTCTTTGTCTGCTCAATTGATTATTATGCTCTATTAACTACCTGTTTATAATACCAAGTAATCACACCTGAATAAGAACCTTGTTAGTGAATCACTCTAAAAGTGCAACACACCCTGAACCAATCATTACAACTCACTGATCCTAAATCATCGGGGTTAGGTCACGCTTAGAGCGATTGCATCTCATACTTATGCATTATTGCATCCTTGCCAATCTTTTAAACATCGTCCTTACCGGACGATGATGCTATTTCAGAATTTGGAGTTATTGCGTATCGAAGACCTTGCCTGCATAATCTTGCAGTCAAGAAAGGCAAGTTCATCACTTGCTCATGTCATTTGAGTATTTCTATCAAATTACTTGCAAAGTACTATGGTTATCACTATTGCATAAAAACCAAAACCACTACTTTCATAACTATGAATATGACTATGTGGTGGGCAATGGAACCATGGATTGTGTTGATATGGTGGAGGTTCCATTGCAAGGGTTTATATCCATCTAGGATTAAACAACAAATGTCGCCAGTGATTCTTGTGCCGTAATACCCGTGTTAACCATAAGATCCGGAGTGGGACGGAGTAGTCAAAAGTGTTTCCACCTCTTGTTCATCAACGGATGCGCTTTACCGTAGTACACTTATAATCCAAGGGGGCAAGCGGTGTGGCTGGGGAGTCCTAAGTCCCCACGGCATAGTCCGTAGTACACTTGTCGCCCGAAGGAGCAAGCGGTGAGGCTGGGGAGTCCTAAGTCCCCACGGTATTGCGGTCTATGATGGGTTGCAGCTACCGGCGTAGGAGTGTATGGTAGAGCCCATCACTGTCGTCGTGGTCGGGGTCCACCTTGAAATCTACAGGAATAATGGGACCGGCGTGGACCCAGGGTCGGGGCATGCAACAAAGGGTGGGTGTTCGAGGTAGCGGAGGAACATGATTGGCTAGACCTTATACCGGGCCTCACACCATAGGAAGTGTGGACGGGTTGCGCGCCCGGTTGGCACCAAGGTTAAGATCTCTTATGGGTAAAGCAACACACCTCTGCAGAGTGTAAAGAACCGTGACCTGTCACTCCCTGTTCTGGGATATGGAACTGCGAACGCGGCCGGAAAGGAGCTCCATGAAGTTCTAGTAAACCGGTGAAGGCTGACGGACATAGTTCTTCTGAATAAAAGCAACCTTTTGAAGAAATGGTTATGAAAACTTGCATTGGTATTAGACTTTCTGGTCTAATGTCGTAGCTAGTGCATTAAACACCTCTTTCCTATAATGAACTTGTTGAGTACGCTCGTACTCATCCCACTCTTAAATCCCCTGCTTAGATATGGAGGCATCGAAGGAGGATCTACAGTGCAACTCGAAGGCCGAGGACTCAACAACTACTTCACGAGACAAGACCCTGTCAGAGGAGTCAGATATCACATCCAACAAGGAGAAAACCTAGCTTAGCCATAGAAGGGAACTAGCTTCCTAAACCTAGCTCCTTGATACGTCTCCGACGTATCGATAATTTCTTATGTTCCATGCCACATTATTGATGTTATCTACATGTTTTATGCACACTTTATGTCATATTCGTGCATTTTCTGGAAGTAACCTATTAACAAGATGCCGAAGTGCCAGTTGCTGTTTTCTGCTGTTTTTGGTTTCAGAAATCCTAGTAAGGAAATATTCTCGGAATTGGACGAAATCAAAGCCCAGGGGCCTATTTTCTCACGAAGCTTCCAGAAGTCCGAAGGAGAGACGAAGAGGGGCCACGGAGGGGCCACACTATAGGGCGGCGCGGCCCCCCCTTGGCCGCGCGGCCCTGTGGTGTGGGGCCCCGTGCCGCCTCTTGACCTGCCCTTTCGCCTATAAAAAGTCTCCGTGACGAAAACCCCGATCGAGAACCACGATACGGAAAACCTTCCAGAGACGCCGCCGCCGCCGATCCCATCTCGGGGGATCCAGGAGATCGCCTCCGGCACCCTGCCGGAGAGGGGAATCATCTCCCGGAGGACTCTACGCCGCCATGGTCGCCTCCGGTGTGATGTGTGAGTAGTCTACCCCTGGACTATGGGTCCATAGCAGTAGCTAGATGGTTGTCTTCTCCCCATTGTGCTATCATTGTCGGATCTTGTGAGCTGCCTAACATGATCAAGATCATCTATCTGTAATTCTATATGTTGCGTTTGTTGGGATCCGATGAATAGAGAATACTTGTTATGTTGATTATCAAAGCTATGCTTATGTGTTGTTTATGATCTTGCATGCTCTCCGTTATTAGTAGATGCTCTGGCCAAGTTGATGCTAGTAACTCCAAGAGGGAGTATTTATGCTCGATAGTGGGTTCATGCCTCTGTGAATCTGGAGGAGTGACAAGAACCACTAAGGTTATGGATGTGTTGTTGCCACTAGGGATAAAACATTAGTGCTATGTTCAAGGATGTAGTCACTAGTTACATTACGCGCAATACTTAATGCAATTGTCTGTTGTTAGCAACTTAATACTGGAGGGGGTTCGGATGATAACCTGAAGGTGGACTTTTTAGGCATAGATGCAGTTGGATGACGGTCTATGTACTTTGTCGTAATGCCCAATTAAATCTCACTATACTCATCATGATATGTATGTGCATGGTCATGCTCTCTTTATTTGTCAATTGCCCAACTGTAATTTGTTCACCCAACATGCTGTTCGTCTTATGGGAGAGACACCTCTAGTGAACTGTGGACCCCGGTCCAATTCTCTTTCTTGAAATACAATCTCTGCAATACTTGTTCTCTGTTTTCTGCAAACAATCATCTTCCACACAATACGGTTAATCCTTTGTTACAGCAAGCCGGTGAGATTGACAACCTCACTGTTTCGTTGGGGCAAAGTACTTTGGTTGTGTTGTGCAGGTTCCACGTTGGCGCCGGAATCTCTGGTGTTGCGCCGCACTACATCCCGCCGCCATCAACCTTCAACGTGCTTCTTGGCTCCTCCTGGTTCGATAAACCTTGGTTTCTTTCTCAGGGAAAACTTGCTGCTGTGCGCATCATACCTTCCTCTTGGGGTTCCCAACGAACGTGTGAGTTACACGCCATCAAGCATATTTTACGGCGCCGTTGCCGGGAGATCAAGACACGCTGCAAGGGGAGTCTCCACTTCTCAATCTCTTTACTTTGTTTTTGTCTTGCTTAGTTTTATTTACTACTTTGTTTGCTGCACTAAATCAAAATACAAAAAAATTAGTTGCTAGTTTTACTTTACTTGTTATCTTGTTTGCTATATCAAAAACACAAAAAAATTAGTTTACTTGCATTTACTTTATCTAGTTTGCTTTATTTACTGTTGCTAAAATGGCCAACGCTGAAAACACTAAGTTGTGTGACTTCACAACCACAAATAATAATGATTTCTTATGCACACCTATTGCTCCACCTGCTACTACGGCAGAATTCTTTGAAATTAAACACTGCTTTCTGAATCTTGTTATGCGAGAGCAATTTTGCAGTGTTAGTTCTGATGATGCTGCTGCCCATCTTAATAATTTTGTTGAACTATATGAAATGCAAAAATATAAAGATGTAGATGGTGATATTATTAAACTAAAATTGTTCCCTTTCTCATTAAGAGGAAGAGCTAAAGATTGGTTGCTATCTCTGCCTAAGAATAGTATTGATTCATGGACTAAATGCAAGGATGCTTTTATTGGTAGATATTATCCCCCTGCTAAAATTATATCTTTGAGGAGTAGCATAATGAATTTTAAACAATTAGATACTGAACATGTTGCTCAAGCTTGGGAAAGAATGAAATCTCTGGTTAAAAATTGCCCAACCCATGGACTGACTACTTGGATGATCATCCAAACCTTCTATGCAGGACTAAATTTTTCTTCACGGAATTTATTGGATTCAGCTGCTGGAGGTACCTTTATGTCCATCACTCTTGGTGAAGCAACAAAGCTTCTTGATAATATGATGATCAACTACTCTGAATGGCACACGGAAAGAGCTCCACAAGGTAAGAAGGTAAATTCTGTCGAAGAAACCTCTTCCTTGAGTGATAAGATCGATGCTATTATGTCTATGCTTGTGAATGATAGGACTAATATTGATCCTAATAATGTTCCATTAGCTTCATTGGTTGCACAAGAAGAACATGTTGATGTAAACTTCATTAAAAATAATAATTTCAACAACAATGCTTACCGGAACAATTCTAGTAACAACTATAGGCCATATCCTTATAATAATGGCAACGGCTATGGTAATTCTTATGGGAATTCTTACAACAATAATAGGAGTTCACCCCCTGGACTTGAAGCCATGCTTAAGGAATTTATTAGTACACAAACTGCTTTTAACAAATCTGTTGAAGAAAAGCTTGGGAAAATTGATATACTTGCTTCTAAAGTTGATAGTCTTGCTGCTGATGTTGATCTTTTGAAATCGAAAGTTATGACTAATGAGAATCATCATAATAAAATTACTACTACAGCAAATGCCATTCAAGTTAGAATTAATGAGAATATAAGATTAATGGCTGAACTGCGTGCTAGGTGGGATAGAGAAGAAAATGAAAAACTAGCTAAAGAGAAGAATATAGCTAAAGTTTGGACTATTACCACCACTAGTAATGCTAATGCTACACATGTTGCTGCACCTCCTACTCATACTAATAAAAGAATTGGTGTTAGCAATGTTTCCACTTCGAATGCAAAGCGCGAAAAACTGCCTGAAACTGCTAAAACTGCTGAAATTGCCTGTGATAAAGCTGCTGAAATTTTTTCCAACATTGGGGGTGATGATCCCATTGCTTTAGATTATAATGGTTTGAATTTTGATGATTGCCACATCTCTGAAGTTATAAAGTTCTTGCAAAAACTTGCTAAAAGTCCTAATGCTAGTGCTATAAATTTGGCTTTCACGCATCATATTACAAATGCTCTCATAAAAGCTAGAGAAGAGAAACTAGAGCGTGAAGCCTCTATTCCTAAAAAGTTAGAGGATGGTTGGGAGCCCATCATTAAGATGAAGATTAAAGATTTTGATTGTAATGCTTTATGTGATCTTGGTGCAAGTATCTCTGTTATGCCTAAGAAAATTTATAATATGCTTGACTTGCCACCGCTGAAAAATTGTTATTTGGATGTTAATCTTGCTGATCATTCTACAAAGAAACCTTTGGGTAAGTTGATAATGTTCGCATTACCATTAACAATAACCTGGTTCCCGTTGATTTTGTTGTCTTGGATATTGAATACAATGCATCTTACCCCATTATATTGGGAAGACCTTTTCTTCGAACTGTTGGTGCTATCATTGATATGAAGGAAGGTAATATAAAATATCAATTTCCTCTCAAGAAAGGTATGGAACACTTCCCTAGAAAGAGAATGAAGTTACCTTTTGATTCTATTATGAGAACAAATTATGATGTTGACACTTCATCTCTTGATAATACTTGATACACACTTTCTGCGCCTAGCTGAAAGGCGTTAAAGAAAAGCGCTTATGGGAGACAACCCATGTTTTTACCTACAGTACTTTGTTTTTATTTTGTGTCTTGGAAGTTGTTTACTACTGTAGCAACCTCTCCTTATCTTAGTTTTGTGTTTTGTTGTGCCAAGTTAAGCCGTTGATAGAAAAGTAAGTACTAGATTTGGATTACTGCACAGTTCCAGATTTCTTTGCTGTCACGAATCTGGGTCCACCTCCCTGTAGGTAACTCAGAAAATTAAGCCAATTTACGTGCATGATCCTCAGATATTTACGCAACTTTCATTCAATTTGAGCATTTTCATTTGAGCAAGTCTGGTGCCATTTTAAAATTCGTCAATACGAACTGTTCTGTTTTGACAGATTCTGCCTTTTATTTCGCATTGCCTCTTTCGCTATGTTGGATGAATTTCTTTGATCCACTAATGTCCAGTAGCATTATGCAATGTCCAGAAGTGTTAAGAATGATTGTGTCACCTCTGAATATGTCAATTTATAATGTGCACTAACCCTCTAATGAGTTGTTTCGAGTTTGGTGTGGAGGAAGTTTTCAAGGATCAAGAGAGGAGTATGATGCAACATGATCAAGGAGAGTGAAAGCACTAAGCTTGGGGATGCACCCGGTGGTTCACCCCTGCATATATCAAGAAGACTCAAGCGTCTAAGCTTGGGGATGCCCAAGGCATCCCCTTCTTCATCGACAACATTATCAGGTTCCTCCCCTGAAACTATATTTTTATTCCATCACATCTTATGTGCTTTTTCTTGGAGCGTCGGTTTGTTTTTGTTTTTTGTTTTGTTTGAATAAAATGGATCCTAGCATTCACTTTATGGGAGAGAGACACGCTCCGCTGTAGCATATGGACAAGTATGTCCTTGGTTTCTACTCATAGTATTCATGGCGAAGTTTCTCCTTCGTTAAATTGTTATATGGTAGGAATTGGAAAATGATACATGTAGTAATTGCTATAAATGTCTTGGGTAATGTGATACTTGGCAATTGTTGTGCTCATGATTAAGCTCTTGCATCATATGCTTTGCACCCATTAATGAAGAAATACATAGAGCATGCTAAAATTTGGTTTGCATATTTGGTTTCTCTAAGGTCTAGATAATTTCTAGTATTGAGTTTGAACAACAAGGAAGACGGTGTAGAGTCTTATAATGTTTTCAATATGTCTTTTATGTGAGTTTTGCTGCACCGGTTCATCCTTGTGTTTGTTTCAAATAAGCCTTGCTAGCCTAAACCTTGTATCGAGAGGGAATACTTCTCATGCATCCAAAATACTTGAGCCAACCACTATGCCATTTGTGTCCACCATACCTACCTACTACATGGTATTTTCCGCCATTCCAAAGTAAATTGCTTGAGTGCTACCTTTAAAATTCCATCATTCACCTTTGCAATATATAGCTCATGGGACAAATAGCTTTAAACTATTGTGGTATTGAATATGTAATTATGCACTTTATCTCTTATTAAGTTGCTTGTTGTGCGATAACCATGTTTATGAGGACGCCATCAACTACTCTTTGTTGAATTTCATGTGAGTTGCTATGCATGTTCGTCTTGTCTGAAGTAAGAGAGATCTACCACCATAGGGTTAAGCATGCATATGTTAGAGAAGAACATTGGGCCGCTAACTAAAGCCATGTTCCATGGTGGAAGTTTCAGTTTTGGACAACAATCCTCAAATCTCAAATGAGAAAATTATTAATTGTTGTTATATGCTTATGCATAAAAGAGGAGTCCATTATCTGTTGTCTATGTTGTCCCGGTATGGATGTCTAAGTTGAAGAATAATCAATAGCGAGAAATCCAATGCGAGCTTTCTCCTTAGACCTTTGTACAGGCGGCATAGAGGTACCCCTTTGTGACACTTGGTAAAAACAATGCATTGTGATGATCCGGTAGTCCAAGCTAATTAGGACAAGGTGCGGGCACTATTAGTATACTATGCATGAGGCTTGCAACTTGTAAGATATAATTTACATGATACATATGCTTTATTACTACCGTTGACAAAATTGTTTCATGTTTTCAAAATCAAAGCTCTAGCACAAATATAGCAATCGATGCTTTTCCTCTATGAGGACTATTCTTTTACTTTCAATGTTGAGTCAGTTCACCTATTTCTCTCCACCTCAAGAAGCAAACACTTGTGTGAACTGTGCATTGATTCCTACATACTTGCTTATTGCACTTATTATATTACTCTATGTTGACAATATCCATGAGATATACATGTTACAAGTTGAAAGCAACCGCTGAAACTTAATCTTCTTTTTTGTTGCTTCAATACCTTTACTTTGAATTATTGCTTTATGAGTTAACTCTTATGCAAGACTTATTGATGCTTGTCTTGAAGTGCTATTCATGAAAAGTCTTTGCTTTATGATTCACTTGTTTACTCATGTCATATACATTGTTTTGATCGCTGCATTCACTACATATGCTTTACAAATAGTATGATCAAGATTATGATGGCATGTCACTCCAGAAATTATACGTGTTATCGTTTTACACTGCTGGACGAGCAGAACTAAGCTTGGGGATGCTGATACGTCTCCGACGTATCGATAATTTCTTATGTTCCATGCCACATTATTGATGTTATCTACATGTTTTATGCACACTTTATGTCATATTCGTGCATTTTACGGAACTAACCTATTAACAAGATGCCGAAGTGCCGATTCTGTTTTTCTGCTGTTTTTGGTTTCAGAAATCCTAGTAAGGAAATATTCTCGGAATTGGACGAAATCAAAGCCCAGGGGCCTATTTTCTCACGAAGCTTCCAGAAGTCCGAAGGAGAGACGAAGAGGGGCCACGGAGGGGCCACACTATAGGGCGGCGCGGCCCCCCTTGGCCGCGCGGCCCTGTGGTGTGGGGCCCCCGTGCCGCCTCTTGACCTGCCCTTTCGCCTATAAAAAGTCTCCGTGACGAAACCCGGTACTGAGAACCACGATACGGAAAACCTTCCGGAGACGCCGCCGCCGCCGATCCCATCTCGGGGGATCCAGAGATCGCCTCCGGCACCCTGCCGGAGAGGGGAATCATCTCCCGGAGGACTCTACGCCGCCATGGTCGCCTCCGGTGTGATGTGTGAGTAGTCTACCCCTGGACTATGGGTCCATAGCAGTAGCTAGATGGTTGTCTTCTCCCCATTGTGCTATCATTGTCGGATCTTGTGAGCTGCCTAACATGATCAAGATCATCTATCTGTAATTCTATATGTTGCGTTTGTTGGGATCCGATGAATAGAGAATACTTGTTATGTTGATTATCAAAGCTATGCTTATGTGTTGTTTATGATCTTGCATGCTCTCCGTTATTAGTAGATGCTCTGGCCAAGTTGATGCTAGTAACTCCAAGAGGGAGTATTTATGCTCGATAGTGGGTTCATGCCTCTGTGAATCTGGAGGAGTGACAAGAACCACTAAGGTTATGGATGTGCTGTTGCCACTAGGGATAAAACATTAGTGCTATGTTCAAGGATGTAGTCACTAGTTACATTACGCGCAATACTTAATGCAATTGTCTGTTGTTAGCAACTTAATACTGGAGGGGGTTCGAATGATAACCTGAAGGTGGACTTTTTAGGCATAGATGCAGTTGGATGACGGTCTATGTACTTTGTCGTAATGCCCAATTAAATCTCACTATACTCATCATGATATGTATGTGCATGGTCATGCTCTCTTTATTTGTCAATTGCCCAACTGTAATTTGTTCACCCAACATGCTGTTCGTCTTATGGGAGAGACACCTCTAGTGAACTGTGGACCCCGGTCCAATTCTCTTTACTGAAATACAATCTCTTGCAATCTTTGTTCTACTGTTTTCTGCAAACAATCATCTTCCACACAATACGGTTAATCCTTTGTTACAGCAAGCCGGTGAGATTGACAACCTCACTGTTTCGTTGGGGCAAAGTACTTTGGTTGTGTTGTGCAGGTTCCACGTTGGCGCCGGAATCTCTGGTGTTGCGCCGCACTACATCCCGCCGCCATCAACCTTCAACGTGCTTCTTGGCTCCTCCTGGTTCGATAAACCTTGGTTTCTTTCTGAGGGAAAACTTGCTGCTGTGCGCATCATACCTTCCTCTTGGGGTTCCCAACGAACGTGTGAGTTACACGCCATCACTCCTATTTAGCTAGAGTCTATTCTTAGCCTCTGTAGTTAGTGAAATACTCTACAAATAGAGTTCGTGATAAGACTAGACTACGAGTCGTTCTTCTGGAGTTTATTTGCAGTTTTACCTCATTGTAAAGTAGGAGGCTGTGATGATCTTATGTAACAGAGTCGATGTTGTAATTCTATAGACATGCCTTGGACCCGCATATGTTTCTGTTGTACCACTCTGAGCGATATAATACCCGTGGAACTATGTTTCATTGGTGTTATATCAGACTTGCATACTACACCATGCAGTGGTATGCCGGCTCACCACATCCATGGTCTTGTAGTTTTCCCTTGTAGCCTTGTTCTTCTGCCTAGATGCTAAGGACTTGCGAGGAGCGTTGGGCGCGAACTCATCACTTGACCGATCACCCCTTGGGCGTCTCCGAGCACCCCGAGAAACACGACCTGTGAAAGGCAAAGACGGATAGCAAAGAGAATATAATGCTCATAAGTCATGTATGATACAGTAATGTACTCTAGAAACATACTATAAGTCGGTACAAGTCTAGACACGATAGATTGAAACAAAACTGCAGCGGCGATGAAGCTCCAGGCCGGATAATCCGGTGTCCCCTGGGGGCGGATAATCCGGCCAGGCCGGATAATCCGGTCTTTGCGGGGGCCGGATAATCCGGCCCTACGAATCTTGCAGTTCTTCCAATCAAAAACTTGTCTATGACCAGATCGGCCTCATAGCATGCAAGAGGAGTATACTACACACGATTTGGAACAACTAGACGCCATCTCCACCAAGAAAATAGCACATACAAATCACAACACCTAGGGTTAGGGATTGTGAGTCATACCCACATCCATTGTGGAAGCCGCTTGGAGGAGAAGGTAGCTAGGGAGGAGAGGCACCCGATCCACCCAAAAACTCCAAGAGGGAGCGGACGGGGCATCTCCGGCGAGGAGTAGGAGCTCCGGCGGCTTGAGGAGGAAGAAGGGGGCGCGTGGGGGAACTGATTGATGTGGCAACCGTTCTCCCCGCGGCCTCCCTTAGTCCTCCCACAAATCGCCCAGGCCGGATAATCCGGCCCAAAGTAGGGGCGGATAATCCGGCCCGGCCGGATATTCCGGGGTGCCAGGGGGCCGGATTATCCGGTTTTCTGGAAAATTCCAGAACACCGGAAATCCTGCCTATCTTTAGTTGGTTATTTGCGAACTCATATGTGGTGCAATTAAGTATCACGTTACATATAAGATGCATATGTACCAATAAGATGGGGCAACCTAGATCATCCGACCGAGAAACCTCAAACTCCAAGTTTTTACCAAACATGACAAATGAGCAAGATGGAAGTGGCTTATAGGAGAGTGTAGGCTTAGGTTTAGAGGGTACAGACTGTTAATGGTACATGATCACTCAAGTTTGCAAGATATGAGCAAATAAGGCCAAACTAGAGTGATTTCCCATAAGAACATGGAGTTGTCAAATAAAAGGTGATAAGATCCAAATAACTTCAACTCTTCACAAAGAAGAGTGTGGTGGCCTAGGCCACCATATATGAGTGTTGTGGCATGGCACCGCGAAGATATATCTTGGGTCCAAGCCACTACTCATCATTGAAGCTCACATATCAACATATGATATAAAGAGAATGATTTCTTAATGTTGGCATTATGGGGGAGGGATAGCTCAATAATTTAAACCGCACTCCCCCTATTTCCTTGCCCACATCTAAACCAAATAAAGTTTTGAGACGAAGGTGTGTTTGCAAGATGGTCAAGCTATACTCCTTGAATCAATGATATTTAGCTCATTCCTCAAATAAGTGAACCTTGCTTCATCAAGAGGCTTCGTGAATATATCGGCAAGTTGATCTTTGGTAGGAACATAGATAAGCTCAATATCACCACGGGCAACATGATCCCTAATGAAATGATTCCGGATCTCAATATGCTTCGTTCTTGAATGTTGCAATCGATTATAGGCAATCTTGATGGCACTTTCATTGTCACATAATAGAGGCACTTTGTCACAAATGACACCGTATTCCTTTAAAGTTTGCCTCATCCATAACAATTGAGTGCATCCACTTGCGGCGGCAACATATTCGGCTTCGGCGGTGGAGAGAGATATACAATTTTGCTTCTTAGAAGACCAACACACCAAGGACCTACCAAGAAATTGGCAAGCCCCGGAAGTTGATTTCCTATCATCCTTGTCTCCCGCCCAATCCGCATCGGTGTATCCATTGAGAATAAAGCTTGAGCCTTTGGGGTACCAAATACCATATCTCGGGGTATCAACCAAATACCGAAAGATTCTTTTGAGAGCCATCATGTGGCTCTCCTTAGGAGAAGCTTGATACCTTGCACACACACCAACACTCAACACTATGTCCGGTCTAGATGCACAAAGGTAAAGCAAGGATCCAATCATGGAGCGATATACCTTTTGATCCACCTCTTTACCATTGGGATCAAGTGCAAGATGACATTTAGTAACCATAGGAGTGGCTACACCCTTCATCTCGGTCATCTTGAACCTCTTGAGCATGTCTTGGAGATATTTTGCTTAGTTGATGAAGGTTCCTTCCCTCAATTGCTTGATCTCAAAACCAAGGAAGAACTTCATCTCTCCCATCATAGACATCTCAAACCTATCGGTCATAAGCTTTGAGAATTCATCATTGAAAGCTTTGTTAGTAGAGCCAAAGATAATATCATCAACATATAATTGGCAAACGAAAAGCTCCCCATTGACCCTCTTAGTAAAAAGAGTGGGATCGATTAGCCCAACATCAAACCCACGGTCTACCAATAGTTCTTTAAGGTGCTCATACCAAGCTCTAGGAGCTTGTTTGAGACCATAAAGAGCTTTATCAAGCTTGTAGACATGGTTAGGGAAGTTGAGATCCTCGAACCCCGGGGGTTGCT
Organism: Lolium perenne; assembly: GCF_019359855.2. Taxonomy (NCBI): domain Eukaryota; kingdom Viridiplantae; phylum Streptophyta; class Magnoliopsida; order Poales; family Poaceae; genus Lolium; species Lolium perenne. Next base: position 80,773,681 of record NC_067244.2, on the reverse strand, counting down.
TAACATAAACCTCTTCATGCAAAGGACCATTAAGAAATGCACTTTTCACATCCATTTGTTGTAACTTAAAGTTATGATGCGATGCATAAGCAAGAAGGATACGGATGGACTCAAGGCGAGCCACGGGAGCATAGGTTTCTCCAAAGTCAATTCCCTCAACTTTTCCAAACTCATCTTGCTTGTTCTTGAATATCCATTTAGTGCCAATAACATTGCGGCACCCCTTTGGCTTCTCTACTAAGGTCCACACTTTGTTGTGCTTGAAGTTATTGAGTTCTTCGTGCATAGCTTCCAACCAATCCGAATCTTCAAGGGCTTCAAATACTTTCTTGGGTTCCACTAAGGAGATATAGGCATGATGATTGCTAAAGTTAGCCAATTGCCTTCTTGTGGAAACATTTGCCCTTACATCACCAAGAACCTTATCATGAGTGTGTCCACGAAGTTCAAGGTTCCTATATCTTCTTGCTAGACGACGGGCCTCGATCTCCTCCTTGGTTCTTCTTGGCCTTGGAGGTATCACTTGATCAACTTGATCTTTTGGGTCCCCGTCTTGACCTTCAACTTGAGCAACTTCAATTTCTTGAGTGTGCTCAACCTCATGTGCTTGATCTTGGACATCATTTGGTGCGGAGCAAATATCAAATGGATACTCGTCGGAGCCATCATGAATTCTTGGTTGATCTTGTCCTTGATCTTGTCCTTGATCTTGCACACAAGAGGGAGAGTCTTGTTCTTGTTCTTGGGTTGGTGCATCATTTGCTTCACTTGATGGGGTTTGTTGATGTTGATAAGATGAGGGCTCCACCGTGGTAGAGCATAGTCCTTCCCGAGACGCCACACTGTGTCCCTCAACGGGGCGGAAAAATCCCACACCCATTCTTACTATGGCATCTTGAGGTATTTCATCACCTGCACATACATCAACTTGCCCCACTTGGGAGCCATCATTTTCTTCAAAATTCACACTACTAGATTCGATGATAATCCCGGAGGCTATATCAAAGATTCTATAAGTGTGAGATTCGGCACCGTAACCAACAAATATACCCTCCAAAGCTTTAGGAGCAAATTTAGATAAACGAACCCCTTTGATTTTGTAGAAACACTTACACCCAAACATCTTGAAGTATGAGATATTAGGCTTGTTCCCGGTGAGTATTTCATATGGAGTCTTGTTCAAGCCCTTGCGGAGATAGAGCCGGTTAGAGGAGTGACAAGCGGTGGAGATGGCTTCGGCCCAAAAGTTATAGCGGGATTTATACTCCGCCATCATAGACCTTGCCATATCCATAAGAGTCCGGTTCTTCCTCTCCGCAACACCATTTTGTTGAGGGGTGTGATACGTCTCCAACGTATCTATAATTTCCGATGTTCCATGCTTGTTTTATGACAATACCAACATGTTTTGTTCACACTTTATATCATTTTCATGCATTTTCCGGAACTAACCTATTAACAAGATGCCACAGTGCCAGTTCCTGTTTTCTGCTGTTTTTGGTTCCAGAAAGGCTGTTCGGGCAATATTCTCGGAATTGGACGAAATCAACGCCAAACCTCCTATTTTTCCCGGAAGCGTCCAGAACACCGAAGAAGAGTCGGAGAGGGGCCAGGGGGCCACCACACCACATGGCGGCGCGGGCCAGGCCTAGGCCGCGCCGGCCTAGGGTGTGGCGCCCCCAGGTGCCCCCCTGCGCCGCCTCTTCGCCTATAAAAGCCCTTTCGACCTAAAAACGCAGTACCAATTGACGAAACTCCAGAAAGACTCCAGGGGCGCCGCCGCCATCGCGAAACTCCAATTCGGGGGACAGAACTCTCTGTTCCGGCACCCTGCCGGACGGGGAATTGCCCCCGGAGCCATCTCCACCGCCGTCTTCACCGCCATCTTCACCGCCATCGCTGCCTCCATGATGAGGAGGGAGTAATCCACCTCCGAGGCTGAGGGCTCCGCTGTAGCTATGTGGTTCATCTCTCTCCCATGTACCTCAATACAATAATCTCATGAGCTGCTTTACATGATTGAGATTCATATGAGTTTGTATCACAATTTATCTATGTGCTACTCTAGCAAAGTTATTAAAGTAGTTCTATTCCTCCTGCACGTGTGTAAAGGTGACAGTGTGTGCACCGTGTTAGTACTTGGTTTATGCTATGATCATGATCTCTTGTAGATTGCGAAGTTAACTATTGCTATGATAATATTGATGTGATCTATTCCTCCTACATATGCATGAAGGTGACAGTGTGCATGCTATGCTAGTACTTGGTTTAGTCTTTTGATCTATCTTACACTAAAGGTTACTAAAATATGAGCATTATTGTGGAGCTTGTTAACTCCGGCATTGAGGGTTCGTGTAATCCTACGCAATGTGTCCATCATCCAACAAGAGTGTAGAGTATGCATTTATCTATTCTGTTATGTGATCAATGTTGAGAGTGTCCACTAGTGAAAGTGTAATCCCTAGGCCTTGTTCCTAAATACTGCTGCGTTACTACTGCTTGTTTACTGTTTTCTTTGTGTTACTACTGCTGCAATACTACCACCATCAACTACACGCCAGCAAGCTATTTTCTGGCACCGTTGCTACTGCTCATATATATTCATACCACCTGTATTTCACTATCTCTTCGCCGAACTAGTGCACCTATTAGGTGTGTTGGGGACACAAGAGACTTCTTGCTTTGTGGTTGCAGGGTTGCATGAGAGGGATATCTTTGACCTCTTCCTCCCTGAGTTCGATAAACCTTGGGTGATCCACTTAAGGGAAAACTTGCTGCTGTTCTACAAACCTCTGCTCTTGGAGGCCCAACACTGTCTACAGGAAAGGAGGGGGAACGTAGACATCAAGCACTTTTCTGGCGCCGTTGCCGGGGAGGAAAGGTAAAAGGTACTCACACTCCGGATCTCGGCTACTAAGCTATTTTCCGCCATTGTAAGTACTCGAAGCTATTTCCTTTAGATCCTGCAATTGCAACTTTTTGTTTCTTGTTTACACTAGTTAGGCATAATGGAAAACAACAAAAAAATTGGTGAGCTTTTTAGTCTTTTTCCTGATTTAGAATTGTTTGATGCAAAAATTAAAAAACCTATGGAACCTTATTTACATGCTAGTAGTGATGTTATTAGTATGAATGCAATTACTGCTAATACTATGGATAAGTCTAAGCTTGGGGAAGCTAGTTTATATAAAAATAATCTTTTTTGCTCCTCAGCTTTGGAAGAAATATTTTGCTCTGATAATGCTTTATCTCCCATATGCGATAACTCTAATGATGCTTCTGATATTCTAAATCCACCTGCTGAAAGTATTCCGTATAAAATACCTATGCAAATTATTGAACGCGTTATGGATAACCGTTATACAGGGGATGGAACTGTCCACCCTGGAGATCATTTATTGTTCTTGCATGAGTTATGCGGTTTATTCAAGTGTGCAGGTATTGCTATGGATGAAGTGAGGAAGAAATTATTCTCTATATCGCTGTCTGGTAAAGCGGCGCATTGGTATAAATTACTGGATAATGGGGATTCTCTTGAATGGAATGATATTGTGCCCCGGTTTTATTCTAAATTTTATCCTCCTCATGAAGTGCATATTGATAGGAATTATATTTATAACTTTTATCCTCGTGATGGAGAGAGTATTTCTCAAGCGTGGGGGAGATTGAAGTCACTAATGCTCAAATGTCCCATTCATGAGCTCCCCCGTAATGTTATTGTTAATAATTTTTATGCGAGGCTTTCTGGACAACACAAGGACTATCTGGACGCGTGTTCGGAAGGATCTTTCACAAGCAAAGAGGTTGAAGCTAGGTGGGATCTTCTTGATCGGATTGAGGACAACGCTGAAGGATGGGAGAACGACAAAGGTAAAGAGTCAGGTATAAATTATGATTATGAATGCATTGAAGCCTTTATGGATACCGATAAATTTCGAAATATGAGTGCTACTTATGGTCTTGACTCTCAAGTTGCTGCAAATCTTTATAAATCCTTTGCTTCTCATTTTGAATTGCCTAAGAAGAATTTTGATAAGTATCATGAACCTTTTAAAGAGGCTTGCATGAAGAATGAAATTGTTGTTAATTATTGCAATAAGCATGCTCAAACTCCTAAGAATGCTATTTCTTATAAGCATGTTAATTTTTGTGGAATGCATAGACCCTGTGGAATTAATCAAGTCAAAGATGAATATTGCATCCATCATATTAATGAAAAAACTAGAAAGTGGCTTAGGGCTCTAGATGATCTTGGTAAAAAAGTTTGTGCCCTCTATCCTTTTATTTGTGAAGTTTGCCATGAAGTGGGTCATTTTAATTTTCAATGCTCCTCCAATGATAATTTGAACCCAATGAGTGCTGCAAATTTGTATTGTGATGATGAAATTACTCCTAATCAGCATGATGAACTTACTTTATTTTTGGGGTGTGAAGAACTGTCGAGAAAAATCTCTTTGTTACATATGAGTGATCTTGATATTGATGATGTCCTGCATGGGTGTTTTTCTTATTGCATTGATAATAGCCATACAAATACTTACATACAAAATATTTTAGAAGATGACACCTTGCCAAAATATGATAGGACCGCTGTGTGTTTTCAACTAATTAATGAAAAGGAGGGATCCTCCCAAGTTTCTTCTATTGTTTCTGAAAGTAAATCAGGTTATGCGGACGAGCCACCCTTCAAGCCTCTTCCTCCTAAAGAGGGGAACGAGGAGAAGGAAGAGAAGAAGAAGAAGAAGGGAACGAAGAAGAAGAAGAAGAAGGAGAATAAAAAGAAAGAGGTAACGGCGTATCCCTGCGTGAATGAGATAACGCTAGGTAACCGTAAGTATGTTGCTCCTAATGATTATTGTGATAATGAATCTGAATACGATGATCTTCCTATGCCCTTTACATACATTAGCAATCATGATTTGAATGAGCACACTACTTTTGATATTGCAAATCTCTGGGAAACTAATTCTGAAAATGATGATAATAATTGCCATAGTGTCAGTGCTATCCATGCTTCCTCCCATAATAATATAGAAAGTTGTAAGCTTGGGGAAGAGGTGTGATACGTCTCCGACGTATCGATAATTTCTTATGTTCCATGCCACATTATTGATGTTATCTACATGTTTTATGCACACTTTATGTCATATTCGTGCATTTTCTGGAACTAACCTATTAACAAGATGCCGAAGTGCCGATTCTTTGTTTTCTGCTGTTTTTGGTTTCAGAAATCCTAGTAACGAAATATTCTCGGAATCGGACGAAATCAACGCCCAGGTTCCTATTTTTCCCGGAACCATCCGTAACACCCGAGAGCCGCGAGGGGAGCCACAGGGGCCCCACACCACACCCTGGCGCGGCCAGAGGGGGGGCCGCGCCGCCCTATGGTGTGGGCCCCCCAGAAGCCCTCCTGCGCCGCCTCTTCGCCTATATAAAGCCCCTGGATCGAAAACCCTGATGCGTTCGACGAAAACCACAAAAACCTTCCAGAGCCGCCGCCATCGCGACGCCAAGATCTGGGGGACAGGATCTCTGTTCCGGCACGCTGCCGGAGCGGGGAAGTGCCCCCGGAAGGCTTCTCCATCGACTCCGCTGCCATCTCCACCGCCATCTTCATCACCGCTGCTACTCCCATGAGGAGGGAGTAGTTCTCCATCGAGGCTCGGGGCTGTACCGGTAGCTATGTGGTTAATCTCTCTCCATGTACTTCAATACAATGATCTCATGAGCTGCTTTACATGATTGAGATTCATATGAGTTTTGTATCACAATTCATCTATGTGCTACTCTAGTGATGTTATTAAAGTAGTTCTATTCCTCCTGCACGTGTGTAAAGGTGACTAGTGTGTGCACCGTGTGGTTCTTGTCGTAGGCTATGATCATGATCTCTTGTAGATTGTGGAGTTAATTATCACTATGATGGTATTGATGTGATCTATTTGGTTATATTGATCTATCTTACACTAAAGGTTACTTAAATATGAACGAATTGTGGAGCTTGTTAACTCCGGCATTGAGGGTTCGTGTAATCCTACGCAATGCGTTCATCATCCAACAAAAGTGTAGAGTATGCATTTATCTATTCTGTTATGTGATCAATGTTGAGAGTGTCCACTAGTGAAAGTGTAATCCCTAGGCCTTGTTCCTAAATACTGCTGAGTTACTACTGCTTGTTTTGTTTCTTACCGTGTTACTACTGCTGCAATACCACCACCATCAACTACACGCCAGCAAGCTATTTGCTGGCACCGTTGCTACTGCTCCTATATATTCATACCACCTGTATTTCACTATCTCTTCGCCGAACTAGTGCACCTATTAGGTGTGTTGGGGACACAAGAGACTTCTTGCTTTGTGGTTGCAGGGTTGCATGAGAGGGATATCTTTGACCTCTTCCTCCCTGAGTTCGATAAACCTTGGGTATCCACTTAAGGGAAAACTTGCTGCTGTTCTACAAACCTCTGCTCTTGGAGGCCCAACACTGTCTACAGGAAAGGAGGGGGAAAGTAGGCATCAAGCACTTTTCTGGCGCCGTTGCCGGGGAGGAAAGGTAAAAGGCACTCATACTCCGGTTCCAGGTAAAGTACTTTTCTGGCGCCATTGTGTTTGTGCTCGAAGCTATTTCCTTTAGATCCTGCAATTGCATCTTTTTGTTTCTTGTTTACACTAGTAAGGCATAATGGACAACATCTGTGAGCTTTTTATTCTATTTCCTGAGTCAAGACATGAATGGTTTAATGCGAAAATTAAAAAACCCATGGAATCTTATTTGCATGCTAGTAGCAATGATATTAGTATGAACGCTTTGAACACCATTGTTGCTAATGATATGGAAAATTCTAAGCTTGGGGAAGCTGGCTTTGATGAGCATGATATTTTTAGTCCCCCAAGCATTGAGGAGAAAATTTTCTTTGATGATACTTTGCCTCCTATTTATGATGATTATAATGATAGTGGTCTTTTGGTGCCACCTACTATGGAGAGTAAATTTTGTTGTGATTATACTATGCCTCCTACACTTGATGAGAATAATAATGATAGCTACTTTGTTGAATTTGCTCCCACTACAACTAATAAAATTGATTATGCCTATGTGGAGAGTAATAATTTTATGCATGAGACTCATGATAAGAATGCTTTATGTGATAGTTATATTGTTGAGTTTGCTAATGTTGCTACTGAAAGTTATTATGAGAGAGGAAAATATGGTTGTAGAAATTTTCATGTTACTAAAACACCTCTCTATGTGCTGAAATTTTTGAAGCTATACTTGTTTTATCTTCCTATGCTTGTTACTTTGCTCTTCATGAACTTGTTTATTTACAAGATTCCTATGCATAGGAAGCATGTTAGACTTAAATGTGTTTTGAATTTGCCTCTTGATGCTCTCTTTTGCTTCAAATACTATTTCTTATGAGTGCATCATTAAAACTGCTGAGCCCATCTTAATGGCTATAAAGAAAGAACTTCTTGGGAGATAACCCATGTGTTATTTTGCTACAGTACTTTGTTTTATATTTGTGTCTTGGAAGTTGTTTACTACTGTAGCAACCTCTCCTTATCTTAGTTTTGTGTTTTGTTGTGCCAAGTAAAGTCTTTGATAGTAAAGTAAGTACTAGATTTGGATTACTGCGCAGTTCCAGATTTCTTTGCTGTCACGAATCTGGGTCTACCTCCCTGTAGGTAGCTCAGAAAATTAAGCCAATTTACGTGCATGATCCTCAGATATGTACGCAACTTTCATTCAATTTGAGCATTTTCATTTGAGCAAGTCTGGTGCCATTTTAAAATTCGTCAATACGAACTGTTCTGTTTTGACAGATTCTGCCTTTTATTTCGCATTGCCTCTTTTGCTATGTTGGATGAATTTCTTTGATCCACTAATGTCCAGTAGCATTATGCAATGTCCAGAAGTGTTAAGAATGATTGTGTCACCTCTGAATATGTTAATTTTTATTGTGCACTAACCCTCTAATAAGTTGTTTCGAGTTTGGTGTGAAGGAAGTTTTCAAGGGTCAAGAGAGGAGGATGATATACTATGATCAAGAAGAGTGAAAGCTCTAAGCTTGGGGATGCCCCGGTGGTTCACCCCTGCATATTCTAAGAAGACTCAAGCGTCTAAGCTTGGGGATGCCCAAGGCATCCCCTTCTTCATCGACAAATTATCAGGTTCCTTCTCTTGAAACTATATTTTTATTCGGTCACATCTTATGTGCTTTACTTGGAGCGTCCGTATTGCTTTTATTTTTGTTTGTGTTTGAATAAATTGGATTACATCATGCTTGTGTGGGAGAGAGACACGCTCCGCTGGTTCGTATGAACACATGTGTTCTTAGCTCATAGTATTCATGGCGAAGTTTCTCCTTCGTTAAATTGTTATATGGTTGGAATTGGAAAATGATACATGTAGTAATTGCTATTAATGTCTTGGGTAATGTGATACTTGGCAATTGTTGTGCTCATGTTTAAGCTCTTGCATCATATACTTTGCACCCATTAATGAAGAAATACATAGAGCATGCTAAAATTTGGTTTGCATATTTGGTTTCTCTAAGGTCTAGATAATTTCTAGTATTGAGTTTGAACAACAAGGAAGACGGTGTAGAGTCTTATAATGTTTTCAATATGTCTTTTATGTGAGTTTTGCTGCACCGGTTCATCCTTGTGTTTGTTTCAAATAAGCCTTGCTAGCCTAAACCTTGTATCGAGAGGGAATACTTCTCATGCATCCAAAATTCTTGAGCCAACCACTATGCCATTTGTGTCCACCATACCTACCTACTACATGGTATTTTCTGCCATTCCAAAGTAAATTGCTTGAGTGCTACCTTTAAAATTCCATCATTCACCTTTACAATATATAGCTCATGGGACAAATAGCTTAAAAACTATTGTGGTATTGAATATGTAATTATGCACTTTATCTCTTATTAAGTTGCTTGTTGTGCGATAACCATGTTCACTGGGGACGCCATCAACTATTCTTTGTTGAATTTCATGTGAGTTGCTATGCATGTTCGTCTTGTCTGAAGTAAGAGCGATCTACCACCTTATGGTTAAGCATGCATATTGTTAGAGAAGAACATTGGGCCGCTAACTAAAGCCATGATCCATGGTGGAAGTTTCAGTTTTGGACATATATCCTCAATCTCATATGAGAAAATTATTAATTGTTGTTACATGCTTATGCATAAAAGAGGAGTCCATTATCTGTTGTCTATGTTGTCCCGGTATGGATGTCTAAGTTGAGAATAATCAATAGCGAGAAATCCAATGCGAGCTTTCTCCTTAGACCTTTGTACAGGCGGCATAGAGGTACCCCTTTGTGACACTTGGTCAAAACATGTGCATTGTGATGATCCGGTAGTCCAAGCTAATTAGGACAAGGTGCGGGCACTATTAGTACACTATGCATGAGGCTTGCAACTTATAAGATATAATTTACATGATACATATGCTTTATTACTACCGTTGACAAAATTGTTTCATGTTTTCAAAATCAAAGCTCTAGCACAAATATAGCAATCGATGCTTTTCCTCTATGGAGGACCATTCTTCTACTTTTCAATGTTGAGTCAGTTCACCTATTTCTCTCCACCTCAAGAAGCAAACACTTGTGTGAACTGTGCATTGATTCCTACATACTTGCTTATTGCACTTATTATGTTACTCTATGTTGACAATATCCATGAGATATACATGTTACAAGTTGAAAGCAACCGCTGAAACTTAATCATCTTTTGTGTTGCTTCAATGCCTTTACTTTGAATTATTGCTTTATGAGTTAACTCTTATGCAAGACTTATTGATGCTTGTCTTGAAGTGCTATTCATGAAAAGTCTTTGCTATATGATTTACTTGTTTACTCATGTCATTTACCATTGTTTTGATCGCTGCATTCACTACATATGCTTTACAAATAGTATGATCAAGTTTATGATGGCATGTCACTCCAGAAATTATCTGTGTTATCGTTTTACCTGCTCGGGACGAGCAGAACTAAGCTTGGGGATGCTGATACGTCTCCGACGTATCGATAATTTCTTATGTTCCATGCCACATTATTGATGTTATCTACATGTTTTATGCACACTTTATGTCATATTCGTGCATTTTCTGGAACTAACCTATTAACAAGATGCCGAAGTGCCAGTTCCTGTTTTCTGCTGTTTTTGGTTTCAGAAATCCTAGTAACGAAATATTCTCGGAATCGGACGAAATCAACGCCCAGGTTCCTATTTTTCCCGGAACCATCCAGAACACCCGAGAGCCGCCAGAGGGGAGCCCTGGGGGCCCCACACCACACCCTGGCGCGGCCAGAGGGGGGGCCGCGCCGCCCTATGGTGTGGGCCCCCCAGAAGCCCTCCTGCGCCGCCTCTTCGCCTATATAAAGCCCCTGGATCGAAAACCCTGATGCGTTCGACGAAAACCACAAAAACCTTCCAGAGCCGCCGCCATCGCGACGCCAAGATCTGGGGGACAGGATCTCTGTTCCGGCACGCTGCCGGAGCGGGGAAGTGCCCCCGAAAGGCTTCTCCATCGACTCCGCTGCCATCTCCACCGCCATCTTCATCACCGCTGCTACTCCCATGAGGAGGGAGTAGTTCTCCATCGAGGCTCGGGGCTGTACCGGTAGCTATGTGGTTAATCTCTCTCCATGTACTTCAATACAATGATCTCATGAGCTGCTTTACATGATTGAGATTCATATGAGTTTTGTATCACAATTCATCTATGTGCTACTCTAGTGATGTTATTAAAGTAGTTCTATTCCTCCTGCACGTGTGTAAAGGTGACTAGTGTGTGCACCGTGTGGTTCTTGTCGTAGGCTATGATCATGATCTCTTGTAGATTGTGGAGTTAATTATCACTATGATGGTATTGATGTGATCTATTTGGTTATATTGATCTATCTTACACTAAAGGTTACTTAAATATGAACGAATTGTGGAGCTTGTTAACTCCGGCATTGAGGGTTCGTGTAATCCTACGCAATGCGTTCATCATCCAACAAAAGTGTAGAGTATGCATTTATCTATTCTGTTATGTGATCAATGTTGAGAGTGTCCACTAGTGAAAGTGTAATCCCTAGGCCTTGTTCCTAAATACTGCTGAGTTACTACTGCTTGTTTCTTGTTTTCTTGTGTTACTACTGCTGCAATACCACCACCATCAACTACACGCCCGACAAGCTATTTCTTGGCACCGTTACTCTGCTCCTATATATTCATACCACCTGTATTTCACTATCTCTTCGCCGAACTAGTGCACCTATTAGGTGTGTTGGGGACACAAGAGACTTCTTGCTTTGTGGTTGCAGGGTTGCATGAGAGGGATATCTTTGACCTCTTCCTCCCTGAGTTCGATAAACCTTGGGTATCCACTTAAGGGAAAACTTGCTGCTGTTCTACAAACCTCTGCTCTTGGAGGCCCAACACTGTCTACAGGAAAGGAGGGGGAAAGTAGGCATCAAGGTGTTTGAAAATCCTTTTGCTACTGATAATTATGTGTTTGATACATCTCCTTCTAATAACAATGATGGTATGGTTATAGATAAACCGACTGTGAAAGATAACTATTCTATTTCTTATGATGACACTGTGCCTCCGATCTCTGATGATTATTACAAAGAATGCTATGATATAGGTTCTAACTATCCTTATGAAACTTGTCATAGTCATGATTGGGTTACCAAAAACAATTCCCTTAATATGCAACTTGTTTACCATGTTCAAATTCTTGATAATAATCTTGCTCCAATTACTATTAATGAGAAGAACTCTTCTTATGCCAAAATTAATGATACTTCTATGCATATGAACCATGATAAGAATGTTTTAAGTGATGGGTATATTGTGGATTTCATCAATGATGCTACTGAAAGTTATTATCAGAGAGGGAAATATGGTTATATGCATCTTAATAATATTAAGTTTCCCCTCTTTATGTTGAGAATCTTGAAGTTACTCGTGTTTTATCCTCTTATGCTTGTTACTTTGCTCTTCATGAACTTGTTTATTTACAAGATTCCTATGCATAGGAAGTATGTTAGACTTAAATGTGTTTTGAATTTGCCTCTTGATGCTCTCTTTTGCTTCAACTACTATTTCTTGCGAGTGCATCATTAAAACTGCTGAGCCCATCTTAATGGCTATAAAGAAAGAACTTCTTGGGAGATAACCCATGTGTTATTTTGCTACAAAACTTTGTTTTATATTTGTGTCTTGGAAGTTGTTTACTACTGTAGCAACCTCTCCTTATCTTAGTTTTGTGTTTTGTTGTGCCAAGTAAAGCCGTTGATAGAAAAGTAAGTACTAGATTTGGATTACTGCGCAGTTCCAGATTTCTTTGCTGTCACGAATCTGGGTCCACCTCCCTGTAGGTAGCTCAGAAAATTAAGCCAATTTATGTGCATGATCCTCAGATATGTACGCAACTTTCATTCAATTTGAGCATTTTCATTTGAGCAAGTCTGGTGCCATTTTAAAATTCGTCAATACGAACTGTTCTGTTTTGACAGATTCTGCCTTTTATTTCGCATTGCCTCTTTTGCTATGTTGGATGAATTTCTTTGATCCACTAATGTCCAGTAGCATTATGCAATGTCCAGAAGTGTTAAGAATGATTGTGTCACCTCTGAACATGTGAGTTTTTGATTATGCACTAACCCTCTAATGAGTTTGTTTCGAGTTTGGTGTGAAGGAAGTTTTCAAGGGTCAAGAGAGGAGGATGATATACCATGATCAAGGAGAGTGAAAGCTCTAAGCTTGGGGATGCCCCGGTGGTTCACCCCTGCATATATCAAGAAGACTCAAGCGTCTAAGCTTGGGGATGCCCAAGGCATCCCCTTCTTCATCGACAAATTATCAGGTTCCTTCTCTTGAAACTATATTTTTATTCGGTCACATCTTATGTGCTTTACTTGGAGCGTCTGTATGTTTCTTGTTTTTGTTTTTGTTTGAATAAATGCTTGTGTGGGAGAGAGACACGCTCCGCTGGTTCGTATGAACACATGTGTTCTTAGCTCATAATATTCATGGCGAAGTTCTTCGTTAAATTGTTATATGGTTGGAATTGGAAAATGATACATGTAGTAATTGCTATAAATGTCTTGGGTAATGTGATACTTGGCAATTGTTGTGCTCATGTTTAAGCTCTTGCATCATATGCTTTGCACCCATTAATGAAGAAATACATAGAGCATGCTAAAATTTGGTTTGCATATTTTGTTTCTCTAAGGTCTAGATAATTTCTAGTAAGATGTTTGAACAACAAGGAAGACGATGTATAGTTTTATAATGCTTGTAATATGTCTTTTATGTGAGTTTTGCTGTACTAGTTCGTGCTTGTGTTTGCTTCAAACAACCTTGCTAGCCTAAACCTTGTATCGAGAGGGATTACTTCTCATGCATCCAAATCCTGAGCCAAACAACACTATGCCATTTGTGTCCACCATACCTACCTACTACATGGTATTTTCTGCCATTCCAAAGTAAATTGCTTGAGTGCTACCTTTAAAATTCCATCATTCACCTTTGCAATATATAGCTCATGGGACAAATAGCTTAAAAACTATTGTGGTATTGAATATGTAATTATGCACTTTATCTCTTATTAAGTTGCTTGTTGTGCGATAACCATGTTCACTGGGGACGCCATCAACTATTCATTGTTGAATTTCATGTGAGTTGCTATGCATGTCCGTCTTGTCTGAAGTAAGAGAGATCTACCACCCTATGGTTAAGCATGCATATTGTTAGAGAAGAACATTGGGCCGCTAACTAAAGCCATGATCCATGGTGGAAGTTTCAGTTTTGGACATATATCCTCAAATCTCAAATGAGAAAATTATTAATTGTTGTTACATGCTTATGCATAAAAGAGGAGTCCATTATCTGTTGTCTATGTTGTCCCGGTATGGATGTCTAAGTTGAGAATAATCAATAGCGAGAAATCCAATGCGAGCTTTCTCCTTAGACCTTTGTACAGGCGGCATAGAGGTACCCCTTTGTGACACTTGGTTAAAACATGTGCATTGTGATGATCCGGTAGTCCAAGCTAATTAGGACAAGGTGCGGGCACTATTAGTATACTATGCATGAGGCTTGCAACTTGTAAGATATAATTTACATGATACATATGCTTTATTACTACCGTTGACAAAATTGTTTCATGTTTTCAAAATAAAAGCTCTAGCACAAATATAGCAATCGATGCTTTCCTCTTTGAAGGACCATTCTTTTACTTTTATTGTTGAGTCAGTTCACCTATTTCTCTCCATCTCAAGAAGCAAACACTTGTGTGAACTGTGCATTGATTCCTACATACTTGCATATTGCACTTGTTATATTACTCTATGTTGACAATTATCCATGAGATATACATGTTACAAGTTGAAAGCAACCGCTGAAACTTAATCTTCCATTGTGTTGCTTCAATGTCTCTACTATGAATTTATTGCTTTATGAGTAACTCTTATGCAAGACTTATTGATGCTTGTCTCGAAAGTACTATTCATGAAAAGTCTTTGCTATATGATTCACTTGTTTACTCATTGCATTTACATTGTTTCGAATCGCTGCATTCATCTCATATGCTTTACAATGGTATGATTAAGATTATGTTGGTAGCATGTCACCTCAGAAATTATCTTTTATCGTTTACCTACTCGAGGACGAGTAGGAACTAAGCTTGGGGATGCTGATACGTCTCCAACGTATCTATAATTTCCGATGTTCCATGCTTGTTTTATGACAATACCAACATGTTTTGTTCACACTTTATATCATTTTCATGCATTTTCCGGAACTAACCTATTAACAAGATGCCACAGTGCCAGTTCCTGTTTTCTGCTGTTTTTGGTTCCAGAAAGGCTGTTCGGGCAATATTCTCGGAATTGGACGAAATCAACGCCAAACCTCCTATTTTTCCCGGAAGCGTCCAGAACACCGAAGAAGAGTCGGAGAGGGGCCAGGGGGCCACCACACCACATGGCAGCGCGGGCCAGGCCTAGGCCGCGCCGGCCTAGGGTGTGGCGCCCCCAGTGCCCCCTGCGCCGCCTCTTCGCCTATAAAAGCCCTTTCGACCTAAAAACGCAGTACCAATTGACGAAACTCCGTAAAAGACTCCGGGGCGCCGCCATCGCGAAACTCCAATTCGGGGGACAGAACTCTCTGTTCCGGCACCTGCCGGACGGGGAATTGCCCCGGAGCCATCTCCACCGCCGTCTTCACCGCCATCTTCACCGCCATCGCTGCCTCCATGATGAGGAGGGAGTAATCCACCTCCGAGGCTGAGGGCTCCGCTGTAGCTATGTGGTTCATCTCTCTCCCATGTACCTCAATACAATAATCTCATGAGCTGCTTTACATGATTGAGATTCATATGAGTTTGTATCACAATTTATCTATGTGCTACTCTAGCAAAGTTATTAAAGTAGTTCTATTCCTCCTGCACGTGTGTAAAGGTGACAGTGTGTGCACCGTGTTAGTACTTGGTTTATGCTATGATCATGATCTCTTGTAGATTGCGAAGTTAACTATTGCTATGATAATATTGATGTGATCTATTCCTCCTACATATGCATGAAGGTGACAGTGTGCATGCTATGCTAGTACTTGGTTTAGTCTTTTGATCTATCTTACACTAAAGGTTACTAAAATATGAGCATTATTGTGGAGCTTGTTAACTCCGGCATTGAGGGTTCGTGTAATCCTACGCAATGTGTTCATCATCCAACAAGAGTGTAGAGTATGCATTTATCTATTCTGTTATGTGATCAATGTTGAGAGTGTCCACTAGTGAAAGTGTAATCCCTAGGCCTTGTTCCTAAATACTGCTGCGTTACTACTGCTTGTTTCTTGTTTTCTTTGCGTTACTACTGCTGCAATACTACCACCATCAACTACACGCCAGCAAGCTATTTTCTGGCACCATTGCTACTGCTCATATATATTCATACCACCTGTATTTCACTATCTCTTCGCCGAACTAGTGCACCTATTAGGTGTGTTTGGGACACAAGAGACTTCTTGCTTTGTGGTTGCAGGGTTGCATGAGAGGGATATCTTTGACCTCTTCCTCCCTGAGTTCGATAAACCTTGGGTGATCCACTTAAGGGAAAACTTGCTGCTGTTCTACAAACCTCTGCTCTTGGAGGCCCAACACTGTCTACAGGAAAGGAGGGGGAACGTAGACATCAGGGTGTAAGCAGCGGAATATTGATGTCAAATCCCCTCATCACTAAGAAAATCATTGAGTGTGTAGTTCTTGAACTCGGAGCCGTTGTCACTTCTTATTGCCATAATGAGGAGGTTGTGTTGGCGTTGCACCTCGGTAGCAAAGTCAATGAATATTTGTTGAGTCTCATCTTTCGTCTTGAGAAAGTAGACCCAAGTGTATCTTGAGTAGTCATCAACAATCACCAAGCAATGTTTCTTCGCGCCAAGACTTGCATGAGTAACGGGACCAAAGAGATCCACATGAAGGAGCTCCAAGATCCTCTTGGAAGAGATGATGGTCTTGCTTGGATGCGGAGAGTCATGCATTTTGCCTTCAACACAAGACCTACAAACACGATCTTTGGCAAAAGACACATTTTCCATTAGTCCCACAATATGGTTCCCCCTGTGAAGACTTTGCAAAGTTCTCATGTTGACATGGGCTAGGCGGCGATGCCACACCCAACCCACGTCCGCCTTTCCGAATAGGCACATATCACTTGTCGTGGTGGTCCCCGAAAAGTCCACCACATACAAGTTGTGTTCGCGATACCCAACGAAAGCGACTTTTAGAGTCTTGCTCCACAAGAGGACCACAATATCATTATCAATAAAGACGGCGAAACCCATCTTGCCAAGAGCGGAAACGGAAAGCAAATTGTAACCAAGGGTTTTGACAAGCATGACATCCACAAGAGTAATGTTGTGTGCAACCACAACCTTGCCAAAACCCAATACCTCGGATGTAGAATTATCGCCAAAGGAGACGGTGATATCATTTATGTTGGGCCTCAACTCCTTGACGAGGTTCTTGCCGCCGGTCATATGACTTGTACATCCACTATCAAGTACCCATTTTGAACCTCCGGCGGCATAGTCCTACATGAGATCAATTCTTGGATTTAGGTACCCATTTTTCAATGGGTCCTCTTTTGTTAGCAACAAGGGTCTTTGGGACCCAAATAGACGAAGCAACATAACCATCATATGGACCAACATATTTAGCATAAACATCACCATAATAATCTTTAAAAAGAATATAGTGAGGGTTATCTATTCCCGCACCATCATCATTAATGGTTTTGCCCTTTCGGGTTTCACCATTAGCTTTCTCATGTGCGGGCTTGGCCTTTCTCTTGTTTGCCTTTTTAGACTTGGTATTAAAACCAAGTCCCTCCTTCCCATTGTTTGACCTTTGCTTACTCAAAAGATCATCCAAGGAAAGTTTACTTTGGGGAGAGGAGGTCTTAGCAAGTTCATCCTTCAACCTAGCATTTTCCTCAATAATATTTGCATGATCACATGAAGGAGTAGAGGTACTAGGTATGTCATATGAAGCAAGCCTAATTTGAAGTTGCTCATAAGACTCGGAGAGGAGAGAGTATTCACTCTTCAAGGCTTTGTGAGCCTTGTCTAGTTCATCTAGATCCTTCACAAGTTTCTCATGATCAACACCAAATTTGGCCTTTTCCTTTATAAGCACTTTAGTCTTAGCTCTAGCAAGATCTCTAGCTTTAGTGAGCTTGTTAAGTTTATCTTGAGGTTCTTCAAGATTTTCTAGCCTCTCTTCAAGAGATGCTATAGTTTCTTGACATTCCTCAAGAGCATTTTTAAGAGCATGTATTTCTAGAGAGTCTTCTCTTTCTATTTGGCACTTTTTCTCAAGAGTACCATTTAGTTGAGCTATACGAACCATGAGACTTGAAACATGCTTCTTAGTGTTACCTTGTAGGTTAAGAATGAAATCATCAAACTCTAGCATTTCTTTTTTCACTTTTAGACTAGCAAGATCAACCCCTAGATCATTTGAAATGTTAGGCGTAGAGGGGTTAGGAGATGATACCTCGGAAGATTTAGCCATGAGGCAACTTTCTTCCTCCACATGAATGACCTCATTGGGGGATTCACTTGTTGATGAAGAGTTAGAAGAGAGGGAGGCAAGGGCAACCAATCCATTTGAGGTTGCATCTTCTTCATCATCAACATCTTCATCTCCGGAGGTATACTCTTCTTGAGGTAATAGCACAATTGATGTGTCCAAGGTGGACCTTGCCATGAAGCAATGTGCATTCTTGAATTGAGGGTTCTCATTGGGTGAATCAAAGAGAGAGGAAGAGGGAATGTTGGTAGTGACAATGGCGGCCACTTCTCTTGAGCTTTCCTCTTCATCATCACTAGCACTTTCAATCTCATCGGAAGAGTATTCTTCTTTAGTCACTAGCACAATCCTCGAGGGCCTTTTGCCCTTCTTGTTCTTGTTATAGAATTTCTTGTTGAGGGGCTTTGAATACTTGCCCTTTGAGTCTTTGCTCTGGTCCTTGGGGATGAGCCTTCCACCATGAGTCTCCCTATTCTCATAGGGACATTCGGCAATGAAATGGCGCTTGTCATTGCAATTGTAGCAAGATCTTGTTCTTGGGCCCGAGCTTGAGGGACCCCTTGAGTTGTTTCTCTTGATGTTGTCTTCTTTGGCCTTGGATAGATCAATCCAAAAGGTGTTTGCATGGAACGCCATGTGGTCATGGTAGTGGTGTTCCAAGTCTTCCGGATAGGACATGCTCCAAGATGCCCTATAAGATTCTTGAGGAATCACTTCTTCCACGGAGTTGACCACCAAGGCAAGGTTGGACCCTTTTGACATCCCAAGAGCATGATTGCGAGAATCATGAGAGTTTTGCTCAAGCACCTTGAGAGCTTGCATCTCGTGCACGGCTTGTTGAGAGGTGAGAGAGGCATAGCATTCTCTACCGACAAGAGTCTTGACATCAATAGGCTCAAACGGCATCATGCAATCAATGTACTTTTCCTTGATCCAAGAGTCATCAATGTGAGTGGCACCAACATTCCGGAAGGCACCGGCAACGGTGAGAAGTCTTCCATACATGTCTTCATGATCTTCATCCGGTAGCCTCATGAATCCTTCGGCTTTATTTCGAAGAGCATTATACTTGTTCCTTCTTGTGCTCTCACTTCCAATGCAACTCGCGGCCAAACCATCCCAAGCCTCCTTGGCGGTGGTGAAATGCCGAACACGAGACAACTCCTTTGTCCCCACACTAGTTTGAATCATGTGCAAGGCGGTGTTGTTGAGTTGACTATCAACCGCTTCTCTTCTAGTCAACTTGTCGGGGTTGTAAGGCTTGAAGCCTTCCACGATGATTCTCCAAAGTTCATTGGAGGCACTACGAACATGAGAGCTAAACTCAAATTTCCAAGTATCGTAATCATTAATGGAAAACTTAGGTGGGTCGCCCCGGATGTTTATATGAGGATGGGGAACCGGTATATCGGGAGATAGAAAAGGTGGGGGTACTCGATTGTAGCTCTCACCTCCACTAGTTCCCCTAGGAGATGCAATGGGGGATTTGTTAGTGTTTAAGTTATCACCATCCACAGGTGTGGTAGCGGAGGGTAATACCGAAGCATCACCCTCTTCTAACGCATCCGTGACATTAACCTCTTTGGTGGGAGCCACGGGACGGGGCGGAGTCAAAAGCTCGGAAATCATCTTTCTCATGCTTTCCATTTGAGCTTCCATGGATGACTGATACGTCTCCGACGTATCGATAATTTCTTGTGTTCCATGCCACATTATTGATGATATCTACATGTTTTATGCACACTTTATGGCATATTCGTGCATTTTCTGGAACTAACCTATTAACAAGATGCCGAAGTGCCAGTTGCTGTTTTCTACTGTTTTTGGTTTCAGAAATCCTAGTAACGAAATATTCTCAGAATTGGACGAAATCAACGCCCAGGGTCCTATTTTGCCACGAAGCTTCCAGAAGACCGAAGAGGAGACGAAGTGGGGCCACGAGGTGGCCACACCATAGGGCAGCGCGGCCTAGCCCTTGGCCGCGCCGACCTGTGGTGTGGGGCCCTCGTGTGGCCCCCTGACCTGCCCTTCCGCCTACTTAAAGCCTCCGTCGCGAAACCCCCAGTACCGAGAGCCACGATACGGAAAACCTTCCAGAGACACCGCCGCCGCCAATCCCATCTCGGGGGATTCAGGAGATCGCCTCCGGCACCCTGCCGGAGAGGGGAATCATCTCTCGGAGGACTCTACGCCGCCATGGTCGCCTCCGGAGTGATGAGTGAGTAGTCTACCCCTGGACTATGGGTCCATAGCAGTAGCTAGATGGTTGTCTTCTCCCCATTGTGCTTAATTGTCGGGTCTTGTGAGCTGCCGAACATGATCAAGATCATCTATCTGTAATTCTATATGTTGCGTTTGTTGGGATCCGATGAATAGAGAATACTTGTTATGTTGATTATCAAAGTTATGTCTATGTGTTGTTTATGATCTTGCATGCTCTCCGTTACTAGTAGATGCTCTGGCCAAGTAGATGCTTGTAACTCCAAGAGGGAGTATTTATGCTCGATAGTGGGTTCATGTCTCCGTGAATGCAGGAAGTGACAGAAATCTCTAAGATTATGGATGTCTTGTTGCCACTAGGGATAAAACATTGGTGCTATGTTCGAGGATGTAGTTACCGATTACATTACGCGCAATACTTAATGCAATTGTCTCGTTGTTAGCAACTTAATACCGGAGGGGTTCGGATGATAACCTGAAGGTGGACTTTTTAGGCATAGATGCATGCTGGATAGCGGTCTATGTACTTTGTCGTAATGCCCAATTAAATCTCACAATACTCATCATAATATGTATGTGCATGGTCATGCCCTCTTTATTTGTCAATTGCCCAACTGTAATTTGTTCACCCAACATGCTGTTTATCTTATGGGAGAGACACCTCTAGTGAACTGTGGACCCCGGTCCAATTCTCTATACTGAAATACAATCTACTGCAATACTGTTCTACTGTTTTCTGCAAACAATCATCATCCACACTATACATCTAATCCTTTGTTACAGCAAGCCGGTGAGATTGACAACCTCACTGTTTCGTTGGGGCAAAGTACTTTGGTTGTGTTGTGCAGGTTCCACGTTGGCGCCGGAATCTCTTGTGTTGCGCCGCACTACATCCCGCCGCCATCAACCTTCAACGTGCTTCTTGACTCCTACTGGTTCGATTAAACCTTGGTTTCTTACTGAGGGAAACTTGCCGCTGTGCGCATCACACCTTCCTCTTGGGGTTCCCAACGGACGTGTCAACTACACGCATCAAGCAAATTTCTGGCGCCGTTGCCGGGGAGATCAAGACACGCTGCAAGGGGAGTCTCCACTTCCCAATCTCTCTACTTTGTTTTTGTCTTGCTTAGTTTTATTTACTACTTTGTTTGCTGCACTAAATCAAAATACAAAAAAATTAGTTGCTAGTTTTACTTTATCTGCTATCTTGTTTGCTATATCAAAAACACAAAAAAATTAGTTACTTGCATTTACTTTATCTAGTTTGCTTTATTTACTACTGCTAAAATGGCCACTCCTGAAAATACTAAGTTGTGTGACTTCACAACCACAAATAATAATGATTTCTTATGCACACCTATTGCTCCACCTGCTACTACAGCAGAATTCTTTGAAATTAAACCTGCTTTACTGAATCTTGTTATGCGAGAGCAATTTTCTGGTGTTAGTTCTGATGATGCTGCTGCCCATCTTAATAATTTTGTTGAACTATGTGAAATGCAAAAATATAAAGATGTAGGTGGTGATATTATTAAATTAAAATTGTTCCCTTTCTCATTAAGAGGAAGAGCTAAAGATTGGTTGCTATCTCTGCCTAAGAATAGTATTGATTCATGGACTAAATGCAAGGATGCTTTTATTGGTAGATATTATCCCCCTGCTAAAATTATATCTTTGAGGAGTAGCATAATGAATTTTAAACAATTAGATACTGAGCATGTTGCTCAAGCTTGGGAAAGAATGAAATCTCTGGTTAAAAATTGCCCAACCCATGGATTGACTACTTGGATGATCATCCAAACCTTCTATGCAGGACTAAATTTTTCTTCGCGGAATTTATTGGATTCAGCTGCTGGAGGTACCTTTATGTCCATCACTCTTGGTGAAGCAACAAAGCTTCTTGATAATATGATGATCAATTACTCTGAATGGCACACAGAAAGAGCTCCACAAGGTAAGAAGGTAAATTCTGTCGAAGAAACCTCTTCCTTGAGTGATAATATTGATGCTATTATGTCTATGCTTGTGAATGATAGGACTAATGTTGATCCTAATAATGTTCCGTTAGCTTCATTGGTTGCTGTCAACACCCGGATTTTTAAGTCCAGATGCCTATTATGTCGTACATCGCAATCCCAGGAATAATGTTTTGCGAGACATAATAGTAAGTAGCATAGAGTCATCATTTATTACAACACATATTGTCTTACAACCATAGATCACATGATCCAATATTACACGAATATATTGTTCAACATCACAAATAGTAGCGGAAGCGAAGTAGTAGTGGACTATCTATTCCACAGGCAACGCTTGACGTTAGAAGACGATCCTAGTTATCGTAGACGTCCTGTTGTCCGTCATCCTGATACTGGTGCTCTCCTTCATAGTCTGGCATTTGAATAGCCAGGGCAAAGCCATGAGTACTTTTAAAGTACTCGCAAACTAACTCTATGATAAATACTCATTAAGTGCAATAAGGGGGTGCTAAGCTCTAGGTTTATTTGCATAAAGCCAAGTTTTAGTTTCATAAATCTTTGGTAAAGCCTTATCATGTGCTAGACTAACTCAAGCGGGAACATTAGTGTCATTCCCACAACTCATTATGGTTCACAAATATGTCACCTTTCAGTCCACCCTTCATTTCTAGAATCAAAACATTTTAATGATAACGGAGGTAGTATGGCCTTTCCAATCGTCCGTAACCGTGGACACAGCTATTCGAATAGGTTTAACACTCTGCAGAGGTTGTACTCTTGTGCCACAACTTTTGATTACATCCGTCGAGGATAACCCCGAATCATCGTAACACAGTACGCGGATCATCAATCAAAACCTTTCACTTATATATGCTAGTATGAGCACCTCTCCCCATGAGCTTGGCCTCCCGGTGGAAACCGCAGTCAACCCAGGAACTGCACAGGGCTTGGGCCGTACATTCACCTCATTTCAACATCAATCCACACTTAACGGAGGCAGCCGCAGCGTAACCCCTATGATGTTTGTTCAGAGGGAACCCATACTAAAACATACAAGTTTCTAGTTAAGCCCTACCCATAATCAGGTATTGTGGGGGTACTTGTATAATTGGAAGGGTATCGCATTCAAACCCAATCATCAATTTTATCAAAAATCACCATCTTCTCTTGTTCACATCCACCTCCACTTTACTTTCTTTCAAAGTCATTTCACTTCACCATGTTCCCATCTAGAGTAGTCAATTTTAATTGATTAGCGCTAGCATCTAAATGAGGGGTGCTATCTAGCTTTGAGTTGTGCTAATCTAACTTCAAGTATGGTTTCTACTCTAGACCAAGTGAATCATAAATCAGAAGTACTTTGAAATAAATAAGCAGAAGTAAAGGTAAGTAAAAACATGGGATAGGTAATACATAAAAGTAAAGTGTGATGGTGCCTTTGCTCTTGTAGAGCTAAGCACTTGTGTTTAGCAAGGGTTAGCTTGCCTTGAGCTGGGTAGTTATCGAAGTTCTCTTCTTCTTCCTGAGAGTAGCCCTCCTCCTCTTGGTATTCCTCGTTACTAGCGTCTATATACGAATACGAGGTATAAATACTAAACCAAGCTCACATACTAAACTAGAGGCACTCAAAATAGTTCACACACTAGTCCTATCATCAATCAAACATGGCATGATGGATTATTTGCTTAGTCTTTATTTGAAAGAAAATAATTTCCTCTCATTATTCCTATTTCTAAAATTTGGTATGTAGGTCTTTAAAAGAATTCATTTCTTTTCATTACCTCTTATTAAGATTTAATCTCTTCATATAATAATAAGGTATGAAATATAGGTTGACCTAAAGTCAACATTTCATATCTATTATATGTGAGTTCAATTTAATTGAAGTGCTACACTTCACATAGTTTTAGTACTTAAAATTTAAATGAATTAAAATCTCTAAGTAATAATTCTCAAGGGTTTATTAGCCTAAGTCATTCCCCCTGGTTATAGTACTTAGGATCAAAATTTAAATGAGAGGTAGCTCTCATATTAGTGTTGAGTTTGAATTCCAATTTCAATTGCTCTAGAATTGACTACATAGCCATTTTATTTGCTCTAGTCCATGATCATACAAACAACATGGCTATGTTATTGCATAATCAATTAGAGGACATCATTTGCGATTTATTAGAATTGGAATTAGTTCAAAATCTATTCTGGTTAAATTTTAAATAAAGTTTGAATGTTCAAAAGTCCCTGTCTTGTCTTTTTTATCAAATTAAATCTACTATGAAGTTGGAGGTGGGGCCAGTGGAATTGGATAGATAAATTCATGGGCTTTCCAACGGTATAAAGTTTGCTAAATTTGGTTTGGCAGAATTCAAACTATTCAAAATTTGCTAAACCTTCAGCAGGGCAAATTTGAATAAAGATTAAATCTAAATTTGAATGGATGGGCTAGGCGGGAAGCGTTACTGGGCCGAAACGGTTTAAAAATCCACTTCGCAGCCCAACACGCATCTGGTGCGCCCGGGCCGCACTGACGAGGTGGGGGCCACCTGTCGGCGACTCTTTAAACAGCGAAACGGTATTTTCAATCTCGACCGTAAGATTAGAATGGAGATCGACGGCGTGTGAGCGTCGTCGTCTCCGACGAGCGGCGAGCTCCCTGGCGGCGAGCCTAGGGGGTGGGAGGGAGTACCAGGCCGTTGCAGGAGTCTGGCAGAGTGCGCGGAGAAGGTGTAGTAGATGAGGAAGCCCTGGGAGCAGCGGCGGCGCTCGGGGAGGCGCCAATCGAAGCAGAGCTTCCGCGGGCTCCGGCGGACTTGAGCTTGCGATTCGATCAGCTCCGGCGAGGTGGTGCTAAATTGAGGTGGGGAGAGTGTTCAGAGAAGAGAGGGGAGCAAGGTGTGTGAAGAACTTGAGGGCTGAGGAGCTCTATTTATAGCAGGCGATGGAGGCCGTGAGGTGCTGCGGAGGAGCATCGACGGCGTGGCCTCTCCGTCGATCGAAAGGGCAAGGCGAGGACGGCATCTTGTAGGCGTCGTCCTGGCGATGCTCAACGGCTAGCTAGCGCAGAGAAAAGGTGAAGGGATGGCTCGGGAGCTTGCAGGGTTTGCGGCAGGGCGTGCGGCATCATTCGGTCGAGGACGACGGCGACGGAGCAGGGGCAGGCCTGGGCTGGTGTTTAGCGTGTAGAGGGCGGGGAGTAGCTGCTCAACGCCGCGGTAGGCTTTGCAGGGGAGGAGTAGACTGCTCGAGCGCGCGACGTACCGGCGTGTCCAGGGTGCGCTCACCGCGTCGACTGGCACGCCCTGGCACGGTTTGGACACGCGTGTTCTGGCCAATGCCGAGCCTTGGCGAGCATGGGCGGTGTACCATTCGATTCCTTGAGTGACAGAGAGGCTCCAGGACAAGGAGATGGGTTGAGAGAGAGGCCAGAGGTGGAGATGCCAAAGGTGGCCGGCATGGCCACGGTATGCATTAGTCTAGGGTTTCTTTTCCCTCTCCTCTCACTTTAATCGACCAAGGCAGGTACTAGGGTGAAGCAGGGGTTGTAAGGGAGTGCAATGATCAAGGATTAAAGGGGTTTAGTGAAGAAACCGGTGGATAAGAGGGTGTAGCTCAAAACTGAATTCATGCCTGCCACCTGTTCGACACAATGGCCGCATGAAGTTTTTATTTAAATTTTGAAAATTCTTTTTGGTGAATCTCATTTATATAATTAATGTGAAGTATTGGTGGTGGTGGCACTCAATTTGGAGTTGTTTTGCAAAATGTCAAAAGTGACATGATCTTCACTTTATTTCAGCATCCCCTCTTGTCACTTTTATTCTGGTCAACCTAGTCAACTCTAGCCATGATGGTCAACATCAAAGTTGCTCACCTTGACATGGTCTTGGATGACATGGCTTTGGTTGACCAAGTTTAGTTCAAGAATTGAGAAGACCAGGGGGGTAAAGAGGTGAAGAAAATATTTTGGGGAGAAGTGACCATTATCATATGTATGTGAGATTTTTGATTTCCTTGTATTTGATTCTTGATCCAAAGATGCAATTGTGTTAGTTTATCATATTGAAGTATTTTAGAAGCAAGGGAGCAAGCAATTATGGCCTTGGTTGAGGATTTGCACTTTTGCATATTGTGTATGTAAGTGAAAAATGGGTTTTTCCCATTTTCTCCAATTCCCTTCAATTTAGGGTTTAGTGATCTTGATTAGGGTTCACATAGCAATGTTTAAACCTACTAACACTCATCATGGCAATTGCACAAAAGAATTTCACTCAAATGCATAAATCTATATGTGGCATTATATGCATAGAAAAAGTTTTTGTTAATTTGCAAATTTTGGGTTTGGGGAATTTATCTTTCTTGTTTATTATTGTTGAACTTGGGATGTTACAAACCCTTCCCCCTTACAAAAGATCTCGTCCCGAGATCTGAGAAAACTAGGTACTAAAGAGATCTGGGTACTCAGTCCTCATAAAGTCTTCTCTCTCCCAAGTGGCTTCTTCTTCGGTGTGGTTACTCCATTGGATCTTCAGAAACTTGATACTTCGGGTACGGGTGGTTCTGAAAGCTTCTTCCAAGATGCGAATAGGTACTTCGCGGTACGTCAGATCTGAGTTGATATCCACAGCTCGATGGTCGATGTTCTTGAAAACCTCGGTCTTCTCAAGCACTTTTAAACACTTCCGGAGTAGCGAGATGTGAAACACATTGTGCACCGCTGACATTTCTTCCGGTAACTCCAGCTGATAGGATACTTCTCCTCGGCGACTCAGGACTTTGAAAGGTCCAACATATCGGGGTGCGAGCTTTCCTCTAAGTTGGAATCTCTGCATTCCTTTAAGAGGGGACACTTTGAGATATACGAAATCTCCGATCTCGAAGGTCATCTCTCGGCGTCTTTTGTCGGCGTAGCTCTTCTGTCTTGATTGGGCTGTCTTGAGGTACTCGCGGATCTTGTGAACCTTCTCTTCGGCTTCTCGGAGAATATCTGGTCCAAAGACTTGACTCTCTCCTACTTCCGACCAATTCAGAGGGGTACGGCACTTCCTTCCGTACAGTGCTTCGAAGGGGGCCATCTGCAAGCTAGCTTGGTAGCTGTTGTTGTACGAGAATTCTGCGTATGGCAAGCAGTCTTCCCACTTAGATCCATACTCTAGCACACATGCTCTCAACATATCTTCGAGTATCTGGTTGACTCTTTCAGTCTGTCCATCTGTCTGCGGGTGGTAGGCTGTGCTGAAATTCAGACGAGTTCTGAGTCCTTCATGTACTTTCTGCCAGAATCTGGAGGTGAATTGGGATCCTCTGTCGGATACTATCGACTTCGGGGTTCCGTGCAGGCTGACTATCCTCGAGATATATAGCTCTGCGAGTCTCGGTCCTTGATAGGTGGTCTTGACGGGGATGAAGTGGGCGACTTTGGTCAGTCTGTCGACCACTACCTAGATGGAATCATTTCCTTTACTAGACTTGGGCAGTCCGGTGATGAAGTCCATTCCTACGGAATCCCACTTCCATTCGGGAATCTGTAGGGGTTGCAACAGTCCTGCGGGGCGTTGGTGTTCTGCTTTGACTCGTTGACAGATGTCACACTTGGCGATGTAGCTTCCAATTTCTCTCTTCATTCCATGCCACCAGAATTGTTCCTTCAAATCCTGGTACATCTTGGTTCCTCCGGGGTGAATGGAGTATAGGGTGTCGTGAGCTTCCTTCAGAATAACTTGCTTCAATTCTGAGTCTGACGGCACGCAAAGGCGCTTGTTATACCATAGCACTCCTTCTTCATCTACGGTGAATCCCGGTGCTTTTCCGGCGGCTATTTGGTTCTTGATTCCGTCAATGCTAGCATTTCCTTTCTGAGCTTCTTTGATCTGACTAATCAGGGTGGGTTGGAGTTCAATGCTGGCGAGGTATCCTTCGCTAACCAGTTCAAGCCTAAACTGTTCAAACTCTTCAAACAGGCTGGGTTGCTCAATTGCTAACATGGAGTTCAACTGACACGGCAGTCTACTCAGAGCATCCGCTACCACATTGGCCTTGCCGGGGTGATAGTGGATTTCCATGTCGTAATCCTTGATTAACTCTATCCATCTGCGCTGTCTCATATTCAGCTCCTTCTGCGTGAAGATATACTTCAGGCTTTTATGATCCGAGTAAACCTCGCATCGATGACCCATGAGGTAATGACGCCATACTTTCAGCGCTAACACCACCGCTGCTAGCTCTAAGTCATGGGTTGGATAGTTCTGTTCATGCTGCTTCAGTTGTCTTGATAGGTAAGATATCACTTTGCCTTCTTGCATCAGCACACATCCAAGACCAATCTTGGAGGCGTCACAGTACACATCGAAGGGCTTGGTAATGTCCGGCATAACCAGTATTGGGGCTGTTGTCAATCTTAGCTTGAGCTGTTGAAAGCTCTCTTCACACTTGTCGGTCCATTCGAACTTCCGGTCCTTCTTCAACAATTGGGTCATCGGTCTTGCTATGCTCGAGAATCTTTCAACGAATCGGCGGTAGTATCCCGCCAATCCGAGAAATGCACGGACTTCGGTCTGAGTGGTTGGGGCTTTCCATTCTTCAACAGTCTTGATTTTTGCGGGGTCAACGGCAATTCCTTCGGCTGACAAGATATGACCCAAGAATCCTACTTCTTTCAACCAGAACTCACACTTGCTGAACTTGGCATACAACTGATGTTCTCGAAGGGTATCTAGGACCACTTCCAAATGTTGCTCATGTTCTTCTTCGGACTTGGAGTATATGAGGATGTCGTCGATGAAGACAACGACAAACTTATCCAGGAAGTTCATAAAGATCTTATTCATGAGATTCATGAAGTAAGCAGGGGCATTGGTCAATCCAAATGACATGACATTGTACTCATACAATCCATATCTGGTGGTAAACGCAGGTTTTGGGATATCGGTGGCACGAATCTTCAACTGATGGTATCCTGTCCGCAGATCAATCTTCGAGAATACTTGGGCTCCGGTCAGCTGGTCAAACAGATCTTCTATCTTGGGCAACGGGTACTTGTTCTTAATGGTGACATCGTTAAGCTTACGATAGTCCGTAACCAAACGAGTGGCACCGTCCTTCTTATCCACAAACAGAACTGGCGATCTCCAAGGTGACGCACTTGGTTGAATCAGACCTTTGAATAGCATATCATCCAGTTGCTTCTTCAGTTCCACTAACTCTGCCGGGTTCATGCTGTAGGCTCTCTGGGCTATAGGTCTGGTTCCGGGGATTAGCTCGATAATAAACTCGATATCCCGATCTGGGGGCATACCGGGTAGATCATCCGGGAACACATCAGGATATCGACAAACGACCCTGATCTGATCCAAGGTGGGTTTGGCTAGGCTTTGGTTACAAGTGAATTTTCGGGGCATCTTTTCAGATATGTGTTCGACTATTATTCCGGTGCTACTAGTCATGGTGATGGCCTTCTTGGCACAATCAATCAGTCCATGATGTTTCGCCATCCAGTCCATTCCCAGGACTACTTCCAAACCTTTGGCTCCCAGAACAATCAAATTTGCATAGAATTCTATTTCATGTATTCTGATTGGCACATCTTTGCAAATTTTTCTAGCTTTAGTGGTTGATCCAGGTATTTGAACTATCATGACATGCTTCAAACTGATGGGTTGAATCTTACTAGTGCATGCAAAATCTTCGGTAATGAATGAATGCGATGCTCCAGAATCAAACAGCACTCTTGCGGGTATTGAGTTAACAGAGAACATACCCAGCACAACGTCTGGGGCTTCCTGAGCTTCTTCTGCATTCATGTGGTAGAGGCGGCCGTTGCGGTTGTTCGGGTTGTTGGGGGCAAACTTCTTGTTGGTGGTGACACGACGCTGCTGCTGCGCAGGGCCTGAGGTGTTGGCGGCAGTCTTGGCGAGCTTCTTGGGGCACTCATAGGAGAAGTGCCCAGCCACT
Organism: Lolium perenne; assembly: GCF_019359855.2. NCBI lineage: Eukaryota > Viridiplantae > Streptophyta > Magnoliopsida > Poales > Poaceae > Lolium > Lolium perenne. The sequence continues at coordinate 80,743,439 of NC_067244.2, read as the reverse complement.
CCGCACTCGTAGCAGTTGTAGGTGGACTTGTCCTTGGGGGTGATGGGAACAGCGTTGCTCCCAGTCCTTGGAGCAGTGTTGGAGTTGTTGTTGGGGGCGCGAGGTGGAGCGCGGTTGAAGTTGTTGTTGTTGTTGTAGTTGTGGTGTCCTCCTGACCTGGGGTTTCCTCCACTCCGGTTCTAATAACTCGGACGTGGATTCTGCATCGGGGGCTTGTTGTTTCTTGGGGCGAACCCTCCGCTTGAGCTGGGGCGATACTTGTGGTTGTTGCTGGGCCCACTCTGGTTCATCATACGGCGCTTGCGGTTCTCATTGGCTTGGTGTATCTTCCCCTCCATCTGAATGGCGGAGTCAACGAGGGCTTCTAAGTCAGCAAAGGGGATATTGATCAGCACAGTCTGCATCTCATCATGCAGTCCATTCAGAAACCTCTCCTTCCTTTTCTCGACGGTATCCGTCTCGTCCGGGGCGTACCTTGACAAAGTGAGGAACTTGTCGCGGTATTCCACCACGGTCATTCTGCCTTGCTTCAGTTCCCTGAACTCATCCCTCATCTTCTTAATCAAACCCGGGGGCACATGATACTTGCTAAACTTGAGTTTGAAGTCTTCCCAAGTCATCATTTGCCCCGCATGTAAGGCGCGGGTACTTGTCCACCAGGCACGTGCAGGTCCAGCCAGATAGTGGGTGGCGAACAACACCTTCTCGTTGTCCTCCACTCCGGCAACCTCGAGATTGTTCTCCATAGTTTGGAGCCAATCATCAGCATCGAGGGGTTCCTCTGTCTTGCTGAACACCGGTGGGTTGGTATTTTGGAAGTTTTTCAGCTTTGACCCTGGGTGGTCGTGGTTTCCGTGGCCTTGATTGCCCTGAGCAATCTGTTGAAGTGCAGCTAGGTTGGCTTGACGGTCAACTCTCTCAGCTTCTCTTTCTGCCATCATCTGTTGTAGCAGTTGCATCATTGCGTTTTCGTTGCGAGTTGGGGGTGCCATCTGAACAGTGATAGGGATCATGAGATAAGAGGGAAATTTCTATGGCTCATTTTGGTATAAAATTTCACACAACTTAAAACTTGATTCATAATAATAATAATACTACACATACACAAACATAGTCATGGAGGTAGCAAATATTACAAGCCAAATGTTCAGGAGGGTTTTAAGAACCCTTTCAACAAACTACGATACATGGGGCGGGTACAAAGGACCGATACATAACACGGGACGCAAGTGCTCAGACGGGACTACTCGCCATCGACGTTGATAGGGTAGACATTGTCTACCCCGGCATCGAGGTGCTCGTGGCCATCCTCGTAAGGGTGGAACTCCAGGTCGTCGTCTTCCTCCTCCTCGTAGTCGTCGTCGTTGCTGACGTAGGAGTAGCCGTCCCCCTGGATGTTCTCCCCTTCACCTTCGCCTTCCAGCTCCTGGATCTGCTCAGCTTGGGCGGCGATGGTCGCCTTCAGAGTGGCGATCCTGGCCTTCAGGCGGTTGATGGCGTGGTCCTTCTTCTGGTTGGCACGGCGGAGTGCCCTGCGTTCTCCGGCGATCACCCTGATGGTGTCCGCCTGCTGCGCCAACTGGATGTGAGTGTGGTTGGCGTATTCGCGGGAGTTGTCGAGGTCGATGCGGGTCTCACTCAACATGAAGTCAAGGTGATCCACATGGTGGCGAAGTTGCAGGTGCGACGGCAGGTTCATTGGCACTCCGAGGGAATTGTGCCTTGCATAGTGCACAAAGCGGCTATCCGTGAAGTCCATGAAGTTTTGCCCGCACAGACGTGCGAGTCCTTCCTGAAGTCCTCTTGCGAGACCATCCGCCCAGTTGTTCTCCCTGAAGGAGAACTGGATCCTTGCGCTCATTGGGAGCGTGAACCTTCCACGAAGGTCCACCATGATCACCCACTGAAGTTGACCACCGGGCTGGTCGTTGAGCATTCCACCAAAGACTTCCGGTGGTGGGCGCCCGAGGAACTCTGAGAGGGAGAAGAGGTCCCTCTCAAAGATGATCTCTCCACCGTTCCTCAACTGATAGAACTCAGTCTGGAGAAAGGGCTGCGCGTCCACGACGTGATCCATCTGTAGAGAGATTAGATGATTAAGTTAGAGAAGTGCAAGTGTTCCAATTTTTAATTCACTTATAAGAAGGGCATGAATTTAAAGTTTGTAATAGACTCTTCAAGGTAAGAGAGTGAATATGGTTTTCATAACTAGTCAAATCATGGAATTTGAAACTAAATTTTTGAGCGTCCATTCTAACTAGGGTCTCCTAAGGTCAAACAATGGCTCTGATACCAACTTGTCAACACCCGGATTTTTAAGTCCAGATGCCTATTATGTCGTACATCGCAATCCCAGGAATAATGTTTTGCGAGACATAATAGTAAGTAGCATAGAGTCATCATTTATTACAACACATATTGTCTTACAACCATAGATCACATGATCCAATATTACACGAATATATTGTTCAACATCACAAATAGTAGCGGAAGCGAAGTAGTAGTGGACTATCTATTCCACAGGCAACGCTTGACGTTAGAAGACGATCCTAGTTATCGTAGACGTCCTGTTGTCCGTCATCCTGATACTGGTGCTCTCCTTCATAGTCTGGCATTTGAATAGCCAGGGCAAAGCCATGAGTACTTTTAAAGTACTCGCAAACTAACTCTATGATAAATACTCATTAAGTGCAATAAGGGGGTGTAAGCTCTAGGTTTATTTGCATAAAGCCAAGTTTTAGTTTCATAAATCTTTGGTAAAGCCTTATCATGTGCTAGACTAACTCAAGCGGGAACATTAGTGTCATTCCCACAACTCATTATGGTTCACAAATATGTCACCTTTCAGTCCACCCTTCATTTCTAGAATCAAAACATTTTAATGATAACGGAGGTAGTATGGCCTTTCCAATCGTCCGTAACCGTGGACACGGCTATTCGAATAGGTTTAACACTCTGCAGAGGTTGTACTCTTGTGCCACAACTTTTGATTACATCCGTCGAGGATAACCCCGAATCATCGTAACACAGTACGCGGATCATCAATCGAAACCTTTCACTTATATATGCTAGTATGAGCACCTCTCCCCATGAGCTTGGCCTCCCGGTGGAAACCGCAGTCAACCCGGAATCGCACAGGCTTGGGCCGTACATTCACCTCATTTCAACATCAATCCACACTTAACAGAGGCAGCCGCAGCGTAACCCCTATGATGTTTGTTCAGAGGGAACCCATACTAAAACATACAAGTTTCTAGTTAAGCCCTACCCATAATCAGGTATTGTGGGGGTACTTGTATAATTGGAAGGGTATCGCATTCAAACCCAATCATCAATTTTATCAAAAATCACCATCTTCTCTTGTTCACATCCACCTCCACTTTACTTTCTTTCAAAGTCATTTCACTTCACCATGTTCCCATCTAGAGTAGTCAATTTTAATTGATTAGCGCTAGCATCTAAATGAGGGGTGCTATCTAGCTTTGAGTTGTGCTAATCTAACTTCAAGTATGGTTTCTACTCTAGACCAAGTGAATCATAAATCAAAAGTACTTTGAAATAAATAAGCAGAAGTAAAGGTAAGTAAAAACATGGGATAGGTAATACATAAAAGTAAAGTGTGATGGTGCCTTTGCTCTTGTAGAGCTAAGCACTTGTGTTTAGCAAGGGTTAGCTTGCCTTGAGCTGGGTAGTTATCGAAGTTCTCTTCTTCTTCCTGAGAGTAGCCCTCCTCCTCTTGGTATTCCTCGTTACTAGCGTCTATATACGAATACGAGGTATAAATACTAAACCAAGCTCACATACTAAACTAGAGGCACTCAAAATAGTTCACACACTAGTCCTATCATCAATCAAACATGGCATGATGGATTATTTGCTTAGTCTTTATTTGAAAGAAAATAATTTCCTCTCATTATTCCTATTTCTTAAATTTGGTATGTAGGTCTTTAAAAGAATTCATTTCTTTTCATTACCTCTTATTAAGATTTAATCTCTTCATATAATAATAAGGTATGAAATATAGGTTGACCTAAAGTCAACATTTCATATCTATTATATGTGAGTTCAATTTAATTGAAGTGATACACTTCACATAGTTTTAGTACTTAAAATTTAAATGAATTAAAATCTCTAAGTAATAATTCTCAAGGGTTTATTAGCCTAAGTCATTCCCCCTGGTTATAGTACTTAGGATCAAAATTTAAATGAGAGGTAGCTCTCATATTAGTGTTGAGTTTGAATTCCAATTTCAATTGCTCTAGAATTGACTACATAGCCATTTTATTTGCTCTAGTCCATGATCATACAAACAACATGGCTATGTTATTGCATAATCAATTAGCGGACATCATTTGTGATTTATTAGAATTGGAATTAGTTCAAAATCTATTCTGGTTAAATTTTAAATAAAGTTTGAATGTTCAAAAGTCCTTGTCTTGTCTTTTTTATCAAATTAAATCTACTATGAAGTTGGAGGAGGGGCCAGTGGAATTGGATAGATAAATTCATGGGCTTTCCAACGGTATAAAGTTTGCTAAATTTGGTTTGGCAGAATTCAAACTATTCAAAATTTGCTAAACCTTCAGCAGGGCAAATTTGAATAAAGATTAAATCTAAATTTGAATGGATGGGCTAGGCGGGAAGCGTTACTGGGCCGAAACGGTTTAAAAATCCACTTCGCAGCCCAACACGCATCTGGTGCGCTCGGGCCGCACTGACGAGGTGGGGGCCACCTGTCGGCGACTCTTTAAACAGCGAAACGGTATTTTCAATCTCGACCGTAAGATTAGAATGGAGATCGACGGCGTGTGAGCGTCGTCGTCTCCGACGAGCGGCGAGCTCCCTGGCGGCGAGCCTAGGGGGTGGGAGGGAGTACCAGGCCGTTGCAGGAGTCTGGCAGAGTGCGCGGAGAAGGTGTAGTAGATGAGGAAGCCCTGGGAGCAGCGGCGGCGCTCGGGGAGGCGCCAATCGAAGCAGAGCTTCCGCGGGCTCCGGCGGACTTGAGCTTGCGATTCGAGCAGCTCCGGCGAGGTGGTGCTAAATTGAGGTGGGGAGAGTGTTCAGAGAAGAGAGGGGAGCAAGGTGTGTGAAGAACTTGAGGGCTGAGGAGCTCTATTTATAGCAGGCGATGGAGGCCGTGAGGTGCTGCGGAGGAGCGTCGACGGCGTGGCCTCTCCGTCGATCGAAAGGGCAAGGTGAGGACGGCATCTTGTAGGCGTCGTCCTGGCGATGCTCAACGGCTAGCTGGCGCAGAGAAAAGGTGAAGGGATGGCTCGGGAGCTTGCAGGGTTTGCGGCAGGGCGTGCGGCATCATTCGGTCGAGGACGACGGCGACGGAGCAGGGGCAGGCCTGGGCTGGTGTTTAGCGTGTAGAGGGCGGGGAGTAGCTGCTCAACGCCGCGGTAGGCTTTGCAGGGGAGGAGTAGGCTGCTCGAGCGCGCGACGTACCGGCGTGTCCAGGGCGCGCTCACCGCGTCGACTGGCACGCCCTGGCATGGTTTGGACACGCGTGTTCTGGCCAATGCCGAGCCTTGGCGAGCATGGGCGGTGTACCATTCGATTCCTTGAGTGACAGAGAGGCTCCAGGACAAGGAGATGGGTTGAGAGAGAGGCCAGAGGTGGAGATGCCAAAGGTGGCCGGCATGGCCACGGTATGCATTAGTCTAGGGTTTCTTTTCCCTCTCCTCTCACTTTAATCGACCAAGGCAGGTACTAGGGTGAAGCAGGGGTTGTAAGGGAGTGCAATGATCAAGGATTAAAGGGGTTTAGTGAAGAAACCGGTGGATAAGAGGGTGTAGCTCAAAACTGAATTCATGCCTGCCACCTGTTCGACACAATGGCCGCATGAAGTTTTTATTTAAATTTTGAAAATTCTTTTTGGTGAATCTCATTTATATAATTAATGTGAAGTATTGGTGGTGGTGGCACTCAATTTGGAGTTGTTTTGCAAAATGTCAAAAGTGACATGATCTTCACTTTATTTCAGCATCCCCTCTTGTCACTTTTATTCTGGTCAACCTAGTCAACTCTAGCCATGATGGTCAACATCAAAGTTGCTCACCTTGACATGGTCTTGGATGACATGGCTTTGGTTGACCAAGTTTAGTTCAAGAATTGAGAAGACCAGGGGGGTAAAGAGGTGAAGAAAATATTTTGGGGAGAAGTGACCATTATCATATGTATGTGAGATTTTTGATTTCCTTGTATTTGATTCTTGATCCAAAGATGCAATTGTGTTAGTTTATCATATTGAAGTATTTTAGAAGCAAGGGAGCAAGCAATTATGGCCTTGGTTGAGGATTTGCACTTTTGCATATTGTGTATGTAAGTGAAAAATGGGTTTTTCCCATTTTCTCCAATTCCCTTCAATTTAGGGTTTAGTGATCTTGATTAGGGTTCACATAGCAATGTTTAAACCTACTAACACTCATCATGGCAATTGCACAAAAGAATTTCACTCAAATGCATAAATCTATATGTGGCATTATATGCATAGAAAAAGTTTTTGTTAATTTGCAAATTTTGGGTTTGGGGAATTTATCTTTCTTGTTTATTATTGTTGAACTTGGGATGTTACAGTTGCCCAAGAAGAACATGTTGATGTAAACTTCATTAAAAATAATAATTTCAACAACAATGCTTATCGGAACAATTCTAGTAATAACTATAGGCCATATCCTTATAATAATGGTAACGGTTATGCTAATTCTTATGGGAATTCTTATAACAATAATAGGAACACACCCCCTGGACTTGAAGCCATGCTTAAAGAATTTATTAGTACACAAACTGCCTTTAACAAACCTGTTGAGGAAAAACTCAATAAAATTGATATTCTCGCTTCTAAGGTTGATAGTCTTGCCTCTGATGTTGATCTTTTGAAATCGAAAGTTATGCCTAATAGGGATATTGAAAATAAAAATGTTACTACAGCAAATGCCATCCAAGTTAGAATTAATGAGAATATAAGATTAATGGCTGAATTGCGTGCTAGGTGGGATAGAGAAGAAAATGAAAAACTAGCTAAAGAGAAAAATGTAGCTAAAGTTTGGACTATTACCACCACAAGCAATGTTGATTCTTCACATGTTGCTGCACCTCCTACTATTAATGGTAAAATAATTGGTGTTGGCAATGTTTCTACTCCTAGTGCAAAGCGTACAAAACTGCCTGAAATTGCTAAAACTGCTGAAACTGCCTGTGATAAAGCTGCTGAAATTTTTTCCAACATTGGGGATGATGATCCCATTGATTTAGATTATAATGGTTTGAATTTTGATGATTGCCACATCTCTGAAGTTATAAAGTTCTTGCAAAAACTTGCTAAAAGTCCTAATGCTAGTGCTATAAATTTGGCTTTCACGCAACATATTACAAATGCTCTCATAAAAGCTAGAGAAGAGAAACTAGAGCGCGAAGCCTCTATTCCTAGAAAGCTAGAGGATGGTTGGGAGCCCATCATTAAGATGAAGGTTAAAGATTTTGATTGTAATGCTTTATGTGATCTTGGTGCAAGTATTTCTGTTATGCCTAAGAAAATCTATAATATGCTTGACTTGCCACCGCTGAAAAATTGTTATTTGGATGTTAATCTTGCTGATCATTCTACAAAGAAACCTTTGGGGAAAGTTGATAATGTTCGCATTACCGTTAACAATAACCTTGTCCCCGTTGATTTTGTTGTCTTGGATATTGAATGCAATGCATCTTGTCCCATTATATTGGGAAGACCTTTTCTTCGAATCGTTGGTGCTATCATTGATATGAAGGAAGGTAATATTAAATATCAATTTCCTCTCAAGAAAGGTATGGAACACTTCCCTAGAAAGAGAATGAAGTTACCTTTTGATTCTATTATTAGAACAAATTATGATGTTGACACTTCGTCTCTTGATAATACTTGATACACACTTTCTGCGCCTAGCTGAAAGGCGTTAAAGAAAAGCGCTTATGGGAGACAACCCATGGTTTTTACTACAGTACTTTGTTTTTATTTTGTGTCTTGGAAGTTGTTTACTACTGTAGCAACCTCTCCTTATCTTATCTTAGTTTAGTGTTTTGTTGTGCCAAGTAAAGTCGTTGATAGTAAAGTTCATACTAGATTTGGATTACTGCGCAGAAACAGATTTCTTTGCTGTCACGAATCTGGGCTGTTTTCTCTCTACGTAACTCAGAAAATTATGCCAATTTACGTGAGTGATCCTCAGATATGTACGCAACTTTCATTCAATTTGAGAATTTTCATTTGAGCAAGTCTGGTGCCTCGATAAAATTCGTCAATACAAACTGTTCTGTTTTGACAGATTCTGCCTTTTATTTCGCATTGCCAGTTTTGTTATGTTCGATGGATATTTTGATTCCATTGACTTTCAGTAGCTTTGTGCAATGTCCAGAAGTGTTAAGAATGATTATGTCACCTCTGAACATGTATATTTTGATTGTGCACTAACCCTCTAATGAGTTGTTCTAAGTTTGGTGTGGAGGAAGTTTTCAAGGATCAAGAGAGGGAGATGATACAACATGATCAAGGAGAGTGAAAGCTCTAAGCTTGGGGATGCCCCGGTGGTTCACCCCTGCATATTCTAAGAAGACTCAAGCGTCTAAGCTTGGGGATGCCCAAGGCATCCCCTTCTTCATCGACAACATTATCAGGTTCCTCCCCTGAAACTATATTTTTATTCCATCCCATCTTATGTGCTTTTCTTGGAGCGTCGGTTTGTTTTTGTTTTTGTTTTGTTTGAATAAAATGGATCCTAGCATTCACTTTGTGGGAGAGAGACACGCTCCGCTGTAGCATATGGACAAGTATGTCCTTAGGCTCTACTCATAGTATTCATGGCGAAGTTTCTTCTTCGTTAAATTGTTATATGGTTGGAATTGGAAAATGATACATGTAGTAATTGCTATAATGTCTTGGATAATGTGATACTTGGCAATTGTTGTGCTCATGTTTAAGCTCTTGCATCATATACTTTGCACCCATTAATGAAGAAATACATAGAGCATGCTAAAATTTGGTTTGCATATTTGGTCTCTCTAAAGTCTAGATAATATCTAGTATTGAGTTTTGAACAACAAGGAAGATGGTGTAGAGTCTTATAATGTTTTCAATATGTCTTTTATGTGAGTTTTGCTGCACCGGTTCATCCTTGTGTTTGTTTCAAATAGCCTTGCTAGCCTAAATCTTGTATCGAGAGGGATTACTTCTCATGCATCCAAAATACTTGAGCCAACCACTATGCCATTTGTGTCCACCATACCTACCTACTACATGGTATTTCTCCGCCATTCCAAAGTAAATTGCTTGAGTGCTACCTTTAAAATTCCATCATTCACCTTTACAATATATAGCTCATGGGACAAATAGCTTAAAAACTATTGTGGTATTGAATATGTACTTATGCACTTTATCTCTTATTAAGTTGCTTGTTGTGCGATAACCATGCTCCTGGGGACGCCATCAACTACTCTTTGTTGAATATCATGTGAGTTGCTATGCATGTTCGTCTTGTCTGAAGTAAGGGAGATCTACCACCTTATGGTTAGAGCATGCATATTGTTAGAGAAGAACATTGGGCCGCTAACTAAAGCCATGATCCATGGTGGAAGTTTCAGTTTTGGACAATATCCTCAATCTCATATGAGAAAATTAATTGTTGTTACATGCTTATGCATAAAAGAGGAATCCATTATCTGTTGTCTATGTTGTCCCGGTATGGATGTCTAAGTTGAGAATAATCAATAGCGAGAAATCCAATGCGAGCTTTCTCCTTAGACCTTTGTACAGGCGGCATGGAGGTACCCCTTTGTGACACTTGGTTAAAACATGTGCATTGCGATGATCCCGGTAGTCCAAGCTAATTAGGACAAGGTGCGGGCACTATTAGTATACTATGCATGAGGCTTGCAACTTGTAAGATATAATTTACATGATACATATGCTTTATTACTACCGTTGACAAAATTGTTTCATGTTTTCAAAATAAAAGCTCTAGCACAAATATAGCAATCGATGCTTTTCCTCTATGGAGGACCATTCTTTTTACTTTTATGTTGAGTCAGTTCACCTATTTCTCTCCACCTCAAGAAGCAAACACTTGTGTGAACTGTGCATTGATTCCTACATACTTGCATATTGCATTTGTTATATTACTCTATGTTGACAATATCCATGAGATATACATGTTATAAGTTGAAAGCAACCGCTGAAACTTAATCTTCCTTTGTGTTGCTTCAATGCCTCTACTATGAATTATTGCTTTATGAGTTAACTCTTATGCAAGACTTATTGATGCTTGTCTTTAAGTACTATTCATGAAAAGTCTTTGCTTTATGATTCACTTGTTTACTCATGTCATATACATTGTTTTGATCGCTGCATTCACTACATATGCTTTACAAATAGTATGATCAAGGTTATGATGGCATGTCACTCCAGAAATTATCTTTGTTATCGTTTTACCTGCTCGGGACGAGCAGAACTAAGCTTGGGGATGCTGATACGTCTCCGACGTATCGATAATTTCTTGTGTTCCATGCCACATTATTGATGATATCTACATGTTTTATGCACACTTTATGTCATATTCGTGCATTTTCTGGAACTAACCTATTAACAAGATGCCGAAGTGCCGATTGCTGTTTTCTGCTGTTTTTGGTTTCAGAAATCCTAGTAACGAAATATTCTCGAATTGGACGAAATCAACGCCTGTGGTCCTATTTTGCCACGAAGCTTCCGTAAGACCGAAGAGGAGACGAAGTGGGGCCACGAGGTGGCCACACCATAGGGCGGCGCGCCCAGCCCTTGGCCGCGCCGACCTGTGGTGTGGGCCCTCGTGTGGCCCCCGACCTGCCCTTCCGCCTACTTAAAGCCTCCGTCGCGAAACCCCAGCATCGAGAGCCACGATACGGAAAACCTTCCGGAGACGCCGCCGCCGCCAATCCCATCTCGGGGATTCAGAGATCGCCTCCGGCACCCTGCCGGAGAGGGGAATCATCTCCCGGAGGACTCTACGCCGCCATGGTCGCCTCCGGAGTGATGAGTGAGTAGTCTACCCCTGGACTATGGGTCCATAGCAGTAGCTAGATGGTTGTCTTCTCCCCATTGTGCTTAATTGTCGGGTCTTGTGAGCTGCCGAACATGATCAAGATCATCTATCTGTAATTCTATATGTTGCGTTTGTTGGGATTCGATGAATAGAGAATACTTGTTATGTTGATTATCAAAGTTATGTCTATGTGTTGTTTATGATCTTGCATGCTCTCCGTTACTAGTAGATGCTCTGGCCAAGTAGATGCTTGTAACTCCAAGAGGAAGTATTTATGCTCGATAGTGGGTTCATGTCTCCGTGAACTGGGAAGTGACAAATCTCTAAGATTATGGATGTCTTGTTGCCACTAGGGATAAAACATTGGTGCTATGTTCGAGGATGTAGTTACTGATTACATTACGCGCAATACTTAATGCAATTGTCTGTTGTTAGCAACTTAATACTGGAGGGGGTTCGGATGATAACCTGAAGGTGGACTTTTTAGGCATAGATGCATGCTGGATAGCGGTCTATGTACTTTGTCGTAATGCCCAATTAAATCTCACAATACTCATCATAATATGTATGTGCATGGTCATGCCCTCTTTATTTGTCAATTGCCCAACTGTAATTTGTTCACCCAACATGCTGTTTATCTTATGGGAGAGACACCTCTAGTGAACTGTGGACCCCGGTCCAATTCTCTATACTGAAATACAATCTCTCGTAATATCGTTCTACTGTTTTCTGCAAACAATCATCATCCACACTATACATCTAATCCTTTGTTACAGCAAGCCGGTGAGATTGACAACCTCACTGTTTCGTTGGGGCAAAGTACTTTGGTTGTGTTGTGCAGGTTCCACGTTGGCGCCGGAATCTCTGGTGTTGTGCCGCACTACATCCCGCCGCCATCAACCTTCAACGTGCTTCTTGACTCCTACTGGTTCGATTAAACCTTGGTTTCTTACTGAGGGAAACTTGCCGCTGTGCGCATCACACTTTCCTCTTGGGGTTCCCAACGGACGTGTCAACTACACGCATCAATGACCTCAACGAATTGATGTCATCCATGGTGACCATCTTAGCCTCCCCTTCCGTAGGTCCGTCGTCCGGCATACTCTTAGTCGGTTAAGCCCGAAATAAGAGCCAAGGCTCTGATACCAATTGAAAGGATCGTATGCCGCACCTAGAGGGGGGTGAATAGGTGCTAACCAATTTTTTGTTCTTTTTCAATTTAGGCTTGACACAAAAGTAAATTCTCTAGATATGCAACTAAGTGAATTTACCTATATGACAAGATAACCAACTAAGCAAGATATAGCTAAGCAATATAAGAGATAGAATAGGATAGAGGTAACCGAGAGTGGAGCACGCGATGACACGGAGATGATTCCCGTAGTTCCCTTCCTTTGCAAGAAGGTACGTCTACGTTTGGAGGAGTGTGGTTGCTACGAAAGCCAAACCAACAGCCACGAAGGCTTCACTCAGATCTCCGGTGAGCAACGCCACGAAGGCCTAGCCCACTTCCACTAAGGGATTTCCTCGAGGCGGAAACCGGGCCTTTATAAGGTTCTTGGGGCACACATCCACAACTGAATTGGAGGCTCCCAAATCTGTAACAATACAACAATCAACAACAACACATCAACACAAATCAACTAGGGAACCAAATAGGAACACTAGCATGAGATCCCTCAAACAAATGAGGGGGAAATGAAAAACGCTTCGGTGAGGATGTAGATCGGTGTCTTCTCCTTCGAATCTCCAAAGATCAAGAGCTTTGGTTGGGGGAGGAAGGAGATCTTGCAAATCTTGTGTTTCTTGAGGTGGCTCTAATGGAGGTGAAGCTTGGCAGATTTTTTGTGCAATGATTGAGCAAAGGAGGAAGGAAGAAGAAGAGGGGTATAAATACCCCTCCCCAAAATCCAGCCGTTGGTGCTTCCGGGGGGCCGGATATTCCGGCCTAAGTAAGGGCCGGATAATCCGCCCCCCGGATAATCCGGCCTCAGGTACAAAACCGGGAGAATGTCCGGCCAAATATCCGGCCTCTATCCAGACTTGCTTTTCTTCAGGTCCTTAGCCATTTTCGAGGGGGCTGGATATTTCGGAAATGTCCGGCCCGGATAATCCGGCCCTGGGACAAAACCGGGACAATATCCGGGCAAATGTCCGGCCCCTATCTAGAAGCATACTGAGCCACAAAACTCAAGTCCTTAGCCGAAAACTGGGGGCTGGATATTTTGGAAATATCCGGCCTGGATTACCCGGCCTGATGATCTTTTTGCTGCTTCATTTTGACAGAACTGACCACATCCAACACACATATAAATGTTTCTATATAATCCATGTACCACTTAGATAAACATTAGTGTATCACATACATTGATATCAAACACACAAAACATAATATGAGAGATGTTCTTTCACCATGGCATTCTGGTGTTGGTCATGCTTTGCCCTAGGGAGAGCTTTAGTCAACGGATCTGCTACATTCAGATCAGTGTGTACTTTGCAAATCTTTACTTCTCCATCTTCGATGTACTCACAAGTCGAATGATAACGCAGATTGATATGCTTCAGCCTCTTGTGTGACCTTGGTTCTTGTGCATTGGCGATGGCACCCATGTTGTCACAGTAGATGACTAGTGGGTCCAATGCACTAGGAACCACACCGAGCTCTACAATGAACCTCTTCATCCATACCGCTTCTGATGAAGCCTCTGAAGCCGCTATGTACTCCGATTCTGTTGAAGACTTCGCCACCGTGCACTGCTTCGAGCTTGCCCAACTTACTGCAGCACCATTCAATATAAACACGTACCCAGACTGAGACTTAGTGTCATCAGGATCAGTGTTCCAACTTGCACCGGTGTAACTGGTTACAACGAGCTCTTGGTCACCTCCATAACAAAGAAACATATCCTTAGTTCTTTTCAAGTACTTCAAGATATTCTTGACCGCTGTCCAGTGTTCCATTCCTGGATCACTTTGATATCTGCTAGTCAAACTAACAGCATGTGCTATATCCGGTCTAGTACATAGCATGGCATACATGATAGAGCCTACTGCCGATGCATAGGGGATCTGACTCATCCTTTCTCTTTCTTCTGCCGTAGCTGGACCTTGAGTCTTACTCCAGACTTTACCTGGTAACATAGGTAAGAACCCTTTCTTACTTTCATCCATTCTAAACTTCTTTAGAATCTTATCCAGGTATGTACTCTGTGAAATCCCTATTAGGCGTCTTGATCTATCTCTATAAATCTTGATGCCTAATATGTACGATGCTTCACCAAGGTCTTTCATTGAAAAACTATTACTCAAATAACCTTTTACACTGCTTAATAGTTCTATATCATTCCCAATCAATAATATGTCATCTACATATAATATCAGGAACGCTACAGAGCTCCCACTCACTTTCTTGTAAATACAGGCCTCTCCATGACACTGTATAAACCCGAAGTCTTTGATCACCTTATCAAAGCGTCGGTTCCAACTTCTGGATGCTTGCTTCAGTCCATAAATTGAACGCTGAAGTTTGCACACCTTGTCAGCATTTTTAGGATCGACAAAACCTTTGGGTTGTACCATGTACAACTCTTCCTCAATGTCTCCATTAAGGAACGCCGTTTTGACATCCATCTGCCAAATCTCATAATCGAAAAATGCAACTATTGCTAACAAAATCCTCACAGATTTTAGCTTCACTACAGGTGAGAAAGTCTCATCGTAGTCAACACCTTAAATTTGTCGGAAACCCTTTGCGACAAGTCGAGCTTTATAGACATTAATATTACCATCAGCATCTGTTTTGCTTTTGAAGATCCATTTATTCTCGACAGCCTTGCGGCTATCAGGTAAGTCTACCAAAGTCCACACTTTGTTATCATACATGGATCCCATTTCGGATTTCATGGCTTCTTGCCATTTGTTGGAATCTGGGCTCATCATCGCTTCTTCATACGTCGCAGGGTCTTCATCATTGTTGTCCACAATCATGACATTTAGACAAGGATCATACCAATCAGGAGTGGCACGTTCCCTTGTCGATCTGCGAGGTTCAGTAGCTATCTCATTCAAAGTTTCATGATCATTATCATTAACTTCCTCTGTTACCGGTGCAGGCGGCACAGGAACAACTTCCGGTACTGCGCTACTCTGATCAACGAGAGAAGATTCAGTAATCTCGTCGAGTTCTACTTTTCTTCCAGTCACTTCTATAGTGAGAAATTCTTTCTCAAGAAAGGTTCCGTTCTTAGCAACAAAGATTTTGCCTTCGGATCTGTGATAGAAAGTGTACCCTATAGTTTCCTTAGGGTATCCTATGAAGACGCATTTCTTCGCTTTGGGTTCTAGCTTGTCCGGTTGTAACCTTTTTACATAGGCTTCGCAACCCCAAACTTTTAGGAACAATAGCTTAGGTTTCTTATTAAACCATAATTCATACGGTGTCGTTTCAACGGATTTAGATGGTGCCCTATTTAAAGTGAATGCAGCTGTCTCTAATGCATAACTCCAAAATGATAACGGCAAATCAGTAAGAGACATCATAGAACGAACCATATCTAAGAGAGTTCGATTACGATGTTCGGACACACCATTTCGTTGTGGTGTTCCCGGCGGTGTCAATTGTGAAAGTATTCCGCATTTCTTTAAATGCATGCCAAACTCATAACTCAGATATTCACCTCCGCGATCAGATCGTAGAAATTTAATCTTCTTGTTACGTTGATTTTCTACTTCACTTTGGAATTCCTTAAACTTCTCGAAAGTTTCGGATTTATGTTTCATGAAATAGATATACCCATATCTACTCAGATCATCTGTGAAGGTTAGAACATAACGATATCCACCGCGCGAGGCTACACTCATTGGTCCGCACACATCGGTATGTATGATTTCTAATAAGTCTGTAGCTCGCTCCATAATACCAGAGAATGGAGTCTTAGTCATTTTTCCCAAGTGATTCAAGTAATCCCCTATCCATTAGTATTCCACATAATAAATCCATTAAAAAAATACAATTAGATTAGCTCTTCATAGACAAACTTGGGGTTTGCGAGCCAAGGTAAGATCGGCTCGGGATCATCCATCGGTATGGAGTTTCTTCATGCGTTTCACTCCAATATGACCAAGACGAAAGTGCCACATATAAGTAGAATTATCATTCAATTTAATTCGCTTAGCATCAATGTTATGAATATGTGTATCACTACTATCGAGATCTAACAGAAATAAACCATTCTTTTCAGGTGCTCGACCATAAAAGATATTATTCATAAAAATAGAACAACCATTATTCTCAGACTTGAATGAATAACCGTCTTGCACTAAACAAGATCCAGATATAATGTTCATGCTCAACGCGGGTACAAAATAACAATTATTGAGGTTTAAAACTAATCTCGAAGGTAGATGTAGAGGGAGTGTGCCGAGACTTTGGATCCATTTCCAACGCGCATCGTCACTTCATCCTTCAATAGTCTTCGTTTATTCTTTAGTTCCTGTTTCGAGTTACAAATATGAGCAACCGAACCAGTATCAAATACCCAGGTACTAGTACGAGAACCAGTAAGATAAACATCTATAACATTTATATCAGATATACCTTCTTTCTTCTTCTTGACAAGGCCGCTCTTCAGATCAGCCAAATACTTGGAGCAATTACGCTTCCAGTGTCCCTTCTCCTTGCAGTAATAGTACTCAGCATCAGGCTTAGGGCCATTCTTAGGTTTCACAGGAGGCGTGGCAGCTTTCTTGCCACCCTTATTGAATTTTCCTTTAGACTTGCCATGTTTCTTGAAACTGGTGGTCTTGTTGACCATCAACACTTGGTGCTCTTTCTTGATCTCAATCTCAGCAGATTTTAGCATGGAGAAGAGTTCAGGTAACTCTTTGTTCATGTTCTGCATATTGTAGTTCATCACAAAGTTCTTGTAACTAGGTGGCAGTGATTGAAGGACACGATTAATCCCCAGTCTGTTAGGAATCACTATTCCCAAGTCACTGAGTTTCTTCGCATGCTCGGTCATGGCGAGCATGTGCTCACTAAAGGAGCTGCCTTCTTCCATCATGCAGCTGAAGAAGTGTTTCGATGCTTCATAGCATTCCACGGCCGCATGAGTTTCAAAGATAGCTTTCAGCTCATTGACCAACTCATGTGGATCGTGGTGCTCAAAACGTTTTTGAAGATCGGCTTCCAGACTGCATAAGATGGCACACTGAACTTGAGAGTACCGAGTTTTCTGAGTCGCGTAAACATTCTTTACTTCATCGGTTTTAGTTTCCGCAGGAGGGTCACCTAGCGGTGCATCAAGCACATATTGCAGGTTTCCACCAGCGAGGAAAATCCTCACATGACGGAACCAGTCGGTGAAGTTGCTCTTAAGCTTTTCTTTCTCTAGGAACTCGTTAAAATTGATTGGGGACGCCATAATCTACAACATATATTTGCAATAGTTTAGACTAATGTTTATGACAAATTGAGTTCAAATTTTAATTCAACAAAATTAAAAATCTAGGTGAACTCCCACTCAAAACAATATCCCTCGAATTGTCTTAGTGATCACACGAACCAAATCCACCACACCAAGTCCGATCATCACGAGACAAGATGTAATTTCAATGGCGAACACTCAAAGTGTTCATCATATCAATCATATGATTCATGCTCTACCTTTCGGTATCACGTGTTCCGAGACCATGTCTGTACATGCTAGGCTCGTCAAGGCAACCTTAGTATCTGCATGTGCAAAACTGGCTTGCACCCGTTGTATGCACTTGTTGAATCTATCACACCCGATCATCACGAGATGCTTCGAAACGACAAGTCTTGGCAACGGTGCTACTAAGGATGAACACTTTATTATATTTATATTTTAGTGAGAGGGATCATCTTATAATGCTATCGTCGCGTTCTAAGCAAAATAAGATGCATAAAAAGGATTAACATCACATGCAATTCATATGTGATATGATATGGCCCCTTTGTCTTTGCGCCATAGATCTTCATATCCAAAGCACGGACATGATCTCCATCATCAACGGGCATGATCTCCATCATCGTCGGCGTAGCGACAAGGTCGATGGCACCGTCTTCATGATTGTTCTCCCATGTAGCAACTATTACAACTTCTTTGAAATACTACTCAACATGAAATTTAAAGACAACCATAAGGCTCCTGCCGGTTGCCACAATACAATAATGATCATCTCATACATATTCATCATCACATTATGGCCATATCACATCACCAAACCCTGCAAAAACAAGTTAGACGTCTCTAATTTGGTTTGCATATTTTACGTGGTTTAGGGTTTTCGAGTAAGATCTAATCTACCTACGAACATGAACCACAACGGTGATACTAGTGTTGTCAATAGAAGAGTAAATTGAATCTTCACTATAGAAGGAGAGACAGACACCCGCATATCCACTTATGCAATACAAGTTGCATGTCGAGCGTGGAGCAAATCTCATGAACGCGGTCATGTAAAGTTAGCCGAGCCGCTTCATCCCACTATGCCACAAAGATGCAAAGTACTCAAACTAAAGACAACATAAGCATCAACGCCCACAAAACAATTGTGTTCTACTCGTGCAACCATCTATGCATAGACACGGCTCTGATACCACTGTAGGGATTCGTAGCATAGAAAACAAAAAATTTCCTACCACGAGAACGCAATCCAAGCCAAGATGCAATCTAGAAGACGGGAGCAACGAGGGGATGAACGAGACTAACCCTTGAAGATTTCCAAAGCCTACAAGAGGAGGCTCTTGTTGCTGCGGTAGACGATCACTTGCCGCTTTCAAAAGCGCGTAGAAGATCTTGACGGTGCCACAATCGGGCAGCACCTCCGTACTCGGTCACACGTTCGGTGTTGATGAAGACGACGTCCTTCTCCCGTTCCAGCGGGCAGTGGAAGTAGTAGCTCCTCCTTGAATCCCGGCAACACGACGGCGTGGTGGCGGTGTTGATGGAGATCTCCGGCGGAGCTTCGCTAAGCGTTTGCGGGAGAGGTGGAGGAGGTGGGGCGGCTAGGGTTTGGGAGAGGGGGTGGCCGGCCACTATGGGGTGCGGCCAAGCTATTGGCTTGTGGTGGTCGGCCCCCTCCCCTTGCCCCTCATTATATAGGTGGAACCCCCAAGTGTTGGACTACAAGTCTTCGAATAAGACCCAACCCAAAACCTTCGATGTGTAGGGAAACCTATCCAAGGTGGGATTCCCACCTCAAGTGGGACTCCCACCCTTCCATGAGGGGGGGGGGGGGTGGCCGGCCACCCTTGGTGGAGTCCACCTGGGACTCCACCCCCTAGGGTTGGCCGGCCATGCTAGGTGGAGTCCCTCCGGGACTCCGCCTTCCATAGTAATTTCTTCTAGACTTTTCTAGAACCTTCTAGAACCTTCCATAAATGCACCAGATCATTTTCAAACTTATAAAATGACTTCATATATATGAATCTTATTCTCCGGACCATTCCGGAACTCCTCGTGATGTCCTGGATCCCATCCGAGACTCCGAACAAAACTTCGAACTCCATTCCATATTCAATATCTACTAATACGACATCAAACTTTAAGTGTGTCACCCTACGGTTCGCGAACTATGTGGACATGGTTGAGAACTCTCTCCGACCAATAACCAATAGCGGGATCTGGAGATCCATAATGGCTCCCACATATTCAACGATGACTTAGTGATCGAATGAACCATTCACATACGATACCGATTCCCTTTGTCACGCGATATTTTACTTGTCCGAGGTTTGATCATCGGTATCTCTATACCTTGTTCAACCTCGTCTCCTGACAAGTACTCTTTACTCGTACCGTGGTATGTGGTCTCTTATGAACCATTCATATGCTTGCAAGCTAATATAGACGACATTCTACCGAGAGGGCCCAGAGTATATCTATCCGTCATCGGGATGGACAAATCCCACTGTTGATCCATATGCCTCAACTCATACTTTCCGGATACTTAATCCCGCCTTTATAACCATCCATTTACGCAGTGGCGTTTGATGTAATCAAAGTACCTTTCAGGTATAAGTGATTTATATGATCTCATGGTCGAAAGGACTAGGTAACTATGTATCGAAAGCTTATAGCAAATAACTCAATGACGTGATCTTATGCTACGCTTAATTGGGTGTGTCCATTACACCATTCATATAATGACATAACCTTGTTATTAATAACATCCAATGTTCATGATCATGAAACTATGATCATCTATTAAACAACAAGCTAGTTAAGAGGCTTACTAGGGACTCATTGTTGTTTACATAACACACATGTATCAATGTTTCGGTTAATACAATTATAGCATGGTATATAAACATTTATCATAAACACAAAGATATATAATAACCACTTTTATTATTGCCTCTTGGGCATATCTCCAACAAGAACATGATGAGAAAGTTGGGTTTTGCGAACAGATGGGTCTCCCTTATGATGGCATGTGTTAGATCTGTGAGATAACAAGTCAGATTTAATTCTGAAGAGACTGAGATGTTTGTCCCAACTCGAGGTCTCGGGCAGGGGGATCCTCTCTCCCCTTATTTGTTCCTTATTTGTGCTGAAGGTCTTTCTAGTTTGTTGTTGTACGAAGAGGAAGTTGGTGGTATCGATGGGGTCAGGGTGTGCAGAAATGCACCGTTAGTGTCACACCTTTTATTTGCTGATGATTCCCTTATTCTCATGAAAGCGGATATGAACAATGCAACTTCACTACAGCAAGTTCTGGATACCTTCTGTGCAAATTCAGGTCAGTTGGTGAGTTTGGAAAAATCAAGTATCTTCTTTTCACCTAATACTAATGCTTTACTGCGAGCTGAAATCTGTGAGGCTCTCCATATTGACACAGAGGCCCTCTCAGATAAATATTTGGGGCTTCCTGCTCCGTGGGAGCGATAAGTGACTGCTTTGAACACTTCATTGAGAGGATTATTCAGAGGATAAATGGTTGGAAAGAGAAGTTCCTATCTATTGGTGGTAAGGAAATTCTGCTAAAAGCGGTTGCTCAGGCCATCCCTGTTTATGCAATGTCTGTCTTCCAAATTCCAAAAGGCATATGTAAAAGAATGACCGATGCAATCGCAAAATTCTAGTGGGGCGATGATGAAACTGATAAGAAGATGCATTGGCTGGCTTGGTGGAAAATGTGTTATCCAAAATGTGAAGGAGGTATGGGGTTCCATGATTTCCATTCATTTAACCTTGTTATGCTGAGTAAACGGGTTTGACGTTTGATTAGTGATCCTGATTCGTTATGTGCAAGAGTGCTCCGGGCTAAATATTATTCTCATGGAGATATTCTGAAGGCGGGCCCTAAGGCAGGGTCTTCTTTCACTTGGCAAAGTATTCTGGCATGTCTGACCACCTTTAAGAGAGGATATATCTGGAGAATTGGAACGGGTGACAATGTGGATATTTTCCAGGACCCTTGGATTCCATCGAGCCCTGACAGAAGAGTTCTTACTCCTAGAGGCCAAATAAACATAAGGAAAGTAAATGAGTTGATTCATCCGATGACAGAGATGTGGGACGAAGGACTTCTCCACCACTATTTTCTACCCATTGACGTTACTCGTATTATGCAGATCCCGCTTAATATCCATGGTTTTGATGATTTTGTAGCTTGGAATTCTAACAGTAATGGACGGTTTACGGTTCGTTCGGCATATCACCTGCAATGGAGGCATACTTTTGGCCCTAGGGCAAATCAACTCACCCTACCTGGATCGTCTATCCATAACCCAGTTTGGAAGGAGCTTTGGCGTTTGCAGATTCCAAGCAAGATCAAAATATTTGCTTGGCGTGCATTGCATGGACTGATGCCTCTCAAATCCATCCTTGCAAACCGCCATGTTGGAACGAGTGGAAAGTGCCCAATTTGTCAACAGGCCCCAGAGGACATCTTACATCTTCTTTTTCAGTGTCAGCCTGCGTGTGAACTATGGTTATCTTTGGGTTTGAATCACATTATTGAGGATGCCATGTTCGTGGATAGGGCGGGATCAGCGGTCCTGGAGCATATTCTGAGAATGGAAAACAACTCTCTCCCTGGTTTTGCTTTTGGCCTGAAGGAAACTATTATTATTTCATGTTGGTACTTATGGTGGATCCGTCGTCGCAGAACGCATGATGAGACGGTGCAACCCATGCATCAGTGTAAGATGGCGGTGTTGGCAATTGCAGCTAATTCGGCTAAGGTTGGAAAGAAAAGAAGTCCGGATGAAATTAAATGGTGCAAACCTGACATTCGGCAAATCAAAGTTAATGTCGATGGGGCTTACTATCCTGAGTTTTCTTCTGGTTCGGTTGGAGCTATCTTAAGAGATCACTCGGGGAAATTTATATCGGCGCTATCTTACTTCCTTCCTCATGTTTCTTCGGCGAGGGCAGCTGAAGCCATGGCTATGAAGGAGGGACTTGATCTGGCTAATAGGATGGGATGCTCTAACATTGTGGCGGAATCAGATTCGACGGAGATTGTTGAAGCGTGTACTGGGGAGATGACTTGGTTTGATGAATTTTCTGCAGTATTTGCAGACTGTGTGGATTTAGCTACCCTTATCGGCCAAGTTCATTTCAAGCACTGTCCTAGAGAAGCTAATAGGGTTGCCCATGAGTTAGCTAGTTATGGTTTTTCTAGTAAATCTTCTTGTAATTGGGTCGATGAACCCCCTAACTTCCTCTTACCGTCGATCCTAAACGATGTAACGATACTCTAATTTGAGCCAGCAAGTTTTTGACGCACTCTTTTCCTCACCAGGGTACCTAAGGGGACTGGGAGGTTTTTAATAAGGGGCTTGCTGTCTGGGTTATATATATATTTTACATTAAAAAAACAGAGATAGAGATAGAGAAGAGATAAAGATAAGACTAAAAAATTAATTCATTATACATCATATTTTATTATCATATCTAGATTAAATGAAGACTGATCATATCTGCTGACCCTTTCCCACTTGTTCAACGCGGAGAGAGGTGAGGCAGTCACGGGATCTTGCACGTGGGAATGCTAGTCCCTTCAGGGGACCGAGTGGAGATGGTGCTCTTATACCAACCCAAACGCACGCAGGGCAGGACCAACAACCGGTCCACGAACCAACGCGCCTCCGAATTCCTCATCAAATCCATCCATGGAGCAGCAGCAAAGGCGCTTGCTCTGCGTGGCACCGCCGGGATCGACACCAGGAGATGGGGAGACGTTCCCGACGGTCCAGGCCGCGGTGGATGCGGTGCCGCTGGGCAACACGGCGCGCACCGTCATCCGCCTCGCGCCGGGGGTGTATGAGGAGCCCGTGTACGTCGCCAAGACCAAGAACTTCATCACCCTCGCCGGCGCGTCCGCCCAGGTCACCGTCATCACCTGGGACAACACCGCCACCCGCATCAAGCACGCCCAGGTAAGAACCGACGGCCGGCTCCTACGCCTATCCCCTGCTCGATGAAATGTACAATCGGGAACCGAAACGGTAGTCCATGGCGCCGCGTCTTGCGCGTGCTCTTTTCCTGCAAGGAATTGCTGCCTCGTAACCTCCGTCACTGCTTTCAGTATATTTGCTTCCATGGCACATTCTTACATTACCAAACGCTCTTCTTAAACACATGGATCTGCACTACGCTTTAGGCGTTCTACGCTATCATATCCACTTTGATATTCGCGTGCCTGCCACTGCCAGATCTGGGATGACTCGTGCTGTGGTACTGTTTAACCTGTCCCAGTTTGGGTCAGGTTCAAGGGCTGCTGGTGCTAGGTTTAGTATCATGTATTATTATTATACTATCTAATTGCATACATCAGATGGGGTTTTCATCCCTTCCCCGTTGACATTTATTAGCAGGCCGGTTGGTAGTAGATTATTGCAAGTCTATTTCTTTGGTTGATGCAAATTTAGTAAGGAATGACTAGGTGACATTTAATCAACTCAGAATGTTCTTAAGTCTCTGTGTTCTTAAGTCTCCGTCAGACGTATGGTTGGGTCTAACAAGTAGTTGGGACTGTTAAAAGTATATTAGTTTGGCATGGGCCTTTCAAACCCGTGTACGTATAGCTCCTCTTGTATTTGTGTTTGTGTGCCTGCTCCTAGAATGCAATTGGCCCATAGAATATTGGAAGCCATTAGAGGCACCCGTCTGCATGTATTTTTTTTTTTTCTGAATCAACCATATGACAAACTGACTAGCTTGTATTGTTGTATACTATACTAAAAATAAGATAACTCATATTGTTTGGAACAAAGTAACACATGTATGCTTCCATACAAAAACCAACCAATTGTGTATGCATATATACCAACCTACTTTTTTGCATTTCGCAAATTACTCAAGAATATGAAGAAAAGTGCAACTTGTATTGGAAACCAGTTGGATTTCATATTTTTTTAAGAAAAGTGCAACTCATATCGAAACCAGCTGCTAACTGCATGTTTCTTGAGAAAAGTGCAACTCTTTAAAAAAACGGTTGCTCATTGCATGTTTCTTTACAAAAGTGCAACTCAAATTGAAAAGGAGTTGTTTCTTGACAAAATTGCTACCTGTATAGAAAATCGGTTCCTAATTGCACGCTTCATGAGAAAAGTGCAACTCGTTTTGAAAATCACGTGCAAATTCCATGATCTTAAGAAAAGTGCAACTCAAAAACGGTTGAAGTTGCACATTTCTTGAAAAAATGCATCTCGCATCAAAACCGGGTTTCTACTTGAAAAGTGCAACTCATTTTAGAAACATGTTGCTAATTGCATGTTCTTAAAAAAGTGCAACTTGCATCACAAATTTATTGAAATTTGCTCAATTCTTGGGAAAACTGCTACTCGGATTGAAACCGTGTCACTACTTGCATGCTGAAGAAAAATGCAGTTTGTTTCATGAACTGGTTGATAATTGCACGTTTTTGAGAAAGTGCAACTTGTTTCGATAAGCACCGGGTAATTCTACGTTTTTTTCAGAAAAGTGCAACTCGTATCATAAACCGGTTGAAGCTTCACATTTTTTGAAAAAAAATGCAAATCACATTGAAAATGTGCGACCTGTTTCACAAAATGGTTCAAGTTGCACATTAATATAAAAAATGTGCAACTCGCATCCAACCCACGTTGCTAGATGCACATTTCGGAGAAGAGTGCAACTCGTTTCCAAAACATGTTGCTAATTGCATGTTTATTGAGAAAAGTACAACTCATTTCGACAAGCACTTGCCAATTGCACGTTTCATGAGAAAAGTGCAACTCGATCGAAAACCGGTTGAATTTGCACAATTTTTGAGAAAAATGCAACTCACATCTGCCCTGATTGCTATTTACACGTTTGTTTAGAAACGTATATGGATCTTTGTATGGCTTGAAACAGTCGCCACGGGCGTGGACAGGTTCAGGAGAGTTGTTTGTGGTATGGGTTTCAGAGACTTGCAGCTCTTTAACTTAGCTCTGCTTGGTAAAAAAGGATGGCGGCTGATTACCGCACCTAGCTCGGTGTGTGCGGTAATCAGCTAAAATAAAGAGGCTGACATATCTAGCAAATTCCAAAAAAATGAGTAATTCTTGAAAAACAAAGGGCAATGCTACTCACGCGAGCCCATATCCTTTCTTTTTTATCAATTGCTAATTCATATCTTCCTCCCCAATCTGATATTATAGTCCCTTGAACCTTTAGACAACACCCAAGCTTCCATAAGAGTCACATCCAGGGCCTTCCTTGTGAATGTCGTTGGACCCTTCAATATCTTGTCTAGCGCATCTGAAAAAACTGATTGCTAATTGCTCATCTCTTGAGAAAAAACCAATTCTAACATTCTGTGAAAAATAAAGATATAAAAAACAATAATAGAAAAAATAGAAAAAAAGGAAGAAAGAAGGCAAGGGAAATGAGTTAAACGAACACTCTAGTAATAAATAACTACATTTTAAAAAAAACTCGGAAGGCAATAGTTCCTCAAAAAAAAGGAATATATGCATGGACATTCTATTGCATGAAACAGATCTAAAGAACAAAGGCTCATAAAAGGTTCATTGAGAGAACACAGGGCTCACCATGTGGAGATGGAAAAAATGAAAAAGGATAAAGCGTAGAAAAATCCCACAAATCCCACACACACACCAAACAACACGAAAAATCATCGTACATACGATGATATGTTACCGTCGACTGAGAGTTAAGCTAAAATCAGTCGAGTTTGGTTTAGCAAATCCGAATTTAGTAGGTACTACCTCTGTTCCATATTATAAGATGTTTTGGGTAGGCAGATTTAGTATATCCTATGTGTCATAACCTTTCATGAGTACTTCCTAACTATGGCGAGTCTTCTCCCTCCACATCATTTAGAGAAGACAATAAATATAAGTCATACAATGCGTTATCTCTTAATGCCATCGCTAGCAATTAATAAGAATTAATTAAATTTTAGTGGAAATCATGTTACTAATAGATGGTATGTTGTACAATGTAGAAAAGGGTCTTCCCTTAATTTCTAAGAGATCATTCCTCAGCTAATAAAAGTCAACCTCCTCTTTCTTCATTCTCTCTCCTCCAACTAAGCGAACATCCAATATGGCAACTCTAAAAGAAGACTGACATCATCCCATTATGCTTGCCCTTATAATTTGTTGAACAAGGACAAATAGGTAATTTAAGCAAGCAGTGGGCCAAAAGATAAAAGCTTTATACATTTAGGTGACTATATGTTTATGCTTCAGAGAAGGAGGAGTTAGGCGCAGATAGGTTATCACCTTCTTAGTTTGACACCAGAGTTTTGCTAAATGTTTAAGTTTGTCATTCTCCGTACTTCTAGTGATACCTCTCGAGTTGATACCTCTCGAGTTGACTTACTGTTCTTTTACTGTTATGAAGAGATCCAGGGTTATTGGGACAGGAACATTTGGCTGTGGAACAGTTATTGTAGAGGGAGATGATTTCATTGCAGAGAATATCACGTTTGAGAACTCAGCTCCCCAGGTACTGCTTGTTCACCTATTCTCCTTGCACAAAGAGATGATCAGGCAATGGTTGTGGAAAGCTGATGTGTTCTGTTGTGATGCAGGGATCTGGGCAAGCGGTCGCTGTACGTGTAACAGCAGATAGGTGTGCCTTCTATAGCTGCCAGTTCCTTGGTTGGCAAGTATGCATATTTCTTCACCGTCTGGTTAAATTACTAAATTAATTAGGGTGATAAGCAGTATTACTACGAGATCCTGATTTGGACTAAACATCATACAGGATACATTATATTTACATTATGGAAAACAGTACTTAAGAGACTGTTACATTGAAGGTAATTGTGATTTCATCTTCGGTAACTCGATTGCTCTTCTGGAACATTGCCATATCCATTGCAAGTCAGCGGGATTTATTACTGCCCATAGTCGGAAATCCTCATCAGAATCGACTGGTTATGTATTCTTAAGGTGAGTTGTCTCATGATCATTCCTAGACCTTGTCAACGTTAGTTGCATCGTACTTTCATAAGTAACTTGATAGAGTTAATAGCATAAAAACACCAGAGTTGCAGCAAAATTTACCGTGTCATAACACTTCACGTTCTGGCGACCAAAATCAACCACTATGGCACGTTTTTTTTTGCAGTTTGGCAAATGGTCGATTAAACACTAAAGCTGTGTTTGGTTTGATGTATTTGAGCAATACCACAGTTTTTAAAAATATCACAGTTTCAAATACTTTGATGTGTTTAGCTGTGACTAAAAATTGCAGTATTAATACTTTAGTATCCCTCAAACTGTATTATTTTTGAAGTATTGAAAAAACAGCCGCAGACCACTTTTTTCTGAAACATAGAACGATGAAACATTCCCACTCAGGCCATCGTTCCTAGTTTATGCATGCTTGCATGCAATCTGCTACCTCTGATGCCTTTTATTCATCTACTACTGGTTGGGGTGCCCCATGGGGCACCTCCTTGCCGTACAGTGGCGGCCCAATCCTGTCCAAATTACCAGTCTTCAATTTCCTTGTGTCGGTTGTTTGTTTTTAATTGTCCCGTTCGTGCTTGAGATCTGCAGTCGTCGACTTACCTACCTATACAATGCTAGAAACCACACGTGACCTGCTGCTGTTATATTCAGAATGATGGCATGTAAACTTTAAGCAATACAAAAGTTATTCTGGTACTGGTGTTCCAAACACAGGAGCAAGACTGCACGTCATAAGCACAGCTAATCCTGCTCCTAACCATGATGCACAAAATAACTCAAGGAACCAGCTAGCACTGCAAACTCCTCTGCTGGTTGAATTGACAGAGACTATATAGTTGAAAGTATGTATACCATGGAGGCATGCATTAACCGTAGTCTTTTAACAACCGTCAATTGGTTTTAACTGACACATGGAAATATCATCTCAGCTCCAAGAGCATGCCAAGGTAACAAAGATGTATATAGACAAAAAACCATGACCTGAGATGTGGGGGGGGGGGGGGGGGGTTAATAAATTAATTATCAAGTTGTACAGAATCTAGGGTACTGCCAAGCAGACTACCACCATCGAACACTAATAGTTCCCATGAGTCCATCACATCACCGGGTCATGTCCACCTCAGCTAATGACCTCCTGTTTTTGTCACCTCAGCGCTGACAAATGCGTCCCACGGTCTGTTCCGCTGTTAATTCGTGTTCAATCGATTATTTGCGCGAATTGCAAAAAACTTGCCGTAGAGAGGTAGATTTTGGTCGCCATAACGTGAAGTGGTATGAGACGGTAAATTTTGACACAATTGTAGTAGTTTTATGCTATTATAACTTGATATGTAGCTTCAGCACTTCGATATGCCGTATTTTATCTCTCCTTGTTGTCACACTCAGGTGTATTATTACTGGTAATGGAGAAGCTGGATACATATTCCTGGGTCGGCCATGGGGACCCTTTGGGAGGGTTGTATTTGCACACACTTTTATGGATCGTTGCATAAAGCCCACTGGGTGGCATAATTGGGACAAATCTGAGAATGAAAGAACCGCTTGTTTCTATGAGTACAGGTACTGGATTCATCAGAATTAGTAACTTTACGTATGACATATATCAAACTCACATGGTCGAATGCTACAGTGGAACTTCTATATTGTCTTTTCGTATTGTTCCTCCTTGAAAAATTAACTTATGCTTCTGGAGTTATTCCAAGTAATGTTCTTCAGGAACGGAGACTTCCAACACTATATAAATGACATGTTGCTACGAACCAAGCATATAGAAATCATGAGTCATTCTAGTGTCAGTTATTTGGTAAATAACCAGTTCCCACCCTCCATGGCTGTGCTTGTTCACATCAAGCCCTCACAAAACATAGAGAGCAAGAGAAACCGAGAGAGAGGCGTTGTACTTGTGTGGTGACACACTGTTTCTCTCTACCATTCTAAGCATACAATCATTGTTTGCCCACTTTGGCACTTCTTCTGTGAAACTGATAGCCAGTACATTGAACTTGTAGTTGGTCACTTAATCATTGGTGCATACGCTCATCGAATCTGAGTATCCGGGTATTGACTACTGAGGTAGTATTGCAAATGATAACTTTGAGATATTCAGATATACAAGCAAAAAACAAAATGTTCTCGCCTCATTTTTTTTATGCGTGACAACTTTAGTTAGATTGGTATTTGCCGACATCTAACCAAACATTTTGTGTTTCTGGTACCAAACTGCATTTTTTTGTTACCCTATTTACCTAAGTTGCATTACCGTCTTACTTAACCAAACTAGCCAAACTAAGCCACCTACTGTTAAAAAAAAAAAGCGAGAACTAATATTGAGTGTGCAACAGCATTAACCATTTTACCACCGCTTTTCTGCAGGTGTTCAGGGCCTGGTTCCCAATCATCGAACAGAGTTGCTTGGTGTAGACAATTGCTTGATTTGGAAGCAGAGCAGTTCCTTGCACACTCTTTCGTCGATCCGGACCTTGATAGGCCATGGCTTCTCCAGATGATGGCGATAAGGATACCGGCTTCAGCATAGTCTTTGATCCTAGGATCCTTGTTCAAACCACCTTCATAGCCTACATAAAATAAATTTAGGTGGTCAGCTTAGTATGGCCTTTGCTTTGCGAGAGGGTGTTTCTGCACCCGGGTGCATAGGCACCCTTTATTTGAAATGTATTATATTAAAAAAAGTCAAAAAATATAAAACAAAATGTCTTGTGTATATCTTGACATGTTACATGGTTACAAAGTTGTTTCAGCAAAAACCGACATGTTTTGTGTCATGTGTAAAAAGACAAATTTTGGTGCTAAAATAATCTATTTCTCGTGGCACAAAAAATATCGGTTTCATGTGAAACTTTATGTGTGCACATAGAACATGTCTCTCTACATGCGAAACTTTTTTCCTAAATTTTTTGACCTTTTAAAATACGTTTTTTACATACTGGTTGCATATGGACCCGAGATCAGTTTTGGATTTCCGCTTTGCTTCACAACTAGAATCTCATTTTTTTTATAGAAAAAGCTTTAATGACATCGTGACAATGTTTTGTTGTGAACTGTGTGAGCCTCTGACAAATTGATGGACTACTACCACATACAAAAAATATGCTATTATGTACTAATTTCATCCTATAATATAAAATGTTATTATAATCAATGTACTATCATACTAGTTGTTGTACAGTAATATTATTTTATATTATAGGATGGAGGGAGTAACTTTTTAAAATTTGTAATACAATTTATTAAGCTAATAGTTCAGGACTACTATCTGATTGAATGTATACCACAGCCATTATTATGGCAGAGCTCCTGCTAGCCTAAACACAAGTTTTTTCTTAGGGTTACTATTGCTAAGATAGACTGAACACAAGAAACCTTTTAAGGAGGAAAAACCTCCAACCGCAAAGCCATATGATGAAGTCCTACCTACGCTCGTCATATATAATACATCATTACATAATATATGTCAACGACAATATTATACCTTACTAGCAAAAGTGCCCGTGCGTTGCACCGGGTTGTTATTCAATAAATATTTTGACACCGTGTGTGACACTGGTGAACACCTAGCCACTGGCAACCACGACCGCCCGTATCGTTGAACTTGAGCAAGCTTTCACACTATTTTCCCCCTCCGTAGTAGACCATGCGTAAGAGCTGACATCGCTCGGTAGACTTCTTGTCCATTCTTGAAAAATATATTTGTATGTTCCACTACTGGTATGCATCCCTCGATGCAGCAGCCTGCCATCCTCATCCTCTCCATTTCCTTTTTCCTTGCAGCCCACCTGCCCTATCATAGGCCGAAGGCCCAGTCGGCCAAGCGCCCCTTAACCCTAATCCTCTCTCTCTCTCTCCTTACCACTTTCTCCGACACACTCATGCCGCTAGCTCGCCGTCTCTCTCTCTCTCTCTCTCTCTCTCTCTCTCTCTCTCTCTCTCTCTCTCTCATGTACCCAACATAGCGCGTCTCCTCCCTTCCTCGCGTGACCTCCGGCCCTCACACACTCAAGATATCGGGCGCCGCCTCTTCTCTCCCTTCACTCACAGTCGCCACCTGTTGTGACAGCATTGTCGTCTCATGGCCAACGTGCCCTTCCCCGCACAACGCGAAGAACGCAATCGGCGCATACCCATGTATCGAGGATGAAAAATCGGTGTGGCTCATGTTTGGTGCAAAAATCGACCATTCATGGGAAGTCAAACGGAATCATCAAATTTAAATCTCTGCCCATCTGTTGCTACAGCACATTACAGTGTGAGTGAAACTGATAAAATTCCTAAATACGAGTATAAAAGATAATTACAATCAACTAATAAAAACTTAATTTTTCTTGGTGTACCTCCTAGATATGTAGATATAGCTCACATATAAAGTTTGAAGGTTTGTATTTCTAAAATACAAATTGGTCATTTTTTATTTATCCCTAGTGTGGCAATCCTGGACTACAGATGTGTTTAATTGTTACCTAGGCCTGGTCGAATAATAAATAGCTTCTTAGTACCATTGTCATGCTCCCATAAATAGTTTATTAGAGCAATGCTACTGCCCAGTACCCAATTGGACCGGTTGTTCCAGGCTTTCCAGGCTAAGCATTGTGCCTAGGTCCAAATCCAGGCTAATCAAGGATGCAGCATTACCAGGCAAGATTAGCCCGTTTCTTACTTGACAGAATTCAGACTCAAAAAATTTGTCCCAAAGTCTGTCAACACTTGTCTGCTCTGATCGCCAATGTAGAGAAAGACCCCTATATATCGTTGTAATATGTTTGCTGGTCGCCAATGATTTTTTTTGTTTTTAACCAATGAATGGTCGTTTATTTAGAGCAAATGCATGGTTATAGTTCACTTTCCAATGTGTTTGCATTTGATTGCATGGCAATGAAGCAAGCTATGGACTGACTATGCACCGTTGGGTTTCATGCTTAAGAAGAAATATTCGATTAACTGGTCTCTTGCGTTTACATGCACCAATGCACTATAGATTCAGTTATAATTCTAATAAGAAGAAACAAAGAGGCAAATTACGTAAACAATTGTAGCAAATTACTCTCTTCAGTGCACATCCTTCATATGCAGGACACATATTACACAATATGTGCATGAACCGAAGTACTGTAGTACACCCAACGGGGATTAAATCACTCGAGAGCTAGCAGCACAGGGGCAGCAACCTCACATCTTCCTATCCCAAAATCGATAGACTACGGACCGAGGAGAGCACACACATCAATTGGCATTGACTACCACAATAAGCAGCATGCACGAATCGGGGCAAGGTCAGGGACAGCGGCCTGGTCAGTGGAGGGGAGCGGAGCAGCGTCGGCCACGCAAGGGACCGGCACCGGCGACCTGGTCGTTTGGCGGGCAACAGAGGGCCTTTGCCTCTCGGCAACAGCACCGGCCTCGCGTCCGCCTCCGGCGCCACGATCTTGCGCTGAGTATTCCTGGCGGCGGGGCAAATTTTGTGGTGAAGGGGGCTTAGGTGCGCCCAATCTGCAGCGGCGCAAGCAAAACAAAAACTTGCAAGGGATTTCCTCCAGAGCACGATAGGGCTTGGACGGCGGGGGTCTGGCCGGCGGCGCTCGGGAGGAGAGCCTGTCCGGCAGCAGGAGTCGCGCTCACCGGCGGCGCGATGCGCGCTGCGGAGGTGTGGCCCGCGGTGCTCGGGCAGAGCAGTTATCTGCCCGGCTCGGTTAGCGGAGCTAGAAAGAACAAAACACGACCAACCGGTATAGTGGTAATCTGCAGTATTATGTAGTTTGGTGGGAGGGTAAAACGGTCCAAAAAAAAGCGTTGACGAAACTTTTGACAGAAACCTTAGCTCCTTTATTATTAGGTATAGATATATAAAATGGACAACTGTATATGTGCTATTTTCCCGTCAACTCCGAGGTCTATGGTGGAGTGATATCTGTCTTTTTTCTGCCAGGCTGCTAGTGGCATTCAATATTTATTTTTCCACCCAATTTATTTTGAGGCCTTTTTCTTCCGGTTATTACCGGCTTCCTCCGGTCATCCCGTTCCATTGTGATTCCCTTCTATCTTTCGTGGCCTACGAGAAGTAAAACCATCAACATGTGGGCCTCACTTTCTGTCGTGGTTGTTCCTCCCGATTTATGTGGTGCATTCCTTTTGTTTCAATCGAAACGACAACTGGTCAAAGTGGCGCCCCTACCATCTCCAAGAATCACGATCCCCACCATCTAACGATTCGAGCATATATTCACCCACCTCTTCCTTCTATTTTTGTCTGCTTCTTCCTTCCCATTACCCCTGTCCACGTTCTCCCCAAGGGCCTACGCCCTCCCCTCCCTCTCTGGCCGTCGCGCCTACGCGCTGTGCTGTACTAAACGTCGTTTGTGCGTATTTTCCGGTGGATTTAGGTGGCGCGCGGACCATGCGGAGGCGTTGACTCTCCTGGCCGCGGAAGGTGCGGATGGAGGCGGTCGGGGACCAGAGCATGAGGCCCGGGGTGTCGTCCCAGGAGTCGGAGAGAAAGGCGTTGCGACGTACATGGTTCCGGCCGATGTCGTAGACCTCCAGCGTGTGCTCCCGGAAGAGACGGACGGGCTTCTGCTCGGGCCGTGACGTGGCGTCGCAGAGGTGAACGGAACCATAAGCCAAGGCGGCGGCGCGGAGAGTGTGAGAATGGTTTTGGTTCAAAACAGGAGGGAATTGCAGATTCCACCACCTCCTACTTCATATATTGCACAAAACAACACTTGGACATATTTTTTGCGGTTTCCACCACGTACTGCTCTAATCTGTTGCATTTTCACCACTTGGTCATCCAATCAACGAATTAGCCCAGTTGATGGAACAAACAATACTTATGGTTGTATTGCATAAGTGGATTTGCGGGTGTCTGTCTCTCTCACCATAGTTAAGATTCAATTTACAATTTCAATTGACAACACTTGTATCAGCGTTGTGGTTCATGTTCGTAGGTAGATTGGATCTTACTCGAAAACCCTAAACCACGTAAAATATGCAAACCAAATTAGAGGCGTCTAACTTGTTTTTGCAGGGTTTGGTGATGTGATATGGCCATGATGTGATGAGGAATATGTATGAGATGATCATTATTGTATTGTGGCAACCGACAGGAGCCTTATGGTTGTCTTTATATTTCATGTAGTACTATTATTTCAAAGTAGTTGTAATAGTTGCTACACGTGGTGAACAACCATGAAGACGGATCCATTGACCTTGACACTACACCGACGATGATGGAGATCATGCCCGTTGATGATGAATATCATGTCCGTGCTTTGGAGATGAAGATCAAAGGCGCAAAGACAAAATGGCCATATCATATCACATTACGAAATGCATGTGATGTTAATCCTTTTATGCATCTTATATTGCTTAGATCGCGACGGTAGCATTATAAAATGATGGGATTTCTATTTTCGTGCCCTCGGTTCCTTAGTTGTGCTCAGTTTTCCCCAGCTCCTTAGTTTTTCCTCAGTTTTCCCCAAGACCTTGTCTGAAACCATCACAGATGCTGTAACGGCCGGTTGCCCGACGGTTGACCGTTATCTTCTGACTAGTGGGGCCACGTAGAGCCCGCAAAGACACGTCAGACCATCCATCTTTGTTTGACCGTAAGCATCGTTGTATCCCTGACCAAAACACGCACGAGTGGGACTTCGGTATATCGAATGACAAGTGGGCCATGTCGCTGATACAAGGGGCAATACACGGGTAGGAATAGATTTTTAAACGGAGCTCTACAGCGATGGCACGGAGGAGGTGGCCTGCGGGGTGCCGAGATGAGATCGGCGTCCACAAAGAACTGCATGAGGCGAGACCAGACACATTAGATAGATATGAACTAGACGCGTTTAACCATGCAAAGAAGAGAAGAAATGGTCGACGACTACCTCAAAACTTTGACTGACCGTGTCCAACACGAACGCGAGCAATGTAGAGAAAACTAGTGTCTCTCCTTTCTGGCGTGTATAGATGGGCTAGAAGAGTGTGGTGGCGAAGGGAAAGACCTCGCGGTGGTCTGTGGCGTCCAGCATAGCGGGGCGGCGTGGCCGTGCCCACATCGGCGTGGATGCATGTTCGGCATTGGCATCAGCATGTACGTTCGGCATTGGCCTCGGCGGTATCTCTGATGTGTCAGTGATGGAATGAGGGGACGGGATTGAGGGTGCATCCCGACGGTGACCTAGCAGTGGCGGCGAGCATAGCCGTTCTGACCATGCCGATATCGGCATCGGCAAAGTTTGGAGGCTGTGGTGCTCGAATCAAGGAGGGATTTGTTTCTTGTACGCCAAAAGTGATTTGAAACAAGTTTCGTGTTGAAGGTTAGGTAACGAAAGTTTGTAACTAAGCCCAAAATTATACTAGCGCCATGGTGAGGTTCTTTTTGATAGAGCTATACGGTTGGGCAAACTTTTTGACACTTTTTAGATAGGGTTCCTTGTTGTTACACGTATGGCATCATGTATGGCAAATTTGGGGTCATTTGGAGATGTTCGAAAAAATCACTATGCTTAAACGCATGCCGTTTCATCTCACTGAAACCAACTTTTCTAACAAGGTTGATTTATTCTACCTTCTCTAAATGACCTCAAATTTCATACAGCTGATCTTCTATACATAGATAGATAGATTGTTTCGTTTTTATATTTTTCGAACTTTTTATTTCCCTTTATAATAACCAATTGATTTTCAGGTCAAAACCTCGAAAAACAGCATCATGTATGGCATCATTTTCGCCATAAATTTCAAATTTTGTGAAACTTTCCCTTTTAGATATTCCTTGTTGTTATAGATATGGCATAATGTATGCCAAATTTGGTTAGGTCTCACTGAAACCAGCTTTTGTAACAAGTTAGGTTTTTTCGACCTTCTCAAAAGAGATCTCTAAATGACCTCAAAAATCATACAGACGATCTTCTATACAAAGATAGGTAGATTGTTTCGTTTTTACATTTTTTTGAACTTTTATTTCCCTTTATAATACCCATTTGTTTTCAGGTCAAAACCTCGAAAGTTAACATAACTAGATGGTGAACCCTTCCAAACTTCAAATACAGAGATAGATAGATTGGTTCGTTTATCATTTTTACCGAGAATAGTAATGGCTACAAGAAATCGGTGATGGTTTATCATTTTTTGCGTGAAAAGTAATGGATACAACAAATCGGTGATGGTTTATCATTTTTTTCGTGAAAATTAATGGCTACAACAAATCGGTGATGGTTTATCATTTTTTGCGTGAAAATTAATGGCTACAACAAATCGATGATGGTTTATCATTTTTTTCGTGAAAATTAATGGCTACAACAAATCGGTGATGGTTTATCATTTTTTGCGTGAAAATTAATGGCCACAACAAATCGGTGATGGTTTATCATTTTTTGCGTGAAAAGTAATGCCTAAAAGAGTTTATAATTTTTAGCGCGTGAAAATGAATACAGAAAACCGCCCTTTAGCATACTTAGAGAGTGGAAGGTAACCGCCGACAGAGAGAGAGGGGTTATCCTGCCCGTTAGATCATACGATCAATGGTCGGTGGCACGATCCGCGTGACATGGGCTAGACCAATCAGGGCAATGTTGCACGTGTGAGAGAATTTGTGGAGGGAGAGGGCAAAACTGAGTAGTATCAAGAAACCAAGGGCACCTATGTAATAAATAGACTAAGGGATTCAAATATGAGATTTAAAAAATGGAAAATGCGTGTTTTGTACAATAAAACCCATCTTGGCCTATCTCAAACTATTTGCAATACAAATATACATGAGTGTGAGAATCGTGGCCTCATTTAGACAAAGTATGTTTTGGGGAAAGCTGTTTTGGGAAGGGCTTATTGTGGAAAACCATGCACCTTCATAGCTACTAGGTGATTTGAGAAGGCCTTTGAGAAGTGGCAATTTGTGGTAAAACTTGATTTATCTATGACTTATCTATGTTTTGAGAACTGGCAATTTGTGGTAAAGACTCCATGAGTATGTGCCACTATTTTTCGGAATTTTTTGCACATTAAATGACTCATTTAACTAGTTAATCCCATTTGTTGACTGTCTGTTGACTAGCTACTTGAGGGTAAAACTGAGCATATTGCACTAGCCAGTATTAGCACTCAAGGGGAAAAGTGAGCACATAAAAAATGCTAGTATAATACTCGAGGTTATACCTGAGTATATCTAAATTTCCAGGGTTAGACTCGAGGACGCGTGTTGCGGTGCAGAAATGGAAGACGTGCAATTGTTGACGCGTAGACGCCGGTCGCGGTGCAGAAGTCGAAGACGTGCAATCGTGGACGCGTGTCGCATTGCAGAAGTCCAAGACGTGCAGACGTGCAGCGGTGGACGCGTAGGACGCGGGTCGCATTAACCACCCCTTGCCTTTATAGACGTCTCCTCCCACTATCTCTGTCACTCTCACTCGCCTACGCAACGCCGCCTCTCTCACGTCCCATCATCTTCTCCAAAGCAAAAAAACCCTCTCCCTCTCCCTCTCCTCTGCCGGCGAGATGGACAAGGAGAATGCCAATCCCATCGTCCACGGCGCCGTCGGCTCCAAGCGCGACGCCTCCCTCTTCGACGCCGTCCCCTCAACGGACGTCGCCGCCGTCCCCTCAACGGACGTCGCCGCCTCCTCCGCCGGTGCATCGGAGGCTGCTGCCACCGGTGGCGCTCAGATCCCGCCGGGATGGGACCCCTACGAGGAGGTGCCGTACGTCCCGCCCCCGAACCCCTACGACACCTCCATGGAGGACCCATGGAACGAGGTAACTACGGTTTGCTTCTTTTTTTGTTCCCCATTCCTTTTTGAACCCTATTTTTGCTGGTGTAGATGGATCTGTGGATGGATGAGTATTGGGCTAATATTTGCGCCGATTTTATTCCATTTTGCTTTGATCCCTCCTTGATTTTGTTTAAGATTTGGGGTTCGGCCGTTCGGTTAATTTATGCAAGTAATAATGGGATCTCAATCAGTTAATTTATGCAAGTAATCATAGGATCTCAATCAATTATTTTATGCACGAATCAAAAGATATCAACCGTTTAATTTTGCAAATAATCTGGAATGTGTTCAAGTTCAAATCTGAAATCTGTTTCTTTGCCTATGATGAATCGGTGGGCACAGATTTTTACAGGGAGGGTTCAGCGAACCATTTCTGTGTACAAATCTGTTGTGCATGAGCTTTGATTCGCTTACACCGTCCCTGTAGACATATAATCGTGTCCACTCTAACTGAGGCTGCCTCTGTTTTTCCTAACTTTGTTATCATGCACGTTAGTCATCATTGCAACTCATTCACTAATAGTTCCCGTTTGATATGGATCAGCTGTCTGGCAGCGATGCCGGCAGCGACGATGAGCACCATGACATCAAGACTCGCTAGGTGCTGCGGAGGCTGCAGGTCGGCCAGTACGTCTCCTACTTCGCCAAGGTGTCTACAGGTGCCCCTTCTGCACTAGGAGGCTCGGAGGCACTGACTTCAACTGCGTCCTCACGCATGCCGAGAACATCGGCAACACCAACCCCAAGGTCGGCGCGTCGGTGAACCCCCACTCCTTCCGCGCCAAGCACATGGCGCTCGGCATGCACCTTCGCAGCATCCAGCGGGTGGAGATCTCCGACGGGCGCATGCCTCCGCTCAAGCCCAAGGCTCCCAAGGGGAGCAACAAGTGGAGGCAGAGGCAGATGGGGTAGGCGGAGTCCTGGACGTGTGCTGCTGCTGCCTCCTCTATTTTGTTGTTGGGATCCCTTGTTGTTAGCTAGGGATCCCTCGTTGTTATGTTGTTAGTATGATGGTGCTGTGAAGAACCTCGAACCGTACTATGTTTGGCTGCTGAATGCAGCTTATTATCTAGGGAGGGATCCCTATTATCTATCCCTATTCTACTATATGACCTTGTGAATTTATCGTACATTCCCTGTAGATTTGCTTCTAGATTTAACTACATACATATGGACCAGATGGAGTACTAGATTGGGCTCCCTACTAGATTTGCTGCCATATTGGGCAAACAACGAGGGCCAAAAGGCACAAATAATAATTGAAGAAAGACAGAAATGCAAGCTTCTCTAGATTTTATACTAATTAGGTGAAAAAAGGCAGAGAGAAGGAGGCAGAAAAGGTACTCTTAAAAGGGAAATGCCAATTGCCGAGAGAGACAAAACCCAGCTCCTGCTCACGTGCAACCAAACGCTATCTCGTCCTGTCCCACGCGGTCCCTTTCTACCAGCCCCACGCGACGCGGGCCCACATGATGCGGCCCCACATGTCAGCACGGAACGGTGAACTTAACGGGAATCCTGCCGTCTGAGCTGCTTCTGCGGGTTTCACACAAGCACTTGGGGAAAACTGAGGAAAAACTAAGGAGCTGGGGAAAACTGAGCACAACTATGGAACCGAGGGCACGAAAATAGAAATCCCTAAAATGATACCTCTCACTAAAAATCAAGATAATAAAGTGTTTGTTCTTAGTTAGCACCGTTGCTAAGACTCGTTGTTTCGAAGCATCACGTGATGATTGGGTGTGATAGACTCAACGTGTGCATACAACGAGTGCAAGCCAGATTTGCACAGGCGGAAA
Source organism: Lolium perenne (assembly GCF_019359855.2). Lineage (NCBI taxonomy): Eukaryota > Viridiplantae > Streptophyta > Magnoliopsida > Poales > Poaceae > Lolium > Lolium perenne. Next base: position 80,703,385 of record NC_067244.2, on the reverse strand, counting down.
TTAGGGTTTGACTTGACGAACCTAGTGTAGGGATTCGTTGCATAGAAAACAAAAAATTTCCTACCGCGAGAACGCAATCCAAGCCAAGATGCAATCTAGAAGACGGGAGCAACGAGGAGATGATCGAGACTCACCCTTGAAGATTTCCAAAGCCTACAAGATGAGTCTCTTGTTGCTGTGGTAGACGATCACTTGCCGCTTGCAAAAGCGCGTAGAAGATCTTGATCACGGTGCCACAATCGGGCAGCACCTCCATACTCGGTCACACGTTAGGTGTTGATGAAGACGACGTCCTTCTCCCCGTTCCAGCGGGCAGCAGAAGTAGTAGCTCCTCCTTGAAACCGGCAGCACGACGGCGTGGTGGTGGCGGCGATGGAGAACTCCGGCGGAGCTTCGCTAAGCGTTGCGGGAGAGGTGGAGGAGGGGGGCGGCTAGGGTTTGGGAGAGGGGGAGGTGGCCTGCCACTATGAGGGGTGCGGCCACAATGGCTTTGGTGTGGCCGGCCCCCTCCCCTTGCTCCTCATTATATAGGTGGAATCCCCAAGTGTTGGACTACAAGTCTTCGAATAAGACCCCAACCCAAAACCTTCCATGTGTAGGGAAACCTACCCAAGGTGGGACTCCCACCTCAAGTGGGATTCCCACCCTTCCATGAGGGGGGGGGGGGGGTGGTCGGCCACCTAGGTGGAGTCCACCTTGGACTCCCCCCTCTAGGGTTGGCCGGCCATGGGAGGTGGAGTCCCTTCGGGACTCCGCCTTCCAAATTGATTTCTTCCAGACTTTTCTAGAACCTTCTAGAACCTTCCATAAAATCTTCCGGATCATTTTAAATCTTATAAAATGACTTCCTATATATGAATTTTATTCTTCGGACCATTCCGGAACTCCTCATGATGTCCGGGATCCCATCCGGGACTTCGAACAATACTTCGAACTCCATTCCATATTCAAGTTCTACCATTTCAACATCAAACCTTAAGTGTGTCACCCTACGGTTCGCGAACTATGTGGACATGGTTGAGTACTCTCTCCGACCAATAACCAATAGCGGGATCTGGAGATCCATAATGGCTCCCACATATTCAACGATGACTTTAGTGATCGAATGAACCATTCACATACGATACCAATTCCCTTTGTCACGCGATATTTTACTTGTCCGAGGTTTGATCATCGGTATCACTCTATACCTTGTTCAACCTCGTCTCCTGACAAGTACTCTTTACTCGTACCATGGTATGTGGTCTCTTATGAACTTATTCATATGCTTGCAAGACATTAGACGACATTCCACCGAGAGGGCCCAGAGTATATCTATCCGTCATCGGGATGGACAAATCCCACTGTTGATCCATATGCCTCAACTCATACTTTCCGGATACTTAATCCCACCTTTATAACCACCCATTTACGCAGTGGCGTTTGATGTAATCAAAGTACCTTTCCGGTATAAGTGATTTACATGATCTCATGGTCATAAGGATTAGGTAACTATGTATCGAAAGCTTATAGCAAATAACTTAATGACGTGATCTTATGCTACGCTTAATTGGGTGTGTCCATTACATCATTCATATAATGATATAACCTTGTTATTAATAACATCCAATGTTCATGATTATGAAACTAATCATTCATTAATCAACAAGCTAGTTAAGAGGCATACTAGGGACTCTTTGTTGTTTACATATCACACATGTATCAATGTTTCGGTTAATACAATTATAGCATGGTATATAAACATTTATCATAAACATAAAGATATATAATAACCACTTTTATTATTGCCTCTTGGGCATATCTCCAACAGTCTCCCACTTGCACTAGAGTCAATAATCTAGATTATATTGTAAGGTACCTAACACCCATGGCATTCTGGTGTTGGTCATGCTTTGCCCTAGGGAGAGCTTTAGTCAACGGATCTGCTACATTCAGATCAGTGTGTACTTTGCAAATCTTTACTTCTCCATCTTCGATGTACTCGCGAATCGAGTGGTAACGCAGCTTGATATGCTTCAGCCTCTTGTGTGACCTTGGTTCTTGTGCATTGGCGATGCCACCCATGTTGTCACAGTAGATGACTAGTGGGTCCAATGCACTAGGAACCACACCGAGCTCTACAATGAACCTCTTCATCCATACCGCTTCTGATGAAGCCTCTGAAGCCGCTATGTACTCTGATTCTGTTGAAGACTTCGCCACCGTGCACTGCTTCGAGCTTGCCCAGCTTACTGCAGCACCATTCAATATAAACACGTACCCAGACTGTGACTTAGAGTCATCAGGATCAGTGTTCCAACTTGCATAGGTGTAACTTGTTACAACGAGCTCTTGGTCACCTCCATAACAAAGAAACATATCCTTAGTTATTTTCAAGTACTTCAGGATATTCTTGACCGCTGTCCAGTGTTCCATCCCTGGATCACTTTGATATCTGCTAGTCAAACTAACAACATGTGCTATATCCGGTCTAATACATAGCATGGCATACATAATAGAGCCTACTGTCGAGGCATAGGGGATCTGACTCATCCTTTCTCTTTCTTCTGCCGTAGCCGGTCCTTGAGTCTTACTCAAGACCTTGCCTGGTAACATAGGTAAGAACCCTTTCTTACTTTCGTCCATTCTAAACTTCTTTAAAATCTTGTCCAGTTATGTACTCTGTGATAGCCCTATTAGGCGTCTTGATCTATCTCTATAAATCTTGATGCCTAATATATACGATGCTTCACCAAGGTCTTTCATTGTAAAACTATTATTGAAATAACCTTTTACACTGCTTAATAGTTCTATATCATTCCCAATCAATAATATGTCATCTACATATAGTATCAGGAATGCTACAGAGCTCCCACTCACTTTCTTGTAAATACAGGCCTCTCCATGACACTGTATAAACCCGAAGTCTTTGATCACTTTATCAAAGCGTCGGTTCCAACTTCTTGATGCTTGCTCCAGTCCATAAATTGAACGCTGAAGTTTGCATACTTTGTCAGCATTTTTAGGATCGACAAAACCTTTGGGTTGTACCATATACAACTCTTCCTCAATGTCTCCATTAAGGAACGCCGTTTTGACATCCATCTGCCAAATCTCATAATCGAAAAATGCAGCTATTGCTAACAAAATCCTCACAGATTTTAGCTTCGCTACAGGTGAGAAAGTCTCATCGTAGTCAACTCCTTGAATTTGTCGGAAACCCTTTGCGACAAGTCGAGCTTTATAGACAGTAATATTAAAATAAGGATCAGTTTTTCTCTTGAAGATCCATTTATTCTCGACAGCCTTTCGGCTATCAGGTAAGTCTACCAAAGTCCACACTTTGTTATCATACATGGATCCCATTTCGGATTTCATGGCTTCTTGCCATTTGTTGGAATCTGGGCTCATCATCGCTTCTTCATATGTCGCAGGGTCCTCATCATTGTTGTCCACAATCATGACATTTAGACAAGGATCATACCAATCAGGAGTGGCACGTTCCCTTGTCGATCTGCGAGGTTCAGTAGTTTCCTCGTTCGAAGTTTCATGATCATTATCATTAGCTTCCTCTGTTGCCGGTGTAGGCGGTACAAGAACAGCTTCCGATACTGTGCTACTCTGATCAACGAGTAAAGATTCATCAATCTCATCGAGTTCTACTTTTCTTCCAGTCACTTCTTTAGTGAGAAATTCTTTCTCAAGAAAGGTTCCGTTCTTAGCAACAAAGATTTTGCCTTCGGATCTGTGATAGAAAGTGTACCCTATAGTTTCCTTAGGGTATCCTATGAAGACGCATTTCTCCGCTTTGGGTTCTAGCTTGTCCGGTTGTAACTTCTTTACATAGGCTTCGCAACCCCAAACTTTAAGGAACGACACCTTAGGTTTCTTATTAAACCATAATTCATACGGTGTCATTTCTACGGATTTTGATGGTGCTCTATTTAAAGTGAATGCGGCTGTCTCTAATGCATAACTCCAAAATGATAACGGCAAATCAGTAAGAGACATCATAGAACGAACCATATCTAAGAGAGTTCGATTACGACGTTCGGACACACCGTTTCGTTCAGGTGTTCCCGGCGGTGTCAATTGTGAAAGTATTCCGCATTTCTTTAAATGCATGCCAAACTCATAACTCAGATATTCACCTCCGCGATCAGATCGTAGAAATTTAATCTTCTTGTTACGTTGATTTTCTACTTCACTTTGGAATCCCTTAAACTTCTCGAAAGTTTCGGATTTATGTTTCATGAAATAGATATACCCATATCTACTCAGATCATCTGTGAAGGTTAGAACATAACGATAACCACCACGCGATGCTACACTCATTGGTCCGCACACATCAGTATGTATGATTTCCAATAAGTCAGTAGCTCGCTCCATCATACCAGAAAATGGAGTCTTAGTCATTTTTCCCATCAGACATGCTTCGCATCTATCAAGTGACTCAAAGTCAAGTGATTCAAGTGATCCATCGGTATGGAGTTTCTTCATGCGTTTCACTCCAATATGACCAAGACGACAGTGCCACATATAAGTAGAATTGTCATTCAATTTAATTCGCTTAGCATCAATGTTATGTATATGCGTATCACTACTATCGAGATCTAACAGAAATAAGCCATTCTTTTCAGGTGCTCGACCATAAAAGATATTATTCATAAAAATAGAACAACCATTATTCTCAGACTTGAATGAATAACCATCTTGCATTAAACAAGATACAGATATAATGTTCATGCTCAACGCGGGTACAAAATAACAATTATTTAGGCTTAAAACTAATCCCGAAGGTAGATGTAGAGGAAGTGTGCCGACAGCGATCACATCGACTTTGGATCCGTTTCCAACGCGCATCGTCACTTCATCTTTCAGCAGTCTTCATTTATTCTTTAGTTCCTGTTTCGAGTTACAAATATGAGCAACCGAACCAATATCAAATACCCAGGTACTAGTACGAGAACCAGTGAGATAAACATCTATAACATGTATATCAGATATACCTTCTTTCTTCTTCTTGACAAGGCCGCTCTTCAGATCAGCCAGATACTTGGAGCAATTACGCTTCTAGTGTCCCTTCTCCTTGCAGTAATAGCACTCAGCATCAGGCTTAGGGCCGTTCTTAGGTTTCATAGGAGGCATGGTAGCTTTCTTGCCACCCTTCTTGAATTTTCCCTTAGACTTGCCCTGTTTCTTGAAACTGGTGGTCTTGTTGACCATCAACACTTGGTGCTCTTTCTTGATCCCAATCTCAGCAGCTTTTAGCATGCCAAAGAGTTCAGGTAACTCTTTGTTCATGTTCTGCATATTGTAGTTCATCACAAAGTTCTTGTAACTTGGTGGCAGTGATTGAAGGACACGATTAATCCCCAGTCTGTTAGGAATCACTATTCCCAAGTCACTGAGTTTCTTCGCATGCCCGGTCATGGCGAGCATGTGCTCACTAACAGAGCTTCCTTCTTCCATCATGCAGCTGAAGAAGTGTTTCGATGCTTCATAGCATTCCACGGCCGCATGAGTTTCAAATATAGCTTTCAGCTCATTGACCAACTCATGAGGATCGTGGTGCTCAAAACGTTTTTGAAGATCGGCTTCCAGACTGCACAGGATGGCACACTGAACTTGAGAGTACCGAGCTTTCCGAGTCGCGTCAACATTCTTTACTTCATCGGTTTCAGTTTCTGCAGGAGGGTCACCTAGCGGTGCATCAAGCACATATTGCAGATTTCCGCCAGAGAGGAAGATCCTCACATGATGGAACCAGTCGGTGAAGTTGCTACCGTTGCTCTTAAGCTTTTCTTTCTCTAGGAACTGGTTAAAATTGATTGGGGACGACATCTCTACAACATATATTTGCAATAGTTTAGACTAAGTTTATGACAAATTGAGTTCAAATTTTAATTCAACATAATTAAAAATCTAGGTGAACTCCCACTCAAAACAATATCCCTCGCATTGTCTTAGTGATCACACGAACCAAATCCACCACACCTAAGTCCGATCATCACGAGACAAGGTGTAATTTCAATGGCGAACATTCAAAGTGTTCATCATATCAACCATATGATTCATGCTCTACCTTTCGGTATCACGTGTTCCGAGACCATGTCTGTACATGCTAGGCTCATCAAGGCCACCTTAGTATCCGCATGTGCAAAACTGGTTGCACCCGTTGTATGCACTTGTTGATTCTATCACACCCGATCATCACGAGATGCTTCGAAACGACAAGTCTTGGCAACGGTGCTACTAAGGATGAACACTTTATTATCTTGATATTTTAGTGAGGGATCATATTATAATGCTACCGTCGCGATCTAAGCAAAATAAGATGCATAAAAGGATTAACATCACATGCAGTTCATATGTGATATGATATGGCCCTTTTGTCTTTGCGCCTTTGATCTTCATCTCCAAAGCACGGACATGATCTCCATCATCTTCGGGCATGATCTCCATCATCGTCGGCGTAGCGTCAAGGTCCATGGCGCCGTCTTCATGGTTGTTCACCTCATGTAGCAACTATTACAACTACTTTGAAATACTACTCAACATGAAATTTAAAGACAACCATAAGGCTCCTGCCGGTTGCCACAATACAATAATGATCATCTCATACATATTCATCATCACATTATGGCCATATCACATCACCAAACCCTGCAAAAACAAGTTAGACGTCTCTAATTTGGTTTGCATATTTTACGTGGTTTAGGGTTTTCGAGAGAGATCTAATCTACCTACGAACATGAACCACAACGGTGATACTAGTGTTGTCAATAGAAGAGTAAATTGAATCTTCACTATAGTAGGAGAGACAGACACCCGCAAAGCCTCTTATGCAATACAAGTTGCATGTCGAACGAGGAACAAGTCTCATGAACGCGGTCATGTAAAGTTAGTCCGAGCCGCTTCATCCCACTATGCCACAAAGATGCAAAGTACTCAAACTAAAGACAACAAGCGCATCAACGCCCACAAAACCATTGTGTTCTACTCGTGCAACCATCTATGCATAGACACGGCTCTGATACCACTGTAGGGATTCGTTGCATAGAAAACAAAAAATTTCCTACCGCGAGAACGCAATCCAAGCCAAGATGCAATCTAGAAGACGGGAGCAACGAGGAGATGATCGAGACTCACCCTTGAAGATCTCCAAAGCCTACAAGATGAGGCTCTTTTTGCTGCGGTAGATGATCACTTGCCGCTTGCAAAAGCGCGTAGAAGATCTTGATCACGGTGCCACAATCGGGCAGCACCTCCGTACTCGGTCACACGTTCGGTGTTGATGAAGACGATGTCCTTCTCCCCGTTCCAGCGGGCAGCGGAAGTAGTAGCTCATCCTTGAAACCGGCAGCACGATGGCGTGGTGGCGGTGTGATACGTCTCCGATGTATCGATAATTTCTTATGTTCCATGCCACATTATTGATGATATCTACATGTTTTATGCATACTTTATGTCATATTTATGCGTTTTCCGGAACTAACCTATTGACGAGATGCCGAAGGGCCAGTTCCTATTTTCTGCTGTTTTTGGTTTCAGAAATCCTAGTAAGGAAATATTATCGGAATCGGACGAAATCAACGCCCAGCATCTTAGAATCCCCGGAAGCATCCAGAACACCCGAGAGAGGCCAGAGGGGGGCCACAGGCCCACCACACATGGCCCTGGCACGGCCAAGGGGGGGTCGCGCCCCCCTAGCGTGTCGTCGCCTCGTTGACCTTCTGACGCCGCCTCTTCGCCTATAAAAAGGTCCCTGACCTAAAACATCGATACGGAAAAGCCACGGTACGAGAAACCTTCCAGAGCCGCCGCCATCACGAAGCCAAGATCTGGGGGACAGGAGTCTCTGTTCCGGCACGCCGCCGAGACGGGGAAGTGCCCCCGGAAGGCTCCTCCATCGACACCACCGCCATCTTCATCAACGCTGCTGTCTCCCATGAGGAGGGAGTAGTTATCCATCGAGGCTCGGGGCTGTACCGGTAGCTATGTGGTTAATCTCTCTCCTATGTACTTCAATACAATGATCTCATGAGCTGCTTTACATGATTGAGATTCATATGAGTTTTGTATCACAATTCATCTATGTGCTACTCTAGTGATGTTATTAAAGTAGTTTATTCCTCCTGCACGGTGTAATGGTGATAGTGTGTGCATCGTGTAGTACTTGGCGTAGGTTATGATTGTGATCTCTTGTAGATTATGAAGTTAACTCCGACATTGAGGGTTCGTGTAATCCTACATAGTTAGTGGTGTTCATCATCCAACAAGAGAGTGTAGAGTCTAGCATTTGTCTATTTATTCTGTTATGTGATCAATGTTGAGAGTGTCCACTAGTGAAAGTATGATCCCTAGGCCTTGTTCCCAAATACTGCTATCGCTGCTTGTTTACTGTTTTACTGCATCTCTACTGCCCGCAATATTACCACCATCAACTGCACGCCAGCAAGCACTTTTCTGGCGCCGTTACTACTGCTCATACTTATTCATACCACCTGTATTTCACTATCTCTTCGCCGAACTAGTGCACCTATTAGGTGTGTTGGGGACACAAGAGACTTCTTGCTTTGTGGTTGCAGGGTTGCATGAGCGGGATATCTTTGACCTCTTCCTCCCTGAGATCGATAAACCTTGGGTAATCCACTTAAGGGAAACTTGCTGCTGTTCTACAAACCTCTGCTCTTGGAGGCCCAACATTGTCTACAAGAATAGAAGCACCCATAGACATCAAGCACTTTTCTGGCGCCGTTGCCGGGGAGGAAAGGTAAAAGGCACTCATACTCCGGTTCCAGGTAACAGTATTTTTCTGGCGCCATTGTGTGTGTGCTCGAAGCTATTTCCTTTAGATTCTGCAATTGCATCTTTTTGTTTCTTGTTTACACTAGTAAGGCATAATGGACAACAATGAGCTTCTTATTCTATTTCCTGATTTAAGACATGGATGGTTTGATCCAAAAATTAAAAAACCCATGGAACATATTAGTATGAACACTTTGAACACCATTGTTGCTAATGATATGGAAAATTCTAAGCTTGGGGAAGCTGGTTTTGATGAGCATGATCTTTTTAGTCCCCCAAGCATTGAGGAGAGAATTTACTTTGATGATACTTTGCCTCCTATTTATGATGATTATAATGATAGTAGTCTTTTGGTTCCACCTGTTATGGAGGATAAATTTGATTGTGATTACAATATGCCTCCTATATTTGATGATGAGAATGATAATGATAGCTACTTTGTTGAATTTGCTCCCACTACAACTAATAAAATTGATTATGCTTATGTGGAGAGTAATAATTTTATGCATGAGACTCATGATAAGAATGCTTTATGTGATAGTTATATTGTTGAGTTTGCTCATGATGCTACTGAAAATCTTTATGAGAGAGGAAAATATGGTTGTACAAGTTTTCATGTTACTAAAACACCTCTCTATGTGCTGAAATTTTTGAAGCTGCACTTGTTTTATCTTTCTATGCTTGTTGCATTATGCTTCTTGAATTTGTTTATTTACAAGATTCCTTTTCATAGGAAGTGGGTTAGACTTAAATTTGTTTTCAATTTGCCTCATGATGCTCTCTTTTGCTTCAAATACTATTTCTTGCGAGTGCATCATTAAAACTGCTGAGCCCATCTTAATGGCTATAAAGAAAGAACTTCTTGGGAGATAACCCATGTGTTTATTTTGCTACAGTACTTTTATTTTATATTTGTGTCTTGGAAGTTGTTACTACTGTAGCAACCTCTCCTTATCTTAATTTTGTTGCATTGTTGTGCCAAGTAAAGTCTTTGATAGTAAGGTTCATACTAGATTTGGATTACTGCGCAGAAACAGATTTCTTGCTGTCACGAATCTGGGCCTAATTCCCTGTAGGTAACTCCGAAAATTATGCCAATTTACGTGAATGATCCTCAGATATGTACGCAACTTTCATTCAATTTGAGAATTTTCATTTGAGCAAGTCTAGTGCCTCAATAAAATTCGTCTTTACGGACTGTTCTGTTTTGACAGATTCTGCCTTTTATTTCGCATTGCTTCTTTTGCTATGTGGGATGGATTTCTTTGCTCCATTGACTTCCAGTAGCTTTGGGCAATGTCCAGAAGTGTTAAGAATAATTGTGTCACCTCTGAACATGTGAATTTTGATTATGCACTAACCCTCTAATGAGTTTGTTTCGAGTTTGGTGTGGAGGAAGTTTTCAAGGGTCAAGAGAGGAGGATGATACAGTGTGATCAAGAAGAGTGAAAGCTCTAAGCTTGGGGATGCCCCAGTGGTTCATCCCTGCATATTTCAAGAAGACTCAAGCATCTAAGCTTGGGGATGCCCAAGGCATCCCCTTCTTCATCGACAAATTATCAGGTTCCTTCTCTTGAAACTATATTTTTATTCGGTCACATCATATGTACTTCAATTGGAGCGTATGTTTGTTTTTGTTTTTGTTTTTGTTTGAATAAATGCTTCTGTGGGAGAGACACACGCTCCGCTTGTTCATATGAACACATGTGTTCTTAGCTTTTAATTTTCATGGCGAAGGTTGAAACTGCTTCGTTAATTGTTATATGGTTGGAAACGGAAAATGCTACATGTAGTAATTGGTATGATGTCTTGAATAATTTGATACTTGGCAATTGTTGTGCTCAATGTTTAAGCTCTTGCATCATATACTTTGCACCTATTAATGAAGAAATACATAGAGCTTGCTAAAATTTGGTTTGCATAATTGGTCTCTCTAAAGGTCTAGATAATTTCTAGTATTGAGTTTGAACAACAAGGAAGACGGTGTAGAGTCTTATAATGTTTACAATATGTCTTTTATGTGAGTTTTGGTGCACCGGTTCATCCTTGTGTTTGTTTCAAATAAGCCTTGCTAGCCTAAACCTTGTATCGAGAGGGAATACTTCTCATGCATCCAAAATCCTTGAGCCAACCACTATGCCATTTGTGTCCACCATACCTACCTACTACATGGTATTTCTCCGCCATTCCAAAGTAAATTGCTTGAGTGCTACCTTTAAAATTTCTATCATCTACCTTTACAATATATAGCTCATGGGACAAATAGCCTAAAAACTATTGTGGTATTGAATATGTACTTATGCACTTTATCTCTTATTAAGTTGCTTGTTGTGCGATAACCATGTTCCTGGGGACGCCATCAACTACTCTTTGTTGAATATCATGTGAGTTGCTATGCATGTCCGTCTTGTCTGAAGTAAGGGCGAATTACCACTTATTTAATGGTTAGAGCATGCATAATGTTAGAGAAGAACATTGGGCCGCTAACTAAAGCCATGATCCATGGTGGAAGTTTCAGTTTTGGACATATATCCTCAATCTCATATGAAAACTAATTGTTGCTACATGCTTATGCATAAAAGAGGAGTCCATTATCTGTTATATATGTTGTCCCGGTATGGATGTCTAAGTTGAGAATAATCAATAGCGAGAAATCCGATGCGAGCTTTCTCCTTAGACCTTTGTACAGGCGGCATAGAGGTACCCTTTTGTGACACTTGGTTAAAACATGTGCATTGCGATGATAATCCAGGTAATCCGAGCTAATTAGGACAAGGTGCGGGCACTATTAGTATACTATGCATGAGGCTTGCAACTCATAAGATATAATTTACATAACACATATGCTTTATTACTACCGTTGACAAAATTGTTTCTTGTTTTCAAAACCAAAGCTCTAGCACAAATATAGCAATCGATGCTTTCCTCTTTGAAGGACCATTCTTTTACTTTTATGTTGAGTCAGTTCACCTATTTCTCTCTATCTCAAGAAGCAAACACTTGTGTGAACTGTGCATTGATTCCTACATATTTGCATATTGCATTTGTTATATTACTCTATGTTGACAATATCTATGAGATATACATGTTACAAGTTGAAAGCAACCGCTGAAACTTAATCTTCCTTTGTGTTGCTTCAATGCCTTTACTTTGAATTATTGCTTTATGAGTTAACTCTTATGCAAGACTTATTGATGCTTGTCTTGAAGTACTATTCATGAAAAATCTTTGCTATATGATTCATTTGTTTACTCATGTCATTACCATTGTTTTGATCGCTGCATTCATTACATATGCTTACAATAGTATGATGGCATGTCACTCCAGAAATTATCTTTGTTATCGTTTACCTGCTCGGGACGAGCAGAAACTAAGCTTGGGGATGCTGATACGTCTCCGACGTATCGATAATTTCTTATGTTCCATGCCACATTATTGATGATATCTACATGTTTTATGCATACTTTATGTCATATTTATGCGTTTTCCGGAACTAACCTATTGACGAGATGCCGAAGGGCCAGTTCCTGTTTTCTGCTGTTTTTGGTTTCAGAAATCCTAGTAAGGAAATATTCTCGGAATCGGACGAAATCAACGCCCAGCATCTTAGAATCCCCGGAAGCAGCCAAAACACCCGAGAGAGGCCAGAGGGGGGCCACAGGCCCACCACACATGGCCCTGGCGCGGCCAAGGGGGGGCCCGCGCCCCCCTAGCGTGTCGTCACCTCATTGACCTTCTGACGCCGCCTCTTCGCCTATAAAAAGGTCCCTGACCTAAAACATCGATACGGAAAAGCCACGGTACGAGAAACCTTCCAGAGCCGCCGCCATCACGAAGCCAAGATCTGGGGGACAGGATTCTCTGTTCCGGCACGCCGCCGGGACGGGGAAGTGCCCCCGGAAGGCTCCTCCATAGACACCACCGCCATCTTCATCAACGCTGCTGTCTCCCATGAGGAGGGAGTAGTTCTCCATCGAGGCTCGGGGCTGTACCGGTAGCTATGTGGTTAATCTCTCTCCTATGTACTTCAATACAATGATCTCATGAGCTGCTTTACATGATTGAGATTCATATGAGTTTTGTATCACAATTCATCTATGTGCTACTCTAGTGATGTTATTAAAGTAGTTTATTCCTCCTGCACGGTGTAATGGTGACAGTGTGTGCATCGTGTAGTACTTGGCGTAGGTTATGATTGTGATCTCTTGTAGATTATGAAGTTAACTATTGCTATGATAGTATCGATGTGATCTATTCCTCCTTTCGTAGCGTGAAGGTGATAGTGTGCATGCTATGTTAGTACTTGGTTTGGTTATGTTGATCTGTTGTGCACTCTAAGGTTATTTAAATATGAACATCGAATATTGTGGAGCTTGTTAACTCCGGCATTGAGGGTTCGTGTAATCCTACACAGTTAGTGGTGTTCATCATCCAACAAGAGAGTGTAGAGTCTAGCATCTGTATATTTATTCTGTTATGTGATCAATGTTGAGAGTGTCCACTAGTGAAAGTATGATCCCTAGGCCTTGTTCCCAAATACTGCTATCGCTGCTTGTTTACTGTTTTACTGCATCTCTACTGCCCGCAATATTACCACCATCAACTGCACGCCAGCAAGCACTTTTCTGGCGCCGTTACTACTGCTCATACTTATCCATACCACCTGTATTTCACTATCTCTTCGCCGAACTAGTGCACCTATTAGGTGTGTTGGGGACACAAGAGACTTCTTGCTTTGTGGTTGCAGGGTTGCATGAGAGGGATATCTTTGACCTCTTCCTCCCTGAGATCGATAAACCTTGGGTGATCCACTTAAGGGAAACTTGCTGCTGTTCTACAAACCTCTGCTCTTGGAGGCCCAACACTGTCTACAAGAATAGAAGCACCCGTAGACATCACGGTGGCGATGGAGAACTCCGGCGGAGCTTCGCTAAGCGTTGCGGGAGAGGTGGAGGAGAGGGGGCGGCTAGGGTTTGGGAGAGGGGGAGGTGGCCTGCCACTATGAGGGGTGCGGCCACAATGGCTTTGGTGTGGCCGGCCCCCTCCCCTTTCTCCTCATTATATAGGTGGAACCCCCAAGTGTTGGACTACAAGTCTTCGAATAAGACCCCAACCCAAAACCTTCCATGTGTAGGGAAACCTACCCAAGGTGGGACTCCCACCTCAAGTGGGATTCCCACCCTTCCATGAGGGGGGGTGGCCGTCCACCTAGGTGGAGTCCACCTTGGACTTCCCCCTCTAGGGTTGGCCGGCCATGGGAGGTGGAGTCCCTTCGGGACTCCGCCTTCCAAATTGATTTCTTCCGGACTTTTCTAGAACCTTCTAGAACCTTCCATAAAATCTTCCGGATCATTTTAAATATTATAAAATGACTTCCTATATATGAATTTTATTCTCCGGACCATTCCAGAACTCCTCGTGATGTCCGGGATCCCATCAGGGACTTCGAACAATACTTCGAACTCCATTCCATATTCAAGTTCTACCATTTCAACATCAAACCTTAAGTGTGTCACCCTACGGTTCGCGAACTATGTGGACATGGTTGAGTACTCTCTCCGACCAATAACCAATAGCGGGATCTGGAGATCCATAATGGCTCCCACATATTCAACGATGACTTTAGTGATCGAATGAACCATTCACATACGATACCAATTCCCTTTGTCACGCGATATTTTACTTGTCCGAGGTTTGATCATCGGTATCACTCTATACCTTGTTCAACCTCGTCTCCTGACAAGTACTCTTTACTCGTACCATGGTATGTGGTCTCTTATGAACTTATTCATATGCTTGCAAGACATTAGACGACATTCCACCGAGAGGGCCCAGAGTATATCTATCCGTCATCGGGATGGACAAATCCCACTGTTGATCCATATGCCTCAACTCATACTTTCCGGATACTTAATCCCACCTTTATAACCACCCATTTACGCAGTGGCGTTTGATGTAATCAAAGTACCTTTCCGGTATAAGTGATTTACATGATCTCATGGTCATAAGGATTAGGTAACTATGTATCGAAAGCTTATAGCAAATAACTTAATGACGTGATCTTATGCTACGCTTAATTGGGTGTGTCCATTACATCATTCATATAATGACATAACCTTGTTATTAATAACATCCAATGTTCATGATTATGAAACTAATCATCCATTACAACAAGCTAGTTACGAGGCATACTAGGGACTCTTTGTTGTTTACATATCACACATGTATCAATGTTTCGGTTAATACAATTATAGCATGGTATATAAACATTTATCATAAACATAAAGATATATAATAACCACTTTTATTATTGCCTCTTGGGCATATCTCCAACACCTAGCATGTACAGACATGGCCTCGGAACACGGTAGACCGAAAGGTTAAGCATGAATCATATAGATGATATGATGAACATGTCGATGTTCGCCCCTGGAGCTACATCATCTCTCGTGATGATCGGACTTGGTGTAGTGGATTTGGTTCGTGTAATTACTAAGGCAACGTGAAGGATGTTGTTTTGAGTGGGAGTTCACCTAGTTAATTTAATAATTAATAGTAAACTCAAATTTATCCTGAACAAAGTCTAAATTGTATTTGAATTAAATTTTGTAAAATTGGCATCCATTTTCTTCTTTACGCTAGGCTTGTAATTGAGATAGAAATATTGTTAAATCTAACAAGTAACTTTACGGACTGGTACCATATTGTTAAAGAATCAAGAAATGATTAAGTCCTATAGCAAACTTTTGATAATCCTCAAATTGTTGATTCGAAAAACAATGGTTTCAATTAGTATATTAAATTATCTTGTCTCCGTGAAACTTGATGTTCAAATCCGTTTGAAAAGTAAGGAGCTGAAAAGTTTGTTTCCAGAAATAAGCAAGGTGTGAGATATATGTGATATCTAAGACCTTATTACAAGATAATAGAATATAATTTAGTGAGACTACATAAACTCATATATTTTATGGGAATGTACAAAGGTTGAAGATGCTAGGCGTCCCGATCCTCCAACTAGTTGGGCACTAACATTATTCGCATATCCATGTAAGCCATAGTAGCTTCATCATGAAGTTGTCATGATTTGAAGGGTAAAATTATGAGTGAAATTGTTCATCATATTAAAAAGTTACTAATAGTGAAATCTGAAATACTTGTCATGTGATGATCAACTTCAAAGTGTGAACCTCAAGGTTATTGGTATTTTACCAACAAGCCTAGAAGTTATTGATATTTAAGTGTTTTCAGAAATATGAGGAAAGTCGAAAGTGAAACTACAAATGATTTTGGCAGAAAGAAAAAAAAAGACTAGAAAGTCTAGATCAGGTGTATATAGATGATATACATGTTATGAATGTAATTCTTTGATTGGTCACACAATGGAATTCTTGGGTATAAGTACCATATTTGTTGGTATGAGATGTCATACAAGACAACGCAATACAAGAATACAATGGCCTATGTGGCTGACAAGGAATGTGGTAATAATGCACGTCTGGAATAAAATAAACTGTTATTATGTTCGTCGTTGGCATTCTACCTAGCACTTCAGATTTATAATAAAGAACTTAATAATTATTATTTTGCTCTGGTCAAATGAAAACAATGAGTTGTTCAAATTATAACAATACTCCATGTACGATGGAGAAGTTATTATAAATCTTAATGGTGAAACATACATGCATAACACTGACGCTAAAATGCCATAAGGCAAATGATTTGTATTCCACTTATTTGTGGAACCGCCATTTAGGTCATGTTAGAAAGGAACGCATGAAGAAACTCCATGCAAATGGATTTTTGAAGTCATTTGATTTTTGAATCGTTTGGCACATGCAAATCTTTTCTAAAGAAAATGACTGAGATACCATTCATAGGCTAAGAGTTGAACGGGCAACTAAATTAGTGCAAACATACATGATGATGTATGTGGTTCATTGGGCATAGTTGTGTGCGAAAGATTCTTCTACTTCATGAGAACTTCCAACAATGAATTGAATATATATATATATATATGTGTGTGTGTGTGTGTGGATATATTTATTCGATGAGGAAGAAGTTTGAAACATTTGAATAGATTCAAATAAATTTCAGCATGAAGTGGAAATCATCGTAATAGAAAAGACAAATATCTATGATTGGATCATGGTGAAAATATTTGAATTACGAAATTTAGCGAACATCTAAGAGAGTTACGAAATTGTTCCACAACTCACGTTTCTTGGAACACCATAGTTATGATGGAGTATTCGAAAGACATATCCAAACCTTGTTGGATTAATGATGAGATAAAATAAAATAATGCCATTATATTTTGGGAACTATGCTTTAGAGACTACCGCTTTTACACTAAGTAGAGCGTCATCATAATCAGTTGAAATGACACCATATGAGTTATGGCATGGGTATAAACCCTAATAGTCCTTTCTTAAATTTTGGTATGCATAACATAAGTAAATGAATTTACAACCAAAATCGGATGAATGTCTTTGTTGGTTATCCCAGAGAACAAATTGAGAATTCTTTCCACTATGAAGTCAAAGACAAAGGTGTTTGTCGATGTTTCTTGCTTATTTCCAAGAAGTTGTTTCTAGCGAAGTATTTGAGTGGGAGGACAATAGAACTTGATAAGGTTGATGAACCTGAGCATGATGATCAGAGTAGCGCAACATTAGAAATGGTTCTGGAAGCGGCCATGACGATCATGGCTCCCATGTCTACAAAGTGTTATAG
This sequence comes from Lolium perenne, assembly GCF_019359855.2. Classification (NCBI taxonomy): domain Eukaryota; kingdom Viridiplantae; phylum Streptophyta; class Magnoliopsida; order Poales; family Poaceae; genus Lolium; species Lolium perenne. The sequence goes on along the minus strand of NC_067244.2, from coordinate 80,685,862 downwards.
TCATGGAGATCGAAGTACCTATTGAACCTTGTAGGTACGGTTTACTTTGTGATCAAATAAATATTTGTGACCAAGGGATTGATTTTGAATAATGATAAACCAACTACATACAAAGAAGCTATGATGGGTCCTGACTCCGTTAAAATGGCTAAGAGCCATGAAATCCAAGATATTATCTATAATCAAGCTTGAAACTTGGTAAACCTTTTTGAAGGAATAAATGCTTTCTGAAAGTAAATGGATCTATAAAATTAATAGACTTGTATATAATATCCTTGAAGAAGCTCGACTTGTCAAAAGATTATTTACGACAAAGTTTAAAGAGTTGACTGCGATAAGATTAGATCTTCAGCAGTGATGCTTATAGTCTATGCGGTTTATTATAGTAATCGCTACATATTTCTTTTATGAGATATATTAGTAGGATGGCAAAATAAATTATTGATAGAAGTGTGTATTAAAGGTGTATACAAGATACAACTGAGAGTTTTGCTAGTCCGTAGAATATTATAAAGGTATATACAAACTTCACTGGATGAAGTGAGTATCACGGAGTTATAATATTCACCGGATGAAATAATCAAAGAGTTTTTGATTTCATCAGAAATGATGAAGATGCTTGCAAGAAATTAAGTGGGAGCGCTGAGACATATTTATAATACTTTATGTAGATACCATATCGTTGATAATAAATAATGTAATCATGTACTTGATGTGATTAGAAGATTTTATTGAAAATTAACTTCAATGAAAGGATAAGGACTAAAAACGTATTTAGCGTCAAGATCTATGAAGATAGATTGAAACGCATAATAAGTTTAAAGTCACAGTATATAGAATGAATATTGAAGTAGTTCAATATAAAAATGTTAACAAGGTGTTCTTTTCCATGTGGAGGTTTAAACGAGACTTGAGTGTATTTGACACTCAATAAGTAAAAACACATGAGTGATTTTAGATCACGAATAATATGTACACAATCAGATGTCGTATGCTCTAAGGTGTTACGAGAATATATCAGAATGATTCATATGATGATCATTGGACAACAGTAAGAATATTCCTGAGTGCTTTGTTAGAGCGGAGGATATATATAGTTTTATATGAGGTAATGACAAACGAATCGATGTAAAGTGTTACACTGATATTAGTTTGGTCATATATAAAATAAATTTCAATCTCAATTAGGCTAAATGTGTTCATTAAAAGGTAGCACAATGGGCTAGAATGAGTCTATGCTAGATTTAGATGAGTTCTAAATATTGTGACGGATTCTACAAACGAAGGCAGAGTATCTCATTGTTTTTACAATGATCAAGGGTGTTTTGAGTCGAAGAGTTCTTTGAGAACTTGGTGTAGTTCCGGTAGTGTCAGAACTATGAAACTATATTGTATGTGATAATATTGGTAACATATTTCAGACCGCGGAATTAAGGTTCCACCAGAAGACCAAACATATACGATTAATGCCGACTCATTTGAAAAACTGAGTAATGCGTAGAGATGCAAATGAATTGCAAAATACATATGTTTATGAGTATGTCAGAATCATTGACTGAAACCTCTCCCATAAGCAAACATGATAAGCACCAGAAGGTCAAGGTGTTATATCTTTACAAATGTAAACTAGATTATTGACTCTAGTGCAAGTGGGAGAATGTTGGAGATATGCCCAAGAGACAGTAATAAAAGTGTTTATTGTTATATCTTAGTGTCCATGATAAATGTTTACATCCCATGCTATAATTGTATTAACCGGAAACATTAATACTTGTGTGTTTTGTAAACATAAAGGAGTCCCTTGTAAGCCTCTTGTTAAACTAGCTTGTTGATTAATAGATGATCATGGTTTCCTGATCATGAACATTGGATGTTATTAATAACAAGATCATATCATTAGGTGAATGATGTGATGGACATACACCCATAGTAAGCGTAGCATATGATCAAATCATTTAGTTGTTTGTGCTTCAAGCTTTAATATGCATAGTAACTTAATCCTTCCACCATGAGATCATGTTAATCACCTACACCGGATGGATGCTTTGATGACACCAAACACTACTACGTAAATGAGTTGTTATAAAGGTGGTATTAAGTGTTCGGAAAGTATAGGGTTGAGGCACTTGTATCAATAGTAGGATTTGTCCATCCTAATGACATATAGATATACTCTGGTCCCTCTCGGTGGAATGACATCCAATTAACTTGCAAGCATGTGACTGGTTCACAAGGGATATCATATCACGGTACGAGTAAAGAGTACTTATCGGTAACGAGGTTGAACTAGGTAAAATATCGCGAGACAAAAGAATTGTTATTTTATGTGAATGGTTCTTTCGATCACGAAGTCATCGTTGAATATGTGGAGATATTATGGATCTCCAGGTCCCGCTATTAGTTATTGATCGGAGAGGAGTCTCGATCATGTCCGCATAGTTCTCGAACCGTAGGGTGACACACTTAAGGTTTGATATCGGTTTAAGTAGATATGGAATATGGAATGGAGCTCGAATGTTGTTCGGAGTCTCGAATGGGATCCGAGACATCACTAGGAGGTTCGGAATGGTCCGAAGAATAAGATTCATATATGGGAAGTCATTTTACGGGGTTTGGAAAAAGTCCGGTGTTTTGACCGGAGCTTCTTGAAGGTTTTGGAAGGACTGGAATAGTCCGGAATATTATGGAAGGTTCCGGAAGTGTCCGGGACGACCCGACATGTCTAAGGAAGTCCGAGAGTTTAATAATAGGTGCAACCACATTGCCTTAAGGGAAAATAAGTCCTTCCTTAATGCAATTTCGGAATTGGCAAAGAGTTCGAGTAGGAGTAGGTTTTCGGAACCGGAAACCTGTCGGAACTTAGTCAAACTTGGAGGCAGGTTTATGGACGACCCAAGGGGCTTGGCCACCTATTTAAAGGGACCAAGGGGCACCCCAAGGGCACCTCAAGTCGCAGCCCTAGCTCCCCAAGTCGCAGCACCACCCTGCGCCCAAACCCTAGCCGCCCCTCTCCTCCCTCCTCATATTTCTCCCACAGTGTACGGCGAAGCCCTGCCGGAGATCTCCACCACCATCACCACGCCGTCGTGCTGGAGGGATTCCGAGGAGGATCTACTACATCCGCTGCCCGCTGGAACGGGGAGAAGGACGTCGTCATCAACACCGTATTTGTGACCGAGTACAGACGTGCTGCCTGATTGTGGCACCGTCAAGATCTTCTACGCGCTTTTCGAAAGCGGCAAGTGATCGACTACATCCACCACGAGATTTATCTCGTTAACGCTTAGCGATCTTCGAGGGTATGTTGATCTTCACCTCGTTGCTACCTTCTACTAGATTAGATCTTGGCTTGTTATTCGTTCTTGCGGTAGGAAATTTTTTATTTTCCATGCTATGAATCTCTACAAAAGACGCCGCCATTTGTTCGGTGATTTCTTTTAAGATCATGTCACACTAGTACGTGTGCGCCACCTTTACCTGAGAGACGGCATAGGGACGCTGAACACAGTATTGGGCCACAATAGTACATGAAGCTTCAATGGTTTCTAATAAATAGCTTATATATTTTTAAGAATCAATTTGATGTAGCCCCGCTCACCGACGTCGCTACACCAAGACCAACAAGTCCCCCAAGTGGACCAATGACGCGAGCCCGAGTTAAAGCTCCACATGATGAGGTGAATTCGCTCCTATCCACGTATGTTTTTGATACTCCTTTGGATGGCTTGCTACTTCATGCCAATACCCTATGTTCAATCAGGTACATCGACCAAGACGCAAGCCATGGAGACCAAGCCAATGGAGAGAGAGTTGGAAATGATGAAGATGGAGCTACAGCGCCCAGGCCGGAACTTCTGCCCCCCAGGACCGGAACTTCCGGCCAGATGCTCTCAAGATGCCTTCTAGCCCCCAGGAAACAGAGTCCAGCCGGAACTTCCGCCCCGGAGGACCGGAACTTCCGCCCACCGGAACTTCTGCCCAAGTTCCGCCCAAGTTCCGAAAGTCGGCGCAAACCATACTGGATGTTACTGCGGGACAATGGCGCTATTCCGGAACAAGGCCGGAACTTGGCCGGAACTTCCGCCCCGACCGGAACTTCCGCCCCTCCAGACCAAAACTTCCGCCCCTGACCGGAACTTCCGCCCAAGTTGACCGGAACTTCCGCCCCATCGAACTTCAACACGACAGCACTTTTAGTTGTAACTTATCCCTTCGCCCCACCTACTATAAATAGCCTAGTTGACTCAGATCTGAGATTAGACTTGATGTGAAATTAAACCCGAGCTTAGCTCACCCTTGTGGGAACCCTACCTAGATCTATGATCTTGTACCCACCCGGGCTCCTTATCGACTTGTCAAGATCTCTTTGGTGACTTCTACCGTTTGTTTGATCTTTTGCTTGCACTTCTACCTATTTGGTCTTTTGCTTGCACTTCTATCAACCTTCCGGTCTTTTCACCCTTCTAGATCTTGCGAGCTTCGATTTGTCGATCTCTTTGCGGGACTTCTACCGGAAGGTCTTTTCTCGCAACCTCTATCGAGTAGGTGTATCGGGCCTACGAGGGAAAACCGGTTTGTGTGCGTGTGTGTGTTGTATCCCCACGATTCCCCCTCGCGTTCTTCGTGTTCATCGCGTTCATCCACCTACCCCCACGAGTTCCACCCAAATCCGTGAAGATCGGGCACATCCTTGGACTTAGTCCACATCATATGGTATCAGCTACTCTTTGGTTGCCACGGATTTGACCCGCACATCCCCCAATTCCACCAATTTTCGCCCAAATTGGCCTTGGATCGATCTCTCGATTTGTTGAGTTATTTGTGGTTTTGCTCCAATAGAAACTTGTCTTTGGTGTTGATCTGCAATTCCCCCACCTTCCCACAGCTTCTAGTGCCAAATTTTCCTCGAATTCGAAGGATTTCGGCCCGAATTTCCGCCCAAATCGACGAACAGCCCGCAGATCTGATTGCGACCAGAAGTTCCGCCCCGCAGGACCGGAAGTTCCGCCCGGGGACCGGAAGTTCCGCCACTCAGGACCGGAAGTTCCGCCTGGCCGAAATTTTGACAGCAACCTTCGTTTTTCGTTTTGGTACTAACCCCCTTGTGTTTGGACTTTGGTTTGAGTGCCATTTCAGCTACCACAAAGCTTCCGCAATATCGACAACGACAACGGCACCCCGAGGATCCAAGCGGTTCATTTGACACCTCCACCATAGCAAGTTCAAGATCGTCGGCCACCATCATCAAGTGGTATAACTTGCTCCTAACTTGTAGCCCTAGCCTCTTTTGCGTACCTTTCCTATCGAGAGTGGCTTTCTAGTGTTGCGAAGCATTGCGCAAGCGTCCCGACCGTGAGGGTGTGCGTGTGTTGAGCAATGCTTTGAAGCAAGCTCGTGTGAAAAGATAAGCAAAAGAAGTGTGGCATACTTACATAGATAGTAGTATCCTTACATAGTGAGAAAAAGAAAAAGAAAGAAAAATACAAAAAGAGAAAAAGAAAAAGTGTGTGAGTGACACCTATACACAAAAGAGTCCAAAGCTTTTAAGCAAAAGAGAGAAAAGAGAAGAGAGGCGTCTTGCGCAAATCTTGTTGCTTCTCGATTTTGCAACCAAGCCACGGTCTCTCTTGTGTTGGCGTGACACCGAGCTAGTAGTCTTCGTTAGGACCATTTTGTTCTTGCTCATTTTCCAAGTCGCGCTAACCCCATTTTGTCCCATGCGTGTGTTCCTCATTGTGTATGCCTTTTGTGATCACCGCCTTTGACTTGTGACTTTTGGATCTTACCCACTTTTGACAATAGACTTTTCGTTTGGTTCTTCCATTTGGCTTTCCACATCCATACCTAACACCATATAGAGTTTTTGTTTTTGTGTGTGTAACTGGTTGTTCCTCAACTTGATACACCCTTTCGATTTTGGTTTGCAAGTTTTGACATTCTTGGTAGTCTTTCCTAACCACCCACCACATAGTTCTTGTTTTAGTTGTAACCATGTCTAGTGGAGAAGGGAACCAACTACCGATGACGCGGCACCAACATTGGATAGCTACTCAAGCCGTCCACGCCAAGCTAAATCAATTTGAAGCCATGCTCAAGGATACCAATGTCCGCTATGAAGAACGAGCTCAAGTGCAAAGGAATGACCTCAACAATCAAGTGCAAGACCTCAATGAGAAGATTGAAACTCAAGGCAATGAGTTGAAGGCCACACTTGCCATACAAGGTCAAGAGACAAGGGAAATGAAGACAGCGTTGGACAATATCCTCCACACACTCAACCGCCAAGAAGAGAGAAGACACCACTCAAGGTCTTCGCGCTCCCATAGCTCAAGGTCAAGAGCTCCTACACCGTCTCGCCATGATTCTAATGAAGACCCACGCCACCATAATGTGGATGTCCAAGTGCTTCACCAACAAGCTCAAGAAGCGGAGCAAGCTCGACTTCAACTTGTCCAAGAGCGTCAACGCCTTGAAGAAGAGCGCCTTCACCAAGAGAATCTCAATGCTCAATTCCAACAAGAGCAAGAACGCCTTCGCCATGATCAAGAACTAGTTCGAGCAAGGGAACAAGAGCGCCTCCGCAATGAACAACAAGCACTTGAAGAACAAGAGCGGCAACAACAAGCACAAGAAGCTCAAGCTAGAAGACAACGCCTTCATGATGAAGAAGCGAGGCAAGCGCGCCAAGAGCGCCAAATCATCAATGTTGTTCATCCTCAACGCCCTCAAGGTCAAGATAATCGCCGCCATCATGATGATCGCCCTCATGCTAGAAGACCTCCTCCAAGGGCACGAAATGAAGAATCAAGTCATCACCAAGCATCAAGTGAAGAAAGTGTGATGCCTCGACGACGCCACAACAATGATGATCAAGATGAAGGTCATGGAAGACCACCTCCTCGTCAACAACATAGCAACAACAATAGAGATGCTCAAGGTCCACAACATCCACCTCAACAACGTCAAGATATTGGTGAAGAAAGACCACCTCCTAGGCGCAATGACCGCAATGAAGAGGAAATCTTTGGGAAGCTCAAGTTCACCATGCCCAAATTCCACGGAGAAGAAGACCCCGATGCATACCTCTCTTGGGTTCTCAAGGTTGACAAGATATTCCGCATACACAACTTCTCCGAAGCAAAGAAAGTGGCCATGGCATCACTAGAGTTTGAAGGGTATGCAAATGTTTGGTGGGAAGAAGTGAACAAGAAGCGTGACAAGGAAGATCTAGACCCCATTGCTACATGGGAAGAGATGCAAGAAGTCATGCACAAACGCTTTGTGCCCAACCATCACAAACGAGACCTCTTCAACAAGCTTACCCAACTCAAGCAAAGCTACAAGTCCGTTGAGGAGTACTACAAGGAGATGCACATGACCATGATGAGTGCCCATGTGGACGAGCGAGAAGAGCAAACAATGGCAATATTCTTGAATGGATTAAACATTCCCGTCAAGAGGATAGTGGAATTCTTGCCTTACACCAACATGGTTGAATTGCTTCATCAAGCTACAAGAGCCGAGCGCCAAGTGCGAGAAGACTTAGCAAGTGCAAAAACAAAGTCCTTCTTCGCCGCAAGAAATGCAACAACCACCTCCTCAAGCATCGAGAACACAAGTGCTATTGCTCCCAAGGATCCTCCTAAGCAAGCGAAGAGTGCCTTCAAGACAACAAGCTTCAAGCCGGATCAACCAACTATGTCCTCCAAAGCTTCCACGGGATCTAGTAACATCACTTGCTTCAAGTGTGGTGCTCAAGGACATAAATCCTTTGAATGCACGAATACAAGAGTTATGATAACTCGGGATGATGGAGATGTGGAGTATTTGAGTGAAGGTGAATATGAAGCCTTGGTTCAAGCCGCAACCAATCATGAAGATGATGACTTGAAAAACCAAGAGCAAGTCCTATGTGTGCATGATGCAAGCCCATCACTTGTGGTGACCAAAGTGTTGACAACCCATGTACTTCCCAATGAAGACCAAAGGTGCAATATCTTCCAAACAAGAGCCGGAATCAATGGCATGTCAATAAAGGTTATCATCGATGGAGGGAGTTACCACAACCTTGCAAGCACCGAACTATGCTCCAAGCTCAACCTTCCGCTCCGGAAACACCCCCATCCTTACCATGTACAATGGCTAAGTGACAACGGCAATGTGAAGATACAACACACCGTCACAATCTCCTTCAAGATCGACGCCTATGAAGACACCGTTGAGTGTGATGTAGTGCCTATGACGGTATGCCACATGCTACTTGGTCGCCCTTGGCAATATGACAAAAGAGCAAGCCATGATGGCTACACAAATGCCTATAGCTTCAAGGTCGGCGACAAGTCCTTCATCCTACGCCCAATGACTCCTAGCCAAGTAATTGCGGACAATGCAAAGGTTTTAGCGAGGGCTAAGGAAGCTACTATCACTAGTGAGATGAGAGGTGAGAGAGTGACCCACCAAAAGGAGAGTGAGCGCCACAAGCCATATGTGAGTGCAATGAAGAATGTCCTCATAGCTACCAAAAGTGAGATGAGAGAAGCGCACCTCAACCCATCCACCAAATTGCACTATGTGCTCATTTCCAAGAGGCCACCATCGGAGACTAACAACTTAACCACACTTCCTTCATCTTTGTTGTCTCTTTCGAAGGAACTCTAAGATGTCTTCCCCGCCGACCTTCCTCATGGACTACCATCGCTTCAAGGCGTAGAGCACCACATCGACTCCATGCAAGGCGCCACAATACCAAAAGGTACCACTCACCACACCAAAACCGACGAACAAGAGGAAATGCAACGCCCTACTCATGATTGTCAAGCACACGGGTATGTTCATGAAATCCTTAGACCACGTGTGGTTCCAACAATTCTTGTCAAGCCTTTGGGTTGTTGTTTTGTTTCACCACTCGCTTTGCTTCTTGTGCAACATCTCTTGAAACATCTTGTTGACAAAAGTGGCCTTGATGATATCCTCATGTGCCCCATGAATCTCAAGGACCATATTATATATGTGAGAGAGACCTTATGCATCTTATGGCCGTCGGCACACAAAAAGTTGATTTCCTTTGGATTTGAGATTTCTTCTATTGGCATTGAAGTGAATTATTCGACCTTTGGGGATATACATAAGCGGCACACGCCAACCAAACTTTCCCAAGCTCGACATTTCCATTCCATTGCCATTTTCCATACTCGCTTCATGAAAAACACTAGCACCATCGTTTGCCTATTGAATGTTCCTTTGGTTTGGGACAACCCTATACAACACCCTTTTTGTGACTTGCACATGAGATTTCACTATACATCACTCCTTGTCCTACCAAAGATTGACTACACCGACACAATTCTTGTTCTCATTTTTGTTGATTTCCATTCGTACGATGATTTCTTGTCCAATGCAATGAAAATTGGCATACCCAAATCTTCTATGCAAAAGTTGCTTTTCCCCAAGCTCTTGTTCGGAAGCCACAACCCACCTCCAATTATTCATGAGAGCACCAACATGGACTCCGACAAGCGCGCCATCACCATGAAGAAACTACATGAAGACACAAGCGCCATCATACATGAACATGTACTTCGTCAAGCTACCCACCTCAACACCAAGAAGAAGGGACGAGACAAGACACTTATCATGCTCTCCACACAACACCATGACAACAAGATGATGAGAGACATCGAGCTTCAATGCATACAACGCCCCATTTGTTTTCAAGCTAAGTCCATTTCCAACCCCTATACCCATGCTCCAACTTTTGATGTGATAACTAGAGTCCATCATATTGATCATTGCAAGCCATGCTATCGAACGGTTAATGCTTCACACATGCATACATTGTTTCTTAGGGAGAAAATTCGACTACATGGACTACCAACAACCATCGCCAAGGACCAAGACATGTGCTTCATAAACTTCAATGGGACGACCCTCAAGACCAAGTACATCATCCACGTCAAGGCTCGGATGCCACGTCAAGGAGATGAAGTCACGTTAGAGTCGAGGACGACTCTTTCCCAAGGGGGGGGGGAGATGATGTAGCCCCGCTCACCGACGTCGCTACACCAAGACCAACAAGTCCCCCAAGTGGACCAATGACGCGAGCCCGAGTTAAAGCTCCACATGATGAGGTGAATTCGCTCCTATCCACGTATGTTTTTGATACTCCTTTGGATGGCTTGCTACTTCATGCCAATACCCTATGTTCAATCAGGTACATCGACCAAGACGCAAGCCATGGAGACCAAGCCAATGGAGAGAGAGTTGGAAATGATGAAGATGGAGCTACAGCGCCCAGGCCGGAACTTCCGCCCCCAGGACCGGAACTTCCGGCCAGATGCTCTCAAGATGCCTTCCAGCACCCAGGAAACAGAGTCCAGCCGGAACTTCCGCCCCGGAGGACCGGAACTTCCGCCCACCGGAACTTCCGCCCAAGTTCCGAAAGTCGGCGAAAACCATACTGGATGTTACTGCGGGACAATGGCGCAATTCCGGAACAAGGCCGGAACTTGGCCGGAACTTCCGCCCCGACCGGAACTTCCGCCCCTCCAGACCGGAACTTCCGCCCCTGACCGGAACTTCCACCCAAGTTGACCGGAACTTCCGCCCCATCGAACTTCAGCACGACAGCACTTTTAGTTGTAACTTATCCCTTCGCCCCACCTACTATAAATAGCCTAGTTGGCTCAGATCTGAGATTAGACTTGATGTGAAATTAAACCTGAGCTTAGCTCACCCTTGTGGGAACCCTACCTAGATCTATGATCTTGTACCCACCCGGGCTCCTTATCGACTTGTCAAGATCTCTTTGGTGACTTCTACCGTTTGTTTGATCTTTTGCTTGCACTTCTACCTATTTGGTCTTTTGCTTGCACTTCTATCAACCTTCCGGTCTTTTCACCCTTCTAGATCTTGCGAGTTTCGATTTGTCGATCTCTTTGCGGGACTTCTACCGGAAGGTCTTTTCTCGCAACCTCTATCGAGTAGGTGTATCGGGCCTACGAGGGAAAACCGGTTTGTGTGCGTGTGTGTGTTGTATCCCCACGATTTCCCCTCGCGTTCTTCGTGTTCATCGCGTTCATCCACCTACCCCCACGAGTTCCACCCAAATCCGTGAAGATCGGGCACATCCTTGGACTTAGTCCACATCACAATTACTAGTGACATGCTAAACAAATCGTAGAAAAACAAATTTTCATTCAAAACTCATGAATTTTCTATCGATTACTCATAGGCTATAATTTACGTATGAACAATACAATTTATGAATAGGTAAAACACACCCTATAAAGCTGTTATCACCAGAATTTGACCAAGTCAGAGGTGGGCCGCGATCAAGATGGGCTTAAAGAATATACATGGAAGAAATACGTGAATCGGCCTGTTATGCAAAGTTTGGGGTAGATTGCCCGTGTATCTGTAATATAGTAGATCGCATCTTAGATTGAAAGATAGAGTTTAACCCGTGCACGGTTAGGTGCACGCCTAAATTAGAAAGTCCCCTGGACTATAAATATGTATCTAGGGTTTATGAAATAAACAACAATCATCGTTCACCACAAATCAATCTAGGCGCATCGCCAACTCCTTCGTCTCGAGGGTTTCTTCCGGGTAAGCATCATGCTGCCTAGATCGCATCTTGCGATCTAGGCAGTACAAGTTTATTCGTTGCCATGCGTTGCTCGTACTGAAGCCTTTTTGATAGCGAGCAACGTAGTTATCTTAGATGTGTTAGGGTTAGCATTGTTCTTCGTATCATATGCTGTCGTAGTGCAACCCTTAGACATCTAGCCGCCCTTACACCTATTTTAGGTGTAGGGGCGGCACCCCGCTTGAGCATTATTTAGTAGATCCGATCCGTTACGGTTGCTCCTTGTTCTTCAAGGATTAGTTTAATATCTGCAATAGTTAGGCCTTACAAAGGGTTGGAGGATCCAGCGACGCGTAGGGTGTAGTTTGCTAGCCCTAGACAGGATGTTCCGGGGATCAACCTCGTGTTGGTTTTTAGGCCTTATCTAGGATCGGCTTACGATCACCGTACGTGACCGCGAGGCCCAATCGTGAGTAGGATGTTCCGATTATGCGGTGAAAACCCTAAATCGTAGTAGATTGCTTTAGCTTTATTCTGATCAAGCAGGACCACCATATATTCGTACACCTCGTGCGAATCATGGGTGGATCGGCTCCTTGAGCCGATTCACAGGATAACCTGAGAGCCGATCGAGGCTCGTATTTAATGTTTACGTGTATGCCATGCAGGAAACTAAGCGAGGCATCTCCATCACCTTCCTGACTAGGTATAGGTCAGGTGGCACGCCCTTGCACCAGCATCGGACGTGCGTGCCGGAGGCTTTGCGGGCCGTCGCTCGGAGGGACCAGGGCCAGCCGCAGCCCTAAGTTGTTCCCGGCTCTACTGTGTTGCCCGTCGCTGCTCGCCGGTGGGTTTCTGACCGCAACACATTCTGGCACGCCCGGTGGGATGATCTTCTACATCAACCACATCACCATCTACATCTGAGATGGCGGACGGCACTCCAGTCACGTACGAGGATCTGACCGACGAGCTCAAGAAGAAGTATGATGAGGTCAAAGCGATCCTCGAAGCCGACCTCATCGGCTCTTTTCACAGAACCCGTTCACATGGCATCAGGTGGAAAGGGTTCTCGCCTGATGGTGCACTCGATGGAATAGATCTGTCCGCCCCGTCAGAGGAACGCACCAGGTCCCTGCGTCAGGAGATTAACTACATGGTGGCTCACTCGCTGCACCGCCACTCTGAGAACCTGGTGAACACCTTGGAGCGTGTCGCTCTTCGGGTGATCCAGGAGATCATGAAGCACCAGTACTCTCCGTCAGGACCAGCTCTCGGGACATACCAAGGAGAGATGCCACTCCAGTCCCGTCCACCGCTGCCATTTGCGTTGGCAGCACCAGAAGTGCCGAATTCACCGGCATTCGTCGTCTACAAGATCGGTGGTGACCCTAGTGACTGCCAGTTCTTGCATGAGGCCCCTAAGGAGATCCCTCACGGGTACATGTGCACATATGTGCCAGACTGCGGTAACTGGGCGCTCACAAACCAGGCCGCGACAGCAGGGACTTCTGGAAAAGCGGGAGGAACATCAGCGATAGATCTTGAGAAGCAGACGTGGCTAGCTAAGTATGCCACTCCGACGAACCTCCAGAGCTCAGCTCCTGCAGTTGGCTCAGAGCTGGAAAAGCAAACATGGCTGGCTAAGTACGCCACCCCGGCGAATCTTCAGAGTTCGACTCCTGCAGCCAGCACCGCGGATCAAATCAGTACTATACTGAGAGATCAGTTCGGCATGGTGCCGAAAAGGAGGACAATCGGCTATTCTAAGCCGTACCCTGATGAGTACGAATTGGTCCCGCTACCACCCAAATATCGGCTCCCTGATTTCTCCAAATTCAGTGGATCAGATGGTTCCAGCTCCATCGAGCATGTGAGCCGATATTTGGCACAGCTAGGAACGGCCTCAGCGTCGGATCCACTACGCGTGAGGTTCTTCACACAGTCCCTCACGGGATCGGCTTTCGGGTGGTAGACTTCGTTGCCACCAGACTCGATCCGGACTTGGAAGCAGTTGGAAGAACAGTTCCACATGCAGTACCACTCAGAAGCTTCCGAGTCTAGCCTTGCCGATCTGGCGCAGATACGTCAGAAGCGTGGGGAACCGTGGCGAATACGTCCAGCGCTTCGTAAATCTGAGGAACCGATGTTATTCGGCTCGTGTGACTGAAAAAGAAGCGATCGAGTTGGCGATGGTGGGCCTTGCATCACAAATCAAGGATATGGCCTCCTGCGTACTACCCTTCACCGGCGCACATGGTTCGAAATCGTCAAGATATGAACAGCACCATCCGGACTTGTACCAGGACAAATTCAGGCGGGCGGTAGTCCTGGTTGAGGCAGATGAAGACGAAGGCTCTGCGGAGATCAAGAGGTAGCAAGAAACCGAATGGACTCGGGGGGCAACCCCCGTGTCCTGCAAATGGGTTAAGCCACCAGGTCCGCCCAGAGGGTTCGATTTTGACGTGACTAAAACTGAGCAAATCTTCGACCTCTTACTCAAGGAGAAGCAGTTGAAGATACCCGAAGTCCTCAAAATCCCCACGGTACAGGAGCTGAACGGAAAGCCATACTGCAAATGGCATAACTCGGTCTCCCATGCCACCAACGACTGCAGGGTGTGGCGTCAGCAGATCCAAATGGCGATAGAACAAGGACGTCTGATTTTCAACCAGTACGCCATGAAGGTCGACACCCACCCCTTTCCCGCCGTTAACATGGTGGAGTGCACTTACCACCGAAGGTTGCCAGCCAGATCCTCGTTCAGCATCAACATGGTAGGACCTGGGCACCACTCTGGCAAGGATGGAGACGAGGGCAGCTGCTCTCGCAGCAAGGACACGGAGGAGGCCGCTCCACGCGATCGGCTCCGTCACGATGGCAAGCGCTACGTCACAGAGGGAGAAGTGAAGAACATAAGATATCAGCGACCTCTCTCTGATCACCTCCTCAATAAGTATGTGAGTCAATATAGCCAACACCGACGATCCAGCGACGATGATGATAGAGACCGTCTGGCTAGGGAGGCCAGGAGACATCGTCGGCATGATCGCGATGAGGAGGAGTACGAGCGCCGTGCCAAGGAAGAATCGAGGGAGCAAGACGACGAAGATAGGCACTGGGACTGTCCCTTCTTCAGACACTGCTGGGATTCAGGAATGAGCCGATTGCCTACAATCGGCAACTGCCCAGAATGTAGACAGAAGAGGAAGGACGCAGCTAACGTGTCCGTGTTCAAACGTCTAGGGCCTCTCCCACCTCGAAGCAAACACGCTGAGTCCCCTCGGATGGAAGATCTCGAGGATTTGGAAGACGAGGGAGAAGAAGACAGGTACCACCAACCAAGGTGGTGCCCTGATGGACTCAGCCGTTCCCAAAAGCGTAGGGTTCAGCGATTGCGCGGCTTGGAGGAAGCCGAAAGGTTATACCTGCACACGCTAAGGAAGGCACGGCCTGATCTGGCCGCGAAAATTCAGCGAACCCAGGATGAAGAGGGTCGACCACGAAAAATGGAGTGGCGCCCCAAGCAAAGGAAAGCTGATGATGAAACATCGGCTGGCACAAACATGGTGTTCATCCTTCCTTCGGAGTTCAGCGCCCCGGGGTTAGACGAGGCACCTGTGGCACAACTTGACTGCGGCCCCCGGCCGGTTATCTTTGAGAAGCCACGAGAAAGAAGTTACAGACATCTGAAGGCCCTGTACTTGCGAGGTTATATCGATGGGAGGCCTGTCAATAAGATGCTGGTGGACACCGGAGCAGCAGTCAACATTATGCCATACTCGATGCTACGTCGGTTGGGACGCTCTAGCTCAGATCTGATCAAGACCAACGTGACATTGAGCGATTTCAACGGCCAAGCGTCTGACGCACAAGGTGTTCTGAACGTGGATCTGACCGTAGGAAGGAAAACTATCCCTACGACGTTCTTCATCGTCGATAGCAAGAGCACCTATGCTATTCTGCTAGGAAGAGATTGGATCCACGCCAACTGTTGCATTCCCTCCACGATGCACCAATGCGTAATACAGTGGGATGGAGATGAGGTAGAGGTCGTCCATGCCGATGACTCGGCTGAGGTTTCAACGGCTGGCATGAATGCTTGGGAAACAGCAGGCCAAGAGCCACTCTCAGGTATCAATTTTGACGACTGCGAGCACATGAACGTGACGAAGGGCAGGGTTAGGCTAGTCTTATCCACTGGCCTGACCGTGTAGCAAGAGCAAACCGATGAGCAAACGTGGCGAGGCCGATCCTTGGGATCGGCCCCAAAGATCTATGAAGGAACATTACAAAACCTTCATTTGAGCAATTCAATATGGAGGCCGATTCCAGCAATCGGCCAAAATTATCCTCACCACATGTTCTGCTTGGAATCTACTGGGCAGCAGTTTTACATCGGCTGATGAGTTAGGAAAAATCAACATTGGGCCTACCGGAGTCGACGTGCAAATACGATGCCTTGGCTAAATTACAGAGCCGATATCTGCAGTTCCCTGACAGATTCGGCTCGGGGGGCACCTAATCAGGTGAACATGTGAGGCGAACATGTGCAGATGAACATGTGTGCAGTGAAATGTTGGGAGCCGATAGAAAAATCGGCCAGTAAAAAAAAATATACTCATAGTGGGTATACAGCCGATGCACAGACATCGACTTTAGAATAGAAAGACGATGCATGGCCATCGACTCAAGAGGTACAGCTGATATAAGCAGAAGCCCGATGGGGCAGGTGTTGAGTTACAAGGAGAGGCTCTACTGGATGAATTCCTTCTCAAGACCTCCAACTCCTTCTGCAAGTCTTCAAGTTCAGCAGTGCCAGTGTAAGCATGCAGATCAGGTTAAGGGTGAGTCCAACAAAGGAAGCATACCTATCATAGGAGCATGAGCACAGCCGATAACGAATCAAGCGGCTATGGCGTTTTTGCCTGGCGTGGACTAAGGTGGCGGCTTGGTCGATGTCACTTCCAGAGGTTGTTACGTCCAGAGTTTTGGAGGGCATCAGAAATTCAAAACATCCTCACCGGAAGTTGCATCAGTCTGCAAAAGATGAGGAGCCGAGCTGATCAGCAAGGCGCAAAGGATTGAACTAGGAGGAGTCGGAAAGCCATTATGTTTGAGGCTTCTTAGTTCAAGGAACGGATTTGCTGATCTTTCCGAACCCTTTCAGTGCGTCGGTTCTTTGGGCGTAAGCTTCCCTGCCACGTTTTGATGGGAGCTGAAGAGGCTCGGGGGGCAGCTCGCCCTGAAAAATCTTTGCTCTGGAGAGCCGATTTTGTTGGAATCGGCTGGTTCTGTATTTTAACTTGGAAGCCGATGGTGACACATTTGGCTGATTCATTACTGTTCTCGCCTTGGACGAGGCTTGGGGGGCAACTCGCCCGAAAGGTTCTTGGCTCTGGAGAGCCAATTTGGTTGGAATCGGCTGGCTCTACATCGCAACTGTTCTGAAGAGTGGTGCTTTTGTTACAGAGTTATCAGTTTCAGCATCCAAGCTGATTCAAGAACGAGCTCAGGGCTCTCTTAAGGACGCCCGCTCAAGACCAAATCGCTGGCCTGCTGCGATCGGCTGTACCAAGTGCTATCGTCGTCGGCGGAGCTGGCTAACATGGAGGGATGACTGAATTGGCCTGTCTCGCAGATTATCGTGAGAGACCAATGCGTTGCCACCGGTCATTGAGCATTGGTTAGGTTAACAATCGACAAAGTCAGATGAGGAAAAATCGGCTAAGTCAGCATAAAGGACATCGGCAAAATCAAAGGAAGTTTTTCATTGATAATAAGATTTCTTACAAAGAGAAGCTGATTGTTCAACAAAAGGAACAGATTGCTACTGCTAATCCTATGCTAGTAGGCCCCTACTCTAAGGGCTGTTGCTGTCTTCGCCGTCGCTGGGGTAGCTGCCGTCATTGCTGCTGTCGACGAGTTCCTCGTTGCTGCTACTGTAACCTTCAGCGGAGACTTCTTCCTCGTCATTATCATCGTCCTCATCTGACCAAGCCCAGCCACGGATGCGTTTTGGCGGCGGTTCGTCGGAGGAGGTGTCGTCCTCCTGTTCCTTCTTCGTGTCAGAGGAGATGTCTTCGTCTTCGCCATCCTCTTTTTCTTCTTTGGTGATGGAGGTGAATTTACCCCGGAAGGGAGGGTCGTCGTCGTCGCTCTCCGCCTCCAGTGCTCCGTCAATCAGGAATCGGAGGTCATCCTCCCCGTCGCCGTGGGCATGGCCCCATCTGACCAGACGAGGTCCTCGGGTAGGCCCTCTGGCACGAAATCGAAGTCCCACTCCCGCTCGTCCCAATGCTTGGGAGCGCGCCTGTTGTACGCCTCCATCTGGTTGTGCCCTGGGATCGACTCGCTTGAGGAAGAGGATTGGAGAGAAACGGAAGAGGAGGAAGAGGACGACATGGCTATGGAAGGAGAGGGTTTTTGGCTGACGGCTAATTTGGAGCAGGGGGGATGAAGAGAGAAGTTGAGAAGGCAAGTTATCATGATGAAGAATACTGCGGCGGTTCTGCTCTGCCACGACATGACCCGACGAAGAAAAGCAGAGTGTTTTTGGAATTATCAATTCCAAAACCAGGGGGGCATGTGTTATCACCAGAATTTGACCAAGTCAGAGGTGGGCCGCGATCAAGATGGGCTTAAAGAATATACATGGAAGAAATACGTGAATCGGCCTGTTATGCAAAGTTTGGGGTAGATTGCCCGTGTATCTGTAATATAGTAGATCGCATCTTAGATTGAAAGATAGAGTTTAACCCGTGCACGGTTAGGTGCACGCCTAAATTAGAAAGTCCCCTGGACTATAAATATGTATCTAGGGTTTATGAAATAAACAACAATCATCGTTCACCACAAATCAATCTAGGCGCATCGCCAACTCCTTCGTCTCGAGGGTTTCTTCCGGGTAAGCATCATGCTGCCTAGATCGCATCTTGCGATCTAGGCAGTACAAGTTTATTCGTTGCCATGCGTTGCTCGTACTGAAGCCTTTTTGATGGCGAGCAACGTAGTTATCTTAGATGTGTTAGGGTTAGCATTGTTCTTCGTATCATATGCTGTCGTAGTGCAACCCTTAGACATCTAGCCGCCCTTACACCTATTTTAGGTGTAGGGGCGGCACCCCGCTTGAGCATTATTTAGTAGATCCGATCCGTTACGGTTGCTCCTTGTTCTTCAAGGGTTAGTTTAATATCTGCAATAGTTAGGCCTTACAAAGGGTTGGAGGATCCAGCGACGCGTAGGGTGTAGTTTGCTAGCCCTAGACAGGATGTTCCGGGGATCAACCTCGTGTTGGTTTTTAGGCCTTGTCTAGGATCGGCTTACGATCACCGTACGTGACCGCGAGGCCCAATCGTGAGTAGGATGTTCCGATTATGCGGTGAAAACCCTAAATCGTAGTAGATTGCTTTAGCTTTATTCTGATCAAGCAGGACCACCATATATTCGTACACCTCGTGCGAATCATGGGTGGATCGGCTCCTTGAGCCGATTCACAGGATAACCTGTGAGCCGATCGAGGCTCGTATTTAATGTTTACGTGTATGCCATGCAGGAAACTAAGCGAGGCATCTCCATCACCTTCCTGACCAGGTATAGGTCAGGTGGCACGCCCTTGCACCAGCATCGGACGTGCATGCCGGAGGCTTTGCGGGCCGTCGCTCGGAGGGACCAGGGCCAGCCGCAGCCCTAAGTTGTTCCCGGCTCTACTGTGTTGCCCATCGCTGCTCGCCGGTGGGTTTCTGACCGCAACAAAAGCATCTACGAAAAACATTTATTGAGATACAAGTATTTGTGTTCAAATATATAAGTAGGTTTTGAAGTAAAAAAAAATGAGGATACCGAATGTTGTCTATAACATTCTAAAGTGCATAAAAACAAAATTTGTTGAGATTTTTTTAGATATTTTAATTATTAATTTGTTTGTACATTTATTAAGGCATTAACACGTGAGATCCAACTTTTGTAGTCAGCCAGGCTAACTGGTTGGTTAAATAACCAAGTGGTATCATCTTTGACAATGAAAACTTTAGTCAGGACAGATGCTTTTCCATGTTCAAGGAATCTTTTGCTCTTATCAGGCATAGAGCTAAACCTAGCCTTAGGGAGGGTATGCAACAATGGATAGATACCTTATGAATCTCTTGTAGTTCCTTTGAATAATGTACATATTGCCTTTTTGGCTCATATAAATAAAAAAATGGCACAGTAGGGGTCTTCCCTACTGTATGTGCTAAAAAAAAGCCCAAGTGGTAAAAATCGCAATAGATTGGAGCAGTACATGGTGAAAACCGCAAAAAATCCATCTAAATGATGTTTTGTGCAACATATGCAATAGAAGGTGGTGGAATCCGCAATTCTCTCTCAAAGAGCCGTGGGACTCAGACCAGGTGCAGATGTGCAGTCGAAGAGAGCGAAGCTGGATTGGGGAGTGACTTTAGTTTTCTTCATCGAGTCGGACAGTGTCCAGCCGCGCCTGGTGACCATCCAGTTTGAGAAGGAAGCGCAGCTGCAGTCTGCCGAGAAGCAAGATGAGTTGTTGGGTTGCTGTTGCTGCATATGAATTGTGTAAGCTCCAATTTTTGCTTATGGTGCCTTTTCTATCTGATCAGTTAACGGAGGGGATAAGCTCAAAAAAAAAGGTAATGGAGGGGAGAGTCAACGGAGATAGAGACATGTCTTATCTGTTCTCAATCCTGTGCAATGTAAGGTAAATCTAGCAATTCATATGGTATCAACCGCAAATAATTTATTTCATAGATACAAAGGGTTACATATACTTTCTAAGTATTTGCATTAGCATAACTTCTCATTCAGCGCCGTATGTTTTTTTCACGTCAGTAGGTGAAGGAAATTCAGGTGGAAAAAAATATTGAAGTCCAATATATTCTTCATTCTAGCTTTGCTAATGGTCTGTGTCACGGAACAAAATTATCATAATGGTGTGGCCATTTGTCATTTTCATGGAGCACCAGACCTAATTAGTGTCTTTACGTGTAATCCTTAATGGGATGAAGTAACATATGCCCTTATGATGGAGCCTGGTCAATCCTATTTTGATCGACCAGCTTATGTAACATGGATATTCTCCTTGGAAGTTGACGAGTATGTACAAGGGATGAAAGCTGGTATAGCATCTGGAATTATCAACCCATGTATGTTTAGGTTAAATTTCCATTCTGTTTATTTTCTAAATTTCTAGCTAGCTTATTTTTCTGATTTTTATCGGTGGAAATATCACTCGATGTATCTGCTTTTCACCTTTTTAAATCTGTGTTCGTAATTATGTACTTATGTTTGTTGATTCTTTCTAATTAATGCATGCATGTTCAGCTTAATCATATTACATGTCACTTATCATGTTTTGGTCTGGATGACTATATTTTCCCTGATTCTTCCATTGTGTGCAAGTTTGTATGTAATTGAATGGCAAAACGAGGATTACCCCATATGCACACACTTGTGTGGCTCACAGTTGATACAACTAAGGAGCCTGGATCTTATCCCCTTCCCCGCTACAGTGCAGAAGGGCGAATTTCTGAAACTCACTGTTCGATCCACCTCGCCGTCGAAGATTCGCCGGTTCCCTCTCCCTCCGGCGGCCACTCCGGCAGCGAGAGGGTGGAAGAACCACGGATCTCGTCGTGTACATAGTGTAGGGTCGAGTAGGTCTCCAGCTGACGGCGTTGAGGAGTGGCGGCGCGGCCGGAGTGGAGTTTTGCGGCGGAGATCGGCTTCTCTGGTGGTGGGGCTCCGTGGAGCTTCGCTTCAGATCGTCTGCCCTCCCCGCGCCGGCAGGTCTGCAGAGCTGCTGTGCGTTGTGTTCCCTAGCCGGATTCCGAGGAGCAGCGGTTCCGATGATGTGTTGATCCTGAAGAAGCTGTTGATGTTGAGCAAGGCGACAGCGTCTAGTGGAGCTGGGTGGAGGCTCTTCGAGTTCGAGGTTGGACGACTTCCCGTCCGCAGAGGGACTGCTCCTGATCCAAGGCTTGTGGGGAGTAGCAGCGGCGGCGCGCCATCGGCACGTCCTCATCGTCCTCGGCGGCGTCGGGATCCAGAAGGACTTATGTGTTATTTCTCTTTGTTTCTGGATATTCTGTAAGAACCTTGCTTTAATATGCAGCTTTTTCTCGAAAAAAAAAACTGATCCTACACGGCTACACCTGCTTTGTATGTTGACGCCCTGTTTTTTTTTCTATGGCACTTCAGTTTAACCGGTCGAAGGGACTACTGTCATGCTTCACCTACATAATTACTGCCACTCTTCTGTATGGCAATGAATCATCCATTTGCTTGCTCCGTGTTAATGCATATGCAAATGCTGTCTCCTTTGTATGGTTGTGTTTCTTTCCTATCTTCTTAATTTTGTACTCTGTATTATGTTTTCTAAGTTATACTAACATGCAGTTATTCTCATCATCATTACCAAAGGGTACTTATAAATTTAATTGGTATCAGTTGCCAGTATGGTTGACAACTTATCAAACTGAACCCAAATTCGAAGAGCCCGCAGAGAAGTCAGACCACTGGATTAATCTGGGGAGGGATAGCTTACACATATTTGGATGGCAGCATTTCCAGTGATGGCCAAGGTTATTTTCTGTTTTGTTTTCTTTCTTGCTTCACACATTGGCTATTTAACACCTTAGAAGGTAACTTAATCCCTAGATACTTGAAAGTTTATTATCTAGAAAGAACACAGCCGGCAGTCAACTCAATTCTGAAAGCAATATTCCATATATGCATGTGTTCTTACCTCTTTGTGGCCATAAGAACATATGGAGATGCGATTCAAAGTTCATTTCCTACTTAATTAGCACGATGGGCTTTGCAATGGATCTCCAGTAAATCTCTCATAGATGCTGAAAGCCTTTTAATAACATGGGTTTGATATATACTACTTGTTAGAGTATGTAACCACTACGTGTACATGTACGGAGTAGTACTCCGACCATAAACTTATAAACCATGTATTGTCACGTAGGGGGCTTTTTTCTACCTATATAACACGCAGCCAATGGCCCAAAAGGGTACGCATCGTTCCACAAACATTAACACTACTGTTGCTACAACTTTGATGACCAGTTGCGTAAAATCACAAGTAGAATTTCTATAGGAGACTCAGGCAGAACCTAATATGGGATATGGTTGATTTTACAAAAAAGAAATAGGCCGTTGTTATATACTCTGAAGTAGACTGGCCGGTTGTACTGCTAATGGTTCGTATGCTCTATGGTTTCGTTGTTAACATGTGCTTTTGTATTGTAATTGCCGGTACCATTTTGTTCCTGCTGATAGAGCTACTGCCAATCGTCGGAGCATGTACACTTCGTTGAGTGTCGCGCACTGTCCCTTCTGTTTTATTTGTCTACATTGCTTGCTCAGTGTGTGTTGCATGTTTTGCTTACTGAGTTCGTGTCCGTCTGTTCTGCAGGCCAGCCAACTGTGAGTGTCCCCGGAATTCATTTTTTGATTAAATCTTAGGCCCCATTTGGTTCACCGGAATCTAAGGGTATGTACAATGGTAGGAAAGGCACGTCTTCTTTTAGAAGTCCATATCATCTAAAGAGGATGATAAATATAATCGGTATAATGCATTATCTTTTATTATCATCCCTTGTAATAAATGATAATTAATTATTTTAGTAGAAAATTATGTGACTAAGGGAAGCCAAGTCATACAATGGGGAAAATAGCCTTCTCTTATTTCATAATAGATCATCCCTTAGCTAAGAAAAGAAAACCTTCTCTATCTTCATTCTCTCTCCTCCAACTAATCAAAAATCTGACGTGGCAAACGTAAGGGAAGGCTGACATCACCCCATTGTACGTGCTCTAACAAAAACATCCGTAAAATATGGAGTCCTAATCTAACTACCGAATCAGTACTTGGTTCACCGGATTTTTAGCTGCTCCGTTTTCTTTCGGGCTGATTTTACGTAATGATTCACCCGTATATCTCACGGACCTCCCACGATCCGTAAAATCCGGCCGTTTTTGGCGTGCACAATGAAACGACGGAACCGGTATTTCAGGGCAGCGGAATTAAACGACGTTCTAAGTGCAGCCTTAGTGTATTTCTATTTGATTTCCTGAAATGTTGCATATACATGATGTGCATTCAGACAACTGATACTATTTGCTGTCATCAGATGGTTTGTCCCGTCCTTTCGGTATTTTGCTAAAATGTTAGTGTATTTCTATTTAGTTTCCTGAAGTGACGCATACACATATTGCACATTCACACAATTGATATTATTTCTCGCTTCTTTGTCTCCAGTGTGTATTTCAGCGGGACCAGCAGATGGTTTGTGCCATCCTTGCACTATTTCTTTTAGACCAAACACATCCTTTCACTATGATCTTTCCATAGGATATGTAATAGGATACAAAGCTATTGTGTAATGTGTAGCTTGCACTCAAATTTTCTGTCATCTTGATGCTTAGCCTGTAAGGTTAGATGTAGTAGATCTCGCTGGCCCTGTGAAACGTCCAAATGAGATGTACTCTGCAGTAAAGTCTTTTGTAGTAGTAGTGAATGCTCTGTGGGTTATGTAATTTGTGGTTGATTTTTCTAGAAAATGGTGGTAATTATATTCTTGATTTACGGTCACTTTTGCTGTTTCGTTTGTGGAACTATCATCTAGCCTACTGACTTTTTGTTCTTTCATAATTCTGCCAGCACAAACAGCCTCTCATTGCGCCGACATGTAAAGAAGAGCAGCACCAGGCAGAAAACTCCTTGGAGAAAACGAGCCTAAGCCCTCAGTTGCTTATGACAATGAAGCAGAGCCGGCTCCAACCATCTACCCTTTGTCCTTGACAAAGAATCTGTTAGGGCAATATGCTTGTTGTATTACCAGGAGGTCAAAGGCCACAATATATAGTACATGTACAAGTGCACATATGCAGAAAGCCCCCTAACATATGGGAAAACTACAATAGACAGATATATACATTTAACACCTCCCCTCAAACTCATGGTGGATCCACAACACTGAGTTTGGAGAGTAAGAAATCATGCTGCGCTCGAGTCTGTGCCTTCGTAAAGAAATCCGCCAACTGCAAATCTGAAAGCACATAATGAACCGCAACAACATCATCCTGTACCTGTGCACGTGTGTAAAAAGCATCAACACCGATATGCTTGGTCAGCTCATGCTTGACCGGATCACGTGCAATACTGATAGCACCTGTACTGTGAGACAAAAGTGGAGTGGGTGTCGTAACAGAGACCCCAAAATCTGCAAGCAACCACTGTAACCAAGTCACCTCAGCAATCAACAAAGCCATAGCCCGCAACTCAGCCTCAACACTCGAACGAGAAACTGCGACCTATTTCTTCGTCTTCCAAGCAACAAGCGAACCACCAAGAAAAACACAGTAAGCAGAAAGCGAACGACGATCCGTAGGATCACTCGCCCACGTAGCATCCGAATAGTACTGGAGCTGGAGAGAGCTGGAACGGGGAAAGAAAAGGCGATGAGTGATCGTGCCACGAAGATAACGAAGAACACGGAGGAGATGACTATAGTGAACAGTGGTAGGAGCTGAGACAAACTGACTCAGAATATGAACAGGATAGGAAATATCAGGACGAGTGACAGCAAGATAAACAAGACTCCCAACAAGATGACGATAACGGGTCGGATCAGGAAGAGGATCACCATCAGTAGGACGAAGCTTAACATTAAGCTCCATAGGAGTATCGACTGTGCGCTCATCCCCAAGAGCAGCACGAGCAAGAAGATCCTGAATGTACTTTTCCTGAGAGATAGAAAAGCCATCAGAAGTGGAGGAAACCTCAATGCCAAGAAAATAGCAAAGAGGACCAAGATCAGTCATAAGAAACTGATCACGAAGACGAGCCTTGACGAAGGCAATATACTCAGGATTATCACCAGTAATGATCATATCATCAACATAGAGAAGAAGAAGAGTACGTCCACGAGGAGAAGTGTGAACGAAAAGTGCTGGATCATGAAGACTAGGAGAGAAACCAGCAGCAGTCACCACAGAGGCGAAGCGCTCAAACCAGGCACGAGGGGCCTGTTTGAGACCATAGAGAGAACGTCGAAGACGACAAACCATCCCATCGGGAACAGAATACCCAGGAGGAGGCTGCATGTAAACCTCCTCACTCAACTCGCCATTAAGAAAAGCATTCTGAACATCAAGCTGGGAGACAGACCAGCGGCGAACAGAAGCAACAACAAGAAGGGTACGCACAGTAGTCATATGAGCCACAGGGGCAAAAGTCTCATCATAGTCATGGCCATGCTCCTGCTGAAAGCCACGAGCCACAAGACGCGCTTTATAGCGCTCAAGAGATCCATCAGAGCGAGTCTTAATTTTATAGACCCACTTACACGTGATAGGACGAACACCAGAAGGGGGAGAAACAAGATCCCAAGTGCCAGTGCGCTCAAGCGCAGCGATCTCCTCAGCCATGGCAAGCTGCCATTCAGGATGACGCTCGGCATCCCGATAAGAAGTCAGCTCGGAAACGACAGAAAGACCATACTGACTAGGAGAGTAACGAGCTGGAGCACAACGCTGACGGACAGGCCGGGAAGGGGGAAGGTCATCAGCGGAGGACAACTCATCAGAAGAAGAGGAAAAAGGGACAACATCAGAAGGATCCGAAGCCGGAGAACGAGGAGTACTAGGTGGACTAGACGGAGGAGAGGATGGCGTCGAAGGGGGCGCATCAGGACTAGGAGGGGGAGGAGACGGGATAACAGGGGGTGCATCCGGAAAAAGAAGGAAAGAGATATCATCCACCGGGTAAGTACCCGAGGTGGGACGAGGATAGAAGGGACGTGTCTCATCAAACGTGACATCACGAGATGCGCATCCGACGACCAACGGGGTCCCAACAGCGATAGCCCTTATGCTCATCACTGTATCCGAGAAAAACACACTCAACAGACTGAGCGGTCAGCTTGGTGCGATCGCGAGGAGGGAGCAGAACATAGCAAACGCAACCAAATAAACGAAGTGTCGAGTAATCTGGAGAGCAACCAGAAAGACGCTCGAGAGGAATGCCACCTTGAAGGGCAGCAGGAGGCTGAATGTTAATGAGGTAATTCGACGTAGCGACAGCCTCAGCCCAGAAATGCGGCGGAAGAGAGGAAGCAATCATCATAGCACGGGTAGTCTCAAGAATATGACGATGCTTACGCTCGGCGACACCATTTTGAGCATGGGCGCCGGGACACGAGAACTGGGCAAGGGTGCCCTGCTCAGCAAGAACACCACGCAGGTGCTGGGAGATATACTCTCCTGCAGAGTCAGCATGAAACACACGAATAGGCGTGGAATACTGAGTACGAACCATGGCTGCAAAACGCTGATAAATAGAAAGCACCTCACTGCGAGAGTGCATAAGAAACAACCAGGTGTATCGCGAAAAATCATCAATAAACAAAATATAGTATCGATGACCCCCTTTCGAAGGAAAGGGAGCCGGACCCCAAACATCCGAATGAACTAAATCAAAAGGTCGCTGAGATACAGACGCACTAGTAGGATAGGGAAGCTGAATCTGTTTGCCTAGCCTACAACCCTGACACGAATGCAACGACACGTCTCCTGAGACAGACCCCAGAAGACCACGACGAACTAATGACGATAAACAGGAGCCACAGAGGTGACCCAGCCGATGATGCCACTGCTGAAAAGATCCAGTGACAGAAGCAGCAACCGCAGGAGAACTGGCAGATGAAGTGGCAGCAGAAGGAATGCGAAGCCATTCTAACTCCCAGAGCCCCGGGGACTCAAGGCTGCGAGGGCCAGCTCCAACCAGGGCCTGTGTACGGCGGTCCTGAACAGCACAAGATTCAGCGTCAAGAATGACGCGACAACCAGAATCAGTAAGCTAACTAGCGGAAAACAGGTTCATCTTAAGACTAGTAACATGAGAAACATCAGGAACATAGAAAGAGGTAGTAGAAAGGGTGCCTCGACTGGAAACAGGGAGAGAGGTACCATCAGCCGTGATAACACGAACAGGCGAAACAAGAGAGCGAAGAGCAGAAAGAATAGAAGACGCAGAGGTCATATGAAAAGAAGCTCCAGAATCCAGATACCGCGGGGATGACATACCTGACTGTGTGGAAGGTGGTGGTCGCGCGGTGCCAGAAGAGCCCAGCACAGAACCAGCAGTACCCGTCGAGGAAGAGCCTGTACCAGCGAGCAGACCATGAAGACCACGGATAATGTCCTGATCCGATAGCGCAACAGCAGAAGATCCTGAAGAACCAGCCTGACGACGAGTAAGATGCGGCGGGCGTAAGCTGGGATCCCTCTGCCAGCAAGTAGAGATAGTGTGGCCAGGCCTGCCACAGTAGGTGCAAGGAGGTGACGTCGAACCACGAGGCTGCTGGGGCTGACGCTGACCCTGGAATGGAGGAGTAGGAAGTATCGGTTGTGCCGGAGGCTGCAACGAAGCCGGCGGCATAGGAGGTCCACGAGCAGATGACACGGGAGGGCCACGAGCAGCAAGAACAGAGGGAACCTCAAGAAGACCAGCACCACGAAGACGAGTCTCCTCAGCACGAAGCTCGGCAAGTACCTCAGAGAGCGGAACACGACCACGGGCAAGCAGCTGGGCCCGGCGCGGCTCAAACTCCTTACGGAGCCACGACAAGAACTCAAAAACGCGCTGAAACTCCAGATCCGTGCGCACAGTTAGACAGCAGGGACAGGTGGCACACACAGCTGTACGGAGAGAATCAAACTGACGCCAAATAGCAGCACTCTGAGTGTAGAACTCATCAATAGTAGAATCACCCTGCTGAAGGGCATGCTCCTGACGGACCACAGATAGGTAGAGAGTATCCCCAGACGGCTGATAGCGCTGACAAAGAAAAGCCTACTGAGCAGCAGCGGTGGGAAGACCCATAAACTCAGCAGCATACTGAGGCAGAACACTGGAGGTGAGAACAGCAGCACGAGCATCCTCATCTATCCACTGAGTGTACTCGGTCAGATCCAGCCGGTAAGTCGCAACGGCGGTAGAGTGGTCCTGGACCTTCCGGTCATAATCAGCCAAAGCAGTGTCATCAGCACTCTTGGCTGCATCCTTATCCGCCTGAGTAGCATCAGGGGCAAGGGCAACAGGTGGCGGTGCAACAGGCACCGTAGGAGCAACGGGGCGCGGCGGACAGGAGACCTCGCCAGAAAGCACACCCCAAAGACGAAGACCGCGCATGTGGACGCGCATGAAGGCAGCGAAATCAGGGTAATTCGCGCCATCAAAGATCACCGGGCAGCGAGGGATCGCAACATAGCCCGAGGAAGACATAGTTCTCTCTTTTTTTTGCCTTTTTTTCAGATCAAAATCAACTAGACGAGAAATAGGATCGGGAGCAGAGCGGCAGTACTGGAGGCGGCCGAGCGAGCCAAGCGGAGGCGGCCGAGCGGGATGGGCCAAGCGGAGGCAGCCGAACGGAGATCGATCGGGAGGAGGTGGGCGACGGAATCGCGAGCAGAGCGGGCCAAGCGGAGGCGGCCGAGCGGGATGGGCCAAGTGGAGGCAGCCGAACGGAGATCGATCGGGAGGAGGCAGGCGACGGAATCGGGAGCAGGGCGTCGGGCGACGGAATCGCGAGCAGAGCGGGCCAAGCGGAGATCGGTCGGGAGGAGGCGGGCGACGGAATAGGGAGCAGGGCGTCGGGCGGAAGTGGAGGGCCGGCGCGGGGCGCGTGGAGATCCGACGTGGGGCCAGCGCGGAATCGGGAGCAGAGAGGGCGGATCGATCGATGATGAGAAGCAGCGGGCGACGGAGAGAAAAGCAGACGAACGGCAAGACGGACAAGCGACGTCGGCCGGGAAATTTAGAGAACCAATTTCGGCTCTGATACCATGTTAGGGCAATATGCTTGTTGTATTACCGGGGGGGCAAATGCCACAATATATAGTACATGTACAGGTGCACATATGCAGAAAGCCCCCTAACATATGGAGAAACTACAATAGACAAATATATACATCTAATAGAATCATCCTGGTTAACTTCTCCAAAGGCAAAGATATCATCTTGCTTTCCTCCAACGAGGAGGACGGCAGCTTGTGCAAATATTTGCAATCCTGCATTACCATTAGCGAAAATAAACCGCCATACGGTTTACAAATGTAAGTAGCCAGAGAGACAACTTTTCATACCAGGTTATTTATACGGTGATTATAGCATGTTAAAAAGTAGAAGTAATAATTAATCGGTACCATTTCAGAGATAAATTAGTCTCTCTTCACAGCGGACCTGATGGTTCGAAAAGAAGGGGCTAATTCGGTACTCAATGGTAGAAAACAAACTCCATTGTTGATATGCAAGATAGAAAACAAAATCAAAACTGAGACAATAACAACAGAAGCAACTCAATGGTATGCAAAGAGAAGAAAGAGAGCAGTACCAGCAGAACACCGGACGAATCTCTCGCCTCCAAGCATCAAGATTAGCCAAAGCACAATGAATGAAAGAAACAACCAGAACAATAGTCAGAGAACTGACCAAAGAGGAGCGACCAACAGAGTCATCCGAATCATCAGCAGCCTAGAAAATGTCATTTAAGAACTTGAGACATGTACCGCAAGAAAGATTCTTATTGCTCAAGAAAAATTGGCAAGTACTAATTTGTACATGGCAAAAATGACACAATAATATTCACTTTGATGTGCATGCCGTTGTGCTACCAATGCCATCTTTGTCTTCTCGATCCAAAAGTAGAGCAGAGATAGAAAGATCTTACCCTACCCTGCTTAAATAACCAGCGGTAGGTAAAAATTAATAACAGCGCAGGAAAGAAACAAACATACTCACATGCTAATACTTGATGTACCAGGCTCACTTGATGCTGCAAGGAGAAACCACGTGGGTAAAAATTAATCAAGACTGCAGGAAAGAAATCAACATATTTACACAATTTATGTAGCAAGAGTTGTGCAATCCAGGAAGAACAATCAAATTTGAAGACACGGTAAAACATGCTCCTATGTAAGACCAAATATCTGAACTCGCAGCGATTTAATAATCCATAGGTCCCAGATTGTAAGCCCATCTGCTATCGTATCATTTTTTTATCAGATCTAATACAGAAACTAATTGCTCACGGATATCACTATTTAATGGATGTTTCTTTTTCTTAAACTATAGGAGTTGAGTATCCAAGGGAGATACTGGGATTAAAAAGAGAGGATACAATCAGGAAGTATGACCAAATATGAACATGAAGATATAGAGAATGGGATGCAAAGCGAATTACCATAACAACTCAACTACGTCAAGTGGAGAAGGGCACACCTGCATCTGCATGTACTACAACCGAACAGAACAGAAGAACTAAAGCGCATCACCGCCCCAATCTCCTCCTCCCGTGGATGAAAAGTTTGGAGGGCGGCGCTTCCATGGCGGCTGCAAGCGGAGAGTCGGCGGGTAGCCCATCGAAACACGTACAGGCCGCCATGCGGCGGAGAACGGCGCCAAGCTCCGCCAGTGCGTACTGCTGGAGAAGAGTCAAAATCGAAATAGGCTCCAAATCCCTAGAGGGTTAGGGAGTAAGAGAAGAGATAAGAAGGCGTTGCAGCCGGTCTCCGACGGTGGAATTAACAGGAGGTGGCCGCTCCATCTGTGAGCTCCCAGCTGCGCTGCCCATCAGCCCATCGCGGTCCTCTTCGTCACCCGCGGCCATTGTTGTGCAGCGGCGCAGTTTTGGGCGCTGGCACTGGCAGTTCCAGCGCACAGTACTGCGTGGGGCCGGAGTTCCCCGTGGTGTACGTTGCTGTTATCACCAGATTTTAACCGAATCAGAGGTGGGTCGTGATTGAGATGGGCTTAGAGAATATGCATGGAAATTATTCATGAATCGGCCTTGTATAGAGAGTTTGGGCTAAATTGCCTGTGTATCTGTAAATTATAGTAGGTTACGTGTCGGTTAGAATTAAGAGATATAGTTTAGCTCGTACACGGTTGGGATTATTCCCAAGTTAGAAAGTCTGCGGACATAAATATGTATCTAGGGTTATTGAGAAAGGAGGACGATCACGTTCACAACAAACCAATCTAGGCGCATCGCCACCCCTTGTTTCGAGGGTTTCTTCCGGGTAAGCGCTATACTGCCTAGATCGCATCTTGCGATCTAGGCAGTATCTTGTTTATTCATTGTTCATGTGTTGCTCGTACTGAAGCCTTTTTGATGGCGAGCAACACCGTTATCATGGATATGTTAGGGTTGGCGTTGGTACTTTCTTGATGTATTTGATTAGTCACGCTACTCTTGGATATCTAGCCGCCCTTGTACCTATCTTAGGTGCAAGGGTGGCACCTTGCTTAGTCCTTGTTTAGTAGATTCGATCCGTTACGATTGCTCCTTGTTCTTCAATGATTAGTTTGATATCTACATAGTTAGGCCTTGCAAACGGGTTGAATGATCCAGTAGCATGTAAGGTATAGTTTGCTAATCCTAGAGAGGATGTTCCGGGAATCAACTCCACGTTGGTTTTTAGGCCTTGTCTAGGGTTGGTTTATTATCATATTTCGTGTCTGCTAGGCTCAATTACGTGTAGGATGTTCCGGTTATGTGGTGAAAACCCTAAATCGTAGTAGATCGTTTTAACTTAATATTGATCAAGCAGGACCACCATGTTATCGTAGATCTCATACGAATCATGGGTGGATCGGCTCCTTGAGGCGATTCATAGGACAACCTGAGAGCCGATCGAGGCTCGTATTTAATGTTTACGTGTATGCCATGCAGGAAACTAGTCGAAGCAATCCATCACCTTCCTGACCAGGTATAGGTCAGGTGGCACGCCCTTGCACCAGCATCGGACGTGCGTGCCGGAGCATTGCGGGCCGTCGCCCGAGGGACCAGGGCCCACCAGCAGTCCTGGGAGCCTCCCGGCTCTACGTGTTGCCCGTCGCTACTCGCCGATGGGTTTTGGTGGTCAACACATTCTGGCACGCCCGGTGGGACCTTCTTCTACATCAGCTGCATCAACATCCGCATCAGAGATGGCGGAAGATCCAGTCACGTACGAAGATCTGACTGAGGAGTACAAGAAGAAGTATGACGAGATCAAAGCTCTCTTCGAAGCCGACCTCATCGGCTCTTTCCAGAGGACCCGCTCACACGTCATCAGGTGGAAAGGGTTCTCAGCTGAAGGCGCTCTCGATGGAGTGGATCTGTCTACTCCTTCAGAAAAACGCACCAGGTCTCTACGTCAGGAGGTTAATCACATGGTAGCTCATTCGCTACACCGCCATTCTGAGAGCCTGGTGAACGCTCTCGAGCGCGTCACGCTTCGCGTGGTCCAGGAAATCATGAAGCATCAGTACTCTTCGTCAGGACCTACCCTAGGGACTCACCAAGGAGAGATACCGTTCCAGACCAGACCACAGCTGCCATTCGCGCTAGCAGCACCAGAACTGCCGAGTTCACCGGCATACGTCGTCTACAAGATCGGTGGTGATCCTAGTGATTACCAGTTCTTGTATGAACCGCCTAAGGAGATCCCGCACGGATACATGTGCACATATGTGCCAGACTGCAATAACTGGGCGCGCACGAACCAGGTTGCAGCAGCAGGGGTTTCTGGAGCAGCAGCAGGGGTTTCTGGATCGGATCTCGAAAAGCAGGCGTGGCTAGCTAAATATGCCACTGCCACGAATCAGCAAAGCTCAACTCATGCAGCTAGTACCGTGGATCAGATCAGTGCAATCTTGAGAGACCAGTTCGGCATGGTGCCGAAGAGGGGGGCAATCAGCTATTCCAAGCCGTACCCCAACGAGTATGATTTGATCCCACTACCACCCAAGTATCGGCTCCCTGAATTCTCCAAGTTTAGTGGATCAGGAGGCTCTAGTTCGGTTGAGCATGTGAGCCGATATTTGGCGCAGTTGGGCATGATCTCAGCATCAGACCCATTACGTGTGAGGTTTTTCGCGCAATCTCTCACAGGATCGGCTTTCGGGTGGTACACCTCGTTGCCACCAGATTCAATCCGGACTTGGAAGCAGATGGAAGAGCAGTTCCACATGAAATATCACTCAGAAGCTTCCGAGGCTGGCATTGCCGATCTGGCACAAGTACGACAGAAGCGCGGAGAAACGGTATCGGAATACATTCAGCGCTTCAGGACCATCAGGAACCGATGCTATTCGGCTCGTATGAATGAAAAAGAAGCAGTCGATCTGGCAGTGGTGGGTCTCGCGTCGCCGATCAAGGATATGGCTTCCCAAGCAGAGTACACTTCACTGGCGCATATGGTTCAGAAGCTGTCATTATATGAACAGCGCCACCCAGAATTGTACCAGGACAAGTTCAAGCGCTCGGTAATCCTGGTTGAGACAGAAGAAGATGAAGACTCTGCAGGAGATCAGGAGGTAGCCGTGGCTGAATGGACTCGGGGGCAAACCCCGTGTCCTGCAAATGGGTTAAACCACAAGGTCCTGCAAAATGGTTTGACTTCGACGTAAGCAAAGCTGAGCAGATTTTCGACCTCTTACTCAAGGAGAAGCAGCTGAAGTTACCCGAAGGACATAAAATCCCTACGGCACAAGAGATGAACGGAAGGCCATACTGCAAGTGGCATAACTCGTTCACCCACACCACCAGCGACTGCAAAGTGTTGCGTCAGCAGATCCAAATGGCGATAGAACAAGGCCGTCTTATTTTCAGCCAGTACGCCATGAAAGTGGACACGCATCCTTTCCCTGCCGTTAACATGGTGGAGTGCGCTTACCCCGGGAGGTGCCAGCCAGGTTTCTCGTTCAGCATCAACATGGTAGGACCTGTGTACCACCCCGGTAAGGACAAAGACGAGAGCAGCCGCTCTCGTGGCAAGGAAAAAGAGGAGGTCGTCCCACGCGACCGGCCCCGACACGATGACAAGCGCTACATCACGGAGGAACAAGTGAGGAATGTGCGATACCAGTGACCTCTCTCCGAGCACCTCCTTAACAAATATGAGCGTCAGTACGACCAACGCCAGCGATACGACGACGACGAAAGAGATCGTCGGTCTAGTGTGGATAACAGGAAATATCGTCGGTATGATCGAGACGACGAAAGATATGAGCGCCGTGCCAAGGAAAAATCAAGAAAGCAGGACAACGTGGACAGACACTGGGATTGTCCTTTCTTCAAGCATTGCTGGGATTCAGGGATGAGCCGATTGCCTACAATCGGCAACTGCCCAGAGTGTAGACAGAAAAAGAGGGACACAGGAGACGTGTCAGTGTTCAAGCGTCTAGGGCCTCTCCCGTCTCGGAACAAGCAAGCTGAGTCCTCTCGGGTGGAAGATCTCGAGGAGTTAGAAGATGATGATGAAGAAGAAGAAGAAGAAGAAGAAGAAGAAGAAGAAGATAGATACCACCGCCCAAGGTGGTGCCCTGATGGACTCAGTCACTCTCAGAAGCGTAGGGTTCAGCGACTACGTAGCGTGGAGGAAGCCGAGAGACGATACCTGCACGCGTTAAGGAAAGCGCGGCCTGACCTGGCCGCGAAAATTCAGCAAACTCTGGATGAGGAGGGTCGTCCACAGAAGAAAGAGTGGCGCCCCAAACAAAAGAAAGCCGATGATAAGACATCGGCTGGCACGAACATGGTGTTCATTCTTCCATCGGAGTTTTGTGCTCCAGGAACAGAAGAGGCACCTATAGCACAGCTCGACTGCGGCCCACGGCCAGTTATCTTTGAGAAGCCACGAGAAAGGAGCTACAGGCATCTGAAGGCCCTGTACTTAAGAGGTTATATCAACGGGCAGCCTGTCAACAAGATGCTGGTCGACACGGGAGCGGCAGTCAATATAATGTCATACTCCATGCTACGTCGCTTGGGACGCTCTAGCGCAGATCTGATCAAAACCAACGTCACATTGAACGACTTCAACGGCCAAGCATCAGAGGCGCAAGGCGTTCTGAACGTGGATTTAACTGTATGCCGAAAGACCATCCCTACGTCATTCTTCATCGTCGACAGCAAAAGCACCTACGCTGTCCTGCTAGGGAGAGATTGGATCCACGCTAACTGCTGCATTCCATCCACGATGCACCAATGCTTGATACAGTGGGATGGAGATGAAGTGGAGATCGTCCATGCAGATGATTCAGCTGAAATTTCAAGGGCTGGCTTGAACATTTGGGAAGCGGAAGATCAAGAGCCGCTCTCTGGAGTCAGTTTGGACGGCTGTGAGTATATTGAAGTGACAAAAAATGGGGTGAGGCTGGTCTTATCCACCGGCCTGACAGTATAGCAAGAGCAAAGGCAATCGACATACGTGGCAAGGCCGATCCCTGCGATCGGCCCCAAAAAATAAAACGTGATGATCTCGTCTCAAGCATGCCACGTAGTCGTAATAAAGCACGAACAAGATGTAAACCTTCATTGAGCAATTCAATCAAAATGGGGGCCGATTCCGGCAATCGGCTCACACTATCCTCGCCATACGTTTTGCCTGTGTTTAACATCGATCTAGCAGGCGACGGAAAGCTAGGGTATGGGTTTACATCGGCTGATGAGCTAGAAGAGGTTGACATTGGTCCTGGGGATAAGCCACGACCAACTTTTATCAGCAAAAAGCTAGATCCACATCTCAGGAGCCAGATGATAGCTTTGTTAAAAGAATACCCAGATTGCTTTGCATGGGATTACACAGAGATGTCTGGGTTAGACAGGAGCATCATTGAGTATCGGCTCCCTCTCAAGAAAGGATTTCGGCCGTTCCAGCAACGTGCACGTCATATGAAGGCCGATATCCTAGAAGAAGTCAAGAAAGAGGTCGAGAAAATGTTGACCGCTGGGTTCATCAGGCCGTGCAGGTACGCTGAATGGATTTCCAATATAGTGCATGTGCAGAAAAAGGATGGTCGATGGCGCGTTGCCATAGATTTTCGAGATCTCAATAGAGCCACTCCAAAGGATGAATATCCCATGCCGGTAGCAGAGACATTGGTCAATGCAGCTGCTGGTCATAAGGTCTTAAGTTTCATGGATGGCAACGCCGGCTACAATCAGATTTTCATGGCTCCAGAAGATATACACAAGACTGCATTCAGAGTACCAGGTTCAGTGGGCTTGTTTGAATATGTAGTCATGACTTTTGGACTGAAGAATGCCGGTGCAACGTACCAAAGAGCCATGAATTACATCTTTCATGATCTGATCGGCAAATTGGTGGAAATTTACATCGATGACGTGGTGGTCAAGTCTGTCTCCATAGAAGGACACCTGGAGGATTTGCGACGCATCTTGAACCGAACCAGAAAATTCGGGCTAAGGATGAATCCAAATAAGTGTGCTTTTGGGGTGACGGCCGGTCAGTTTTTGGGTTTCTTGGTTCATGAACGTGGAATCGAGATCGGCCTGAAAAGCCAGGAGGCAGTGCGCACCATGCAACCACCTACCACAAAGAAGGAACTCCAATGCCTCATCGGCAAAATCAACTTCGTCCGAAGATTCATCTCCAATCTGTCAGGATGAATTGAGCCGTTTATGGGATTGGTGAAAATCAAATCTGATGACGAGTTTCACTGGGGGGCAGAGCAGCAGCAAGCGTTTGACGAGATTAAGGAGTATCTATCGACACCGCATGTGCTGGTTCCGCCTCAGCAAGACAAACCATTCTACATTTACTTATCGATAGCTGACACTTCCATCGCGTCAGTGGTGGTGCAACTTTATGATGGTCTGGAAAAGGTGGCTTTCTACCTCAGCAGAAGGATGTTGGATGCAGAGACGAGGTATCCTGAGATCGAGAAGTTGTGCCTCTGCTTGTTTTTCACCTGCACCAAGCTTCGTCACATCTTTCTGACGGCAGAAATTATCATCATATGCAAATCAGACGTCGTCAAACATATGTTGTCGGCACCTATTTTAAAAGGCCGACTTGGTAAATGGATGTTTGCATTATCGGAGTTTGATCTCCGGTATCAGCCTGCGAAAGCAGTCAAGGGACAAGCGTTGGCCGATCTCATTGCTGAACGAATCAATACTAATATAGCAGCACTATCTGTGCGTGCATGGGCTATGTTCTTCGATGGATCGGCTTGTGACGATGGTTGTGGCATCGGCATTCTACTCGTGTCGCCTCGGGGGGCAACATATTCCTTCTCCATCAGGTTATCTACCCCTTGCACCAACAATGTCGCTGAGTATGAGGCAATACGCAAGGGAATGGAGTTGCTTTTGGAAGCCGGGGTAGAAGCGGTGGAACTTTTTGGAGACTCTAAGTTGGTGATTTCCCAGCTCACGGAGGAATACAAGTGCGAGAGTGCGTCACTCTTCCCATTATGGATGGAATGCCGTGAGCTGATGGCACAATTTCGGTACATCAACTTCAATTGGGTCCCAAGATCCCAAAATACTGAGGCCAACGATCTCGCACAGATGGCGTCAGGCTACAAGGACATACCAGACGGTCGAAGTTCGTGTGCGCCTGGAACAGGATGACTGGAGAGCCGATATCTTCAATTACTTGAAGGATCCGGCTCGGGGGGCACCTAAACGGATAAGGTACAAGGCCATGAAATATGTCCTTATAGGAGATGACATGTTCTACAGGACGTT
Organism: Lolium perenne; assembly: GCF_019359855.2. Lineage (NCBI taxonomy): Eukaryota > Viridiplantae > Streptophyta > Magnoliopsida > Poales > Poaceae > Lolium > Lolium perenne. The sequence goes on along the minus strand of NC_067244.2, from coordinate 80,647,708 downwards.
GGAAGGGTTACTGCTCAAATGCCTGGGACCAACCGAGTCTAATCGGCTCTTACACGAGGTGCATGAAGGCGCCTGTGGAACTCACCAATCGGCTCATAAGATGAAGTGGCTGATCAGGCGATCAGGGTTTTACTGGCCCACCATGCTTGAGGACTGCTTTAGGTACTATAAAGGGTGTCAAGCGTGTCAGATGTTTGGGAAAATTCAGATGGTGCCCGCATCAGCAATGAACCCCATCATCAAGCCTTGGCCATTTCGAGGTTGGGGCATGGATATGTTCGGCAAAATCCATCCTGCATCGAGCAAAGGCCACGAGTGGGATTTGGCCATTACAGATTACTTCACTAAATGGGTGGAGGTCGTCCCTATGAAGAAGGTAAAATCGGAAGATGTTATCAATTTTGTGAAAGAACATGTCATTCATAGATTCAGGATTCCTCAGACTATCACGACCGATGGAGGATCGGTCTTCGTTTCTAAAGAATTCAAAAAGTTCTGCGATGACATGGGGATTAAGCTGATCCGATCGTCTCCGTACTATGCTCAAGCAAACGGGCAAGCTGAAGCGTCCAACCAGAGCCTTATCAAGCTGATTAAGAGGAAAGTGGACGAGAACCCTAGACGTTGGCATGAGGTATTGTCGGAAGCTTTGTGGGCCTATCGCATGTCATGCCATGGAGCTATAAAAACTTCGCCATACCAGCTGGTCTATGGGCAGGAAGCCGTATTGCCTTGGGAAATTACGGCTGGATCGAGACGTGTTACGTTTCAGAATGATCTAACAGCTGAAGAATATGCAGCCCTGATGAGTGATACTATTGAGGATTCAACGGAACTCAGACTTTGGTCGTTGGAGAAGATTAAAGAGAACAAAGTCAAGGTAGCCCGCGCATACAACAAGAAGGTGAGACCAAAGGAGTTTCAGGTTGGTGATCTAGTATGGGAAGCTGTGTTGCCATTAGGGACTAAGGATAAAGAATATGGTAAATGGTCTCCTAATTGGCACGGTCCGTACAAAGTCGACCAGGTTTTGAAGGGTAATGCATACATGCTCGAGCAGCTGGACGGTGTTAAATTCCCAGTAGTTGTCAATGGTCAACATCTCAAGAAATATTTCCCAAGCATGTGGGATGACAGACAGTGAAATATGGGGGCCGATGCATAAAATCGGTCAGTAAAAAAAAATTATATACAAATCACAGCCGATGCACAGACATCGACTTTAGAAATATGGATATCTGTACAGCCGATGCATAGACATCGACTTCAGATTAAAAATCCGATGCACCGCCATCGACTCTAGAGGAGCAAGTTCAATTGAGCAGTTAACAGGTTATTTTCAAGACCAGAGACCGTGGCATTGGGATGATTCTCCCATTGGATTCGCCGAGGAGTTGAATCTGTGCGTTTGAGATCTAAGATTTGCGTGGACGCGAATTGGAACTGTTTGGACGGCAATTTGGGGGATCTGATTTTATTCTCTCAGACGAAGGTTGCAGATTACCGTGTCAATAGGCAACTGATTTAGCCTTAATCGCGTTTTATGGTAAAGGCCGATGCGCTGCCATCGGCTCTTTGCGCGTTGACTTACTTTGACCATCGGCAAAATTGATGAGAAAGCAAAATCGACATAGAAACATTTTTTTCATTAATAGAAGGGATTTCTTACAAAGAAAGAGCCGATTGCTCGAGGGAGGAAGAACAAAAGAAAGGTCTATTGACCAATCTACTACTACTACTACTACTAGTCCTATACTAGTACGTGCTACTCTATGGGCCGTCGCTGCCCTCGTCGTCGCCGTTGGAGCTGCCGTCGGCACTGCTGCCGGCGGGCTCCTCGTCGCTGCTCCCGTAGCCCTCAATGGGAGCCTCCTCCTCCTCCTCGTCGTCGTCGTCATCATCCGATCCGGCGCGGAAGCGCTTCGCCGGCGGGTAGTCCTCGAGGGAATCGTCGTCCTCTTCTTCTTCCTTCTCGTCGGAGGAAGTGAAGTCGTCCCAGGAGAATGAGTCGTCCTCGCTCTCCGCCTCCAGCTCCCCATCGGCGAGGAACTGAAGGTCGTCATCTCCGCTGGTCAAGGACTTGTCGTCCTCAGACCAGACGGAGGAGTCGTGGTCCTCCTGGTCCCACTCCTCTGGGGCGCGGCGGTTGTACTCCGCCATCCAAACCCACTCCGGGATGGGCTCGCGGGAGGAGGAAGATGAGGAAGAGGGGGACTGGAAAGAAATACCCGACGAGGCGGAGGAGGAGGAAGAGGAAGACATTGCTACAGAGGAAGGGGGTTTTTTGTGCCGATGGCTAGTACAGAGCAAGGGGATGAAGAGGCAAACTGTTCGGCGCGGTTAAATAAAGGGGATATAGTGGAGATTTAATGCCACAGCAGTTTCCGAGGAAGTGGTGCCAAAAAGAAAAAAAGAGGGGGTGGGAAGGAAAAACTGTCAAATCACGCGGAGAAGTTGAGAAGGCAAGGCATCATGATGGAGGATACTGCGACGGTTCTGCTCTGCCACGACATGACCCGACGAAGGAAAAACAGAGTGGTTTTGGAATTATCATTGCCAAAACCAGGGGGGCATGTGTTATCACCAGATTTTAACCGAATCAGAGGTGGGTTGTGATTGAGATGGGCTTAGAGAATATGCATGGAAATTATTCATGAATCGGCCTTGTATAGAGAGTTTGGGCTAAATTGCCCGTGTATCTGTAAATTATAGTAGGTTACGTGTCGGTTAGAATTAAGAGATAGAGTTTAGCTCGTACACGGTTGGGATTATTACCAAGTTAGAAAGTCTGCGGACTATAAATATGTATCTAGGGTTATTGAGAAAGGAGGACGATCACGTTCACAACAAACCAATCTAGGCGCATCGCCACCCCTTGTTTCGAGGGTTTCTTCCGGGTAAGCGCTATACTGCCTAGATCGCATCTTGCGATCTAGGCAGTATCTTGTTTATTCATTGTTCATGTGTTGCTCGTACTGAAGCCTTTTTGATGGCGAGCAACACCGTTATCATGGATATGTTAGGGTTGGCGTCGGTACTTTCTTGATGTATTTGATTAGTCACGCTACTCTTGGATATCTAGCCGCCCTTGTACCTATCTTAGGTGCAAGGGTGGCACCTTGCTTAGTCCTTGTTTAGTAGATTCGATCCATTACGATTGCTCCTTGTTCTTCAAGGATTAGTTTGATATCTACATAGTTAGGCCTTGCAAACGGGTTGAATGATCCAGTAGCATGTAAGGTATAGTTTGCTAATCCTAGAGAGGATGTTCCGGGAATCAACTCCACGTTGGTTTTTAGGCCTTGTCTAGGGTTGGTTTATTATCATCTTTCGTGTCTGCCAGGCTCAATTACGTGTAGGATGTTCCGGTTATGTGGTGAAAACCCTAAATCGTAGTAGATCGTTTTAACTTAATATTGATCAAGCAGGACCACCATGTTATCGTAGATCTCATACGAATCATGGGTGGATCGGCTCCTTGAGCCGATTCACAGGACAACCTGAGAGCCGATCGAGGCTCGTATTTAATGTTTACGTGTATGCCATGCAGGAAACTAGTCGAAGCAATCCATCACCTTCCTGACCAGGTATAGGTCAGGTGGCACGCCCTTGCACCAGCATCGGACGTGCGTGCCGGAGCATTGCGGGCCGTCGCCCGAGGGACCAGGGCCCACCAGCAGTCCTGGGAGCCTCCCGGCTCTACGTGTTGCCCATCGCTACTCGCCGGTGGGTTTTGGTGGTCAACAGTTGCGCACCAACGGCCGCTGTTGAGGCCGCCATGAGGAAGGACTTTGGTCAGCAATAAGCTTCCGATGAAGGCCGGCGGAGGTGGAGATTGAGGGTTCAATGGAGGGGCTAGTCTGCTCGTGGAGTGGTGGCCTACCTCGATGGAGTCGTGGGGAAAATGGGAGAGGAATCAGGAGAGAATACGTGTCTCAGCCTGGAAGGGACGCCTCGATCTCGCCAATCCATTCAAAACTTCACGATCGTTCGGTGGTGGGTCTTACAGCTGCTTTGACCACGCGAAGGAAACAATGCATAACTTCATACGGAAAACCGGGAAACGGGAAACTATAGGTACAGAAAAAAGAGGGGAGCCAGAGATAACCGGAAGTAGTTAAAAGAGGATACCGGAAAGAAGCCGGTCACCATGGTTTTTTCACGCAAAAAAAAGGAGAACCAAACCCCTGCGAGAAAGATATGCAGCAGCTGTTATCACCAGAATTTGACCAAGTCGGAGGTGGGCCACGATCAAGATAAGCTTGAAGGTTATATATGGAGAGAATACGAAGATCGGCCTTATATGCAAAGTTGGGCTAGATTGCCCATTTATCTGTAATTTATTAGATCGAATCTTAAGTTAGGAGTTAGAGTTTTACCCGTGCACGGTTAGGTGCACGCCTTAATTAGAAAGTCCCCTGGACTATAAATATGTATCTAGGGTTTATGGAAAACAACAACTCACGTTCAACCCAAAACAAACCAATCTCGGCGCATCGCCAACTCCTTCGTCTCGAGGGTTTCTATCAGGTAAGCGACATGCTGCCTAGATCGCATCTTGCGATCTAGGCAGCACAAGCTCCACGCTGTTCAGGCGTTGCTCGTACTGAAGCCTTTTTGATGGCGAGCAACGTAGTTATCATAGATGTGTTAGGGTTAGCATTGTTCTTCGTTTAAGCATGCTTACGTAGTGCAACCCTTGCATGTCTAGCCGCCCTCACACCTATCTCAGGTGTGGGGGCGGCACCCCGCTTGATCATTATTTAGTAGATCTGATCCGTTACGGTTGCTCCTTGTTCTACAAGGATTAGTTTAATATCTGCAATAGTTAGGCCTTACAAAGGGGGGGAGGATCCAGCGGCACGTAGGGTGGCGTTCGCAAGTCCTAAACAGGATGTTTCGAGGATCAACTTCATGTTGGTTTTTAGGCCTTGTTTAGGATCGGCTTATGATCACCGTGCGTGGCCGCGAGGCCCAACCTGGAGTAGGATGATCCGATTATGCGGTGAAAACCCTAAATCGTCGTAGATCTCATTAGCTTTATCTTGATCAAGCAGGACCACCATATATTCGTGCACCCCGTACGAATCATGGGTGGATCGGCTCTTTGAGCCGATTCACAGGATAACCTGAGAGCCGATCGAGGCTCGTACTTAATGTTTACGTGTATGCCATGCAGGAAACTAAGCGAGGCATCCCCATCACCTTCCTGACCAGGTATAGGTCAGGTGGCACGCCCTTGCACTTCGCATCGGACGTGTGACCAGAAGAGCATTGCGGGCCGTCGCTCGGAGGGGTCTTAGCCAGCCGCAGCTCTAGGCTCTTCCCGGCTCTACCTGTGTTGACCGTCGCTGCCCGCCGGTGGGTTTTGGCAGTCAACACATTCTGGCACGCCCGGTGGGACAATCGTCTACATCAACCACATCGCCATCTACATCTGAGATGGCGGACGGCACGCCAGTCACCTACGAGGAGCTGCCCGACGAGCTCAAGAAGAGGTATGACGAGGTCAAAGTCATCCTCGAAGCCGACCTCATCGGCTCATATCACAGAACCCGTTCACATGGCGTCAGGCGGAAGGGGTTCTCACCGGAAGGCGCACTTGATGGAGTGGACCTATCTGTCCCGTCGGAGGAACGCACCAGGGCCGTGCGCCAGGAGATTAGTGGCATGGTGACTCACTCGTTGCGTCTCCATTCTGAGAGCCTGGTGAATACTCTGGAGCATGTCGCCGTTCGGATGATCAAGGAGGTCATGAAGAATCAGCGCCCTCTATCAGAACCAGCTCTCGGGACCTACCGAGGAAAAGCGCCACTTCAGCCCTGTCTACCATCGTCATTCGCATCGGCGGCACTAGAAGTGACTAATCCACCGTCGCGCGCCGTTGACAGGGTTAACGATACTTACCCTGGGAGGTGCCAACCAGGATACCCGTTCAACATCAACATGATAGAACTAGGGCACCCCCCTGGTGGAGATAGAGGCAAGGGCAACTGCTCTCATAGCGAAGATAAGGAAGAGGCTGCTCCATGCGATCGGCCCCGACACCGCCAAAACATTTTGGTGATGATCAAGGTAGAAGCCGATGCTAGCAATCGGCCCATAGTATCTGTGTCACCTGCTCTCCCAGTATGTAGCGTCGACCTCACAGGTGACGGAAAGCTAGGGTACGGGTTTACATCAGCTGATGAGCTAGAAGAAGTCGACATCGGTCCTGGGGATAAGCCGCGACCGACTTTTATCAGCAAGAAGTTAGATCCACAGCTCAGGGGACAGATGATAGCCCTGTTGAAGGAATACCCGGATTGCTTTGCATGGGATTACACGGAGATGCCTGGGTTGGACAGGAGCATCATTGAGCATCGGCTCCCCCTTAAGAAAGGATTTCGGCCGTTCCAACAACGAGCACGTCAGATGAGGGCCGAAATCCTGGAAGAAGTCAAGAAAGAGATCGAGAAAATGTTGGCCACCGGATTCATCAGGCCATGCAGGTATGCTGAGTGGATCTCCAGTATCGTTCCGGTGGAGAAGAAGGATGGCCGATGGCGCGTGGCCATCGATTTCCGAGATCTTAACAGAGCCACCCCAAAGGACGAATATCCAATGCCCGTGGCAGAAACGTTGATAAACGCCGCTGCTGGCCACAAGGTGTTGAGCTTCATGGATGGCAACGCCGGTTATAACCAAATTTTCATGGCTCCGGAAGATATACACAAGACCGCATTCAGGGTACCAGGGGCAGTAGGCTTGTTCGAGTACGTGGTCATGACCTTTGGGTTGAAGAATGCTGGTGCAACGTACCAACGAGCCATGAATTATATATTTCATGATCTGATCGGCAAGTTGGTGGAGATCTATATCGACGACGTGGTGGTCAAATCGGTCTCCATGGAGGGGCACTTGGACGATCTACGGCGCGTCCTAGACCGAACTCGTAAATTCGGGCTGAGAATGAATCCGAAGAAGTGTGCCTTTGGCGTGACGGCTGGTCAATTCCTAGGTTTTCTGGTTCATGAACGGGGAATTGAGATCGGCCTGAAAAGTCAGGAGGCGGTGCGTACCATGCAGCCGCCAACCACGAAAAAGGAGCTCCAACGCCTCATCGGCAAGATCAATTTCGTCCGGCGGTTCATCTCTAATCTGTCAGGACAAATCGAGCCGTTCATCGCGCTGGTGAAGACTAAATCTGACGACGAGTTTCACCGGGGCGTAACAGAAACAGCGTTTGATGAAATTAAGCGATATCCGACGACGCCACTGTGCTAGTTCCGCCCCAAAGAAGACAGGCCATTCTACATCTACCCGTCGTATGCTGACACGTCCATTGCTTCGGTGGTGGTGCAACTCTACGATGGCGTTGAGAAAGTCGTTTTCTACCTCAGCGAAGGATGCGGGACGCGGAGACAAGATATCCCGAGGTCGAGAAACTTTGCCTCTCACTGTTCTTTACCCGCACCAAGCTTCCTCACCTCCGTCTGACAGCAGAACTCATCGTCACCGGTAAATCAGACGGTGTCAAGCCCATGTTGTCGGCCCTGTTTTGAAAGGCCGACTCGGTAAGTGGATGTTTGCACCGTCGTAATTTGATCTCCGGCACCACCGCGAAGGCAGTCAAGGGCCAAGCGTTGGCCGATCTTATCGCTGAATGGATCAATACCAATATAGCAACACTATCTATACGTGCATGGGCTATGTTCTTCGATGGATCGGTTTGTGACGATGGTTGTGGCATCGGCATTCTGCTCGTGTCGCCTCGGGGGGCAGAATACTCCTTCTCCATCAGATTATCTACCCCTTGCACCAACAACGTAGCAGAATATGAGGCAATACGTAAGGGAATGGAATTGCTATTGGAAGCTGGAGCGGAAGCTGTAGAGCTCTTTGGAGACTCAAAGTTGGTGATTAACCAGCTCACGGATGAATATAATTGCGAAAGTGAATCGCTTTTCCCATATTGGGTGGAATGCCGTGAGTTGATGACACAGTTTCGGTACATCAACTTTAATTGGGTCCCAAGATCCCAAAATACCGAGGCCAACAATCTAGCACAAATGGCGTCTGGCTACATAGATACAGCCGACGGACCAGAAGTTCAGATACAATTCCTGGAACAGGATGATTGGAGAGCCGAGATCTTCGATTATTTAAAAGATTCGGCTCGGGGGGCACCTAAACGGGTAAGATACAAAGCCATGAAGTATGTCCTTATAGGAGACGACATGTTCTACAGGACATTGGAAGGGTTGCTACTCAAGTGCCTGGGACCGACTGAGTCTAATCGGCTCTTACATGAGGTGCATGAAGGCGCCTGTGGAACGCATCAGTCGGCTCATAAGATGAAGTGGTTGATCAGGTGATCAGGGTTTTATTGGCCCACTATGCTTGAAGATTGCTTCAATTATTACAAGGGGTGCCAAGCGTGTCAGATGTTTGGAAAGATTCAGATGGTGCCAGCATCAGCGATGAACCCTATCATCAAGCCTTGGCCGTTTCGGGGTGGGGTATGGATATGATCGGCAAAATCCATCCGGCATCGAGCAAAAAACATGAATGGATTTTGGTTATCACAGATTACTTCACCAAGTGGGTGGAAGCCGTCCCTATGAAGAAGGTGAAATCAGAAGATGTGATCAAGTTTGTGAAAGAACACGTCATTCATAGATTCGGGATTCCCCAAACTATCACGACCGATGGAGGTTCGGTCTTTACTTCTAAAGAATTCAGGGAGTTCTGTGATGACATGGGGATTAAACTGATCCGATCATCCCCGTACTACGCTCAAGCTAACGGGCAGGCTGAGGCGTCCAATCAGAGTCTGATCAAGCTGATCAAGAGGAAAATTGACGAGAACCCTAGGGATTGGCATGAGAAGTTATCAGAAGCATTGTGGGCTTACCGCATGTCGTGCCATGGAGCTATAAAGACTTCGCCGTATCAGCTTGTCTATGGACAGGAAGCCGTATTGCCTTGGGAAATTACGGCTGGATCAAGACGTGTCACGTTTCAGAATGATCTGACAGCTGAGGAATATGCAGCTTTAATGAGTGACACTATTGAGGATGCAACAGAACTCAGGCTTTGGTCGTTGGAGAAGATTAAGGAGAACAAAGCCAGGGTGGCTCGTGCCTACAATAAAAAGGTTAGACCAAAGGAATTCCAAGTTGGTGATCTAGTATGGGAAGCTGTGTTGCCATTGGGAACCAGGGACAAGGCATATGGCAAATGGTCTCCTAATTGGCACGGTCCGTACAAAGTTGTCCAGGCCTTGAAGGGTAATGCATACATGTTGGAAGAGTTGAGCGGCGAAAAGTTCCCAGTGGCTGTCAATGGTCAACACCTCAAGAAATATTTCCCAAGCATGTGGGACGATGGACAGTAAGATGTGGGGGCCGATTTGAAAATCGGCCAGTAAAAAAAAAATCACAGCCGATGCGCAGACATCGACTTGAGAAAACGAATGAAGATAACAGTATGCAAATACAGCCGATGCACGGGCATCGACTTCAGAAATCAAAGCCGATACACTGATATCGACTTTAGCGGAATAAGCTCAGATTAGCAAGACCAGAAATCGTGATACGAGAGACGAATCTCCTAATGATTGCTGAGGGATTCGATCTAATGGTTTTGACGAAACTTAGGCCTGTTGAGGTGTTTATACAACAGCTTGGCCTCAGATAGCAATATGAGCCGATGTCCTGCTATCGGCTCCCTGCACGACAACTCCATTCGACAATCGGCAAGGGAGCGAAATTAATTAAGAGATTTTTCTGCATTAATAAGGGGATTTCTTACAAAGAAAGAGCCGATTTCTCAGGGAAGGAAGAACAAAAGAAGGGTCTATTGACCAATCTACTACTGCTAGGCCTACGCTAGTAGATCCTAATCTACGGGCCATCGCTTCCTTCGTCGTCATCCTCGGAACTCTCATCGGCACTGCTGCCGATGGGTTCCTCGTCACTGCTCCCATAACCCTCTACGGGAGCTTCATCTCCGTCTTCGTCGTCGCTGCTGTCGTCGTCCCACCACATGCGGAGGCGTTTCGCTGGTGGGTAGCCCTCGAGGGAGTCGTCGTCGTCGTCGTCGTCTTCCTCTTCCTCTTCTTCAGAGGTGGGGCAGCCGTCCCAGGGGAACTGGTCATCCTCGCTTTCCGACTCCAGTTCCCCGACGGCAAGGAACTGAAGATCTTCATCCCCGCTGGTCAGGGACTGGTCGTCTTCGGACCAGATGGAGGAGGCGTGGTCTTCCAGGTCCCATTCTTCTGGGGCGCGGATGTCCGGCGGCGTCTCGCGGGAGGAGGAGGACCCGTAGGAAGGCTCGGAGGAGGAGTCGTGGAAGACCGACGAGGAGGAGGAAGAAGAGGAAGACATGGCTGTGGGAGATTGGGGGTTTTTTGGTGCCGATGGCCAGAACATAGCAGGATGATGAAGTGGCGAACTGCTCAGAGCGGTTAAATAAAAGGGGGGCTATGGTGAAAAAATTCAATGCCACAGCAGTTTTCGAGGAGGCAGTGCCCAAAGACAACGGTCAAATCACGCGGAACAGTTGAGAAGACAGGGCATCATGACGAAAAATGCTGCAATGGTTCTGCTCTGCCACGACATGACCCGACGAAAGAAAAGCGTAATGATTTTGGAAATGTCATTTCCAAAACCAGGGGGGCATGTGTTATCACCAGAATTTGACCAAGTCGGAGGTGGGCCACGATCAAGATAAGCTTGAAGGTTATATATGGAGAGAATACGAAGATCGGCCTTATATGCAAAGTTGGGCTAGATTGCCCATTTATCTGTAATTTATTAGATCGAATCTTAAGTTAGGAGTTAGAGTTTTACCCGTGCACGGTTAGGTGCACGCCTTAATTAGAAAGTCCCCTGGACTATAAATATGTATCTAGGGTTTATGGAAAACAACAACTCACGTTCAACCCAAAACAAACCAATCTCGGCGCATCGCCAACTCCTTCGTCTCGAGGGTTTCTATCAGGTAAGCGACATGCTGCCTAGATCGCATCTTGCGATCTAGGCAGCACAAGCTCCACGCTGTTCAGGCGTTGCTCGTACTGAAGCCTTTTTTATGGCGAGCAACGTAGTTATCATAGATGTGTTAGGGTTAGCATTGTTCTTCGTTTAAGCATGCTTACGTAGTGCAACCCTTGCATGTCTAGCCGCCCTCACACCTATCTCAGGTGTGGGGGCGGCACCCCGCTTGATCATTATTTAGTAGATCTGATCCGTTACGGTTGCTCCTTGTTCTACAAGGATTAGTTTAATATCTGCAATAGTTAGGCCTTACAAAGGGGGGGAGGATCCAGCGGCACGTAGGGTGGCGTTCGCAAGTCCTAAACAGGATGTTCCGAGGATCAACTTCATGTTGGTTTTTAGGCCTTGTTTAGGATCGGCTTATGATCACCGTGCGTGGCCGCGAGGCCCAACCTGGAGTAGGATGATCCGATTATGCGGTGAAAACCCTAAATCGTCGTAGATCTCATTAGCTTTATCTTGATCAAGCAGGACCACCATATATTCGTGCACCCCGTACGAATCATGGGTGGATCGGCTCTTTGAGCCGATTCACAGGATAACCTGAGAGCCGATCGAGGCTCGTACTTAATGTTTACGTGTATGCCATGCAGGAAACTAAGCGAGGCATCCCCATCACCTTCCTGACCAGGTATAGGTCAGGTGGCACGCCCTTGCACTTCGCATCGGACGTGTGACCAGAAGAGCATTGCGGGCCGTCGCTCGGAGGGGTCTCAGCCAGCCGCAGCTCTAGGCTCTTCCCGGCTCTACCTGTGTTGACCGTCGCTGCCCGCCGGTGGATTTTGGCAGTCAACAGCAGCTGGTTTCCCACCTACAGTGAAAATCGGTGATGTGCCAATGTCCTATTGGATGAAAAACTACCATCTACAGTACTCAAAAGGCTGAAATTTTAGCAAGTGGGGTTGGCTTTTATATAGTTAATAATATGGCATGCACTTGGATTGGAAGAAAACATGGACTGTTGCATCATGTTTATCTCAGTCAACCTGAAGAACTATGTAAACAAATCTAAATATATATTAGCCTACTAATGTGCCTTACTAGAGTAACTACCTACCGGAAATGTTGCTCATCATTTGCAAACATCACACATCAACAAACACGCGCGGCCCACTCAAAGATGAATCCTATCATCTATGTGAATCTATTTTTCACCCTCGTGAATAGTATAAGAAAAACTCTATTCTACGACCGGCTAATGGATCTGCCGGTTCCGCTTAATTTTGTTGGCGGAAAAAATATTGTATGACATGATCATGTCCTGCTCCGCATACACGCACATGCCTCCACCTATCCCACCACTTGCCGATGCTTCCTAGTATATCACTTAAAGATGAATTGTATCCTCTATGTGAATCTATTTTCACCCTCATGAATAGTATAAGGAAAACTCTATTCTATAACCGGCTAATGGATCATCAGGTGGTCCCGCTTGATTCTGTTGGCGGAAAAATATTGTATGACGTGATCATGTCCTGCTCCGCATGCACACACATGCCTCCACCTATCCCACTACTTGCCTATTCAGCATCGCCACATGTACCTGAGGCGGCCGGTGTTGAATATATAAGCAAATTACCATATGATTTAATTTGAATAAACAACTGCTAAGTCATGACTACAGAAACTGCAAGTAAACTAAACATGAAGATCAAAAAAGTAGATAAACATATAGCATCTAGACAAGAAAAACCTATCGCGTCTTCCAAACAGCAGTACTAGAAATTATAGCAAGATCTGAAACAAGAAGGACAGAAGCACATACGGTCCAGCGTTAGCCGCAACAACAACAACAACAACAACAATGTCGGCGGCGGCAGCAACATCATCGTCGTTGTTGTCACCCAAGTTGAGGTTGCCTAAGAGGTCGTCGGACGACGTCGTGTTTCCAGCAGTCACGCGTAAGCCCTCCCAAAAAAACTTATTGCCCCTCACCCGTACAGGTCTACGAGAGGCAGGGCTTTGGAAGCCTATTGTCCCGTCGGTCGGTGCACGCCGAAGGACGGGATGGAGAAGACGAAGGTGGCGACACAATGATCTAGAAAGAGGCGGTCGCATATGGTGTCTCGTACAAGCTAGGGTTCGCGTCCGTGCTTATATAGTGCAATTCGAGAAGGGTGTGGGGTTATATAGCACAATGATCTAGAAAGAGGTGGTCTGATACGTCTCAAACGTATCTATAATTTCTTATGTTTCATGCTACTTTTATGATGATACTCACATGTTTTATACACACTTTATGTCATTATTATGCATTTTCCGGCACTAACCTATTGACGAGATGCCGAAGAGCCAGTTGTTGGTTTCTGCTGTTTTTGGTTTCAGAAATCCTACAAAGAAAATATTCTCGGAATTGGACGAAATCAACGCCCAGGGTCTTATTTTTTCACGGAGCTTCCAGAAGACCGAAGAGCATACGAAGTGGGGCCACGAGGCGCCGCCACCATAGGGCCGCGCGGCCAGGGAGGGGCCCGCGCCGCCCTATGGTGTGGGCCCCTCGTCAGCCCCCCCGACGCTGCCCTTCCGCCTATTTATTCCCTCCATCGCGAAAACCCTATTACCGAGAGCCACAATATGGAAAACCTTCCAGAGACGCAGCCGCCGCCAATCCCATCTCGGGGGATTCAGGAGATCGCCTCCGGCACCCTGCCGGAGAGGGGAATCATCTCCCGGAGGACTCTTCATCACCATGATCGCCTCCGGATTGATGTGTGAGTAGTTCATCCTTGGACTATGGGTCCATAGCAGTAGCTAGATGGTTGTCTTCTCCTCGTTGTGCTATCATGTTAGATCTTGTGAGCTGCCTATCATGATCAATATCATCTATTTGTAATGCTACATGTTGTGTTTGTTGGGATCCGATGAATATGGAATACTATGTCAAGTTGATTATCAATCTATCATATATATGTTGTTTATGATATTGCATGCTCTCCGTTGCTAGTAGAGGCTCTAGCCAAGTTGATACTTGTGACTCCAAGAGGGAGTATTTATGCTCGATAGTGGGTTCATGCCTCCATTGAATCTGGGACAGTGACAGAAAGTTCTAAGGTTGTGGATGTGCTGTTGCCACTAGGGATAAAACATCAATGCTTTGTCTAAAGATATTTGTGTTGATTACATTACGCACCATACTTAATGCAATTGTCTGTTGTTTGCAACTTAATACTAGAAGGGGTGCGGATGCTAACCCGAAGGTGGACTTTTTAGGCATAGATGCATGATGGATAGCGGTCTATGTAATTTGTCGTAATGCCCTAAGTAAATCTCATATTAGTCATCATGATATGTATGTGCATTGTTATGCCCTCTTTATTTGTCAATTTCCCAACTGTAATTTGTTCACCCAACATGCTATTTCTTATTGGAGAGACACCACTAGTGAACTGTGGACCCCGGTCCATTCTTTTACATCTGAATACAATCTACTGCAATCATTGTTCTCTACTATTCTTCGCAAACAAACATCATTTTCCACATCATACATTTAATCCTTTGTTTACAGCAAGCCGGTGAGATTCACAACCTCACTGTTAAGTTGAGGCAAAGTATTTTGATTGTGTTGTGCAGGTTCCACGTTGGCGCCGGAATCCCTGGTGTTGCGCCGCACTACACTCCTCCACCAACAATCTTCACGTGGCCTTCATCTCCTACTGGTTCGATAACCTTGATTTCTTACTGAGGGAAAACTTGCTGCTGTACGCATCACACCTTCCTCTTGGGGTTCCCAACGGACGTGTGCTTCACGCGTTATCATGGTCACATATGGTGTCTCATACAGCCACGATCCAGAAAAACCAGAATGAAATGGTTGCGTTAACGCGTCCGTTAATGACTCGTAATTAAGCACACGATTAATTTCCTGAACAACAAAAAGATAAGCTCGGCTAGGCGAGATTCCCGCGGCGCGTCGTGAAGTGCGTGCATGACGAGGCGAGCCGATGCATGGTCAGGCGGGCGACGGAGGAGGAGGAGTGCGCGAGGACTCTCTCTCTCTCTCTTCTCACTCACTTACAAGGACTAGAACAACACACCTTATATACCACTCCAACTCCTCTATCAACTAGCAATGTGGGACTTCAGTCCCACCCCTTGCCATACCCACATGGGCCAAGAGAATTTTAGAGTTTGTATTGGCATATGAGCTAAGGCCCAAAGCCAAATTCCAACAATCCCCCATAAAATATCATTGACACATTTAAATACCTTTATTCTAGAATATCGTTTTATATACCGGTTTTTGGTGGAGACTGTTAAGTTGAACTTCCACCAAGAACTTCATAATATACTACTTTGCAACTTCAATAGTGGAGTATGCCTTGAACTACAAGATTTCTGCGCACTAACTTCACACAAAGCCTAGACCAATACAGGGTTGCCGCGAGGCTTCCTCGCGGTGTGGAGCTTATACGTCATACTCCAGGAAAGGACTTTGCAGTTCTCTGTCTCTTGCTCCTTTTGGGAGCTTCATTGTCGTCCTCCACATGATTATCATAGTGTTCTATTGCAATGGTAGGCTCAGGAATTGTAACTAACTCCTGACTTGATGAATTAGACATTTCCTGATTTGATGAGCTAGACGTGCCTTTCATGGGAAAGATGTTCTCAAAGAAATTCGCATCATTCGACTCCATAATTTTACCAATATGCATGTAGGATACCTCAGATTTTATTATCAAAAATCTATAGCTAATACTATGAAATGCATATCCCAGAAAAACACAATCCAAGCTTTTTGGTCCAAGCTTTCACTTCTTGGGTATTGGCACATTCACTTTCGTCAAACAACCCTAGGACGTAAGTAGAAGAGTTTCAGCCTTTTTCTTTCTCATTCCTTAAATGGAGTAATTGTTTTGTTCTTTGTGGTAACACGGTTTAGGACATGACACGCGAGCATTATCGTCACCCCCACCATACCTTCGATAGACTCGATGTATCTAACATGGCGTTAACTAAATCAGTTAGAGTACGGTTCTTTTTTTCTGCCACCCTATTTGACTAAGGTGGGTAGGGAGACGTTCTCTCATGGATAATACCATGCTCCACACAAAATACATAAACTCGTTGGAAAAATACTCTCCGCCACGATCATATATAAGCCGTTTAATCTTTCGATCAAGTTGGTTTTCTGCTTCAGCTTTATAGATTTTGAAGAGATTAAAAGCTTCATCTTTAGATTTCAGAAGGTATACATAACAATATTGAGTGGAGTCATCAATTAAAGTCATGAAATATTTTTTTTCACCTTTTGTCAACTCGCCAATCATTTCACAAAGATCTGAATGTATGAGTTCGAGCGGTGACAAATCTCTTACCTCAGCAGTCTTGTGAGACTTGCGAATTGCGAGGTTGCTTAGCTTGCGCACACACTTGACACTTGAAACTCTTGACAGTACTAAATTTAGAAATTAAAATCATATTGGCTAGCCGCATCATGCACCCAAAATTAATATGACAAAGTCGTGATTGCCAAATATTAAACTCACTGTCATTGCAAATATTATTAATAATTTGAGTACATAAGTCTAACGAAGATAAGAACAAGCCTCTGCACTCATAATCCTTTCCAAAAAAATTGTCCATACTTAGAAATTATAACTTTATTGAACTCAAAAACAAACTTAAAACCATGTCGACATAAAAGCGATCTACTGACGAGATTCTTATTGATGGAGGGAACGTGCTGCACATTCTTCAGCTAGATTTCTTTCCCGAAGTTAACTTCAAATTTACCGTACCAACACCATGAACAGAAGCACGTAAGCCATTTTCCATCAGCACAAAGCAAGTCCTTGCGGCCTGATAAGAAAAAAACATGGAAACATCAGAACATACATGTGTATTGGCACCCGTATCAATCCACAAGTTAGGAGAGTTACATACTGAAAGGACAGTAGAAAAAATACCGCACCCAACGTCCTTCATCTCAGTATCACCACCAATAATAACATTTGCGGTCTTGCTGCCATTCCCACGCTTGTCATAGCGATTCAGGCAATTAGGAGCCCAATGATCGAGCTCACCAGAGATGTGGCAAGCCCCTTTCTTTCTATCAGTGTTCTTCTTAAAGTTGGTTGAGTGTGAAGCCTTGTTCTTTCCATCAAACTTGTCATTGTCTTCAGATTTGTTCTTGTTCTTGAATTTGTGGGATGGTAAGTTTTTCTTTTGTACCATATTGGCACTATAATCTCCCTCAAATCCTCAAGCAAGTGATGTCCTATGCTCTTGCATCTTCCACATGAAGAGACCCAATGAGATCCGAAACGTAAAACTCTTGTCTCTTTTGTTTCAGAGAAGTAGCAAAGTTCCTCCATGAAGAAGAAATCTTGGCAATAATGCCATCAACCACAAACTTGTCTGGTAAGGGACACTTAAACTGCTCAATTTTTTTGGCAAGTGACTGTATCTCACGAGCTTGCTCAACAACGGAGAGTTCACTAGTCATCTTATAATCATAGTATTGTTCCATGATATACACACCCAAAACCCCAAATTTAGCCTCGAGTGCATCCCACGAATCCGTACCATGAAGAGACCCAATTTGACTTTTTTTTTGCTTTTTATAATTTTCTTATAGTTCTTCTAATTTTATATTCCCGTAATTAAAAATCTTTAACTTTGGCGGTACTTTTCTGACACTACTAACTATTTAACACTATTTTTTCAAGATTGTTAAGTATACTTAGCTACCCAACAGTTCTGAGGGACATTACTCATCTAATAGTAATTATTCTCGGCGTTTACATTAGTCTTCCGCACCTCTACTTTAAAAATAACTGTTTTGTCGTTTGTCGACTCTTTTATCCATAAAAATACTAATGCATACTCTAAAATAAATTCTAATTTTTTTGGAACCCATATTACTCCTTTCTTCTACATTGACTTAGGAAAATAAATACTCCGATCTTTGCTGCCTCTTTTATCCAATGCAATTTCTACCGAAACTTCACACAAATATTCAGGACATGTGTATGTATTCATGGAATAATTGTGACAATTTTTAAAAATGCAGACGCACACCTTTTAAATATTTTAAAAACTGGAAACACTGATGGTCATGTGCACCAAATTTGCTTCCTTCTCGTAATCACAGTTAACCAAAGTTGCTAATTCTAAATAACCGAGAAATAACCATGGTACCCAACTTCTGAATTATGGCAGGTATTATTATTTTATTAATATTATGCCTTAGTAAGGTAAAATAATATCGTACATATTTACGTGCAAAACACATGCAGTTTTACTAGTAAGTAAAATCCGCACTAGGTTCTACACACTTCTACTATATTCTAGATAATATGGTCATTTAGTTATATGTGTTGTACTATTCTAGTATTAGTTGTGACTAGATTATTTGTAGTTCTTTTCCTAGCTTATGTAGTGCTCTACACTCTAGTTGTAAGTAGAGCTAAGTATTGAAGGTTCATGCAGCCGTTCAATTTCTACCTATGTAATGGGACTATGTACACATACCTATCAAATAAATGGACTAGATCTTGTGTGTTGAGAATTTTGAATTAAACTATTGACAGTCCTATCCCTAGAGTGATATCTAGCTTACGTCTCTAGAGCGATATCTAGCGCAACATGTTAAAGTGATTCGTTCAACAATTGTGTTGTCCACGTTGTAGCAACACAGTGAAGTTATTCCTCCACAACATTGTGCTGCTTCACAACACGACCTGCAGACGGAAATTAGGGTTTTTCTTAGCTTCGCCTCTCCTTCCCCCACGCACCACTCTTTGTACCGGCGATCTGGGGCGCAAGCTATTTAAATTGAAGTGGTGAACCACTTGATTACAATGATAATGATACTTAATAGCAGAAAAGTATTCAAACGAAATTCCATATGAAACTTTAGACTGAAGTGATGTTAGTAGCAACTACAAAATTTGGTCGAGACAGAAACTTCTTTACCAGACCTTACTGGCTCGAATCCATCCAGTGCATCATACATGCCTAAGATAAGGGAGCTATCCCGGGAGTATAAGGTTCCGCCAGCGCACCCGGGTTCTGAGTCTACCCAGCCTCAGAACAAAACTAAGGGGTATCTTCGCATTTAACCAAGTTTTGGCATTTGTGGTCTCCAGGCTACAACCAAAGACCCCAATGCATCAATGTCAAAAGTGTGCTACCATAATTCGTAGTTCAACCAAATACAAGCTTGCGTCTTTGCTTCTAAATGAAATACATCTGATCAACGATTGATTGTTCTTGTTCTCTCCAAATCACTAGCCCTAATTGAAGTAGTGCTTATCAGTTTCTTCTTCAAAGATAAGCACTATCACACACAAGCTGTAAAGAGGACAGACATACTAATGCACGGCATCTGAACTTCTATGGAAAACAAAAACAGACACCGAGACAGCAGTCACAAAGATCAATGAGGGAATTACCTTTATACTTGACTACAAATTACACTTGCTCCTTTTTTTCTTCCCGCAGAAAGTATTGTGTGACTTTACATGGTTTAGTGTGGGCCTATCTACTACGAAGATCCAGGGACAGGTGTAGGTGGAATCCTCAGCAGCTGTTGCAACAAACGAGCCGCAAGGCGCTGCGTGACGCCACCAGCAACACGAGAACCAAACACACGGGCCTCTGGCTCTTGTAGCACCTGAGATATCAATATCACTGTGAGTTGCAGAATTCTCAATAGCTGCTGAAGTACCTATAAAAGGAATGAAGATGTAGTGTACCTGTACAATTGGCTGCAAAAGACTAGGATCAAAGCTATCATTGGATCTCAAAAGACCCCATATTCTGAGAACCCTGCCTCGGAGCTCCATCATTTGTTCCCGCTCAACATCACTTAACTTAAAGGGCCCGGCTGGATTGCCACTGGAAATTAGAGGCTTCAAAAATTCTGGAGCTGCGTTGTACGAATCAATTAGTGTTCCGAAGGTGATGGCTTCTGTGACACGGACTGCTTCTTTCACAACTAACACTCTTAAACTCTCCCCATCTGGACCGAGTAGAAGTTTCAGAACCGGTTGTAGAGCATCCTTGGCTACGAACTCTCTATCTTGGCGCCCTTGAACAAGAAGATTTTCAAGTCTATTCCATCTGTAATAAAGCAAACAGTCAAGCAATACTATCGTGAAATGGTGGCTGCTGGTACTGAACATTCAAAAACAGCATAAGCTACTTCTAGCAGGACAAGTACTTGCCTGAATCTCCCGTCCTTGAATAGCAGCTCAATCAGAGCATCTCTGAGATATGGATTGGGATCAGTGAGTAGCCTTTTAGCAAAGTAAGGATATGACGCAGCGAGCACCTTAAAATTGGGATCAGCATAGAGTGCCAAACCTTCCAGTACAGTGAGTGACCGCAGTATCAATGCATAGTAGGCCGGTACTAGATTTGAATAGACAAGAACTGTATCAGTGTCTCAGCAAAATTAAGTGGTAACAAATTAATACCTACAAAAATTAATACTTACCATTGAATGGGTACTGATAAAGAACAGCCCCTAAGCCATCAACTATGGTTTTGAAGTTTAGCTCACTCACTGTCGAGTCCAAAGCATCATCAAAGAAATTCTTGAGGGCAGGCACGATTGGGGAAACATCCACTTCAGGTTTCAAAAAATCAAGTGCATAATAATCACGAGCCATCGCATCATAGTCCCGATTGACCATGTGAACAACATGTCCTATGATGGCTACTCTTGCATCCTCTGGGGTTTCACTCATCATGCCAAAATCAAGAAAAGCAAGTTTCCCTTCAGGTGTTGCCAGAATATTACCAGGATGCGGGTCAGCATGAAAGTATCCATACTCTAGGAGCTGCCTTAAGCTACACTGGATACCAATGTTTACCAAGTCCAGCACCTTCAAACCTTGGCCTTCTATGGCAGCTTGTTGATTTAGTTTTACGCCTTCAATCCATTCCATTGTCAGAACCTTTGCGCTTGTATAGTCCCAAAATATATCAGGCACCAATATGTCTTGCTTGTCAGCATATAACTTTTTAAACCTTCGTGCGTTTTGGCCTTCCTGCATCCCATTATTTTACTACGGTTAATAATCAGAACTCATACAATAACGAGAAAAGGTAGCATTCGATTCTGGTGATTCAGTAATCTAAATTGTCATTTTGCCTCTTCTATCCAAGTTACTCATTCTTTTCAGTATTTACAGGTATATTGGATATGTAGGCACACATAAATGTAACAAAAATAGGCAATACCTGGACATAATTAAGCTCTTGGAAAACTCTACAAGCAAATTCATCTATGAGAGCAACAGCGTCAGTGGTTATAATGTCAACATACTTATTAATTAGAAAACCAATTCCCCTCAGTAGGTAAAAATCACGCCCTATGGCATCCTCGATACTAGGTCTTTGCACCTTGACAGCCACCAGCTGCCCAGAGCTTTTCAAGCGCGCCTTGTAAACTTGACCTAAACTTGCTGCAGCAATCGGCGAAGGTGACATTGCTGAGTACATTGAATCAAGAGGAAGGCCAAGCTCCTTCTCGATACAGGCAAATGCATCTTCATCTGGGAATGTGGGAAGAGAATCCTGCAAGACAGTTACGTGTCAACCATTTGAAGAGACCTTATAAGTTATAACAGTGATAGAACTAATGCTGCCAGGTTATCAGGAAATATCCTTGAATGGTAACTCTAGGTGGTACCGGTGACTTCTTTTGAGTCAACAAACAATTTGGAAGTCGTTTAGGTGCTTCCAGACAATAAGGACCACGTTATGGAAGAAAGCTCGTATGAATGGCTACTGGATTGGAAAAATAGTTAACTATTTACAAAATAAGCAACTACAGCATGTATAGTGATGCTCCATTCCTGTTCCTGAAAAAGAATATGTCTATAATCCTACTCTTACAATCTTATAAATAACTTAAAAAGCGCAGGCAAGCAAGAATTGTTCAGTCCGTTCAGAACAATAAGCATTGTCATTGTGCATCACGAACACTTATAGGAGCAGCAAGAAAGAAGGTCCACCTGCAGCTCGGAGAGCTCCTCCAGATATTCGGTGGGGCAGAGGTCTGGACGCGTGGACAGTCCCTGCCCAATCTTGACGAACGTCGGGCCGAGCTTTGTCAATATGGTCCGCAGCTCCACCGCCCTGGCTCGCCTTTTGGCCGACGACTCCGACTCCCCCCTCTGCTGGTCCAGAAGCAGCGTCAGGCCGAATGCCCCCAGCTTGGACAGCACCTCGGCCGCTCTCAGGGCCACCTAATTACACACACAGCAGGCGATCCACAGCACACATGTCAGATTTGGAGAGCCTCAGATGCTAGCTTGGGGATAAAGATTGCATGGGGATTTATTAGTTCCGGGTGTGCCTGAAAAGGTTGGGAGCCGTAGCGGGAGGCGAGGAGCTCGGGGCTGTAGACGGTGGCGGCAACGGCTCGGGTCATGGCGCGGGACTCGGCCTGAAGGTCCTCCGCGCGGTCGCGGGCGGGAGAGAGTACGAGGGGAGGCGGGGAGAGCTGGATGGAGAGGTCGGGGGACGGGGGCGCGGCGGTGGAGGCGGCGCGGAGGAGGGACGGGCGGTGGCGGTGGCGATGGCGGCGCAGCGCGCGGTGCGGGCGGTAGGGAAGAGGAAAGGAGACGGCGGCGGCCGCCGAGGTTGAGGCCGCCATGGCCGGCGGGTGGGAGCGGGGGGAGGTGTGGGGAGGTGCGAGGTCGGGCTTTGGGCGCGTCAGGCACACCGGGCGTTTACTACATTTTGCTGGTGAGTGTGTAGTTTCGGGGAAGATTTGATCTGCGCCACACACTGCGCCGAGAGACGGTGGCGTCCACGACACCCCTAGCGTAGGAGACGTGAACGGCGCCGTGGAATGTTACTGGCTGCTTCCCCCTTTTTCTTTCTCCGGCAGCACATGAGAAAAGACCACGCAGTATATATTCTAAAACATTAAGATCACTCTTAGGCCTCGTTTGGAACTGGGGCATTCGCGGGGATTCGCGGGTATTATCCCGGCCCATCATCAAATCCCCACCTTTCCCCAGATGGCTGTTTGGTGCTAGTGTTTTGGGCCAAAAAATCCCCGCCTATCCCGGCTCCAACTCACTTTTTGCCTAAGAAAAAATCAACGACCCTACCCTCGCGTATTATCCCCGTCCCCGTCTCGTCCCCGTCCAAACCCTATCGAGATAGCTTACGCGACCGGCGGCGAGCGAAGTGGCGGCGAGCGGAGCAGCGACGAGCGGAGTGGGTGGCGGGAGGGGATGAATCCCGCCTAGCCGCTCCATATCAGCTGCCGTACTTGGAGTCCGACCGGCGCCGCCGTACGTGGAGTCCGACCGGCGCCGCCGTTCTTGGTGTCCGACCGGCGCCGCCGTTCTTGGAGTCCGACCGGCGCCGCCGTTCTTGGTGTCCGACCGGCGCCGCCGTTCTTGGAGTCTGACCGGCGCCTCCAAATCTCTCCCATGTCTCTAGTCCACCACCGTGCCCTGCCGCTGCCGCTGCCGCCGTGCCGCGCCTGAGCGTCGGCGCCGCCCGACGCCTCAATCCCTCCCCCGCCGACATCCCAGCCTCCCTCCTCGCGCCAAGTCGTCGCTGCCGACGCCGTTTCTGTCGGGACGCCAAGGCGTTCTTGCTCTCTCCGCCCCGTCCGCAGCCTCTGGCATCGGCTCTCCAGGTACAAGCCTGCTCTCATCCACCCATTCCTGAAACCCCACTCGCATTCACAATTTGCGCGCCTGCCTGCCGGCGCGCGCCCGGCACACACCACCTAGATCCGCCCCCGTGATACATCCCATTTTACCTGCATACTCCGTCAAACGATGGAAACCGTGGTAGCAGTACAGCGTCACGGACCAATCTCTGCAGAATTCGACCGAAAATTTGTTTCCCAGCCCTCTTCCCTTTGCTCTCCATTTCGGCTGTGATGTCTGATGAGTTGATCTCACAGCCGTTCCGGTTATGTTTTGTGATGTCTGATGAGTTGATCTCACAGCAGAAATTATGTTCTAGAATCCACAATGCAAGTTGCTACAGAAGCTAGTCAGATAAATTCTTAATTTGCAGACATTGTGCATTTTTATGGGATTTTGGTTTGCTATTTTTTGGTGAGTTCGTTTCCTATCCTTAAAGTTGGTACATTCCACAAAATATGGAATCAAGTTAGGATACCAGCCGTTGCAGCCATATTCCACAATATCATCAAACAACATAATGGTGATGAAGACTGGCTTGAAGACCAAAAGGATAACATAAACCCAGGAAATTTTGTGGATCTCCCTGACGGTGATGATGAGGTACAACAGGAAGATGTTGTACAGCTCCCGGGCAACCACGTGTTAGGCAACAATTTGAGGGATCAGATCGCTATGCAAATGTGGAATGACTACCAAGCAGGAAACAATGCAAATGTGGAATAGCTAGTTGTGTGTTTCTTAATCTTCTAGTCTTGTGTTGTAATGATACACTATTCATGTTCTAGTCTTATGTTGTAATGGTGCACTATTTGTGTTTAATTTCTTCTAATAATGAACTTGGTGATACGCTCTTTTGTTATAATATATTTTGTATTCAGTTTTGTGTATTCAATTTTTTATGCTTTACCTAAACTAGATATGGAAACAAAAGGGTCCAACACGGTTCAGTACAGCTCCAGCACAGTGGGTAAGAAAAGGAAATCTCCTAAGCAAGGGAAAAAGAAGTCTCCTAAGCAAAGAAAAAAGAAATCTCCACAAGGTAGTAAAAATATATTTCTACTGACCATTCATGGCTTCATTCATGGCTTACTGATAGATCATTTTGTGTATGTTTGTGCAGGTGCAAAGCCAAGAGCACAATGGAATATTTTGCTTGAGAAGTCACTTGTTGAGATACTCCATGAGCATGACACTCCGTATCATAGAGGCCAGAATGGTTGGAGCGGTGAATCCTGGTCAGCAATGGTGGATATGTTCCACCAAAGAAATCCACATGTGAGGTTTGACAAGTCCCAGGTTCATGACAAGGAGAAGGAACTCAAAAGGGATTATAGAATGCTGAAAGATGCCCTTGGGCAAAGTGGAGTTGGGTGGATCGAGAGCAAGTTCATGTTGGATGCTGAGCCTCATCTATGGGATAATCTGGCAATTGTAAGTTATTGTGCAATTGTTGTTCTAGTAGAATTCTACTTGCAATATTTTGGTCCAAGTTTAATGCTTCATTTATATATTGCAGTCATTTGGTCCAAGAATCTTGAGGTTTAAGAAAAAGCCCTTTCCTCTTTATGAGACACTTGCAAATCTCTACCATAGTAAGTTGCTTTTCTTCTCTCTTGCTTTTCCTTTGTCCTCTTGATATTTTGCGAACTAACATCATTCTCTTTTTGATGGATTTACAGAACACACTTCTGAGGGAAACTTCAACTTTACCTCTACCGCTGACCAAAAACCACACATGGATATCGAAACTGATTCTGATGATGATGAAGAAGATAAGGATGCTGATTTCGAGATCTTAGAGCAACCACATGTGGAGCATGTACAGGTCAATCAAAGGCAGGTTGGGTTGGAGCATGTAGTGGCTACTCAAACACAAGCTAGTGTGACAAATGTAGAGGCCAATCAAAGAAATGGTGCTGGTCCCTCAACAAACAAGCCAAGAAGACGCAAGAGCAGCCCCAAGATGAAACCTAAGAGTACCGGAGATGCATTAGTTGGAGTCATTGACAGGTTTGTCAACATCAAAGAGAAAGAAGTCAACAACGAAGCTGCTCAACAATTCACCATAAGCAAATGCATCGCTACCTTGAGAACCTTGCAAGGTTTTGATCCCGCTGAAAAACCAAAAGCCTTTGTGGTCTTCAAAAGTGTTGACAACCGCGAGATATTCCTCAGCTCCGTCGAGGATAATGATGGCAGTGCACTAGCTTGGCTTCGCGGTGAGATGGCCAAGTTACCATGAGGAGCCGCTGAACAAGACTTTTCAGGTATGGTGGATCTGCTTTGCTATGAATGTGATGTGGATATATGGTGTGATATTTGTCATCTAGGATTGTTTTATTTGTGCCATGATCTGTTACTATATGCTATTCACAGTATGGTTGAACCCTTCTATGCTTGTCAGCAATGTTGGCAGCAGGTGCTGCTAGATTAGGTAGCAAATGATCACCTTCTTGCTAGATTAGGTAGCAAATGGTTGAATCTGGATAAGTTTTTAAATTTACTGCCAAGATGTGAGGGGCGGAGTAGGTGAGCCTGATGGATTTTAAGGTTCCGATATGGTCATATGGGAGCACCTTTCGGTTTCAAACTTAAACGAGGTTGTCTTCTAAGCAACGAAATTTAGGACAAGAATTTCCGTTGGTACCACCATTCCTTGCAAATGAAGTACCGGTACCAATGTACCATATGGTTACATCTACTTGCAACGATTGTACCGAGTACATAGCAGATGGATGTACACTAGTATGTTCTGCAATGCTGCAACCAGTAGCTTGTTCATTATTTTAGCAACACATCTATCCACTATTTTAATTTTGCATGAACAAATTTTCATCTTCACGTAGTAGAAGTAGCTACCAGAATTCAGTTATTAGCCGCTCCCTGTAGCTTTGTGAATCCCTGTAGTCACTTTGTTATTAGTAGTCACTTTGTCCCAAACATGCAAGTCACTACCACTTCTACAATAGAATGATTATTTATTTCCTTTTTGTATGATCCCCTTCATACCTTTTCTTGTATTCTGCTAAGCCAATACCTAATCCAACTCCTGGGTGATATTGCAGGACCTAGGGACGTGGAGGCTCTCAAATTCTTTGTGTTGAATGAAGCTGAGAAAGCAGGAGATGCAACGATTCAAGATGAGCTGTAGTTGTAGTGTGTTGGTAGCAGGCACATGCTGATAGACAATGATATTGTGTTCAAGCAACTTTCGAGTACTGCTTGACCTATTTAATTTTTGTTTGATCAAGTTGGCTTGTACTGTCTTCTGGCGTTTGTTGCTAACTTAAGCCATTTCATCTGAGTTAGTGCATCGAGTGAACTTTAGTATTTGGATTTATAGTTTCATGTATTAAAAATTGAATCTTTGCTAGTGTATGTTGGTTTGCAATGTTTTATTCAGTTTTCCCTTGCGCACCAATCCCTTCCAGCCAAATGGCAGTTTTTAGAAGTAGGGATTAAGAATTAGTGAGGCTGGGGATTAGTGGGGATCGGGTGATGGGTGGGGATTCACCCCATCCCCAGCCAAATTATCCCCACTAATCCCCACTAATACCCCACTACCAAACAAGGCCTTAGTAGTTCAGTACCATCACCTCTTATGTTCTCGAGGTATATTTATGAGTCTCTAATTCTCAATTCTTTTTTTACAGGATAATTCTCAATTCTTTGCTCTTTCACAAACTACAAACTCTACTTTATATAGCTTTTTAAGCAGAAGTATAAGAATTACCAACGGGGACACAAGCATACCTAGAGGGGGTGTGATTGGTAATTGAGTAGGATAAAAAAAAATCGACTCTTTGCTCACTAGAGAACCAGAGGAGCGTAGGAGTGTGTTTTATCTTCTGAGCCTTGTTGTGTGTTAGACAAGCTACTTATGCACACAAGAAGTATTACCGACGGGCTTTGTTCACTAGAAAACACGTATCATGCATATTGACATGATGTGAATAATGCCCATTGGCCTTCAGTTATGTTTCTTCACTTTCTTGAGCAAATCTTGCTGAGAAAGGTTTTCGATGTCATCTTAAGAATGTTGTTTTTCAAGTTTGCCATCACTTTTCTTCTTTCTAGGAGCTTTGTATGGGCTCAGGTATGTTTAGTTTGCAGCTTTGGTAGATTCTTCCTTGTTCTTCAAGCTCCCACAAATTAAGCTTTGACAGATCAAGGCGTTCACACAAAAGAACAATATATTTCATACATCAAGGTATTAGATGCAGTGAATAATTCAAAATTTAAGTTTGACGGAAAACTCGAGTTTCTCGGTGGTACGTATCTTGATCTCTATGATATGGCTTGACCATATAACCTTTAGAAATGGACATCAACTGTAGGAATTGGAAAAGAGCGCTAAGAGGTTTTGGTATGTAACGACATGTTTTCATCCATGAAAAGCTATGACTCTATGAGCTCGCTAGTTCTAACGAAGATTGAGCTTGTTCGGTACCCCCTAATAGAGAAACCTCTTTAAAAAAGTTAGACTAAAAAACTAATCCCATTATTTTAAGGTTTTTACCTAATTTCAGTCGGAACTACAGGGCTTATGTAGTACACGCGGGAAAAACTTAATTCCTCCTTCTATAAATAACTTGTTATAGGTTTAGCCAAAGTTAAACTTTATATACTTCACCACAAATTAAAAATGTATTTCAACGTTTGTAATACCTCTGTCTATAAAAGGGTGTTGCAAGTTTGCCTAAATTTAGATGTTGACCCAGTACACCACTACATGTAGTGTATAAGTTGTTTGCATAACACTTACGAAACACCGTTTCGTAAATATTACACCGCTCAGAGTGGTAAAATAGAAACATCGCGGGTCCAAACCAATCTCTCTCTATAAACTTAAAGTTGCAAATCAAAAATCTACAAAGAATGTGAGATACTCCTCGGTCCAGTGAGGAGTCAAAGCAAATAAAAATTTCGAATCTAAGGTCTTCAAGCAACATGAAACACCTAAACCTGATGTCATATGACCTCAACAATGTATTTAGTAGGGTGATACTCTGCTTGACTTATCTACCATAGTCTAAGAGTTCTACGGTTTTGTTCCTAGTTCCTCCTCATCTATTCCATAAACTATATCATAGACTACCCCTTTATGCCTCCTGATATATCTGGTTCCGCATAGTAGACATTCTCCCACTCGGGCTCGTTGGTAGCCCCTTCGTCATTCCTATCGGATTCTAAAGAAAGGATATGAAGTAATAAATTGAGTGCACTAGAGTACTCAACAAGTTATATTGTGGTTGTATGATGTGATGTCGTGGATCAGAAGATCCTAGACTTGTGCATGTTTTTTAAAACGGTTTCGAAAAGGTAAGTTTTAGATTATGAAAAACTATGTCCGTCAATCCTCACGGGTTGTTAGAACTTCATGGAGTTCCTTTTCGTCGCTATCGTAGTTATTTACCCAACAATGGGGAGTATCATGACACGTTCTATATACTCTCAAGAGGTTCGCTGCTTTACCCACAAACGTCTTAAGTCTTGCTGCACAAGCAAAACTGTGTCCCCATTCACACAATCCAAAATGGTGTGAGACCCGACTAAAAGACAAGCCAGCCACTGCCATTCTTTACGACCTCGCATGCCACCCACTGTAACGAGTTTCGGTTGAGAAACCTACGCTCAATTACCCTCCCTTCTATGATACTATATTTGTCAGTTCACAACACAAAAGGGGATGTTACAGGCTTCCACCATGCTAAGTTCCCCCAGGAAACCAGCCCAACTAGATCTGAGAAATGAGAAAGGAAAAAGGTATAGCTGACTTTCCCGCCTCACTCTAGGATCTGTGGTCAACATTATCTATACGAAGCTATGGTGACCGACTATATTTGTTGTTTTAATGCTAATAGTTTTGCCAGTACAATGGAACCGCCACCATAGGGTTTCACTCTCAACCATGGTTCCATTGCCCACCCAATAGAGTACGGGACTTTTGGTCGATGACCCTCAATTTATAATTTAGAAAATAGTTTTTATTTTGAATGCAGATGATGGTTTTGGAAAAAGTTTTATAAACTTTATCAATGAGCTGCAAGATGAACTTGCCTGGTGATTGTGAATTACCACAATTCACATGATCTAAGTAGCCTTGGGCCTTGGGCTTTGAAATATCATTACTGTCCTATAAGAATAATATTTAAGATCCAAATGATGCTCTAATGCATTATGATATCTTTTACTAATTTGGTGTGTTGTTTCCCTCCATTTCAGTGAGGTTTTTAAGATTCTAAGTTAATATATTTTTCACTGCTTGCCTATTGCAAAGTGTTGAATTCTATCTGATACAAGCTTTTACTTTTATCATTGACGGTGATAAAATAGTGAATATTCTTTCTTACTATGTTTACACTCAATGTTAAAAGATTTATTAAATAATATTATACGTTTATTGAATTTTATATTTCAAATTTAATTTGAATTTCACTTTAGAATTTTCATATATCTGCTTAATATTTTTTATGAATTTCACTTTGGACTTTTCATATTTGTTTTACAAAGTTCTTAATGTCTTTCAAAGATCACTCAAAGTTGGTTTTCAAATTCTTAATTGATTTAAATTTGAATTTTAAAACCATTTAAATTGGTAATTAAATACCCCAAACAATTCTACAGACAAAAGTATTTCTAATAATCAAACACAATTCATATTTATGTTATACTCATCTTTTATATTTATGTAGATATTTTTATTTTTTTCGCTTTGTATTGGGATCTTATTGATTTTTAGGGTTTTCTGGTATTTATGAAATTACTAAAATGCCCCTGACATGTGGGTCTTGCCCTGTTAGAGAATTTTAGACAAAACAGGTCGAACTGGTCCAGTCAGACGACCGAACAAGCCGGTCACCACTCTCTCTCCTCCTCACTCTCTCCCTCTCACGACCCGATAGCAACCGTGTTGCCTAGGCCGGCTCTGGCCTACCTCAGCCGTTTTTGATCACCTTCGCCGCCACGCTTGCACTCGAACCGACGCCTCCATCCGCTCTACCTTCTAACCCTAACATTTCCACCCCTCTCGCTCGGAATCGTCCGCGCACATGCCTACCCTAATATATGGTTTTGCCGTCGTGGTTGTCGTGGATGCACCGTCGAGATCTAAGAGCTTGGTGGCCTTCCTGGATACCTCTATGGCTTCTACGCGATGGTGATGAGGTACGGGTGTAGGTTGATCTGCCTTAGTGGCGCTCCCTGTATCACCCCTACTAGTGATGTTCATGGTGCCACCATGGATCGAGCTACAACTACCCGATGGTGCTCTAAAACTATGGAAAGGCCTCTCTCATGTCTTCTCTCTACTACTCTCTCACTCTCTTTGAAACTCGTTCTAAGCTAGATTCTAGGGTTTGTGACTATCGACCATGGCTAAGCCAGATTTTTGGGTTCTAAAGTGTTTTGCTACTCGTTATAGTGTCCTAACATATTATAAGGAACTACGATATCGTCTGATCTAGTCCTAGGCTTGGTTTGCTTCCAAATGTTCATTGTTAATTGTATTTCTTCAGTTATGTCAGTCCACACTTAGGAGTAGTTGTGTTTATGTGGTTCTAGGGTTCTTATACGGTGATCCAATGTCTTAGGTGGTTTGTAGTTAGTTCTAGAATGATTAGCAACTCCAGTTAGCTAGTACTTCTTCCAACTTGGTCACAAACACTAGTTGTTTATTCAGCTTTGATAGTTAATTATCCTCTACGTGCTATTGAAGCTTAAGATTCCATTATATGGCTTTATTTAGGTTCTTAATCACTCAAGTTTTATTCTCTAGCACTCAATACTATTCTTATCAAAAAGGTTCTTCTAACACTCAATTTAATTAGTGTGTAGCTTAGTAGTGATTGTAAGATGTTTTCTTTTGTGTGGATTGAGTGTTCTTGAACTCAATCTTAATTTATTGCTTAGCAGTATAATTATTGTGATCTTGAAAGGACACGGATGCCGCCTAGAGGGGGGTGAATAGGCGATTTAATTTTTTTACGAATATGGCTTAACAAATGCGGAATAAAACTAGCGTTCAATTTGTCAAGTACAAAACCTATATAAGTATGGTTCACCTATGTGCACCAACAACTTATGCTAGGCAAGAAAATAAACTATGTCATAGCAAGATATATAACTTCAAGCACGAAGGCTATCGCAAAGTAAAGTGCATAAGTAAATAGCTCGGATATAGGAATAACCGAGGTGGCGCCGGAGACGACGATGTATCCCGAAGTTCACACTCTTTCTAGTGCTACTCTCCGTTGGAGCAGTATGGAGGACAAAGCACTCCAAACGCCACGAAAGCCTCACCGTATTATCCTCGAGAATTCCCACCAAGAGGGATGTCCTCGATCCACTATGGAACCTTAAGGGTGGTCACCGAACCCGCACAAAGCTTGGAGCTATCTCCACAACTTAAGTGGAGGCTCCCAAAAAATCGCCACAAAGGCCTTGCCCTTGAAGAATCTCCAAAACTTAATTGGAGTCCTCAAGAACACCACAAAGACCACTAAGCCGTCTAGGGTCCAAAGACTCCAGAGGAGCAAGCTCCGGGAACAAGCTCCTGAAGGTAATATCTCGCGAACTTTCACCTCCACGTATCACCACAGAGAAGTCAAACCGATGCAACAAATGCAATGACAAGAATACCACAAAGATACTCAAATGCTTCTCTCTCAAATTCCAACAAAGCTACAAAAGCTATTAGAGGAATAGGAGAGGATAAACAAATAGAAGAACACAAAATTCTCCTAGATATAGATTTGCTCACAAAGAGATTTGATTTGGTCAAAATATGGATCTAGATCTCAAATAGATGCAAGAATAATTGGATGGGGATAAAGATCTCAAGCTCAAATATCAACAACAATGGTGTCGGAGCTTGAGAGAGAGGAAGAAGAAGCACCAGAGAGAGAATGCTTTAAAAAAGGGGCAGAAAATCTGCCCGTTGGGCTCGGCCAGGATGGATCGAGCGACCTCCGTGAGGCGTGGGGCGGCACCGGTACCACCGGCAAGGGCCGGCAGGTACCACCGGTACTGGTACCGGTCATTGAGTGCGGGTTACTGTGAGAAAGTGAGGGCATCGGTAGTGGCAGCGGTAGCGACATCGGTGGCACCGGTCTAGGCCTAGCGGTGGCACTAATTCAGCTAGAGCGGTACCAATAGTGCGCACATGGGAGCCCAACTCGATTTTCTTTTCTTTTTAAAAACTACATAAGGTGCAAATTAGAAAATCCATATCTAGAGTTTGGAACTCCGAATAGAGTGAAACCAATTTTGTTGGAAAGAGAGCGACAAAATCTACCCCCAACAATACGAGAAAATATGGAAACAAGTGGGGGATGATTTTCTATGAATTTTAGACGTTCAACCCCTCAATACGAGAAACCGAGAAAATCACCAAACTTGGAAACCCACAAGTGATACATGCCAAATCCGTTTTCGATGAACTAGAGTTTGTCATGGAAATATCCACAAGCACTAAAACACCACATGGATAAGATCCAAATAACAACCAAGAAAGATGATGCAATGATGCAACAGTTTGAGCTCACTCCGAACGTTACGATCGAGTTACTCACTCGAGAGCGCTCTTGATATTACATCCACTATCCTATAGACCGGACTCCCAACTAAACCATGAGACCGGTAAGAAAGAAACTCTATCAAGAGCAAACCTTACCCTTGCACATTCCACTTGATCTCGATGACACCGATCTTGACCGCAACAAGATGAAATGTCTTTCTTGACTGTGCTTGCCTGATGAAAGTCTTGCGGATTGCTCCCCCATAATCCACTATGGGAGAGCTTCTTCTTCGGTGCATCTTCACATATCCATGATCATCATATGAATGGCAAGCTTCAAGCATATGATCTCTTCGAGTTGGTTCATCTTGAACTTTCACCTCATTTCTTCTTGTTTAAAATATGGAAAAAAGTGGGGGATGATTTTCTATGAATTTTAGACGTTCAACCCCTCAATACGAGAAACCGAGAAAATCACCAAACTTGGAAACCCACAAGTGATACATGCCAAATCCGTTTTCGATGAACTAGAGCTTGTCATGGAAATATCCACAAGCACTAAAATACCACATGAATAAGATCCAAATAACAACCAAGAAAGATGATGCAAGGATGCAACGGTTTAAGCTCACTTCGAATGATACGATCGAGTTACTCACTCGAGAGCGCTCTTGATAGTACATCCACTATCCTATAGACCGGTGTCCCAACTAAACCATGAGACCGGTAAGAAAGAAACTCTATCAAGAGCAAACCTTACCCTTGCACATTGATGGGTTCGTTGCATAGAAAACAAAAACAAATTCTACCGCAAAGACGAATAAATCCAAGATCTAATCTATGGAAAAGCCAAGATCTAATCTACCAAGATCGAAACAACGAGATGTATATGAGACTAACCCTCGAAGATTCCAAAGCCTACGAGATTAGATCTCGTTGTTGATGTAGTCGATCATCCAGTGCTGCAATCTGGCAGCACTTCCGTACTCGGTCGTGCGTACGGTGTCGATGAAGCCCGTCCTCTCCCCGTTCCAGCGGGCAGCGGAGGTGTGGTAGATCCCCTCGGAATCCCAGCAGCACGACGGCGTGGTGGTGGTGGAGGAGAAAAGCTGCAGGGCTTCGCCAAGCCGGAACAGCTCTATGGACGAGAGAAGGGGGCGGCCATAACTTGGTCTGGAAGGGGTGGTGCGCCCCTGCCCCTTCCCCTCTTTATATAGGGGGAGGTCGGTTGGGGTGGCCCCCCAAGCCCATCTAGGGCTTGGCCGGCGGCCAAAAGGGGGAGGGGGAGTTTTCTTCCCCCCCAAGTTGATCCCCCTAGGGTTTGGGGAAACCCTAAGGGGTTGGCCGGCTGGGCCTTGGGGGCATGTGCCCCTGGCCCATTAGGCTAGGGAGCATCCCCTCGGCCCATGCTAGGCCTCCTAGGGTTGTGGGACCACTGGTGGGACCCCCAGAACCTTTTAGAACCTTCCCGGTCTTTCACCGGAAAAATCCCGAACTTTTTCGAAACCTAGAAACCAACTTCCCTTATATGAATCTTATTCTCCGAACTATTTCGGACCTCCTCGTGATGTCTTGGATCCCATCCGAGACTCCGAACAAACTTCGGTCTCCATATCATATTCCGAATCTACTTATGCGACATCGAACCTTAAGCGCGTCACCCTACGGTTCTGTTATCACCAGATTTTAACCAAATCAAGTGGGCCGTGATTGAGGTGGGCTTAGCAAATATACATAGAAATTATTGGAGAAGGCCGATGCGCTGCCATGGTGATTGAGGTGGGTTTTGGTGGTCAACACATTCGTGAACTATGCAGACATGGTCGAGACTCCTCTCCGACCAATAACCAATAGCGGGATCTGGAGATCCATAATGGCTCCCACACATTCAACGATAACTTAGTGATCGATTGAACCATTTACATACGATACCGATTCCCTTTGTCACGCGATACTTTACTTGTCCGAGGTTCGATCATCGGCATCTCCATACCTTGTTAAACCTTGTTACCGACAAGTATTCTTTACTCGTACCGTGGTATGTCATCTCTTGTGATCCAGTCACATGCTTGCAAGCTAATCAGACGACATTCCACCGAGAGGGCCCAGAGTATATCTATCCGTCATCGGGATGGACAAATCCAACTGTTGATCCATATGCCTCAACTCATACTTTCCGAATACTTAATTCCATCTTTATAACCACTCATTTACGCAATGACGTTTAATGTAATCAAAGTACCCTTCCGGTGTAAGTGATTTACATGATCTCATGGTCGAAGGACTAGGTAACTATGTATCGAAAGTTTATAGCAAGTTGAACTTAATGACTTGATCTCATGCTACGTTTATTTGGGTGTATGTCCATTATATCATTCACCCAATGACATAACCTTGTTATTAACAACATCCAATGTTCATGATCATGAAACCATGATCATCTATTAATCAATAAGCTAGTTATACAAGAGGCTTACTAGGGACTCTTTATTGTTTACATAACACACATGTATCAATGTTTCGGTTAATACAATTATAGCATGGGATGTAAACATTTATCATGAACACTAAGATATAACAATAACTAATTTATTATTGCCTCTTGGGCATATCTCCAACAGTCTCCCACTTGCACTAGAGTCAATAATCTAGTTTACATTTGTAAAGATATAACACCTTGGCCTTCTGGTGCTTATCATGTTTTGCTCACGGGAGAGGTTTTAGTCAACGGATCTGACACGCTCAGAAACGTATGTATTTTGCAATTCATTTTCGTCTCAACGCATCACTCATTTTCCAAATGTGTCGGCATTAATTATATATGCTTAGTCCTCTGGTGGAACCTTAACTCCGCGGTCTAAAATAAGTCACTAATATTGTCACGCATAATATAGCTTCAAAGTTCTGACACTATCGGAACTACACCAAGTTCTCAAAGAACTCCTCGACTTAGCATCCTTTGTCATTGTCAAAACAATGACATACTCTGCCTTTGTTTGTAGAATCCGTCACAATATGTAGAACTCATCTAAGTCTAGCATAGACTTCTTCTAGCTCATTGTGCTACCTTTTAAACAACACTTAGCCTAATTGAGATTGAAATTTTATTTTTATATGAGACCAAACTAATATCGGTGCAACACCTTACAGTGATTTGTTTGTCATTAAATCATACAAAACTATATATATATCCTTGATTCTTCCAAAGTACTCAAGAATATTCTTACTGTTGTCGAATGATCATTACATGAATCATTCTGGTAAATGCTCGTAACACTTTAGAGCACATGACATCTAATTTTGTACATATTATTCGTGATCTAAAATCACTCATGTGTTTTTACTCATTGAGTATCAAATACACTCAAGTCTTGTTAAACCTTCACATGGAAAAGAACACAATCTTAACATTTGAGTATTGAACTATTTCAATATTCATTCTATGTACTTTGATTTAAACTTACTATGTGATTCAATCTATCTTCATAGATCTTGACGCTAAATATGTTTTAGTCAATATCCTTTCATTAAAGTTAATTCTCAATGAAACCTTTTATTCACATCAAGTACATAATTACATCATTTATAATCAATGATATGTTATCCACATATAATATTATAACTATGTCTCAGCGCTCCCACTTAATTTCTTGCAAATGCAAGCATCTTCATCGTTTCTGATGAAATCAAAAACTCTTTGACTATTTGATCCGGTGAAGATTCCAACTCCGCGATACTTACTTCATCCAATTCAAGTTTGTATACCTGTCTAGTATTCCACGGACCAGCAAAACTCTAGGTTGTATCTAGTATACATCCTTAATACACACTTCTAGAAGGTATGTATTTCTGCCATCCTACTAACATATTTCATAAAAGAAATATGTAGTGGCTACTACAATAATCTACATAGACTATAAGCATTGCTACGGAAGATCTAATCTTATCGTAGTCAACTATTTGAACTTTGTCGTAAACAACTTTTCGACAAGTCGAGCTTCTTCAAGGATATTGCATCCAAGTCCATCAATTTTATAGATCTTTTTACTTTCAAAAAAATATTCACCTATCTTGGATTTCATGGCACTTTGCCATTTTAACGGAGTCAGGGCCCATCATAACTTCTTTGTATGTAGTTAGTTTATTATTGTTCAAAATCAATCCTTTGTCCACAAATCATTTATTTGATCACAAATTAAACCATACCTACAAGGTTCAATGGGTACTTCGATCTCCATGACTATAACTCTTTTGTAGACATGGGAGCTATGATCGTTGTGGCCGCTTCCAAAACCATTTTCGATGCTGCGCTACTCTGATCATCATTCTCATAAACCTTATCAAGTTCCATTGTCCTCCCACTCAAATACTTCGCTAGAAACAATTTCTTGGAAACAAGTAAGAAACATAGACAAACACTTTTGTCTTTGTCTCCATAGTGGAAAGAATTCTCAATTAATTCTCTGGGATAACCAACAAAGACATTCATCCGATTTTGGTTGTAAACTTATTTACTTATGCTATGCATACCAAAATTTAAGAAAAGACTATTAGGGTTTATACCCATGCCATAACTCGTATGGTGCCATTTCAATGGATTATGATGACGCTATATTTAGTGTAAAAACGGTAGTATCTAAAACATAATCCACAAAAATATAGTGGCATCAATTTATTTTATCTCATCATTAATCCAACAGATTTGGATACGTCTCTCGGACACTCCATCATCTCTATGATACTCCAAGAAACGTGAGTTGTAGAACAATTTCATAACTCTCTTAGATGTTCGCTAAAACTCGTAATTCAAATATTTCCACCATGATCCAATCATAGATATTTGACTTTTCTATGACGATGATTTCCACATTATTTGAATCCATTCAAATGTTTCAAACTTCTTCCTTATCGAATAAATATATCCACATATATATACAATTCATTGTTGGAAATTTTCATGAAGTAGAAGAATCTCCCGCACACAACTATGCCCAGTGAACCACATACATCATCATGTATGTTTCCACTAAGTTAGTTGCCCGTTCAACTCTTGGCCTATAAACGGTATTTCAGTCATTCTCTTTGGAAGAGAGTTGCAACCGCCAGACGATTCAAAAATCAAATGACTCCAAAATTCCATTTGCATGGAGTTCCTTCATGCGTTCCTTTCTAATATGACCTAAATGGAGGTTCCACAAATAAGTGGAATTCACATCATTTGCCATATGGCATTTTAGCGTCAGTGTTATGCATGTGTGTTTCACCATAAAGACTTATAATAACTTATCCATCTTACATGGAATACTGTCAAAATTTGAACAACTCATTATTTTCATTTGACCAGAACAAAACAACAATTATAAAGTTCTTTATTATAAATCTGAAGGGCTAGGTAGAATGCCAACGATGAACACAATAACACTTTATTTTATTTCAGACGTGCATTCCTACCATATTCCTTGTCATCACTTAGGCCATTGTATTCTTGTATTGCGTTGTTTTGTATGACACCTCATACCAACCAATATGGTATAAATACCCAAGAATTTCATTGTGTGACAAAACAAGGAATACATTCATAACATGTATATCATCTATATACACCTGAGCTAGACTTTCTAGTCTTTTCTTTCTTTCTGCCAAAAAATCTTTTGTAGTTTCTCTTTTAGCTTTCCTCATTCTCAAAAAACACTTCACCTTCAATAACTTCTAGGTCCATTGGTCAATTACCAATAACCTTGAGTTTCTTACTTTGAAGTTGATCATCACATGACAAGTGTTCTAGATTTCACTATTAGTAACTTTTAATGTGATGAACAATTTCACTCATAATTTTATCCATCAAATAATGACAACTTTCCGAGACCATGTATGTACATGCTAGGCACGTAAAGTTTAACCTTAGTATTCGCATGTGCAGATCTGGCTTGCACCCGTTGTATGCACAGGTAGAATCTATAACACCCGATCATCACGTGATGCTTCGAAATGACGAGTCTTAGCAACGGTGCATACTAAGGACGATCACTTCATGGATATGTGAATATCGTTAGGGCATCTCCAGCGGCGCGACGCATTTTAATGTCCGCGAGCGTCCGTTTGCGTCGCGCTGCGGACGCAAAAATGACCATTTTTGTACGCGCGTCCGTTTGCATCTGGGGTCTGCTCCAGCGGGGCGACGCATTTAATTTTTTTCCTTTTTTCCCTCTTCTCCATTTAAACATAGTTTCAAATATAACATTTTGAAACATGATTTTACACAAACTAACACATAGTTTGGAACATGGTTTACACAAACTAACACATAGTTTGTGTAACACCCCAACTTTTGCAACCTTGATTAATTGTCCTTATTGCAAAAATTAGGGGGAAATTTTTTTTTTCTAAAAGACTAATTAGATGAATTGCCTTGATCTGTTTGTTGTGATGAATTGCCTTGATCTGTTGGTAGATGTATTGTCTTGATTGCTTGTTGAGTTTTGTCTTGAGCCACCTCAAAGAACAACACCTCTAGTGGTTAAACCAGCAACTCACCAAATAAAACACATGTGTGGCTTAGGAAGAATTGTTTTCCTTCTTACTAAATCAAGCTCTTCTTCTGATGATAACATGAGTGTGCCATCATGATCTTCCTCTTTGTGGTACAAGATAGCTCAATCATACTTAATTCAAAACTTGGGATCATCTACCCCTAGCTACATCCCTCTCTTATACCCACTGATACGTCTCCAACGTATCTATAATTTCCGATGTTCCATGCTTGTTTTATGACAATACCAACATGTTTTGTTCACACTTTATATCATTTTCATGCATTTTCCGGAACTAACCTATTAACAAGACGCCACAGTGCCAGTTCCTGTTTTCTGCTGTTTTTGGTTCCAGAAAGGCTGTTCGGGCAATATTCTCGGAATTGGACGAAATCAACGCCAAACCTCCTATTTTTCCTAAGCGTCCGTAACACCGAAGAAGAGTCGGAGAGGGGCCGGGGGCCACCACACCACATGGCGGCGCGGGCCAGGCCTAGGCCACGCCGGCCTAGGGTGTGGCGCCCTGTGTGCCCCCTGCGCCGCCTCTTCGCCTATAAAAGCCCTTTTCGACCTAAAAACGCAGCACCAATTGACGAAACTCCGTAAAGACTCCAGGGCGCCGCCGCCATCGCGAAACTCCACCCGGGGACAGAACTCTCTGTTCCGGCACCCTGCCGGACGGGGAATTGCCCCCGGAGCCATCTCCACCGCCGTCTTCACCGCCATCTTCACCGCCATCGCTGCTTCCATGATGAGGAGGGAGTAATTCACCCCCGAGGCTGAGGGCTCCGCTGTAGCTATGTGGTTCATCTCTCTCCCATGTACCTCAATACAATAATCTCATGAGCTGCTTTACATGATTGAGATTCATATGAGTTTGTATCACTACTATCTATGTGCTACTCTAGCAATGTTATTAAAGTAGTTTTATTCCTCCTGCACGTGTGTAAAGGTGACAGTGTGTGCACCGTGTTAGTACTTGGTTTATGCTATGATCATGATCTCTTGTAGATTGCGAAGTTAACTATTGCTATGATGATATTGA
This sequence comes from Lolium perenne, assembly GCF_019359855.2. Taxonomy (NCBI): domain Eukaryota; kingdom Viridiplantae; phylum Streptophyta; class Magnoliopsida; order Poales; family Poaceae; genus Lolium; species Lolium perenne. Next base: position 80,606,942 of record NC_067244.2, on the reverse strand, counting down.
TGTGATCTATTCCTCCTACATATGCATGAAGGTGACAGTGTGCATGCTATGCTAGTACTTGGTTTAGTCTGTTGATCTATCTTACACTAAAGGTTACTAAAATATGAGCATTATTGTGGAGCTTGTTAACTCCGGCATTGAGGGTTCGTGTAATCCTACGCAATGTGTTCATCATCCAACAAAAGTGTAGAGTATGCATTTATCTATTCTGTTATGTGATCAATGTTGAGAGTGTCCACTAGTGAAAGTGTAATCCCTAGGCCTTGTTCCTAAATACTGCTATCGCTGCTTGTTTTCGTTTTTTCATCACAAGCATTACTCGTCGCAATACTACCACCATCAACTATACACCCGCAAGCTATTTTCTGGAACCGTTGCTACTGCTCATATATATTCATACCACATGTGTTTCACTATCTCTTCGCCGAACTAGTGCACCTATTAGGTGTGTTGGGGACACAAGAGACTTCTTGCTTTGTGGTTGCAGGGTTGCTTGAGAGGGATATCTTTGACCTCTTCCTCCCTGAGTTCGATAAACCTTGGGTGATCCACTTAAGGGAAAACTTGCTGCTGTTCTACAAACCTCTGCTCTTGGAGGCCCAACACTGTCTACAGGAAAGGAGGGGGAAAGTAGACATCAAGCACTTTTCTGGCGCCGTTGCCGGGGAGGAAAGGTAAAAGGTACTCACACTCCGGATCTCGGCTACTAAGCTATTTTCCGCCATTGTAAGTACTCGAAGCTATTTCCTTTAGATCCTGCAATTGCAACTTTTTGTTTCTTGTTTACACTAGTTAGGCATAATGGAAAACAACAAAAAAATTGGTGAGCTTTTTAATCTTTTTCCTGATTTAGAATTGTTTGATGCGAAAATTAAAAAACCTATGGAACCTTATTTGCATGTTAGTAGCGATGTTATTAGTATGAATGCAATTACTGCTAATGCTATGGAGAAGTCTAAGCTTGGGGAAGCTAGTTTTTGTGATCTTTTTAGCTTCCCATCTTTAGGGGAGAAAATTTGTTCTGATAATGCTTTATCTCCCATATGCGATAACTCTAATAATGCTTCTGATATTTTAAATCCACCTGCTGAAAGTATTCCGTATAAAATACCCATGAAAATTATTGAACGTGTTATGGACAACCACTACAAAGGGGATGGAACTGTCCATCCTAGAGATCATTTACTGTTTTTGCACGAATTATGTGGGTTATTCAAGTGTGCAGGTATCTCTATGGATGAAGTGAGGAAGAAGCTATTCTCTGTTTACTGTCCTGCAAAGCAGCGCATTGGTATAAATTGTTGGAGAATAGGCATTCTCTTGGTTGGGAGGAAATTGCATCTCTCTTTTATTCTAAATTTTATCCTCCGCATGAAGTGCATATAGATAGGAATTATATTTATAACTTTTATCCTCGTGATGGAGAGAGTATTTCTCAAGCGTGGGGGAGATTGAAATCACTAATGCTCAAATGTCCCATTCATGAGCTCCCCCGTAATGTTATTGTTAACAATTTTTATGCGAGGCTTTCAGGACAACACAAGGACTATCTGGACGCGTGTTCGGAGGGATCTTTCACAAGCAAGGAGGTTGAAGCTAGGTGGGACCTCCTTGATCGGATTGAGGACAATGCTGAAGGATGGGAGAACAATGAAGGTAAAGAGTCAGGTATAAATTATGATTATGAATGCATTGAAGCTTTTATGGATACCGATAAATTTCGAAATATGAGTGCTACTTATGGTCTTGACTCTCAAGTTGCTGCAAATCTTTATAAAGCCTTTGCTTCTCATTTTGAATTGCCTAAAAATAATTTTGATAAGTATCATGAACCTTTTAAAGAGGCTTGCATGAAGAATGAAATTGTTGTTAATTATTGCAATAAGCATGCTCAAACTCCTAAGAATGCTATTTCCTATAAGCATGTTAAATTTTGTGGAATACATAGACCTTGTGGAATTAATCAAATCAAAGATGAATATTGTATCCATCATGCTAATGAAAAAACTAGAAAGTGGTTTAGGGCTCTAGATGATCTTGGTAAAAAAGTTTGTGCCCTCTATCCTTTTATTTGTGAAGCTTGCCATGAAGTGGGTCATTTTAATTTTCAATGCTCCTCCAATGATAATTTGAACCCAATGAGTGCTGCAAATTTGTATTGTGATGATGAAATTACTCCTAATCAGCATGATGAACTTACTTTATTTTTGGGGTGTGAAGAACTGTCGAGAAAAATCTATTTGTTACATATGAGTGATCTTGATATTGATGATGTCCTGCATGGGTGTTTTTCTTATTGCATTGATAATAGCCATACAAATACTTACATACAAAATATTTTAGAAGATGACACCTTGCCAAAATATGATAGGACCGCTGTGTGTTTTCAACTAATTAACGAAAAGGAGGGATCCTCCCAAGTTTCTTCTATTGTTTCTGAAAGTAAATCAGGTTATGCGGACAAGCCACCCACCAAGCCTCTTCTTCCTGAAGAAGGGAACGAGGAGAAGGAAGAGAAAAAGAAGAAGAAGGGAATGAAGAAGAAGAAGAAGAAGAAGGGGAATAAAAAGAAAGAGGTAACATCATATCCCCGCGTATATGAGATAACAATAGGTAACCGTAAGTATGTTGCTCCTAATGATTATTGTGATAATGAATCTGAATATGATGATCTTCCTATGCCCTTTACATACATTAGCAATCATGATTTGAATGAGCACACTACTTTTGATATTGCAAACCTCTGGGAAACTAATTCTGAAAATGATGATGATAATAATTGCCATAGTGTCAGTACTATCCATGTTTCCTCCCATAATGATATAGAAAGCTCTAAGCTTGGGGAAGAGGTGTTTGCAAATCCTTTAGCTACTGGTCATTATGTTCTTGATACATCTCCTTCTAATAACAATAATGGTGTGGACACAGATAAACCGATTGTGAAGGATAACTATTCTATTTCTTATGATGACACTATGCCTCCGATCTCTAATGATTATTATAAAGAATGCTATGATATAGGTTCTAACTATCCTTATGAAACTTGTCATAGTCATGATTGGATTACCAAAAACAATCCCCTTAATAGGCAACTTGTTTACCATGTTCAAATTCTTGATAATAATCTTGCTCCAATTACTATTAATGAGAATAACTCTTCTTATGCCAAATTTAATGATACTTCTATGCATATGAACCATGATAAGAATGTTTTAAGTGATGGGTATATTGTGGATTTCATCAATGATGCTACTGAAAGTTATTATGAGAGAGGGAAATATGGTTATATGCATCTTAATAATATTAAGTTTCCCCTCTTTATGTTGAGAATCTTGAAGTTACTCGTGTTTTATCCTCTTATGCTTGTCACTTTGTTCTTCATGAATTCATTTGTGTACAAGATTCCTCTTCATAGGAAGCATGTTAGACTTAAATTTGTTTTGAATTTGCCTCTTGAAGCTCTCTTTTGCTTCAAATACTATTTCCCGCGAATGGATTATTAAAACTGCTGAGCCCATCTTAATGGCTATAAAGAAAGAACTTCTTGGGAGATAACCCATGTGTTATTTTGCTACAGTACTTTGTTTTATATTTGTGTCTTGGAAGTTGTTTACTACTGTAGCAACCTCTCCTTATCTTAGTTTTGTGTTTTGTTGTGCCAAGTTAAGCCGTTGATAGAAAAGTAAGTGCTAGATTTGGATTACTGCGCAGTTCCAGATTTCTTTGCTGTCACGAATCTGGGTCCACCTCCCTGTAGGTAGCTCAGAAAATTAAGCCAATTTACGTGCATGATCCTCAGATATGTACGCAACTTTCATTCAATTTGAGCATTTTCATTTGAGCAAGTCTGGTGCCATTTTAAAATTCGTCAATACGAACTGTTCTGTTTTGACAGATTCTGCCTTTTATTTCGCATTGCCTCTTTTGCTATGTTGGATGAATTTCTTTGATCCACTAATGTCCAGTAGCATTATGCAATGTCCAGAAGTGTTAAGAATGATTGTGTCACCTCTGAATATGTTAATTTTTATTGTGCACTAACCCTCTAATGAGTTGTTTCGAGTTTGGTGTGGAGGAAGTTTTCAAGGGTCAAGAAAGGAGGATGATATACTATGATCAAGAAGAGTGAAAGCTCTAAGCTTGGGGATGCCCCGGTGGTTCATCCCTGCATATTTCAAGAAGACTCAAGCGTCTAAGCTTGGGGATGCCCAAGGCATCCCCTTCTTCATCGACGAATTATCAGGTTCCTTCTCTTGAAACTATATTTTTATTCGGTCACATCTTATGCACTTTACTTGGAGCGTCTGTATGTTTCTTGTTTTTGTTTTTGTTTGAATAAATGCTTGTGTGGGGGAGAGACACGCTCCGCTGGTTCGTATGAACACATGTGTTCTTAGCTCATAATATTCATGGCGAAGGTTGAAACTTCTTCGTTAATTATTATATGGTTGGAATTGGAAAATGCTACATGTAGTAATTGGTATGATGTCTTGAATAACTTGATACTTGGCAATTGTTGTGCTCTTGTTTAAGCTCTTGCATCATATACTTTGCACCCATTAGTGAAGAAATACATAGAGCTTGTTAAAATTTGGTTTGCATGAGTGGTTTCTCTAGAGTCTAGATATTTTCTAGTAAGATGTTTGAACAACAAGGAAGACGATGTATAGTTTTATAATGCTTGTAATATGTCTTCTATGTGAGTTTTGCTGTACTAGTTCATGCTTGTGTTTGCTTCAAACAACCTTGCTAGCCTAAACCTTGTATCGAGAGGGAATACTTCTCATGCATCCAAATCCTTGAGCCAAACAACACTATGCCATTTGTGTCCACCATACCTACCTACTACATGGTATTTTCCGCCATTCCAAAGTAAATTGCTTGAGTGCTACCTTTAAAATTCCATCATTCACCTTTGCAATATATAGCTCATGGGACAAATAGCTTAAAAACTATTGTGGTATTGAATATGTAATTATGCACTTTATCTCTTATTAAGTTGCTTGTTGTGCGATAACCATGTTCACCGGGGACGCCATCAACTATTCATTGTTGAATTTCATGTGAGTTGCTATGCATGTCCGTCTTGTCTCAAGTAAGAGAGATCTACCACCCTATGGTTAAGCATGCATATTGTTAGAGAAGAACATTGGGCCGCTAACTAAAGCCATGATCCATGGTGGAAGTTTCAGCTTTGGACATATATCCTCAATCTCATATGAGAAAATTATTAATTGTTGTTACATGCTTATGCATAAAAGAGGAGTCCATTATCTGTTGTCTATGTTGTCCCGGTATGGATGTCTAAGTTGAGAATAATCAATAGCGAGAAATCCAATGCGAGCTTTCTCCTTAGACCTTTGTACAAAGTGCATAGAGGTACCCCTTTGTGACACTTGGTTAAAACATGTGCATTGTGATGATCCGGTAGTCCAAGCTAATTAGGACAAGGTGCGGGCACTATTAGTATACTATGCATGAGGCTTGCAACTTGTAAGATATAATTTACATGATACATATGCTTTATTACTACCGTTGACAAAATTGTTTCATGTTTTCAAAATAAAAGCTCTAGCACAAATATAGCAATCGATGCTTTCCTCTTTGAAGGACCATTCTTTTACTTTTATTGTTGAGTCAGTTCACCTATCTTTCTCCACCTTAAGAAGCAAACATTTGTGTGAAGCGTGCATTGATTCTTATATACTTGCTTATTGCATTTGTTATATTGCTTTGCATTGACAACTATCCATGAGATATACATGTTACAAGTTGAAAGCAACCGCTGAAACTTAATCTTCCATTGTGTTGCTTCAATGTCTCTACTATGAATTTATTGCTTTATGAGTAACTCTTATGCAAGACTTATTGATGCTTGTCTCGAAAGTACTATTCATGAAAAGTCTTTGCTATATGATTCACTTGTTTACTCATTGCATTTACATTGTTTCGAATCGCTGCATTCATCTCATATGCTTTACAATGGTATGATTAAGATTATGTTGGTAGCATGTCACCTCAGAAATTATCTTTTATCATTTACCTACTCGAGGACGAGTAGGAACTAAGCTTGGGGATGCTGATACGTCTCCAACGTATCTATAATTTCCGATGTTCCATGCTTGTTTTATGACAATACCAACATGTTTTGTTCACACTTTATATCATTTTCATGCATTTTCCTAACTAACCTATTAACAAGACGCCACAAAGCAGTTCTGTTTTCTGCTGTTTTTGGTTCCGTAAAGGCTGTTCGGGCAATATTCTCGGAATTGGACGAAATCAACGCCAAACCTCCTATTTTTCCTAAGCGTCCGTAACACCGAAGAAGAGTCGGAGAGGGGCCAGGGGGCCACCACACCACATGGCGGCGCGGGCCGGGCCTAGGCCGCGCCGGCCTAGGGTGTGGCGCCCTGTGTGCCCCCTGCGCCGCCTCTTCGCCTATAAAAGGCCTTTCGACCTAAAAACGCAGTACCAATTGACGAAACTCCAGAAAGACTCCAGGGGCGCCGCCGCCATCGCGAAACTCCAATTCGGGGGACAGAACTCTCTGTTCCGGCACCCTGCCGGACGGGGAATTGCCCCCGGAGCCATCTCCACCGCCGTCTTCACCGCCATCTTCACCGCCATCGCTGCTTCCATGATGAGGAGGGAGTAATTCACCCCCGAGGCTGAGGGCTCCGCTGTAGCTATGTGGTTCATCTCTCTCCCATGTACCTCAATACAATAATCTCATGAGCTGCTTTACATGATTGAGATTCATATGAGTTTGTATCACTACTATCTATGTGCTACTCTAGCAATGTTATTAAAGTAGTTTTATTCCTCCTGCACGTGTGTAAAGGTGACAGTGTGTGCACCGTGTTAGTACTTGGTTTATGCTATGATCATGATCTCTTGTAGATTGCGAAGTTAACTATTGCTATGATGATATTGATGTGATCTATTCCTCCTACATATGCATGAAGGTGACAGTGTGCATGCTATGCTAGTACTTGGTTTAGTCTGTTGATCTATCTTACACTAAAGGTTACTAAAATATGAGCATTATTGTGGAGCTTGTTAACTCCGGCATTGAGGGTTCGTGTAATCCTACGCAATGTGTTCATCATCCAACAAAAGTGTAGAGTATGCATTTATCTATTCTGTTATGTGATCAATGTTGAGAGTGTCCACTAGTGAAAGTGTAATCCCTAGGCCTTGTTCCTAAATACTGCTATCGCTGCTTGTTTACTGTTTTACTGTGTTACTACTGCTGCAATACTACCACCATCAACTATACACCCGCAAGCTATTTTCTGGAACCGTTGCTACTGCTCATATATATTCATACCACCTGTGTTTCACTATCTCTTCGCCGAACTAGTGCACCTATTAGGTGTGTTGGGGACACAAGAGACTTCTTGCTTTGTGGTTGCAGGGTTGCTTGAGAGGGATATCTTTGACCTCTTCCTCCCTGAGTTCGATAAACCTTGGGTGATCCACTTAAGGGAAAACTTGCTGCTGTTCTACAAACCTCTGCTCTTGGAGGCCCAACACTGTCTACAGGAAAGGAGGGGGAAAGTAGACATCACCCACTCATTCTTGTTGGTTTTGAGGCCATGTCGACCATCTGTGTGACAGGCTTAAAATGTCCAGACTTTGGCAATTGATCTCTAAGCACCCACAACTGTTATTGTTGACTTCAATTCATGGATCTCATCTATGCAACACCCTCTTCAACCTCCACATCTTGCATGTCTCAGTCTATCCTTGCAGCTCATATATTCAACTTGATCTTGTACCCTATTCAATGATTCAACACTAGATCACTTCCTTCAATTTTACCTCTTGTTTTTATTCAAGTTTAATCTTCACAAAACCAAGAGTGGGAATGGTGGGTACATTTTGTAGCCATCATCTACCCTTGAGAACACTTCTCCCTAAATTAGTTTTCTCTCTCAAAAATCCTATTGTTTTTCCTTCTGTAGTTTTGATCACAAAACTACTTCTAATTCTACAAAATATTTTCAAGATATTTCTTCAAGGAAAACAAAGAACTGAAATGGGTTTTGTTTTTCATCCTAGTTCTACCAAGCACTGATTTCTAAAACATTACTCTCTATTTTGCTTTGTTTTTAACAAAAGGCTTGTTTATGGTACCTATACCATTTCTTGTTTACTTTAAATTTGAGAAAAACTCTACTTTACTTGAGAAAGTAAGTAGAATATTGTGAACTCCTATGTTCCAACTAGTTTTCTCTCAACATCTTCAAAATTCCATTTCACTTGAGTTCATTCCCAATTGTCCTTAGACAATTGAGGTGTTTCAAATACTTTTCAATTGAGTTCTATTTCAAATGACAACTCTTGCACATCTTGTGTATCTCTCTGATCTACCACATTGAATCCCCTCCATTCTCCAATTCTTGATCAAATGGATGACCATTTGATACTTTCCAATCAATCCCAATTGACCTCTTATTTGAAGAGCAACTTATATTTCATCATACATACCTCACTCCTCCATTTCTTTCCATCATCACCTTGACCTCATGAATTGATGATTTATGTCAATATATTCATCCTTGTGAGTATATGGTTACATCACTCCCCATCTCTCTTAGCCTTGCTCTACCATTATCTAAACCATCATCACCACCATCATCTCTTGGCCAAATTGACAATTTGATTAAAGTACTTTATTTCTCAACATGGGCACCAATGTTTATTGTCACCTCTTTCCCAAATTTGAATACATCCCCAAGCCACTTTTGGCTAATCATCCCCTACACTCAACTTTGGCCGACATGCATGAAATGGTATTGCACTTTGCTTGTCCTCTTGTAATATCAAGAAGTAGCCGGCCATGCCAAGCTCTTGGCATGCATGAGCTGAAATTTCTTCATCTCCACTTTCTTCTCTTACAAGCCTTGCCTCCCACCTAACCCAATCACTAAATGAGCAGCCTCCCAACCAGCCCAATCAATGAGGAGGCAGCCAACCATCCTCCCTCTATAAAAGGAGCTTGGCTGGCCACCCCCTCCTCCTTTGCTTCTCATTTTTGACTCTCCACTCCTTCCACCACTTACTCACACTCCTCTCCTACCTCTCCCCCACGAAATCCTGCTCCACCTAGCTACCATGGCCGGCCATGGCCATGGGAAGCCTCCAAGATGAAGCTCTCCCCCTCCCTCAAGCTCCTCCTCCCCATGAGAGCATTCCTCTCACTCTCTTCTCCCCCCCAACCCTAGCTGGTTTCCTCTCCTCCTTTTCTTCCTCCATTGCTAAGATTGGATCTTGATGCAGGTGCATGTTGGTCCAAGCATGGAGAAGGTTGAGCAATCCTCAGATCTGAAGTTCTTGAGCAAAGTTCGTCCAAATCCCTGCAGTAATTTATGTATCTTGCTGTTTCAGATTCTGGTACGAATTTGTAAAATCCGCCAAATCTTGTGTGCAGATCCAAATCAAGTGATTCAAAGTTCCTCAGATAGGTATTGAAAAGATATACAACTTGGCGTTGGTCTCATCCTCAAATTCGTTACGGATTTTGCATGGTAAATAAAGTTCTGCAAACATGCAGAATCACTGTTTGTTAGATTTCTTCCGTTTTACAAAACATTTTTGAGTAAACTCAACTGTGGGTGAAAGCCCTCTCCAGTACCTTCATTTTGGCGTTGGTTTCACTTCAAATGACCTCCTGAAATTGAAATGGTTCACAGATCAAGATCTGGTCAGATCTGACTTTGTCGAATTAAACCATGAGCTTGGGAACGAATTTTTGAATGAAACCAATTGGGTAAGAACCACCTATTCAATACCTTTCAGATGCAGCTGACCTCATATTTTTATGATTTGCGTATGATTTTTGATGAATTAAACTTGTTCTGTGTGTTCTGCAGATATGGCTGTTAGCTTTTAAATCATCAAAAATCCATTTTTGAACCTAATTGTGTGATTCCAATTCTGTAGGATTACTGAATGTTTTCTTAATCATCTCAAACAAGATTCAAACCTTTATCTGTCATGCAACTCCATAGTTAAAGCAAATGGTGAAAATATGCAGTAAACTTGTAAATCCAATTGTGAGAGTTTCAGAAACAATTTGAACCCAAATCCAATTGTGTGTGAATCTTTGTTTAAATATATTTCGAATGCCAGTGGCCTCATATTTTTAGGATTTTTCTACGATTTATGGCTTACAGATCTTGTTTTCTGTATAGTCAGATTCAAAGAAATTCCTAAAATTGTAGGTTTAATATTTTTGGGTGATTCCAATTGGGTTAGTCTTGCATTAGTACTGGCTATATATGAAAAATATTATTAGTCTCTGTTAATACATATTTATTGCTGTTAGTAATGTTTATGTGTGACATGCATTGTTGAAGTAAAACTTTTCGGTTTATTTAAAACCCTTGACCAACTCTTTTTAGTAGAGATGGGCAACCTTTGTTTTATGCTTGCAAAACAAAAACCTCTGCAATTTAACTTTAGCTCTTTTGTTTTGCTTAAGTCTTCAAATGGTGGGGCATATTATTTGCTCCTATTCTTGTGTAGTGTTATGTAAGCTTCTTAAAATAGGGAGAATGATTGCCTGCTTTTCCAAAAATGTTTCAAATTATAATGTGAATGTTTTTGTTGCCAAACTAATGCACTTGTCATCTTTATGATGTTATCTACCAGGGGATATTTGGTTTATACCATGGTGATAACCGAGAGAGGCAATTGCTAAGTTGTGATGCACTCATACCTTTACTAGGTAATTAAATAGGGTTTTCTAAATTAAAACGCTTAAAAATTGTTTTGTGGTGTCTATAGGTCTTTAGTATGTTATACCTTGGCTGCATGGTTAGTTGTTGATTGTTGAATGTTGTCTTGTTGATGCAATGTGATTGATCGTGTTCCTTTTATATTTTCCGGCGATAGATGCGAACAATTCAGGAGAAGAAGAAGAAGTGGAATCGGATGAGAAGATTATTTATATTGTTGGAATTCTTATATTGATGGAGTTGAAGAAGTACAGGGACAAATAAGCCAAGGCAAGCCATCTTTTGACCTCTGATTCGGTGTCTAGTTGGATGTCATTTGTTGATGTCCAAAGCACCTTGGTTCTATGTGTGTTGTTCTCCTTATTATTGTCATATATGTATGGTTGCTAGTGGAGTACTCCCTAGTGGTGATACTCCACTATTGTCTTTGTGATTATGGGATGCATGGTATCATGGCCGTGCTATTCCTCTTGGTTATCTTGTATGCTCGACTTGAGCATGTTCCATCTCAAGATAATGACTTACACTACACCCACCACTTTTGTAGTATAGAGGTATCAATGTCATGATCTTGGTGTATTCTCAACTTGAGAGGAGTATGCCGTGTACCCATTGGAGAGTATGTTGGATAGTGATAATCCACTATCTAAGTTGTATATTTAGCACCACAAATCTGAAAGTATAATCCTCCTTGTGTGGTCATAGTACATGCTTACCTTAAGCAAGTATGATCCACTCCATTACTCCTTTTCACACCATCTATGGCGTGATGACTCTCATCTCGGCCGTAGTGCAATAGTAGTTCAACTCATGAAACCTTAGGTTGGGAACCCCTCAAGGCTTACCTTGTTGTAAATGTTTTATGAAAACCTTGGGTGAGTTGGACTTACCCAAGTGTGTGTTTATGAAAGGAAAGGATCTTGGCAAAGATGGTTGGAAAGAAAATCTTGTTTTCGAAAACTTTGGCGTCTAAGTATTCACCCGTGACAATTAACCCGCGCAACCACATTACCCTGGAGTGGGACGGGGCTTAGCTCGTAGTTTGTTCTTCTTAACATGGGACACCGCACAACTATATAAGGGTAAGGTTACCCCTGAATCCGGATTGTCGTTGGTGGAGACAATAGTATAACGGGAGGCCTTCGGGGCTGACCCGTCCAGAAGACACTATGGGTCTCCTGGCTTGGCGGTGGAGCCATGCTCAAAGTGAGGTGAGCTGCCACGGTGCCGGGGAGGTACATACTCCATAGGGTAGGATCCCGTGCTAAGACGAATAGGCGAAAGGCTATGTCCGAGTTTTTGTCATGGCATAGTTGATATGCGGGGATGATGCCCACATGATGAACTCGCGGATCTTGTGAGGAAAGTGTGCAAACTCTGCAGAGTCAAATCTATTCGAATAGCCGTGTCCGCGGTCATGGACGGTTGGAATGGCTGTTGCTTAGCCTGATGAGTTTTGTTTTACAAAATTGTTTGACAAAGGAAAGGAAAGAACTTGTTTTGAAGTACCGGAAGGGTACGGGAAAGGATGTGTCGACCATATGGAGATGGTCGGGAAGGATAAATAAAATTGGGTTACCCCATCCTAGTGTTTTATGTTGTGGAACTCGTTTGAAGTATCTTCTTCAACAAAGATATAGAGATGTCATATGATCTTCTTAGTGTCCCCTTCAACTGTGATGTTGGGATGCTACATCCACAAGAGAAACTATTAATCTTTCATATGCTATATCCACAAGAGAAACTACTTCTCTTCTTCATGCTATTTTCACTGGAGAAATTAGCTCTTCCCTCTTGTCATCTTAGATTAGCATTTGTTATCTTGCACTCTTGCAAAGTACCTTCTTGATGGTTTGCGAGTACAATTCCAAATGTACTCACGGCTTTGTCCCTGGCTATTTACTTGGCCAGACTTGGAGGAACACGATGGATGAAGAAGGAGTTGATGACGTCTATGCGAGCTAGGAACGTCTTCCCGCCGCCTGTTTGTAGGGTTATGGCAGATGACTTGGGTACTGCGCTGCTGAAGTGATGATGCTACTCTGATGTTTAGTTAGGCCCTTCGAGGCTATTATGTAAGTATCGGTCATGTGACCATGTTGTAATTTTCTTATTCCGCTTTGTAATGGATGGTGTAATTTGATATCAGTTCGGTTATGTGTTCACGACACACTGATCATGGGATCGTGAACTGTATACATAACAGGGAATTTCGGACAGCTAGTCCGGGGTCCCCACAGAGCTGGTATCAGAGCCATGCTGACTGTAGGAGACCTTAGTTAGCATGGACGTTAGTTAGGAAACAAGTACTTGGAAAAAAAAACTATTTACAAAACTTAGCTTCTACTCCTCTTATTTCCTCAAAACTTCTAAACTTTTATCTCTCTGCTTTATAAAAAAGGTTTGAAAATTCTTGCTCTATTGTCTCATCCACTTCAAACCTACATGTTGGACGATGTCCCCGACTCAGACCCGGAGACTCGAAGTCAAAGATGGATCAACCTTTTATGAAGTCTCACGTATCTCCAACGACAACTATTCAAGATTGGAGGCCGACTTAGTGTGCACATATAGGGATGATAACGTCATGCCTTTAGTTGTCACCAAAGCCTGTCAGGGAGCTGACCATGTTCCTCCGTGGACCTGCACTTTTTGCAGTCGTCAGGGGTCAACTCCTCAGTTTCTTGACTAGTAATTTTTAGGCCAGCCACGAGAAGATATCGACTTCGGGAGCACCTCAACAGCTACCTCTTCGAAGACCTCATGTTTCCGGGATGTCAAGACTAGAAGTTCTACACAGTTTTCTCACCCGCCTCAACATCAACGACTCAACACCCGGCCCCTTCACCACCAACTGCTACAAGGATCCAAGTTGAAGCTGATGCTGACGATATGAAGACGTCAACATATGCGACCAGCCCCAAACCTATAGAATGGATAGGACAAAATCAACCGCTTAGATTGAGCTACCCCCGCTCATTAGGAATTTCTGGGTACTTAGAGTACCATGTCTGGTTTGATGATTGCTTGTAGTTCCCTAGCGTGCTGCCTTGAGTGTTTGTATCTGTTTGTTGTGTGCATGTATGTCTTGCTATTTAGACGTTCCCGCCCTTTTTAATTGTTTGGAAATTGTAAAACAGAAATTAAAAATGGAAATCTGCTAGTGTACTGTTTTGCTAATAAAAATAGGTTGGTAGCTCCGATTGATGTGATTCCAACTGCACTAGAACCAGTATGAAATTATATTTCTGATGCCACTGACCTTGTATTTTTAGGATTTTTGTGCGGTTTTTAATAAATAAAACTTGATCACTGTTTCTGGTTAGTATTTTGAGTCTCAAAAATTGAAAAATAAATATTTTTGAATGATTCCAATTGTGTTGATCTTGTTTTGTTACTGTGCATCTAGGAAAAATACCAGTAGCCTCTGTTAGTGGTATTTTGACTCTGGTTATGGTTGTATGGGTGTCACATGCCATGATAGGATTAAAGTTTGCCTCGCCGATGTATTGCTAACTGTTAGTTAGTTGGGTAGATTAACGAAAGACTCTAACTCTAAACCTGTTAGCAGTTTTTTTTCAACCGTCAGGGAAACTAACTCAGACCCCTATCTACGCCGACTACTTTCAAAGTCATCTGAAGCATCTCTACTACGCCAACAAAGCAAAAGCCAATACCTTCAAGATCCGATGAAGCATCTCCACTTCAGCAAGAAAGCAGAAGCCCCTACCTTCCAGAGTGACTGCACCTCTGCGAGAAGACATACTAACTTGGTCTAACCTTGGAGTAATCGTGAACCTGTTGGCGTCCGAAACCCACCGGCGAGCAACGGCTGGCAACACGAAGAGTCGGGAACAACTCAGAGCTGCGGCTGGCCCTGGTCCCTCGCGCGACGGCCCGCAAAGCCTCGGCACGCACGTCCGATGCTGGTGCAAGGGCGTGCCACCTGACCTATACCTGGTCAGGAAGGTGATGGATTTGCTTCGCTTAGTTTCCTGCATGGCATACACATAAACATTAAATACGAGCCTCGATCGGCTCTCAGGTTTTCCCGTGAATCGGCTCAAGGAGCCGATCCACCCATGACTCGTATGGGGTTTACGATTGCATGGTGGTCCTGCTTGATCAATATATAGCTAAAACGACCTACGACGATCTAGGGTTTTCACCACATAATCGGAACATCCTACTCGTGATTGAGCCTGGCGGCCACGCACGGTGATAATAAACAGACCCTAGACAAGGCCTAAAAACCAACATGAAGTTGATCTCCGGAACATCTTGTCTAGGGCTAGCAAACTACACCCTACGTGCCACTGGATCGTTCAACCCGTTTGCAAGGCCTAACTATGCAGATATTAAACTAATCCTTGAAGAATCAAGGAGCAATCATAACGGATCGGATCTACTAAACAATGATCAAGCAAGGTGCCGCCCTTACACCTAAGAAAGGTGTAAGGATGGCTAGACGTCTAAGGGTTGCATGGACGGAAGCATGTAGCACGGTAGAATAATGCTAACCCTAACACATCTATGATAACTACGTTGCTCGCCATCAAAAAGGCTTCAGTACGAGCAACGCATGAACAACGAATAAACGTATACTGACTAGATCGCAAGATGCGATCTAGGCAGCATGATGCTTACCCGGAAGAAACCCTCGAAACAAGGGGTCGGCGATGCGCCAAGATTGGTTTGTGATGAACGTGATTGTTGTTTTTCTCAATAACCCTAGATACATATTTATAGTCCGTAGACTTTCTAACGTGGGAATAATCCCAACCGTGCACGAGCCAAACTCTAACTAACCGACACGTATCCTACTATATTTACAGATACAAGGGCAAACTAGCCCAAACTTCGTATACAAGGCCGGTTCACGTATTTCTTCCATGTATATTCTTCAAGCCCAATCTTGATCGCGGCCCACCTCTGATCCAGTCAAATTCTGGTGATAACACATGCCCCCCTGGTTTTGGAATTGATAATTCCAAAATCACTCTGCTTTTTCTTCGTCGGGTCATGTCGTGGAAGAGCAAAACCGTCGCAGTATCCTTCATCATGATGCCTCGCCTTCTCAACCTCTCCGCGTGATTTGACCGTTGTTTTTTTTTCTTTGGGCACCACCTCCTCGGAAACTGTTGTGGCATTGAATCTCCACTATATCCCCTTTATTTAACCGCGCCGAACAGTTCACCTCTTCATCCTCTTGCTCTGTTCAGGCCATCGGCACCCAAAAAACCCCATGTACGTTCATAGACTTTGCTCTTGTTACACGGTCAGGCCAGTGGATAAGACCAGCCTCACCCCGTTTTTTGACACGTCGATGTACTCGCAGTCGTCCAAAGTGATGCCTGAGAGTGGCTCTTGGCCTTCCGTCTCCCAAACGTTCATGCCAGCCGTTGAAATCTCGGCTGTATCGTCTGCATGGACGACTTCTACTTCATCTCCATCCCACTGTATTAGGCATTGGTGCATCGTAGATGGAATGCAACAGTTGGCGTGGATCCAATCTCTCCCTAGCAGGACAGCGTAAGTGCTCTTGCTATCGACAATGAAGAATGTCGTAGGGATGGTTTTCCTCCCTACGGTCAGATCCACGTTCAGAACACCTTGTGCATCAGATGCTTGGCCGTTGAAATCGCTCAGTGTAACGTTGGTCTTGATCAGATCCGAGCTAGAGCGTCCCAACCGACGTAGCATGGAGTATGGCATGATGTTGACTGCCGCTCCGGTGTCCACCAGCATCCTATTGACAGGCTGCCCATTGATATAACCTCGTAAGTACAGGGCCTTCAGGTGTCTGTAGCTTCTTTCACGTGGCTTCTCAAAGATAACCGGCCGTGGGCCGCAGTCAAGTTGTGCCACAGGCGCTTCGTCTAATCCTGGAGCACAAAACTTCGCTGGAAGGATGAACACCATGTTTGTACTAGCCGATGTCTCATCATCGGCTTTCCTTTGCTTAGGGCGCCACTCCATCTTTTGTGGTCGACCCTCTTCGTCCAGGGTTCGTTGAATTTTCGCGGCCAGATCAGGCCGCGCCTTCCTTAGCGTGTGCAGGTATAACCTTTCGGCTTCCTCCAAGCCACGCAGTCGCTGAACCCTACGCTTTTGGGAACGGCTGAGTCCATCAGGGCACCACCTTGGCCGGTGGTACTTGTCCTCTTCTTCTTCGTAGTCATCTTCTAACTCCTCGAGGTCTTCTTCCCGAGAGGACTCAGTTTGCTTGTTCCTAGATGGGAGAGGCCCTAGACGTTTGAACACTGACACGTCTGTTGCACCCTTCTTCTTCTGTCTACATTACGGCGATTGCCGATTGTAGGCAATCGGCTCATTCCTGCATCCCAGCAGTGTTTGAAGAAAGGACAGTCCCAGTGCTTGTCCACGTCGTCTTGTTCTCTTGACCTTTCCTTGGCACGGTGCTCGTATCTCTCCTCGTCGCGATCATGCCGACGATGTCTCCTGGCGTCCCTGCTAGCCAGACGATCTCTTTCATCGTCGCTGTTGTACTGCCGGCGCTGGTCGTACTGACTTACATATTTATTGAGGAGATGATCAGAGAGAGGTCGTTGATATCGCACATTCTTCACTTCTCCCTCTATGATGTAGCGTTTGCCGTCG
This sequence comes from Lolium perenne, assembly GCF_019359855.2. NCBI lineage: Eukaryota > Viridiplantae > Streptophyta > Magnoliopsida > Poales > Poaceae > Lolium > Lolium perenne. The sequence goes on along the minus strand of NC_067244.2, from coordinate 80,589,573 downwards.
TGCCGGAGCCGATCGCGTGGAGCGGCTTCCTCTTTGTCCTTGCTACGAGAGCGGCTGCCCTCGCCTTTGTCCTTACCAGAGTGGTGCCCAGGCTCGACCATGTTAATGCTCAACGAGAAACCTGGCTGGCACCCTTCGGGGTAAGCGTACTCCACCGTGTTAACGGCGGGGAAGGGGTGTGTGTCGACTTTCATGGCGTACTGGTTGAAAATCAGACGTCCTTGTTCTATCGCCATTTGGATCTGCTGACGCCACACCCTGCAGTCGTTGGTGGTATGGGAGAACGTGTTATGCCATTTGTAGTATGGCCTTCCGTTCAGCTCCTGTACCGTGGGGATTTTGAGGCCTTCGGGTAACTTCAGCTGCTTCTCCTTAAGTAAGAGGTCAAAAATTTGCTCAGCTTTAGTTACGTCAAAGTCAAACCCTCTTGGAGGACCTTGTGGCTTCACCCACTTGCAGGACACGGGGCTTGCCCCCCCGAGTCCATTCAGCCACGGCTACCTCCTGATCTCCCGCAGACCCTTCATCTTCCTCTGTCTCAACCAGGACTACTGCACGCTTGAACTTGTCCTGGTACAGCTCTGGGTGGCGCTGTTCATATAATGACAGTTTCTGAACCATGTGCGCCAGTGAAGGGTAGTCTGCTTGGGAAGCCATATCCTTGATCGGTGATGCGAGACCCACCACCGCCAACTCAACCGCTTCTTTTTCAGTCAAACGAGCCGAATAACATCGGTTCCTTACGGTCCTGAAGCGTTGGATGTATTCTGACACTGTTTCTCCGCGCTTTTGTCGTACTTGGGCTAAATCGGCAATGCCAGCCTCGGAAGCCTCTGAGTGATACTGCATGTGGAACTGTTCTTCCAACTACTTCCAAGTCCGGATCGAGTCTGGTGGCAGTGATGTGTACCACCCAAAAGCCGATCCTGTGAGGGACTGTGCGAAGAACCTCACGCGTAGTGCATCTGCAGCTGAGATCGTGCCCAGCTGCGCCAAATATCGGCTTACATGCTCGATTGAGCTGGAGCCATCTGACCCACTAAACTTGGAGAATTCAGGGAGCCGATATTTGGGTGGTAGTGGGATCAAATCGTAGTCGTTGGGGTACGGCTTGGAATAGCCGATTGCCCTCCTTTTCGGCACCATGCCGAACTGGTCTCTCAAGATCGTGCTGATCTGATCCGCAGTGCTAGCTGCAGGAGTGGAGCTCTGAAGATTCGCTGGCGTGGCATACTTAGCTAGCCACGCTTGCTTCTCAAGATCTGAGCTAGCTGCAGGAGTTGAGCTCTGGGCGTTCGTCGGAGTGGCATACTTAGCTAGCCACGTCTGCTTCTCAAGATCTGATCCAGAAGCTCCTCCTGATGTTCCAGAAGTCCCTGCTGTTGCAGCCTGGTTCATGAGCGCCCAGTTACTGCTGTCTGGCACGTATGTGCACGTGTATCCGTGAGGGATCTCCTTAGGCGCCTCATACAAGAACTGTTAATCGCTAGGATCGCCACCGATCTTGTAGACAACGAATGCCGGTGTACTCGGCACCTCTGGTGCTGCCAGCGCGAACGGCAGCGGTGGTCGGCTCTGGAGTGGTAGCTCTCCTTGGTGAGTCCCTAGAGCAGGTCCTGACAGAGAGTACTGATGCCTCAAGATTTCATGGAGCACCCGAAGGGCGACACGCTCCAAAGTGTTCACCAAGCTCTCAGAGTGGCGGTGTAGCGAATGAGCTACCATGAAATTGATCTCTTGACGCAAGGACCTGGTGCGTTCTTCTGAAGGGGTGGACAGGTCCACTCCATCGAGTGCGCCTTCAGGTGTGAATCCTCTCCATCTGATGCCGTGTGAGCGGGTCCTGTGGAAAGAGCCGATGAGGTCGGCTTCGAGGATAGCTTTGACGTCGTCATACTTCTTCTTGAGCTCCTCGGGCAGATCCTCGTACGTGACTGGAGTACCTTCCGCCATCTCAGATGTAGATGGCGATGCAGTTGATGTCGAAGACTGTCCCACCGGGCGTGCCAGAATGTGTTGGCGTCCGAAACCCACCGGCGAGCAACGGCTGGCAACACGAAGAGCCGGGAACAACTCAGAGCTGCGGCTGGCCCTGGTCCCTCGCGCGACAGCCCGCAAAGCCTCGGCACGCACGTCCGATGCTGGTGCAAGGGCGTGCCACCTGACCTATACCTGGTCAGGAAGGTGATGGATTTGCTTCGCTTAGTTTCCTGCATGGCATACACGTAAACATTAAATACGAGCCTCGATCGGCTCTCAGGTTTTCCCGTGAATCGGCTCAAGGAGCCGATCCACCCATGACTCGTATGGGGTTTACGATTGCATGGTGGTCCTGCTTGATCAATATATAGCTAAAACGACCTACGACGATCTAGGGTTTTCACCACATAATCGGAACATCCTACTCGTGATTGAGCCTGGCGGCCACGCACGGTGATAATAAACAGACCCTAGACAAGGCCTAAAAACCAACATGAAGTTGATCTCCGGAACATCTTGTCTAGGGCTAGCAAACTACACCCTACGTGCCACTGGATCCTTCAACCCGTTTGCAAGGCCTAACTATGCAGATATTAAACTAATCCTTGAAGAATCAAGGAGCAATCATAACGGATCGGATCTACTAAACAATGATCAAGCAAGGTGCCGCCCTTACACCTAAGAAAGGTGTAAGGATGGCTAGACGTCTAAGGGTTGCATGGACGGAAGCATGTAGCACGGTAGAACAATGCTAACCCTAACACATCTATGATAACTACGTTGCTCGCCATCAAAAAGGCTTCAGTATGAGCAACGCATGAACAACGAATAAACGTATACTGCCTAGATCGCAAGATGCGATCTAGGCAGCATGATGCTTACCCGGAAGAAACCCTCGAAACAAGGGGTCGGCGATGCACCAAGATTGGTTTGTGATGAACGTGATTGTTGTTTTTCTCAATAACCCTAGATACATATTTATAGTCCGTAGACTTTCTAACGTGGGAATAATCCCAACCGTGCACGAGCCAAACTCTAACTAACCGACACGTATCCTACTATATTTACAGATACAAGGGCAAACTAGCCCAAACTTCGTATACAAGGCCGGTTCACGTATTTCTTCCATGTATATTCTTCAAGCCCAATCTTGATCGCGACCCACCTCTGATCCGGTCAAATTCTGGTGATAACAGAACCTCGAGAATATCTTCTTGAAAACCACCCTCTAACACACCCTCTAACAAGGTGAGGGAACAATAGCGTCAAAGCCGAGCTACATCACATGGTTCATCTGGTCCTCATCAAGTGAAGACTCCGGAAGATACCTCCAGAACTCAAGACTTGGTGCAACTTACCGCTCACCAACTGCTGTAAGTCAGCACCAACCCGCAAGCTGAAGATTGTCTTCGGCGACCTCTGTTGCTGTTTCATATGGATACCAACTAGGTGTTTCATCAACTTACTAACTCGCCGCGCATCCCATATGGTTTAGTTAACACGTGAGTGCCTCTTGAAGTTGTGGTCTGCACGTCGCCCTCGAAGATTCTTCAACTGAACAAGGAAGATCGATGACTTCTTCAGAAGCCCGACAGGACCGCAAGGCAGACGCTCTGAGTTTTTCCGAAGGCCCGATGAAAAATTTTAAGGGTGGAAGACTTCGTCTTCCACTAAATTTAAGCTAACTCTAAATATTTTTTTCAACCCTCCTAAGGCACCATTGAGTGCACTAAATTTCTGAAGTCGTGAGCTCCACTAGGGTCGTTAAGAAGCTACAGGTCTAACATCTGCAGGGAGTAGTCAACCTCTTCATGAAGCTCGCCATCGGCAGGAATCCATCATGTCTCTCAGAAGATGTAGTTGCGACCCTCTCAACAACGGCACGCCGACAGAAGAATGGAGTCTAACTTTAGTTACACTTTACAACCCCTCTAGTTCTACACTCAGTAATCTCGGGACGAGATTATTTTAAGGGTGGAAGATCTGTAACACCCCAACTTTTGCAACCTTGATTAATTGTCCTTATTGCAAAAATTAGGAGGAACAATTTTTTTTTCTAAAAGACTAATTAGATGAATTGCCTTGATCTGTTTGTTGTGATGAATTGCCTTGATCTGTTGGTAGATGTATTGTCTTGCTTGCTTGTTGAGTTTTGTCTTGAGCCACCTCAAAGAACAACACCTCTAGTGGTTAAACCAGCAACTCACCAAATAAAACACATGTGTGGCTTAGGAAGAATTGTTTTCCTTCTTACTAAATCAAGCTCTTCTTCTGATGATAACATGAGTGTGCCATCATGATCTTCCTCTTTGTGGTACAAGATAGCTCAATCATACTTAATTCAAAACTTGGGATCATCTACCCCTAGCTACATCCCTCTCTTATACCCACTCATTCTTGTTGGTTTTGAGGCCATGTCGACCATCTGTGTTGACAGGCTTAAAATGTCCAGACTTTGGCAATTGATCTCTAAGCGCCCACAACTGTTATTGTTGACTTCAATTCATGGATCTCATCTATGCAACACCCTCTTCAACCTCCACGTCTTGCATGTCTCAGTCTATCCTTGCAGCTCATATATTCAACTTGATCTTGTACCCTATTCAATGATTCAACACTAGATCACTTCCTTCAATTTTACCTCTTGTTTTTATTCAAGTTTAATCTTCACAAAACCAAGAGTGGGAATGGTGGGTACATTTTGTAGCCATCATCTACCCTTGAGAGCACTTCTCCCTAAATTAGTTTTCTCTCTCAAAAATCCTATTGTTTTTCCTTCTGTAGTTTTGATCACAAAACTACTTCTAATTCTACAAAATATTTTCAAGATATTTCTTCAAGGAAAACAAAGAACTGAAATGGGTTTTGTTTTTCATCCTAGTTCTACCAAGCACTGATTTCTAAAACATTACTCTCTATTTTGCTTTGTTTTTAACAAAAGGCTTGTTTATGGTACCTATACCATTTCTTGTTTACTTTAAATTTGAGAAAAACTCTACTTTACTTGAGAAAGTAAGTAGAATATTGTGAACTCCTATGTTCCAACTAGTTTTCTCTCAACATCTTCAAAATTCCATTTCACTTGAGTTCATTCCCAATTGTCCTTAGACAATTGAGGTGTTTCAAATACTTTTCAATTGAGTTCTATTTCAAATGACAACTCTTGCACATCTTGTGTATCTCTCTGATCTACCACATTGAATCCCCTCCATTCTCCAATTCTTGATCAAATGGATGACCATTTGATACTTTCCAATCAATCCCAATTGACCTCTTATTTGAAGAGCAACTTATATTTCATCATACATACCTCACTCCTCCATTTCTTTCCATCATCACCTTGACCTCATGAATTGATGATTTATTTCAATATATTCATCCTTGTGAGTATATGGTTACATCACTCCCCATCTCTCTTAGCCTTGCTCTACCATTATCTAAACCATCATCACCACCATCATCTCTTGGCCAAATTGACAATTTGATCAAAGTACTTTATTTCTCAACATGGGCACCAATGTTTATTGTCACTGATACGTCTCCGACGTATCGATAATTTCTTATGTTCCATGCCACATTATTGATGTTATCTACATGTTTTATGCACACTTTATGTCATATTCGTGCATTTTCTGGAACTAACCTATTAACAAGATGCCGAAGTGCCGATTCTTTGTTTTTCTGCTGTTTTTGGTTTCAGAAATCCTAGTAAGGAAATATTCTCGGAATTGGACGAAATCAAAGCCCAGGGGCCTATTTTCTCACGAAGCTTCCAGAAGTCCGAAGGAGAGACGAAGAGGGGCCACGGAGGGGCCACACTATAGGGCGGCGCGGCCCCCCCCTTGGCCGCGCCGGCCTGTAGTGTGGGGCCCCCGTGCCGCCTCTTGACCTGCCCTTCCGCCTATAAAAAGTCTCCGTGACGAAACCCCCAGTACGGAGAGCCACGATACGGAAAACCTTCCAGAGACGCCGCCGCCGCCGATCCCATCTCGGGGGATCCAGGAGATCGCCTCCGACACCCTGCCGGAGAGGGGAATCATCTCCCGGAGGACTCTACGCCGCCATGGTCGCCTCCGGTGTGATGTGTGAGTAGTCTACCCCTGGACTATGGGTCCATAGCAGTAGCTAGATGGTTGTCTTCTCCCCATTGTGCTATCATTGTCGGATCTTGTGAGCTGCCTAACATGATCAAGATCATCTATCTGTAATTCTATATGTTGCGTTTGTTGGGATCCGATGAATAGAGAATACTTGTTATGTTGATTATCAAAGTTATATCTACGTGTTGTTTATGATCTTGCATGCTCTCTGTTACTAGTAGATGCTCTGGCCAAGTAGATGCTTGTAACTCCAAGAGGGAGTACTTATGCTCGATAGTGGGTTCATGCCTGCATTGACACAGGACAATGTGATGTAAAGTTCTAAGGTTGTGTTGTGCTGTTGCCACTAGGGATAAAACATTAGTGCTATGTTCAAGGATGTAGTCACTAGTTACATTACGCACCATACTTAATGCAATTGTCTGTTGTTAGCAACTTAATACCGGAGGGTTCGGATGATAACTTTGAAGGTGGACTTTTTAGGCATAGATGCAGTTGGATGACGGTCTATGTACTTTGTCGTAATGCCCAATTAAATCTCACTATACTCATCATGATATGTATGTGCATGGTCATGCTCTCTTTATTTGTCAATTGCCCAACTGTAATTTGTTCACCCAACATCTTTGTTCGTCTTATGGGAGAGACACCTCTAGTGAACTGTGGACCCCGGTCCAATTCTCTTTCTTGAAATACAATCTCATTGCAATACTGTTCTCTTGTTTTCTGCAAACAATCATCTTCCACACAATACGGTTAATCCTTTGTTACAGCAAGCCGGTGAGATTGACAACCTCAGCATTTCGTTGGGGCAAAGTACTTTGGTTGTGTTGTGCAGGTTCCACGTTGGCGCCGGAATCCTGGTGTTGCGCCGCACTACATCCCGCCGCCATCAACCTTCAACGTGCTTCTTGGCTCCTCCTGGTTCGATAAACCTTGGTTTCTTTCTGAGGGAAAACTTGCTGCTGTGCGCATCATACCTTCCTCTTGGGGTTGCCCAACGAACGTGTGAAATACACGCCATCAAGCTCTTTTTCTGGCGCCGTTGCCGGGGAGATCAAGACACGCTGCAAGGGGAGTCTCCACTTCTCAATCTCTTTACTTTGTTTTTGTCTTGCTTAGTTTTATTTACTACTTTGTTTGCTGCACTAAATCAAAATACAAAAAAATTAGTTGCTAGTTTTACTTTATTTGCTATCTTGTTTGCTATATCAAAAACACAAAAAAATTAGTTTACTTGCATTTACTTTATTCATCATGTTTCCTTTTAATTTTACCACAAAAAACATACCGGTAGGACGTGGGTCTATAGTTGGGAGAAATAATATAGAAGAATTTTTCAATCATGTTAGTACTATTGAAAATTTTGAAGATAGACACTTGGTAGACCTTGCGCCTACTTATGAAATTGCTTCTGCGCATTTAGTTCGCCTGTTGGAAACTAAATTTGTTAATCTTAATCCTATAATCCAACACATGTTTTTCACACTTGGTGATATGGAAGAGGGGGAAAAGAAAGATTTTGTATTAGAAACCTTCTTAGAGAATTTGGTGGTCTAGCAAGAGAAGCTAGAAAGGTGTTTGCTAAATTTAATATGCTTGGTTCTCCTACTAATTTTGTTAGTCTCCTTGAAAGGATGGATATGGATAGAATAAGATACACTAATAATATTGATGATGGAGGGGAGATAAAAGCACCAATACCATGTAAGCTCTTAGCTATGAATGATGCATTGGAAAATAACTATGCTTGGCTAGTTCCTGAAAATTTGTTTGATGAGAGTAGCACGCCTAAGACTAATGAAAAGGGAGATGCTGAAACTTATGTATCCAATATACTATGCCTAGTTGAGAAAACTCCACACCCCGCTGAGAATGCATCACCCTTCGATAATACTTGATACACACTTTCTGCGCCTAGCTGAAAGGCGTTAAAGAAAAGCGCTTATGGGAGACAACCCATGTTTTTACCTACAGTACTTTGTTTTATATTTGTGTCTTGGAAGTTGTTTACTACTGTAGCAACCTCTCCTTATCTTAGTTTTGTGTTTTGTTGTGCCAAGTTAAGCCGTTGATAGAAAAGTAAGTACTAGATTTGGATTACTGCACAGTTCCAGATTTCTTTGCTGTCACGAATCTGGGTCCACCTCCCTGTAGGTAGCTCAGAAAATTAAGCCAATTTACGTGCATGATTCTCAGATATGTACGCAACTTTCATTCAATTTGAGCAAGTCTGGTGCCATTTTAAAATTCGTCAATATGAACTGTTCTGTTTTGACAGATTCTGCCTTTTATTTCGCATTGCCTCTTTCGCTATGTTGGATTAATTTCTTTGATCCATTAATGTCCAGTAGCATTATGCAATGTCCAGAAGTGTTAAGAATGATTGTGTCACCTCTGAATATGTCAATTTATATTGTGCACTAACCCTCTAATGAGTTGTTTCGAGTTTGGTGTGGAGGAAGTTTTCAAGGATCAAGAGAGGAGTATGATGCAACATGATCAAGGAGAGTGAAAGCTCTAAGCTTGGGGATGCACCCGGTGGTTCACCCCTGCATATATCAAGAAGACTCAAGCGTCTAAGCTTGGGGATGCCCAAGGCGTCCCCTTCTTCATCGACTACATTATCAGGTTCCTCCCCTGAAACTATATTTTTATTCCATCACATCTTATGTGCTTTTTCTTGGAGCGTCGGTTTGTTTTTGTTTTTTGTTCTGTTTGAATAAAATGGATCCTAGCATTCACTTTATGGGAGAGAGACACGCTCCGCTGTAGCATATGGACAAGTATGTCCTTGGTTTCTACTCATAGTATTCATGGCGAAGTTTCTCCTTCGTTAAATTGTTATATGGTTGGAATTGGAAAATGATACATGTAGTAATTGCTATAAATGTCTTGGGTAATGTGATACTTGGCAATTGTTGTGCTCATGATTAAGCTCTTGCATCATATGCTTTGCACCCATTAATGAAGAAATACATAGAGCATGCTAAAATTTGGTTTGCATATTTGGTTTCTCTAAGGTCTAGATAATTTCTAGTTTTGAGTTTGAACAACAAGGAAGACGGTGTAGAGTCTTATAATGTTTTCAATATGTCTTTTATGTGAGTTTTGCTGCACCGGTTCATCCTTGTGTTTGTTTCAAATAAGCCTTGCTAGCCTAAACCTTGTATCGAGAGGGAATACTTCTCATGCATCCAAAATACTTGAGCCAACCACTATGCCATTTGTGTCCACCATACCTACCTATACTACATGGTATTTTCCCGCCATTCCAAAGTAAATTGCTTGAGTGCTACCTTTAAAATTCCATCATTCACCTTTGCAATATATAGCTCATGGGACAAATAGCTTAAAAACTATTGTGGTATTGAATATGTAATTATGCACTTTATCTCTTATTAAGTTGCTTGTTGTGCGATAACCATGTTCACTGGGACGCCATCAACTTTTCATTGTTGAATTTCATGTGAGTTGCTATGCATGTTCGTCTTGTCTCAAGTAAGAGAGATCTACCACCATATGGTTAAGCATGCATATGTTAGAGAAGAACATTGGGCCGCTAACTAAAGCCATGCTCCATGGTGGAAGTTTCAGTTTTGGACAACAATCCTCAAATCTCAAATGAGAAAATTATTAATTGTTGGTATATGCTTATGCATAAAAGAGGAGTCCATTATCTGTTGTCTATGTTGTCCCGGTATGGATGTCTAAGTTGAAGAATAATCAATAGCGAGAAATCCAATGCGAGCTTTCTCCTTAGACCTTTGTACAAAGCATAGAGGTACCCCTTTGTGACACTTGGTAAAAACAATGCATTGTGATGACCCGGTAGTCCAAGCTAATTAGGACAAGGTGCGGGCACTATTAGTACACTATGCATGAGGCTTGCAACTTATAAGATATAATTTACATGATGCATATGCTTTATTACTACCGTTGACAAAATTGTTTCATGTTTTCAAAATCAAAGCTCTAGCACAAATATAGCAATCGATGCTTTTCCTCTATGGAGGACCATTCTTTTACTTTCAATGTTGAGTCAGTTCACCTATTTCTCTCCACCTCAAGAAGCAAACACTTGTGTGAACTGTGCATTGATTCCTACATACTTGCTTATTGCACTTATTATATTACTCTATGTTGACAATATCCATGAGATATACATGTTACAAGTTGAAAGCAACCGCTGAAACTTAATCTTCTTTTGTGTTGCTTCAATATCTCTACTTTGAATTATTGCTTTATGAGTTAACTCTTATGCAAGACTTATTGATGCTTGTCTTGAAGTGCTATTCATGAAAAGTCTTTGCTATATGATTCACTTGTTTACTCATGTCATATACATTGTTTCGATCGCTGCATTCACTACATATGCTTTACAAATAGTATGATCAAGATTATGATGGCATGTCACTCCAGAAATTATCTGTGTTATCGTTTTACTTGCTCGGGACGAGCAGAACTAAGCTTGGGGATGCTGATACGTCTCCGACGTATCGATAATTTCTTATGTTCCATGCCACATTATTGATGTTATCTACATGTTTTATGCACACTTTATGTCATATTCGTGCATTTTCTGGAACTAACCTATTAACAAGATGCCGAAGTGCCGATTGTCTTTTTCATTGTTTTTGGTTTCAGAAATCCTAGTAAGGAAATATTCTCGGAATTGGACGAAATCAAAGCCCAGGGGCCTATTTTCTCACGAAGCTTCCGAAGTCCGAAGGAGAGACGAAGAGGGGCCACGGAGGGGCCACACTATAGGGCGGCGCGGCCCCCCCTGGCCGCGCCGGCAGAGTGTGGGGCCCCGTGCCGCCTCTTGACCTGCCCTTCCGCCTATAAAAAGTCTCCGTGACGAAACCCCCAAGACGGAGAGCCACGATACGGAAAACCTTCCGGAGACGCCGCCGCCGCCGATCCCATCTCGGGGGATCCAGAGATCGCCTCCGGCACCCTGCCGGGAGAGGGGAATCATCTCCGGAGGACTCTACGCCGCCATGGTCGCCTCCGGTGTGATGTGTGAGTAGTCTACCCCTGGACTATGGGTCCATAGCAGTAGCTAGATGGTTGTCTTCTCCCCATTGTGCTATCATTGTCGGATCTTGTGAGCTGCCTAACATGATCAAGATCATCTATCTCGTAATTCTATATGTTGCGTTTGTTGGGATCCGATGAATAGAGAATACTTGTTATGTTGATTATCAAAGTTATATCTACGTGTTGTTTATGATCTTGCATGCTCTCCGTTACTAGTAGATGCTCTGGCCAAGTAGATGCTTGTAACTCCAAGAGGGAGTACTTATGCTCGATAGTGGGTTCATGCCTGCATTGACACCGGGACGATGTGAGAAAGTTCTAAGGTTGTGTTGTGCTGTTGCCACTAGGGATAAAACATTAGTGCTATGTTCAAGGATGTAGTCACTAGTTACATTACGCACCATACTTAATGCAATTGTCTCGTTGTTAGCAACTTAATACTGGAGGGTTCGGATGATAACTTTGAAGGTGGACTTTTTAGGCATAGATGCAGTTGGATGACGGTCTATGTACTTTGTCGTAATGCCCAATTAAATCTCACTATACTCATCATGATATGTATGTGCATGGTCATGCTCTCTTTATTTGTCAATTGCCCAACTGTAATTTGTTCACCCAACATGTTGTTCGTCTTATGGGAGAGACACCTCTAGTGAACTGTGGACCCCGGTCCAATTCTCTTTACTGAAATACAATCTACTGCAATACTGTTCTACTGTTTTCTGCAAACAATCATCTTCCACACAATACGGTTAATCCTTTGTTACAGCAAGCCGGTGAGATTGACAACCTCACTGTTTCGTTGGGGCAAAGTACTTTGGTTGTGTTGTGCAGGTTCCACGTTGGCGCCGGAATCCCTGGTGTTGCGCCGCACTACATCCCGCCGCCATCAACCTTCAACGTGCTTCTTGGCTCCTCCTGGTTCGATAAACCTTGGTTTCTTTCTGAGGGAAAACTTGCTGCTGTGCGCATCATACCTTCCTCTTGGGGTTGCCCAACGAACGTGTGAAATACACGCCATCAGTCACCTCTTTCCCAAATTTGAATACATCCCCAAGCCACTTTTGGATAATCATCCCCTACACTCAACTTTGGCCGACATGCATGAAATGGTATTGCACTTTGCTTGTCCTCTTGTAATATCAAGAAGTAGCCGGCCATGCCAAGCTCTTGGCATGCATGAGCTGAAATTTCTTCATCTCCACTTTCTTCTCTTACAAGCCTTGCCTCCCACCTAACCCAATCACTAAATGAGCAGCCTCCCAACCAGCCCAATCAATGAGGAGGCAGCCAACCATCCTCCCTCTATAAAAGGAGCTTGGCTGGCCACCCCCTCCTCCTTTGCTTCTCATTTTTGACTCTCCACTCCTTCCACCACTCACTCACACTCCTCTCCTACCTCTCCCCCACGAAATCCTGCTCCACCTAGCTACCATGGCCGGCCATGGCCATGGGAAGCCTCCAAGATGAAGCTCTCCCCCTCCCTCAAGCTCCTCCTCCCCATGAGAGCATTCCTCTCACTCTCTTCTCCCCCCCAACCCTAGCTGGTTTCCTCTCCTCCTTTTCTTCCTCCATTGCTAAGATTGGATCTTGATGCAGGTGCATGTTGGTCCAAGCATGGAGAAGGTTGAGCAATCCTCAGATCTGAAGTTCTTGAGCAAAGTTCGTCCAAATCCCTGCAGTAATTTATGTATCTTGCTGTTTCAGATTCTGGTACGAATTTGTAAAATCCGCCAAATCTTGTGTGCAGATCCAAATCAAGTGATTCAAAGTTCCTCAGATAGGTATTGAAAAGATATACAACTTGGCGTTGGTCTCATCCTCAAATTCTTTATGGATTTTTCATGGTAAATAAAGTTCTGCAAACATGCAGAATCACTGTTTGTTAGATTTCTTCCGTTTTACAAAACATTTTTGAGTAAACTCAACTGTGGGTGAAAGCCCTCTCCAGTACCTTAATTTTGGCGTTGGTTTCACTTCAAATGACCTCCTGAAATTGAAATGGTTCACAGATCAAGATCTGGTCAGATCTGACTTTGTCGAATTAAACCAGGAGCTTGGGAACGAATTTTTGAATGAAACCAATTGGGTAAGAACCATCTATTCAATACCTTTCCGATGCAGCTGACCTCATATTTTTATGATTTGTGTATGATTTTTGATGAATTAAACTTTTCTGTGTGTTCTGCAGATATGGCTGTTAGCTTTTAAATCATCAAAAATCCATTTTTGAACCTAATTGTGTGATTCCAATTCTGTAGGATTACTGAATATTTTCTTAATCATCTCAAACAAGATTCAAACCTTTATCTGTCCTGCAACTCCATAGTTAAAGCAAATGGTGAAAACATGCAGTAAACTTGTAAATCCAATTGTGAGAGTTTCAGAAACAATTTGAACCCAAATCCAATTGTGTGTGAATCTCTGTTTAAATATCTTTCGAATGCCAGTGGACTCATATTTTTAGGATTTTTCTACGATTTATGGCTTACAGATCTTGTTTTCTGTACAGTCAGATTCAAAGAAATTCCTAAAATTGTAGGTTTAATATTTTTGGGTGATTCCAATTGGGTTAGTCTTGTATTAGTACTGGCTATATATGAAAAATATTATTAGTCTCTGTTAATACATATTTGTTGTTGTTAGTAATGTTTATGTGTGACATGCATTGTTGAAGTAAAACTTTTCGGTTTATTTAAAACCCTTGACCAACTCTTTTTAGTAGAGATGGGCAACCTTTGTTTTATGCTTGCAAAACAAAAACCTCTGCAATTTAACTTTAGCTCTTTTCTTTTGCTTAAGTCTTCAAATGGTGGGGCATATTATTTGCTCCTATTCTTGTGTAGTGTTATGTAAGCTTCTTAAAATAGGGAGAATGATTGCCCGCTTTTCCAAAAATGTTTCAAATTATAATGTGAATGTTTTTGTTGCCAAACTAATGCACTTGTCATCTTTATGATGTTATCTACCAGGGGATATTTGGTTTATACCATGGTGATAACCGAGAGAGGCAATTGCTAAGTTGTGATGCACTCATACCTTTACTAGGTAATTAAATAGGGTTTTCTAAATTAAAACGCTTAAAAATTGTTTTGTGGTGTCTATAGGTCTTTAGTATGTTATACCTTGGCTGCATGGTTAGTTGTTGATTGTTGAATGTTGTCTTGTTGATGCAGTGTGATTGATTGTGTTCCTTTTATATTTTCCGGCGATAGATGCGAACAATTCCGGAGAAGAAGAAGAAGGGGAATCGGATGAGAAGATTATTTATATTGTTGGAATTCTTATATTGATGGAGTTGAAGAAGTACAGGGACAAATAAGCCAAGGCAAGCCATCTTTTGACCTCTGATTCGGTGTCTAGTTGGATGTCATTTGTTGATGTCCAAAGCACCTTGGTTCTATGTGTGTTGTTCTCCTTATTATTGTCATATATGTATGGTTGCTAGTGGAGTACTCCCTAGTGGTGATACTCCACTATTGTCTTTGTGATTATGGGATGCATGGTATCATGGCCGTGCTATTCCTCTTGGTTATCTTGTATGCTCGACTTGAGCATGTTCCATCTCAAGATAATGACTTACACTACACCCACCACTTTTGTAGTATAGAGGTATCAATGTCATGATCTTGGTGTATTCTCAACTTGAGAGGAGTATGCCGTGTACCCATTGGAGAGTATGTTGGATAGTGATAATCCACTATCTAAGTTGTATATTTAGCACCACAAATCTGAAAGTATAATCCTCCTTGTGTGGTCATAGTACATGCTTACCTTAAGCAAGTATGATCCACTCCATTACTCCTTTTCACACCATCTATGGCGTGATGACTCTCATCTCGGCCGTAGTGCAATAGTAGTTCAACTCATGAAACCTTAGGTTGGGAACCCCTCAAGGCTTACCTTGTTGTAAATGTTTTATGAAAACCTTGGGTGAGTTGGACTTACCCCAGTGTGTTTATGAAAGGAAAGGATCTTGGCAAAGATGGTTGGAAAGAAAATCTTGTTTTCGAAAACTTTGGCGTCTAAGTATTCACCCGTGACAATTAACCCGCGCAACCACATTACCCTGGAGTGGGACGGGGCTTAGCTCGTAGTTTGTTCTTCTTAACATGGGACACCGCACAACTATATAAGGGTAAGGTTACCCCTGAATCCGGATTGTCGTTGGTGGAGACAATAGTATAACGGGAGGCCTTCGGGGCTGACCCGTCCGGAAGACACTATGGGTCTCCTGGCTTGGCGGTGGAGCCACGCTCAAAGTGAGGTGAGCTGCCACGGTGCCGGGGAAGTACATACTCCATAGGGTAGGATCCCGTGCTAAGACGAATAGGCGAAAGGCTATGTCCGAGTTTTTGTCATGGCATAGTTGATATGCGGGGATGATGCCCACATGATGAACTCGTGGATCTTGTGGGGAAAGTGTGCAAACTCTGCAGAGTCAAATCTATTCGAATAGCCGTGTCCGCGGTCATGGACGGTTGGAATGGCTGTTGCTTAGCCTGATGAGTTTTGTTTTACAAAATTGTTTGACAAAGGAAAGGAAAGAACTTGTTTTGAAGTACCGGAAGGGTACGGGAAAGGATGTGTCGACCATATGGAGATGGTCGGGAAGGATAAATAAAATTGGGTTACCCCATCCTAGTGTTTTATGTTGTGGAACTCGTTTGAAGTATCTTCTTCAACAAAGATATAGAGATGTCATATGATCTTCTTAGTGTCCCCTTCAACTGTGATGTTGGGATGCTACATCCACAAGAGAAACTATTACTCTTTCATATGCTATATCCACAAGAGAAACTACTTCTCTTCTTCATGCTATTTTCACTGGAGAAATTAGCTCTTCCCTCTTGTCATCTTAGATTAGCATTTGTTATCTTGCACTCTTGCAAAGTACCTTCTTGATGGTTTGCGAGTACAATTCCAAATGTACTCACGGCTTTGTCCCTGGCTATTTACTTGGCCAGACTTGGAGGAACACGATGGATGAAGAAGGAGTTGACGATGTCTATGCGAGCTAGGAATGTCTTCCCAGTCAGTTGCCTATAGAGTTATGGCAGATGACTTGGGTACTGCGCTGCTGAAGTGATGATGCTACTCTGATGTTTAGTTAGGCCCTTCGAGGCTATTATGTAAGTATCGGTCATGTGACCATGTTGTAATTTTCTTATTCCGCTTTGTAATGGACGGTGTAATTTGATATCAGTTCGGTTATGTGTTCATGACACACTGATCATGGGATCGTGAACTGTATACATAACAGGGAATTTTAGACAGCTAGTCCGGGGTCCCCACAGTTTGAACCATGGTTGACACAAATATAAAATTTAAAAAAATAGAAGCCAGTTGTGTTGATTTCCGTATGTCCGCTGCCAATAAAGAACATTCAAGGGCACCCAGTCACCCAAACTGGAAAATCCAGCGGGAGGAGATGGTGCCCTTGTTGGTTCTACCGATGAAGCGAACATCCAGAAACCTCGACTACTAGCTTCGTCTGGCCCGTAGCCAGATTCGCTGCAAAGAAAGAACACTCAACGTTCTAACAATCGGTGTCGGAGCCGGAGTCGTCGGTGTGGTAGTGCCTGCGGCAGGCTGTGTCGTCGAACACCTTGACGATCATCTCGTCGTACCCCTCGTAGAGGAAGGTGAGCTGGCAGCCGGGATCGAGGTCGAGGTCACGGGCGAACTTGTCCCACCCCGTGTGCAGGTACATCTTGCCCTGCCCGTCGAACAGGACCTCCACGGTCCAGCGGTAGAAGTTGCAGCTAGCCTCCCGTAGCGGCAAGTGCGCCGGCTCGATGCCGTCGACGAACTTGGCGAACTTGTCCGGTAGGCGCTTGATGGCGAGTGGGTCGTCGTCGATGCGTAGGAGGAACTCGAAGCAGCGCTCCTCCTGCGAGGACGAGGAGGGCGTAGGCGACAGCGAGCGTGGGGCCGTAGCTGCTCCACCACGGTGGCCCCTGCCCCGGCCACGGGGGCGCCCAGGGCCGCGGCCTCGACCGCCTCGCCGGCCACCAGGACCGGCCATGGACTTCCTCGCGGGCTTGGCTGCGTCGCAGGAACACCTAGGCGGCGCTACGGTCGAGCTTTGTGGCGGCTAGCTAGGGTTTCTTTGGAGGAGTGGATGAGGAAGAAGAACGCGCGCCCCCTTTATATAGGCCGGCGGCATGCGGTGGCCGCGGGACGCGTGGCGTCGCCATCAACCTGGTTGGCAGAGGTGGGCGGCCGCTCGGCAGCCGAGGCATCGTCGCCATTAGTGGCGCAGTGTGCCGAAGCGATGCAGCGACGCAACTTTGCAGTCGCTGGCGCGTTTGAGAAGACGCATCGACGCAGGGTCGCTGCCAGGCGGGCCAGCCGAAACGTCCGCCAGACACGAGCGGACGTTTCCGGACGTCCGCAGAGACGCATCGCTGGCGCATATTTGGGCCAGGTTTGCGTCTCCGCGGACGGCCCGGTCACTTTGCGTCGCCCCGCTGGAACAGGCCCCAGACGCATTTCCAGTCACAGCGGACGAAAACGTTCACTGAGCGTCCGTTTGCGTCGCGCCGCTGGAGATGCCCTTAGTGCCCAACTAGTTGGAGGATCAGGATGCCTATCATCTTCAACCTTCGTACTTTCCCATAAAAATTATGAGTTTATGTAGTCTCACTAGATTATATTCTATCATCTTGCAATAAGGTCTTAGATATCACATATATCTCATACCTCGCTTATTTCTGAAAACAAAATTTCCAGCTCCTTACTTTTCAAACGGATTTGAAGTTCAAGTTTTACGGAGACAAGATGATTTTAGGTGCTAATTGAAACCATTGCTCTTTGAATCAGCAATGTGAGGTTTACTAAAAGTTTGCGATAGGACTTAATCATATCTTGATTCTTTAACAATACGGTACTAGTCCGTAAAGTTACTTGTCAGACTTAATAATATTTCTATCTCAATTACAAGAATAGCGCATGGTAGATAACGGATGCCAATTCTACAAATTTAATTCAAAAAACTACTTAGACTATGTTCATGATAATTAGTTCATGTTTTAATCTAATTACTAATGAACTCCCACTTAATACAACATCCCTCATAGTTGTTTAGTGGCACACGATCCATATCCACTACACCAAAACCGATCATCACGTGACATGATGTAGCTTCAATGGTGAACATCAACATGTTGATCATATCATCCATATGACTCGTGTTCAACCTTTCGGTTTCCTGTGTTTCGAGGCCATGTATGTACATGCTAGGCTCGTCAAGCAAACCCAAGTATTTCCGCGTGTGCAACATGGCTTACACCCGTTGTATGTGAACGTAGAATATATCACATCCGATCATCACGAGATGCTTCAAAACGACGAACTGTAGCAACGGTGCATACGAGGGGAGAACACTTTATTATCTTGATATTAATGTGAGGGATCATCTTATAATGCTACTGTCGCGATCTAAGAAAGATAAGATGCATAAAGGATTAACATCACATGCAATTCATAATATGTGATATGATATGGCCTTTCTTCTTGTGCTTTTGATCTCCATCTCCAAAACACATGAGCATGATCTCCATCATCACCAGCATTGCACCAAGGTCCATGGCGCCGCTTCATGGTTGTCCATCACTTATAGCTACTATGACAACTACTTGAAATAAAGCTATTACATGATGAATAGACATCGCAGGTCTTAACAAATTTAAAGACAACCATTAGGCTCCTTCTGGTTGACATAATACAATAATGAACATCTCATACATCAAATATAATCATCATCACATCATGGCCATATCACATCACCAAACCCAGCAAAAACAAGTTAGACGCCTCTAATTTGGTTTGCATATTTTACGTGGTTTAGGGTTTTCGAGTAAGATCCAATCTACCTACAAACATGAACCACAACGGTGATACTAATGTTGTCAATTGAAAGAGTAAATTGAATCTTAACTATGGTGGGAGAGACAAACACCCGCAAAGCCACTTATGCAATACAAGTTGCATGTCAAGCGTGTAGCAAGTCTCATGAGACGCTGTCATGTAAAGTTAGCCTGGGCCGCTTCATCCCACCATCCCGCAAGATGCAAAGTACACTAACCAAAAACAACAAGAGCATCAACTCCCACACAACCATTGTGTTCTACTCGTGCAACAGATCTATGCATAGACATGGCTCTGATACCACTGATGGGTTCGTTGCATAGAAAACAAAAAAATTCTACCGCAAAGACGAATAAATCCAAGATCTAATCTATGGAAAAGCCAAGATCTAATCTACCAAGATCGAAGCAGCGAGATGTATATGAGACTAACCCTCGAAGATTCCAAAGCCTACGAGATTAGATCTCGTTGTTGATGTTGTCGATCATCCATTGCTGCAATCCGGCAGCACTTCCGTACTCGGTCGTGCGTACGGTGTCGATGAAGCCCGTTCTCTCCCCGTTCCAGCGGGAAGCGGAGGTGTGGTAGATCTCCTCGGAATCCCAGCAGCACGACGGCGTGGTGGTGGTGGTGGAGGAGAAAAGCTGCAGGGCTTCGCCAAGCCGGAACAACTCTATGGAGGAGAGAGGGGGGCGGCCAGAACTTGGTATGGAAGGGGTGGTGCGCCCCCTGCCCCTTCCCCTCTTTATATAGGGGGGAGGTCGGTTGGGGTGGCCCCCCAAGCCCATCTAGGGCTTGGCCGGCGGCCAAAAGGGGGAGGGGGAGTTTTCTTCCCCCAAGTTGATCCCCCTAGGGTTTGGGGAAACCCTAAGGGGTTGGCCGGCTGGGCCTTGGGGGCATGTGCCCCTGGCCCATTAGGCTAGGGAGCATCCCCTCGGCCCATGCTAGGCCTCCTAGGGTTGTGGGACCACTGGTGGGACCCCCAGAACCTTTTAGAACCTTCCCGGTCTTTCACCGGAAAAATCCCAAACTTTTCCGAAACCTAGAAACCAACTTCCCTTATATGAATCTTATTCTCCGAACTATTCCAGACCTCCTCGTGATGTCTTGGATCCCATCCGAGACTCCGAACAAACTTCGGTCTCCATCTCATATTCCGAATCTACTTATGCGACATCGAACCTTAAGCGCGTCACCCTACGGTTCGTGAACTATGCAGACATGGTCGAGACTCCTCTCCGACCAATAACCAATAGCGGGATCTGGAGATCCATAATGGCTCCCACACATTCAACGATAACTTAGTGATCGATTGAACCATTTACATACGATACCGATTCCCTTTGTCACGCGATACTTTACTTGTCCGAGGTTCGATCATCGGTATCTCCATACCATGTTCAACCTCGTTACCGACAAGTACTCTTTACTCGTACCGTGGTATGTCATCTCTTGTGATCCAGTCACATGCTTGCAAGCTAATCAGACGACATTCCACCGAGAGGGCCCAGAGTATATCTATCCGTCATCGGGATGGACAAATCCCACTGTTGATCCATATGCCTCAACTCATACTTTCCGAATACTTAATCCCATCTTTATAACCACCCATTTACGCAATGGAGTTTGATGTAATCAAAGTACCCTTCCGGTGTAAGTGATTTACATGATCTCATGGTCGAAGGACTAGGTAACTATGTATCGAAAGCATATAGCAAGTTGAACTTAATGACTTGATCTCATGCTACACTTATTTGGGTGTATGTCTATTATATCATTCATCCAATGACATAACCTTGTTATTAACAACATCTAATGTTCATGATCACGAAACCATGATCATCTATTAATCAACAAACTAGTTATACAAGAGGCTTACTAGGGACTCCTTATTGTTTACATAACACACATGTATCAATGTTTCGGTTAATACAATTATAGCATGGGATGTAAACATTTATCATGTACACTAAGATTAACAATAACTAATTTATTATTGCCTCTTGGGCATATCTCCAACACACATTCCACTTGAACTCGATGACGCCGATCTTGACCGCAACAAGATGGAATGCCTTTCTTGACTGTGCTTGCCTGATGAAAGTCTTGCGGATTGCTCCCCCATAATACACTATGGGAGAGCTTCTTCTCCAGTGCATCTTCACATATCTATGATCATCATATGAATGGAAAGCTTCAAGCATATGATCTCTTCGAGTTGGTTCATCTTGAACTTGCACCTCATTTCTTCTTATTGCAACCTTGAAGCCAACATATGGTTCAAATATTGCCTATGGATAACTCCTACAAATATAACTCAATGCAACCATTAGTCCATAGGGATTGTCATTAATTACAAAAACCACACATGGGGGCTCTATGCTCTTTCGAATCGTAATAGCTTAGGTATAAGCTTAGCTTGTAGTTTATAGGTTCTTTATTTATTCTTTATTTATTCTTTAGGTTTTATTTTAGTTTCTTTAAGTGCTTGCAACTATTTACTTAGGTATAATAATTAATTCCCTCGCCCTCTATATGGTTTAAGATACATGCTTGCTTATGTTAATCACGGGTTAACTTTAAGCATGGCTTCCTAATTGCTAAGGTTGTGCCTTTTGATCTATCTTAATAGGTATCCTAGGTGATTCCTGTGTGGAATTGCTAGGATCCTTACTAATTCCAGTTGTATTTGTGTTTGCAGTCACTAGCAAGTATGTGTACCTTGCTAATGTACTACCAGGGCTTAATCCTTTTGTGCAAATGCTATCTAATCTACTGGCTACTAAAGGTTATATCCTAGGGCAATGAATTACCCTTTTAGACTAAAGCACTTCTTATTCCCGACTATTGATGAGCAATTGATCTTGCCCTTTTCCTCCAGCTGCTCCTCGTAGTTCTTGCTCTACCTCTCTCAGATATCTCTCTAGAGAGCTATGCGAGTGTTCTAAGCTAGTGAGTCTGGTTTGTGAGCTATAGGGTTGCCTCAACCCCTCTATTTGTAGTTCTCCTAATTGATTGTGGTATTGACACCTAGCTCATGCAGTTAGTTGACTTAGATGGTTCTAGTGACTTCCTGGTTTGACTTATGTGCTAAGGGGAATGGATTTGGTGGTCAATTGACTCAAAGGTTTGACTCCTAGTGACTTGGCAAAAATGCCAGGTCGATTTGCTACCTATTTTCCTATCATGTAGTCTGTGTTGGACAATTCCAATAAGCATTTGGGTTTCCTTTTTTTGTTTTGGTTCTTCGAATAATTCCTGGCCTTTTTATGATTTGACTGCTATCCATTGTAGTTTGTAGTAGCAAGGATTTGGGTGGTTTTAAAAGGTTTAGATTTTGTAATATATTAAGTTGATTTCAATTTTAATTGCTTTGGATTTGCCTACGGATCCTGGATATAGTGAGGTGTTGCATACTGATTCTATCGGATTGGTTTCAATGTAACTGATACATGGAAAATTTTCGTATTGCTTCCTTATGGTTTGCTATTCTAGGGTTTACTTTTCTACCATTACTGCTATTTATTTTAGTTCTTGGTGGCTTTTCCTATACTTGAATGTTCCTATGGATGTTACCGATATCAGTTACTACTCTACTCTATGGCTATTCCTAGCATTGGTCTAAGTCATGGTCTACTATCAAGTTTTACTACATCAACATTGATCTCTCTCAAATTCGGGTTGTTCTTATTTGCTTATTACCCTCACTAATGTTTCAGGAACTCTTTCGTGGGACATCTACTTGGATCCTATACCAGATGGATTCACCGTAAGGTGAATCCAACATTTTAACCATGGCAACAAGTTGCAAGTGTGGTGGATGATCAAGTGGTGATGATGATGTTGGCTGTGGTGGAGTAACAATGGTGGTGCTGGTAGTGATGCTGATTAGAGTGGTGCACATGAAGTGATGGTGGTGGTTGTGACACTAGTGTAGGCTAGTCTATGTTTTTCTATTTTTTGTTTTTAGTGTGTATTTAGGTTGTTGTTTTGTTATTTTAATTTTCTAGATAAACAAGATTTTTAAATGACTTTGTAATGGTTTAATGATTAATAAAGAATATGTTTATGATCATTTTGATACCAAGTTTAAATTTTTATGATTTTTATTTATTTAGTTATGAAATTTTGAATACGGCCCCTATTATTGTTCAAATTGAAATTTTGAGTTTTGAATTTTGTTTTGTAATTATTACTTGTATATGATTGATACGTCTCCGACGTATCAATAATTTCTTATGTTCCATGCCACATTATTGATGATATCTACATGTTTTATGCATACTTTATGTCATATTTATACATTTTCCGGCACTAACCTATTAACGAGATGCCGAAGAGCCGATTCTTTGTTTTTACTGCTGTTTTTGGTTTCAGAAATCCTAGTAAGGAAATATTCTCGGAATTGGACGAAATCAACGCCCAGGGGCCTATTTTCACACGAAGCTTCCAGAAGACCGAAGAGAAGACGAAGTGGGGCCACGAGGCGGCGCCACAGTAGGGCGGTGCGGCCCAAGCCCTGGCCGCGCCACCCTAGCGTGTGGGCCCCTCGTGACTCTCCCGACTCTGCCCTTCTGCCTACAAATAGCCTTCGTCGCGAAACCCCCAGTACCGAGAGCCACGATACGGAAAACCTTCCAGAGACGCCACCGCCGCCAATCCCATCTCGGGGGATTCAGGAGATCGCCTCCGGCACCCTGCCGGAGAGGGGATTCATCTCCTGGAGGACTCTACACCGCCATGGTCGCCTCCGGAGTGATGAGTGAGTAGTTCACCCCTGGACTATGGGTCCATAGCAGTAGCTAGATGGTTGTCTTCTCCTCATTATGCTTCATTGTTGGATCTTGTGAGCTGCCTAACATGATCAAGATCATCTATCTGTAATGCTATATGTTGTGTTTGTTGGGATCCGATGAATAGTGAATACTATGTTATGTTGATTATCAATCTATGTGTTGTTTATGATCTTGCATGCTCTCCGTTACTAGTAGATGCTTTGGCCAAGTTGATGCTTGTAACTCCAAGAGGGAGTATTTATGCTCGATAGTGGGTTCATGTCTCCGTGAATGCTGGGAGTGACAGAAACCCCTAAGGTTATGGATGTGCTGTTGCCACTAGGGATAAAACATTGATGCTATGTCCGAGGATGTAGTTATTGATTACATTACGCACCATACTTAATGCAATTGTCTGTTGTTTGCAACTTAATACTGGAAGGGGTTCGGATGATAACCTGAAGGTGGACTTTTTAGGCATAGATGCATGCTGGATAGCGGTCTATGTACTTTGTCGTAATGCCCAATTAAATCTCACTATACTCATCATGTCATTTATGCATTGTCATGCCCTCTCTATTTGTCAATTGCCCAACTGTAATTTGTTCACCCAACATGCTATTTATCTTATGGGAGAGACACCACTAGTGAACTGTGGACCCCGGTCCATTCTTTTACATCGAATACAATCTACTACAATACTTGTTCTACTGTTTTCTGCAAACAATCATCATCCACACTATACATCTAATCCTTTGTTACAGCAAGCCGGTGAGATTGACAACCTCACTGTTTCGTTGGGGCAAAATACTTTGGTTGTGTTGTGCAGGTTCCACGTTGGCGCCGGAATCCCTGGTGTTGCGCCGCACTACATCTCGCCGCCATCAACCTTCAACGTGCTTCTTGGCTCCTACTGGTTCGATAAACCTTGGTTTCTTACTGAGGGAAAACTTGCCGTTGTACGCATCACACCTTCCTCTTGGGGTTCCCAACGGACGCGTGTTGTACGCGTATCAAGCAGATTTTCTGGCGCCGTTGCCGGGGAGATCAAGACACGCTGCAAGGGGAGTCTCCACAATCCAATCTCTTTACTTTGTTTTTGTCTTGCTTTATTTTATTTACTACTTTGTTTGCTACACTAAATCAAAACACAAAAAAATTAGTTGCTAGTTTTACTTTATTTGCTATCTTGTTTGCTATATCAAAAACACAAAAAAATTAGTTACTTACATTTACTTTATCTAGTTTGCTTTATTTACTATTGCTAAAATGGGTACTCCTGAAAATACTAAGTTGTGTGACTTCACAACTACAAATAATAATGATTTTTTATGCACACCTATTGCTCCACCTGCTACTACAGCAGAATTCTTTGAAATTAAACCTGCTTTACTAAATCTTGTTATGCGAGAGCAATTTTCTGGTGTTAGTTCTGATGATGCTGCTGCCCATCTCAATAACTTTGTTGAACTATGTGAAATGCAAAAGTATAAAGATGTAGATGGTGACATTATAAAATTAAAATTGTTTCCTTTCTCATTAAGAGGAAGAGCTAAAGATTGGTTGCTATCTCTGCCTAAGAATAGTATTGATTCATGGACTAAATGCAAGGATGCTTTTATTGGTAGATATTATCCCCCTGCTAAAATTATATCTTTGAGGAGTAGCATAATGAATTTTAAACAATTGGATAATGAGCATGTTGCACAAGCATGGGAAAGAATGAAATCTTTGGTTAAAAATTGCCCAACCCATGGACTGACTACTTGGATGATCATCAAAACCTTTTATGCAGGACTGAATTTTTCTTCGCGGAACCTATTGGATTCAGCTGCTGGAGGTACCTTTATGTCCATCACTCTTGGAGAAACAACAAAGCTTCTTGATAATATGATGATTAATTACTCTGAATGACACACGGAAAGAGCTCCACAAGGTAAGAAGGTAAATTCTATCGAAGAAACCTCATCCTTGAGTGATAAGATTGATGCTATTATGTCTATGCTTGTGAATGATAGGACTAATGTTGATCCTAATAATGTTAAGTTAGCTTCATTGGTTTCTCAAGAAGAACATGTTGATGTAAACTACATTAAAAATAATAATTTCAACAACAATGCTTACCGGAACAATTCTAGTAACAACTATAGGCCATATCCTTATAATAATGGCAACGGCTATGGTAATTCTTATGGGAATTCTTACAACAATAATAGGAATTCACCCCCTGGACTTGAAGCCATGCTTAAAGAATTTATTAGTACACAAACTGCTTTTAACAAATCTGTTGAAGAAAAGCTTGGGAAAATTGATATACTTGCTTCTAAAGTCGATAGTCTTGCTACTGATGTTGATCTTTTGAAATCAAAAGTTATGCCTCATGAGAATCATAATAATAAAATTGTTACTACAGCAAATGTCATCTAGGTTAGAATTAATGAGAATATAAGATTGATGGCCGAATTGCGTGCTAGGTGGGAGAAAGAAGAAAATGAAAAAGAAGATAATATAGCTAAAGTCTGGACTATTACCACCACTAGTAATGCTAATGCTACACATGTTGCTGCACCTACTACTAATAATGGTAAAAGAATTGGTGTTGGCAATGTTTCCACTTCAAATGCAAAGCGCGAAAAACTGCCTGAAACTGCTAAAACTACTTTGAAGCTGTGATAAAACTGCTGAAATTTTTTCCAACATTGGGAATGATGATCCCATTGCTTTAGATTATAATGGTTTGGATTTTGATGATTGTCATATCTCTGAAGTTATAAAGTACTTACAAAAACTTGCTAAGAGTCCTAATGCCAGTGCTATAAACTTGGCTTTCACGAAACATATTACAAATGCTCTCATAAAAGCTAGAGAAGAGAAACTAGAACGCGAAGCTTCTATTCCTAGGAAGCTAGAAGATGGTTGGGAGCCCATCATTAAGATGAAGGTAAATGACTTTGATTGTAATGCTTTATGTGATCTTGGTGCAAGTATTTCTGTTATGCCTAAGAAAATCTATAATATGCTTGACTTGCCACCATTGAAAAATTGTTATTTGGATGTTAATCTTGCTGATCATTCTACAAAGAAATCTTTGGGGAGAGTTGATAATGTTCACATTACCATTAACAATAACCATGTCCCCGTTGATTTTGTTGTCTTGGATATTGAATGCAATGCATCTTGTCCCATTATATTGGGAAGACCTTTTCTTCGAACTGTTGGTGCTATCATTGATATGAAGGAAGGTAATATTAAATATCAATTTCCTCTCAAGAAAGGTATGGAACACTTCCCTAGAAAGAGAATAAAGTTACCTTTTGATTCTATTATTAGAACAAATTATGATGTTGACACTTCGTCTCTTGATAACACTTGATATACACTTTCTGCGCCTAGCTGAAAGGCGTTAAAGAAAAGCGCTTATGGGAGACAACCCATGTTTTTTACTACAATACTTTTATTTTATATTTGAGTCTTGGAAGTTGTTACTACTGTAGCAACCTCTCCTTATCTTAGTTTTGTGCATTTTTGTGCCAAGTAAAGTCGTTGATAGTAAGGTTCATACTAGATTTGGATTACTGCGCAGAAACAGATTTCTTTGCTGTCACGAATCTGGGCCTAATTCTCCGTAGGTAACTCAGAAAATTATGCTAATTTACGTGAGTGATCCTCACATATGTATGCAACTTTCATTCAATTTGAGAATTTTCATTTGAGCAAGTCTGGTGCCTCTTAGAAATTCGTCTTTACGAACTGTTCTATTTTGACAGATTCTGCCTTTTATTTCGCATTGCCTGTTTTGCTATGCTTGATGGATTTTTCGATTCCATTAACTTTCAGTAGCTTTGTGCAATGTCCAGAAGTGTTAAGAATGATTATGTCACCTCTGAACATGTAAATTTTGATTGTGCACTAACTCTCTAATGAGTTGTTTTGAGTTTGGTGTGGAGGAAGTTTTCAAGGATCAAGAGAGGGAGATGATACAATATGATCAAGGAGAGTGAAAGCTCTAAGCTTGGGGATGCCCCGGTGGTTCACCCCTGCATATATCAAGAAGACTCAAGCGTCTAAGCTTGGGGATGCCCAAGGCATCCCCTTCTTCATCGACAACATTATCAGGTTCCTCCCCTGAAACTATATTTTTATTCCATCACATCTTATGTGCTTTTTCTTGGAGCGTCGGTTTGTTTTTGTTTTTTGTTTTGTTTGAATAAAATGGATCCTAGCATTCACTTTATGGGAGAGAGACACGCTCCGCTGTAGCATATGGATAAGTATGTCCTTGGTTTCTACTCATAGTATTCATGGCGAAGTTTCTCCTTCGTTAAATTGTTATATGGTTGGAATTGGAAAATGATACATGTAGTAATTGCTATAAATGTCTTGGGTAATGTGATACTTGGCAATTGTTGTGCTCATGATTAAGCTCTTGCATCATATGCTTTGCACCCATTAATGAAGAAATACATAGAGCATGCTAAAATTTGGTTTGCATATTTGGTTTCTCTAAGGTCTAGATAATTTCTAGTTTTGAGTTTGAACAACAAGGAAGACGGTGTAGAGTCTTATAATGTTTTCAATATGTCTTTTATGTGAGTTTTGCTGCACCGGTTCATCCTTGTGTTTGTTTCAAATAAGCCTTGCTAGCCTAAACCTTGTATCGAGAGGGAATACTTCTCATGCATCCAAAATACTTGAGCCAACCACTATGCCATTTGTGTCCACCATACCTACCTTGCAGCGTGTCTTGATCTCCCCGGCAACGGCGCCAGAAAAAGAGCTTGATGGCGTGTATTTCACACGTTCGTTGGGCAACCCCAAGAGGAAGGTATGATGCGCACAGCAGCAAGTTTTCCCTCAGAAAGAAACCAAGGTTTATCGAACCAGGAGGAGCCAAGAAGCACGTTGAAGGTTGATGGCGGCGAGATGTAGTGCGGCGCAACACCAGGGATTCCGGCGCCAACGTGGAACCTGCACAACACAACCAAAGTACTTTGCCCCAACGAAACAGTGAGGTTGTCAATCTCACCGGCTTGCTGTAACAAAGAGTTAACCGTATTGTGTGGAAGATGATTGTTTGCAGAAAACAGTAGAACAAGTATTGCGATGATTGTATTTCAAGAAAGAGAATTGGACCGGGGTCCACAGTTCACTAGAGGTGTCTCTCCCATAAGACGAACAGCATGTTGGGTGAACAAATTACAGTTGGGCAATTGACAAATAAAGAGAGCATGACCATGCACATACATATCATGATGAGTATAGTGAGATTTAATTGGGCATTACGACAAATTACATAGACCGTCATCCAACTGCATCTATGCCTAAAAAGTCCACCTTCAAAGTTATCATCCGAACCCCTCCGTATTAAGTTGCAAACAACAGACAATTGCATTAAGTATGGTGCGTAATGTAACTAGTGACTACATCCTTGAACATAGCACTAATGTTTTATCCCTAGTGGCAACAACACAACACAACCTTAGAACTTTCATCCTTTGTCCCGGTGTCAATGCAGGCATGAACCCACTATCGAGCATAAGTACTCCCTCTTGGAGTCACAAGCATCTACTTGGCCAGAGCATCTACTAGTAACGGAGAGCATGCAAGATCATAAACAACACATAGCATAACTTTGATAATCAACATAACAAGTATTCTCTATTCATCGGATCCCAACAAACGCAACATATAGAATTACAGATAGATGATCTTGATCATGTTAGGCAGCTCACAAGATCCGACAATGATAGCACAATGGGGAGAAGACAACCATCTAGCTACTGCTATGGACCCATAGTCCAGGGGTAGACTACTCACACATCACACCGGAGGCGACCATGGCGGCGTAGAGTCCTCGGGAGATGATTCCCCTCTCCGGCGAGGTGCGGAGGCGATCTCTGGATCCCCCGAGATGGGATCGGCGGCGGCGGCGTCTCTGGAAGGTTTTCCGTATCGTAGCTCTCGGTGGGGGTTTCGTCACGGAGACTTTTTATAGGCGGAAGGGCAGGTCAAGAGGCGGCACGGGGCCCCACACTACGAGCCGGCGCGGCCAAGGGGGCCGCGCCGCCTATGGTGTGGCCCCTCCGTGGCCCCTCTTCGTCTCTCCTTCGGACTTACGGAAGCTTCGTGAGAAAATAGGCCCCTGGGCTTTGATTTCGTCCAATTCCGAGAATATTTCCTTACTAGGATTTCTGAAACCAAAAACAGCAGTAAAACAAAGAATCGGCACTTCGGCATCTTGTTAATAGGTTAGTTCCAGAAAATGCACGAATATGACATAAAGTGTGCATAAAACATGTAGATAACATCAATAATGTGGCATGGAACATAAGAAATTATCGATACGTCGGAGACGTATCACGGACAGCGAGGATGATGATGATGACGAGGAGGAAGAGGCTCCGGCGAAGGGCTGGGGCAGCAGCGACGAGGAGCTTCCTGGGAGCAGCGCCGACGACATCGACGGCGGTGATGACGAGGACAGCGATGACTAGCAGAATAGGACTAGTAGTAGCAGTGCACTAGGCACTAGATCCCTCTTTTGAGAGCCATCGGCTCTTTCTTGTAAAGCCGCTCCTTTGAATTAATGAAATCGTTCTTTCAATTCATCCTTCAATTACTCCAATTTCATTTCTTCCGCCTGTCATGCCAAGACCGATAGCAATGTATCGGATTTCTTTTCTTTTGGACGCCCATGAAGCCGGACTCTCATGTCGATTAGCTCGTAGGCCAAGAACTTCTCAATTTCAGGCTGCGATTAGGTATCTGACCACAATTTTTCGCAATCCCTCAGCCGATGACTACTCATCGGCTATTTTGAGAATCTAGTCCCTTCCCTTCTCTTGCAGCGACAGGACGGTCCAAAACTTGTAAAAAACAACGGCCCCCTTCCCCGATTCAGAGGAGACCCCAATGCAGGGCCAGTCGATGCGACTCCAATCGGCTTTCAAAAACAGAGCATTTACCAGGCCAGCTGCCCCCCGAGTCTTAGTCGAGGCGAGAACGGTAATGGATCCGCCGAATGTGCCGCCTATGCAGAGTTAGCCGATTTCAACAAAATCGGCTCCCCAAAGCAGAGAACCTTCAGGGTGAACTGCCCCCCGAGCTTCTCCAGTCCACTTTTCGCGCCTTGCAAGTCAGATCGGCTCCTTTCCTGCACTGAACGTCGATGTCGATGTGAACTTTGAGCATATAACCAGCCGGTCGGTCTTGGTCTTGTGTGACTGCACTAGAGTTGATGGCTGCGCATCGGCTTCGCTTCTTGCGATTTTTTTTTATTTGGCCGATTTTTCTTAATCGGCCCCCAATGTTTCACTGCACGCATGTTTACACACATTTATCTGCACATGTTCATCTGACTGTATGCCCCCCGAGCCGAATCTGCCAAAAGACTGCAGATATCGGCTTTTATGGTTAGTCAGGGCACTGTACTTGCACGTCGGCTCTGCAAGGATTCATGATGACTTTCATCTGCCGACGTGGCCGCTACCCAGTAGATCGTTGCTGAACATAAGCAGAATATGTGCTGAATATGTAGTGAACATAATTTTGGCCGATTGCTGGAATCGGCCCCCATATCCATTAGAGCGCTGACTGAAGGTTCTATAATGCTCCTTCATAATTTTTGGGGCCGATCACAAGGATCAGCCTCGCCTTGTTTTGCTCACTGGTGTGTTCTTGCTACTCGGTTAGGCTGGATAAAACCAACCCAACCTCTGACTTTATGCGCCTGCTGTCGTCCACCTTGAGCGCATCGTAGACTCGTGGGGCACTAAGCTCTGTCGGAAGGACGAGCACCATGTTTGTGCCGGCCGATGTTTCATCGTCGGCTTTCTTTTGCTTGGGACGCCACTCCATTCTCCGTGGATGACCCTCTTCATCCAGGGTTCGCTGAACCTTTGCAGCCAGATCAGGCCGTGCCTTCCTTAGCGTATGCAAGTATAACCTTTCGGCTTCCTCCAGGCCGCGCAAACGCTGAACCCTGCGCTTCTGTGAACGGCTGAGTCCGTCAGGGCACCACCTTGGACGGTGGTACCTGTCTTCTTCCTCTGGTCCCTCGTCTTCAGAGTCCTCAAGATCTGCCCACCGAGGGGACTCAGCACGTTTGCTCTGTGGCGGGAGAGGCCCTAAGCGCTCGAACACAGACACGTTGGCTGCCTCCTTCTTCTTCTTGTTGCATTCTGGGCAATTGCCGATTGTGGGCAATCGGCTCATTCCTGAATCCCAGCAGTGTCTGAAGAAAGGGCAGTCCCAGTGTCTGGCGCTGTCATCTTGCTCCCTTGATTTTTCCGCGGCACGGCGCTCGTGCTCCTCCTCATCGTGATCATGCCGATGATGTCTTCTGGCTTCTCTAGCCAGACGATCTCCTTCATCATCATAACCGGACCGTCGGCGTTGGTCATACTGACTCACATATTTGTTGAGGAGGTGATCAGAGAGGGGCCGCTAACATCTTATGTTCTTCACTTCCCCCTCTGTGACGTAGCGCTTGCCATCATGACGAAGCCGATCGCGTGGAGCGGCCTCTTCTGTGTCCTTGCTATGAGAGCAGCTGCCCTCGTCTCCATCTTTGCCAGAGTGGTTCCCAGGTCCTACCATGTTGATGCTGAACGAGGATCCTGGCTGGCAACCTTCAGGGTACGTGCACTCCACCATGTTAATGGCGGGAAAAGGCTGGGTGTCGACCTTCATGGCGTACTGGTTGAAAATTAGACGCCCCTTCTCTATCGCCGCCTGGATGTGCTGACGCCACACCCTGCAGTCGTTGGTGGCATGGGAGAGCGAGTTGTGCCATTTGCAGTATGGCTTTCCGTTCAGCTCTTGCGCCGTGGGGAACTTGAGACCTTCCGGAATCGTCAACTGTTTCTCCTTGAGCAGGAGGTCGAAGATTTGTTCAGTCTTGGTCACGTCAAAATCAAATCTCCTGGGTGGGCCTGGTGGCTTTACCCATTTGCAGGACACGGGGGTTCCTCCCCGAGTCCATTCAGCCACTGCTACCTCTTGGTCTCCCGCAGGAACTTCGTCTTCCTCTGCCTCGACCCAGGACTACGCACGCTTGAACTTGTCTTGGTACAGGTCCGGTGGCGCTGTTCATATGCGATAGTTTCGAACCATGTGCGCCGGCGAGGGATAATCTGCTTGGGAGGCCATGTCCTTGAGCTGTGTTGCAAGGCACACTACGCCAACTCGATCGCTTCCTTTTCGGTTATACGAACGAGAATAACATCGGTTCCTAAGATTCTGAAGCGCTGGATGTATTCTGTCACGGTTCTCCGCGCTTCGACGTAGTTGTGCTAGATCGGCAATGCCGGACTCGGAAGCCTCACGAATGGTACCGCATGTGGAACTGTTCCTCCAAGCGCTTCCAAGACCGGATGGAGTCTGGCGGCAAAGAGGTGTACCATCCAAAAGCCGATCCCGTGAGGGACTGTGAAAAGAGCCTCACGCGTAGCTGATCCGACACTGAAGCCGGTCCTAGTTGCGCCAAATATCTGCCGACGTGCTCGATGGAGCTGGAGCCATCTGATCCACTGAATTTGGAGAAGTCGGGAGCCGATATTTAGGTGGCAGCGGGATCATCTCGTACTCGTCGAGTACGGCTTGGAATAGCCGATTGCCCTTTTTTCGGCACCATGCCGAACTGGTCTCTCAAGATGGTACTGATCTGATCCGTTGTCTTTGGCTGCAGGAGTTGCACTAC
Organism: Lolium perenne; assembly: GCF_019359855.2. Lineage (NCBI taxonomy): Eukaryota > Viridiplantae > Streptophyta > Magnoliopsida > Poales > Poaceae > Lolium > Lolium perenne. The sequence continues at coordinate 80,556,103 of NC_067244.2, read as the reverse complement.
GAAGATTCGCCGGGGTGGCGTACTTAGCCAGCCATGTTTGCTTTTCCAGCTACTGAGCCAACCGCAGAGCTGAGCTCTGGAGGTTCGTCGGGGTGGCGTGCTTAGTTAGCCACGTACGCTTCTCAAGCTCGTCGCCGACGTTCCTCCTGTTTTCGCCGGAGTCCCCGATGTTGTGGCCTGGTTTGTGAGTGCCCGCTGCCACAATCGCACATACGTGCACGCGTATCCTTGAGGGATCTCCTTAGGCGCCTCGATCAAGAATTGGTAGTCACTAGGGTCACCACCGATCTTGTAGATGACGAATGCCGGTGTAGCCGGCACTTTCAGCCGGTGCTGCCAACGCATATGGCAGCGGTGGACGGGACTGGAGTGGCAACTCTCCTTGATGCGTCCCGAGAGCTGGTCCTGACGGCGAGTACTGGTGGCTCATGATCTCCTGGATCACGCGCAGAGCGACACGCTCCAACACGTTGACCAGGTTTTGAGTGGCGGTGTAGCGAGTGAGCCACCAAGTAGTTGATCTCTGCCGCAGCCCCCTGGTGCGTTCCTCCGACGGGGCGAGAGGTCTATCCCATCGAGTGCACCTTGCGGTGAGAATCCCTTCCATCGATGCCATGGGAACGGGTTCTGCGAAAAGAGCCGATGAGGTCGGCTTCGAGGGTGGCCTTGATCTCGTCATATCTCTTCTTGAGCTCGTCGAGCAGCTCCTCGTAGGTGACTGGCGTGCCGTCCGCCATCTCGGATGTAGATGGCGATGTGGTTGATGTAGACGATTGTCCCACCGGCGTGCGAGAATGTGTTGATCGCCAAAACCCACCGGCGGGCAGCGACGGTCAACACAGGTAGAGCCGGGACGAGCCTAGAGCTGCGGCTGGCTGAGACCCCTCCGAGCGACGGCCCGCAATGCTCTTCTGGTCACACGTCCGATGCGAAGTGCAAGGGCGTGCCACCTGACCTATACCTGGTCAGGAAGGTGATGGAGATGCCTCGCTTAGTTTCCTGCATGGCATACACGTAAACATTAAATACGAGCCTCGATCGGCTCTCAGGTTATCCTGTGAATCGGCTCAAAGAGCCGATCCACCCATGATTCGTACGGGGTGCACGAATATATGGTGGTCCTACTTGATCAAGATAAAGCTAATGAGATCTACGACGATTTAGGGTTTTCACCGCATAATCGGATCATCCTACTCCAGGTTGGGCCTCGCGGCCACGCACGGTGATCATAAGCCGATCCTAAACAAGGCCTAAAAACCAACATGAAGTTGATCCTCGGAACATCCTGTTTAGGACTTGCGAACGACACCCTACGTGCCGCTGGATCCTCCCCCCCTTTGTAAGGCCTAACTATTGCAGATATTAAACTAATCCTTGTAGAACAAGGAGCAATCGTAACGGATCAGATCTACTAAATAATGATCAAGCGGGGTGCCGCCCCCACACCTGAGATAGGTGTGAGGGCGGCTAGACATGCAAGGGTTGCACTACGTAAGCATGCTTAAACGAAGAACAATGCTAACCCTAACACATCTATGATAACTACGTTGCTCGCCATCAAAAAGGCTTCAGTACAACGTGGAGCTTGTGCTGCCTAGATCGCAAGATGCGATCTAGGCAGCATGTCGCTTACCTGATAGAAACCCTCGAGACGAAGGAGTTGGCGATGCACCGAGATTGGTTTGTTTTGGGTTGAACGTGAGTTGTTGTTTATTCCATAAACCCTAGGTACATATTTATAGTCCAGGGGACTTTCTAACGTGGGAATATCCCCACCGTGTACGAGACAAACTCTAACTTTTAATCTACGATACAATCTACTATAATTAAGGGTACACGGGCAATCTAGCCCAAATTCTCCGTGCAAGGCCGCTTCAGAGATCTTCCACGTGTAATCTCCCAAGCCCATCTCTCTGACGGCCCACCTCCTGATTTGACCAAAATCTGGTGATAACACATGCCCCCCCTGGTTTTGGCAATGATAATTCCAAAACCACTCTGTTTCTGAAGGGTCATGTCGTGGCAGAGCAGAGCTGTTGCAGTATCCGTTATCATTATGCCCTGTCTTCTCAGCTTCTCTGCAAAATTCGATAGCCCTGGCATCATTTCCTTGGAAACTATAATGGCATTAAATTTCCACCAGGCTTCTCATTATTTAACCGTGCCGACTGATTAGCTCTCTTTATCCCCTTCTTCTGTTCCAGCCATCGGCACCCAAAAAACCCTCTTCTCCTATAGCAATGTCTTCCTCTTCCTCCTCCTTCTCAAGCCTCTTCCCCCAATCCTCGCCGAAGAAGAAGAACGAGGACAAGCTTCACTCCGAGGTGAACCCCCTCTCCCCCGACAATGAGAAGAAAGAAGGAGAAGTAGCAGAGGCCAAGGCCTTCCCCTCCGCCAAGCTCCCGCCGAAGAAGCGCTCCCGCATGTGGGCGGATAGCGAGGATGAAGACGACGATGAAGAAGGAGAAGAAGAGGAGGAGGAAGATGAATCTTCCTCTTCCGCTGGGTACCCGCCGACCAAGCGCTTCCGCTCCTGGGCGGACTGATGGCGTGTATTTCACACGTTCGTTGGGCAACCCCAAGAGGAAGGTATGATGCGCACAGCAGCAAGTTTTCCCTCAGAAAGAAACCAAGGTTTATCGAACCAGGAGGAGCCAAGAAGCACGTTGAAGGTTGATGGCGGCGAGATGTAGTGCGGCGCAACACCAGGGATTCCGGCGCCAACGTGGAACCTGCACAACACAACCAAAGTACTTTGCCCCAACGAAACAGTGAGGTTGTCAATCTCACCGGCTTGCTGTAACAAAGAGTTAACCGTATTGTGTGGAAGATGATTGTTTGCAGAAAACAGTAGAACAAGTATTGCAGTAGATTGTATTTCAGTAAAGAGAATTGGACCGGGGTCCACAGTTCACTAGAGGTGTCTCTCCCATAAGACGAACAGCATGTTGGGTGAACAAATTACAGTTGGGCAATTGACAAATAAAGAGAGCATGACCATGCACATACATATCATGATGAGTATAGTGAGATTTAATTGGGCATTACGACAAATTACATAGACCGTCATCCAACTGCATCTATGCCTAAAAAGTCCACCTTCAGGTTATCATCCGAACCCCCTCCAGTATTAAGTTGCAAACAACAGACAATTGCATTAAGTATGGTGCGTAATGTAACTAGTGACTACATCCTTAAACATAGCACTAATGTTTTATCCCTAGTGGCAACAAGACAACACAACCTTAGAACTTTTACATCCGTCCCAGGTGTCAATGCAGGCATGAACCCACTATCGAGCATAAGTACTCCCTCTTGGAGTCACAAGCATCTACTTGGCCAGAGCATCTACTAGTAACGGAGAGCATGCAAGATCATAAACAACACATAGCATAACTTTGATAATCAACATAACAAGTATTCTCTATTCGTCGGATCCCAACAAACGCAACATATAGAATTACAGATAGATGATCTTGATCACGTTAGGCAGCTCACAAGATCCGACAATGATAGCACAATGGGGAGAAGACAACCATCTAGCTACTGCTATGGACCCATAGTCCAGGGGTAGACTACTCACACATCACACCGGAGGCGACCATGGCGGCGTAGAGTCCTCCGGGGAGATGATTCCCCTCTCGGCGGGTGCCGGAGGCGATCTCTGGATCCCCGAGATGGGATCGGCGGCGGCGGCGTCTCTGGAAGGTTTTCCGTATCGTGGCTCTCGGTACTGGGGGTTTCGTCACGGAGACTTTTTATAGGCGGAAGGGCAGGTCAAGAGGCGGCACGGGGGCCCCACACTACAGGCCGGCGCGGCCAAGGGGGGGCCACGCCGCCCTATGGTGTGGCCCCTCCGTGGCCCCTCTTCGTCTCTCCTTCGGACTTCTGGAAGCTTCGTGAGAAAATAGGCCCCTGGGCTTTGATTTCGTCCAATTCCGAGAATATTTCCTTACTAGGATTTCTGAAACCAAAAACAACAGAAACAAAGAATCGGCACTTCAAAGATCTTGTTAATAGGTTAGTTCCAGAAAATGCACGAATATGACATAAAGTGTGCATAAAACATGTAGATAACATCAATAATGTGGCATGGAACATAAGAAATTATCGATACGTCGGAGACGTATCAGCATCCCCAAGCTTAGTTCTGCTCGTCCGAGCAGGTAAAACGATAACACGTATAATTTCTGGAGTGACATGCCATCATAATCTTGATCATACTATTTGTAAAGCATATGTAGTGAATGCAGCGATCGAAACAATGTATATGACATGAGTAAACAAGTGAATCATATAGCAAAGACTTTTCATGAATAGCACTTCAAGACAAGCATCAATAAGTCTTGCATAAGAGTTAACTCATAAAGCAATAATTCAAAGTAGAGATATTGAAGCAACACAAAAGAAGATTAAGTTTCAGCGGTTGCTTTCAACTTGTAACATGTATATCTCATGGATATTGTCAACATAGAGTAATATAATAAGTGCAATAAGCAAGTATGTAGGAATCAATGCACAGTTCACACAAGTGTTTGCTTCTTGAGGTGGAGAGAGATAGGTGAACTGACTCAATATTGAAAGTAAAAGAATGGTCCTCCATAGAGGAAAAGCATCGATTGCTATATTTGTGCTAGAGCTTTGATTTTGAAAACATGAAACAATTTTGTCAACGGTAGTAATAAAGCATATGCATCATGTAAATTATATCTTATAAGTTGCAAGCCTCATGCATAGTGTACTAATAGTGCCCGCACCTTGTCCTAATTAGCTTGGACTACCGGGTCATCACAATGCATTGTTTTTACCAAGTGTCACAAAGGGGTACCTCTATGCCGCCTGTACAAAGGTCTAAGGAGAAAGCTCGCATTGGATTTCTCGCTATTGATTATTCTTCAACTTAGACATCCATACCGGGACAACATAGACAACAGATAATGGACTCCTCTTTTATGCATAAGCATATACCAACAATTAATAATTTTCTCATTTGAGATTTGAGGATTGTTGTCCAAAACTGAAACTTCCACCATGGAGCATGGCTTTAGTTAGCGGCCCGATGTTCTTCTCTAACATATGCATGCTTAACCATATGGTGGTAGATCTCTCTTGCTTCAGACAAGACGAACATGCATAGCAACTCACATGAAATTCAACAATGAAAAGTTGATGGCGTCCCCAGTGAACATGGTTATCGCACAACAAGCAACTTAATAAGAGATAAAGTGCATAATTACATATTCAATACCACAATAGTTTTTAAGCTATTTGTCCCATGAGCTATATATTGCAAAGGTGAATGATGAAATTTTAAAGGTAGCACTCAAGCAATTTACTTTGGAATGGCGGAAAAATACCATGTAGTATAGGTAGGTATGGTGGACACAAATGGCATAGTGGTTGGCTCAAGTATTTTGGATGCATGAGAAGTATTCCCTCTCGATACAAGGTTTAGGCTAGCAAGGCTTATTTGAAACAAACACAAGGATGAACCGGTGCAGCAAAACTCACATAAAAGACATATTGAAAACATTATAAGACTCTACACCGTCTTCCTTGTTGTTCAAACTCAAAACTAGAAATTATCTAGACCTTAGAGAAACCAAATATGCAAACCAAATTTTAGCATGCTCTATGTATTTCTTCATTAATGGGTGCAAAGCATATGATGCAAGAGCTTAATCATGAGCACAACAATTGCCAAGTATCACATTACCCAAGACATTTATAGCAATTACTACATGTATCATTTTCCAATTCCAACCATATAACAATTTAACGAAGGAGAAACTTCGCCATGAATACTATGAGTAGAAACCAAGGACATACTTGTCCATATGCTACAGCGGAGCGTGTCTCTCTCCCATAAAGTGAATGCTAGGATCCATTTTATTCAAACAAAACAAAAAACAAAAACAAACCGACGTTCCAAGAAAAAGCATATAAGATGTGATGGAATAAAAATATAGTTTCAGGGGAGGAACCTGATAATGTTGTCGATGAAGAAGGGGATGCCTTGGGCATCCCCAAGCTTAGACGCTTGAGTCTTCTTGATATATGCAGGGGTGAACCACCGGGTGCATCCCCAAGCTTAGAGCTTTCACTCTGCTTGATCATGTTGCATCATACTCCTCTCTTGATCCTTGAAAACTTCCTCCACACCAAACTCGAAACAACTCATTAGAGGGTTAGTGCACAATATAAATTGACATATTCAGAGGTGACACAATCATTCTTAACACTTCTGGACATTGCATAATGCTACTGGACATTAATGGATCAAAGAAATTAATCCAACATAGCGAAAGAGGCAATGCGAAATAAAAGGCAGAATCTGTCAAAACAGAACAGTTCGTATTGACGAATTTTAAAATGGCACCAGACTTGCTCAAATGAAAATGCTCAAATTGAATGAAAGTTGCGTACATATCTGAGGATCATGCACGTAAATTGGCTTAATTTTCTGAGCTACCTACAGGGAGGTGGACTCAGATTCGTGACAGCAAAGAAATCCGGAACTGTGCAGTAATCCAAATCTAGTACTTACTTTTCTATCAACGGCTTAACTTGGCACAACAAAACACAAAACTAAGATAAGGAGAGGTTGCTACAGTAGTAAACAACTTCCAAGACACAAAATAAAAACAAAGTACTGTAGGTAAAAACATGGGTTGTCTCCCATAAGCGCTTTTCTTTAACGCCTTTCAGCTAGGCGCAGAAAGTGTGTATCAAGTATTATCAAGAGACGAAGTGTCAACATTACCTTCGGCTTTACTCTTACCTTTCTTATTGTTTTTCTTTCCCTTTGGTTTAGGAAATGTATGAGTTTCCCCCGGTATAGAGGTGAATTTCAGAGTGCCTTCTCCAACATCAATGACTGCTCCCAATAGTTTCAGCAGGGATCTTCCGAGTGTGAGTTTTCCTGTTTCAACAACAAGATAATCAATGGATATTGTTCTTCCAAGAATGGTTGTATGCACACCTGTGGCTATTCCTTTAGGAATTATAGTAGAGTTATCAATGAGAGTTATTTCTTCTCCTCCTTCCTCGACTCCCCAAAGTTTCAAATATTTATAAATACTTTCAGGCATAAGGCAAAATTCATACATAATATCACAGTAGGCATGGAGAGTTCGATCACCGATGACAATTTTAACAGCAGGATCCCACATTGAGAGTTTAGAGTTCACTAAAACTTGTTCAAGACGATTACGAACGTGGCAATAATTATCATTCAAGCGAGATGTACTTATCTCGAGATTATTTAATCTACTATAAATGCTAGTGAGGACTGAATCAAAGTTATTAGCTGAATCATGTGATGCAACCAACTTCTTTATGGCATTAAAAGCTTGATCCCCATTGCAATGAAGGAAATCTCCTCCTACTAAAGTATCCAAAGCATATCTATAGCGAATCATAATACCGAAATAAAAATTACTAAGGAGCAAACTTAGAGTCATTTGAGGTTCAGTTTTATGATAAGAAGTAAAAATTCTAGACCAAGCATCCTTAAAACTCTCCTCATCCCCTTGTTTAAAAGTGAAGACTAATTCTTCAGGAGAAGAAGTAACAGGTTCAGAGCTAGACATGGTAACAAAAGTAACTAATTTTTTTGTATTTTTAATATAGAGTGCAAGACAATAAAGCAAACTAGATAAAGTAAATGCAAGTAAACTAATTTTTTGTGTTTTTGATATAGCAAACAAGATAGCAAATAAAGTAAAACTAGCAACTAATTTTTTTTGTATTTTGATTTAGTGCAGCAAACAAAGTAGTAAATAAAACTAAGCAAGACAAAAACAAAGTAAAGAGATTGAGAAGTGGAAACTCCCCTTGCAGCGTGTCTTGATCTCCCCGGCAACGGCGCTTTAAAAGAGCTTGATGGCGTGTATTTCACACGTTCGTTGGGCAACCCCAAGAGGAAGGTATGATGCGCACAGCAGCAAGTTTTCCCTCAGAAAGAAACCAAGGTTTATCGAACCAGGAGGAGCCAAGAAGCACGTTGAAGGTTGATGGCGGCGACATGTAGTGCGGCGCAACACCAGGGATTCCGGCGCCAACGTGGAACCTGCACAACACAACCAACGTACTTTGCCCCAACGAAACAGTGAGGTTGTCAATCTCACCGGCTTGCTGTAACAAAGAGTTAACCGTATTGTGTGGAAGATGATTGTTTGCAGAAAACAGTAGAACAAGTATTGCGATGATTGTATTTCAAGAAAGAGAATTGGACCGGGGTCCACAGTTCACTAGAGGTGTCTCTCCCATAAGACGAACAGCATGTTGGGTGAACAAATTACAGTTGGGCAATTGACAAATAAAGAGAGCATGACCATGCACATACATATCATGATGAGTATAGTGAGATTTAATTGGGCATTACGACAAATTACATAGACCGTCATCCAACTGCATCTATGCCTAAAAAGTCCACCTTCAGGTTATCATCCGAACCCCCTCCAGTATTAAGTTGCAAACAACAGACAATTGCATTAAGTATGGTGCGTAATGTAACTAGTGACTACATCCTTGAACATAGCACTAATGTTTTATCCCTAGTGGCAACAGACAACACAACCTTAGAACTTTCTCATCCTTTGTCCAGGTGTCAATGCAGGCATGAACCCACTATCGAGCATAAGTACTCCCTCTTGGAGTCACAAGCATCTACTTGGCCAGAGCATCTACTAGTAACGGAGAGCATGCAAGATCATAAACAACACATAGCATAACTTTGATAATCAACATAACAAGTATTCTCTATTCATCGGATCCCAACAAACGCAACATATATAATTACAGATAGATGATCTTGATCATGTTAGGCAGCTCACAAGATCCGACAATGATAGCACAATGGGGAGAAGACAACCATCTAGCTACTGCTATGGACCCATAGTCCAGGGGTAGACTACTCACACATCACACCGGAGGCGACCATGGCGGCGTAGAGTCCTCCGGGAGATGATTCCCCTCTCCGGCAGGGTGCCGGAGGCGATCTCCTGGATCCCCCGAGATGGGATCGGCGGTGGCGGCGTCTCTGGAAGGTTTTCCGTATCGTGGCCCTCGGTACTGGGGGTTTCGTCACGGAGACTTTTTATAGGCGGAAGGGCAGGTCAAGAGGCGGCACGGGGGCCCCACACTACAGGCCGGCGCGGCCAAGGGGGGGGCCGCGCCGCCCTATGGTGTGGCCCCTCCGTGGCCCCTCTTCGTCTCTCCTTCGGACTTCTGGAAGCTTCGTGAGAAAATAGGCCCCTGGGCTTTGATTTCGTCCAATTCCGAGAATATTTCCTTACTAGGATTTCTGAAACCAAAAACAGCAGACAAAGACAGCGGCACTTCGGCATCTTGTTAATAGGTTAGTTCAGAAAATGCACGAATATGACATAAAGTGTGCATAAAACATGTAGATAACATCAATAATGTGGCATGGAACATAAGAAATTATCGATACGTCGGAGACGTATCACGGACAGCGAGGATGATGATGATGACGAGGAGGAAGAGGCTCCGGCGAAGGGCTGGGGCAGCAGCGACGAGGAGCTTCCTGGGAGCAGCGCCGACGACATCGACGGCGGTGATGACGAGGACAGCGATGACTAGCAGAATAGGACTAGTAGTAGCAGTGCACTAGGCACTAGATCCCTCTTTTGAGAGCCATCGGCTCTTTCTTGTAAAGCCGCTCCTTTGAATTAATGAAATCGTTCTTTCAATTCATCCTTCAATTACTCCAATTTCATTTCTTCCTTTGTCATGCCAAGACCGATAGCAATGTATCGGATTTCTTTTCTTTTGGACGCCCATGAAGCCGGACTCTCATGTCGATTAGCTCGTAGGCCAAGAACTTCTCAATTTCAGGCTGCGATTAGGTATCTGACCACAATTTTTCGCAATCCCTCAGCCGATGACTACTCATCGGCTATTTTGAGAATCTAGTCCCTTCCCTTCTCTTGCGGCTGACAGACGGTCCAAAACTTGTAAAAAACAACGGCCCCCTTCCCCGATTCGGAGGAGACCCCAATGCGGGGCCGATCGATGCGACTCCAATCGGCTTTCAAAAACAGAGCATTTACCGAGGCCGGCTGCCCCCGAGTCTTAGTCGAGGCGAGAACGGTAATGGATCCGCCGAATGTGCCGCCTATGCGAGTTAGCCGATTTCAACAAAATCGGCTCCCCAAAGAAGAACCTTCAGGGTGAATCGCCCGAGCTTCTCCAGTCCACTTTTCGCGCCTTGCAAGTCAGATCGGCTCCTTTCCTGCACTGAACGTCTATGTCGATGTGAACTTTGAGCATATAACCAGCCGGTCGGTCTTGGTCTTGTGTGACTGCACTAGAGTTGATGGCTGCGCATCGGCTTCGCTTCTTGCGAATTTTTTTTTATTTGGCCGATTTTTCTTAATCGGCCCCCAATGTTTCACTGCACGCATGTTTACACACATTTATCTGCACATGTTCATCTGACTGTATGCCCCCCGAGCCGAATCTGCCAAAAGACTGCAGATATCGGCTTTTATGGTTAGTCAGGGCACTGTACTTGCACGTCGGCTCCGCAAGGATTCATGATGACTTTCATCTGCCGACGTGGCCGCTACCCAGTAGATCGTTGCTGAACATAAGCAGAATATGTGCTGAATATGTAGTGAACATAATTTTGGCCGATTGCTGGAATCGGCCCCCATATCCATTAGAGCGTGATCAAGGTTCTATAATGCTCCTTCATAATTTTTGGGGCCGATCACAAGGATCAGCCTCGCCTTGTTTTGCTCACTGGTGTGTTCTTGCTACTCGGTCAGGCTGGATAAAACCAACCCAACCTCTGACTTTATGCGCCTGCTGTCGTCCACCTTGAGCGCATCGTAGACTCGTGGGGCACTAAGCTCTGTCGGAAGGACGAGCACCATGTTTGTGCCGGCCGATGTTTCATCGTCGGCTTTCTTTTGCTTGGGACGCCACTCCATTCTCCGTGGACGACCCTCTTCATCCAGGGTTCGCTGAACCTTTGCAGCCAGATCAGGCCGTGCCTTCCTTAGCGTATGCAAGTATAACCTTTCGGCTTCCTCCAGGCCGCGCAAACGCTGAACCCTGCGCTTCTGTGAACGGCTGAGTCCGTCAGGGCACCACCTTGGACGGTGGTACCTGTCTTCTTCCTCTGGTCCCTCGTCTTCAGAGTCCTCAAGATCTGCCCACCGAGGGGACTCAGCACGTTTGCTCTGTGGCGGGAGAGGCCCTAAGCGCTCGAACACAGACACGTTGGCTGCCTCCTTCTTCTTCTTGTTGCATTCTGGGCAATTGCCGATTGTGGGCAATCGGCTCATTCCTGAATCCCAGCGATGTACGAAGAAAGGGCGGTCCGGTGTCCGCGCTGTCATCTTGCTCCCTTGATTTTTCCGCGGCACGGCGCTCGTGCTCCTCCTCATCGTGATCATGCCGACGATGTCTTCTGGCTTCTCTAGCCAGACGATCTCCTTCATCATCATAACCGGACCGTCGGCGTTGGTCATACTGACTCACATATTTGTTGAGGAGGTGATCAGAGAGGGGCTGCTAACATCTTATGTTCTTCACTTCCCCCTCTGTGACGTAGCGCTTGCCATCATGACGAAGCCGATCGCGTGGAGCGGCCTCTTCTGTGTCCTTGCTATGAGAGCAGCTGCCCTCGTCTCCATCTTTGCCAGAGTGGTTCCCAGGTCCTACCATGTTGATGCTGAACGAGGATCCTGGCTGGCAACCTTCAGGGTACGTGCACTCCACCATGTTAACGGCGGGAAAAGGCTGGGTGTCGACCTTCATGGCGTACTGGTTGAAAATTAGACGCCCCTTCTCTATCGCCGCCTGGATGTGCTGACGCCACACCCTGCAGTCGTTGGTGGCATGGGAGAGCGAGTTGTGCCATTTGCAGTATGGCTTTCCGTTCAGCTCTTGCGCCGTGGGGAACTTGAGACCTTCCGGAATCGTCAACTGTTTCTCCTTGAGCAGGAGGTCGAAGATTTGTTCAGTCTTGGTCACGTCAAAATCAAATCCCCTGGGTGGGCCTGGTGGCTTTACCCATTTGCAGGACACGGGGGTTCCTCCCCGAGTCCATTCAGCCACTGCTACCTCTTGGTCTCCCGCAGGAACTTTGTCTTCCTCTGCCTCGACCAGGACTACTGCACGCTTGAACTTGTCTTGGTACAGGTCCGGGTGGCGCTGTTCATATGCTGATAGTTTCTGAACCATGTGCGCCAGCGAGGATAATCTGCTTGGGAGGCCATGTCCTTGAGCTGTGTTGCAAGGCCTGCTACGCCAACTCGATCGCTTCCTTTTCGATTATACGAACCGAATAACATCGGTTCCTAAGATTCTGAAGCGCTGGATGTATTCATCACGGTTCTCCGCGCTTCTGACGTAGTTGTGCTAGATCGGCAATGCCAGACTCGGAAGCCTCTGAATGGTACTGCATGTGGAACTGTTCCTCCAACTGCTTCCAAGACCGGATGGAGTCTGCTGGCAAAGAGGTGTACCATCCAAAAGCCGATCCCGTGAGGGACTGTGAAAAGAGCCTCACGCGTAGCTGATCCGACACTGAAGCCGGTCCTAGTTGCGCCAAATATCGGCCGACGTGCTCGATGGAGCTGGAGCCATATGATCCACGGAATTTCGAGAAGTCAGGGCGCCGCGAGGTAGGTGGCAGCGGGAACATCTCGTACTCGTCGAGTACGGCTTGGAATAGCCGATTGCCCTTCTTTTCGGCACCATGCCGAACTGGTCTCTCGGTATGGTACCGATCTGATCCGTCTTGTCTTGGCCGCAGAGTTGCACTCTGAAGATTCGCCGGGGTGGCGTACTTAGCCAGCCATGTTTGCTTTTCCAGCTCTGAGCCAACTGCAGGAGCTGAGCTCTGGAGGTTCGTCGGGGTGGCGTACTTAGTTAGCCACGTCTGCTTCTCAAGCTCTGTCGCTGACGTTCCTCCTGTTTTCGCCGGAGTCCCTGATGTTGTGGCCTGGTTTGTGAGTGCCCAGTTGCCACAATCTGGCACATACGTGCACGCGTATCCTTGAGGGATCTCCTTAGGCGCCTCAGTCAAGAATTGGTAGTCACTAGGGTCACCACCGATCTTGTAGATGACGAATGCCGGTGTAGCCGGCACTTCAGCTGGTGCTGCCAACGCATATGGCAGCGGTGGACGGACCGGGTGGCAACTCTCCTTGATGCGTCCCGAGAGCTGGTCCCGACGGCGAGTGCGGTGGCTCATGATCTCCTGGATCACGCGCAGCGACACGCTCCAACACGTTGACCAGGTTTTCGCAGTGGCGGTGTAGCGAGTGAGCCACCAAGTAGTTGATCTCCTGCCGCAGGCCACAGTGCGTTCCTCCGACGGGGCAGAGAGGTCTATCCCATCGAGTGCACCTTGCGGTGAGAATCCCTTCCATCTGATGCCATGGGAACGGGTTCTCTGAAAAGAGCCGATGAGGTCGGCTTCGAGGGTGGCCTTGATCTCGTCATATCTCTTCTTGAGCTCGTCAGGCAGCTCCTCGTAGGTGACTGGCGTGCCGTCCGCCATCTCAGATGTAGATGGCGATGTGGTTGATGTAGACGATTGTCCCACCGGGCGTGCCAGAATGTGTTGACTGCCAAAACCCACCGGCGGGCAGCGACGGTCAACACAGGTAGAGCCGGGAAGAGCCTAGAGCTGCGGCTGGCTGAGACCCCTCCGAGCGACGGCCCGCAATGCTCTTCTGGTCACACGTCCGATGCGAAGTGCAGGGCGTGCCACCTGACCTATACCTGGTCGGAAGGTGATGGAGATGCCTCGCTTAGTTTCCTGCATGGCATACACGTAAACATTAAATACGAGCCTTGATCGGCTCTCAGGTTATCCTGTGAATCGGCTCAAAGAGCCGATCCACCCATGATTCGTACGGGGTGCACGAATATATGGTGGTCCTGCTTGATCAAGATAAAGCTAATGAGATCTACGACGATTTAGGGTTTTCACCGCATAATCGGATCATCCTACTCCAGGTTGGGCCTCGCGGCCACGCACGGTGATCATAAGCCGATCCTAAACAAGGCCTAAAAACCAACATGAAGTTGATCCTCGGAACATCCTGTTTAGGACTTGCGAACGACACCCTACGTGCCGCTGGATCCTCCCCCCCTTTGTAAGGCCTAACTATTGCAGATATTAAACTAATCCTTGTAGAACAAGGAGCAATCGTAACGGATCAGATCTACTAAATAATGATCAAGCGGGGTGCCGCCCCCACACCTGAGATAGGTGTGAGGGCGGCTAGACATGCAAGGGTTGCACTACGTAAGCATGCTTAAACGAAGAACAATGCTAACCCTAACACATCTATGATAACTACGTTGCTCGCCATCAAAAAGGCTTCAGTACGAGCAACGCCTGAACAACGTGGAGCTTGTGCTGCCTAGATCGCAAGATGCGATCTAGGCAGCATGTCGCTTACCTGATAGAAACCCTCGAGACGAAGGAGTTGGCGATGCGCCGAGATTGGTTTGTTTTGGGTTGAACGTGAGTTGTTGTTTATTCCATAAACCCTAGGTACATATTTATAGTCCAGGGGACTTTCTAACGTGGGAGTATCCCCACCGTGTACGAGACAAACTCTAACTTTTAATCTACGATACAATCTACTATAATTAAGGGTACACGGGCAATCTAGCCCAAATTCTCCGTGCAAGGCCGCTTCAGAGATCTTCCACGTGTAATCTCCCAAGCCCATCTCTCTGACGGCCCACCTCCTGATTTGACTAAAATCTGGTGATAACACCACCAAACCTACCTACTACATGGTATTTCTCCGCCATTCCAAAGTAAATTTCTTGAGTGCTACCTTTAAAATTTCTATCCTCTACCTTTACAATATATAGCTCATGGGACAAATAGCCTAAAAACTATTGTGGTATTGAATATGTAATTATGCACTTTATCTCTTATTAAGTTGCTTGTTGTGTGATAACCATGTTCCTGGGGAACGCCATCAACTACTCTTTGTTGAATATCATGTGAGTTGCTATGCATGTTCGTCTTGTCTGAAGTAAGGGAGATTTACCACTAAAATGGTTAGAGCATTGCATAATGTTAGAGAAGAACATTGGGCCGCTAACTAAAGCCATGATCCATGGTGGAAGTTTCAGTTTTGGACAAATATCCTCAATCTCATATGAGAAAATTAATTGTTGCTACATGCTTATGCATATAAGAGGAGTCCATTATCTGTTGTCTATGTTGTCCCGGTATGGATGTCTAAGTTGAGAATAATCAATAGCGAGAAATCCGATGCGAGCTTTCTCCTTAGACCTTTGTACAGGCGGCATAGAGGTACCCCTTTGTGACACTTGGTTAAAACATGTGCATTGCGATGATAATCCAGGTAATCCGAGCTAATTAGGACAAGGTGCGGGCACTATTAGTATACGATGCATGAGGCTTGCAACTTGTAGGATATGATTTACATAACACATATGCTTTATTACTACCGTTGACAAAATTGTTTCTTGTTTTCAAAATCAAAGCTCTAGCACAAATATAGCAATCGATGCTTTCCTCTTTGAAGGACCTTTCTTCTACTTTTTTGTTGAGTCAGTTCACCTATCTCTCTCCACCTCAAGAAGCAAACACTTGTGTGAACTGTACATTGATTCCTACATACTTGCATATTGCACTTGTTATATTACTTTACATTGACAATTATCCATGAGATATACATGTTACAAGTTGAAAGCAACCGCTGAAACTTAATCTTCCTTTGTGTTGCTTCAATACCTCTACTATGAATTATTGCTTTATGAGTTAACTCTTATGCAAGACTTATTGATGATTGTCTTGAAGTACTATTCATGAAAAGTCTTTGCTATATGATTCATTTGTTTACTCATGTCATTTACATTGTTTGGATCGCTGCATTCATTACATATGCTTACAATAGTATGATCATGGTTATGATGGCATGTCACTCCAGAAATTATCTTTGTTATCGTTTACCTGCTCGGGACGAGCGAAAACTAAGCTTGGGGATGCTGATACGTCTCCGACGTATCGATAATTTCTTATGTTCCATGCCACATTATTGATGATATCTACATGTTTTATGCATACTTTATGTCATATTTATACATTTTCCGGCACTAATCTATTAACGAGATGCCGAAGAGCCAGTTGCTGTTTTCTGCTGTTTTTGGTTTCAGAAATCCTAGTAAGGAAATATTCTCGGAATTGGACGAAATCAACGCCCAGGGGCCTATTTTCACACGAAGCTTCCAGAAGACCGAAGAGAAGACGAAGTGGGGCCACGAGGCGGCGCCACAGTTGGGCGGCGCGACCCAAGCCCTGGCCGCGCCACCCTAGCGTGTGGGCCCCTCGTGACTCTCCCGGCTCTGCCCTTCTGCCTACAAATAGCCTTCGTCGCGAAACCCCCAGTACCGAGAGCCACGATACGGAAAACCTTCCAGAGACGCCGCCGCCGCCAATCCCATCTCGGGGGATTCAGGAGATCGCCTCCGGCACCCTGCCGGAGAGGGGATTCATCTCCCGGAGGACTCTACACCGCCGTGGTCGCCTCCGGAGTGATGAGTGAGTAGTTCACCCCTGGACTATGGGTCCATAGCAATAGCTAGATGGTTGTCTTCTCCTCATTATGCTTCATTGTCGGATCTTGTGAGCTGCCTAACATGATCAAGATCATCTATCTGTAATGCTATATGTTGTGTTTGTTGGGATCCGATGAATAGTGAATACTATGTTATGTTGATTATCAATCTATGTGTTGTTTATGACCTTGCATGCTCTCCGTTACTAGTAGATGCTTTGGCCAAGTTGATGCTTGTAACTCCAAGAGGGAGTATTTATGCTCGATAGTGGGTTCATGTCTCCGTGAATGCGGGAGTGTGAGAAACCCCTAAGGTTATGGATGTCTTGTTGCCACTAGGGATAAAACATTGATGCTATGTCCGAGGATGTAGTTATTGATTACATTACGCACCATACTTAATGCAATTGTCTGTTGTTTGCAACTTAATACTGGAAGGGGTTCGGATGATAACCTGAAGGTGGACTTTTTAGGCATAGATGCATGCTGGATAGCGGTCTATGTACTTTGTCGTAATGCCCAATTAAATCTCACTATACTCATCATGTCATGTATGTGCATTGTCATGCCCTCTCTATTTGTCAATTGCCCAACTGTAATTTGTTCACCCAACATGCTATTTATCTTATGGGAGAGACACCACTAGTGAACTGTGGACCTCGGTCCATTCTTTTACATCGAATACAATCTACTACAATACTTGTTCTACTGTTTTCTGCAAACAATCATCATCCACACTATACATCTAATCCTTTGTTACAGCAAGCCGGTGAGATTGACAACCTCACTGTTTCGTTGGGGCAAAGTACTTTGGTTGTGTTGTGCAGGTTCCACGTTGGCGCCGGAATCCCTGGTGTTGCGCCGCACTACATCTCGCTGCCATCAACCTTCAACGTGCTTCTTGGCTCCTACTGGTTCGATAAACCTTGGTTTCTTACTGAGGGAAAACTTGCCGCTGTATGCATCACACCTTCCTCTTGGGGTTCCCAACGGACGCGTGCTGTACGCGTATCAATGATTGAGTTAAGATTTGGGACTGGACAATATGTTTGAGATAGTTGGTTTAGGAATATTTGAATCAAAGGTCTAAAGTTTGATTCAAAAAATTTGAATTCAACTTTGACCAAATCTAATCTCAATTTTATATTCAAAAACCTGGATATGTATTCTTTATCTTTAAGTTGTTTTCTCGCAAGGTTTTAAACACTCAAAACAAACAAGTTAGGTTTTCAAGTTTAGGTTTACCCATTTTTAGAAAGTTTGAGGTTGTGTCAAATTTTGAATTTTAAATCCTAGTGCCTAACTTAGGTCAACCTACACCGAAGTTCAAATTTTTTTTGACAAAGGGAACTTTTTTTTAGCTGCATTAAAACCCGGTAGGTACAGAATTACAGGAAGACCCCTTAACTTCTACTGCCCTATACGATCTAGAAAAGACAGATAAGGCCTTCATCTTTACAAAAAGAACCCTGGCACTAAAAAAATCTAAGCAATTTGGTGCCTAGGCTTCTTCTCCGCCGCTCGTCGACGACCTCCGGGCAGGAGCCACACAGAGATCCATGAGAGGGATGCTCGTTTTTCTCTTCTTGCCTGCGGTGAGCCAAAGACGCCGGCTTTCTTCACACCTCCGGGGACAAACCACTTGGAGATGGG
Organism: Lolium perenne; assembly: GCF_019359855.2. Lineage (NCBI taxonomy): Eukaryota > Viridiplantae > Streptophyta > Magnoliopsida > Poales > Poaceae > Lolium > Lolium perenne. The sequence continues at coordinate 80,537,855 of NC_067244.2, read as the reverse complement.
TCGATGGCGAGCTCCAACGATTGTCCCAAAATAAGGGCCTCCGGATGGAGGTTGAACTCCTGGAAGGTAGCTGCCCTTCAGCCATAGGATGCAGGGGCAAGGCTTGGGCGCCGGCATCGGTCCGCCGTTGATGAACTCTCCAGAAAGTAGTTGCAGCCGCACTTTTCCACCCATCAAGAAAGATGGGAAAAGCTTCACATCGATGCAGAACGGCCAAATCAGAGGCAACATCCAAAGTCCCCTCCTCAACATCACCACGATGAGGGGAAAGTCTCAGATCTTGTCCACCATCTAACAGCCTGCAAGGAATTTTATTGCAGAAAGAAATAGTTGGGATTGGGGAAGCAAGGCCATCCAAAGATAAGCCTCTCCATGGATTGGGTTGAGCGGTGCTGGCATAAGAACCACCCACAACGCAACAGCAACACTCATCTTCTCCATGAATCAGATATAGAAGTGATTGAAGCCTAGTTGATGTGGATCCAAATCCATCCGCCGCTTTATTTAGCTGAGAGAAACTAAACATAAAAAAACCTACAACTACAGAGAACCCGACCTCTCTCCCACTCTCCGCCGGCCACCATGGCCGGCGGCGACAAGGGGAAGAGAGGTCGGCGATGGGATCTGGGGGAGGGCTCAAGGAGGAGGAGTTCCACAGGGGTAGTCTCCACGGGGGTATCGGGGTGAAGTTCCAATATGGCCATTTTGGTTCTTAAAAGTAAAAGTTCAAAAATTTCCCGTATTTTAGAGATGCTATGTAAATGCACAAATTCAACATCTACCTTTCCCCATATCCTATTCTTCGGGGTGTTATAGATGTATCTAGACACTTGAATGTATATATACATTGTATAGATACATTTAAGTTTAGATAAATCTTCCTTTTATAGATGGATGAAGTATTCTGAACCCGATACTATAAAAAACTTCCTAAAGTATATTTTATATATTTTACTAGCGTCACAAAATATAATATTTTTAGTATATATTTGAGAAAGGAGAAAATATAAATTTAATACTCCGTATTATACTTTTCAATTTATATATAGCTGTGAATAAACCTGAGTACCGGTGGAATATGCTAAGCCTGCGGCATGGAATACTGATCCGGTGATCCCCTTCATCGCCTACAAATACCCTCCCGCTTGCGCTCGCGTCACTCCTTCTCTCCCACTCGCCTCCTCGCCATTAAAGACACAAATCTCTGTCTAGAAACAAAAGCAAAAAAGAAAAATTTCGTGCTACAAAATTCCTTTTCTTCTCAAATCAAGCATATATGTTCCTTCCAAACATTTTCGTCCCCGAATTCCTCCGCCGCAGCTGCCCCCAGTGATTCCGGACTTCTTTCCTAAATTTTCGGAGATCTCCTTTTCGCGAGTCATTCGTCACCATTCTTCGGGCGGGCTAGGGTTAGGGTTTGCGAGTATGAGGGTGAACGAGGAGGGGTGGGACGAGGAGGAGGGGGTGGTGGTGACCTCAGCTACGCCTACGCCGGTAGCGCTATCTCCGCCGCCCGTTGCCTCATCGGGGCTGCAGCGGCTTGTGGTTGGGTACGCGCTAACCAAGAAGAAGGTCAAGAGCTTCTTGCAGCCCAAGCTCCTTGCGCTCGCCAGGTAAAACCGAACACAAGCGACTCTCTTCTGATACCGTGTCAAAGCTGGAATCTTTTGTGGTCCTCCCAGGGATTTGATTCGGGAGGATTTTTTGATATTTTTCTATGCATGTATGTGTTTTTCTGAACCAAACAAAAGAGAAGAGTTGCTTTCGACAAACACATCACGTGCCTCAGTTTCATGAAATGACTACTGATGACAAAAATATTGTTTCAGGTTTCATCAATGTCAATCCTTTCCTTGAATTAAGCTTCACAATGAAATAATGAAGTAGAGTATGTTAACCTGACTAGACTTGATGCACGCTGTATCAACAAAAAACAGAAGGGATCTAGAAGAAATTAAAAATTGACATCTTTTGTCAGCATAATGTATTTCTCTCTGCAATTCATTGAAGTACCATCGATTGACTGTTGAAAGGATCAATGCCATTTATCTTAATGCTTTCTACTTAGTTTGAATATCTGAAATGAGCTTCATGTTGGATATTTTGCTGCCAGATCGATTCGTTCTCAGCATTCTACGCTTACTTGAGATTTGTTGCGAAGTTTTTTTTTTGTGAGTAATTCACCTGGTTTGGTATAATCATTGACAACAGTTACCCATTCGAAGGTTCATTCCTGTTTCAGTAATAATTGTTAAGTACTGTTCTTTTCTGTCCTTTCTAGCTAGTACATAACTACAATGTTGACACCAGCTATCCATTCAACTGTTCATTCTTGTTTCAGTAATAATTGTCAAGTACTTGTTTTCCTTTCTATCTAGTACATAATGGCAATGTTATCACGCTGGCAGTAAATTAATTTTATTATCCTACCTAAATGAAGGGATAATATGCAGGACCTTGATTTGTGAGGATATGAGAAGTGTAATAGGACCTATCTGGAAAATCCGAACTGTGGTAAACTCACTTGGTACTTCAAACCACAAGTTACCTCATGGACGCGTAAAGAGAATGGAATAATTGTACCATAGAAATGGAATTATTGTATAATAATAAAACTCAAGGTCGCAAAGGCCAATTCTACCAATATAACAATCAATTAGTCAATCTTCTAGTATTATTCAATATGATTGGCAACCATCTTATTTATTCATTCTTTGTTGCTTGCCTGGAGAGTCCAGGTTTTGTCAGTACTGTTGGTGTATTTTTCAAGTCTCAAAGGAAAAATATCAAAGCCTTTTTCCCAAGCAAGTTGGGGTAGGCTAGATATGAAACCCAACGGAAACATAAGGAAACAAAAAACAAGGAGAGAAAAAAAAAGAACAAGTAAACTAAGATTCTGGCACATGGATCGCTGGTTTCCATGCAGTCCTACCAAGTGCCAAATCTCTAGGGACATTCCAGTCCCTCAAGTCTCTTTTTGTCGCCTATGCCCATGTCAAACTTTCAGTCAAGTCTTAAAGGAAGAAATGAAAAATAGAAGATGCCTAAAATATGCAACACATGGTCAGTATAAATCTTAATGATTATTTATAGCAAAGTCTGTGCATATTATTGTAGTGGTGTGACCAGTAGTTATAGATTTTAGTTGATTCAAGCCATTCCTTGAAAATCATGTCCTGTATTAAGAGTATTGCTCATGGTACGCTGAGAAAATTTTCAGTTGTATTCTCCAAGTTGTTTGCGACTTCACTGAAAGCTTGAAGCTGTTTGAGATGATTTCATTTCGTTGTTTGTAAAATAATACTGCTATTCTTATCTGGAGCAGTACATGTTCACCAGATGTCTCCGTGTCAATTTTATGAGTTCTCCTCTTACTTATTTTTTCTCCAGGAAGAAGGGAATTCATTTTCTATCAATTGATGAGACTTGTCCTCTCTCGGAACAAGGCCCATTTGACATTATTTTGCACAAGGTCAGCGATGTCTTCCCTGTCTTCTACTAATAAAATATTTGATAATGCTATTGCAGATGTCCCATATAGTGGGTATATTTAGTCAAACAGCCACTGTCATATGGCCATGTGGGTGGGTCACACATCTGCTATATTTAATGACCATGTGGCATGGTTGCTGCAGTTGGCATTCAACCAAGGTGGCATCTAAAGCACTGGGCAAGCTATTGTAGTTAAGCATGCAACCAAGGCCAAGCGGATACGTCTTAGATACCAAGCCCCGTATATTTAGAGCATCCGGCTGCAACCATGCACAAAGACGGTAGAGCGTTGACATAAGTTTCATTTTCAAAGTGGGGCGTTCGTGGTGTCAGCCATGGCCGCCACCTAATAGCTTAGGACGAGCTGGTCTTTGAGGGAGAGGGGGATCTCATGTGGGTGGTTCACTCATGTAGTAGACCCAGCTGACCCTAGCTGACTTCAGTTACTGATATAACCCCAGTTATATTTAAGTTGCACATAATACGTCAATTAAGAATTAGAAACCCATTAGAAATAAGATATCCGTTAGCTTGGGTCTTAAGCGAATTGGAGATGAGAAATTTAGTTTGTTACCCAGTTTGGGTTATTAGGCCTCTATGTAGAGGACCCCTTGAGATGAATGATTAGGCAAGAAGAATTACAATCTCTCCTCTCTTCTGACCTGCAATCCCTAATCTACCCCCTCTCCTCGATCAGTTCTTCCACCCCGACCATCCTTCTGGTAGTATTTATCTCATTAACAGTCACATTCTTATCTTAAGATTTCACATACTTATCTTCTAAGAAAATAATTGAGCATCTTACATCTCGTTTCCAAAACGTTTGTCAGTATATTTCGGTGCTTCTTAAGATTTTCTTTGTTTCTGATTGAGTTTGTTGCTTTTTTTTTTCTCAGTGTACTAACAAGGAGTGGCAGCAAGTTCTGGAGGTAGGTCCTGAACACCAAAGCAAAATCTTCTGATAAGCAATGGTTAAATTGCAAAATGTAGCTGCTGGCATCTTCCATATATACTTCTTCTGTTTGCAACATTGTCACATAGTACTATAATTAGTTAGAACCCTGTTTGCAGGTATCATCACTTGTTATAATACTTAGATGTTGATTGTTCTAAATGTACAGGAATCCCCCTTTATTTTAATTATTTTCCTGTTTATCTTCTGAACTTCTTTCATGGTCTTAAAGGATTATCGTGAAGAGCACCCCGAAGTAACTGTCCTTGACCCACCAAGTGCTATCCAACATCTGCACAATCGCCAGTCGATGCTCCAAGAAGTTGCTGATTTGAACCTGTCCAACAGCTATGGTAATTTTACTAAATATATTTAATACTGGTTACAGGGGTCAGCGCCTTGTCACATGGTGGCTCATGGCAACATACAATTAGGATCAGCAGGCTTGTTCATTTCAGCTCAGATTCGTTAAGACTGCCTAGGATCAGATAAAGTTTGTTTCCTTTTTGTTAGATATGGTCTGCTGGCTTTGCTCTTTATACAAAGGATCCACATCGATTAGGAGAAGGAAAGTAAGGGGATTTTGTCCCCACAAGCGTCAGGGGGTCTTGGTTTCTGTAGTCTTCAGAATTTACGAACACAAACTGGTGTTTGACTTGTCAAATTATGTTATAGGTTTTGCATTTTCTTAATAGTTGTCACTCCCCCTGTAAGTTAGCCTTGTACCCAGAAGATCACATTGTAGTTTGTAATTTTGATCCCAAAAAGAGCTATTGCTCAGAGTTTCGGAAAGAAAAGACCCTCTCTCTAAATAATTTGACATTACATTGTTTGCTAATTTTTAAATCAAGTTAGCAACCATTAGTAAATTAATTTTAAACTATGTTTCTATTTGGAACCTTGAACAAAAAAATCAGGTAGGAGCGCTACTTCCTAAGAGGTTCAAAATATTTTTGTATCATGATGAACATGTGGTAATTTTGTCTAAATACTGGCATGGGAAATGTCTAGCTTTTCTGTTGATTATTTTTTTGTTTTCAACTACTGCAGGTGAGGTCTGTGCTCCCAGACAACTAGTCATCATGAAAGATCCATCTTCCATACCAGCTGCAGTTGCCAAGGCTGGACTAACCTTGCCCTTGGGTGAGTTTTTTGCTCTTTTAATTATAAGGCTACTGATGAAAAGGAGACCTAGGTTCTTTTATCCTGTTGTAGCTTGTTCTAGATTTTTGTTATTTTCTAATTATACTACCTTACATTTAGAATTTTGACCGTTATCATGTGAGATAAATGAATTTTATCAATGCATGTTAACCAAAGGCACATGTAGTTTTTAATACCTTTTGCATGGATCCTCTAGATTTTCAGGGGTTTCGTCAGAGGCATGTAGATTTTTTTGCAGCTTATGTTGAATTGTTGCTATTTACTAGTGACATGAGGATGCATGTGATGCTACTGCTGGGTTTGAGTGTGATGGTATTTCGTTACATTTGCTTTGTTATTAAGTTTGACTACAGTTTAGGGTCATGTTTTATAATCTCATGAATTGCCCCATGTTTAACTTTCGGCTGCCTACTTAATTTCCGTTTGAGCTTACTATTTATAATACATGTATTTGTTTCTCAGGCATTATACTTTAAATCTCGAAAATATACTGAGTAAAAGACTGGCTTGTTTCTGATGTCTTTTTACAGTTGCCAAACCTTTGGTTGTTGATGGAACATCGAAATCTCATCAACTATCTCTTGCGTATGTGGATACATCTCTGTCAATGCTTGATCCTCCTCTGGTTCTCCAGGAATTTGTGAACCATGGTGATCTTTTAAGCCTTGTTATGTACTTTTAGATCTATCCTGAAACTTCCCACCAAATAGTGGATGTCCAGGTCTGACTTTGTCAATACAGGTGGAATCTTATTTAAGGTATACATTGTTGGTGAAACAATACGGGTTGTACGCCGGTTTTCTCTTCCTGATGTTAACGACTATGACATGGAGAACAATGAGGGGATCTTTCGATTCCCAAGAGTTTCCTGTGCAACAAATAATGCAGAAGATGCAGACATTGACCCTTGTATTGCTGGTGAGGCTCTTTGCTGGTGCATTAATTAATTCCCCCTTTTGGTTTAAACTGTGTATCTAGCTCGCAGGTTTAGCTTCTTTGCTGGCGTCTCCCTTTTGGTTTAAACTGTGCATCTAGCTCGCAGGCAAAGCTTCTTTGCTGGTGTCCCCATTTTGGTTTAAATTAGTGCATCTAGCTTGCTTTGTGCAACATCAGCTTCTCTTTGTTTTTGTGCTATTGGATTGAACCCTCTGTATGGTACACTTTTGGTGATAGCTATTTACATATGTCATTTTTTAAAGATCTCTAATGCCGAAGTTATTCAGAAGCACATTATAGATTTCCTCTCTATTTTTCTTGTTAATCATTTATGTTACTGAATAACTTAATGCTATCACGTGACAGAACTTCCTCCAAGACCACTTTTAGAAAAACTGGGCAAGGAACTTCGGCGTCGACTGGTACGAGTAAATTTCATTGTCTGTTTAACCATATGCAATTCTATAATCTCTTTTTAACTGACTGGCAAAATTTCAGGGTCTTAGACTGTTTAACTTAGACATGATTCGAGAGCATGGTAGAAAGGATCGCTACTATGTAATTGACATTAACTATTTCCCTGGTGAGTCACTCTTCTACTCTTGTTTCAACCTCTATTGTATTTGCTAATACTCCACTTCTTGCGCTTAAGTTATTGCATAAGCTGCTTTCATTGTTTACACGCAGCGTTATTCTAGGTTCAAGGTAATACTGCACTTCCTCAATGGCCAATGTTTTGCTTGTAGTCTCTGATTTAACACTATGTTGCTACCTGTTTTTCTCTAATTGTCCCAGTTCAAACTCCGCAGGATATGGTAAAATGCCAGGCTATGAGCATGTATTCACCGACTTTTTCCTAGGCCTTGTGCAAAGCAAGTACAAGAGGCGTTTAAGCGGAAGCTGAAGTGTAGGGATATAGGGAAGGTTCCTATCCAAGGTCCAGAAAATTAACAGAACAGAGTCTATGTACTGGCAGCTTAGATAGATTTACTCTTCTGTAGATAACAAGGGGATATTAGTTTGCTTCAGGAAAGACACAGGCTAAATTGAGAGGAAAACGAAATTGTACGGTTGCCCTGTGACCAACTTGTTTAAAACAATTTACGTGCCGACATGACTATGACCAAAAAATAAAATAAAAATTGTTGCTGCATGGCTGATTTTGAGGTATTACTGGAGCAAGTGTAGCAGCAGCCGAGAAAAGGTCTCAGGAGAAGCTACTAATAAGGCCTTGTATGGAACAAATAAAAAAAACATAGATGTGTAAGAGAGAACTAATGATCTCCCAACCATTTGTAAGAAAAAATATTAGCTGTGGAATGCGCCCCCATGTTGCGTACAAACTCCATGTGAGGTAGACATTGGTCCCATTTCTTTAAATTCTTTAGAACTTCTCTTAGAGGTCGTTTGGTATCCATCATTTGAGCCTGGAATCCTGGAATTCATTTTAAAATTTCATAGGTGGGCTGTTTGGTTGCCACAGAATTGGACCATCATTTCATTTAGGAAATCCAGCAAAATGATGCCATGTGTAATCACAATTCCGAGCTGAAACCTATCATTCACAATTCCTGTGGCAACCAAACAAATTCAATATTGAATTCTACTGTCATTTACAATTCTTCTGGCAACCAAACAAGTGTCCATTTCCGGAATTACAATGTAAATGAAATGAATACATGTATTCATTTTAAAATGCTACAAATGAAATGAAAACCTTGCTTCCAAACCACTTCTTAGCATCATGGCCATCATCATTGGTATATATCACAACATCTTTTGGCCACCAAGAATGTCGTCATGTTTCCAGAAATCTCATGAGTGCATACAATTATTTGTCATAAACAAAACAGTTGAGAGTTGAGCTTCTCGCTAAAGTATGAGGATCAAGTTCAATTTCAAGAGTGACCAAAGTTTGGTAGTGCGAGCAATGGTGCTGATGTCAACTTAGCATTAGCTCCGAGAAGGCCTTCACTTGTGTGTTGCGCCACTTAAAGGGAACTTATTTCTTTGTTAGCTCGTTCATTGGGGTAACAATGGTGTCGAAGTCCTTCACAAATTGACAAAAGAAACTAGCAAGGCCAAAAACCTTTCGCACTGGGCTTCAAATTCCATGTGTACAAACTCCATGTGAGGTAGACATTTGGTTCCATTTCTTCAAATTCTTCTTTAGAACTTCTCTTAGCATCATGGACAACATGTGTTTCACAATTTCAGTCTGTCCATCATTTGTCTCACATGACCAAAAGAGAAGCATCATTTGTGTCACATGACCAAAAGAGAAGTACCGTTCCAAGCTTGACCCAAATATTTTCCAAAAATAGTTCAAGAACTTGGTGTCGCGATTTGACACTAGTAGAAAACATGTCTTTCGTTAGGTTCCTTTAATCCTGGCCATGTCCTGGATCGGAACTAAATGCCTGGCCACGTCGGTCCGAATTGGCCCAAGCCTATGACACCCATTGGTCCCGATTCGTTAGGAACCTTTAGTCCCAGTCTGAGATACAAACCTATACCAACCGGGACTGCAGGTCAACCATTTAGTCCCGGTTCGTTTTACCAACCCGGACTAAAGGTTGTTTAGCTTTTTTTTTGGCTCCTCATGCACCTCCACCTCCCCTGTGGATCGCCTTTTTCAGCTCTGCAAAAATATAAAAAAAATGACAGATTTTTTTAAAATATTTTTTTTTGAGATTCCTTTATGCTACGGAACCTACTATTAGGGAAAATTAATAAATTTGAATTTTGACTTTTTTGCAAGAAAAGTTTAGAAAAAGGTAAAATGGCATTAACTTTTGCATACGACGTCGAAAAAAGGCGTATAATATATCAAAATGATCCTGGGGAAAAAGTAATCCAAATTCACAAGGATTTACCCGGTTAGGCAATTTTTAGATTCTCAAAATTCCAAATGAAAATATGAAAGCACGAAGATTTTAATTTTTGCCAGAAATTCAGGATTTCATATTTTTTAAAATTTTAAATTAATATTTGCATCCTGCATAAAGATTACCATTACTTAACCACAAAGTTAGCCAATATTTAGATTTTCAAATTTACAGGTTTGGTAAAAAAATATTTAAAATAAAAAAATAAAAAATAATTATAATATAAATTTTAAAAGTTAATATTTATTTATTCAAGGTTATCATTACATTCATTACTTTTTTTATTAAAAGAATTATTTGGTATTCAAACAATAAAGAAGTGTCACATCGACCAACATGTTAAAATGGTTGATATGATACTAGTATCAACAACGTGCGCGCGAAGCACTTGGAAGTGGGAAAGAGAGGAACTCGACAGTTAAGCGTGCTAGTGATGGAGTAGTGGGAGGATGGGTGACCGAGCGGGAAGTTTGACCACGTGTAAGTAATTTGACTAGAGATTAAGTGTAGTTAGAGACTAAACTTGTCAAATAACAGAAATACTAGAAATTTTGAAAAAATAGAAAAAAAGAGAGAATGCAAAATAATTAGAAAAAATGGATTTTCTTTTCACGAAATAGCCTTTAGTCCCGATTGGTGTTACAAACCGGAACTAATGGTCCTTCGCCCGATGCGCGCCCGCAGTACACGTGGAGAGCAATTTGTCCCGGCTGGTAACCGGACCGAGACTAAAGAGTTCACCTTTAGTCCCGCCTGAATAGTCCCGGTTAAAGGCCTTTACGGACCGGGACTAAATGTCCTGTCTCCACTAGTGTGAAACGCTGGTGTATCACATTCTATGCAGCCGCACAATGTCCTCTCACTGAGCTACTGAAGTATGAAGCAATGGTGCAGATGTCAACTTAGCATTTAGCTCTCTGAGAAGGCCTTAAAGGAACTTATTTCTTTGTTAGCTCGTTCATTGGGGTATCAATGGTGTGGAAGTCCTTCACAAATTGACAAAAGAAACTAGCAAGGCCCAAAACCTTTCGCACTGGGCTTACATTCTGTGGCTTGTAAACATCATTACAAAGGCTAATCGGGCGTAGATTTTAAGCCTGTCTAGGTTCTGCAACTTCCTTCGGAATGGGTATGATAATGGTGTCATGCGTGACATGCCTAAGGCATGTCACCTGATCTCAGTCCGTCATTTCATCCCTCCGAAATATCGCCGCCTTCCAACACTTGCAAAACCGTCTTGTATGAGACACACTTGCATTAGTACAACACCACTCTACACTGGATCTTGATAGGAGTACCTCCAAATAGAGAACTTAACATTTACTCTGAAAATAAGGAAACCAAAACCGGGAAGCAGCTTAGGAAAAGGTGAACCCAATCCGAAGTTCCAAACGCGCTACCATGGCTTCCGCCTCCGCCACTGTCTCCATCCACCGAACTGCCTTCTCCCCTCCGTTCCAGTTCCAACCCGGTTGGCGCGCCCCCCTGCCGCTCCGCTGCACGCATTCCGAGCGCGGCGTCTCCTTCGACCCTGGGTCCGCCTTCTACCGCAGCGACAGCGCCCCGGGGCGCGACCTCGCCGTCCTCGCCGCCACCCTCCACCGCCAGCGCCGCCTCGACCCCTCGGCCCCTTTCCTATGCCTCGACGTCATGTGCGGCTCCGGCATCCGCGCGCTCCGCTACCTCGCGCAGGCCGGCGCCGATTTCGTCTGGGCCAATGACGCTTCCGACGCGCTCCGCCCCGTCGTTGTTGCCAACCTCTCTCGCTTCAAGTTGCCGCCCTCACACGGGCAAAGGAGGTGGGTGGTGTCGCACCTCGATGCCTCCCGGCTGCTCGCCGAGAGGTACCTCCGGCGCGAGTACTTCGACGTCATCGACGTGGATTCGTTCGGCAGCGAGGCCGAGTACATACGGGCGGCCTTCTTGTCGCTCAAGATTGGGGGCCTTGCGTACCTGACGTCCACCGATTGGCGTTCGGCCAGAGGGTATGGTGGCAAATGGTGAGTTCTTGATCGAACTCATTTATGCATCTCACGCATCTTATCTTGGTTCGTCATGCATTTGACTTTGTTATTGCTCAATTGTGTTAGGTTGTGTTGAAGTGCTTGTTTAGGAAACTAGTAACATTATCAATTGCTTGTTTTATATGACTGTTATGATTTCCTGGTAATTAGATTACCAACAATGAACACAAATAAAACAACTTATGTGTGGAAAGAGCACATATATAGGAGAACTTTCAATGTGGAGCGTCTTACTTATCTGTAGGCATATCTAACCTTCCAGAGCACCAACCAGCTGGCCTGTGTGCCGTGCCGGTGGGCTCAAGAGTTTAACATTCAGGGCAAGTAGTCCGCATGTGGATTTTTCTCTACGGGTTGTGGGTATGTCCCTTAACATACCCCTCCTAGCCTTGTATCTAGACTTTCTTCCCATGTAATATGAATAGGCAGAGCTCCTGCCGGGTTTTCCTGAAAAAATAAATACTACTGTCTTCGTTATAGTTTCTTCTTTTTGTACTGTAAATTGGGATAATTTTGCTTTCTATATGCTCTGGCATTATATTTTCTTCTCTATAGATGAAACCAGTTCTGTTTCTTCATATCAGCCCCATAACGTTGTTTTGTCTTAGCTCATTGTCTTCATATGGAGCATATATTCGTCCAGTGCCATATCCGAATGAGATCGGTTTGCGAATGCTTATAGGTGGTGCTGCACGTGAAGCAGCTATGTTGGGATTTCACATAAAACCGGTATTCTCTTATTATGCGTCCCATGGTCCTATTTATCGAGCAATGGTGCAATTATGCCATGGAAAAGAAGATGATATCAGGTGAACTCAGTGCGATTTTATTTCCAGATATCTTACAGTTAATTAGTAGATATAACGGAATGCCAAGTTACTGATATCCCTTCTATTCTGGCAGTAATTATTATGGTTTCATTTGTCATTGCAAGAGTTGTGGCCAGACTCAGACTTTTGGATTTGATGAACTGGGGCAGATTTCCTGTGGATGTGCAGACAGAGCAGTAGGTACATCGAATCATGCAGCGCTAGTAAATAACAATAAAATTGTCATAGTCAAACTACATGACTACTTTTTCTGTGTTATTTGTTTTACTGAAATCAATCTTAGGATTTGGGAGTCCTTTCCCTTTATATCTTTTATACCTTTTCTTGCATTGACAGAAAAGATATATGATTTGAAGCTGATCAGTCTCTTGTTTAATTTTTTTTCTTCTTCTCAGTTTCTACATAAGTCACTTCATCGGCCCATGGTTAGCGCCAGGTACTTGAGCTATTACAACAAGTTTGTGATTGTTATTTTATTTTACAGGATGCCACTTCCATCACAGTTGTAGGCCCACTATGGACAGGTCCTCTCCATGATGCCTCTTCCATCACTGAAATGCTCAACTTGGCTGTAGAATGGGGATGGGCATACACAAGTGAGAATGGCATCATCCTACAAAAACTTCTTGACACCATGATTGAGGAGAGCGACCCACGGTTGCCACCTGGATACATCAGACATGATGAGGTTTGTCTTGCAGTTACATATTTATTTATCACAATAATGTATTGGTGTTGAATTCTTTTTTTATCAAATGTACAGTACAAATACCATTGTTGACTTCAGTAATTCTAAATTTGTTATGCAATTTTAGATCGCCTGCCGAGCAAAAGTTAACTCTCCGCCACTCGGTACCTTGATCAGTTCACTGCGGAAGGTATTTAACTGTTGTATTTGTTGCATCAATGTATGAATAATTAACCACCAAAATCGTAGTAATGACTAGGGTGCAATTTTATTAAGTGAATTTGACTTCATTCAGTTCTTACATGGCAAAACTACCTCCTTAAAACAAGGCTTATATATTTAGACAAAAGGCAATGTCGTGTAAGTTTGACCAATCTTACAGACAAAAGTATAAATATGTACATTATATACTACCTCTGTCTATTTTTAGATGTTCAAAGTTTGTTTAAATTCAAATGTATCTAGACACTCTTTAGTGAATAGATACATCCGAATTTAGACGAACCTTTCGACATCTATTAATGGACGGAGGGAGTAATAAATATACCATGACAGCATATTGTACGGTGGATCTATTGATATTGATTTGCTATTCTAGAAGTTCGTATTTTTGTTTATATGATTGGTCAAATTTACAACAGGTTGACTTTTGACTAAACATATATGCCTTGTAACTGAGGGAGTAATTGTCATTTCCTTTGTAAGAACCAGTAGGTAGTTCAAGAACTTTTTATTAACCGTTTCATTATTTAGAATAAATGGATATTGACTCTTGGATATCTTATCATGATCTGAATGTGAGTAGGAAGGCTATGCTGCTTGTCGATCTCATATAGGTGCCAACGCAATCAAGACCAACTGTCCCATCAGCTCTTGCATCGAGATCGCACGGGAGATCCGAAATACGCGATGACCACCAACTATATCATCTGCTAGGCCCAGAAGATCTGTGATGTTGAACAATAAAATTGTGGCTTTGCGACGAGTAGTAATCATTCCAAGGTTCCAGGCGAACATGGATTCCAAACCGGAGGAGAGTTTCCAGTAGGTGATAATTGGAACACATGTTCTGCAGTGCCAGCAGCAAATTTTGCTCTGCGTCACTGCGTGTTTGTATCTCGTTGTCTCGCGTGCTATTATGTGAAAATTGCCACCAAGGAGCATATGTGCACTGTTGAAACAGTTTTTTTCCTTTTCGAATTCAAAGCTTTATAAATTAGTCGATAGGATTACAATCACTCCGAATAATGTCATGTAAAAATGCTACGACTAGTCTGTTCCTATTAGAACTAGCGGTTGATCCAAAGACATCTTCCATCACTATAGTAGTAGCTGCATATTCAAACCAACGAGCTTGCACTGTGATAAGCTTGACTTGATTATCACGGGCCACCAGACCTGTACATCCCTGATTATTAGCTTCAACAAAACTAGTGTCGGTATTGATTTTCAGGTGATCATGATAAGGAAGTCCTCACTTCACTTTCACTCGAGGTTTGCTTGTCTTTTTTGTGCCTGATTTTTGACAAATCAAAGGAAGTTTCAATGACCCATCGTATTGATTCCTTGATCGATCTTTGCCCTTCTCCATGGCGATGATTAGTACAATCCGTCTAGATGGCCCATGCACCACATAAAAACATACTCGCTTCGGACTTCTGTAACACCGTACCGTCTACTGAATCAGCTGCCCAAGAATTGGGATGTAGCGACGGTATCCTAGAACCGTGTGCGTTGTAGAGGCGCATCGCCCACCCTTGCATAGTGATGGTGAGGTTTATTGTGTGCGACGAGCCATTTTAGCCGTGTGTGAAGGCCTCTTCTGTAGTGTGAGAAGGAGCATAAGTACCATCATCCCTTTTCAAGGTAATAATAGTTGGTCCCTGCCCCCTCCTTTGCATTTGAGTGGAAGTAAGCGGTGTTACGATCACCCTCGTCCCTCGGCCAACCATAGAACCCTAGAACGTAGTTTAGTCATAGCTTCTTCCCTAGCTAAAAGTACAGAAATTCGGTGCATTGAATCTCTCTCCCTTGTCTTGTTGGGCCAAACCTCAACGAATTGGCCAACACCCTCTCTAGCCTATCACGCATCACTTTCAGTTGCTTCTTGATTGAACCGAACTCTCTACTCCGGTGGGTCATGTTAGTGCGAAGCAACCCAAAGCTTGATGGACATCTTCTAGATTCTGATTCCCGGCCTGCCAGCCTCCTTCGTGTCTAGTCTAAATGTTTTCAGACCTAAACTGTTTCCTGGTACTCCCTCCCCCTACCCAATCCGATCTCCTCAGTGAAATTGAGAGTGCACTGTGACTTACTTGTTTGAATATGTGTAACCCTTGTATTATTGAACAGTTCCATGAATCGGTCATCACCCAAACCGCGGTGCAATCTAACGTTAACGTTATTTTGATATTGTTGTCGTTTATCCCATGTGTGTGGAAGCCCTGCAAACCCAAATCTGTAAAAACCGAGAGTAATCAACCACCTCTCTGAATCCATCCATCATCCTCTCCTCCATATCATTACCAACAAACTTCTCTGAAGTAAACACAAGTTCATTAAAGTGTCTTGCACATAACCATGGCGTATCATACTCTCTTCAGAGAAATTTTATAAGGTCCCAACTTCTCTTCCTTTTAGCTCTAGCAGTTCACCATAAAATGCAGTAAACCTCCAATCGTCATCTCCAATATTAACATCCTGAACCATAACATCAATATAACTCCTACTGAATGATTTAAGGCTCACAATCAAATCACAATTCCAGAACAAAACCAGACCCCACGAAGACCATCACTTTTCACACCAAATGCATGATCAAAACCCAATCTTCATCTTAAATCCTGCAATTTCTGTTGAATCATCTTGGTCTCAGATGAGAAAATAAAAAATGGACGATGTAGCTCCACCAAGATGTGAATTTCTTGAAATTATCAGATCTTCCACAACCCCTACAATTCAAACTTAACATGTTCATGTTGAAACACGACGAAGGGCAGACCTTTTCCTAACAACCGAAGTTCTAGGCAGAATACTAGCCAAAGCACAGAACAAGCCTTTATCTAGATCGAGACTTGCAAGCCAGCTAGAACGAGCGGATAACACTCCTGCACCACAACCAATTCGCTCCTCAACGAGCACAAATGGCTACTATGAAAACTCACCACCAGATGGGTTCGAGGGAGGAGAGAAACCTTTGTTGGGGACTAAAACCTGTGTTGGCTAGCAACGCTCGGGAGAAACGTACCTCCACCTGCAGCGGCGGAGGTCAAAACCTACATCGCCTGTCATCGCCATAGGCGAGAAAACAACGTTTCACATGGAGTGTTGCTTCCTCTAATGATCCACAAAACATATTATATTGTTGATTTTACACACAAACAAACCTAATTTTTTCATAAGTACATGGTCCTGTCCTACATGTACATGTAAATTTCGTGATTTTTTTTATCACTTGTGCCAAGAAAATAAATTTGGTTGGTTTAAAGATCTTCTTTCTTCCATTTTTACCATAAAACAATTGACATGAGACTATCACTTAGCATTATTAGGAAAGGGCAACACATGGTAACATTAGTTTTTCTAACAAAAAGTTGTTGATGGTACACCTGTCAAACTAATCGATTAGTTGTGCCGCCGTTATATACAATTTGAGTTGGCGGTAGGTAAACTTGCGAGAATCAGAGTGAGTTGGGCATCTCATGTGATGGCTTCATGTTGGTTGCTTGAGTCTTGTGGGGATAGGTGTCTTTTTTAATTATAATTAATTAAATAACAGTAAAACTCACCTAGCTAGCTAGGAGCCTTCACATGCATTTCACATTGCCATCCTATCATTGGACGTCTCTGATCGTGAGTTAGTCCTACACTCCTACTTAGAGCAAGTACAATAGAGTCCAGTCAGCTGACTATAAGACATTAAATAATATATTTTAGATGAGTTGGAGGAGAGATAAGAGGAGAGAGAAGGGAGGTGGGCTACTATGCAATAGCCAGCTCTTGCACGTGCTCCTAAGCACTTTGTGAGAGTGAAAGGTGGGCCATATATTAGTAAAGTACTACATTCTTATAGCCAACTATTGTACATGTTAGCTATATGATAACTACAAATAATATAACATCTTGTTATAGCCAGCAGTTGGCTATACTATTGGAATTGCTCTTAGTATCGATGCACCGTTTTACGTCCCGTCCCGTGCGTGAGGTTTTATGGCCCATTTAGGTCTCTACGAGGCCTTCATTGCCCTTTCCTTGCAAAGAAATTAACAGATCACAATACCTAGCGTTAAAAGCGATAGAGTAATGACGATGAAGCTCATCCGTCTCCCAGTGTTAAGGGTGCATTAGGGCATGTACAATGGGGTGACGTCAGCCTTTTTTTAGGCTTGCCACGTGGGATTTTTGCTTAGTTGGAGGAGAAAGAAGGAAGAAAGAGAAGGTTGTCTTCCCTTAACTAAGGATGATTTCTTATAAAATAAGAGAAGATTATGTTTTTCCCCGTTGTACGACTTGTCTTTCCTTAGACACATAATTTCTTACTAAAAATTATTAATTCTCATTTATTGTAAGGGATGATAATAAGAGATAATGCATTGTATTTGTACCCCTAATATTTATCGTCTTATCTAGATGACATAGACTAGTAAGAGAAGACATGACACGCGGCCATGTAAGGAAGTAAGGGACGGGACCAGCAGTTGGCTATACTATTGGAATTGCTCTTAGTATTGCCCTTACTTCCTGCCAAGTCCATATATGGTGTATACCCGCGGCATCCTTTCTTTCTTCTATCTGCCTTCACCCTCCGCCCCTTCGGCAACCGTGGCTCCTGAAGTTCTCGCTGTTGTGTTACAGCGTTACTACTAAGGCAGCTTACATGATTTTGTCGTTTCAGGAATTTTCGAATTACTCTACTGGGGTAGGATTATGCGTGATGGCTTGAAGGTGCAGCGGCCACTCGATTCCCCTTCTAAAGTTCCTCTCACCTCGATCTTTCTTCCCAATCTGATTGGTTTCGATCCATTTGCTTTTGCATTCTCTTGTTTAGGCTGCAGCGCCAGGATCAAGGGCTGGGCGTGAATACTTCGTGCTTCATGGTGCTCCAAAGTTCATGCCTCCATGGGAAGTTGATGCAGGTCAAGCGTCCGATCCAGTCTACTCTCCTCGCAACAATCAGGGTAAATCAACGATCACACCTCTGTTATTAGTTTGGATTTTTATGTTTTAGGTTTTCAATATGTTGGTGGATTGGTTCCTGTTGGTGTTGGCAAACATGAAGATGCTTTAGGGGCATACTTGAGAGATGGTCTAACACACATGAGAGATGGTCTAACTCTGACAGAACGTTGATCAACCCCCAGATTAGCTTAGGAAGCTGCATAAGATATTGGAATATCATATAACTGCTGCCTCGAACATGACACCAAGGTAGTGTCGTTCATGTTTTGACATGTTTATTTGGGAAAATAATTTCAATCATGGGTAAAAATAAGGGTTCATCTGAATATCTGATGTTGTTCTTTGGTTTCAGCCTTCAAATTGGCTTACAGCATAATGTTGTTAGAACTGAGTTTATGTATACTGAAGACAAGTTGGCTTATCTTCCTGGAAATTGCTATTTTGGCGAGAGCAAAATACTAGAGGAGCCTCCTGTAAGTATCTTTCAATTGTTCCTTTTACATTTTACAGAGTTTGTTTGTGTTTAATTCTTTTTTTGCTTTCTGAAACCTAGCTAGCAGCAAACTTGTCTTCAGTTGATACTGACACCTTACAAAGTGTGTGTGTGTATCTCTTTGGGTTGGAAATGGTGGTGTTGGTAACTTGGTACTGTACCATATTCATGTAGAAACATCTCCCCCTGCACGTGTCAAATTCTTGCTAGATTTCAGATTTTTGTGTGTAAATTACCAGCTGCTATATATATATATTCATCATATAGATCTCTTTGGTTGTACTTGTTTAGTCGAACCAGTGGAGCCGTGTTCTGGAATAGCCACTCAATTTTTTTGTTTTTGTTTTGTTTTCAGTTGTACTATGGTAATCAGGCCTACATGGAGCAAGCGAGAGAGAAAACTTACAAGGCAACCAAGCATTTTAGAAGGCCGTGGAGTAGCAGGAATCCTCAGTTTTTGGCAAAAGTTGTGAACACCATAGGAAGCTGTGTGTAGCATCGATGTGATCCTTTTTTAACTTCCCCTTGTAAAATCTTTCATGAGTGGCACTTGTAAAATCTTTCCATGATAGACTAGAATGTAGAATGTTGAGTTTTTCTATAGGATCCGCATGACTCATATATTGCCCATATTACAAGCTGTGTGTAGCATCGATGTGATCCTTTTTAATTGACGCTTGCAAAATCTTTCCACGTTAGACTAGAATGTAGAATGTAGATTTTTCTATAGGATCCGCATCACTCATATATTGCCCATATTTCTCCAATATTTGAACTGGTCAATTTTTTTTATATACCTTATGTTATTCTTTTTCGAAATGGACGCGCGTGACAACGTGAGCTTCCATGATCTAGTATACATGGTGAGGGATTGCAATATTGCCTTTGCCTCCCACGATGGTGGTGGCACTTGTCGTGAGAGTGAACGCCTTTGTTCCTCATCTAAGGACCTCGTGAGATAACCTCATAGAATGCGAGTGTCAGCTTCTCTTTCTCGTGGTTGTTCCTGCCGACCATTCACTCCTTTTGATGTGGCTCTTGCAATGGTCAATTGGAATATGACCTTTCTGCAACGTATTTCTCTCTGCTCGCCTCCAGGGCCTTGGGACTTTGAATGTTCTCAACATATGCGTTGGTGTCGAGCTTCTCCAAAAGGACCAGATAAGATTGGAGCATTTCTGGGTTTGGTGGAGGCATGACAAAGTGGGGGCTCTAGTACAGAGGAAACACAAAGCTCAATATTTTGGTGATGGGGTGACCATCAACAGGAAGGTGGAGAAGATGGTATTGGCAGTCGGTGTTGCGACATGGATGGGGCCGTACCCTCCTATTGCAACATGGTCCATTAAAAGTTGGTCGAAAGGAGGTATCACTCTTTGCGTTTGTGAAGGAGCAATGATGGGGCCTCAAGGAGGTGGAATGACAAAGGTATCGACGCTGATGGAAGTGACTCAGACTGGCTCGATCAAAGTTGTATGGTGCCACCCCTTAATATTATTGCAAGGACATCGAGCTCCAAAAAAGCATTGCATGCCCACGAGATGTTGGCGTCAATGTGGTTGTCTCGGGTGTCGATCTTGAGCATGGATGAATTCACTGATTGATTACCTAGGCTGCATGGAGAAAGTGGTCTGCATGATCCTGAAAGCACTCCACAATCTGCACATCGAGGAACGCTCGAATCGGTGGTTTCTCTTCAATTTTGTGCTTATGCTTGGAGTTCTTTAGATGAATTATGTCAATTCTTTTGCACATAGATGACTATTTAAAATTTCTTTTGAGGATTAACTTCATTATTTCACACAACTTTCATGTTGTAAGTTTTATGTTTTGATGGTTATAGACGAATAGATCCCTAATATATCATATTCGTGTTACACTGAACTTGTTTATGTCAACTTCTCTCGCCTCTTGATTGTATACTTTATCACTCCACCATTTCATGATGAGGTCTACAACAAAAAGAAGTGAACCGATGACGTGATTCCATCAAAACAATTGATTTCGAGTTTCATTAACTGCAACTCCTTTAATAATATGTTCAATTTTGGAATTATCCTAGACGAACTTTGTTAAATTCATTGCATAGGGTTGACCTTTTAAAATTATCTTTGACCACTAGCTTCATTTTGTTGTTTCACGCAACTGTCATGCTGTAAGTTTTTCATATTGAGGTCAGTGACAAAGTTGTTGTAAGTGTGGTGATATGAGATAAATTCACCATATGAATGACAAATCAGCGGGTACACAAGTAAGCAACTAACTTCCCATACGGAGAAAGACACATATAACGACCAAACATGAAGAAAAAAAGTCCAGCCAACGAAACGCGCAACATACAAATAAGTGGGACATGGATAGAATTTTGATATTCTCACAACAAGATTTTTCTATTCTCTAATTTCTTTGTGTTTTTTCATACGTGCAACATACAAATAAGTGGGACCAGAATAGAATTTTGATATTCTCGCAACAAGATTTTTCTACTCTAATTCTTTGTGTTTTTCGGAATGTCATGTTAGGCATGAGCCCAGTTCAGGTGCGAGGATGCGACAACAATGGAACCCAAAAGCCTAGTATGGAACAGTACTAAATAACTATCGCTTATTTGATTCGCAAGATAGAGAAAATATAGGAAAACATAGGTGGCATGCTTGCTATATGTTATAGGAATTCGTATGAAACAAAGTTTAATTGTTTCTATCACAATAGTAAAGATTATAAAAAAGATCTATGAATAGATGTTAGATTTTCTATAAAATCTAGTGCAAAGGATTGCTTAGAAAAAAAATTCTATGGAAATAAATCCTACAAATCAAACAACTATTATGAAAAATCAAACATGCCCTAAACATGACAATCTCCCTTTTTAAAAAACTGAACATCATAATCTGGTGCACGATTGGATTTTCTCCCTCTTCTCTCTCCACCCATGTCTCTGAGAGTGCCTCGGCCGTCCCAACCCCCCTTCCTCTTTGACGGCTCTATCAGCCGGAGATGATGGGGGAGGAGGTCAGCCTCCGTAGGGTTAGGGTTCCTCCTGTTTTAAATCTAGGTTTTACCTATGTGGAGACTGGTGAGATGCCATTGGGGATTTCTTCGCCGAGGTGTTCGAGCTACTTCTGGTGGCGTCTGGTGGTGGTGTGGCTGCTCATGGTGCTCCGGTGGAAGGAAATGGAGGAGAGGGCGACGACACTGCATCTAAATCCCCCTCAATAGAGCTCGATTTGGGATCTCCACATCGAGGCGACGAGATCGTTTTGCTTCTTTTCTCTTGCTACCGAGGTGGTCGAGCGCCGAAATGTTGCTATCTTTTGCAGATCTATGGAGCAGGCAACCATGGAGACTACGACAATCTTCCAAAGCACTCTCTGGAAGTTCATCATCAGGGGACCGAAGCTGACGATTCTGCCTTACCCCTCTACCCTATGGCCAAATGGCGGCTCTCTTCTAGGAGTTTAACCTCCATCCGGAGGTTGTTCTTGTCTGCCAAGCGTCGGAGCTCTCCATCGCGACGCCCCCTAGTGGTTCGTCCCCAGAGGTGTGGACAATGCTGACGAATTTGGTTCTGCATCGACAAAGAGAGCACCACGAGCACCTTCCTCTCGGATCTCGACGACTTGCGCCTTGAGGTTGCCGGCGAGCGGCGGAGAAGGGACGCAGGCACCTGATTGCTTAGAGCTTTTTTGTGCTAGGATCTTTTTTGCAAAGTTGGAGACTTTATCTTCAAATAGTAGATTTTCAGAGCAATAGAAACTAGAGGGTTTCCTTGTAATTGTGTACCTGCCGCATTTCAAGGAAGCATGTGGGCCTTTGGACTCTCGAGGCCGTTGTGTGTGTGTTATAAAAAAAACATCATAATCCGCTAAGGCTACTGTGTGCTACTTCTGACCCGAACCCGAAAGCCCGGATGCTGCCCTCCCCACCACTCTCCGTCGCCCGCCGCGCCGCCACGGCCGTAGCGAGTGCCGCCGCCCACCACCTATTACCCTCTGTCAACTCTCTAATCCTCGAGCCCTCTGTCCCTAGCCCTGCTAGCCCTCGCCGTCGCATCCGCCTCATGCCGCTGAGGGAAAGGCCCCCGCTCGCTCCCCTGTCGCCGCACGGAAGAAGTTTCGCGGTCGTCGCGGGAGATGGAGGCGTAAAAGCTGAGGTGCCGGCCCTAGTGGTGGTGTCTTTCTACAGATTCGCCGACTTCCCCGACCATGCCGACTTTCGGCGGCCGATTAAGGAGCTCTGCGAGGAGCTGGTGAGCGATGCCATCTTTGGACTTTTATCACTTTTGCATCGATTGCCATTGGTTGTGACCTATTCCGATATGAGAATTGAACTGGCGGACAATGTTGCAAAACTTCGATCCAACTTAGCAGTTAGCAAGCAAGACTAGATAAATGAAGGATAGGGGCTAGATAAGCATTTTGTGGAAATCGTGGTGGCATCGTTCCACAGATCTGCTCATACTGCATAAAGTTCCTTTTTTCAGACAGAAATAAAGTTCCTTTCTATGTTGGATTTATTAGAGTGATGCAATCACCTCGGGAGTAATGTTCTGTATTAGATTTTTGTGTTATGTACTGATGGAGAAGGGCGGGCTAAATATTTCAGCACTCCCTCCTCCTCTAGGCCGTAGACGTGGGATCATTGTAGGCCACAACTATTTTTATGAAGAGTGTGTTGTGGTACTCTCATTTAACTCTTTATCATTTTGTTACGACTTTAGCTCATTTGTAGTTCTTGCTGCTTATTACACTAAAGTATTCATTCATTCCCTGGGATCTATTGTTAACTGCTAACCTTCTATATATTTATTTTATTTAACCTTTGGTAGTTCCTACTGTTTTTTTGCATTATTATGTTAAATTATGTTACTTGATTTATACAATATACTAGATAAAGTTTAGCTTACTAGAACATTAGTGATATGCCAAGGTAAATATTTCCCAATTGATAGACGATCTGGTAGATTTGATTCCTTTCTTATGCAAAGTTACAAATTGTGTGTTATTTATTGGTTGTATTCTTGGTTCTCCTCTTAGAAATTAGTCAAATTACCAATATATCCTATTTTTTTCTTCTGTGAAACTGGGTTCTCACATGGTTAGTTGGCTGATGATGTTCAGCGTGTTTCAGGTGGCATTATTCTTGCACCAGAGGGAATCAATGGTAGTCTATGTGGAATACCAGAAGCTGTGGAGAAAGTTTTGAACTTTATTCAAGCGGACGATCGGTTAAAAGGATTGAGAATGATCCAATCACCTGTTACTCCAGAAGATGAGGCTATCCATCATGGACATACCAGCCATTCTCCTGTTGGTGCTGGGGAAGATGCACCATTCCGATGGGATCATGTCCGTGTGAAATTGAAAAAGGAGGTCGGTTAGTTTGCTTACATAGCATTACTCGTTGTTTAGTTAAATAACGAAGTACTCCCTCTGTCCCAAAATATAAGGCACACTTAAATTTTGCTGTTCAGGAGCTTATAACTTTTACTATGATTTGTACTTATATATGTCCGCAGAATTTGTATAAATATATATGAAATGAAAGAGATTTGCAAGAAGAATGCAACAATGCCATTTATACCTTTTGAAACCATGTAAGTTAGTATATCTTAGTGGTCAAAATTGTGCATCAAAGACCGTGCAAAAAATAGCGTGTGTTATATTTTGGGATGGAGGGAGTATTTACTGTATAGCGGTGTAGATTTTTATATTTTGTTGATTACTTTTCAGATAGTGAGTTTTGGGGACCCAGATGTGATGCCAACGAAAACAGTTGGCAAGTATATAAAGCCTAAAGACTGGAATGCATTGATAAGCGATCCAGACACTGTGAGTCCTTATTAGTCTCAGATTTTTGTCCTGCCCAGGGGTGTGTATATAATTTCAGATGCCATATGCTTGATGCATTTACCGTGTTCATGCGGCAGGTTGTCATTGATGTGAGGAACATGTACGAGATACGCATAGGAAAATTTAATAGAGCTGTTGATCCATGCACAAAATCATTTAGAGAATTTCCATCTTGGGTTGATAATCAATTCCAGTTGGCTGAATCTGACAGTCCATCATCAGTAAATGGCGACACTGTTACTGAGGGACCAGGAAAAAATCTGAATTCCAGTGAACCCAAAGAGCTACCGCGAGTTGCTATGTATTGCACTGGTGGTATTAGATGTGAGAAGGCATCAAGCTTTCTCCTCAGCAAGGGATTTAAAGAGGTACGAAAGGAGGCTTTCTCAATTTTATCCTGAAGATTCTCTTCATCTGTAATTTTTTTGTATGCAAATGGACTTGAAAATACATTTTTATACCACTAAAGTGAATTTGTCCTCACGTTAACTATTACATTTTGTGTACAGTTGCACTTGCCATGTATGTTACCACCAATAGCACTAGGTTATGTAGTGAAAACAGTGGAAAAGTTCTGTTAAGTGTCTAATAGTATATGATATATGTTTACTGCATCAACAGATATGTTTAGTAAGTGTTAACACATAACCTACGGTTTCTGACTTTATCCTCCAGATAGTAACACATCTTGTAGCTGCGATCCTAACAGAAGGTTTCATACCTGTATGTGCCAGGTTTACCATCTGGAGGGTGGGATATTGAAGTATCTAGAGGAAATCCCAGAAGCTGAAAGCTTGTGGGAGGGTGAATGCTTTGTCTTTGACAAGCGTGTTTCAGTGGAGCATGGGTTAGCTCAAGGAACCCACAAACTTTGCTATGGATGTAAACAACCAATTAGCGATGAAGACATGGAGTCTCCTAAATGGGAGTATGGTGTATCATGTCCATATTGCTTTGCGACAAAATCTGAGGAGGAGAAAGAAAGGGCAAGGGCTCGGCAAAGGCAGTTTGAGACGTGGGGAGTTATTGGCGGTCCTGATAAAGGCAGAAGTCCAAAAAGGCTCGAATCTGTTTACAAAGTTGAGGAGAACAAACAGTCGCCCAGCTCTGTTTAACTTAAATTGGTGACTGTCTATTACTTCTTGATTATTAGATTGTTGTCGACAATGTGAGATATTCTCTGGATTTGGAGTGCTTTCGTTTGGCTGCATTCTTTAAGTTTTTTTTGAGTTACTTCTTGGTCTTCGATCTAGAAGCAGGTACATCATATAGTGACCTGTTGAGCTCAAACTTTTTTTCTAGAAGGGCTGATGTTTGTACCATCTAGCTGTATATTGTATCTTTGATGATTGTTGTAAGCTTATAATCTGCAGGGGCTCCAACATTTGCGTAGCAAAGTACAGACTCCAGACCAGGGAGCTGATTTCGTCTGTTTGCACTAGTACACAACCGAGTATTAGAGTCGATTTTGGACCATAGACTTCAGTTGGCTTGGCCATCCGACCCAAAGCAAAATAGCAACTAATACTTGCGATTATTAGAGCTTGTTTCTGGAACTGACTTGTAAAGTCCACTCTCAGAGCATCTCCAGTCGCGTCCCCCAAACAGCGCCAGATTGAGCGTTTGGGGGACGTGTTTTGTTCGTGCTGCGTTTGGGGGACGTCGCTCCCCAGCCGCGTCCCCCAAACGCCGCCCCCAAACATTTAAAATATTTTTTTTAACACATAACCATTTATCAAATGTAGCATATGAATAAAAATGTTTGCGAGGATTATTTTCAAATTAAATTACAACAAATAATAAAACAAGTAAACAAATATAATAAATAGGGGTAGATGCTACATCAAGGTGCCACGGTATTTCCTTTGATCCTCCACAAATGCTCAACGAGATCAGCTTGAAGTTGCTCATGCACATTGCTGTCACGGATCTCTGCGTGCATGGCGAGAAAATCAGCAAAATCTGCAGGCAACTCATGATCAACCTCCGCAAGAGGCCCTTGACACTTATAGGGACCAACATGTGACCTAGCATGATTCTTGCGGTTATCCTCGATGATCATGTTGTGCATGATCACACAAGCCTGCATCACCTCCCACATTTGGTCGTGAGACCAGCTTAGAGCAGGGTACCGGACAATGGCAAATTGTGTTTGAAGCACACCAAATGCCCGCTCGACATCCTTTCTGCAAGCCTCCTGTCGCGTAGCAAAGTGAGAATTCTTCAGACCTGATGGATTCGAGATTGTTTTGACAAAAGTGGCCCATTTTGGATATATACCATCGGCTAGATAACAGCCTTCGGTATATTGGTGGCCATTGATCTCATAGTTGCATGGTGGAGCATGCCCTTCCACTAGTCTGCTGAACACCGGAGACTGCTGCAACACGTTGATGTCATTGTGTGATCCCGCCATGCCAAAGAAAGAATGCCAAATCCACAGGTCATAATCTGCCACAGCTTCAAGCACCACACTGCAATATCCATGACGCCCTTTGTATATACCTTGCCAAGCAAACGGGCAGTTCTTCCATGCCCAGTGCATGCAATCGATGCTTCCAAGCATTCCAGGAAATCCTCTAGCAGCATTTTGTGCCATGATCCTTGCAGTCTCTTCCTCAGTTGGCCCTCTCAAGTAGTATTTGCCAAACTTTCCCACCACAGCTCGGCAAAACTTGTACATGCACTCAATGGCAGTAGAATCACTCATGCGAAGGTAGTCGTCCTGTGTATCGGCAGGTGCTCCGTATGCAAGCATCCTCATGGCGGCGGTGCACTTCTGAATGGACGAGAACCCGAGAACGCCTACAGCGTCGAGCTTGAGCTTGAAGTAGGGGTTGAACTCTCGAACGCCGTGGAGGATATTCATGAACAGCCCCTTGCTCATCCTGTACCGGCGCCGAAAATTGTCGGCATGTGTTGCCCCGTCGGCGAAGTAGTCGTTGTGCAGCATGGCATGCCCCTCCAGCCTCTGCCGGGGCTTCGACTTCCTTCTTCCCGGCCTTGATCCTCCGCGGCGCGGCCTCTTCCTCTTCTCCGCCTCAGCGTCAAGCATGTCCTGGAGGGACGCGATGATCAGCAAATGCTCTCGCAGGTCGTCGTCGAAGGCTTGCTCGTCCTCCAGCAGCAGGGCAACCATCTCATCGTCGCTGTCCATGGCTAAAGCAAAATCAATGGTTAAAATTGCGCCGAGGCAGACGACGCAACAAACAGCGGCCAATCGCGCCTACCTGGCAAGTCGTCGAGCACCTTCTGTGCGCGGAGGTGGGGCGGATTTGACGGCGCGTTCTGGGACGTGCTGGCGACGCGGCGGCGGCGGCACGACCGGCGGGAGCCCCAGCCGCGACAACGGTGCCGACTCTCAGCAGAGATCAGACGCCCAAACGGCCGGGAAATCCAGCGGCGGCGGTGGGGTGGGAGGCGCGGGAAGGAATGAGCGACGAGAAAAGAGGTGCGAACCAACGGTTTATGCAAATAGTCGCCGACACGTGGGAGCCCGCCTCGCTTTTCGTTGTGTCCGGCGTCCCCGGTGCGTCCCCTGTGGGACGGGGACGGGCTCGGGGCGCCGGACACCGTATCGGGCCGCGCCGGACAAAAATGGGCTTTGGGGGACGCGGCTGGAACGCATTTTCTGTCCGGCGCGCCCCAAATCCCTTTGGGGGACGCGACTGGAGATGCTCTCAGTCGAGTTATAATGAAAAATCATTAACCATTTACTTAAAAATTTCTCACTCATAACAACATTGTGCAAACAGCATAACTAGGTGCAACTGTTACTTCGTAAGCATAAGCATTAATAGAAATCCTAAAATAATCCATCATCAACGAATAGCACCAACAATAAATACATGTTCTTTCTCCAAGAACAGGAAAATAATCCATCATCAACGAATACATATGAGACTAAAATTTAACTCAAATTTCACATAACTTTCTCCAAGTGACAGCGGCAAAACTAGCTCCACCTGACAACTTTACAGTTTTTTTTTTCCGTCGAAGAGACACTTCAGCAATATTCGCGTACATGAAGGAAAAAAACGAAAAACCAATAACAAAGTTTAGCATATGTAACCGGAACATCAAGGAGTAATTAGGATGGTATTTGCATTTAATGTTGCATTTGTTGTGTCATGACAATTTGCAAGCGCTGCACTGGCTTGACCTCTTTCTCTTGTCGTATGCTAGTGGTCTACCATTCTTGTCACACGAGCATTGTCATCTTTTATGTTATTTCCTAGAGGCATTTTTGGTGGATACTTTGATAGGGTCACCAACTCTAGTTGCATTTACTGTATTTTCAGTTGCATCTGTATTAACCGAGATTATAGGACCACATGCTACATTAGCATAGCATACACCTGTTCAGACGCTAACATACTGAGCTTTGTATATCTGTTTCGCTAGTGTCAAAAAAAAAAAAAAAAAAAAAAATCTGCTACGCTCTTCTGCCGCAAAAAAACCCACCCTAACGGATCACTTGTGCCCCTTGTAGGCAACCCACATCTCGCTTCTTTCGAGAATCATCGAAGAACTTAACACTTTGGCATTTCAACCAATTTTAGTACCTTCAATACGTGGAAGATATGCTTGCAAGGGAGCCCCATGCCGATCATCCTTCGGCAGCTGCACTCTATAGTTTGCTTGGAGTTGCTGGCGTATAATCCATGTAAAACTTGCTTTGACGGTTTTTTCCATGCCACCATGAACTGTCATCTTTCTTTCTAAAACCTCTATGCCGTCAATCTTATTAATCTCTTCTTGCAAGATACAAAAGTTGGCTGGAGTGAATAACTGGGCAGATGCTATCTCAATTTACTCGAGTTGGTTAGTGCTACCAGCGATGAAGTCGTGCAGTCATCTCGCGCCTCACTCTATTGCACACGGACAATGGCATTCTCATAGTGCAAAATAAAATCCACAAGGGTCATATTGTAGTCTAGGTGAAGGTGAAGGCATGAGTTTAGACTTTCACTCCTTTGGTTGATTTCCATACGTAGCAGCCGCTGCCCATAGTCTCTTCTTTTTATATATCCTTTTCAGCCAAGTTTTTGTTTTATCAATCTGCCATTTTTTAACATATGTGTGCCATCTCTCCTGAAATATGGCCGCCGAGGTGGTGCAATATAAAAGAGACCAAAACTCGTTCAATAACTTGAAACCTAGCTTTTTAGTCATATTCTTTTTAATGTAGCATGCATATATACGGTGCCACACATCCTTAAGACATTGTGAATAGCTCTGCGTCTGCATACGTGATTGTAGACTTGGGTTTCTACTGGCACATTGCTTTGGGGAACGTTTTAAGCAGTCAAACATATGCACCTTCAATCTCGTCTGATAAGATGTCGCACCCAAGTACAATAGTTTCACCGTGATTGTTTAGACCCACAAATAGAACAAATGACATACCATACCATTTCATCTTATAAGTGCTACGAACACCACCACATCACTGCAATCCTGGTAGTCCTAACATGACCGAGCATCACACCCGAACAAGCTTTTCAAACGACCTTTACTATCAAAATCGTACTCAAAAAAAGAAGTCAGAGTTGTTGGAAATATGCCCCAAGGCAATAATATTGTTATTATTATATTTCATTGTTCATGCATAATAAAAAAGTTCACACTTCATGCTAGAATTGTATTAACATGAAATATAATACTTGTGTGGTTTCATAAACAACACTATATTCTAAGCCTCTACTAGATTAGCCCATTGATTAGTGATGGTTAAGGTATCCTAACCACATACATGTGTTGTCAATTAATAACGGAGTCATTTCATTAGTTGAATGCAGGTGGAGATGGTAGTGCAAGATGGCGACGACATGGCGGAGGCGCTCGTGCAGTACGCGGCCCAGTTCGACGTGCGGAGCCTGCTGCTCAGATTCGTCTCCTTCACTTTTAGAGCTCGGGAACGAAACCCTTAGCGACTAACGCAGCGACGACAAGCGATATCAGAGGCACCGTGATTGATGTGGAAACGGAGGTAGGACTGCGAGGGCACCGTGATCAACATGGAAACTGAGGTGGCGCCGCAAGGTGGGGAAGCATATCTCCTCAAGTGCAAAAAAAAAAAAAAAATGCACGGTCACAGCTACAACTCATGTGAGAACTACATTGTCTCAAGTGCATCATGCCTATGTTTCAAACGTCCAGTACTTAGCAAAACACATTACCACCATCCATGGTAATGTCAAATGCAGCCTAAGATAATCGTACAGCTGACTTTTTTTATTGAAAGCGTCAACTTTCAGGGTTTATTGGTTGCAGGCTTAGCAGCCAAGGGGAAGTACTTAAAACAAATTTTCCACACAAATCATATGATTACTACAATTACACAGGTTGCATTAATTCTTCACCCAGGATAGATCTTTTGTACTTTCTTGCCGTTTTCTTTTTTCAGATTTGATGCAATGGTTTGAATTCTCTACCCAGCTAGGTTTCAGGCTACACAAACGAACTAATTCTCTCAAACAAAATTAAATGTTGCTTCATGAATATACAAGGGACTAATAGTCATTTCCTTGACTCGCGATTCCTATACATGCTATATATCAAGGCACTTTATTAGCCATGCGAGCTAACTTAAAGAAATTATGGTTAAAACAGAACAAATGAAACATGAATATCTATACTTTATCTACAGCTATGCATAAATCAAGTTAATATGGGCGACCAGCCGACCACGCTGATCATGTGGCTTCCGCTTCTCCACATGAACGAATATTAGAATGAATAGTGTCCAGATCTTTGCCTGCAGCCTATAGCAGTTCTTCTAGAAATCCCGTCGATCATGAGAAGAAAAGATGGCGTCCATGCTGCTGCCCCCGCTACAACCGGAGTTGAACATGACGTCGGCTAGGTCCAGCGCCGGGTAATCCGTGTCCTTCCCTGCGGTGGACACATTCATCTGCGCGCTGCCGCTGCTCCCAACGCCGGCGCTCGTGGTGGCAGCCTGAATGCTCTGGAGGCTTGCCGGCATCCAACTTATGCCGAGGTGGATGGACGTGGACAGCGCCGCAGAGTGCGCCTGCTCGGCGGGCGCCATGAGGAGTTCTTCAGGGGCGAGGCCGGAGCCTGTCGCGGCGGTCGGAGAGTTGGTGGTGGCGGTGGCGGTGGCATCGGGTAAGGTGAAGAGTGGGATGGTGGAGGTGAGGCAGCTGTGGTTGCCACAGTAGGTGACCTCGTACGTGAAGGGGTCGTCGTCCAGGCGCTGCACCTTCTTCTTGGCGTCGCATCCGTAGTAGTTCTTGTGGGTGCACCGGTAGTAGCTCCTGTTGATTACATCGTGCACGCGGTTTCATCAGCAAAAGCGTTGGTTCATATTGCTTTGATTATTGTCATGTACTCTCTCCGTTCCATAATTCGTGTTTTGGTTTAAGTTAAAACCACGACAACAATTAAGGAAAGGAGATTATTTAAACCACGACAAGTCGACGAGAAGAGTATTTAAACTAGGACAAGAATTATTGAACGGGGAGAGTAGTTGCATAAAACCAGGGGCGGACCCAAGTAGAACTGAGTGGGAACATAGCCCCCCACTCAAAAATCTGAATTTCAACAGTATTTGTTCAGATTTGATACTCCCTTCGGTTCATATTAATTGACTCTAATATGAATGCATCTAGACATATTTTTATTCTAGATACATGAAGTTAATTAATATGAATCGGAGGAGTACAAAATTTCCAAATTTTGCAAAATTTAGGCAAGAAATACCCCCACTCAATTGATTTGCCCCCACTCATTAGTTTTTCTGGGTCCGCCACTGCATAAAACACATATGCAGGTATTACTATTTTTTTCTGATACACGACGGTGATCTATTCTAGATTTTGTATTTCAGAAATGCACATAGTATTGCGTAAGTGTTACCTAAGTATGTGAACTACTTAAAATTGATCAATTCATGTATGAGAGTGACTACTTCAATTTTTTTTGATTCTCACAGTGTACTAGCAGAATTCTCGGAGTCTTCCTTCGAACTACTATATGCCGTATCAGCTTATATGTTAGTGCAACAAATGCTGATTAAGACCATGCACCGTTTTGGACATTAGATATATCACGCATGATTCAGGCTTTGATTTTCTAACGAAAGAGTTGACCAGTCGTATAGATATATCTTGCGCGTACCATGGATATGCATGGTATACACACACTGATACACACAATCGAGCGAAGAAGATTTGTCATGCATGCATGGTGTTGTCTAATTAATTTCTTGCTTACACATATACCAACGATGCCAAAGTGCCAGAGCTACTAAACAAATGGGAATTATATACGGGATTGGTGACTAATGGGGCAGTGAAAAATACCATGTAGTGCCCTCGCAACTTGCAAGTGTACTCACGGGGTGGGGAAAGCGGAAAAGTGTGTCTAGCATTTTTTTACAGCAAAATTGAAGGTGTCTAGCAAATTGATATGAAACGTGAATCAGGCAATTCGCCGCGCGCGCACAGATAGAAATGTAGTGTGTGAAAGCATGGTCAAATACCATTCTAGATAGGAGTATATGCAGTGGCGGAGCTTGCCAAGCTCCATAAAAGAGCAAAAGAAAAAAGATTAATGTTTGGGGGTAAAAGACACCAAATTTTTTCATCTAAATCCCTAAATAAAATTTTCTTCAGAGATTCTTCCATGTCTGGGGAGCGGTGGCCCCCCTCACTTACACATGGCTATGCCACTGAGTATATCTATTTTTGCACAGCAGCAAATTGATGTGCCGTTTCCCCTAAATTTTGTTTATTGAGGAGTCATTTGATTACCTTGGGTTAGGGTATGCAAAAGCTTAAAAACCTGCCAAACTGGCCGGTGACATCTTTATTCATTTTCCTTCGCATTAGCAATCCAATGTTCACTTTTCTTCACATTAGCAAACCAAACTTTGGAGCTAGCACAAAAAGTTAAACTAGCTGAAACCAGCGAAACCAGCTAAACCATTTTTGCATAGGCTTACCTTGGGTACTTGGAGCCGAGGATGTCCTTCTGGCCGTACTTACGCCACGTGTACCCGTCGTCTGGTGGCAGCTCGGTGTTGCCAGTCCGCTGCGCGGGAACCATCACCGTCTCCCTCTGCCCGCTTTCCCTCCTAATTAAACCAAACAAAAGACACATCATTACTTTTCCAAACATTAGCTACTCCTAACAAAATTAGCCATTACTTAGACAGAATCTAGGAAACTAGACCTTTGGTTATTTAATATCTGTCATGATCATCGTGTCTTATATTACTCCTACTTAATACAAAGGCGGGCAGACTAGGGATGCATCAGCTTCTATTATATTTGTCATGGATTTTTGTTTAACTAAAGGAGAGAGAAATACAAAAGTGTGATATCTTTCCTTAGCTAAGGGAT
The DNA here is from genome assembly GCF_019359855.2 of Lolium perenne. NCBI lineage: Eukaryota > Viridiplantae > Streptophyta > Magnoliopsida > Poales > Poaceae > Lolium > Lolium perenne. The sequence continues at coordinate 80,503,990 of NC_067244.2, read as the reverse complement.
AATCAATTGGAAAATAAGATACCATTATTTTTTACGCTGTACTATATATTTTCCGTTAGTGAATTAATTTATTACTAAAAGTAAATTAATGTACGTTAGTTGGTAGGGTAACAATAAGAGATAATACATTTAACTATGTCTATTGTCTTCTAGCATTATACGGATATGCCTGAAAACTAGTTACAGTATGCATGAAAACTAGTTACAATATATAATATTTTATAGCAGTATCATGCATACAATATCATATATGGATATGCATATCAGAACTGTCTATTGTCTTTTAGCATTATATGGGTATGCATGAAAACTAGTTATAGTATGTAGTATCTTATAGCAGTTTCATGCATATGATACTGTTATAAATGATATATGATACTACCTATACAATGCATGGTATTATGTAGTATTATCATATCATAAGTTTCTTATATTTATTTATTTGTATAATTTTGATGCAAAATTATGAACACGATCTATTTAACATTTTTTTAGTTCTACGTGTTATTATGCGGATCTACCTATATATGATACCACTATAATATTTTTTTATCATTAATTATAGTACATCAATTTTTTTTTGCATACATGATACTACTAGTAGCTATGGTATCCTAATCCTCATGTACTACATAGCTAAGGGAAAATCAATTAGAAAATAATATACCATTATTTTCTATGTTGTACTATATATTTTCTCTTAGCGAAGTAATTTCTTACTAAAAGTAAATTAATGTTCATTAGTTGGCAGGGTAACAATTAGGTATATTACTACATATTTTTTTGAGATGTATATTACTACATTTTGGAACTATGTCTATTGTCCTCTAGCATTATACTACATGCCCTAAGCCCCTAAAACTAAACTAGTTACAGTTATATGATACTACCTCTACAATGCATGATATTATGTAGTAGTATCATAAGCTTTTTATAATTTTATTGATTCATATAATTTTTATGTAAAACTGTGTACATAATCTATTTGATATTAATTTTTTTTAGTTCTACACACTATGATACAGTATCTACCTATCTATATGATACCACTTTGTAAGGATCTGCCGTGTAAACCCTCGTGTATCTTGTGTGTAACGACCCATGACTTGGCGAGCATTGTACCCTACGTCGCTATCGCAGAAGACGGAGACTAAGGGCGGTAGATGCGTGACTGGGACTACGAAAATTCGCTGACATTTCTGAGCCGTGACGTGGTAAAAGGTCTCCGCCGTGTTTGAACCGTTGACCCGCTAAACCTGAGGATTTCCAGAACTGTAGCACGCACGGACACACAGGACACATACCTCCTCCTGCCCTGCCGTGGCTGGACCGCCGGCGGGGACTTCGACGTCGACGCCCGCCTCAACGGGCCGCCAGACGTGCCTGCGACGTCCGCCCCGGCGCGCACCGCTTGCGGTGGCGCTAGCCCGCTGAACACGGCGGCCGGCATGTGGAACTGCTCCTGCAGGTGACGCAAATGGGCCGGAGGATCCAGGAGAAGCTGGCTCGCGCCGGAGTCCTCCGTGCTGCGTAGGTGGAGGAGGTCGAGCGGCTCGCCGGCGAACTGCTGCGGCGCGGCAGCGCCCACGGCGCCGTAGTGCTGCAGCGTGCGGATGGCCGTGTTGTAAGCGTGGACAATGCCGTGGCAGCGCGCGGCGAGGTAGGCCGGGTCGTTCCCGGTCGTCGGGAGCTCGTCCATGAGCTCGCCGGCGAGACGGAACGCCTCGCCGATCTGTGACCGGACCTCGTCCATCTCTCCTGCGCTGCGTTGGGCCGCGACTCCTTTCCTTTTTCGGCAATCAAGCACTAACGAAGGACCGCCTTGTTGTGGTACAAGGACGTACATGAACAATGGCTTCGGTCGCGTTTGGACGATCTATCCGATGTAACACATCGTACAAGAGAAGCTATATAAGTGAGCACACCATATACTATGTAGGAAACAACGTGGTACGTGTACTTTGGTTAGCAGACGACTGCAGGGGTCAGGGAGGTAAGAAAGAAAGAACAGGTCGTTGGTCATTGCAAAGGGGACTAGATTAATTACTAGCTTAATGTTGGTTTATTGCTGGTCGAGTACTCACTTTCTCACTTACTCATGCGTCTGGCCGGGTCATGGCGAAGACCATGGAAGTTGAAAAGGGCATTCCACATGGAAGGGTCCAGCCTCTGATTTCTTCCTTGCAATATATGGCCTAGGACCTCTTCTTGAAGGTGTTTTGGCCGACGACTTCGGTTCAGCCTTTTCCGTTTGAAGATTCTTTCCTACAAATTAAAAAGACCAACCAACGCGGATGTCACAACCACTGGGAACATTTGTTTAGTTCGTTTGGGTAGAGTAAAGGCAAGTGGTCGTATATGCTAATTAGTGGCGTCCATCAACACAATATAGTGCTCCATATTGGAACATAGTTTGGCTAAATTCCATTCCGTTATTATATGGTAAAAAACTGACTTAACAATCGAATCATAATTCATATCCGGGCATAATACAGATGTAAACAGCATATCAATGTAATTAAGTTCTAGATAGAACCTCTGGTATTTTTATTGGTGTAGAGCAAAAATAATCTGATAACCTCACAACAACTGAATATGGAGTTTCTGAATCCATTCAATTTTGTGTTCACGTTTTGGGTCTATTTTTTTTATGCAAGGACAATTTTTATCTCGTTGCCCGTAGTTGGCATTAGTTTTTTTTTTTTTGCTTGAAAGATTCTCTTGCAAATTAAAGACCAATCGACGCGGATGTCACAACCACTCAACATATGTTTTGATCGTTCTGGTAGACTGAATAACTTTAAGCAGATTTACGAGTGAAACGTATAGAACCAGTTCCATGGACACGCCACATCTAGATGCTTCCAGTTTCGGACTCCCAAGTGACTATTATCACCTCTATTTCTCCTCACATGTTTGATTATTTTTTCTGTCACCTCACCTTTTTTGGAATCATCTTGGAAAGAAGAAAATAAAGTAGAAAACCAATTTAGAATGTACGCCCAATATTTCTAGTGATAAGGCTGCAAGGCTTCAATTAACCTACACACAACTTATTTAACTTCCTCTTCTGTAACTAACATGGGAGTGCTTCAGAGTTCAAATCCTTCCGCTCAATACTCTGGAGCTTCTGCTCCATCTTCTGTTAATTCTGCATCTGCATCCAACCTTTAACATCTCAATGCAAACATTCAGATCAATCTATCCAACGTTAAAAGGAAACATTACTGAACAATATGCAACAACCCCAAAACAATAAGCAGTCATGACATATAATGGTACTATACGTTGAATGTAGATGGGCTGCAGCCCAGTTAGGCAACCCATGTAGTCTACAATTTCTGAAATCTCCAGGCCCATCATGTTGGCAGCTTGGGACAGTCTTGGGGGACAAAGTTTAGTCTCACATTGCTAGTTGGGAGTGAGTTGGAGTGGTATATAAGGGCTGCTGTTCTAGTCATTCCAAGTGAGTGAGAATAGAAGGAGCCCTCGCGCACTCCTCCTCCTCCGCCCGCCCCGCCCCGTCACACAAGCACGCACGTCGCGTTTCGTGACTCGAGTTCGAGTTCGAGACACACTCAAGGAAGCCTAAATTTTTGCTTGGTGCACCAACTGTGTTGGGTACGTGTCGGCCTGCATGTGCATGCTCGCCGCGTGTCCCAACGCGGTCGGGTCGGCTTCCTCCCAGGCTATACAAGGAGACAGATCAGATCTGGAGAGAACAACAGTTCTCAGAACTCTCTAGTCCGTCTCTCTCACGAAGTTCTTTTTGCTGCGCTACTCTCTAGTCTTCCCCATTCCGACGACTGCGTGCACAGCCGTCCGGGAGAGCAGGCCTCCGAAACTCCGTCCGTTGAGATCCTGCACCGAGAGACGGGCGATAAGGTTTTTGGGGAGCGTCTCGGCGCGACTGCTCGCTGCTGTTCGTCTTCTTCTTCGACAGTTCGGCTGCTTCATCGACATATCCGACTACACCATGGGCGACATCAAGAACTCCCATGGTGGTGCCGCTGCTGGTGCGACCTTCCCGGTCGCGATGTACGTACTTTTCCTCTCCTACCTTGCACTGCTACTTGTTCCATGTTCAGATCTGATGCATGTGCTTAGTCTGATGTGTGTGGTTAAGTATGCTTGTGCATCTGTAATCTTGCTTTCGGTAATTAAACTCACACGGAAATTGCCTAATAATCCAACAATCCAAAAACCTTATATGCTTAGGTAATTTTCACCATCTGGTTTTGCTGCTGCGCTCAAAACGAGCCCGTTTACGGGTTCTCATTTCAAGAGATGGCAGAATAAAACCCTCTTGTGGCTCACTTCTATAGGCGTGCACCGAGTTGCGGAAGGTACTCCCAGAGGTCCGCTTACTCCTCACGAGGATAAAGCATTCGGGGATGCCACCGTAATCTTTGTGGGTGCCGTCCTAAGTGTGCTTGGAGACAAGTTGGTTGATGCTTATCTGCACATCCGAAATGGGAAGGAACTGTGGGATGCACTGGACGCTAAGTTTGGTGTTGCCGATGCCGAAGGTGAACTGTACGCTATGGAGCAGTTCAATGACTACAGAATGGTTGAGAACCGATCTGTAGTAGAACAGGCTCATGAGATACAGATCATGGCAAAGGAACTTGAGCTCCTCAAGTGTGTGCTACCGAACAAGTTTGTCGCGGGATGCATTGTCGCTAAGCTTCCCCCTTCATGGAGGAACTTTGCCACTTCTCTGAAACATCAGAGGCATGGGTTCTCTATTGAGAATATCATGGGCTCTCTGGATGTTGAGGAGAAGGCGAGGGCAAAAGACAAACACACTGGAGGAACCGAGGAACGTTCTGCTGCCAATATGGTACAAAAAAATGCCCACAAGTCCAAGGGAAAGAATAAGGGAGTCTCCCAGACTACCAACTTCAAGAAGAAGGGGAAAACGGAGAAGAAAGATCCTTGCTGGGTGTGTGGCGAGACAGGCCATTGGGCTAATCGTTGTCCACAACGCAAAGGAAAGAAATGTCAAGCTGGACAGAACTCAAATTATGTCAGCATGGTCATTGGCAACACAGAGGAAGGAACTACAGGGTATGGTAATATATTACCTACCGTTCTTTCGGTGTTTCAGCCCACGGAATGGTGGGTTGATACATGTGCTAATGTTCATGTGTGTGCTGACATCTCCATGTTTACCTCTTATCAGGCCCGAGGTTCCTCAGTAATGATGGGGAATGGGTTACATGCTACTGTTCGTGGTGTTGGCATGGTAGATCTGAAGTTTACTTCGGGAAAGATCGTGCAACTGAAGAACGTGTTGCATGTCCCTTCTATCAAGAAGAATCTCGTTAGTGGCTCCCGTCTTATGAAAGATGGGTTTCAGTTGGTGTTTGAGTCCAATAAAGTTGTATTGTCTAAGTATGGAACTTTTGTTGGAAAGAGATATGAATGTGATGGAATGTTTCGCTTCTCTCTAGAAGACTTCTGTGATAATGTTGTGAACCATGTAAGCACTAGTGTTAATGAAACTAATGTTTGGCATTCACGACTTTGTCATGTTAATTTCGGTTGTATGACGCGGCTTGCTGATATGAGTTTAATTCCGAAATTCACCTTTGTCAAAGGCTCTAAGTGCCATGCTTGTGTGCAAGCAAAGCAGCCTCGCAAGCCTCACAAGCCTGCGAAGGAAAGAAACTTGGCACCACTAGAGCTCATACATTCAGATCTATGTGAGATGAATGGTGAGTTGACAAGAGGTGGAAAGAAATATTGCATGACTTTGATTGATGATTCCACTAGGTATTGTTATGTGTATCTACTGAAAACTAAAGATGAGGCTCTTGATTTTTCTTTAAAATCTATAAGGCTGAAGTTGAGAATCAACTTGAAAGAAAGATAAAAAGGGTTCGGTCCGATCGTGGTGGAGAGTACTTTTCTAATGAGTTAAATTTATTCTGTGCGGAACATGGTATAATCCATGAGAGGATGCCTCCCAATTCTCCACAATCCAATGGGATTGCGGAAAGGAAAAACCGAACTCTAACAGATTTGGTTAACGCCATGTTAGATGTTTCGGGTTTATCCAAGGAATGGTGGGGGGAGGCTATATTGACTTCGTGTCATGTCCTAAACCGTGTTCCAACCAAGAATAAAGAGACCCCTTATGAGGAATGGGAAAAGAAAAGACCAACACTCTCCTACCTACGAACTTGGGGATGTTTGGCTAAAGTGAATTTGCCAATCACCAAAAAGCGAAAGCTTGGACCAAAAACCGTGGACTGTGTCTTTCTTGGCTATGCTGCCCATAGCATTGCTTATAGATTTCTTGTGGTGAAATCTGGAGTGGACGACATGAATATTGGCACCATCTTTGAATCAAGAGATGCTACATTCTTTGAGGATATATTTCCTATGAGAGATATGCAAGGCATGTCTAGTTGGGAATCTGATCCAATACATGAAACTCCTATGGAGTCTGATAAGGAATCTGATGATGAGAGTTCAGATTCTGATGAAGATGACAATGAAGCTCCCACAAGGAGTAAGAGACAAAGGACTGCAAAGTCTTTTGGTAATGATTTCATTGTGTATCTTGTGGATGATACTCCCACTACCATTTCAGAACCTCTCGCATCTCCTGATGCAGACTACTGGAAGGAAGCGGTTCAAAGCGAGATGGATTCCATCTTGGCTAATGGAATGTGGGAGTTAACTGAGCGTCCTTATGGGTGCAAACCTGTAGGATGTAAATGGGTATTTAAGAAGAAGCTTCGAGCTGATGGTACTATTGAGAATTACAAAGCTCGACTTGTAGCCAAAGGCTATACCCAAAAGGAAGGCGAAGATTTCTTCGATACCTACTCACTTGTGGCGAGATTGACCACCATTCGAGTACTACTGTCATTGGCTGCCTCACACAGTCTTCTCGTTCATCAAATGGACGTTAAGACGGCTTTCCTAAATGGAGAGTTGGACGGGGAAATTTACATGGAACAACCTGATGGTTTCGTACTACAAGGTCAAGAAAGAAAGGTGTGTAAATTATAAAAATCTTTGTATGGTCTCAAACTAGCACCCAAACAATGGCATGAGAAGTTTGAAAGAACTTTGACATCTGTGGGCTTTGTTGTTAATGAAGCTGACAAATGTGTGTACTACTGCCATGGTGGGGGTGAAGGAGTTGTCCTATGCTTGTATGTGGATGACATGCTAATTTTTGGGACAAGTCTCAGAGTGATTTAGGAGGTAAAAACCTTCTTATCTCAGTGTTTCGAGATGAAAGATCTTGGAGAAGCTGATGTTATATTGAACATCAAGCTATTGAGAGATGAGAATAATGGGATTACACTTGTGCAATCTAATTATGTTGAGAAGGTGTTGAACAGATTTTGCTATGTCATTGCAAATCTTCTCTCGCACCTTATGATCCTAGTGTCTTGCTTCGAAAGAATGAGAAGGCAACTAGAGATCAATTAAGATACTCTCAAATCATTGGTTCACTCATGTATTTAGCTTGCGCTACGAGGCCTGATATCTCGTTTGATGTATGCAAACTTAGCCGGTTTGTGGCCAACCCGGGAGATGATCATTGGCATGCTCTTGAGAGAGTGATGCGCTATCTAAAGAGAACCATGAGTTATGGAATTCATTATACCGGGTATCCAAGAGGACTTGAAGGGTATAGTGATTCCAATTGGATTTCTGATGCTAAGATGAAGGCCACAAGTGGATATGTTTTCACTCTTAGTGGTGGCGTTGTTTCCTGGAAGTCTTGCAAGCAGACCATCTTAACGAGGTCAACTATGGAAGCAGAACTCACATCATTAGATACAGCTACTGTCGAAGCGGAATGGCTTCGTGAGCTCTTGATGGACTTGCCTATGGTTGGAAAACCAATACCGGCCATCCTCATGAACTGTGATAATTAAACTGTGATTATCAAAGTGAAAAGTTCTAAGGATAATATGAAAAGTTCCAAACATATCAAGAGGAGAATGAAGTCTATCAGAAAACTGAAGAACTCCGGAGTGATAGCATTGGATTATGTCCAAAGTGCTAAAAATATGGCAGATCCTTTCACAAAAGGACTATCAAGAAATATGATAGACCTTGCATCGAGGGAGATGGGTTTGAGACCCACTTGAGTTGCCGAGGGGGTAACCCAACCTATGCGATCGAAAATTCCGTGAACTAGGACCTGGGAAAACAAACCGGAGTAACTGAGTTGAGAGAAAATTTAATACTCCCACTCCGCTGCAGATGCAATTCTCTCATAGCTACTGTAAGGCAGGTTGACAATATCTTAATGTGTTCTAAGCGGCTCTTGATGAGCGAAGACGCTGTCCTACAGGGCGATCTTTTGAAGAACACACCTATATGAGTGACACTACTGGTCATAGTGTGGGAGATTTGGGTGAATCTCTAGTAAGGTCATGAAGGGCCGAGGAGTATGACTTATAAGCTCCACCCGAGGGGAAGACTATGGTAGCCTAGTACCGTGCCGGCATTGAGCGAAACTTGCTGCACAAAGACTGACAATTCAAGGCATAGTCCATTGTTCAATTGTAGTCAAGCGTAGCACCTTGCCTAGGTGGAAGTTCAACTTAACAGTCTCCACTGAAGTGCAGGTATATTAAACAGTGAATGGAACTAATGTATCATCTGATGTGCATATGAGATCTGGTGGGGGATTGTTGAATGTAGATGGGCTGCAGTCCAGTTAGGCAGCCCATGTAGTCTACAATTCCTGAAATCTCAAGGCTCATCACGTTGGCAGCTTGGGACAGCCTTGGGGGACAAAGTTTAGTCCCACATTGCTAGTTGGGAGTGAGTTGGAGTGGTATATAAGGACTGTTGTTCTAGTCATTCCAAGTGAGTGAGAATAGAAGGAGCCCTCGTGCACTCCTCCTCCTTCGCCCGCCCCGCCTCGCCTCGTCACGCACGCACGTCGCGTTTTGTGACTCGAGTTCGAGTTCGAGACACACTCAAGGAAACCTAAATTTTTGCTTGGTGCACCAACTGTGTTGGGTACGTGTCGGCCTGCATGTGCATGCTCGCCGCGTGTCCCAACGCGGTCGGGTCGGCTTCCTCCCAGGCTATACAAGGAGACAGATCAGATCTGGAGAGAACAACAGTTCTCAGAACTCTCTAGTCCATCTCTCTCGCGAAGTTCTTTTTGCTGCGCTACTCTCTTGTCTTCCCCATCCCGGCGACTGCGTGCACAGCCGTCCGGGAGAGCAGGCCTCCGAAACTCCGTCCGTTGAGATCCTGCACCGGGAGATGGGCGATAAGGTTTTTGGGGAGCGTCTCGGCGCGACTGCTCGCTGCTGTTCGTCTTCTTCTTCGACGGTTCGGTTGCTTCATCGACAGATCCGACTACACCATGGGCGACATCAACAACTCCCATGGTGGTGCCGCTGCTGGTGCGACCTTCCCGGTCGCGATGTACGTGCTTTTCCTCTCCTAGCTTGCACTGCTACTTGTTCCATGTTCAGATCTGATGCATGTGCTTAGTCTGATGTGTGTGGTTAAGTATGCTTGTGCATCTATAATCTTGCTTCCGGTAATTAAACTCACACGGAAATTGCCTAATAATCCAACACTATATGCTAATTTGTGGCGTCCATCAGCACAATATAAAGTAGTGCTCCATATTGGAACATAGTTTAGTTAAATTCCGTTCGGTAAATATATGGTATATACAAAATGAAAAAAATGATTTGACAATACATATAAAAATTGGTATTTTTATTTGTAGGGAAAAAATAATCTGGTAACCTCACAATGCAACACCTAGCTAGATACAGTTCGGAATCCATTCAATTTTGTGTTCAACTGTCTTAGTTTGTACATTCTGTGAACTAATTTGGACATAATGCTTGCTCCATTACAACTTCTCCCCCATATTCAACCAAACCCAACCGGTTATTGATCATGCCCATGTCCAAACCCAAATCCAAACCCCAGTATGCCCATGTATAGTCATACTGCCGCCGTAAGATAGTCTGGTGTGGGCAGCGCAAGTCAGTTCGGCTTGGGATTAGGACTAATCAGAATTCAGATAATTATCTGATTTAATCAATCGACTATTAGTCTGTGTAACATACACAAAGTAGTACTTAAAACACGTTTATATAATAAATAAATAGTATATGGGCCTCCACATGCCCGACTCTACTTCTCCGAAGCCCAAAACGCCATTAAAACATGCACGCTTCTCCTCCCCGACCGAATCTTCAATATCACGAGCGGCCCATGATCCACCATGTAGCACAAAAACCTTCCACTTCTCCTCCTCTGACCTCTAAAGTTTCACTTTTCCCAACACGTACCTAGGTTACGATCCCTCTTGCACATCAATGTCAACACCCGGATTTTTTAATTCCAGATGCCTATTATGCCATACATCACAATCCCAGGAATATTGTTTTTGTGAGACATAATAGATTGATATCACAGAACATCATTCATTACAAACCATAATCGTCTTACAACAAAGGATCTCATGATCCAAGTCTTACAACAACAGTTGATCTAAGGATCAATTGCAAAACACGCAGCGAAAGAAACGTAGTAGCGGTCCATCTGTTTCACGGGCAACGCTTGACGTCAGGAAGTAGTCCTAGTTATCATAGACGTCCTGTTGTCCATCTTCCTGGTACTAGTGCTCCTCTTCATAGTTTGGCCATTTGAATAGCCAGGGACAAAGCTATGAGTACTTTTAAAGTACTCGCAAACTACCACTAATAGAAGTACTAGTAACTCTAATCATGGTTCTAAGCTTTTAGGTTTATTTGCACAAAGCTAGTTTTATTTCATTAACACTTTATAGCAAAGACTCTTTATTTACCTAGACTTACTCAAGTGGGAACATTAGTGTCATTCCCACAACTTGGTGGTAGTCAAGTCCAGTTCACCTTTCAAGTTCAAGTCACCAGTTACCAGTCACATGTCACATTTTGAAAATGGTCGCACACTTTTGCCACAATAATTGCAATAATCCGTCAAGGGTAACTAACCCTGATTTATCACACTCGGTGTGTGGACTACCAATCATAACCTTTCAACTACATACCCTAGTACAGGCACCTCCCCCAATGAGTTTAGCCTCCCAGCCATGGCAAACCGCCTCCTGGGAACTGCAAAGGGCTTGGGTCGAACATTCACCTCATTTCACGTCATTTTACTTTCAACGGAGGCAACCTCGGCATAACCCCTATGACGCTTGTTCAGAGGGAACCCGTACTAACATACATAAGTTTCCAGTTAAGCCCTACCCAGATTCAGGTATTGTGGGGGTACTTAAAAATTAGAATGGTATCGCATCCGAACCCAACCATCAATTTTTGTCCAATTCACCTTGTCATTCTAAAGTCACATTCACCTTCAAAACTTTCAATAGAATGACTCATCATTCTAAGGTTTTCAAAGTCATTTGCTTCACAAGTTCCCATCTAGAGTAGTCAATTTTAGTTTTAGCACTAGCAACTAATCATGAGGGGTGCTAACTGAGTTTTTGCTCTCTAGGATAAGTTTGAAGCTCTTGTAGTATCCTATCTCTAGACCAATATCAATTATAAGAAAAGCGTTGGTAAACAAGGTAAAAGATTGCAAGATAAGAACTTGGGCTTGGATAAATCCTTAAACAAAAGAATATTGCAAGGGTGGCTTGCTCTAGTAGAGCTTGCTCATAGTAATATCTTGTATTGGTAATAGCTTGCCTTGGGTGTATAGTGGTCAAAGTGTTCCTCCTCTTCTTCGTAGAAGACCTCCTCTTCCTCGTAGCCTTCGGTACTAGCGTCTATAAATGAATACGAGGTAACAACCTGTTGGGATTCGTAGCATACAAAACAAAAAATTTCCTACCGCGAGAACGCAATCCAAGCCAAGATGCAATCTAGAAGATGGGAGCAACGAGGGGATGAACGAGACTAACCCTTGAAGATTTCCAAAGCCTACAAGAGTAGGCTCTCGTTGCTGCGGTAGACGATCACTTGCCGCTTTCAAAAGCGCGTAGAAGATCTTGACGATGCCACAATCGGGCAGCACCTCCGTACTCGGTCACACGTTCGGTGTTGATGACGACGTCCTTCTCCCCGTTCCACCGGGCAGCGGAAGTAGTAGATCCTCCTTGGAATCCCGACAGCACGACGGCGTGGTGGCGGTGTCGATGGAGATCTCCGGCGGAGCTTCGCTAAGCATATGCGGGAGAGGTGGTGGAGGAGAGGTAGCTAGGGTTTGGGGAGAGGGGGCTTGGGCGCCGGCCCTCAAAGGGGTGCGGCCAAGGTGGAGCCTTTAGTGGCCGGCAGCCCCTCCCCTCCTCTCTTTATATAGGTGGAAGCCCCAAGGATTAGGTCAAAAGTCTCCGAATAAGACCCCAACATAAACCTTCCATATGACCAAACCTAGGGGGAGTGGGACTCCCCCCTTTCCTTTGGTGGGGTGGCCGGCCACCATGGGGAGGAGTCCACTTGGGACTCCTCCTCTCTTAGGTTGGCCGGCCAAGGTGGGTGGAGTCCCTCTGGGACTCCACCTTCCATGCTGATTTCTTCCGGACTCTTCTAGAACCTTCTAGAACCTTCCAGGAAAAATACCGGATCATTTTCAAACCTAGAAAATGACTTCCTATATATGAATCTTATTCTCCGGACCATTCCCGACCTCCTCGTGATGTCCTGGATCCCATCTGAGACTCCGAACAAAACTTCGAACTCCATTCCATATTCCATATCTACTTAAACGACATCAAACCTTAAGTGTGTCACCCTATGGTTCGCGAACTATGTAGACATGGTTGAGACCTCTCTCCGACCAATAACCAATAGCGGGATCTGGAGATCCATAATGGCTCCCACATATTCAACGATGACTTTAGTGATCGATTGAACCATTTACATACGATACTGATTCCCTTTGTCACGCGATATTTTACTTGTCCGAGGTTTGATCATCGGTATCTCTATACCTCGTTCAACCTCGTCTCATGACAAGTACTCTTTACTCGTACCGTGGTATGTGGTCTCTTATGAACCATTCATACGCTTGCAAGCTAATTAGACGACATTCCACCGAGAGGGCCCAGAGTATATCTATCCGTCATCGGGATGGACAAATCCCACTGTTGATCCATATGCCTCAACTCATACTTTCCGGATACTTAATCCCACCTTTATAACCACTCATTTACGCAGTGGCGTTTGATGTAATCAAAGTACCTTTCCGGTATAAGTGATTTACATGATCTCATGGTCGAAAGGACTAGGTAACTATGTATCGAAAGCTTATAGCAAATAACTTAATGACGTGATCTTATGCTACGCTTATTGGGTGTGTCCATTATATCATTCACATAATGACATAACCTTGTTATTAATAACATCCAATGTTCATGATCATGAAACGATGATCATCTATTAATCAATAAGCTAGTTATACAAGAGGCTTACTAGGGACTCCTTGTTGTTCACATAACACACATGTATCAATGTTTCGGTTAATACAATTATAGCATGGTATATAAACATTATCATAAACTCAAATATATATTATAATAACCATTTTATTATTGCCTCTTGTGCATATCTCCAACAGTCTCCCACTTGCACTAGAGTCAATAATCTAGTTTATATTTGTAAAAATATAATACCTTGGCCTTCCGGTGCTTTATCATGTATTGCTCACGGGAGAGGTTTTAGTCAACAGATCTGACACACTCACAAACGTATGTATTTTGCAATTCATTTGCATCTCAACGCATTACTCATTTTCCAAATGAGTTTGCATTAAATATGTTTGGTCTTCTGGTGGAACCTTAATTCCGTGGTCTGAAATATGTCACCAATATTGTCATACACAATATAGCTTCAAAGTTCTGACACTGTCGAAACTACACCAAGTTCTCAAAGAACTCCTCGACTTAAACATCCTCAGTCATTGTCAAAAAATGACATACTATGCCTTCGTTTGTAGAATCCGTCACAATATTTCGAACTCTTCTAAATCTAGCATTGTGCTACCTTTTAAACAATACTTAGCCTAATTGAGATTTGAATTTCATTTTTATATGTGACCAAACTAATATCGGTGCAACACCTTACAGCGATTTGTTTGTCATTACCCCATATAAAAAAATATATGTATCCTTGGTTCTTCTAAAGCACACATGGATATTCTTACTGTTTGTCCAATGATCATCACATGAATCATTCTGGTATATGCTCCTAACTTTTAGAGCATAGGAAATATGATTTTTGTACATATTATTCGTGATCTAAAATCCCTCATGTGTTTTTACTCATCGAGTGTCAATTACACTCAAGTCTTGTTAAACCTTCGAATGAAAAGAACACCTTCTTAATATTTCTATATTGAACTACTTCAACATCCATTCTATGTACTTTGACTTTAAACTTACTATGTGTTTCAATCTATCTCCATAGATCTTAACACTAAATATGTTTCAGTCCTTATCATTTCATTAAGTTAATTCTCAATGAAACCTTTTTAATCAAGTATATAATTACATCATTTATAACCAACTATATGTCATCTACATAAGTATTATAAATATGTCTCAGCGCTCCCACTTAATTTCTTGCAAATGCAAGTCTCTTCATCATCTCTGATGAAATCAAAAACTCTTTTGACTATTTCATCCGGTGAAGATTCCAACTCCGCGATACTCACTTCATCCAATTGAAGTTCGTATACCTATCTAGTATTCCACGGACTAGCAAAAAACTCTTGGTTGTATCTTGTATACACCTTTAATACACACTTCTGTTAAGTAATGTATTTTGCCATCCTACTAGCATATCTCATAAAAAAAGTAGCGGTTACTAGAATACAAAAGAAGCCTGGTGACCGGGTGTATACGTGAGCACGCATCAGTTGAGTGACACGTGTCTAAGGCATCTGTTCTCTCCGTGAGGTGATGTACTACTAAAAAATTGTTTCACAGGATTCCTTAGACCCTGTCGTGCTCTTTTCCTCCATCTACTCCCAGTCTCCCCCTCCGAGCCGCCCCCATCAGAGCAGAGGACTGGGGAGGCCGTGCTGCTCTCCGGCACGACATGGGCACCAACCCAACAACCCGCGCAATCCCGCCGCTCTCCTCCCTCCCACCAACCCGGTCACCACGAGGCCATCGGCAATGGCGACCATGGCGCCGTCCAACGCGGCGGCGGCGGCGGCGTGGACGGCGGCGGCAGTGATGTCGCTCGACCGCGCCGCCGCTGCCCTGGCCTCCTCCGCCTTCTCGCGCCGCCTCCGGATGCCGGCGCGCCCGGCTCGCGGGATGCGTCTGCGGGGCCGCGGCGGGGCGGTGCTCTGGAGAAGGTCGTGCTGCAGCCCATCCGGGAGATCTCCGGCGCCGTGCAGCTGCCCGGCTCCAAGTCGCTCTCCAACCGGATCCTTCTCCTCTCCGCCTTGTCCGAGGTGAGAAAACAAGCAGACAAAGCCCCTCTCCCTACTTCTCCCCTTTGTGTGAATTGGGTGCCGAGATTGGATTTTAGGAGGTTTAGGAGCACCTTATCATGCTAGGTGCTCGTGAGATCATAAGATTTTTTTTCTTTTTACTTAAAACGATCTAGCCATAGGATTTAGTTCAAGGTTACTCTTCTTAGTAGCCAATTCCTATATTCGTTTATCGAATCGTTAGAATTATGTAGTTAGTTGGATCAATCTTTACTATTAAATTGCAATAGGTGGTTGCCTGGTGTCACAAACGGGTCAAAGGTTTTTTCTCTAGGCCCCCAATATCTCTAAATATGGATCTATTCAGTGGCACCTTACCTACGTAATCTGACTCTTCCTAACATAGTCTTATTACGCCCGGCTTTATTTTGGCATGTGCTGGCTCTAATCTGTGTACAACTCCACCACGCAACACGCTTGATCCTACTCAATACACGCAGCCCTATATGTCGCGAGCACACGAGCCGTCAAATCCAGCCGGTCACGAGAAAAACAAAGCACAAATCGATCTGTTTCAAGCCGCCACCGTCCCCGCTCTGTGGTCTCGGTTGCCGGTCCGACGAGCCGGAGGTGCTACGGTTGCGAAGGAGGAGCTTGCGTAGGCTCCACAATAGTAAGCGCTGGCCGTACAAATCCCGTCAACCGTTCTTCGCTTTGGGTCGTCCATCTGCCAAGAGTAATTTTTTCACCAAAAGAACATGGCGGACATGATTGGGCATATAAACATAGCGAAACCACCTCCTCCTCCACCCCGTGCCGCCCAACCTCCTCTCCGCACCGTCCCCCCTTTCCCTCGCCGCCTCCGCTGGAGTCGCTCGCCACGGAAGCTCGAAAACGAGCTTTCCATCAGCAACGGAAGTCCATCGACGGATCTCCAAGAAGCTGGGCAGACAAACAGCAGCACGGGCTAGCCTCATAGGTTCCACAGCCATGACCGTGCCTCCCTCAGCTCGCGGACGGGGACGGTTGCGGCCGCCGTCGGAGGCCATTCAAATTCAGTCGGAGGTTGTTGGCTATTGCTCTACGTTTTGCCGGCCGGACGGAACACCAAAAGAGTGACGCGTGCGGGCGCTGGCGAAGTGGGCAAATCGTGTGGAGGCTATTTTTCCGGGAGGATTAATGGATTGGTTTTGTAGTCTGATCCTTCATCTTTGTGTACGTGCGGTGGATTAGAAAAACCCAGGAAAAAGCTGTGTTGTTGCTAGCGTTGGAGCTGAAAAATAATCAAGCCAAAAAGCAATAAACATGTCGGATGATTAAGTTAGATCCTAAGCCAAGAAGCTAGACGTAACAACGTGAACAGTGTTTCATATGATTAAGCTTGTACCATAAAATGGCGAAGAGACAAATCAACTTGCTGAACTATGCGATTAACACATGTTTCCGCTTTAACAGAATAAACAGCTACTGCGAGACACGCGGTGTGCTATCTTTGTCATTGCTTTATTATATGTTTTATGAAGTTTTTTACATAATTTCAATTGTAGAATTATGTTTTTGTACATAAACTCCGGTAGCTACAAGCGAAGGCTTTTTTCTTCTATGTCCAATTGAAAATATTGCAAGGTTGAGCATGATAAAAATAACAAATGCGGCTAGGACACTTGAAAATGAGGACAATGTGGGAAAGCTAGGGTACATGGCTTGCTCGGTTGATCTTGGACTCCGAAGCATCGGAGCATAGGAGAAGGATGGCATCAAATTGGTAAGAACCGATGACCCAAATACGTCAAGACTGTAGCAGCAACTCCATTATGCATGTTACAACCGATGACCCAACTCGATGCTCCAAATAAACGGGATCTCCCCTATCACTTAACTCCACCGCCGCAATTTCTATTTATTTTTGTTCACATATTTATTTGATTTTGGCACGCATTTTGATAATATGAGCTCTATAGAATGATAATGTGGACATGTACAGATAATAAATCAACTTAAATGGTTGTTGGTTATTGCTGTTGATATTGATGTGCAATGTAGTTATACATTGGTACGGTCATAAAAAACATGATTTTTAAGTAATTATTAGATCTAATTATCATCATGTACGTGTCACGTGAAAAATCAGGCTGGGTCGAGAAGTTTAGCGCCGTGAACTAGGATGGTAACCTCATAAATAATTTGTTTTCTGCAGCTTAAAAAAAGATTTTCGAATATCTGCATAATTTGTCTAAATTTTTTAGGCCGTAGCAACGCACGGGCAATTGTGCTAGTATTATATATAGTTAGTTGGATCAATATTATATGTGGCCTTGGATGAGCAAAAATCAGTTTATTCACTTTCCACTCATCGGAATATTATAGTGCAGCATGCCCTATCAACTTATTTGCAGTACGATAAGCAATTGAAACTGCTTTGCTTCGCTGTCATCTCTTGCTGATCATTAACTGGCTTTTGCTCATCAGGGAACAACTGTTGTGGATAACCTGTTGAACAGCGAGGATGTAGGCCCGAGGCCCTGGACGCGCTTGGGCTCTCAGTGGAAGCAGACAAAGTTGCAAAAAGAGCTGTAGTCGTCGGCTGTAGCGGCAGGTTCCCGATTGAAAAGGATGCCAAGGAGGAAGTAAAGCTCTTCTTGGGCAACGCTGGAACTGCAATGCGGCCATTGACGGCAGCTGTAGTAGCTGCTGGTGGAAATGCGACGTATGTTTCTTTTTTTTATCCTTACGGGAATAAGTATGAGTTCCGTGGTTATGCTTTGAGACTGATGGTTTACGTCTCTCTTCTGAACTTCAGTTATGTTTTTGATGGAGTACCAAGAATGATGGAGCGTCCTATCGGTGACTTAGGTGTCGGTTTGAAACAACTAGGTGCGAGTGTTGATTGTTTCCTCGGCACTGACTGCCCACCTGTTCGTATCAACGGCATTGGTGGGCTACCTGGTGGCAAGGTTAGCTTCATGAACTTCCATGTTATACGCTTTTGTACTGAGAGTAGTATGGTGCAATGCGACCACACAATAAATTTGAAATAGCCATAACCAATAGACCCTATTTCGTATAAAACAGATATGCTGATTGTGTTGTGGTCTTAGATCACATGGGTCTATCATGAACTAGCACTTAACATTGAACCACATTCCACAGGTTAAGCTGTCACATGGCTGCGCCGGCTACCGCTGCCCGCAGGAGCCCTGGCCGGCGGGGAAATCGAGTAGGAGAAGAGCTCACTCATGCCGTCCGCCGACGCGCGCCAGCGACAGCATGGCGTCCCCATGGCCCCGCCGCCTCGTGACCCAGCCTTGGTGATATTGGTGGTTGCCGGTGGGGCACTCTCGACGTCTCCCGCCGATGGGGAGCACGGGGACCATCGCATCCGTCCCCGCCTAGCCCGCAAGGAGAGGAGTCACATCAATGGGAGGGGACAATCGTGTTTTGGAGGTGTCCCGTCCCTCGATTCATCTGGGAGGCGCGAGCTCAAGCACTCAAGCCGCCCGCCGGCCGCTGGTAGCAGCGACGACAGCAATTCGGAGCAGCGCCGGGGGCCGGTAGCAGCGGAAGCGGCCGGTCGGAGCAGCACCGGCGACCGCTGGTAGCAGCGGCGGCGGCCGTTCGGAGCAGAACTGGAGATCGCTCGTAGCAGGGCCGGCGGTCGTTGGTATCAGCGGCGGCGGTGGTTCGGAGCAGCACCGGAGACCGCTGGTAGGAGGGTCGGCGGCTGTTGGTAGCAGCACCGGCTACCGCTGGTAGCACCGACATGGCGAGGTTGGACAGGGCTGGTGGCGGTGGGTTGCGCCAGCGCAGGAGCGGCCCGGCGAGGAGCAGCTTCTGAAGGAGCGGGCCAACCTTTGCCCAGCGAGCGACCGCTTCGTCGTGCCGAGATCCGGGCAGCTCAATCCGCCGCCCATTGAGCTACTGATCCCCCAAAATCGCATCTACAGTACCTTAGACAGAGCGGCAGCTCAATCCGCCGCCGCGGAGTATGGCCGGAGGTGTAATCTGCAGCAGGTTTGCCGACATTGGATTTCTCTGGAAGTGAGTTTTCTTCCATTTTCGAGCTGGGATCTCTTTGTTTCGATGGACTTTATGTGTGATTTGTCTCGGTCTCACATAATGGTCAATACAACAGAATTCAACTTTTTT
This sequence comes from Lolium perenne, assembly GCF_019359855.2. Taxonomy (NCBI): domain Eukaryota; kingdom Viridiplantae; phylum Streptophyta; class Magnoliopsida; order Poales; family Poaceae; genus Lolium; species Lolium perenne. Next base: position 80,484,451 of record NC_067244.2, on the reverse strand, counting down.
CTGTGCTGAAGTGATGAACACCAAAACAGTACTGATTTTCGTCTACTAATTCATGGAGAACCGATGGAATGCATGGAGAAAATCTTCAAACACTGTGTAGTGCGTACTAGCGAAATGGATCCAGCAATTGATCCAAGCGTATTTTGTTTTAATTCATTCCTGTTCGTGAGCAGACATGCTCCAAATCGAGTCAATGTAAGCTCATTTGGTTGTTGCTACTCAAGCGGGTCCCACACACATTTGGTTGTTGCTACTCAAGCATGCATGCTAGCGACTGCTAGGCCTTACACGGAGCAAAAGTTCACAGAACCGTTAGTTGCCGTTTGTTGATAGGCTGAATCCAACGGTGGTGGACCAGATCCAACGGTGATGACCGCGTGCTCACGTATACACCCGGTCACAGAATCCACTCTCTACTAGAATAATCCACATAGACTATAAGCATTGCTACGGAAGATCTAATCTTATCGTAGTCAACTCTTTGAACTTTTGTCGTAAACAACTTTTCGACAAATCGAGCTTCTTCAAGGATATTTCATCCAAGTCCATCAAATTTATAGATCCATTACTTTCAAAAATTATTCATCTATCTTGGATTTCATGGCGTATAGCTATTTTAACGGAGTCAGGGCCCATCATAACTTCTTTGTTTGTAGTTGGTTTATCATTGTTCAAAATCAATCCTTTGTCCACAAATCATTTATTTGATCACAAAGTAAACCACACTTACAAGGTTCAATAAGTACTTCGATCTCCATGGCTAAAACACTTTGTAGTCATGGAAGCCATGATCGTCGTGGCCGCTTCCGGAACCATTTCCGATGCTGCGCTACTCTGATCATTATGCTCAGGTTCATAAACCTTATTAAATTCTATTGTCCTCCCACTCAAATACTTCGCTAGAAAACAATTTCTTGGAAATAAGCAAGTAACATTTAACAAACACTTTTGTCTTTTACTTCATACTGGAAAGAATTCCCAATCAATTCTTTTGAATAAACAACAAAGACATTCATCCGTTTTTGGTTGTAAACTCTTAGAACAAAATTTAAAGACAGGACTATTAGGGTTTGTAACCATGCCATAACTTGTATGGTGTCATTTCAACGGATCATGATGATGCTCTATTTAGGGTAAAAAGCGGTAGTCTCTAAAGCATAATCCACAAAAATTATAATGGCATTAATATTTTATCTCATCATTGAACCAACAAGGTTTGGATACATCTCTCGGATACTTCATCTTCACTATGATACTCCAAGAAATGTGAGTTGTAGAACAATTTTATAACTCTCTTAGATGTTCGCTAAAACTAGTAATTCAAATATTTTCACTATGATCCAATCATAGATATTTGACTTTTCTATTATGATGATTTCCACTTCATGCTGAAATTTATTTGAATCCATTCAAATGTTTCAGACTTCTTCCTTATCGAATATATCCACATATATATATACTCAATTCATTGTTGGAAGTTTTCATGAAGTAGAAGAATCTACCGCACACAACTATGCTCAGTGAACCATATACATCATCATGTATGTTTCCACTAAGTTAGTTGCCCGTTCAAATCTAGGCCTATGAACGATATTTCAGTCATTCTTTTTAGAAGAGATTTGCAAGCACCAAATGATTCAAAAAATCAAATGACTCCAATAATCCATTTGCATGGAGTTTCTTCATGCGTTCCTCTCTAACATGACCTAAATGGCGATTCCACAAATAAGTGGAATTCAAATCATTTGCCTTATGGCATTTTAGCGTCAGTGTTTATGTATGTGTGTTTCACCATTAAGATTTATAATAACTTATCCATCGTACATGGAGTAATGTCATAATTTTAACAACTCATTATTTTCATTTGATCAGAGTAAAATAACAATTATTAAGTTCTTTATTATAAATTCTAAGGGCTAGGTAGAATGCCAACGATAAACATAACAACATTTTATTATGTTCCATACGTGCATTATTACCATATTCCTTATCAGTCACTTAGGCCATTGTATTCTTGTATTGCGTTGTTTTGTATGACACTTCATACCAACCAATATGGTACTAATACCCAAGAATTTCATTGTGTGACCTAACTAGGAATACAACCATAACATGTATATCATTTATATACACCTGAGCTAGACTTTCTAGTCTTTTCTTTCTTTCTGCCAATAATCGTTTGTTGTTTCTCTTTTAGCTTTCCTCATTATTCAGAAAAACACTTCAACATCAATAACTTCTAGGTTTGTTGGTCAAATACCAATAACCTTGAGTTTCTTACTTTGAAGTTGATCATCATATGACAAGTGTTCCAGATTTCATTATTAGTAACTTTGTAATATGATGAACAATTTCACTCATAATTTTATCCATCATATCATGACGACTTTCCGAGACCATGTCTGTACAGGCTAGGCTCGTAAAGTTTAACCTCAGTATTCGCATGTGCAAATCCGGCTTGCACCCGTTGTAAGCACACGTAGAATCTATAACACCCGATCATCACGTGATGCTTCGAAAACAACGAGTCTTAGCAACGGTGCATACTAAGGACAATCACTTCATGGATATGCGAATATCGTTAGTGCCCCAATAGTTGGAGGATTGGGACGCCTTGCGTCTTCAACCTTCGTACATTCCCATAAAACTTATGAGTTTATGTAGTCTCACCAAATTATATTCTATCATCTTGCAATAAGGTCTTAGATATCACATATATTTCATACCTTGATTATTTCTGAAAACTAAATTTTCAGCTCCTTACTTTTCAAACAGATTTGAACTTCAAGTTTCACAGAGACAAGATAACTTTAGGTACTAATTGAAACCACAACTCTTTGAATCAATAATGTGAGGTTTACTAAAATTTTGCAATAGGACTTAATCATTTCTCGATTCTTTAACAATACGGTACCAGTCCGTAAAGTTTCTTGTCAGACTTAACAGTATTTCTATCTCAATTACAAGACTAGCGCATGGTAGAAAAACGGATGCAAATACTACAAAATTAATTCAAAATACTACTCAGACTATATTTATGATAATTAGTTCATGTTTTTAATCTAATTAATAATGAACTCCCACTTAATACAACATCCCTCATAGTTGTTAAGTGGTACACGATCCAAATCCACTACACCAAAACCGATCATCACGTGAGATGATGTAGCTTCAATGGTGAACATCAACATGTTGATCATATCATCCATATGACTCGTGTTCAACCTTTCGGTTTCCGTTGTCCCGAGGCCATGTCTGTACATGCTAGGCACGTCAAGCAAATCCAAGTATTCTGCGTGTGCAACATGGTTTACACCCGTTGTATGTTGAGTTTATCACACCCGATCATCACGAGATGCTTCAAAACGACGAACAATGCAACGGCGCATATGAGGGGAGAACACTTTATTATCTTGATATTAATGTGAGGGATCATCTTATAATGCTACCGTTGCGTTCTAAGCAAAATAAGATGCATAAAGGATTAACATCACATGCAATTCATATGTGATATGATATGGCCCTTTAGTCTGCGCCTTCGATCTTCATCTCCAAAGCACGGACATGATCTCCATCATCAACGGGCATGATCTCCATCATCGTCGGCGTAGTGTCAAGGTCCATGGCGCCGTCCTTCATGGTTGTTCACCTCATGTAGCAACTATTACAACTACTTTGAAAAACTACTCAACATGAAATTTAAAGACAACCATAAGGCTCCTGCCGGTTGCCACAATACAATAATGATCATCTCATACATATTCATCATCACATCATGGCCATATCACATCACCAAACCCTGCAAAAACAAGTTAGACGTCTCTAATTTGGTTTGCATATTTTACGTGGTTTAGGGTTTTCGAGTAAGATCCAATCTACCTACGAACATGAACCACAACGGTGATACTAGTGTTGTCAATAGAAAGAGTAAATTTAATCTTCACTATGGTGGGAGAGACAGACACCCGCAAAGCCACTTATGCAATACAAGTTGCATGTCGAACATGGAGCAAGTCTCATGAACGCGGTCATGTAAAGTTAGCCCGAGCCGCTTCATCCCACCATGCCACAAAGATGCAAAGTACTCGAACTAAAGACAACAAAGCATCAACGCCCACAAAACAATTGTGTTCTACTCGTGCAACCATCTATGCATAGACACGGCTCTGATACCACTGTTGGGATTCGTAGCATAGAAAACAAAAAATTTCCTACCGCGAGAACGCAATCCAAGCCAAGATGCAATCTAGAAGATGGGAGCAACAAGGGGATGAACGAGACTAACCCTTGAAGATTTCCAAAGCCTACAAGAGTAGGCTCTCTTTGCTGCGGTAGACGGTCACTTGCCGCTTTCAAAAGCGCGTAGAAGATCTTGACGGTGCCACAATCGGGCAGCACCTCCGTACTCGGTCACACGTTCGGTGTTGATGACGACGTCCTTCTCCCCGTTCCACCTAGCAGCGGAAGTAGTAGATCCTCCTTGGAATCCCGACAGCACGACGGCGTGGTGGCGGTGTCGATGGAGATCTCCGGCGGAGCTTCGCTAAGCATATGCGGGAGAGGTGGTGGAGGAGAGGTAGCTAGGGTTTGGGGAGAGGGGGCTTGGGCGCCGGCCCTCAAAGGGGTGCGGCCAAGGTGGAGCCTTTAGTGGCCGGCCAGCCCCTCCCCTCCTCTCTTTATATATGTGGAAGCCCCAAGGATTAGGTCAAAAGTCTCCGAATAATACCCCAACATAAACCTTCCATATGACCAAACCTAGGGGGAGTGGGACTCCCCCCTTTCCTTTGGTGGGGTGGCCGGCCACCATGGGGAGGAGTCCACTTGGGACTCCTCCTCTCTTAGGTTGGCCGGCCAAGGTGGGTGGAGTCCCTCTGGGACTCCACCTTCCATGCTGATTTCTTCCAGACTCTTCTAGAACCTTCTAGAACCTTCCAGGAAAAATACCGGATCATTTTCAAACCTAGAAAATGACTTCCTATATATGAATCTTATTCTCCGGACCATTCCGGACCTCCTCGTGATGTCCTGGATCCCATCTGAGACTCCGAACAAAACTCCGAACTCCATTCCATATTCCATATCTACTTAAACGGCATCAAACCTTAAGTGTGTCACCCTACGGTTCGCGAACTATGTAGACATGGTTGAGACCTCTCTCCGACCAATAACCAATAGCGGGATCTGGAGATCCATAATGGCTCCCACATATTCAACGATGACTTTAGTGATCGATTGAACCATTTACATACGATACCGATTCCCTTTGTCACGCGATATTTTACTTGTATGAGGTTTGATCATCGGTATCTCTATACCTCGTTCAACATCGTCTCATGACAAGTACTCTTTACTCGTACTGTGGTATGTGGTCTCTTATGAACCATTCATATGCTTGCAAGCTAATTAGATGACATTCCACCGAGAGGGCCCAGAGTATATTTATCCGTCATCGGGATGGACAAATCCCACTGTTGATCCATATGCCTGAACTCATACTTTCCGGATACTTAATCCCACCTTTATAACCACTCATTTACGCAGTGGCGTTTGATGTAATCAAAGTACCTTTCCGGTATAAGTGATTTACATGATCTCATGGTCGAAAGGGCTAGGTAACTATGTATCGAAAGCTTATAGCAAATAACTTAATGACGTGATCTTATGCTACGCTTATCGGGTGTGTCCATTATATCATTCACATAATGACATAACCTTGTTATTAATAACATCCAATGTTCATGATCATGAAACGATGATCATCTATTAATCAATAAGCTAGTTATACAAGAGGCTTACTAGGGACTCCTTGTTGTTCACATAACACACATGTATCAATGTTTCGGTTAATACAATTATAGCATGGTATGTAAACATTATCATAAACTCAAATATGTATTATAATAACCATTTTATTATTGCCTCTTGGGCATATCTCCAACACAATCACCAAACAATACTTAAGTACTAGACTTAACACTCAAAGGGATCACACAAGCTAATCTAGCATCACAACATTATTAACATGGTGGTTGGCTTTGGTTTATTTTAAGACAAATAATTTCCTCTCATAGAAATATTTATTAGGGTTTCTATTTATTTCCTTTGAGAAATAATTTGCTCTCATTGAAAATTACTAAGGTTTAATATCCTCAAATAATAAGTATGAGATCATGTTGACCAAAGTCAACACTTCATATTACCATTTGGGAAAATTATTTAAATGAGATGCTACATCTCATACAATTTAAATACTACTTTGGAAAATGATTTAATATTCTCAAGTAGTAACATATGAGGTCATGAAGACTAATGTCATCACCTCACATTGAATTACTTGGAAAGGTGATTTAAATGAGATGCTACATCTCATAGATTTCAATTACTATTTTTGAAATAATTTAGATGAGCTAGAAATGGCCACATAGAAACTATTTGAATCTATCCCATGATCACATGAAACAACTATGACATATTTTTGCATAATCAATTAGAGTTTTGAAATGTGAAATATGAGAGGTGGAATCACCTCAAAATTCATTATGGTTGATTTTTAATAATTGTTTGAATTTTAAAAAGGTGCTGGCTTGCTATTTTTACTGCAAGTGATCTAAAATAAATCTAGGGTTGAGACCAGTGTAGTTGGCTAGAGAATTTCATAAGCTTTCCATAAATATAAGATTCATCAATTTTGGCCCAGTAGATTTTGTTTTATTGAATTTTGAATGAGGCACCAGTATTCAAATTTGAGTTAAACGAAATAAACCAATTTGAATTCCTGGGCTTCGGCGGGAAAAGGAAAACGGGCCAGGGAGGGAGTTAGCAGGCAGGCCCAGCAGTGTGGATCGCACACGCGGGCCGCCTGACAAGGGGTCCCACTGTCAGCGTGTCTTAAAACACCGAAACGGTACGCTGGCTAAGATCCGTTGGATTAGATCACGATCGAATGGTCGATGCTCGTCATCGTCGACGACAAGCACAACCCTACTGGCGGCGAGCACTAGGGGTCGACGGCTCACCTGGGCTCTGGCGAGGGTTGGCATTGGCGGCGTTTGACGTGGAAGAGGATGGCGAGGCTCCTGGTACCGGCGGCTCCTCCTGGGATGGCTCCAATCGACAGCGAGCTTGCAGGGGTGCTGGCGGAGCTCCGGCGAGGAATTGGGGCGTTACAGGCTAAATTGGAACAGGGGCTTGCTCAGGGAGGGGTTGTGAGATGAGAGGAAGCGAGGGGTGTGAAGGAAACGAGCAGGGGTGGCCTCCTTTTATAACGGGTGAGAGGGGCGGCTCGGCACGGGCAGGTCGTTCATGGCGACGGTGCTACAGCGGCTTAATGACGTGGGCGAGGACACAGTGCGGTCCAGGGCGTCACGACGGTCATCACGAGCGTCATGTCACGGAAAATGGTGGTCAGACGCGGCGGGGAACATGACGTGGTCTGGCAGTACCGGGGCAGAAGTCGTCGACGGTGGCGACGGCGACAGGTCTCTCCGGTCCACTTGGGCTTGTTTGGGAGGGAGCTGGTGACGTGCTAAGTGATATGTCTCCAACGTATCTATAATTTCTGATGTTCCATGCTAGTTTTATGACAATACCTACATGTTTTGCTCACACTTTATAATGATTTTATGCATTTTCCGGAACTAACATATTAACAAGATGCCGAAGTGCCAGTTCCTGTTTTCTGTTGTTTTTGGTTCCAGAAAGGCTGTTCGGGCAATATTCTCGGAATTCGACGAAACAAAGGCCAAATATCTTATTTTCCCTGGAAGGTTCCAGGACACCGAAGGAGAGTCGGAGGCGGGCAGCAGGGGACCCACACCATAAGGCGGCGCGGGTGGCCCCCTGGCCGCGCCAGCCTATGGGGAGGGAGGCCCCTGGCCCCTCCAACTCCGCCTCTTCGCCTATTTAACCCCTCGTGATCTAAAAACGCGACACCAATTGACGAAACTCCAGAAAGACTCCAGGGACGCTGCCACCATCGCGAAACTCCGTTTCGGGGGACAGAAGTCTCTGTTCCGGCACGCCGCCGGGACGGGGAATTGCCCCCGGAGTCATCTCCATCGACACCACCGCCATCTTCATCGCCGTTGCTGTCTCCCATGATGAGGAGGGAGTAGTTCTCCCCCGAGACTGAGGGCTCTACCGGTAGCTATGTGGTTCATCTCTCTCTCCCATGATGTGATCTTTATGTGATCATGAGCTTTGTATCACTATTAATCTATGAGCTACTCTAGTGATGTTATTAAAGTAGTCTATTCCTCCTCCATGATGTAATGTTGACAGTGTGTGCATCATGTAGTACTTGGCGTAGGTTATGATTGTAATCTCTTGTTGATTATGAAGTTAACTATTACTATGATAGTATTGATACGATCTATTCCCCCTTTCATAGCTATTGTTGACAGTGTGTATGCTATGTTAGTACTCGGTCTAAATTGCAACGGTCTATTATGCACTCTAGAGGTTACTTTAATATGAACTCCGGATGTTGTGGAGCTTGTTTACTCCGGCTTGAGGTGTGCTTTTGTAGCCCTACACAATGAATGGTGTTTGTTATCCAACAAGAGAGTGTAGAAAGTAGCATTTATTTATTCAGTTATGTGATCAATGTTGAGAGTGTCCGCTAGTGAAAGTATGATCCCTAGGCCTTGTTTCTAAGCATTGAAACACCGTTTCCAACAAGTTCTATTGCATGTTTACTTGCTGCCATATTTATTTCAGATTGTTATTACCACTTATAATCATCCATATTACTTGTATTTCACTATCTCTTCGCCGAACTAGTGCACCTATACATCTGACAAGTGTATTAGGTGTGTTGGGGACACAAGAGACTTCTTGTATCGTAATTGCAGGGTTGCTTGAGAGGGATATCTTTGACCTCTACCTCCCCGAGTTCGATAAACCTTGGGTGATTCACTTAAGGGAAACTTGCTGCTGTTCTACAAACCTCTGCTCTTGGAGGTCCAACACTGTCTACAGTAATAGAAGCGTGCGTAGACATCAAGCTATTTTTTGGCGCCGTTGCCGGCGAGGTAAGGTAAAAGGTATTCACATCCTCCGACTACTAAGCTATTTCCTAGCACCGTTGCCGGTGTGTGAGTGCTCGAAGCTATTTTCTTTAGATCCTGCAATTGCATCTTTTTGTTTCTTGTTTTTATTTTTCACTAGTTAGGCTTAATGGAAAACAACAAAAAAATTAGAGATCTTTATGAACTTTATAATGAATTAGGACCTGATGTGTTTGAAGAGAGAATTAAAAAAACCCATGGAACTTTGTTTGCAAAATAGTTGTAGCAATGTTATTAGCATGAACTCTTTGAACACTATTATTGCTAATGCTATGGAAGAATTTAAGCTTGGGGAAGCTGGTTGTGATATTTTTAGTCCCCCAAGCATGGAGGAGAAAATTTACTTTGATGATACTTTGCCTCCCATTTATGATGATTATAATGATAATGGTATTTTGGTGCCACCTACTATGGAGGATAAAGTTTATTATGATTACAATATGCCTCCTACATTTGATGATTATGGTGATGAGAATAATAATGATAGCTACTTTGTTGAATTTGCTCCCACTACAATTAATAAGAATGACTATGCTTATGTTGGGAGTAGTAATTATTTTATGCATGAGACTCATGATAAGAATGCTTTATGTGATAGTTATATTGTTGAGTTTGTTCATGATGCTACTGGAAATTATTATGAGGGGGAAAAATATGGTTGTAGAAATTTTCATGGTACCAAAACACCTCTCTATATGCTTAAAATTTTGAAGTTACTCTTGTTTTATCTTCCAATGCTTGTCACTTTGTTCTTCATGAATTTATTTGTGTACAAGATTCCTATGCATAGGAAGTGGGTTAGACTTAAATGTGTTTTGAATTTGCTTCTTGATGCTCTTTTTGCTTCATTTTCTATTTCCCGCAAGAGCATCATTAAATTTACTGAGCCCATCTTAATGGCTATAAAGAAAGCACTTCTTGGAAGATAACCCATGTTTTTATTTTGCTACTGTTTTGTTGTGTCTTGGAAGTTGTTACTACTGTAGCAACCTCTCCTTATATTTATTTTATTGCAATGTTGTGCCAAGTAAAGTCTTTGATAGTAAGGTTGATACTAGATTTGGATTACTGCGCAGAAATAGATTTCTTGCTGTCACGAATTTGAGTAGCCCCCTCTGTAGGTAACTCAGAAAAATCTGCCAATTTACGTGAGTGATCCTCAGATATGTACGCAACTTTCATTCAATTTGACCATTTTCATCTGAGCAAGTTAAGTGCCCCGGAAAAATTCGTTTTCACGGACTGTTCTGTTTTGACAGATTCTGCCTTTTATTTCGCATTGCCTGTTTTGCTATGTTTGATGGATTTCTTTGTTCCATTAACTTTCAGTAGCTTTGTGCAATGTCCAGAAGTGTTAAGAATGATTATGTCACCTCTGAATATGTGAATTTTTAATTATGCACTAACCCTCTGATGAGTTGTTTTGAGTTTGGTGTGGAGGAAGTTTTCAAGGGTCAAGAGAGGAGGATGATACAATATGATCAAGAAGAGTGAAAACTCTAAGCTTGAGGATGCCCCCGTGGTTCATCCCTGCATATTTCAAGAAGACTCAAGCATCTAAGCTTGGGGATGCCCAAGGCATCCCCTTCTTCATCGACAACTTATCTGGTCACCTCTAGTGAAACTATATTTTTATTCCGTCACATCTTATGTGCTTTACTTGGAGCGTCTGTATGTTTTTGTTTTTGTTTTTGTTTGAATAAAATCGGATCCTAGCATTCTTTGCGTGGGAGAGAGACACGCTCCGCTGTTGCATATGAACACATGTGTTCTTAGCTTTACTCTTAATGTTCATGGTGAAGGTTGAAACTGCTTCGTTCATTGATTATATGGTTGGAAACAGAAAATGCTTCATGTGGTAATTGGTATAATGTCTTGAATAATTTGATACTTGGCAATTGTTGCGCTCAAATAGATCATGTTTAAGCTCTTTCATCATGTACTTTGCACCTATTAATGAAGAAATACCATAGAGCTTGTTGACATTTGGTTTGCATGATTGGTCTCTCTAAAGTCTAGATATTTTCTGGTGAGGAGTTTGAACAACAAGGAAGACATTGTAGAGTCTTATAATGCTTGCAATATTTTTTATGTAAGTTTTGCTGTACCGGTTCATACTTGTGTTTGCTTCAAACAACCTTGCTAGCCAAAGCCTTGTATTGAGAGGGAATTCTTCTCGTGCATCCAAATCCTTGAGCCAAAACCTATGCCATTTGTGTCCACCATACCTACCTACTACATGGTATTTTTCTGCCATTCCAAGTAAATACTTCATGTGCTACCTTTAAACAATTCAAAAGTTATTATCTCTTATTTGTGTCAATGTTTTATAGCTCATGAGGAAGTATGTGGTGTTTTATCTTTCAATCTTGTTGGGCAGACTTTCACCAATGGACTAGTGGCTTCATCCACTTATCCAATAATTTTGCAAAAAGAGCTGGCAGCGGGGTTCCCAGCCCCCAATTAATTAACTTTCATTAATAATTCTCTTCACATGTTTTGCTCTGATTCATCAGTAAGCAACTTAATTTTGCAAATAGACACTCCTCCATGGTATGTGAAATGTTGGAAGGCACCCGAGGATTCGGTTAGCCATGGCTTGAGAAAGAAAAAGGTTGGGAGGAGTGTCATCCATAAACAAAAAAACTAAACTAAAGTACATGTGTAAACAAAAGAGAAGAGGGCTGATCTACCTTGCTGGTAGAGATAACGTCCTTCATGGGAGCCGCTCTTTGAAAGTCTGTTTGATTAGGGGGTTAGAGTGCCCACTATCATTCGTTGACAACAACAAACACCTCTCAAAACCTTACTTTTATGCTCTCTATATGATTTCAAAACTTGAAAAGCTCTAGCACATGATTTTATCCCTGCTTCCCTCTGCGAAGGGCCTTTCTTTTACCTTTATGTTGAGTCAGTTTACCTACTTCTTTCTGTCTTAGAAGCAAACACTTGTGTCAACTGTGTGCATTAATTCTTGCATACTTGCTTATTTGCATTCATCATATTACTTTGCGTTGACAATTATCCATGAGATATGCATGTTGAAAGTTGAAAGCAATTGCTGAAACTTAATCTTCCTTTGTGTTGCTCCAATGCCTTTACTTTGAATTTATTGCTTTATGGATTAACTCTTATGCAAGACTTTTTGATGCTTGTCTTGAAAGTACTATTCATGAAAAGTTTTGCTATATGTTATCTATTTGTTAGCAAACTATAGATCGTTGCCTTGAGTCACTTCATTCATCTCATATGCTTTAAAATAGTATGATCAAGATTATGTAAGTAGCATGTCACTACAGAAATTATTCTTTTTATCGTTTACCTACTCGAGGGCGAGTAGGAACTAAGCTTGGGGATGCTTGATACGTCTCCAACGTATCTATAATTTCTGATGTTCCATGCTAGTTTTATGACAATACCTACATGTTTTGCTCACACTTTATAATGATTTTATGCATTTTCCGGAACTAACCTATTAACAAGATGCCGAAGTGCCAGTTCCTATTTTCTGTTGTTTTTGGTTCCAGAAAGGTTGTTCGGGCAATATTCTCGGAATTCGACGAAACAAAGGCCAAATATCTTATTTTCCCCGGAAGGTTCCAGAACACCGAAGGAGAGTCAGAGGCGGGCAGCAGGGGACCCACACCATAAGGCGGCGCGGGTGGCCCCCTGGCCGCGCCAGCCTATGGGGAGGGGGCCCCCTGGCCGCGCCAGCCTATGGGGAGGGGGCCCCCTGGCCCCTCCGACTCCGCCTCTTCGCCTATTTAACCCCTCGTGACCTAAAACGCGACTTCAATTGATGAAACTCCAGAAAGACTCCAGGGACGTCGCCGCCATCGCGAAACTCCGTTTCGGGGGACAGAAGTCTCTGTTCCGGCATGCCGCCGGGACGGGTAATTGCCCCCGGAGTCATCTCCATCGACACCACCGCCATCTTCATCGCCGTTGCTGTCTCCCATGATGAGGAGGGAGTAGTTCTCCCCCGAGGCTGAGGGCTCTACCGGTAGCTATGTGGTTCATCTCTCTCTCCCATGATGTGATCTTTATGTGATCATGAGCTTTGTATCACTATTAATCTATGAGCTACTCTAGTGATGTTATTAAAGTAGTCTATTCCTCCTCCATGATGTAATGTTGACAGTGTGTGCATCATATAGTACTTGGCGTAGGTTATGATTGTAATCTCTTGTAGATTATGAAGTTAACTATTACTATGATAGTATTGATGCGATCTATTCCCCCTTTCATAGCTATTGTTGACAGTGTGTATGCTATGTTAGTACTCGGTCTAAATTGCAACGGTCTATTATGCACTCTAGAGGTTACTTTAATATGAACTCCGGATGTTGTGGAGCTTGTTTACTCCGGCTTGAGGTGTGCTTTTGTAGCCCTACACAATGAATGGTGTTTATTATCCAATAAGAGAGTGTAGAAAGTAGCATTTATTTATTCAGTTATGTGATCAATGTTGAGAGTGTCCACTAGTGAAAGTATGATCCCTAGGCCTTGTTTCGAAGCATTGAAACACCATTTCCAACAAGTTCTGTTGCATGTTTACTTGCTGCTATATTTATTTCAGATTGTTATTACCACTTATAATCATCCATATTACTTATATTTCACTATCTCTTCGCCGAACTAGTGCACCTATACATCTGAAAAGTGTATTAGGTGTGTTGGGGACACAAGAGACTTCTTGTATCGTAATTGCAGGGTTGCTTGAGAGGGATATCTTTGACCTCTACCTCCCTGAGTTCGATAAACCTTGGGTGATTCACTTAAGGGAAACTTGCTGCTGTTCTACAAACCTCTGCTCTTGGAGGCTCAACACTGTCTACAGGAATAGAAGCGTGCGTAGACATCACTAAGCGCGTGGGCGAAAGGAGAGGGCGAGGGGTGGTCTGAGGCGACAGGGCGAGGCGACGCTCTGGTGTGCACGTGGCGTGTCCGTGCGCATACTGGCGTGCCTGGGCGTCACTGGGCACGTCTTGGCCAGGGCTTTGCTGCGCTTCTCTTCGTCCTGGGAGTGTACCATCGTGTTCAGTGTGCTGAGGCAAGCCTAGTAGACAAGGTTGGTGAGGCTAGAGAGGAGTGGATAGGGAGTTGGCAAGGTGAGTGACATGGTGCATGACATGGGCTGGTTTTGGTCACTTCTCTCGTTGGAACAGTGGGGCAAGTGCATGGTGAGGTAGAGGAGGGGTGCAGGGATACTGCTGATGACCAGAGCATCCAAGTGCATGCTAAGAACCACTAGGTTTTAGTGTGTGTCAAGTTTGCAAAAAAGTGCACACACGTTGTTTGATGAAATGGCTGAATGAAATTTGAATTTGAATTTGGCCAAAATATTTTATGGGTGTGAGTCAAATAATGTTTGGCACACCTTGGTGGCATTGGTTTGCAAAATGGGGTAGGTTTGGTGAAAATCAAATTTGCCACTTGGGATGCAATTTATAAGAATTTGAAAATGAATCAGCAAGGTTGGTCAACACCAAAGTGATCAGCTTGATGAGTTCTTGGATGAGGATAAAATAATTGGGAAAGTTTAGTTTAGAAATTTCTTAATACAGGGGCTCAAAGTGGGTAACACGTTAAAAATGGCACAAGTGACTATTATCATATGTGACTTGCATTTTTCATTTTCTTTTCTTTTGTTTTGATTTTCTTTGACCAAAATGTATTCTTTTGAGTTTATAAATGTTTTCAAACCATTTACACCAAGTAATCATGGCCTAGGTCAAGATTTGCAAATATGGCCAAAGCTCACATATGCTTCTCCTTTATTTTCTTTTCTTTGTTGCTTTGTTTCCCTTTGATCAAAAAGACATGGTTTAGGGTTTATAAGCATTGTTAAACACTTCAACAAACATCATAGCAACAATACAACCTAAATGCATTAACACTATGCACCACACTTTAAGTTCAATTCAAGTTTTTGTTGGTTCCAAAATTTGGAAAAAGGGAATTTCATTTTTCTTTATTTTTTTGAAAATTTGGGATGTTACACTCAACAACCTACCCTATTGAGGGCGGCCTTGAGCATCCGAACAAGGTCCTATATCCAATGTCTAGTCAGGAACTGCAAGGAACTCATCAGCGACGGCAAGGAACTGATTGGGGATGACAGGAATCTAGCTCCTGGAGGCCGGAATCGAGCCCCTGGGGCGGGAATCGAGCGGGAGCTTCGGAAAACATACTTGATTAGGGCGGGGTAGCGGTTAGACGGGTGATATGCGTTAAAAAGTTTGCAACTTTTTTGAACAACTATAGTAATTAATCGGGAACATACCTAATAATCGGACTGCCAGAGAGGTTAGTCATGCTAAACGGTTGACACAACCAATTAATGGTAATTGATATGGTCAGGTCCCGAGTAGCGATTAATTGGCCTATTAGTCGATGATCCTAACAATTTTTTTAACAGTGCGTAAGATAGTCCGGAGTGGAACCACAAGATAGTCCAACGCGGGCACCGCAAGGCAATCTAGCGCTGCAAGACAGTCCAACGTAGGCACCGCAAGATAGCCCGGCTAGTCTCGTTCCAAACGCAACGGTCAGTATGCCAAAATTGCCTCTGTCTATATGTGGTAGACTGTTCTGTCGTTCATCGCGTAGGCTAGACTGACCCGACCCTGCCAGCACGTACCTACGAGGCATTGCCGAGGCTTGTGTCGCCTAGCGTCTCCTCGTAGTGCATCGTGGCCAGCCAATACCGCCTTGTCATCTCTCCCTCCTAGCGGCCACGACCGCCACCGCGCTGAAGAGATGCGGCCAGTGATCCGCGTATGTACATAACCATATACATACATCTGCAACATATCTATACAATTTAGTTAGGCCATACGGGTTTTATACATAGCTACGCATACCCATTTTTTTATTAATAACGAAGAGGTATCAAGCGATCTGAATCGTCCTTATATTCAAGTTTCCTCTGAGTTTGGAGCAGGGGTTGTACTAGAGCAAATGACTTTAGGCCTATTTCTTTACATGAGGGTAATTTTTTTTGAAACAACCATATATTATATTAAGCTAGCAAGCCGCCTCATTAAAAATCTTCCAGTCCCGTTATTTACCCTGGTAAGGAAAAAAGTACGTGTGAAACTTACTGCTTCAAAATCAAAGCTCGGTTACATCATTCAAGAGTTTGCTAAGGATAAAGCTAGAAGGTTCATCGATCCAACTACAAAAAAAATTTATTAAAAAAAACACTAAATCATGAGCAACTTCATTGGCCTCTCTCAGACAGTGCTTAAAAGTCACATTTCCTAGCAGCTATGTCAAATCAACACAATCGGCGAAGATAGAGCTGAAGATTCACCCCAGCAGGCATATTTCTTTACATGAGGGCAATTGTTTCCTCGTTGCCCGTAATTGACATTGGGTATCTTTTTTTGTTTGAAGATTCTCGTGTAAATTAAAAGGCCAATCGACGCGGATGTCACAACCACTCAACAAAGCATATTTACGAATGAAACGTATAGAACGAGTTCCATGGACACGCCACATCTAGATGCTTCCAGTTTCGGACTCCCAAGTGATATATTCTCTCACAATTCCTTGTCGCATGTTTGATTCATTTTTTCCTGCCACCTCACCACTTTACGCAATCATCTTGGCACGATGAAAAGGAAGTAGAAAGCAAATTTAGAAGGTACACCCACATTTCTAGTGCCTAGGCTGCATTTAATTCAATGCAGCTCCTGTTAGCAACGGACTTAAAGCTGCACCCTGACGGCGAAAAGCGCTCCCACGCTCTCCCTGGATGGGCTCCCCGCCGCCGGCCATTCCTCGCTCCTTCGCCGCCGCCGTCCTCTTCCAGGCCCTCCAAAGTGTGGCGGACAGTGAGGATGTCTTCCCCAAGCAGGCCACGCAGGGGATCGACCTCTTGAGGTCCCGCTCAGCCCCGCGAGGAACCTCGGTGTTAGAGATATATTTGGTATATGTGTATTTGGTAGTATATGATTTGTAATCATCTCCTGCCTTATCTCTAGGATAGCCTTCTTGGCTCCCAAGACTTGTACCCCTATATATACTCGCCCGAGAGGCTCAATTCAACATCCCAACATATTCCGCCAAACTCTCTCTCCCTCTCTATCGTTCTACATGGTATCAGAGTGGCGCTGATCCTAACCTAGCCGCCGCCCAAGCTTCCGCGCTGCGCCGCCCCCGGGAGGTCGATCTCCATGATCTACTCCGGGGGCCGTGCAACCCGTATGAAGGTTCGTCCGTCGATCTGTTGATCCGCTGCCCTCAAGTCTTTTTTTAATCTTTAGATCGGTTTTCTTTTTGTCTGTCGGTCGCTCGACCGGTGTTTTCTTTTTTGGTTTTGCCGATCATAGATCGGATTGAGTCGCCCACCGCCGTCGTCATCACGCGCCTCTACTCCAACCTCGGCGTCGACTTCGCACCGGCTCTCCTCCATCATTCGCCCTACACCGGCCACCGCGGTCGACTCGCTGGCTGGCTGCAGCGCCTGCCTTGGTAGGCTGCCGCGGCCGGCTCGCCCACGTCGTCTCCGCCTTGGCCGGCCCGCCTCCATCTACCGTGGGGCACGGCTGCACGCGATGCACATGAGATGTTGTTTGCGTTGCAGCCGGCCGCCTTCGCCTGCACGGTCTCCATCGCCGGTTCTTCTTCGCCGTCATCGCCCAGGACATCGCCGACAACATCGCCAATGACTCCGATCTGCGGCACGTCGTCCACGCCATGGCACGTGTAGCGCTACCGTTGGTCTGATCAATCGACCCCGCGCAAGTCTCCACCAAGCACGTCCCCGAGCACACGCCTACCTCCGATTGAGCATCGGGTTGCCGATGCGTCGCCCCTTTGGGCCGCAGCGCCGCCGCCTTTGGTCCACACTACCAGCCTTCGACGCGCCTTCTGAGGCGTGTACGTCGCTGCTGGTCTCCCTCCGCTGCACCGACTTGCGCCCTGTAGCTACACTGGGGTTTCGGGCCGAGACGTCGCCGCACACAGTCTACTTCGCCGTCCCCCGTGCACCGATGTCCGAGGCCACCATAGCGCCGTCCCTTTGGCGCGGGCTGCCTCCATCCGCGCATGGTCTACGTCACGCCGCCGGGTCTTCTTCGCCTACTTCGTGTACCGCCGCCGCTCCTCCACCCCAGGTCGCCGCTGGGCTCGCCAACCACCCCAGGTCGCGCTGGGCTCGCCGACCACCGCAACGCCCGTCTAGGCATCCAGCATGACCACCCTAGGTCACACCTGGGTTAGCCGCCTTCTACGTCTTCGTACACTACAGCTTTGCCGCTATTGTCCTCGCCTCTTCCCCGGCTACGCCACCTGCTCCTCTACTCCGACACCCGTCGTCGACACGTCATCTGCTAGTCTACTCCGACATGGCGCGCACTTTGTACTGTTCCCTGCCCCCGCACGCCCGGTACTGGCAACACCGGCACGTGCCTTCGTCCCCGACGCGTCCCCGGGCCTGGCAAGCTCGGACCGGTGCCACGTCTTCAAAGGCTTTAACGATGTCTTTATCGGCATCGCCTCTACGACTGCCTCGACCGCGTCACCGACGAGTTCTTCTATGTGTACTCGGTTCTGACAAAACCAGAGTATGCCTTCATCCCCGACGTGCACCTGGTTCTGGCAAAACTATGGTTGCACTTCGTCCTCGACGTCGACTTCGGCATCGACCATCTCCACGACTGCCTCGGCGCGTCTCCGTCACTCTCCTCGCACACCACCTCGCATGCGGCTACATCGACACCGGCACCCGGCCACTACATCGACCACGGAAATCCCTCGCACGGCTCCCTCGACCAAGGTTGCAGCACCCACACTCTCGGCTACCTCGACATCGGCACAATGGGCTATCACCTCGCATGAGCACCTCGGCTTCTTCTACAGTCCAAGCATCCGCGACGTGACATCGTCCACGATGCTCACGCTACAACTGCGGGGGAGTGTCAGTCCGTTGGTTCCTACCTTCGGCTTCTCTCCAGTCTGACCGTCCGCGATGTTACTGTTGTTCACGTCACTACCGCAACGACTGCAGGGGAGTGTTAGAGATATATTTGGTATATGTGTATTTGGTAGTATATGATTTGTAATCATCTCCTCCCTTATCTCTAGGATAGCCTTATTGGCTCCCAAGACTTGTACCCCTATACATACTCGCCCGAGAGGCTCAATACAACATCCCACCATATTCCGCCAATCTCTCTCTCCCTCTCTATCGTTCTACACTCGGAGGGCAAGCGCATTGGAGCTGGATCTCCACGACAAGATGGTCCGCCGCTTCTACCTCCTCTACCACCTTCAAGCCTCGCCGGAGGAGCGCACCGCCATGTGCGAGCCTGTTGGGTGGCGGCCTCCACTCCCTCGAGATCTCCCACGGCAGATCCGGTACCTGGAGGCACGGGTCGCGGCTGGAGAGCGTGGGGATGGGATTCCGCGACCCTGATTCTCCTAGCGGCGAAGTGCCGCACTGCTCCGCTTCTAGTCCAGGTGCGGAGAAGCGAGGTGGAGCACCCTGCCCTGTTCACCGGTGGAATTGGACCTGGTGCGGGTTCCCAGGCGAGTTCGTACACTGTTTGCTCGCGGGTGATGTGCCGTCGGAGTGGATCTGCTACCCCACCCTCACCGACCAGCATAGCCTCCTCGATTTCTACCCCTCCTTCGTTCAGACGCCCCCCAATCGCCCCCAGTCCCTCTCCGTCGCTAGCGAATTTGCTCAGGCCACTCCCCCACGTGGATCATGGAGGTGCGGATGAGACAGGAAGTTGCAAGGCTCCGCCCGCCTCTGGTTTCTTCGACAACTCTGAATCCTTGCTCACCGTCTCCTCCTCCGCCGCAATGGATTTGGGAAGGATTAGGCCTTCGGATTCCCAGGAAGGCGAGATGAGACTTGCGGCCGATAGTCAGGTACATTGGTTCCTTGATTCGTTCTTCTCTGAAGCTGGGACAGACCGTGGGATCGCAGCGCAGGAGATTCAAGCGCAAGCTTCGGTCCATCGTAGAATGCTCATCGGGCCCAAGCACTTACCCTCTGTCTCCCCAGCCTCAGTCATCGTCGCTAATGGAGGCAAATGCAGCTGGGCTCCTTTCAAGGTCGGCTCCATCATCATCAGCGACGACGCAGGAACTTCGAGTGAAGCTACCTCCGTCCCTAGATCCCCTGGGAGAGTCAGCGGTTTACACCTTCAGTGACGCGATTGCTGCGGAAACGTTGATTGCGATGAAGTAGTGCTCGACCAGCATAGGAAGGAAATTTGCGGAAGATTTGGATGCAGAAAACGCAACAGACAGGCTTTGACAGTTATTAGGTCCTACTCTAGCTGCGCGGGAAACAACGACAAGCCCTTTTGTATGAGGATGGAGAGGAAGCTCACGTGTAAAGGTGCTAAAGGCGACAGCGACGCAGATAAGGCTTGGGTTTTTTTTCTTTGGGAAGATTTGGGATTCTGAAGACTGCTCCACCTCTAGGGTTTCCCCTTCCACCTCCTAGGCGCCGCCACTATCATTCCTCGTCTGGGTCAGGAGAGAGCTTGTCCTGAGGAACTGCTTCACTACCTCAGACTGTTTCCCCATCTCTGAAAATGATGATGTTTCTCAACCAGCTCTTCAGGTCCATCTAAGTGCTCCACGCTAGAATTCTTTGCCGAATCTCTCTTTCTCTCAAGTTGTAGAGATCTGAAACATGTCGGAGAAGGGCAGAGGTCGTGGTAAAAGTAGGGGAGGTGGCAATAGAGGAGGCCCTTGGCAGCAGCAACAGCCTCCCCCTCAGCAGATGCCACCACCTCCCTATAGCTATGGGTTCCAGCCTCAGATGGTTCCCCCTCCTCAAGGTTTTGTTGGTGGCCTCCCTCCCTACCAGTTTCCTCCACAGTGGCAGCAATTTGGTGGTGGATTACCTCCTCAGCAGGTCTACCCCAACCAATACCCTGGGACATGGCAGCAGCCTGGTATGCCCCCCATTCCTTGGCCTCAACAACAGCAGCAACAGATCCCTCAGAAACAGGTCAAGGATAGTCAACATAGCAAAGCTCAGAAGCAGCAACAAAAAGATAAAGAGGTTGCCAAAGCTGCAGGATTTGATGGAAAATCTCAGGATGGAGGTTCTGTTGCTTCCACTGGTTCTGGTTCTTCTGCTACTGGGAAGGTGGACCAATATGCTGAAGTTATCTGCTACAATTGTGGTGACCTGGGCACCACAAAGCTGCTTGTTCTCTGCCCAAGTCTTGTTTCATCTGTGGCTCCCTGGAGCATGAGGTTGACGCTTGCCCTGTTAAAAAACAACCTCAGCAGCTGGCCAAGTTTGTTGGGAGTGCTGGCTGGGCTGGATTTCTACCACATTGAGCTACCCTTTCAGACTACAGCTAACCCTGCTCCTACCCACCACAACATAGCTCTGGTGTATATTGACCAAGGGGAAGTGTCTAAGGAGGAGCTTTATCAGGGTCTAGCAAAGATTTATAGAACAAACTGGCATTGGCAGATTAGGATGCTTGATGAGTGGAACTATCTTGTGAAGTTCCCCCACACCTTAATGTTGAAGAAATAGCTGGCTATCCAAGTTTTGGTCTTCCCAAAGAAAATGTGTTTGTTAAGGTGCATGTTTGGAGTGGTGTTATGGACTACTATGCTGATTTAGAGGAGGGTTGGCTTCAAATCAGAGGCCTAAACCAGGAATGGTGCAAATGGCCTATCCTCATGCAGTTTGTGACATCTTTTGGCATAATGGTTAATGTGGACTGGTATGGTATGTTCAAGACCTTCTATGAAGTTGTCAGGGTCAAGATCAAGTGCAGAGACCATAGTAGAATTCCTGCATCCAAAATCTTTGAAGTCCAAGGTGTACTCTTCCAGATAAGGTTTGTTGTGGAAGGTCCAACAAGTGTAGTGAATCTTGAAGAAAGTGGAAACAACATCCACCCACCTCACCCTGACCCTGATAACAATGATGAGGATCAAGAACTGGAGGATGGAACTTTGAAAGAGAATGATGTTATGGACACTGGAAATCTCTCAACTCCCACTGCAGGTCAAACTTCTACTGGAGGCTCACGCACTAACCTTGGTGCTCCCCCTGCTGACAAGTAAAAGAGCTCCTCTATCCTGTCTGAAAAAGTTCATGAGATAGCCCAGTTCTACCTGAGTCAAAGGAGGATGTCTCTCCTGGGCCTAGCAAACTTAGTCCTATTCCTGATATTATGGCCACAAATGGCAAGGTGCTTGACTGGACTAATCAAACAACTCAGATTGACAACAATTGCATTAGTATGCTTCAAGATATGGAACTCTCTCAAGAGGAAGATGTTTTCTATGATAGTCAGATACAAGACCTCAGATGGAGCTTGTTGTTCATCTGGATCGTGTGCCTCTTTGCAAACAAGCCAAGAAATGGGGTCCTGTGGCTGGCACAAGGTAGAGTTCAAGGATCTCTAAAAATGAAGGGAAAACTATCATGCAACTAGCTCAAGAACTTGCTCAGAAGAAAACCCTGGAGAAGGTTGTACCAGCTAGCTCAAGGGTTACAAGTACATCTAGCTCCAATCCTTCTGAAGTTATTTCCCCTTACAGTTTTATGGACATTGCCAATACTGTTGGTATTGACACCTCTCTAGTAGATTGTGAACAAAAATCCCGTGTTGTAGATAACTGCATTCCTTCACCTGAAGGGTCCTAGTTATGATGATGAATTCCCTGATGCTCTAGGATGGTCTAGCATCAAGAAAAAAACTAGGCGGGGCAAGCACCCCCTGACTTATAGTTCTAGATGATTATCTGTTTTTGGAACCCTAGGGGGATTCAAGCCCTAGGAAGAAAACGTGCTCGGCTTGACCTTTTCCAAAAATACAAGCCTAATATTGTTGGTTTCCAGGAAACAAAAAGGAAAATATTTCTGTTAATTATCTTAATTCTTTGGTTGGAAATAGGATGTTTACTTGGAATGCTCTCCCAGCCATTGGCTCTGCAAGAGGCATATGTTTTGGGGTGGATTCTGATATTTTTGATGTTATTAGCTGGGAAGTTAGATGTTTTTCAGTCTCAGTTGTGCTTAAAATCAAATCTTATGGTCTTATTTTTAGAGTTGTTACTACTTATGGTTCTTCTTATGATGAGAAGAAAGAGGCTTTTATTTCTGAGTTGCACAACCTCTGTTTAGATTTTCAAGGTCACTCTATCATTGGAGGTGACTTCAACCTGGTTAGATTCCAGGGAGATAAAAGTAATGGGCTCATTGACCATAGATGGAGTGACAAGTTTATGCTTGGGTGGAGATTTGGAGTCTCCTAGAATTTAAGTTATGGAATAGAAAGTTTACTTGGGCCAATAATCAAGAGAATCTGATCATGTCCAACATTGATAGAGTTTTTGTAATGTTGAACTTGATCAAATTTCCCCCTTGCTTCGATTAGAGCTCTTCCTAGAATGGGGAGTGACCACACACCAATTCTGTGGGAATCTGGTGGTGATATCATACCTAGAGCCCACCTATATAGGTTTGAAAAATGGTGGCTCATGAGGGAAAGAATTCAAAACCCTGTCCAAACAAAATTGGGCACTCCCTGTCAGGGGAGGTTCCCCAATTGATATCTGGCAGGAAAAAACCAGGAGATTTAGAAAATGGTCCAAAGGTTGGAGCAAAAATATTCTGAGCTGAGGAACTTAAAAAGGGACCTGATGGAAGAGTATGATTTCTTAGATATTAAGTCTGAAACTGAGGAGCTTTCTCCTGAAGAACTCCTTAGGTTAAAAGGTATTTATGCTGAAATGCACAACCTATGGTTGAAAGAATAGTTAAGGCTAAACAAAAATCTAGAGATAGGGATATTAAAGAAGGTGATAGGAACACAGCTTATTTTCATTTTGTTGCTAACCAGAGGAGAAGGAAGATGCTAGTTCATTCCCTGGATGGGCCAGATGGACCTATCATAGAGGAAGCAAGCATGCTTGACCTAGCTACCTCTTTCTAATAGGATATCTTTAAAAAATAGATACCCTCTAGTTTTAGGATAGCTGGCGACTTTTTCTCCCCTGAGGAATGTGTCACTGCAGATCAGAACAGAGGCCTGGAGGCCCCATTTACTGAGGAAGAGGTCAAGAAAGCAATTTTTGACTCCTACTCTGATGGGGCCCCTGGTCGAGATGGTTTTCCTTTTATTTTTTTATCAACATTTCTGGGACATGTAGAAGGATGACCTCATCGCTATATTCAAAGACTTCCATGAGAGTAAACTTGATCTCTTTGGGCTTAGTTTTGCTATTTTAACCCTGATTCCAAAAGAGCCAGATTCTAGTAGCATGAAGAAATTCGGGCCTATTAGCCTTCTGAACTGTTGTTTTTTTTTTTTACTAAAGTACTAACTAATAGACTTGCCCTCATCATGGGCATCATCACCTCCATTAACTAGTCCGCCTTTATCAAGGGTAGATTTATCTTAGAAAGTGTGGTGACTGCCCATGAAATCCTTCATTCAATAGTGCATGAAAAGAAAGAAGGCCTTGTTCTTAAGTTAGATTATGAGAAAACTTTTGATAAAGTTGACATTGCCTTCCTCTTGGATATTCTTCATAAGAGAGGTTTCTGTCCTAAAGTCTTAGCCTGGATTAAAGCAATTACTACTCAAGGCTCTGTTAAAGTCAAACTAAATAATGGTGTTGGAAATTTCTTTGTAACAAGAAAAGGGCTAAGACAAGGAGATCCCCTCTCCCCCTTATGTTCAATTTAGTGGTTGATGTTTTAACTAGAATTTTGATTAAAGCTTCTAATGCAAACCTCATCAGAGGTCTTTGCTCTAATCTATGCCCTGGGGGTATTATTTGCCTCCAGTATGCAGATGACACTATTCTCTTCTCTGAAAAAGATCCTATTCTAGCATCAAACCTTAAGGTGGTGCTCATTTGTTTTGAACAGGTGTCAGGGATGAGAATAAATTATGAGAAAAGTGAGCTTATACCTCTTTGTGTTAGTGATGAAGACGTAAACTCCCATATTAACATCCTTGGATGTGCTCTAGGCAAATTCCCCATAAAGTACCTAGGTATTCCCTTGTATTACAATAAGCTTAGAAGGGAAGATATCCAACCCATAATAGATAAAATCCTAAAAAGGATTGCTGGTTGGAGGGGAAAACTGCTCTCCTATGCTGCTAGACTAACCCTTATTAAAGCATATCTAGCCATCATACCTATTTACCTTCTCTTTTTTCCTTAAAAAAAATCCCCAAGTGGGCCCTGGACCTTATTAATACACAGATGGCAAATTGCTTGTGGAATGACTCTGAAGGGCACAGAAAGCTCCATTTAGCTAATTGGAAGCTGGTTTGCAAAAAGAAAGAATTTGGTGGGTTAAGAACCCCTGACTTAGCCAATGTAAACCTCTGCCTCCTGAGTTCTTGGATCAAAAGATATTCTTTAGACGATGGAAAACTTTGGAAAACCCTAGTGGATGCCAAGTATGACACGCACAATCCAAACATTTTCTGTAGTTTTACATCTGGAGTCTCCCAATTCTAGAAAGGGGTGATGTGGGCTGCAGAAAGTGTCAAGTTTGGGTATAGGTGGAAAGTTGGAGATGGGACCAAGATTAGGTTTTGGGAAGATACCTGATTTGGCACCTCTCCTCTAGCTGTCCAATTTTTTTGACCTTTTTGTTGTTTGCAATGAACAAAATAAAACCATTTCCCAAATCTGGGATGAGTCTACCCTCATGCTCTCTTTTAAAAGGAATTTCCCTCCTGCCCTCATGCAACAATGGCAGGAACTTGAGGAAATTGTTTCTAGCTTTACTTTTTCAGATGACTGTGACTCTTTAATCTGGAAATATGAGTCATCTGGTATTTACTCAACTAGCTCTTTGTATGCAATCATTAACTTTGGAGGTGTCATGCCCATTTATATCCCTGCTATTTGGAACCTGATAGTGCCTCCCAGGGTTCATATTTTCATTTGGCTTCTATCTCATAATAAACTTATGACTAGAGATAATCTGCTAAAAAGAAAGATGAACAAACCTGTGTGTTGTATTTTCTGTTCTGAAGATGAAAGCATTGACCACCTTTTCTTCCAATGCATCGTGGCAAAAAAAATTTGGAAAATCATAGCCAGATTTTTCAACATTCAAATTGGCCATGATTACATTTCTATAGCTAAATTTTGGGTGGCAAACAAAAAGCACCCAGTTTTGAAGTCTGTTTGTGCTGCCACTCTTTGGTGTATTTGGAAATTTTGTAATCAAATGATCTTTAATGGGCAAGCATGGCTTAATTTGCATCAGATTCTTCGAATGATTCTACTTTCGGTCAGGAGATGGAAGATCATTTTCAAGGACCCCATGCTTTCCCTCGTCGACCGCTTTTGCGAGCATGTGTTGAAGGAAATGTCGGCGAACTTCAGCATCACGAGTGGCTAGCTGAGGCTCGTCCCCGCCAAGGTTCATGCACTTCTCCTCCATCGGCCAAGAAGAAGGCACTGCCTGGCACATGGACTACTCCTAGTTCAACCTTGGAAGCGGCCTCGTGCATCTCCCCTACGTTTAATGAAGCCTAAAGCCTGGCCGGCCTGTACTTCTCCTGGAGATGCCATGGAACTTCTGAAAATGCCTTGGAGGGACTGTTGTTTCCTTCTGTTTAAAAACTAGTAGTGTTTCCTTTCGGGTTTTTCTGTTTTGCTGTTCCGATTTAGTCACCTAGCTTCCTAGTTTGTAATAAGACTTGTTTGAACCTCGGACCTTTTGGTTTCATTGATTTATCAATGGAACTAGGGAGGGGTCCCTCCATGTTGATCTAAAAAAATATTTTTTTAAAAAAAATCAATACCACATATATTTATAGTAATAAATAATAAATGATAATGAGACACCAGCTGACTTCAACTATTAAAAAAATAAATTATGAAAGAAACCAAATCTTTAAGATCTTCAAACTTTTTCTTCTTCCATGACACAATCTTGTATTTTTCTAGAGGCAATCGAAGATAGATACCAAATCACAGACCTGAAAAAAGCAACGAAGATTATCCCATAATTTTAATTTGAACCGCAATGCCAAGGCTACGTGCATGCGCGTAGCCCCTGGAGTAGTCAATCACCATCGGCAAAAGTACCAACACTGGTATGCCAGGAAAAAGTAACCAAACAGCTTGGTCGACGTCGCCAGGAACCCGAGAGTGTGAATCACCATTGTCGATGATGTAGCAGCTGAGATAAATATTGTGATGACAAACATCCTCGCGGCGACCATGAGAAAATATCCTAGATCAATCCGGCGAAGCAAGATCTGAAGAACCATACCTAGAGAAATTTAATCTTTCAACACCATAATTGGCGCCAGGAGAAAGATCTCGTCGTTGAAAAGTTGGCAGAAGATCAATTTTTGTAGACGATGTCATCTTCATTGATTTGGAAACCAAAAGAAGACAGCTACCTAGAACCTAATGTAATCTTATAGAAAAGTATTAGTTTTATTGAAACCTCCACTCATAGATCGGTTCCCTACCCCTCCTGATACCGGCGAGGCCGGCCGGACGAAAGAGAACCGATCTATGGTGGAGGCGGTGGCTTTTATCTTTTTGGCAGCGCAAGCGCGATCTTTTTAGGCTGGAATTAACTAACCTGGGAGTGCTTCAACGTCCAAAATCCTCCCATTCGACACTCTAGAGTTCCCGCTCCGTCTACCATCATCCGACCATCCACCTCTTCGTGGCTTGTGCTAGGCCTCCTTTCTATATCTAGTGTGTATCATCTCCATATGACTTATCTGTGGAATCTAGAAGAAATTTTAGTAAAAATCTCGTAATTTCTTTATGTAAACCGGGATTCACGATACTTTAAATGGAAAATTACTACATTAATTTAAATATGTGTGGAATACATGTATAGTTTGGTTGAAACAACAAATTTTCACTAATTTTATTTATATCTAATAAATATCATAGATATACCATATCGTAACAAATAGGCAACATATTAGGGAGAAATCAGCAATAATCACGAAGAGGTGGATGGTTGGATGATGACCGGCAGTTACCTGGTCCGTTAGAAAATCTGCGTTGCTTCTACTCCATCTTCTATTAATTCTGCATTTACGTCCAACATTTTACATCTCAATGACAAAATTCGGATCAATTGATCTAAACACTAAAACGGCACCATTAGTGAACAACATAGAACAATCTCAAATGAATAAGTGGTACAAGTAAAGTTCTGAATTTTATTAAGCCACAATCATCACATCTATCTTGCCAAAAGCTACCATGAGGTCTTGAGGGATAATTTATACAACACTATAATCGATTCGGCCAAACGGACAGGTCAAACGAGCCTCTCGATGTTTATGTTACTCAAAATATCTGAAGAGGTAAGGAAAAGACTAGATTTGTATTTTTTCGATAATGGAAATATATTAATATCAAAAGATATCAATTATACCCAGCCTCTGCAACAACGCAATGCCCTAAAACATTACGGATGCACACAACTAAAAAAGAGAAAAGAAAACTAAAAAATAAAAGTCCCGCTACAGTATCACAACCCTAGCAACAGTAATAAAACCACCACCAAGACAGCACCTGAAAATCAGACTCTTCAAAAGCGATGCATCCAAGAAGGAAACAGTGCACTAGCGCTGCCGTCGCCCGATTAAAGATCTTAGATTTTCACCCTGAAGATAGTCTTCACTCTCAAAACAATGCCTTTAACAAGGACATTGCCAGGCACAACCAGTTAAGGCCAGACCTTAGGTTTTTCACCCCGACTTCCCATGTGTTGTCGCCCCCACTTCCATACCACTGCTGCGAAATCCAAAACACGAAGCAAGCCCCTCAACAGCGCAAAAATTTGTATATATGACAGTACGTTTGATAGAGCAATTCACACAAAATAAAACAGGGATAGGCTCACTAAGTGAAACATAATCTAGAGACCAGTGTAGTTTGGGTATAAAAAATTCTTGAGCTCAAAAACGAGTATTTACTCATCAAGTTTGCTGATTAAATTTTCTTTGAAGCGTGGGCACGCACAACACGTTGCACATGCGCCGGTAGCTGATGGCGCAAAGAGCTCTTATTCAGTCCGGATGAGAGGGCCCGTGGACCAGCGTCAGAGCACCTTCAGCCGTTGGGCTCCCAGATGATGTAAAATTCGATCTGAGGAGGCCCATTTTTCAGCGGCAAGCCCAGGGGAAAGAACAAATATATGCGAATTCAAACAGACAAAAAACGTTTAGGCAAAATTTAGAGATATTTAATATATATAGACGAGTTGGTACGCCGAATTCGTAATATATTTGGATTCGGCAGAGGGAAATATAAAATAAACTTAAACCACGGCGTTCTACATGTCGAAATGGTGGTAGAACGCCGTGTAGTCATCGGCGTCGTCGTCGCTGGAGTTGTCGCCGTCCTGGGGTGGTGGCACCTGCTGGCTGCTGCCCTGCCCAGGGTCGCCGAGGCGTGGCGGCGACGGCGTCGGCCGGTACCAGTCATCGTCGCTGAAGTCCTCCATCTTGATGAGCGGTGCGCCTCTGGCGGGTGCGGCGGGTGCGACGTGGGCGGCGCATCGCTGCCGCCAGGTCCACCAGCAGCCGCCGCTGCTCCGCCTCCTCCCTCTCCTAGTCCTGC
Source organism: Lolium perenne (assembly GCF_019359855.2). Taxonomy (NCBI): domain Eukaryota; kingdom Viridiplantae; phylum Streptophyta; class Magnoliopsida; order Poales; family Poaceae; genus Lolium; species Lolium perenne. Next base: position 80,454,797 of record NC_067244.2, on the reverse strand, counting down.
CTGGACGAGGCGAGCGCCGCGTCCATCGGCAGGACGTTGTCGGAGGGAACGAGGTCATTGAGGGACATCGCGATCGCCTCGCGGACCGCCGCGTCCTCGGCCCGCGCGGCCTCCTCGGCGGCGAGGTCGGACGCAGCTGCGGCCGCGGCGTCCTCCTTCTTGGGCTACCTCTTGCGGCCTTTCTCGCCGATAAGTTGGGGCCACCAGGCGCGCAGGAACTTTCCTTGACGTTTCCCGCGCTTTTGTTTCCTCCGCACTCCTCGAGCTGAATGGATGAAAGTCCAAATCCCGAAAACGAGGATCCTGAGACGTGACTGGTTCTTTTTCACCATCCGGATGAAGTGATCAAGCTCTAAGAGCATCTCCAGCCATGTCCCCGGGAAGGCCCCCAGGGTCTTTTTTTTTATCCGGACGGACGAAAATGGCCCAGTCACGCCCCCAGCTTCTCGTTTTCGTCCGGATTTGGACCTAAATTCGTCCGGACTCCCCAGGCCATCGTCGGTTTCCCGGGTGCTACCGGGGACTCCGGATGGAGCAAATTCCGCGCTCTGGCCCGCGTGTCAGTGAAGTTGGCCCGCCCAAATTCCCCAGGATAGCTGGAAAATCGTTGCTCCCCATGTTAAAAATAGATCCAATCCGGACCGATTTACATCCGGATTGTGGTCCGGGTGCCTCCAACGGATGGGATGCTCTAACTCGTGTGACATAACTCCCTCGTCGCTGGATGGGTCAGATGCTGGGCCGCGGCCCGTCTTCAACATTGACGACTTCGAAGTGGACCTGACGCTGAAGGATCAGCTGCTGGGCTGCAGCTGACGGGCCACGGCCTGTCCCTCGCACGAGAGCAAGCTCAGGAGATGAGCATGACCGGTTTGTGACGCCTTTTGACAGGTTGCTCACATCGGTTCAGGCGGCGTAGCAACAGTCTCTGCGCTGTTTTTTTTAGGAAAAGGGATTCAATACAAATTGTCTTCCAAATACACTCCGAAGACACATCATGCCACACACAACTAGACAAACCTTCAGCCGAACGCGCTAAACAATGCGCAGCAACATGAGTAATACAATAAGAACTAAATGTCTCGATGAGGTTCTTGATATTTTTGATGATAGGACCACACGAGAAACGGTCCTTCAGCTTGGACTCGACGCGCTTCACCACTATCGAGCAATCTGTGGCCACGATCAGGTTGTCCAGATGTTCTTCATGTGCAAAGAAGAGTGCAGCACGAACGGTTATGGCTTCAGTAATCTCAGATACCTGCATATTTAGAAATTTGTGTGTTGTTGAGGGACTTGTTTGGTGTTCCGGGATTCACAGGAAGAATGTAGGGGCGCCAACGCATGTGAAGTTCAAAGTCTAACTTTTCACGGTGAAAAATCCAAGATCTGGCCTTAATTGGTTGTGCATGTTAAAGGTATTGTTTTGAGAGCGGGAACTATATTCAGGGCGAAAACCTAAAAGCATCTCTAGTCGCGTCCCCCCAAACGGCGCCGGATTGAACGTTTGGGGGACGTGTTTTGTTCGTGCCGCGTTTTGGGGACGTCGCTCTCCCCCCCCCCCCCCCCCCCAAACAAAATTTCGACCTAAACGAGATTCGATTAAATTCATCCAAATTTGGCATCGACTACATTTAAACTAAACCTAATCTTTTTTCCGGATAAAGATTACATCAACCGAGCATCTTACAAATAAGCCCAGAAACAAAGAAAATTACAAGAAGATCCTTCTGAGCTCCCGCGCCTTCTTCGTCCCCGCCACCTACTCCTCCATTAGACCTTGGACTGGGAGGAACACTCCGGCGACCAGGAAGTCGATGCACTCGACACCAAAGCGCCTCCATCCCGCACCACGAATAGCACCAACTCGGTCAACGCCATCTTCAAGAAGATCTTCAAGATCCAGCTCCGCCATCACGAACGTCGGCCTGAGGGAAAGCACGCCGTGGCTCGAGAAGCAGCGAACGCGCAGGGGGCGGAAGATCTTCCATGAGCCTCCACCGGAGCACCCAGAGCAGAGGAGAGGACCGCCATCGACAAAAGCTTCTCCGGCGATGCCGCCACATCCATAGCGCCACCGGCAAGCACCCCACGCACACCTAGGCTATGTACACGCCGGGATCCGTTGATTCTCCGTCCTCTCGCCGCCAGAGTGGCCGCCGAAGGGAGAGGAATCCGACGAATCGCCGGCGGTGAGCTAGTTCGCACGGGTTCACCCAAAAAAAGGCCTCTTTCACTGTAGATGGGGAAAGGAGGAGAGGTCCAAGCTCTCTTGATAACTCGACGATATTTGTAAGAGCTCAAACTAAATTAAACCTAATCTAGAAGTACTTGTGGCGGCCGGAGGCGTCGTAGTACTGATGGAAGTTGTACATGTTATCGGTGACGACCTCCTGCTTGACGCGCTCGTCGGGCTCGTAGACGGGCTCGTCCTTCACCAGGCCGCTTGGCCCTGCCTCGCCGTTGTCGGTGAGGTCCACGAGCGGCTTGCCGGAGTCGCGGATGGACAAGGCGATCACCGTCTCGAGGTCGCCCCTCCAGGCGTCCTTGTTGATAAGCGACGCCAAGTATGCCGCTCGCAGCCCTGGGCAGTCCTCGGGGTCGTCGCTGCTGCCGCTCGTACTCCGCCAGTAGCGCCGCCTGCGACGCTTCCTCCGGATCCTCCTTCCCCTCCGGCTTCGGGATGAGGAGGGCGCCGCCCCGCCTCTCTTGCAGGCGCCGGCTGCCGCCGCGCCTCGGATTGACGGGCGTCGCCGGCTCCTCCTTCATGCGATTGGGGACGGTGTAGGGCGCCGAGCGGTACGACGAGGACGGCATCGATCGGTCCGGTCCTGAGGAAGTAGAGTTCGAGGAGGACAAGTACGTGGTCCTCCTCGGCTGCCATTGCGCTGCGGGATACAGTGGCGGTGAGGACGGTGCCTCCAACCTTGGAGCGCCGTTGCGGATGCCGCGGATAACGCTCTAGAGGGTGCGCCCCGGAACGCCCCAGAACAGGGCACGCACGTCCCTGTTCCAGCTGTTCGGCCCGCCGATGATGCCATTGGTGCTGCGCATCTTCACGTCGTACTTGGCCTTGAAGTACGTGGCCCACCAGTCGTTGTTGTTCTTGGCCGCCCAGGTCGGATCCGCCCGCTCCTAGGCGTCGAGTTTAGCCCGCCGGGCCATGATGGCATCCTTCCAGCGCTCTGATACGTCTCCGACGTATCGATAATTTTCTTATGTTCCATGCCACATTATTGATGATATCTACATGTTTTATGCATACTTTATGTCATATTTATGCATTTTCCGGCACTAACCTATTAACGAGATGCCGAAGAGCCAGTTGCTGTTTTCTGCTGTTTTTGGTTTCAGAAATCCTAGTAAGGAAATATTCTCGGAATTGGACGAAATCAACGCCCAGGGGCCTATTTTTCCACGAAGCTTCCAGAAGACCGAAGAGGATACGAAGTGGGGCCACGAGCTGGCGACACAGTAGGGCGGCGTGGCCCAAGCCCTGGCCGCGCCGGCCTAGCGTGTGGGGCCCTCGTGTGGCCCCCTGACCTATCTCCTCCGCCTACTTATAGCCTTCGTCGCGAAACCCCCAGTACCGAGAGCCACGATACGGAAAACCTTCCAGAGACGCCGCCGCCGCCAATCCCATCTCGGGGGGATTCAGGAGATCGCCTCCGGCACCCTGCCGGAGAGGGGAATCATCTCCCGGAGGACTCTTCACCGCCATGGTCGCCTCCGGAGTGATGAGTGAGTAGTTCACCCCTGGACTATGGGTCCATAGCAGTAGCTAGATGGTCGTCTTCTCCTAATTATGCTTCATTGTCGGGTCTTGTGAGCTGCCTAACATGATCAAGATCATATATCTGTAATGCTATATGTTGTGTTTGTTGGGATCCGATGGATAGAGAATACTATGCTATGTTGATTATCAATCTATTACCTATGTGTTGTTTATGATCTTGCATGCTCTCCGTTATTAGTAGAGGCTCTGGCCAAGTTTTTACTCTTAACTCCAAGAGGGAGTATTTATACTCGATAGTGGGTTCATGCCTCCATTAAATCTGGGACAGTGACAGAAAGTTCTAAGGTTGTGGATGTGCTGTTGCCACTAGGGATAAAACATTGATGCTATGTCCGAGGATGTAGTTATTGATTACATTACGCACCATACTTAATGCAATTGTCTGTTGTTTTCAACTTAATACTGGAAGGGGTTCGGATGATAACCTGAAGGTGGACTTTTTAGGCATAGATGCATGCTGGATAGCGGTCTATGTACTTTGTCGTAATGCCCAATTAAATCTCACAATATTCATCATATCATGTATGTGCATTGTCATGCCCTCTTTATTTGTCAATTGCCCAACTGTAATTTGTTCACCCAACATGCTATTTATCTTATGGGAGAGACACCTCTAGTGAACTGTGGACCCGGTCCATTCCTTTAATCGAATACAATCTACTTCAATACTTGTTCTACTGTTTTCTGCAAACAATCATCATCCACACTATACATCTAATCCTTTGTTACAGCAAGCTGGTGAGATTGAAAACCTCACTGTTTCGTTGGGGCAAAGTACTTTGGTTGTGTTGTGCAGGTTCCACGTTGGCGCCGGAATCCCTGGTGTTGCGCCGCACTACATCTCACCGCCATCAACCTTCAACGTGCTTCTTGGCTCCTACTGGTTCGATAAACCTTGGTTTCTTACTGAGGGAAAACTTGCCGCTGTACGCATCACACCTTCCTCTTGGGGTTCCCAACGGTCGCGTGTTGTACGCGTATCAAGACTGTTTTCTGGCGCCGTTGCCGGGGAGATCAAGACACGCTGCAAGGGGAGTCTCCACTTCCAATCTCTTTACTTTGTTTTTTTCTTGCTTTATTTTTATTTACTTCTTTGTTTGCTGCATTATATCAAAATACAAAAAAATTAGTTGCTAGCTTTACTTTACTTGTTATCTTGTTTGCTATATGAAAAACACAAAAAAATTAGTTACTTGCATTTACTTTATCTAGTTTGCTTTATTTACTGTTGCTAAAATGGGTACTCCTGAAAATACTAAGTTGTGTGAATTCACAACCACAAATAATAATGATTTCTTATGCACACATATTGCTCCACCTGCTACCACAGCAGAATTCTTTGAAATTAAACCTGCTTTACTAAATCTTGTTATGCGAGAGCAATTTTATGGTGTTAGTTCTGATGATGCTGCTGCCCATCTCAATAATTTTGTTGAATTATGTGAAATGCAAAAGTATAAGGATGTAGATGGTGATATAATAAAATTAAAATTGTTCCCTTTCTCATTAAGAGGAAGAGCTAAAGATTGGTTGCTATCTCTGCCTAAGAATAGTATTGATTCATGGACTAAATGCAATGATGCTTTTATTGGTAGATATTATCCTCCTGCTAAAATTATATCTTTGAGGAGTAGCATAATGAATTTTAAACAATTGGATAATGAGCATGTTGCACAAGCTTGGGAAAGAATGAAATCTTTGGTTAAAAATTGCCCAACCCATGGACTGACTACTTGGATGATCATCCAAACCTTTTATGCAGGACTGAATTTTTCTTCGCGGAACTTATTGGATTCAGCTGCTGGAGGTACCTTTATGTCCATCACTCTTGGCGAAGCAACAAAGCTTCTTGATAATATGATGATTAATTACTCTGAATGGCACACGGAAAGAACTCCACAAGGTAAGAAGGTAAATTCTGTCGAAGAAACCTTCTCCTTGAGTGATAAGATTGATGCTATTATGTCTATGCTTGTGAATGATAGGACTAATGTTGATCCTAATAATGTTCCGTTAGCTTCATTGGCTGCTCAAGAAGAACATGTTGATGTAAACTACATTAAAAATAATAATTTCAACAACAATGCTTACCGGAACAATTCTAGTAACAACTATAGGCCATATCCTTATAATAATGGCAACGGCTATGGTAATTCTTATGGGAATTCTTACAACAATAATAGGAACACACCCCCTGGACTTGAAGCCATGCTTAAAGAATTTATTAGTACACAAACTGCTTTTAACAAATCTGTTGAAGAAAAGCTTGGGAAAATTGATATACTTGCTTCTAAAGTCGATAGTCTTGCTGCTGATATTGATCTTTTGAAATCGAAAGTTATGCCTAATGAAAATCATAATAATAAGATTGTTACTACAGCAAATGTCATCCAAGTTAGAATTAATAAGAATATAAGATTGATGGCCGAATTGCGTGCTAGGTGGGAAAAAGAAGAAAATGAAAAAGAAGATAATATAGCTAAAGTTTGGACTATTACCACCACTAGTAATGCTAATGCTCCACATGTTGCTACACCTCCTACTATTAATGGTAAAATAATTGGTGTTGGCAATGTTTCCACTTCTAATGCAAAGCGCGAAAAACTTTCTGAAACTGCTAAAACTGCTGAAACTGCCTGTGATAAAACTGCTGAATTTTTTTCCAACATTGGGGATAATGATCCCATTGCTTTAGATCATAATAGTTTGGATTTTGATGATTGCCACATCTCTGAAGTTATAAAGTTCTTACAAAAACTTGCTAAGAGTCCTAATGCTAGTGCTATAAATTTGGCTTTCACGAAACATATTACAAATGCTCTCATAAAAGCTAGAGAAGAGAAACTAAATCGCGAAACTTCTATTACTAGGAAGTTAGAGGATGGTTGGGAGCCCATCATTAAGATGAAGGTCAATGACTTTGATTGTAATGCTTTATGTGATCTTGGTGCAAGTATTTCCGTTATGCCTAAGAAAATCTATAATATGCTTGACTTGCCACCATTGAAAAATTGTTATTTGGATGTTAATCTTGCTGATAACTCTACAAAGAGACCTTTGGGGAGAGTTGATAATGTTCGCATTACCGTTAACAATAACCTTGTCCCCGTTGATTTTGTTGTCTTGGATATTGAATGCAATGCATCTTGTCCCATTATTTTGGGAAGACCTTTTCTTCGAACTGTTGGTGCTATCATTGATATGAAGGAAGGTAATATTAAATATCAATTTCCTCTCAAGATAGGTATGGAACACTTCCCTAGAAAGAGAATGAAGTTACCTTTTGATTCTATCATTAGAACAAATTATGATGTTGATGCTTCGTCTCTTGATAATACTTGATATACACTTTCTGCGCCTAGCTGAAAGGCGTTAAAGAAAAGCGCTTATGGGAGACAACCCATGTTTTTACTACTGCACCTTTATTTTATATTTGAGTCTTGGAAGTTGTTACTACTGTAGCAATCTCTCCTTATCTTAGTTTTGTGCATTGTTGTGCCAAGTAAAGTCGTTGATAGTAAGGTTCATACTAGATTTGGATTACTGCGCAGAAACAGATTTCTTTGCTGTCACGAATCTGGGCCTAATTCTCTGCAGGTAACTCATAAAATTATGCCAATTTACGTGAGTGATCCTCAGATATGTACGCAACTTTCATTCAATTTGAGCATTTTCATTTGAGCAAGTCTGGTGCCTCTTAAAAATTCGTCTTTACGAACTGTTCTGTTTTGACAGATTCTGCCTTTTATTTCGCATTGCCTGTTTTGCTATGCTTGATGGATTTTTCGATTCCATTAACTTTCAGTAGCTTTGTGCAATGTCCAGAAGTGTTAAGAATGATTGTGTCACCTCTGAATATATAAATTTTAATTGTGCACTAACCCTCTAATGAGTTGTTTTGAGTTTGGTGTGGAGGAAGTTTTCAAGGATCAAGAGAGGAAGATGATACAACATGATCAAGGAGAGTGAAAGCTCTAAGCTTGGGGATGCCCCGGTGGTTCACCCCAGCATATTTCAAGAAGACTCAAGAGTCTAAGCTTGGGGATGCCCAAGGCATCCCCTTCTTCATCGACAACATTATCAGGTTCCTCTAGTGAAACTATATTTTTATTCCATCACATCTTATGTACTTTGCTTGGAGCGTCGGTTTATTTTTGTTTTTGTTTGAATAAAATGGATCCTAGCATTCATTGTGTGGGAGAGAGACACGCTCCGCTGTTGCATATGGACAAATATGTCCTTAGGCTTTACTCATAATATTCAAGGTGAAGGTTGAATCTTCTTCGTTAAATTGTTATATGGTTGGAAACAGAAAATGATACATGTAGTAATTGGTAAAATGTCTTGAATAATTTGATACTTGGCAATTGTTGTGCTCATGTTTAAGCTCTTGCATCATATACTTTGCACCTATTAATGAAGAAATACATAGAGCTTGCTAAAATGTGGTTTGCATAATTGGTCTCTCTAAGGTCTAGATAATTTCTAGTAAAGTGTTTGAACAACAAGGAAGACGGTGTAGAGTCTTATAATGTTTACAATATGTCTTTTATGTGAGTTTTGCTGCACCGGTTCATCCTTGTGTTTGTTTCAAATAACCTTGCTAGCCTAAGCCTTGTATCGAGAGGGAATACTTCTCATGAATCCAAAATCCTTGAGCCAACCACTATGCCATTTGTGTCCACCATACCTACCTACTACATGGTATTTCTCCGCCATTCCAAAGTAAATTGCTTGAGTGCTACCTTTAAACAATTCAAAATTTATTACCTCTGATTTGTGTCAATGTTTTATAGCTCATGAGGAAGTATGTGGTGTTTATCTTTCAATCTTGTTGGGCAACTTTCACGAATGGACTAGTGGCTTCATCCGCTTATCCAATAATTTTGCAAAAAGAGCTGGCAATGGGATTCCCAGTCCCAAATTAATTAACAAAAAAATAGACACTCCTCCATGATATGTGATTGATTGGACGGCACCCGAAGGATTCAGTTAGCCATGGCTTGAGAAAGCAAAGGTGGGGAGGAGTGTCATCATAATAAAACTAAAATAAAAAGGCACTCCTTCATGATATGAGATTGTTGGCAGGCACCCGAGGATTCGGTTAGCCATGGTTTGTGAAAGAAAGGTTGGAAGGAGTGCCACACAAAAATAAAATAAAATGGGAGCCGCTCTTTGAAGGTTTGTCTGGCAAGGGGGTTAGAGTGCCCACTACCATTCGTTGACAACAACAAACACCTCTCAAAATTTTACTTTTATTGCTCTCTATATGTTTTCAAAACCAAAGCTCTAGCACAAATATAGCAATCGATGCTTCCCTCTGCGAAGGGCCATTCTTTTACTTTTATGTTGAGTCAGTTCACCTATCTCTCTCCACCTCAAGAAGCAAACACTTGTGTGAACTGTGCATTAATTCCTACATACTTGCATATTGCACTTGTTATATTACTCTATGTTGACAATATCCATGAGATATACATGTTACAAGTTGAAAGCAACAGCTGAAACTTAATCTTCCTTTGTGTTGCTTCAATGCCTTTACTTTGAATTATTGCTCTATGAGTTAACTCTTATGCAAGACTTATTGATGCTTGTCTTGAAGTACTATTCATGAAAAGTCTTTGCTATATGATTCATTTGTTTACTCATTACATTTACCATTGTTTTGGATCGCTGCATTCATTACATGTGCTTACAATAGTATGATCAAGGTTATGATGGCATGTCACTCCAGAAATTATCTTTGTTATCGTTTACCTGCTCGGGACGAGTAGAAACTAAGCTTGGGGATGCTGATACGTCTCCGACGTATCGATAATTTCTTATGTTCCATACCACATTATTGATGATATCTACATGTTTTATGCATACTTTATGTCATATTTATGCATTTTCCGGCACTAACCTATTAACGAGATGCCGAAGAGCCGATTCTTTGTTTCTGCTGTTTTTGGTTTCAGAAATCCTAGCAAGGAAATATTCTCAGAATTGGACGAAATCAACGCCCAGGGGCCTATTTTTCCACGAAGCTTCCAGAAGACCGAAGAGGATACGAAGTGGGGCCACGAGCTGGCGACACAGTAGGGCGGTGCGGCCCAAGCCCTGGCCGCGCCGGCCTAGCGTGTGGGGCCCTCGTGTGGCCCCCTGACCTATCTCCTCCGCCTACTTATAGCCTTCGTCGCGAAACCCCCAGTACCGAGAGCCACGATACGGAAAACCTTCCAGAGACGCCGCCGCCGCCAATCCCATCTCGGGGGATTCAGGAGATCGCCTCCGGCACCCTGCCGGAGTGGGGAATCATCTCCCGGAGGACTCTTCACCGCCATGGTCGCCTCTGGAGTGATGAGTGAGTAGTTCACCCCTGGACTATGGGTCCATAGCAGTAGCTAGATGGTCGTCTTCTCCTAATTATGCTTCATTGTCGGGTCTTGTGAGCTGCCTAACATGATCAAGATCATCTATCTGTAATGCTATATGTTGTGTTTGTTGGGATCCGATGGATAGAGAATACTATGCTATGTTGATTATCAATCTATTACCTATGTGTTGTTTATGATCTTGCATGCTCTCCGTTATTAGTAGAGGCTCTGTCCAAGTTTTTACTCTTAACTCCAAGAGGGAGTATTTATGCTCGATAGTGGGTTCATGCCTCCATTAAATGCAGGACAGTGATGAAAGTTCTAAGGTTGTGGATGTCTTTGTTGCCACTAGGGATAAAACATTGATGCTATGTCCGAGGATGTAGTTATTGATTACATTACGCACCATACTTAATGCAATTGTCTATTGTTTTCAACTTAATACTGGAAGGGGTTCGGATGATAACCTGAAGGTGGACTTTTTAGGCATAGATGCATGCTGGATAGCGGTCTATGTACTTTGTCGTAGTGCCCAATTAAATCTCACAATATTCATCATATCATGTATGTGCATTGTCATGCCATCTTTATTTGTCAATTGCCCAACTGTAATTTGTTCACCCAACATGCTATTTATCTTATGGGAGAGACACCTCTAGTGAACTGTGGACCCCGGTCCATTCTTTTAATCGAATACAATCTACTGCAATACTTGTTCTACTGTTTTCTGCAAACAATCATCATCCACACTATACATCTAATCGTTTGTTACAGCAAGCCGGTGAGATTGAAAACCTCACTGTTTCGTTGGGGCAAAGTACTTTGGTTGTGTTGTGCAGGTTCCACGTTGGCGCCGGAATCCCTGGTGTTGCGCCGCACTACATCTCGCCGCCATCAACCTTCAACGTGCTTCTTGGCTCCTACTGGTTCGATAAACCTTGGTTTCTTACTGAGGGAAAACTTGCCGCTGTACGCATCACACCTTCCTCTTGGGGTTCCCAACGGTCGCGTGCTGTACGCGTATCACGCTCCGTGCCCGGCGGCGGCGGGACGCTAATGCCGTTCATGGCCATCTTCCAGCCGCCGCTGCTTGGCAGGCGCATGTCCGGCGGGACAGGATATCCCGCGTGGTACATCACCCACGCCTCCTTCACGGTTAGGCTGCCGCGGCGATCTTGCGGGAGGACGAGGACGGCATTGCTTGGAACGGCGAGGAGAAGATCTGGGGGAGGCGAGGAGAAGGTTTGGGAGCGGTGAGAGATTGGGACGAACCGCAGGGCCTCTTAATGTACAGCGGCGGCAGCGGGTGGCTGCACACAATAATGCCGGCGCGGACGGCCACGCGGCCATGCATGATGAGACGCGTCCCTGCGTCGCCCGGGAAAACAGGGGCGTCATTAATGTTGCTTGACAAAAGGTAGGTGACGGAGTTTTAGGCTTCCGAGCCGCTGACCAGTCGGGCCTGCGTCGCTTCGCCTCGCTTTTCGTTGTGTCCGGCGTGCCCGGAGCGTCCCCCGTGGGGCGGGGACGGGCTCGGGGCGCCGGACACCGTATCGGGCCGGCGCCGGACAAAAAGAGGCTTTGGGGCACGCGGCTGGGAACGTTTTTTTTGTCCGGCGCGCCCCAAATCCCTTTGGAGGACGCTTTGGGGGACGCAACTGGAGATGCTCTAAGATCTTTGATCGGGCGATGACGATACTTGTGCATTGTTTTCTTCTTGGAGATGCTGCTTTTGCAGAGCTAAAGTTTAGGTGTTGTCTTGATGGTGCATGTACGGTATTGTCGTTGTTAGGGCCAAAATACTGTAGCAGGACTGTTATTTCTTAGTTCTTTTTTTTGTTGTGTGCATCTGTACTAACATTAGGGTATTACTTTGTTGTAGAGGCTAGATTTGGTATCTTCCTGATATATATTCTCTTTATCAAAAAAATATCAACACCAAAGCGGCCCAGGCCGAGGAGGCGGCTGGCCGGCAGATTTGCACCCGACGCCCCTATCTCTCAGTAGACCACATATCACTCTTGAGGGGGAGGTGATTGGGCAGGTAGCGCTGCAGGCCTACCTGGGGTTCTTATCCAAGCATGTGTTGGCGGTGTTGATTTCGACAAATTTGACCCTTTTTCAAAAGTTCAGCACGATTTGACCTCTCTTTGAAAAATATTCAAAATCTGACCCTTTTTAGTAGCGCCTTTCTCAGGGGAGCTACCCTCTTCACCGCAGCACCTCCGTCGCTGGGCCCACATTTCGCGACCTCAACTCCATTCATAGGGGCGCTACCCTTTTGAAGTTCAGCTCCCTTCTGAGTGGTGTTATCCTTTTAAAGTTCAACTCCCCTCGCAGGGGCGCTACCCTTTGGAATATGTTAAGTCGCGTGAGCCGCCCCCATCCCCTCCACCTACCACTTACCCCTCACTCCTCGACCAAGAAGAAGCCAGGGCGCGTCCCCCTCTCTCCCCTCTCAAATCCTTCCCCAAAATCCCCTAGATCTGAAGATTTCTTTGGTGGATTTTGGTCTCCATCCCTCCCTTAGGTATGTTCTTTCGATCCCACCAAATTTATTCGAAAATCTTGAGTCATTAGACCCAATTTTGTGTAGTATTGGTGAAACCCTAGATCATCACAAATTTCGAAATTTGTGTGGTCTTGTGGATTTTATTTTAGTTTGATAGTTTTATTATCCTCTAGATTGACCTATTTTGCTAGTTAGAGTTATGGTGTGTAACTATGATTTGTTGTCAATATTGGCATGTATAGTTTGAGCTTGGTATTGTAAATCTAGATGAACTTGGAATGTGAAGATTATTGACATATTTTTTCATATTCAATCAAATGTTATTGTTTTCATGTCGATCTAAGTTTTTTTTCACCTAAAGATGTTCTTTGTTAGAGATATATTTGGTATACGTACGGTTAGGGATAGATTAGGTAGGGATAGATTAGGTAGGGATAGATTTGTTTCTTGTCTTCTACTCCAAGTCGGTCCCTTGTACTCCTATATATACTCGCCCATGAGGCTCAATAATACATCCATCATATTCCGCATATCTCTCTCCTATCTATCGTTCTACATGGTATCAGAACGGCGCCGATCCTAACCTAGCCGCCGCCCAAACTTCCGCACCGCGCCGCCCCCGGGGAGGTCCATCTCCATGATCTACTCCGGGGGCCGCGCAATCCGTATGAGGGTTCGTCCGCCGATCCGTTGATCCGCTGCCCTCGAGTCTTTTTTTTCCAATCCGTAGATTGGTTTTCTTTTTGCTCCGCCGGTCGCTCGACCGGCGTTTTCTTTTTTTGGTTTTGCCGATCATAGATCGGATTGACTCGCCCATCGCCGTCGTCATCACGCGCCTCTACTCCAACCTCGGCATCGACTGCACCGGCCATCTTCATCAACCGCGCGGCACGGCCGCACGCGTCACACACGGGACGCCTACGTGCGACGCAGCAGGCTGTCTCGCCCGCGCGGTCTCCATCGCTGGTCCGTCTTCACCGTCATCGCCCGGGACATCACCGACAACGTCGCCAACGACTCCAATCTGTGGCACGTCGTCCACGCCATGGCGCGTACAGCGCCGCCGTCGGTCTGATCAACCGACCGCGCGCACGTCTCCGCCAAGCACGTCCCCGAGCACGCGCCTACCACCGATCGAGCTACGGGCTGCCGCTGCGTCGCCCCTTCGGGCCGCAGCGCCGCCGCCTTTGGTCCATGCTACCGGCCTTCGACGCGCCTTCCAAGACGCGTACGTCGCTGGTGGCGTCCCGCTGCTGCACCGACTCGCGCCCTGCAGCTACGCCGGCCCCTCAGGCCGTGGCGTCGCCGCACGCGGTCGCCTTCGCCGTCCCCCGCGCGTCGATGTCCGAGGCCACCGCAGCGCCGCCCCTTCGGCGCGGGTCGCCTCCATCCGCGCATGGTATTCGTCACGCCGCTGGGTCTTCCTCGCCTACTTCGTGTACCGCCGCCGCGCCCCCACCCCAGGTCGCCGCTGGGCTCGCCAACCGCTCCAGGTCGCGCTGAGCTCGCCGACCACCGCAACGCCCGTCTAGGCGTCCAGCATGACCACCCCTGGTCACCGCTGGGTTAGCCGCCTTCTACGTCTTCGTACACTACAGCTTCGCCACCAGCGTCCTCGCTTCTTCCCCGACTACGTCACCTGCTACTCTACTCCGACACCCGTCGTCGAGACTCGTCTCTTCCCCGACTACACCACCTGCTCCTCTTCTCCGACACCCGTCGTCGAGACCTCCTCTACTAGTCTACTCCGACATGGCGCGCACTTTGTAATGTTCCCTACCCTCGCATGCCCGGTACTGGCAACACCGGAAGTGCCTTCGTCCCCGACACGTTCCCGAGTCTGGCAAACTCGTGTCGGACGTCTCGTCTTCATCGGCTTAGACAACGTCTTCTTCGGCATCGCCTCTACGACTGCCTCGACCGCGTCACCGACTTCTTCTATGTGTACTCGGTTCTGGCAAAACCGAAGTATGCCTTCGTCCCCGACGTGCGCCTGGTTCTGGCAAAACTAGGGCCGCACCTCGTCCCCGACAGCTCGGACTGCATCGACTTCGGCATCGACAACCTCCACGACTGCCTCGACGCGTCTCCGTCACTCTCCTCGCGCACTACGCGCTTGCGGCTACATCGACACCGGCACCCGCCCACGACATCGACCACGGCATCACCCTTCGCGCGGCTCCCTTGACCAAGGTTGCAGCACCCACGCTCTCGGCTACCTCGACATCGGCATAAAGGGCTACCACCTCGCTTGCGCCTCACCAGCCTCCTCTCCAGTCCAAGCATCCGCGACGCAACTCCGTCCACGACGCTCCCGCTGTGACTACGGGGGAGTGTCAGTCTTCTGGGGTCCACTTCGGTTTATCTCCAGTCTGACCGTCCGCGACGCTACTGTTGTTCACGTCACTACCGCTACGACTGCGGGGGAGTGTTAGAGATATATTTGGTATACGTACGGTTAGGGATAGATTAGGTAGGGATAGATTTGTTTCTTGTCTTCTACTCCAAGTCGGTCCCTTGTACTCCTATATATACTCGCCCATGAGGCTTAATAATACATCCATCATATTCCGCATATCTCTCTCCCTATCTATCGTTCTACATTCTTGATACTCTACCATGGACGCACATTCTTCCCTACGGCTCATCCAAGTTTCTATCCCATGTGACTTAAACTAGCCATGATCTCCACCAATCACCGCCCTACATGGAAAACAAAATTGTTCCATTTAGTCGACGCTCTTCAAAACATGAAAAGCCTCTCTACGACTCGATGATCTGTCATGTGTGATGTGTCTGCTATTGTCTGTCCTATTCACGTGCACTATATATGTACCGTGGAAGAACTAATTCTTTACTAGTAAATTCAAATCTTAGTCAAATACCATCAAGTCATGCTTTACTCTGGACATACTACCTATTCAAATTTTTTTTTTTTGAACTTGGGTGAGCTTTATTGATTAGGCAATATTGTTCTTACAATCACGCATGAGCACTCCCAACACGCAGGAAGGGACTGCCGCACGCAACACACCACACTCACGCTTGCCTAATTGCGCTAATTCATGCGCCACACGATTACTCACCCTAGACACCTTACACACTCGAACCTCCAGAAGCATATTCAGAAGAACCTTGGCCTCCTTGAACAAACTCCAATGTGCCGATCGATCTTCATCTGGCGACAAAAGGACAACCACAACACGGGCACAATCAGTTTCGAGAACGCCCCGCTGATCGGGATGAGCCGCTAGGTAACGAAGGCCCTCAAGATAGGCCAACACTTCAGCCTCCTCCGCGCTAGAGCAACATGCAATAGTCTTCCACTCCGAGAAGAGAACCGCACCCTGGTCATCCCGGACCACAACACCGATCCCTCCAGTAGCATCAGTGGCACTCCAACCAGCATCTGTATTCACCTTAATCCACCCCGCTTCAGGGGCAGCCCAATTAGACGGGGCGTCCGATGTTGTTTCTTGGCCAGCTTGACAAGGAGGAAGCATAGCTGCCTTCCCTTTCCGATCAGGCACTTGAGCGTCTGCCTGCACTGATAGGACGTAACTCTGGAGAAACGGAACGGATGCCGCAATAGACGCCTTACCGTCACCGTGGATGACATTATTCCGATGATGCCAGGTCCGCCAAAAGAGGAATAGCATCCTGACGCGCATCGCCTTTGAGACGCCATCCAGGAGGTGCAGAAACCAACTACTGCCAGTGACATAGGCATCCCAAATGGGCCTGCCGAAGATGGTACCCGGGATTTACTGGAGGCCCAATACCCGAAGAGTAAGAAGATTCGGAAGCCCAAGATTTACTAAGGAAAGATAGAGTTGTAATAGGAAGTGTTGTTTGTAATCTGGCGGGATGAGTTAGAAACCGTCCCGGACTCTGTAAACTTGTATAGCATGAATCCCTCGGCTCCACCTCCTATATAAAGGGGGAGTCGAGGGACGAAGAATCAATCGAATCATTATCTGCAAACCCTAGTTTTCATATTCGTCGAGTACTTTCCGGCTGAAACCTTCGAGATCTACTTACCCTCTACTTCCAACTAAACCCTAGCCTACAATCCATAGGCATTGACAAGTTGATACCTTGTCAATTGGCGCCGTCTGTGGGAACTAGAGGCGTAAGGAGCTGATCTCGATGGCACGCTCAAGATCTTCGACATCGTCAACCGCAAGCAACACAATGGTTCGAGGTAAATAGATCGCTGCTGGTCTTGTCGATTTTGTTCCTCACCCACCCTCCCGTTTGGATGCATATGCGTATCTGGCGGAGCCCATGGAGATGACGTTCGGAAGGTTTCACTTTCGCGTCGAGAAGGAAGGATCGTATCGTGTCGAGATTCCGATTTCGTCGGGATCGTCGGTGGTCGATTCAGATTTTTCAAGCTATGCATCGTCAACCGAGTCAGGAGAAGAAGAAACCTCGGCGACACGTTACGTCAGCACCAGAACAAGAGAGAAACTCGCCAAGATCTTCAACGACATGTCGTTTGAGTCATCTGCGGACTCATATATAAGCGATGGCTCAAGCGATGTCGACAGTTATGACTTTATCGACAAATCTATCACAGTGGGCAAGGTCTTCATCAATCTCAACGATGATGTCACCAAACCCAACGTAGATCTGAGTACAAAGTATCATCAGATTTACGCCATTGAAGATCAAGAGGAGACATCCGAGGCTTTCGACAGTCTGGGAAATCCATACGTCGATCCCTCTAATCTGCGGCAAGGCCTGGGCAACAAATACGTCGGGCCAGAGCCGCGAGATAGAGTTCAACTTTCACAAGCAGCATGGGACAGAGCCGCGAGAGCTATGAACGGCACAGAACCAATGGCTACCACGGCCACACCAGAAGAACTGCAAGCATATCAATATAGGCTAGCACGAGCTGCCAGGGAATTGGAAAAACAGCCTGAGTTGAACAGAGAAAGGAGGCAGCTTCTGCATCCAGCAGAAGAAGGGCAGATTTAAGTCGACAATCTAGAACTACGGGTGATAGCCATCGGGAGGCGCGGAACAGAGCAAGATCAAGGCTGCAACACATACCCGAAGCAGAAAGAGAGCACTTGGTCCAGAACCTCGACATGTCCTTCATGTCGATAGATACAAGAGGAAACATCATCCCTAAGACACCAGAGGCTGGGTATATGGCGACACATGCTTTTATCCTTGCGTCTAAACCACCTCCAGGTGATCCAAGGGAAACATTGTACAATATGGCGGTAGCAGGAGTTGGAGCTATGGGGACAGCGTTTGTATCACCGCCTCCCGAAGGAGCGGCAAGGCAAAATAGTCCACGACCTGCAGCAGCAGCAGCGGCAGCACCTGAAGGGCCAAGTGGAGCAAGAGACACAGCAGCACAGGCAAGAGTCGACAGAGCGCGGCAAAGCAGAAGGGATCATCGGCAATCTCCGGAATTGACCGACGAAGATATGTGTGGCTTGCCATGCTTTACGAGGAGAGTCCGGAAAACTCGAGTCCCCTCAGGATTCAAGTTACCCGATAATTTCAAGAAGTTCGACGGCCTTCAAGATCCAGAGGATTGGCTAGTCGACTATCTGGAGACGGTGAAGCTCACAGGAGGAACTAGGGCAACAGCCATGCAAAGTATCCAGGTGCATTTGAGCGGAGCCGCACGATCTTGGATAAAGAAACTCGCTCCAGGATCCATCGACAGCTGGGAAAGTTTCGAGGATGTGTTCGTCAAGAACTTTAGATCCACGTGCAAAAAACCCGCGTCGTTAGAGGAGTTGAGAGCGTGTCGACAAAAGCCAGATGAGCCAATGAGGAAGTACATCCAGAGGTGGAATATCATTAAAAACTCGGCAGAAAATATATCTGACGAGAGAGCAATAGATGCGTTTGTCGCAGGAGTCAGGCGTGGAGATTTCGTCGAAGACTTGGGAAGGACCAATCCAAAGACAGTATCCGCGTTAATGGAGATAGCAAATAAATGGGCAGATGGAGAAGACGCTGTCCACAACAAACGACACAGGTCGCCAGAGGAGGACCGCGGTCGAAACTATCAACCGAGGCGAAGATTTCCTCGGACGTACCAGAACTACGACGCTCCAGGACAAATTTCGGCAGGTTTTCGGACAAATACAGGAGGAAGCAACAGAGATGATTACCAGAGAAGTAGTGAGCAGCGAGGTGATAACATGGATGATTCACGCAACAGGCAAAATAGCGGGCCTAGGTTCCCAAGACCTTTCGTGTCCCCTGAGGAGATGATGAACGGACCGTGCCAGATGCATTTTTTCCTCGACAGCAACGGAAAAAGACAGTCAGGGCACCTGCAGAAGGATTGTCGAAATTTTCAAGCAATGTTGCGGTATGCAGAGAACGCTAATGCGCGGGCAGCACAGAGAAATCCTCGAGAACCCAGAAGCGAGATTCACTTGCCGCCTCCTCCCGCGATTACAGACGACAATCGGCATCAGCTCAGAATAGCGGCAGCACCTGCACCACCACCTTATGTTGATCCTAATTCCAATGGAGCAGTGTTGATGATTCAGAAGGGAAGGCCGTCCAATAGAGCTCAGAAAGTAATCTCACGACAGGTGTTTATGGCAGAGAAAATGCCTCCACCAACAGTTGAGTACCTTAATTGGTCAGGACAAGATATCGGCTTCACAATAGCAGATCATCCGCAGCAAGTTCCTCGACCAGGGCAGTCAGCACTTATTCTGCCAGCAGTTATCGCGGGATTTGATGTCTCTCGAGTGTTCATAGACGGCGGCAGCAGCTTAAACCTTATGTATGCAGATACATTGAGGAAGATGAACATATCCTTAGCAAACTTGAAACCAACAGACACAAGGTTCCACGGCATCACACCGGAGAAACCAAGTTATCCATTGGGAAAGATCAATCTCGACGTTCAGTTTGGGACCCGAGAAAATTATAGAATCGAGAGGCTCGAGTTTGAAGTCGTGGATTTTCCGTCGCAATATCACGCTCTGTTGGGACGACCAGCATATGCTAGATTTATGGCAGTGCCACATTATACATACTTGCTGTGGAGGTTGCCTGGACCAAAGGGACCAATCACAGTTAAAGGAAGCTTTGCCTTAGCCGATAAGTGCGACAAGGATTTCCACCGGTTGTCAGAAACCTTCGGGATGCAAGCTGAGTACTTGGCGTCAAAAAGCATGACTGATTACGACGTCTTGCCCGTACGTTGGAAGGCCAAACAAAGAATCAACTTTCGCATCGAGAAAAATTCAAAAGAGGTGCAGATTCACCCGACAGACCCAAAAAAGACGACATCTATCGCAAACGACATGGATATCGCATAGGAAAGCGCGCTCGTCGAGTTCCTCCGTGAGCACTGGAAAATCTTCGCATGGTGTCCAGCTGACATGCCAGGAGTACCTGGGATCTTGCCGAGCTCCACCTATAGTTGGATCCACTAGCGAGACCAATCAAACAACCTTTGCGGCGTTTTGAACCAAACCGCAAAGCCATGCTGTCAGAAATTAATCGACTACAAGAAGCTGGTTTTATCAAAGAGATATTCACAGAAGCCACATGGGTAGCAAATCCTGTGCTGGTGCCGAAGAAAAACACTAAGGTCCTTCGCATGTGCGTCGACTTTACGTGTGTCAATAAACATTGTCCAAAGGATCACTTTCCCCTCCCGAGGATCGATCAAATTATCGACTCCACGGCTGGATGTGAACGTCTTTCCTTCCTGGATGCATATTCTGGTTATAACCAGATCAGATTGAAAGAAGAAGATGAAGTAAAGACCGCGTTTATTACACCTTACGGCGTGTTTTGCTACAGAACAATGCCCTTTGGTCTAAAAAATGCGGGAGCAACATATCAAAGGATGATGCAGAAGTGTTTGGCGACACAGATCGGGAAGAATGTGCAAGTATACATTGATGATGTCGTCATAACATCAAAAAAGGGGGCAACGCTGATCGAGGATCTCAAGGAAACCTTCGACAACCTTGATAAGTTCTGCCTCAAACTGAACACAACGAAGTGTTCCTTTGGCGTCCCAGCAGGAGAACTTTTGGGGTTTCTAGTCTCAGCAAGAGGGATTGAAGCAAATCCCGACAAAATACAGGCTATCGTAACAATGAGGAAGCCAACAAAGTTGAAGGAGATACAACAGCTAACGGGGCGAGTCGCAGCTTTGAGCAGATTCGTCGCTAGGCTGGGAGAAAAGGCACTGCCGTTCTACGCTTTGATAAAACAAGGAGATAAATTCCAGTGGAACGAAGAAGCCGACAGAGCTTTCGAGGATTTGAAGCGCACAATTTCGACACCGCCAATTCTGGTGGCACCAAAAGAAAGGGAACCCCTCCTACTATATATCGCAGCCACACCCCAAGTGGTGAGCACGGTGCTAGTTGTCGAAAGGGAAGAAGAAGGAAAACTCCACGGCGTGCAGAGGCCAGTATACTTCGTCAGCGAAGTTTTATCGCCATCAAAACAAAGGTATCCGCAGTACCAAAAGATAGCATATGGAGTATTCACGACAGCACGAAAATTGCGCCACTATTTTTCGGCACATCCGATCATAGTGGTCAATGAAGCTCCCTTGTCAAATATACTGAACAACCCAGAAGCTACGGGTCGTGTCTCCCTTTGGGGAATAGAACTTTCCCCTCGGGACATCACGTATGAAAAAAGAAAAGCAATAAAATCGCAAATACTGCCGGACTTCATCGCAGAGTGGATGGAGTTGCAAAATACAGGACCTCCAGATTTATCGAGAACTTGGACCATGAACTTCGACGGGTCCAAAAGACTGGAAGGAGCTGGCGCAGGAGTAGTACTCATATCACCTGAAGGCGACAAGTTGAAGTACATCCTTCGGATGACGTTCCCTAACGCATCTAATAATGAAGCAGAATATGAGGCTCTCATACACGGAATGAAGATGGCGAAAGCCTGCGGAGCAACTCGACTAAAAATCTTTGGCGACTCACAGCTGGTGGCACAGCAAGTTATGAACCAATGTGACGCAGTCAATGATAGCATGATGGCATACAAGGAGGTATACAACGAACTCGAGAAGTTGTTCGATGGATGCGAAGTAAACCATATTAGCAGATTGAGCAACGACGAAGCCGATGTTCTTGCAAACATCGGGTCGCAATGCCTTGCAGTCCCGCCAGGTGTATTCTGGGAAGAAATAACAGAGAGATCCACTAAGTCGACAAAATCAAAAAAGAAGGAGAAGAAACCCTCGGGGGCTACCAAGGAAAAGCAAGAGGACGAAGAAGAAGATCATGACCTGGTCATGGTGATACAGATACCGTGGATGCAGCCGTACATATCATACATCCTGAGGAAAGAAATACCCGACGATCCAGTTGAGGCAAGGCGAGTAATTCGACGCTCCAAAGCTTTCACGGTGGTCAAGGGAGAATTGTATAAGCGAAGTATTTCAGGCGTCTTGCAAAGGTGCGTCACACCAGAAGAAGGAAGAATAATTCTGAAGGATGTACACGAGGGAATATGTGGCCACCACGCAAGTAGTCGAGCTATCGCAGCCAAAGTTTTTCGGGCAGGATTCTACTGGTTGACAGCAATCGAGGACGCCAAGGACATAGTAAGAACTTGCGACGCGTGTCAAAGGTTTGCCGCAAAACCTCACTCTCCAGCAGCAGAGCTAGCACCAATACCATTGTCATGGCCCTTTGCTCAATGGGGACTTGATATGGTGGGTAAGTTACACAAATCCTGGCCAGGAGGAAAGGAGTACATGCTAGTAGCTGTCGATAAGTTTACAAAGTGGATAGAAGCGAAGCCGATAAATTCACCAGATGGAGCATCCGCAGTAAAATTCGTAAAAGGCCTCGTCTTCAGATTTGGAGTGCCCCATAGCATCGTCACAGACAACGGCAGTAACTTCACATCCCATGAATTCAAAGATTATTGCGAAGAGGTGGGTATCAAGCTGAACTTTGCGTCAGTTGCACATCCTCAAACCAATGGGCAAGTCGAGAAAGCCAATGGTATCATTTGCAATGGCATCAAGAAGCGCTTGTTAGGACCATTGGAAAAAGCTCGACATACCTGGCCAGAAGAACTACCAAGCGTGTTGTGGAGCATCCGAACAACACCAAACACGGCAACGCAGGAAACTCCGTTTTTTCTGGTTCATGGAGCAGAAGCAGTACTACCAATCGAGATAGAGCACAACTCTCCACGTGTCGCTGAATATGATGAAGAAATATCGAGAAGAGCGCTAGAGGACGACGTCGACGCACTTGATGAAGCTCGAGATGAAGTATTATCTCGGGTAACCAAATATCAACAGGACTTGAAGAATTACCACAGTCGACGTTTGCGGCCAAGATCTTTTCAGGTGGGCGACCTAGTTCTTCGGCTCACGCAAAAAAGTCATGAAAAACTCGAGTCACCGTGGCTTGGCCCTTACATCGTCACGGAAGTAATCGGAGGAGGAGCATATAGGATAAAGGACAAGAAGACAGGGGTGGAGGAGCCAAACCCCTGGAATGTGGCGCAACTTAGGCGGTTCTACGCCTAGAGTCGAAATATAGTCCTTGTAAAACTTCAATGTACTGAAACGCTCGCGAGTTTTCAGACGCACTCTTTTCCTTTTTCGGGGCACCGAGTGGGGCCGGAGAAGGTTTTTAATGAGGCGGGCTCGCGGTGCTGCAATATAATAAAGATAGTGACAGTATAACTTTTCTTCTTTATCGACATGACCAAAATCTTTGCTCCGACGAATTTCAATATAGTTCATCGGCAAAAGAAAAACCTTGCCTTGGTATTCAAATACCTCGTGAGTCAATAAAAATACAAAATAGTACTCAATAAAAAGCTCGGGGGCTCATATTCACCTTAAATATATAAATGCCTTGGTTCAAAACCTCGCAAATATACAAATATAGTAAAGAGTCACCGAAACACTCGGGGGCTAGACAAACAGAGAAATATAATGATTGCTTTACAATATAGTCATGGATGACAAAGAAGAAATATCTACAAGAAGAAAATAACTAGTCTTGATTCAGTATGTCATCAAGAGTAACTCTGTTTTCCTCAGGAGCAGCACCAAGAAAATCGGCATAATGGCCATCGGCAAAAAAGTCGGCATCCATCCGAAGCAGGTCCTCAATCATTTCTTCGGCTATGGGCGTAACCTTCGTGTTAATCCTGTCAACACCAACTCTCCGACGTTTTACCTTTTGGTGAACCTTCTCGACAACCTGGGTAAGGTCAAGTTTCGAGTGGCAGATCTGGAGCATGATAAGAGCAAATCTGGCGCCAGCTACTAGTTGAGCTTTGACAAAATCATGGATACTGCGAGCATCCTTAAACCTTTCCATCAATTCAGGAAGAGTTTTTGGTTGGACGTTCCGAGGAAACATGGAGTTGTAAACCATGGACAAGGTCTTGGTACAGAAGTCAAGGAAATCGCGAGTTTGAGAGGTGCGATCTTGAAATCTGACAATTTGGCGGGTCCTCTCCGGGGTAGCCCAAAACAAAGAACCATGGTCCAGGGAAAGATTAACAAGGAGGTTTGTCCTAGCACTCACTCTCTCTTCCTCGGCAGCAGCATCAGTAAAGGCACCTATCAAAACAGAGAAGTGGAAACCTTTAAGAGACAATAGCATGAAGATGAAAGATATCAGAGGATGAAACAGGCATACCCGACATATCTGCACTGGCTTCATTCATTAATTCGAGCATGAAATTTTCTCGAGTAGTCGCCTTTTCAGCCTCGGAAGCAGCAAATTCCTTGGCAGCCACGGCTTCGCGAGCTTGCTGGAGAGCAACTTTTTCGGCTTCAGATGACTTGCGAGATTGTTCCACCATCACAAGTGTTTGCTTCTTTGCATACTGAAGCTGCTGTCGAAGTTCGTCCAGTTCTTGCGACAAGGTATCGTCGACAGGTGCAGTATCAGTAGAAGCTCTCCTCGCGTAAGAAGAAGAAGGCGACACATTGGAAGGAGCGGAAGTTGGAGTATAGTTATCAAATATCAACTGAAATATAAACAGGATAAAATCAAACGACAAGCAAAGATAGAATTTTTCATTAATCTCTTGGAATAATTACAAGGGCATTACAGTGGAGCTAAGGAAATACGTGTCGCTAAACGACTACTTTGGCGACAAAAGCAAAAAAAAAAACAAACAAAGAAAAACAGAGGCATGCAACTAGACCTCCGGCCTTGACGAGCTAGGAGTCGACGCTGGCTTAATCCCGAGATAGGCCAAGATCTTCTTCGTGTTGGGCTTGGCCGCCTTGATCAGCGACTTCCACCTTGATTGTTCTATTTGCTCGGTGTCGCCAACTTTCATCCAGTCGATAGTCTGTCGACTGTCAGCAACCAAGGCGACAGTGTTTTCAACGGCAACCTTCATATTCTCTTGGCGCATCTTCAGTCCAAGGTCTTCCGGTGTATTGAACATCTTGGCAAGGTTGAGGAAAGTCGCAGGCTCCTCCTTCTTCGGGAAGAAGTAGGGGAACAATGCCGACAATACTGCGTTAGCATTCGATACACCTTCACGAATCTCGGACCCATGAAGCTCTAGATAGGAAAGTGCGTCAAGGACCGGATCATCGACAGGATTCGTCAGGTCAAAATCCTGGTTTGTTTGGACTGTCAAGGAAACAAAGTATTAGTGAAAAGACAAGAAACAAAGATTCTCCTAAAAAGAGAAGGGAGCAGTAAAATTACCGAAAGTACGGCGACTCTGAGTCTTCAGGCGCTTGAGGATTCCTTCTTCACGAGAAGCTTGCGCAGCTTTGTGCTCATCTAAAGCAGCTGTAGCATCCTTAAGCTTTTTCTGCAGTTCCTCGACACCAGCAGCTTTCGCCTTGGCTTCATCAGCTTCGGTCTTGGCTTTGCTAGCAGCGAGGTCCGCTTTCTTGCGAGCCGCCTCACTTTGCTCAAGTTTTCGAGAAAGTACGTCGGCGCGTTCGTTAGCCTCTGCAAGTTTCTCTGACGAGATATGAAAAAAAGAGAGAAGAAAGATCAAAAATCGCGACAAGCAACAGGAGTAAAGAATCAAGGAAAAACAGCAAGTACAAAAGTCGTTACCTTCGGCTCTATTAGCATATTCACGGTACCCAATAAATTGGGAACCGATGCGGAGAAGATCCTTGATCATAGGCTGTTCAACGTGAACACAGAAAGAAAAACATCGGCATGAAAAAGAGAAAAGGTGTGAAAAAACAAAATAAGGAAAATATAGATGTCGACAAGCTTACATCATCTAGGAGCAGAGTCGACGAACTGCCCAACTGAGGGGCAGGTTCAATAATCTTTTCAACCCTTGCCCTTTTCGGTGAAGGGGCAAGGGGGCTTGATGGCGGAGTAGTGGTGACGACGTTTTGTTGAGGAGGCGAGGTTTCTTCTCCTTCAACTAGCGTGTCTGAGGCAAGAACAGTACGTGACGTGCTTGTCCCAGGAGCCACGTCAGTAATTGGAACTTCCTCCTCGTCATCACTATTAATCAAAAAATCGGCAGCATAAAAAGCAAGACAAGATAAATATTTCGAGTACAAAAATAGAGAGAAATAAAGACGACTTACGAGCTGACGAGGGATTCAACATAAGGATCGTAAGCTGCCTTCGGATGAGAAGGAACAACTTCTTCAGCCTTAGAGGTGCCAGAATCTTCAACATCAGTCCTTTTCCTTTTGTTCTTTGGAGAAACAGCAGGAGGAAGGGATTGCGTCGATTCACTGGCTTCAGACTCAACTTCTTTTTCATGAGAAGCCGCAGATTTGTGAGAACCCGCGACTTCACTTTCACGAATAGAAGAACCTTGAGTATCTTCGGCAACGATGGCCTGCTCTTCGACTTCTCCACCCTCCGGAAGAGGAGGAAGGGAAGTCATGGTAGGATGGTTCTGTAAAAAATAGTGACCAGAAGGAAAATTAAAAGAGATGACAATATAATGAGATGCAGAGAAAGTGCAAAACAAGGTAAAAACTCGGCAAGACAAAATACCTCGGGGAGTGGATTGGCGGCGCTGTACGGTTCCACGCGACAAGAGGAAGGAATTGGGTCTTTACCCAGGCGAGAAAGTCTTCGAATCAACTTCTCCAAGTCCTTGGTGGAAAGATCACCGGAGATTCTGTTGGCGTCATTTTTACCAGAATACGTCCAAAGGGGATTTTTGCGAGCTTGAAGAGGCTGCACTCTAATCCTAAGGAAATAGGCAGTGATTTGAACACCAGACAGCTCTTTGCCTCGAGTGTTTTGAAGCTGGCGAATACGAGACATGAGCGCCTCTGTCGCCTTTTTCTCTTCCTCGGAAGCTTCGGCATCCCAGGAGCGGCGGCGCTGAATTTTGGCACTTCCGTCGAAAGGAACTATGTTGTGCTCAACGGAGTTGGCGCTTTCTTCGTGAATGTAGAGCCACTTTTTGCGCCATCCTTGGACAGAATCAGGAAATTTGACGTCGAAATAGTCGACATCAGTGCGAACACAGATAACAACGCCACCTATGTTATAAGTGACGTTGTGGGAGCCATTGCGGCGGAGGCAGAAGATGCGTTTCCACAGAGCCCAATTGGGAGGGATTCCGAGGAAGCATTCGCAAAGTGTGATGAAAATAGAAATGTGAAGGATGGAATTGGGAGTCAATTGGTGCAATTGAATCCCATAAACAAAAAGAAGACCGCGGAGGAAATCGTGGATTGGGGTCGAGAGGCCGCGGATGAGATGATCAACAAAACTAACCCGATACTCCATTGGAGGCTTGGGGTAGCTTTCTTCGCTAGGGAAGCGGATGGCGTCCTCCTTCTTCATGAGGCCAAGCCTCTTCAGCATGTTGGTGTCTTGGTTGGAGATTTTAGATCTCTCCCACTCAAGATCCTCGGCGGCCATCTTGGATTCCGGAGTGCTGTGGTGAGTCAGACGCGCGCGCGGTGGCATCAACGGCAATGACAGAGCAATGTGTGTGAGTGCGGAAGATCAGAGAAAGATTGGGCGCAGGAGAAGTTTTGCGAAGAGGAACAGGTGAGCGGCGCAAGCGAGGGGATGAACGGAGGTTGAAGAAAGGTTTATATAAGAATCGGGTGAAGCAGTGTACCGTTGGATGAATAAATCGTGTGGTGAGAATAGATCTTCTAGATACAAGGGTAAAAAGGTATTTTTACTGAGATAGGCGTTACTGTACGTGCGCCAGAAAAAGCGGAGGACGTGTGTCCCCCACTTGCACGACGTGTCAACGTGGTGGAAGCAATGGACCCACAGGGCAGAAAAATCACGACTATTCGAGAAGGATGAAGTAAATTTGGTTAAGGGAAGCATGTCGACAAGAAAAGTTAAAGAAGAGTGGCGACAGGAAGAATTATTCAATACTTCGGGAGCCTTTGATCAAAAACAAGTTTTTCCCCAAATGCTCGGGGGCTACTCCGACAAAAAGTACAATTTCGACTATGGCAATATAGAAATTGCGGGAGCCTACAACCAAGCACAAGTTCTTGGTTGTAGCCTCGGGGGCTACTCCCATCGGGAGCGCTGTTCGCGCACCCGAGAGATAAAAAAGAGAGAAGAAGAAAAAGATCATATTGGGAAATAATGACAATATAGTGACAAGGTGGACTAAAATGTTAAGCCTACAACCAAGCACAAGTTCTTGGTTGTAGCCTCGGGGGCTACTCCCATCGGGAACGCTGTTCGCGTGCCCGATGAAATTAACAAAGGAAAAATAGAAAAGCAAGAGAGTATATTTCGAGTTATAATTAACTCTACATATACTCCCATCGGGAGAGCAATATAAGTCATATTTGACTCGATAAAATGTGCCATTCCAACAGCCGGAAAAGCACTCGACAATATATTCTCAGAACGCCGAAGTTGCGATCAATTTCTGAATGCCGCAAATTTGCGAAGGTAAGACCCCAGATCCGTTCTGATGGGCGTGGCATCGCCAAAGACTGCGCTCTGCTACCTTTATCCGTATCAACAGATACGAAGAAAAATCCTAACGGACGCGTTAGGTACCCGATAAAATCGACTGGGACTCGACAGAATGGTAAGACCTTAAGCGGCACCTGTCGAAGTTTACACCAGTATCCCGAGATCATGTCCAGGGACGTGATTTTGAAGTAGGTTTTTGCGGATTGCCACTAGAGCAGTTAACTAGTACCTGATCCGTCAGATGAACTAGCCCCAACTACCATTATCCCTGTACAATATAGAATTTTATGTGAAAAAGTATAAAAAAGTTAAAGCTTCCGAATAAAAATAAACAGTGGAGATTTTCCCTGATTCTACGATTCAAGCAAAATCTCGGGGGCTACTGACATAGGCATCCCAAATGGGCCTGCCGAAGATGGTACCCGGGGTTTACTGGAGGCCCAATACCCGAAGAGTAAGAAGATTCGGAAGCCCAAGATTTACTAAGGAAAGATAGAGTTGTAATAGGAAGTGTTGTTTGTAATCTGGCGGGATGAGTTAGAAACCGTCCCGGACTCTGTAAACTTGTATAGCATGAATCCCTCGGCTCCACCTCCTATATAAAGGGGGAGTCGAGGGACGAAGAATCAATCGAATCATTATCTGCAAACCCTAGTTTTCATATTCGTCGAGTACTTTCCGGCTGAAACCTTCGAGATCTACTTACCCTCTACTTCCAACTAAACCCTAGCCTACAATCCATAGGCATTGACAAGTTGATACCTTGTCAGCCAGTATACCTGAATTCTGCCTCGGACGGTAGCGACCAGACAGATCGCATACCATCCCGGAGCGCGCGGGCAAGTGTGCATCGAACCATGCAATGATGAGCGTCCTCGTCCTCCACTCCACAGACCGCGCAGGTTGGCAAAATCCGTGGGATACGCCGATGCAGACTCGAGGCAACAGCCAGGGAGTCAGTGGCGAGGCGCCACGCGAAGACTCTGATTTTTTGCGGTACGGGCGTCTTCCAGACCAGGTTCCAAATACTACGCTCCCCATGCGGCTCTGAGCTGCACTGTCCCCTACGCAGAGCGTCCGTCTTTGGCTGCATACCCAGCCGATATGCGCTGCGTACAGTAAACAGACCAGAGGCCTCTGGGAGCCATGCCACGAAGTCGTCCGTCCGCCGCTGGGGCAATTTAAGCTGAAGTATAGCATCCGCATCGTTCGGAAGGCAATATTCCCGAATAGTAGCTTCATCCCATGTGTTTGTCGCCGGGTCAATAAACTGGGAGACCCATTTCAGTCTGCACCGCTGTTTCATCCCTGCTAACTTCATATGCCCAGCCCTCGGTAACCAATTATCCCGCCAGATTTTCACCATGGAGCCTGATCCGATCCGCCAGATGGCCCCCTGTTTCAGTAGCTCCAACCCATGCATGACACCCTTCCAGGTTGCCGAGACATCCTTGATAAAAGTAGTGTCAAGAAGGTGGCCCGATGGGTAATATTTCGCCTTAAGAAGACGTGCACAAGGACTGTCCGGGTATTGCAGTAGTCGCCAAGACTGTCGAGCGAGAAGAGCCTGGTTGTATACTCGGAAATCACGGAAGCCCATACCACCATTCAGTTTGGGTTGGGTCAGCTTGTCCCAAGAGAGCCAATGCATGCGTCTCCGCTCATGTTCATCACCCCAATGAAAATCTCGGATCAACTGGTTCAGTTCTTCCACTAGGCCAACAGGGAATTGGAACACACTCATGGCATAAACAGGCAGGGCTTGCAGTATGGCTTTTATTAGAACCTCCTTCCCTCCACTTGATAGATATTTCTCCACCCAATCACTCAACCGCTTCTGGAAACGCTCCTTGAGGGTTTTAAATTTCCCTTTACGCATTTGGCCTTCTGGAACAGGGAGGCCAAGGTACTTTTCTTCAAAGCTCTCCGTGTCATAGTGTAAAATTTGCTTGATTTCCTCTTGCACGTGCACAGAGACTTGGCGACCATACATGATTGAGCACTTACCCAAGCTAACAAGCTGTCCCGTGGCCTTCTCATAACGATCAAGAATGTCCTTCACGACCCTGGCTTGTTGGACCGATCCCTCGAAGAAGAGGAGGCTATCGTCCGCGAAGAGAAGATGCGACATGCCCGGGGCACACCGGCAGATTTTGAGATCATTTAAACGTCCAAGCTCCACCTCCCGCTGCACCAGACGAGAGAGGCCATCAGCGACAAACAAGAACAAATATGGTGAGAGAGGATCGCCTTGGCGTAGCCCGCGGGTAGGCGTGAAGGTGTCCAACGCATGTCCATTGAGACGAACCGAATACCGCACGGTGGTAACACACTGCATAATCCACCGTATCCATGTACTATGAAAGCCCAGTTTCGTCATTACACCTTCCAAAAAGCGCCAGTCCACGCGGTCATAAGCCTTAGCCATATCCAACTTATAAGCACAAAATTTCGACCGCTCTTTGGAGTTACTCTGAATTGCATGAAAACACTCGAAGGCCATGAAGGCATTATCGGTAATAAGCCTGCCTGGGATGAACGCACTTTGCATCGGAGAGATAATGTCCTGAAGAAGAGGCCGGAGACGGTTCACCAAGCATTTGGAGATGATTTTAAATACAACATTGCATAAGCTTATAGGCCGGAAATCCTTGAGCTCCTCAGGGTTGTCCTTTTTAGGAATAAGTACAATTGCTGTCTCATTGACTTCCTCAGGCAGTGTCCCAGAACTGAAGAACTCCTGTACGGCCTTGACAATGTCGTCTTTGAGGAGACCCCAGTTTCGCTGCAGAAACCGCGCAGGAAAACCGTCGGGTCCTGGAGCCTTCAAAGGGCCGATCTGAAACAAGGCGTCACTAATCTCCTTTTCCGAAAAAGGGGCACACAAGGTATCGTTCATATCAGCAGTGACGTGACGTGGGAACAGGTCTAGTAGGTCCGATGGATCAACAGCATCCTCCCTGGTATAAAGCTGCTGGAAGAAGGAGGTCGTCCTGGCTCCCATCTCCTCAGGATCATCAGTCCATGAGCCATCCTCCCGACGTAATTTAAGGATACGGTTTTTCTTCCTTCGCCATGACGCCTTCCGGTGAAAATACCGAGTGTTCCTGTCGCCCTCACGCAGCCAAGCCACTCGTGAGCGTTGCAACCACATCAACTCTTCTCTATATAGTAGCTCATCCATCTCGCATTGGAGTTGTTGCCGAGCACGCACACTGTCCTCATCCGATAACAGCAATAGGCCTTCCAGCTTCTTCCGCTTCCTTTCAATCTCCTTTGACACAGGCTTGAAATATTGTTTTCGCCAATCATACAGGGAGCCCATGACAGTGCGGAGCGAAGAACATATGTCACCTAGGTCACGTACCCCAACACGCCGTGACCATGCTTCCTCGACCGTTGCCGCAAGCGTCGGCTCCCGCTCCCACATGATTTCATATCGCCTGATAGGTGGTTTCCGTTGCGTCTCCCGCTCCTGGACCAGGGACACCAGGAGCGGACAGTGGTCCGAGCGCGATGAAACCAAATGGTGCACTCTGGCTTCAGGAAAACGCAGCGCCCAAGCTGGTGACGCCACCGCTCGGTCAAGTCGGACCTTGACATTACGGACTCCCTTCTGCTTATTGTCAAACGTCCACGGAACTCCAGTAAAACCCAAATCATATACATCACAAAAAGATAGCACACTTCGGAAATCTGTCATCTGGCGTTCAGACCGCTTCGTATTAGAGAAATGTTCAGCCTGCCACATCGCCTCGTTGAAATCACCGAGCAGCAACCATGGTTCAGAGGATTCCGATTTGATCCTGCGCAACAAGGTCCACATGTGATGTCGCTCGGATGGTTTTGGTTCACCATACACAAAGGTCCCCCTCCATCTGGCCCCAAACGGCCCACCCTGAATATGAACATCGATATGGCGGTGGCTGTAGGAAAGCAAATCAACCACCACGTCCTCAGAGTGGAAAAGAGCCAAACCTCCACCAGAACCATCACCTTTAACAGCAAAGCAGCCTTTCATCCCCAGACGGTATCGCAGGTTACGCACACGGTCCGGATGTTGTCTAGTCTCGCACAGAAAAACGAGACTGGGGTGATGTGTCTGTACTAGGCAGACAAGCTCTTGAACTGTCGGGGATTGCCCCGCCCCCCGACAGTTCCAGCCTATGATACTCATTGCTCATGTCGGGCCTCGTCTTGAGGACCCGACATGTTCTCGTTGTTCGCTGTTGATGCCTCCTCCCTTCTGAGCCGCTTTGGCTCAAGAAGAATCTCGAAACTAGACTCCCCCTGTTCATGGGCATGGGTCATCTCGAACTCAGCCGCTCTTTTCCCCAGCAGGCTATTTGCACGTAACTCCGCTCCTCCCCTATTGCCAAAGAGCTCACGGATCCTTAATTGATTTACCGTTCCCCTCCGGTTTTGATAGATCCGATAATTAACTCCGGTGACCTCGCAAAAACGCTTGGACTCCGTGTGATGGGCTGAAGGAGCAGCTTCCTTCGCAGCCCCAGAAGCCTTGACTGATGGAGAGTTTACCGACGGCTCCTGTTCCGACGCCTCCTCTGAATGTTTACTCTTCGGTGGTACTGCTTTATTTTTAGCAGCCATATCCTCCCACTGTTTCCTCAATTCACGGACCCCATCAAACGTCCGCTTCAGATTTCCAGTGGCCTCTTGCATTTTAGCTACCCGTTCCGATGCCTGAGCAGTCCCCCTGTTAGGAATAGGTGCACTCTTCACCGGTGACACATGAACTCTCAGTCTATCCTTTAAATCCCGCGCAAGCTCCTCCTGGGCTGATTTATCCGCTGCATTATTATCCTGCATGCGATCACCCTCTTCTGCAACATGTGCTGGCGGAGGCACTCGCTGATGTTGCCGAGAGCGCTCCGGGGAATGGACGCGCGAAGCAGCTGGGGAGCTGAAACCCGGCGAGCGGTCCGTACGTCCAGCGCTGCTCTCATCCTCATCATCAAAGAGCTTACGGGCAGCAGGTGGCTTTCTGCCCTTCACCGTGAACCGGCGAGCATCGAACTTCTTAAAAGGCGAGATCCTCAGTTCAGGTCCATATCGCCGGCCAGGGTGGGGTACAACCTCAAGCTTGCACTCTTTGCGAGCATGGCCAATGCGACCACAAAAGAAGCAAAAATTTGGAACTCTCTCATATCGGATGTTATGTCGTGTCACTTTATCATGCCTAGAGACAGGCAGCGTATACACCAGAGGCTGCCGAATTGGCCAGCACAGACGAACTCTCAAGAAAAGGCCACTTGCTTGCTCACCATCATCGGTGTCCACCTCCAGAACCTCTCCCAACTGTTCCAGCAAAGCTGTACCTTTCTTCCTCGTCATGAGCTTCCTTGGCAGA
Source organism: Lolium perenne (assembly GCF_019359855.2). Lineage (NCBI taxonomy): Eukaryota > Viridiplantae > Streptophyta > Magnoliopsida > Poales > Poaceae > Lolium > Lolium perenne. The sequence continues at coordinate 80,420,869 of NC_067244.2, read as the reverse complement.
TCATAAACCCTAATCCAGATAGGGAAAGCTAGAGGCCGAGCCTCTGCCGCGGAGACATCCCGTCCGAACGGAACGACGATCAGAGCATCGTGCCTGTGATGCCAGGTTCCTCCTTTGATGACGAATTGGTAATCCGCCTCACCATGAAAATCCAGCTGGAACAGGTTATCCCCAAGGTCCTTGTACGTCATCTTGTGCTCCGTTCGCCAGACGGATCCCAGTTCATCGAACATGGTACGAGCACTATACCGGCGGCGTGAGACATATCGCGCAAGCGCTGTCCACCTACCCGCAGCGGCGTCCAGATCGTCCTCATCCTCCCCATCGTCCTCAATTTCCACTGGCCGAACCCAGTCAACCTCCTCCAGGATCTCTTCATCCTCCCCGTCAGATGCCATCTGGTGCGAATTCACGCGCGGATCGCCGGAGTTGCCCTCCCGACGCTCTTCTGCCCTCGGAACGCTGTTATCTGCTCCCGCCGACGCCATTGGTGATGTCGATCGGTTCTGCACAGGATCTTCCCTCCCGCCTGGAGGTATATTGGCGTGTCCCGAGTCAACCTTAGTCCCTCCCGGTCGTGAACCCCGAGGAGACCTTCCGCCTGTCGGTATTGGAACCGCTGACGGTCTTCGATCCGAACTCTCCGGCCGCCGAGTTGGCTGAGAATTCATGCTACTCCCGTCGTCTCGTGGCGGCGCAGGGAAAACCCTAATCGCCCGAGAAAGACGGAGCAAAACCTTTCGCACACGATTTTCATACTACCTATTCAATTGTTCTTTAATCTAATATAATAATCTTGAAAACTACTTCGATTCTATATAGAACAAAAATATATTGTATGTTGAATCTAATAAAGTTTAGTTGTTGTTGTAGATGTTAATATATTGTCTTAAAACTTCACAAATTTGACTTGCAACAAATCTAGAACTTGAATTAATTTGTAACGGAGGGAGTATACAAGAGAAGTAACGATAAGAAAAAACACTTTGTATCGAACATTTTATAACCGTCTGATAATAGTTATGGTCTCATATCAAACAGGCCATTTGATTTCATTCACAACCATCAGAACGACAATTGAAGAAGACAGGAGGGAACAAATTCAAAAGGTGTTGACTGATGTTGTTGCCGGCGTGGCTGCTGTCCCTGGTGCCTCCAATTCTTGGGCACACGAATTCACTCCAACTTCTTCCTGTAATGATGAAGCCGTAGACGCTGAAGCCTGCAGCGTTTGAATAAAACAGTAAGGGCAGATCAAAATTTCAAAACAGCGGCGTTAATCCTAACACCGCAACAAATTGGAGCTTGTGTAAAAACACGATGGCTCAACTAAAACAATTCATTTTTGGATGGAGAATATGGGGCGGCATTTACCACTGAACCCGAATGTGAAATCGCGTCCTTTCTCTTCCTCTCCTCCTTGGATCTCAGGGACTCCACTGGAGTGTATACCTGACATACAAATGTTGCATCCCGCAAGCCATGAGAAATTCCAAAGACTAGTACAGATACAGATACAGAATCGAACCAAAGGATAGCCGTGCAGGTTCCTGCGAGCCAAGAATGTACAGAGAGAGAAAAGCATGCTCACCTCGGGCATCCCAATCAGCCGCATGAGCTCTGCAACCAGCCGCCTCTGCTCGTCGGCCCTTCGCTCCCACTCCCTGACCTCCCATCGCAGTGCCTCGTCGCGCTCGTCCAGGACCCGATCCGTCAGCTGCCTCGCCACCCGCAGCCGGCCCCGGCGCTCCCGCGCCTTCTCCAGCTCCTCCGCCAGCGACACCTCTTTCAGCTCCACCCTGCTCTCAGGCTTCTTCATGTACGACTTGACCGACGGCGGTGACGCAGGCGTCGTTGCCGCCGCCAGCCTCGTCCTGGCCTTGGTCTTCGCCTTCCCGGCGACGGCGACCAGAGGGGAGGCGACATTGGAGTCCCGTGGCTGCAGCGGCCGCCGCAGGGCGCGAGCAACGGACCTGGCCTCCGTCGCCATGGGATGATGGGAGAAGTTTCGGGTCTGTCGCGGCGGGCGGGATGGCTTGATTTGGGCACAGAGAGGGGGTGGAGGCGCTGATTAGGAACCGCATTTGAAATCGGCGTGGAGGTGGTGGGTAAAGGAGCAGTAACGGCTAGTAACTCTGACTTTCTGAGCAGCGTCCGGCGAGTTGACGGTTTTGCTCCCGGAGAACGTGGGGGCGAGGGAAGATGCCGAAGGGTAGTTTGGGTACGCGTTGCTCTTGGGTTTGAGTTTTGTGCTGCTTTCGGCGCTACAGAGTGCAGCGGAACAGCGAAATTGATGGTGCGCGCTTTCTTTGCCTGGGATCTCGGGGGGTGTATCGCGGGCTGACGTGCTCATGGAGTGTAGGGGCTGGGTGTCACACATCATGGCGGGTTCGATGGCTTTGCCAGGTTTTTGAATCTAAAGAGGCATCAGCACCCGGGTACTCCAAAAACTTGCAAAAGGGGAGTGGGGCAGCACGAACTTGTCCACCCGTTGCAGATTTCATACAAAAGAGTCCAAACTGTGCCACGCAGTATTTGGGGCTTTGCAAAAAAAAAAAAAAAAACTCTGACCAAATAGAAATATCAGAATTTCGTCTGCCGGAGGCAGCCATTCGATAATTAAGGAAACCCCTAATATCATTGTAATCAATGCAAGACACCTAGTCGGTTCCTTTGGACTCCAACGTCATCCACACCGCTTCACCCGCGCTGCCATACTCGGCGTCCCACACCTCTATTTGGACCTCACCTTAGCTGCTCCATGTCGACGATTTGGCGGTGACCCTAGCGGACGAGCCATACTTCCGTGCGTGGAAAATGGAGGCCCCGGACTACTGTGAGATATTCTTCTCAGCGCGACAATCTTGAGTCTCCTTCTTTCGTCCAAGCGATCGTTTCCCGTCGTGATCAGCTAGGGTTCATGGCCACCATGGTCAGATGATTGATGGACTTTGATTGAGTGTTAAAACCAGAGATAGGTCTGCCTTGATTCCCCTTTGGTTTTGATGTTCCGTTTTTTGCTGACAACGTCCTCACCTTATGGACTTCGGCGAGGAAGATGTCATTCAATCTGGCATGTAATTTTATCTAACCATGGTCTAGAGGATGTTGTAGTTGATGTTCAACAAGCATTTTAGGTAGGCGATGAAATCATGCAAGAATTTTTACTTGTGATGTATAACTGAATTTTGGCAGTGGCTAGATTCAAAAAAGGTGTCATATTTCATCCATCTCTGATCATGATAATTGATGTATCAATGCATGGTTACAGTTTTTATCATGTAGTATTTGTTTTAGTGTAGTCATTTGAGATAGTGATCAAGTTAGGAAATTTTTACTAGTTGTCGTGTTTGACTAAATTTTGGTGCAAATGTGTTATCTTTGTTAGCAATTTTTGCTTCATAAAGATTTGTGTGGGTACATTGTAGTTGATAATTTTGTGCAATAATTTCATGTAATTACTTATTGTGGCTAGAGTTACAAATTTTCCCGTTTCACTGTCTTTTGTGTTGCAATAGTTCTGAACATTTTCTAATTTGTTCAATATATTTACATTTTGAAGGTGGAAACCGTGATGGATTTAAAGTTGAGATTTATCACAATGGTTTCTTTTCTAGATTGCATGAGGATTTTTTGTACATTGATGGTAGTACTAATCATTTTGATAATTTCCTTGTGGACACTTGGTCAATTCTTTGCATACGGGATTGGCTGATAGGACTAGGATGTGCATAGATGAGAAGATGCAAGTGTATTGTTGTAAGCCTAGAAAAGATTTAGTGATGGCATGGTTTGTATTGAGAATGATGTTGATATTTTCTCGGTGATAGAAGTTGCCAGGGTATTTGTTGATCACACAAACTTTGTGAAGGAGCTAAGAAAGTGATGTGCTAACCAAATCCATGGTTTAGGAACATGAAGTTGATATTAAGCAGAATCTAAGTGCCGGAGGATTTGAGGATGAGTGGATGGACATGGATTTGTCAGACAGGCCTAGAACTTCAGAAAAGAAGAGGAACGACAAGGAAGATTTGGATGAGGTAGTAGATGAAGAAACTTATTCAGACTTCTATGACAGTTACTTTGATGCTGAAGATGGCGATGATGACATTTTCACCAAATGTTGAAAGAAATGTCAAGGCCAATAATGATCCTTTGGAGATTATACGAGAACGGATGATGTGGGGCTTGATAATGAGGATTCACAGTTGACAAACGAACCCCAAAAAAATGAGTTTCAATACAAGTTTAAAGTGTTCAATGCGTAAGTGGAAAAGGAGCATCTAGATTTCAAATATGGGATGATTTTTTTCAAATGTGAAGGAATTATGAGCAACAATTAAAGCTTATAGTGTGAAGGAGAGAGTGAAAAATAAGAAAGTGAGAAATGAGAATGGTAAAATACATGTTGTGTGTCTTGGAGACTGTCTAGTAGAAAATTCCTAGATCAACTAAAATAACATCTTTGCAAAAGCATTTGGACAAGCTATAGGCTAGCACTGCATCTTCTTTTGAGTGGGTTGAAGAATTGCAACCAAATTCCTGGATCAAGGCCTTCTTTATTGATCAACCTAAATGTGATATGCTACTGAACAATAGTCTTATGTATATAACAACTACATCAACGAGGTAAGAGAAATGTATATGCTATCCATGTTGGAGAATTTATTCTATAAAATTGTGGACATAACTGTGGGTAAAAATTAGGAAGCAAAAATATGGCCTGTGAGAATTTTTGCAAAAATCAAAAAGAAATTGAACAAATTGACAGAATGGTCTGCAAAATGTCCAGTAAAGAATGTTGGTGTTGGGCTATTCAAAGTTGCAAGCTCTGAGTATGAGGATGGATACTATGTTGACCTAAAAGCAAATACATGTGAGTGCAAGAGGTGGCAACTTACAGGTATACCATACCAGCATGCTATTTTTGATGGGATTCGCATGATAGAAAATAATAATAAAATACTATGAGATGCGAACGAATTCAAGATCGAATATAGAAACTAACCAAGATTCAATCTATGAAGACGCGAGAAATGAGAAATATATTAAGATCTACATACCTTTGTAGATCGCTAAGTAGAAGCATTAAGAACATCGTCGATGTAGATTTCCCCCTCGTGATCCAATCCGATCAACACCGCAACGAACGATGCCTCTAAGTTATGCACACGTCCAGAACAACACCGTCTCGTCCTTCTTGATCCATCAAGTAGGTGGAGAGGTAGATGGGATCTAATGGCCAGCTGCGCGTTGGCAGTGGTGGCTATGGTGGAATTCCGGCAGGGCTTTGCCAAGGGTGTTGCGGAGGGAAAGAGACAATGAAAAGGGTGGAGTGGCGGCTAGGGCTTGAGTGCCCTTTCCCCTTGCACCCCCTCTACTTACACAGGGTAAGGGAGGATGTCTTGGACTCTCCTCTAAACCCTAGGGCAGCGGCCAAGTGGGGAGAGAGAAGAGTACGTCCTCTCCCCACATGATTGGTGGCCCTCTTTTAGGGTTTCCCTCAAGGCTAGCCGATTGTGCCTTTTTTGGGCTAGTGCGCCTAGCCCGTTAAGGCCAAGCCACACCATCTTGGTCCCATATGGCCCAACAAGAAAAGTGGCCCCCACTGTTATACCGTTCGGAACCTTCTAGAACTCTCCCGATACGATACTAGAAAAATCTTGAACTTTCCAAAACCCTAAAATGACTTTCCATATATGATTCTTAATCTCCCACTACTAGGAAAAATGATTGTAAGGGTACATTGCCCCTATATTTTTGGTAATTAATGAAAATTCTTATGGACTAATGTTTTCATTGAGTTTATATGTAGGAATACTCCCTGGGTATTTCTTATAGTCCATTTGTTGGACTCAAGTGTGGATGTCACAAAGACAAAGATATACCTTGCGTATTGGCATCGTGATCTTCAATGTTTGGTTTCCAGAGAAGAATTCAAGATATGGCTCTAAGCCGTTGTCATGGTAGTCTCATGAATTGAGCTATGGGCGACTATGGTTTAGAGCATGCAATCAAATGTAGAGTTCTCTATATGCCTCAATATGTTATGATAGAGTATGAGGAGATACACGGTTGACCAATACTAAGAGCGAAAATTGAATTCAAGTTGATCAACACATGAAGCATAAAGATTGTACCACTTTGGATCATGTGATCTTGTGGATGGTAAGCCTTGCAAATCTATACTTCTTATAAAGCAAAACCCCACTAACTGCAATTAATATTAGTCTATCTCTACATGCAAGCCGGCCACATCATCTATTTCATTAGCCAATCAAATATCCATGTCATCGCCACTAACATTCATTATTGATGTATCCTTGCATGCAAGATATCTATGTCACCATTTTTTGATCAAATATAAAAAATAATGTGAATTAAATTTAGCATCTCAACTATTTTGACCAATTAAATATTGCATACTTCTATAGACAATTCATATTACATATGTATTATACCATTTCATTTAGACAATATAATTTCTTAGAAGATTCCCGCTGCAACGCGCGAGGTATCCTTCTAGTTATATTTCATGAGATAACCCACTATATATGTGTGTTTGTGTTTTCGATATGGGTTTGGTATCTCGAGAACTTATGCTTGAAGCTTGTTGTCCATTCTGTGATAATGGACATGTGAAGATGTGCTTCAAGGTAGCTTTCCCATAGTGGTGTATGGGGGAGCAATCATGAGTCTTCACAAAGCAACAACGATCAAGTGAGACATTCAGGCTTGAATGTAGCTTGAAGTGTTGTCATTATGATCAAGCGGGATTCTGATGTCTACGCACGCTTCTATTCCTGTGGACAGTGTTGGGCCTCCAAGAGCAGAGGTTTGTAGAACAGCAGCAAGTTTCCCTTAAGTGGATCACCCAAGGTTTATCGAACTCAGGGAGGAAGAGGTCAAAGATATCCCTCTCAAGCAACCCTGCAATCACGATACAAGAAGTCTCTTGTGTCCCCAACACACCTAATACACTTGTCAGATGTATAGGTGCACTAGTTCGGCGAAGAGATAGTGAAATGCAAGTAGTATGGATGTATATGAGTGGTAATAGCAATCTGAATAAAATATGGCAGCGAGTAAACATGCAACAGAACAGTAAATAAACGGAGATTCGATGTTTGGAAACAAGGCCTAGGGATCATACTTTCACTAGTGGACACTCTCAACATTGATCACATAATAAACCCACTCTACACTCTCTTGTTGGATGATGAACACCATTCATTGTGTAGGGCTACAAGAGCACCTCAATGCCAGAGTTAACAAGCTCCACAACATTCGATGTTCATATTTAAATAACCTTAGAGTGCATAATAGATCATTGCAATTATACCGAGTACTAACATAGCATGCACACTGTCACCATCGCACTATGAAAGGAGGAATAGATCGCATCAATACTATCATAGTAATAGTTAACTCCATAATCTACAAGAGATTACAATCATAACCTACGCCAAGAACTACATGATGCACACACTGTCACCATTACATCATGAAGGAGGAATAGAGTACTTTAATAACATCACCAGAGTAACACATAGATGAATAGTGATACAAAGCTCATATGAATCTCAATCATGTAGGGCAGCTCATGAGATCATTGTATTGAAGTACATAGGAGAGAGATTAACCACATAGCTACCGGTACAGCCCTTAGCCTCGATGGAGAACTACTCCCTCCTCATGGGAGACAGCAGCGGTGATGAAGATGGCGGTGGTGTCGATGGAGAAGCCTTCCGGGGGCACTTCCCCGTCCCGGCGACGTGCCGGAACAGAGACTCCTGTCCCCCAGATCTTGGCTTCGCGATGGCGGCGGCTCTGGAAGGTTTCTCGTACCGTGGCTTTTCCGTATCGAAGATTTAGGTCAGGGAGCTTTAAATAGGCGAAGAGGCGGAGTCGGAAGGGCCACGGGGGACCCACATTGTAGGGGGGCGCGCCCCCCCTCTGGCCGCGCCGCCATGTTGTGTGGAGGCCCTGGGCCTCCCCTCTGATGCCTCTCCGGTGTTCTGGAAGCTTCGTGGAAATATAAGATCGTGGGTCTTGATTTCGTCCAATTCCGAGAATATTTCCTTACTAGGATTTCTGAAACCAAAAACAGTAGAAAACAGGAACTGGCACTTCGGCATCTCGTTAATAGGTTAGTTCCGGAAAACGCATCAAAACGATATAAAGTGTGAACAAAACATGTAGGTATTGTCATAAAACTAGCATGGAACATAAGAAATTGTAGATACGTTTGAGACGTATCAAGCATCCCCAAGCTTAGTTCCTACTCGCCCTCGAGTAGGTAAACGATAACAATGATAATTTCTTAAGTGACATGCTACCAACATGATCTTGATCAATACTATTGTAAAACATATGAGATGAATGAAGTGATTCAAAGCAATGGTAAAGACAATGAGTAAACAACTGAACCATATAACAAAGACTTTTCATGGATAGTACTTTCAAGACAAGCATCAATAAGTCTTGCATAAGAGTTAACTCATAAAGCAATAGATTCAAAGTAGAAGGTATTGAAGCAACACAATGGATGATTAAGTTTCAGCAATTGCTTTCAACTTGTAACATGTATATCTCATGGATAGTTGTCAACATAAAGCAATATAACAAGTGCAATAAGTAAACATGTAAGAATCAATGCACACAGTTGACACAAGTGTTTGCTTCTAAGATAGAAAGAAGTAGGTAAACTGACTCAACATAAAGTAAAAGAAAGACCCTTCGCAGAGGGAAGCAGGGATTAAATCATGTGTTAGAGCTTTTTAAGTTTTGAAATCATATAGAGAGTATAAAAGTAAAGTTTTGAGAGGTGTTTGTTGTTGTCAACGAATGGTAGCGGGTACTCTAACTACCTCGTCAACCAGACTTTCAAGAGCGGCTCCCATGAAGGACGTTATCTCTACCAGCAAGGTAGATCATCCCTCTTCTCTTTTGTTTACACATGTATTTTAGTTTCATTATTTATGGATGACACTCCTCCCAACCTTTTGCTTACACAAGCCATGGCTAACCGAATCCTCGGGTGCCTTCCAACATTCACATACCATGGAGGAGTGTCTATTAGCAAAATTAAGTTGCTTACTGATAGATCAGGGCAAATCATGTGAAGAGAATTATTAATGAAAGTTAATTAATTGGGGCTGGGAACCCCGTTCCCAGCTCTTTTTGCAAAATTATTGGATAAGCGGATGAGCCACTAGTCCATTGGTGAAAATCTGTCCGGAGTAAATGACAAGATCGAAAGATAGAACACCACATACTTCCTCATGAGCTATAAAACATTGACACAAATAAGAGATAATAGATTTTGAATTGTTTAAAGGTAGCACATGAAGTATTTGCTTGGAATGGCAGGAAATACCACATAGTAGGTAGGTATGGTGGACACAAATGGCATAGTGTTTTGGCTCAAGGATTTGGATGCACGAGAAGTATTCCCTCTCAGTACAAGGCTTAGGCTAGCAAGGTTGTTTGAAGCAAACTCAAGTATAAAACGGTGCAGCAAGACTCACATATGAACATATTGTAAGCATTATAAGACTTTACATCGTCTCCTTGTTGTTCAAACACCTTAACCAGAAAATATCTAGACTCTAGAGATCAATCATGCAAACCAAATTTTAACAAGCTCTATGTAGTTCTTCATTAATAGGTTCAAAGTACATGATGCAAGAGCTTAAACATGATCTATTTGAGCACAACAATTGCCAAGTATCAAATTATTCAAGACCATATACCAATTACCACATGTAGCATTTTCTGTTTCCAACCAAATAACAATGAACGAAGTAGTTCAACCTTCGCAATGAACATTAAGAATAAAGCTAAGAACACCAGTGTTCATATGAACAAGCGGAGCGTGTCTCTCTCCCACACAAGCATGAATTTATTCAGAGAATGAAAATAACAAAACGAAAATAAAAACAAACAGACGCTCCAAGTAAAGTACATAAGATGTGACCGAATAAAAATATAGTTTCAAGAGAAGAAACCTGATAAATTGTTGATGAAGAAGGGGATGCCTTGGGCATCCCCAAGCTTAGACGCTTGAGTCTTCTTGAAATATGCAGGGATGAACCACGGGGGCATCCCCAAGCTTAGACTTTTCACTCTTCTTGATCACAGTATATCATCCTCCTCTCTTGACCCTTGAAAACTTCCTCCACACCAAACTTAAAACAAACTCATTAGAGGGTTAGTGCATAATCAAAATTTCACATGTTCAGAGGTGACACAATCATTCTTAACACTTATGGACATTGCCCAAAGCTACTGGAAGTTAATGGAACAAAGAAATCCATCCAACACAGCAAAAGAGGCAATGCGAAATAAAAGGCAGAATCTGTCAAAACAGAACAGTCCGTAAAGACGAATTTTTTAGAGGCACTGGACTTGCTCAGATGAAAATGCTCAAATTGAATGAAAGTTGCGTACATATCTGAGGATCACGCACGTAAATTGGCAGATTTTTCTGAGTTACCTACAGAGAACCCTGCCCAAATTCGTGACAGACAGAAATCTGTTTCTGCGCAGTAATCCAAATCTAGTATCAACATTACTATCAAAGACTTTACTTGGCACAACAATGCAATAAAGTAAAGATAAGGAGAGGTTGCTGCAGTAGTAACAACTTCCAAGACACAACAAAACAGTAACAATATAAACACATGGGTTATCTCCCAAGAAGTTCTTTCTTTATAGCCATTAAGATGGGCTCAGCAATTTTAATGATGCTCACATAAGAATGAGAGTTGAAGCAAAAAGAGAGCATCAAAAAGCAAGTATGAAACAAATTTAAGCCTAACCCACTTCCTATGAAAAGGAATCTTGTAAATAAACAAATTCATGAAGCATAATGCAACAAGCATAGGAAGATAAAACAAGAGTAACTTCCAAATTCTCAATACAAAGAGGGGAAACTTAATATTATTAAGATGCATATAACCATGTTTCCCTCTCTCATAATAACTTTCAGTGGCATCATGAACAAACTCAACAATATAAGTATCACATAAAACATTCTTATCATGAGCTATATGCATAAAATTATTACTCTCCACATAAGCATAATCAATTTTATTAGTTGTAGTGGGAGCAAATTGAACAAAGTAGCTATCATTATTATTCTCATCAAGTGTAGGAGGCATAGTATAATCATAATAAAATTTACTCTCCATAGTAGGTGGCACCAAAAGACCACTATCATTATAATCATCATAAATAGGAGGCAAAGTATCATCAAAGAAAATTTTCTCCTCAATGCTTGGGGGACTAAAAATGTCATGCTCATCAAAACCAGCTTCCCTAAGCTTAGAATTTTCCATATCATTAGCAACAATGGTGTTCAAAGCGTTCATACTAATATCATTGCTACTAGCATGCAAATAAGATTTCATAGGTTTTTTAATTTTCGCAGCAAACAATTCTAACTTAGGAAATAACTTAAAAAGCTCACAGTTGTTTTCCATTATGCCTTACTAGTGTAAAACAAGAAACCAAAAGATGCAATTGCAGGATCTAAAGGAAATATCTTCAAGCACTCACACACCGGCAACTGTGCTAGGAAATAGCTTAGTAGTCGGAGGATGTGAATACCTTTTACCTTACCTCCCCGGCAACGGCGCCAGAAAAGTGTTTGATGTCTATGCACGCTTCTATTCCTGTAGACAGTGTTGGGTCTCCAAGAGCAGAGGTTTGTAGAACAGCAGCAAGTTTCCCTTAAGTGGATCATCCAAGGTTTATCGAACTCAGGGAGGAAGAGGTCAAAGATATCCCTCTCAAGCAACCCTGCAATCACGATACAAGAAGTCTCTTGTGTCCCCAACACACCTAATACACTTGTCAGATGTATAGGTGCACTAGTTCGGCGAAGAGATAGTGAAATACAAGTAGTATGGATGTATATGAGTGGTAATAGCAATCTAAATAAAATATGGCAGCGAGTAAACATGCAACAGAACAGTAAATAAATGGAGATTCGATGTTTGGAAACAAGGCCTAGGGATCATACTTTCACTAGTGGACACTCTCAACATTGATCACATAATAAACCCACTCTACACTCTCTTGTTGGATGATGAACACCATTCATTGTGTAGGGCTACAAGAGCACCTCAATGCCGGAGTTAACAAGCTCCACAACATTCGATGTTCATATTTAAATAACCTTAGAGTGCATAATAGATCATTGCAATTATACCGAGTACTAACATAGCATGCACACTGTCACCATCACACTATGAAAGGAGGAATAGATCGCATCAATACTATCATAGTAATAGTTAACTCCATAATCTACAAGAGATTACAATCATAACCTATGCCAAGAACTACATGATGCACACACTGTCACCATTACATCATGAAGGAGGAATAGAGTACTTTAATAACATCACCAGAGTAACACATAGATGAATAGTGATACAAACCTCATATGAATCTCAATCATGTAGGGCAGCTCATGAGATCATTGTATTGAAGTACATAGGAGAGAGATTAACCACATAGCTACCGGTACAGCCCTTAGCCTCGATGGAGAACTACTCCCTCCTCATGGGAGACAGCAGCGGTGATGAAGATGGCGGTGGTGTCGATGGAGAAGCCTTCCGGGGGCACTTCCCCGTCCCGGCGGCGTGCCGGAACAGAGACTCCTGTCCCTTAGATCTTGGCTTCGCGATGGCGGCGGCTCTGGAAGGTTTCTCGTACCGTGGCTTTTCCGTATCGAAGATTTAGGTCAGGGAGCTTTAAATAGGCGAAGAGGCGGAGTCGGAAGGGCCACGGGGGACCCACACAGTAGGGGGGCGCCCCCCCCTCTGGCCGCGCCGCCATGTTGTGTGGAGGCCCTGGGCCTCCCCTCTGGTACCTCTCCGGTGTTCTGGAAGCTTCGTGGAAATATAAGATCGTGGGCCTTGATTTCGTCCAATTCCGAGAATATTTCCTTACTAGGATTTCTGAAACCAAAAACAGCAGAAAACAGGAACTGGCACTTCGGCATCTCGTTAATAGGTTAGTTCCAGAAAACGCATCAAAACGATATAAAGTGTGAACAAAACATGTAGGTATTGTCATAAAACTAGCATGGAACATAAGAATTTATAGATACGTTTGAGACGTATCAGATGCGCAAGGCAAAGGTATGGCCTTGCTAGGTTTTTCTTTTACCGGTCTCAAGGTGGTTGTTGGGAGATCATATGAGATGACAGATAGCCACACTATCAAGAGGGGATTTCAGTTGCGTATCTTGATCGTATCGTCGCAGGGAGCTCAATCCTTTGAACACTTTGCATCCCAATATTCTTGTTGCTTCTTGGTGTTTCTCCGTGTGATTTTCTTGAGCTTGTTGCTAGATTTTCAATAAGCCCAATGATGGCTGGGTTTCCTGCGATCAACAACAGGGTTGTTGCAGTACTTCTAGCAGCAAATCTCTACTACTTAAAAAGAAGGAACGTGTTCCCCCTTCTCCCCCTACTTTCGTCGTCCTTTTGGTCGTTCGCCGTCACCCACCTGGGCTTCGCAGACATTCGTCCGAGTATCTGGGCCGTGTCTCATGACTCGTAGAAAATGGGCCGCCAAACCTATGCTGCACCGAATAAAAGGAAACCAGAATAAAAAAAACCTGACAATCGCATACATACTAACGATCGCAAAAGGCAGATTGCAAGGCTCATCAATTTTGTTTCCTAAAGTGAGACCTGACGGTTTAGCAAGGGCGCGCACACTTGTTTTCTTTCCTTTTTATACTGATCATATAAGGCAGTTTGCCAGGAGACAATTAGCGATCAAAGAAACTCCATGATTTGAGGGATTTCACATCTAATCGGCCACATGCATCAGATTGGTACATGCCTCACGCTATGGTATGGTAATTAAAACATTAAGCATCAAATCGCCCCGGGCATCACGCTATGGTATGGTATTTAAAACATTTCCTCTAATTGTGATAAGGAAGCAGTCATATAAGGGCATGTACAATGGTTATATCTTAGCACTGCCATCTAGGATAATTGATGATGTGGAGGAGAGAGAAATAGAAAAAAGATGTTTGTCTTCTCTTAGCTAAGAGATGATCTCTTAGCACAATCCCTCTCACCATATATTTAGGGGTATCTCATTACCAGGGATAAGACTAAAAATAGTCCATTGTACATCATGTTTTATTATTATATCTAGATTACGTGGCGGGATTAAGATAAGACAGCCTTATCAACCATTGTTCATGCCCTAAAGAGCGCCCTCAAGAATGGGAGAAGATGGATGCGGCCATGGAGCGGCCACTCTTCCGAGCTCACTAGAGATGCTTCGTATTGGACTGTGGTGAAGGATGCCTCAACGTCTGTAGGGTTTCCTCTTTCTCTATTCCCGCATTGGATATGAAGGTGCGCGGGTGGTCTGTTCTTTCTCTCCCTTCGACTCATTGTAAGTTGTGTGTGTAGTTCACTTCGATTTCTGATGGCTTGACTTGTTGCCCAGGTCCGAAAGTTTTTCCATGTGGTCGTTGGTGCATATATGCAGAGTGGCAGGTGGATCTTCAGACATTGGTGTACTGATATGTGGTTGAGAAGATGGTTTCATTTTTTCTACTCGGTGTTAGTTCACTAATAAGAACAAGTCTCTTGCATTCGAGTACTGGATACATTCGCGTGGTTAATATATATAAGATTGATTATATGTAGATTAATTCCTTTCTACGCCAAGACAAATGCCAAGCTGCTAACACGTGTCAATGTTGAATGATGGAGCAAATAGTAGTGTCGGATCATTTAGTTTGTCCCTTAGTTAGCTTCATATACTTCCCAGCTCTCATAATAGATTAGATGTATGGTACCCGTAGATTTCAAAAGCATTTGGTATGTCGTTTCGGCAATTGGACAGCGACATGATGGCGGCAGTTTAAACTTTCAACTGATAAGGATGGACGTAGTGGCATGCTTATCGACTCCGGTTATGGACTGGTTTGCAGCTTCGCCCTCTCTAGGTTGTGCATGCTCTCATCGGCTCAGAGATAGACTGCTAATCTCAGGTGAACTTCTAATTGCCTATTTGTTTGGGCTATATTAAATTAGACAAGTACTGATATCTTGAAGACATGTCTGGCATTAGTGCAATGTGAAAAATAATAATGGTTCAGAAATAAATTATCTCTCATTAAACAGGTTGGAACATGGCAGTTCTTTGCACACTGAAGCATGACCTGATATTCCCAATACCAAAACCGGGAGATGCACACTCTGTAGGTTTTGTGTAGCTGTCTGCACTTGCAGCTCGGTACAAGTTCGAGGACAAATTGCCCATCCCTACTTGATTCAATATGAGGCCCATGCTCATAGTTTAGTGCATGTAGCTTATCAACTTAATTTTCCATTAGGAACGATGCAATGACTATTTGGGTTGGGAAAAACTATCTGAGATGTATTACAATGAAAAAGTAGTATCGGCATCATAATTTCTTTAATGTATGGTACATGTAGATTTTGGAGGCTTTTGTTGACATCGGTATTATTGAAAATTCTGCTACTGCGGTTGGTACAGACTACATTGGAAAACTTGAAAGATAACTATTGTAAGTGATGCTTGTTCTTCCAGTTTTCACTTTTCAATAGGGCTTATATATGTAACCATTTGTTTTCTTTAGTATAAGCTGAAACTAGCGTTTGAACTAGCTCAGTATAACTAATGAAACGAATCTATGGAATTTTCTGGCTGATAGTATCTATCCATAATTGCAGGAAAAAGCAAAAGGTTGCATGCCTATTTTTTTAGAAATGTATATATTTTTGTATCCTAACATGGCTACTAAGAAGGGCTTCTTAAAGATGATCCGTAGAAAGCCAGAAGAAAATTTGAATATGGTGCAACTTGCAAGTCACGAGCTTTAAGAGAAGCATATTATTTCAGCACGTACACTTAAGATGTTGATTTTTTATGCTATTTGAATTGACCACATGAGTTTCATTGGCTTTGTTGCAATACAGCAGTGCAATATAATTATATTCGAGGCCATTTAATGGATTGAACAATGTTGTGAAATTGCAGGATGAGCAACAAGATTGGGCCATACTGAAGAGAGTGGAGTTAGGAACAATGTGAGACATGAGGTAATATCGCCGCCATTAGAATGTTCCGTGTAATGCATTTCATATATGAATGTTTTAAATTATCAGTGGACGTGAGGATTTCAAAACAAGGGCTCGTTTATCAGTGTTTATGATCAAATGCCTTCCAACCTTCGCGAGCAGCAGCGTCGTTACTGGATACCATAAAGAAGCACCCTTCAAACTACCCAACTAACGTGCCTGTGTTGTCCCAATGACCACCGGCCGCATACATTTCAGATGTACGGGGATGCTGAAGCCGGGAAGTTTGGGAGCAAGTGCCTACATGATCTCACTTTGTTGATTACCGCCATCTTTTTAATTTTGCCCACGATGAAATTCTTAAATTGGTTTGTTATTAGCTGAGATCCAACGATTTATGATGAGACTCCATGTTGCAACTTGATATAAAAACTTAACAAAAGGAAACTACAACATATACATATTTCTCTATTTTGATAGTACATTAACAAGAGATAGCTAGCATAACATACTACAAGGTTAGCAGTACAAAATATTATATAAGTGTAAATTGTGTTAGTTAATTTTTGATAATTGTTTTTATTCATACATGTGTGATTTTCCATATCTCATGTCAGATGGATGCATGCACCAGAAGATCCAATTGCGGTTTGGGCCATGAGGTGAAAGACATCTATAGTCCAGATGAATGAGACTGAGCTAAAAGATTTTGTCGTTGTTTTGCTGGTTCTTATTTAGATTGGAGAACATATGATTAAATCACATCCTCTCTTTGCCTGGTGACCACAGGTTTGTGATTGTAAAAAAGCTTGGAGGTTGTGCTCGAATAAAGTTATAAAGTTATGTATAGCTCTCAATCAAAATGGAAATACTACTCTTT
Organism: Lolium perenne; assembly: GCF_019359855.2. Lineage (NCBI taxonomy): Eukaryota > Viridiplantae > Streptophyta > Magnoliopsida > Poales > Poaceae > Lolium > Lolium perenne. The sequence goes on along the minus strand of NC_067244.2, from coordinate 80,403,898 downwards.
TTTGTTATTGTTTGAACGCCACACGGGCTTGTATACCGGCCCGCCGATGAAGTTTTAACCCAGCCATTATTGAAGATTTGCTAACCATGTTTTATATGTTTGACACAGAAGGCTGTGATCTAGGGTTTCCTTTAGATGTTTATGAATATCAAAGTGTTCTTTGGACTAATCAGAAAAGAAGTATTCCTTCAGTTATACCTATGTTTGCAGCATCGACGTTTTGTGAGACAATAATACATTCAAAAGGAGAGATTATTGAGTTGACAGTTATGATGACCCAGAACATATGCGTGGGACTTACAGTTGAAGAGTAACAAGAAGACATACAAATTGGAACCACGCAGATGCACAACAATATTGTCTTGTTATTGCGCTCGGTATTATCATGCTATGGTACATTATGATATCCTTGATTTGTTTTAAATTTTTGTAGTGAGTTGTAAACTATTTATGTGCATTGCGAAATGAAATTTGAGAACCCGTGGCAACGCACGGGCATTTGTACTAGTATTATTTATAAGTTCATCCCTGAGAAACTTTGCAAACGGCTATAAACACAACCCCGCAACTGTGTTCTCTGGCGCACCCACGTGCACACCCAAACCATGGTTTGGAAATATCCTATACTATAATTTGCTAAGATGGTGACTAATTGAGAGTTTAAAGTAACTAAGAGCAAAGTAAATAGCAAAAGTAAACTAAGTAAAAGAACGTGTTTGCGATGTGGTTGAGGGGTTTTCAAGGAGTGTAGGTTCCGCCACTAGTATTGCTATTACTTATGATTATAATGAACTATATATTTGCTCTATGTGTGGGGAGAGCTCCATAATAAGATGCACCCAGAAAGCCATCGGTCATCGCATCTCTAAATAACTACAGCTAGTCTTCTGCAAGCCACATATTGACTATTTCTATTAAGGATTTTACCCCATGGTTATCGATATGATCTTAGTGAATCCCTCCTTATCCCCTCATCCATGTTTTAAAGTGTCGGTACGTTAGTGTCACTTCCCGCCGTTCACTTTACCACAATTCAAAGGGTAGTTCCATCTCGAGACTATAAGGCAAATATTGCATGGTGCATGACATATAATATCAAGAGAGAGAACTAGCACCCATTCATAGATCAAAGGTATAAGACATCTTTATTTCACATCATAATATTACTAGGGTTTCTCCATATCTCCCCAAGAACAAAGGAACTACTCATACATGAAGGGGATCAACATCATAGCAATAATATGGATTGAATATGAAGATACAATTGTATTAAGTGCAAATACTAATAGAGTTTGGATCACAACCAAGTAGACAAAGGGGATAGCGGTGAAGAAGTTGATGATGGAGATCGATGTGTTGCCCTTCAAGATCCTAGTCTCCTCCTCTTCTTCTGTGTGTTGATGGAGATGGCGATGGAGGCGGCGGCTGCAGAGATGGCGGTGGCAACGGCGGAGTGGCAGGGCTCCGCCCCTTAGGGCGTGGATGAACGGTATCTCTCCTTGCCTCCTCCCCTCTTTATATAGGTGCTGGAGGTCAGTTTCTCGAACCGACGGAGCTCGGGGTCGAATATGCCCATCAGGCCTTCACAAATGTTGTTCTGTTTGACAAAACGGAGCCGTCGGAGCCCAGTACGGGTGGACGGTACGGGTGGGCTCGGCCCGTACCGATGGTCGCTAAAGTTACTGGACTTTCGTATATTGTATAACATTTCTTCATACAAACTCTAACTTGGGTGTTCTTCGGCTCGTTAAAATCGTATGGACGAGAGCTACAACACCATGGTATTAGATCTTAAATATAAGATGTTGGAAAATATCACTTTTTCTACACCCCATATGGCTAAATCTGGTGCTTGTAATTCTCCCATCTTGTACCCTCTTGGTCCCTTTTGCTCCATTTCTCCATGATTACCAATAACACCTAAATACATGTCAAAGACGAGGGAAACGTAATAAAATCAGACTGAAACTATTAAATATGCGAAGCTCATATGAAAGTGAACAAGAACTCGTAAGTATGCAAAATAGGCATAGGTGTTTCTAGCTGGAGCAAGAAATGAGTGACAATATGAGTAATAGTATACTTAAAAACCTTAGTAAAATAGTGCTAAATTTTGAGCTATCACCCAAGTTCCTCAAAAAACGGAATATGTATGCATCTTCTATTGCTTTTTCGAGTTTGGATGTCTTTACCGTTTATTGACGTTGGGAGGCTCCCTCTCTAAAATCATATAGAAACATTCTGTGAGGAGTCTTAATATTTCGTCGTTATCTTTATAACAAAATTGGTTTCATCTTAATCGGAGTTCGGGAACATTTTCAAAGTTAAGAAAACTGTGTATGAGAGGTTTCCGGTGAAACCGGCGGCCAAACCGGCTAGGCCGTCCCCTACGTCGGTCGGACTGGTCGTGCGCGGGCCGGCAGCCTGCTAGTTTGTCCAGCACACGGTCCACCCCGTCGGTCGGCCTGCCAGTTCATACGGTCCTGCCGCCGGTCCGTCCGGCCCGGCGCCATCGATTTTGCTGCCGGTTTGCCTTGCACGAAACTCTCCAAGCGACTAGTTTTCTCCCTTGGACTAGAAATAGCTTTTATTCCTCATTGATGAGAAAAGGTCAACCATTACACTTGCTCTCTCTCTCTCTCATTACACTTGCTCTCTCTATCTCATACTCCACTGTTGAGCCTCAAAAGCTTGCTTCCTCTCCATTCCCTCCCATGATTCTTTCATCTTCTTGAGAGATTTGAAAGAGGAGATCTAGATCTACAATCTCTACCAATCAATTCCTCCTCTAAGTGAGGGGAACTCTTGGCATCTAGATCTTGGAGTAATTTGTTGATTTCCTTCGTTGCTCTTCCTCTCTAATTTCTCCCTAGCACTTGTTGCTTTGGTAGGATTTGAGTGTGAAGGATTTTACCACCTTTGGTGTTCTTGCTCTCCATTACGATTAGTTCGAGTTTGAGACCGTGAGCTTGTTACTCTTGGAGGGGTTACCACCTAGTTGGCTTGGTGGTTGGTGCTCCGTTGATCTCTTCATGGAAGATTGTGAAGAGACCCAGGCTTCTCCTTCGTGGAGGTTGTGAAGTGGTTGTGGAGCTTGTCATCTCTGGAGTGGAGAAAAAGCTATCCATAAGGGAAAGACATTTCTCCTTCATGGTATTGACTTGGAGAAGAGGTGATCCTTTGTGGCGTTCGGGGAACCTTCGTGGTAGCCCACATCTCTCCAATGTGACGTACCTCACTTCCTGTGGGGGAACACAGGATTACATCTTTGTCTCCACGTGCCTCGGTTATCTCTATACCCGAGTTTACTTTCCTTGTGATAGCCATCATTCTTGAAGTACATATATCTTGCCATCTCTTGTGTTCATATATCTTGCGTAGATTTAACTGTTGTTGTTGCACTTAGTTGAGCCTAGTATATTTAGGTTTTGTGCTTGTAAAATAAATGTTAGTTTAATTCCGCATTCTTACAAGCCAAATCTGTAATATTTTTTAAAACGCCTACTCAACCCCCCTCTAGGCGACATCTCTTCCTTTCAATGACTCGCTTGTACGATGTAAAATCCTGGGTCATGTTGGCTATATAAAGCTTGACCAGGGTAGCATAGGTAGAGATCCATTCATACTCATAGAATCCATAGCCTTCGTAGCTTCCATAGCCGTCATCTACGTTGCTAGCAATAATATAAACATGTAGACATCAATATAGTCAAGAAAGAGTAAGTATTTACCTCCACCGACAGGGGCCGAACCTGGGTACATCGTGTCGTGTACAAATCTCATCAAGGTGATCCAATGTCTTCAGCATCAACCACTCTCCGAAGCTACCCCCAGCAACATTTGCCTCAACAATACCACGACAGGTGGAGGTTCTTTGTTGTGGATATGATAACTAGGTATACCGCAGTAGTGTCTCAATTCCGGCAAGCTCGGGTGGACCACAGATGGTGGTGAGGTCTATGGCCCAACCGGGTGGCCAAGTTGCCGAAAAATCAAGATTTAGGGTTTCGACCTAGAGAGAAGTAGTCAGATCCAACCCATGGTAAAGGTTGCTCGGATCCGACATGCACGACAAGATAGCTTAGACCTAGTCACATCCGGTTGGATCTCTACCATTTTAACCATAGATTCTGGCGTCTTTATAAACCGAATCCTGGGAGCCCTAGAGGCACAACACAACTTATTGTAATCTCACACTTGTTGCCTGATAATTCCAGAAAAGTAGCAGTAGGGCCTCGCCACTGTCGTGAGGTGTCCAAAGCTGGATAACTCGTGTATCCCCGTCTCGATGACTCCTGGCCCCATGGACCCCCCTCTCTCTCCCCTCTGATAGGCACCCCTCACCGGACTACCGCCGGTTACGCAACGATGGTCAACCCTGCTCTATTGACGCCTTCCTAGAAGTTGGCCTAGCCCACGTCTCTCGGTAGAATTTGGAGCAAATGATGTTGTAGGGTGCCGGTTGGTGGCGTGGGGGCTACTGGCTTAGCCTGAATAAATGCATCAATCTTAGGATTCTGCTCGCGTCGGTACAAATATCTGCTTGATGTTTGTCCTCCTTGATCTGGCCGAAGGGTCGAGTTCCGGAAGGCTTCGCTAGCGAACTCCCTTGGGTGCTGATGACGCTGGGACTCCAAGTGCAGAGTGTTGTGTCAGCAAAGTATTTTCCCCACAAGGATGACTCGAGGGTTATATCAAACTCTAGTGGAATGGAGTAAATAGTTATCTATCCCTCTCTTCTTCTAGCAATCCTGCAAAATAAAATAAAGCCTTGTGTCCCCAACTCCACCGTGTGGTTGTCAAGCACAAGGTTTCTTGTAAGTAAAAGTAAAATAAAGTATCAACTAGAGTAAATTAAACTAAACAACAAAAGTAAACTAAGTAAAAGCGATAAAGGTTTGTTTGTTTTGAGGTTTTGTGTGTAAATAAGAAAGATAAATATTCTTGTATTTCCGGATTTAAATAGTGCTGCAAATAAAAATTAAGATAAATGCAATGGAAAGGTATTTCGTATGATTAAAATTGTACCGGGGTTCATGGGTTCACTTAACAATTCTCATTTTTAAGTTGTAACAAGTCATCAATGAGATATAAAGAGCATAACTTCAAGATGTGTAAAATACCCATTCATATGGGCATCACGTCCTAACATAGAGATGATGCAACACATATCACTTATACTCCACAAGACAGAAAAAACTACAAGAAATCTTGTATTAAGTATTAACATAGTATATTCATAAGTACTTTCACATGATGTTTGAATATCAAATATGCTACCTTGAATAAACAAGATCATCACTTTTGTCACGTGACGAACATAGCACATGCATTCAGTTTATCGCTAGTGAGATAGCAATAGAAAAGGCAAAGCCAGAATAGATCATAAATTTGTTGTCACTATTCAATCACTAAAACCATGCTATTCCAACTAACACACACATCACCCCACACATGTTCTTGCATACAAGTTGGATCAGAAGCAATACTTAAGAACGGGGTACATAATATGCATCTATCAATACATTTTACACAAAGTATAGTCAAATCTCATATCATCATATCATAGAATAAAGATCCACCACATAGGTGTTACATATATGACCATATTCATGTTGGGCAACTCATATGGCACTAAGTACTATGAAGAACATGAGAGAAATGGATCAAGCTACTACCACAAACCCGTAGTCCGGAGGTGGACTACTCCCCCTTGATCATGGTGATGATGAGGAAGACGTTGGAGAAGATGGAGATCCCTCCGGCGGCGGTAGAGTTTCCCCCTCCAATCTTCTCTGCTGCAGTCTCTGTTTTCGTGTTTATGTGTTTCTGTGGTGCTCTCCCCAAAGAACTCTCATGGGTCATATATATAGTATTTTTTAGGTCAAAATACGTCGGTTCGCGAAATAATCAAGTGATTTGGATGATCGACGACCAAAAGAGAGGGGATGGCGCGCCACCTGACCTCTTTTGGGCCTCAGGCCCCTCCAGGTGTGCTTCAAACGCCCATCTTGCTTATCCCAATGAAACAAATGACCCTTGAGAAATCCTAGCTCAATTTGACTCTGTATAGGTTTCTAAGAGTGAAAAATACACAAAACAGAGAATTAATGTTCTGCAGAATTATAAACCAAATAAAGAGGATCATTGGTAAATCCCCATAAATTAGTGTAAAGCATGGTATTATCATCGTATATGTTGCAAATATGTGGGAATTCATGCTAATAAATGACAAAGTTCAAGTATGCATTTTACATGCATCATGTGCTCATGCCTGGACATTGCTGGATCGGATGGGATCTGTTCTTGCGCACCCATTTTTTCCAACCGTTTGGTTTCAGGACGGGAGTGAAGCTCTTCTATATGTTCCCATCACAGGACATGTATTTTTCGTTCCATTGTGAAATTAGAAGCGGAGAATGTCATGGAAGCCGGTATCTGAAGGCTAGTAATGGTGGTTCAAGTCTTTGCGCCCCTGAGGAATTTGCTTGGTGATTCCGAATTCGTAGTAGCGGCAATGGAAGTGAGGGCGGCGATACAAGAGAAGTAAGTCTTACATGTTATGGTGAGAATCTAAGGTATGGTCTGAATTCGTTGTTCCTCGCGATGACCATGTTAGAGCATCTCCAGTCGCGTCCCCCAAATGACGTTTGGGGGACGGCGGACAAGAAATGGAGAAAAACACGTTCCAGAGTCTCTTTTTTTTACAGATTTTTAGTCTCTTTTTGTCCGACGCGGTCCTAAACGTCCCCCAAATCATTTATGCCGGACGTTTTTTGAGGGACACGACTGGAGATGCTCTTAAATGCATTATTTGAGAGAGGTGACTTTCTTATATTATTATGAATCTATGTTTCAAGAGGGGCGTGATCATCGGAAGCGTTTGCAAGCAGGCATAGTTAGCTACTGAGACGTGTATTCGCATTGTCACGTTAAATATCTTGCACGGCCAGAGAGCAATCATCAATCAAGAACTGAAAAATAATCCAAGGAAACAACCCGCAGGTGTTCTTTTCAGCTAAACACATGATGAGTGTCCTCTTGACCAGTGTGGGAGTTGCATTGGATTTTTGCATGACCCAACCCCAGGCCGAACACAAACGGCCACGGGCCACACCAATCCCATCGTTGTCCCCGGCCCCGACTTCCAAATCCCATCGTTGTCCCCCGGCCCCGACTTCCAAGTCCACCTAGCAGCCAAACACGACCATCCAGTTTTCTCTAGGGTCGACGCATTCTAGACGGCCAGCGTGTGCGTCCGTTTGCGTCGCTGGCGGACGCGAAAATGGTCATGCTTTTGTTTACGTTGGGTGGCTTGAGCGACATATTTTCGGTTCGAGCCATTTTAGGTTTAGAAAATTCAGAAAATAGGTTATAGCCTCAAATTGGCTCAAATTTGCACGAAATTATATTCTCAAATTGGCTCAAATTGAGGTCTCAAATAAGTTAATCATATTTTGCACATGGTACGGCGCAAAATGGAGTCCATAACCCCGCAAAAAAATGGAATCCAAAAGGGCACAACATGGCCGGAACAACAATTAAGTCCAAAAGGAGGTCATGGTGCTAGACATTGGTGCCGCAGATCAAGCGTCTCGCGCGCGGATTTCGGCGCGCTTCTTCATGAACCAGGCCCTGGTGTCGTCGTCCGTGCTGCTCAAGTCGGCTAGCATGATCCTTCTGTCCTCTGCACGGGTCTTAGCCTCGACGTCCATCCTCCTGGCCTCGGCGTCACGCAATTTGGCCTTGGCGTCTTCCTTTTTAGCCTCGACGTCCATCCTTTGGATCTCAATTATCTCTTTGGTGAGGTTGAGGTAGATGGCAGCTGCCTCCCGAGCTAGATCGGACTTGGTAGCCTTATGGCCTCGGGGACGAGGTGGAAGGGCTTGCTGCCCATGATCGTCGTCTTCGCCATCGACGACAACCGATGTCCTATTCTTTACAGCTTCATCGCAGGCCGCAAAACTTGTCTGTAACTTTTGCGCGGTCTTCAGCTTGTCCCAACAATGGACCATATAGAAGTCCTTCTTATGTACTGCCTTGAACCTCTCCAAGGCCCGAGATACCTGCAATTGATTAAAGCCCGGATCATGGTTTGCGAATGATGTACATAGAATAGAATGATGATATTCGTTTGTTTACCACTGAAATCACGCCAGCACCGCTAATGGGGTTGTTGACAACATGTTCGACATCGGAGCAGAACTTGCTTGTATCTTGTTTGATGTAGTTCCATCTTTTTCTGATGGACTCTTCCGTGCGAGGGTTTGTCATCTCGTAGGGCGCGTGAAGCTTTCTCTCATTGTACTCCTGCATCACCTTGGCCCAGTACACCTTGCACTTTTGCTGGGCGCCATTAATACAGTCATGACTGGTCGCCAGCCACACATCGCACAAACACTTGTCCTCGTCGTCGTTGAATCCTTGTGTCCTGTGGCTCCCCCTTCTTCTTGGTAGCATCGCCCGTGGCGAGGACAGGCCCTGTTGGCGCGTCCTCATAGTTGTTGACGCACACGGTTGTTGCCTGCGTGGGCTGGGTGGAGAACAGCCATGCGCCATCGATGTCCTCCCCATCTTGCATCGGTGCCCACTGATCATGCGGCCATGTCCCGGCCACGGCGTCACCAACGAAGCCGCCGCCGTAGATCATGGCCTCGATGTCGCTGTCATTGCGTCACTTCCAGTAGGCATATGAATCACCGGACGTCAGACGCATGACACACGGCAGACCCACACAGTGAGAGAGCTTACGTACCAGATCGTCCATCGTCGGGGCAGATGGTGTCATTTCCTCAAACAGGCTGCGGGGCACCGGCATGCTCTCCTCAGGGACCTGACACGTCTTCTGTGTCGCGCCCGGGCACGAGTCACCGCTTCTTGGCGTCCGGTTGAGGTCGTGAACCGACACCCAATTGAAATGCACCGTCGCCACGCCGGAGGCGAACCGCGACGCCGCGTGGACCTGCAAGGGAGCGGGCGTTCTAGGACGCAGCTGGGAACTTACCGCGCTCACCGATGAGGCCGGGGAGCGACGCCGATGATTCCATCTCGCTTGACGAGCATCATGGCCTCCGTTATGCTCTGATGGAGGCCTACTTGCGCGGCACCGACTTTCAGCTGCATCTACCACGCCTTCTGGGTGGCCTCCATGGCGGCGGCCAGTGCATTCCTCTCCTTCTGATTCCTGCACCGGCCGCGACGCTTCACGGTCTCGACGCCTTTGTCCTCCTTCGACATCACCTTATTTGCCGCCTTCGGCTTAGCGTCTCGGCCAGCGACACGCTTTGCTTCCGCCGGAGTTGCGGCCTCCATTGGGGCTATGATCGTGGCTATGGGGGAGTCTGGGGCGACGGCGGGTGTGACGGTTTCCTGACGCGCGGATCCTACCTAAATTTCAGCGGAGACTGGACGCGACCGCGCGAAGTCGCGAAGACGTGCATGAGTAGGGGCTAGATGCATTTTCGGTCTCCGCCGACGCAAACAGTAGCCGTGGTCCCGTTGGAGATTCCTAAAGCACTCAGCGAGGGTATGCTCAGTTCCTCCTCACTTTTGCCCACCAAACGCGCCGTAACCGCCGGCGCTGGGTCCTCCACCGCTCCCGCGGCTTCCATCTCTCTTCTCACACGAGGTCGGCCTCTTCCTCAGGTAACCATTCCTCCTCATCATCATCATTCTTTTCGAGGTCCTTTTATCCTTGTCGATTCGGTTGGATGTGCTCTGTGGCTTCATTATTGGGGTTCCGTAGTTATAGTTTTCGCGCCAAATTTGGCAAGGGATTTCCTACAGTTCACTTCACTCTGCCGTGCGATTGGAGTGGCAGCCATTGGGGGTATTCATGTTTAGATGGTTTGGTTTTTACACTTTTCTTTGTATGATCTATTGATCTCCGACCTACCAAGATAAATAGACCGTCCGCTCATCAAAATAGAACTGTTTTTTCGAGATTCAGAATCATTATTCAGACTGTCGGTTCATGTTTTATTCTTCCCTCTTCTTGATGCCATCTTTTTGTAATTCTTTGCACTTGTTTTGGAAAGAAACTAAGAATACTGGAGGGCTGCACTAGTGAGCAGTATTACCTATTGCTACTCTTTTGGTACAGTTTCCATCTTTTGGTGGTACCAGAAACTTCAGTTTGCTGAATTAATTGCAATAGGTAGTCGAATAAACTAAAATTTTGAAATTCTTGCAATATTAGTACTCAGACCCGTGGATGTTTCTGCCTTGCATCGATTAACTATAGTTCATCTTACCATGATTCAGCTTACTGAATTTTCTGCTTCTCATGTTGTAATTGTAGGTTCTATAGCTCTATGCGTGTGCCTACACAATAGTACCCATCCTAGCACTCAAGACCCTCCAATTGTTCTGATATTTTGGCCCAAATCACTCCGAGAAAAAAAAATCCATCCGAGAAATTCTCCAATCTCCTGCCATTATGCAACTGTTCATAATGCCATCTTGTAGCATATAGATGTAAGGGAGTCCTTTAGATTGTTGATCCTGGTACACCAACAACTGCATTGGCCTTCTCGAATCTACTAGTGAACCTCTCACTGTTGGCTCTTCTGTCACTCGCCGTGGCAGCTGGTAACAGCTCTACTGCCTCTGGACAGATCCTCCTAAATTGTGGAGCATCAAACAAAAACGATGATGATAGTGGGCGTACTTGGGACGTGGACACCGCCTCCAAGTTTGCGCCATCAGTGAAAGGAGTCGCAGCCACTGCTTCATATCAAGATCCTTCGCTCCCCTCCAAGGTCCCTTTTATGACTGCCCGCGTCTTCACTTCGAATTACACATATTCCTTCCCTGTCAGCTCAGGCCGAATGTTCTTACGCCTCTACTTCTATCCGATTGCTTATGGAAACTATGTTGTCTCCGACGCCTACTTCAGTATCACGACAAGAAATCTTGTCCTCTTAAATGAGTTCAATGCTTCTCAAACAGCTCTAGCCATCAATTCTGCCTACTTTGTCCGTGAATTCTCGGTCAATGTTTCTACAGGTAGCCTAGACCTCACCTTTGCCCCATCAGCACATCATAATGGTTCTTATGCATTTGTGAATGGCATTGAGATTGTGCCCACGCCTGACATCTTCACAGCAGCAGACACAAGATTTATCAACGGTGATAGCCCAGCTCCATTCTCATTCAGCCCCAACACAGGCTTCCAGACTATGTACAGGCTCAATGTCGGGGGCCAAGCCATTTCCCGGAGAGATGATTCGGATTTTTACCGCTCATGGGACAATGATTCTCCATACATATTTGGTGGCTCTGGGGTGACCTTCTCTAAAGATGCTAATTTGACTATTGAGTATACATCCGAAGTGCCAAAGTACACCGCGCCAGTTGGTGTCTATGATACAGCTCGATCGATGGGACCAACTGCACAGATCAACCTCAACTACAACCTCACATGGATTTTACCAGTTGATGCAGGGTTCTCTTACCTCCTAAGGTTCCATTTCTGTGAAATCCAGTATCCTATTACCAAGGTGAATCAGAGATCATTCCTCATCTACATAAACAACCAGACCGCGCAGGAGCAAATGGATATCATCGTCTGGAGTGGAGGAATCGGCAGAACAACATACACAGACTATGTTATCATTACTGCTGGTTCCGGTCAGGTGGAAATATGGATTGCACTTCACCCTGATCTTTCAAGTAGACCTGAATACTTTGATGCAATACTGAATGGTCTTGAGGTCTTCAAGCTTCAGGTTTACGGACCAAACAATCTTGCTGGGCTCAATCCTCCACTTCCGCCAAAGCCTGATGCCAATCCTAGCGGGGCGTCTGGTGCAAGGAAATCAAAGGGTGCTGCCGGGGCTGCTATAGGTGGAGCTGTTGGTGGTTTCGCAGTGCTCTTGATCACATGTTTTGGCATTTGTGTCATCTGCAGACGAAAGAATAAGATATCAAAGGATCCTGGTACATCTGAAGAATCGCAGTGGACTCCTCTCGCTGATTACAGCAGAACACGATCAAGCACATCAGGAATTACAGCCACCACCGGGAACGACACATCAATACTGCCTTCCAATCTTTGTCGCCACTTCTCATTTTCTGAAGTTCAGGCTGCCACCAACAATTTTGATCAAGCCTTCCTACTTGGCAAAGGTGGGTTTGAGAATGTCTATATGGGAGAGATAGACAGTGGCACCAAGGTGGCAATCAAGCGTTGCAACCCAATGTCTGAGCAGGGTGTTCATGAGTTCCAGACAGAGATCGAGATGCTGTCCAAGCTCCGCCACCGCCACCTTGTGTCCCTGATTGGCTACTGTGAGGATAGGAGTGAGATGATTCTGGTTTATGACTACATGTCACATGGAACTCTGCGGGGGCACTTGTACAACACCAAGAATCCACCACTCTCATGGAAGCAGCGCCTTGAGATCTGTATTGGTGCTGCCCGCGGACTGTACTACCTGCACACGGGCGTAAAGGAAACCATCATCCACCGCGATGTCAAGACGACCAATATTTTGCTGGATGATAAGTTGGTTGCTAAGGTTTCCGACTTTGGGCTGTCCAAGACAGGTCCGAATGTGGACAACACCCATGTGAGCACGGTTGTGAAGGGCAGCTTCGGATACCTTGACCCTGAGTACTTCCGTAGGCAACAGCTGTCCGAGAAATCTGATGTCTACTCCTTCGGAGTTGTGTTGTTTGAGGTCCTGTGTGCACGCCCTGCCTTGAGCCCCTCGCTTCCAAAAGAGCAAGTGAGCCTGGCCGATTGGGCATTGCGCTGCCAGAAGAAAGGCATGCTCGGCCAGATCATTGACCCGTGGCTCCAAGGGAAAATCACTCCCCCGTGCTTCATAAAATTTGCCGAGACAGCAGAGAAATGTGTGGCTGATCACAGCATCAACAGGCCGTCTATGGGTGACGTCCTCTGGAGCCTTGAGTTTGCACTCCAGCTGCAGGAAAGTGATGAGGACAATAGCAGCTTCATAGAGGAAACATCATCATCAGGTGCATCACCTCTTCTCGTGACCAGGATGCAGTCAGACGAACCATCGACAGGCACATCTACTACCACAACAACGACGATGAGCATCACTGGCCGGAGCATCGCGAGTGTGGAGTCAGATGGGCTCACGCCAAGCACCATATTCTCACAACTCATGCATCCAGATGGCAGGTGAAATTGCAAGCTTGGATTGCATTCCTTGTGCACATTCATGCATGGTGTATCCCAGTGCGTCTTCATCATTGTATAATGGCTAATGAAAGTTCATACTACTTATGTGAATCTTGCTACTTGAGCAATTGAGTGCGCTTTGTACATCATCCTTACCAGACATAAATATCGCTGTAACTGTATAGATGTCGCTAAGGTATTAGAGCTATGGTTTTTTACGTCCTGGTCAATCTGAATTTTGTGTGAATGTAAGCTAAGGCCTTAAGGGTCTCTTTTGGCCGATCGGTAAGGATATTTTAACTTGGAGCATTGGAAACAAAGGGTATTCTTTAAATCAAAATAATCTTGTGGGATTTTTTTTCCTTTCTTGTAAAGAGTATGTTTGGTTTCATATGCAACTCATGTGTATGTTGATCTGTTGAATATGACACCTTATTGAATACATGTTCAGTTAAGCTATATAGTATAGAGCTATGGATCCATCTCGACGGTCTATGGTGAAGTCAGTGGTCAAGAATGTCATGAAAGCCGAGATATAAGGACTAGCAATAGTGGGCTTAGTCTTTGTGGAGAGGAGGAACTTGCTAGGTGATTGGTGACTCGTAGGAGCGATATTGAAAGTGGGGGTGATAACACAGGAGAAGTTCACAGTCTTACATTGCAGGGTGAAAATACAAAGACTGACCTTAATTAGTTATGTCTGACAATGGTCTTGTTTAAGTCATTGTTTTGTGAGTGAGACTTTCTCCACGGTGAAAATCTCTGATCTATGATTGAGCGACTATGACCCTTGTGCACCGTTTCTTTTTTGAAGGCATCACTTTTCGAGTTCTGGTGATGTTTTGGTAGTGTTGGATCGTCGCTACAAGGAATCGATTGTGGTAGCGGGACTTTTCTTTTTTGTAATTCTTCTTTTTTCGGCTGTGTGCATTTGTAGTGTCATTAGGGCACTGCGCTATTATAGACGCTATGTGTAATTGGTATTTTCGTGATATAATATATTCCCCTTATCCAAAAAAAAGGGGCTAACCAACGCAATATTTCTTCCTAGAATACACATAAGCATGTGTATCATATAATAAAGAAGAACAAATACAATATTGTTAAAAGCAAAAAAACGTCTATGAAAATAATTGATGTGAATCTGAATTTAACGAGCTGTGAGCAGGTAACAGTAGTGGAAAACAATACACATATTGTGCAAAGCCTAAAAGAAAACTATCTAAGGAATAAAATGTATTTATTAGCAATGTTATGATTTTTCAATGTATCTTACTTGTAAAACAAATCGTGATAAGTGGTGTTTAATGTTTTTCACGAAGTCAGATCGAAAGATAGCTAGGACGTGTAGTTGCATAGGTTACGACTAGTATATAGAGTAGCCACAAATTTGGCCAGACCCAGTTGTTAGAGCATCTTCGTAGTGTTCCTCAAACGATGTTCGATGAAAGTGCTTGAACGGTCGACTAGGGTTGAAAAGCTTGCATGTACATCCTTCAAGTGGTGGGTTGTCACTCCATGCGGTCGACTAGGGTTGAAAAGCTTGCATGTACATCCTTCAAGTGGTGGGTTGTCACTCCATGTGTAGATTTCCCCGTATCAAAATAAATATGGGCAGCGTAACCCTAAAATCAGGGCCGCGATCTTCTTTATATAGCATACATGACATACATCGTGTGATACAAGAACTCTGCACAACCGACAGAAGATATACACGGTATACAACAGGAGACAACTACATCGTTTAACACTCCCCCTCAATCATAACTTATCTAAGTTAAGATTGCGACGAAACGATACTAACTGTCTTACTGAAAGTGACTTAGTGAAATCATCAGCCACTTGATCTCCTGAAGGAACAAACTGTATGTCCAAGAGCCTTCGAGCTACTCTCTCACGCACAAAATGATAGTCCACTTCAATGTGTTTTGTCCGTCCATGAAACACCGGATTAGCAGAGAGATACGTAGCCCCTATGTTATCACACCATAAACATGTCACTCGATCCTGTAACACACCTAACTCGGTGAGTAAACTTTGCACCCAAATCACTTCAGCCGTAGCATTTGCTAAAGCCGTATACTCAGCTTCTGTACTTGATCTAGATACAGTAGCTTGCTTCCGTGCACTCCATGAGATCAGATTTGACCCCAAAAACACAGCAAACCCTTCAGTAGATCTTCTATCATCAGGACAACCAGCCCAATCAACATCAGAAAAAGCACTAACAGAAGTAGAGGCAGATCTACTCAAACGCAAACCAAGAGCTACTGTGCCTTGGAGATACCTCAATATCCGCTTAACAGTTGTCCAATGAACAGTAGTTGGTGCATGCAAGAACTGACAAACCTTATTCACAGAGAAAGCAATATCTGGTCTTGTCAAAGTAATGTACCGAAGTGCACCAACAATACTTCGATAGCGAGTAGTCCTCACTACTCAACACCTCACCATCCATCACAGACAGCTTATCAGACACTGACAGAGGAGTATCAACTGACTTGCACATCTTCATGTTCACACGCCTAAGCAGATCATTACCATACTTTTCTTGAGACAGAATAATACCATCATGTACCTTATTCACCTCTATACCAAGAAAATAGTGCAAGCCACCCAAATCCTTCAATGCAAAATCAAGTCCAAGATCATGCAGAAGAGCACCAACAGCCTTCTCTGATGAGCTAGCAACAACAATATCATCAACATAGATGAGCATAAAGATAGACACTCCCCCTTTGTTGTAGAAAAACAGAGAAGTATCAGCCTTAGAAGCAGAAAAGCCAAGAGACTGAAGTTTGGAACTAAGTCGAGAATACCAAGCTCGAGGGGCCTGTTTCAAACCATACAAAGCTTTATCAAGCTTGCACACAAGCCCCGGGCGCCCCTCGTAACCAGGAGGCTGCCGCAGATAGACCTCCTCTTCCAGAACACCATGTAAAAACGCGTTCTTCACATCTAGTTGACGCAGGTGCCACCCACGAGAAACAGCAAGAGAGAGCACCAACCGAATGGTCGCTGCCTTGACAACTGGACTAAAAGTATCCTCATAATCAATGCCATATAGCTGCTTGAACCCTTTTGCAACTAAATGAGTTTTATACCGATCAACTGAGCCATCAGCACGGTGCTTCACTTTGTAAACCCATTTACAATCAATCACATTCTTGCCAACACCAGCATGAACTAAATGCCAAGTATTATTTTTGCTTCAATGCCTGGTACTCCTCATCCATAGCAGCCTTCCACTTAGGATCTGCAAGGGCTTCACCAATACTGGTAGGCTCACCAGTGCTGCTATAATTGGCAAAAAGAACACGATCATACCGAACACGACCATCAGTAATTTGCTTGGGTTGAGGTATACCACTTTGAAGTCGTGTATGAGGACGGCCAGAAACAGGCACACCAGAGACTACAGGCGCACTCTCCGTAGCAGATCCAGGAGCAGCTGACACATGAGACGAACTAGTCTCACCAGATCCCGTGTGCTGTTGTGCACCAGAAGAAGCAGCCACAGAAGATCCCGTGGCAGAGGAATCTGCGGAGGCAAACTGCCCGGCAGACTCGGCCGAGCCACCACGCGGGCCCAGAGACGCCCCAGCGGGCGAACCCGCGTCCTCCACGCGCGCGGAGACAGCATCTCCTGCTGACGACGCGTGATCCGATGACGGCAATGATTGGCCAGATCGGGCGGGAGAATCTCCTCCGGGATGTGCGCCAGAACCCGGAAAATCACCAGAAAAACCATCTGGGACCTGATTCCTGCACAAATGACTCAACAGGAGCACTATTAGCAGGATTAGCATCAACATCATCAAACTATAAAATACGCCCCTCATGATCATGCATATGAATAGGTTGTAAAGTGGAAGGCAGAAGAAGAATTTCTGCTCTCAATTGGGCACCGGCATTAGAATGGAGTGAAGCAAACGGAAAGATAGATTCATCAAACACAATGTCACGTGAAATATACACACGACCAGTTGAAATATCGAGACACTTTTAACCCTTGTGTTGATTACTATACCAAAGAAAGGCACATAGTTTGGAACGGAATTCTAGTTTGCGCTTATTATATGGTCTAAGATTTGGCCAACAAGCACACCCAAAGATCCGCAGAAAACTATAGTCCCCTTTATGTCCAAAGAGACGCTCAATAGGCGTTTGAGAACTGATTACTTTGCTAGGAAGACGATTAATAAGATACACCGCCGTAAGTCCGTAACAAACGTCTCATCCCAAAACTTAAGAGGCATGGATGCATAAGCAAGAAGACACAAACCAACCTCAACAATATGCCTATGCTTGCGCTCAGCTGGGCCATTCTGCTGATGCGCATGAGGACAAGACACAAGATGAGATATGCCCACCTTCTGGAAAAAGGAGTTAAGTTTTTGATACTCACCACCCCAATCAGTTTGCATGGCAATAATTTTCTTGTCAAAGAGTCGCTCAACAAGATGCTGAAAGTCCTAGAATTTCTGAAACACATCAGACTTATTTTTAAGAAGATATATCTAGGTAAACTTGCTATAATCATCAATGAAACTAACATAGTATTTATATCTTCCAACAGATCCTAGAGCAGGGCCCCAAACATCAGAAAATACAAGTTCAAGGGGAAAAGTAGACACACTTGATGATGTAGGATAAGGTAACTGATGGCTCTTAGCCTTCTGACAAGCTGATACGTCCCAAACGTATCTATAATTTCTTATGTTCCATGCTAGTTTTATGACAATACCTACATGTTTTATACACATTATATGTCATTATTATGCATTTTCCGGAACTAACCTATTGACGAGATGCCGAAGGGCCAGTTCCTGTTTTCTGTTGTTTTTGGTTTCAGAAATCCTAGTAAGGAAATATTCTCGGAATCGGACGAAATCAATGCCCAGCATCCTATTTTTCCACGAAGCTTCCAGAACACCTGAGAGCCAGCATAGGAGGGCCACAGGGCCACCAGATGACAGGGTGGCGCGGCCAGGGCCTGGGCCGCGCCCCCCTATTGTGTCACCGCCTCGTCAGCCTTCCGACTCCGCCTCTTCGCCTATATAAAGGTCCCTGACCTAAATCTTCGATACGGAAAAGCCACGGTACGAGAAACCTTCCAGAGCCGCCACCATCGCGAAGCCAAGATCTGGGGGACAGGAGTCTCTGTTCCGGCACGCCGCCGGGACGGGGAAGTGCCCCCGGAAGGCTCCTCCATTGACACCACCGCCATCTTCATCACCGCTGCTGTCTCCCATGAGGAGGGACTAGTTCTCCATCAAGGCTAAGGGCTGTACCGGTAGCTATGTGGTTAATCTCTCTCCTATGTACTTCAATACAATGATCTCATGAGCTGCCTTACATGATTGAGATTCATATGAGCTTTGTATCACTATTAGTCTATGTGCTACTCTTGTGATGTTATTAAAGTAGTCTATTCCTCCTTCACGGTGTAATGGTGACAGTGTGTGCATCGTGTAGTACTTGGCGTAGGTTATGATCATAATCTCTTGTAGGTTATGGAGTTAATTATTACTATGATAGTATTGATGTGATTTATTCCCCCTTCATAGTGTAAAGGTGACAGTGTGTATGCTATGTTAGTACTCGGTTTAAGTTGCAAAGATCTATTATGCTCTAAGGTTACTTAAATATGAATGTCGAATGCTGTGGCGCTTGTTAACTCCGGCTTGAGGGAGCTCTTGTAGCCCTACACAACGAATGGTGTTCATTATCAAACAAGAGTATATGTAGCACAAAGGGAGAGAACTTATTTATTTATGTGATCAATGTTGAGAGTGTCCACTAGTGAAAGTATGATCCCTAGGCCTTGTTTCCAAATACTGCAATCATCGCTTGTTTACTGTTTTACTGCATCTTTACTTCCTGCAATATTACTACCATCAATCGCACGCAGCAAGCACTTTTTCAAGCCGTTACTACTGCTCATATTCATTCATACCACTTGTATTTCACTATCTCTTCGCCGAACTAGTGCACCTATACATCTGACAAGTGTATTAGGTGTGTTGGGGACACAAGAGACTTCTTGTATCGTGATTGCAGGGTTGCTTGAGAGGGATATCTTTGACCTCTTCCTCCCTGAGTTCGATAAACCTTGGGTGATCCACTTAAGGGAAACTTAATGCTGTTCTACAAACCTCTGCTCTTGGAGGCCCAACACTGTCTACAAGAATAGAAGCACCCTTAGACATCAAGCACTTTTCTGGCGCCGTTGCCGGGGAGGAAAGGTAAAAGGCACACATACTCCGGTCCCAGGTAACTAAGTACTTTTCTGTTGCCGTTGTGTGTGTGCTCGAAGCTATTTCCTTTAGATCCTGCAATTGCATCTTTTTGTTTCTTGTTAAACAACTAGT
Source organism: Lolium perenne (assembly GCF_019359855.2). Taxonomy (NCBI): domain Eukaryota; kingdom Viridiplantae; phylum Streptophyta; class Magnoliopsida; order Poales; family Poaceae; genus Lolium; species Lolium perenne. The sequence goes on along the minus strand of NC_067244.2, from coordinate 80,384,371 downwards.
AAGGCATAATGGAAAACATCTGTGAGCTTTTAAAACTATTACCTGAGTCAAGACATGAATGGTTTAATGCGAAAATTAAAAAACCTATGGAACCTTATTTGCATGCTAGCAATGATATTAGTATGAACGCTTTGAACACCATTGTTGCTAATGATATAGAAAATTCTAAGCTTAGGGAGGTCGGTTTTGATGAAAATGATCTCTTTAGTCCTCCGAGTATTGAGGAGAAAGTTTATGTTGATTATGATATGCCTCCCATATATGATGATTATAATGATAGTGGTATTTTGGTGCCGCCTACTATGGACCTCCTATATTTGATGACGAGAATAATAATGATAGCTACTTTGTTGAATTTGCTCCCACTACAACTAATAAAATTGATTATGCTTATGTGGAGAGTAATGATACTTTTATGCATGAGAATAAGAATGCTTTATGTGATACTTATATTGTTGAATTTGTTCATGATGCTACTGAAAGTTATTATGAGAGAGGGAAACATGGTTATATGCATCTTAATAATATTAAGTTTCCCCTCTTTATGTTGAGAATTTTCAAGTTGCGCTTGTATTGCCTTCTTATGCTTGTCACTTTGTTCTTCATGAATTTATTTGTGTACAAGATTCCTTTTCATAGAAAGTGGATTAGGCTTAAATTTGTTTTGAATTTGCTTCTTGATGCTCTCTTTTGCTTCAACTCTTATTTCTTGCGAGTGCATCATTAAAATTGCTGAGCCCATCTTAATGGCTATAAAGAAAGAACTTCTTGGGAGATAACCCATGTGTTTATTTTGATACTGTTTTGTTATGTCTTGGAAGTTGTTACTACTGTAGCAACCTCTCCTTATCTTATTTTATTGCATTGTTGTGCCAAGTAAAGTCTTTGATAGCAAGGTTCATACTAGATTTGGATTACTGCACAGAAACAGATTTCTATCTGTCACGAATTCGGGCAGGGCTCTCTGTAGGTAACTCAGAAAAATCTGCCAATTTACGTGCGTGATACTCAAATATGTACGCAACTTTCATTCAATTTGAGCATTTTCATCTGAGCAAGTCCAGTGCCTCTAAAAAATTCGTCTTTACGGACTGTTCTGTTTTGACAGATTCTGCCTTTTATTTCGCATTGCCTCTTTTGCTGTGTTGGATGGATTTCTTTGTTCCATTAACTTCCAGTAGCTTTGTGCAATGTCCAGAAGTGTTAAGAATGATTATGTCACCTCTGAACATGTGAAATTTTCAATTATGCACTAACCCTCTAATGAGTTTGTTTTAAGTTTGGTGTGGAGGAAGTTTTCAAGGGTCAAGAGAGGAGGATGATATACTATGATCAAGAAGAGTGAAAAGTCTAAGCTTGGGGATGCCCCCGTGGGTCATCCCTGCATATTTCAAGAATACTCAAGCATCTAAGCTTGGGGATGCCCAAGGCATCCCCTTCTTCATCAACAATCTATCAGGTTTCTTCTCTTCAAACTATATTTTTATTCGGTCACATCTTATGTACTTTACTTGGAGCGTCTGTGTGCTTTTATTTTTGTTTTGTTATTTTTATTCTCTGAATAAATTCATGCTTGTGTGGGAGAGAGACACGCTCCGCTGTTGCGTATGAACACATGTGTTCTTAGCTTTACTCTTAATGTTCATGGCGAAGGTTGAAACTGCTTCGTTCATTGTTATATGGTTGGAAACAGAAAATACTTCATGTGGTAATTGGTTTAATGTCTTGAATAATTTGATACTTGGCAATTGTTGTGCTCATATAGATCATGTTTAAGCTCTTGCATCATGTACTTTGTACCCATTAATGAAGAACTACATAGAGCTTGTTAAAATTTGGTTTGCATGATTGGTCTCTAGAGTCTAGATATTTTCTGGTTAAGGTGTTTGAACAACAAGGAAGACGATGTAAAGTCTTATAATGCTTACAATATGTTCATATGTGAGTCTTGCTGCACCATTTTATACTTGAGTTTGCTTCAAACAACCTTGCTAGCCTAGCCTTGTATTGAGAGGAATTCTTCTCGTGCATCCAAATCCTTGAGCCAAAAACTATGTCATTTGTATCCACCATACCTACCTACTACATGGTATTTCTCTGCCATTCCAAGCAAATACTTCATGTGCTACCTTTAAACAATTCAAAAGCTATTATCTCTTATTTGTGTCAATGTTTTATAGCTCATGAGGAAGTATGTGGTGTTTTATCTTTCGATCTTGTCATTTACTTTTGACAGACTTTCACAATGGACTAGTGGCTTCATCCGCTTATCCAATAATTTTGCAAAAAGAGCTGGCAATGGGGTTCCCAGCCCCAATTAATTAACTTGCATTAATAATTCTCTTCACGTGTTTTGCCCTGATCTATCAGTAAGCAACTTAATTTTGCAAATAGACACTCCTCCATGGTATGTGAATGTTGGAAGGCACCCGAGGATTCGGTTAGCCATGGATTGTGAAAGCAAAAGGTTGGGAGGAGTGTCAACCATAAATAAAACTAAAATACATGTGTAAACAAAAGAGAAGAGGGATGATCTACCTTGCTGGTAGAGATAACGTCCTTCATGGGAGCCGTTCTTGAAAGTCTGGTTGATGAGGTAGTTAGAGTACCCGCTACCATTCGTTGACAACAACAAACACCTCTCAAAATTTTACTTTTATACTCTCTATATGATTTCAAAACTTAAAAAGCTCTAGCACATGATTTAATCCCTGCTTCCCTCTGCGAAGGGTCTTTCTTTTACTTTATGTTGAGTCAGTTTACCCACTTCTTTCTATCTTAGAAGCAAACACTTGTGTCAACTGTGTGCATTGATTCTTACATGTTTACCTATTGCACTTGTTATATTACTTTGTGTTGACAATTATCCATGAGATATACATGTTGAAGTTGAAAGCAATTGCAGAAACTTAATCATCCTTTGTGTTGCTTCAATACCTTCTACTTTGAATCTATTGCTTTATGAGTTAACTGTTATGCAAGTCTTATTGATACTTGTCTTGAAAGTACTATTCATGAAAAGTCTTTGCTATATGATTCAGTTGTTTAGTCATTATCTTTACTATCACTTCATTCACTTCATATGCTTTACAATAATGTTGATCAATATTATGTTGGTAGCATGTCACTTAAGAAATTATCATTGTTATCGTTTACCTACTCGAGGGCGAGTAGGAACTAAGCTTGGGGATGCTTGATACGTCCCAAACGTATCTATAATTTCTTATGTTCCATGCTAGTTTTATGACAATACCTACATGTTTTATACACATTATATGTCATTATTATGCATTTTCCGGAACTAACCTATTGACGAGATGCCGAAGGGCCAGTTCCTGTTTTCTGCTGTTTTTGGTTTCAGAAATCCTAGTAAGGAAATATTCTCGGAATCAGACGAAATCAATGCCCAGCATCCTATTTTTCCACGAAGCTTCTAGAACACCCGAGAGCCAGCAGAGGAGGGCCACAGGGCCACCAGATGACAGGGTGGCACGGCCAGGGCCTGGGCCGCGCCCCCCTATTGTGTCACCGCCTCATCAGCCTTCCGACTCCGCCTCTTCGCCTATATAAAGGTCCCTGACCTAAATCTTCGATACGGAAAAGCCACGGTACGAGAAACCTTCCAGAGCCGCCGCCATCGCGAAGCCAAGATCTGAGGGACAGGAGTCTCTGTTCCGGCACGCCGCCGGGACGGGGAAGTGCCCCCGGAAGGCTCCTCCATCGACACCACCACCATCTTCATCACCGCTGCTGTCTCCCATGAGGAGGGAGTAGTTCTCCATCGAGGCTAAGGGTTGTACCGGTAGCTATGTGGTTAATCTCTCTCCTATGTACTTCAATACAATGATCTCATGAGCTGCCTTACATGATTGAGATTCATATGAGCTTTGTATCACTATTAGTCTATGTCCTACTCTTGTGATGTTATTAAAGTAGTCTATTCCTCCTTCACGTGTAATGGTGACAGTGTGTGCATCGTGTAGTACTTGGCGTAGGTTATGATCATAATCTCTTGTAGGTTATGGAGTTAATTATTACTATGATAGTATTGATGTGATTTATTCCCCCTTCATAGTGTAAAGGTGACAGTGTGTATGCTATGTTAGTACTCGGTTTAAGTTGCAAAGATCTATTATGCTCTAAGGTTACTTAAATATGAATGTCGAATGTTGTGGCGCTTGTTAACTCCGGCTTGAGGGAGCTCTTGTAGCCCTACACAACGAATGGTGTTCATTATCAAACAAGAGTATATGTAGCACAAAGGAAGAGAACTTATTTATTTATGTGATCAATGTTGGGAGTGTCCACTAGTGAAAGTATGATCCCTAGGCCTTGTTTCCAAATACTGCAATCATCGCTTGTTTACTGTTTTACTGCATCTTTACTTCCTGCAATATTACTACCATCAACTGCACGCCAGCAAGCACTTTTCTGGCGCCGTTACTACTGCTCATATTCATTCATACCACTTGTATTTCACTATCTCTTCGCCGAACTAGTGCACCTATACATCTGACAAGTGTATTAGGTGTGTTGGGGACACAAGAGACTTCTTGTATCGTGATTGCAGGGTTGCTTGAGAGGGATATCTTTGACCTCTTCCTCCCTGAGTTCGATAAACCTTGGGTGATCCACTTAAGGGAAACTTGCTGCTGTTCTACAAACCTCTGCTCTTGGAGGCCCAACACTGTCTACAAGAATAGAAGCACCCGTAGACATCACAAACTGACTCTTTTTCTGACTCACTAAACTGAATATTATTATCACGAAGGACTTGTCGGACCACAACTTAAGATGGATGACCTAGACGTCTATGCCAAAGCGAGGATGATGACTTGGCTACACCATGAACTTGTCGACCAGAAGATGGAGGTGATGGCGCCGGCATGGGATATAGACATCCACACATTTACCTTGAAGGAGGATTTCCCTCGTGTCCTGATCCTTGACAAAGAAAGAGTTAGGCCAATACTCAAAAAAAGCATGATTATCAGTGGCTAGGCGACTAGTAGATAAGAGACTCTTGGTGGCTTTGGGAAAATGCAGAATATTTTTGAGATGCAAATCATGATTAGGGGTATGAATTACAGAATGACCAATGTGACGTATATCCATACCTGCACCGCTGGCTGTGTGAATTTGCTCGTTCCCATTGTAGCGATCACGAACATGGAGCTTCTGTAGCTCACCCGTGACATGGTCTGTAGCACCAGAGTCATTGTATCAGTTTGTATCAACTCCATAGGATCCAGATCCATAGGCTGCACCAGCTGACTTGTCAGGTCCATGGTAGCTCTTCTGAAATCGCTTCCAACAGTTTAGGGCCGTGTGACCAGTGTTTCCACAAACCTGGCAAGTTTCATCACTTCGTCCAGATGCATATGAGCGGCCACCATTGCCACGGCCACCTCTGTATCCTCCACCACCGTCATTACCTCGGCCACCTCTGTAGCCTCCACGGTAGTTGTTGCTCCACTGGTCATAGCTGTTCCGCTGGGCACGATACTGGAACTGGCCACCTTGGTCACGATACTGATCAGGAAACAGTGCTCGACCACGGCCACCATTGCGACCACCACGGTGTGCGGCGTTCACCGACGCTCCGCCACCATTGTTTCTAGCCTCCATCCGAGACTCATACGACATGAACTGAGAGTAAACATCACTCAGGCTCACGTCCTTGTCCGCCTTCATCAAGGTGTTGATCGCAGCAACAAAGCCATCATACTCATCGTCGAGCCCAGCTAGGATGTAAGAGATCACATCCACAGTATCCATGGGCTTACCCGCCGCAGCCATCTCATCCGAGAGGCTTTTGATCTCATCCAGGTACACCTGACCGGACTTGTCTTCCTTGCGACATTGGTTCAGCTTGGTGCGGAGATGCACCACGCGCGACTGAGATTGGGCAGAGAACATCTCCACCACCGCTTTCCAAACTGCTGCGGACGTCAGTAGACCCACCATCTGCGTGAGGACCTCCTTCATCATGTTTCTGACCAAGAACCCTAGCATGGTCTGGTCCTGCGCGATCCACCGCGCATGCTCGGGGTTGGGAATAGTCACCTCAGCCCCATCCTTGTCCGTAGTCTTCACGGTCTTCGCCGGTTCCTTCACAGATCCATCGAGGAAACCAAGCAGTTGAGCTCCACGAATTTCTGGAAGAACCTGAGTCTACCAGAGCAAGAAGTTGTCTCGGGTAAGCTTCTCCGAGATCGTGATGTTGAGAGCCGCTGCACCAGTTGCCGAGGTTGAGGACGACGCTGAGAACGACATGGTCCGATCGGCGGCGGCGAGCAGACTTTAGACTAGATGTGTTTAGAAAGAGTTAGCTCTGATACCATATTAAAACAAATATGGGCAGCGTAACCCTAAAACCAGGGCCGCGATCTTCTTTATATAGCATACAGGACATACATCATATGATACAAGAACTCTGCACAACCGACAGAGATATACACGGTATACAACAGGAGATAACTACATCGTTTAACACCCCGTACTCAATAAGTAGCCACTAGCATGAATACACTACAAAGCTACCGAGAGCAAAATCATTAATCATCAAAATTTTAAAAAGGTTTGCCTTCAACCCTAACCATCGAACTTGCTGTGTGGTGCCACATTTGGGTGCGTCTGCCGCGTTCCCAAACGGTGCCCTATTTTTTACTTTCTTTGCAATTTCTAGTCTATGAACACATAAACAATTTCTACTCCTGAAGCATACAAAAAATCTGAATCTTTATATGCATTTAATGGTTTTGTAGTCACTCACGTGAAGGTAGTTGTCCTATGAATCAACATGGGCTCCATATGCAACCATCCTCATGGAAACAGTGCATTTTTGAATTTACGGGAAACCATATGTGCCACAGCAATCGTGCCTTAGCACGAAGTAGTTATCATACTCTCTCACGCCATGAAGAATCGACATGAACTTGCCCTTGCTCTTCCTATAGTGCCTTCGAAAATCATCGATGTTTGTTGCTTCGTCGGTGAAGTAGTCGGTGTAGAGCATGGTATGACTCTCGATCCTCTGTCGGGGCTTGGATTTGCTTCTCCCAAACTTGGAACATGTAACATCCCAAAAATTTCAAGACAAAGAAAATGAATTTCCCTTTTTCCAAATTTTGGAACCAACAAAAACTTTTATTACCTAGGGTGCTATGCATAGTACTCATGCTTAATTATTGTGCTATTGCCATGATTGTTGGTTAAAGTATTTTGAAAAGATCTTAAACCCTAAAACTCACCCTCTTTTCACCATCCAAGATAAAATAAAATAAAAAGAAATTAAATAAGGAAAGGGCCTATGTGCCTATGACTATTTTTGTGAAACTTTTATTTAGACCTTTCTATCTTGTGTAAAGGTTTTGGAAAACATTAATCAACCCTACCTAGTGCTCAACAAATCAAATCCAAGTTAAAAACAAAGTAATTTAAAAAGAAAATAAAAATGCCATAGAGGCATATGAGAGTAAATAGCCAAATTGGGAAATTTAGAATCTTGACCCTAAGACTTGTTGTGAATGGTTGGATCACTCCTCTATACCATTTCAACAATCAACAACATCATTTGGGTCAAAAGAAATCCAATCAAATCAAAGAAAAATCAAAAACCATGTGGCTTGTGATAATGGTCACTTGTGCCATTTTTAACAACCTACCCACTTTGAGCCCTTTTATTAAGAGATTCTTAAACCAAACCCTAACAACTCTTCGCACCTCATCCAAGACCTCATCAAGATGAACATTTTTCGTGTTGACTACTTTGACCAAAGCTTTGACCATTTCTCCATTTAGTCAAGCCAAGATGCCACCTTGAAACAAATTCTAGATTCCCTCCACTATTTGAATTTTCACAAAACCCCTCCAAATTTCAAACCAATGCCACACATAGTTGCCTAACATCATTTAGAACACATCCATGCAGAAATTTGATCAAAAGTAAATACAAGAGAGATCATTGCACTAGGAGAAGGAGTACACATAGAATCAAATGGAGGTACAACCACTTTACTCATCACTTTTCACTTTTCCCCTCTCTCTCTCTTGCCATCCTTGATAGTACATCATGTACCTTAAAGCCACATCAATGAGATGACACCACCTTGGCCATGATCACCATGCTCATGATTGCCACTCATTGCATGTACCACATACACTTTTGGAATTATTTCATTGTGCACACATTTAGCCTCTCCAACCTGGTGCACCATGTCAAATAGCTTCACCTCAGCACACTCACACTTGCAGCACCATGGTTACACCAGAATTGGGCACAAATGGATCATGCCAAGCCCATGCCATTGAATTGGACACCACCATGCCAAACCCTGCCATTCTACCTCTCTGGTCACTCTCACCTTGTCCCTTAGTCTTGCCTCATCATACTGACCACAACCATGCCAGAGTTGACCTAGGGAGAAGCTCTGAACCCCCAATGCCACACCATGCCATCCACTTGCTCACCATCATGCCACCCATGTCCCTGGACCTCACCTCTCCCTCCAACATTGTCATCTAGACTCACCAGGCAGTACTGAGCATGCTAGACACGATCCCAAATCAAAAGCATCACGACAAGGCCCTGGACGCATCGTGGTCACCACGTCCAGTGCACGCCAGGGCGTGCACTGCCATGCCACGGGACACTCCAGGACACTGCCTCGCCCCATCGCGTCTGTACTCCCTCCCCTTCTTCTCTTGCACGTGCACGGCTCTCTGATCCAGCTAGCCAGTAGACACGCTTGAACGGACGCGGAGGCACCATCGCCGTCGTCCTCTTCAAGGATTTGCCGCCGTACCCGTGACAGTCGCGCCATGATCTCGAGCGCTCCCCTCACCGATTCTCTGCGCCAGCTAGACGTTAAGAACCGCCATGATGCCTACAACGCCACGCCCTCATCTCCTTGCCCTTTCGCGCCCTAGAACGCCGTCACCACCGTCGACCTTGCCCGCACCCCACGGCCACCTCTCGACCCTATAAATAGAGCCCCTCCCCGAGCTATCCGAGCACACCATCGGCCTTCCCTCTTCTCACTTGCTCTCCTCGACCCCTTCTCCACCTCGATTACGCCCACCATCGCCGAAATTTGGTCAGAGTCCGCCGCCACAGAAGCTCAGCGATGCCGTTGATTTCCTCCACCCCAAGCTCTGTCGTGACCACCGCTCGCCTCCTTGTCCTCGACAATGCCGCCACGCACCCTCGCTGAGCCTCGCCGGAGCTCCGGTAAGCCGTCAGCCCCAAACCCTCGCCGTGTTTGTGCCGCCTCTCGTCGACGTAGACGACGACTCTGCGTCGTTAGATCACCATTTAATCCTACGGTCCACAACAGAGCTTACCGTTTCGGTGTTAAAAAGAGACTGACCGGTGGGTCCCACCATGTCAGGCGGCCCGCGGCGTGAGAAGTGCTGTTGGGCTGGCCTTTGCCGTTTCAAACCTTTCCGGCCCAGTAGTTTCCCGCCTAGCCCATTTAGTCCACATTCGAATTAATTCGTTTCAGTGAATTTCAATACTGGTGCTCACTTAGAATTTGAATAACTCTCAATCCACTTGGCCAAATTTAGTAAATTTGATGTTGTTGGAAAGCCTGTGAAATGCTCTATCCAACCACACTGGTTTAAAACTCATATCTGTTGTAGAAATAATGTAGCAAAAATAACAAGATAGAGAGTTTTCAGATTTCAAATAAATTTATAAAATCAACCACAAATGATTTTGAGGTGATTTCACCTCCCATATTTCACATTTCACAAACTCTAATTGATTATGCAAAATTATGATATGGGTATTGTATATGATCATGGACTAGAGCAAAATAATGGCTATGGAGCCATTTCTAGTTCATTTGAATCATCTAAATCAAATTGTTTAAATAGTATGAGAGCTACTCTCTCATTTAAATCTTGATCCTAAGTGATTTAATAAGAGGTAATGACCTTAGTCTAAGGAACCTCATATTTTAATTACTTAGTGATTTTAAATCATTACCATGCTATGCTTACATGCATGAGGTGTAGCACCTCATTTAAATCATACTCCCACGTAATAGATATGAAAGGTTGACCTTGGTCAACATATAATCATACCTTATTATTATTTGAGGAGATTAAATATTAATAGGATTTAATGAGAGGAAATTATTTTCTCCAAAGAATTAAATAGCAAACCAAAGGAATAATTATAATGAGAGGAAAGTATTTTTCTTTAAAAGAAAACAAAGTCAATTCACCATGCTATGAATGATGTGATGCTAGCATAAGCTTGTGTGAACCTTTGGTGTTTTTAGTCTAGCATGTAAGTTTTGTTTGGTGATTGTATACCTCGTATTCGTGTATAGACGCTAGTACCGAGGAGTATCAAGAGGAGGAGGGCTACTCTCAGGAGGAGGAAGAGAACTTTGATCACTACCCTGCTCAAGGCAAGCTAATATTCTTGCAAACCACCCTAATGCAAAGCTCTACAAGAGCAAGGCACCATCACATTTTACTTTGTGTTTAATAAACTTATCCCATGTTTTTAACTTGCAATTATTTTGCTTATTGTATTTCAAAGTTTATTTTTGATTTATGATTCACTTGGTTTAGAATGGAACGAGAGCATCAAACTTAGCCTAGAGCAATCAAAGCTAGATAGCACCCCTCATGACTAGTTGCTAGTGCTAACTAAATAAAATTGACTACTCTAGATGGGAACTTGTGAAATGAAATGACTTTGAAAGGTTTTGAAGGTGAAGGTGAAATGAATGACTTGGTGAATTTTGATGAAAATTGATGGTTGGGTTCGGATGCGATACCATTCCAATTATACAAGTACCCCCACAATACCTGATTATGGGTAGGGCTTAACTAGAAGCTTGTGTAGCTTAGTATGGGTTCCCTCTAAACAAGCATCATAGGGGTTATGCCGAGGCTGCCTCCGTTAAAAGTGAAATGATGTGAATATGAGGTGAATGTTCGACCCAAGCCCTGTGCAGTTCCCGGGTTGACAGTTTGTCTCCACCGGGAGGCCAAGCTCATGGGGAGATGTGCCTATACTATAAGTGAAAGGTTATGGTTGATGATCCGCGTACTGAGTTACGATGATGCGGGGTTTTCCCCGACGGATGTAATCAAAAGTTGTGGCACAAGAGTACAACCTCTGCAGAGTGTAAAACTATTCGAATAGCCGCGTCCACGGTCATGGATGGTTGGAAAGGCCATACTGTTCCGTCATCAGATCATTTTCAAAAATGTGACATATGACTTGTGTTTTGAACTTGAAAGGTGAATGGTGAATTTGACTTGAATCACAACGGAGTTGTGGGAATGACACTGATGTTCCCACTTGAGTTAGTTAGCAAATGAAGAGGTTTTTACTAAATGTTTGTGAACTAGAATTGGCTTTATGCAAATAAACTTAGAGCTTAGCACTCCCTTACTAAAATTGATAAGTACTTACCTTAGTATTAGTTTGCGAGTACTTTAAAAGTACTCATGGCTTTGTCCCTGGCTATTCAAATGGCCAGACTATGAAGGAGAACAGCAGTACGAGGAAGATGGACAACAAGACGTCTACGACAACTAGGACTGCTCCTGACGTCAAGCGTTGGCCTGTGGATTAGATCGCCACTACTACTTCGCTTCCGCTATTTGTGATGTTCGTTGATCAATAGATCAACTACTGTTGTAATATTGGATCATGTGATCTACCTTTGTAAGACGATTATGTGTTGTAATAAATGATGACTCTATGATATTCAACTGTTATGTCTCACAACAACAATCTTCCTGGGATTGCGATGTATGGCATAATAGGCATCTGGACTTAAAAATCCGGGTGTTGACAGAACCTCCACGTTGTGGAGTCTTCTTCTGCTCGGCAGTTGTCAAAGACAACTTAGGATCGACATGTGCTCTTGAATGTTGGCGTCGAAGGCATCCTCCTCCTCCATCAATTGATTGATCATCTCTCCATCGTTGTCCATTTATACAAGTCAACCAAGAAATCGTCAATCAAATGAGTCACCACGACAGAGAGAGAGAGGCAAGAACTAAAAAAGTGTCACCAACCAAGCAACCGGTCGAACACCTTGCGTGAGTGGTGGGTTTTCGGAGTGGCCGCTGTGTTCGGGGCTCAATTCGATGAACCATCGACGGGGAAATAGGCGGCTGGGTGAGGGGATGCGGTGTGGAAGTAGGTTTCCACAGGCAAACTATGGCATCAAAATGAGTGGAGGCAGCGGCGGCGGGAGAAGTGGGAGGGGAGGCACGACGTCAAAGAAGTGGCAGAATGGGTTGGACGTTGGCAGGTGGTACCTAGATGTCTTTTACCTACATGGCGAGGGGCGCGGCTTCCATTGGAGGCACCGAGAACGTGTCACGTGTAGCTAGAATGGCCTCGAGGCGCCGGACACGCTATTAAGTCGTGTTGGGCTAAAAAAAAATCTTTGGAACACGTGATTAAGTGCGATTAATTCAGACCACACCGCCCGACTAGAAGGTAGAGTTGGAGTCAGACCCATGTGGATGTGATTGTGCCACTAATTCACCGCATGCATGCAGGGACACATCAAGAAATGGCATCTCAGGGAATGGTCCCGTAGGACCGAGAAGCTTCATTCCAGATCGTCGATGGGGCAACAAATTACATCAAAAACCAATAGAAAATAGGAAAATACAGGTTCACATTTTTTGCACTAAAGACCCTATAAATAGACAAGAAATGCCATCAGGTCCAGCTCCTTCTCCACCGAATCTTTGCATCACATCACAATCAACCACCTCGTCGTCGGGGATGATGCCACTTGGGACGGGGCAGCGGGAGCCCGTTGTACTAGAGCAGAGGGGCCTCCTTTTGGCATAGCAGCCCGGAGGTTCTTCAACGCCATCAGTCACCGGCTGGAAGGAACCGAAGCCGTCGACGGAGGTGGGAGCGGTCGCCCTTCAACTATCGGAGACGGCAGCGACTGCAGTGCCACCGTGGATGCACTCCCGCAAAGAGAAGCCTCGACTCTTCCCTGCCGCGGATCCGACCTGCTGCAGGGGTCGCCCTTCAACTATCGGAGACGGCAGCGACTGCAGTGCCACCGTGGATGCACTCCCGCAAAGAGAAGCCTCGACTCTTCCCTGCCGCGGATCCGACCTGCTGCAGGCATGAGCATCAGGGACCCAACCTCCCTCGTCTCCATGACGAGTGAAAGGAGGAAACCTTGATTCACTACCACGGCCTTCAATTTCGTCGAGATGTGAGCTTATTATCCGAGACGCCGACGACTACTCTCGTCGGCTGCTCGCAGCACCTCGCTGCCACGACCAAGAAGAGCGCTGCCGGAAACCACCACCTGCAGCTCGAGTGTGGCGGCAGCAAGCTCCAACAAACCGGCATAGAACCGAACCCTGGCATAAATCTAATCCTAGCTACAACTGTACATGGGCACGACTCCGGCTATCGCCGGAGAAGGGAGGGAGAGGGGCCAGCCGGCCCAAATCTGAAGGGGGACGAGAGAGGAAGGTGGGGAGTGGCACATTATATTAGTATGATAAGCTGCAGTTGCAAATTTGATTATGTCAGCTTAGCCAATTGGATGTTAAGTGAAACGAAATCTCAGGATTAGGACAATTTTATCGCTTTAGTACGCTTTCCGTCAGCCCTGTCGTGCTGAAGACTTTTCGAAAGTTAAATCGGTAAACTATTGTCAGATAAGAAAGGTTGAGTTAGGTCTAGGTTTAGTTGGTTTTCCTAGCTACAAATATTTTCAGCTTCTTGTTTCCATATGCGCGTCCACGCATGCTTGTATTCTGCGTGCAAATTAATATTATATATATCTCCTGAAGTAACCATGGGAACATGGGGTTCTCTTTAGAGGAAGGAAGAGGAAGCATTACAGAACAGCAGAAGTAATTCTTAATTTCACAGGCCATAAAAGAGACTCTAATTTTTAGTATAAACCTTACATTTTGAAGTTCTGTCCAATTCGATGTGTGTTCAGGAGCTTGAAACCGACCTAAACTGTGGCTCGACGATCCATTTTTGGCTCAATTTCGAAGCTAATATCATAAAACCGTCACATTTCAGTTGAAATTTATCAAACACCGCCACTTTACGTTCGCAGTTCGCGGAACAAAAAACCACCACTTTTTTCCCATTTTTAGCAAAAAAAACACTAACCGTGATTGAACACGAATTGATGGTACGACCCACTAGTTGGGCACGTGTCAGTCTACATTAAAAAATAAAAAATCCCAAAAAGCATAAAATTGGTTAGGTTATCTCTCCCGTGAACACCCGCCGCCGCCCCAGTGAGAAGGGTGGCGTGGCGAGGCGATGCCCCCGCGCCACCGGGCCTCAGATCCACCCCCGCCACTGGGCCCCAGCTCCTGCGCTGCTGGCGAGAGGACATGTCGGCTCCGCCTGCGTCGTCCAGGAGAAGATCCGGACCCGCGTCGCCGCCCCTTGCAGCATGCGCGCCGCCGTTCCCCTACAGCACCCACGCCACGATTCCGGGAGGAGAGGTTGGGCCGCGAGTGTGCTACTCCGTCGGCGGCATGCTCCAGCGTTGGGCATGGCCGTTGACCTGGAGGAGAAGCGCGGCCGCGAGGAACAGCTCCTCCGTCTGAGTGGCATGGGTAGTGAGCGGCGCCCTGCCCGGTTGTCCGCGGTGGCCGATGGTGGCTCTTAGCTCAGGTGGTGGCCGACGGGATTTGGGGAGGAGCGGATCCCGACGGGCCTTTTTTTGGATATTTTTTGTTTCTTAATGCAACCTGACAAGTGGGACCCATGTCCAGATTAGCAAGTTCAATAGGTGTTGCTACCTCAGCACTGACAACGGGACAACCCGGTCAGTTACTGTGTCAATTCACGATTAGTGTTTTTCGCAAAAAGTAGGCAAAATGTGGCGGTTTTTTTTCCACGAATGTAAAGTGGTGGTGTTCGGTAAATTTCAACTGTAATATGATGGTTTTATGCTATTAACTCGTTGGTGGTATATGGAGCAGACCTGCTCGGTAAGAGGGGAGCTTGAGAAAAGACGAAATCCTATAGCGGCAAGGCGACAACTTTGGGTGATTATAGTCTTCAAGAAAACGGAAAACTGATGGACACACCTCAGCACCAGCTCACTCCATAGGCTCCAGAGACGGAGATGACACCAAGTTTTAGTTAGATCCATGGCTTGGAGGATGCTCATTGCGGGTATCATACCCTAGTCTCTTTACCATTTGCGTTGATCCATCCCTTCTGGTATCTGTCGCGGCCAATGGAGGATCATGTGAGGTGGCATTTCGTAGGACTTTCGGCACGGATGAGGCCACGGCTTGGGAGGCTTTACGGGCGAGCCTCCCGCCGTCCCTCTCTACCTTGTCGGATAGTGTTTCTTTGTGTATTGTCCCTTTGGGGAAGTTTACGGGTAGCTCAGCATAGGGCTCATTTTACACTGATAGCTCCGCTTTGAGAAGCCCCTCTACCCCTCAAGATCAAGATCTTCGTGTGGCGCCTGCTTTGATATCGCCCCCCTTCGGCGGTTGAGATGGCTAGACTGTTTTCGGGTACATATATATATTTAACCATGGTCGGCCATTTTCAGGGTCTGTTCAGCGGCCAAACAGACTAATTTTTGAAAACTGCTGACGGAGTTTTTCAGTTCCAGACCGTTTTCTGGTTGTGCTAAAGTTCCTCTAAAACCACCATTACTTCCACCCTTTTGTACAACTGAGTGATACTTGTGGAAATTCACTTTATCTAAACAATTAAATTTAAAAAAATCCAGAAAATAAAATTTGCCTATATACCTCCACATTCTGTGTGCGCGCCTAATGATTCCCTAAAACCCGACATTTCCCCGTGTGTAAGAAAAGAGAAAAGTATTTCGAGAAATGCCTTATTATGGCATCGATTTTTTTTCTAATATAGGCTACACTAAATCAACTTTTGCGAATGACCAAATATGATGTTATCGTCGCATGCGCACAGTCGATCTATCGATGACCAAACAATCACAGCACGATGAAGACCTCGAGATTTGCTAACGCAGTTCGGCGAATGTCTACATCTATGGGGCATGACTACGGGCGCTCCTCCCCACTGATACTGCTGCACGGGCCGCCTTGGTCACCGGCTCCTCTTGCGAGCATGGTGATGTCAAGTCATGATGGGTTACAATATGTGGTGCCTCTCACATTATATGGGAGGCCTAGCCTACTAGAGTTCGACTCGAACACATAACCTATCCACACATATTATAACTCAGAGTCCAAACGTAACCCAACTCGTCCACTAATATTCGACACAAACTCAACATAGGATGTGGGAATATACACAAAATATTTTTTATTTTTTATATTTTAAATGTGTTCAAAATACATTTCAAATAAAATGAGCATATGCACCCAAGTTAAAACGCCACGTTAATTAGTTTATTTTATACTTCTTTCGGACTACTCATCTGGGTACCGTGAAGAGCTTACGTGTCACACTATTGAGCACACATCACTTTCTATTTGACGTATTATTCCTCAACCCATCTCGAGGCATCTCTTAGCCCTGCTTTTGCTTTGTTCCTTCCTCAAGTAAGAAACAAATCACTCCACTGTCGCTACCATATTCAGTTTTCTGTGAAAAAGGGGCCATCACATCCTGTGGTATTTTGCCGTCTTTGGGAAGAGACAAACAGGGTTGTTTCGTCGAAACTACGATCACATGGGCTACTTTTTTGCTCGGGTTTATCTTCATGGAGACCCACATAGTCCGAGTAAATCAGGCCCGTCTGGGCCTGTAGTGGTTGAGGACAAGTAATAAGAGGGCACGCTTACTAAATTACATAAAAACAGTATTCAAGAGCTTGGTTTATTCATCCTTTTTTTTGCGAATTTATTCATCCTAAGAGTCTCACAAAGGAAAGGCCCCAACCTATCATGTTTGTCTCAAACTAGCAGAGTAACCCGCGCATTTGCGCGCCTAGATTTACTTATGCTTATTTTGTTTATCATATTAAATAGGTCATGACAATTTTCACTTTACTTTTTCGTTCTACTTTTCCCAAATTTCTCTTCCTACTTATGGAAATTTACCAACATCTTAACCAAAACATTTGTAGCATGTATTTATACTTGATCCTAGAGAACTTCTTTTATATGCACGTATACATTTTGTAGCATTTTTTGTGTCTTCCGATTCACACAATGTCATGCCTCCAAATGATATTCTGTGCTAGCTCATCTTTGTTTTATCGAGTATGTGGCTTGACCATAGATATAAGCCATTTCACATCTATTGGTATATGTCAGGTTTTTCTGTTTGTGGTGTAATGCTATTTCAAGGCTGTCTACATGGTTTTTGCACTGTAAAATACTTCACATGATTTCTTTGTTACAATAATTTTCTTAATGCATTAGCTGTTAGTCACATTTTCTGCTAACCATTTTTTTGATAACATCTCTCTATAACCATTAGCACAGCTTGTTTTATTATCGTCCTCATTTTGTTTTTTCTGTTTTGCTTTCAGTCTCCGGTATGGACAACCTCATCACCGAATTCAAATATTGGATCACCATTATTCTACTCCGCCTCTTAGGTGTATACTCATTGCTCGTAACATGTTTAGTCCTCCCTGATCCTATGTTATTTTCAATGTACTTTTCTCTGTCAAATTCATGTGAACGTTATGTTCTTGAACACTTTTGTGTTCACTGATCTAACTAAACGATCCATGCAGATTGATAATCTTAGGCCTGCTAGATTGACAACTGAAAAAAAAATTTACTCCTTGCAAATTTTATCATACGCTTTGTTTTATATTCACATATAATTCGAACGGATAATTTTAATGAAAATTAACAATTGAAAGTTTGTGGAATTTGTGAAAAACTAATAAATGTAATCTTTACTTTTAGGCTTGGATTATATATATAAACAAATAAACTGTTATCCTTTACAATCTACCTAGTGAAAGTTATTATGTATATTATTTATACTCACCTAACTCGGTCCAGATCATTATGCTAAGCTGCAGGTACGTTCTGCTTCGCACTGTGTTGATCGTCCACTCGTCCCGCTCTCATGCAGGCATGCACGCATCCAGCGTTGATTAATCGTGCTGCCGCCCGGCGCCCGCGATGGATGTCCGGCAGATCGATGTGACCTCCTCGCTCCTTGCATCCATCCATGACGACGGGGATGGCGCTGACCGCTGTGGAGCTCGGCCAGAGACATCACGTACATGGCCTCCTGATCCATTAGTAGCTAAGAGCATCTTCAGTCGCGTCCCCAAAACGTCCTCCAAACCATGCCAGATTGAGCGTTTGGGGGACGTGTTTTGTTCGTGCCGCGCTTGGGGGAAGTCACTCCCTAGCCGCGTCCCCCAAACGCCGTCCCCAATCAGAAATTCAAATTGTTGCATTCAAAAGAGATCGTTCCCGCCGAATCGTCGCGATCAGAGTAGCAGCGATCAAATATAGCATATGAATAAATATGTTTGCGAGGATTGTTTTCAAATTAAAATACAACAAACAATAAAACAAGTAAACAAATATAATAAATAGAGCTAGATGCTAGATCAAGGTGACACGGTATTTCCTTTGATCCTCCACAAATGCTCAACGAGATCAGCTTGAAGTTGATCATGAACATTGCTGTCACGGATCTCTGCGTGCATGGCGAGGAAATCAGCAAAATCTGCAGGCAACTCATGATCAACCACCGCAAGAGGGCTCTCACACTCATAGAGACCAACATGTGTCCTGGCATGATTCTTACGGTCATCCTCAATGATCATGTTGTGCATGATCACACAAGCTTGCATCACCTTCCACATTTAGTCGTGAGACTAGCTTAGAGCAGGGTACCGAACAATGGCAAATTGTGCTTGAAGCACACCAAATGCCCGCTCGACATCCTTCCTGCAAGCCTCATGTCGCGTAGCAAAGTGGGAATTCTTCAGACCTGATGGATTCGAGATTGTTTTGACAAAAGTGGCCCATTTTGGATATATATCATCGGCTAGATAATAGCCTTTGGTATATTTGTGGCCATTGATCTCATAGTTGCATGGTGGAGCATGCCCTTCCACTAGTCTGCTGAACACCGGAGACTGCTGCAATACGTTGATGTCATTGTGTGATCCCGCCATGCCAAAAAAAGAATGCCAAATCCACAGATCATAATCTGCCACAGCTTCAAGCACCACACTGCAATATCCATGACGCCCTTTGTATATACCTTTCCAAGCAAACGGGCAGTCCTTCCATGCCCAGTGCATGCAATCGATGCTTCCAAGCATTCCAGGAAATCATCTGACAACATTTTGTGCCATGATCCTTGCAGTCTCTTCCTCAGTTGGCCCTCTCAAGTAGTATTTGCCAAACTTTCCCACCACAGCTCGACAAAACTTGTACATGCACTGAATGGCAGTAGACTCACTCATGCGAAGGTAGTCGTCCTGTGTATCGGCAGGTGCTCGTATGCAAGCATCCTCATGGCGGCGGTGCACTTCTGAATCGACGAGAACCCGACAACGCCTACATCGTCGAGCTTGAGCTTGAAGTAGGGGTCGAACTTTCGAATGTTGGAGATATGCCCAAGAGGCAATAATAAAGTGGTTATTATAATATCTTTGCGTTTATGATAAATGTTTGCATACCATGCTATAATTGTATTAACCGAAACATTGATACATGTGTGTTATGTAAACAATAAGGAGTCCCTAGTAAGCCTCTTGTATAACTAGCTTGTTGATTAATGGATGATCACAGTTTCGTGAACATGAACATTGGATGTTATTAATAACAAGTTTATGTCATTAGTTGAATGATATAATGGACACACACCCAAATGAGCGTAGCATAAGATCAAGTCATTAAGTTCAATTTGCTATAAGCTTTCGATACATAGTTGCCTTAGTCCTTCGACCATGAGATCATGTTAATCACTTACACCGGAAGGGTACTTTGATTACATCAAACGCCATTGCGTAAATGGGTGGTTATAAAGATGGGATTAAGTATTTGGAAAGTGTGAGTTGAGGCATATGGATCAATAGTGGGATTTGTCCATCCTGATGACGGATAGATATACTCTGGGCCCTCTCGGTGGAATGTCGTCTGATTAGCTTGCAAGCATATGATTGGATCATAAGAGATGACATACCACGGTACGAGTAAAGAGTACTTGTCGGTAACGAGGTTGAACAAGGTATGGAGATACCGATGATCAAACCTCGGACAAGTAGAATATCGTGTGACAAAGGGAATTGGCATCGTATGTAAATGGTTCAATCGATCACTAAAGGCATCGTTGAATATGTGGGAGCCATTATGGATCTCCAGATCCCGCTATTGGTTATTGCTCGGAGAGGAGTCTCGACCATGTCTGCATAGTTCACGAACCGTAGGGTGACGCGCTTAAGGTTCGATGTCGCATAAGTAGATTCGAAATATGAGATGGAGTCCGAAGTTTTTGTTTGGAGTCTCGGATAGGATCCAGGACATCACGAGGAGGTCCGAAATTGTCCGGAGAACAAGATTCATATAAGGGAAGTATTTTCCGGGGTTCGGGAAAAAGTCCGGTGTTTTGACCGGAGCTTCTAGAAGGTTCTAGAGGGCCACCAGTGGGTCCACCACCCCGGGAGAGGCCACATTGGCGCCACATGGCATGGTGGGTCCTTCCCACTATGACATGTGGGCCCAGGCCGGCCCACCCCTAGAGATAGAATCTATCTCTAATTTAAATGGTTTAAATTTTGAGATAGAATCTATCTCAAGATTAAATGGTTTAAATGAAGAGATAAAGGGAAGACTTGGGGGGAAGACTCCCCCCCCCCTTGATGCGCCGGCCAAGGAAGGAGGTGGGGCCAGGGGGAAACCCTAGGCCGACCCCTCCCCCTATATAAAGAGGGGAGGGGGTGGCCGGCCACACCACCTCTCCTCCAACCCTAGCCGCGTCCCTCTCTTCCTCCTCCATACGTTGTGCAGGCTTAGGCGAAGCCCTGCAGCAATTCTTCTCCACCACCACCACCATGCCGTCGTGCTGCTGGGATTCCGTGGAGATCTACCACACCTCCGCTGCCCGCTGGAACGGGGAGAGGAAGGGGCTTCATCGACACCGTACGCGCGACCAAGTACGGAAGTGCTGCCGGATTGCAGCACCGGAACGATCGTCTACACCAACAACGAGATTAATCTCGTAGGCTTTGGAATCTTCGAGGGTTAGTCTCATCTCCATCTCGTTGTTCAGATCTCATAGATTAGATCTTGGCTTTTCCATAGATTAGATCTTGGATTTATTCGTCTTTGCGGTAGGAAATTTTTTGTTTTCTATGCAACGAACCCCATCAGTGGTATCAGAGCCATGTCTATGCATAGATCTGTTGCACGAGTAGAACACAATGGTTTTGTGGGTGGTGATGCTTTTGTTGCTTTAGTTTGTGTACTTTGCATCTTGCGGGATGGTGGGATGAAGCGGCCCGGGCTAACTTTACATCACCGCGTCTCATGAGACTTGCTCCACGCTTGACATGCAACTTGTATTGCATAAGTGGCTTTGCGGGTGTCTGTCTCTCCCACCATAGTGAAGATTGAAATTTGCACTTCTATTGTCAACACTAGTATCACCGTTGTGGTTCATGTTCGTAGGTAGATTGGATCTTACTCGAAAACCCTAAACCACGTAAAATATGCAAACCAAATTAGAGGCGTCTAACTTGTTTTTGCAGGGTTTGGTGATGTGATATGGCCATGATGTGATGATGATTATATTTGATGTATGAGATGTTCATTATTGTATTATGGCAACCGGCAGGAGCCTAATGGTTGTCTTTAATTTTTGTTAAAGAACTACGTGTCTATTCATCATGTAATAGCTTTATTTCAAGTAGTTGTTATAGTAGCTATAAGTGATGGACAACCATGAAGCGGCGCCACTGACCTTGACGCCATGCTGGTGATGATGGAGATCATGTCCGTGCTTTAGAGATGGAGATCAAAAGCACAAGAAGAAAGGCCATATCATATCACACATTATGAATTGCATGTGATGTTAATCCTTTTTATGCATCTTATTTTGCTTAGATCGCGACGGTAGCATTATAAGATGATCCCTCTCACTAAATATCAAGATAATAAAGTGTTCATCCTTAGTATGCACCGTTGCTAAGACTTGTTGTTTCGAAGCATCTCGTGATGATCGGGTGTGATAGACTCTACATGTTCATACAACGGGTGCAAGCCAGATTTGCACACGCGGATACTAAGGTTGCCTTGACGAGCCTAGCATGTACAGACATGGTCTCGGAACACGGGATACCGAAAGGTAGAGCATGAGTCATATGAATGATATGATGAACACTTTGAGTGTTTGATACGACTCAAACGTATCTATAATTTCTTATGTTCCATGCTACTTTTATGATGATACTCACATGTTTTATACACATTATATGTCATTATTATGCATTTTCCGGCACTAACCTATTGACGAGATGCCGAAGAGCCAGTTGTTGTTTTCTGCTGTTTTTGGTTTCAGAAATCCTAGTAAGGAAATATTCTCGGAATTGGACGAAATCAACGCCCAGAGGCCTATTTTTCCACGAAGCTTCCAAAAGTCCGAAGAGAAAACGAAGTGGGGCCACGAGGCGACGCCACACTAGGGCGGCGCAGCCCAAGCCCTGGCCGCGCCGGCCTGTTGTGTGGGGCCCTCGTGTGGCCCCCTGACCTGCCCTTCCGCCTACTTAAAGTCTTCGTCGCGAAACCCCCAGTACCGAGAGCCACGATACGGAAAACCTTCCAGAGACGCAGCCGCCGCCAATCCCATCTCGGGGGATTCAGGAGATCGCCTCCGGCACCCTGCCGGAGAGGGGAATCATCTCCCGGAGGTCTCTTCATCGCCATGATCGCCTCCGGATCGATGTGTGAGTAGTTCACCCCTGGACCATGGGTCCATAGAAGTAGCTAGATGGTCGTCTTCTCCTAATTGTGCTATCATGTTCGATCTTGTGAGCTGCCTATCATGATCAAGATCGTTTATTTGTAATCCTACATGTTGTGTTTGTTGGGATCCGATGGATATTGAATACTATGTCAAGTTGATTATCAATCTATCATATATGAGTTGTTTATGTTCTTGCATGCTCTCCGTTGCTAGTAGAGGCTCTGGCCAAGTTGATACTTGTGACTCCAAGAGGGAGTATTTATGCTCGATAGTGGGTTCATGCCTCCATTAAATGCAGGACAGTGATGAAAGTTCTAAGGTTGTGGATGTCTTTGTTGCCACTAGGGATAAAACATCGATGCTTTGTCTAAGGATATTTGTGTTGATTACATTACGCACCATACTTAATGCAATTGTCTGTTGCTTGCAACTTAATACCGGAAGGGGTTCAGATGATAACCTGAAAGTGGACTTTTTAGGCATAGATGCATGTTGGATGGCGGTCTATGTACTTTGTCGTAATGCCCTGATTAAATCTCATAGTACTCATCATGATATATGTATGTGCATTGTTATGCCTTCTTTATTTGTCAATTGCCCAACTGTAATTTGTTCACCCAACATCTGTTTATCTTATGGGAGAGACACCACTAGTGAACTGTGGACCCCGGTCCTATTCTTTACATCTGAAATACAATCTACTGCAATACTTGTTCTTTACTGTTCTTCGCAAACAATCATCTTCCACACAATACGGTTAATCCTTTGTTCACAGCAAGCCGGTGAGATTGACAACCTCACTGTTACGTTGGGGCAAAGTATTTTGGTTGTGTTGTGCAGGTTCCACGTTGGCGCCGGAATCCCTGGTGTTGCGCCGCACTACACTTCGCCACCAACAACCTTCAACGTGCTTCTTGGCTCCTACTGGTTCGATAAACCTTGGTTTCTTTCTGAGGGAAAACTTACTGCTGTGTACATCACACCTTCCTCTTGGGGTTCCCAACGGACGTGTGTCTCACGCGCATCAAGACTGTTTTCTGGCGCCGTTGCCGGGGAGATCAAGACACGCTGCAAGGGGAGTCTCCACTTCCAATCTCTTTACTTTGTTTTTGTCTTGCTTTATTTTATTTACTACTTTGTTTGCTGCACTAAAACAAAACACAAAAAAATTAGTTGCTAGCTTTACTTTATTTGTTGTCTTGTTCTCCATATTAAAAACACAAAAAAATTAGTTACTTGCATTTACTTTATCTAGTTTGCTTTATTTATTGTTGCTAAAATGAATACCCCTGAAAATACTAAGTTGTGTGACTTCACAAACACTAATAATAATGATTTCCTATGCACACCTATTGCTCCACCTGCTACTACAGCACAATTCTTTGAAATTAAACCTGCTTTACTGAATCTTGTTATGAGAGAGCAATTTTCTGGTGTTAGTTCTGATGATGCTGCTGCCCATCTTAATAATTTTGTTGAACTATGTGAAATGCAAAAGTATAAGGATGTAGATGGTGATATTACAAAATTGAAATTGTTTCCTTTCTCCTTAAGAAGAAGAGCTAAAGATTGGTTGCTATCTTTGCCTAAGAATAGTATTGATTCATGGACTAAATGTAAAGATGCTTTTATTGGTAGATATTATCCTCCCGCTAAAATTATATCTTTGAGAAGCAGCATAATGAATTTTAAGGAATTAGATAATGAACATGTTGCTCAAGCATGGGAGAGAATGAAATCTTTGGTAAAGAATTGCCCAACCCATGGACTGACTACTTGGATGATCATCCAAACCTTCTATGCAGGATTGAATTTTTCTTCGCGGAACCTATTGGATTCAGCTGCTGGAGGTACCTTTATGTCCATCACTTTGGGGGCGGCAACAAAGCTTCTTGATGATATGATGATAAATTACTCTGAATGGCACACGGAAAGAGCTCCACAAGGTAAGAAGGTAAATTCTGTTGAAGAAACCTCCTCCTTGAGTGATAAGATTGATGTGATTATGTCTATGCTTGTGAATGGTAGATCTAATGTTGATCCAAATAATGTTCCTTTAGCTTCATTGGTTGCTCAAGAAGAGAATGTTGATGTGAATTTTATTAAAAATAATAATTTCAACAACAATGCTTATAGGAATAATTCTGGTAACAACTATAGGCCATATCCTTCTGCTAATGGTAATGGTTATGGTAATTCTTATGGTAATTCTTACAACAATAATAGGAGTGTACCCCCTAGTCTTGAAGCCATGCTTAAAGAATTTATTAGTACACAAACTGCTTTTAACAAATCTGTTGAGGAAAAGCTTGATAAAATTGATATTCTTGCTTCTAAGGTTGATAGACTTGCCTCTGATGTTGATCTTTTAAAATTGAAAGTTATGCCTAATAAGGATAATGAAAATAAGATTGTTACTACAGCAAATGCCATCCAAGTTAGAATTAATGAGAATATAAGATTAATGGCTGAATTGCGTGCTAGGTGGGATAGAGAAGAAAATGAAAAACTAGCTAAAGAGAATAATGTAGCTAAAGTTTGGACTATTACCACTAGTAATGTTAATGATTCACATGTTGCTACACCTTCTACTATCAATGGTAAAATAATTGGTGTTGGCAATGTTTCTACTCCTAGTGCAATACGTGCAAAATTGTCTGAAACTGCTAAAACTGCTGAAACTGCTTGTGATAAAACTGCTGAAATTTTTTCCAACATTGGGGACAATGATCCCATTGCTGTAGATCATAAAGGTTTAGATTTTGATGATTGTCACATCTCTGAAGTTATAAAGTTCTTACAAAAACTTGCTAGAAGTCCAAATGCTAGTGCTATAAATTTGGCCTTTACAAAACATATTACAAATGCTCTCATAAAAGCTAGAGAAGAGAAACTAAAACTTCAAACTTCTATTCCTAGGAAGTTAGAAGATGGTTGGGAGCCCATCATTAAGATGAGGGTTAATGATTTTGATTGTAATGTTTTATGTGATCTTGGTGCAAGTATTTCCGTTATGCCTAAGAAACTCTATGATATGCTTGACTTGCCACCATTGAAAAATTGTTATTTGGATGTTAATCTTGCTGATAATGCTACGAAGAAACCTTTGGGGAGGATTGATAATGTTCGTATTATGGTTAACAATAACCTTGTCCCCGTTGATTTTGTTGTCTTGGATATTGAATGCAATGCATCTTGTCCCATTATATTGGGAAGACCTTTTCTTCGAACTGTTGGTGCTACTATTGATATGAAGGAAGGTAATATTAAATATCAATTTCCTCTCAAGAAAGGTATGGAACACTTCCCTAGAAAGAAAATGAAGTTACCTTATGCTTCTATCATTAGAACAAATTATGATGTCGATGCTTCATCTCTTGATAATACTTGATTCACACTTTCTGCGCCTAGCTGAAAGGCGTTAAAGAAAAGCGCTTATGGGAGACAACCCATGTTTTTACTACAGCACTTTTGTTTTATATTTGAGTCTTGGAAGTTGTTACTACTGTAGCAACCTCTCCTTATCTTTATTTTATTGCATTGTTGTGCCAAGTAAAGTCTTTGATAGTAAAGTCAATACTAGATTTGGATTACTGCGCAGAAACAGATTTCTTGCTGTCACGAATCTGGGCAGAATTCTCTGTAGGTAACTCAGAAAAATCTGCAAATTTACGTGCGTGATCCTCAGATATGTACGCAACTTTCATTCAATTTGAGCATTTTCATCTGAGCAAGTCTAGTGCCCCTGGAAAATTCGTCTTTACGGACTGTTCTGTTTTGACAGATTCTGCCTTTTATTTCGCATTGCCTGTTTTGCTATGTTTGATGGATCTATTTGTTCCATTAACTTTCAGTAGCTTTGTGCAATGTCCAGAAGTGTTAAGAATGATTATGTCACCTCTAAATATGTGAATTTTCAAATATGCACTAACCCTCTAATGAGTTTGTTTCGAGTTTGGTGTGGAGGAAGTTTTCAAGGGTCAAGAGAGGAGGATGATATACTATGATCAAGAAGAGTGAAAAGTCTAAGCTTGGGGATGCCCCCGTGGTTCATCCCTGCATATTTCAAGAAGACTCAAGCATCTAAGCTTGGGGATGCCCAAGGCATCCCCTTCTTCATCGACAACATTATCAGGTTCCTCTAGTGAAACTATATTTTTATTCAATCACATCTTATGTGCTTTGCTTGGAGCGTCTGTTTGCTTTAGTTTTTGTTTTTGTTTGAATAAAATCGGATCCTAGCATTCTATATATTGGAGATATTACGCTCTGCTGTTTCGTATGAACACATGTGTTCTTAGCTTTATCTTTAATGTTCGTTGCGAAGGTTGAACTACCTCGTTCATTGATATATGGTTGGAAACAGAAAATGCCGCATGTGGTAAATGGTATAATGTCTTGAATAATGTGATACTTGGCAATTGTTGTGCTCATATAGATCATGTTTAAGCTCTTGCATCATGTACTTTGCACCTATTAATGAATAACTACATAGAGCTTGTTAAAATTTGGTTTGCATGATTGGTCTCTCTAAGTCTAGATATTTTCTGGTTGAGGTGTTTGAACAACAAGGAGACGATGTAAAGTCTTATAATGCTTACAATATGTTTATATGTGAGTCTTGCTGCACCATTTCATACTTGAGTTTGCTTCAAACAACCTTGCTAGCCTAGCCTTGTATTGAGAGGGATTCTTCTCGTGCATCCAAATCCTTGAGCCAAAATCCATGTCATTTGTGTCCACCATACCTACCTACTACATGGTATTTCTCCGCCATTCCAAAGTACATTACTTGAGTGCTACCTTTAAAACTTCCATTCTTTGCCTTTACAATATATAGCTCATGGGACAAATAGCCTTAAAAACTATTGTGGTGAAGAATATGTACTTATGTGTCTTATTTCTTAATAAGTTGCTTGTTGAGCGGTAACCATGTTTCTGGGGACGCCATCAACTTTTACCTTTGTTGAATATCATGTGAGTTGCTATGCATGTTCGTCTTGTCTGAAGTAAGGGAGATTTTCATGATCAAATGGTTTGAGTATGCATATTGTTAGAGAAGAACATTGGGCCGCTAACTAAAGCCATGAATCATGGTGGAAGTTTCAGTTTGGACATAAAACCTCAATCTCTTGTGAGAATATTACCTGTTGTTGAATGCTTAAGCATTAAAAGAGGAGTCCATTATCTGTTGTCTATGTTGTCCCGGTATGGGTGTCTAAGTTGAGAATGATCAAAAGCGAGAAATCCAATGCGAACCTTCTCCTTAGACCCTTGTACAGGCGGCATAGAGGTACCCCTTTGTGACACTTGGTTGAAACATATGTTATGCAATGATAATCCGTGTTAATCCAAGATAATTAGGACAAGGTGCGGGCACTATTGATATACTATGCATGAGGCTTGCAACTTATAGGATATCTTATACATAACTCATATGATTTATTACTACCGTTGACAAAATTGTTTCTTGTTTTCAAAATGAAAAGCTCTAGCACAAAAATAGTAATCCATGCTTCCCTCTGCGAAGGGCCATTCTTCTACTTTATTGTTGAGTCAGTTTACCTATTTCTTTCTATCTTAGAAGCAAACACTTGTGTAAACTGTGTGCATTGATTCTTACATGTTTACCTATTGCACTTGTTATATTACTTTGTGTTGACAATTATCCATGAGATATACATGTTGAAGTTGAAAGCAACCGCTGAAACTTATATCTTCCTTTGTGTTGCTTCAATGCCTTTACTTTGAATTTATTGCTTTATGAGTAACTATTATGCAAGTCTTATTGATGCTTGTCTTGAAAGTATTATTCATGAAAAGTCTTTGCTATATGATTCATTTGTTTACTCATTATCTTCATCATTGCTTCGAATCGCTGCATTCATCTCATATGCTTACAATAGTATTGATCAAGATTATGATAGCATGTCACTTCAGAAATTATCCTTGTTATCGTTTACCTACTCGAGGGCGAGTAGGAACTAAGCTTGGGGATGCTTGATACGTCTCAAACGTATCTATAATTTCTTATGTTCCATGCTACTTTTATGATGATACTCACATGTTTTATACACATTATATGTCATTATTATGCATTTTCCGGCACTAACCTATTGACGAGATGCCGAAGAGCCAGTTGTTGTTTTCTGCTGTTTTTGGTTTCAGAAATCCTAGTAAGGAAATATTCTCGGAATTGGACGAAATCAACGCCCAGGGGCCTATTTTTCCACGAAGCTTCCAGAAGTCCGAAGAGGAAACGAAGTGGGCCCACGAGGCGACGCCACACTAGGGCGGCGCGGCCCAAGCCCTGGCCGCGCCGGCCTGTTGTGTGGGGCCCTCGTGTGGCCCCCTGACCTGCCCTTCCGCCTACTTAAAGTCTTCGTCGCGAAACCCCCAGTACTGAGAGCCACGATACGGAAAACCTTCCAGAGACGCAGCCGCCACCAATCCCATCTCGGGGGATTCAGGAGATCGCCTCCGGCACCCTGCCGGAGAGGGGAATCATCTCCCGGAGGTCTCTTCATCGCCATGATCGCCTTCGGATCGATGTGTGAGTAGTTCACCCCTGGACCATGGGTCCATAGCAGTAGCTAGATGGTCGTCTTCTCCTAATTGTGCTATCATGTTTGATCTTGTGAGCTGCCTATCATGATCAAGATCGTTTATTTGTAATCCTACATGTTGTGTTTGTTGGGATCCGATGGATATTGAATACTATGTCAAGTTGATTATCAATCTATCATATATGAGTTGTTTATGTTCTTGCATGCTCTCCGTTGCTAGTAGAGGCTCTGGCCAAGTTGATACTTGTGACTCCAAGAGGGAGTATTTATGCTCGATAGTGGGTTCATGCCTCCATTAAACTGCAGGACGTGAGAAAGTTCTAAGGTTGTGGATGTGCTGTTGCCACTAGGGATAAAACATCGATGCTTTGTCTAAGGATATTTGTGTTGATTACATTACGCACCATACTTAATGCAATTGTCTGTTGCTTGCAACTTAATACCGGAAGGGGTTCGGATGATAACCTGAAAGTGGACTTTTTAGGCATAGATGCATGCTGGATGGCGGTCTATGTACTTTGTCGTAATGCCCTGATTAAATCTCATAGTACCCATCATGATATATGTATGTGTATTGTTATGCCTTCTTTATTTATCAATTGCCCAACTGTAATTTGTTCACCCAACATCTGTTTATCTTATGGGAGAGACACCACTAGTGAACTGTGGACCCCGGTCCTATTCTTTACATCTGAAATACAATCTACTGCAATACTTGTTCTTTACTGTTCTTCGCAAACAATCATCTTCCACACAATACGGTTAATCCTTTGTTCACAGCAAGCCGGTGAGATTGACAACCTCACTGTTACGTTGGGGCAAAGTACTTTGGTTGTGTTGTGCAGGTTCCACGTTGGCGCCGGAATCCCTGGTGTTGCGCCGCACTACACTTCGCCACCAACAACCTTCAACGTGCTTCTTGGCTCCTACTGGTTCGATAAACCTTGGTTTCTTTCTGAGGGAAAACTTACTGTTGTGCACATCACACCTTCCTCTTGGGGTTCCCAACGGACGTGTGTCTCACGCGCATCAGTGTTCGCCTTTGAAGCTACATCTTTTCTCGTGAAGATCGGACTTGGTGTAGTGGATTTGGTTCGTGTAATCACTAAGACAATGCTAGGGATGTTGTTTTGAGTGGGAGTTCACCTAGTTAATTTAAGAATTAAAATTGAACTCATTTTATCATAAACTTAGTCTAAACTCTTTGCAAATATGTTGTAGATCATGGCACCCCCCTCCATCAATTTTAACCAGTTCCTAGAGAAAGAAAAGCTTAAGGGCAATGGTAGCAACTTCACTGACTGGTTCCGTCATGTGAGGATTTTCCTCACTGGGGGAAGCCTGCAATATGTGCTCGATGCACCGCTAGGTCCCCCACCACCTCCTACAGTATCCGAGGACATAAAGAATGTTTATGAGACTCGGGCAACTCGATACTCCGAAGTTCAGTGTGCCATCTTGTGCAGCTTAGAGGCAGAGCTCCAAAAGCGTTTTGAGCACCACGACCCGTGTGAGATGATGCGTGAGCTCAAGCTTATCTTTGAAACTCATGCGGCCTTGGAGAGCTATGAGGCCTCGAAACAGTTCTTTAGCTGTATGATGGAAGAGGGCTGTTCCGTTAGTGAGCACATGTTCTCCATGTCCGGACATGCGAAGAAGCTCAGTGACATGGGGATGATGATCCCTAACCAGCTGGGTATTCATCGTGTCCTTCAATCACTGCCACCAAGTTACAAGAACTTCGTGATGAACTACAACATGCAGAACATGAATAAAGATTTACCTGAACTCTTTTCCATGCTGAAGTCTGCTGAAGTAGAGATAAAGAAGGAGAATCAAGTGTTGATGGTCAACAAGACCACAGGTTTCAAAAAGCAGGGCAAGCCTAACAAGGGTAACTTCAAGAAGGGCGGCAAGAAAGTTGCAGCGCATCCTGAGAAGCCTAAGGCTGGTCCTAAACCTGAGACTGTGTGCTATTACTGCCAGGGGGAGGGGCACTGGAAGTGCAATTGCTCCAAATACTTGGCCGATCTGAAGAGCGGCCACGTCAAAAAGAAAGGTATATTTGATATACATGTTATTGATGTCTATCTTACTGGTTCTCGTAGTAGTGCCTGGGTATTTGATACTGGTTTGGTTGCTCACATTGGTAACTCGAAACAGGAACTGCGGAATAGACGAAGCCTGGCGAGGGACGAGGTGACGATGCGCGTTGGAAATGGATCCAAAGTCGATGTGATCGCCGTCGGCACGCTCCCTCTACATCTACCTTCGGGATTAGTTTTAAACCTTAATAATTGTTATTTGGTACCTGCGTTGAGCATGAACATTATATCTGGATCTTTTTTAATGCAAGACGGTTATTCGTTTAAGTCTGAGAATAATGGTTGTTCGATTTATATGAGTAATGTCTTTTATGGCCATGCACCTGAGATGAATGGTTTATTCTTGTTAAATCTCGATAGTAGTGATACACATGTTCATAACATTGATGCTAGGCGAATTAAATTGAATGATAATTCTACTTATATGTGGCACTGTCGTCTTGGTCATATTGGAGCGAAGCGCATGAAGAAACTCCATTCCGATGGACTTCTTGAGTCACTTGACATATGCGAGGCATGTCTAATGGGAAAAATGACTAAGACTCCATTTTCTGGTACAATGGAGCGAGCTACAGACTTATTGGAAATCATACATACCGATGTGTGCGGACCAATGAGTGTAGCATCGCGCGGTGGTTATCGTTATGTTCTAACCTTCACGGATGGTCTGAGTAGATATGGATATATTTACTTTATGAAACATAAGTCCGAGACTTTTGAGAAGTTCAAGGAATTCCAAAGTGAAGTAGAAAATCAACGTAACAAGAAGATTAAGTTTCTGCGTTCTGATCGCGGAGGCGAATATCTGAGTTATGAGTTTGGCATGCTTTTAAAGAAATGCGGAATACTTTCACAGTTGACACCGCCAGGAACACCACAGCGCAATGGTGTGTCCGAACGTCGTAATCGAACTCTCTTAGATATGGTTCGGTCTATGATGTCTCTTACCGATTTGCCGTTATTGTTTTGGGGTTATGCATTAGAGACAGCCGCATTCACTTTAAATAGGGCACCATCTAAATCCGTTGAAACGACACCGTATGAATTATGGTTTGGGAAGAAACCTAAGCTGTCATTCCTTAAAGTTTGGGGTTGCGAAGCTTATGTAAAGAAGTTACAACCTGACAAGCTAGAACCCAAAGCGGAGAAATGCGTCTTCATAGGATACCCTAAAGAAACAATTGGGTACACTTTCTATCACAGATCCAAAGGTAAAATCTTTGTTGCTAAGAACGGATCCTTTCTTGAGAAGGATTTTCTCACTAAAGAAGTGACTGGAAGGAAAGTAGAACTCGACGAGGTTGATGAACCTTCTCTCATAGATCAGATTAGCGCAGTGCCGGAAGAAGTTTCTGCGCAGCCTACGCCGATAGGAGAGGAAGCAAATGATGATGATCATGAAACTTCGAACGAGGAAGCTACTGAACGTCGCAGATCGACGAGGGAACGTACCACTCCTGATTGGTATGATCCTGATGCTGTCCAGGACTCGCGCGTGGTTGACGAGGGAGGAAATTCCTGTTGTGTAGCTTTCTGGTCCCCGGCAACGGCGCCAGAAAATAGCTTGATGTCTACTTCCCCCTCCTTTCCTGTAGACAGTGTTGGGCCTCCAAGAGCAGAGGTTTGTAGAACAGCAGCAAGTTTTCCCTTAAGTGGATCACCCAAGGTTTATCGAACTCAGGGAGGAAGAGGTCAAAGATATCCCTCTCATGCAACCCTGCAACCACAAAGCAAGAAGTCTCTTGTGTCCCCAACACACCTAATAGGTGCACTAGTTCGGCGAAGAGATAGTGAAATACAGGTGGTATGAATATATAGTAGTAGTAGCAACGGTGCCAGAAAATAGCTTGCTGGCGTGTAGTTGATGGTGGTAGTATTGCAGCAGTAGTAACGCAGTAAAACAGTAAACAAGCAGCGATAGCAGTATTTAGGAACAAGGCCTAGGGATTACACTTTCACTAGTGGACACTCTCAACATTGATCACATAACAGAATAGATAAATGCATACTCTACACTCTTGTTGGATGATGAACACATTGCGTAGGATTACACGAACCCTCAATGCCGGAGTTAACAAGCTCCACAATAATGCTCATGTTTAAGTAACCTTATAGTGTAAGATAGATCAAAAGACTAAACCAAGTACTAACATAGCATGCACACTGTCACCTTCATGCATATGTAGGAGGAATAGATCACATCAATATTATCATAGCAATAGTTAACTTCGCAATCTACAAGAGATCATGATCATAGCATAAACCAAGTACTAACACGGTGCACACACTGTCACCTTTACACACGTGCAGGAGGAATAGAACTACTTTAATAACTTTGCTAGAGTAGCACATAGATAGTAGTGATACAAAACTCATATGAATCTCAATCATGTAAAGCAGCTCATGAGATTATTGTATTGAGGTACATGGGAGAGATGAACCACATAGCTACCGGTACAGCCCCGAGCCTCAATGGAGAACTACTCCCTCCTCATGGGAGCAGCAGCGGTGATGAAGATGGCGGTGGAGATGGCAGCGGTGTCGATGGAGAAGCCTTCCGGGGGCACTTCCCCGCTCCGGCAGCGTGCCGGAACAGAGACTCCTGTCCCCCAGATCTTGGCGTCGCGATGGCGGCGGCTCTGGAAGGTTTCTGTGGTTTTCGCCAATCGTCTCAGGGTTTTCGATCCAGGGGCTTTATATAGGCGAAGAGGCGGCGCCAGAGGGTCGAAGGGGTGACGACACCATAGGGCGGCGCGGCCAGGGCCTGGGCCGCGCCGGCCTATGGTCTGGGGGCCCAGTGCCCCCTCCGGTCCTTCCGGGTGTTCGGATGCTTCCGGTGAAAATAGGAACTTGGGCGTTGATTTCGTCCGATTCCGAGAATATTTCGTTACTAGGATTTCGAAACCAAAAACAGCAGAAAAACAGAACCGGCACTTCGGCATCTTGTTAATAGGTTAGTTCCAGAAAATGCACGAATATGACATAAAGTGTGCATAAAACATGTAGATAACATCAATAATGTGGCATGGAACATAAGAAATTATCGATACATCGGAGACGTATCAGCATCCCCAAGCTTAGTTCTGCTCGTCCCGGCAGGTAAAACGATAACACGTATAATTTTACGGAGTGACATGCCATCATAATCTTGATCATACTATTTGTAAAGCATATGTAGTGAATGCAGCGATCAAAACAATGTATATGACATGAGTAAACAAGTGAATCATATAGCAAAGACTTTTCATGAATAGTACTTCGAGACAAGCATCAATAAGTCTTGCATAAAAGTTAACTCATAAAGCAATAATTCAAAGTAAAGGCATTGAAGCAACACAATGGAAGATTAAGTTTCAGCGGTTACTTTCAACTTATAACATGTATATCTCATGGATATTGTCAACATAGAGTAATATAATAAGTGCAATATGCAAGTATGTAGGAATCAATGCACAGTTCACACAAGTGTTTGCTTCTTGAGGTGGAGAGAAATAGGTGAACTGACTCAACATAAAAGTAAAAGAATGGTCCTTCAAAGAGGAAAGCATCGATTGCTATATTTGTGCTAGAGCTTTGATTTTGAAAACATGAAACAATTTTGTCAACGGTAGTAATAAAGCATATGTATCATGTAAATTATATCTTATAAGTTGCAAGCCTCATGCATAGTGTACTAATAGTGCCCGCACCTTGTCCTAATTAGCTTGGACTACCGGATCATCACAATGCACATGTTTTAACCAAGTGTCACAAAGGGGTACCTCTATGCCGCCTGTACAAAGGTCTAAGGAGAAAGCTCGCATTGGATTTCTCGCTATTGATTATTCTCAACTTAGACATCCATACCGGGACAACATAGACAACAGATAATGGACTCCTCTTTTATGCATAAGCATGTAACAACAATTAATAATTTTTTCATTTGAGATTGAGGATATATGTCCAAAACTGAAACTTCCACCATGGATCATGGCTTTAGTTAGCGGCCCAATGTTCTTCTCTAACAATATGCATGCTTAACCATAAGGTGGTAGATTGCTCTTACTTCAGACAAGATGAATATGCATAGCAACTCACATGAAATTCAACAAAGAGTAGTTGATGGCGTCCCCAGTGAACATGGTTATCGCACAACAAGCAACTTAATAAGAGATAAAGTGCATAAGTACATATTCATTACCACAATAGTTTTTAAGCTATTTGTCCCATGAGCTATATATTGCAAAGGTGAATGATGGAATTTTAAAGGTAGCACTCAAGCAATTTACTTTGGAATGGCAGAAAATACCATGTAGTAGGTAGGTATGGTGGACACAAATGGCATAGTGGTTAGCTCAAGTATTTTGGATGCATGAGAAGTATTCCCTCTCGATACAAGGTTTAGGCTAGCAAGGCTTATTTGAAACAAACACAAGGATGAACCGGTGCAGCAAAACTCACATAAAAGACATATTGAAAACATTATAAGACTCTACACCGTCTTCCTTGTTGTTCAAACTCAATACTAGAAATTATCTAGACCTTAGAGAAACCAAATATGCAAACCAAATTTTAGCATGCTCTATGTATTTCTTCATTAATGGGTGCAAAGCATATGATGCAAGAGCTTAATCATGAGCACAACAATTGCCAAGTATCACATTACCCAAGACATTAATAGCAATTACTGCATGTATCATTTTCCAATTCCAACCATATAACAATTTAACGAAGAAGAAACTTCGCCATGAATATTAAAAGCTAAGAACATATGTGTTCATATGCAACAGCGGAGCGTGTCTCTCTCCCACACAAGCATGATGTAATCCAATTTATTCAAACACAAACAAAAATAAAAGCATACAGACGCTCCAAGTAAAGCACATAAGATGTGACCGAATAAAAATATAGTTTCAAGAGAAGGAACCTGATAATTTGTCGATGAAGAAGGGGATGCCTTGGGCATCCCCAAGCTTAGACGCTTGAGTCTTCTTGATATATGCAGGGGTGAACCACCGGGGCATCCCCAAGCTTAGACTTTTCACTCTTCTTGATCATAGTATATCATCCTCCTCTCTTGACCCTTGAAAACTTCCTCCACACCAAACTCGAAACAACTCATTAGAGGGTTAGTGCATAATCAAAAACTCACATGTTCAGAGGTGACACAATCATTCTTAACACTTCTGGATATTGCTCAAAGCTACTGGAGTTTAATGGAACAAAGAAATCCATCCCACATAGCAAAAGAGGCAATGCGAAATAAAAGGCAGAATCTGTCAAAACAGAACTGTCCGTAAAGACGAATTTCTAATAAATACTTCCGTTGCTCAAATCAGAAAACTCAAAACTAATGAAAGTTGCGTACATATCTGAGGAACACGCACGTAAATTGGCATATTTTTCAGATTTTTCTACAGAGATAAAATCCCAGATTCGTGACAGATAGAAATCTGTTTCTGCGCAGAAATCCAAATCTAGTATCAACCTTCGATTAGAGGCTTCACTTGGCACAACAAAAGACAAAACTAAGATAAGGAGAGGTTGCTACAGTATTAAACAACTTCCAAGACACAAATATAAAACAAAGTACAGTAGCAAAATAACACATGGGTTATCTCCCAAGAAGTTCTTTCTTTATAGCCATTAAGATGGGCTCAGCAGTTTTAATGATGCACTCGCAAGAAATAATATTTGAAGCAAAAGAGAGCATCAAGAGGCAAATTCAAAACACATTTAAGTCTAACATGCTTCCTATGCAAAGGAATCTTGTACACAAATAAATTCATGAAGAGCAAAGTGACAAGATTAGGAAGATAAAACAAGTATAGCTTCAAAAATTTAAGCACATAGAGAGGCATTTTAGTAACATGAAAATTTCTACAACCATATTTTCCTCTCTCATAATAACTTTCAGTAGCAACATGAGCAAACTCAACAATATAACCATCACATAAAGCATTCTTATCATGAGTCTCATGCATAAAATTATTACTCTCCACATAAGCATAATCAATTTTATTAGTTGTAGTGGGAGCAAATTCAACAAAGTAGCTATCATTATTATTCTCATCATCAAATATAGGAGGCATATTGTAATCATAATCAAATTCATCCTCCATAACAGGTGGTAACAAAAGACTACTATCATTATAATCATCATAAATAGGAGGCAAAGTATCATCAAAGTAAATTTTCTCCTCAATTCTTGGGGGACTAAAAATATCATGCTCATCAAAGCCAGCTTCCCCAAGCTTAGAATTTTCCATATTATTAGCAACAATGGTGTTCAAAGCGTTCATACTAATATCATTGCTACTAGCATGCAAATAAGATTCCATAGGTTTTTTAATTTTCGCATTAAACCATTCATGTCTTGACTCAGGAAATAGAATAAAAAGCTCACAGATGTTTTCCATTATGCCTTACTAGTGTAAACAAGAAACAAAAAGATGCAATTGCGGGATCTAAAGGAAATAGCTTTGAGTACTTACGGCGCCGGGAAATAGCTTAGTAGCCGAGATCCGGAGTGTGAGTACCTTTTACCTTTCCTCCCCGGCAACGGCGCCAGAAAATACTTGATGCTGTCCAGGACTGGCGCGTGGTTGACGAGGGAGGAAATTCCTGTTGTGTAGCTTTACGGTCCCGCAACGGCGCCAGAAAATAGCTTGATGTCTACTTCCCCCTCCTTTCCTGTAGACAGTGTTGGGCCTCCAAGAGCAGAGGTTTGTAGAACAGCAGCAAGTTTTCCCTTAAGTGGATCACCCAAGGTTTATCGAACTCAGGGAGGAAGAGGTCAAAGATATCCCTCTCATGCAACCCTGCAACCACAAAGCAAGAAGTCTCTTGTGTCCCCAACACACCTAATAGGTGCACTAGTTCGGCGAAGAGATAGTGAAATACAGGTGGTATGAATATATAGTAGCAGTAGCAACGGTGCCAGAAAATAGCTTGCTGGCGTGTAGTTGATGGTGGTAGTATTGCAGTAGTAGTAACGCAGAAAAACAGTAAACAAGCAGCGATAGCAGTATTTAGGAACAAGGCCTAGGGATTACACTTTCACTAGTGGACACTCTCAACATTGATCACATAACAGAATAGATAAATGCATACTCTACACTCTTGTTGGATGATGAACACATTGCGTAGGATTACACGAACCCTCAATGCCGGAGTTAACAAGCTCCACAATAATGCTCATGTTTAAGTAACCTTATAGTGTAAGATAGATCAAAAGACTAAACCAAGTACTAACATAGCATGCACACTGTCACCTTCATGCATATGTAGGAGGAATAGATCACATCAATATTATCATAGCAATAGTTAACTTCGCAATCTACAAGAGATCATGATCATAGCATAAACCAAGTACTAACACGGTGCACACACTGTCACCTTTACACACGTGCAGGAGGAATAGAACTACTTTAATAACTTTGCTAGAGTAGCACATAGATAGTAGTGATACAAAACTCATATGAATCTCAATCATGTAAAGCAGCTCATGAGATTATTGTATTGAGGTACATGGGAGAGATGAACCACATAGCTACCGGTACAGCCCCGAGCCTCGATGGAGAACTACTCCCTCCTCATGGGAGCAGCAGCGGTGATGAAGATGGCGGTGGAGATGGCAGCGGTGTCGATGGAGAAGCCTTCCGGGGGCACTTCCCCGCTCCGGCAGCGTGCCAGAACAGAGACTCCTGTCCCCCAGATCTTGGCGTCGCGATGGCGGCGGCTCTGGAAGGTTTCTGTGGTTTTCGCCAATCGTCTCAGGGTTTTCGATCCAGGGGCTTTATATAGGCGAAGAGGCGGCGCCAGAGGGTCGAAGGGGCGACGACACCATAGGGCGGCGCGGCCAGGGCCTGGGCCGCGCCGGTCTATGGTCTGGGGGCCCAGTGCCCCCCCTCTGGTCCTTCCCGGGTGTTCTGGATGCTTCCGGTGAAAATAGGAACTTGGGCGTTGATTTCGTCCGATTCCGAGAATATTTTGTTACTAGGATTTCTGAAACCAAAAACAGCAGAAAACAGGAACTGGCACTTCGGCATCTTGTTAATAGGTTAGTTCCAGAAAATGCACGAATATGACATAAAGTGTGCATAAAACATGTAGATAACATCAATAATGTGGCATGGAACATAAGAAATTATCGATACGTCGGAGACGTATCAGATCCCTGTCTAAATGTCATGATTGTGGACAACAATGATGAGGACCCTGCGACATATGAAGAAGCAATGGTGAGCCCAGATTCCAACAAATGGCAAGAAGCCATGAAATCCGAAATGGGATCCATGTATGATAACAAAGTATGGACTTTGGTAGACTTACCTGATAGCCGCAAGGCTGTCGAGAATAAATGGATCTTCAAGAGAAAAACAGATGCTGATGGTAATATTACTGTCTATAAAGCTCGACTTGTCGCAAAGGGTTTCCGACAAATTCAAGGAGTTGACTACGGTGAGACTTTCTCACCTGTAGCGAAGCTAAAGTCTGTGAGGATTTTGTTAGCAATAGCTGCATTTTTCGATTATGAGATTTGGCAGATGGATGTCAAAACGGCGTTCCTTAATGGTGATATTGAGGAAGAGTTGTATATGGTACAACCCAAAGGTTTTGTCGATCCTAAAAATGCTGACAAGGTATGCAAACTTCAGCGTTCCATTTATGGACTGAAGCAAGCATCCCGGAGTTGGAACCTACGCTTTGATAGAGTGATCAAAGACTTCGGTTTTATACGGACTAATGGTGAGGCATGTATTTACAAGAAAGTGAGTGGGAGCTCTGTAGCGTTCCTGATATTATATGTAGATGACATATTATTGATCGGGAATGATATAGAACTATTAATCAGCGTTAAAGGTTATTTGAATAAGTCTTTTTCAATGAAAGACCTTGGTGAAGCAGCGTACATTTTAGGCATCAAGATTTATAGAGATAGATCAAGACGTCTAATAGGCCTTTCACAGAGTACATACCTGGACAAGATTCTAAAGAAGTTTAGAATGGATGAAAGCAAGAAAGGGTTCTTGCCTATGTTGCCAGGTAAGGTCTTGAGTAAGACTCAAGGTCCGGCTACGGCAGATGAAAGAGAGAGGATGAGCAAGATCCCCTATGCTTCGGCAGTAGGCTTTCTCATGTATGCCATGCTGTGTACTAGACCGGATATCGCACATGCTGTTAGTTTGACCAGCGGATATCAAAGTGATCCAGGGATGGAACACTGGACAGCGGTCAAGAATATCCTGAAGTACTTGAAAAGGACTAAGGATATGTTTCTTTGTTATGGCGGTGACCAAGAGCTCGTTGTAACAAGTTACACCGATGCAAGTTGGAACACCGATCCTGATGACTCTAAGTATCAGTTTGGGTACGTGTTTATATTGAATGGTGCGGCAGTAAGCTGGAGCAGTTCCAAGCAGTGCACGGTGGCGAAATCTTCAACAGAATCTGAATATATAGCGGCTTCAGAGGCTTCATCGGAAGCGGTATGGATGAAGAGGTTCATTGTTGAGCTTGGTGTGGTTCCTAGTGCATTGGACCCGTTAGTCATTTATTGTGACAACACGGGTGCCATCGCCAATGCAAAGGAACCAAGGTCACACAAGAAGCTAAAGCATATCAAGCTGCGTTTTCATTCGATTCGCGAGTACATCGAAGATGGTGAAGTAGAGATTTGCAAAGTACACACAGATCTGAATGTTGCAGATCCGTTGACTAAAGCTCTCCCTAGAGCAAAGCATGACCAACACCAGAATGCTCTAGGTGTTAGGTGATGTCTACGGGAGCTTCTATTCTTGTAGACAGTGTTGGGCCTCCAAGAGCAGAGGTTTGTAGAACAGCAGCAAGTTTCCCTTAAGTGGATCACCCAAGGTTTATCGATCTCAGGGAGGAAGAGGTCAAAGATATCCCTCTCAAGCAACCCTGCAACCACAAAGCAAGAAGTCTCTTGTGTCCCCAACACACCTAATACAATAGGTGCACTAGTTCGGCAAAGAGATAGTGAGATACAAGTAATATGGATGAGTGTGAGTGATAATAGCAATCTGAATGAAATATGGCAGCGAGTAAACATTCAACAAAACAGTAAACAAACGGAGATTCGATGCTTGGAAGCAAGGCCCAGGGATCCTGCTTTCACTAGTGGACACTCTCAACAATGATCACATAATAGGACTACTCTACACCCTCTTGTTGGATGATGAACACCATTGTGTAGGATTATACGAACCCTCAATGCCGGAGTTAACAAGCTCCACAATATTCAATGTTCATATTTAAATAACCTTAGAGTGCAAGATAGATCAACACAACCAAACCAATTACTAACATAGCATGCACACTTCTACCATCACACTATGAAAGGAGGAATAGATCGCATCCATACCATCATAGTAATAGTTAACTTCACAATCTACAAGAGATCACAATCATAGCATAAACCAAGTACTTCATGATGCACACACTGCCAACATTACATCATGGAGGAGGAATAGACTACTTTAATAACATCACTAGAGTAGCACATAGATGATATTCAACTTGATCACAAAGAGAGAGAGATGAACCACATAGCTACAGCGGAGCCCTCAGCCCCGGGGGTGGATTACTCCCTCCTCATCATGGAGGCAGTGATGGCGGTGAAGATGGCAGTGGAGACGGCGGTGGAGATGGCTCCGGGGGCAATTCCCCGTCCCGGCAGGGTGCCGGAACAGAGACTTCTGTCCCCCGAATTGGAGTTTCGCGATGGCGGCGGCGCCCCTGGAGTCTTTCTGGAGTTTCGTCAATTGGTACTGCGTTTTTAGGTCGAAAGGGGTTTTATAGGCGAAGAGGCGGCGCAAGAGGGCACCTGGGGGCTCCACACCATAGGCTGGCGCGGGCCCAGGCCAGGCCGCGCCGCCTTATGGTGTGGTGGCCCTCTGGCCCCTCTCCGACTCTTCTTCGGTGTTCTGGAGCCTTCCGGGAAAAATAGGAGGTTTGGCGTTGATTTCGTCCAATTCCGAGAATATTGCCCGAACAGCCTTTCTGGAACCAAAAACAGCAGAAAACAGGAACTGGCACTGTGGCATCTTGTTAATAGGTTAGTTCCGGAAAACGCATAATAATGACATAAAGTATGAACAAGACATGTCGGTATTATCATAAAACAAGCATGGAACATCAGAAATTATAGATACGTTGGAGACGTATCAGCATCCCCAAGCTTAGTTCCTACTCGTCCTCGAGTAGGTAAACGATAAAAGATAATTTCTGAGGTGACATGCTACCAACATAATCTTAATCATACTATTGTAAAGCATATGAGATGAATGCAGCGGTTCGAAACAATGTAAATGCAATGAGTAAACAATTGAATCATATAGCAAAGACTTTTCATGAATAGTACTTTCAAGACAAGCATCAATAAGTCTTGCATAAGGGTTAACTCATAAAGCAATAAATTCATAGTAAAGACATTGAAGCAATACAATTGAAGATTAAGTTTCAGCGGTTGCTTTCAACTTGTAACATGTATATCTCATAGATAGTTGTCAATGCAAAGTAATATAACAAGTGCAATATGCAAATATGTAGGAATCAATGCACAGTTCACACAAGTGTTTGCTTCTTGAGGTGGAGAGAAATAGGTGAACTGACTCAACAATAAAAGTAAAAGAATGGCCCTTCGCAGAGGGAAGCATCGATTGCTATATTTGTGCTAGAGCTTTTTATTTTGAAAACAAGAAACAATTTTGTCAACGGTAGTAATAAAGCATATGCATCATGTAAATTATATCTTACAAGTTGCAAGCCTCATGCATAGTATACTAATAGTGCCCGCACCTTGTCCTAATTAGCTTGGACTACCGGGGTCATCACAATGCACATGTTTTAACCAAGTGTCACAATGGGGTACCTCTATGCCGCCTGTACAAAGGTCTAAGGAGAAAGCTCGCATTGGATTTCTCGCTATTGATTATTCTCAACTTTAGACATCCATACCGGGACAACATAGACAACAGACAATGGACTCCTCTTTTATGCATAAGCATGTAGCAACAATTAATTTTCTCATTTGAGATTGAGGATATATGTCCAAAACTAAAACTTCCACCATGGATCATGGCTTTAGTTAGCGGCCCAATGTTCTTCTCTAACAATATGCATGCTCTAACCATAAGGTGGTAGATCGCCCTTACTTCAGACAAGACGAACATGCATAGCAACTCACATGATATTCAACAAAGAGTAGTTGATGGCGTCCCCAGGAACATGGTTATCGCACAACGAGCAACTTAATAAGAGATAAAGTGCATAAGTACGTATTCAATACCACAATAGTTTTTAAGCTATTTGTCCCATGAGCTATATATTGTAAAGGTGAAGAATGGAATTTTAAAGGTAGCACTTCAAGCAATTTACTTT
Source organism: Lolium perenne (assembly GCF_019359855.2). Lineage (NCBI taxonomy): Eukaryota > Viridiplantae > Streptophyta > Magnoliopsida > Poales > Poaceae > Lolium > Lolium perenne. Next base: position 80,340,413 of record NC_067244.2, on the reverse strand, counting down.
GGAATGGCGGAGAAATACCATGTAGTAGGTAGGTATGGTGGACACAAATGGCATAGTGGTTGGCTCAAGGATTTTGGATGCATGAGAAGTATTCCCTCTCGATACAAGGCTTAGGCTAGTAAGGTTGTTTGAAGCAAACACAAGCATAAGCTAGTACATCAAAACTTACATAAAAGACATATTACAAGCATTATAAGACTATACATCGTCTTCCTTGTTGTTCAAACACCTCACTAGAAAATATCTAGACTCTAGAGAAACCACTCATGCAAACCAAATTTTAACAAGCTCTATGTATTTCTTCACTAATAGGTGCAAAGTATATGATGCAAGAGCTTAAACAAGAGCACAACAATTGCCAAATATCAAGTTATTCAAGACATCATACCAATTACTACATGTAGCATTTTCCGTTTCCAACCATATAACAGTTAACGAAGCATTTTCAACCTTCGCCATGAAAATTAAAGGCTAAGAACACATGTGTTCCTATGAACCAGCGGAGCATGTCTCTCTCCCACACAAGCATTTATTCAAACAAGAACAAGAACAAGAAACATACAGACTCTCCAAGTAAAGTACATAAGATGTGACCGTAAAAATATAGTTTCAAGAGAAGGAACCTGATAATTTGTCGATGAAGAAGGGGATGCCTTGGGCATCCCCAAGCTTAGATGCTTGAGTCTTCTTGAAATATGCAGGGGTGAACCACCGGGGCATCCCCAAGCTTAGACCTTTCACTCTTCTTGATCATAGTATATCATCCTCCTCTCTTGACCCTTGAAAACTTCCTTCACACCAAACTCGAAACAAACTCATTAGAGGGTTAGTGCATAATCAAAAACTCACATGTTCAGAGGTGACACAATCATTCTTAACACTTCTGGACATTGCTCAAAGCTACTGGAAGTTAATGGAACAAAGAAATCCATCCCACATAGCAAAAGAGGCAATGCGAAATAAATGGCAGAATCTGTCAAAACAGAACAGTCCGTAAAGACGAATTTTATTGAGGCACCAGACTTGCTCAAATGAAAATGCTCAAATTGAATGAAAGTTGCGTACATATCTGAGGATCACTCATGTAAATTGGCATAATTTTCTGAGTTACCTACAGAGAATTTTGCCCAGATTCGTGACAGCAAAGAAATCTGTTTCTGCGCAGTAATCCAAATCTAGTATGAACCTTACTATCAACGACTTTACTTGGCACAACAAAACACAAAACTAAGATAAGGAGAGGTTGCTACAGTAGTAAACAACTTCCAAGACACAAATATAAAACAAAGTACTGTAGCAAAATAACACATGGGTTATCTCCCAAGAAGTTCTTTCTTTATAGCCATTAAGATGGGCTCAGCAGTTTTGATGATGCATTCGCAAGAAACAGTATTTGAAGCAAAAGAGAGCTTCAAGAGGCAAATTCAAAACACATTTAAGCCTAACATGCTTCCTATGCAGAGGAATCTTGTACACAAATGAATTCATGAAGAACAAAGTGACAAGCATAAGAGGATAAAACACGAGTATCTTCAAGATTCTCAACATAAAGAGGGGAAACTTAATATTATTAAGATGCATATAACCATATTTCCCTCTCTCATAATAACTTTCAGTAGCATCATTGATGAAATCCACAATATACCCATCACTTAAAACATTCTTATCATGGTTCATATGCATAGAAGTATCATTAATTTTGGCACAAGTAGAGTTCTTTTCATTAATAGTATTTGGAGCAAGATTATTATCAAGAATTTGGACATGGTAAACAAGTTGCATATTAAGGGAATTGTTTTTGGTAATCCAATCATGACTATGACAAGTTTCATAAGGATAGTTATAACCTATATCATAGCATTCTTTATAATAATCATCAAAGATCGGAGGCACAGTGTCATCATAAGAAATAAAATAGTTATCTTTCACAGTCGGTTTATCTGTGTCCACACCATCATTGTTATTAGAAGGAGATGTATCAAGAACATAATGACCAGTAGCAAAAGGATTTTCAAACACCTCTTCCCCAAGCTTAGAGCTTTCTATATCATTATGGGAGGAAGCATGGATAGCACTGACAATATGGCAATTATTATCATCATCATTTTCAGAATTAGTTTCCCAGAGATTTGTAATATCAAAAGTAGTGTGCTCATTCAAATCATGATCACTAATGTATATAAAGGGCATAGGAAGATCATCATATTCAGATTCATTGTCACAATAATCATTAGGAGCAACATACTTACGGTTACCTAGCGTTATCTCATTCACGCGGGGATACGCCGTTACCTCTTTCTTTTTATTCTCCTTCTTCTTCTTCTTCGTTCCCTTCTTCTTCTTCTTCTTCTTCTCTTCCTTCTCCTCGTTCCCTTCTTTAGGAGGAAGAGGCTTGAAGGGTGGCTTGTCCGCAGAACCTGATTTATTTTCAGAAACAATAGAAGAAACTTGGGAGGATCCCTCCTTTTCATTAATTAGTTGAAAACACACAGCGGTCCTATCATATTTTGGCACGGTGTCATCTTCTAAAATATTTTGTATGTAAGTATTTGTATGGCTATTATCAATGCAATAAGAAAAACACCCATGCAGGACATCATCAATATCAAGATCACTCATATGTAACAAAGAGATTTTTCTCGACAGTTCTTCACACCCCAAAAATAAAGTAAGTTCATCATGCTGATTAGGAGTAATTTCATCATCACAATACAAATTTGCAGCACTCATTGGGTTCAAATTATCATTGGAGGAGCATTGAAAATTAAAATGACTCACTTCATGGCAAACTTCACAAATAAAAGGATAGAGGGCACAAACTTTTTTACCAAGATCATCTAGAGCCCTAAACCACTTTCTAGTTTTTTCATTAGCATGATGGATACAATATTCATCTTTGATTTGATTAATTCCACAAGGTCTATGTATTCCACAAAAATTAACATGCTTATAGGAAATAGCATTCTTAGGAGTTTGAGCATGCTTATTGCAATAATTAACAATAATTTCATTCTTCATGCAAGCCTCTTTAAAAGGTTCATGATACTTATCAAAATTCTTTTTAGGCAATTCAAAGTGAGAAGCGAAGGCTTTATAAAGATTTGCAGCAACTTGAGAGTCAAGACCATAAGTAGCACTCATATTTCGAAATTTATCGGTATCCATAAAAGCTTCAATGCATTCATAATCATAATTTATACCTGACTCTTTACCTTTGTCGTTCTCCCATCCTTCAGCGTTGTCCTCAATCCGATCAAGAAGATCCCACCTAGCTTCAACCTCTTTGCTTGTGAAAGATCCTTCCGAACAGGCATCCAGATAGTCCTTGTGTTGTCCTGAAAGTCTCGCATAAAAATTGTTAACAATAACATTACGGGGGAGCTCATGAATGGAACATTTGAGCATTAGTGACTTCAATCTCCCCCACGCTTGAGAAATACTCTCTCCATCACGAGGATAAAAGTTATAAATATAATTCCTATCAATATGCACTTCATGAGGAGGATAAAATTTAGAATAAAAGAGAGATGCAATTTCCTCCCAACCAAGAGAATGACTATTCTCCAACAATTTATACCAATGCGCCGCTTTACCAGACAGCGAAACAGAGAATAGCTTCTTCCTCACTTCATCCATAGAGATACCTGCACACTTGAATAACCCGCATAATTCATGCAAAAACAGTAAATGATCTTTAGGATGGACAGTTCCATCCCCTTCATAGCGGTTGTCCATAACACGTTCAATGATTTTCATGGGTATCTTGAAAGAAGTACTTGCAGTAGGTGGATTTAAAATATCAGAAGCATCATTAGAGTTATTGCATATGGGAGATAAAGCATTATCAGAGCAAAATATTTCTTCAAAAACTGAAGAGCAAAAAAGATTATTTTTATATAAACTAGCTTCCCCAAGCTTAGACTTATTCATAGCATTAGTAGTGATTGCGTTCATACTAATAACATTGCTACTAGCATGCAATTGTGGCTCCATAGGTTCTTTAATTTTCGCATCACACAATTCATGTCCTAACTTAGGAAATAAATCAAAAAGCTCATAGTTGTATTCCATTATGCCTAACTAGTGTAAACAAGAAACAAAAAGTTGCAATTGCAGGATCTAAAGGAAATAGCTTCGAGCACAAACACAATGGCGCCAGAAAAGTACTGTTACCTGGAACCGAAGTATGTGTGCCTTTTACCTTTCCTCCCCGGCAACGGCGCCAGAAAAGTGCTTGATGTCTACGGGAGCTTCTATTCTTGTAGACAGTGTTGGGCCTCCAAGAGCAGAGGTTTGTAGAACAGCAGCAAGTTTCCCTTAAGTGGATCACCCAAGGTTTATCGATCTCAGGGAGGAAGAGGTCAAAGATATCCCTCTCAAGCAACCCTGCAACCACAAAGCAAGAAGTCTCTTGTGTCCCCAACACACCTAATACAATAGGTGCACTAGTTCGGCGAAGAGATAGTGAGATACAAGTAATATGGATGAGTGTGAGTGATAATAGCAATCTGAATGAAATATGGCAGCGAGTAAACATTCAACAAAACAGTAAACAAACGGAGATTCGATGCAAGGAAGCAAGGCCTAGGGATCCTGCTTTCACTAGTGGACACTCTCAATAATGATCACATAATAGGACTACTCTACACCCTCTTATTGGATGATGAACACCATTGTGTAGGATTACATGAACCCTCAATGCCGGAGTTAACAAGCTCCACAATATTCAATGTTCATATTTAAATAACCTTAGAGTGCAAGATAGATCAACACAACCAAACCAAGTACTAACATAGCATGCACACTTCTACCATCACACTATGAAAGGAGGAATAGATCGCATCCATACCATCATAGTAATAGTTAACTTCACAATCTACAAGAGATCACAATCATAGCATAAACCAAGTACTTCATGATGCACACACTGCCAACATTACATCATGGAGGAGGAATAGACTACTTTAATAACATCACTAGAGTAGCACATAGATGATATTCAACTTGATCACAAAGAGAGAGAGAGATGAACCACATAGCTACAGCGGAGCCCTCAGCCCCGGGGGTGGATTACTCCCTCCTCATCATGGAGGCAGCGATGGCGGTGAAGATGGCGGTGGAGACGGCGGTGGAGATGGCTCCGGGGGCAATTCCCCATCCCGGCAGGGTGCCGGAACAGAGACTTCTGTCCCCCGAATTGGAGTTTCGCGATGGCGGCGGTGCCCCTGGAGTCTTTCTGGAGTTTCGTCAATTGGTACTGCGTTTTTAGGTCGAAAGGGGTTTTATAGGCGAAGAGGCGGCGCAAGGGGGCGCCTGGGGGCTCCACACCATAGGCTGGCGTGGGCCCAGGCCAGGCCGCGCCGCCTTATGGTGTGGTGGCCCTCTGGCCCCTCTCCGACTCTTCTTCGGTGTTCTGGAGCCTTCCGGGAAAAATAGGAGGTTTGGCGTTGATTTCGTCCAATTCCGAGAATATTGCCCGAACAGCCTTTCTGGAACCAAAAACAGCAGAAAACAGGAACTGGCACTGTGGCATCTTGTTAATAGGTTAGTTCCGGAAAATGCATAGTAATGACATAAAGTGTGAACAAGACATGTCGGTATTGTCAGAAAACAAGCATGGAACATCAGAAATTATAGATACGTTGTAGACGTATCATTAGGTACCTTACAATGTAATCTAGATTATTGACTCTAGTGCAAGTGGGAGACTGTTGGAGATATGCCCAAGAGGCAATAATAAAGTGGTTATTATAATATCTTTGTGTTTATGATAAATGTTTGCATATCATGCTATAATTGTATTAACCGAAACATTGATACATGTCTGTTATGTAAACAACAAGGAGTCCCTAGTAAGCCTCTTGTATAACTAGCTTGTTGATTAATGGATGATCATAGTTTCGTGATCATGAAAATTGGATGTTATTAATAACAAGGTTATGTCATTAGTTGATAGATATAATGGACACACACCCAAATGAGCGTAGCATAAGATCAAGTCATTAAGTTCAATTTGCTATAAACTTTCGATACATAGTTGCCTTAGTCCTTCGACCATGAGATCATGTAAATCACTTACACCGGAAGGGTACTTTGATTACATCAAACGCCATTGCGTAAATGGGTGGTTATAAAGATGGGATTAAGTATTTGGAAAGTGTGAGTTGAGGTATATGGATCAATAGTGGAATTTGTCCATCCTGATGACGGATAGATATACTCTGGGCCCTCTCGGTGGAATGTCGTCTGATTAGCTTGCAAGCATATGATTGGATCATAAGAGATGACATACCACGGTACGAGTAAAGAGTACTTTTCGGTAACGAGGTTCAACAAGGTATGGAGATACCGATGATCAAACCTCGGACAAGTAGAATATCGTGTGACAAAGGGAATTGGCATCGTATGTAAATGGTTCAATCGATCACTAAAGTCATCGTTGAATATGTGGGAGCTGATACGTCTCAAACGTATCTATAATTTCTTATGTTCCATGCTAGTTTTATGACAATACCTACATGTTTTGTTTACACTTTATATCGTTTTGATGCGTTTTCCGGAACTAACCTATTGACAAGATGCCGAAGGGCCAGTTGTTGTTTTCTGCTGTTTTTGATTTCAGAAATCCTAGTAAGGAAATATTCTCGGAATCGGACGAAATCAATGCCCAGCATCCTATTTTTCCACGAAGCTTCGAGAACACCCGAGAGCCGCCAGAGGGGAGCCCTGGGGGGGCCACACGCCAGGCCGGCGCGGCCCAGGCCCTGGCCACGCAACCCTATTGTGTGGTGGCCCCGTCAGCCTTCCGACTCCGCCTCTTCGCCTATTTAAGCCTCCTTGACCTAAAACCTCGATACGGAAAAGCCACGGTACGAGAAACCTTCCAGAGCCGCCGCCATCGCGAAGCCAAGATCTGGGGGACAAGAGTCTCTGTTCCGGCACGCCGCCGGGACGGGGAAGTGCCCCCGGAAGGCTCCTCCATCGACACCACCGCCATCTTCATCAACGCTGATGTCTCCCATGAGGAGGGAGTAGTTCTCCCTCGAGGCTAAGGGCTGTACCGGTAGCTATGTGGTTAATCTCTCTCCCATGTACTTCAATACAATGATCTCATGAGTTGCTTTGCATGCTTGAGATCCATATGATGAGCTTTGTAATCTAGATGTCATTATGCTAGTCAAGTGAATTTTACTTATGTGATCTCCGGAGACTCCTTGTCCCACGTGTGTAAAGGTGACAGTGTGTGCACCGTGTGGGTCTCTTAGGCTATATTTCACAGAATACTTATTCACTGTTATGAATAGCATAGTGAAGTGCTTATTTATATCCCTTTATGATTGCAATGTGTTTTGTATCACTATTCATCTATGTGCTACTCTAGTGATGTTATTAAAGTAGTCTATTCCTCCTGCACGGTGTAATGGTGACAGTGTGTGCATCGTGTAGTACTTGGCATAGGTTATGATTGTGATCTCTTGTAGATTATGAAGTTAACTATTGCTATGATAGTATTGATGTGATCTATGCCTCCTTCATAGTGTGATGGTGATAGTGTGCATGCTATGTTAGTACTTGGTTTAGTTGTGTTGATCTATTGTGCACTCTAAGGTTATTTAAACATGAATATCGAATATTGTGGAGCTTGTTAACTCCGGCATTGAGGGTTCGTCTAATCCTACACAATTAGTGGTGTTCATCATCCAACAAGAGAGTGTAGAGTATAGCATTTATCTATTTATTCTGTTATGTGATCAATGTTGAGAGTGTCCACTAGTGAAAGTATAATCCCTAGGCCTTGTTTCCAAATACTGCAATCATCGCTTGTTTACTGTTTTACTGCATCTTTACTTCCTGCAATATTACTACCATCAACTGCATGCCAGCAAGCACTTTTCTGGCGCCGTTACTACTGCTCATATTCATTCATACCACTTGTATTTCACTATCTCTTCGCCAAACTAGTGCACCTATACATCTGACAAGTGTATTAGGTGTGTTGGGGACACAAGAGACTTCTTGTATCGTGATTGCAGGGTTGCTTGAGAGGGATATCTTTGACCTCTTCCTCCCCGAGTTCGATAAACCTTGGGTGATCCACTTAAGGGAAACTTGCTGCTGTCCTACAAACCTCTGCTCTTGGAGGCCCAACACTGTCTACAAGAATAGAAGCACCCATAGACATCAAGCACTTTTCTGGCGCCGTTGCCGGGGAGGAAAGGTAAAAGGCACTCATACTCCGGTCCCAGGTAACTAAGTACTATTCTATTGCCGTTGTGTAAGTGCTCGAAGCTATTTCCTTTAGATCCTGCAATTGCATCTTTTTGTCTCTTGTTTTTATTTTCACTAGTAAGGCTTAATGGAAGACAACAACAAAATGAGAGATCTTTATGAACTTTATCTTGAATTAGGACATGATGTGTTTGAAGAGAAAATTAAAAAACCCATGGAACTTATGCATACTAATGGGAATGTTATTAGTATGAATGCTTTAAACACCATTGTTGCTAATGCTATGGAAGAATTTAAGCTTGGGGAGGTCGGTTTTGATGAAAATGATCTCTTTAGCCCTCCAGGTATTGAGGAGAAAGTTTATGTTGATTATGATATGCCTCCCATATATGATGATTATAATGATAGTGGTCTTTTGGTGCCGCCTACTATGGAGGATAAGTTTAATTATGATTACAATATGCCTCCTATATTTGATGATGAGAATAATAATGATAGCTACTTTGTTGAATTTGCTCCCACTACAACTAATAAAATTGATTATGCTTATGTGGAGAGTAATGATACTTTTATGCATGTGAATAAGAATGCTTTATGTGATAGTTACATTGTTGAATTTGTTCATGATGCCTCTGAAAGTTATTATGAGAGAGGAAAATATGGTTGTAGAAATTTTCATGTTACTAAAACACCTCTCTATATGCTGAAATTTTTGAAGTTACACTGGTTTTATCTTCCTATGCTTGTTACTTTGCTCTTCATGAACTTGTTTATTTACAAGATTCCTATGCATAGGAAGCATGTTAGACTTAAATTTGTTTTGAATTTTCTTCTTGATGCTCTCTTTTGCTTCAACTCTTATTTCTTGGGAGTGCATCATTAAAATTGCTGAGTCTATCTTAATGGCTATAAAGAAAGAACTTCTTGGGAGATAACCCATGTGTTTATTTTGCTACTATTTTGTTGAGTCTTGGAAGTTATTACTACTGTAGCAACCTCTCCTTATCTTTATTTTATTGCATTGTTGTGCCAAGTAAAGTCTTTGATAGTAAAGTCAATACTAGATTTGGATTATTGCGCAGAAACAGATTTTTGTCTGTCACGAATTTGGGCAGGGTTCTCTGTAGGTAACTCAGAAAAATCTGCCAATTTACATGCGTGATCCTCAGATATGTACGCAACTTTCATTCAATTTGAGCATTTTCATCTGAGCAAGTCTGGTGCCCCTGTAAAATTCATCTTTACGGACTGTTCTGTTTTGACAGATTCTGCCTTTTATTTCGCATTGCCTCTTTTGCTGTGTTGGATGGATTTCTTTGTTCCATTGACTTCCAGTAGCTTTGTGCAATGTCCAGAAGTGTTAAGAATGATTGTGTCACCTCTGAACATGTGAATTTTGATTATGCACTAACCCTCTAATGAGTTTGTTTTGAGTTTGGTGTGGAGGAAGTTTTCAAGGGTCAAGAGAGGAGGATGATATACTATGATCAAGAAGAGTGAAGAGTCTAAGCTTGGGGATGCCCCCGTGGTTCATCCCTGCATATTTTAAGAAGACTCAAGCATCTAAGCTTGGGGATGCCCAAGGCATCCCCTTCTTCATCGACAACTTATCAGGTTTCTTCTCTTGAAACTATATTTTTATTCGGTCACATCTTATGTACTTTACTTGGAGCGTCTGTTTGTTTTTGTTTATGTTTGAATAAGTTCATCCTTGTGTGGGAGAGAGACACGCTCCGCTGGTTCGTATGAACACATGTGTTCTTAGTGTTGCTTTTAATGTTCATGGCGAAGGTTGAAACTGCTTCATTGATTGTTATATGGTTGGAAACAGAAAATGCTGCATGTGGTAATTGGTATAATGTCTTGAATAATTTGATACTTGGCAATTGTTGTGCTCATATAGATCATGTTTAAGCTTTTGCATCATGTACTTTGCACCTATTAGTGAAGAAATACATAGAGCTTGTTAAAATTTGGTTTGCATGAGTGGTCTCTCTAGAGTCTAGATATTTTCTGGTAAAGGTGTTTGAACAACAAGGAAGACAATGTATAGTCTTATAATGCTTGCAATATGTTCTTATGTGAGTTTTGCTATACCAGTTCATGCTTGTGTTTGTTTCAAATAACCTTGCTAGCCTAAACCTTGTATTGAGAGGGAATACTTCTCGTGCATCCAAATCTTTGAGCCAAAAACTATGCCATTTGTGTTTACCATACCTACCTACTACATGGTATTTCTCTGCCATTCCAAGCAAATACTTCATGTGCTACCTTTAAACAATTCAAAAGCTATTATCTCTTATTTGTGTCAATGTTTTATAGCTCATGAGGAAGTATGTGGTGTTTTATCTTTCGATCTTGTCATTTACTTCTGACAGACTTTCACAATGGACTAGTGGCTTCATCCGCTTATCCAATAATTTTGCAAAAAGTGCTGGCGCGGGGTTCCCAGCCCCCAATTAATTAACTTTCATTAATAATTATCTTCACATGTTTTGCTCTGATTCATCAGTAAGCAACTTAATTTTTCAAATAGACACTCCTTCATGGTATGTGATTGTTGGAAGGCACCCGAGGATTGGGTTAGCCATGGCTTGAGAAAGCAAAGGTTGGGAGGAGTGTCATCTAAAAAATAAAATAATAAAAACTAAACTAAAGTACATGTGTAAATGATACGTCTCCGACGTATCGATAATTTCTTATGTTCCATGCCACATTATTGATGTTATCTACATGATTTATGCACACTTTATGTCATATTCGTGCATTTTCTGGAACTAACCTATTAACAAGATGCCGAAGTGCCAGTTGCTGTTTTCTGCTGTTTTTGGTTTCAGAAATCCTAGTAAGGAAATATTCTCGGAATTGGACGAAATCAACGCCCAGGGGCCTATTTTTCCACGAAGCTTCCAGAAGTCCGAAGACGAAACGAAGTGGGGCCACAGGGTGGCCAAACCCTAGGGCGGCGCGGCCCACCCCCTGGCCGCGCCGGCCTATGGTGTGGGGCCCCTGTGCCCCCTCCTGACTTGCCCTTCCGCCTACTTAAAGCCTCCGTGACGAAACCCCCGCATCGAGAGCCACGATACGGAAAACCTTCCAGAGACGCCGCCAACGCCGATCCCATCTCGGGGGATCCAGGAGATCGCCTCCGGCACCCTGCCGGAGAGGGGAATCATCTCCCGGAGGACTCTACGCCGCCATGGTCGCCTCCGGTGTGATGTGTGAGTAGTCTACCCCTGGACTATGGGTCCATAGCAGTAGCTAGATGGTTGTCTTCTCCCCATTGTGCTATCATTGTCGGATCTTGTGAGCTGCCTAACATGATCAAGATCATCTATCTGTAATTCTATATGTTGCGTTTGTTGGGATCCGATGAATAGAGAATACTTGTTATGTTGATTATCAAAGTTATATCTATGTGTTGTTTATGATCTTGCATGCTCTCCGTTACTAGTAGATGCTCTGGCCAAGTAGATGCTTGTAACTCCAAGAGGGAGTATTTATGCTCGATAGTGGGTTCATGCCTGCATTGACACAGGACGATGACAAGAAAGTTCTAAGGTTGTGTTGTGCTGTTGCCACTAGGGATAAAACATTGATGCTATGTCTAAGGATTTAGTTGTTGATTACATTACGCACCATACTTAATGCAATTGTCTGTTGCTTTGCAACTTAATACTGGAAGGGGTTCGGATGATAACCTGAAGGTGGACTTTTTAGGCATAGATGCAGTTGGATGGCGGTCTATGTACTTTGTCATAATGCCCAATTAAATCTCACTATACTCATCATGATATGTATGTGCATGGTCATGCTCTCTTTATTTGTCAATTGCCCAACTGTAATTTGTTCACCCAACATGCTGTTTGTCTTATGGGAGAGACACCTCTAGTGAACTGTGGACCCCGGTCCAATTCTCTTTACTGAAATACAATCTACTGCAATACTTGTTCTACTGTTTTCTGCAAACAATCATCTTCCACACAATACGGTTAATCCTTTGTTACAGCAAGCCGGTGAGATTGACAACCTCACTATTTCGTTGGGACAAAGTACTTTGGTTGTGTTGTGCAGGTTCCACGTTGGCGCCGGAATCCCTGGTGTTACGCCACACTACATCCCGCCGCCATCAACCTTCGACGTGCTTCTTGACTCCTACTGGTTCGATAAACCTTGGTTTCTTACTGAGGGAAACTTGCTGCTGTACGCATCACACCTTCCACTTGGGGTTCCCGACGAGCGTGTGCTTTACGCGTCATCAAGCTAAATTTCTGGCGCCGTTGCCGGGGAGATCAAGACACGCTGCAAGGGGAGTCTCCACTTCTCAATCTCTTTACTTTGTTTTTGTCTTGCTTAGTTTTATTTACTACTTTGTTTGCTACACTAAGTCAAAATACAAAAAAATTAGTTGCTAGTTTTATTTTATTTGCTATCTTGTTTGCTATATCAAAAACACACAAAAAAAATTAGTTTACTTGCATTTACCTTACTTGATTCATCATGTTTCCTTTTAATTTTACCACAAAAGACATACCGGTAGGACGTGGGTCTATAGTTGGGAGAAATAATATAGAAGAATTTTTCAATCATGTTAGTACCATTGAAAATTTTGAAGATAGACACTTGGTAGACCTTGCGCCTACTTATGAAATTGCTGCTGCGCATTTAGTTCGCCTGTTGGAAACTAAATTTGTTAATCTTAATCCTATAATCCAACACATGTTTCTCACACTTGGTGATATGGAAGAAGGGGAAAAGAAAGATTTTGTTTTAGAAACCCTTCTTAGAGAATTTGGTGGTCTAGCGAGAGAGGCTAGAAAGGTCTTTGCTAAATTTAATATGCTTGGTTCTCATACTAATTTTGTTAGTCTCCTTGAAAAGATGGACATGGAAAGAATAAGATACACTAATAATATTGATGATGGAGGGGAGATCAAAGCACCAATACCATGTAAACTCCTAGCTATGAATGATGCACTAGAAAATAACTATGCTTGGCTTGTTCCTGAAAATTTGTTTGATGAGAGTAGCACGCCTAAGACTAATGAAAAGGGAGATGCTAAAACTTATGTATCTAATATATTATGCCTGGTTGAGAAAACTCCGCACCCCGCTGAGAATGCACCATCCTTCGATAATACTTGATACACACTTTCTGCGCCTAGCTGAAAGGCGTTAAAGAAAAGCGCTTATGGGAGACAACCCATGTTTTTACCTACAGTACTTTGTTTTTATTTTGTGTCTTGGAAGTTGTTTACTACTGTAGCAACCTCTCCTTATCTTAGTTTTGTGTTTTGTTGTGCCAAGTAAAGCCGTTGATAGAAAAGTAAGTACTAGATTTGGATTACTGCGCAGTTCCAGATTTCTTTGCTGTCACGAATCTGGGTCCACCTCCCTGTAGGTAGCTCAGAAAATTAAGCCAATTTACGTGCATGATCCTCAGATATGTACGCAACTTTCATTAAATTTGAGCATTTTCATTTGAGCAAGTCTGGTGCCATTTTAAAATTCATCAATACGAACTGTTCTGTTTTGACAGATTCTGCCTTTTATTTCGCATTGCCTCTTTTGCTATGTTGGATGAATTTCTTTGATCCATTAATGTCCAGTAGCATTATGCAATGTCCAGAAGTGTTAAGAATGATTGTGTCACCTCTGAATATGTTAATTTTTATTGTGCACTAACCCTCTAATGAGTTGTTTCGAGTTTGGTGTGGAGGAAGTTTTCAAGGATCAAGAGAGGAGTATGATGCAACATGATCAAGGAGAGTGAAAGCTCTAAGCTTGGGGATGCCCCGGTGGTTCAACCCTGCATATATCAAGAAGACTCAAGCGTCTAAGCTTGGGGATGCCCAAGGCATCCCCTTCTTCATTGACAATATTATCAGGTTCCTCCCCTGAAACTATATTTTTATTCCATCACATCTTATGTGCTTTTCTTGGAGCATCGGTTTGTTTTTGTTTTTTGTTTTGTTTGAATAAAATGGATCCTAGCATTCACTTTATGGGAGAGAGACATGCTCCGCTGTAGCATATGGACAAGTATGTCCTTGGTTTCTACTCATAGTATTCATGGCGAAGTTTCTCCTTCGTTAAATTGTTATATGGTTGGAATTGGAAAATGATACATGTAGTAATTGCTATAAATGTCTTGGGTAATGTGATACTTGGCAATTGTTGTGCTCATGATTAAGCTCTTGCATCATATGCTTTGCACCCATTAATGAAGAAATACATAGAGCATGCTAAAATTTGGTTTGCATATTTGGTTTCTCTAAGGTCTAGATAATTTCTAGTATTGAGTTTGAACAACAAGGAAGACGGTGTAGAGTCTTATAATGTTTTCAATATGTCTTTTATGTGAGTTTTTCTGCACCGGTTCATCCTTGTGTTTGTTTCAAATAAGCCTTGCTAGCCTAAACCTTGTATCGAGAGGGAATACTTCTCATGCATCCAAAATACTTGAGCCAACCACTATGCCATTTGTGTCCACCATACCTACCTACTACATGGTATTTTCCGCCATTCCAAAGTATATTGCTTGAGTGCTACCTTTAAAATTCCATCATTCACCTTTGCAATATATAGCTCATGGGACAAATAGCTTAAAAACTATTGTGGTATTGAATATGTAATTATGCACTTTATCTCTTATTAAGTTGCTTGTTGTGCGATAACCATGTTCACTGGGGATGCCATCAACTATTCATTGTTGAATTTCATGTGAGTTGCTATGCATGTCCGTCTTGTCTGAAGTAAGAGCGATCTACCACCTTATGGTTAAGCATGCATATTGTTAGAGAAGAACATTGGGCCGCTAACTAAAGCCATGATCCATGGTGGAAGTTTCAGTTTTGGACATATATCCTCAAATCTCAAATGAGAAAATTATTAATTGTTGTTACATGCTTATGCATAAAAGAGGAGTCCATTATCTGTTGTCTATGTTGTCCCGGTATGGATGTCTAAGTTGAAGAATAATCAATAGCGAGAAATCCAATGCGAGCTTTCTCCTTAGACCTTTGTACAAAGCGGCATAGAGGTACCCCTTTGTGACACTTGGTCAAAACATGTGCATTGTGATGATCCGGTAGTCCAAGCTAATTAGGACAAGGTGCGGGCACTATTAGTACACTATGCATGAGGCTTGCAACTTATAAGATATAATTTACATGATACATATGCTTTATTACTACCGTTGACAAAATTGTTTCATGTTTTCAAAATCAAAGCTCTAGCACAAATATAGCAATCGATGCTTTTCCTCTATGGAGGACCATTCTTTTACTTTCAATGTTGAGTCAGTTCACCCATTTCTCTCCACCTCAAGAAGCAAACACTTGTGTGAACTGTGCATTGATTCCTACATACTTGCTTATTGCACTTATTATATTACTCTATGTTGACAATATCCATGAGATATACATGTTACAAGTTGAAAGCAACCGCTGAAACTTAATCTTCTTTTGTGTTGCTTCAATGCCTTTACTTTGAATTATTGCTTTATGAGTTAACTCTTATGCAAGACTTATTGATGCTTGTCTTGAAGTGCTATTCATGAAAAGTCTTTGCTTTATGATTCACTTGTTTACTCATGTCATATACATTGTTTTGATCGCTGCATTCACTACATATGCTTTACAAATAGTATGATCAAGATTATGATGGCATGTCACTCCAGAAATTATCTGTGTTATCGTTTTACCTGCTCGGGACGAGCAGAACTAAGCTTGGGGATGCTGATACGTTTCCGACGTATCGATAATTTCTTATGTTCCATGCCACATTATTGATGTTATCTACATGATTTATGCACACTTTATGTCATATTCGTGCATTTTCTGGAACTAACCTATTAACAAGATGCCGAAGTGCCGATTCTTTGTTTTCTGCTGTTTTTGGTTTCAGAAATCCTAGTAAGGAAATATTCTCGGAATTGGACGAAATCAACGCCCAGGGGCCTATTTTTCCACGAAGCTTCCAGAAGTCCGAAGACGAAACGAAGTGGGGCCACAGGGTGGCCAAACCCTAGGGCGGCGCGGCCCACCCCCTGGCCGCGCCGGCCTATGGTGTGGGGCCCCTGTGCCCCCTCCTGACTTGCCCTTCCGCCTACTTAAAGCCTCCGTGACGAAACCCCCAGGACCGAGAGCCACGATACGGAAAACCTTCCAGAGACGCCGCCAACGCCGATCCCATCTCGGGGATCCAGAGATCGCCTCCGGCACCTGCCGGAGAGGGGAATCATCTCCGGAGGACTCTACGCCGCCATGGTCGCCTCCGGTGTGATGTGTGAGTAGTCTACCCCTGGACTATGGGTCCATAGCAGTAGCTAGATGGTTGTCTTCTCCCCATTGTGCTATCATTGTCGGATCTTGTGAGCTGCCTAACATGATCAAGATCATCTATCTGTAATTCTATATGTTGCGTTTGTTGGGATCCGATGAATAGAGAATACTTGTTATGTTGATTATCAAAGTTATATCTATGTGTTGTTTATGATCTTGCATGCTCTCTGTTACTAGTAGATGCTCTGGCCAAGTAGATGCTTGTAACTCCAAGAGGGAGTATTTATGCTCGATAGTGGGTTCATGCCTGCATTGACACCGGGACAAAGTGTGAGAAAGTTCTAAGGTTGTGTTGTGATGTTGCCACTAGGGATAAAACATTGATGCTATGTCTAAGGATGTAGTTGTTGATTACATTACGCACCATACTTAATGCAATTGTCTGTTGCTTTGCAACTTAATACTGGAAGGGGTTCGGATGATAACCTGAAGGTGGACTTTTTAGGCATAGATGCAGTTGGATGGCGGTCTATGTACTTTGTCGTAATGCCCAATTAAATCTCACTATACTCATCATGATATGTATGTGCATGGTCATGCTCTCTTTATTTGTCAATTGCCCAACTGTAATTTGTTCACCCAACATGATGTTTGTCTTATGGGAGAGACACCTCTAGTGAACTGTGGACCCCGGTCCAATTCTCTTTCTTTGAAATACAATCTCTTGCAATACTTGTTCTACTTGTTTTTACGCAAACAATCATCTTCCACACAATACGGTTAATCCTTTGTTACAGCAAGCCGGTGAGATTGACAACCTCACTGTTTCGTTGGGACAAAGTACTTTGGTTGTGTTGTGCAGTTTCCACGTTGGCGCCAGAATCCCTGGTGTTGCGCCGCACTACATCCCGCCGCCATCAACCTTCGACGTGCTTCTTGACTCCTACTGGTTCGATAAACCTTGGTTTCTTACTGAGGGAAACTTGCTGCTGTATGCATCACACCTTCCACTTGGGGTTCCCAACGAGCGTGTGCTTTACGCGTCATCAGTAAACAAAAGAGAAGAGGGATGATCTACCTTGCTGGTAGAGATAACGTCCTTCATGGGAGCCGCTCTTGAAAGTCTGGTTGATGAGGTAGTTAGAGTGCTCACTACCATTCGTTGACAACAACAAACACCTCTCAAAACTTTACTTTTATGCTCTGTATATGATTTCAAAACTTAAAAAGCTCTAGCACATGATTTAATCCCTGCTTCCCTCTGCGAAGGGCCATTCTTTTACTTTATGTTGAGTCAGTTTACCCACTTCTTTCCATCTTAGAAGCAAACACTTGTGTCAACTGTGTGCATTGATTCTTACATGTTTACCTATTGCACTTGTTATATTGCTTTATGTTGACAACTATCCATGAGATATACATGTTACAAGTTGAAAGCAATTGCTAAAACTTAATCATCCTTTGTGTTGCTTCAATGCCTTCTACTTTGAATTTATTGCTTTATGAGTAACTGTTATGCAAGTCTTATTGATGCTTGTCTTGAAAGTACTATTCATGAAAAGTCTTTGCTATATGATTCAGTTGTTTACTCATTGTCTTCATCATTGCTTTGAATCGCTGCATTCATCTCATATGTTTTACAATAATATTGATCAAGATTATGTTGGTAGCATGTCACTTAAGAAATTATCATTGTTATCGTTTACCTACTCGAGGGCGAGTAGGAACTAAGCTTGGGGATGCTTGATACGTCTCAAACGTATCTATAATTTCTTATGTTCCATGCTAGTTTTATGACAATACCTACATGTTTTGTTTACACTTTATATCGTTTTGATGCGTTTTCCGGAACTAACCTATTGACAAGATGCCGAAGGGCAGTTCTTTGTTTTCTGCTGTTTTTGGTTTCAGAAATCCTAGTAAGGAAATATTCTCGGAATCGGACGAAATCAATGCCCAGCATCCTATTTTTCCACGAAGCTTCCAGAACACCCGAGAGCCGCCAGAGGGGAGCCCTGGGGGCCACACGCTAGGCCGGCGCGGCCCAGGCCCTGGCCGCGCCGCCCTATTGTGTGGTGGCCCCGTCAGCCTTCCGACTCCGCCTCTTCGCCTATTTAAGCCTCCTCGACCTAAAACCTCGATACGGAAAAGCCACGGTACGAGAAACCTTCCAGAGCCGCCGCCATCGTGAAGCCAAGATCTGGGGGACAGGAGTCTCTGTTCCGACACGCCGCCGGGGCGGGGAAGTGCCCCCGGAAGGCTCCTCCATCGACACCACCGCCATCTTCATCAACGCTGCTATCTCCCATGAGGAGGGAGTAGTTCTCCCTCGAGGCTAAGGGCTGTACCGGTAGCTATGTGGTTAATCTCTCTCTCATGTACTTCAATACAATGATCTCATGAGTTGCTTTGCATGCTTGAGATCCATATGATGAGCTTTGTAATCTAGATGTCATTATGCTAGTCAAGTGGATTTTACTTATGTGATCTCCGGAGACTCCTTGTCCCACGTGTGTAAAGGTGACAGTGTGTGCACCGTGTGGGTCTCTTAGGCTATATTTCACAGAATACTTATTCACTGTTATGAATAGCATAGTGAAGTGCTTATTTATATCCCTTTATGATTGCAATGTGTTTTGTATCACTATTCATCTATGTGCTACTCTAGTGATGTTATTAAAGTAGTCTATTCCTCCTGCACGGTGTAATGGTGACAGTGTGTGCATCGTGTAGTACTTGGCGTAGGTTATGATTGTGATCTCTTGTAGATTATGAAGTTAACTATTGCTATGATAGTATTGATGTGATCTATGCCTCCTTCATAGTGTGATGGTGATAGTGTGCATGCTATGTTAGTACTTGGTTTAGTTGTGTTGATCTATCGTGCACTCTAAGGTTATTTAAACATGAATATCGAATATTGTGGAGCTTGTTAACTCCGGCATTGAGGGTTCGTGTAATCCTACACAATTAGTGGTGTTCATCATCCAACAAGAGAGTGTAGAGTATAGCATTTATCTATTTATTCTGTTATGTGATCAATGTTGAGAGTGTCCACTAGTGAAAGTATAATCCCTAGGCCTTGTTTCCAAATACTGCAATCATCGCTTGTTTTCTTGTTTCTTGCATCTTTACTTCTGCAATATTACTACCATCAAGCATGCCAGCAAGCACTTTTCAAGCCGTTACTACTGCTCATATTCATTCATACCACTTGTATTTCACTATCTCTTCGCCGAACTAGTGCACCTATACATCTGACAAGTGTATTAGGTGTGTTGGAGACACAAGAGACTTCTTGTATCGTGATTGCAGGGTTGCTTGAGAGGGATATCTTTGACCTCTTCCTCCCTGAGTTCGATAAACCTTGGGTGATCCACTTAAGGGAAACTTGCTGCTGTTCTACAAACCTCTGCTCTTGGAGGCCCAACACTGTCTACAAGAATAGAAGCACCCGTAGACATCAGGAGCCATTATGGATCTCCAGATACCGCTATTGGTTATTGCTCGGAGAGGAGTCTCGACCATGTCTGCATAGTTCACGAACCGTAGGGTGACGCGCTTAAGGTTCGATGTCGCATAAGTAGATTCGGAATATGAGATGGAGTCCGAAGTTTTTGTTCGGAGTCTCGGATAGGATCCAGGACATCACGAGGTGGTCAGGAATAGTCCGGAGAATAAGATTCATATAAGGGAAGTCATTTTCCGGGGTTCGGGAAAAAGTCCGGTGTTTTGACCGGAACTTCTAGAAGGTTCTAGAGGGCCACCAGTGGGTCCACCACCCCGGGAGAGGCCACATAGGCACCACATGGCATGGTGGGTCCTGCCCACTATGACATGTGGGCCCAGGCCGGCCCACCCCTAGAGATAGAATCTATCTCTAATTTAAATGGTTTAAATTTAGAGATAGAATCTATCTCAAGATTAAATGGTTTAAATGAAGAGATAAAGGGAAGACTTGAGGGGAAGACTTCCCCCCTTGATGCACCGGCCAAGGAAGGAGGTGGGCCAGGGGGAAACCCTAGGCCGACCCCTCCCCCTATATAAAGAGGGGAGGGGGTGGCCGGCCACACCACCTCTCCTCCAACCCTAGCCGCCTCCCTCTCTTCCTCCTCCATACGATGTGCAGGCTTAGGCGAAGCCCTGCAGCAATTCTTCTCCACCACCACCACCACGCCGTCGTGCTGCTGGGATTCCGTGGAGATCTACCACACATCCGCTGCCCGCTGGAACGGGGAGAGGAAGGGGCTTCATCGACACCGTACGCGTACGGAAGTGCTGCCGGATTGCAGCACCGGGACGATCGTCTACACCAACAATGAGATTAATCTCGTAGGCTTTGGAATCTTCGAGGGTTAGTCTCATCTCCATCTCGTTGTTCAGATCTCATAGATTAGATCTTGGCTTTTCCATAGATTAGATCTTGGATTTATTCGTCTTTGCGGTAGGAATTTTTTTGTTTTCTATGCAACGAACCCCATCATCGAATGCCGTGGAGGATATTCATGAATAGCCCTTTGCTCATCCTATACCAGCGCCGAAAATTGTTGGCATGTGTTGCATCGTCGGCGAAGTAGTCGTTGTGCAGCATGGCATGCCCCTCCATCCTCTGTCGGGGCTTGGACTTCCTTCTCCCCGGCCTTGATCCTCCGCGGCGCGACCTCTTCCTCTTCTCCGCCTCGGCGTCAAGTATGTCCTGGAGGGACGTGATGATCAGCAAATGCTCCCGGAGGTCGTCGTCGAAGGCTTGCTCGTCCTCCAGCAGCAGGGCAACCATCTCATCGTCGCTATCCATGTCTAAAAGCAAAATCAATGGTTAAAATTGCACCGAGGCAGACGACGCAACGAACAACGGCCAATCGCGCCTACCTGGCAAGTCGTCGAGCACCTTGTGTGCGCGGAGGTGGGGCGGATTTGACGCCGCGTTCTGGGACGCGATGGCCAAGCGGCGGCGGCGGAACGACCGGAGGGAGCGCCAGCCGCGGCGACGGCGCCGACTCTCAGAAGAGATCAGACGCTCAAACGGCTGGCAAATCCAGCGGCGGCGTAGGGGTGGGAGGCGTGGGAAGGAAGGAGCGACGAGAAAAAAAGCGCGAATCAACGGTTTATGCAACACGTCGCCGACATGTGGGAGCCCGCGTCGCTTCGCCTCGCTTTTCGTTGTGTTTGGCGTGCCCGGAGCGTCCCCTGTGGAACGGGGACGGCCTCGGGGCGCCGGACAAAATTGGGCTTTGGAGGACGCGGCTTGAACCGTTTTTTGGTCCGGCGCGCCCCAAATTGCTTTAGGTGGCGCTTTGAGGGACGCGGCTGGAGATGCTCTAAGCTAGCTGCAGCTTGTGCTTCTCGAATTTTGATGATGATCGTGTCCATCCGATCCGCCGTTAGTTAAACTCGATGCCGCTCGCAGCTGGCAGTATCAATCTAGAGAATATATCCGGTCGATCTTGGATTCATCCAAGGAAGAGATCCTCAAAAAGCGCGTGATGAGACGATGATGGTGCCGTGGAGCTGGCCTAGCAGACCCTCGTTCTTGACCTTGGTGCTGTATATTCTAAAAGATACTAATCCGATCAGTGGATTAGATAATTAAATGATCGGACGTAAAGAAAACAGATGTGAAGCTAATCAAAGAAATCACCTGAGGGTAAAGGAAATATAAAGAGTGGTGAATTGCATCAGCCTGGACGGCCTACCGCGGCCCTGGCAGGGAAACGTGGCGGGTATGGACTTAGAGTTGATGCTCACGATCTGACCCAAGAGAAATCTATTCACGCGGACACATGAGCAGTCGCAGATAGCATGAGTACGTATGTCAATGTCTGGCTGGACGGCGCCGACGTGAAGAGACGCAGATTGTGCTTCCTAGGCAAAACAAAGTTACCTGCTCCGTCCTTTTCTTGCTCATCTCTCTTTTAATAGTTCTACAAACCGAACATTAAGAATCCAATCTAATCTATCAGCAGTTCCAATTTTCAATATTTAAAGGAGACAAATATATTGCATGACCGATTAGACTGGAAGGAAACAAACCTTAGACTACCATGGATACGGGAGTCATATGCATCGGCCATGCATGTTGGCCTAGAAGCAGCTTTGCCGGCCGGCGACGTTCGCATGCGCAGAAACATGTGGGGGCGAGCTCGTACGTGATAGGGATGTGGCGGCAGGCCGTGAGGTGCAGCCGCCAGGGAGATATAACGCCAGACTGAGGACAGCGGAAGCCCTACATTTTTTCTTAATAAAAAGCCCTAGAATCTGGTTGTTGGATGGAAAACGCAGCCTGCTTTGCATCTAACATCTAATGCTACTTTTATCTTTCCACAATCAATCTGAACCCTGCTTGGTGCTAAATCTGAGCCGTCGTTTGTTTGTTGTTTTAATTATATAATAGATAGATAGATGGTCCGTGTGGGACATGATGTGGGCAGAAATTGTGTCCAACGGCAGCCCCCAATCACTGCAACCTTGCCGTCTCCTCCTGACTGCTGCTTGGAGCTCTACCTCGCCTCACCGCTTGGACCCTCGGTCACCTTGGATGCCTCAACAACCGTTGGTGTTCGCTCCACACGCAATGTGTTCGATCATTTTCCCAAACAAACAATTTAGGTAAAAAAAACCGCAAACTATCTCCGATAACTTCCTCAATGTATAGTGTATGACTTTAATTTCCATGATTTGTCATAGATAATGGTAGATGAACATGAAATGTTTATCTTCAACAAGTGCTTTCACACGTCTTCAAATGACTCGTCCGACGATAATAGATACATTGCTCGCAGCTGCTCTTGTTCCATGTGAAAACCACATGTGTGCCATACCAAGGTTCAGAAAATCTATCTGAGTCCATGAAACCTTGAACCGCGATAGAATTGCTGCCCATATTCAACTCTACAATAACTACTTTAGTCTGGCAAGCACTAGCTATACCCCAGCCTATTTCCGTCAAAGCTTCTGCATGTGAAGGGTTGTGCTCAACCGTATATTGCAGGGTGTGAGAGGCTATGGAAACTACTTCACTACGAAGAGATATGCCACCTGCAAGCGTAGGTTCTCTTCCATTTAAAAATGCATAGCCGCAGTTCATATGCGTGCATATGGTGTTGTCGGTGATCTTGTTGATGAGCATATTCGCATGGGAGAATCCACCTGTCTTGAAGCGACATGCATGTTTTGCAAAGCGGTGGTGGAAACATTTGGCAAAGCACTAGTTGACACGGCTAAATGGTGAGGACACAACTCGGCTCATGGCTATTGGCAATTCAAGGGGCTTTCTTGGAATTTTTAGAAGCATCGATTGCATGCACTGAAAATGGAAGAAATGTATGTTTGCTTGGAAGGGGTGGTACAAAGGGTGTGTTGAAGGTTGCAGAGTCATTCTTGAAGAATTGACATCTCAAGATCTCTGGATCCGGTTTTCTCTAGGCTTGGTCAACGTCAGACACCGGACTATAACTTTCATATCAACGACCATGACTACATAAATGGGTACTTACTTGCAGATGACGTTTATCCTGTGATGGTGCTCCGGTGATGGCGTCAGACAATCTTGGTTGGGAAACCCCAAGAGGAAGGTGTGATGAGCACAACAACAAGTTTTCCCTCATTAAGAAACCAAGGTTTAATCGACCAGTAAGAGAAAGGCGTGACTTCTGAAGGTGTTGCTAGCTGACTAGTGGCAGGGCGCACTACCGGCGTCAGCAACAACGTGGAACCTACACACAACACAACCAAAGTACTTTGCACCAACTTACAGTGAGGTTGTCAATCTCATCGGTTTGCTGAACACAAAGGATTAGACGTACCGAGTGGAAAGAGATGTTTGCAGTAATTAAAGAGAACAAGATTGCAGAAAGTAAACAGAACATGATTGCAGTGGTTGAATTTATTAGTGTAAAGGAAAAGGGCCGGGATCCACAGTTCACTAGAGGTGTCTCTCCATAAAAATAAATGGCATGTTGGATGAAGAAATTACAGCTGGGCAATTGACAGAATATCGACCATACATGATGATTACTATGAGATTTGTTTGGGTGTAAATTAAACAATAGAATTACCCTTGGATAAGGAAACCGCCTTACGCAATCATGTCCGGACTTCCACATTGGTCCATCAGAAACTGGCCTGCCCGGTTAGGTCATAGTCCCGACCACCTCTATGGGCCATCCGAACTTGCCGGTATAAGCACTGTCGCGGATATACTCATTTGGCATATCCTAGCAATGCCACATGGACTTGTTTGATTTACTCCCACTTTAAGGTGTGAGACTATTTTATTCACACAACCTTAGTTTTGAAATCTATATATTGGTCAATGACTTCTAGTTAGATGATTACATGAACATGATTTGAAGTACAAATTAGATACGTCCAGTTTGGAAACAAAAAAACTACAGAGGTTGATGTTCAAAATATGAGCAAATTTTCATATGATTTAATCTATAAAAATAGTAGATAAAACATGATCATCGACGTTGGGATTAAACTAGGCATGCAATCCATTAGGTAAGACGTAAAATAACATGTCCAAACTGATTGTTAGAATGAGTACTCCAAATACGATTCCCAGTAGAGGGGACAAGACACTAGTAGAAAAAAGGCCTCTCATCCCAACCCATTACTTCCCAAATACTTTGACTTGGGACTAATGGGGTCTTTAGTCCTGGTTCTGCTGGTGAACCGGGACTAATGCTCCGGCCGAGACTAAAGGGTAGACCTTTAGTCTCGATTGGTAACACCAATCGAGACTAAAGGGCTATGGCACGCTGCGGCCGACGCAGGCCTCTTAACAACCGGGATTAAAGATCTACCCTTTAGTTCCGGTTGGTGTCCCCAACCGGGACTAAAGGTTTTTTCTGATTTTTTACTCCCCACGCACCCTTCACCCCCCCCCCCCCCCCCCCGCCCTGTGTGGATCGTCTTTTTTGTTTTGTAAAATACAAAAGAAAATGATAGAAAATTCAAAAAATAAAATGTTTTTAGATTCTTGTATGTTATGCAACCTACTATTCGGTGAAATTAAGAAATTCGAATTTTCACTTTTTCGCAAAAAAAAGATTTGAAAAATGGTAAAACCGCATTAACTTTTGCATACGACGTCGGAAAAAACGTATAATATATCAAAATGATTGTGGGAAAAAATTACATCCGAATTCACCTGGGTTTACCCGATTAACCAATTCTTAGATTCTAAAAATTTCAAATGAAAATATGAAAACATAAAGTTTTAAGTTTTTGCTATAAATTACGGATTTTATATTTTTTTATTTTTCAAAAAATTAATATTGATAATTGCATCCTGCATAAAGATTACTATTACTTTTACCCAATTTTTAGATTTTCAAATTTTTAGGTTTTAGGTTTGGCAAAAAAAAAATTAAAAATAGAAAATTAAAAAAATACAAATTAAAAAGTTACTATTATTTATTTATTTATTTAAGATTATTATTACATCATTAATTTTGTTTATTAAAAGAATTATTTAAAATTAAAAAATCAAGAAATATGACATCGACCAACATGTTAATAGGATTGATATGATACTAGTATCACATACATGTGCGTGAATCACTTGGATGCGGAACAGAATGGAACTCGGAAGTTAAGCGTGCTAGTGCTGGAGTAGTGGGAGGATGGGTGACCGAGCGGAAAGTTTGACCATGAGTAATTAATTTGACTAGAGATAAGTGTAGTTAGAGATAGAGACTAAACTATGCAAATAACTGAAATAGTAAAAATTCTGAAAAAAATAAAAAAAGGAGGGAATAAATTAGAAAAAAAAATAAAAAAAAATTCACATAGAGCATTTTCGCCCCGATGGATGCAGCCCACGTGAATGGACATTTAGTCTCGATTTGTAAGTAACCGGGACTAAAGGGGGGTGAGCTTTAGTCCTGCTTATTAACCGGAACTAAAGCTCCTTATAAATAGGGACTAAAGTCTATTTTTCTACTAGTGAAGAAGTCAAGAACACATACGTTGTGTTGGAAGCATTGTTCTTTGTAGCGTCAGAGAACACATGTGATCAAATAAGTTGTCAACGTCGCGAAAGTGATCCTCTGCAACCACGTTGGAGAAAATGCAAGTAGCTGCACTGAGTGCGCTCCCCAAAAATCGGATCACTTCACTTCCCGTGCAGGATCTCATGTGAAGGACTGAAGGTGGTTTTGATTTACTTGTAGAGGTGAACGTAGTAAAACTTTCGTTATTGAAAATTTCATTATTTTGGGGATGACTCTGTAGCATTCGTAAACGTTTGGCACTTAGAATTAAAATCTTACATTCACACGATAATATACCCAAATAAAACAGATGGAGATGAATAGAATTCTAGAGACGGTAATATGTCATCTTAAGTCTTAACGATCAAACTTTTGCATGTAGATCCCACCAATTTGTGGACCCATGAGTTTTATTAGGTTATTTTTAAATATTAAATGATTAATTTTCACATAAACCAACCTATGGGATATGATTGGGGTTATAATTTATTATTCCAATTCATGTGGAACTCAAAAGTTTTGATTCCACCTATTATGGACCA
Source organism: Lolium perenne (assembly GCF_019359855.2). NCBI lineage: Eukaryota > Viridiplantae > Streptophyta > Magnoliopsida > Poales > Poaceae > Lolium > Lolium perenne. The sequence goes on along the minus strand of NC_067244.2, from coordinate 80,313,359 downwards.
TAAGTTTTGATTTTATGTAAATCAGAATAGATCTCCAAGTATGGATGATGTAATCTTTTTTATGAAGGTACAAAAAATCAAGATCATTTTAACAATTGCATTTGGAATTTTGAAGAAACAAACATAACATGGATGTTATATTTTAGCTTCTCCTAATTTTATTTTATTTTTTCGTCTCTCCTTTACGTATCTCCCTCTGATGATTGTGTTTCAACGTTCAAATTTACATGTATACGGACAATCATCTGGTCAATATTGTACTGGGACAGATTTGTAAGTAGTTTAATTGTGGTGTTCTTTTGGCCTAAAATTTTCTCAAAGTTAAAAATAATCTAGAAGAGATAGCGCATCTCTTAGAGTCATGACCGTTGGAGCCCACGGCATAATTTTGATCTCACCGTGAAAAAAATTATAGACTTGCCGAGGTAAAAAGATATTGTTAGGCCACCAAAAAAGGGTTTGGCCCAGACTAGTTGAGGCTGAGAAGATAAATTACCACCCGGAAGCTAAATAGCAATAAACCTTTGTAGAACTCACATTTGAAAGCTAACGTTTTTGCGAAACACAATTTATACGCAGACACTAAAAAATATGTACATGCATTTACTCCTATGAACGCACACACACATACGCTGCCCCTATGAGCACTTTCGAGAGGTTGAGTCCAAAAAATTAATATGACATGCTTTCAGATTAACGAAGTCACACATGTGTCTCGCTATCGACGGGACCTCGCCTCCTACCGGAAGAATGTTCTCAAAAAGTCGGATTGTAGGTGTACTACAAAGATGATGTTTTATTAGCATGTGGAATTTGAAGTTCAAACTCATATTGCTTTTTGAGTAGATGAACCAAATTATGCATGAATTGCTATGTTGTACTATTTCACTATTCATCGCTGAATTTAGTTTTTGCATAAACATCACCTCTTCAATATATTCCATTTTTGGTAAAAAAAATAAATTATAAATATGGTTTTCACTTTGACACTTTGCTTCCATCGGATATTTTTCCGGCCGAGACTGTCCGGCTAACGCGCCGGCTCTCGGTGTCGATTGGGCAGGGTCAGTAGCGTCATTTCGACCACGTGGGCAGGAAGGAATTGGCGCGAAAGCGGTCGCACTCGGCTGAGGCCATGCGGCGTATTCCCGCCAAATCCCACACCGGGGGTCCCCACCGCCTCACCGATGGGCACTAAAGAAGGGGAGAGATGCTGCCTCGTGGCGCACCAAATATCCCGACTGAAAAGTCAGTCGCCGGAGGTAAGACGACGGCAGGGAAACGTGGCCGTGGCAAGCCTCTGTCTGTTTTCTATCTTTTTCCCTATAATCTTGGCGACCGACGGCGACACGGCGGCTACGTTCCTTTGATCTAGACAACTTTGTTGGGAATGATTCGCGGCCCTACGTGCTTGAAAAACGGAATCACGAATTCCTACTTCGGTCGCCACTCATGAGTTTGCCACTGGACCTGGGTCGGGATCATGCTACTCAAGCAAGCGAACCCACTTGGATTTATATTTTTGATAAAAATTCATCAATCTGTTAATAATTATTATAAATAGCTCTATAAGTAGGGATGAAAATGAGGCGGAAAGTTTCCAACTTTTCAGTGAAAATACGGAAACGGAATGAAAATGAGGAAACGAAAACGGAACTTTACAGAATGAAATAGAAATGGAATTATTTTGGCGGAAATAAAAATACAATGGCGTTTTACGGCGTAGCGGGCACGAAAACAGAAATTCCACTTCAAGGCTTGATTATAACCCAATCCAACAGTCCCTATGTGACCTTGTAAAAAAGAACAACCAAAGCAGCCCAACACAAAATAGATGGCCTTGTGAGTTCGAGAAAGCTCTTCCCAAGTACACTAAGAGCTCATTTGATTTATAAGAATTGTGTAGAAAAAATATGTAGGATTTAGATCATCTGTAGTTTTTTTATACTAGTTGTTTAATTCATAGGAACATACCCTATAAAAATAATTTTACAGGAATCTTATAGTGCAAATTCTATAGGAAAAAAACATGAGGTCATATCATGGAAAATTACTTTGGCACAATCAAAGACAACTCACTTTCCTATCGGATTCAACTAGACATGACATACTAACCCTATGTTTTTTCTATTCCTACAATTTTCTATCATATGAATCAAAGGAGCCATAAGTCGTGCTAGGGCTAGGGATCAGGTTCATCAGTTTCTTGTGTTGTTCGAGTTTTCTTCATGATTGAAGTGGTTTATTGGTTCCAGCAAACATCCGCTTTGTGCTCCGTGTCTACATTGTATTTGGTTCGCAATGCTTCAGATAATATCTATTTGTGTATTTGTTTTTGTGGTTTCCGTATATGTTTCCTCTTCCACAAAAAATTCTGAAAGCAAATGTGGCACTACTCAGTTTCGTCTGTTTGCGCTTCGTTGTGTGCTATCTATAAGTAAGAAAAATACAAATAGATTGTTGGATCACCTAGCCAAGACTACAAGCACTACAATGAACCGAATGTGCGGCGCCGCCCCTCCCTCTATAAAGCCGAGCAAAAGATAGTATAATACTACTCTCTCCGGACGAAATTAATTGATGCAACTCAAGAGTACACTAATAGTAGATATAGTATAGGGTGTGACTAATTCTTGGTTAACCGAGAATTAAGCTAGTTTCTAATTTTAAGGTGATGCCATTAAATCATAGTTGCGAATTAAGCTAGAACTCATGGGTAGCATCACTCACGAAGAAATCAAACGAACCAATGTTGTAACTCGTGACTAGCATGAATCACGAGACATTTTAGCAGTTCAAATATATTTTTTGGAACAATTGCTAACCTATTCATAACTTTTAAAAAGTCGGTTGCAATTCATGCTAGCATGAATCACGGTGCAATCCTAAGTCAGACTGAGAATTAAGCTAATTCTTAGTGGATTGGGAACTAGAAAAAGTGCATAGTATATGGCTGGAACAATTCTGTTGAGCGGAAGGGAGTAATAAAACATTAAGGTAGGTGTTGTTCCGATAGTTTGTTCAAAAGAAGGTTGAAGACCCAACCTCTAGACTCTGCATAAAAAAGATGCATACTACTTTATCATAGTTTATTAACAAATGTCTAAAAACTACACATCAAACAGCTCGAAGCCACCAGTCAACATCTAAAAATCTCACAATGGGAGGAAGATAATGCCATTGAGCCTTGTGTCCTTACACACAAATAAATGACCCACAAACTATAACAAACCGGAAGCACATGTCTGTTCCAGCAAACCCTCCACGTGCACCTCATGCACATGCTCCAGAAGTCGCCACCACTATCGTACCTTCGACCCATCTCCAGGGCGGAGATCCTCATATTTCTCGACATGCTTGTCATCGATGTTGTCACGACGCCAGATGGTGCTCCCACCCTATGTGTGTCAATCATCTTGCATCCTTCGCCAAGACCCCACTACGCCATGATGCCACCTGTCATCGTCAAAGATTGGATGTGACACCGCTCCACCTCGTCGAGCACCACCATTTGTTGTTGATTCACGAAGCCTGGTCCAACGCCCACATGTTGCCCCAATGGGGAGAACGAAGCTAGGCACCATCAACGTTCAACCCGTAGATCTAGGGTTTTCCTAGGAGCGATTTGAACAGTACCTTAAACTGCATCATGGACGCCCAAACACGAAGTGCATGTTCCAGGATTTCAACAGTAGCTTAAACTGCATCACATTCTATGTTTTTTTTTACATAGGGCACACACAATGCTTTTCGTGCCAAGCTTTTGCGAGCTAACATAGAATGTGAGGATGTACATTTAGGATTTTATTTCGAAATTTCTGAACATTTTCAAATAAATTTAAAATACATTTTCTATAATAGGTGCATCTAGACCTAGAATGAACACCATGTCCGAATGCAGCTGCACTTTTTTTCAAATATATTTAACAAATTGGGTCGAAGTGGGGAGGGAACGGGTGGCGGAGGCCACTGCCGTTGCTGTTTCGATAGTTAGTTAGCCAGATTAAAATTGATCTCATAGGGGTGACCACGGGAACACTTGTCACAAACATCAGCAAATCAAACGCATCACCTCTGACAACAACATCGCCACCAAGACCATTACAATTACAAATCTCCACCGCAGAAAAAACATCAGCACTGCGACGCGACTACACTGCTCCGTTTCCACGCGGGGGAGACGTGCGAGTTAAGGCAGCTCACGCACAACGCAACGGCGCCACTGACTGCTCCCAGGGACCCACCACAAGCAACGGACCATTTACCACCACCTCGACCTCGATCGCTACTACTAGTAGAGTACACTGTTTCTTCACTGCTACAACTAATTAATTAATAGAATAAAATAATAATATTACTGCTGCTGCTGCCACTCCCACTTGCTCTGTCATGCGTCTCCCGCCACTTCCCGCCCCGAGGGCGGGAAACGCCACGCCAGGCCTAGGGGCAGGGCCGTCATTGCACGCTCACGGCGCTCCCCGCCGTCAGCCCCGCCGCCGGCGCCACGAATTCCTCGTTCTCCCACCACTGCAGCTGCCAGTCGAACTCCGCCGCCTTCGAAGCCGGCGCCGCGCCCAGCTCGCACAGCTCGCCGTAGAGGATGTCCAAGGCCGGGGGAACCGCCTCGTCGGCGGCGCGCCGGAGGACGGAGGTCGGCGACGCGAACGGGTTGAATGACTCCGCCGCGTCCTCCGGCTGCGAGGGCTCTACCGGTTCCGGTGCCGGCGACGCGAGCTGGTCGAACGACTCAGCGGCGTCGTCTGTCTGCGAGGGCGGTTCCGGTTCCGGAGACGAGGCCGGCGACGAGGGAGATGCGGACGCGGGGGCTTCCGCTGCTGTTTCCACGGGAAGACCGGCTGCCTTGACCTGCTGCCGGGGACGACGGGTGGTCTTGGTGGCCGCGCCGGAGTCGGAGCTGGACGAGAAGTTGGTGACGGCGAGGGAGCCCTTGAGGCGCACGGCGGCGTCGTCGTAGACCGCGGCTGCCTCCTCGGCGGTGTCGAAGGTGCCGAGCCAGAGCCGCTTCCGCAGGCTCGGGTCGCGGATCTCCGCCGCGTACTTGCCCCACGGCCGCCGCCGCACGCCGCGGAAGCGCCGCCGGTCGCTGGCCTTGGCCACGCGCCGCCGCGCCAGGACTATCCGCTTGGGGTTGGGCGGCGCGGCCCACGGCGACGGCGGCGAGGTCGAGACGGCCTTCACGTCGATGTTGATGACTTCCAGCAGGCGCCGCCGGCCCCGCGGCTCGGCCTCCTCGCCGCCCGAGGACTCGGACTCGGTGGCGTCGGCGTCCACGAAGAAGACGCGGACGCGCTTGGGGCGCGGACTGGGACTGGGAGCCTCGAAGCGGCGGCTCCGGCCGGCGGCGATGGAGTCGGCAGGAGACGTCGCCATCCCCACCAGTACTACTGAGATTTCGGCAGAAATTGCATCCAAGAATTTGGGGGAAAACACACCAACCCAAAAATTTCACCCAAATCAGCAAGGAACAACAAGGGAAAGATTTAGTGGAGGGTTTTGCTGGGGTTGAGCACCGCAGATCTGGAGTAGCGCCGAGAGTGAGCTAGCTCACACTCCAAGAGACGGGTCAAACAAGCAAAGGCACCGCACCAGGAATTCCCCAAACCCAAGACCTCAAGAACCAGAGACGAAGCTCCGAGCAGAAATTGGACAGGGGCTTTCCCTTCCACGGCTGCTCCAGATGGATCAGGGGCGAGAAACAGCAAATCTTGCTGTGATTTGGGAGGTTTAAGACAGGGTTTAAGAGCGGAGCGGGAAAGGAACTGGGGGTTGGGGGGAGCTGGAAGCAATGGAGGAGGGGAAAGAGGGTTGGTATATATTCACGCCACAGGTGGAAGCCACTACCGCTCTCGATCTTATCACCCCTTTGTGAATTTACCCTGCTGCCCTCCTCTCTGCTCGCCCCAGCTGGATGCCCTGCTTTTCACAGTGAAACGAGGCGCATGCAGCGGTGCAGACAACTGCGCCGTGCCTAGCTTGGCTCTTTGTGCCCTGTAGGGGCGTTTACCGTTTTGCCCTCCTCCTAGGTTCATGCCCAAAACGTGCAGCCTGTGATTCGAACTCCAACTGGATTCAATTTGATGGCCCGGCTAGCGTAAATGAACATGCTGCATCCGGTTGGAGTACCACATTTTCGTGTGCTTGCCATGCCAAGCATAGTTTCCAGATGACTTGTTCACAAAGACTGGATTGGAACTTGCACTTCGAGTTAGGTGTATGATTCGATTTGCATGATACATTCTCGGACAGTAGACAGTTTGGGAACGCATTCAGTTCCTGGAGGCTGTTACTCGAAAATAATTTGTACATTTCAAATCTTTGCCACTCATTCACAATACATAGCTTCCGGCTGCTTATTTGTCTCCATCTCAAATGCATGCTTGAGGCCAAAATAATTAAATTAAGATGCAGCCCCTACAAAGCAATGGATTGTGATGGTTGGTTCTTAATATACTCTGCTCCCTACAATAACGCGGTTAAAGACAGTGCATTGTGAACGGCCTAATTTCAACAATAGTGATCTGTTTTAGACCCTAAATGCTTGATGCACGTGTTAAACAGATTCAATTTGTAAAATAGAACGGTTTCGGTGGTGATTTTGTTCAGGTGGGTGGTATTGTCTATGTGGCTGACAATATGGACGATATTATGCAAGAAAACAACCAAAATACCTCGAAAACACGAAAACCTGAATTTTAAGCAAAAGACAATATGGTGTCATCAATGTTGTTGTTTTTCCTATCAAGTTCACTACTAGGAAAAGGCCTAGCCGTAAGATTGACATCAGTGGCGCACCATGATGGCCGTGCGCCACTACCACTTAGCAGTGGCGCACCAAAAAATGGTGGGCCACTGTTACAAATGTAGTAGTGGCGTACCTTGCTTGTGGTGCGCCATTGCTAAATGCTGGCAGGAGGCCAGCTCCTACCCCAACCTAATAGTGGCGCACATCGGGGTGGTGCGCCACTGCTACTTCGCTTACCTATGGCGCACGACATCGTGGTGCGCCACTGCTAGGAGGTGGCCAGGGCACCTTTAGAGATGAGGTCCTTAGCAATGGCGCACTGCCTCGGTGCGCCACTACTAGCTATGGCGCACCACCAACAGGGTGCGCCACTACTAAGTTGGCGAGGCGCGTGGTGCAGTACCGGGTGAGCGGTGGCGCACCACCTAGCAAAGGCGCCATTGCTATGTCACCCTAGCGATGGCGCACGGCTAGGTGGTGCGCCACCGCTAACACTGGGACCATTTCCGCTTTTAACCCCTCCACTCACATGTGCCACCCACTTTCCCCAAACACTCTCCCACCAAATCTGGATCTGGTCGTGTTGCCCCTCCTTCCCACCTCATTTTCACCTCTTCATTCACCAAAATTAAGTTGGTAAACTTAATTTTCTTCATAGGTAAGTAATGGTGAAGCTTTCTTAGCTCAATACCCTACTCAATCTCAACTTTTTACCTCATCCAACACTCTAGGTCTCGCCGTATCGGTAACTTTGTTGGTTTTATGCTTTGTGTGTGACCGGTTCCGATATGATCGTCTTGCATGCACACACGTCACGTACACGTGTGTGTGCACATATGTTATGTGCGAAGCTCGATGATCATGTGTTGTGCGCATGCGCGAAAAGCGTCACGTGCATGTGTGTTGTATGCGAAGCCTCCGGATCCACATGTGTTGTATATGCGAAGCCTCCACACATGTGTTGCATGTGTTTTTGTTTGCAGGGATTTGAAATGCGATGGAGTTGCCAATATTTTGCCGAAACGTTGATTCATTTCCGTTTCGGCGAATGTTGGGCATACTACGCATATACATATGTCCTATTTTTAGGGAAGGTCATGCCAAAATTTTCTTTTGGTATGCTAAGATATCCATTTTCTCTATACCCGCAGGCGACCATGGTCCGCATGATGAGCGAAGGCGTTGTGGCTAGGTTTTTGAAAGCCGCGACAGCGGATATGATTAGAAATAACCAAAAGGAGATAAGATGTCCGTGTCGAAGATGCAAGCTGACGAGCCTTATGGACCCTAAAGCCGATATGGTGCGGGACCACCTTCTCATGCGTGGTTTCATGGATGGCTATCGGTGGGAAGGCGACGAAGATGATTATGAATTTGTCCATGGGATTTCAACAAGAAATAAGGAAGGAGGTGATCAGGATGTAGAAGATCTTGGACATGATCAGGATGTAGAAGATCCCGGAGATGATCATGATCACAATGTAGGAGATCCTGGACCTGATGATGAGGAAGATCAAGATGGAGGTCATCATGACGATCATGAAGATGAAGACTATGGACCATCGTCGATGGACTGGGTGCAGGACCCTTATCTTCAAGAGCTGCTTCTCAAGCAGACGAGTAACGCAAGAGCTGCCGCCCGAGAGAAAGCCAAGATGGATCAACTGGAGGTAGACGCGGTTACTCTATTGTATGAAGGATGCAGGCCGGAGGATACCCGCCTGAAAGTAACGCTCATGGCTCTGGAGATGAAGGTAAAGCACAAAATGACTGACACATCCTTCAACGACAACATGTCATTCTGGCAGGAAAGTCTTCCCAAAGGTAACACGTGTCCGACTAGTATCGAGGAGGCCAAGAAAATCGTGTGTCCTCTGGATTTACCGCATGTGAAATACCATGTGTGCTTGAACGATTGCATCATTTATCGGAACGAGCACGCGGAGTGTACCATATGTCCGGTGTGCGGCGTCAGTCGGTACAAGAAGGGGAAGAAAGCTCCTCGGAAGGTGGTGTGGTACTTTCCGATCACTCCTCGTCTGCAGCGGTATTTCGCGGATCCTAAGTAAGCAAAGCTAATGCGCTGGCACGCGGAGATGAGGAAGGGGGAAGATGACGCAGATGATCCGAAGAAAAAGAAAAAGGACAGGATATTGAGACACCCTTCGGATGCTAGCCAGTGGAATGCGTTGAACCTCGAGTACCCAGAATTTGGGGACGATCCTAGGAACATAAGGCTGGGCGCGAGCACCGATGGAGTCAATCCGTTTGGCAGCCAGAGCAGCACGCATAGCACCTGGCCCGTGTTTGTGTGGATGTATGATGTCTACGCCCCCTCCTTTTCCTGTAGACAGTGTTGGGCCTCCAAGAGCAGAGGTTTGTAGAACAGCAGCAAGTTTTCCCTTAAGTGGATCACCCAAGGTTTATCGAACTCAGGGAGGAAGAGGTCAAAGATATCCCTCTCATGCAACCCTGCAACCACAAAGCAAGAAGTCTCTTGTGTCCCCAACACACCTAATAGGTGCACTAGTTCGGCGAAGAGATAGTGAAATACAGGTGGTATGAATAAGTATGAGCAGTAGCAACGGTACCAGAAAAGTGGTTTGCCCAGACAAGAAACAAGCGGTAGTAACGCAGCAGTAGTAACGCAGATAAACAAGAAACAAGCAGCGATAGCAGTATTTAGGAACAAGGCCTAGGGATTAGACTTTCACTAGTGGACACTCTCAACATTGATCACATAACAGAATAGATAAATGCATACTCTACACTCTTGTTGGATGATGAACACATTGCGTAGGATTACACGAACCCTCAATGCCGGAGTTAACAAGCTCCACAATTCAATGTTCATATTTAAATAACCTTAGAGTGCAAGATAGATCAATTCGACTAAACCAAGTACTAACATAGCATGCACACTGTCACCTTCATGCTATGTAGGAGGAATAATACACATCAATACTATCATAGCAATAGTTAACTTCATAATCTACAAGAGATCATAATCATAGCATAAACCAAGTACTAACACGGATGCACACACTGTCACCATTACACCGTGTAGGAGGAATAAAACTACTTTAATAACATCACTAGAGTAGCACATAGATAAATTGTGATACAAAACACATTGCAATCATAAAGAGATATAAATAAGCACTTCACTATGCCATTCATAACAGTGAATAAGTATTCTGTGAAATATAGCCTAAGAGACCCACACGGTGCACACACTGTCACCTTTACACACGTGGGACAAGGAGTCTCCGGAGATCACATAAGTAAAATTCACTTGACTAGCATAACGACATCTAGATTACAAGCATCATCATATGAATCTCAATCATGTAAGGCAGCTCATGAGATTATTGTATTGAAGTACATAGGAGAGAGATGAACCACATAGCTACCGGTACAGCCCCGAGCCTCGATGGAGAACTACTCCCTCCTCATGGGAGCAAAGAAGGTGATGAAGATGGCGGTGGAGATGGCAGCGGTGTCGATGGAGAAGCCTTCCGGGGGCACTTCCCCGTTCCGGCGGCGTGCCGGAACAGAGACTCTTGTCCCCCAGATCTTGGCTTCGCGATGGCGGCGGCTCTAGAAGGTTTCTGTGGGTTTCGTCGAACGTGATAGGGTTTTCGCGACGGAGGCTTTAAATAGGCGGAAGGGCAGCCTCGGAGGGGCACAGGGCCACCACACCATAGGGCGGCGCGGCCCCCTCTGGCCGCGCCAGGTGTGGTGTGGGGCCCCCAGGGCTTCGCCTCCGGCGGCTCTCGGGTGTTCTGGATGGTTCCGGGAAAAATAGGAACACAGGCGTTGATTTCGTCCGATTCCGAGAATATTTCGTTACTAGGATTTCGAAACCAAAACAGCAGAACAGAACCGGCACTTCGCATCTTGTTAATAGGTTAGTTCCAGAAAATGCACGAATATGACATAAAGTGTGCATAAAACATGTAGATAACATCAATAATGTGGCATGGAACATAAGAAATTATCGATACGTCGGAGACGTATCAGCATCCCCAAGCTTAGTTCTGCTCGTCCCGAGCAGGTAAAACGATAACAAATATAATTTCTGGAGTGACATGCCATCATAAACTTGATCATATTGTAAACATATGTAATGAATGCAGCGATCAAAACAATGTATATGACATGAGTAAACAAGTGAATCATATAGCAAAGACTTTTCATGAATAGTACTTTCAAGACAAGCATCAATAAGTCTTGCATAAGGGTTAACTCATAAAGCAATAAATTCATAGTAGAGACATTGAAGCAACACAAAGGAAGATTAAGTTTCAGCGGTTGCTTTCAACTTGTAACATGTATATCTCATGGATATTGTCAACATAGAGTAATATAATAAGTGCAATATGCAAGTATGTAGGAATCAATGCACAGTTCACACAAGTGTTTGCTTCTTGAGGTGGAGAGAAATAGGTGAACTGACTCAACAATGAAAGTAAAAGAATGGTCCTTCAAAGAGGAAAGCATCGATTGCTATATTTGTGCTAGAGCTTTGATTTTGAAAACATATAGAGAGCATAAAATAAAGTTTTGAGAGGTGTATGTTGTTGTCAACGAATGGTAGTGGGTACTCTAACCCCCTTGCCAGACAAACCTTCAAAGAGCGGCTCCCATTTTATTTTATTTTTGGATGGCACTCCTTCCAACCTTTCTTTCACAAACCATGGCTAACCGAATCCTCGGGTGCCTGCCAACAATCTCATACCATAAAGGAGTGCCTTTTTATTTTAGTTTTATTATGATGACACTCCTCCCAACCTTTGCTTACACAAGCCATGGCTAACCGAATCCTTCGGGTGCCGTCCAACAATCACATACCATGGAGGAGTGTCTATTTTTGTTAATTAATTTGGGACTGGGAATCCCATTGCCAGCTCTTTTTGCAAAATTATTGGATAAGCGGATGAAGCCACTAGTCCATTGGTGAAAGTTGCCCAACAAGATTGAAAGATAAACACCACATACTTCCTCATGAGCTATAAAACATTGACACAAATCAGAGGTGATAAATTTTGAATTGTTTAAAGGTAGCACTCAAGCAATTTACTTTGGAATGGCAGGAAATACCATGTAGTAGGTAGGTATGGTGGACACAAATGGCATAGTGTTGTTTGGCTCAAGGATTTGGATGCATGAGAAGTATTCCCTCTCGATACAAGGTTTAGGCTAGCAAGGTTATTTGAAACAAACACAAGGATGAACCGGTGCAGCAAAACTCACATAAAAGACATATTGAAAACATTATAAGACTCTACACCGTCTTCCTTGTTGTTCAAACTCAATACTAGAAATTATCTAGACTTTAGAGAGACCAAATATGCAAACCAAATTTTAGCATGCTCTATGTATTTCTTCATTAATGGGTGCAAAGTATATGATGCAAGAGCTTAAACATGAGCACAACAATTGCCAAGTATCACATTACCCAAGACATTATAGCAATTACTACATGTATTATTTTCCAATTCCAACCATATAACAATTTAACGAAGAAGAAACTTCGCCATGAATACTAAAAGCTAAGAACACATGTGTTCATATGCAACAGCGGTGCGTGTCTCTCTCCCACACAAGCATGATGTAATCCAATTTATTCAAACACAAACAAAAATAAAAGCATACAGACGCTCCAAGTAAAGCACATAAGATGTGACCGAATAAAAATATAGTTTCAAGAGAAGGAACCTGATAATTTGTCGATGAAGAAGGGGATGCCTTGGGCATCCCCAAGCTTAGACGCTTGAGTCTTCTTGATATATGCAGGGGTGAACCACCGGGGCATCCCCAAGCTTAGACTTTTCACTCTTCTTGATCGTAGTATATCATCCTCCTCTCTTGACCCTTGAAAACTTCCTTCACACCAAACTTCTCATAAACTTCATTAGAGGGGTTAGTACATAATCAAAAACTCACATGTTCAGAGGTGACACAATTATTCTTAACACTTCTGGATATTGCTTAAAGCTACTGGAAGGTAATGGAACAAAGAAATCCACCCAACACAGCGAAAGAAGCAATGCGAAATAAAAGGCAGAATCTGTCAAAACAGAACAGTCCGTAAAGACGAATTTTTAGTAAATACTTCCGTTGCTCAGATCAGAAAACTCAAAACTAATGAAAGTTGCGTACATATCTGAGGAACACGCACGTAAATTGGCATATTTTTCTGATTTTTCTACAGAGAAAACAGCCCAGATTCGTGACAGATAGAAATCTGTTTTTGCGCAGAAATCCAAATCTAGTATCAACCTTCGATTAGAGGCTTCACTTGGCACAACCAAACACAAAACTAAGATAAGGAGAGGTTGCTACAGTAGTAAACAACTTCCAAGACACAAATATAAAACAAAGTACTGTAGCAAAATAACACATGGGTTATCTCCCAAGAAGTTCTTTTCTTTATAGCCATTAAGATGGGCTCAGCAGTTTTGATGATGCACTCGCAAGAAATAGTATTTGAAGCAAAAGAGAGCATCAAGAGGCAAATTCAAAACAAATTTAAGTCTAACATGCTTCCTATGCAAAGGAATCTTGTAAATAAACAAGTTCATGAAGAGCAAAGTAACAAGCATAGGAAGATAAAACAAGTGTAGCTTCAAAAATTTCAGCACATAGAGAGGCATTTTAGTAACATGAAAATTTCTACAACCATATTTTCCTCTCTCATAATAACTTTCAGTAGCAACATGAGCAAACTCAACAATATAACTATCACATAAAGCATTCTTATCATGAGTCTCATGCATAAAATTATTACTCTCCACATATGCATAATCAATTTTATTAGTAATAGTGGGAGCAAATTCAACAAAGTAGCTATCATTATTATTCTCATCATCAAATATAGGAGGCATATTGTAATCATAATCAAATTTATCCTCCATAACAGGTGGCAACAAAAGACTACTATCATCATCATAAATAGGAGGCAAAGTATCATCAAAGTAAATTTTCTCCTCAATGCTTGGGGGACTAAAAAGATCATGAAAACCAGCTTCCCCAAGCTTAGAACTTTCTATATCATTATCAACAATGGTGTTCAAAGCGTTCATACTAATATTACTACCAGCATGCAAATAAGATTCCATAGGTTTTTTAATTTTCGCATCAAACAATCCATGTTTTAAATCAGGAAATAGCATAAGAAGCTCATTCTTGTCCATTATGCCTTACTAGTGTAAACAAGAAACAAAAAGATGCAATTGCAGGATCTAAAGGAAATAGCTTTGAGTACTTACAACGGCGGAAAATAGCTTGGTAGCCGAGATCCGGAGTGTGAGTACCTTTTACCTTTCCTCCCCGGCAACGGCGCCAGAAAAATAGCTTGATGTCTACGCCCCCTCCTTTTCCTGTAGACAGTGTTGGGCCTCCAAGAGCAGAGGTTTGTAGAACAGCAGCAAGTTTTCCCTTAAGTGGATCACCCAAGGTTTATCGAACTCAGGGAGGAAGAGGTCAAAGATATCCCTCTCATGCAACCCTGCAACCACAAAGCAAGAAGTCTCTTGTGTCCCCAACACACCTAATAGGTGCACTAGTTCGGCGAAGAGATAGTGAAATACAGGTGGTATGAATAAGTATGAGCAGTAGCAACGGTACCAGAAAAGTGGTTTGCCCAGGACAGTAAACAAGCAGTAGTAACGCAGCAGTAGTAACGCAGTAAAACAGTAAACAAGCAGCGATAGCAGTATTTAGGAACAAGGCCTAGGGATTAGACTTTCACTAGTGGACACTCTCAACATTGATCACATAACAGAATAGATAAATGCATACTCTACACTCTTGTTGGATGATGAACACATTGCGTAGGATTACACGAACCCTCAATGCCGGAGTTAACAAGCTCCACAATTCAATGTTCATATTTAAATAACCTTAGAGTGCAAGATAGATCAATTCGACTAAACCAAGTACTAACATAGCATGCACACTGTCACCTTCATGCTATGTAGGAGGAATAATACACATCAATACTATCATAGCAATAGTTAACTTCATAATCTACAAGAGATCATAATCATAGCATAAACCAAGTACTAACACGGATGCACACACTGTCACCATTACACCGTGTAGGAGGAATAAAACTACTTTAATAACATCACTAGAGTAGCACATAGATAAATTGTGATACAAAACACATTGCAATCATAAAGAGATATAAATAAGCACTTCACTATGCCATTCATAACAGTGAATAAGTATTCTGTGAAATATAGCCTAAGAGACCCACACGGTGCACACACTGTCACCTTTACACACGTGGGACAAGGAGTCTCCGGAGATCACATAAGTAAAATTCACTTGACTAGCATAACGACATCTAGATTACAAGCATCATCATATGAATCTCAATCATGTAAGGCAGCTCATGAGATTATTGTATTGAAGTACATAGGAGAGAGATGAACCACATAGCTACCGGTACAGCCCCGAGCCTCGATGGAGAACTACTCCCTCCTCATGGGAGCAGCAGCGGTGATGAAGATGGCGGTGGAGATGGCAGCGGTGTCGATGGAGAAGCCTTCCGGGGGCACTTCCCCGTTCCGGCGGCGTGCCGGAACAGAGACTCCTGTCCCCCAGATCTTGGCTTCGCGATGGCGGCGGCTCTAGAAGGTTTCTGTGGGTTTCGTCGAACGTGATAGGGTTTTCGCGACGGAGGCTTTAAATAGGCGGAAGGGCAGCCTCGGAGGGGGCCTGGGGCCACCACACCATAGGGCGGCGCGGCCCCCCCTCTGGCCGCGCCAGGGTGTGGTGTGGGGCCCCCAGGGCTTCCTACGGCGGCTCTCGGGTGTTCTGGATGGTTCCGGGAAAAATAGGAACCTGGGCGTTGATTTCGTCCGATTCCGAGAATATTTCGTTACTAGGATTTCTGAAACCAAAACAGCAATGAAACAGGAACTGGCACTTCGGCATCTTGTTAATAGGTTAGTTCCAGAAAATGCACGAATATGACATAAAGTGTGCATAAAACATGTAGATAACATCAATAATGTGGCATGGAACATAAGAAATTATCGATACGTCGGAGACGTATCAATGTACAACCTCCCCCCCTGGTTGTGCATGAAGAGGAAGTACATTCAAATGAGTATGCTAATTGAAGGGCCGAAAGAACCAGGGAACGACATCAATCTGTATATGGGGCTTCTGAAAGAGGAGCTAGCCACGCTATGGGACGCGCCTGCCAACACGTGGGACGCCGCCGCGGAAGAATATTTCCCTATGAGAGCCGCGTTGCTCACGACGGTGCACGACTTTCTTGGTTACGGATATGTCGCGGGGCAGGTGGTCCACGGATTCAATGCATGTGTCAGGTGCATGGACGACACAACGTACCGCCAGCTAGATAGAGATCCTGGGTCCTCGAAAACGGTGTTCATGGGACATCGAAGGTGGCTTCGCGAGGACGACCCATGGAGGAAACGCAAGGATCTGTTCGATGGTCAAGACGAACCACGAAGACGGCCACGTACGAGAAGCGGCGAGCAAATAGACGAGCTATTGAAAAATTGGAAAGAGTGCCCACCGCCGGGAAAGAAGCTAAAGGCGCCGGAGCCGCTGCTTAAGGTATGGAAGACGAGGTCTGTTTTCCGGGACTTGCCGTACTGGAAGATCCTCCGTGTGCCTCACAGCCTTGATGTCATGCACATCACGAAGAACGTGTGCGAGAGTGTGCTTGGTACCCTCCTCAACATGCCAGAGAAGACCAAAGATGGGCCGAAAGCAAGGTACGACTTGCAATCAATTGGGATCAGGGAGGAGCTTCACGCGGGACGCCCTAATGATGATGATGATGATGATGACGATGACGATGATGAGGCGGAGGACACGCAAAGTCGTCGCAAGGGCAAAAAGGCCAAAAATATCGAATATTACTGCCCCCCCCCCCCCGCGTGCTTCACTCTAAGTCAGAAGGAGATCGAGCAGTTTTTCGACTGTCTCCTAGGAGTAAAACTTCCTTACGGTTACGCGGGGAAGATAAGCAGGTACCTAGACAAAGCGAAGAAGAGGTTCAGCGGGATGAAGTCTCACGACTGTCACGTGCTGATGACGCAGATACTTCCGGTTGCAATCCGTGGGATCATGGACGCGCACGTCCGTGAAACGCTTTTTGGCCTATGCAAATTTTTCGACGTCATCTCTCGGAAGTCTGTTGGCGTGAGGCAACTTAGAAGGCTACAGGAAGAGATCGTGGTGATACTGTGCGAGCTTGAGATGTACTTCCCGCCCGCATTCTTCGACGTTATGGTGCATCTGCTGGTAAATATCGTGGAGGATATCATCCAACTGGGGCCGACGTTCCTGCACAGCATGATGCCATTCGAAAGGATGAATGGTATCATCAAAGGGTACGTTCGCAACAGGGCACGTCCAGACGGAAGCATAGCCAAGGGATTTCTGACCGAAGAGTGCATCTCCTTCTGCACGAGTTATCTAGAAATCGAGAATCCCGTCGGTCTGCCCGTAAACAGGCACCTCGGGAAGCTCGCTGGATGGGGTCACCGCGAGGGTAGCCGCGAAATGCATGTCGACTTCAAGGGTCGAATCACCGACTTTGAAAGAGCAAACCTAGTCACGCTACAACACATAGACGTGGTCGATCCTTGGGTGGTAGAGCACAAAACCTTCATCGCCACGACGTACAATGATCAGGGCCAACAGAGGACGGACAGAGATATAATCAAAGAGCACAACTCAACCTTCACGCGGTGGTTCAAGGACAAGATGCCGACGTACCCTATAGACAAGGATTCTTCTACGGAAGAAAAACTCATCTTCGCCTTGTCACAGGGCGCCGAACACAACCTGATGACATTTCAGGCGTACGATATCAACGGCTACACATTCTACACCGAGGAAAAGGACATGAAGAGTGATTATCAGAACTCCGGGGTAACGATGGAGTCCTACACCGGTGACATCAAGCAGAGATACTACGGAAAGATCGAGGACATCTGGGAGCTGAGCTACGCCAGAGAGAATGTGCCGATGTTCCGTGTCAGGTGGGCCAAGAACGTCGTAAAATAAGACCGACATTTCACCACCATGGTTATACCCGAAGCCAAATCCAAGACAGCGGGCGCAAAGGTCACCGCGAAATATGAGCCATGGGTACTAGCTTCCCAAGTGGACCAATGCTTCTTCATTACCGACCCGCAAAAGCCCAGCCGTGTTGTCGTGAGGAGAGGCAAAAGGAGCATCATCGGAATGGATGGAGCCGCCAACGAGCTAGACTTTGACCAGTACGGCGATCCGAAGATGGAAGATGACGACGACGATGATGAAGAACCATACACAACAAGAAGAAGCAGGACCACCCTACCTAAAGGCCGTCCATTCAAGAGAAGAAGTCTAGAAGTTCCGGGGCTAAATTATTCAACCGCGAGAAAGAAGGGCAAGAAGATTGTGAAAAGATAATTATGTATCATTTTCTTGTATGAATAATGGATGTCATATTGTTAATCTACACATTGTACCGATCAAAATAGACATATAATTTATATTTTTGGATATTTTCTAGATTCTATAGTATTTTAAATATTCTACATAATTATAATTATTTATGCCTTTTATGTTGGTGTATTATGCTATTTATTATAGTGTTAAATCAATTTAATAAAAAAAGTGAAAAAGAATGGGGCCGCCAGGGTTCGAACCTAGCCGGCCAGGTTTGGCAAACCAACCAGGGGACAGAGCCAGTGTGGTACTAATCGATTTCTGTCAAACCCTGATCTGTTTGCATTTTGACCCAAACCTATACTGGTAGTGGCGCACCCCTAGAGGTGCGCCATTGCTAAGCCTCATAGTGGCGCACCACTAGAGGTGCGCTATTGCTAAGGGGGTCTGGGACTTAGACAAAAATCCCCCGTCCCGACCATCCTCCCCATTCCCCACTCGATCTCGACGGCCACCTCCCACCGGCGACGCCCTCTCCGACGCCACCTCCCACCCGCGGCCCCGGCGACGCCCTCCTCTCCTCGCCACCTCTCCAACGCCCTCACCACCCCGGTGACATGTAATATCCCAGGTTTAGAGGCAAGAAAAAGAGAGAACACGAGAGTGTGCACTGCATTCATGCATAGAAAATCCGGGGGATTTTCGCGCGTTCATCTAAAACACAAAGTAATCGAGGTTTCTCTTGTGTCGATGGAATTGATGTGTGTCATCCACACAAGTGCGATAAATTTTGACATGACCTTTGTAGATTTATTATATTTTCAAGGGAAGCAGTTTGAATTCAAATTCAAATATGGAAGACAGAATTCAAACAAGATCTTGAATTGGAATTTGAATTCTAAACAATTATATAAATGCAAAGTAACAATGAATATAAATGAGAAACAAATATTACAAATAACAGTTCACATAAATATTATTACAACACTTATTATAATATTACAAGTTACACAAGAAATATGAGAATACAAAATGGAAAATTACAAAATAATGGAAAGAAAACCCTAAGACTAAATCTTCATCTTCTCAATCCTTAGTCTTCATTTACTGCAAAAGAAATATAAAACAAAGACAAAAGGAAAACAAATTGTTATGGTTAAAATGTCGCCATCATCAAAGATGAGACATTTTGATATTGGAACTCGACTACTAGATATTAGAAACTTGTTCTAATATCTAAATTGTGGATTAGAGGGATCAATTTCAGTTATAGGCAACTTTGGGAATTATGTATCATCTCTGGATCATAAGAGGGATCAATGTATCATTCTGTATCATTTGGCCTCAATGAGCAAATAGGCAACAGGGACAAGTAACAACATTTGATCCATGTCAAATAAGAGAAAAAGGGCAACAATATTTGATCCACTTGTTTTAGGCAACAAAAGCAACCAATTAATCCCTCTAACCTAACCAAGTTCCTATTTAAGCAAGCCCACATGATTAAAATAAAGTAATTCACCATTGACATTAGATGGTCAAGATGAATGATCATTAGCCACACAATTTAATCCCACAGATTATAATGCAAAGCTCACATGTAGCAGCCCATGAGAATTAACACTTGGCAGTACCAAAATAAGGCAAGGCATGGTCAGGCAAGGGATAAGATCAACCTGAGGTACCTTGCACAAGAGGAAAAGCAAACCAACATTGAAACTTGTACTATCAGGTGATGTCACTCCAAGCAGCTTACTCAACACATGCAAACTGTGTGTTGTCACCCTCACAAAGAAATAGCCAAGCACTATATAAACAACACAGCCAGCCAAACCATTTGGCTCAGCCTTTACCAAAGCAGTGTAACAGCAACACCAACATTTTTGATCACACACACTTCAGCCAAATCCATCTCATAGCAGCAGCAGATCTAGCAGAATACATGCAGATCAACTATAGCCCAAGATCAACAAATAGATCATATGAAGCAGATCAAGAAGCAAGGAGGAGAAGGCATGCTACAAGAAGCAGCATATATCAGTAGCCAGAAGAACCAGCTAACAAGCTACAAAGTGCATCAGGTAGAAACCAGTAATAGGATGAGTAGATCAGGTAGCATCTGTTCTTAGTTTTGCATGAGCACATCAATAAGGGGAAAAAGGGAAATACACACACAACCAATCCAACTAACCTTCCACTAGATTTTCATCAAGGAGGATTGGAAGGATTTATTCTTCTCAGATCTGGCATAGAAGTGCTATGCCCAGTTCATCACAGAGAATTTTATAAAACCATAAATAGTATATCTGTTCTTATCAAAAAGTTGTGCCTCAGCCTTTGCATCACAGGCAGGGTCAATGAATCAAGCAACATCATCTGTTCTTATAAATCTTTACACAGCACAGCTTTCCTTAACAAATCTACAATCTCCAGGAATTACTTGGGGTCCAGAAAATAAGTTCCAGGCCAACCAAGTAGAACCCCAAGTAGCAGCAGTAGGAAACCCATCAGGGGATGACCACATAGTTAACCTTGCTCCACACATAATGAATCACAGACAATTAATGGATCATCTCAAATCTCCAGTAAAACTATCACAAATATGCATACAAGCTCAACCATAAATCATCAAGTAAATAATCCGCCTTTATGTATCAGTACTTGTATCTGAACTCAATAGGAGTCTACACAAAAATATAACTGAATTCATCCAATTAACCACTGTCATGTGGACAGTACAACCCCAACAAATAGCCACACACACTTGCAATTCATACCAAATGAATTCAAATCATTTTCCTAGTTAATCTAGCTAGGAATAATTGCTCGCATCGATTCACTGTCTTATTAAACAGCTACAAGCAAATATCATACCAGCAGCATAATCCTTTAATCATAGATAGTGTTGTCTATAGAAATCACAGATCATCAGTGACATAGTTACACAGGCTGGGATGATTCATTTATCCAAGTTGAGGCCTTGGATCAAGCACAAGACATTAGATAATTTAACAGCAATATCATTTGATAATCACCATGAACATGCAGCAATCGGGTTAAGCACACCCAAATGTTTGGCCAACAAATCCATGGGCATATAGAATACTGAGAGACAGAGAGAGAGAGGGAAAGAGGGTATGAGTAGCTCACAGTGTGATAGAGGAGTAGTCGTAGCGGTTGACGCCGGGGTTGCGTCGGCGACGCCGTCCTGCCGGCGTCGAGGTCGAGGATGCCGTAAGGACAGCGACAGCACCACCAGTACACCGACACCGAGGTAGCGGCTGATGGCCAGGAGGTCCGTGGTGAAGCCACGCCAGGGAGCAGCGTCGGAGGAGGAGACCGGCGACGGCCGGAGCAGCAGCAGGCGGCGGTAGACCCGCCGGTGACCACTAGGGTTTCGGGGTCGAGGCGACCGCTAGAGATAGCAGCGGCCAAATCAATCTAGGGGAGGTGGTAGAGTTCGTCGAGGAGAGCAAAAGCCCCATCACACCGGTGCCTGGGTTGGCCAGGAGCGGCCGGGGGCGAGCGGCGCCGCCGCGGGAGCGTGGTGGTCGTGAGAGAGAAGAAAGGTGAGGGCCGTGCCGTGTGCGTGAGTGAGAGAGAGGGTGAGGTAGAGAGTGGGGGTTGGGTTGGGTTAGACCCAACCGACCCGGGCCAGGTTTGGGCCAAATCAATTGGGCCAGCCCAACAGACCACTTGGTCTAGTTTTAATATTATTTTTATTTGGTTATTTTTTTTAGAAATCTTTTAAACATTTAAGAAAATAAAAAAAGAAATCAATAAATAGAATTGAGTATCATAAAATGACCTCTATAAATAAAATAGAAAACAAATACTTAAAGTTTAAAAGAACAACAATATGAATTTCCTCTAAAATTTTAGAAGACCAAATTTTAAATTTTAAACTATTAAAACTTAAAAACTAAGTAGATAAATTCTTGTTTCAATTCTTCACATAAAGAAAACATTAAATATTACTTCACCTTAAGATGCCATATAAAACAACAAATATTTCTTGATGATTATGTTTAATCACATGAGAATCCTAATTGACCATTACTTCAAGTAAAAAAACTCTAAACCCTAATAAGTATTTATCATATTTCCTTTATAATACAATATTAAATCCATATTACTTCTATCTTCAATTTAATAATAATCTCTACCACTTATCATGTTAATAAGTAAATCAAAATTTAGAAACCCTAATTCTAATATAAACAAGAATCTTGGTTCCATCATTTTATGTGATCATCCTAAAATAGTTCCAATCCTAAAACCCTGGGGGTTTAACCCATGTGATCATAGCCACTTCACCTTTACATGTAAGACCATAATAAACAACCAATGAGTGCATACTCATGATCCATTAAAATAAAACTAGGTACAATTCACAAGACCATCATTTCATGTCTTTATTTTTGGTTAACATCTATATGATCCACTAATGCCACCTAGATATAGACTCTAGCTTGATATCACATGTTAGCACCATTGATCACCACTCCTATATACCATACCATTAAGATCAACCTCAACCATTAAACCCTAGAAGCACCATAAGATAAAACCTAGAACCAACCTTGTATGGCAATTCAGAACACATGTTCCTATTCCACTCCACCCTACTTAGGAAATGACAGACCACTTAGATTAGTAACCATTAGAGATTATTTAGTGAAGCAATTGTGAAACCATAGTAAACCCTAACTTATAGCAACACTTTGACCATCATTCTTTGATATGATACCCATAATCAACCATAGTAATAAATTGTTAATACTTGTTATGTATAGACCAATTCTATTTAACAATCCAACTAGTTCCTATTAGAGAACTAAATGAATCTAATAAGTAAATCTTAGAAGCCATAGCCCTTAATTATAGTAGTTCTTGCTCTTATTTAACCTGTTCTTCAAAAGTTATTCTTTTGAAGTACAAATGTCAATCAAACCTTAGAAGCCTTAATCCTTCTTTGAAATACTAATTATTTCTTAAACAACATGTTCTTCAAAAGTTATTCTTTTGAAGTATAATACAAGTAATCATCAACCATGTTCTATAGAACTTAAAATTGACAACTGTTCTCTACATATTATTCCATCACTATTCTTTATGTGTATGGTTGTTATGATGTCTTATATCACTTGATTATGATGACTAATATAACCAAACCCTAATAAGAACCTTGTTTGAGAACCATTCTAAAAGCGCAACCAACCCTAAAGAAATCTTTACAACTCATCAATCTTAAATCATCGGGATCAAGTTACACTCGGGACGATTGCATCTCATACTATGCATTATAGCATCTTTGCCAGTTCTTTAAACATTGTCCTTACCGGACGATGATGGTATTTCAGCATTTGGAGTTCTCACGTATCGAAGCTTTTGCCTGCATAATCTTGCAGTCAAGAAAGGCAAGTTCATCGCTTGCTCATGTCATTTGATTATTTGTATCAAACTATATGCAAAGTACTATACTTATCACTCATGCATTGAAAAGCAAAGTATTATTTTACAATTATGAATATGACTATGTGGTGGGCAATGGAACCATGGTATGTGTTGATATGGTGGAGGTTCCATTGCAATGGGTTATATCACCCTAGGATTAATCACCAATGCCGTCCAGCGATTCTAGCGCCGTACAAATCGCGTTGACCATGAGATCTATAATGGCTCTGGGGAAGCCAGCCGTATCTTTTCCCTTCTGCACGCCAACGGATTGGTAGAGCCGGCGGGGTGTTGGAGGCACTGCTGTAGGTTGGGATAGCCTTTTAAATCCCCATCCATTAGTGATGATGGCTCTATGATCTATGAAGGATTGTCCGGAGTACACCGTGAGTAAAGCCGTATTATCGGGGGAAGTCTACTGGGGGTGTACGGTTGGACAAAAGGGTGGGTTTGCAGTCGCGGAGAAGGCGGTGTGGGCTTGGATCTTACACCTGGCCTCACACCAAAGGAAGTGTGGACGAGCATGCTACTCGGTTGGCAACAAGGATAAGTTCTCTTATGGGAAAAGTAACGCACCTCTGCAGAGGATACTGAATTGTGACTGTCACTCCCTGTTCCGGAAGGGAACTGCGAACGCAGCAGGAAAGGAACTCCACGAAGTTCTAGTCAACCTGTGAAGACTGACGGGCATAGTTTTCAGAATAAAATAAACCTTTGGAAGAAATGTTTATGAAAACTTGCATTGGCCTATGACTTTCTGGTCTATGGCTGTAGCTAGTGCATGATACACATATTTCCTAATATGAACTTGCTGAGTACGCTCGTACTCATTCTATCTCGTTTGAACCCCCTTCTTAGATCAAGGCACCGAAGGAGAAACTACCGTGGAACCGAAGACAAAGAAGTCAACTGCAACAAGATGAAGAATCCAATCAAAGAAGTCAATGGAGTCAACTTCTGCATCAGCTATACTGGAAACCTAGACTAGTGATAGAAGGGAACATTTCCCTAATCCTAGCACCTAAGCAGCTAGTTTTCTATAGCAAGCCAAGTAGCTCTTAAACTTGAGTTAGCAATAAGATAGACTACGAGTCGTTCTTCTGAAGCTTTATTTGAAGTTTTACCTCACTGTAAAGTAGGAGGTTGTGTTGATCTTATGTAAACAGCTCGTGTGTACTTCTATAGACATACCTTGGACTCACATATGTTTCTGTTGTACCACTCTGAGAGATGTAATATGAGTGGAACGGTGTTTCACTTGTGTTATGTCAACGACTTGTGTAATACACCATGCAGTGGTACGCTGGGTCACCACAGCTGGTATCAGAGCAAATGCTTTGACCCTAGGATTAAAACCCTTTAAAGGAGACCTATAGGTTTGGTAGTGTCTATAGGAAGATGTCTTAGTTAAACCAATTATTCTTCTGACCTGAGATGGGTATTCACTTGAGAATAATCCTGACACACTTGAGTCAATCTTTCTCACTTATTTTCTTAAGTAAAGTTAGTTAGTTATCTGGCTTCATTCCAAACAATTAGAACACCATTGAAGCTTAAGATAAAGGGTGGTAGTAGACCACAGTTGGTATACAACACATGGTAGTCCAAAGAGAGGATACAACCATAAGGAAGATATCCTATTGGAAGAAGTATACCAACGCAAGTTATGGTTAAGTAAGAGTCATTTAAAATGTCAAATGACTGATGTTAAGTAATGGAGATAAGTAATATGAGGTAGTATGTACCTATGATGAGTCAATCATAGGAGGTAAGGAAGAGTGATAGGAGTTATACAACTCCATTTTTCATGGTAAAGTTGGTAATCATATATGATTCACTTGAGAATCATGATGTGAGGGAGTAGAACATCATAAGTTAGTTAACAGAAGTATGATAAGGAGTAGGATTTAGGGAATAGTTCGAAAGCTTAGGCCTTAAAATCCTAATAATTGTACCAAGTATGTTAGAACCATAGTCCTTATTTTAATGAAGGCTTATTTATAGCATATCTCCTAGATAAAACCTAGAGTTATAGGTGGTATATTCTAAACAATCATGTGTTTAGAGTAGACATGTTGGAACTAATTGTATTATTAGGAAGTAGTCTTCAATAGCACATAGATATGGTAGACTATTCTGTTAGTACTTCCAAAGAAAACTAGGTTAACTCCAACTATCCCAGGCCATTTTGTTTCAAGTTTGTCTCATTGCAAATGTGCAATTAAGATAAATGTTGAGACCACTAGTAGAAATTCACGTATTGTGCTAAGTATCACAACCTAAACCTATCTTATGTGGTGTTATATACTACACATCTAATCCTGATGTTTAGGGATGTCTTACCCAATTATTATATTCAGGCATATAAGGATGTGTATTATAAGCACAAAGCTGAATCTTCTTGGATTTTCTGGAATCTTCATTGTTTGACTAGATCCATACATGAAGTTTTACTTTGATATGCAAATGCATGTTGCAATATCAAGCTCTTACTTGATGTTATAGGTCTAGAGGGTAAAGGTATTCGTGTGAGGAAGTGACGAATTCTGAAAATTTTGGAAGATAAGGGGAAGGTTCACTAGAAGAAGTAAGTCAAGTTGTGGGAAGCTACCACAACAATCTAAAGGAAGGACCAATTAAAACTCACTTTTATCCTTAGTCAAGGAGTACTTCAATATGGAAGTATCATGGAAGTGAGAAAAATAGTGAATATGGAGCAGAAGAAGTAGAGCTGTATTCAGTCCGGAAGAAGGGAATGCAAGTGAAGTCACTTATAATACTATTTTCATAGTGTCAACAAGTGGTTTTCTTGCAAAACAAACCCTAGAAGAAGGAAAATAGACAAGTGAAGTCGCAGCTGGTATCATAAGACCGCAGCTGAGATAGGATAACCATGAAGAGAAAGAATGTAAAGTAAAATATATTTTAACTAAAACTATAAAAGTAGCCACAGCTGGTAGGTAGATATTGCCTAAAACCATAGCATAGCCACAGCTGGTATCCAATCAGCCACATCTAGTACTAGGTAGTCTGCAACTGGTACCAGACAACCCACAGCCTGAACAGTTCTTTACCCTAAAAGAAAAGGGGATTCCACAGCTAGTATTTCACAGCTGGTATCTCATGGTTGGTAAATATTTAGTAGGAGGATTCATAATGGATACCCACAACTGTGTGGATACACCACAAAGAATTCTTTGTGAGACTTTAGAAAGGTACAAAATATGAACCAGACTTAAACCAACTACCTAACCTTGGAGTTTAATGATTAGAAGAAAGGAAGTTGGAAGATTATTAGTAAACTCCAAGGGGGAGAGGAAGGTTGAATGAGAAGTATTAAGATATAATATTTGGAGTATGATGGACCAGGAAGAAGGTCTGAACTGAGAGGAAGTCCGATCTTATTTTGATAAGGTTGTTGGGAACTACCCCTATAAAAGTACTCTCAGGAGGTTGTCAGACCAGAAGCCGAGGTTCATACCTCGAGGAAGTAAGGGTTAGACCTGAACTTGAGTGGGTAATTGTAATTACTCCAAAAACCAAGAGAACTCAAGTAAGTCTAAGATAATGACGTTGGATGAAGAAGATGCCGGAAGACAATCAAGGCTTAAGAAGGCTTAAAGAAGAAGGGTTTGACCATACCAAAACTAATGATTAGTAGAAAGATTCCTTTCATGGAACCTAAAGAAACCAAAAGGAAGATAACTAGTATAAACTAGAAGCCATGATGGGATGGACTAAATGAGTCTAATCCATTCGTAGGACTAAACAACCAGGACCATGCCTATTGTAAACACCTTACGAAGTACCATTACTTTCGTTATGGTAGTAAGGGAAAACAATACCCTGCTTTAAATGAATCTTTTAGAATTAAGGTTTGAGTATCGCAGCTGGTAATCGTAGTGCCACCGCAGCTGGTACACCGTAGTGCCATATTATACCGTAGCTGATAGAACAAAGCTTTGGACATCAGATAGGAAATTGTCACCACAACTATTAGTAAAGTCCATCAGCATAAGAAACTGTCCTAATCCAAGGATCTTTGAAGAATAAGACTAGAAGTTTCGAATGTTAGAAGGAAATTCTAGAATTAAAGGAAGTATCAGTGCCCGACATCAGAAGACTCCAGGAAGGATCTGGACGAGGGATATATTTCATTATATCTAGTGTGATCACCATGGAGTTGAAGGATGGTGATCTGTTCAAGACATTTCAACAATTCCAAAACATGAGAGCGTTCGAACTTCGGGACGAAGTTCAGTTTAAGGGGGAGAGGCTGTAATATCCCAGGTTTAGAGGCAAGAAAAAGAGAGAACACGAGAGTGTGCACTGCATTCATGCATAGAAAATCCGGGGGATTTTCGCGCGTTCATCTAAAACACAAAGTAATCGAGGTTTCTCTTGTGTCGATGGAATTGATGTGTGTCATCCACACAAGTGCGATAAATTTCGACATGACCTTTGTAGATTTATTATATTTTCAAGGGAAGCAGTTTGAATTCAAATTCAAATATGGAAGACAGAATTCAAACAAGATCTTGAATTGGAATTTGAATTCTAAACAATTATATAAATGCAAAGTAACAATGAATATAAATGAGAAACAAATATTACAAATAACAGTTCACATAAATATTATTACAACACTTATTATAATATTACAAGTTACACAAGAAATATGAGAATACAAAATGGAAAATTACAAAATAATGGAAAGAAAACCCTAAGACTAAATCTTCATCTTCTCAATCCTTAGTCTTCATTTACTGCAAAAGAAAAATAAAACAAAGACAAAAGGAAAACAAATTGTTATGGTTAAAATGTCGCCATCATCAAAGATGAGGCATTTTGATATTGGAACTCGACTATTAGATATTAGAAACTTGTTCTAATATCTAAATTGTGGATTAGAGGGATCAATTTCAGTTATAGGCAACTTTGGGAATTATGTATCATCTCTGGATCATAAGAGGGATCAATGTATCATTCTGTATCATTTGGCCTCAATGAGCAAATAGGCAACAGGGACAAGTAACAACATTTGATCCATGTCAAATAAGAGAAAAAGGGCAACAATATTTGATCCACTTGTTTTAGGCAACAAAAGCAACCAATTAATCCCTCTAACCTAACCAAGTTCCTATTTAAGCAAGCCCACATGATTAAAATAAAGTAATTCACCATTGACATTAGATGGTCAAGATGAATGATCATTAGCCACACAATTTAATCCCACAGATTATAATGCAAAGCTCACATGTAGCAGCCCATGAGAATTAACACTTGGCAGTACCAAAATAAGGCAAGGCATGGTCAGGCAAGGGATAAGATCAACCGGAGGTACCTTGCACAAGAGGAAAAGCAAACCAACATTGAAACTTGTACTATCAGGTGATGTCACCCCAAGCAGCTTACTCAACACATGCAAACTGTGTGTTGTCACCCTCACAGCAAATAGCCAGCACTATATAAACAACACAGCCACAGCCAGCCAAACCATTTGGCTCAGCCTTTACCAAAGCAGTGTAACAGCAACACCAACATTTTTGATCACACACACTTCAGCCAAATCCATCTCATAGCAGCAGCAGATCTAGCAGAATACATGCAGATCAACTATAGCCCAAGATCAACAAATAGATCATATGAAGCAGATCAAGAAGCAAGGAGGAGAAGGCATGCTACAAGAAGCAGCATATATCAGTAGCCAGAAGAACCAGCTAACAAGCTACAAAGTGCATCAGGTAGAAACCAGTAATAGGATGAGTAGATCAGGTAGCATCTGTTCTTAGTTTTGCATGAGCACATCAATAAGGGGAAAAAGGGAAATACACACACAACCAATCCAACTAACCTTCCACTAGATTTTCATCAAGGAGGATTGGAAGGATTTATTCTTCTCAGATCTGGCATAGAAGTGCTATGCCCAGTTCATCACAGAGAATTTTATAAAACCATAAATAGTATATCTGTTCTTATCAAAAAGTTGTGCCTCAGCCTTTGCATCACATGCAGGGTCAATGAATCAAGCAACAGCATCTGTTCTTATAAATCTTTACACAGCACAGCTTTCCTTAACAAATCTACAATCTCCAGGAATTACTTGGGGTCCAGAAAATAAGTTCCAGGCCAACCAAGTAGAACCCCAAGTAGCAGCAGTAGGAAACCCATCAGGGGATGACCACATAGTTAACCTTGCTCCACACATAATGAATCACAGACAATTAATGGATCATCTCAAATCTCCAGTAAAACTATCACAAATATGCATACAAGCTCAACCATAAATCATCAAGTAAATAATCCGCCTTTATGTATCAGTACTTGTATCTGAACTCAATAGGAGTCTACACAAAAATATAACTGAATTCATCCAATTAACCACTGTCATGTGGACAGTACAACCCCAACAAATAGCCACACACACTTGCAATTCATACCAAATGAATTCAAATCATTTTCCTAGTTAATCTAGCTAGGAATAATTGCTCGCATCGATTCACTGTCTTATTAAACAGCTACAAGCAAATATCATACCAGCAGCATAATCCTTTAATCATAGATAGTGTTGTCTATAGAAATCACAGATCATTAGTGACATAGTTACACAGGCTGGGATGATTCATTTATCCAAGTTGAGGCCTTGGATCAAGCACAAGAAATTAGATAATTTAACAGCAATATCATTTGATAATCACCATGAACATGCAGCAATCGGGTTAAGCACACCCAAATGTTTGGCCAACAAATCCATGGGCATATAGAATACTGAGAGACAGAGAGAGAGGGAAAGAGGGTATGAGTAGCTCACAGTGTGATAGAGGAGTAGTCGTAGCGGTTGACGCCGGGGTTGCGTCGGCGACGCCGTCCTGCCGGCGTCGAGGTCGAGGATGCCGTAAGGACAGCGACAGCACCACCAGTACACCGACACCGAGGTAGCGGCTGATGGCCAGGAGGTCCGTGGTGAAGCCACGCCAGGGAGCAGCGTCGGAGGAGGAGACCGGCGACGGCCGGAGCAGCAGCAGGCGGCGGTAGACCCGCCGGTGACCACTAGGGTTTCGGGGTCGAGGCGACCGCTAGAGACAGCAGCGGCCAAATCAATCTAGGGGAGGTGGTAGAGTTCGTCGAGGAGAGCAAAAGCCCCATCACACCGGTGCACAGGTTGGCAGGGAAGCGGCCGAAGCGACGGCGCCGCCGCGGGAGCGTGGTGGTCGCGAGAGAGAAGAAAGGTGAGGGCTGTGCCGTGTGCGTGAGTGAGAGAGAGGGTGAGGTAGAGAGTGGGGGTTGGGTTGGGTTAGACCCAACCGACCCGGGCCAGGTTTGGGCCAAATCAATTGGGCCAGCCCAACAGACCACTTGGTCTAGTTTTAATATTATTTTTATTTGGTTATTTTTTTTAGAAATCTTTTAAACATTTAAGAAAATAAAAAAAGAAATCAATAAATAGAATTGAGTATCATAAAATGACCTCTATAAATAAAATAGAAAACAAATACTTAAAGTTTAAAAGAACAACAATATGAATTTCCTCTAAAATTTTAGAAGACCAAATTTTAAATTTTAAACTATTAAAACTTAAAAACTAAGTAGATAAATTCTTGTTTCAATTCTTCACATAAAGAAAACATTAAATATTACTTCACCTTAAGATGCCATATAAAACAACAAATATTTCTTGATGATTATGTTTAATCACATGAGAATCCTAATTGACCATTACTTCAAGTAAAAAAACTCTAAACCCTAATAAGTATTTATCATATTTCCTTTATAATACAATATTAAATCCATATTACTTCTATCTTCAATTTAATAATAATCTCTACCACTTATCATGTTAATAAGTAAATCAAAATTTAGAAACCCTAATTCTAATATAAACAAGAATCTTGGTTCCATCATTTTATGT
Source organism: Lolium perenne (assembly GCF_019359855.2). Taxonomy (NCBI): domain Eukaryota; kingdom Viridiplantae; phylum Streptophyta; class Magnoliopsida; order Poales; family Poaceae; genus Lolium; species Lolium perenne. The sequence continues at coordinate 80,281,797 of NC_067244.2, read as the reverse complement.
GATCATCCTAAAATAGTTCCAATCCTAAAACCCTGGGGGTTTAACCCATGTGATCATAGCCACTTCACCTTTACATGTAAGACCATAATAAACAACCAATGAGTGCATACTCATGATCCATTAAAATAAAACTAGGTACAATTCACAAGACCATCATTTCATGTCTTTATTTTTGGTTAACATCTATATGATCCACTAATGCCACCTAGATATAGACTCTAGCTTGATATCACATGTTAGCACCATTGATCACCACTCCTATATACCATACCATTAAGATCAACCTCAACCATTAAACCCTAGAAGCACCATAAGATAAAACCTAGAACCAACCTTGTATGGCAATTCAGAACACATGTTCCTATTCCACTCCACCCTACTTAGGAAATGACAGACCACTTAGATTAGTAACCATTAGAGATTATTTAGTAAAGCAATGGTGAAACCATAGTAAACCCTAACTTATAGCAACACTTTGACCATCATTCTTCGATATGATACCCATAATCAACCATAGTAATAAATTGTTAATACTTGTTATGTATAGACCAATTCTATTTAACAATCCAACTAGTTCCTATTAGAGAACTAAATGAATCTAATAAGTAAATCTTAGAAGACATAGCCCTTAATTATAGTAGTTCTTGCTCTTATTTAACCTGTTCTTCAAAAGTTATTCTTTTGAAGTACAAATGTCAATCAAACCTTAGAAGCCTTAATCCTTCTTTGAAATACTAATTATTTCTTAAACAACATGTTCTTCAAAAGTTATTCTTTTGAAGTATAATACAAGTAATCATCAACCATGTTCTATAGAACTTAAAATTGACAACTGTTCTCTACATATTATTCCATCACTATTCTTTATGTGTATGGTTGTTATGATGTCTTATATCACTTGATTATGATGACTAATATAACCAAACCCTAATAAGAACCTTGTTTGAGAACCATTCTAAAAGCGCAACCAACCCTAAAGAAATCTTTACAACTCATCAATCTTAAATCATCGGGATCAAGTTACACTCGGGACGATTGCATCTCATACTATGCATTATAGCATCTTTGCCAGTTCTTTAAACATTGTCCTTACCGGACGATGATGGTATTTCAGCATTTGGAGTTCTCACGTATCGAAGCTTTTGCCTGCATAATCTTGCAGTCAAGAAAGGCAAGTTCATCACTTGCTCATGTCATTTGATTATTTGTATCAAACTATATGCAAAGTACTATACTTATCACTCATGCATTGAAAAGCAAAGTATTATTTTACAATTATGAATATGACTATGTGGTGGGCAATGGAACCATGGTATGTGTTGATATGGTGGAGGTTCCATTGCAATGGGTTATATCACCCTAGGATTAATCACCAATGCCGTCCAGTGATTCTAGCGCCGTACAAATCGCGTTGACCATGAGATCTATAATGGCTCTGGGGAAGCCAGCCGTATCTTTTCCCTTCTGCACGCCAACGGATTGGTAGAGCCGGCGGGGTGTTGGAGGCACTGCCGTAGGTTGGGATAGCCTTTTAAATCCCCATCCATTAGTGATGATGGCTCTACGATCTATGAAGGATTGTCTGGAGTACACCGTGAGTAAAGCCGTATTATCGGGGGAAGTCTCACGGGGTGTACGGTTGGACAAAAGGGTGGGTTTGCAGTCGCGGAGAAGGCGGTGTGGGCTTGGATCTTACACCTGGCCTCACACCAAAGGAAGTGTGGACGAGCATGCTACTCGGTTGGCAACAAGGATAAGTTCTCTTATGGGAAAAGTAACGCACCTCTGCGAGAGGATATCTTGAATTATGTTGTCACTCCTGTTCCGGGAAGGAGCTATGACAGCAGGAAAGGAACTCCACGAAGTTCTAGTCAACCTGTGAAGACTGACGGGCATAGTTTTCAGAATAAAATAAACCTTTGGAAGAAATGTTTATGAAAACTTGCATTGGCCTATGACTTTCTGGTCTATGGCTGTAGCTAGTGCATGATACACATATTTCCTAATATGAACTTGCTGAGTACGCTCGTACTCATTCTATCTCGTTTGAACCCCCTTCTTAGATCAAGGCACCGAAGGAGAAACTACCGTGGAACCGAAGACAAAGAAGTCAACTGCAACAAGATGAAGAATCCAATCAAAGAAGTGAATCGAGTCAACTTCTGCATCAGCTATACTGGAAACCTAGACTAGTGATAGAAGGGAACATTTCCCTAATCCTAGCACCTAAGCAGCTAGTTTTCTATAGCAAGCCAAGTAGCTCTTAAACTTGAGTTAGCAATAAGATAGACTACGAGTCGTTCTTCTGAAGCTTTATTTGAAGTTTTACCTCACTGTAAAGTAGGAGGTTGTGTTGATCTTATGTAAACAGCTCGTGTGTACTTCTATAGACATACCTTGGACTCGCATATGTTTCTGTTGTACCACTCTGAGAGATGTAATATGAGTGGAACGGTGTTTCACTTGTGTTATGTCAACGACTTGTGTACTACACCATGCAGTGGTACGCTGGGTCACCACACGACACCCTCCTCTCCTTGCCACCCCGGCGACGCCCTCCTCTGCATCGTCACCGACGCCCCCTCGATCTTGATCTCCGGTGGCCAGATCCCCTCGATTTCCCTCCTGCCACCGGCGGGTGCCTCTCCTCTGCATCGTCACCGACGCCCCCTGCTCCTCCATATCGGTGCCTCCACAACGGAACCCTGCTCCTCCACATCGGCGTCCTCGTCTGCGAGCTCGTCGGCGTCCTCGTCTGCGACCTCGTCGGCATCCTAGTCTGAGACCTCCACCAAAACGCCATCATCTTCGAGGGTGAGCGAAGCCTCCTGCCCCATCTCCCCTCTCCCCTCCCCTCTCCCCTGCTAGCAGTAGGTTCCTCTCCCCTCCCCTCTCCCCTCAGTAGGTTCTCTGTGATATAGAAATAGCTAGGATTTGTTACTGCTAGGATTTGTTTAGTTTAGGTGGCAGTAGCAAATTTAGGTTTTAAATTTAGGTTTCATTTAGTTTAGGTGGCAGTAGCAAATTTAGTTTAGGTGGCAGTAGCAAATTTAGGTTTTAAATTTAGGTTTAGGTGGCAGTAGCTTAGGTTCATCCACTGCTGCTGTTACCTAGTTGCTCCTCAGTAGCTTAGGTTCATCCACTGTGCTATGTGCTTGCTAGGTTTAGGAAATTTAGGTTTAGGTGGCAGTAGCTTATAGCTTGCTTGCTGCTGCTGCTATGTGCTTACAATTTAAAGCAGTTAGTTTTTTTAGCTTAGTGGATGAAAGCTTGATGTTCTTGCTGCATATGTGTATCATTTAGTTCATTGATCATTTAGTTCTTGCTGCATATGGTTTTCCCTTACATGTAGTTCTTTGTAGTTCATTGGAGTTCATAGGAATGCTCTCTGTAATTTTGATTTCACAAAAGGAGTTCATAGGAATGCTCTCTGTAATTTTGACAATGAATATGAATATGTCTATGCTATGTCTCTGGTTATATGCATATCATAAAGGCAGCAGCATTTTCATTGATCTTGGACTCTTGGTAGTGTAGCAAGAAAGGAAGGGGAAAATCATGGAAAATTGCTGCTGCTGCTGTTAGGTTGTTGTTTAGTAACTCACAATTGTTGCTGCTGCTGCTTAGTAACTCACAAGTGAAATTTGAACACCTTGAACTGCAAGCCTGCTGCTTAGTAACTCACAATTGCATGCTATTAAGAGCATTGTTACATGTAAAGTACACTTTAAGCAATAAAAGTCCATTCAGATATTGTTAATGTTAGATAGGTTGCTGCTGTTACTTGGTGTTGTTGTTGCTGCTAGATAGGTTGTTGCTGCTTGGTGTTGTTGCTGCTGCTAGATAGGTTGCTACTGCTAGATAGGTTGCTGCTGTTAGGTTACATATCCTCTATTTTTAGAACAAATGCATTGTAAAATCATTCATTTTGTTATAGAGCCCATTGGCAAACCTTCAAAATTGGCATTGTAACAAGTGTGAAAAAAGAAAGCTTCTCTGTTTGGTATGTAGAGAGTGAGAGAGAGTTGCTTGCTGAACATTGGCATACTGAACATTGTGTGAAAAAAGGGAAAATTGGCATACTGAACATTGCTTGATGCTATCTGATTCTGGCCATAGTCTGTAGTGTCATTTTCCTATGTAAAGTTTCCATTTATTTGATTCCTTTTTAATGCTGATTTTAATGCTGCTAGGTGTGTATGTTGCTGCTACTTCCTGGAACTTGAGCACCTGACCTGATCTTCCTCGACCCGGAGCAACACCTCACCTCTCGGCGACTCCACGCGACTCACGGTGAGCAACATCTCACCTATCGGCGACTCCACGCGACTCATGGTGAGCAACACCTCACCTCTCCTGGTGCTGATGTTGCTGATGGTGCTTGCTGTTGGTGCTCCTGGTGCTTGCTGCTACTAGTGCTTGCTGCCGGTGCTGATGGTGCTTGCTGTTGGTGCTGATGGTGCTTGCTGCTGGTGCTACTAGTGCTTGCTGCTGGTGCAACTAGTGCTGATGGTGCTTGCTGTTGGTGCTTGTTGCTGCTTGCTACTGCTGCTAGCTGCTTGCTGCTTGATGCTGCTTGCTGCTTGCTGCTTCCTGTACTGCCCATGGTTAGCTGATGCATATGGTGTATATGGAGGAACAATTGTGTATGTGCCATGGTGCTCAGCTGGTGGATTGTTTTCCTGGTGTCTTTGTGTCATATTCTTGTGCAGGGATCGACAGAGTTGCCCATTATCGCCGAAATGTTGATTCATTTCCGTTTCGGCGAAAATGGGGCACTCATATGTACATAAATTAGCATAGGTCATGCCCAATTTTTCCGTGAAATCTTGCACTAATTTATGCATTTTTTCCTAATTAGTTCGAACATGGCAGACAACGATGAGGCCGGCGGCAGCGGCAGCAAGCCATTTTGGATGCTAACCGATGAAATGGAGGTGATGGAGTCACAACCTCGCCGTGACGAAGGCGAGGATGATGGCACCGATCCAGAGTACCAAGCGGACGATGCCGCCGACGATGACACCACTGATGGTGCCGGCGAGGATGACCACACCACGGATGGTGCCGGCGAGGATGACACCGGCAAACCGAAGAAGCTACGGAGGGAGCGTCGCCCAAATGTGCTCAGCACCGTGAAGCAGGCATTCACCGAAGTGAACGCCAGTGGGCAACCAACGGCGCCCCCTGAGTTAGTCAAAGGGTACTCAGCCCAACTCGGGTGCATCCTCCGGAGCACGGTCCCGATCAACACCGAGAATCTCAGGCATCCTGACCGAGCGAATTTGCGCACCCTCCTCTTCAAGAAGCTGCACGAACGATACGAGTTCCCGGTGGACTGCTCAGAAAAGTGTCTCATGCGGAACAAAGTGCACAATGCCGCCCTCACGAAGATGAGCACCGCCCTCGCTAGTTGGAGGAACCGAGTGAAGAAAATGATTAATAGTGGTGAGAGTTACGAGAAGATCAAGGAGTCAAATCCCTCGATCACCGAGCAAGACTACGCTGATTTCAAGATCAAGTGCGAGAGCGAGTCAACGTCGGATTCTAGTCAGTGGGGGAAGGACATGCGAAAACTGAACTTAGGCACCCACAAACTTGGTCCTGGCGGTATTAGGGTGGCGCAACCGAAATGGGACGCCGCGGATGAGGAGCGTGTGAAGAACGGCCTCGAGCCCCTCTTCCCGCAATACAAAAACAAGCAAACCAGGAACTTTCTCCTGGCCCGGTACCGTATTGACCCGAAAACAAAGGAGCTCACCACCACTCCGGATGTGAAGCAGTTTGAGGCTCTTCTGGTAAGGAATGCACCCGCTTAATTAGCTCCTTTATGGTTGCATTCTTATTGATGAATCCAAATTTCTAAATGGTTCATGCATGTTCCTCCCGTAGGCTAAGGAGATTGCTGCGGAAAGTGAAAAGGAAGCTAGTAGCGGCGCGGGGTCCACGAGCTCCTCGCAGTGTGCCCCTTGGGACAACCCTTTAAATAGGGCGTTGAATGCCCACAAGAAGAGGGATCCATTGAGTAAGCCGACGTCGGCTGGTCGTGTGGTCGGCGAAGGATGCTCTATGAAATGGTCAGAATACTATAAGTCGGGGAAAAAGGAGAAAAAGGCCACCATCGATGAGAAGGAGGTCGCACATCTCAAGGCACAAGTTGCGCAGATCCCGACATTGGTCGAGACATTGGTCGAGGAGCAAGTGCGGCAACAAGTGCAACATATCGTGGAGACCCAACAGAGGACGCAACGACAGCAAGTGGAGGACCAAGTGGGCACGACGCTTAGCTCCATCATCCCTACCTTGGTTGCCGGTCTGGACGCGTGGTATAGGGGAGGAAAAAAGGGGCCTCCCCCGGTTCCCAGTTTCACGGGCAGCAACTCCCACAACGTGGAGCCATCGGTGAGTCCGCATGCGGCAACAATGGTGTCTCCGGCGGCGCCAACATTGGTGGCTCCGGCGGCGCCAACCTTGGTGTCTCCCGCGGCGCCATTACTTCAGCTCAATGCACCCGTCGCTGCGGATAATACGCCGCCCGGCACCGCGCCAACAAGCGGCCACTCCATCAGTGCCACGCCCGCCGCCGGTGGTGCCTCGACCTTAGCCGAGCTGGACGCCATCACGGTAACCAACCCTCGTCTCCGATGACTTCCATATCCTTGCCTTTGACTACGCTAGCCATCCCTAACGCCCTACATGTTTTCCGCAGGGTGCCGCCGCTGACGTCCCATGCACTCTCCTGCATTTTGTGAACGGCGAGTTGATCGATGTTGCCAAGGCCAAAATCGTTCAACCGAGCAACCGCCAGTTACACGGTGTACCCATGGCACCCGACGTGTATAGGATTCAACTGGTTCGGGTGCTTAGTGGCTATGACGACGTGGTACCTCCCTTTCAACCCCATGGCGCCGACGCAGATGAGGTCCTTACCCTCCACCAATGCTTCAATTGGTCCATGGTTTGGCCAAAGAGCCAGATTCGTTTGGGGGCGAGCGACACCACCCCACGGACAGCACCCCAAGCCGTGTCGGCGCCAAGCCATGGCAAGACCACCCCAACGGTGCTGCCATCAGCCGACGAGGACATGCATATGGCACAGGATCCGAACGATGGTCCGGACGAGGACAATACGTTCGCCAACCTGGATTGCCACTTCGATTTTGGGGCGGACTACGATCTCAGTAGCCAACCCTCTCAAGCTGCCGCCGAGGGGAAAACCTATTGCAACAAGAGGCGTCTATTCTGTTCTCAGGAGATGCCTCCAGCTGCCGACTTCACCGAGACTCAGCCGATAGCCGAGGTGAGAAGTGTTATCAGTCCTAACACACTGAAGAAGGCTTGCGAAGAGGAGAATCCAGTCCCAGTAAATACGAAGCCGAAGAGACGGAAAAGAAAGAAGAAGGACGACAAGTCTGCCAGCCAGCCGACACCTATCCGTGCTCAGGACGGGCCACCAGTGCCCAAGAATATCGAGTCGAGGGTGCATGTGTCGGGTGAGCGGATGCTAATTCAAAGATTGTACGATGCTGCACCCGGTCCTATGCGATCTCTGGTTGACGGTATTCAGTTTATGGAGGAGCGGCGTATCAGGGAGAAAGATCATGGATACCCAGTGTATGTTGCCAAGGTGCCCTCGGGCCATGGCTTTGTCGATAGTGGCTTCGCGGAGAACATCTTCCTGCGGTATGATGACATCTTCGCCATGCTGAACAGTTATCCGCTGCACTACACCTTCATTCGCCTATACTCGCTCAGCAAGGCGATGCGGATCATTAGAAACAACATCCCGGACATCGCGATAGCCGACCCCTTCTACATGCGTGCTGTCCACTTGTCCACCGCCGGAGACCGGGCAGTCGCGAGTGGATACCTCAAAGACTTCTTTCTAGCGAACCAGAAGAAGTGTAACCTCCTCCTGCCTGTATTTCCCGAGTAAGTCACCCCTCACCGTACCGGTCTTAACTCGTGATTTTTTTAGATTTCAATCGTCATGTTCTTAAACATTATGTGTTCTACGCAGAGAAAAAACCTGCACACTCATCTCCATAACCCCGAAACATTCCGTGGCCACATACCTCGATGCGGACGATGAGTCAACCACGGACTACACGAATGTCAAGGCCGTACTTGATGATGCTCTCAGTGGCTACGTCAAAGCGAAAGGCTACATGCAGAGGCCAAATGTTAGGTACGGGAAGCATGTGTTCAAGCACCAAACAAAGTTTCCCTGCGTCAAGAAGCCGTCTTCTAGTAACAAGGATGCCTACTACGCCCTCTATCACATGGATAAGTTCATATGGGACCAGCAGCAGCTTATGCTACCTGAGCATCTCAGAGACTGGGCCAACAAATTGTCGCGGGTCCCTGACGACGGCATCAAGCAAGAGTTCTTTCGCATCCAAGTAGAGTTCTGTGAAATCATCTTTCAAGATGTCATTAGAAGCGCGGGGGAGTTCTATGCCGGCTATCAGCCGTCGAACAGTGTCATAGACACAATGCTCCAAATGCAGGGTGACGACTACCGCTCATGGATGTGCTTGAAGAAAGGCGGCGGTTTTATCCACGCTCCTAAGTCCCTTTAGCCGAGTCTTGATGTGCGAGCCTTGTTATGTAGTTGTGAACTAAAGACGAGCTTGTGTTGTAATAAACTTTATCCAGCACTTTACTTGCATGTCTGTTTAATTACTAGTTCGGCTATGTTTGTGAACTTATATATATGGCTCTGTCGTTTTCCGCACTTGATTTGGTCGTTAATTTTGTTTGCATATGCCGATGATTAGAATGGTTGGTCACTTGTACACTCAGGGGTGGAGCAAGCGAGCCTGGTGTGATGGCACAAATATCCATGTCTTGTGCATCCTACCTGGCCTCGCTTACTCCATCCCTGAATGTTAAAATTTGTTTTGACCAACAATGTATGAGGCCATCGTCATTCCATTTGCTTTGGTTTTTCAGAATGCCGATGATTAGAATGTTCGGTCAACTGTACACCCCGGGGTGACGCAAGTGAGCCTGGTGTGATGGCACAAGTATCAATCTCTTGTGCATCCTACCTGGCCTCACTTACGCCATCCCGGGATGTTCATATTTGTTTCGACCAACAATGTATGAGGCCATCGTCATTCCATTTGCTTTGGTTTTTCAGAATACCGATGATTAGAATGTTCGGTCAACTGTACACCCCGGGGTGACGCAAGTGAGCCTGGTGTGATGGCACAAGTATCAATCTCTTGTGCATCCTACCTGGCCTCACTTACGCCATCCCGGGATGTTCATATTTGTTTCGACCAACAATGTATGAGGCCATCGTCATTCCATTTGCTTTGGTTTTTCAGAATGCCGATGATTAGAATGTTTGGTCACCTATACACTTGGAGGAGGGGCCAGTGAACCTGGTGCGATGACACAAATATCAATCTCTTGTGCATCCTACTTGGTTTCACTGACGCCTTCTCTAAATGTTCATATTTGTTCCGACCAACAAAATATGAGGCATTCCATTTAGTTCATAATAGCTACTTGTCTCTTATTTGAGTTGGCACTTCTTAATTGCATTGGCCTTTCTTCCATTTTAGTGCCGATGATTGGAATGTTCGGTCAACTGTACACTCCGGGGTGGCCTTGGCCACGAGCCTGGTGCGATGACACAAATATCAATCTCTTGTGCATCCTACCTGGCCTCGCTGACACCATCCCGGGATGTTCATATTTGTTTGGACCAACAATGTATGAGGCCATCGTCATTCCATTTGCTTTGGTTTTTCAGAATGCCGATGATTAGAATGTTTGGTCACCTATACACTTGGAGGAGGGGCCAGTGAACCTGGTGCGATGACACAAATATCAATCTCTTGTGCATCCTACTTGGTTTCGCTTACCCCTTCTCTAAATGTTAATATTTGTTCCGACCAACAAAATATGAGGCATTCCATTTAGTTCATAATAGCTACTTGTCTCTTATTTGAGTTGGCACTTCTTAATTGCATTGGCCTTTCTTCCATTTTAGTGCCGATGATTAGAATGTTTGGTCAACTGTACACTCCGGGGTGACGCCAGCGAGCCTGGTGCGATGACACAAATATCAATCTCTTGTGCATCCTACCTGGCCTCGCTGACACCATCCCGGGATGTTCATATTTGTTTGGACCAACAATGTATGAGGCATTCCATTTAGTTCATACTACTTGGATCGTTTTTGAGTTTGCTCTTATTCGTTGCAAACATCTATGAGCGTGCACTAATGTTTCTTTGGCTTGTTCATATATGTGCAGATATGACGTGGTATGTCGTGTACAAGGGCAAGGTTCCCGGAGTCTACAACGACTGGGAGGAGTGTCGGAGACAGGTTCACCGTTTTAGCGGTAACAGCTACAAAGGGTACACCACTAGAGCGGAGGCCGAAGATAGATACGCACGCTATTTGGCGGGAGAGAGGAGGGAGCGGAGGAGGAACCGGATGAAGACCACTATCATCGGGATGGTGCTAGTACTGACTCTAGCTCTCTTCTATGTGATTGTACTTTAGATGATCGATCTTGTGTAATCATTTGCGACTTTGTAACCCCGTAACTTGCATTGTAACCTCGTAACTTCTCTAATGTGAAATCTTGTGAATCATGTGGGGCTAATGTGAAGAACTATGTATGGCTGAGCTGTGCTGTTGTGTATATGTGTTATATATCCTGTATTGTGCTATTGTACCATATACAACCTGTATAAATACCTGCCAGGATACAAAAAAAAATCGAAATTCTAGCAGTGGCGCACTGCTTGCCCATCAGTGGTGCACTGCCACTAATTAGCAGTGGCGCACTGCCCTGGCTCCAGTGGCGCACTGCCCTGTGATCCCCTACAATTCTAGCAGTGGCGCACCAGGCACTTCAGCAGTGGCGCACGCCCACACGCAGCAGTGGCGCACGTCCACACGCAGCAGTGACGCAGCACCTCGCTGAAGCAGTGGCGCACCCCAAAATCTAGCAGTGGCGCACCTTGTCTAGACAGTAGTGGTGCACTGCAGCTGACCAACAGTGGCGCACCAATTTGAAGTAATAGTGGCGCACTGCTGGACATGTCAATGGCGCACCACGCAGTGCGCCACTGTTATCAAGGCTAGTAGTGGCGCACCACTAGTGCGCCACTACTAGGAGTTAGCAGTGGCGTGATAACAGTGGCGCACCACTAGTGCGCCACTGATGGCTATATGTGGTGCGCCACTGAATGCCTTTTTTCTAGTAGTGGTTGGTCAAACTTTTTTTTTTAAAGAAAGCTTGATTTCAGGAAAACGCTAAAAAGTACGCTTATTCATGGAAAAAGTGGGTAGACTCCGAGATTCAAAATTCAAAAAGGAACTCTAGAAGTCTAAAATACAAAAACCAAAGGTATATCTTCAATTTGTTGTTGAATACATGATAGTTATTCTTAGTTCTGATAGATCTTTTCACCCTTTTTCGTTGCTACTTAATTGTCCGACTATCATGTGTGCTAAAATAGGACGCTATGGAAAAAAAGGAAATTTGTTTACATTCTTATCTAACGGAAGTGAAATGCATATGTTATAAACAAACTCAATTGCACACATAGCAGTTACTCCCTCTGCCAGTGGGAATGGAGGGAGTATATCTTCATCTCGAGTTATATCGAGTTGACCTACACAGTGGGACTACAAGCCGAGAAAAACTGACTAGCCGGGTTGTAGGAGCTAGGAGGGAAGAGGTGAAATTGAGAATGTAACTCATCTACAATCTAAAAGTAGGCCACAACTTGAACCGGAGAATTGGTTAAGGGTCGGTTTAGATCACATGATTGAGAAATGTAGGAATAATAAAAATATATGGACTTCGGGGATTGTACATCCAAAATAAAGGATTGCAAATATACGAAAACTATAGCAATAACCATTTTGATGAAACATAGGGGAAAGTGTCTTGATCCTACGCCGATGAGCAAAACGAAAATTGTTGTGGGTGTTGAGATTTCTATGGCATTGAGGCATAAAAATGCGATCTCTAGAAAATTTAGAGGTGACCATCCTTTGGATCCGAGGTGCTTACTTAGAAAATATATTTATAGATTGGAATCCTCTAAAACCCGACAAAAACAATTCCATCCAATGAGGCTCTAGATGGTAAATTGTGTGCCCATTTATGGAAACTGAGAACGTGGAAGCACACATGCTACGTTCCCAGTGGATTCCGAATGTATAGAAGGTATCGTTGCATTTTCTTTGCAAATCTCTTTCAATTCACATATATTTATACATGTTCCATTAACACGTTATATGTACAAATCATGTTCAAAGTTTAAAATTGTTGACCAGCGAAAAATAAGGGTGTCTTATATTTTAGGATGGAGAGAGTACCATATAAGAAGCAAGGTTAAGGAATGATAGCAACACACAATGTGCACATACATTATGTTAAAACCCCTTTTTCCTCCGAAACCTTGTTAGTTTTAGTCATCATGTCATCGATGTCGTTGTTGTATGCAAGCAACGTGTTAACATGGCCAAAAGTCACCAAGTTAGTCAACCTTTCGTACATAATCAAGATCTTGCATTAGAAACAAAAGTCAAGTAGACCCTTTAATATGATCTAGAAAAAGTTTAATACAAATAATAAATTTGTAATATAAAAATGAAAATGATTTTTTTTATGTACACATGAAGTGTTTCACTCTTTCGACTAGAAACCCTGAGGATCGAGAAAAAAAACTAGAAATCTTGAGTAACATGACGTATTCTAAATTATTTTGAAGGAGATTAGGTCAAATGTATCTAGAGACATATAGATATTTGTATGCCTTTTAGTTGTTTAGTCAGTGCCAAGTTCAAACATCTTCTCAAATTCTCTAGTGTGTTGGGATATTTTAAATGTTCCATATATTATTGATTAGAAATACTATTTTCATATTTATTTTTCGGTAAAACTTGGATGATACTAACTAAGGGTTGTTTCCCAACATTGGAATTAATATCCAACCAGTATAAATATACACGTATGCACCATAATCATCATGGTTTCCACAAACAATGGTAAAGTTTAAACGACGTTCAAAGTTCAGACTTAACACAAATGTGAACTTTACAACACGTAAACTGTTCTTAGTATGGCTCGTAAATTATACCAGGTCAATTTTCCGTGTTCTGAAGTGCACCTTTCTCAAAAACAATATGTTTTGATACCAAGATTATTTGAAGTGTTTGAGATGTGTATGGAAAATTTGGTCATTTTCATATGGAATACAAAGATCATAATCTGTATGAACTAGTTTTTAAAGTGTAAATAAAGTAGTAGCTTAGGAGATAAATTTCAACACCACATAAAGAACTTAATGTGTGTTAGATATTTCTAAACACAACTTGCTTCATTAATTTAGATAATTAAGTTTTTTGTTGAAAATAAAGTTGAACTTTATTATGAAATTTAAAGATACATTCTACTTTTTATTTGGGTGTCACGTTGAGATAGAAGTTATACACTTTGTAAAGTTTTTATATTAAGAATTTTGAGCTAAATTCAAATTTAGTGGCCAATTCCCATGTGCAAATGACATATTTATGTGATGATGGAGCGAAACGTGCACGTGGGTCTCGTAAAATTTAAACCTTGTGGTCACGCCATAATTGCTTCGATAGATGAACTGAAATTTAAGGTGTGTTAGTCATGTGTTCAGAAATCTACAATGTGTTTTTTTACTGGTACAATGTAATTTGTTTCGTATGAACTCGTGAACACGGCGAGCACATAAAAATGCACGGAACCTCCGTCAGTGCATTAACACTGTCACATAACTTCTCGTGGTCGTGGATGGTACCAGTGTAGTACCACTTAATAATAAATTAATAAAATCCAACGATCGAAAGATCAGTGTTGCACATTGTACGGTTGTACCGTATGGCCTCGGATCCGCACGATCGATTGGATCCTCAATCCTGATCTGCATGCTATGGCTGTGACTGTAGTACTGTACTGCTTCATGCTTATGATAAATGTGAACCGGCAGCTGGGGAGTCGCGATTCGAAATTTCCACTTCTGCACGGATATTCGTTTGGGCTAACAGAGCTGCAGAGAGTCGTACCCCAGTACATTTTTTTTTGAGAGAATTTAGCTCTTTATTGATTAAAAACACGTCAATATAAAGTTTATCTTAGATGAACTCCGGGAGAGGGTGTAAGTGCTCCTTTGATTCATACGAATTTCATAGAAATTGTGTAGGATTTGAATCCTATAGGAAAATTTCCTACACATATTTTTTGATTCATAGGAATATTTCTATAGCAATAAATCATCTAAGAATCTTATAGTGTAAATTCTACAGGAATAAAAATATAAGATCATACCTCATGAATAATTTCCTTTGATACAATCAAACATACTTCATCTTCCCGGAGATTTAAGTAGCCATGACATTGCAATCTTATACTTTTTATATTCCTATAATTTTCTTATCCTATGAATCAAAGGAGCCCTAAAAAAGAAACACTACCATATAGCGTTCAACGTGTGGGAAAGACGCCTCCAACAGTGAAAGAGCGAGGACCTTAATATCCTCAATAGTCACGCCAACTAGGGATCTATCCCAAGAAGATGAACTGATCCTTTGGATGACTGATAAAAAGTCCGACAATACGATGATCCTGTTGTGGCCTCCATCTAGAGCAAGGGTGGCTGCACTTCTGACGACAAGTGGTTCAGCAATTTTTAGCAAAGTAACCTCACCAAGAACCTAGCTGTAGGCGGACATGAAAGTACCGTTGTGGTCCCTGATTACGACGCCGACCCCCATGTGTGATGCAGACGAAACTAAAGTAGCATCTACATTGAGAATGGCCACACCATCCTGTCGTCGACTCCACACCGGAACAAGTGGGGGTACACGCTCTCGGGTGGCAGGAGCAATAAACACATGATGCAAGATCATCGCGATGTTCGAATTAATCTGCAAAGCTAGGTTGTAGTGTTGCTTAAGAGGCTCACTATTGGCGTACCTCGTTGCATGAATTCCATATATGCCACACCGTCACAGCCAAACTGACTGCCTCGCGATCGTCCGCTCTTGCCAGGAAATCAAAAATACAAACTTTGATATTCGTGAAGTCCTTTCGACAAAGATGGACATGATAAGTTGCTTTGACACCACCCCACACCTGATATGCACATGGGAAAAACAACATCATATGCTCCACTCTCTTGTCTGTTACAAAAAAACACAGCCCATCATCCGCAGTGTGTCACCAATGCAACTAAAACCCTGAAGGGAGGCAGTCATGAGCTAGGTGCCATAGCGTGATGATCATCTTCCCTAGAGCCTTAATTTTCCAGAGCTTTTTCCAGCTTTCGATGTCCGTTGAAGGGTTGGTTATCAGTCCATGACCCGAAAGACTTTGTCTGTTGACAAGATGTTGATCCCGAGCCATGTGATACGCAGATCATACAGTGTATATCCCTACTTCAGCATATGGCCAAGAAGAAAAATCCTCTCATTCGAATCGGCTTAGAGGAACGCGCAGAATTCGGGTCGAGGTTTCTTCCTCAAAGGTCTGTCGAACAATGTCATCATCTGAACTCCTCGTATATGGATTAAAGACGTAGTCCATGGTTGCGTATGGCGGTAAAAGAACCATAGAGGTGAGTCGTTCAGGACGCACCCCTAGAATCCAACTATCGGTCATAATTTTAATTTTGGTACCATCTCCAATACCCCATCTCACACCCTCGCAAACCAGCTCTCTTCCGAATAGGATATTGCGCCAGGTGAACGACAAAGTGCGCAGTCTTGTGGAATTCCAAAAATCGGTGTATGGAAAGTGTCTACCCTTTAAAACCCGTGCACAAAATGAATTTGGGTCCATAAGCAACCTCCATGCTTGACGACCTAACATAGCCTTATTGAAGAGTGTTAGATCACGAAAACCCATCCCCCAACGATTTTTGGGTGGCCAAACTCTCCTATGCCTTCCAATGCATATTCTTTTTCCCCTCTTCGAAGCGTCGCCAAAAATCATCTATGGTTTTGCGAATGTCCGTGCAGTTAGATATAGGAACTTGGATGTCAAAAATACACAAAACAGGGTTTTCCTGTCCTGCAGAATTATAACCAAATAAAGAAGATCATTGGTAAATCCCAAAAATCAATATAAAACATGGATATGACATCATATATGTTGAAAATATGTGGGAATATGTGTCAACAAACTACAAAGTTCATGCATACACTTTACATGCATCAACATCCCCAAGCTTAACATATGCTCGTCCTCAAGCATAATGATAAAACTAACATGGACTTTGGAGTTTGTTGCTTTGCTTATTTTCATTATCACACAAGTTTAATCCTTAAAGAATAACAATAAGCAAGTGAGCTATAAAGTGATATCTTTTACAATCAACAAAGCATGCTTAACAACAATTAATCTTGTCCTCAAACAAATGAAAAGTATCATAGAGCATAAAGCATGCTTGGATTAACATATAGAATTTATGGAAGAATCTTTTGTTTCTTTTTCTTGGATACTCTTAATTTGATTATTTTGACTCTTGGATAACAAAAATTAAGTAGGGAACATATGTTCTAGACCTCCAATAAAGTAAAAGATAGTTGAGATCATAGAATAAAATTTTGAGATATGTAGTTCTGTAAGGGTATTTACCCTTACCCATTAATTTGGTAACAATGACACCGTATCTAGAGTAATCGGACTAATACATGCCTACAAGATTATTCTCAGGTATTAGTCTAACAGGCATAATGGTGTATCAATGGAACAAGAAGGTGAAGGGAGACCCCCCACTTCGATGAAAAGGGGAACACCAGTTTTCCTCAGGCTGGTGCCTGGTCCGGCGACACGGGGTGCTGCACCGGCGGGTACGGCGCAAACCGGCTCTGGAGGCGCTGCACACCGGGCGCATTCCAGGGAGTCAGTAGCGCTCACCCGGCAACCGTCCGGCCCATCGTCCGGTTTCTGTCGGCTCGCTTGGCACCTGGCCAGGCGACGCCGGCCTGTGCACCGGCCCGCCCAGCGCATGCTGGCTCCTGCGCCATTGACCACCGGAGCACATATATTGTAAGCCCAGAAGATCATCCGGCACTGGCCCAGTGCCAGGCCCGGTGGATGTCGGCCAGTCCGGTCTGTGGCCCGGCGGCACCGGGCGTGCCACCGGCCAGCCTAACGCCTGGCCCGACATACCGGCCTCCTCAACATATTGCTGAGCTGGACAAGTCCCAATGGTTGGATTTCAAGTGATACTATATATACCCCTTCTCCTAGCTCAGAACGGTTAGGCACTACACTACAAACTGTTCTTGAGCTCTCTCTCTCATACTCCATTGTTAGAAACACCAATAGCCTCAGATCTCCCTCCTCCTCCACCCAAACTCAAATCCCTCTAGGAAAAAGCTAGAGGATGTCTTGATCTATAGTCCACCAAGCCAAATCTTGTCCCCCCTTGTATTCATCAAGATACTTGCTCTCTAGGGTTTCTTGGAAACCCTAGGTGGGCAAAAGCGTCTGGAAGCATCCGGGATGTGGATTTGCTCCTGACAAGATTGTGAAGGTTTGTAGGCTGTCTCAAAGTCTACCACAAGTGAAAGAGCTATTCCTTCATGGGATAGGCTCGGAGAAGAAGGTGAGTGATGACCCACAAGTAAAACCCAATTTATTGATTCGACACAAAGGGAGACAAAGAATACTTGAAAGGCTTAACAGCGGAGTTGTCAATTCAGCTGCACCTGGAAACAGACTTGCTCGCAAGAGTTTATCAGTAGTAACAGTTTTATAGCAGTAGCAGTGGTGAAATATCAGCAGCAGTGTAACAAAGACAGCAGTAGTGATTATAGTAAACAACAGGATTAAAATACTGTAGGCACAGGGATAGATGAACGGGCGTTGCATGGATGAGAGAAACTCATGTAACAATCAAAGCAGGGCATTTGCAGATAATAATAAAACGGTGTCCAAGTACTAAGCAATCCATAGGCATGTGTTCCATATTTAGTCGTACGTGCTCGCAATGAGAAACTTGCACAACATCTTTTGTCCTACCAACCGGTGGCAGCCGGGCCTCTAGGGAATCTACTGAAAATTAAGGTACTCCTTTTAATAGAGTACCGGAGCAAAGCATTAACACTCCGTGAACACATGTGATACTCACATCACTGCCTTCCCCTCTGGTTGTCCCAATTTCTGTCACTTTGGGGCCTTGGGTTCCGGACAGCGACAGGTGTATACAACTTGCAGGTAAGATCATAAAACAATGAATATCATCATGAAACAATAACATGTTCAGATCTGAGATCATGGCACTCGGGCCCTAGTGACAAGCATTAAGCATAACAAGTTGCAACAATATCATCAAAGTACCAATTACGGACACTAGGCACTATGCCCTAACAATCTTATGCTATTACATGACCAATCTCATCCAATCCCTACCATCCCCTTCAGCCTACAGCGGGGGAATTACTCACACATGGATGGGGGAAACATGGCTGGTCGATGGAGAGGCGTCGGTGGTGATGATGGCGATGATCTCCTCCAATTCCCCGTCCCGGCGGAGTGCCAGAACGGAGTTTCTGGTCCCGAGACGGAGTTTCGCGATGGTGGCGGCGTTCTGGATGGTTTCTGGCGACTTCGACTTCCCGACTCACGTTTTTAGATCGAAACCCTTATATAGTCCAGAGGGGGGCGTCAGAGGCTGGCCGAGGCGGCCACACAGTAGGGCGGCGCGCCCCCCCTACAGGCCGCGCCGGCATAGTGTGTGGGGGCCCTGGGCCTCCCCCAGGCCTGCCCTTCTGGCTCCGTTAATCTTCTGGAAAAATAAGCCCTTCGACATAAATTCCGAGGATTTTCCTGAAAGTTGAATTTCTGCACAAAAACGAGACACCAGAGAAATTCTGCTGAAAACAGCGTTAGTCCGTGTTAGTTGTATCCAAAATACACAAATTAGAGGCAAAACAATAGCAAACGTGTTCGGGAAAGTAGATACGTTTTGGACGTATCAACTCCCCCCAAGCTTGGCTTATTGCTTGTCCTCAAGCAATTCAGTTAACAACCGATTGCGATAAAAGAACTTTCACGAACACATTTGTTCATATGACGTAAGTATTCTCATGATATGGACAAGTACTTAGGCAATTCATAATAAGATAGATGCAAATAAAATCATCTAATAGCTATGTCAATCATGGAAAAGGTACCAACAAATTAATAATAAGCATCATGAATCATGTCTATCAGCGGGATTGCAATGTTCATAAAAGGATATGATAAAGTGGTATCTCGCTTGCCCGTATTTGTACAGCAAAACATAAATGCTCGGGCACCTTTGAAGTTCATGAAAAGACTAGAAGTAGAGGTTGTCGAAGATAAAAGCATCAAAGTTATACCACAGTCAATCACATTTTGGGACAAGCATATTATACTAAGAATGACAGTTGTGCTCTCAAGAAAGTGCTCAAAGAAAGGATGGTGACTCAATGTAAAAGTAAAAGATTGACCCTTCGCAGGGGGAGCAGGGATTAACATGCGCTAGAGCTTTTCATTTTTTTTAAACAGGAGTAAAATTATTTTGAGAGGTGTTTGTTGTTGTCAACGAATGGTAGTGGGTACTCCAACTGCCTCGTCAACCAGACTTTCAAGAGAGGCTCCCATGAAGGACGTTATTTCTACCAGCAAGGTAGATCATCCCTCTTCTCTTTTGTTTACACACGTACTTTAGTTTTATTATGGGTGACACTCCCCCCAACCTTTGCTTACACAAGCCATGGCTAAACGAATCCTCGGGTGCCTTCCATCAATCTCATACCATGGAGGAGTGTCTATTTTCAAAATTAAGTTGCTTACTGATGAATCAGGGCAAAACATGTGAAGAGAATTAAGTTTGATTAATTGGGGCTGGGCACCCCGTTGCCAGCTCTTATTATGAAAGTCTGTCAAAAGTAAATGACAAGGTCAAAAGATAAACACCACATACTTCCTCATGAGCTATAAAACATTGACACAAATTGAGAAGCATTTTGAAGGTTTAAAGGTAGCGCATGAGAATTTACTTGGAATGGTTTGAAATGCCATGCATAGGTATTTATGGTGGACACTTTGGAATAACTTGGTTTTCAGGGGTTTGGAAGCACGAGCAGCGTTCCCGCTCAGTACAAGTGAAGGCTAGCAATAGACTGGGGAGCGACAATCAAGAGAGCAGTCACTGTCATAATCATGCTTGCGGCAAAATAAATTAACGGAGGCATAAAAGTGATACAAGAACTCTGAGGCAAAGTAAATCATCAAGGCTTAATTGACTTTTGTTCAGTCATATGCATGCGTGAGCATGTGCCAAGTCGATTCGAATGAATTATTCAGAGGAGGATACCACAATGTCATACCTATTTATGAATAAAACAATGCAAGCAAATATCTATGACATGCTACTCATATTAATAAACTGGAGCTAAACATGAGAGATCATGAACTACTAGACTTTCTTAAATGACATATACCTCACATGAACCAACTAAGCATGCTCACATGGATGAGTATATGTACAAAAATGAAAACAAATAGAGTTCATACCAGCCTCTCACCACAGTCGAATTGTCGTAGATCGTCATTATTGCCTTTCACTTGTGTAGCTTGAATAATATGGAATGAAAACCACGCTCCGGCCACCGAAGACCATTGAACTCCATAATGAACTTTACAAAACCAAAGAAGAACAGCAAATATTTTTGGTGTTTTCGAATTGGAAACAAGAATGAAAGGAAACAAGCAAACAAAGCAAAATCTTTTTGGATTTTCTTATAGCAAACCAACGATAGCAAATAAAGCAAAATAAGAGCAAGAAACCAAAATAAACAAATGGTGAAGAGAAACAACAGAAATATTTTTGGTCTTTTTGTGTTTTAGGAAAGAAACAAAGCAAACATAAGAAAATGAAAACTAGAAGAGTCATATAAACACAAAGCAGCAGGAATTCGTCAAACTTGACAGCAGTACAGTAATCGATTTTTAAGAAATTCTTCCGTTGCTCAGCTCGAAAAGTGTTCAACTAATGAAAGTTAGATAACAGCATGGGAAACATGCAAAAAAATTGGCTTCGCAAAATAACGTTCTGGCTGTTTTTGAGAATTTTTTTGGTATCAGTACAGAATCTGTTTTCAGGCAGCACTTCCCCAAATATCATCTCCCTCTTATTAGAAAACCACTTTAAGAAGCTAAACAAGTATATACAAGTATCCAGCAACTATAGTATGCAAGGAATTAGTGATGCCGGTATACCTCCCCCCAAGCTTAGGCTTTTGGCCTAAGTGGAGATCAACCCCAGCGAGGGTCGGGGTTCCACGCCGGTGGATCATACATGGCGTAGTCATAATAAGGTCCCGGTGCAGAAGAAAAGGGTGAAGGCTCCACATGCCCAAAATGTTGATGCGAAGAACTTGCTGCATTGGATGACAAGTCGAGGTGTTCCTCGGCCTCCTCCATGCCGTACCTTGCATGATGGCCATCCCCCTCTATGTATGCATTCAGCTCACCTTTCGTGACTGACCAATCCTTCCTGGAATCAATGTTAAACAGAACAGGTGCAGGCAATCCTACTAGTTTTTCAGTTTTCTTAGTTGTTCTCCAAGTTTTCTTGTAAAATTTTATCTTGTAAGACAGGTTACTCAAATTATACGAATCAGAAACAAATTCATGTTTAATCATGGAGACTATGTCAAGTTTCTCTATGGAAAGCTGAATATCAAGATGGTGAGGTTCTACACCATGCATAGCTAATAAACGAGAGGCGATGAGACCTCCACAAATTCCGCCCTTCTCACAGTTAGTAGAAAGTCTATAGGCTATCAAAGCACCCAAATTATAAATCCTATCACCTTGCAATGCAGCAGCTTGAAAAGCTAAATCGTGGATAGATAACTTACTTGCATTCTTTCTAGCAAGAACGCACTTGGTGATGAAATAAGCAAAGTAGCGAATAGCTGGGAGTTGAATACTATTGATTTTACCACTATCCTCTGAGAAGCTTCTTCCGTGACAAATCATCTTGTAGAGATTCAAGAGCTCCTGCGGCAGTCCCCTTATCTTCTCGCATGATCCCCATTGTGGCACTCTAATTGCTGCACAAAAATCATCGAATGGCAAGTTGATAGTTTTATTATAAATTTTGTATCGAACCATGGGGTTAGTTTGGGACCAATTGAATTCAAAATCCTGCACTACATACATGGTCAGTTTTGCATATTGGTATGGTTCACCAACAACAAAACTTCCCAACCCTGCATTGGAAATCAGATTTTGAACATCTTGCAAGATTCCTGCACTCCTCATAAAATCAACGCACGGGTAGTAAGAAGGGTATACTCCCTCTTCGCGGTGAACTCTCATAACTTGTTGCACCTCCAATTCTTGTTGGTTTAGTTGATGACTATTCCACTCCATTTTCTGAAATTTTTCAACAAACATTATAAAATTTGATTTGGTGACATATAATTGAGGGAAACTACTATAGGAACTTGGTAGAGTACTAAACATGCATCAAAACTGGTTTTTACAACTTAGAACAAGCATGCAAGCTCACTAAACATGTTACCTACAGCAGCAAAATATTCAAGATATACTCAACCAAACAAAATTCTACTTGGATAATCGGAGGAGTCACATACCGGAGAGCAAATGTGCCAAATTTCAGACAGAAATCTGGGCTGAGCAAAGAGATCGAGAAATCTTGAGCTCTTGAGCAGAAACGCGAGTGAGAGAAAGCTGGTGCGAGTTTTTTCGGGAGAGAGAATGAGATGGGAGAAAGGGATGAATCAGTGGTGCAAGGAGAGGCCCACACAACAGGGTGGTGCGCCCCCCTCCTTGGCCGCGCCGGCTGGTGGGGTGCCACCCTGGGGTGCCCCACTGGTCATCCCTAGGTGCTCCCAGGTGCCTCTTCGAAAAATAAGACCAACGGTATAATTTTTGTGAATTTTTGAAAACTTTGAAAATGCACATTTCTGGGTGTTAAAATTATTATTACTGGGCAGAAAAAGATTTTGAAATCTCTAATTGACTAAAGAACTTTGCACAACAAAAATGCTACAGCAAGTAGAACAAGTGGAGGAAGAAACAGATGTTGTTTAGTTCCTCTATGCATATAAAATGTATTTGTTAACAAGGTTGATCAAGTCTTGCCGCCAAATAAACTTTACATGGCATAAGATGAAATAAACCTCAAATCAATCATGTTACCTTGAATTGTATCGATATGGATCCAATCATAATATTTTGATATCCTTCTTTAGGCTCATATATAGGACAATCAATAGTTCCAACTTTGATAGTTCTCACATTAGAAATTGTATTAACTCCACATACTTTATCAACCCTCTTGGGAAAATAAACGGTATGCTCCTTCTCATCGACATTAAAGTAACTTTTCCTTTATTGCAATCAATAACAGCCCCTGCGGTGTTAAGAAAAGGTCTCCCAAGAATAATAGACATATTATCATCTTCAGGCATTTCCAACACAACAAAATCAGTTAATATCAAGCAGTTATTAGTAACTTGAACAGGAACATCCTCACATATACCAACATGAATAGCAGTAGATTTATCAGCCATTTGCAAAGATATATCAGTCGGTATCAACTTATCTAAATAAAGTCTCTTATAAAGAGAAAAAGGCATAACACTAACACCTGCTCCCAAATCACATAGAGCAGTTCTAACATAATTATTCTTAATAGAACAAGGAATAGTCGGTATACCTGGGTCGCCCAACTTCTTTGGCACTTTGCCATTGAAAGAGTAATTAGCAAGCATAGTGGAAATCTCCTCATTAGGAATTTTCCTTTTGTTAGAGACAATATCTTTCATATACTTTGAATAAGGAGGCAATTTAATAGCATCAGTCAAAGGGATTTGCAAGAATAAAGGTTTCATCCAATCGCAAAACTTATTATAGTGTTCTTCTTCCTTTGATTTTAGTTTCTAAGCAGGAAAAGGCATTTGCTTTTGTACCCAAGGTTCTCTTTCATTACCATGTTTCTTAGCAATAAAATCTTTTTTAGTATACTTTTTATTTTTAGTATGCTTTTCAGGTTCATCTTCAATCTCTTCTTTATCAGAAGCATCATTCTTATCATTATCTTTATCATGTTCATTACCACTTTCAGTTTCAGCATCAGAAATAGAAATACTATTAGGATCATTAATAGGCTCAGAGGATTCTACAACATTTTTATGTTTCTTTTTCTTTTTCTTAGAAGGAGCACTAGGTTCAATTCGTTGAGAATCTTGTTCAACTCTTTTGGGATGCCCCTCAGGATATAGAGGATCCTGGGTAGAAACACCGCCTCTAGTTGTTACTTCATATGCATGTTTTTCTTTAGAACTATTTTTTAACAAGTCATTTTGCACTTTAGTGAGTTGATCAATTTGAGTTTGAATCATATGAAAATGTTTAACAAGCATCTTAACATCATTGGAGGTTCTCTCCACAATATCATGCAAATTACTAATAGCTTGAGAATTTTCCATTAGATGATTCTCTACTCTCATATTAAAATTTTCTTGCTTAAAAATATAATTATCAAACTCATCTAAGCATTGAGCAGGAGGTTTTGAATACGGAATATCTTCCCTAGTAAAGCGTTGAAGAGAGTTTACCTCAATCATGGATGAAGGGGGAATT
Source organism: Lolium perenne (assembly GCF_019359855.2). Lineage (NCBI taxonomy): Eukaryota > Viridiplantae > Streptophyta > Magnoliopsida > Poales > Poaceae > Lolium > Lolium perenne. Next base: position 80,257,129 of record NC_067244.2, on the reverse strand, counting down.
ATCTTGCATAAATCTTCTATGGGAGGTAAATTCTTCACATCTTCAGATTTAATACCTTTCTCCTTAAGAGATTTCTTGGCTTCCCTCATATCTTCATCATTTAATTTAATCAAACCCCTCTTCTTCAATATTGGCGTCGGGGCTGGTTCAGGTGTAGTCCAATCATCATGATTCCGGCCTATTTTAGCCAATAATTCTTCAGCTTCGTCTGGAGTTCTTTTCCTGAAAACACAACCAGCACAACTATCCAAATATGCCCTAGACTCAATGGTTAGTCCACTATAAAATATATCAAGTAAATCATGCTTTTCCAGATCATGTCCAGGTCGAGCTCTGATAAGAGAACAAAATCTTGCCCAAGCTTCAGGCAATTTCTCTCCATCTTCCTGGTCAAAACTATAAATTCTCTGCAAAGCAATATGTTGAGCACTAGCAGGAAAGTATTTCCGAAAGAAAACATCAAGCAAATCACTTGGACTATCAATAGAACCAGGAGGCAAACTATTATACCAAGTATTAGCATCATCCTTTAATGAGAAAGGAAAAAAATAGCAACAAAATAAGTACGCATCTTGACATCATCAGAAAACAAGCTACTCGAAGTAGAAAGTTCATTCATGTGTTCTACAGCACTTTCTTTTTCAGTACCACAAAAAGGTGTTTTCTCAACAATAGCTATATGAGATAGATCAAGAGAAAAATCATAATCCTTATCCTTAATGTTTATAGGAGATGTGGCAAATTTAGGATCAGGAGACAGTTTATATCTAACATTATGTTGTGCAAGGAACTTTTTAATTTTTCTTGCATCAGCAGTAGCATTGCATTTATCAATAAAATCATCATCAAGTTCCACATAATCTTCATCAGGATCATCACTAGAGTATTCAACGGACTCAGGTGAATTAACAGGTGTAGCAGCATTTTCATTAGGAGTTTCAGTATTTTCAATTTGTCTAGACCTAGCAATTGTAGCATCTAGAAAAGATCCCAATGAACCACTATCATCAAGCACAGCAGAAGCATCATCAATATTATAAGAATTTTCAGATTCAACAGAAGTACCAGCAAGTGAAGCTTGTGGTGGTGAAACAAGTTGACTTATCACAGATGGTGAATCAAGAGCAGCAGAGGTACTCAGAGTTGTACCTTTTCTTGTAGTGGATGGTAATATGGCGACTTTAGGATCGCGAGATTTACCCATGATGGTGAATTTGCAGCGAACAATATCAATCCAAGTGAACTTCCAAATAAAGCTATGCTCCCCGGCAACGGCGCCAGAAAATAGTCTTGATGACCCACAAGTATAGGGGATCGCAACAGTCTTCGTGGGAAGTAAAACCCAATTTATTGATTCGACACAAGGGGAGACAAGGAATACTTGAAAGCCTCAACAGCGGAGTTGTCAATTCAGCTGCACCTGGAAATAGACTTGCTCGCAAGAGTTTATCAGTAGTAACAGTTTTATAGCAGTAGCAGTGGTGAAATATCAGTAGCAGTGTAACAAAGATAGCAGTAGTGATTATAGTAAACAGCAGGATTAAAATACTGTAGGCACAGGGATGGATGAACGGGCGTTGCATGGATGAGAGAAACTCATGTAACAATCAAAGCAGGGCATTTGTAGATAATAATAAAACGGTGTCCAAGTACTAAGCAATCCATAGGCATGTGTTCCATATTTAGTCGTACGTGCTCGCAATGAGAAACTTGCACAACATCTTTTGTCCTACCAGCCGGTGGCAGCCGGGCCTCTAGGGAATCTACTGGAAATTAAGGTACTCCTTTTAATAGAGTACCGGAGCAAAGCATTAACACTCCGTGAACACATGTGATCCTCACATCACTGCCTTCCCCTCCGGTTGTCCCAATTTCTGTCACTTTGGGGCCTCGGGTTCCGGACAGCGACATGTGTATACAACTTGCAGGTAAGATCATAAAACAATGAATATCATCATGAAACATAACATGTTCAGATCTGAGATCATGGCATTCGGGCCCTAGTGACAAGCATTAAGCATAAAAAGTTGCAACAATATCATCAAAGTACCAATTACGGACACTAGGCACTATGCCCTAACAATCTTATGCTATTACATGACCAATCTCATCCAATCCCTACCATCCCCTTCAGCCTACGGCGGGGGAATTACTCACACGTGGATGGGGGAAACATGGCTGGTCGATGGAGAGGCGTCGGTGGTGATGATGGCGATGATCTCCTCCAATTCCCCGTCCCGGCAGAGTGCCAGAACGGAGTTTCTGGTCCCGAGACGGAGTTTGGCGATGGTGGCGGCGTTCTGGATGGTTTCTGGCAACTTCGACTTCCCGACTCGCGTTTTTAGATCGAAACCCTTAAATAGTCCATAGGGGGGCGTCAGAGGCTGGCCGAGGCGGCCACACAGTAGGGTGGCGCGCCCCCCTACAGGCCGCACCGGCCTAGTGTGTGGGGGCCCTGGGCCTCCCCAGGCATGCCCTTCTAGCTCCGTTAATCTTCTGGAAAAATAAGCCCTTCGACATAAATTCCGAGGATTTTCCTGAAAGTTGAATTTCTGCACAAAAACGAGACACCAGAGCAATTCTGCTGAAAACAGCGTTAGCCCGTGTTAGTTGTATCCAAAATACACAAATTAGAGGCAAAACAATAGCAAAAGTGTTCGGGAAAGTAGATACGTTTTGGACGTATCAGTGAGCCTTCGTGGCGTTGGGAAATCCTTCGTGGGATCCCCACCTCTCCAAACGTGACGTACCTTCTTGCAATGGAAGGAAACACGGGAATACATAGCTTTTGGTTATCATTAACATAACTCTTTACTTGTGCTATATATGTTGTGAGAGCCTTCGTGCTTGAGTTACTTGTATTATCATCTAGGGTGCCTCACCTAGCTTGCATTAGGCTCACCTTTATATTCCGCAAAGCCTAATATTGCAAAGAAAGAATTAAAACTTGTAGAAACCTATTCACCCCCCTCTAGGTTTACCATCTCTGAACTTTCAAGTTCGTGTCAACGGTACTCATAAGATGAAGTTCCAACTATCTCTCTTTTTTTACTTTTTTTTATAGATTCTATGGTTTATGTGCTTGACATCCTATAAGTTGAATGCCTCATGCACCTTCACCATGAGTACCCACACCTCATGCTAGATAGTTAGGACACTTAAGCATGTCATCGTAAACATATAATGTCCTCAAGAGCTTCAAATGAGGTACCTCTTTCCCCTTGGTAGGAAAGGCCCTCTTGGAATTATTATTTTCATGGATGGCGGGTCATATCCATACTTTAGAAGACAATACAACATAGAAATGAATCACCTCAGCACTTTCATTTATTTACTATTTGCATACAAAAAATATTAAAATGTTTCACAGAATGTTCATGGTGCAAATTTCCACCATGATTCGGCGTGGCTTTAGTTGGCAGCCCGGGGGCCTCTCTCATTATATGAGAAATCCATATTATTCCGCAAAGGCTAATATTGCAAAGAAAGAATTAAAACTTGTAGAAACCTATTCACCCCCCTCTAGGTTTACCATCTATGAACTTTCAATTGGTATCAGAGTCTGGACTCTTTTTAAGGGCCTTACAACCTTAAGAGTGATATGGATAAACTATTCAAGGGTTTGGATGAAGATTCTAACCTTTTGGTTAAGGAGATGAAATCCAGATTCTTAGCATATTAAACTGAGAAAAAGAAAAAGGAGGATGATCTCCAGAGCCAAATGGCATACATGAGTGCCATACTTAAACGCCTAAATGGTGGGACTTCTAGTGGGGCTACTATCCCTCCGGAGACCTTCCATCAGGTCAATCATGACTGTCCTAAAAACACTTCGCCCATGCCTCATATAAACCATAGTGGGAATGTTCCCCAGTTTGATGGAACTCACTTTTATTTTTGGAAATCTTCTATGGAGTCTCATATTCGCAGCTGAAGTGTAGAGATGTGGCAATATCCCATTAGGTTGACCTCCACCGAATTCTACAACTGTCAACTCAATGCCTCTGCATGTGACAAAATAAGAAGTGTCATCAACCACAAGCTCCTTGACCAAGTCAATGACATTAACTCAGCTAAAGAGTTTTGGGATCAGATTGTAGTACTCCAAGAGGGAACCAATCTGAGCCAAAAGTCTCTCTATGAGTCAGCGAAGATAGAGGCAACTCTATTCATGATCAAAGAAGGAGAAACTATGGCTGAAGCTTATGGAAGGCTTGGAGCTCTTCGAGTAAAGGTCAAGGGCCTTGGATGTGTGATAAGTACAATGATGGATTTGAAATGAATGAATAGTTCATAAAGTCCAAGGTCATTGCCATGATTGCTGTCAAACAGAAGGACACCAACCTTGCTCTCAATTTGCAAATCCTCACCAAGCAAGCAGATCTGTCCGCAGATGATCTTGTCTCCTATGTGGCTGCTAATGACAACATGGCCAAGGCAGGAGAAAAACTCATGGCGATGAACCATGTCGATGGACCCTCCCACAACCTTGCTTTGAAGGCTAGAGTAGACCGAGAAAGAGAAGAAGTCTATGAGATCGAAGAAGAAGAAGAGATGATTTCAACTAGTGACATGCAAACCGATGTTGCTTTCTTTGTCAAGAAGTACAAGAAGAAATTCCCAATCTCCTCCATTGAGAAGAAGAGAACGTGGTACAACTGTGATGAAGACAATCACTTTGCAAATTAGTGCCCTTATGAAAAAAGGGTAGACAAGCCAAGGTTTATCAAAGGTGTCAAGCTAAGATTGAAGTCAAACCCAATTAATGAACGATACAAGAAGAACAAGGGAAGAGCCTTTGTTGGTGCTGAGTACATCTTCAATGAAGAGGGAGAATATGAGGAGAAGGAGGTCGGAGTGGCTGGTTTGGCTTTCTCCAAACCTAGGTCACTCTTCACATATGATTACTCCAAGGATTATTCCACGGAGTCTTCAACTCCAAATGTTATTGGTTCTTCCTTCATGGCAGGAACAACTCATGATGATGAATCCTATGAATCTTCCTCCTCTACGATCGTTGGCTCTTGTCTAATGGCAAGGGAAGCAAAGGTAATGGAATCCCCACCTTCTTTATCTAGCATTCTTGATAATGAAACCGATGATTAAGCTGAAGAGGTTGTTCTTAATGATCTTTTCAAAGTTAGATGCACTCTTCGTGGTGATGCTCTTGTCAAGTTTGATTTTCTGATGGACTCCCTCAAAGAAAGGGACGAGACCATTGAGGAGTTAGAATATCATATGAAATATGAGAAACGGAGATTCAATCTCCTAAGACAAGAGCTGAAAAATGAAAGGTGCATATCTCAAGGCCTTAAGCAACTAGTAGAAACAATTGAACTAGGTAAAGTGAAGGACCTAGAAACTATTGAAAGGGCTCAATTAATGGCCCAAGAGCTGGATGCTTCAAAGAAGGAGCTTGAAGTTGCTCATTCTTCTCTCACTAAGGATCTTGACCACCTTGAAAAGGCTAACAAGCTTGTTAAGGATGAGCTCAATAGACTTGGAGAGAACCATGACCTACTCCAAGACACCTATAAGAAGGCTCTTGGATCATTGAATGATCCCATTGTTGCTAAAATTGTTGCAAGTTCCTCTATCTCATTTACTTGTGAACATGCTAAACTTTTTGAAGAATATGTTCGTTTGAAAGAAGAACTTTTTCTGTATGTTGAGACCAATGTATATCTTGAATCTTTGGTAGCCAAATATGGTCTCAACTATTATCCTAATGACTCGGCTTATGAAAAGCAACTATTCTTGAGGAAAATGCTAGGTTGACAAAGGAACTAGCAAAGTTCACCACCTACAAGAATAAGATGGGATTGGATGACCTTTTGAGTAAGAAAAGGTCAAACAATCAGAAGTATGGACTTGGGTATGCTCCCAAGCCCTACAAGAAGAACAACTTCAAAAAGGAGAAGCCCGCTCAAGAGAAAAACAAGAAGGTCACTAATGATGGCAAAGCCCCAATGGGCAAAGCCACTAGTGGTGACCGCATGGGACCTAACAATCACTATGCTTTATTTGTTGATTATTATGATGTTTATGCTGAATATGTTGGCCCCTCGTAATGGATATTGTTATAGAGGGTACTCAATTTGGGTACCAAAAGATCCTGTTGCCATTACAAAGGAACCCATTAATCGATGGGTTCCTAAAACCTCTACTTGATTTTGTAGGGGTATTCCTCCGGTGGTCCAAAATGGGTGTTTGATAGTGGATGCGCCAATCATATGACCGGAGGAAGAGATGTGCTTGAGCAATTCATAGAGGATGTTAACAAAAAGTCAAGCATCACCTTTGGTGACAACTCAAAGGGAAAGGTACTTGGGTATGGTAAGGTGGCAATCTCCAAGGACTTGTGCCTTGAGACGGTCATGCTTGTTGAATCCCTTGGCTATAATTTACTTTCTGTTTGTCATCTTGCAGATGCCGGCTATAAATCCTATTTTACTAAATATTGTGTGAAAGTCTTTAGGAGTGATAATCTCAAATTGGTCCTTGTTTGATATGTGGAGAACAACCTTTACGTGGTTGACCTCTCGAAAGAGATCCCCTCTCTCCCCACATGTCTAATGGCCAAACATGATGAAGGTTGGATGTGGCATCGCCGCCTTGGTCATGTCAACATGAGAAATCTTAAACAACTACTAAAGGGTGAGCACATTGTTGGACTAACCGACATTTCCTTTGAGAAAGATCGGGTGTGCAGTGCATGTGTAGCTGGAAAGCAACTCAAGAAGAGACACCCCATCAAGAGTGAAATCACCACCTCTAGGCCTCTGGAGCTCCTTAACTCGGATCTCTTTGGGCTATCTCATTATGATTACTCAACATACTCTTGGGTCTTTCTCCTTAAGTCTACGGATGAGACCTATAGAGAGTTCATCATCTTAGCCAAGAAGGCTCAACGAATGTATGAATATGAGATCAAGGCGATAAGGACCGACAATGGCACTGAGTTCAAGAACTACACTATGCAAGAGTTTGTTGATGATGAGGGCATCAAGCATGAGTTTTCAGCTCCATATACCCCTCAGCAAAATGGTGTTGTTGAAAGGAAGAACCGGACTATTATTGAGATGGAAAGAACCATGTTGAGTGAATTCAAGTCACCCCATAACTTTTGGGGAGAAGCTATCTCTACAAATGTCCACTACTCCAACCGGATCTTCCTCCATCCCATAATTAAACTCATTACGAGATTCTCACATGTAACAAGCCTAATGTCATGTGCATTCGTGTCTCTGGGTGCAAATGTCTTGTTCAAGACAATAAAGGGAAGCTCGGTAAATTTGAAACTAGAACTATAGAGGGTACATTTGTTGGATATGCGGAGAACTCCCACGCCTATAGATACTACAACAAGTCCAGTGGGACTATTGAAGTATCTTGTGACGTGGTTTTCTTGGAGGATAATGGCTTCCAAGTGGAGCAAGCTGTTCCATGTACTGCAGGTGATGATGATCCTTCTAACGCCATCAAGCTTATGGGCATTGGACACATCCAGCCCACGGAGGTTGATACGTCTCAAACGTATCTATAATTTTTGATGCTCCATGCTTGTTTTACACCAATTCATATATGTTTTGCTTACACTTCGTTGCACTTTTATATGATTTCCGGTACTAACCTATTAACAAGATGCCACAGTGCCAGTTCCCTGTTTTCTGTTGTTTTGTATTTCAAAAAAGTTGTACAGGAAATATTCTCAGAATTGGACGAAACAAAAAACCGAAGTCAATATTTTACCGAAACAAAGACGAAGTCCAGAGGGGGTCGAAGAGGCGCCACAGGGCGGCCAGAGACACCCTTGGCGCGTCCTGGCCTTGGCCCGCGCCGAGGGAGGGTGTGGGCCCCCCAGGCACCCCACCGACCTAAATCCTTCGCCTATTTATACATCTTCTCGGGAAAATCCTGGATACCCGAGCCTCCATCCACGAAAAGTACCATCATGGCCGCCATCGCAGAACCCATCTCGGGGGGTTCTGAAGCTCTTCCCGGCACCCTGCCGGAGGGGGAATCATCACCGGAGGCATCTACATCACCATGCCCGCCTCCAAAGTGATGTGTGAGTAGTTCATCCCTGGACTATGGGTCCATAGAAGTAGCTAGATGATTGTCTTCTCCACTTTGTGCTTCATGTATAGATCTTGTGAGTTGCCCTACATGATCAAGATCATCTGTATGTAATCCTACATGTTGTGTTTGATGGGATCCGATTAATATTTTATACTATGTTGAGATTGATTATATATTCATGTCATATGTTATTTGTGATCTTGCATGCTCTCCGTTGCTAGTAGAAACTCTGGCTAAGTGGACACTTGTGACTCCAAGAGGGGGTATTTATGCTCGATATTAGGTTCATGCCTCTAGTTTTCAAGGAGAGTGACAATAACTTCTAAGATTGTAGATATGATGTTGTTTAGTTTACACACATTGCTTAATTCGAGGGTCTGTTGCTTGCAACTTAATACTGAAAGGGGTTCGAACGATAACCTGAAGGTGGATTATTAGTCATATACGCAATTGGATTACGTTCTATGTATTATGTTGTAATGCCCACATCAAATCTCATAGTAATCATCTTGTCATGTATTGGTCGATACTCTATCAATTGCCCAACTGTAATTTGTTCAGCCAACATGCTATTTATCTTTATGGAGAGACACCTCTAGTGAACTGTGGACCCCGGTCCCGTTTCCTTTATTGATAAATTCAACTGCAATTCCCGTTCTATTTACTTTTTGCAAACATCTCTTTCCACTCGATACGTCTAATCCTTTGTGTTCAGCAAACCGGTGAGATTGACAACCTTTCTGTAAGTTGGGGCAAAGTACTTTGGTTGCGTTGTGTGCAGGTTCCACGTTGTTGCTGACGCCGGTAGTCTGCCCTGCCACTAGTCTACTAGAAACACCTTCAGAAGTCACGACTTTCTCCTACTGGTCGATTAAACATTGGTTTCTTACTGAGGGAAAACTTGCTACTGTGCTCATCATACCTTCCTCTTGGGGTTTCCCAACAATGTGAAGTCGGTGTAACGATAAGCAGCATCAGAGGTCCATACTAATGATCAAGATGATGGAGTAGAAGTCTCAAGCTCAGCCCAAGTGGAGCCTTGCTCAACTCAAGCTGAACCATCAAGTGCATCCCAAGATTCATCCTCTACTCAAGATGAGCTGCATTCCGAAGAACAAGAAGAAAGCCCTCAACCCCCTTAGCAAGACCATGATGGTGATCAAGAATCATCCTCAACCCATGGTTGACCTAAAGTTGTCCCTCATGATCAAGAACTAGCGAAAGATTAATTTATTGATCATGAAGGAACCATTCGGAAGATCAAGGCTTCTTCAAGGGCAAGTGACATGAAAGTAGATCAAGTCCTTGGTAGCATCTCAAGAGGAGTGGTAACTCGTAGACACCATGCATTACGTATCACTTATTGACAACATCATGCTTTTGTGTCTAACTTTGAGCCACTCAAGATACATGAAGCTTTGGTTGATCCGGATTGGGTAATTGTCATGCACGAAGAATTGGAATGTTTCACCCGCAATGAAGTATGGTCTCTAGTTGAGAGACCCAAAGATCATCGCATCAATGTCATTGGGACCTAATGGGTGTTCAAGAACAAGCAAGATGAGAATGGCATTGTCATAAGAAATAAAGCAAGGTTAGTGGCGCAAGGGTTTGCTCAAATAGAAGGTATGGATTATGAGGACACCTATAGGTCGGTTGCCCGTCTTCAAGCTATTCGTATTTTGATTGCATTTGCATCCTTTCACAATTTCAAGCTATATCAAATGGATGTGAAAAGTGCATTTTTGAATGGTCCCCTACAAGAAACTGCATTTGTGGCTCAACCCCCAGGTTTCGAAGTCCCATGCCGTCCCAACCATGTGTATTGACTCCATAAGGCACTCTACGGTCTCAAGCAAGCTCCACGTGCTTGGTATGAGTACCTTAGGGATTTCTTCCTCAAGGATGGGTTTAGCATGGGTACGATCGATTCCACCCTTTTCACCAAGCAGGTTAAAGGGGGTGTCCTATTTCTATGTCAAATATATGTTGATGATATTATATTTGGTGGAACTAACCCTAATAATAACAAAGCTTTTGAGCTATTGATGACTAGGAGATTTGAGATGTCCATGATGGGGGAGTTGAAGTTCTTATTAGACTTCCGAGTGATACAACTTGCAAATGGTACCTTCATTCCCAAGAAAAAATGTGAGGGGCATGCTCAAGAAGTATAACATGACCAATGCAAGTCCAATGAAGACACCCATGCCCATAGAGGGGTAGCTTGGCTCATGTGATGGTGATAAGGATGTGGATAAAAAGGTATACCGTTCCATGATTGGATCATTGCTCTACATTTGTGCTTCTAGGCTAGATATCATGCTAAGTGTTGGGATGTGTGCTTGATTTGAATCTGCTCCTAAGGAGAGCCACTTGGTGGCGGTCAAACGGATTCTAAGATATCTTGTTCTCACTCCTACTCTCGGGTTGTGGTATCCAAAGGGGTCAACCTTTGAACTCATAGGCTATTCGGATTCCGATTGGGCTGGTGATAAGGTTGACCAGAAGTCTACCTCCGAGGCTTGCCAATTTATTGGCCGGTCATTGGTGAGTTGGTCATTCAAGAAACAAAACTCCACTGCCCTATCCACCGCCGAAGCCGAATACATATCAGCGGCATCTTGTGTCACTCAGTTGTTATGGATGAAGCAAACCTTGAAAGATTATGGTGTGTCTCTTGGTACGGTGCCTCTTCTATGTGACAATGAAAGTGCAATAAAGATCACCAACAACCCAGTTCAACATCGCCGCACAAAAAAAATTGACATTCGCCATCATTTCCTACGTGATCATGTTGCCAACCGGGACATTGAGCTCACTCATGTGGGAACAACGTACCAGTTGGCGGATATTTTCAAAAACCCTTTGGATGAAGCCCGGTTTGTGAACTTGAGAGGATAACTTGGTATTCTTGATCCTAGCAACTTAGATTGAAAAACTTATTGCACTATATTCTTCCATTTAACTTGCTATCTAGCTTAGTTGTGCAACACATATGGGGATAGTCATCTTACCATGTCTTGGTATGATGTATACTGATGTCTACGCACGCTTCTATTCTTGTAGACAGTGTTGGGCCTCCAACAGCAGATGTTTGTAGAACAGCAGCAAGTTTCCCTTAAGTGAATCACCCAAGGTTTATCGAACTCAGGGAGGTAGAGGTCAAAGATATCCCTCTCAAGCAACCCTGCAATTACGATACAAGAATTCTCTTGTGTCCCCAACACACCTAATACACTTGTCAGATGTATAGGTGCACTAGTTCGGCGAAGAGATAGTGAAATACAAGTAATATGGATGATTGTAAGTAGTAATTGCAATCTGAAATATAAATGGCAGCAAGCGAACATGTAACAGAACTTGTTGGAAACAATGTTTCAATGCTTAGAAACAAGGCCTAGGGATCATACTTTCACTAGTGGACACTCTCAACAATGATCACATAACTGAATAAATAAATGCTACTATTAAACACTCTCTTGTTGGATAACAAACACCATTCATTGTGTAGGGCTACAAAAGCACACCTCAAGCCGGAGTAAACAAGCTCCACAACATCCGGAGTTCATATTAAAGTAACCTCTAGAGTGCATAATAGACCGTTGCAATTTAGACCGAGTACTAACATAGCATACACACTGTCAACAATAGCTATGAAAGGGGGATAGATCGTATCAATACTATCATAGTAATAGTTAACTTCATAATCTACAAGAGATTACAATCATAACCTACACCAAGTACTACATGATGCACACACTGTCAACATTACATCATGGAGGAGGAATATAATACTTTAATAATATCACTAGAGTAGCACATAGATTAATAGTGATACAAAGCTCATGATCACATAAAGATCACATGGGAGAGAGAGATGAACCACATAGCTACCTGATACGCGTACAGCACACGTCCGTTGGGAACCCCAAGAGGAAGGTGTGTGCGTACAGCGGCAAGTTTTCCCTCAGTAAGAAACCAAGGTTTATCGAACCAGTAGGAGCCAAGAAGCACGTTGAAGGTTGATGGCGGCGAGATGTAGTGCGGCGCAACACCAGGGATTCCGGCGCCAACGTGGAACCTGCACAACACAACCAAAGTACTTTGCCCCAACGAAACAGTGATGTTGTCAATATCACCGACTTGCTGTAACAAAGGATTAGATGTATAGTGTGGATGATGATTGTTTGCAGAAAACAGTAGAACAAGTATTGCAGTAGATTGTATTCGATTAAAAGAATGGACCGGGGTCCACAGTTCACTAGAGGTGTCTCTCCCATAAGATAAATAGTATGTTGGGTGAACAAATTACAGTTGGTCAATTGACAAATAAAGAGGGCATGACCATGCACATACATGATATGATGAGTATTGTGAGATTTAATTGGGCATTACGACAAAGTACATAGACCGCTATCCAGCATGCATCTATGCCTAAAAAGTCCACCTTCAGGTTATCATCCGAACCCCTTCCAGTATTAAGTTGAAAACAACAGACAATTGCATTAAGTATGGTGCGTAATGTAATCAATAACTACATCCTCGGACATAGCATCGATGTTTTATCCCTAGTGGCAACAGCACATCCACAACCTTAGAACTTTCTCACATCCCAGATTTAATGGAGGCATGAACCCACTATCGAGCATAAATACTCCCTCTTGGAGTTAAGAGTAAAAACTTGGCCAGAGCCTCTACTAATAACGGAGAGCATGCAAGATCATAAACAACACATAGGTAATAGATTGATAATCAACATAGCATAGTATTCTCTATCCATTGGATCCCAACAAACACAACATATCGCATTACAGATAGATGATCTTGATCATGTTAGGCAGCTCACAAGACCCGACAATGAAGCATAATTAGGAGAAGACGACCATCTAGCTACTGCTATGGACCCATAGTCCAGGGGTGAACTACTCACTCATCACTCCGGAGGCGACCATGGCGGTGAAGAGTCCTCCGGGAGATGATTCCGCTCTCCGGCAGGGTACCGGAGGCGATCTCCTGAATCCCCCGAGATGGGATTGGCGGCGGCGGCGTCTCTGGAAGGTTTTCCGTATCGTGGCTCTCGGTACTGGGGGTTTCGCGACGAAGGCTTTAAGTAGGCGGAGGAGATAGGTCAGGGGGCCTGACAGGGGGCCCACACACTAGGCCGGCGCGGCCAGGGCTTGGGCCGCGCCGCCCTAGCGTCTGGCCACCTCGTGGCCCCACTTCGTGACTCCTTCGGTCTTCTGGAAGCTTCGTGTGAAAATAGGCCCCTGGGCGTTGATTTCGTCCAATTCCGAGAATATTTCCTTACTAGGATTTCTGAAACCAAAAACAGCAGAAAACAGCAACTGGCTCTTCGGCATCTCGTTAATAGGTTAGTGCCGGAAAATGCATAAATATGACATAAAGTATGCATAAAACATGTAGATATCATCAATAATGTGACATGGAACATAAGAAATTATCGATACGTCGGAGACGTATCACTACCGGTAGAGCCCTCAGCCTCGGGGGAGAACTACTCCCTCCTCATCATGGGAGTCAGCAACGGCGATGAAGATGGCGGTGGAGATGGCTTCCGGGGGCAATTCCCCGTCCCGGCGGCGTGCCGGAACAGAGACTTCTGTCCCCCGAACTTGACTTCGCGATGGCGGCGGCTCTGGAAGGTTTTCCGTATCGTGGCTTATCTTTTTAGGGTTTTCGCGACGGAGGCTTTAAGTAGGCGGAAGGGCAGCCTCGAAGGGGTCCTGGGGGACCCACACCATAGGGGGGCGCGCCCCCCCTTGGCCGCACCACCAGGTGGGGTGGGGCCCCCTTGGCTCCCCTCTGGTCCCTCTTCGGTGCTCTGGAAGCTTCCGTGGAAAATAGGACCCTGGGCGTTGATTTCGTCCGATTCCGAGAATATTTCCTTTGTAGGATTTCTGAAACCAAAAACAGCAGAAAATAGCAACTGGCTCTTCGGCATCTCGTTAATAGGTTAGTGCCGGAAAATGCGTATAAATGCTGTAAAGTGTGTATAAAACATGTGAGTATCATCATAAAATTAGCATGGAACATAAGAAATTATACATACGTTTGAGACGTATCATATACCTATGTGTGCAACATAAATAGACCCAATATCATAATATGGACCCAAGCATGTCTCTTAGAGGTCTCATGACATTTGTGCTTTAACATAGGGGGAGTAATCCCCCGCCCCTCATTAGCCTCAATTACAAAGTGACTTCATTATATGAGGCTAACTGATCTTATTGCAAAATTATTCTAAAAGATTTATGATTCTTGATATATTTCGAAGCATGCCCATTGTTGCTATTTACATCTTATTTGGATTTCACTCCAATGGGTATGCCTAGAAAAACTTGTGTTCCTACCCCCTGTCTATGCTCCTCTTGTCAAAAATCTATCTATCTATATTGTACATGTCATCTTTTGAAACTACACAAATCGTTCCCATAAAGAAAAAGCAAAAGGGGCTAAAACCAGCAGTCCAGTGCCTGGCCCGATGCCGTCGGCCGGCCCGGTGCCCAGCCCGGTCTGCCGGCCCATGCGCCGGCCGTCGACTAGTTAAGTGGGGCATGAGGGATACCCCTTGGAGCTTCTTCCTCATTCTCCCCTTCAACCACAGCCACCATTGGCAACACCCCTTACCTCACCACCACTCACTAGGGCATTCCCACCACTAGATTCACCCCATACTCCACTCCACCATAGATTGGGCCCCTTGGAAGATCTTCACCAAGGGATTTGGTCCCTCTCAAGTCGATTTTGGAGATCTTGGGATTTTTGCTCCTCATGCCTCCCCTTGAAGTTTTTCTTGCTCCATTGAGCAAGGAGAGCAATGTCTTCGGGTAATTTCGCTCCTCACCTTCCTACGCCTTGGATCCCCTCATACATTGCATGAGGGATTTGAGAATCTAGGGTTAGGGTTAGGGTTTTGTGTAGTACCTCATGCTATTAGAATGCCATACACCTCAATCCATGGGATTCACTCTATATTGCTATAATATATGTATAAGTATTGAGTTTTTGCATGAATTTGTGTCAAAAAAAAACTGGAAGATCCATAATGTTCATCACAACCCGGCCTACGGCCCCGCGCACTGGCTCATACATCGGCTGGGACGGCGTGTCGCCCAGTAGACCGGTGGCCTGGCCGGCTAGTCCGGTCTACAGCTCGGTGCTGTCGGCCGATGCGCCGACTCGCCAAGATTTTTGTGCAATCTCATCAAAACACTTGTATACATGTTATACTTTTGGCCTCTTTTTTCCTGATGACATGTACACTTATCCCACTGCTATCCCCCTCTATTTGCTCATCCACAGGTGATTCTAGTGATGGCAGTCGTGCCGCTGCCAAGAGGGGCAAGCATGAGAGGCCCCCGAGGTGCCGTACAAGCACTTGTATGCCTAGCAAAGCAGCTCAAAGCAGTGGTCCAGGAAGTTCTACTGTTGGTCGGAGCAAGACAACAACGAAGAAGAGTAAAGGAAAAGATGTAGTTCCAGTTGATGATCTTGAGGAGAACCCACCAAAATTCAATACTAGTACAGTTCAAAATATCTAGTTGGAGGAGACTCAGAGAGGAGAATCCCTATCGTTTCGAGGAATGAACCTACACCCGTGGTGACAGGGAATTCTAGACCGAGACTCATGCTACCATCTCGGATGACTTCTACAACTGTTCAGAGCTCATGAGGAATGGCATCATTGCGCATCCCAAGCCCATCAACAAGGAAGAGCTCAACATGTTCCATGCCACTGAATACCGCTTTGTGGTTGACACTTAGCAGAATATGGACTTCTTGATCTAGTATGCTTGAAGCGTAGCAACTTTAAGATTCTTGGGGGTATTCCCCGGTTCTTGTCCATCAGTTTCATTGCACTGTATTTTTTCATGATGACCCTGCTTGCACTATGACTTGGATGACTGGGAAGGAGAAGTATTCTTGCAACTACCTTGACTTCTGTCAAGCAATGGGGTTTGGTAGTGGCCGTTCTCATGGTTTTCAGATCCACAGTCAGGAACCATTCACTCACAGTAACATTACATTCTGCTATCCTCCAAAGCCTACACATGCTCCTCCACTCATCTCAGGGATGTACTACTCTTACCAAGTGCTTGCCAAGATATTTCGTGAGAGTCTAGTCAGCAAATCTGGAGACTCAAGTGACCGTCGAGCCTACCATCTCAACCTCATGTACTACTGCCGTCCTGCAAATGTTAGGACGATTGATGGTTGTGACTTTCTCTACAATGAACTGAGACGCTCTGTTCGCAATCGCATGACTCCAAACTTTTCTCAGTACGTTCAGCAACTTATCAATACTGTTGTGCAATCTCCTTACAATAGGAACGATTAAGTAGTGAAGATGGAATCTTTCAAGATTCCTCAACAGGGACACAAACTTGAAATTCCCGATCTGATGCCATCGGAGCGAAGGTCCAAGGAAAGGCATGACCCGGCTGCTAGTTCCAACTCCTCTATGCGCCCCAAGCGGGGTGCCTCTCGCTTTTTGGCAAATATGTGGCAAATGTGCAGGAATACCAATGATGTGGCTCATCAAAGCCTTGCCCTGAGTCAAGAGACTAGGAGGCGCCAAAATGAATTCATGGCTGCAAGAAACCATCCTAATCCTCCTCCTGGTCCTGAACTAGAGCCTGTGGTTGCTCCAACTTGGGCGATGCCTCCCATTGATGATGCCATGTTCTAGAACTTGGACCTCTCCCTGTTTGCTCGTGGTGGATCTTCACATGGTGTTCCTCGTCCCAGAGCTAGGTCTAGGACTGCTCCTGCTTCTGATGTTGTTGGGTCTAGCTCCAATAGGACTGGAGATGATGAAGAGAATGAAGATCATGATGACGAGGATTCTCCACCTCCGGAAGAGTTCTACTGATGGGAACGATAGCATTCCTGCTCTCTCCTACCTTTTTGGTGTTCCGATGTCAAAGGGGGAGAAGAGAGTAGAGTCTACGATCACGGGTTTCCTGGATGGGTGTTGATCTTATTGCACAAGCCATTCCTACTTTATGTGCTTCTTACTTGGCTTGTGCTATTTGCTTTCCAGAACCATTTGCTACTTTTAATAATTTGTGTGTGGACAAATTATTGTATGCTTAATCTCTATGTTGGAAGATTATGCTTAATGCTTATATCTTATTACATATTTGTCTATATCATGCTTGCTTCCTAAAGATATTGGGAGAGCTTCTCACATTCATTAAAGGGATTTCTATTTTCGTGCCCCCGGGTCCTTAGTTGTGCTCAGTTTTCCTCAGCTCCTTAGTTTTTCCTCAGTTTTCCCCAAGACCTTGTCTGAAACCCGCAGAAGGAGCTCAGACGGAAGGAATCCGTTAAGTTGGCCGTTCCGTGCTGACGAGTGGGGTCGTGTCGTTTGTGGGGCCGCATCGTGTGGGGCTGGTAGGAAGGGACCGCGTGGGACAGGACAAGACCATGTTTGTGTGGCCGTAGCGTGTGGGGCCGTAGCGTGTGGAGCCGTGTGGGTCCAGGACGTGGGCACGAGTGGTTTCTGTCTCTTTCGCCCAGATTAGCAGTTTTCAATGTACCTTTTTCCTCTCTCTCGCTCGATCTCATTCATATTTGATAGCCCAAATTGGTAGCAAATCTAGAGCAGCTTCTCCTTCTGTTTTTTAACGACATTCATTTCTTTATGCCTTCGTTTTTACCCAATCAGGTAGGAAATCTAGGGCACAAATCCAGAAAAAATATAGGATTAACATAGCATAGATATATTCACGACAGATCCAACAATAGTACCGATAGAACCCTACAACATAAGCTACATTTCACATGAATTTAAGCTGCTCTACAGATAGAGTAGTCACATAAAGAGAGTGCAGTAGGCATGTTCAACACCTCCAGGTTGCGCCTGTGACTCGCCTGGAGGTTGCGCAAGTGAATCCCAAGTGCTTTGTGTTTGGCCATGAACGCATGCACGTTCACCGTCGTTCCAACTCTAGCGCCGCATCTGCCAATGGATTCAGCATGGTTCACCAGGCAGTTGAAGTCGGTGGCGCGGAGCTTCCTGTTGCAGAAGGGGCACTTGTAAATGCCTCGAGCAAAGGGGCCATCGTAATGGCCGGACTGCAGCCTCCTGAGGACGTGACGAGTCTTGGTGTGGAAGGACTCGTCGTCGCTGTCGACATCGCTGCTCTGCACCTGTCACGTAGCACCAAAGATCATGCAAAAAACACGGAGTCAATTGCAACGATGATGGAACAGAGACTAAACAAAGATCATGCATGATAATATGGGCTCGAAAAAAAGAGGTAGCCTCAGTTACATTGGACACACTTATATCCAGGATTTGAGTCAGCAAACCAAAGATCATGCACAACAAATTTGAACACACCAATTGTTTACTGACCAAACCCCGAATCAATTTGTGCCCAAATATTCATCATCATCGGCACAAATCTTAAACAAAAGCAAATCACAAGCACTAATAACGCAAGATCTAACACAAAAGGATTGGACTAGGAACAGACGCACCCTAATAACGCTAGATCTAACACAAATGGATTGAACTAGGAACAGAGGAACCCTAATAACGCTAGATCTAACACAAAAGGACTGAAATGGGATAAGAACAAGGGAGCAAAGGGTTACCTCCGGCTCGTCGTCGACGATGCTGGTGTCGTAGGGGTTCTCCGGCGCGATGTACGTCACTGGTTCGTACGGGTCCCAAGCGACGGGGGCCTGGATGGTGGCGGCGGCCGATGCGCCGGCGGCTGATGCGCCGGCTGCTACATTGGAAGCAGCGACAGGGGCCTGGACGGGGGCAGCGGCCGATGCGCCGGCGGCTGATGCGCCGGCTGCTATGTTGGAAGTAGCGACATGGGCCTGGACAGGGGCAGCGGCCGATGCGCCGGCGGCTGATGCGCCGACAATGGGCATCTCATTCTTCTCCATCTCCGGTGGTTTTCTTCGGGGTTTTTTCTTCGGTTGTGGAGAAGATGATGGGACAGGAGAGGCGGTTGCAGTGAGAAGTGCGTCGAGGGAGAGGAAAAGGGCTCTATAAAGACGAAGGTGGCGTGTACCGCAACACGCGTCCGCTATGCACGGCTGCAGCGTGCACCGCGACTCGAGTCTAACCCTGGGACGTTTGGTGTACTCAGTTATAACCTCGGGCCTTATACAGAAATTTTATCTGTACTCAGTTTTCCCCTCGAGTACTTAGACTGGCAAGTGCAATATACTCAGTTTTACCCTCAAGTAGCTAGTCAACAGAGAGTCAACAAATGAGATTAACATATCTAATTGAGGCATTTCATGCGCAAAAAAATTCAAAAAAATAAAAACATAGTGGCACCTACTCATGGAGTCTTCCTACGCAACCTGCCACCAAGAAAACCTTAACAAACATATATAAATCAAGTTTTACCACAAATTGCCACTTCTCAGAATCACTAGTGTAGCTATGAAGATGCATGGTTTTCCACTCAAACCCCTTTGCAAAACATCTTCCCCAAAAACATAGTTTGTCTAAATGATGCCATAATTGTCACACTCATGTATATTTGAATTGCAAATAATTTGATGTAGCCCAATATGAATTATATTGTACAAAACACGCAATTTTCATTTTGTAATTCTTTTTGTTTGAATCCCTTAGTCTATTTACTATTTATGTGCCCTTGGATTGTTAGTACTACTCAGTTTTGCCCTCAAGTTCTGTCACAAATGCTCTCAGAAGCCCAAACTTATCCTGATTGGTTGAGCCGTTGTCACACGGATCAACTCCACGAACTGTTGATCAACTGATCTAACGGGCAGTATACCCCTCCCCGTCTCTTCGTGGCCACCCCTCTCTCTCTCTCTTCGTGGCCACCCCTCTCTCTCTCTCTGTCGGTGGATGCATTATTGTCACCCCTCTAACAATTATCAACTATCTTTCGCTTTCCTTTTTCTTTTAGGGGATATAGTTTTGGCATATAGTTTTAGTAATTTGAAACGGCCCAAAAGTGGTATAATTTTGGTATAAACATGAGGCATACATATTTGCGGATTTCGGTGAATGCATTATTGTCACCCCCCTAACAATTGTCAACTATCTTTCACTTTCCTTTTTCTTTTAGGGGATATAGTTTTGGCATATAGTTTCGGTAATTTGAAACGGCCCAAAAGTGGTATAATTTCGGTATAAACATGAGGCATACATATTTGCGGATTTCGGTGAATGCATTATTTTCACCCCTCTAACAATTATCAACTATCTTTCGTTTTCCTTTTTCTTTTAGGGGATATAGTTTTGGCTTATAGTTTCGGTAATTTGAAACGGCCCAAAAGTGGTATAATTTCGGTATAAACATGAGGCATACATATTTGCGGATTTCGGTGAATGCATTATTGTCACCCCTCTAACAATTATCAACTATCTTTCGCTTTCCTTTTTCTTTTAGGGGATATAGTTTTGGTATATAGTTTCGGTAATTTGAAACGGCACACACTAATATAGTTCGCTGAGCAATGATAAGAATCCCTTGTATAAACATGAGGCATACATAAAGCATTCCAATATAGTTGGTAATTTCGGTGAATGCACACACTAACCATGAAAACAACTACAAGTACATGTAACTGAATAATGAATTTGTAACAAGGTATCCCTTGTAACAACTTCTAGCGCCTGGTGAGCAATGATAAGAATCCGATCGCAATTATACAACAGAAAAAAAACCAGCCATCAGATTAGCTTGCTTCTTCAACTCGATCAGCTGCCTTAACTGCTTGTTCATTTTCTTCAGTTCTCCCTTCACTTCCACCAGTCCTACATTGGGAGCATTAGGCATAATCGGAATGGCTCCTCTCTCCGCCGCATTCTCTACAGCAAGTCCCCCCTCCCAAATTGCGCTCCCCAATAGCGCCAATTGATTCCTGCAATTGAAGCCTCTGAACGTACATATCGATCCACTCGAAATGCCTGCATTTCTTCAGGATCTGAAAACAACAACGAGAACCCTAAATCCCAAATTCGAGGGAATAGCAAGAAAATCGAGAGAAAACAGAGAAATTGGAGCGAGATCTAACCTTATCCCCCTCTCTATATGGCAAGCTCTCGCATGCAAGGAACTCACGTCCACGGTTGCCGTTCTCGTCCGTCTTACAGATCGACCGCTTCAGAGGCTCCTGGCGTGGGCAGTCAGGGCATCTTGTCAAAGGCACGGGTCCATACTGCGGCCATGAAGAACGGGAGGTCGAAGAGAAACAAGACATCACCCGCCTGCCGGAGAAGGGCTGCCGCTGGCGGAGAAGAAGAACAATGGGGCGCGGGGAAAGAAAGGGGAAGCAATGGCACGGGCACGGGGCTGGCTCGGGCTCCCATTTTGCAACGGTCACCTGGGTAAGCTGTGGGTCCAGCGCACTTAACGTGGACAAGTTGTGGGTCCCATGATGATCTGGATAAGTGAAGACGTGTCCACTGCGGGGCACCAATAGCGGCCCCACTTGCCAGCACCAACCAACGTCAACTTAACGGGATTCCTTCTGTCCGAGCTCCTTCTGCGGGTTTCAGACAAGGTCTTGGGGAAAACCGAGGAAAAACTAAGGGGCTAGGGAAACTGAGCACAACTAAGGAGCCAGGGGCATGAAAATAGAAATCCCTTCATTAAATGGTGCACTTTGCATTCAAACGCAAGTTCTCCAAGTGCATACATTCTGGGGGAGCTATCTTAATATCTTATGCGGAATCAAGGTTCTGATCTTATCATTATATTTATATGTGCCTCTAGCTCGGTTTGTCATCGTATAGCAAAAAGGGGGAGATTGTAAGGGTATTTTACCCTTATTCATTATTTTGGTAATAATGACACCGTAGCTAGAGTAATTGAACTAATACATGCCTACAAGATTATTCTCAGGTATTAGTTTAACAGGCATAATGGTGTATCAATGGAATAAGAAGGTGAAGGGAGACCCCCCACTTTGAAGATCACCACATGGGAGAGAGAGATATACCACATAGCTACCGGTAAAGCCCTCAGCCTCGGGGGAGAACTACTCCCTCCTCATCATGGGAGTAGGCAACGATGATGAAGATGGCGTTGGAGTTGATGGAGATGGCTCCGGGGGCAATTCCCCATCCCGGTAGGGTGCCGGAATAGAGACTTATGTCCCCCGAAACTTGTCTGCGACGGCGGTGGAGCTACTGATGTGGGCATTACCCTTCGGGTAACTAGTCTTATGCTACCGCTTACGGCCCAGCCAGGGGCCCATGAAGGATATCCTTTTACCAAGGTGGGCCGACACGTTGATTCCAAGATAGGAGTCTTGGAAATCAAGGCAAGAAGATGAAGAAAACAAGGAAAGATTAGACATAGGACTCTTTGTAACCTAGTCGTACTCGAACAGGCCTCTCGAGACCTGGCTCCCAATATAAGGGCTAGGAGAGGGCCTCTCGAGGGACACAATCATAGTAATCATATCCACCGCAAGTCCAGAGCTAGGTCATCGTAGAACTTAGCCTCTCGACGAGATCATAGTCGAAACCTTCGGCACCCCATTGTAACCCAATATTTTCAGTAATCAAGATCAGACAAGCAGGACGTAAGGGTTTTACCTCATCGAGGGCCCCGAACCTGGGTAAATCGCTCTCCCCGTTTGTTTGATAACCGATGTCTCGTGTTAGCCTACATGATTCCATCTACCCTAAACCCCAAACGGAGGGCATTGCCGGGGAGTACCCTCGACAATTGGCACCATCTGTGGGAACCCTGTTGGCACAAGACCCGGCATCGGCAGCTTCGATCATGTCATCGGCAGCTTCATCAACACCGCCGACATCTCCGTCGACTTCTTTGTCGCCGAATTCGGGGAACTCAATTTGATTCGGGTCCTTCGAGTTTACTCCGCATAGCGACTCGTCCTGACCGACCTTTTTGGATCTGCAAGGAGGCTTAGGCATGATGTTTGGAAGTGTCCACTACAACATCAACACGGAAGGAACCCTTCGGCTGCCTGAACCGTTCGTCTCCAAATCAGCAAGGAAGTCATCTTCACCAACTGCAAGATTGACCGCATCTTCATCAATCGATCTGTCGGCTGGGTTAACAACGTCGACAAACTCTTATCCGGCCTCTGCTCCTCGGTCGATATCGTCTATGTCGGTAAGATCCGATGACTCTGAGTAATCCGATATGACCTTGTACTACTGTTTAAACCGTGATACCAGGCATGGATTGGGTCAAACGATACTCCGTTCATCTACAGTGCCGGATATTCGGCAAGAGAAGAAAGCATCGACATCGCTGCCAGGACAGCCACCTGGAAGATGGCGCACCACCAGATCTATGCTATCCTCAATGCAGGGAACACAGCGAACGGAGGAAGAGAAGAAGGTGATCACACTCCGCGCGCTAGCAGGCGACGTAATTCAGAAAACAGCGCCAGTCATGACGATAGCGAGTACACTATCACGGAGGAAGAGTGGGAAGCAGCTCGGGCCGCCATAACCGACAATATGCCACTCCCCGCCGGAACTTCTGTTGGGACACTTAATGCGTATCGTTCTATCTTGGAGAGGAATCGAGAACGGTTGTCAAACAAGCAGGCCCATGTAAATCGACGCTTACTGGCAGTAGAACAATCTGGCGAGCATCGGAGGGCTTCACATGCAAGCGCGTCTCGAAGCAGTCAAGGTGCAGGGAGGCATCGTTCAAGGTTATCTAGACTCTCTATTGTGGGTATACTTCATGGGTGTACCATCGACAGTGCCTAGATCCGGCAAGCCCGGGTGGCCCATAGATGGTGATGTGGCATGCGGCCCATTGGGCGGCCCAGTTGCTATTGATCATGAAGGATGAAGTCCAGCCCAGGATAGGGAAGCCGGATCCTAACCGACCTTCGGAGGAGGCCGGATCCGTGAAGGCCCATGAGGAACCCGGATCCAGTACGACGTAGATGGAAGGCGGTACCTTGACGTACACGCAAGACATTGTACTGTAGTTAGGCAACCTGTAATCCGGCTAGGACTCTCCATGTAAACCCTAGATCCGTGCGCCTTTATAAGCCGGATCCTGGGAGCCCTAGAGGCACAACCACAACTCATTGTAACAACGCGAAAGCACCCTGTTGACGCGTAAAGCACACGCCCGTTGGGAACCCCAAGAGGAAGGTGTGATGCATACAGCAGCAAGTTTTCCCTCAGTAAGAAACCAAGGTTATCGAACCAGTAGGAGTCAAGGAACACGTGAAGGTTGTTGGTGGAGGAGTGTAGTGCGGCGCAACACCAGGGATTCCGGCGCCAACGTGGAACCTGCACAACACAATCCAAATCCTTTGCCCCAACTTAACAGTGAGGTTGTCAATCTCACCGGCTTGCTGTAAACAAAGGATTAAATGTATGGTGTGGAAAATGATGTTTGTATGCGAAGAACAGTAGAGAACAATGTTTGCAGTAGATTGTATTTCGATGTAAAGAATGGACCGGGGTCCACAGTTCACTAGTGGTGTCTCTCCAATAAGAAATAGCATGTTGAGTGAACAAATTACAGTTGGGCAATTGACAAATAAAGAGGGCATAACAATGCACATACATATCATGACGAGTAGTGTGAGATTTAATTGGGCATTACGACAAAGTACATAGACCGCTATCCAGCATGCATCTATGCCTAAAAAGTCCACCTTCGGGTTAGCATCCGCACCCCTTCCAGTATTAAGTTGCAAACAACAGACAATTGCATTAAGTATGGTGCGTAATGTAATCAACACAAATATCCTTAGACAAAGCATTGATGTTTTATCCCTAGTGGCAACAGCACATCCACAACCTTAGAACTTTCATCAACGTCCTGCATTTAATGGAGGCATGAACCCACTATTGAGCATAAATACTCCCTCTTGGAGTTACAAGTATCAACTTGGCCAGAGCCTCTACTAGCAACGGAGAGCATGAAAGATCATAAACAACACATATATGATAGATTGATAATCAACTTGACATAGTATTCCATATTCATCGGATCCCAACAAACACAACATGTAGCATTACACATAGATGATCTTGATCATGATAGGCAGCTCACAAGATCTAACATGATAGCACAATGAGGAGAAGACAACCATCTAGCTACTGTTATGGACCCATAGTCCAGGGGTGAACTACTCACACATCAATCTGGAGGCGATCATGGTGATGAAGAGTCCTCCGGGAGATGATTCCCCTCTCCGGCAGGGTGCCGGAGGCGATCTCCTGAATCCCCCGAGATGGGATTGGCGGCGGCGGCGTCTCTGGAAGGTTTTCCGTATCGTGGCTCTTGGTAAAAGGGTTTTCGCGACGAAGGCTATAAGTAGGCGGAAGGGCAGCGTCGGTGGAGGCACAGGGGCCCCACACCATAGGCCGGCGCGGGCCCCATGCTGGCCGCGCCGCCCTATGGGTACGGGCCCTCGTGGCCCCACTTCGTATCCCCTTCGGTCTTCTGGAAGCAACGTGGAAAAATAAGACCCTGGGCGTTGATTTCGTCCAATTCCGAGAATATTTCCTTTGTAGGATTTCTGAAACCAAAAACAGCAGAAAACATCAACTGGCTCTTCGGCATCTCGTCAATAGGTTAGTGCCGGAAAATGCGTAATAATGACATAAAGTGTGTATAAAACATGTGAGTATCATCATAAAAGTAGCATGGAACATAAGAAATTATAGATACGTTTGAGATGTATCAAGCATCCCCAAGCTTAGTTCCTACTCGCCCTCGAGTAGGTAAACGATAACAAGGATAATTTCTGAAGTGACATGCTATCATAATCTTGATCAATACTATTGTAAAGCATATGAGATGAATGAAGTGATTCGAAGCAATGGTAAAGACAATGAATAAACAACTGAATCATATAGCAAAGACTTTTTATGAATAGTAATTTCAAGACAAGCATCAATACGACTTGCATAGGAGTTAACTCATAAAGCAATAGATTCTTAGTAGAAAGTTTTGAAGCAACACAAAGGAAGATATAAGTTTCAGCGGTTGCTTTCAACTTCAACATGTTTATCTCATGGATAATTGTCAACACAAAGTAATATGATGAATGCAAATAAGCAAATATGTAGGAATCAATGCACACAGTTGACACAAGTGTTTGCTTCTAAGATAGAAAGAAGTAGGTAAACTGACTCAACATAAAAGTAAAAGAATGGCCCTTCGCAGAGGGAAGCATGGATTGCTATATTTGTGCTAGAGCTTTTATTTTGAAAACATAGAAACAATTTTGTCAACGGTAGTAATAGTTCATATGTGTTATGCATAAGATATCTTATAAGTTGCAAGCCTCATGCATAGTATACCAATAGTGCCCGCACCTTGTCCTAATTAGCTTGGATTTACATGGATTATCATTGCATAGCATATGTTTCAACCAAGTGTCACAAAGGGGTACCTCTATGCCGCCTGTACAAAGGTCTAAGGAGAAAGTTCGCGTTGGATTTCTCGCTTTTGATTATTCTCAACTTAGACATCCATACCGGGACAACATAGACAACAGATAATTGACTCCTCTTTAATGCATAAGCATTCAACAACAGATAATATTCTCATAAGAGATTGAGGATTAATGTCCAAACTGAAACTTCCACCATGGTTCATGGCCTTAGTTAGCGGCCCAATGTTCTTCTCTAACAATATGCATACTCAAACCATTTGATCATGATAAATCACCCTTACTTCAGACAAGACGAACATGCATAGCAACTCACATGATATTCAACAAAGGTGAAATAGTTGATGGTGTCCCCAGGTACATGGTTACCGCTCAACAAGCAACTTATAAGAAATAAGATACATAAGCGACATATTCTTCATCACAATAGTTTTTAAGCTATTTTTCCTATGAGCTATATATTGCAAAGACAAGGAATGAAATTTTAAAGGTAGCACTCAAGAAATTTACTTTGGAATGGTAGAGAAATACCATGTAGTAGGTAGGTATGGTGGACACAAGTGGCATAGTTTTTGGCTCAAGGATTTGGATGCACGAGAAGTAATCCCTCTCAATACAAGGCTTAGGCTAGCAAGGTTGTTTGAAGCAAACACAAGTATGAACTGGTACAGCAAAACTTACATAAAAACATATTGCAAGCATTATAAGACTCTACACTGTCTTCCTTGTTGTTCAAACACCTCACCAGAAAATATCTAGACTTTAGAGAGACCAATCATGCAAACCAAATTTCAACAAGCTCTATGGTATTTCTTCATTAATGGGTGCAAAGTACATGATGCAAGAGCTTAAACATGATCTATTTGAGCACAACAATTGCCAAGTATCAAATTATTCAAGACATTATACCAATTACCACATGAAGCATTTTCTGTTTCCAACCATATAACAATGAACGAAGCAGTTTCAACCTTCGCCATGAACATTAAGAGTAAAGCTAAGAACACATGTGTTCATATGCAACAGCAGAGCGTGTCTCTCTCTCACACAAGGAATGCTAGGATCCGATTTTATTCAAACAAAAACAAAAACATAAAGACGCTCCAAGTAAAGCACATAAGATGTGACGGAATAAAAATATAGTTTCACTAGAGGTGACCTGATAAGTTGTCGATGAAGAAGGGGATGCCTTGGGCATCCCCAAGCTTAGATGCTTGAGTCTTCTTGAAATATGCAGGGATGAACCACGGGGGCATCCCCAAGCTTAGAGTTTTCACTCTTCTTGATCATATTGTATCATCCTCCTCTCTTGATCCTTGAAAACTTCCTCCACACCAAACTCAAAACAAACTCATTAGAGGGTTAGTGCATAATCAAAAATTCACATATTCAGAGGTGACATAATCATTCTTAACACTTCTGGACATTGCACAAAGCTACTGAAAGTTAATGGAACAAAGAAATCCATCAAACATAGCAAAACAGGCAATGCGAAATAAAAGGCAGAATCTGTCAAAACAGAACAGTCCGTAAAGACGAATTTTTCTGGGGCACTTAACTTGCTCAGATGAAAATGCTCAAATTGAATGAAAGTTTCGTACATATCTGAGGATCACGCATGTAAATTGGCAGAATTTTCTGAGTTACCTACATAGGGGGCTACTCAATTTCGTGACAGTAAGAAATCTGTTTCTGCGCAGTAATCCAAATCTAGTATCATCTTTACTATCAAAGACTTTACTTGGCACAACAATGCAATAAAATAAAGATAAGGAGATGTTGCTACAGTAGTAACAACTTCCAAGACTCAAATATAAAACAAAAGTGCAGAAGTAAAATAATGGGTTGTCTCCCATAAGTGCTTTTCTTTAACGCCTTTCAGCTAGGCGCAGAAAGTGTGAATCAAGTATTATCGAGAGATGAAGCATCAACATCATAATTTGTTCTAACAATAGAATCAAAAGGCAACTTCATTCTCTTTCTAGGGAAGTATTCCATACCTTTCTTGAGAGGAAATTGATACTTAATATTACCTTCCTTCATATCAATAATAGCACCAACAGTTCGAAGAAAAGGTCTTCCCAAAATAATGGGACAAGATGCATTGCATTCAATATCCAAGACAACAAAATCAACAGGGACAAGGTTATTGTTAACCGTAATGCGAACATTATCAATCCTCCCCAAAGGTTTCTTTGTAGAATTATCAGCAAGATTAACATCCAAATAACAATTTTTCAATGGTGGCAAGTCAAGCATATTATAGATTTTCTTAGGCATAACAGAAATACTTGCACCAAGATCACATAAAGCATTACAATCAAAATCATTGACCTTCATCTTAATGATGGGCTCCCAACCATCTTCCAATTGGAATAGAGGTTTCAAGTTTTAATTTATCTTCTCTAGCT
The DNA here is from genome assembly GCF_019359855.2 of Lolium perenne. NCBI lineage: Eukaryota > Viridiplantae > Streptophyta > Magnoliopsida > Poales > Poaceae > Lolium > Lolium perenne. The sequence goes on along the minus strand of NC_067244.2, from coordinate 80,228,240 downwards.
TTAATGAGAGCATTTGTAATATGTTTTGTAAAGGCCAAATTTATAGCACTAGCATTAGGACTTCTAGCAAGTTTTTGCAAGAACTTTATAACTTCAGAGATGCGACAATCATCAAAATCTAAACCATTATGATCTAAAGCAATGGGATCATTGTCCCCAATATTTTGAAAAATTTCAGCAGTTTTATCACAAGCAGTTTCAGCAGTTTTAGCAGTTTCAGGCAATTTTGCACGCTTTGCATTAGAAGTAGAAACATTGCTAACACCAATTATTTTACCATTGATAGTAGGAGGTGTAGCAACATGTGAAGCATCAGCATTACTAGTGGTGGTAATAGTCCAAACTTTAGCTACATTATTCTCTTTAGCATTTTCTTCTTTTTCCCACCTAGCATGCAACTCAGCCATCAATCTTATATTCTCATTAATTCGAACTTGGATAGCGTTTGCTGTAGCAAATGACTTGATATCTTTAATTTCATTTGGCATAGCTTTCAATTTTAAAAGATCAACATCAGCAGCAAGACTATCAACTTTAGAAGCAAGAATATCAATTTTACCAAGCTTTTCTTCAACAGATTTGTTAAAAGCAGTTTGTGTACTAATAAATTCTTTAAGCATGGCTTCAAGACCAGGGGGTAAACTCCTATTATTGTCGTAAGAATTACCATAACCATTACTATTATGAGAAGGATATGGCCTATAGTTGTTACCAGAATTATTCCTATAAGCATTGTTGTTGAAATTATTATTTTTAAGGAAGTTCACATCAACATGCTCTTCTTGAGCAACCAATGAAGCTAAAGGAACATTATTAGGATCAACATTAGTTCTACCATTCACAAGCATAGACATAATAGCATCAATCTTATCACTCAAGGAGGAGGTTTCTTCGACAGAATTTACCTTCTTACCTTGTGGAGCTCTTTCAGTGTGCCATTCAGAGTAATTAATCATCATATCATCAAGAAGCTTTGTGGCGGCGCCTAGAGTGATGGACATAAAAGTACCTCCAGCGGCTGAATCCAATAGGTTCCACGAAGAAAAATTCAATCCTGCATAAAAGGTTTGGATGATCATCCAAGTAGTCAGTCCATGGGTAGGGCAATTTTTGACTAAAGATTTCATTCTTTCTCATGCTTGGGCAACATGCTCATTATCCAATTGCTTAAAATTCATTATGCTACTTCTCAAAGACAAAATTTTAGCAGGAGGATAATATCTACCAATGAAAGCATCCTTACATTTAGTCCATGAATCAATACTATTCTTAGGCAAAGATAGCAACCAATCTTTAGCTCTTCCTCTTAAGGAGAAAGGAAACAATTTAAATTTTATAATGTCACCATCTACATCCTTATATTTTTGCATTTCACAAAGTTCAACAAAATTATTAAGATGGGCAGCAGCATCATCAGAACTAACACCAGAAAATTGCTCTCTCATAACAAGATTCAGTAAAGCAGGTTTAATTTTAAAAAATTCTGCTGTAATAGCAGGTGGAGAAATAGGTGTGCATAGGAAATCATTATTATTTGTGCTTGTGAAGTCACACAACTTAGTATTTTCAGGAGTACCCATTTTAGCAGTAGTAAATAAAGCAAACTAGATAAAGTAAATGCAAGTAACTAATTTTTTTGTGTTTTTGATATAGAGAACGCAAACAAGACAGTAAATAAAGTAAATGCAAGTAACTGATTTTTTTTTTGTATTTTGATAGAAAGAACAAACAAAGCAGTAAATAAAGTAAAGTAAAGCAAGACAAAAACAAAGTAAAGAGATTGGAAGTGAGAGACTCCCCTTGCAGCGTGTCTTGATCTCCCCGGCAACGGCGCCAGAAAAAGAGCTTGTTGACGCGTAAAGCACATGCCCGTTGGGAACCCCAACAGGAAGGTGTGATGCGTACAGCAGCAAGTTTTCCCTCAGTAAGAAACCAAGGTTATCGAACCAGTAGGAGTCAAGGAACACGTGAACGTTGTTGGTGGAGGAGTGTAGTGCGGCGCAACACCAGGGATTCCGGCGCCAACGTGGAACCTGCACAACACAATCCAAATACTTTGCCTCAACTTAACAGTGAGGTTGTCAATCTCACCGGCTTGCTGTAAACAAAGGATTAAATGTATGGTGTGGAAAATGATGTTTGTATGCGAAGAACAGTAGAGAACAATGTTTGTAGTAGATTGTATTTCGATGTAAAGAATGGACCGGGGTCCACAGTTCACTAGTGGTGTCTCTCCAATAAGAAATAGCATGTTAGGTGAACAAATTACAGTTGGGCAATTGACAAATAAAGAGGGCATAACAATGCACATACATATCATGATGAGTAGTGTGAGATTGAATTGGGCATTACGACAAAGTACATAGACCGCTATCCAGCATGCATCTATGCCTAAAAAGTCCACCTTCGGGTTAGCATCCGCACCCCTTCTAGTATTAAGTTGCAAACAACAGACAATTGCATTAAGTATGGTGCGTAATGTAATCAACACAAATATCCTTAGACAAAGCATTGATGTTTTATCCCTAGTGGCAACAGCACATCCACAACCTTAGAACTTTCTGTCACATCGTCCTGCATTTAATGGAGGCATGAACCCACTATCGAGCATAAATACTCCCTCTTGGAGTTACAAGTATCAACTTGGCCAGAGCCTCTACTAGCAACGGAGAGCATGCAAGATCATAAACAACACATATATGATAGATTGATAATCAAATTGACATAGTATTCCATATTCATCGGATCCCAACAAACACAACATGTAGCATTACAAATAGATGATCTTGATCATGATAGGCAGCTCACAAGATCTAACATGATAGCACAATGAGGAGAAGGCAACCATCTAGCTACTGCTATGGACCCATAGTCCAGGGGTGAACTACTCACACATCAATCCGGAGGCGATCATGGTGATGAAGAGTCCTCCGGGAGATGATTCCCCTCTCCGGCAGGGTGTCAGAGGCGATCTCCTGAATCCCCCGAGATGGGATTGGCGGCGGCGTCTCTGGAAGGTTTTCCGTATCGTGGCTCTCGGTAAAAGGGTTTTCGCGACGAAGGCTATAAGTAGGCGGAAGGGCAGCGTCGGTGGAGACACAGGGGCCCCACACCATAGGCCGGCGCGGGCCCCATGCTGGCCGCGCTGCCCTATGGGTACGGGCCCTCGTGGCCCCACTTCATATCCCCTTTGGTCTTCTGGAAGCTCCGTGGAAAAATAAGACCCTGGGCGTTGATTTCGTCTAATTCCGAGAATATTTCCTTTGTAGGATTTCTGAAACCAAAAACAGCAGAAAACAGCAACTGGCTCTTCGGCATCTCGTCAATAGGTTAGTGCCGTAAAATGCGTAATAATGACATAAAGTGTGTATAAAACATGTGAGTATCATCATAAAAGTAGCATGGAACATAAGAAATTATAGATACGTTTGAGACGTATCACACCCAGATAATTCCAGACAAGCAGCAGTAGGCCTTGCCATCGTGCAGGTGTTCCGAAGCTGGGTAAATCGCGTACCACTGTCCCGTGTGCACTCCGCCCTATGGCCCCTACTTCTTCTCCCCCTCGTGAGGATCCCTCCTCCGAGGTACCGTCGAATAGGGAACGACAGTTGGCGCTCACCGTGGGGCCAGCGGCATATGGAGGCCGGAACCGGGAGGGTTCCGCCATGGGAAGCTACGACGAAACCATCGCTGTGGGGCGAGTCCTCTACGCCGGGAACCTTCCGATCGTCCCTCCGGACGAGTGCTGGATTCCGGCTAAGACCAACCCCGTCAAGCTCTCCATCATCCCGATTGGCGGCATTCACATCTTCATCGGCGAAACCGTCGATTCCGATGGGAACGCACTGGTAAGTAACGCTGATGCGACCGCCGCTGAGCAGGACGCAGTCGCAAAGATCCGATCTGAGATGCAGGAACTTCCTAAGAAAGATTCCGCCTTAGATCTGGAAAAATCAAAACCCACCCAATCCGCCCCTGAGTAGGAAATAAAGGTGGAAGACAAATGCAGATCCGCCTGGGTCTCCCAGGTGTTAGAGAAGCAACGGTGTCACTTCGTGCACTTCTTAGCCCATACCGCAAGAACCGCCACTCAAGGAGTCGGAGCTGGCCCCATGCAGGTTGAGGCACAGGAAAACAGCGCTGCTCCGGATCAGCAGGAGGCTGTCGGAGAAAGCAACGCTCCGGGTGAAGAATCGATCCTGGGCAACCGAAGCCCAATCTCCGGGGATACCTCCTCCATGGATACCGAAGAGTTCGATCGCAAGATGAAGGAATTCGGAGGCGGTGATCAGTCTGAAGTTGAATCCGCCCATCCTAAGAAGGTTCTCGCAACCTTGGCGGCGCTGGATCAGTGGGAATCAGAAGATGAGCACACTCCATCCGATCCGTAGCCATCCAATGCAGGATCTCCGCTATCGCGGGAACGACCGCATAAGGAAGTCCTGTCCCCAGAAGAACTGGTGGAGCAGGCAGACATGGAGGCAATCGCATACTCGGATATCCTCAACAAACCTATAACTCCTGAAGACGCAGCAGATGCAGAAGCTCTAGAAGCCAAAAGGCAGGAGATGCTGGCGACAGCCAAAAGTTCGCCACCACCGCAGCAGCAATGCTAGACGAGAGGAAGGAGGCCGCGAACTTCATGGACAATTTTCTCAAGCGAGAATGTCAGGTGGACGAATCACTGGCAAAAGTCAAGCAACTCTGGAAGCACTGGGAAGACAAGATCACCGAGACTCAATAGGAGGCTGATAGAATCAGGCGAGAAGCTGTAGCACCCCGCAAAATCACCTTCGCAACTCCCACCGAACAACAGCCATTCACAACTCCAAAGGATAACATGAAGAAGGCTGCGGAGATCTTGAAAAAGAAGGATGAGGAGATTGATATCGACTACATCCGTACGCTCGTTGCCTCAGCAATGAAGCAGCAGAGCAAGGCAGATACTTCGCGCAGGTTGGAGTCCAACCCGGATCATTGCATATCTACCGCGCAGAAGGATGCCCACGACAATCGTCATCGCGATGATGAATCGCGGACTGGATCCTCGGAACGCAGAAGAAAAACCAGAGAACACCCAAATCCAATCCTTGTGCCATCAAAGACACCTCCGTCAGATCCAAGGAAGGGAAAGGATGCAAGGTATACTGGTAGGGACAAGTACCGGAACCCATCACCTCCGCCCAACGGTTACCCGCGTCCTCCACTCCCTCGTCGTCGTAGCCCAGCCGGAAACACCAGACCCCACGGGCCAGGTGGAATCAACATCCGCGACAACGTCGTCCCCCAGAGGAACACGAGCAGAGAGCGAACGCCGGAACCCCGTCGGAGCTGACTCGAGGAGTGCAACCCGGAGCCTCACAGAAGCCGGAATGACGAAGGCAGCCAGCACCATGGTGAAGGCAGCCGTCGAAGCCGGAGTCAACATCGCGAAGGGCGAGGAGAATCAGAAGGCGGAAGCAAGAGGACGCACCAGCCCCCTCGCAGGTCTCCCTCCCCACCACCTAGCGGTGGAGGCGGAGGTGGTGGCAGGAGATCTCGTTCACGCTCAAAATCCCCCCGCAATGGCTCGCGTGATGCGCGGGAACGTCTCAATGAATACAAAACTGACTACATCGCCCCAAAGTGCTTTGGCAGGATGATTCGAGAGGAACCAAAGCCAAGGATGAACCTCAAGCTACCTAGAAACCTGAAGAATTATGATGGCACGGAAAGGCCGGATACCTGGATCCAGGATTACTACAATGTAGTAACCTTCACCGGAGGAACCCCTAATATCACCCGCCGCATGCTTCAGCTGTACCTTGTAGGTCCAGCCCGGATCTGGCTCAGCGACCTCGAGAAGAACTCCATCTTTTGCTGGTTCGATCTGAAGACTGCCTTCGAAAAGCACTTCAGGGGCACCTACAAAAGACCTGCCATGACAAGTGACCTACAGGCCTGTATCCAGAAGAAGGGCGGAACATCAAGAAACTTTCTCACCCGATGGTTGACAACCAGGAACGAGTGCGAAAACGTGGATAATACCACAGCCATGCACGCCTTCATAGGTGGATTGCAGAGAGGAGGACTGCTACGGCACAAGCTCACTTGCTTGGTCAATGCAAATAAACTGACCTTGGATGACATGATCACCATCGCCAGTGATCACACTGCCGCCGATGACGACGCGGGCGGAGATCTAGCAGCTACAGCAATTCCCCTGCATCCAGCAGAAGAAGAACCGTGATAACGGTAACAGCAGCGGCAGCAAGCGGAAAAATCCCCCCGATGACCAGAAGAGTGGCGGATGCGAGATGGTCGCCATGGCTTTCCAGCGCGGAGGTCAAGGAGGCGGAAGAGGCCGCGGTCGCGGAGGCGGAGCCGCCAGGGGCCAGCAACGTGGTGATGAGGTCACCGCTGCTGGAACCCGCGCCCCTCAAACCTACGAGGAGTACAGAGACATGCCCTGCCTAGCTCACTTGGATCCGGCTACGGGGAAGTCCACTCACACTAACCGCAACTGCAAGTGGGTCAACGATCTCAAAGCTGACCCGGAAGCAGGATACAAGCGAGCCCGGAAGCACCGCCCACGCGGCAAAGGAGGCAAGGGCAAGAACAAGGACAAGGAGGAAGACAGTTCCGAGGCGATGGATGAGGATGATGCTTCGCCGGATCCCAAGGAAGGATCCACAGCCAAACCCAACCCCTTCGTCAAAAAGAGCGCGGGTGCCTACCACACCTTCCTCGGAACTCCAACAGTCCGTGCCAGCAAGTCCGCTCTCCGGATCCTGAACGCCACAGTTCCGGCTGTGCCGCAGTATGTCAGGTGGTCGAAAACTCCGTGTACGTTTGACAGAGAGGACCATCCTACTGTCATCCCGAAAGAGTGCTACGCCTTGGTTGTAAGTCCCCGCATTGACGGGTATGATTTCTCCAAGTGCCTCATGGACGGCGGAGCCAGCTTGAACATCATGTACGTGGAGACTCTGGAGCGGATGAACCTTACCAAGGAACAGCTAACACTATTAGGAAAAGGGCTATAGCTGCACGCAAGTGGTGCCGGCGCACCACCATAGGCATGCGCCGGTGCAACGTGTTGCCGGCGCACCAAATAAGTGCCGCGCCGGCGATGGACCTATACTGCCGGCGCACAAAAAAAATTAGTGCGCCGGGGATAAAATTCGAAGAGATCTAGGTGAACAGTAAAAATTTGGGCACCTTATCCCCGGCGCACCTCTATGGTGGTGCGCCGGTGGTAGACAATTTACCACCAGCGCACCACCATAGAGGTGCGCCGGGGATAAGGTGCCCAAATTTTTCTCTCCACCCCCCCCGGAATCGCCTTTTCAGTTTTCGAAAAAATAATAGAAAATGATAGAAAATTCAAAAAATAAAATCCTTTGAAATGCCCATGTAATATGTGATCTAGTTTTAGTAAAAATTTGAAAATTTGAATTTCGATGTATTATGCAAAATAGCGTCATCTTTCGGTAAAACGGGATTTCTGGTTGCATACGACCTCCGATGAAAAACTTTTTTATATCAAAATCGATCTACTCGAAATTTCCTATTCGAATTCAACCGCCTACGGCCGTTTGGAGAAAAAATGGATTCGTCAAATTCAAAACAGAAACAGGACTTTTTTCAGATTTAAGATTTGGGTGAAAAAAAGAAAAAAATTACCCCCGGCGCACCACCCTACTTGGTGCGCCGGCAGTAACCTAGGCTATATATGCCAAACCAGCCCGGTGCACCTTCTCTCTCTTCCATTTCCCCCATCTTCTCTTTCACTTCTCCTCCTCCTCCTCTCTTCCTCCCTCCGGCGACCTTCTCTTCTCCCCTCTAATCCCTCCCTCCGGCGAGCACCTCCTTAAGCTACTCACCGGAGCACCTCCTCAAGCTACTCCCCGCAGCACCTCCTCAAGCTACTCCCCGCAGCACCTCATCAAGCTATCTGACCGGAGCACCTCCTCGAGCTACTCACCGGCGAGCACCTCCTCAAGCATCTCGCCGGCGAGCCCCTCCTCAAGCATCACCTCCTCTCACTCCTGGTCCAGCCACCTCCTCTCACCCCGACGATCACCGACGACCACACCGGAAACCACTTCCTCTTTGCAAGCAGATGACCACGGTGGCGGCGGTACATCTCCAAGGCACGACCTAGAACTTGACCTACGACTTAGAACACGACCGACCTAGATCTAGATCTAGATCTAGATCTAGATCTAGATCTGCTTTTTTTTGAATCCTGGAAAACATACCGCCGGCGCACTAGGCTGGTGCGCCGGTGATAAATCGAGTTACCGCCGGCGAACAAGATGGTGCGCCGGCAATAAGCCTTTACCACCGGCCCGTTCGCACCGGCGGGCTCGTGGTGCGCCGGCAATGGGCCTTTTAGGTGCGCCGGCAATGGGCCTTTTCCTAGTAGTGTAAAACGCAGCACCACTGTATTTCATGGTGTGGTTCCGGGTAAAAAGGTGAATTCCCTTGGCAGCATCAGACTTCCCGTGGCCTTCGGCGATATCAATAACTCCCGTGAAGAGAAAATCACGTTTGAGGTCGTGCCCTTCAAGAGCTCCTACCACGGGGTCTTTGGAAGGCCCACCTACCACAAGTTTCACGCAAGAGCGTGCTACATCTACAACAAACTCAAGATTCCGGGTCCCAATGGTATGATTACCGTATCCGTAGACTACAAGAAGGCTCACGGGTGCGAGTTAGGCGAAGCCGCCTTCGCAGAGTCTGTGATATATGGAGAGGATCTGCAAGGCTACAGAGCCACGGTGGATCCGAAAGAGATGCATACCACCAAGAAGCAGATTTCCGAACAGAAAACCTCGTTCAAGGCTGCGATAGAGACCAAGAAAATCGACTTCAAGGAAGGAGATACCACTAAGCAGGTCTCGGTCGGAGCCAACATGGACCCCAAATAGGAAGACGCGCTCGTCGAGTTCCTCCGCGCAAACATGGACATCTTCTCATGGCAGCCTTCTGACATGTCCGGAGTACCTAGGGAACTCGCCGAGCACTACCTCAACATAAATCCGGGGGCTAAACCGGTGAAGCAAGCTATGCGACGCTTTGGAGATAAGAAGCGTCGCGCCATAGGAATGGAATTAGCAAAGTTACTAGAGGCAGGTTTTGTAGTAGAAGTTATCCATACTGATTGGGTCGCAAACCCCGTCCTTGTACCCAAAAAGAATTCTGAAATACTAAGAATGTGCATTGATTACTCCGGCTTGAATAAGCATTGTCCGAAGGATCCGTTCCCCTTGCCGCGCATTGACCAAGTCATTGATTCGATGGCAGGGGCGGAACTTCTGTGTTTTCTTGACGCATATTCCGGGTATCACCAGATCCGGATGAAGAAGTCCGACCAAAAGGAGACCTCGTTCATCACCCCGTTTGGCACTTACTGCTATGTTACCATGCCTTTTTGGTCTGAAAAATGCAGGTGCCACCTACCAACGTACGATGCAGCGGTGCTTGAAGGACCAAATTGGCCGGAACGTACACGCTTACGTCGACGACATCACGGTCATGACCCGGAAAGGATCCGACTTGATTAGCGACCTCACAGAAACCTTTGAGAACCTCCGACGGTACAAGATGATGTTTAATCCGCTGAAGTGCGTCTTTGGCATTCCAGCCGGAAAACTCCTTGGCTTCATCGTCTCTAACAGGGGCATTGAAGTTAACCCGGAGAAAATCAAGGCAATCTTGTGCATCAAGCGGCCAACTTGTCTCAAAGATGTGCAACGACTAACTGGTTGCGTTGCAGCAATTAGTAGGTTTGTTAGCCGTCTTGGCGAGAAGGCGCTACCTCTGTACAAACTGCTGAAGAAAACAGACAAATCTGTCTGGGATGACGCAGCAGATGCAGCACTCCAAGGGTTGAAGGAAATACTCACCTCCCCACCTATCCTAGCAGCTCCAGAAGAGTCAGAGCCCATGCTCCTTTACCTGGCAGCTACCAACAGAGTCATCAGTCTCGTCATCGTGGTGGAGCGAAAGGAAAAAGGTCACGAGTATGGAGTCCAAAGGCTAGTCTATTACATTAGCGAGGTACTGATGGAATCCAAACAAAGATATCCTCAATTTCAAAAGCTAGCCTACGACGTGTTCCTAGGTAGCAGGAAGCTGAGACACTACTTCCAAGAGCACTGCTGTCTACGATACTCAACAACGCTGATGCAACAAGACGCACAGCAAAATGGGGCATTGAATTATCTGCCTTCGACATCAGCTACAAAGCCAGGACTGCGATCAAGTCCCAGATCTTGGCAGATTTCGTCGCGGATTGGACAGAAGCTCCAGATGCAAATTTGGAGCCGGAACCAGAAACATGGGTTATGCACTTCGATGGATCCAAGCAGCATCAAGGCTCAGGAGCCGGAGTCACCCTGAAGTCCCCTACCGGAGAAGAACTGCAGTACGTTCTGCAGATTCAATTCGAAGCTACAAATAACATGGCGGAATACGAGGCTCTACTACACGGTCTGCGCATCGCTAAGGAAATTGGGATCAAGCACATCATTTGCTGTGGAGATTCTGACCTGGTGGCACAAAAAATAGCCGGAACCTGGAACGCCAGAAACTCCGTCATGGCGTCTTACAGAGACGAAGTTGACGAGATCGCCAAATGCTTCGTCGGATACGAAGTCAAGTACGTCAGGAGAGACGATAACGCAGCGGCAGACATGCTATCCAAGCTCAGATCCGATAGGAAACCAATTACGCCTGGTATTTTCCTGGAGCATCTAGGGATACCCTCGGTGAAGGGCGCTAACCCGGAAAATCCAGATGTGGCAGTATCTCCGGCTAGGGAAGTGATGGTCATCATTCCGGCCTGGATGCAGCCTTTCCTGGACTACCTCATTGATCAGAAGTTGCCACAGGACGAGGTCCTCGCATGACAGATCATCAGACGAGCAAGATCCTACACAATCGTTGACGGACATCTCTACAAACGAAGCGCAACTGGGATATTTCTCAAATGCATCTCTAATCAAGATGGCATTGAAATCCTTAGGGAGATCCATGCAGGGGATTGCGGGCATCATGCCGCCCCAGGTCCCTCGTTGCAAAGGCTTTTCGGCTCGGGTTTTACTGGCTCACAGCTAAAGAAGATGCTGACAAGCTAGTAAAAACTTGCCGAGGTTGCCAGTACTATGCTACTCAACCAAACGCTCCAGCCCAAGAGCTGAAGACCATCCCTATCACCTGGCCGTTCGCGGTCTGGGGGCTCGATATAGTTGGAAAATTAAAGAAATCATCTCCTGGAGGTTTTGAGTACCTCCTGGTCGCTGTTGACAAGTTCAGTAAGTGGATCGAGGCAAAGTCAGTGAGAAAAGCCGATGGTGCTACGACACTAAAATTTGTTTGCAGCCTCGTGACGAGATTCGACATCCCACATAACATAATCACAGATAATGGCATGAACTTCGCACAGGGAGAATTGAAGGATTATTGCCATGACGTAGGGATCCGGCTTGACCTCGCATCTGTGGCTCAACCACAATCCAATGGTCAGGTCGAAAGAGCCAACTGCCTCATACTATCCGGGATTAAACCACGCCTTGAAGAACCGCTGGAACGCACAGCCGGAGCTTGGGCCGAGGAGTTAGACTCTGTTTTGTGGAGTTTACGAATAACCCCAAACAGGTCAACCCGATTTACCCCGTTCTTCCTGGTATACGGATCCAAAGTCGTGCTCCCCTCCGACATCATTCATGATTCACCGCGAGTTTCTGCCTACAATGAAGAAACTGCTGACGAGGCCAGACAGCTATCTGTGGACCTGATCGAAGAAGCTCAGAATCTAGCTAACCAATGTTCCACCATATACTAGCAGAAACTCCGACGCTATCACAGCCGTCGAGTTCGGAATCGCTCGTTCATGGCCGGAGACCTGGTCCTCCTCCTTCGCTAGGTGAAAGATCATAAGTTGCAATCTCGATGGGAAGGACCCTTTGTCGTTAGCAAAGTGCTTCACAACGGATCATACTACCTTGTCAATTTCCAGGAGCTAAAGGATAGACCTGCTAACTGGTACCGGAAACGCAAGCGAGATGATCCGGATGACATATACGATGAAACAGAACGTCCTTGGAACATTGCACAACTACGTCCTTTCCACACTTAGCAAAATTCTCGAATTACATACCCTGTAATAGTTATACATGATCAATGAAATAAAGCATATGGTTCACTCTTTGAGTCTTTTGCCTCCTTTACTTATTCATTTTTAGATCGTGTATGTTTTCCGACTAAAACCGTAGAGCTGGATCTTTCCGCCTAGGCGTGTATGCAAGTTGTGATTTTTCAAAATTGTCCTTTAGGACGTGAGCTTAAGTTTTCTGGCGGAAATGTTTTTTGTTGCGAACTCATGGATTCCTGGTAGCGACTTCCGGCACCTACGTTGGGGGCTTGTTTGCGCGGTTATTGACGGATCGCCATTGGGCTTCATCGCCGCTGGCGAGCGTTTCCGTCTAAAGGTCCTCCGTCTCATGGAAGGTCAAATGAGCAAGCCGGAAAACATAAAACCAGCACTTGCTTTCAAGAAACGAAACACGTAAATAAAATTTAAACGGATAGCAGGATAAGTTTTTTCCGCCAATGCATAAGTGTTTTGCCCCTAGCTACTTAAGAATTTAAGTTATATTACAAACCCACTCCGGGGCCAAAATGATACATCTGGTTGATTGTTCGACAGGGTTCACTCGGAGGATTGATCCTCATCAGAAGCAATGTATGCGGAGCCATCGCCAGAGTCGTCGCCGGAGCCCTCCTCGGAATGTTCAGCGCTTGACCCGGAGCCTTCCTCGTCGCCTTCCTCAGCACCTTCTTCTTCTTCTTCATCCTCCGCGTTAGAGAAGCCCTCAGGAAGATCGTGCTTGTTATACCAGAACGAGTGGTTAACTCGTCCAACAAAGATTCGATCATATCCTTGGGTCTCCGCGAGAATGGTTCTCATGTTGGTGCCCTTGGGAGTTCCGCGTGCAACATCCGCAAACTTCATGGTTGGGAGGTGCGCTTTGCACGTCGCCAACACGAGGGAAGCAACTCCGCGGGCGGAAGACTCCTGCCAATCCTTGATGAGTTCCGGCACCTGCCGCATCAGCTTGGACATGGTGTCGATCACCGTGGTTTTGGCTCTCTTCAGGGACAGCGATTTGGCTACTCCGCGACATGCCTCGAAGAGCTCATCAATTGAACTCCGCGCCTCATCATACGCTTCAGTCCTTTTGAGGGTCGACTCTTTGGTCCATTCGAAGCCAAGACTCGCTGCGAAAAGCACGGTCAGTTTCTTCCGCGGACACAACAAAGTATGAGGAAGCCGGAGTTAAACAAAAAAGGTCCTTACGGAAAATCATCTTGTCAATAGCCTCCGCCTCTGCCTCATGACTCTTATTCTTCGCCGCCAAGGTCTGGACTCTTTGCTGGCTCTTTTTAAGCTGATCAGCAAGTTCCGCCATGTATTGAGCATGTTTCTCCAAGAGTTCCTTCTTCTCTTTTGTTTCCTTCTCGGAGGATTCATTCAGGAAGTTCTTGAGAGACTCATTCTCACCCTCCAAAACTTGGATCTTGGCGGAAAGGGCGTCGATGGTGGGGCGCTTCGCAATTTCTTCTGTAAGGCGGAAATCCACACAAATTATACACTATGATTGTTCATGATAAGATACGCGAGTGATGGCGCGTGATGCACACGTCCGTTGGGAACCCCAAGAGGAAGGTGTGATGCGCACAACAGTAAGTTTTCCCTCAGAAAGAAACCAAGGTTATCGAACCAGTAGGAGATGAAGGCCATGTGAAGGTTGTTGGTGGAGGAGTGTAGTGCGGCGCAACACCAGGGATTCTGGCGCCAACGTGGAACCTGCACAACACAATCAAAATAATTTGCCCCAACTTAACAGTGAGGTTGTCGATCTCACCGGCTTGCTGTAAACAAAGGATTAAACGTATGGTGTGGAGAATGATGTTTGTTTGCAAAGAACAGCAGAGAACAATGATTGCAGTAGATTGTATTCAGATGTAAAAGAATGGACCGGGGTCCACAGTTCACTAGTGGTGTCTCTCCAATAAGATAAATAGCATGTTGGGTGAACAAATTACAGTTGGGCAATTGACAAATAGAGAGGGCATAACAATGCAAATACATATCATGATGACTAATATGAGATTTACTTAGGGCATTATGACAAAGAACATAGACCGCTATCCAGCATGCATCTATGCCTAAAAAGTCCACCATCGGGTTAGCATCCGTACCCCTTCCAGTATTAAGTTGCAAACAACAGACAATTGCATTAAGTACGGTGCATAATGTAAACAATACAAATATCCTTAGACAAAGCATCGTTGTTTTATCCCTAGTGGCAACAGCACATCCATAACCTTAGAACTTTCTGTCACTGTACCAGATTCAATGGAGGCATGAACCCACTATCGAGCATAAATACTCCCTCTTGGAGTCACAAGTATCAACTTGGCCAGAGCCTCTACTAGCAACAGAGAGCATGCAAGATCATAAACAACACATATATGATAGATCAATAATCAACTTGACATAGTATTCCATATTCTCGGATCCCAACAAACACAACATGTAGCATTACAAATAGATGATCTTGATCATGATAGGCAGCTCACAAGATCTAAACATGATAGCACAAGAGGAGAAGACAACCATCTAGCTACTGCTATGGACCCATAGTCCAAGGATGAACTACTCACACATCAGTCCGGAGGCGATCATGGTGATGTAGAGTCCTCCGGGTGATGATTCCCCTCTCCGGCAGGGTGCCGGAGGCGATCTCCTGAATCCCCCGAGATGGGATTGGCGGCGGCGGCATCTCTGGAACTTTTCTCGTATCGTGGCTCTCGGTAATAGGGTTTTCGCGACGGAGGGAATAAATAGGCGAAGGGGCAGAGTCGGGAGAGGCTCGAGGGGCCCATACCCTAGGGCGGCCCGCCCCCTTTCCTGGCCGCGCCGCCTGGTGGGGTCGCCACCTCGTGGCCCCACTCCGTCTCTCCTTCGGTCTTCTGGAAAGCTCCGTGGAAAATAAGACCCTGGGCTTTTGTTTCGTCCAATTCCGAGAATATTTCATGTGTAGGATTTCTGAAACCAAAAACAGCAGAAAACAGGAACTGGCGCTTCGGCATCTTGTTAATAGGTTAGTGCCAGAAAATGCATAATAATGATATAAAGTGTATATAAAACATGTGAGTATTGTCATAAGACTAGCATGGAACATAAGAAATTATAGATACGTTTGAGACATTTCAGCGAGCAACCCGGAGTTCTTACCTTCGTAATTTTTAACGCGGGTCTCCAGGATTGATATAGCTTTCTGGCTATTTTCGGCGTTCTAGCGCAGCCCTTCAATTTATGTCATTTGCTCCAGCACATGGACGCGCAGATCTTCGTGCAGTTTCCGCGTGTTCTGAGAAGCAGGCAGTAGTTAGCCGAAAATTCAAAATTCTGGGGGCTGGTGAGAAGTTTAAATCCTTAGATTGAGAAAATTCTAAATTTCCGCTAAGGTGCGCATTTAAAAGCATTGGCTCACACATGTTACTCGGAAAAATGTCCAACCCAATGCTTGGGGGCTAGTGTTACCTGGCGCATGTTCTTGTGCTTGGCGAAGAAAATCTTGAGACCACTTTCTAGGTCATTCAGCTCCTGCTCTTCCGTGTTCGCAGGCCCCCACACTTGGTCCATCATAGCGGAAATCTCCACGTGGCGTTCTGAGAGGGGAACCTTTTGCAGAATCGGAAAGAAGTGAGGGTGAGTCTGGGCCGTGCCAGTGGCACGACTTAGGGATAACTTTTTCTCAACTTCATCAGCCGAAGCTTCAGCTGAGGTAGCAGTAGGCTGTTCAGGCGGAGGTGCAAACAAGGACGCGCCCTTGCCGGACTCGCCTTGGCCGGTTTCGGCAGTTGGTTCTTCCGGGAGGTCATCAAGGTTGATGACGTCCTTAGGATCCGGCTTGGCAGTGGAAGAGGCCTTTGGCGGAACCTCCACTTCCGGTGTGACGGGCATAGAAGCCGGAGATGGCTTCGCTTTCTTCTTAGGGATCTTGGGGGGCTGGCTTCCGGAGCTTTTGTTGCAAAGTAAAAGAGGCATAACATTTAGCATATGCTGATTCACAATAGCAAAGGAATTTTTAGACGGAAATCAAGCGCTTACCCGGATGATCTGAAAAACTGGTGGATGTTGGGTTGAGCTCGGTTGCTGGTATCAATGAGTTTGAGGCGCTTCTTCTCCGCCTCCGCCTTTTGGGTAGCCGCGGTGCTAGGCGCTTCGCGGACGCGTTTAGCGGCTGGGCTGGAGGAAGCACCCCTTTTCCTTTTGGAGGTACGCGGAGCTTCGGGAACTTCCGCGTCGGACGCAACCTCCGGGTCGGTGTTGCCCGCATGAGGGACTCGGAGGAGAGTTCCGAGATCGTTCTCCTCAAGGGCCTCGAGCTAAGTTACCCAGCCAACACTTAGACGAATTTAGCAAAGACTGAAAAGGAGTCAACAGTTGAGTCAAGGAAACATACCGCGGTCCCGGAGCCGTTAGTGTGAATATCCATATTGCACACATGGATCTTGAGGTCACGTGGAATTTTGATCAGCACCCGGAGTCGCCTGTCCAAGGCGTCGGCGGAGAGGTTGTCCTTAGAGGCGCGCATGGTATCGTCGTGCCCCGTGTACTGGAACAGCAGGCGGTCCCAATGTTGTAGGGGCTGGATCCGCTTAGTAAACCAGGACATGTTGAGGTCTTTTCCCAACAAGCCCTCGTCCGTTAGCTTGCAGATCCGCCTAATCGCCCGAGTCAGCTGAGGTGACTCGGAGAGATGGGGACATTGAGTCCAGGCCGGAGTCTCGCTGGGGGGACCGTCCTTGAAATCTGGTAGCAACTTTGGGGAAGCCGGATCGGTCACGTCCTTCAGGTAGAAGAAGTTGTCGGACCAGTACCGTACATATTCATGGCGATCTATGTGCGGGTACACGTGCCCGGGGCGGAGCTTGAAGGTGACGCCACCGCAGGTGGCCAGCATGGAAGTCTGTGAAACTTTCTCCTTTTTGACGGAGAAGTAGTACGGGAAGAGGGGAAGTTCCGGGGTTATCCAGAGGTGGCCTTCACACAGCGTTGCGTGGTTGCTGATGGCCAAGATGCTGTTCGGAGCAATGTGGTGAGGTTGAAGCTCGTACGCCTTCAGGATTTCCGAGAAGAAATCGCTGGGCGGGAGAGAGAAGCCACGCTCAACGAGCGCCTTGGTCACCACCCACTCTCCGGCTTCGGGATCAGGACACAGTTCACCTGGGATCGTACGCCAGGATCCGGGTTTCAGAAAACCCTATGCCTCGAGGTTGCGGAGTTCGGTCTCCGTGGTGAAGCAGGGCCACCATTTCCCTTTAGCCTCGCTGTCTCGCGTGCGAGCCTTCGATTTCTTGGTGGTTGCCTCCTCCACCTTCTTTTCCATTTGTTCAGCACCCGCAGTTTCCTCCGGGTTGGCTGATGATCCTTCAAGGTTCTTGTCGGAGTCTTTTCGAGGCTCCAGATGAACTGGGATGAGGGGAGGAGGGGCGGAGGAGATTGGAGTCGCCATGATTGGCTCGGTCGAGGGAGGCGGAGTAGAAGAAGACATCTACGAAGAAAATGCGAGTTGGTTAAAACTTAGTCGGATCCCATGTTAAATACCCTAGTCATCCCTACCAACTACAGTGAGAAGGCAAAGCTTGAGGACATACCGGAATGGCTTCCGCGGTGGTCGGGGTTGCCGGCGGTGAGGTTTCGCTGCGGTGGCTCGCCGGACTTAAGAACACGAAGAACAGCACGCGGCGGCGATGGTGCTCCGATGAACTTCCGGCGGACTCCGGTGCGGCGGAGGAGGAGCTCGGAGGCGGCGCTGTGCTGAGAGGTGAAAAGGGGGCGAATGGGGTGGTTTAGGGTTGAATGGTGGATATTTATAGGCCGAAGGGAAGAGATTCGTGCTCCGCATCCTATGGTCGGAACGCAAGCGTCGTGCCATTGGATGAACGACACATGTCAAAAACCCTAAGCGGTAAAAATGGCTAAGGATAAGTTACCGCTCAAATCGCCCGAAAATGGCGCCAAGATTGGCGGAACCGTTTGAACCCTTCGAGGTTCCGGGTAGCAGTTTGAAAAGCTGTGAACTCTTGTCCAAGCAGGGGAGTAACCCGGAGACATGTTGCAACGGTACTGTCGATGGATGAAGTCCCGCGGGATAAAGATATTTTCCGACCAAGAGTTGGGAAAGAAAAAAAAATGAAGTTGGAGTTCTTCAAGTTTCTCCGTCTTACCGAGATTGCCGGAAGACGTGAAGCGTTAGCAAGGCGGAAACAAGAGGTGAATCTCGGAGAACTCTGGGGGCTACTATTGTGGGTATACTTCATGGGTGTACCATCGATAGTGCCTAGATCCGGCAAGCCCGGGTGGCCCATAGACGGTGATGTGGCATGCGGCCCATCGGGCGGCCCAGTTGCTGTTGATCATGGAGGATGAAGTCCAGCCCAGGATAGGAAAGCCGGATCCTAACCGACCTTCGGAGGAGGCCGGATCCGTGAAGGCCCATGAGGAACCCGGATCCAGTACGACGTAGATGGAAGGCGGATCGTTGACGTACACGGCAAGACATTGTACTGTAGTTAGGCAACCTGTAATCCGGCTAGGACTCTCCATGTAAACCCTAGATCCGTGCGCCTTTATAAGCCGGATCCCGGGAGCCCTGGAGGCACAACCACAACTCATTGTAACAACGTGAAAGCGCCCAGATAATTCCAGACAAGCAGCAGTAGGCCTTGCCATCGTGCAGGTGTTCCGAAGCTGGGTAAATCGTGTACCACCATCCCGTGTGCACTCCGCCCTATGGCCCCTACTTCTTCTCCTCCTCGTGAAGATCCCTCCTCTGAGGTACCGTCGAATAGGCAGCGACACTCTCAGAGGATGATGCAAGAGAAATAACATCAAACTTGTCCAAATCTTTTATGACTACGGACACTGCGGGTATGTTGAGACCAAAGATATTTGAAGGGGCAACCGCTAACCTCACGACTTACTTGATCAATCAACAACCAGCACCCGAAGGTCCTATGGCACAAGCTCATCGAGGTGCTCTGGAAAGCCTCGCGATCCTCGGAGAAAAACTTGTTCCACAGAAGGAGAAATCTACACACCAAGCTAGTGGCTCTAGACATCGTTCGAGAGACGCTCGATATGATATTACCCAGAGCAGGATCGACAAATGTCGGCGACGGCGAGCGGCGAGGGAAGAATATGATAGTGATGATTCTGAACAAAGTCAGGAATACGACGACGAATTAAGAGGAGTCGATTGTTTAAGCTAAAAAATCCGGGAGATGATTGATACGTCTCCGACGTATCGATAATTTCTTATGTTCCATGCCACATTATTGATGTTATCTGCATGTTTTATGCACACTTTATGTCATATTCGTGCATTTTCTGGAACTAACCTATTAACAAGATGCCGAAGTGCCAGTTCCTGTTTTCTGCTGTTTTTGGTTTCAGAAATCCTAGTAACGAAATATTCTCGGAATCGGACGAAATCAATGCCCAGGTTCCTATTTTCACCGGAAGCATCCAGAACACACGAGAAGCACCAGGGAGGGGGCACAGGCCCACCAAACCCTAGGCCGGCGCGGCCAGGGGGGGCCCGCGCCACCCTATGGTCTGGGCCCCTCGTGCCGCCTCTTGACCTACCCTTCCGCCTACTTAAAGCCTCCGTGACGAAACCCCCAGTACCGAGAGCCACGATACGGAAAACCTTCCAGAGACGCCGCCGCCGCCGATCCCATCTCGGGGGATCCAGGAGATCGCCTCCGGCACCCTGCCGGAGAGGGGAATCATCTCCCGGAGGACTCTACGCCGCCATGGTCGCCTCCGGTGTGATGTGTGAGTAGTCTACCCCTGGACTATGGGTCCATAGCAGTAGCTAGATGGTTGTCTTCTCCCCATTGTGCTATCATTGTCGGATCTTGTGAGCTGCCTAACATGATCAAGATCATCTATCTGTAATTCTATATGTTGCGTTTGTTGGGATCCGATGAATAGAGAATACTTGTTATGTTGATTATCAAAGTTATGCTTATGTGTTGTTTATGATCTTGCATGCTCTCCGTTACTAGTAAATGCTCTGGCCAAGTAGATGCTTGTAACTCCAAGAGGGAGTACTTATGCTCGATAGTGGGTTCATGCCTGCATTGACACCTGGGACAAAGGATGTAAAGTTCTAAGGTTGTGTTGTGTGTTGCCACTAGGGATAAAACATTAGTGCTATGTTCAAGGATGTAGTCACTAGTTACATTACGCACCATACTTAATGCAATTGTCTGTTGCTTTGCAACTTAATACCTTTGGAGGGTTCGGATGATAACCTGAAGGTGGACTTTTTAGGCATAGATGCAGTTGGATGACGGTCTATGTACTTTGTCGTAATGCCCAATTAAATCTCACTATACTCATCATGATATGTATGTGCATTGTCATGCTCTCTTTATTTGTCAATTGCCCAACTGTAATTTGTTCACCCAACATGCTGTTTGTCTTATGGGAGAGACACCTCTAGTGAACTGTGGACCCCGGTCCAATTCTCTTTACTGAAATACAATCTACTGCAATATTTGTTCTACTGTTTTCTGCAAACAATCATCTTCCACACAATACGGTTAATCCTTTGTTACAGCAAGCCGGTGAGATTGACAACCTCACTGTTTCGTTGGGGCAAAGTATTTTGGTTGTGTTGTGCAGGTTCCACGTTGGCGCCGGAATCACTGGTGTTGCGCCGCACTACATCTCGCCGCCATCAACCTTCAACGTGCTTCTTGACTCCTACTGGTTCGATTAAACCTTGGTTTCTTACTGAGGGAAACTTGCCGCTGTGCGCATCACACCTTCCTCTTGGGGTTCCCAACGGACGCGTGTCGAACGAAGAGACAATACGTCAACCACGCGCATCAAGCAAATTTTCTGGCGCCGTTGCCGGGGAGGAAAGGTAAAAGGTACTCACACTCCGGACCTCGGCTACCAAGTTATTTCCCGGCGCTGTAAGTACTCGAAGCTATTTCCTTTAGATCCTGCAATTGCAACTTTTTGTTTCTTGTTTACACTAGTTTGGCATAATGGACAAGAATGAGCTTCTATTTCTGTTTCCTGATTTAAAACATGGATTGTTTGATGCGAAAATTAAAAAACCTATGGAATCTTATTTGCATGCTGGTAGTAATATTAGTATGAACGCTTTGAACACCATTGTTGATAATAATATAGAAAGTTCTAAGCTTGAGGAAGCTGGTTTACATGATCTTTTTAGCCCCCCAAGAATTGAGGAGAAAATTTTCTTTGATGATACCTTGCCTCCTATTTATGATGATTATAATGATAGTGGTCTTTTGGTGCCACCTACTATGGAGAGTAAATTTAATTATGATTATACTATGCCTCCTACACTTGATGAGAATAATAATGATAGCTACTTTGTTGAATTTGCTCCCACTACAACTACTAAAATTGATTATGCTTATGTGGGTAGTAATAATTTTATGCATGAGACTCATGATAAGAATGCTCTATGTGATAGTTATATTGTTGAGTTTGCTCATGATGCTACTGAAAGTTATTATGAGAGAGGAAAATATGGTTGTAGAAATTTTCATGTTACTAAAATGCCTCTCTATGTGCTGAAATTTTTGAAGCTACACTTGTTTTATCTTCCTATGCTTGTTACTTTGCTCTTCTTGAACTTGTTTATTTACAAGATTCCTTTGCATAGGAAGCATGTTAGACTTAAATGTGTTTTGAATTTGCCTCTTGATGCTCTCTTTTGCTTCAAATACTATTTCTTGCGAGTGCATCATTAAAACTGCTGAGCCCATCTTAATGGCTATAAAGAAAGAACTTCTTGGGAGATAACCCATGTGTTATTTTGCTACAGTACTTTGTTTTTATTTTGTGTCTTGGAAGTTGTTTACTACTGTAGCAACCTCTCCTTATCTTAGTTTTGTGTTTTGTTGTGCCAAGTGAAGCCTCTAATCGAAGGTTGATACTAGATTTGGATTTCTGCGCAGAAACAGATTTCTATCTGTCACGAATCTGGGATTTTCTCTCTGTAGAAAAATCAGAAAAATATGCCAAGTTACGTTCGTGTTCCTCAGATATGTACGCAACTTTCATTAGTTTTGAGTTTTCTGATTTGAGCAACGGAAGTATTTATTAGAAATTCGTCTTTACGGACTGTTCTGTTTTGACAGATTCTGCCTTTTATTTCGCATTGCCTCTTTTGCTATGTGGGATGGATTTCTTTGTTCCATTAAACTCCAGTAGCTTTGGGCAATGTCCAGAAGTGTTAAGAATGATTGTGTCACCTCTGAACATGTGAGTTTTTGATTATGTACTAACCCCTCTAATGAAGTTTACGAGAAGTTTGGTGTGAAGGAAGTTTTCAAGGGTCAAGAGAGGAGGATGATATACTATGATCAAGAAGAGTGAAAAGTCTAAGCTTGGGGATACCCCGGTGGTTCATCCCTGCATATTTCAAGAAGACTCAAGCATCTAAGCTTGGGGATGCCCAAGGCATCCCGTTCTTCATCGACAAATTATCAGGTTCCTCCCCTGAAACTATATTTTTATTCGGTCACATCTTATGTGCTTTGCTTGGAGCGTCTGTATGCTTTTATTTTTGTTTGTGTTTGAATAAATTGGATTACATCATGCTTGTGTGGGAGAGAGACACGCTCCGCTGTTGCATATGAACACATGTGTTCTTAGCTTTTAGTATTCATGGCGAAGTTTCTTCTTCGTTAAATTGTTATATGGTTGGAATTGGAAAATGATACATGTAGTAATTGCTATAATGTCTTGGGTAATGTGATACTTGGCAATTGTTGTGCTCATGTTTAAGCTCTTGCATCATATGCTTTGCACCCATTAATGAAGAAATACATAGAGCATGCTAAAATTTGGTTTGCATATTTGGTTTCTCTAAGGTCTAGATAATTTCTAGTATTGAGTTTGAACAACAAGGAAGACGGTGTAGAGTCTTATAATGTTTACAATATGTCTTTTATGTGAGTTTTGCTGCACCGGTTCATCCTTGTGTTTGTTTCAAATAAGCCTTGCTAGCCTAAGCCTTGTATCGAGAGGGAATACTTCTCATGCATCCAAAATCCTTGAGCCAAACAACACTATGCCATTTGTGTCCACCATACCTACCTACTACATGGTATTTTCCGCTATTCCAAAGTAAATTGCTTGAGTGCTACCTTTAAACAATTCAAAATTTATCACCTCTGATTTGTGTCAATGTTTTATAGCTCATGAGGAAGTATGTGGTGTTTATCTTTCAATCTTGTTGGGCAACTTTCACCAATGGACTAGTGGCTTCATCCGCTTATCCAATAATTTTGCAAAAAGAGCTGGCAATGGGATTCCCGGTCCCAAATTAATTAACAAAAATAGACACTCCTCCATGGTATGTGATTGTTGGACGGCACCCGAAGGATTCGGTTAGCCATGGCTTGTGTAAGCAAAGGTTGGGAGGAGTGTCATCATAATAAAACTAAAATAAAAAGGCACTCCTTCATGGTATGAGATTGTTGGCAGGCACCCGAGGATTCGGTTAGCCATGGTTTGTGAAAGAAAGGTTGGAAGGAGTGCCACCCAAAAATAAAATAAAATGGGAGCCGCTCTTTGAAGGTTTGTCTGGCAAGGGGGTTAGAGTACCCGCTACCATTCGTTGACAACAACAAGCACCTCTCAAAACTTTATTTTTATGCTCTCTTTATGTTTTCAAAATAGAAGCTCTAGCACAAATATAGCAATCGATGCTTTTCCTCTATGGAGGAACATTCTTTTACTTTCAATGTTGAGTCAGTTCACCTATTTCTCTCCACCTCAAGAAGCAAACACTTGTGTGAACTGTGCATTGATTCCTACATATTTGCTTATTGCATTTGTTATATTACTCTATGTTGACAATTATCCATGAGATATACATGTTACAAGTTGAAAGCAACCGCTGAAACTTAATCTTCCATTGTGTTGCTTCAATACCTTTACTAAGAATTTATTGCTTTATGAGTAACTCTTATGCAAGACTTGTTGATGCTTGTCTCGAAAGTACTATTCATGAAAAGTCTTTGCTATATGATTCAATTGTTTACTCATGTCATTTACATTGTTTTGATCGCTGCATTCACTACATATGCTTTACAAATAGTATGATCAAGGTTATGATGGCATGTCACTCCAGAAATTATCTGTGTTATCGTTTTACCTGCTCGGGACGAGCAGAACTAAGCTTGGGGATGCTGAAACGTCTCCAACGTATCGATAATTTCTTATGTTCCATGCCACATTATTGATGTTATCTGCATGTTTTATGCACACTTTATGTCATATTCGTGCATTTTCTGGAACTAACCTATTAACAAGATGCCGAAGTGCCAGTTCCTGTTTTCTGCTGTTTTTGGTTTCAGAAATCCTAGTAACGAAATATTCTCGGAATCGGACGAAATCAACGCCCAGGTTCCTATTTTCACCGGAAGCATCCAGAACACACGAGAAGCACCAGGGAGGGGGCACAGGCCCACCAAACCCTAGGCCGGCGCGGCCAGGGGGGGCCCGCGCCACCCTATGGTCTGGGCCCCTCGTGCCGCCTCTTGACCTACCCTTCCGCCTACTTAAAGCCTCCGTGACGAAACCCCCAGTACCGAGAGCCACGATACGGAAAACCTTCCAGAGACGCCGCCGCCGCCGATCCCATCTCGGGGGATCCAGGAGATCGCCTCCGGCACCCTGCCGGAGAGGGGAATCATCTCCCGGAGGACTCTACGCCGCCATGGTCGCCTCCGGTGTGATGTGTGAGTAGTCTACCCCTGGACTATGGGTCCATAGCAGTAGCTAGATGGTTGTCTTCTCCCCATTGTGCTATCATTGTCGGATCTTGTGAGCTGCCTAACATGATCAAGATCATCTATCTGTAATTCTATATGTTGCGTTTGTTGGGATCCGATGAATAGAGAATACTTGTTATGTTGATTATCAAAGTTATGCTTATGTGTTGTTTATGATCTTGCATGCTCTCCGTTACTAGTAAATGCTCTGGCCAAGTAGATGCTTGTAACTCCAAGAGGGAGTACTTATGCTCGATAGTGGGTTCATGCCTGCATTGACACAGGACGGTGTGAAAGTTCTAAGGTTGTGTTGTGCTGTTGCCACTAGGGATAAAACATTAGTGCTATGTCCAAGGATGTAGTCACTAGTTACATTACGCACCATACTTAATGCAATTGTCTGTTGCTTTGCAACTTAATACTGGAGGGGGTTCGGATGATAACCTGAAGGTGGACTTTTTAGGCATAGATGCAGTTGGATGACGGTCTATGTACTTTGTCGTAATGCCCAATTAAATCTCACTATACTCATCATGATATGTATGTGCATTGTCATGCTCTCTTTATTTGTCAATTGCCCAACTGTAATTTTTTCACCCAACATGCTGTTTGTCTTATGGGAGAGACACCTCTAGTGAACTGTGGACCCCGGTCCAATTCTCTTTACTGAAATACAATCTACTGCAATATTTGTTCTACTGTTTTCTGCAAACAATCATCTTCCACACAATACGGTTAATCCTTTGTTACAGCAAGCCGGTGAGATTGACAACCTCACTGTTTCGTTGGGGCAAAGTATTTTGGTTGTGTTGTGCAGGTTCCACGTTGGCGCCGGAATCACTGGTGTTGCGCCGCACTACATCTCGCCGCCATCAACCTTCAACGTGCTTCTTGACTCCTACTGGTTCGATTAAACCTTGGTTTCTTACTGAGGGAAACTTGCCGCTGTGCGCATCACACCTTCCTCTTGGGGTTCCCAACGGACGCGTGTCGAACGAAGAGACAATACGTCAACCACGCGCATCAATGATGTCACCTAAAAGGTTCAAACCTACTCCCACTAATGCTGCAAAGTACGATGGGCAGCAAGAGCCGAGGTCCTGGTTAGACGATTATCTACAGACCGTGATCCCGCATAAAGGAAACCAGATAGCGGCAATGCAATGTTTGCAGCTTTACTTAAAGAATTCGGCAAGAGCTTGGTTGAGAGGTCTGCCGAAGGGTTCCATCAAATCATGGGAGGATATGGTTGATGCCTTCGTAAAAAAATTCCAGGCAATGTATAAAAGGCCTGCTAGAATCGAGGAGTTACGTCATTGTCAACAAAAGCCGAGAGAGTCGATGCGCACGTACATCGGGAGGTTCACTAAACTCTTGAACGCTGCTGAAGATGTCTCTGTCGATAGAGCAATCGACACTTTCAGTGATGGCATTCGACGAGAATCTTACATAGAGGAACTCGGACGAAAGAAGCCGAAGACCATAACCAAGTTAATGGAAATAGCCAATAGTTGGGCTGATGGCGAGGATAACGTACAAAAGCCTCGACCACGCAGCGACGATGAAGACGATGACTGATACGTCTCCGACGTATCGATAATTTCTTATGTTCCATGCCACATTATTGATGATATCTACATGTTTTATGCATACTTTATGTCATATTTATGCATTTTCTGGCACTAACCTATTAACGAGATGCCGAAGAGCCGATTCTTTGTTTTTCTGCTGTTTTTGGTTTCAGAAATCCTAGTAAGGAAATATTCTCGGAATTGGACGAAATCAACGCCCAGGGGCCTATTTTCACACGAAGCTTCCAGAAGACCGGAGAGCGAACGAAGTGGGGCCACGAGGTGGCCAGACGCTAGGGCGGCGCGACCCAAGCCCTGGCCGCGCCGGCCTAGTGTGTGGGCCCCTCGTGATGCCCCTTGACCTGCCCTTCCGCCTACAAATAGCCTTCGTCGCGAAAACCCCAGTACCGAGAGCCACGATACGGAAAACCTTCCAGAGACACCGCCACCGCCAATCCCATCTCGGGGGATTCAGGAGATCGCCTCCGGCACCCTGCCGGAGAGGGGAATCATCTCCCGGAGGACTCTACGCCGCCATGGTCGCCTCCGGAGTGATGAGTGAGTAGTCTACCCCTGGACTATGGGTCCATAGCAGTAGCTAGATGGTTGTCTTCTCCTCATTATGCTTCATTGTCGGATCTTGTGAGCTGCCGAACATGATCAAGATCATCTATCTGTAATGCTATATGTTGTGTTTGTTGGGATCCGATGGATAGAGAATACTATGTTATGTTGATTATCAATTTATATCTATGTGTTGTTTATGATCTTGCATGCTCTCCGTTATTAGTAGAGGCTCTGGCCAAGTTTTTACTCTTAACTCCAAGAGGGAGTATTTATGCTCGATAGTGGGTTCATGTCTCCGTGAATGCAGGGAGTGAGTAGAAACCTCTAAGGTTATGGATGTACTGTTGCCACTAGGGATAAAACATTGATGCTATGTCCGAGGATGTAGTTATTGATTACATTACGCACCATACTTAATGCAGTTGTCTGTTGTTTGCAACTTAATACTGGAAGGGGTTCGGATGATAACCTGAAGGTGGACTTTTTAGGCATAGATGCATGCTGGATAGCAGTCTATGTACTTTGTCGTAATGCCCAATTAAATCTCACTATACTCATCATATCATGTATGTGCATGGTCACGCCCTCTTTATTTGTCAATTGCCCAACTGTAATTTGTTCACCCAACATGCTATTTATCTTATGTGAGAGACACCACTAGTGAACTGTGGACCCTGGTCCATTCTTTTATATCGAATACAATCTACTGCAATACTTGTTCTACTGTTCTCTGCAAACAATCATCATCCACACTATACATCTAATCCTTTGTTACAGCAAGCCGGTGAGATTGATGTGGTGACCCTGCATACCACTGCATGTTGTAGTATGCCAGTCGTTGATATAACATTCACGAAGTACCATTCCGCAAATATTACATCCCTCAGAGTAGTACAACAGAACATAGCAGGTCCATAACTCGTTCATTTATTATTACAAATATCATACACATGTCGTCTCGGAGCTCCTCTTGGGTCCTAAGAGGAATACTCCTGGGTTCGAGGCGAACCCAACTTAGCTTACAATATAAGAGTCTCATTAAGTTATACATTTATTTCCTCGAGCAGCTAAATACTAAGAGTTCGGGCTCCTCGGTTACTACTACTGGATGTCTCTAGGCTTGATCTCTTCCGGAAGCCTCCCCGGTTCCGTAGACGATGAGGTAGTCTACGCCCTCGATACCTCCAGAGAGGTCTGGTTCTTCATAGCCGATGATCTCGGCTCCTTCATTGTAGTCGTAGTCCTCCTCCAGACGATTCAGACAATCTAAGCATGGGATTTAAGAGTGGTATGAGTACGAGCGTACTCAACAAGTTCATTATAGATAAGAGGTGTTTAATGCTCTAGCTACGATATTAGACCAGAAAGTCTAATACCAATGCAAGTTTTGATAAACCTTTCTTCAAGAGATTGCTTTTATTCCAAAGAGCTATGTCCGTCAGCCTTCACCGGTTTACTAGAACTTCATGGAGCTCCTTTCCGGCCGCGTTCGCAGTTCCTTATCCCGGAACAGGGAGTGACAGGTCACAGTTCTTTACACTCTGCAGAGGTGTGTTGCTTTACCCATAAGAGATCTTAACCTTGGTGCCAACCGGGCAGCTTTCCCGTCCACACTTCCTTCGGTGTGAGGCCCGGTATAAGGTCTAGCCAATCATGTTCCTCCGCTACCTCGAACACCCACCCTTTGTTGCATGCCCCGACCACAGGTCCACGCCGGTCCCATTATTCCTGTAGATTTCAAGGTGGACCCCGACCACGACGTCGATCTTGGGCTCTACCATACACTCCTACGCCGGTAGCTGCAACCCATCATAGACCGCAATACCGTGGGGACTTAGGACTCCCCAGCCTCACCGCTTGCTCCTTCGGGCGACAAGTGTACTACGGAATATGCCGTGGGGACTTAGGACTCCCCAGCCTCACCGCTTGCCCCCTTGGATTACAAGTGTACTACGGTAAAGCGCATCCGTTGATGAACGAGAGGTGGAAACACTTTTGACTACTCCGTCCCACTCCGGATCTTATGGTTAACACGGGTATTACGGCACAAGAATCACTGGCGACATTTGTTGTTTAATCCTAGATGGATATAAACCCTTGCAATGGAACCTCCACCATATCAACACAATCCATGGTTCCATTGCCCACCACATAGTCATATTCATAGTTATGAAAGTAGTGGTTTTGGTTTTTATGCAATAGTGATAATCATAGTACTTTGCAAGTAATTTGATAGAAATACTCAAATGACATGAGCAAGTGATGAACTTGCCTGAACACTGCAAAGTTTTGCAGTTGGAAGGTGTGGACTGACCCTTGTCCTCTGTCTCTGAAAAATAGCATCATTGTCCGATAAGGGCAATGGTTAAAGAAGCAATTATGCATGATTCCAGTTTTAGGGTTTGATTCCCCCCTTCCGATGTCGTTATTATTTCATGTGAGAGGTTAATACTAAGAATAATTTAGGGATACTCTGTTTAGGGTAAAATACAACCTTGAAATGTTGTCAAGGTGTTTTTAAACTCTAATTGAATTTATGGACTTATTTTCATTATTGAAAATAATATGTGTGATTTAAATAATTATTTAATTCATCAAATTAAGACCTATTCTTAATAGTCTTCAAAAATTCTCTTTGATATTTTATTTAGATAGAGAATTTTATGCTGATCAATGTTCATATTTTTAATTATTTTTTTAGAGCTATATTCTATTTTATAAAATTCTTAGAAATACTCACTTAAATGGGTATTTTGGAAATGTCCAAAATACCCCTTGGGCCCACCTGTCAGGCGGCCGAGCTGGTTAGGTTGGACCAGCCCAGTGGGCTCGGTCCAACCGACCCAGTCGCGTCGTCTTCCTCCCTCGCTCTCTAACCCAAATCTCCTTCGGCTCCCGCGACCAAAATCGCCTCCGCCGTCGCCGCTTTATCTCCGCCGCCTCAAGCCATCGCCGGCGACGAGGTGATGCGGATCTGGACCGCCTTTCGACGGTGAACCAGATGGTCCGCGTCGATCTGTCGCTAGCGTCGCTCTTCGCTCGCCATCGTCCCTCCAGTGCGCCAGGCCTTCGGCGTCCGCCGCCACCGTGCGTTGGAGAGGCCGTGGCCCTTCTTCCAGGCGTTTCCCCTGCGCGTGGTGCAGCGCTAGGGTGCGGTGGTGGTCGCCAGGGCTTGGCTTGGCCAGGCTTGGTGCCCCGTGCTCCGGCGCGCGCCGCCATGGCCGCCATGACCGTGTCGGCCATCTCCTCCCTGGTATGTTCTTCTCCTACCCTTCTACTCCTTCTTCTCCTCCTCTTCTTCGTCTAGCTTGGCCACTGGCCTGCTTATCCTCGTAGAGATCTTTGCCGTCGTGCTAGCCGCCGTCTTCTTCTTTGTCTTGTTTGTGCCGTCGTTGTGCTACTTGTGCTATTGCCGTGTCCGCTTGTGCTACTGCCATGAATCCTAGCTACGGTGCTGCCCTATTCTGCCCAATGGCTATGCTTAATTCTTGCTATCTTGGTTGTGCACATTTCTGTGCATGTTCCAGAGCCACATGCTTGTTTAATCTTGCATTTCTGGCTTGAATCCTTCCCTGTGCCTCTGTTCTAGTTACTATTCTTGCTAGACACTCATGTGTATTCAATTTGGCTGCCCTGGCTTGATTACTATGTGTATTCCTTGCTATTTGCAAGTACCAGGGCAATGGTATGCTGTCCCTTGTGCTCAATTTCATGTGTATGCTCAATTGAGCATTACTTTTGGTTTAACTGCATGATTCAGTGATGAGCACTAAGTGCTTTACTTATTTATCTTGATCCAGTGGTTCATCCTGCCTTGGATGTGCTTCTGGATACAATCATTTGATTATCCATTTGGTTATCTGTGAAACAATTGTTGATTATCTGTGGCCAATTAAATATCTGGTCCATGCTCTGTTGCTTAGTGATGCTCTAGCATGCCCTAGCATGCTATAGCAAGCTCTGATGATCATGTGATCATCAACAGCTGGTAATTGGTTTGCTTACCTGTTGCCTGTGCATTGCTGTTACCTATCTATGTGTATGTGTGTGGCATAGATCAGTACTAGTGCTTGCTCAAGCATCAGCTGATACTTGCAGTGATCCTCTGGATCATTAGCAATTGTTTGCTTCAAGATTTGCTTGTTAATATCAATTATCTGTGTTGCCTTTATTGATGGAGTGGATAATTGATGTGAACTGTAATAGAGTGATGATCATCACAATTGATTGGCTTGGGCTAGATGGATTCCAACAGTGGTTGGGAACCCTAGCAATTCTTTGAACCCAATCAGGGTGATGATATTTGTATTTGGCTTGGTGGTTTGGCTGTTCTAGGGTTTGAGGTGACCCTGCCAGTAGTCATATACTGCCCTAGGGTAGCTCCCCTATTAGTTGGCTTTCTGTGATGGATAGATGCTCACTGGCTAGTCACTTGGTGAATTTCTAGTAGCCTTGATGTTGATAAACAAGATAGGCACATGTTGCCTATCAATCTGATGGTTTAGCTAGGCTAATAGGTGCTTTGTGAATCTGGATGGCTATATAGGAGTAAATCCATGCTGGATTTCTCTGGTTTTGACACTGTGTTGTCACAACCAGTGTTCCCTGGTTTAATTTCCTTCTAGCCTTGGTTGTACTTGCTGGCACCAATTGGTTTAGTAACCAAATGATGATACATCCAGGGTTTCATACCCTTCTGTGCTCCTGTGATGCAAAACATGCTTAAGTATGAGCAAGGTATGATCTTGCTCAGGCTTTTGTGGGGTATACCTCACTCCAGCTCCTAGAAATAGGGTTGGTGTAGAGGGTTTGCTTCTGGATGGATTGATGTGCTTGCCCTGCTCCTCCTTGCAAACCTTGATTCCTGATTTGTTTCTGGTATTTGTGGAATGGTTGAACAGCAGTGGCTGTTCTTCTGTTCTTGCTGTTCTTGTGACTTACCAATTCAGTTCTGCCGATGGTTGAATCAAATGACTAGGGTTTGGCTGTGAAAAGCTTTTATATGCTTCTGGCTTGCCCTTGTTGGTCGATAGCACTACCTCTTTCCATGGTGACTCACTGTGTGTGTGTTACACATGCACACAGCCTTGTGTGCTGCCTGGTTGTGTGTGTGTGCAAGCCCAGCTTGGGACTTGTGCTGATGGGTTGGATCAGCTCGGCAGAACCCTGTTCATATCCTCTCCAATTCTATTTGATTTCTAACCTGCCAAGTGGCTATGCAACTTGGCATAACACTTGTTTTTATTTTCTTTGTGTTTGTGTGCAGGGAACAACCTGATGCTCCAAGGATCATGGAGATCATCAAGTACAAGGCTAAATGAAGATTAGCTTGTAGTGTTAGGATAGAACATTAAATTGTAATTTTCTTTTCTTTTCATTTTCTATTTTGTTCAATTCTTGTAATGTGTTGTAATTCCATAATTCAAATCTGAATATTGTAAAGACAATGTATTATGTGTGTGATGATCAATAAAGCTCAAGTTTTCCTTATTGAGCTTAATGTAATTGTTGTATTACTTATATTATTGCTTAATGGTAATTGTTTGTGAAATTTATCTCAAATTTGAATTATTTGATAATCATTAGATGTTTGAATTTGAAATTCAAATTCAAATTTGGTTTGAATTTATTCAAACAACTTAACTTATAATTCAATCATGCAACTTAAGATTTCAATGTAATATCACTTCTCTCTTCTCAAAACCCTAATTTAGATAAGTAGGAATAAGTTCATCGCACTCTCGAAACCCTAACCCTGTAAGGTGTCGAGAGAGAAACCTGTCCCCCTTTGATGCAGTTTTGTTTTAAAAGCGCGAAATTTCCCCGTAAATTACAATGCAATGCACATCCCTTTCTAAAATCTACCCCTCGATCGTCTCTAAACCTGGGATATTACAGCCTTTCCCCCTTAAAGAAAACTTCGTCCCGAAGTTGTGGTTATAATACCTGAAAAGTTCGGGGTATGTTTTCCTCAGGTCTTCCTCCTTTTCCCAGGTGGCTTCCCTCTCGGGATGGTGCTTCCATTGTATCTTGCAGTACTTTATCGCTCGATTCCTGAGTTGTTTCCAGTTTTCCTCGAGAATCTTTGCTGGCTTCTCGATGTATGTCAAATCTGGTTGTAACTCAAGCTCTTCATGTGATACTGGCTCATCTGGGGTCTTCAAGCATTTTCTGAGTTGCGACACATGAAATACGTTGTGAACCTGAGATAACCTTCCCGGTAGTTCCAATTCGAAGGCTAACCCTCGGTTTTGACTCAGAATCTTAAAAGGTCCGATGTACCTAGGGCTGAGCTTTCCTTTTACTCCAAACCTCTGGAGTCCTTTCATCGGGCTCACCTTAAGATATACCATGTCTCCAACTCGTGGCTCCCATGTTCTCCTCTTTTGATCGGCATAACTCTTCTGTCGGCTCTGGGCTATTTTGAGCCTATC
The DNA here is from genome assembly GCF_019359855.2 of Lolium perenne. Lineage (NCBI taxonomy): Eukaryota > Viridiplantae > Streptophyta > Magnoliopsida > Poales > Poaceae > Lolium > Lolium perenne. Next base: position 80,194,762 of record NC_067244.2, on the reverse strand, counting down.
TCTGATAATGTCAATTATTTGTTGCTTTTCCTTGACATAATCAGGGTTGAACTCTTTGCTTGCTCCGGCTTCATACCAGCATATCGGTGATCTACACTTTCTTCCATACAGAGCTTCAAATGGTGCCATCTTGATGCTTCTTTGATAGCTATTATTGTATGAAAACTCTGCTAGTGGTAAGTGCTCCTCCCATGATCCTCCGAAATCTAGGGCACAAGCCCTAAGCATATCCTCTAAGATCTCGTTGGTTCTCTCGGTTCCTGTCTGGGGATGATAGGCGGTACTATAGTCTAACTTGGATCCTAAAGCTTCGTGTAGTTGCTTCCAAAATGCTGACGTGAACACGGATCCTCGATCCAACACGATCTTCTTGGGTACTCCATGTTTACTCACGATCTCTTTGATGTAAAGATCGATGAGTTTCTCTCCTTTATCTTGCTGGTTCACTGCTAGGAAATGTGCACTCTTCGTCAACCGGTCCACAATTACCCATATCATGTCCTTCTTTTTATTAGTCATGGGTAGCCCGGTGATGAAATCCATCCCTATTTCCTCCCATTTTCATTCTGGAATAGGTAAAGGTTGTAACTTTCCTGCCGGACTCTGGTGTTCAGCCTTCACTCTCTGGCAGGTATGGCATTCCGCCACATATTGTGCTATCTCTCTCTTCATATTATTCCACCAGAATAACTCCTTTAGATCCATGTACATCTTTGTACTACCCGGATGAATGGAGTATGGTGTTTGATGGGCTTCCCGGAGTATTACTTCCTTGATTTCAGCAATATCCGGAACACAAATTCTCTTCTGGAACCATAATGATCCAGATTCTCCGCGGTGAAATTCTGATGGTCTTCCTTCATCTATTCTTCTCATCTCCTCCACGATGAATGGATCGTCCAGCTGACCCATCATTATCTCATTCTTCAGGTTGACATTTAGCTCATCGGCTACTTGTAAAGCCGATAGTCCTTCATGAGCTTCCTTCTCCCAAAGTTGTATTTGGGCTTGACTTATTTCCTTCCTCAATTCCGGTGATATTTCTTGTTCCACTCCGCCGGTGCTCTTCCTACTCAAGGCGTCTGCGACAACATTGGCCTTTCCTGGAGTATAATTGATTGTCAAATCATAATCCTTGATCAGTTCAAGCCATCTTTTCTGCCTCATGTTGAGTTCCTTCTGAGTGAAGAAATATTTGAGACTCTTATGATCTGTATAGAGCTCACACTTGGCTCCATAGAGAAAATGTCTCCAAGTTTTGAGTGCAAATACGACTGCTGCTAATTCCAAGTCGTGTGTTGGATAATTTACTTCATGAGGTCTGAGTTGCCTCGATCCATAAGATATCACTTTCCGATCTTGCATGAGTACGCAACCCAATCCATGCTTGGATGCATCACAGTACACAGTGTAATCCTTGCCAACTTCCGGAACTGCTAACACCGGTGCTGTGGTGAGTTTCTCTTTTAGAGTTTGAAAACTCTTCTCACACTCCTCTGACCACACGAATGGTGTGTTCTTCCTTAATAGCTTTGTCATGGGTCCTGCTATCTTGGAGAATCCTTCAATGAATCTCTGATAATATCCTGCCATTCCTAGGAATCCTCGGATTTCCTTGACAGTCTTGGGTGCTTCCCATTCTAGAACTGCTGCTACTTTGCTCGGGTTAACAGCTATTCCATCTTTACTAATCACATGACCAAGAAATTCCACTTGATCTAGCCAAAATTCACACTTGCTGAATTTGGCATAGAGTTGATGTTCTCTTAGTGTTTGCAACACTAACCTCAAATGTTCAGCATGTTCGGCCTTGTTCTTGGAATAGATCAAGATATCATCGATGAATACGATGACAAACTTGTCTAGATATGGCATGAAAATCTTATTCATGAGATTCATGAATATTGCTGGGGCATTTGTTAATCCAAAAGGCACTACAAGGTATTCATGGTGTCCATACCTTGAGACAAAGGCAGTTTTCGGAACGTCTCCTTCTTGATCTTTATCTGGTGATAACCGGATCTTAGATCAATTTTGGAAAAGACTCCCGCGCCTCTAACTTGATCGAATAGATCTTGTATTCTTGGAAGTGGATACTTGTTCTTGATTGTGACATTGTTCAGATTCCTGTAGTCTCCGCACATCCTTCTTCCTCCATCTCTTTTATCCACGAAGATCACACGTGATCCCCATGGTGAAACACTCTCTTGTATGAATCCTTTTTGTTCCAAGTCATCCAGTTGCTCCTTAAAGTTCTTTCAACTCCTTGGGCCCCATCTTATATGGTGCCTTAGCAATCGGAGCTGTTCCTGGAATTAGGTCGATAGTGAATTATATCTCCCTATCTGGTGGCATACCAGGTAATTCCGCAGGAAACACATCCTGAAATTCATTCACTACAGGTATATCTTCCAATTTCACTTCCTTCATGCTGTTCAGCTGTAGCTCCACTTCAATCTGTGTATGTTTGTCGCCTTGGTAGATCATTCTGCTTCCATCGGGGCATTTCAAAGACACCGTCTTGTTCACACAGTCAATCAATGCTCCATTAGCTTCCAACCAGTTCATACCAAGAATGACATAAATGTCCTTCATTGGTAAAATGAACAGGTCCGCGTCAAACGCGCACTTATTGATCATGATGACTTGTTTTTGTTTGGTATGGGTTACTACTATCGTTCCCCCCGCAGAAAGTATGGTTATGGGTGTATCTAACTTAGTGCAACTAATCCCATGTTTGATGATGAATTGTTGGGAAATGAATGATGTAGTTGCACCAGTATCAAAAAGTACTTTGCCAGGATGAGTGAGTATCTGGAGCGTACCTATCACCGCCTGATCGGAGTTGACCACCTCCTCCAGACTAGTGCAGTTCAGCTTGCCGAAGGGCTTCTTATTCTTCCAGTTTCCTCTGGTGTTTCCTCCACGATTTCCTCCTCCTCCTGACTGACCTCCTCCATTATTTCTTTTGGGGCAGTCCTTCAGCATGTGCCCCTCCTGGCGACAACCAAAGCATATAATCCTTGGTTTCTTGCAATCCTTGGCGAAATGCCCTGTGAGTCCATAGCTTCTGCAAACTATTTGATTTGCAGTCTGAAATGCCTGATTCTTCCTGCTACCGTAGTAGTTGCTGTTGTTGTTGCTGTTGTTGTTGTTGTTGTTGTACCTTGGCTTGAAACTCAAGCTGGTATTGGGCTTGTTACTGGAAAATCTTTTAGGCTCAAATTTGGCCTTCTTCCTCTTTTCCTCCTGCAGTTGTTTGAAATCATCTTCCAGAGTGATGGCAGCATCCACCAACTCTTGAAACTCCGTCGCTCTCATCATACGGAGCTGAACCTTGAACTGGGGACTTAACCCCCTCAGAAACCTTTTCTTCTTCTTGTCCTCGGTGTTGACTTCTTCAACCGCATACCAGGACAGCTTTGAGAATTCCCTGACATAAGTCAGGATGGCCTTGTCCTTCTGCTCGAGACTTTCGAATTCTCGACGCTTCAGTTCCACAATACTTTCAGGGACATTGGATTCCCTGAACTTCCTTGTGAACTCCTCCCAGGTGAATACCTTTCCAGCCGGATAAACGGCTACGATGTTATCCCACCATGATGCGGCGGGTCCACACAACAAATGTGTAGCATAACGAACCTTCTCCTGGTCGTTACAATCAACGGTATTGAGCTTTCGCTCAGTGTCCATAAGACAATCCTCCGCGTCCATTGGCTCGGGCGCGTATGCGAAAGATATAGGCTTGGTGTTCTGGAAGTCTTATAAAGTGACTCCCTGATTCTCGGGTCTCTCTACCCGGTTCTGTTGCAGCAGCTCCTGAAAGAATTTGTTCTGCTGCTCCAACGTTACTCGTTGTCTTTCCTCCACCAGCTGCATGTACTGGACGAAATTCTGTTGCGTCATGGGTGGTGGTGGTGGTGGTGGAAACTGATTCCTGGCTGCTTCATCAGCCTCTTCCTTTTGCTTTGCTTCGCGCTCCATGTGCTGCGCTTCGGTCTCCTCTCCTAACGTTCCCGACATAACCCCCTAGTTCTGCAACACAAGATGATACTCATAATTACTCCATGCGCAAGTTTTCTGAGCTCAACTTTGTGCACAGAACTAGTCACGCAATGGAAATCAAGAAGCAAATCCAAATCAACAAAACATATACCATGTATATACATACTTAAGTGGTCTTATTATAATACTCAAGTCGATGTGAGTATGCAAACTCACTTATTAAAGTATATGTACAAATTTATACAAATATTACATACTATAATACACGTGGTACTTGTGTATTATAGCCTCGCCTCCCTTGGTGGACTCTAGTCGATCTTCACTCCCGGTACATCCCAGGCTTCCATCCGGTCGAACGTGTCGTCCTCCTGATAGACCCTGGAACATAAGGTCTCCCCGTCGGCTGGTAATCCGAATCAGATGATGATCCTAGGGAGAAGTCAGTGTTCACAAACTGATCGTTAAGTGCATCATAGTCCACCCATCGGGTGTACTCCCCTGTAGCTCCACCATAGGTGTTTCCAACACTCGTACCCGACTCAACCTGTGTCGGATACCCTCCATCAACTCCTTCATTACTAGGATAGCTTTGGTTCTGGGTTGTGGCGTCATCATTGATCTCCCCGTCATAATACACTGAAGTACTATGAGTTCCAGTATCAGATCCCCAACGCCAACCCGTGGAATTTTCTATAGGAGTCTCGGAACGCTGATTGTTTCCGGATTCCTCTCCGCCCTCATATCCCCCATAGGAACTACCCAGGTAGTTCCCGGGTGTAATAGGTGTAGGTTCACGCTCAAGAGGATCAATACTAATGTAGTCACCAGCTGAGTAAACTGGTGTGTGCACCACATTCTCCATAGGTTCTTTCCCCCTTGTCTCCTCCTTGGGTTCAGTAAATTCCTCTAGCATCGTATCAATTGCTCCCGTCAGATGATGGTTCAACTGAAAGAGTAATGATATGAAGTTGCGACTATTATCCATGTATTTTGCAGCTGCTATTGGTTTGCGTTTTGCATATTTGTAGTGGTTAAGCATGGGATCCTCTTCCTCCTGATTATGAGGAATGTGGGTGAATTCGGAACCCATAAGCTCTTTCGTCTTATGCCCCCGAATGTCGGTTATGGCTCTCATAACGGCGATATGGTAGGCTGTGTTGATAGTTCTGGCTTCCCCTGCTGGCATTACTACGCTCATTCCCAAAGATTCGGGAAGTCGCAGTCCTACCCTACACTTAGCCAATACAGTACCATCATAGTACATGTATTTCTTTACTTGGATCTGGGGATCACACCCAAATTCAAGTAACATGGCTCGTAGAATATCTGCAAGTCCTCCTTCATATTCACTCAGTGTGGAATCCATCACTTTCACGTTTCGTCCGGGACGTGAACTTGCCATGTTGGCTGTAGAAATAGAAAGATTATGAGATTAGTAATAATGCATCATAATAGAGGTAATAAAGAATTATCGCACTAAAAGATATGATTGTTGTATTCTCAATTGAATATACACCATATTTTTAGAGAATTCTTTACTAATCCTATTTGACTCCTAACGTTTGGTCCCATTTACTAGGTTCCAACCTAAGGTCAAAGCTTTTGCTCTGATACCAACTGTGGTGACCCTGCATACCACCGCATGTTGTAGTATGCCGATCGTTGATATAACATTCACGAAGTACCATTCCGCAAATATTACATCCCTCAGAGTAGTACAACAGAACATAGCAGGTCCATAACTCATTCATTTATTATTACAAATATCATACACATGTCGTCTCGGAGCTCCTCTTGGGTCCTAAGAGGAATACTCCTGGGTTCGAGGCGAACCCAACTTAGCTTACAATATAAGAGTCTCATTAAGTTATACATTTATTTCCTCGAGCAGCTAAATACTAAGAGTTCGGGCTGCTCGGTTACTACTACTACTGGATGTCTCTAGGCTTGATCTCTTCCGGAAGCCTCCCCGGTTCCGTAGACGATGGGGTAGTGTACACCCTCGATACCTCTAGAGAGGTCTGGTTCTTCATAGCCGATGATCTCGGCTCCTTCATTGTAGTCGTAGTCCTCCTCCGCATTTATCTGCACAATCTAAGCATGGGATTTAAGAGTGGTATGAGTACGAGCGTACTCAACAAGTTCATTATAGATAAGAGGTGTTTAATGCTCTAGCTACGATATTAGACCAGAAAGTCTAATACCAATGCAAGTTTTGATAAACCTTTCTTCAAGAGATTGCTTTTATTCCAAAGAGCTATGTCCGTCAGCCTTCATCGGTTTACTAGAACTTCATGGAGCTCCTTTCCGGCCGCGTTCGCAGTTCCTTATCCCGGAACAGGGAGTGACAGGTCACAGTTCTTTACACTCTGCAGAGGTGTGTTGCTTTACCCATAAGAGATCTTAACCTTGGTGCCAACCGGGCAGCTTTCCCGTCCACACTTCCTTCGGTGTGAGGCCCGGTATAAGGTCTAGCCAATCATGTTCCTCCGCTACCTCGAACACCCACCCTTTGTTGCATGCCCCGACCCTGGGTCCACGCCGGTCCCATTATTCCTGTAGATTTCAAGGTGGACCCCGACCACGACGTCAGTGCTGGGCTCTACCATACACTCCTATGCCGGTAGCTGCAACCCATCATAGACCGCAATACCGTGGGGACTTAGGACTCCCCAGCCTCACCGCTTGCTCCTTCGGGCGACAAGTGTACTACGTACTATGCCGTGGGGACTTAGGACTCCCCAGCCTCACCGCTTGCCCCCTTGGATTACAAGTGTACTACGGTAAAGCGCATCCGTTGATGAACGAGAGGTGGAAACACTTTTGACTACTCCGTCCCACTCCAGATCTTATGGTTAACACGGGTATTACGGCACAAGAATCACTAGCGACATTTGTTGTTTAATCCTAGATGGATATAAACCCTTGCAATGGAACCTCCACCATATCAACACAATCCATGGTTCCATTGCCCACCACATAGTCATATTCATAGTTATGAAAGTAGTGGTTTTGGTTTTTTATGCAATAGTGATAATCATAGTACTTTGCAAGTAATTTGATAGAAATACTCAAATGACATGAGCAAGTGATGAACTTGCCTGAACACTGCAAAGTTTTGCAGTTGGAAGGTGTGGACTGACCCTTGTCCTCTGTCTCTGAAAAATAGCATCATTGTCCGATAAGGGCAATGGTTAAAGAAGCAATTATGCATGATTCCAGTTTTAGGGTTTGATTCCCCCCTTCCGATGTCGTTATTATTTCATGTGAGAGGTTAATACTAAGAATAATTTAGGGATACTCTGTTTAGGGTAAAATACAACCTTGAAATGTTGTCAAGGTGTTTTTAAACTCTAATTGAATTTATGGACTTATTTTCATTATTGAAAATAATATGTGTGATTTAAATTATTATTTAATTCATCAAATTAAGACCTATTCTTAATTGTCTTCAAAAATTCTCTTTGATATTTTATTTAGATAGAGAATTTTATGCTGATCAATGTTCATATTTTTAATTATTTTTTTAGAGCTATATTCTATTTTTATAAAATTCTTAGAAATACTCACTTAAATGGGTATTTTGGAAATGTCCAAAATACCCCTCGGGCCCACCTGTCAGGCGGCCGAGCTGGTTAGGTTGGACCAGCCCAGTGGGCTCGGTCTAACCGACCCAGTCGCGTCGTCTTCCTCCCTCGCTCTCTAACCCTAATCTCCTTCGGCTCCCGCGACCAAAATCGCCTCCGCCTCAAGCCGTCGCCGGCGACGAGGTGATGCGGATCTGGACCGCCTTTCGACGGTGAACCAGATGGTCCGCGTCGATCTTTCGCTAGCGTCGCTCTTCGCGCCGCCATGGCCGCCATGACCGTGTCGGCCATCTCCTCCCTGGTATGTTCTTCTCCTACCCTTCTACTCCTTCTTCTCCTCCTCTTCTTCGTCTAGCTTGGTCACTGGCCTGCTTATCCTCGTAGAGATGCTGGCCGTGCTAGCTGCTGTGCTACTTGTGCTATTGCTGTGCTGCTTGTGCTACTGCCATGAATCCTAGCTACGGTGCTGCCCTATTCTGCCCAATGGCTATGCTTAATTCTTGCTATCTTGGTTGTGCACATTTCTGTGCATGTTCCAGAGCCACATGCTTGTTTAATCTTGCATTTCTGGCTTGAATCCTTCCCTGTGCCTCTGTTCTAGTTACTATTCTTGCTAGACACTCATGTGTATTCAATTTGGCTGCCCTGGCTTGATTACTATGTGTATTCCTTGTTATTTGCAAGTACCAGGGCAATGGTATGCTGTCCCTTGTGCTCAATTTCATGTGTATGCTCAATTGAGCATTACTTTTGGTTTAACTGCATGATTCAGTGATGAGCACTAAGTGCTTTACTTATTTATCTTGATCCAGTGGTTCATCCTGCCTTGGATGTGCTTCTGGATACAATCATTTGATTATCCATTTGGTTATCTGTGAAACAATTGTTGATTATCTGTGGCCAATTAAATATCTGGTCCATGCTCTGTTGCTTAGTGATGCTCTAGCATGCCCTAGCATGCTATAGCAAGCTCTGATGATCATGTGATCATCAACAGCTGGTAATTGGTTTGCTTACCTGTTGCCTGTGCATTGCTGTTACCTATCTATGTGTATGTGTGTGGCACAGATCAGTACTGGTGCTTGCTCAAGCATCAGCTGATACTTGCAGTGATCCTCTGGATCATTAGCAATTGTTTGTTTCAAGATTTGCTTGTTAATATCAATTATCTGTGTTGCCTTTATTGATGGAGTGGATAATTGATGTGAACTGTAATACAGTGATGATCATCACAATTGATTGGCTTGGGCTAGATGGATTCCAACAGTGGTTGGGAACCCTAGCAATTCTTTGAACCCAATCAGGGTGATGATATTTGTATTTGGCTTGGTGGTTTGGCTGTTCTAGGGTTTGAGGTGACCCTGCCAGTAGTCATATACTGCCCTAGGGTAGCTCCCCTATTAGTTGGCTTTCTGTGATGGATAGATGCTCACTGGCTAGTCACTTGGTGAATTTCCAGTAGCCTTGATGTTGATAAACAAGATAGGCACATGTTGCCTATCAATCTGATGGTTTAGCTAGGCTAATAGGTGCTTTGTGAATCTGGATGGCTATATAGGAGTAAATCCATGCTGGATTTCTCTGGTTTTGACACTGTGTTGTCACAACCAGTGTTCCCTGGTTTAATTTCCTTCTAGCCTTGGTTGTACTTGCTGGCACCAATTGGTTTAGTAACCAAATGATGATACATCCAGGGTTTCATACCCTTCTGTGCTCCTGTGATGCAAAACATGCTTAAGTATGAGCAAGGTATGATCTTGCTCAGGCTTTTGTGGGGTATACCTCACTCCAGCTCCTAGAAATAGGGTTGGTGTAGAGGGTTTGCTTCTGGATGGATTGATGTGCTTGCCCTGCTCCTCCTTGCAAACCTTAATTCCTGATTTGTTTCGGGTATTTGTGGAATGGTTGAACAGCAGTGGCTGTTCTTCTGTTCTTGCTGTTCTTGTGACTTACCAATTCAGTTCTGCCGATGGTTGAATCAGATGACTAGGGTTTGGCTGTGAAAAGCTTTTATATGCTTCTGGCTTGCCCTTGTTGGTCGATAGCACTACCTCTTTCCATGGTGACTCACTGTGTGTGTGTTACACATGCACACAGCCTTGTGTGCTGCCTGGTTGTGTGTGTGTGCAAGCCCAGCTTGGGACTTGTGCTGATGGGTTGGATCAGCTCGGCAGAACCCTGTTCATATCCTCTCCAATTCTATTTGATTTCTAACCTGCCAAGTGGCTATGCAACTTGGCATAACACTTGTTTTTATTTTCTTTGTGTTTGTGTGCAGGGAACAACCTGATGCTCCAAGGATCATGGAGATCATCAAGTACAAGGCTAAATGAAGATTAGCTTGTAGTGTTAGGATAGAACATTAAATTGTAATTTTCTTTTCTTTTCATTTTCTATTTTGTTCAATTCTTGTAATGTGTTGTAATTCCATAATTCAAATCTGAATATTGTAAAGACAATGTATTATGTGTGTGATGATCAATAAAGCTCAAGTTTTCCTTTTTGAGCTTAATGTAATTGTTGTATTACTTATATTATTGCTTAATGGTAATTGTTTGTGAAATTTATCTCAAATTTGAATTATTTGATAATCATTTGATGTTTGAATTTGAAATTCAAATTCAAATTTGGTTTGAATTTATTCAAGCAACTTAACTTATAATTCAATCATGCAACTTAAGATTTCAATGTAATATCACTTCTCTCTTCTCAAAACCCTAATTTAGATAAGTAGGAATAAGTTCATCGCACTCTCGAAACCCTAACCCTGTAAGGTGTCGAGAGAGAAACCTGTCCTCCTTTGATGCAGTTTTGTTTTAAAAGCGCGAAATTTCCCCGTAAATTACAATGCAATGCACATCCCTTTCTAAAATCTACCCCTCGATCGTCTCTAAACCTGGGATATTACAATTGACAACCTCACTGTTTCGTTGGGGCAAAGTACTTTGGTTGTGTTGTGCAGGTTCCACGTTGGCGCCGGAATCCCTGGTGTTGCGCCGCACTACATCTCGCCGCCATCAACCTTCAACGTGCTTCTTGGCTCCTACTGGTTCGATAAACCTTGGTTTCATACTGAGGGAAAACTTGCCGCTGTACGCATCACACCTTCCTCTTGGGGTTCCCAACGGACGCGTGCTGTACGCGTATCAATGACCAGCTGAGACATGACTCAGGCAGTCGAAGAGATCTTCGTAAGAGAAGAAAAGAGCGCGGATACGATGATACCAACATGGTAGCTGCATGATATTCTGATCGCCGAGATGATCGGTACGATGATAGTGAGATGATCGACGGGACACCAATCACAATAATTCAGGGAATTGTGGCAACTACAAACCACGACCCTCAAGGATCCCATAACTGCCTTTTGTTGAGCAGTTAAACGCTCCCTGTTACCTGCATGCATATATTGATTCTAAGGATGATAAGAAGAAGTCGAGCCATCTGCTCAGGGACTGTCGATAGTTTATCGAGATGCAGAAGTTTATTCAACATCAGCAGTAGCCGAACCCTCCGCCACCACCACCACCTCAGCACCAAGTTCAGCAAGTGCGGCCTCGTAACTCTAACGGGTCCTTCCCGCCACCACAGGGATAGATGAGCATGATCCACAAAACCGGTGTTTTGAGAAGGGAGATGAAGAAGCTCACTCAAGAAATCAACCTGACAGAAAGTACCATGGCTAATATATTCCAGAATATATCGATTGGTCGTCTCAGAGTATCCTGTTCAGCAGAGCGGATCACCCGATGACAATCCCAAAGCCAGGGCATGTTGCCTTGGTAGTTGAGGCGCAAATAGGAGGATACAATATGAGCAAAGTCTTCATGGATGGCGGAAGCAGATTAAATTTGATATTCGTGAACACAGTCAAAAATATGGGAATTACAATGAGGATGTTGGAAGAATCCGATACATATTTTTATGGCATCCTCCCCACTTTACCAGCCTACTCTCTTGGCAAAGTTTACTTGAACGTTGTCTTTGGGAAACCTGATAATTTCAGGAAGGAAAAGATAGAGGTTGAGGTAGTAGATTGGGAATCGCAGTACCATGCTATACTCGGGAGACCAGCTTATGCCAAGTTCATGGTTGTGCCACATTATGCGTATCTCAAGCTCAAGATGCCAGGCAATAATGGAACCAACATCACAGTCTATGGAAGTTTTTCACGCTCAGATAATTGTGACCGCGAGTTTCATATGATTGCTGCCAAGTTCGGAATAAAGCAAGAAACTGTAGACTTCCCTCCTAAACCATTGGCACTTAAAGATAAAGAGGATAAGAGCATCAAGAAATTGAAAAAGAAACCAGATGACCCTGTTCTGAAAGTTTCAGCAGTTGGGCCTTCGGTAGCTGATAGCAAGGCCTCTGCCGAAGATAGTAAAACTCTAGTGCTTGCTGCAAGTACTTCTGATGAAATCATCAACGCCTCCAAAGCCACCGACTCCCTAGATAAGATTGAAGATAAGAAGAACCCTCCTCTTGTTTAAAGAAGATGGGCATCATTGTGCATATCTATTTTCCTCTCTTTCAATAAGGCTTTTTTCGCCACTCCATTTTTTAGCTTACTTTATTAATAAAGACTCAAGTTTTGTTCTATTTGAAGTGTCGCAGTAATTCGGGGCACCCGAACAAGTCCATCCGAACCTTTTTCGTATTCTATAGCGAACATTGGTTTACTTGAAATTATACCTGAGATTGCCATCTAAAGCCTCTGAAAATACGAGTGCTATTAGGCAAAATCAACGGGTACCTTACTTTTATCCATTGCTAAAAGCCTCAAGATTACGCGAGTGTTGCAGATAGCAAGGGTAAAACCTACACACTTACAAAAAAGACCCATGTCCGGTACTTTAAACTACAGAAGTACTAAAGAGCGACGGAGTCATCGGCAGGCTTAGTTCCATCGACTCGTTCGGAGGATGCCGCCAAAATACACCGTCGGTTAAAAAGCAAAGTTGCACTTACAACGGGTTTCACAAACCTGCAACATGAGCTGATCACTCAAGTAATTTGCTGCCGATAGACTTACATATATAAACATCATAATAGAGATGTAAAACGAGCAATTAAGATTTGCTCCGTTCATACTGAAACTTGCCAACGACATTCGACACAATTGAGGAATAAAGAGGAGGTACATATAAACACCTTCCGACAAATTTGCTTAATAAACGCACCCGAACAATCGGCTGCCACAAGCATCGAAGTACTTACGCAGGAGCATAAACAATCTCAGGACTTTTCTTCTGGAATCTCCGCTTCTTTGACTGCCTTTGAACTATCTTCAAGTCTTTCAATTACAATGGTGGCAGGAATATCTGCCTCGGGAAAAAGATGTCCTACATCACCATCAGTGTTGGCAATGGCCATCAAGTTTGCGGAAGGATGTCTCAAAAGTACAAGGGCAAAGGCAGCTTTAGCTCCAGCAAAAAGTTGTGCACGAATCAAGCCCCGGATCTTCTTGGTATTACTGAACTTTGACATCAAAGTCAGTAAAGTAGGAGGGACTTCATTCAAAGGAAACATTATCTTCCATATCCCTTAAACCAGTATAGCACTTGTTAAAAAATCGGTGCACCTGTTGCACCCGATCTTAAAACTTTGCGATAGTGGCAGCTTTCAATTGGTTTCTCAAAAAAACTTCATCAAAGGATGAAAGATGAGTCAAGGCATTTAAACGTTCATGAACACGCTGGTTTTCCTCCGACAAGTTCAAGGCTATTACTACAAGAAATAATGAGAGAGGTGGCATCAGAAGAATATACCTGGTCGTGCTCAAGAAAATAAGGAGTAAGAAGATACCTACAGTTTAAACTTTCTGTTGCTTTCTGCAACTCAGTAAGGGCGCATCGTTTTACATCAGTGGCCAGCTCACCTTTCTTCTTTATAATGGCGGCCATAGCATGAATACTACGCATATCCTTTTCCATCTGGGCAATTCAAGTCTACATATGTTGGAGCCGATCATTCTCAGAACAGCCATCCGAAGGACCTTCGGTAAACGAAGGCACAGGAAATACCTGCAAATATATACCGTTAAGTATATGATGGAATATATGAGTATATCACTCTGAATTACTCCCATCGGGAGCGTGCAATCAAAATGTTGGAAGTATCACAGTAAAAGGGTATCGGCAACATTGCCAATACAGGATTCATTAGAATAAGAAAGTCTTATGACAAGGAATTGTTTTAAACAAATGGACGAGATTACAACTCAATCAAAAGGAATCAAAGAGCCTGGGTCTGAGTCGATAAGCTTGGGCCAGTGGCTGATTTGTTTGTTGAAACCAACTCAAGAAGCTGACGTGCACACTTGAGCGCTGAAGATTTCTGAAGACTCAAGTCGATGAGTTGCCCATCTTGTTCCTTTGGCAGCTCTTTGGACATTTGTTCCACATCGGCTTTGAAGCCATGACCCATCATAAGTTGAAAAGCTAGAAGAGCGTCGTAGGTGCGTGAAGTGCGTTTGAATACCTCAATAACCTCCTTCGTATCGACGGCAAAAACATCTATCAGTTGTTCCAGATTTTTGTCTTGGCCGGCCTTGGGAAATATCATCGAGTGCATCTTTGACATGACTCCTTTGTTCTTCTGGAGAAGGGCTTGAATGAGCTTGCTGGATTCAAGAGTCATTGACAAAGCATCGACAAGAGAATTATCTGGGAGCTTATGTAAGGCCTCCACTGGAATATCGGCGGCCTCTGTGAAGAACGAAAAGAAGAATTGGTTAGTTACAAATTAAACCAAGGAAGAGGAAACTAAAAATTAAATCGATGAGAATTACTGAGTAGGGCCAAAGTGGATTGGCAAAGAAGATTGTTCCTTTCATCCCTCTGAGCTTCGGCAGCGCTCTTCAAAGCTTCTTCATCCTTCAGCTTGTTCCTCAGCCGCTCGAGCTCTTCCTTCGAAGAATCGGCATTTTGTCAAGCTTTGACAGCCATCTTAACTTCATTATCAAGCTTCGAGGAAGTAGACTCAACTTCTTTTAGAAGCTGAACCTTCTCAGCCTCGAGCGAGGTGAATTGAGAGGCAAAGGCCTCCAAAGTAGAAATGACCGTTCGGAAATCCTAAAGAAGCAAAAAGAAGTAACTATTAACAGCTGTAGAATTCTCGCCAAGAAAGACTCGGGGGCTATTAGAAGCAGATGTATTATCAAAACAGAAAGAGCGTACATGTTTTTCAGGAGGAGGAGAGGCTGTAATAGTAGCAGTTGAAGGAATCTCTTTCCGTTTAGAGAGGGAAGAAGTTGTCGAAACTTGAGCTGCTGGGGTTGTTGCTGGAGCCGAAGCTTCCGATGCCGCCAGAGCAAGTTTACTAGAACTTGTCTTGGCCTTCTTTGGAGGGGGCTCTATGAAGCCGTCGTCGCTGAAAGAATGTAAACCAGGCAAAATGAGAATAGATACAAGAGAAAATCTTGGAGCAGTGGAAAAGACTTACAGATCAAATAGATCATCTTCGTTGGCAAACCCGCCAGACGATCTCTTTGAGGGTTGTACATTGGCCTTCTCCACAGCTCCATCAACAAAGGCAGCACGATCAACATCATCATCGTGGTTTGACTCCGCCGTGTCACTTGTATCATCAGCAAGCGATCTAGGATCTATAGAAAAAGCTACGGGGTTCATAGGATCATTGTCTTCATCTTCTGGATCTACATTTTCTTCAGCACGGGATTCTACAGGAATGGAAGAACTTCTCTCTTCAAGATTGTCATCCGACATATCTTGGAAATTCTCGGGAGCTAACAGGACCTGTTAAAGGGATTAAAAGGATTAATGCAAAGTATAGTTTGAGTACGACAGTTCGTGCAAATGTAAGGGAGAAATTACCTCGTTCGGCGGATGGTCGGCATCAAAGGGTGGTTGAGGAGATAGAAGCGGAATCGAATATTCTTGACTGAAATGAGTCAAGCGCCTGACTTCATCAAGCAATTCCTTTTCGGCTAGTTCGGCGAGGTTCACTCTGGTCTCTTCCATAGGGCCTGAATATAACCACATCGGGTGGGCTCTGGACATAACTGGCTGGATTTGACGTTTCAAGAAAACGACAGCTATCTCAGTACCCATCATAGTTTGGCCATCGGATTCCTTGATTCGAATAACTCTATCAAATAACCTATTGACTGTTGGTTTCTCTTCGGGTGAGAGGATGTTCTTCCAAGATCTCTTGGGCACGGCCTCGAGGACATCGGCAAATCGCGGCAGTTGCATGTTGCATACCGATGAGTCTTTGATATAGAACCACTTCAACCTCCACCCTTGAACAGATTCTCTCATTGGAAAATTGAAGTAGTTAACCTCCTTGCGGACAACAGATCCAACTCCGCTGGTGACAAAGGACTCACTACTACAGTTGTAGCACTTCACGAAGAAAATCTTTTTCCATAAACCAAAGTGAGGCTCGATGCCCAGGAAAGCCTCACATAAGGTGATAAAAATAGCAAGATGAAGGATCGAGTTGGGAGTTAATTGCCACAATTGGACCTCATACACATGAAGGAGACGCCGGAAGAATTCATGAGCAGGAAGAGAAAGTCCAAGATATAGGAAAGACAAGAACACCACAGTAAAACCGGCAGGAGGATTGGGGCGTGAAGTCGCACCTGGGAGAATGACGTTTCCTTCGTCGGCTGAAATTATGCCAAGGCTCCGAGCTTTCTTTTCGTCGCGCTTGGTTATCGTGGAACCTGGCCAATCACCAGGTGCAGGTCCAGCCGCGGAAACCTCCGATGCGGGTGGCACATGAGCTGGAACGGAAATCCCTGATGCGCTCTTTTTCGGCGTACTGGATGTAGCCTTAGTGGCGGCGTCGCTGGTCGCGGCGCTGGCGGCGAGGGTGAGGTTCCTCTTCTTCACCAATGTCGAAGGAATCGAGGAGATATCTGAGAACAGCGGCAGCGGTGTAACGGTTTTGTGGAAGAAGGATAGGCAAGGAAGAAGAACCGTGAAAAGAGAGAATGGAAGGGATAAATTTTGTCCTCTGCGGTTATAAACTAAAGGAGACTTGGAATTAGGTCACCACGTGTCATTATCTCTATTTTACCAAGGAATCTTTTCCACCACCATGCGTGGAAATCGAGGAGGCGTCTTGGTTAGTGCACAGGCGCTGGTCATTTCCCAAATTGACCGCGTAGAAGTAGGGGGGGCCGTCAGGTCATGTCCTGTCAATCGGACTGCAACCGTGGTTACGTCATCAATGATGTCACAAGTGATATTGACTCCGCATGAAGCATCCGAAGGAAATCAAAATAATCGAATGGTTTGGTCTGAGTCTACGCGCGGTTGCGAACATCCGTGCCTAGACTCGGGGGCTACTCCCATCGGGAGCGCTAAACGTGCACCCGATAAAAGTTATGGACTCGAAGACTTTGCGCAGCCCAGAATCATGCCCGGGGACTTGATTCTGAGTAGGATAATGTTGTTTTGTCATCGGCAGTTAACCAGCATCGATTTATCGAGTAAAGTTGGGCACGTTATCCAATATCCTTTTCGTTCTACCAACAAGCATAACCTTATTCAAAGGAATTGAAGACCCGATACAAGAGGATGCATCGGATGACTCTGATAGTTTGCGGAAAACATCGGCAGAGGAGAAACGTTCGAGTAGTACAACTTGAGTCTACACACGATTGCAAGCATCCGTACCTAGACTCGGGGGCTACTCCCATCGGGAGCGCTGAACGCACACCCAATATAGAAGGCCTTGCAATTACAAAGGAGTCAAGATTTTTCGGGTGTTAAAAACATTCGACAGAAGACAGTTTTAGTCCCTGCCCGAAGCTTCTTCGGCCAGTCACTCAGGGGCTACTGATGTCGGCATTACCCTTCGGGTAACTAGTCTTATGCTACCGCTTACGGCCCAACCAGGGGCCCATGAAGGATATCCATCGACCAAGGTGGGCCGACACATTGATTCCAAGAAAGGAGTCTTGGAAAGCAAGGCAAGAAGACGAAGAAAACAAGGAAAGATTAGATATAGGACTCTTTGTAACCTAGTCGTACTCAAACAGGCCTCTCGAGACATGGCTCCCAATATAAGGGCCAGGAGAGGGCCTCTCGAGGGACACAATCATAGTAATCATAGCCTTCACAAGTCCAGATCTAGGTCATCGTAGAACTTAGCCTCTCGACGAGATCATAGTCGAAACCTTTGGCAACCCATTGCAACCCGATATTTTCAGTAATCAAGATCAGACAAGCAGGACGTAAGGGTTTTACCTCATCGAGGGCCCCGAACCTGGGTAAATCACTCTCCCGCTTGTTTCATAACCGATGTCTCGTGTTAGCCTACAGGATTCCATCTACCCTAAGCCCCAAACGGA
Organism: Lolium perenne; assembly: GCF_019359855.2. Lineage (NCBI taxonomy): Eukaryota > Viridiplantae > Streptophyta > Magnoliopsida > Poales > Poaceae > Lolium > Lolium perenne. The sequence goes on along the minus strand of NC_067244.2, from coordinate 80,176,840 downwards.
GAGCATTGCTGGGGAGTACCCTCGACAGCTACGGAACTTTTCGTGGATGGAGGATGGACGATTTGAGGTTTTCGCGTCGGGAGGCATCTTATAGGCGGAAGGGCGCGGTCGGTGGGTGCCAGGGGGCCTAGACCACCCCTAGGCGCGGCCAGGGGCTGGGCACGCCAAGGGCAGGTGTGGCCACCTCCTGGCCCTCCTTCGTCTGCCTTATGGACTCCATCTTCGTTACGGTAAAATAGGAATTTTGGCTTTTGTTTCGTCCAATTCCGAGAATATTTCCTGTACAACTTTTCCGAAATACAAAACAACAGAAAACAGGGAACCAGCACTATGGCATCTTGTCAATAGGTTAGTTACAGAAAATGCATAAAAGTGCCACAAAGTGTAACCAAATATATGAAATTGGTGTAAAACAAGCATGGAGCATCAAAAATTATAGATACGTTTGCAACGTATCAGTATCCCCAAACTTAACTCATGCTCGTCCTCTAGTAGGTAAGTGATAACAAAAATAAGTTTTGAGGTGACATGCATCCAACACAATCTTGATCAAGTTATTATAAAAGCATTGTGACCTGAGATCAAAGTAGTCTAAACATAGGCATGATAGATATAATTCTAACAATAGAACTTAGCAACTAGGTTACAACATGAGAAGTAACTCAAACAAAAGATCATGAATAATTGTGCACTGAAAGGAACTATTTGTTTTTTAGCATAGAGAAAACATAGCAAAGTGGTATTCAGCTTGTCCTTTATGGAATATCAAAACATAAATGCCAGGACACTTTGAAGTTCAAAGGGTAACTAGATACAAGTAATTTGAGAACAAGCAATAACATAATAATGAATCAATCAATAATAAATTTTGGGACTATGCACATTATACCCAGAATGACAACTATGCTCTCTTAATTGGTGCATAAAGAAGATGAAGACTCAACATAAAAGTAAAATAAAGGCCCTAAGCAGAGGGAAGCAAGATTACTCATGTGCTAGAGGTTTTTATTTTGAATGCAATAGAGATGTTGAAAATATATTTTTGAGAGGTATGTATGTCTGTGTCAACGAATGACATCAAATGATCTATCATCCTTTCATGTTTAATGGATTCAAGAGTGGCTCCCATAGAGAGAACAATAAACTTCATCTTCTCCTTTGTTTAAACAAGCTAAGTTCATGATTTCTCAAGTACATAGTGTTAGGAGATTTAGATTATTGGTTCAATTTATATTTAGTGGGTGGGCACCCACGCCTGCTCTTTTGCAAAATTAAGGACCATCACATTATGCATGCTAGTCAAAGTGGGAAGCCATAATAAACAAGAAGGAGATGATAAAGCATTCAACACTTCCTCATGAGCTAAAACAAAACATAAAACAGGTAATAATTTTTGAAGGTTTAAAGGTATCACACAAGCAATTCACTTTGGAGTGGTGGTGTAACATCCCAAATTTTTAAAATTCGAAAAGCATGCATTTCATACATGTGCATCATGACATTTTTGCATTTAGGGAAAATTCAAAGTACATTTCAAACCCCGAACCCCAAAACGGCACTAATAGCCACTTAGGCGTCTACGCCAACTTTGGTTACAAAAGTATTTTATTTTGTTTCAAAAATGGTTTCATAGTGAAGGCCTTCTCACAAGGTTTCCATCAATATCTTATTTGCATTTTTCCGATTTATTTTGGTGCCTCAAATACATTTTCAAATGCGAGAAAGCGATAGAAGAAAAAAAAAAGAAAAAAAAGGGGAAGAGAGGCCGACCCAACTGGGCCGACCAGGCCAAGCACCGGCCCAGCCGGCCAGCGCCCCACCACGCGCCCCCATCTCCTTCGTCCCCAACCGAACCGCCGCCTCCTGTACGCGCTGCAGGCACGCACAGCAACTACCCCGGCCACCTCCCTCTCCACTTCCCCCACCTCCCCACGCGCGCTCCCCTCTCTATCCGAGGCCGCCCCTATAAAGCCCGCGCCTCCCTCTCTCCATTCCCCTTTTCCCCCACACCCGATCCCGCCCCCAGGCCGCCCAATTCCTCGCCGGAGTTGCCGCCAACCACGCCACCTCCAGCCGCCGGCCGCCGCCGCCTCGCCGCCGCCGGAGACCACCGCAGCGCTGCCGTCCATCGCCGCCGGCGAACTCCACCGCAGCGCCACGTCATCGCCACCTCAGCGCCACGTGTCGCCACGCGTGCGTCCAGTCAGTAATCCCCTTTTTCCTTTATTTCACCTTCCAAATTAGTGAACAGATCTCGGCCGTAGGTTTTATGAAGATCAAACGGCTGTGACTAGTGATCCGCGACCAAGAGGTATCAGCCATTAGGATTGCGCCATGTGTCAGGGACACCCCCTAGGTTTTGTTTTAACAGCAATTCGATAGTCCGCGCTTTGCAAAATTCATAACCAGAGCTCCGCTTGGCCAAAAATTTCAAACTTTATACCGCTGGAATCCTAAAAATATAAGGAACATTTTGGAACAATAAAATGTGGACTTACAGAAGTTTGAGATTCATCCATATTTAAATGCCTTATTAGAGTACTGTGTCCATAAAATGATATCTACACACTCTTTTCGGGTGAATCCTTTTGCATATGATTGCAAATGTTACCCTCTGTCCAGTAGTACCAAAACCACCATTTGTCTACTGTACCAAAACACCTTTTTCAATTAATGGTAGTTGCCCTTCGCTAGTGCGACATAGATGGTTCGCAATAATTCAACCAACCATAAAACTTGACCATGGCATCATGCATATAGTGACAACCAGAGATCATTAAATGGAGTGCACTTGTGTAAATATCATATGCATCTCATGTCTATGCTTGTGCATTTGTGTTGTGCATTGTGTTTATCGTGCTATGTATGAATGCTTGTAGATTGCGACTGTGACAGCTGCCGTTGTGACTGCGAAGATTGCAACTCCTCACTTTGAGAAAGGCAAGTGACACACACCAAAAGTCCTAGTTTTAATTCTTGCACTGTAGTGTTTTTATAGTAGACATGTCTAGGATTTATGCTTTATGCCTGCTAATAAATCCTAGTAGTTTAGCTACACCACTTCTAGACTCCCTTAGCCGCCATTAAATTTAGTTGTTACCTGCTATGCCATGGAAAAGGTTTTGATAGAGGTTAAGGAAAAACAACTAAGTTTAATGAATTACCTGGGTGAATGGTGGAGTTATGGAGATGATGGCTGTATCAGGGGGCGAGACCCTGGTGCTAGTGCACACTTGCGGAAAGTCACCCAGGCTTAAAGAGATTGTAGACAAATCTTGCTCATTAGCTTTCCGTACAACCACATGCTACTATGGCTCTGGCTTGACAAAGTATGTTGTATGAACCCGGATCCTAGGGGCCAGGTGGTGGTAGAGGGATACTGTAGGTGGGGGCGTGGCCCTTAGGGAATGGTTCGGGTGATTACACACAGAAGGTCTCGGCCACGGTCTGCACCTGTCCTTTGAGCAAAATGTGCATCGAGGTAGAAGGATTGACCTGGCCATGTGGGTAAAGGTGTACAACTTCTCGAGAGTGTAAATCTAAGTACTTAGCCGTGTCCCCGGTTATGGACAACTTGAGCGAACTGACAAGTCCTTGTTCGAAGATCTCCTCATCCCAATTTCTTAAATAAAATTTGATGGGTGAACAAGGGTAGGAAGGTACATTGGGGCTTTACCAATGTTACTGTTAATTGGTACATTGGGGATTTACCAATGTTACTATTAATTAGATTGGAAGAAAATGGTTTGATAAATGATAGGAAAAAATTGGCTTTATGCAAAATGAACCTGAGCTCTACCTGCCAGATGTGCACGTAGGTGTAGGATGCCTTTTGAGTCCACAAAAGTGTCCTTGCCAATACTATTCCAAATGTATTGATTCCTTCGGGCTGCAACGTTTGATGTTGCAGGTATCCCTAGTTGCTGAAGAAGATGTTAGGATCACGAGTCTTTGCCCAACATGTCTGCCTGTGGCATCCGTGAAGGAAGGGGACTCCATGCTATTTGCTTTCCGCTTGATGTTGAACTCTGATTTATGTTTATGCTAGCCCTTGAGCTATGCAAGTTGTATCGAACTATTTTATTTCCGCTGGATCTTAGGTTGTAATGAAGACCTTTGCTATTTGGTATTTCATCTTAAACTGTGTGTGCTAGCAGTTCGATCCAGGGACTAGCACTAATGCACAGGGACTTGCACTTTTTAAAGTGAGGTCACTACAGGCGGTGAAATACCACATATAGGTAGGTATGGTGGACACAATTGGCAAACTTTGGTTTTGGGGAGTTGGATGCACGAATAGAGCTCATACTCAGTACAAGTGAAGGCTAGTGATACGTTGCAAACGTATCTATAATTTTTGATGCTCCATGCTTGTTTTACACCAATTTATATATGTTTTTCTTACACTTCGTTGCACTTTTATACATTTTTGGCACTAATCTGTTGACAAGATGACACAGTGCCAGTTCCCTGTTTTCTGCTGTTTTGTATTTCAGAAAAGTTGTACAGGTAATATCGGAATTGGACGAAACAAAAGACGAAGTCAATATTTTACCGTAACGAAGACGAAGTCCGGAGGAGAGATGGAGGGGCGAAATAGGGCTGCCACACCACCCCATGGCGCGGCCAAGGGTGGGCCCGCGCCATGGAAGGGTGTGGGCCACTCAGGCGGCCACCAACCCCACCCTTCCGCCTATAAATTCCTTCGACACAAAAACCCTAAAACAACTAGTTTCCATCCACGAAAAAGTTGCGTTGCCACCGCCATCGTCCAGAAAAGTTTCGGGGGTCAGAAGTTCCTGTTCCGGCACCCTGCCGGGAAGGGGATCGACCCCCGGAGCCATCTCCATCGACTCCACTGCCTCCACTTCGACTCCATGATGGTTTGTGAGTAGTTCCCCCCTTGGACTACGGGTTCTCGGCTGTAGCTAGTTGGTGCCCTCTCTCCCATGTACTTCAATACAATGATCTTATGAGCTTCCTTACATGATTGAGATCCATATGATGTAATCGGTGTTGTGTTTGTTGGGATCCGATAAATTGTGGAATTGTGATCAGATTGTTCATCATATTATCATAAATTATGGAATTGTGATTAGATTGTTCATCATATTATCTTCGGTACTTGTAGTTACCTTGATCAAGTAGTTTCTTGTATCTCCAAGAGGGAGTATTTATGCTCAATAGTAGTTCATGCCTCTAGTTTTCTGGAAGAGTGACAATGACTTCTAAGATTGTAGATGTGCTGTTGCTACTAGGGAGAAAACAACAATGTTTTTTCCAAGGATAATTCCATTGTTTACTTTACACACATTGCTTAATACGATAATATGTTGCTAGCAACTTAATACTGGAAGGGGTTTGGATGATAACCTGAAGGTGGATTATTAGTCATAGACGCAGTTGGATTACGGCTATGTATTATGTTGTAATGCCCAATTAAATACTATAGTAACCTTTATCTTATCATAGCATGCATTGTCATGCCCTCAAATTATCAATTGCCCAACTGTAATTTGTTCACCCAACACATGTTACTTGGAGAGTTACCACTAGTGTAGATAGCTGGGAACCCCGGTCCTTCTGTCATCATCATTGCTCTACAGTCAACTCCACACTGGAATACTTTCTGGTGCCATTGCCTGTGTGTTACTGCTACTGCTGTTGTGTTACTATTGCCATTGCTCGCATATTACTGTTGCTTTCACATCACCTCTGTGTTACTAGTGCTTTTCTAGGTGGATATGAATTGATAACTCCCCTGTTAAGGCTTATAAGTATTCTTTACCGCCCCTTGTGTCGAATCAATAAATCTGGTTTTTTACTTCCCTCGAAGACTGTTGCGATCCCCTATACTTGTGGGTCATCAGCTAGCAAAAGACTGGGAGCGACCAACTAAGAGAGCAATAATGGTCATAATCATGCATATCGACAAAACATTATTAATCAAAGCATAAAGTGATATTACAAGTCAAAAATTAAATGATCATAGAGGCCTTAGGTGACTAGTTTGTAGGCATAACATGGTATAAGCATGTGCCAAGTCAACCCAATAAAGCATCAAAGGAGAATACCACAATATTATGCTTTTATGATGGAAATAACACATGATTCTTTCAATGGCACATTAAGCACTCTCAACTACTAAGAATATGATTAAAATAACATCCAACATCACATGCCAAAGTCTATGCCATAGTCTAAACAAGCTTCCTTTTGCATCAATATAAGCATGAAACATATTACTCGTCTCCAACACCAATCAATTTATTTGAAACAACTCTCATAGATAATAATCAATAAAGGCCAGAGAGATAATCATACCTTACTAAAGAAAACTAACAAGCTCTGGACAAAATACGAGTGGAAAACTAGAGCCAAACGTAGTAGTAGCAAAAGAGAACACTCACAGAAAAATAGGAGTGAAAACTATAGTGTTCTATGCAATTAAAACGGAGTGTCTCTCTCTCTCCCACACAAGAATGCTAGGATCCAACCATATGCTACAGTAAACAAAACAAAATAAAACTAAAATAAAAATAAAGGCGTTCCAAGAACAACACATAGCATATGAAGCAATAAAAATATAGCGTTTTGAAACATGACATGATACTTTGTTGATGAAGAAGGGGATGCTTTAGTCATCCCCAAGCTTTGATGCTTGTACTTCTTGGATATTTCTTGGGGTGACATGGGCATCCCCAAGCTTGAGCTTTTGTCCATACTTCATCTCATTACATCATTCTTCTCTCCCTACACTTGAAAACTTCCTTCATACAAAACTTCACACAATTCTCATTAGGAGCATTAGTGCAATAAAAATAACAAATCCTCTTGGGTTCATTTCTAACATATATCAAACATCCATTAAAACATTAGCTACTGTAGCAACTTATTCAAAAAGCTCTTTCTCTCAAAAGAACTCAAAAAGAAATCGGCAGAAATCTATCAAAATAGAACATCACGTAAAGATCGATATTTTTTCGAAAATCTTCTGCTGCTCAAATCAAAAAGTGCAACACTAGCGAAAGTTAGATAATAACCTGCAGCATATGCTCAAAAATTGTCAGCTCAAAATTACGTTCTGGTTGGGAATACATATATTGTGTGATAGCACAGAATCTGTTTCAGGACAACAACTTCCCCAAATCTTACTTTCTTCCTATTAGAGGCTATTATTGGCACAAAAACAAAATAAAATTGATAAGTAGTGGTTATTAAATAGGTAATAACTTCCAAGACTCAACAAAATAAAAATTACAGAAATAAAACATGTGTTATCTTCCAAGAGTGCTTTTCTTTAACGCCTTTCAGCTAGGCACAGTAGTTCGAGAAGATGCTCACGTAATAAATATGAATTGAAGTAAAAGAGAGCATCGAGAAGCAAATATAAAATAAATTTAAGTCTACCCTACTTCTTGTGAAAAATAAAATTGTAAAGAAACAAGTCATGGTAGCACAAAGCAACGAGCATAGGAAAGCAAAACAAGTGCAACTTCAAAATTTTCAACATAAAGAGGTGAAACTTAATATTGTTGAGATACATAAAAACATGTTTCTCTTTCTCATAATAACTTTCAGTAGCAGCATGAATAAAATTAACAATATAAATATCACATAAAACATTCTTATCATGAGTCGTATGCATAAAATAATTATTACTCCCCACATAAGTATAATCATTCTTATTAATTGTAGTGGGAGTAAATTCAACAAAATAGCTATCATTATTATTCTCATCACCATAATCATCAAATATAGGAGGCATATTGTAACCATAATTAACTTTCTCCTCAATAGTAGGTGGACTGAAAATATCATATTCATCATTGTAATCATCATATATTGGAGGTATAGTATCATCATAAGCAATAGAGTAGTTATCTTCCAAAATATGTTCATTTGTACACATATCATCATTGGAAGGAACATGGATAGTACTAATAGTACAACAATTATTAACATCATCGTTTTCAGAATTGGTACCAAAGAGATTTTCAATATCAAAAGTAGTGTGCTTTTCCCAATCATGATCACTACTATAGGTAACATGAATAGGCTCATCATCGAGTTCAGACTCATCAACAAAAACTAAAATAGGAGCAACATGTTTAGGGGAAACGGATGAAGCCTGGTGATCCGGGGGATACGTGAGCACCCCTTCTCTACTCGACATGTGTCTAACAATGTTAGCACTGTACAGGCATCGACGCGGTCCAGCGCGTCGAGTGGAAATGCGGAGAGACGCAGGGAAGGTGCACGGCGACTGATGGGATTCGTAGCATAGAAAACAAAAAATTTCCTACCGCGAGAACGCAATCCAAGCCAAGATGCAATCTAGAAGACGGTAGCATCGAGGGGATGAACGAGACTAACCCTTGAAGATTTCCAAAGCCTACGAGATTAGATCTCGTTGTTGCAGAAGATGATCACTTGCCACTTTCAAAAGCGCGTAGAAGATCTTGACGGTGCCACAATCGGGCAGCACCTCCGTACTCGGTCACACGATCGGTGTTGATGAAGACGACGCCCTTCTCCCCGTTCCAGCGGGCAGCGGAAGTAGTAGATCCTCCTTGGAATCCCGGCAGCACGACGACATGGTGGCGGTGTCGATGGAGATCTCCGGCGGAGCTTCGCTAAGCGTATGCGGGAGAGGTGGTGGAGGAGAGCGGCTAGGGTTTTGGGGAGAGGGGGCACCGACCACTATGGGGTGCGGCCAACTAGGGCTTGGTGTGGCCGGCCCACTCCCCTTGCTCCTCATTATATAGGTGGAACCCCCAAGTGTTGGACTACAAGTCTTCGAATAAGACCCCAACCCAAAAACTTCCATATGGTGGGAAACCTACCCAAGGAGGGACTCCCACTCAAGGTGGGATTCCCACCTTCCCTTGGAAGGGGGTGGCCGGCCACCTATGGTGAAGTCCACCTGGGACTCCACCCCTTAGGGTTTGCCGGCCATGCTAGGTGGAGTCCCTCCGGGACTCCGCCTTCCATAGTGATTTCTTCCGGACTTTTCTAGAACCTTCTAGAACCTTCCATAAATGCACCGGATCATTTTCAAACTTATAAAATGACTTCCTATATATGAATCTTATTCTCCGGACCATTCTGGAACTCCTCGTGATGTCCTGGATCCCATCCGAGCCTCCGAACAAAACTTCGAGCTCCATTCCATATTCCATATCTACTTAAACAACATCAAACCTTAAGTGTGTCACCCTACGGTTCGCGAACTATGTAGACATGGTTGAGACCTCTCTCCGACCAATAACCAATAGCGGGATCCGGAGATCCATAATGGCTCCCACATATTGAACGATGACTTAGTGATCGAATGAACCATTCACATACGATACCGATTCCCTTTGTCACGCGATATTTTACTTGTCCGAGGTTTGATCATCGGTATCTCTATACCTTGTTCAACCTCGTCTCCTGACAAGTACTCTATACTCGTACCATGGTATGTGGTCTCTTTATGAACCATTCATATGCTTGCAAGCTAATTAGACGACATTCCACCGAGAGGGCCCAGAGTATATCTATCCGTCATCGGGATGGACAAATCCCACTGTTGATCCATATGCCTCAACTCGTACTTTCCGGATACTTAATCCCACCTTTATAACCACCCATTTACACAGTGGCGTTTGATGTAATCAAAGTACCTTTCCGGTATAAGTGATTTACATGATCTCATGGTCGAAAGGACTAGGTAACTATGTATCGAAAGCTTATAGCAAATGAACTTAATGACGTGATCTAATGCTACACTTAATTGGGTGTGTCCATTACATCATTCTCATAATGATATAACCTTGTTATTAATAACATCCAATGTTCATGATCACGAAACTATGATCATGTATTAATCAACAAGCTAGTTATATAAGAGGCTTACTAGGGACTCTCCTTGTTGTTTACATAACACACATGTATCAATGTTTCGGTTAATACAATAATAGCATGGTATATAAACATTTATCATAAACACAAAGATATATAATAACCACTTTATTATTGCCTCTTGGGCATATCTCCAACAGTCTCCCACTTGCACTAGAGTCAATAATCTACATTACATTGTAAGGTACTTAACACCCATGGCTTTCTGGTGTTGGTCATGCTTTGCCCTAGGGAGAGCTTTAGTCAACGGATCTGCTACATTCAGATCAGTGTGTACTTTGCAAATCTTTACTTCTCCATCTTCGATGTACTCGCGAATCGAATGAAAACGCAGCTTGATATGCTTCAGCTTCTTGTGTGACCTTGGTTCTTGTGCATTGGCGATGGCACCCATGTTGTCACAATATATGACTAGTGGGTCCAATGCACTAGGAACCACACCAAGCTCTACAATGAGCCTCTTCATCCATACCGCTTCCGATGAAGCCTCTGAAGCCGCTATGTACTCCGATTCTGTTGAAGACTTCGCCACCGTGCACTGCTTCGAGCTACACCAGCTTACTGCAGCACCATTCAATATAAACACGTACCCAGACTAAGACTTAGAGTCATCAGGATCAGTGTTCCAACTTGCATCGGTGTAACTGGTTAAAGCGAGCTCTTGGTCACCTCCAGAATAAAGAAACATATCCTTAGTTCTTTTCAAGTACTTCAGGATATTCTTGACCGCTGTCCAGTGTTCCGTTCCTGGATCACTTTGATATCTGCTAGTCAAACTAACTGCATGTGCTATATCCAGTCTAGTACACAGCATGACATACATGATAGAACCTACTGCCGAGGTAGAGGGGATCTGATTCATCCTCTCTCTTTCTTGTGCCGTAGCCGTACCTTGAGTCTTACTCAAGACCTTACCTGGCAACATCGGTAATAATCCTTTCTTACTTTCATCCATTCTAAACTTCTTTAGAATCTTGTCCAGGTATGTACTCTGTGAGAGCGCTAATAGGCGTCTTGATCTATCTCTATAAATCTTGATGCCTAATATGTATGCTGCTTCACCAAGGTCCTTCATTGATTTTTTTTATTCAAATAACCTTTTACACTGCTTAATAGTTCTATATCATTCCCAATTAATAATATGTCATCTACATATAATACCAGGAATGCTACAGAGCTCTCACTCACTTTCTTGTAAATACAGGCCTCTCCATGGCACTGTATAAACCCGAAGTCTTTGATCACCTTATCAAAACGTCGGTTCCAACTTCTGGATGCTTGCTTCAGTCCATAAATTGAACGCTGAAGTTTGCACACCTTGTCAACATTTTTAGGATCGACAAAACCTTTGGGTTGTACCATATACAACTCTTCCTCAATGTCTCCATTAAGGAACGCCGTTTTGACATCCATCTACCAAATCTCATAATCGAAAAATGCAGCTATTGCTAACAAAATCCTCACAGACTTTAGCTTCGCTACAGGTGAGAAAGTCTCATCGTAGTCAACACCTTGAATTTGTAGGAAACCCTTTGCGACAAGTCGAGCTTTATAGACAGTAATATTACCATCAGCATCTGTTTTTCTCTTGAAGATCCATTTATTCTCGACAGCCTTGCGGCTATCAGGTAAGTCTACCAAAGTCCACACTTTGTTATCATACATGGATCCCATTTCAGATTTCATGGCTTCTTTCCATTTGTTGGAATCTGGGCTCACCATTGCTTCTTCATACGTCGCAGGGTCTTCATCATTGTTGTCCACAATCATGACATTTAGGTTCAGTAGCTATCTCGCTCGAAGTTTCATGATCATTATCATTAGCTTCCTCTGTTACCGGTGCAGGCGGCACAAGAACATCTTCTGGTACTGCGCTAGTGTAATGTCCCAGGTTTAGAGACGATCGAGGGGTAGATTTTAGAAAGGGATGTGCATTGCATCGTAAATTCTGGGGAAATTTCGCGCTTTTAAAACAAAACTGCATCGAAGGGGGACAAGTTTCTCTCTCGACACCTTACAGGGTTAGGGTTTTGAGAGTGCGACAAACTTGTTTCTCATTCAACTAAGTTAGGGTTTTGAGAAGAGAGAAGAGATATTGCATCACAACTTAAGTTGCATGATTGAATTCAAACTTAAGTTGCATGATTGAATTCAAACCTAAGTTGCATTTGAAATCCAAATTCAAATATCAAATGAATATCTCCTAATTCAAATGTGAGGTAATTCATCAAGTAAATTGTAAATAATAAAGAACTTGAATAATACAAATATTAAGTAAAGCTCATTAGAGAAAAGTTGAGCTTTATTGATAAACACACAAGATACATTGTCTTTACAATATTCAGATTTGAAATATAGAATATTACAACACATTACAAGAATTGACAAAATAGAAAAAGAAAAAGAAAGAAAAGTACAATGAAATGATCTATCCTAAACTACAAGCTAATCTTCATGAGATGCTTGAGCCTGATGATCTTGGTCTTCACTTTGATCATCATGTTGATCCCTGCACACAACAAAGCAAAAAACAGAAGTTATGCCAAGTGGCAAAGCCACTTGGCAGGTTGGTAAGAAATGGTTATTTGAGAGGATATGATCACAGCTCTGCCGAGCTGATCCTCTCACAGCCCAAGTCCCAAGCCAGGACACACATACATAGCCTAGCTGCTCACCAGGCTTGGTGCATGCACAACAGCACCACATAGCCAGTGAGTCACCAAGTGTTGCCAGGCTAAGCTATCGACCAGGAGAGCAAAGAAAGGATGGTATAAAACCTTTTCCACCGCCAGAACTAGCAGTTCATCGACAAGCAGCTGGGTAAGTTCACCAGAAACCAAGAACACAAGAACAGGAAGAACAGCCACTGCTGTTCAACCTGCTCAAACCACCACAGCACTGAATCAAGCACTACAGGCTTGCAAGGAGGAGCAAGGCAAGCATAATCACCACACTGAAGCAATCCTCTACACCAACAAAGAATCTAGGAGATGGAGTGAGGTCTAAACAAGATCATTGAATGGATCGTAGCGAACAAGAGGGGGGTGAATGGCGCTACGACAAGTTTTAACCTTTTTCAATTTTAGCGCAACGGAAGGTAAAGGTGATAACTTTAGTAATAGCGGTGTTCCTACAATGATGCTAGGACATGTGCAACAAGTAAAGGAAACAACAAGATAGTAAGAGTAAGGAGCGAGACAACCGGAGGGCGCGGAGGCGAGGCGAGGTTTGTTTACCGCAGTTCCTTCCACAACAGGAAGTACGCGCGTTGAGAGGAGGTGCTAGTCTCACACAAGAGACTAGACGGCCACACCACGAAGGAAGGCCTCACCTTCTTCCTCGAGAGAGCTCCACGGAGGTGCTCTCCCTCTTCCACTAAGGCACCGGTCGAGGCGGTGATTCCTTCACAAGGTTGGGCCGAGCTCCACACACAAGGATGCTCCCAACACCCTATGGAGCTAGTACATCACTAAGCTAGACTCCATAGCTGCACATCTCCAATGCTCCACCATAGGAACCCATCTCCAATGCTCCACCAAAGGAACCCTTCCAATGCCCCACCAAGGAACTCTTCCAGTGCTCCACCAAGAAGCTCTTCCAATGCCCCACCAAGGAACTCTTCCAGTGCTCCACCAAGAAGCTCTTCCAATGCTCCACCAAAGGAACCCTAACACCAAGATCCACTAAGGAGTACCACGAATTGGTGAACTTTCTCTCGGTAGAATGATAGATCGGGGTCTCCTCCACCACCTCTCAAAGTATGAGCAAGATTGGTTGGATGGATGAGGAGATCCCCTCAAATTTGAGCTCAGCAACAATGGAGGAGAGAGAGAGAGAGGAAAGCCGAGTCGGGCTGGAGAAGAAGGGGCCTTTATATAGGTCCCTCCAAATCCAACCGTTGGATGCTGTTTTTGCCTAAGCGGTACTACCGCTTCTGAGAAGCGGTACAACCGCTCTAAGTTCGAATCCCCACAGAACTTGTCCACGTGGACACATAGTGGTACTACCGCTCGCGGTACCGCTTGAGGTACCGCAATAGGGTCCAGACCTTACTGGATCCAAAGCGGTACCAGAGCGGTACCAGAGCGGCACTACCGTAACGCGTTACGGTACTTTACGCGGTACCGTGGGCGGTACTACCGCTCTCAAGCGGTACTACCGCTCAAGGTACCGTAAAGGTACCGCAACATGTTCTGTGAGGCATTTTCGCGTGCAATACTCAGAGCGGTATCTCGGGCGGTACCAGTAGGGGTAGTGGTACTACCGCTCCTGGTACCGCTAGTACTGCTATGGCTAAAACATCTTTTTCCTCTTTTCCTCTCCTACCATGTTACCTCGCGACACACACACAAAACCAGAAATCCTAAGAACTACGCTTCGGTCTTCTGATCATAATGTGTTCGGCGAGGGTACCATGTATCTTGCAAACCTATCAATGACAAACTTTGTGCACGGTTAGAATTGTTCGAGTGTTGTTATCAAACACACAAAACACGGGATATGGATCTTGCTCTTACAATCTCCCCCTTTTTGGTGTTTAATGACAACACACGAATTTGCAATAATTCATCGGATATTATGGTAAGGTATTTGGTTTGCAAGAATAGGCGAAGCTCCCCCTAGATGTGTGCATATTTAAAATATGCATTTGTATAAAAATGCACACATCCTAGAGAGAAACTCCCCCTAAATTTTACAAACCAAGCACAAGTGCTAAGATGAACATATGACAAGATTATGTAGCACAAGTACACTATAGAGGCAAGAATATTTGTATATAGGGGAGTTTGGGTGAACCTTTTCATACCTTTGCCTTGAGAAAACCCAAACTCATCATAATAATAAGAGCCTCCATAGGAATGATGTAGCCAATCAAAGAATAAATAATGGAGACCATTGACCATTAAGCTACGCACGATTAAGTCTTAATACAAATGATTAAGTCTTAATACAAACGGGGGGATCAGGAGATCCACAAATAGAGTAGTAAACACACATACGAATAAACTTCCGAATAACTAGGGAAAGGTTTGATGCCAAGGCCGAAAGAACCAAAACGAAGCCACCAAGCCCTTGGCATCCCCATGCAAATTCCCGTCCTAATAGATCAACTTCTCCCCCTTTGTCATCGAGACACCAAAAAGGGAGAAGGAGCATACTAATGCCCCAAGGGAATCACTCGTCATCATCATCCTCGTCATCGTCATCCTCGTTCTCATCACCCTCATCCTCGACGTCCTCCTCCTCCTCATATTCGCCTTCATCATCTTCTTCTTCTTGGGCAAGGCCCTTGCCATGAGGTGGCTTGGGGATGGATTCCTCGGAGCTTGACCAAACGAGCTTCGACTTCCACTCACCGGGAGGAGTGATGTTGTCCTCGGAGCCCTCGGAGACCGGAAGTTGCATGTGCCTCATCATCGCCTTTTGGCATTGGCGGATCTTCTTGTTGTCGTGATGAGCTTGATACATCCTATCTTCGAGATCCCTCTTGAAGCAAAAGGACTTCTTGAGGCGAGCGGTGAGCTTGGCGAAGAGGCCCTTGGTCTTGATGGAGTTGGGCACATAGTCGGAGTCTTCGCTATCGGCTTCGTCTTCATCCTTGTCCTTGGGAGCTCCCTTGCCAAACCATGGAAGGTCATGGTCCTTAACAAGAGGACTCTTCTCCTTGTGGATGGTGACGTTGGGGCGGCATTGTTCAAGAAGATCACCGCGGCCCTCACTACAAGAAAAGTTGCCATGGCCGACGAAGTTGAAGTCGCGCCGTGGTTGCTGGTGTACCATGGCCGACGATTTTGGGTCTGTCCGTTGTGCATGTCAAAACGTTTTTTTTCTCATTTTTGAGGCCACCTAGCCCGACGAAAACGGCCAAAATGTTGCGTATGGTGGCCCGGGACGTGGTGCATCTCGAATTCTCGGGTTCGCCGGCCGAGTCAACGCAAATCCGCACCGCCGAGGGATGTAGGGCCCAGATGGCAGCCTCTCTGGCATTGTTTTTTTTCTCGATCGCGCCATCTCGTTCAACGCTCTCCGATCGAGCCGTTTACGATACAGGATCATGGGTCCCGCATGTCATCCTCTATGAACCAAAATTCTTTCTATTCTTGGATTTTTTTGACCCCCTGATTTCTGGCTACTTCCTTTTTCTTTTGATCCCTTGCCGCCTTGGAAACATTGACACCGCTGCTGCTAATTGGGACCCGCATGGCATCCTCTATGAGCAATCAACTTTCTTTTCTTGGAATTTTTTTTGGCACCTCAAATTTGGTCAATTGCCTTTTTCTTTCGATCCCCTGCCGCCTCTCAAACGGTGATACCGCTGCTGCTAAATGGGACCCGCATGTCATCCTCTATGTACTATAAAACTTTCTTTTCTTGGATTTTTTTGGCACCTCATATTTGGTCACTTACCTTTTTCTTTCGATCCCCTGCCGCCTCTCAAACGGTGAGACCGCTGCTGCTAAATGGGACCCGCATGTCATCCTCTATGTACTATAAAAGTTTCATTTTTAGGATTTTTTTGGAACCTCATATTTGGTCACTTGCCTTTTTCTTTCGATCCCGTGCAGCCTCTCAAACGGTGATACCGCTGCTGCTAAATGGGACCCGCATGTCATCCTCTATGTACAATCAAGTTTCTTTTCTTGAATTATTTTTGGCTCCTGATATTTGGTCACTTGCATTTTTCTTTCGATCTCATGCCACGTTGAGGACCCTGCAGGCTCATGGGACCCGCATGTCATCCTCTATGTACAATAAAATTTCTTTTCTTGGATTATTTTTGGCTCCTGATATTTGGCCACTTGCCTTTTTCTTTCCATCCCGTGCAGCCTCTCAAACGGTGATACCGCTGCTGCTAAATGGGACCCGCATGTCATCCTCTATGTACACTCAAGTTTCTTTTCTTGAATTATTTTTGGCTCCTGATATTTGGTCACCTGCCTTTTTCTTTCGATCTCATGCCACGTTTGAAACGTTGAGGAACCTGCTGGCTCATGGGACCCGCATGTCATCCTCTATGTGCTATAAAAGTTTATTTTCTTGGGTTTTTTTTCACCCTCTGATTTTTGGCTATTTCCTTTTTCTTTTGATCCCCTGCCGCCTTGGAAACGTTGAGTAAGCTGCTGACTCATGGGACCCGCATGTCATCCTCTATGTACAATCAACTTTCTTTTTCTTTTGATCTCAAGCCGCATTTGAAACGTTGAGACCGCTGCTGCTAATTGGGACCCGCATGTCATCCTCTATGTACAATAAAGTTTTTTTCCTGGATTATCTTTGGCTCCTGATATTTTGTCACTTGCCTTTTTCTTTCGATCTCATGCCGCCTTTGAAACGTTGAGTAAGCTGCTGGCTCATGGGTCCCGCATGTCATCCTCTACGAACAATAAAAGTTTCCTTTCTTGGAGTTATTTTTGACCCCTAATTTCTGGCTATTTGCCTTTTTCTTTTGATCTCCTCCCCCCTTTGAAACGATGACGACGCAGCTGGCAGGTCGGTCCCACATGTCATCCTCTGTGAACAATAAAAGTTTTCTTTGATGGATTTATTTTGAACCCCTAATTAATTTCGGGATATTTCCTTTTTTCCTTTGATCCCCTGCCACCTTGGAATCGTTGAGGATGCTGCTGCCTCATGGGTCCCGCATGTGATCCTCTCAGAGTGGTAAATGTTTCTTTTCTTGGATTTTGTTGACCAAACGATTTTTGGCTTATTTTTTCTTTCGATCTCCTGCAGCCTTTAAAACGTTCAGGGCGCTGCTGGCTCACGGGTCCCACATGTCAACCTCTATGAACAATAAACGCTGAGGATGCTGCTGCCTCATGGGTCCCGCATGTCATCCTCTCAGAACGAAAATGTTTCTTTTCTTGTATTTTTTACCAACAGATTTTTGGTTTATTTTTTCTTTCCATCCCCTGCCGCCTTTAAAACGTTGACGACGCTGCTGGCTCATGGGTCCCCGATGTCAGCCTCCCCGTACAAGAAACATGTGATGTCTTGATTATTTTGCAGACAATAAACATTGTATTTCGCTCTGAGCTATTGCAAACGGATAAATTAAATCTTTATTTTTACATAAACAAACTTATATGTTGAATCTCCTTGTTTTGTGTTTTGCGAAGCATAGGACTTTCCTGTTTTTTTTAGAAAAATCCGAACTTTCCTGTTTTGGAGTGAGCTGAAATTGTACGAGTCAAAAGGCCCAGCAGGATAGTTCGAAGGCCCAGATGTCCAGATGCAGCCCAATTGAAATCATTCTTTTCTTGGATTTTTTTCACCCCCTGATTTCTGGCTACTTCATTTTTCTTTTGGTCCCGTGCCGCCTTGGAAATGTTGAGACCGCTGCTGCAAAATGGGACCCGCATGTCATCCTCTATGTACAATAAAATTTCTTTTCGTGGATTATTTTTGGCTCCTGATATTTGGTCACTTGCCTTTTTCTTTCAATCTCATGCCGACTTTGAAACGTTGAGGAAGCTGCTGGCTCATGGGTCCCGCATGTCATCCTCTATGAACAATAAAAGTTTCCTTTGTTGGATTTATTTTTTACTCCTAATTTCTGGTTATTTGCCTTTTTCTTTTGATCCCCTGCCCCCTTTGAAACCATGACGATGCAGCTGGCAGGTCGGTCCCACATGTCATCCTCTATGAACAATAAAGGTTTCCTTTGATAGATTTATTTTTTACCCTAATTAATTTCTGGCTATTTCCTATTTTTATTTTGATCCCCTGCCACCTTGGAATAGTTGAGGATGCTGCTGCCTCATGGGTCCCGCATGTCATCCTCTCAGAAAGGTAAAAGTTTCATTTCTTGGATTTTGTTTACCAACTGATTTTTGGCTTTTTTGTTTCGATCTCCTGCCGCCTTTAAAACGTTGACGACGCTGCTGGCTCATGGGTCCCCAATGTTAGCCTCCCCGTATTGCAAATCCTCTTTCTGCAAAGGTTGTATTTCTAGCTAGATAGCTAAGGTGGATTCGAATCTGCCGTGGTTCAGGCAGCTCAGGTAAGCCTTCTTGCACTGATTAATGGAACTAGTGTATAGCAAGGTCAAGACATGTGGCTTGGTGTAATGAATCTATTTGAATCATGTTGTGGATTCAATCTGATAGTTCTCTAACAGGTCAGCCAAAATAGAAATTAAGTTTTTTTCTAAAACGGAAATGCAAATTAAGATGAACACAAACATTAGTTATCATAATAGCTGATCATACATACATACTTGCTAAGAGCAAAAGCTTGCCAGAGTTTTACCACCCATACAATTAATTAGCAGTTCAGATAAGATAACCTTATATAAGTATAACTACAAATGCATTTGCTAAGGGCTCATGGGACAATAGAACTAGACAACCGCAAACTTGATGACCAGCATGTCACAGCGGCATCGAAAGATCTTGACCTTCAACTTTGATCTAATGCGAAGTTTGGCACCGTCAATGAACTTTTTCCACCTGGAAGTAATAGCCAAGCGGCCATCTGTGGGACTGACGGAGTACCGTCCCTCCACGGTGAGACCTTCACTCTCCATGACGAGGGAAATCTTGCCCCTTCGGCCAGCATTGAGATCCTTGGCGATACTTTTAGGCAATTTCTGATTCAAAGCAAGAGATACCAACAAAAATTAGTCAATGGCACCAATGCACTGAAGACTGAACCATGTGAGACTTTGAGCAGAGAAGACATCAAGATAAGAGCAGTTATGCTGTCATATACTCACGAACATAGCCTTCAGATGCGTCCTGGTCACCACACGGGTGGCCACGAATGAGCCGAGACCTCGGTGATCCGGTCGGGCAGGTGCAGGAGCACAGGCTGGTACACGAGCTGGTGCTGATGCGAGGAGACTGCGGGCAGGTGCAATAAACGGTGCCTCTAGAGGAACCGGTGCTGATGCAAGAGACCTGTTGGGCAGGTGCGATAAACGGTGCGGCTAGAGGAACCGTCGATGCAGGAGCCTGCTGGGCAGGTGTAGTATATGGGGCCTCTACAGGAACCAATGCTGATGTAGGGGCCTGCTGGGTAGATGCAATAAACGGTGCTGGTACAGGAACCGGTGCTGATGCAGGAGAGTGGGTGCCCTTTGTGACATCCGCTCCTGTTCCATCAGGGGATCTGCAGCTTTGATCATGTTAAACCCAGCAAGCTAGAACAGAGGGAATGGTTTAGAACAACTGCTCAGAATGCAGTAATCAAAGGATATGAGTACAAAAAAGTTACATATTATATATTTGGAAGTGTCTCCAACTCTGTAAGCGATACGTATATCTGCCCGTTTGAGTTTCGATCCTCAGCTCGTCGCCCTTCTTCAGACCGTAGTCAAAAGCAAACTTTCTCCAATCATGTCCATACAAATATGTGATGGCCTGCGTCTTGTAGACATACACCTCATAGACCATGTAGGTGTTCATCAATTTGCCATTGCCATGCATAGTGAAAGACCCTTCATGCGGACACATCTGGTTAATCATTGGACGAAGTTCACAAGGTACGATCTGCAGTGAAAATTGATACTAATGTAAGAAGCAGGAAGACTAAAAACAAGACTTTACTATATGCCAATTCATGCTAAACCACTGAGAATACATACCTGTAACTCTGTGAAGGAGTTATTAGAAAGGTAGATAGAGCCATAGGAGGTGTTATATGCGGGGTATGTACATGGGCCCGCCATATTCCCGCAAGCTCGGCATCGGGATGGTGAAGGAAACATGGGAGGTACTACTGGTGCGTAGCGCTGAATGTAAGTGGAAGAATTAGGTTGTGTAAAGTGCATAGTTCAGAGCAATGCAAATGTTGACAAGCGAGTGCATAACACTATGTTACAAACTGAACAGTCAAAATTTAGTGTATGATGAATATAAGCATGCTAATTTGGCGTTTTCGAATTCCAAGAAGCAGTAGACAGAGCCGGTGATAATATCAGAAATAAATCATGGCATGTATATGTGGCTTAAGAAAATATACCCGAACCCTTGGATGGTTACGGCCCGGCTGGTCCTTGGACTTGAGCTTATATAAGCATCCAGAAGGTGGGGCTGACAGTAACTTGGTGGCAGCCTCTGCAGATGCCTCATCAAAGCGGCTTGCAATCCTTTTGACCAATGAAGGCTTAGCGGTTTCAGTCTGCATATGAAAATTGATGAGCAACAGACATCAGCAGTGATATATAAAATGAATCTATGAGACACTGATGCATATAGTGCTGGATGTAAGTGGAAGAATAGGGTTGTGTGTGTTTCTGAACTATTGGTAAGCATAATTAGACAAAGCCGGCAATAAACAGACAAATCAAATCATGTATGAGGATTAAGAAAATATACCTGCTTAAAAAGGATACCACCCAGCTGGCCCGTGGCCTTGTGCTTGAGGAGGTTTTCAGAAGATGGTGGCGGCACCATCATCTTCACATCAGCCCCATCAGGATCATTTTTCATCCATTTGAGTAGAGGCACAGAAGCTTCATCCTGCATATGAATAGCAACATAACTCATCATTGATATTTAATAAATCTATGAGATGGACTGATGCAAAAAGTGCGGGATGTAAGTGGAAGAATAGGGTTGTACATAGACAACAGTTGACAACAATGCAAATGATTACAAAAGAAGCCAACGGAACTCAGCAGTTTATATACTGGATGAGACAGACTGAAAAGTGAAAAATTAGTGTATGATGATTGTAAGCAAATGCAGTGTTTCTGAACTTTTGGTAAGCATTAGGCAAAGCCAACAGTAATTAAACAGATAATAATAAAATCATGTATGTGGATTAAGAAAATATACCAGATTCATTAAAAGGTCACCACCCAGCTGGCCCATGGCCTCGTGCTTGTAGAGGTTTTCGGATGATGGTGCCGGCACCATTGTCCTCACATCAGCCTCATCAGCCTCATTTTGCATCCACTTGAGTAAAGGCGCAGCAGTTTCAGCCTGCATAAGAATGAGAACAGATCTCAGCAGTGATATTGAATGACTCCGAGACAGACTGATGCATATAGTGCTGGATGTAAGTGGAAGGGTATGGCTGTGTATGGACAACAGTTCACAACAATGCAAGGGTGCGTTCGGTTCTAAAACAGCGTGGAATGGAATGGAATGGTTCCATTTCAAAGGAATGGAATTGTTACATTTTTTTCGGTTGGGAAAAATGGAGAGCGGAACAGATCAAGGTTAAACTAATCATTTGCCTCAAAATTGTAATTAGCAATTGCAAATGACATTTAATCTCAAAATTGTAATTAACAGCGCCTAATGGTGCTCTTTTAATCAAAAAATCGTAATTAACATCATTTTTTGTTGGGTTAGGGGAACTGGAGAGTAGATGAACATTACTGTATGATGATTGTAAGCAAACGAATTTGGTGTTTCTAAACTTTTGGCTTCGAGATCTTATGGGCTTCAACTATAGCCTACCCCAACTTGTTTGGGACTGAAAGGCTTGGTTGTTGTTGTTGTTGTTGTAAAATTTTGGCAAGCATTAGAAAAAACCGACAATAAACAGACAAATATCAAGGCATGTTTTGTGGATTAAGAAAATATACCATATTCATTAAAAGATCACCACCCAGCGGGCGCGTGGCCTTGTGCTTGTAGAGGCATTTAGAAGATGGGGGCGGCATCAACATACTGGCAGCCTGATCAGCCGCAGTTTTGATCTTCCTTTTGAGTAAAGGCCCTAAAGTTTCAGTCTGCATATGAATAGCAAAACAAAAGGCAGACCTCAGCAGTGATATTGAATTACTGTATGAGATAGACTGATGCATATAGTGGATGCTCTTAGCCTTTTGCACCATGAACACTAGCTATGGACAGACAAAAAAAACTACTCCAGTTGACTCAGCTTTGTCTAGATACCTCCATCCCAAAGCTTAAGGCTTATTTATTTTTGAGAAATCAAAACAAGTAAAGTTTGACCAAAATTTTAGAACATTCTATCAACAAATATAATATTGTGTAGATACCGTAGGAAAATATATTTCACAACCTATTTAATGATATTAATTTTGTATTTTGCATGTTAATGATTTTTGGTAAAAGCTTAGTCAAACATGGTATAGTTTGACTTTCTAAAAATAATATAATCCCTAAGCTTTGGGATGGAGGTAGTAGTATCTAGAGCTAAAAACACATCTAGATACATCCGTATCTATAGATAGTTGAGTCAATTAATTTGGATCTGAGGGAGTATCAGATTCAGACTACATCATGGTAAGTTGGTTAAAAAAAATTACCCCTCGACGGTCCCTGCCCAGCTCGGCAGTGGCATTTCGCTTCTTGTGCTGCAGATCAGGCCATGTTCCTGCAGCAGGTGGGGCGCTATTCTCGTTCCCCATAGCCTCAGCACGGAACCTAGAGGTACCAACCTGATACAGAGAATATAGAGCATGGTGTCACAGAGGCTTTATGCACAAACAGCTGAAGACATGTGCTACTTTAAGCATCTTCCAGAACAGGAACAGATTGAGGATGCAGACAGACCAGTGGATAAGCAAACGGAGTACCTGCTTTGCGGGGCTGGGGACGCAGCTCAGGCTCAGCCAACTGCCCACATGCGTGGTGGCCTTACGCTCCATTGCCCCCCCCCCCCACCACCACCGAGGTATTTCCTTTCCTGTATAAGCTGACAAAAGATACATTGAGGATCTGCAGAAACTACAAAGGTTGCAAATGTCGACAAATAAAGGAAGAACACCCCAATCCAAGCAAAGGTAGCCCCCGCCCCCCACCCCCATCAATCACTCCCAGCGCGAGGGTGACCAGAAAGACACCCCTTCGCCCAGAATAGGAAATAGTAGATGCGCAAGATATCGAGGTGAGGAAAAAAGAACCGATCTCGAGAAAGGAAAGATCATTACTAGTACTACCTAATCCGCTTGGTCTAGATGCAGCTTGCCCCTCCAAGCTGGATGCCTGGACGGTGGAGGCGAAAGGAGGGGATCGAGCTAGCGGCTTGCATCCGTCGGCTGTCGGCACTCGATCGGGAGAGACAAAGGGGGCTACATAAAAGGGAGGGGTAACATATTTTATTACACAGTGAACTTACTGATGTGACTAGTCATTACATGTCTCACTGAAACTGGGGCCCATAGTGTGGCACCCCAAATTCACTTGAACCTGCACGGCGGGATGCATTGGCGCGTCAAGAAAACCCCCAAATTGTAGCGGGGAAATGAAACATTTCACAAAAATTCGAAATTCAAGCACACTGCCACGGGCCAAGCACGCGGGCTGTTCCTTCCTCTTCCTCGGTTCCTCCTCCCCTATCCGAAAAAACCCCAAATCCCAAGCTCAAACAACAACAAAAAAAAAAACAAATCCCCTGGCCGCCATGCATGTCCTTGTTAACCCGCTGGAGATCGTTCCCGGACGAGGCGGACCCCTCGCCCTGAGATCCCGAGTTCGTCCGTTCCGTCCACCTCGAGGCACTGCGTGCTGTCTCGCAGCGGCGGCTTGAGGGCGCTGCAGAGGATGTTCCGCCGGAAAGTGCTCATGGCAACCGTGCAAGCTCACCGGCGTGCTGTATCCCGAGAGGAACTGGTCAAAGCTTTTCTATTCGCAAAAAAAAGCGGGCCAAGATCTGGTCAAAGCTTCGTCGATGGCTTGTCGCGAGAGGCTTGGATTCCAGAGTCAATAAACTAGCTGCTGGAGGACTTGGGCGGTTTACACCGATTCATATTAACTGACTCAAGTTTGTTAGTCTAGTTAACAAATGCATCTAGATACATCCATATCTAGACAAAATTGAGTCAATTAATATGAATCAGAGGGGAGTGCCTGAAAGTGTTTCATGCTACCAATTAATGCGCTGGCAGGACTGGCTGTAGAAGTAATTGTGCTACTACTCATACGATGAACTGATTGTGTGGGTGTCAAATTTTGCAACGCGATCATCCACTGAATGCTTAATTATAGTTCTAGCGCCAAAGGCGTACAAATCATAACAAAGATAGTACATACTACAGCACCAGAACATAAGAGTACGAATCATAAAGTAGCTCAACATTTTGCATCAGGGCTAGGTGGTCCTGAGACTACCGGGATGCCCCTGATGATCTCCGGGCGTGCATCCGCTTCAACGCAAAGCTGTGTACTCGGTCCACGGCCTCCTTCTGTAGGCTGGATAATCTCAGGTGCAGGACCTTCGTCTATGAAAGGCTCGTCATCAGTACCATCCACAGGTGCATCAGGGCTGGGTGGTCTTGAGACTACCCGGACGCCATTGATGATCTCTGGGCGTGCATCCACTTCAACGCAAAGCTGTGTACTCGGTCCACGGCCTCCTTCTGTAGGCTGGATAATCTCAGGTGCAGGACCTTCGTCTATGAAAGGCCCGTCATCAGTACCATCCACAGGTGCATCAAACTGAGATTCATCTTCAAATCTCCCATCAAACTGAGAGACCTCTTCAACTCTATGCTTCTGCAATTAGTACATCAATAGATTAGACAAACATCTAAGGGATGCAACCTGAACAAATGCCGTTTTACATATTTACCTTCTCATCTGGCACAGCACATGTCCCAGAGCTGAAACCCGGTTCCTGAAGCAAGCGCTTTTTCTCTCCTTCCCGTCCATCCATCTACAACAAGTTAAAGTTGAGTACAGAACTTGCACAGCAATGGAAACTATTGATCGAAACAGCGGCAGCATCAATATAAATAATTAACTACATATGCCAGCACACATACAGTGTGAGCAAGATCTGCTTCTCCCGCTGAAGGATCATTATGTGGTTCACCATGATAAACCCACCTAACATATGTGCGGTCCATCCCAAAAATGTGTAAATGATCTTCCACTACATGGTGAGGCCTCTTCTCACCATTCATACATGTGCAGCGCGGGCAATACACGTCCATGTCGTGACCTTCATGAGCTCTAATAAACCCCATAAAGGGTTGAACACCATTTATATATGAAGGGGAACATAAGTGTCCATGCAGTATCCAAGTTTTGTCCATCTGTTTAATTATGAGATACAATGGTTGGTGATTAATTTAAGGTGAAGTAGGAAATGTATATCCATCGAGTACAAAACTATACTAGTACATGATTATGCATTTCAGCAATCATGTCAAGTACAAAACAAAAAATGCCCATCGACATTTTAGCAAACAGATCATGTACAAATCTCTTCCATGGCATTTCAGCAAATTAACGGATCGAGTGCAGAACTGACTCTATATGCCCACGCAAATGAACAAATTGATCGAGGACAAATCGAGCGGAAAACTATAAAGTACCAATTAGTTCGAGCATACTGACGATTTTTTTTAGCAGCATCAAGAAAATATAAATCGTTAGGCTGTCTTGCCCGATGCATGATTGAGCTAGAGATAGCAACCCTACCGTGGATCAACTTGACCGCCGGTGCGTCTCGAGAAGAACGACGGGGAGGGGAAGCTTCTTCTTCGCACGGACGGGACGGGGAGGGGAAGCTCTTCGCACGGACGGGGATAAGTTGTGTAGCGGTGGGTGGGGGGTCATGCGACCGGGCCGCCCGGTAGGTGGTGTTTAATGGAGTTGCGTGTGTAATTTGCCGTGCACAAGGTTGAGGAATAGGTGGTTCCCTTTGCCGCGCGCACAATTCAAACTATCCCGCCCATGTAGTTTAAATTCGCCCTATTTTCATTAAATCGACATAAAGTCATGTGAGTGGGTGGAAATTAGCAAAGTTGCTTGAAAAATAGTAAAACTCTGGAATTATCCTTTAAATATGCTATACTTCCTGTGAAAATCGGGGTGTGGAGGCATGTTGAGCTGTTTTATTTGTACCTTCTTCATTAAAACTCCCATTTTATGCACTTTTGATGGAAAGAAATCATTTGTACATAAATTTTGACCAACGCCATTTGCAAACATTAATTGTTTTACATGCCAAGATGCACCCATCCACCAAATATGGGGCAAAAGTTTATCACAATCTAGATATATATGTATAATTAGTGAGGGACCCCTTTTGATTTTGTGCAATTTCCACTAATTAGCTAGAGAGAAGGGGTCAGTTAATTAGGCCATGTTAGGGGCTATGTGTTTTAGATTAGGGTTGTGTGGATTCAAATACAACTTCTATATTTGTGTGCTATGATTAATCAAAACTAGACCGATCGACTGCGCACACATTATTAGAGGCACATGCCTTTGCGCACAAAGTGCACGTGTGTGTTGTTGGCCACCAACGAGAGAGTGGCGAGAGAGCGATTGAAATCTCCAAATTAAACACATATATAAGCATACATGGTTAGGCCATGCATGCATATTTATTATATATATTGTGAGGCAAATAAATTAAAGTACATGTGTATATATATAAGTGTGTTTCTTGGCCACCAACGATATATAGATCGAGAGAGAGAGAGATTGAAATATATATATCCCCAAGAATATCTTCAAACATGTATTGAAATATATGCACGAATGATATGCAAGGTATGCCATGCGCACATGCACACTAATTATATATATTATGAGACAACTTAATCAAATGTGTTTTCATTGGAGATCGAGAACTTGTCAAAAATCAAGTTAATTAATTTATCAGCGCTAATTAGTTAATTGGTCGCCTACTTGATGAGCAATTAAGTGTCGTTGGCTTATATATATATATGTAGGGTTTAATTAGGGTCTAGGGTTTAGGGTTAGCTAGCTAGGGTTTTAGGGTTAGGGTTTACGGTCTAGGGTTTAGGGTCTAGGGTTTAGGGTTTAGTGTTTAGGGTGTTTAGGGTGTACATTTAGGGTTTATGGTCTATGGTTTAGGGTCTAGTGTTTAGGGTGTTTAGGGTGTACATTTAGGGTATAATTAGGGATTAGAGATTAGGGTTTTAGGGTTTAAGGTTTAGGGATCAACGATCGAGAGCACACACACATTATTAGAGGCACCCGCGCCTTTGCGCATAAAGTGCATGCGTATATATATAAGTGTCAACACCCGGATTTTTAAGTCTGAATGCCTATTATGTCATACATCGCAATCCCAGGAATATTGTTGTTGCGAGGCATAATAGTTAAGTATCACAGTCATCATTCATTACAAACCATAAGTCTTACAAATTTGGAATCACATGATCCATATTACACGAATAGTTGATCTATTGATCAATGAACAAACATAAGTTCATAGTTCAACATAGCGGAAGCGTAAGATACAAGGACTCTCTAGTCCACAGGCCAACGCTTGACGTCGGAAGGCGCTTAGTTGTCGTAGGCGTCCTGCTGGTCATCTCCTTGGTTATCTTCATACTCTGGCCATTTGAATAGCCAGGGACAAAGCCGTGAGTACGTTGAGTACACGCAAACTAATACTAATGTAAGTGCTAGACATTTCTAGTATGGTTGGCTAAGCTCTAGTTTATTTGCATAAAGCTAGTTTTAGTTCACAAAGTTTGAGAAAAGCTTATTCAAGCGCTAACTAACTCAAGTGGGAACATTAGTGTCATTCCCACCATTCAAGTGGTGATTTCAATTCAATTCACCACAAGTCATTTCACCATCACCTTTCAACATCATTTTCAAAGATATGACATCGGAAACTGTATGGCCTTTCCAACCGTCCGTGAAGTGGACGCGGCTATTCGAATAGGTTTACACTCTGCAGAGGTTGCACACTTGTGCCACAACATTTGATTTCATCCGTCGGGATTACCCCGAATCATCGTAACACAGTACGCGGATCATCAACCATAACCTTTCACTTACAAATCCTAGTATGAGCACCTCTCCCCATGAGCTTGGCCTCCCAGTGAAGACCAACTGTCAACCTGGGAACTGCACAGGGCTTGGCCGTACAATTCACCTCAATTTCACATCATTTCTCAACAACGGAGGCAGCCTCAAGCGTAACCCCTATGACGTGTGTCAGAGGGAACCCATACTAAGACGCATAAACTTCCAGTTAAGCCCTACCCATAATCAGGTATTGTGGGGGTACTTAATAATTGGAAAGGTATCGCATTCAAACCAACATCATTGTTTATCAAAAATCACCATCTTCTCTTGTTCACATTCACCTTCACAAATCATTCAATGGAATGCATCATCATTCCAAGGTTTCAAATTCATTTCTAAATCACATTGTTCCCATCTAGAGTAGTCAAGTTTTAATTCATTAGCACTAGCTCTAATTCATGAGGGGTGCTACCTTGCTTTGCTTGAAAGAGACTAACTTCACTACTCTAGTAACCAATTTGTACTTTGACCAAAGTTAACTATAAAAGTAACTCTTTTAGAAAACAAGTAAAACTTGTAAAGTAAACTTGGGATGGGTTCATATAAGAAAAGATAAGAATCATGGTGCCTTGCCCCAAGGGGCTTTGCACTTTGCAAGAATATTAGCTTGCCTTGGTAGTTCTCAAACTGTTCCTCCTCCTCCTCTTGGTAGCAATCTTCTTCTTCGGCGTACTCTCCGGTGCTACCGTCTAAATTTGAATACGAGTATAATTACTCACTAATTCAATGGCTATTCCATACATCACATATAAACACACAAACTATTCTATGCACACAAAATAATCTACTTAGGTGCATGGGTTGTGTTGTTTAAATAGAATTCACTTCTTTGTATTTAATATGTAAATGATAGTTTCCATAGGGTTCTTGAGGAATAATTCCCTCTCACTGAAATCTTCTTAAGATTTAATTTCTCAAACAATCATTAATGAACTCATATTGACCTAAGTCAAATGTTCATCATCATCATTGGTGAAAATGATTTAAATGAGGTAGATCACCTCATACACTTTAATATCACTACATTTGATTTAAATCTCAAGTAATTCATATAAGAGAGTTTGGGACCAGGGGTCCAAACATCCCATGAATTCATGTGAGACAAGTTTAAATGAAGTATAAGACTTCACATAATTTACTTTAATAGTTTTGGACAATATCAACTAGTTAAACTAGCCATAATATCCATTCATTTAACCATGGCATGATCATACAAAGTGACCTCACCATTTTATTGCAGAAACAATTAGTGTAAGTCAAATGTGAGCTATTAGAGTTGGAAATAACTTAATATCTATTTTGGTTGATTTTTAAGAATTATTTGAATAGGGAAAAGTCCCTGTCTTGTTATTTTTATTACATTAAATCTACAAAGAATCTGGCCATGGGACCAGTGGCATTGGCTAGATAATTTCTCTAGCTTTCCAACCATATAAAGTTCATCAAATTTGGTTTAGCCAATTTAATTCTATTGAATTTCAAAGTGGCAGCAGTATTCAAAACTATTTGAATTAATTAAATCCAGTTTGAATTAAAAAGGCCGGCGGGAAAAGCTATTTGGGCGCGGGTCGTGGTCTTGGCCGTGTCTGGCGGCTTCCAGGTGTCGAGTGCAAGCTCAACCTGTCGAGAGCGGGTCCAGGGCGTGAGCGAGGAGGTGGCGCGGCGCGTGTACTGCAACGTCCGCGGCGTGCATGCGTGCGACGTGTGCGGCGTCCAGGGCATGTGCTGGCGCGCGTCGTCCGGCGTCTGGTCGCCGTTCCTTCGACCATGGCGGTGCTAGGGCTTGCTAGGAGACGCGCTGGCGCACGGTGGCGAGGTGGTCCTGGCAGAGGAGCAAGGGGAGAAGAGGGAGGTCGACGAGCTCGGGGACATGGCCGGCATGGCCATGCCCTAGCTTGCTCTCTCTCTCCCTTAGCCTCACTATGCTCCAATTAAGGTTTAAGGGGACCAGGGAGCACAATGTGATAGGTTAGGGTAGTTTAGGTTAGGTAGATTCACTATTTGCAACTATTGCAAATAGTGCCCGAATTTGGAAAATGCAAAAATATCCAAATTTGAAATAATTCAAATGGTGAAAGTTTTTGAAATGTGAGTGTTGATATAAGTTGTAAATGACCAGAGAGGTTTTGAGGTGGTGGTGGAAAAATTAGAATTCAAAAGTTGGCCAAAATGGCTAAGTGTAGATTGTTGCATATGTGAGAAAGTTGGAACTTTGGATGAGCCTTGCTCATGATCAAAGATGAATTTGGCATGATGATCTTCACCAAAGTTGTTCACCTTGATGTTGACTTTGAAATGGTGCAAAGAGTTAGCAAGAGTTGGTTTGGGAAAAATGAATGGCAAGGGCTCAAAGTGGTGATCAGACTAGAATTGTCAAAAGTGACCAATATCATATGTGAGTTGGATTTGTGTTTGAATTTCAAAAGAATTGTGAATCTTTGATTCCAAAAGTTGTAGTAAGTGTTTGATAACATTACTCAACTAATGGTGAAGACCAAATAGGTCTAGGGTCAAAATTTATAAAAATGCCATAGGGCATATGTGAGGGTTTTTAGGGTTTTGCATTTTATGGAATTTCTTCCTCTTTGATTTATTTGGTTGGTGATCTTCATATGATCACACTAGGGTTTTAGAGCATATCAAATACAAGTAATAACAATCATCATGGCATATCACTCAAATGCACAAGTCCTATGCATGGTACTATATGCAAATAGAAAAGTTTTTGTTGGTTTGAAATTTTGCTTTTAAAATTCTCTAACTTTCTTTTTATTGAAATTTGGGGTGTTACAAACCCTTCCCCCTTACAAAAGATCTCGTCCCGAGATCGAAAAGAAAGTTAGGTACTAAAGAGATCTGGGTACTCCTTCTTCATGAAGTCTTCGCGTTCCCATGTGGCTTCATCCTCGGTGTGATTGCTCCATTGTATCTTCAGAAACTTGATGCTTCGGGTGCGGGTGGTTCGGTAAGCTTCTTCCAGGATGCGAATCGGCACTTCGCGGTAAGTTAGATCCTTGTTGATATCCACCGATCGGTGATCGATGCTCTTGAACACTTCGGTCTTCTCCGGGACTTCAAGGCACTTCCGGAGAAGTGAGATGTGAAACAGGTCGTGCACAGCCGACATTTCTTCAGGCAACTCCAGTTGATAAGATACTTCACCTCGGCGGCTGAGGACTTTGAAAGGTCCGACATAGCGGGGTGCAAGCTTTCCTTTCAGTTGGAACCTTTGCATTCCTTTCAAGGGGGATACCTTGAGATAGACGAAGTCTCCGATCTCAAAGGTCATCTCCCGACGTCTCTTGTCGGCGTAGCTCTTCTGTCTTGATTGCGCTGTCTTGAGGTACTCGCGGATCTTGTGGACTTTCTCTTCGGCTTCACGAAGAACATCTGGGCCGAAAACTTGGCTCTCTCCGACTTCTGACCAGTTCAGGGGGGTACGGCACTTCCTTCCGTACAAGGCTTCGAAGGGGGCCATCTATAGGCTGGCTTGATAGCTATTGTTGTAGGAGAATTCTGCGTAAGGTAGGCAGTCTTCCCACTTGGATCCGTATTCCAGTACGCATGCTCTAAGCATGTCTTCCAGTATCTGGTTTACTCTCTCAGTCTGTCCGTCGGTCTGAGGGTGATAGGCGGTGCTGAAATTTAGGCGAGTGCCTAGTCCTTCATGCACTTTCTGCCAGAACCTTGAGGTGAACTGTGATCCTCTATCCGACACTATTGATTTGGGGGTTCCGTGCAGAGCGACTATTCTGGAGATGTAAAGTTCAGCTAACTTTGGGCCTTGATAGGTGGTTTTGACGGCGATGAAATGGGCGACTTTGGTTAATCTATCGACAACTACCCATATTGAATCATTGCCTTTGCTGGATTTGGGCAGTCCGGTGATAAAGTCCATTCCTACGGAGTCCCATTTCCATTCCGGGATCTGGAGGGGTTGTAACAGTCCGGCGGGTCGTTGATGTTCTGCCTTGACTCTCTGACAGATGTCACACTTAGCGATATAGCTACCGATCTCTCTCTTCATTCCGTGCCACCAGAATTGTTCTTTCAGGTCCTGGTACATCTTGGTACCTCCGGGGTGGATTGAATAAAGGGTGTCATGGGCTTCTTGCAGGATGACTTGTTTCAAGTCAGAGTCCGATGGTACGCAGAGACGTTCTTTGTACCAAAGAACTCCGGCTTCGTCTACGGTGAATCCGGGGGCTTTTCCTGCGGCTATCTGTTTCTTGATTCGGTCAATACTAGCGTTGTCCTTCTGGGCTTCCTTGATCTGACTAACCAAGGTGGGTTGCAGTTCGATGCTGGCTAGGAATCCTTCACTAACAAGTTCAAGTCTGAACTGTTCAAACTCTTGGTGCAAGCTGGGCTGTTCGGTTGCGAGCATGGAGTTTAACTGACACGGCAGTCTACTCAAAGCATCCGCTACCACATTGGCCTTGCCGGGGTGGTAGTGAATCTCCATGTCGTAATCCTTGATCAATTCGATCCATCGGCGTTGTCTCATGTTTAGCTCTTTCTGGGTGAATATATATTTGAGGCTTTTGTGGTCGGAGTAGATCTCGCATTGATTACCCATGAGGTAATGACGCCAAACTTTCAAGGCTAAGACCACGGCTGCAAGCTCGAGGTCATGGGTTGGGTAGTTCTGTTCATGTTGCTTGAGTTGTCTTGAAAGGTAGGATACAACCTTGCCTTCTTGCATAAGCACGCATCCAAGTCCAGTCTTGGAGGCGTCGCAATATACGTCAAAGGGCTTTGCGATATCTGGCATGATCAGGATTGGGGCTGTTGTCAGTATACTCTTGAGCTGTTGAAAATTCTCTTCGCATTTGTCGGTCCACTCAAACTTTCTGTCCTTTTTCAGCAGTTGGGCCATTGGTCGAGCGATGCTCGAGAAACCTTCTACAAATCTGCGGTAGTATCCGGCTAATCCAAGAAAAGCGCGGACCTCGGTTTGTGTGGTTGGGGCTTGCCATTCCATAACAGTTTTGATTTTGGCGGGATCTACGGCAATTCCTCCTGCAGACAAGATGTGTCCCAGGAATCCAACTTCTTCCAGCCAAAACTCACATTTGCTAAACTTGGCATACAACTTGTGCTGTCTAAGGGTTTCTAGGACAATCTCCAAATGCTGTTCATGTTCCTCTTCGGACTTGGAGTAGACGAGGATGTCGTCGATGAACACCACGACAAACTTGTCCAAAAAGTTCATGAAGATCTTATTCATGAGATTCATGAAATAAGCGGGGGCATTGGTCAGTCCAAACGACATGACGTTGTACTCATACAACCCATATCTGGTGGTAAAGGCAGTTTTTGGAATGTCGGTGGCTCGGATCTTCAGTTGGTGGTATCCAGTTCTAAGATCTATCTTGGAGAAAACACTGGATCCGGTGAGTTGGTCAAACAAGTCTTCTATCTTGGGTAGGGGGTATTTGTTTTTGATGGTGACATCGTTAAGCTTATGATAGTCCGTGCATAAACGATTTGCACCATCTTTCTTGTCGACAAACAAGACGGGGGATCTCCAGGGGGATGCACTCGGTCTAATCAAACCTTTGGCTAACATGTCATCTATTTGCTTCTTCAGTTCCACGAGCTCGGTTGCATTCATGCTGTAGGCTCTCTGGGCTATGGGTCCAGTTCCGGGGATTAACTCGATGATAAACTCGATATCCCTATCCGGGGGCATACCGGGTAGATCATCCGGAAACACATCAGGGTAGCGACAAACGACCCTGATTTGATCCAGAGTTGGCTTGGATACACTTTGGTTGCAGGTGAATTTTCTGGGTAGTTTTTCAGAGATGTGCTCAACTACGATACCGGTGCTGCTAGTCATGGTTATGGCTTTCTTGGCACAGTCTATCAATCCGTTGTGCTTGGACATCCAGTCCATTCCTAGGACAACTTCCAAACCTTTGGTTCCAAGTATGATTAGGTTTGCAAACAAATCTACATCATGGATTTTGATTGGCACATTATTGCAAAATTTTCTGGCTTTGGTGGTTGATCCGGGGATTTGGACTATCATAACATGTTTCAAACTGAGAGGTTGAATTTTACTTGTTGATGCAAAGTCTTCGATGACAAAAGAATGAGATGCTCCGGAATCAAACAACACTCTGGCAGGGATGTGGTTGACAGAAAACATACCCAGTACAACATCTGGTGCTTCCTGGGCTTCTTCAGCATTCATGTGGTAGAGGCGGCCGTTGCGGTTGTTGGGGTTGTTGGGGGCGAACTTCTTGCCGGTGGAGACACGGCGTTGCTGCTGAGCAGGTGCAGCGGTGTTGTCGGCGAGCTTGGCAAGACGCTTGGGACACTCGTTGGAGTAGTGCCCCACTACACCACACTCATAACAAGTGATAGTGGTCTTGTCCTGCTTGTTCGCAACGGGCACGGCATTGCTTCCGGTTCTGGGAGCGGTGTTGGTGTTGGTGTTGTTGTTGTTAGGGGCTCGGGGTGGAATGCGGTTGTAGTTGTTGTTGTGGTTGTAGTTGTTGTTGTAGCCTCCTGGCTTGGAGTTTCCTCCACTCCGGTTCTGATAACCGGGGCGAGAGTTCTGCATCTGGGGTTTGTTGTTTCTCGGAGTGAAACCTCCGCTTGAGCTAGGGCGAAACTTTTGGGGGTGGCTTGATCCACTCTGATTCGCCATGCGGCGCTTACGGTTCTCATTGGCTTGGTTTAACTTGCCCTCCATCTGGATGGCAGAGTCAACAAGGGTTTCAAGGTCGGCAAAGGGGATGTTGACAAGGACAGTCTGCATCTCATCATGCAGTCCGTTCAGGAATCTCTCCTTCCTCTTCTCAACGGTGTCGGTCTCATCAGGGGCATACCTTGACAAAGTGAGAAACTTGTCGCGGTATTCAACCACCGTCATGCGACCTTGTTTCAGCTCACGGAATTCATCCCTCATCTTCTTGATAAGACCCGGGGGTACATGGTACTTGCTGAACTTGAGTTTGAAATCCTCCCAAGTCATGAATTGACCTCCGTTCATGGCACGGGTGCTTGTCCACCAAGCGCGGGCTGGTCCAGCGAGATAGTGAGTGGCGAACAAGAATTTCTCCTTGGCTTCCACTCCGGCTACCTCCAGATTGTTCTCCATGGTCTGGAGCCAATCGTCGGTGTCGAGGGGCTCCTCGGTCTTGCTAAACACCGGAGGGTTGGTGTTTTGGAAGTTCTTGAGCTTGGATCCGGGGTGGTCATGATTTCCATGGCCTTGGTTGGCGATGTTCTGCAAGGCGGTGAGGTTGGCTTGGCGTTCGGCTCTCTCGGTTTCCCGGTCAGCAAGCATGGTTTGTAGCAGTTGCAGCATCGCGTCGTTGGTGCAATTTGGAGGGGCCATCTGAAGATGTAGAAGATTATGAGATAAGAGGGAACATTCTATGGTTCATTTTGGTTAAGTTTGAAAACAATTGGAAAACTTGTAATCTTTTCATGACAAACATAGCATTCATTCATTCATGCAAAACATAGTACAAACTACACACATCCTCCAATGGTTTTAAGAACCATTCTCATTCTACGATACAAAGGACGGGATACAACTCACACCTACTATAAGTGAACTAGTGCAACTACTCCTCATCATCGACATCAATCGGGACGTAGTCGTCGGGTCCTACCTCCAGGAACTCGTAGTCCTCCTCCTCGGTGTTCTCGTCCTCCTCAAAGTCGTTGTCGTCGCTCAGGAAGGCGTCTCCTCCCTGAATGTCGATGCCTCCATCGTCATCCTCCAGCTGATGAATCTGATCCTCCTGGGCCTTGACAGTGGCCTCAAGTGACGCGATCCGGGCGCGAAGGCGACGAATCGTAGCGTCCTTCTTGGCACGCTGCTGGCGAAGGCTCTTGCGGTCGTTGTTGAGTAGCTTGATCGCCTCACCCTGCTCGGTGATGTGAGCATGGGTCTGGTTCGCGTAAGCGCGAGTGGCGTCGAGGTCCCTCTGAGTCTGGTAGAGCATGAAGTCCAGGTGCTCAGCATGGTGCCTCAACTCCGGGTGCGGCTGCAGCTCCGTGGGCACTCCCGCGGCATCACGCCTCACAAGGTGGGCGTAGCGAGAGGCGAGGATGCGCACCACGTTCTGTCCACAGAGGCGCGCAAGTGCCTCCTGTAGGCCACGTGCGAGTCCGTCGAGCCAGTTGCTCTCGCGGAAGGAGAAGAGAATCCTCTCCGAAGTGGGAGGCTCCATCTTGCCCCTCAAGTCGGCAGTGATCACCCACTGCAACTCTCCTCCGGGCGTGTCGTCCAGCTGAACCCCGTGAAACTCGGGGTGTGGGCGCCCAAGGAAGTCAGAGACGGCGTTGAGGTCGTGCTCGAAGATCAAGCTTCCTCCGTTCCCAAGCTGGTAACACTTGGTGTTGATGGGTTCATTCGGCTCCATCTGAAAGAGAATTGGATGAGTAAGTTAGAGAGTGCAAAGTGTGGCAAAATTTTAAGTTGATTCAAATAAGATAGAACATGATTCATCAAATTTTTGTAAAGTCTCAAAGACAAGAGTGTAGGAACTTTTCACAAATATTTTCTTTCATTTGATTTCAAAGT
The DNA here is from genome assembly GCF_019359855.2 of Lolium perenne. Classification (NCBI taxonomy): domain Eukaryota; kingdom Viridiplantae; phylum Streptophyta; class Magnoliopsida; order Poales; family Poaceae; genus Lolium; species Lolium perenne. The sequence continues at coordinate 80,139,658 of NC_067244.2, read as the reverse complement.
TAAGTTTTTCAGAACGCCCATTCTAACTAAGGTCTTCTAAGGTCAAACAATGGCTCTGATACCAACTTGTCAACACCCGGATTTTTAAGTCCGAATGCCTATTATGTCATACATCGCAATCCCAGGAATATTGTTGTTGCGAGGCATAATAGTTAAGTATCACAGTCATCATTCATTACAAACCATAAGTCTTACAAATTTGGAATCACATGATCCATATTACACGAATAGTTGATCTATTGATCAACGAACAAACATAAGTTCATAGTTCAACATAGCGGAAGCGTAAGATACAAGGACTCTCTAGTCCACAGGCCAACGCTTGACGTCGGAAGGCGCTTAGTTGTCGTAGGCGTCCTGCTGGTCATCTCCTTGGTCATCTTCATACTCTGGCCATTTGAATAGCCAGGGACAAAGCCGTGAGTACATTGAGTACTCGCAAACTAATACTAATGTAAGTGCTAGACATTTCTAGTATGGTTGGCTAAGCTCTAGTTTATTTGCATAAAGCTAGTTTTAGTTCACAAAGTTTGAGAAAAGCTTATTCAAGCGCTAACTAACTCAAGTGGGAACATTAGTGTCATTCCCACCATTCAAGTGGTGATTTCAATTCAATTCACCACAAGTCATTTCACCATCACCTTTCAACATCATTTTCAAAGATATGACATCGGAAACTGTATGGCCTTTCCAACCGTCCGTAACCGTGGACGCGGCTATTCGAATAGGTTTACACTCTGCAGAGGTTGCACACTTGTGCCACAACATTTGATTTCATCCGTCGGGGTTACCCCGAATCATCGTAACACAGTACGCGGATCATCAACCATAACCTTTCACTTACAAATCCTAGTATGAGCACCTCTCCCCATGAGCTTGGCCTCCCAGTGAAGACCAACTGTCAACCTGGGAACTGCACAGGGCTTGGCCGTACAATTCACCTCAATTTCACATCATTTCTCAACAACGGAGGCAGCCTCAAGCGTAACCCCTATGACGTGTGTCAGAGGGAACCCATACTAAGACGCATAAACTTCCAGTTAAGCCCTACCCATAATCAGGTATTGTGGGGGTACTTAATAATTGGAAAGGTATCACATTCAAACCAACATCATTGTTTATCAAAAATCACCATCTTCTCTTGTTCACATTCACCTTCACAAATCATTCAATGGAATGCATCATCATTCCAAGGTTTCAAATTCATTTCAAAATCACATTGTTCCCATCTAGAGTAGTCAAGTTTTAATTCATTAGCACTAGCTCTAATTCATGAGGGGTGCTACCTTGCTTTGCTTGAAAGAGACTAACTTCACTACTCTAGTAACCAATTTGTACTTTGACCAAAGTTACCTCTACCAGTAACTCTTTTAGAAAACAAGTAAAACTTGTAAAGTAAACTTGGGATGGGTTCATATAAGAAAAGATAAGAATCATGGTGCCTTGCCCCAAGGGGCTTTGCACTTTGCAAGAATATTAGCTTGCCTTGGTAGTTCTCAAACTGTTCCTCCTCCTCCTCTTGGTAGCAATCTTCTTCTTCGGCGTACTCTCCGGTGCTACCTTCTAATTTTGAATACGAGTATAATTACTCACTAATTCAATGGCTATTCCATACATCACATATAAACACACAAACTATTTTATGCACACAAAATAATCTACTTAGGTGCATGGGTTGTGTTGTTTAAATAGAATTCACTTCTTTGTATTTAATATGTAAATGATAGTTTCCATAGGGTTCTTGAGGAATAATTCCCTCTCATTGAAATCTTCTTAAGATTTAATTTCTCAAACAATCATGAATGAACTCATATTGACCTAAGTCAAATGTTCATCATCATCATTGGTGAAAATGATTTAAATGAGGTAGATCACCTCATACACTTTAATATCACTACATTTGATTTAAATCTCAAGTAATTCATATAAGAGAGTTTGGGACCAGGGGTCCAAACATCCCATGAATTCATGTGAGACAAGTTTAAATGAAGTATAAGACTTCACATAATTTACTTTAATAGTTTTGGACAATATCAACTAGTTAAACTAGCCATAATATCCATTCATTTAACCATGGCATGATCATACAAAGTGACCTCACCATTTTATTGCAGAAACAATTAGTGTAAGTCAAATGTGAGCTATTAGAGTTGGAAATAACTTAATATCTATTTTGGTTGATTTTTAAGAATTATTTGAATAAGGAAAAGTCCCTGTCTTGTTATTTTTATTACATTAAATCTACAAAGAATCTGGCCATGGGACCAGTGGCATTGGCTAGATAATTTCTCTAGCTTTCCAACCATATAAAGTTCATCAAATTTGGTTTAGCCAATTTAATTCTATTGAATTTCTAAGTGGCAGCAATATTCAAAACTATTTGAATTAATTAAATCCAGTTTGAATTAAAAAGGCCGGCGGGAAAAGCTATTTGGGCTCAAAGGTTTGAAAACGGCCCAAGGCCAGCCCAGCCACGGTCCAGTGCCGCGCGGGCTGCCTGACAGAGGGTCCCGCCTGTCAGCGAGTGTTAAACGCCGAAGCGGTACGGGCGAGTCTGAGGCGTTGGATTAGAACGCGATCAAACGGCTATGGTTCATCGTCCCGCCGGCGAGAGGGGAGTTCACCGGCGGCTCAGGTAGGGGGTCGGAGAGCTCACCGTGGCTCCAGCTAGGGTTGGCAAGGTGCGCGATGAAGGTGTGGACGACGGCGAGTCGACTGGTAGCAGCGGCTCGTCCTGGGGTGGCTCCAATCGACGGCGGCGTCCACCAGGTACTGGCGGCTCCGAGCTTCAAATTGGGGCAGCTCCGGCGACGATCGAGTGAGTGGAGTGGTGGTGGCGAAGCAGTGAGAGGTGGGGAGTGGAATGGTGTGCTTGGTTTGGTCCAGGGAACGTGCTATTTATAGAATCGTAGGAGGGTTGCGGGGAAGTGATGCGGGCGACATGGGCGCGGCTGCTCCGGCGAGCTATCAAGCTAGGCGAGGGCGCAGGTGTGTTCGTGGCGTCGCCACGGTCCTCTGAGTGGCGACAGCTTGGTCGGGGAGGGCCTGGCGGTGTCGCGTTTCTTCCATGTCTGTCGCGCCCGCGGCGGAGCAGGGTCTCCTTCTCCGGCGGCGGTGGGCGCGGGTCGTGGTCTTGGCCGTGTCTGGCGGCTTCCAGGTGTCGAGTGCAAGCTCAACCTGTCGAGAGCGGGTCCAGGGCGTGAGCGAGGAGGTGGCGCAGCGCGTGTACTGCGACGTCCGCGGCGTTCATGCGTGCGACGTGAGCGGCGTCCAGGGCGTGTGCTGGCGCGCGCCGTCCGGCGTCTGGTCGCCGTTCCTTCGACCATGGCGGTGCTAGGGCTTGCTAGGAGACGCGCTGGCGCACGGTGGCGAGGTGGTCCTAGCTGAGGAGCAAGGGGAGAAGAGGGAGGTCGACGAGCTCGGGGACATGGCCGGCATGGCCATGCCCTAGCTTGCTCTCTCTCTCTCCCTTAGCCTCACTATGCTCCAATTAAGGTTTAAGGGGACCAGGGAGCACAATGTGATAGGTTAGGGTAGTTTAGGTTAGGTAGATTCACTATTTGCAACTATTGCAAATAGTGCCCGAATTTGGAAAATGCAAAAATATCCAAATTTGAAATAATTCAAATGGTGAAAGTTTTTGAAATGTGAGTGTTGATATAAGTTGTAAATGACCAGAGAGGTTTTGAGGTGGTGGTGGAAAAATTAGAATTCAAAAGTTGGCCAAAATGGCTAAGTGTAGATTGTTGCATATGTGAGAAAGTTGGAACTTTGGATGAGCCTTGCTCATGATCAAAGATGAATTTGGCATGATGATCTTCACCAAAGTTGTTCACCTTGATGTTGACTTTGAAATGGTGCAAAGAGTTAGCAAGAGTTGGTTTGGTAAAAATGAATGGCAAGGGCTCAAAGTGGTGATCAGACTAGAATTGTCAAAAGTGACCAATATCATATGTGAGTTGGATTTGTGTTTGAATTTCAAAAGAATTGTGAATCTTTGATTCCAAAAGTTGTAGTAAGTGTTTGATAACATTACTCAACTAATGGTGAAGACCAAATAGGTCTAGGGTCAAAATTTATAAAAATGCCATAGGGCATATGTGAGGGTTTTTAGGGTTTTGCATTTTATGGAATTTCTTCCTCTTTGATTTATTTGGTTGGTGATCTTCATATGATCACACTAGGGTTTTAGAGCATATCAAATACAAGTAATAACAATCATCATGGCATATCACTCAAATGCACAAGTCCTATGCATGGTACTATATGCAAATAGAAAAGTTTTTGTTGGTTTGAAATTTTGCTTTTCTGGAATTCTCTAACTTTCTTTTTATTGAAATTTGGGGTGTTACAATAAGTGTGTTTCTTGGCCACCAACGATATATAGATCGAGATAACAGAGAGACTTAAATATATATATATATCCCCAAGAATTTGTTCAAAAATATATTGAAATATATGCACGAATCAAGTTAATTAACTTATCAACGCTAATTAGTTGGTCGCCTGCTTGATGCGCAATTAAGTGTCGTTGGCCTATATATGTAGGGTTTAGGGTTTAGGGTTAGCTAGGGGTTAGGGTTAGGGTTTAGGGTTTAGGGTTTAGTGTTTAGGGTTTAGGGTTTAGGGCTTTAGGGTTTAGGGTTTAGTGTTTAGGGTGTTTGGGGGGTGTATGTTTAGGGTATAATTAGGGATTAGGGATTAGGGTTTTAGGGTTTAAGATTTAGGGATCATCGATCGAGTGCACACACACATTATTAGAGAGGCACCCGCGCCTTTGCGCATAAAGTGCATGCGTATATATAAGTGTGTTTTTTGGCCACCAACGATATATATATAGATCGAGAGAGAAAGAGATTGAACTATATATATTTATCCCCAAGAATATGTTCAGATATATATTGAAATATATGTACGAATGATATGTGCAAGGTATGCCATGCGCTCATGCACACTAGTTATATATATATTATGAGGCAACTTAATCAAATGTGTTTTCATTCGAGAGAACTTGTCAAGATTCAAGTTAATTAATTTATCAGCGCTAATTAGTTGATCGCTTGCTTGATGCGCAATTAAGTGTCTTTGGCCTATATATATATGTAGGGTTTAATTAGGGTTTAGGGTTTAGGATTAGCTAGCTAGGGTTTTAGGGTTATGGTTAGGGTTAAGGTTAATTAATTAGGGTTTAGGGTCTAGGGTTTAGGGTTTAGGGTTTAGGGTTTGGGGTTTGGGGTTTAGTGTTTAGGGTTTAGGGTCTAGGGTTAGGGTTTAGGGTTTAGGGTTTAGGGTGTAGTGTTTAGGGTTTAGGGTTTAGGGTTTAGGGTTTAGTGTTTAGGGTGTTTAGGGTGTACTGTTAGGGTATAATAAGGGATTAGGGTTTTAGGGTTTAAGGTTTAGGGATCATCGATCGAGTGCACACACACATTAATTATTAGAGGCACCCACGCCTTTGCGCATAAAGTGCATGCGTATATATATATAAGTAAGTTTCTTGGCCACCGAAGATATATAGATCTAGAGAGAGATTGAAATATATTTAGGGTTTATGGTTTAGGGTTTAGGGTTCAGGGTCAAGGGTTGGGGTTTAGGGTTTAGGGTCTAGTGTTTAGGGTTTAGGGTATATGGAGTAGTGTTTAGGGTTTAGGGTCTAGGGTTTAGTGTTTAGGGTGTTTAGGGTGTATGTTTAGGGTATAATTAGGGATTAGGGTTTTAGGGTTTAAGGTTTAGGGATCATCGATCGAGTGCACACACACATTATTAGAGGCACCCGCGCCTTTGCGCATAAAGTGCATGCGTATATATATAAGTGTGTTTCTTGTCCACCAACGATATATAGATCGAGAGATAGAGCTTGAAATCCCCAAGAATATGTTCAAATATACGCACACACATGAATTATTAGAGGCACCCGCGCCTTTGCGCATAAAGTGCATGCATATGTGTGTTGTTCTGGCCACCAACGATAGATCGAGAGAGATAGATAGATTGAAATCCCCAAGAATTAGAGGACCCCTTGCACAAGTGTTGGCCATCTATATATAATATGAATCCCAATAATGTTCATACATGATAGGGCATATGTGTGAAGCAATTTTTTTTCGAGAACTTGTAAAGATTCAAATTTATCAGTGCTAATGGAAACTAGTGCACATTAGAGGACCCCCTCTTACACGTGTTGGCCATCTATGTATAGTTTGAATCCAAATAATGTTCATACATGATAGGCTATATGTGAATCAATTTTTTCTTCCAAGAACTTGTCAAGATTCAAATTTATCGGTGCTAATGGAAACTAGTGCGCACTAGACGAGCCCCTTGCGCAAGTGTTGGCCATTACATATAGTTTAAAACTCAAGAATGTTCATACATGATAGGCCATATGTGCAAAGGAATTTTTTTCCTGTGAACTTGTCAAAATTCAAGTTTATCGGTGCAAATGGAAACTAGTCCAAAAAATTACATAGAGGTCCAAGAGAACTAGACAATAACTAATAGGACCTGCAACTTTACAAAAAGGACCCCAAAACATATAGAAGAAAATCAATCGAGTCCTTCTGGACCGCACATCAGATCTCTGCTCCGCATCCTTTCCAGCAACTCCGTCGCCGGGGACGCACCACTTGGGACGGTGTCGTCGGTAGTCGCCAGGACGAAGGAGAAGAAGGGCCTCAGCAACGGCACATTGGCTCTGAGAAGGGCCGCTGAAAGGCAAGATGTTCACGGGCAAGACGGATGACGCCGTCGTATGCCCCGAGCTTGTGAACGTTAGCAGCTTGACTTCCCCATTGACCAGATCTGAGCACTGACCAAAGCAAGCCTCACCGTTAGCGCCATCACCTTGATGGCACCAGATCGGGGTTTGGCCGGCAAGATCCGCCAGATTCACCGTAGGCCAGATCTGAAGCCGATGACGAGATCCCCGACTCCATTGCGCCATTCTGCTCATGGGAAATACTGGATCTAAGCTTACAACAACATGAACTCCCTCGGATCCAAATTAACTGACTCAACTTTGCTTATCTAAATATGGATGTATCCACACATGTTTTTACTCGAGATACATACATGTCTAAGGAAAGTTGAATCAATTAATTTAGTTCGGAGGGTGTACGATATACCGAGAGAAGTCGGCCTCGTCTCCGGCCGGCGAGGCTGCCGGAGAGAAGGGGAGAGGAGCCAGGGGAGTGGGAGAGACTCGAGAGAGAAAGAGAAGAGGAAGAAATGGGAGCTCCCTGGGGAAGAACATTATTTTGTCGTTCTGCTCGTAGCTTGAAACTGAAAATTTCGGCCGCGCGCCAAATCATCCCGCCGCATCCATTCGAAAATCCCGTGACCAGTTTTACCCTTTTAACCCTGGTCCGGAAACTACAACCCACCGACCATGGAGGGCTCATTCGGTAACAATGAAATATCTTGCCTAGATCCCGAACCCTCCCCACAGGCCCACACCCACCCACCAACCATTCGCCCCATTAGCTCAAAAATACTCTCACACGCCAAAGCTCTGACTCTCTACAGTACTAGATCTGCTTCGCCACCGGCATACTCCTCCACAGCGTAGCCTTGATCGTGTTGGCTGTCCACCCACCTGATCCGCTCCCCCGCCGCCCTCGCCACCGACGGATCTGCTTCACCGCCGACCTCGCCACCGACGGATCTGCTTCACCGCCGACCTCGCCACCGACGGATCTGCTTCACCGCCGACCTCATCCACAGCGTAGCAATCAACGCCTTTCCTGTCGACGCACCGGATCCTCTCCAACGGAACCGTGTCTACTTCACCGCCCCCCCCCCCCCTCCACAGAAGCCAATCTATTCCACCGACTCCCTCGGCGCAGCGGCTGTATCAACTTCACCGAATCCCTTGCCAGCCAACCAGTTCTGCTTCACTAAAGCCGCTTCTCTCAAACAGGGTCGACTCATCGTCTCCGCGTTAAGTCAACGCTGGAATGCAAGTTGCCGCCCCCGTCCACCCCGCCGCAGCTTGGTTAGTACGCTGGCCCGTTAGATCGCGGTGTTTCTTTAGCCATGTTTTGTGTAGTTATTTGCAGATCTCATATGCCATTAAATTTCTTGATGTGTTACTTCGCATGAAGTTCGTTTAAATATTGTACAGTACCAAAGCATTATCCGGTCGCTACCATCATGTTCATTCTACTGACACCTGTGTGCATCCACATATTTATAGGGGACCCATTCATTTGCTGCCAACAGTTTTTGTACTGCATGCTATTCCTTTTATAGTCATGCTATGGGCATTTCCAATCTGGTTGTTCTTATACCACGTCATTAGCTCACCGCTAGCCGCTAGCTGTTTTCTCGTGTCTGCTATTCTTTTACTGCTTTTATAATCATGCTATGTGCATTTCCAATCTGCTTGCTCTTATACCTCATCTTTAGCTTATAGCTATTTTTTTCCATGAATGCTCCTGTCGCACAGCTTGTATAGTTATTGCTGCGTGCATGTCTGGTCTTTGTATTATCGTAGACTAACTTGTCAATGTTATTTTTCCTAGGGATTGATCATGCGAACCACTTATTAGAATATCCAACATTAACAGCGGGGACGCTAGGGAAGGTTGGAATCTGAGTTCTTGGTTGGTAACTTTGGCAGTTTACTTCCGTTATTATCTATAACCTATATGCATTGTTCCTTATGCAAGAGATAAACACTTGGAACCCTGCCATAGCAATGCCATCCATGCATGCTTTACTATGTTTCTGCCTATTTGATATGCTTGTCTTGGAGCAACTGCGAAGGTGATTTGAACCTGACATTTGGTCATTCTTAATGCCAGTCTACTTTATGTGGAAAACCTTGGCATTACCCTACTCTAAATCTGAATGTCTGAAATTCGTATCTCATGCAAAGCAACATCTAGTTGGTTTTAATCTGATATCTGGTAAATATTGGCTTATTCATTTGGCAGCTCAAGTTTTTTGTTATTTGAAACCAGCTGACTTGGTCTTAAATGTGATATCTAAACACAGATTAAGGACAATGGAGCAGGAGGATTAGCATTTCACTTGATGGCTGAACCTAAAATGACAGGCATGTCGACCACGACTAGTGCACGCAAGAGAAGAACCTGCAAATGAGCCGCATGTTACGCTACATGCTGTTATATGATCTCTACATTGCGTAATACATGTTTGAATAGTTAATTGTTGTAACTATTTTTGCAATATTACCAGAATGCAGTTTTAGTGAAGCAGTCATCATTAGAAGATAGTCGCCAAAGCGACCCTGTGCAACATTATGATGTAAGTCTTCTTAGTACAAGTTCCATACATTGTCTTATTTATGCAACTTGTTATTATCTTATATCTACATTGCATAATAAATGTTTGAATAGTTCACTGTTGTAACTATGTTTGCAATATTACTAGAATGCAGTTGTAATGAAGAAGTCCTTAGTAGAAGATAGAGCGCAAAAAAAGGTTCCGGCGTGAGCCTATGCAACGATATAATGTAAGTCTGCGCTTAGTACTTGTGACTATCTCATATCGACAATGCTTAATACATGTTTGCACAGTTCATCGTTTAATCTTTTTGCATTATAATCGTAATGCCTTCGATGAAGCAATCTTCATTAGAAGAGAGGCCCACAAAAAGTTACGATCTTTGTTCCGATGCATGCTCTCATAGCCGTCAACCTAGACCATTCTTTTCATCAAACAGTGAACATCTCAAGGTTGTACTTTATAAAAGACATGGTATTGTTGCTTTAAGGTCTGTAGCTGATATGTTGACCAAGAGTACACAAGATTCAATCAAGGCGATTCCCAAATGTCAACGTGTTATTGATGATGCTAATAGAAGTCCTCAATGATTCTATGTAATTTTTTTATTTGGGCACATTAATTGCCTTGTAATTTTCCTAGTTATTTTATTTGTGTATGTAATTGTGTGTATCATTGATATCAGATTTTAGGCTCATGAAATTTAATGCAAGTTGACTAGTCAAACAACCAGGGCCCTATAACAGATTGGGCCGGCCCATTAACAGTAGTGTGGGACCCACTTTCATTTTGGGCCGGCTCACTTACTTACTGGGCCGGCCCGTTAACATGAAAGTGGGACCCACCTGTGCTTTTGGCCCGGCCCACTGTCTTGTTGGGCCGGCCCACTTGCTACATGATGGACCCCACATACTAAATGGGCCGGCCCTTTAAGAGGAAAGTGGGACCCACCTGCGTTTTTGGCCCGGCCCACTAGCGTGTTTGGCCGGCCCACTTGCTATATGGTGGACCCCACATACTAAATGGGCCGGCCCTTTAACTGGAAAGTGGGACCCACCTGTGCTTTTGGCTCGGCACACTATCTTGTTGGGCCGGCCCACTTGCTATATGGTGGACCCCACATACTAAATGGGCCGGCCCTTTAACTGGAAAGTGGGACCCACCTGTGTTTCTGGCTCGGCCCACTATCTTGTTGGGCCGGCCCACTTGCTATATGGTGGACCCCACATACTAAATGGGCTGGCCCATTAACAGGAAAGTGGGATCCACCTGTGCTTTTGGCCCGGCCCACTGGCTTGGTGGGCCAGCCCATTTGAGCTAATGTGGACCCCACGCACTAAATGGGCCGGCCCGATTAGCAGGAAAGTGGGACCCACGTGCTAATTGGGCCGGCCCACTTGCTTTAAGGTGGACCCCACTTGGTAAATGGGCCGGCCCGATAACATGAAAGTGGGTCCCACATGTTTTGTGGGCCGGCCCTTTTGCCTGTTGACCGGTCAAACGAGTGCATTCGGCCCGGCCCACATGCTTAGTGGGCCGGCCCATTAATGTTTTGACTAGTCAACCTTAGAGGTTAGGCCCGGCCCACGTAACTAATGGACCGGCCTAGCTATATAGTTGACCGGTCAAACTAAGTCAGCTGGCCCGGCCCGCAAACTTAATGGGCCGGTGATGTCTACGGGTGCTTCTATTCTTGTAGACAGTGTTGGGCCTCCAAGAGCAGAGGTTTGTAGAACAGCAGCAAGTTTCCCTTAAGTGGATCACCCAAGGTTTATCGATCTCAGGGAGGAAGAGGTCAAAGATATCCCTCTCATGCAACCCTGCAACCACAAAGCAAGAAGTCTCTTGTGTCCCCAACACACCTAATAGGTGCACTAGTTCGGCGAAGAGATAGTGAAATACAGGTGGTATGAATAAGTATGAGCAAGAGTAACGGCGCCGAAAAGTGCTTGTGGCGTGTGGTTGATGGTGGTAATATTGCGGGCGATAGAGATGCGGTAAAACGAAGAAACAAGCGACGATAGCGATATTTAGGAACAAGGCCTAGGGATCATACTTTCACTAGTGGACACTCTCAACATTGATCACATAACAGAATAAATAGATAGATGCTAGACTCTACACTCTCTTGTTGGATGATGAACACCACTAACTGTGTAGGATTACACGAACCCTCAATGCCGGAGTTAACAAGCTCCACAATATTCGATGTTCATATTTAAATAACCTTAGAGTGCATGACAGATCAACATAACCAAACCAAGTACTAACATAGCATGCACACTGTCACCTTCACACTACGAAAGGAGGCATAGATCACATCAATACTATCATAGCAATAGTTAACTTCATAATCTACAAGAGATCACAATCATAGCCTACTCCAAGTACTACACGATGCACACACTGTCACCATTACACCGTGCAGGAGGAATAAACTACTTTAATAACATCACTAGAGTAGCACACAGATAAATTGTGATACAAAACACATTGCAATCATAAAGAGATATAAATAAGCACTTCACTATGCCATTCATAACAGTCAATAAGTATTCTGTGAAATATAGCCTAAGAGACCCACACGGTGCACACACTGTCACCTTTACACACGTGGGACAAGGAGTCTCCGGAGATCACATAAGTAAAATCCACTTGACTAGCATAATGACATCTAGATTACAAGCATCATCATATGAATCTCAATCATGTAAGGCAGCTCATGAGATTATTGTATTGAAGTACATAGGAGAGAGATTAACCACATAGCTACCGGTACAGCCCTTAGCCTCGGGAGAACTACTCCCTCCTCATGGGAGACAGCAGCGGTGATGAAGATGGCGGTGGAGATGGAGAAGCCTTCCGGTGGCACTTCCCCGTCCCGGCGGCGTGCCGGAACAGAGACTCCTGTCCCCCAGATCTTGGCTTCGCGATGGCGGTGACTCTGGATGGTTTCTCGTACCGTGGCTTTTTCCGTATCGAGGTTTAGGTCAGGGACCTTTATATAGGCGAAGAGGCGGAGTCGGAGGGGCGACGAGGCGATGACACAATAGGGGGCGCGGCCCAGGCCCTGGCCGCGCCACCCTGTCATCTGGGGCCCCTGTGGCCCCCCTCTGGCGGCTCTCGGGTGTTCTAGATGCTTCCGGGGATTCTAAGATGCTGGGCGTTGATTTCGTCCGATTCCGAGAATATTTCCTTACTAGGATTTCTGAAACCAAAAACAGTAGAAAAGCAATGACAAGAATCGGCCCTTCGGCATCTCGTCAATAGGTTAGTTCCGGAAAACGCATAAATATGACATAAACTATGCATAAAACATGTAGATATCATCAATAATGTGGCATGGAACATAAGAAATTATCGATACGTCGGAGACGTATCAGCATCCCCAAGCTTAGTTTCTGCTCGTCCCGAGCAGGTAAACGATAACAAAGATAATTTCTGGAGTGACATGCCATCATAACCTTGATCATACTATTGTAAGCATATGTAATGAATGCAGCGATCCAAACAATGTAAATGACATGAGTAAACAAATGAATCATAAAACAAAGACTTTTCATGAATAGTACTTCAAGACAAGCATCAATAAGTCTTGCATAAGAGTTAACTCATAAAGCAATAATTCAAACTAAAGGTATTGAAGCAACACAAAGGAAGATTAAGTTTCAGCGGTTGCTTTCAACTTGTAACATGTATATCTCATGGATAGTTGTCAATGTAGAGTAATATAAGAAATGCAATATGCAAGTATGTAGGAATCAATGCACAGTTCACACAAGTGTTTGCTTCTTGAGGTGGAGAGAGATAGGTGAACTGACTCAACAATAAAAGTAAAAGAAAGGTCCTTCAAAGAGGAAAGCATCGATTGCTATATTTGTGCTAGAGCTTTGATTTTGAAAACAAGAAACAATTTTGTCAACGGTAGTAATAAAGCATATGTGTTATGTAAATTATATCTTACAAGTTGCAAGCCTCATGCATAGTATACTAATAGTGCCCGCACCTTGTCCTAATTAGCTCGGATTACCTGGATTATCATCGCAATGCACATGTTTTAACCAAGTGTCACAAAGGGGTACCTCTATGTCACTTTGTACAAAGGTCTAAGGAGAAAGCTCGCATCGGATTTCTCGCTATTGATTATTCTCAACTTAGACATCCATACCGGGACAACATAGACAACAGATAATGGACTCCTCTTTTATGCATAAGCATGTAACAACAATTAATTTTCTCATATGAGATTGATAATTTTGTCCAAAACTGAAACTTCCACCATGGATCATGGCTTTAGTTAGCGGCCCAATGTTCTTCTCTAACATTATGCAATGCTCTAACCATTTTAGTGGTAAATCTCCCTTACTTCAGACAAGACGAACATGCATAGCAACTCACATGATATTCAACAAAGAGTAGTTGATGGCGTCCCCAAGAACATGGTTATCGCACAGCAAGCAACTTAATAAGAGATAAAGTGCATAAGTACATATTCAATACCACAATAGTTTTTAGGCTATTTGTCCCATGAGCTATATATTGCAAAGGTAGAGGATAGAAATTTAAAGGTAGCACTCAAGCAATTTACTTTGGAATGGCGGAGAAATACCATGTAGTAGGTAGGTATGGTGGACACAAATGGCATAGTGGTTGGCTCAAGGATTTTGGATGCATGAGAAGTATTCCCTCTCGATACAAGGTTTAGGCTAGCAAGGTTTATTTGAAACAAACACAAGGATGAAGCGGTGCAGCAAAACTCACATAAAAGACATATTGTAAACATTATAAGACTCTACACCGTCTTCCTTGTTGTTCAAACTCAATACTAGAAATTATCTAGACCTTAGAGAGACCAATTATGCAAACCAAATTTTAGCATGCTCTATGTATTTCTTCATTAATGGGTGCAAAGTATATGATGCAAGAGCTTAAACATGAGCACAACAATTGCCAAGTATCACATTATCCAAGACATTTTAGCAATTACTACATGTATCATTTTCCAACTCCAACCATATAACAATTTAACGAAGAAGAAACTTCGCCATGAATATTATGAGTAAAGCCTAAGGACATATTTGTTCATATGCAACCGCGGAGCGTGTCTCTCTCCCACACAATGAATGCTAGGATCCATTTTATTCAAACAAAACAAAAACAAAAACAAACCGACGCTCCAAGCAAAGTGCATAAGATGTGACGGAATAAAAATATAGTTTCAGGGGAGGAACCTGATAATGTTGTCGATGAAGAAGGGGATGCCTTGGGCATCCCCAAGCTTAGACGCTTGAGTCTTCTTGATATATGCAGGGGTGAACCACCGGGGCATCCCCAAGCTTAGAGCTTTCACTCTCCTTGATCATATTGTATCATCTCCCTCTCTTGATCCTTGAAAACTTCCTCCACACCAAACTCAAAACAACTCATTAGAGAGTTAGTGCACAATCAAAATATACATGTTCAGAGGTGACATAATCATTCTTAACACTTCTGGACATTGCACAAAGCTACTGAAAGTCAATGGAATCGAAAAATCCATCAAACATATCAAAACAGGCAATGCGAAATAAAAGGCAGAATCTGTCAAAACAGAACAGTTCGTAAAGACGAATTTTATTGAGGCACCAGACTTGCTCAAATGAAAATGCTCAAATTGAATGAAAGTTGCGTACATATCTGAGGATCACTCACGTAAATTGGCATAGTTTTCTGAGTTACCTACAGAGAATTAGGCCCAGATTCGTGACAGCAAAGAAATCTGTTTCTGCGCAGTAATCCAAATCTAGTATGAACCTTACTATCAACGACTTTACTTGGCACAACCATGCACAAACCTAAGATAAGGAGAGGTTGCTACAGTAGTAACAACTTCCAAAACACAAATATAAAACAAAATTACTGTAGTAAAATAAACACATGGGTTATCTCCCAAGAAGTTCTTTCTTTATAGCCATTAAGATGGGCTCAACAGTTTTAATGATGCACTCGCAAGAAATAGTAATTGAAGCAAAAGAGAGCATCAAGAAGCAAATTCAAAACACATTTAAGTCTAACATGCTTCCTATGAAAAGGAATCTTGTAAATAAACAAGTTCAAGAAGCATAATGCAACAAGCATAGAAAGATAAAACAAGTGCAGCTTCAAGATTTTCAGCAAAAAGAGAGGTGTTTTAGTAACATGAAAATTTCTACAACCATATTTTCCTCTCTCATAATAATATCCAGTAGCATCATGAGCAAACTCAACAATATAACTATCACATAAAGCATTCTTACCATGAGTCTCATGCATAAAATTATTACTCTCCACATAAGCATAATCAATTTTATTAGTTGTAGTGGGAGCAAATTCAACAAAGTAGCTATCATCAAATATAGGAGGCATATTGTAATCATAATCAAATTTACTCTCCATAGTAGGTGGCACCAAAAGGCTACTATCATTATAATCATCATAAATAGAAGGCAAAGTATCATCAAAGTAAATTTTCTCCTCAATGCTTGGGGGACTAAAAATATCATGCTCATCAAAGCCAGCTTCCCCAAGCTTAGAATTTTCCATAGCATTAGCAACAATGGTGTTCAAAGTATTCATACTAATATGTTCCATGGGTTTTTTAGTTTTCGGATCAAACCATCCATGTCTTAAATCAGGAAATAGAGTAAGAAGCTCATTGTTGTCCATTATGCCTTACTAGTGTAAAACAAGAAACAAAAAGATGCAATTGCAGGATCTAAAGGAAATAGCTTCGAGCACACACACAACGGCGCCAGAAAAGTACTTTACCTGGGACCGGAGTATGAGAGCCTTTTACCTTTCCTCCCCGACAACGGCGCCAGAAAAGTGCTTGATGTCTACGGGTGCTTCTATTCTTGTAGACAGTGTTGGGCCTCCAAGAGCAGAGGTTTGTAGAACAGCAGCAAGTTTCCCTTAAGTGGATCACCCAAGGTTTATCGATCTCAGGTAGGAAGAGGTCAAAGATATCCCTCTCATGCAACCCTGCAACCACAAAGCAAGAAGTCTCTTGTGTCCCCAACACACCTAATAGGTGCACTAGTTCGGCGAAGAGATAGTGAAATACAGGTGGTATGAATAAGTATGAGCAGTAGTAACGGCGCCAGAAAAGTGCTTGCTGGCTTGTGGTTGATGGTGGTAATATTGCGGGCAGTAGAGATGCAGTAAAACAGTAAACAAGCAGCGATAGCAGTATTTAGGAACAAGGCCTAGGGATCATACTTTCACTAGTGGACACTCTCAACATTGATCACATAACAGAATAAATAGATAGATGCTAGACTCTACACTCTCTTGTTGGATGATGAACACCACTAACTATGTAGGATTACACGAACCCTCAATGCCGGAGTTAACAAGCTCCACAATATTCGATGTTCATATTTAAATAACCTTAGAGTGCATGACAGATCAACATAACCAAACCAAGTACTAACATAGCATGCACACTGTCACCTTCACACTACGAAAGGAGGCATAGATCACATCAATACTATCATAGCAATAGTTAACTTCATAATCTACAAGAGATCACAATCATAACCTACTCCAAGTACTACACGATGCACACACTGTCACCATTACACCGTGCAGGAGGAATAAACTACTTTAATAACATCACTAGAGTAGCACACAGATAAATTGTGATACAAAACACATTGCAATCATAAAGAGATATAAATAAGCACTTCACTATGCCATTCATAACAGTGAATAAGTATTCTGTGAAATATAGCCTAAGAGACCCACACGGTGCACACACTGTCACCTTTACACACGTGGGACAAGGAGTCTCTGGAGATCACATAAGTAAAATCCACTTGACTAGCATAATGACATCTAGATTACAAGCATCATCATATGAATCTCAATCATGTAAGGCAGCTCATGAGATTATTGTATTGAAGTACATAGGAGAGAGATTAACCACATAGCTACCGGTACAGCCCTTAGCCTTGGGAGAACAACTCCCTCCTCATGGGAGACAACAGCAGTGATGAAGATGGCGGTGGAGATGGCAGCGGTGTCGATGGAGAAGCCTTCCGGGGGCACTTCCCCGTCCCGGCGGCGTGCCGGAACAGAGAATCCTGTCCCCCAGATCTTGGCTTCGCGATGGCGGCGGCTCTGGATGGTTTCTCGTACCGTGGCTTTTTCCGTATCGAGGTTTAGGTCAGGGACCTTTATATAGGAGAAGAGGCGGGTTCGGAGGGGCGACGAGGCGATGACACAATAGGGGGGCGCGGCCCAGGCCCTGGCCGCGCCACCCTATCATCTGGGGCCCCTGTGGCCCCCCTCTGGCGGCTCTCGGGTGTTCTGGATGCTTCCGGGGATTCTAAGATGCTGGGCGTTGATTTCATCCGATTCCGAGAATATTTCCTTCTAGGATTTCTGAAACCAAAAACAGTTAAAAAAAAGCTGCCCTTCGGCATCTCGTCAATAGGTTAGTTCCGGAAAACGCATAAATATGACATAAAGTATGCATAAAACATGTAGATATCATCAATAATGTGGCATGGAACATAAGAAATTATCGATACGTCGGAGACGTATCAGCCGGCCCGCTTAAGACGTGGCAGGCCTCGTGTGGGCCTACCATCTACCACGGGGTTTCAGCGGTTAACGCCGTTAACTGCCAGTTAACGGCGCCTGCCACGTGTCAGTTTGCATGACGTCAGCAGTCAACGGGCTCCCGGAAACACTTCTGCAACTGTTCGATTTTCCGTGGCGGAAGGGCACCCAAGCGCGACGGACCGAAAAAAACGTCGTAGGACTTTGCCTGACGCAGTTTCGACAACAGAACCCATATCCTCGGGTTAGGCCCATAGGCGAAGAAAAATACCCCTTAGCGGACGATTTTGAGACGTTGTCTATCAGAACTTTTCTTGTAGTGCCTCTTGATCCCACTTGAGACAAATGAGCCTCATGAGGTAAGGAGCGTACTGGGGAAGCTTGCGAAGGAATGCACAATCACGCATCTCATGCCAAATGTAATCCATGACGTCCAATTGCTTGCCGCGGCCCCTCAACTCATGTGTGCGCACAAGGAGATTCACAAGGAACCCATGCACCTCATCGTGGTTGGTATGCTTGGGGTTGATGGTGCTGCGGTAGATGCGGTTCATGATGTCGTAGACAGGTAGAAGGCCTTTGGTGCTTCCACACAACATCCTCCCTCGAATGTAGAGATCGGCCATTTTCTCCTTGGCCATTGGATTCGCTTGGAGATGAATGCGGAAGGTGTTGGAGTCGTCTTCGGGGAGCTCATAACCAATGCATCTAGCAAAGTCTAGCCATGAGGCCTCCATCACATGTTCCCTTGTCATCCACTTTAAGGTGCGATAGCCTCCTTCATCCTCAAGAAAGACAACCATGGCATAGAATTGGCAAATTACCTCCTTGGAGAAATCGTGAGAGAAGGTCATCAAAGGTATGAGTCCTTGTTCATCACATATCTCTAGTGCTTCTCCAAAGTGGTCGAGGTCGGAGTTGAGCTTGTCCATGCTGATGGAGTATTGGGGGCAACACTTGAACTCTTTGGCCCCATAGACCTCATTGTAGATCCTCTCTTGATTGACATGATGAAAATAAGGATTGGGGCATTGACGAGCATTTCTCGGCAGCAAATAAGGATTGGCCCCCCGCACTTCCAAGAACTGGCCTTTCTTGACATCAAGCATTGATCTTTGAGGTCCCCTTGCCCCCGCTGCTGCTTCCCTCTGTCGCTTGGTGGTCCTTGTCGGCATGATCTCCTCTTTCTCTTCATCTCGATGACGACGAGAGGATGGCTTGACCTTGCCACCACGAGTCTTAGGTGCTCCTGTGAATAGCAAAGGTTTGGGAGGGAATAGGGGATAAGTGCACAAGCCGTGAATTTAAGGATCAAAGAGGACACTAACAAGCAACATTGGTGACTTTAGACAGAGCGGTAGTACCACAATTTCAATCCGGTAGTGCCGCTTTGACCGGTAGTACCGCTCGAGGATGAGCGGTACTACCGCTTAAGCTTGGCACAGCCAGATCGAGATCGAGTTCATGGAAAAAATCGATCTAGAGTCACACATTGTTGCTAGCTAGTATCCCTGCACATGTATAGCTTCCAAGAAGGCTTCTCCACCATAAATCTCCATCAAACCCTAGCCTATGCATCTAGGGAGTTCAACACACCCTAGAGAGAGAGATTAGGGTTCATACCGGAGGACATGGCGGAGAAGGAGGTGGGGAAGCTTCTCCACGGAGGAGATTTGGCCGGTGGCGGCTGGAGGAGGAGATCGGGGCCGGTCTCCTCGAGGTCTTGAGGTTGGGAGCTTCTTTGCTTCGAGGTGGGCAGGGGATTTGTGGTGGTTTGGGGAAAAAACGACCTGCCCGGTACCTCTAGTCAAAAGATGCAAGCGGTAGTACCGCTCGTAAAAGCGGTAGTACCGCTTACCAGCACATACCGGTACTTAGGGAGGTAGTACCGGTCTGGGGATAATATTCAGTTTCGTCAGATAACTGCCCCAGAGCGGTAGTACCGGCCTGAGAAGCGGTAGTACTGGCTTCCAAACTCAAACACACTCAGATTTTGGTGTAGACTTGTGCTTTTAGACTTAGTTGGCTCAAGAGATAAATGATGGCTTAGGATTAGATGACGGAACTGTTAAGGTACTATCCAACCAAGCTTGCAAGAATCAAAGCAAGAAAAGCCAAGCTTGGGTGAATCTCCCGTGAAACAAAGAGAAAAGAAGAAACGAAAAACAAAAACAAGAAGAGAAGAGAAAAGAAAGACAAAAGGAACAAAAACTCCTCAAGGAGGAGGTTTGATGGCCGAAGCCACGGTGTAAGAGTTTGGTAGTGTGAGGCCGCGTAGAGACCTAGGACTCACGACTACAACTCAATATGAAGCTCATAGTCACTTGATTGACGAATAGCATATGCTTTAGGTTTCTTTGTGCATCATGGGGGGAGGGATAGCTCAATAAATTTAAACCGCACTCCCCCTATGTTCATGCGTGCTTTACATCTAGACATATGGTGCAAGAGTGGTATGAGTATCCACTTATGACACAATGTCCGGATGAGAAGCACAAAGGTAGAGAGACAAACCTTGACGATTATCGATAGAGAGTGAGAGTCCATTGTCTTGTCGGGCACATTTGGGAAGAATTGATCCTTGGGATCGCTATACCGTTGGACCCCATCATATCTTGCTCTTGAGTATGTCTTGAACTTTGCTTGAATTATGAGGGAGTCTTGACGTATTAGCACCCCGGTGAGAATAGATCAAAAGGATAGGTTCTTGAGAGGTTCCTTGATCATCATCATGATTTGGGTCCTCGCCATGATGTCATTGTTGTTGATGCCGAACTTGAGGTTGTGGAAGAGGTGACCTAGCACTTGGTTGTCCAATGGAGAAGACTTGGCCTTGTGGTGTATATGGCTCCACATAGGTGGAACTTCGTCCTTCCCCGGTACTCATAGAAGGTAGCTTTTGAGATCGGCGAATTCCAACACTCATCCTTCCTATGGTAATCGGGGGAATTGCATCTCCCTTCTCACAAGAAGCACTTCGCCTCCTTCAAAGAACTATCATATCCATTGAGATGTATCATCACTCAATACCACAAACCTCACAATAGACTCATACTCCATCATCATGCTTGAGTGTCTTCTTAGGTTTGTTTCTCACTTCCGGCAACCCTATGAGATTAGGGTAAGAGTATGGCTAGGAGCAAAAGGTGGATTCCTTCTTTGCCAATGAAGATATCCAAGATCTTGAGCACATACTCCATTCCATTTTTGCTTCTTCTTGCAAGGATTATGTCATAGAATTTGTATTGAAATTGTTTTGAGAAACTTCATCATGGTTCATTTCTTTCAACACAATTCCTACAAAACACAATCTCTACACAAAGAAGCAAATTCCATTAGTCCTAGGCCGTGGCCTCTTGAAGAGACTAGCTCCACAAGAGGATCACTACATGTTCATAATAGTAGGTACAAAGACCCAAGAGTGTAGAGCAATGAACAAAGAGTACATATGTAAGAGTCTTGACAAGGTAGGACTTGATCACCACCTTGTCAAGGCTCTAATACCTTTAAGCTTGCTTGTGTCGTCGTCATGAGAGAGATAGATATAAGGACTTGATGACGACAACGAATTCCTTGCTTCCGGACATAAGACTTGTGGCTTCAAGATAACCACCCAATAAGCATCTCCGAAAGCAAGGCCCTTCAAGGATCAAGAGTTGGAAATAGGAGCCCATTTTTCAATGGGCCCTATCTTCATATTCTTTGCTTCATTGATCCTTCTTCCTCTCTCAATCTTCTTTGGCATAATTGCCACTTCTCCTTCATTGCATAAGTCCTCGTGGGCTTCAATGACTCCTTCCAAGAATTGGATTTGAATTTGGAGACTCTCAATCTCGGACCTCAAGTTGTTAGCTTCATCTTCTCGATCCAATAGAGCTTCCTAAAGAAGAGAATTCCTTCTCAAGAGTGAATGCGTGTGTCTCTCCAAAGTGGCAATGTCGTCCTCATGATTACGACAAATGTAATCCTTGCTTGAGCGTTTGTATTCTTCTATGGCTTCATCTTGCATAAGCTTGATCACCATAAGTTTGTCCTTGCTTCTCTTAAGATAAGCAATTTCATCCTCATGGTTACAACAAGTGACTTTTTCTTTGCTCAAACGGATCCACTCCACCAAGGATTCATTTTGCCTCTCATTCACTTCGACTAGCTTGGCATTGTGCTTCTTTAGAGTGGCAATCTCTTCTTCATGATCACAACATTGCACCTTCTCTTTGCTCAAGCGATAGTATTCATCTAAGGCCTCCTCTTGAGTTGAGATGACATCCAAGAATTTTGCATTGTGTTTTCTCAAGAAGCAAACTTCGTCAAGGAGCTTGTCACAACATGAATTAGGACCTTCATCTTCTTTATCCTCAATTGACCATTCATGATCTTCTTCAGGATAATCCTTCTTTGTCTTGAGCTTGTCCAAACAACCAAGAGCATAATCTCGGTCCTTGATGAGTTGGGAGATGAGAGAATTGTTAACATCTTCAAGAATAAGAGCACTAGCTTCAAGAGTCATACGCATGCGCACTTCTTCCTCATAAGCTTGAGTGAGAGAGATAAGCTCCAAATCCTTCTTCCTTTCAAGCCCTTCATTTTCCACCATTTGGTCTCCATCTTCAAGCATGTTAGTTCTAGGTTTCTCGGTGGAGGAGATCTTGGTGACGTCGTCGTTGGGGGATAGCTTGGAGAGCCCTTTGGGGAGAGGTCTAAACTTGCTCTTACGAATGAGGTATCCACCATTTAAGTCCCTTCTCTTGTAGAGACAATCCGCAACGAAGTGACTCTTGTCGCGACAATAGAAGCAAGAGTTCCTTAGTCTTGAGTTTGTTTTCTTGTTTCCACTCCAAGGAAGTAGAGCATTGTAGAACTTTTTCTCGATCCAACGGTCATCCACAAAAGTCGCTCCAAGATCTTGCATTTGTATGGCGAGAGCAATAAGGCGCTGGTACATCTCTTCGAGCGATTCTCCCTCTATCATGACAAAGTCGTTGGCCATCACTTCACTAAAATGAGAGCATTGGATACTCCCATTTCCAAGGAAGAGCTTGTCAAGTCCGTCCCAAGCTTCCTTGGCGGTCTTGAGCGAGTGGATATGGGCGCGGTCCTTGGGAGTAATGGCCAAGTGAATCATGTCGATGGCGATGGCGTTGAGTAGGTGGTCCACCACTTCCCTTCTTGTCAAGTTCATTGGGTCTTGTGGTGAATATCCTTCTTCAATGATACGCCAAAGCTCGGTAGAGGTGCTGCGCACATGAGAACGCATTAAGAGTTTCCAATCACCAAAGCTATTAGATTCAAGTAATGGTGGTGGACCATGAGTCAAGATGCAAGGCATGGATATTGGAACATTTATGGCATAATCACTTGGTGGAGATACATCCTTCCCTTTTGATGAGGTGTCAACATCCTCAAGATCCTTTTCCCGACGTGAATTTGTTGATTGCTCAACAATCTCAACACAAGGAAAAGTGTTAACTTGTGATGGGGAAACATTGACACCTCTCTTAGTATCTATAATGGGGTTTGGTTTTGTAGTAATCAATTCCATCATCATAGCCTTCAATTGAGATACAATGGATGACTCCAATTTCTTGAGGTCATTCAAAGTAGCCGGAGTATTATCGGCACTTGATGATGGAGATGATCGCTCGCGGGGAAGGACTCCATTCACAACCACCTCTTGTTCGGCCATTTCTTAGGCGGTAAATCCCGAGCAAGAAAACCTTGCTCTGATACCACTTGAATGGATCGTAGCGAACAGGAGGGGGGTGAATGGCGCTACGGCAAGTTTTAACCTTTTTCAATTTTAGCGCAATGGAAGGTAAAGGTGATAACTTTAGCAATAGCGATGTTCCTACAATGATGCTAGGACATGTGCAACAAGTAAAGGAAACAACAAGATAGTAAGAGTAAGGAGCGAGACAACCGGAGGGCGTGGAGGCGAGGCGAGGTTTGTTTACCGCAGTTCCTTCCACAACAGGAAGTACGTCTGCGTTGAGGAGGTGCTAGTCTCACACAAGAGACTATACGGCCACACCACGAAGGAAGGCCTCACCTTCTTCCTCGAGAGAGCTCCACGGAGGTGCTCTCCCTCTTCCACTAAGGCACCGGTCGAGGCGGTGATTCCTTCACAAGGTTGGGGTGAGCTCCATACACAAGGATGCTCCTAACACCCTATGGAGCTAGTACATCACCAAGCTAGACTCCATAGCTGCACATCTCCAATGCTCCACCATAGGAACCCATCTCCAATGCTCCACCAAAGGAACCCTTCCAATGCCCCACCAAGGAACTCTTCCAGTGCTCCACCAAGAAGCTCTTCCAATGCCCCACCAAGGAACTCTTCCAGTGCTCCACCAAGAAGCTCTTCCAATGCTCCACCAAAGGAACCCTAACACCAAGATCCACTAAGGAGTACCACTAATTGGTGAACTTTCTCTCGGTAGAATGATAGATTGGGGTCTCCTCCACCACCTCTCAAAGTATGAGCAAGATTGGTTGGATGGATGAGGAGATCCCCTCAAATTTGAGCTCAGCAACAATGGAGGAGAGAGAGAGAGGAAAGCCGAGTCGGGCTGGAGAAGAAGGGGCCTTTATATAGGTCCCTCCAAATCCAACCGTTGGATGCTGTTTTTGCCTAAGCGGTACTACCGCTTCTGGGAAGCGGTACTACCGCTCTGAGTTCGAATCCCCACAGAACTTGTCCACGTGGACACATAGCGGTACTACCGCTCGCGGTACCGCTTGAGGTACCGCAATAGGGTCCAGACCTTACTGGATCCAAAGCGGTACCAGAGCGGTACCAGAGCGGCACTACCATAACGCGTTACGGTACTTTACGCGGTACCGTGGGCGGTACTACCACTCTCAAGTGGTACTACCGCTCAAGGTACCGTAAAGGTACCGCAACGTGTTCTGTGAGGCATTTTTGCGTGCAATAATTAGAGCGGTATCTCGGGCGGTATCAGTAGGGGTAGCGGTACTACCGCTCCTGGTACCGGTAGTACCGCTATGGTGAAAACAGCTTTTTCCTCTTTTCGTCTCCAACCATGTTACCTCGCGACACACACAGAAAACCAGAAATCCTAAGAACTACGCTTCGATCTTCTGATCATAATGTGTTCGGCGAGGGTACCGTGTATCTTGCAAACCTATCAATGACAAACTTTGTGCACGGTTAGAATTGTTCGAGTGTTGTTATCAAACACACAAAACACGGGATATGGATCTTGCTCTTACAATCATCCTGAGCAAAACCATGTTTTGCCCATAATTAAGCATACACATGCATCACAGAAGCAGAAAGGGTATGAAACCCTGGAGGTATCATCACTTGGTTGCAAAACCATTTGGTGCCAGCAAATCAAACAAAGCTAGAAGGAAGACAACCAAGGGAACACTGGTTGTGTCAACACAGTGATACAACCAGAGAAATCCAGCATGGATTCAATCCTATGTAGCCATCCAGAGTCACCAAGCACCTAATAGTCTAGCTACACCATCAGAATGGCAGAAATACAAGTTTCTACCAGTATTGTCAACATCAAAAAGCTTCTGACAATCAAACATGATCAGCCAGAGAGCATTTGTCCATGCACAGCAAGCCACAGAAAGGGGGAGCTACCCTTGACAGCATCACCGTGCTGCCAGGGCCACCTCAACCCACAGCCAACACTTGAATCCACCACCTCATCACCCAGTAGGGTTCATTAGTGGGCTAGGGTACCCAACCGGTGGTTGGCATCCAGCTAGCCCTAGCAAATTTATTGAAATGATCATCACTGAATCACAGTTCACATCATTCATCCATTTGTTAAAGCAAGATAAACAGATAAATGAATTACTCAAACAATTGATGCACTAGAGCCTTGCAGATGATCCAATGGATCATTGCAAGCATCAATTGATGCTTAAGCAAGCAACAGCACACATCAGGCTAAGCCTGTGTGATGCATACACAGCACAGAGTGAGCACCAGATAGCCACAAAAGGAAGCACAACAGTTAACCATCAAGCAAATGATGATCATATGATCATCAGAGCTTGCCAGCTATTGCTACTGATTGCCATAGCCAAGCACATCATCAGAAATGAACCAGCTACTGAAGAATTACACCCAAACCATAACTGAATAAACAGATACTGAATTAATGACTTTATGATTGTATCCAGAAGCACATCACAGGTATGATGAACCACTGGATCAAAATACACAAGTAAAGCACCAAGCACTCATCACTGGATAATACTGTTAAGCCAACAGTAATGCCCAATTAAGCATACTCATGAAATTAAGCACAAGATATAGCACATCAGTGCTCTGGCACATGCAAATTTGCAAGAATTATACACAGTTATCAAGCCAGGGCAGCATAAATGACTACACTTGAGTGTCTAGCAAGAATAGTAACAAGAACAGAGGCATAGAGATAGAATTAAGCAAGAATTGCAAGCATAAGCAAGCACATAGCTTAGGAATATTGCACAGAATCATGTACAACATGGTAGGGCAGCACAACAGCAGTAACCATGGCAGTAGCAAGGCCAGCAGATACACAGCAGCAGCATAGCAACACAGCACAACAGCACATACGTAGGCTAGCAAGGCACAGCAGCAGAGCATCGGCACGGCAAGCATCTCTACATGGAGATGCAAGCCAGTGACTGAGCAATACGCAGAAGAGGAGGAGGAGAGAAGAGAGCAGAACATAGAGGGAGAGGAGGAGGCGATGGTACTCACCAGTGAGGCGGAGCGAAGAGCACGGCCATAGCGGCCACGGCGGCACACGCCGAGGGCACGGCAGCGCCAGGCCAGGCCAAGCCACGGCGGCGCCACAACACCAGCACAACCACGGCCAAGCACGGCGGCGCCACGGCATCTGGAGCGTCGGCGGCGACGAGATCGCCACGGCACTCCACCCCAGGCGACCAGAGACGAAGGGGGCGAGACGAGCAGGCGGCGCATCACAAATCGCCGCGGTGGATCTGAAGCGCCGTTGAACGGCGGTTCAGATGCGCCATACCTCGCCGGCGGCGACGGCCGGAGATGGCCGGAATAATTCGGCGAAGACGGCGGCGACACGGGTGTCGTGAGAGCGAGAGCGAGGGCTAGGTTTGCGAGCGAGTGAAGGAGAAGGGGTCGGTGCGACCGACCGAGCCCAAGTGTGGCTCGGGTTAGGGTTAACCACTGGGCCACACTGACATGTGGGCCCAGGGGCAAACCTGTCTTTTTACATTTCCAAATAAACAGAAACTTTGAAAATACATAGAAAATGACAAATAGCTCTAAAAAAATAATTAAAAATATGAAAACCACTCAGGAGAAAATGCTCTATCATAATAAAATATGAAACAGAATTTTTGGAGTTAAACAAGAATAAGTTCAAATTTGATGATTTAAATAACCATTTAAATCACACCTTATATTTTCAATAATGAAAATAAGTCCATAAATTCTTTTGGACTCTAAAAACACCTTGGCAACATTTCAAGGTTGTATTTTACCCTAAATAGAGTATCCCTAAGTCATTCTTAGTATTAACCTCTCACATAAATGATAAAGACATCGGAAGGGGGGAACAAACCCTAAAACTGGAATCATGCATAAATACTTCTTTAACCATTGCCCTTATCGGACAATGATGCTATTTTTTAGCAACAGAGGACAAGGGTCAGTCCACACCATCCAAATTACGACACTTTGCAGTGTTCAGGCAAGTTCATCACTTGCTCATGTCATTTGAGTATTTTTATCAAATTACTTACAAAGTACTATGTTTATCACTATTGCATAAAAAGCAAAACCACTATTTTCATAACTATGAATATGACTAAGTGGTGGGCAATGGAACCATGGATTGTGTTGATATGGTGGAGGTTCCATTGCAAGGGTTTATATCCATCTAGGATTAAACAACAAATGTCGTCCAGTGATTCTTGTGCCGTAAAACCCGTGTTAACCATAAGATCTGGAGTGGGACGGAATAGTCAATCGTATTTCCACCTCTTGTACATCAACGGATGCGCTTACCGTAGTGGTTGTATCTTGTGGAGCAATTGGAGGGTGGGGAGCCCCTTCTAATTCCCCACGGTATTGTTGTTGCTTACCGTAGCGGTTACTGCTTGCGGAACAACTGGAGGGTGGGGATCCCCTTCTAATTCCCCATGGTAATGTGGTCTATGATGGGTTGCAGCTACCGGCGAAGGAGTTTGGTTCGATCCCAGACTGTCGTCATGGTCGGGGTCCATCCTTAAGTGGTGTAAGAGGACCGACGAGGACCCAGGGTCGGGGTCTGTAACAAAAGGGTGGGTGTGCGAGGTAGCAGAGGAATATGATTGGCTATGACCTTATACCGGGCCTCACACCGAAGGAAGTGTGGACGGGAAAGCTGCCCGGTTGGCACCAAGGTTAAGATCTCTTATGGGTAAAGCAACACACCTCTGCAAAGTGTAATGAATCGTGACCTGTCACTCCCTGTTCCGGGATTTGGAACTGCGAACGCTGCCGGAAAGGAACTCCATGAAGTTCTAGTGAACTGGTGAAGGCTGACGGACATAGTTCTTCGAAATAAAAGCAACCTCTTGAAGAAATGTTTATTAAAACTTGCATTGGTATTAGACTTTCTGGTCTAATATCGTAGCTAGTGCATTAAACACCTCTTTTCTATAATGAACTTGTTGAGTACGCTCGTACTCATACCACTCTTAAATCCCCTACTTAGATTGTCTGAACCATCTGGAGGAGGACAACGACAACCCTGAAGGAGCCGACATCATCGGCTATGAAGAACCAGACCTCTCTGGAGGTGTCGAAGGTGTAGACTGATACGTCTCCCACGTATCGATAATTTCTTATGTTCCATTCCACATTATTGATGATTTCTACATGTTATATGCACACTTTATGTCATATTCGTGCATTTTCTGGAACTAACCTATTAACAAGATGCCGAAGTGCCAGTTCCTGTTTTCTGCTGTTTTTGGTTTCAGAAATCCTAGTAACGAAATATTCTCGGAATCGGACGAAATCAACGCCCAAGTTCCTATTTTCACCGGAAGCATCCAGAACACACGAGAACCGCCAGAGAAGGGGGACAGGGCCACCAAACCACACCCCGGCGCGGCCAGGGGGGGGCCGCGCCCCCCTATAGTGTGGCCCCCCCCAGAAGCCCTCCTGCGCTGCCTCTTCGCCTATATAAAGCCCCTGACCTAAAAACCTCGAGACGTTCGACGAAACCCACAGAAACCTTCCAGAGCCGCCGCCATCGCGACGCCAAGATCTGGGGGACAGGAGTCTCTGTTCCGGCACGCTGCCGGAGCGGGGAAGTGCCCCCGGAAGGCTTCTCCATCGACACCGCTGCCATCTCCACCGCCATCTTCATCACCGCTGCTGCTCCCATGAGGAGGGAGTAGTTCTCCATCGAGGCTCGGGGCTGTACCGGTAGCTATGTGGTTAATCTCTCTCCTATATACCTCAATACAATAGTCTCATGAGCTGCTTTACATGATTGAGATTCATATGAGTTTTGTATCACTACTATCTATGTGCTACTCTAGCAAAGTTATTAAAGTAGTTCTATCCCTCCTGCACGTGTGTAAAGGTGACAGTGTGTGCACCGTGTTAGTACTTGGTTTATGCTATGATCATGATCTCTTGTAGATTGCGAAGTTAACTATTGCTATGATAATATTGATGTGATCTATTCCTCCTACATATGCATGAAGGTGACAGTGTGCATGCTATGCTAGTACTTGGTTTAGTCTTTTGATCTATCTTACACTAAAGGTTACTAAAATATGAGCATTATTGTGGAGCTTGTTAACTCCGGCATTGAGGGTTCGTGTAATCCTACGCAATGTGTTCATCATCCAACGAAAGTGTAGAGTATGCATTTATCTATTATGTTATGTGATCAATGTTGAGAGTGTCCACTAGTGAAAGTGTAATCCCTAGGCCTTGTTCCTAAATACTGCTATCGCTGCTTGTTTACTGTTTTACTGCGTTACTACTGCTGCAATACTACCACCATCAACTACACGCCAGCGAGCTATTTTTTGGCACCGTTGCTACTACTCATACTTATTTATACCACCTGTATTTCACTATCTCTTCGCCGAACTAGTGCACCTATTTGGTGTGTTGGGGACACAAGAGACTTCTTGCTTTGTGGTTGCAGGGTTGCATGAGAGGGATATCTTCTGACCTCTTCCTCCCTGAGTTCGATAAACCTTGGGTGATCCACTTAAGGGAAAACTTGCTGCTGTTCTACAAACCTCTGCTCTTGGAGGCCCAACACTGTCTACAGGAAAGGAGGGGGAACGTAGACATCAAGCTATTTTCTGGCGCCGTTGCCGGGGAAGAAAGGTAAAAGGTACTCACACTCTGGATCTCGGCTACTAAGCTATTTCCCGGCGCCGTAAGTACTCGAAGCTATTTCCTTTAGATCCTGCAATTGCATCTTTTTGTTTCTTGTTTACACTAGTTTGGCATAATGGACAAGAATGATCTTCTTATTCTATTCCCTGATTTAAAACATGGATTGTTTGATGCGAAAATTAAAAAACCTATGGAATCTTCTTTGCATGCTGGTAGTAATATTAGTATGAACGCTTTGAACACCATTGTTGATAATAATATAGAAAGTTTTAAGCTTGGGGAAGCTGGTTTTCATGATCTTTTTAGTCCCCCAAACATTGAGGAGAAAATTTTCTTTGATGATACTTTGCCTCCTATTTATGATGATTATAATGATAGTGGTCTTTTGGTGCCACCTACTATGGAGAGTAAATTTTGTTGTGATTATACTATGCCTCCTACACTTGATGAGAATAATAATGATAGCTACTTTGTTGAATTTGCTCCCACTATTACTAATAAAATTGATTATGCCTATGTGGAGAGTAATAATTTTATGCATGAGACTCATGATAAGAATGCTTTATGTGATAGTTACATTGTTGAGTTTGCTCATGTTGCTACTGAAAGTTATTATGAGAGAGGAAAATATGGTTGTAGAAATTTTCATGTTACTAAACTGCCTCTCTATGTGCTGAAATTTTTGAAGCTACACTTGTTTTATCTTTCTATGCTTGTTGCATTATGCTTCTTGAACTTGTTTATTTACAAGATTCCTATGCATAGGAAGCATGTTAGACTTAAATGTGTTTTGAATTTGCCTTTTGATGCTCTCTTTTGCTTCAAATAATATTTCTTGCGAGTGCATTATTAAAACTGCTAAGCCCATCTTAATGGCTATAAAGAAAGAACTTCTTGGGAGATAACCCATGTGTTATTTTGCTACAGTACTTTGTTTTTTTTATTTTGTGTCTTGGAAGTTGTTTACTACTGTAGCAACCTCTCCTTATCTTAGTTTTGTGTTTTGTTGTGCCAAGTGAAGCCTCTAATCGAAGGTTGATACTAGATTTGGATTTCTGCGCAGAAACAGATTTCTATCTGTCACGAATCTGGGATTTTCTCTCTGTAGAAAAAATCAGAAAAATATGCCAATTTACGTGCGTATTCCTCAGATATGTACGCAACTTTCATTAGTTTTGAGTTTTCTGATCTGAGCAACGGAAGTATTTATTAAAAATTCGTCTTTACGGACTGTTCTGTTTTGACAGATTCTGCCTTTTATTTCGCATTGCTTCTTTTGCTATGTGGGATGGATTTCTTTGTTCCATTAAACTCCAGTAGCTTTGAGCAATGTCCAGAAGTGTTAAGAATGATTGTGTCACCTCTGAACATGTGAGTTTTTGATTATGTACTAACCCCTCTAATGAAGTTTATGAGAAGTTTGGTGTGAAGGAAGTTTTCAAGGGTCAAGAGAGGAGGATGATATACTATGATCAAGAAGAGTGAAAAGTCTAAGCTTGGGGATGCCCCGGTGGTTCACCCCTGCATATATCAAGAAGACTCAAGCGTCTAAGCTTGGGGATGCCCAAGGCATCCCCTTCTTCATCGACAACATTATCAGGTTCCTCCCCTGAAACTATATTTTTATTCCATCACATCTTATGTGCTTTACTTGGAGCGTCTGTATGCTTTTATTTTTGTTTGTGTTTGAATAAATTGGATTACATCATGCTTGTGTGGGAGAGAGACACGCTCCGCTGGTTCGTATGAACACATGTGTTCTTAGCTCATAATATTCATGGCGAAGTTTCCTCTTCGTTAAATTGTTATATGGTTGGAATTGGAAAATGATACATGTAGTAATTGCTATTAATGTCTTGGGTAATGTGATACTTGGCAATTGTTGTGCTCATGATTAAGCTCTTGCATCATATGCTTTGCACCCATTAATGAAGAAATACATAGAGCATGCTAAAATTTGGTTTGCATATTTGGTTTCTCTAAGGTCTAGATAATTTCTAGTATTGAGTTTGAACAACAAGGAAGACGGTGTAGAGTCTTATAATGTTTTCAATATGTCTTTTATATGAGTTTTGCTGCACCGGTTCATCCTTGTGTTTGTTTCAAATAAGCCTTGCTAGCCTAAACCTTGTATCGAGAGGGAATACTTCTCATGCATCCAAAATACTTGAGCCAACCACTATGCCATTTGTGTCCACCATACCTACCTACTACATGGTATTTTCCGCCATTCCAAAGTAAATTGCTTGAGTGCTATCTTTAAAATTCCATCATTCACCTTTGCAATATATAGCTCATGGGACAAATAGCTTAAAAACTATTGTGGTATTGAATATGTAATTATGCACTTTATCTCTTATTAAGTTGTTTGTTGTGCGATAACCATGTTCACTGGGGACGCCATCAACTACTCTTTGTTGAATTTCATGTGAGTTGCTATGCATGTTCGTCTTGTCTGAAGTAAGAGCGATCTACCACCTTATGGTTAAGCATGCATATTGTTAGAGAAGAACATTGGGCCGCTAACTAAAGCCATGATCCATGGTGGAAGTTTCAGTTTTGGACATACATCCTCAATCTCAAATGAGAAAATTATTAATTGTTGTTACATGCTTATGCATAAAAGAGGAGTCCATTATCTGTTGTCTATGTTGTCCCGGTATGGATGTCTAAGTTGAAGAATAATCAATAGCGAGAAATCCAATGCGAGCTTTCTCCTTAGACCTTTGTACATGCGGCATAGAGGTACCCCTTTGTGACACTTGGTCAAAACATGTGCATTGTGATGATCCGGTAGTCCAAGCTAATTAGGACAAGGTGCGGGCACTATTAGTACACTATGCATGAGGCTTGCAACTTGTAAGATATAATTTACATGATACATATGCTTTATTACTACCGTTGACAAAATTGTTTCATGTTTTCAAAATCAAAGCTCTAGCACAAATATAGCAATCGATGCTTTTCCTCTATGAGGACCTTTCTTTTACTTTCAATGTTGAGTCAGTTCACCTATTTCTCTCCACCTCAAGAAGCAAACACTTGTGTGAACTGTGCATTGATTCCTACATATTTGCATATTGCATTTGTTATATTACTCTATGTTGACAATATCCATGAGATATACATGTTACAAGTTGAAAGCAACCGCTGAAACTTAATCTTCCTTTGTGTTGCTTCAATGCTTTTACTTTGAATTATTGCTTTATGAGTTAACTCTTATGCAAGACTTAATTGATGCTTGTCTTGAAGTGCTATTCATGAAAAGTCTTTGCTTTATGATTCACTTGTTTACTCATGTCATATACATTGTTTTGATCGCTGCATTCACTACATATGCTTTACAAATAGTATGATCAAGGTTATGATGACATGTCACTCCAGAAATTATCTGTGTTATCGTTTTACCTGCTCGGGACGAGCAGAACTAAGCTTGGGGATGCTGATACGTCTCCGATGTATCGATAATTTCTTATGTTCCATGCCACATTATTGATGATTTCTACATGTTATATGCACACTTTATGTCATATTCGTGCATTTTCTGGAACTAACCTATTAACAAGATGCCGAAGTGCCAGTTCCTATTTTCTGCTGTTTTTGGTTTCAGAAATCCTAGTAACGAAATATTCTCGGAATCGGACGAAATCAACGCCCAAGTTCCTATTTTCACCGGAAGCATCCAGAACACACGAGAACCGCCAGAGAAGGGGGACAGGGCCACCAAACCACACCCCGGCGCGGCCGGGGGCGCCCCCCTATAGTGTGGGCCCCCCAGAAGCCCTCCTGCGCCGCCTCTTCGCCTATATAAAGCCCCTGACCTAAAAACCTCGAGACGTTCGACGAAACCCACAGAAACCTTCCAGAGCCGCCGCCATCGCGACGCCAAGATCTGGGGGACAGGAGTCTCTGTTCCGGCACGCTGCCGGAGTGGGGAAGTGCCCCCAGAAGGCTTCTCCATCGACACCGCTGCCATCTCCACCGCCATCTTCATCACCGCTGCTGCTCCCATGAGGAGGGAGTAGTTCTCCATCGAGGCTCGGGGCTGTACCGGTAGCTATGTGGTTAATCTCTCTCCTATGTACCTCAATACAATAGTCTCATGAGCTGCTTTACATGATTGAGATTCATATGAGTTTTGTATCACTACTATCTATGTGCTACTCTAGCAAAGTTATTAAAGTAGTTCTATCCCTCCTGCATGTGTGTAAAGGTGACAGTGTGTGCACCGTGTTAGTAGTTGGTTTATGCTATGATCATGATCTCTTGTAGATTGCGAAGTTAACTATTGCTATGATAATATTGATGTGATCTATTCCTCCTACATATGCATGAAGGTGACAGTGTGCATGCTATGCTAGTACTTGGTTTAGTCTTTTGATCTATCTTACACTAAAGGTTACTAAAATATGAGCATTATTGTGGAGCTTGTTAACTCCGGCATTGAGGGTTCGTGTAATCCTACGCAATGTGTTCATCATCCAACGAAAGTGTAGAGTATGCATTTATCTATTCTGTTATGTGATCAATGTTGAGAGTGTCCACTAGTGAAAGTGTAATCCCTAGGCCTTGTTCCTAAATACTGCTATCGCTGCTTGTTTACTGTTTTACTGCGTTACTACTGCTGCAATACTACCACCATCAACTACACGCCAGCGAGCTATTTTCTGGCACCGTTGCTACTGCTCATACTTATTTATACCACCTGTATTTCACTATCTCTTCGCCGAACTAGTGCACCTATTTGGTGTGTTGGGGACACAAGAGACTTCTTGCTTTGTGGTTGCAGGGTTGCATGAGAGGGATATCTTCTGACCTCTTCCTCCCTGAGTTCGATAAACCTTGGGTGATCCACTTAAGGGAAAACTTGCTGCTGTTCTACAAACCTCTGCTCTTGGAGGCCCAACACTGTCTACAGGAAAGGAGGGGGAACGTAGACATCATAGACTACCTTATAGTCTACGGAACCGGGGAGGGTTCCGGAGGAGATCAAGTTTAGACCAACCAAGTAGTAGTAGTATCCGAGCAGTACGAACTCTTAGTACTTAACTGCTCAAGGAAATAAATGTATCACCTAGTAAGACTTTTATATTGTAAGCTAAGATGGGTTCGCCTCGAACCCAGGAGTATCCCTCTTAGGACCCAAGAGGAGCTCCGAGATGATATGTACATTATGCTTGTAATAATAAATGAATGAGTTATGGACCTGCTATGTTCTGTTGTACTACTCTCAGGGATGTAATATTTGCGGATTGGTACTTCGTGAATGTTATATCAACGACTAGCATACTACAACATGCAGTGGTATGCAGGGTCACCACAGTTGGTATCAGAGAAAAAGCTTTGACCTTAGGTTGGAACCTAGTAAATGGGACAGAACGGTAGGAGTCAAATAGGATTAGTAAAGAATTCTCTAAAAATATGGTGTATATTCACTTGAGAATAAAACAATCATTTCTTTTAGTGCGATAATTCTTTATTATCTCTATTATGATGCATTATTACTAATCTTATATTCTTTCTATTCTACAGCCAACTATGGCAAGTTCACGTCCGGGACGAAACGTGAAAGTGATGGAGCCAACACTCAGTGAATATGAAGGAGGACTCGCAGATATTCTTCGTGCCATGTTACTTGAATTTGGGTGCGATCCCCAGATCCAAGTAAAGAAATACATGTACTACGACGGTACAGTATTGGCGAAGTGTAGGGTAGGATTAAGACTTCCAGAAACCCTAGGAATGAGTATAGTGATGCCAGCAGGTGAGGCTAGAACTATCCAAACAGCCTACCACATAACCATTATGAGAGCCATCACTGATATTCGGGAACATAAGACGAAAGAGATTATGGGTTCCGAATTCTCACACATTCCTCATATGGAGGAGGAAGATGATCCTATGCTTAACCACTTCAAATTTGCAAAACGCAAACCAGCAGAAGCCGCTAAGTACATGGACAATAGCCGCAACTTACTATCATTGTTTTTTCAGTTGAACCGACATCTATCGGGGGCAATTGATACAATGCTAGAGGATTTCACTGAGCCCAAGGAGGAGACTAAGGGGAAGGAACCAATGGAGAATAAGGTTCACACACCAGTTTATTCAGCTGGTGATTACATTAGTATTGACCATCCCGAACAACAAACTACACCCCTTACACCTAGGTACTATCCTAGTAGTTCCCATGGAGGTTATGAGGGTGGAGAGGAATCTGGAAACCATCAGCGTTCCGAGACTCCTATAGAGAACTCAACAGGTTGGCGTTGGGGGTCAGACACAGGAAACTCTGGCAATCCAGTCGGAAATAATGCGGAGATGAATGAGGATGCCACAACCCAGTTCCAGGACTATCAGTATAATAGGGGAGACTATGAGGAGTACCCTATACTGATTGAGTCAGATACTGATGGAGGAAATACCTATGGCGGAGTCACGGGGGAGTACACCCGATGGGTGGATTATGATGTTTGAATAATCAATTCATGAACACATATTTCTCTCTCGGATCATCCTCTGATTCCGACTACCAGCCAACGGGAAGACCCTACGTTCCAGATTCTGTCAGGAGGACGACACGTTCGACCGGATGGAAGCCTGGGATGTACCGGGAGTGAAGTGCGACTAGAGACCACCAAGGGATGCGAGACTACAATACAATAGTACCACATGTATTGTAGTGTGTAATATTTGTAGAAATTTGTACATATACTTCAATAAGTGAGTTTGCATACTCACATCGTCACTGAGTATTGTAATAAAACCACTTAAGTATGTATATACATGGTATATGTTTTGTATGATTTGGATTTGCTTTTTGATTTCCATTGCGTGACTAGTTCTGTGCACAAAGTTGAGCTCAGAAAACTTGCGGATGGAGTAACTATGAGTACCACTTTGTGTTGCAGAACTAGGGGGATATGTCGGGACCGACGGGTGAGGAGAGCGAAGCGCAGCGCATTGAGCGCGAAGCCAAGCAGAAGGAAGAGGCTGATGAAGCAGCCAGAAACTAGTTTCCACCACCACCACCACCCATGACGCAGCAGAACTTCCTCCAATACGTGCAAATGTTGGAGGAAAGGCAACGGATGATGATGGAGCAGCAAAATAAGTTCTTCCAGGAGCTGCTTCAACAGAACAGGGTGGAGAGGCCAGACAATCAGGGAGTCACTCTGTCAGACTTCCAGAACACAAAACCAATATCCTTCGCATACGCGCCTGAACCAATGGACGCGGAGGATTGGTTGATGGACACTGAGCGTAAGCTCAACACCGTTGGATGCAATGACCTGGAGAAGGTCAGACATGCAACACACTTGTTGTGTGGACCCGCCGCATCATGGTGGGATAACATAGTATCCATTTATCCGGCTGAGAAGGTATTTACCTGGGAGGAGTTCAAGAGGAAGTTCAGGGAATCCAATGTCCCTAAAAGCATTGTGGAGTTGAAGCGTCGAGAATTTGAAAGTCTCGAGCAGAAGGATAAGGCCATCCTGACTTATGTCAGGGAGTTTTCCAAGTTGTCTCGGTATGCGGCTGAGGAGGTCAACACCGAGGACAAAAAGAAGAAGAGGTTCATGCGGGGATTAAATCCCCAGTTCAAGGTACAGCTCAGAATGATGAGAGCGACCGAGTTCCAAGAGTTGGTGGATCCAGCCATCACTCTTGAAGACGATTTCAAGCAGCTGCAGGAAGAGAAGAGGAAGAAGGCTAAATTTGAGCCTAAGAGATATGTTAGCAACAAGCCGAACACTGGCTTGAGCTTCAAACCGAGGTACCGCAACAACAACAACAACAACAACAACAACAACAACAACAACAATAATAGGAGGAACCAAGGATCCCTGGCCGCAAACCAGATCGTTTGCCGCATTTGTGGATTTAGAGGGCATCTCTCACAAGATTGCAGGAAACCCAAGATAATATGCTTTGGGTGTCGTCAGGAGGGGCACATGATGAAGGATTGCCCCAATAAAAAGAATGGAGGAGGTCAGTCAGGAGGAGGAGGAAGACGAGGAGGAAACAACGGAGGGAATTGGAAGAACAAGAAACCCTTCGGCAAGTTAAACTGCACCAGCTTGGAGGAGGTGGTGAACTCCGATCAGGCAGTGATAGTACGCTTCAGATACTTACTCATCCTGGCAAAGTACTTTTTGATACTGGTGCAACTACATCATTCATTTCTCAACAATTCATCATCAAACATGGGATTAGTTGCACTAAGTTAGATACACCTATAACCATACTTTCCACGGGGGGAACGATAGTAGTAACCCATACCAAACAAGGACAAGTCATTATGATCAATAAATGTGCGTTTGACGCAGACCTGTTCATTTTACCGATGAAGGACATTGATGTCATTCTTGGTATGAACTGGTTAGAAGCTAACAGAGCATTGATCGACTGTGTGAACAAGACTATGTCTTTGAAAAGCCCCGATGG
Source organism: Lolium perenne (assembly GCF_019359855.2). Taxonomy (NCBI): domain Eukaryota; kingdom Viridiplantae; phylum Streptophyta; class Magnoliopsida; order Poales; family Poaceae; genus Lolium; species Lolium perenne. The sequence continues at coordinate 80,101,014 of NC_067244.2, read as the reverse complement.
AAGTAGAATGATCTACCAAGGAGATAAGCATACATAGATCGAAGTCGAGCTACAGCTGAATAGCATGAAGGAAGTGAAATTGGAGGATATACCTGTAGTAAATGAGTTCCAGGATGTTTTTCCTAAGGAATTACCTGGAATGCCACCAGATAGGGAGATAGAATTTACTATCGACCTAATCCCAGGAACCACTCCGATTGCTAAGGCACCATACAAGATGGGGCTGTCGGGGGGAAGACCCCGGGTAGGGCAATGGACGCGGAGCAGCCGGCTGGCCACTGGCCGGCTCGCGGCAAAGGCCGGCTGAGGAGCAGCCGGCTGGCGCCGTGGCCGGCTGGTCCGGAAGCCGGCTGGCTCTAGGTCCTAGTCGGCTTGGCTACGGCCGCCAATGCTGTAGCTGGGCCGGCTTCTACAAGCCATATCCGACTGGGGGTTTGTACCTCAGACCGACTCGAGGCTGGCGAGTCTTGCACTAGAAGGAACCGGGTTGGTGATCTGGGTTCCCAAAGTCCACGCTGACTTCATCTTCCGTAAAGCGCGGGGCACTGTGGAGCAATAGTGCCACGCGCCGGACAGGCCATCATGGTCCACGTCGATCCGTACTGGCTACAGTGGCTGATGGCGACAGGGACACCTCCTCTCCATACCGCTGACCTCGGCAGCCGGATGGGACATGCCATGAGGCCTCAACGGCTCCTGACGTCACTGCCTCGGGAAGGAGCGGAAGCCGGAGCCGGCCAAGCCGGCCAGTAGACTATAGGGTCTTATATGTAAAGTGCCGGTGCCTATATAAGCCGCACTACCCCCTCTCGTGCAGGGGATCGATCATTCTCACCTCACTTCCACCCTTAGCGCTGCCCTGTGAGAGAGACTCTTGTCTTCCTTAGCCTCCCAGGAGCAGTCGGACACAGCTCAAGGAGCAACCTTGTATTGTGTGATCATCATATACACTCTAGCAGGAGTAGAGGTGTTACCTCCATTGGAGGGCCTCGAACCTGGGTACGTCGCCGTGTCGCTCGTCCCCATACCCGCATCCGGATACCGCCTTGAGATCTCCTAGGAACCACCTTCGTTAGCCACCCTATGGCATATGCCGTGACGATACCACGACATTTGGCGCCCACCGTGGGGCCTTCAGCATCCTCGGCCGGTGTCTTCATCCGGACGGGCCTCACCATCACCACCGGCGAGCGAGTCGCTTCAGGCTTGATCTGGAGATTCGGCTCCCTCGACTGCGTCAGCGACAACGCTGGCTGCTTCGCCGACCGGCCCTTCCCAGCCGGCGGCAGCGTCATCTCCTTCGGCGGCCACGACGTCTACGTCGCCACCGTCGCACCGCCGCGCTACCCGCGGCAGGTGCTGCGCTGCGCAAGCCCTCCTCCGCGAGCCGGCAACAGCGCTCCCGCCAGCCCCGCCGTCGTGCAAGTCATGATGGTTGGCGAGGAGCTCCCCACCAAGAACCCGCGCACCCGTGGCCCCAACCTGGAGCGCAACGTCGACCCCGACGCCTCCGGCTCGGGCCCAAAGGCGCCCCCACCTCCATCCCGGCTGGACGAAGTCCGGACGAAGTTGAGCTCCCCGCTCACCGCAGGCGGCGACGCCGCCACCGTCGAGGCGGACCTGGAAGCACATCGCCAGCTCCTCCTCCAGCAGGCCGAAGAGCTGGCTGCAGCAAAGCGCCAGCTGGCCATCACCCAGCGTGAGTTCGAGCACGCCCATGGCTTCACGCCAGGTGGCAACAACCCCAGCCGAGCCGGCATGATCCGCAAGCGCGGAGGCGGCTTAGGCGCTGAGATCGAGCGCGACGGCGCGGAAGCGCCGGCTCCGTCCGCGGAGCTGCCCGTCTACAACACCCCCGACAAGAACATCCTCGCAGCCGAAGCGGCTTCGAAGGAGCTAGCCCTCCTCGAAGGAGAAGAGCTGCGCCGCCAGACGCAGCACGTAGCTGACCTGTGTCGGGCTGCAGCTGAGCAGACCAAGGACCCCAGGTATGGTGCTTCGAAAGCTCCTCCCGTCCGCGCTGCTGCAGGCACCAGCAAGGACCCCCACAGAGACACGGCCGAGTCCGCCTCGCCCGCACCAAGCCGGCACAGAGACTCCCGCGACACCCGCGCAGGTTCAAGCCGGACAAGCCGGCTGGACGGCGGCCACAGCGGCCGTAGCCGGCCCCCACCAAACCGGAACGAGGAGCATGACTCCGAGTTGGCGGCGCCAAGGCGCCAGCACAGGCCGGCTCCAGAACGGACCGGCACCCGCCAGCCGGCACGTTCCCGGCTGGGCCCCCGCATCGAGCCCGTCGACGCCAGAGACCACCTCGATCGGCTGGTCGAGTCCCGCATCGCGGAAGAAGAGGCGCCGGCTTGCCCCAAGTGCTTTGGGCCCCGCATCGCCAACGAGCCCATGCTCGACGGTTTCCAGCTCCCCCGCGACACACCCAAGTACGACGGCACCGCCAAGCCGGAGGACTGGCTGCAGGACTACTCCACCGCAGTCGGCATCTCCAGAGGCAACAAGCGCTGGGCGGTGCGCTACTCCCCCCTGATGCTGGTCGGCTCCGCCCGCACCTGGCTCAACAACCTGCCAGCCGGCAGCATCAATGGCTGGCTTGATTTCGAGGAGGCCTTCATCGGCAACTTCACTGGCACCTATCGCCGGCCGGGTCGCCCCCAGCAGCTCGAGATGTGCAAGCAGGGCCCGGACGAGACGGATCGCGCGTACCTAACGCGCTGGTGCGAAATGCGCAACTCCTGCGAGGGCGTGCACGAGATCCAGGCCATCAGCTTCTTCATGGGCGGCTCCCGGCCCAACACCATGCTGTGGCACAAGCTGGCCGCAGCGAGCCCAAGTCCATGGCCGCCCTCATGGCCATTGCCGACAAGTACGCGCTGTCCGAAGAAGCCGGCAAGGCGACGGCTGACCCAGCGCCGGCTCCCTCCAGGCGGGACCACCACAAGTCGGCTGAGCACAAGCCGGCAGACAACGCCTCCCATGGCAGCCGGCGGGACAACTACCGCGGCAAGCGTCACAGCGACCAGCCGGACCGCCGGTACGGCTCCGCCCACGTAGCCGCCGTGGCAGACAACGCGGCAGGCGGCAGCCGCCGCCAGAAGCAAGATCGGCAGTGGAAGCCGAAGTACACCTTCGAGCAGATGCTCGACTCGCCGTGCAAGTACCACAGCGGCAAGAACCCCTCCAACCACACCACCCGCGACTGCCACTTCATGAAGCGGCTGACAAGTGGTGAACCTCTCCCGCCTCCACCCCCGCCCCCTCCAGCCGGCGGGCCGGGTGGCGCAGCCGGCGCGGAGAACGCCAACCTCGAGCACCACGAGGCTAACCAAGTGCACCATGGCCGATATCTGGCCGAAGATGCTACCTACATCATCTTCACCTCCGAGCCCGAGGACAAGACGAGCCAGCAGAGCCGTTCCCTCGAGGTCAACGCGGTCATACCGCCGGTCCCCCAGTACCTAAACTGGTCAGAGCAGGCCATCACTTTTGATCGCCGCGACACACCGGCTGTCCTGCCGAAGCCGGGTAGCTACGCCATGGTCCTCGACCCCACCATTGGCACGACTCGGCGCAGCGTGCGTTTTTTGCGCGTCCTCATCGACGGCGGCAGCAGCATCAACATCCTCTACCGCGACACCGCCCGCAAGCTAGGCATCCAGGAAGCCGAGCTGCGCCCCACCCCCACCGTCTTCCATGGCATCGTGTCGGGCCATTGCTGCCAGCCGATTGGCCGGATCACGCTGGAGGTGATGTTCGGGAAGCCGGATCACTTCCGCACCGAGAAGATCGAGTTCGAGGTGGTGGACCTCGTGAGTCCCTACCACGCGCTCCTGGGCAGGCCGGCCCTGACCAAGTTCATGGCGGTGCCCCATTACGGGTACCTGAAGATGAAGCTGCCTGGCCCTAAGGGGGTCATCACCATAGCCGGCGACTATCGCCGCTCCATGGACTGCGCCACGCAGAGCTCCAAGATGGCCCAGACGCTGGTCATCGCCACCGAGAAGCAGCTCATCCACGACGCCGTCGCCCTCGCCAAGGCCGCGCAGACAGACATGCCGGCTGCAGGCAACCCGGCTGGTACGACTCACTTCCAGCCGGCCGACAACACCAAGAAGATCCTGCTGGACCCGGCGCAGCCGGACAAGTACGTCACCATTGGTGCCGGCTTGAGCAGGAAATAGGAAAGCGAGCTCACCAGCTTCCTCCGTGAGAATCGGGACATCTTCGCATGGACTCCAAGAGACATGCCAGGTGTGCCGAGGGAGTTGGCTGAGCACCACCTCCACGTCCGGCCTGAAGCCAAGCCGGTGAAGCAGCCTCTCAGGCGCTTCGCCGAGGAAAGAAGGAAGGCCATCGGTGAAGAAATCGCCCGGCTGCTGGCAGCCGGCTTCATCATGGAAGCGCTGCACCCGGACTGGTTGGCGAACCCGGTCCTGGTCCTGAAGAAGAACGGCTCCTGGCGCATGTGTATCGACTACACCAGCCTGAACAAGGCGTGCCCGAAGGACCCCTTCCCCCTGCCGCGCATAGATCAAGTCATAGACTCGACTGCCGGCTGTGAACTGTTGTCTTTTCTAGATGCCTATTCAGGCTACCACCAGATTCCTTTGAATCTGGATGATCAAATAAAGACTTCGTTCATTACCCCGTACGGGGCTTATTGCTACACGACTATGCCGTTCGGCTTGAAAAATGCAGGCGCCACCTACCAAAGGTGCATGCAAAAATGCTTACAGGATCAAATCGGCAGAAACGTTCATGCATATGTGGATGATGTCGTTGTAAAGACCAAGGAGACGACTACCCTCCTTGATGACCTGAAAGAAACCTTCACCAATCTGAGAAGATTTCGGATGAAGCTCAACCCGGCCAAGTGCACATTCGGCATGCCGTCTGGCCAGCTCCTTGGCTACCTCGTCTCTCAGCGAGGGATCGAAGCCAACCCGGAGAAGATCAGTGCCCTGGAGAAGATGGAACTGCCGCAGTGCCTCAAGGACGTCCAGAAGTTCGCTGGCTGCCTGGCCTCCTTGAGCCGCTTCGTCAGCCGGCTGGGGGAGAAGGCACTGCCCCTGTACCAATTGATGAAGAAGGCGGACAAGTTCGTCTGGTCACCACAGGCGGATGAAGCCTTCCGTGACTTGAAGCGCGTGCTCTCAACCACGCCAATCCTTGCAACGCCGGCTTCAATGGAGCCGATGCTGTTGTACATCGCAGCCACCAACCGAGTGGTTAGCGTTGTCCTGGTGGTGGAGCGCAAAGAAGCTGGCAGGGAGCAGCTGGTTCAGCGCCCAGTCTATTACCTCAGCGAAGTGCTCTCCCAGTCGAAGCAAAACTACCCCCACTACCAGAAGGTCACCTACAGCGTGTACATGGCGGCCAAGAAGCTCAAGCATTACTTCCAAGAGCACCCCATCAAGGTGGTTGCCACAGCGCCCTTGGCGGAAATCATTGGCAGCAAAGACGCCAACGGCCGGGTTGCCAAGTGGGCTCTGGAGCTAGCCACCCACACCATCCTCTACGAGCCGTGCACAGCCATCAAGTCGCAGATCCTCGCGGACTTCTTCGTCGACTGGGCCGAGATGCAATACCTGCCACCTGTGCCGGATTCCACACATTGGAAGATGCACTTTGACGGCTCGAAGATGCGCAACGGCTTGGGAGCCGGCATCGTCATCACCTCTCCCAAAGGAGACCGGCTGGACTACGTCCTGCAGATCCACTTCGCCGCATCCAACAATGTGGCGGAGTATGAAGCGCTCATTCATGGGCTGAAGCTGGCCAAAGAGATTGGCGTGCGTCGCATACTCTGCTTCGGCGACTCCGACTTGGTTATACAGCAAGCATCGGGCGACTGGGACGCGAAGGACGCCAACATGGCCTCGTACCGCTTCCACGTCCAGCAGCTATCCGGCTTCTTCGACGGCTGCGAATTCCACCATGTGCCACGAGCAAACAACGAGGCAGCTGACGCCTTGTCCAAGATTGGCTCAACCCGGCAAGCCATTCCGCCGGGTGTCGCCTTGGCGGTTCTCAAGAAGCCGTCCATCACACCGTCACCGGACTCGGATTCAATATTTGTGCCGGCTGACCCGGGGGCTGCTCAGCCGAACCCGGGGGCTTCATCGCCCAAGTCGGGGGCTAACAAGCCAAACCCGCCGGCTTCTACGCCGAACCCGGGGACTTCTCAGTCCAACTCGGGGGCTTCATCGCCAAACTCGGGGGCTAGCAAGCCGAACCCGCCGGCTAGCAAGCCGAACCCGGCGACCACGCAGTCGAATCCGGAAGCTCCCACGCAGGAGGCCCTGTTGGTCAGCGTATTCGAGATAAGATGCGTACCTTCATGGGCACAAGAATTCCTCTCCTACCTCACCGACGGTGTGCTGCCTGATGATAGAGTCCAGGCCAGGCAGATTGAGAGAAGGGCCAAGGCCTATACAATCATCAACCACCAGCTGTACAAACGCAGCGTAAGTGGGGTGTTCCAGCGGTGCGTCGAGCTGGCTGAAGGGATTGAACTCCTACGGGAAATCCACCAAGGAGAGTGCGGACATCACACCTCATCCAGAGCCATAGTGGCCAAAGCTTTCCGGCACGGTTTTTACTGGCCGACTGCGCTCAGAGATGCAGAAGAGTTGGTGAAGAAGTGCAACGGCTGTCAGCGCTTCGCAAAGAAGAGACACCAGCCGGCTTCCGCCTTGAAAACCATCCCCATCACATGGCCGTTTGCCGTATGGGGCTTGGATATGGTGGGCCCGTTCAGAACAGCGCGAGGCGGCATGACACATCTCTTGGTGATGATTGACAAATTCACTAAGTGGATCGAAGCCAAGCCAATCAAGAAGCTAGACGGCTCCACAGCCGTCACATTCCTCAAGGAAATCATCGTGAGGTTCGGCTACCCCCACAGCATCATCACCGACAACGGCAGCAACTTCTCCCAAGGCATCTTCTCTCGCTATTGCGGGGAAATGGGGATCCGGATGGCCCTGGCCTCTGTGGCGCACCCGGAGTCTAACGGACAAGTGGAGAAGGCTAACGGCTTGGTCCTAGCCGGCATCCGGCCCCGGCTGGTGGAGCCGCTCGAGCGAGCAGCCGGCTGCTGGATTGAAGAGCTGCCCAATGTGCTGTGGAGCCTGCGCACAACGACAAACCGCTCAGTCAGCTTCACACCTTTCTTCCTCGTATACGGGGCGGAAGCCGTCCTGCCAACTGACATCGAGCACGACGCGCCAAGGATCAAGCTCTACACAGAAGCCGAAGCCAAAGAAGCTCGCGAAGATGGAGTCGACTTGGTCGAAGAAGCCCGGCTGCTGGCTGCGTCCAGATCTACTATCTACCAGCAGAGCCTCCGACGCTATCACAGCCGGAAGGTCCAGCCCTTAGCATTCCGAGAAGGAGACCTAGTGCTCCGGCTGATCCAGCGGACAGCCGGACAGCATAAACTATCATCCCCATGGGAGGGTCCCTTCATCGTGAGCAAGGCAGTAGGCAATGATTCCTACTATCTCATAGATGCCCAAGAGGCTAGAGAAAACAAGCTGGACAAGGCTGACGAGGAGACTAAACGTCCCTGGAATGTCAACTTGCTCCGCCCATTTTACACGTGAGAGCAGGAATGTATGTATCCCTTGTATCCCTTTTGTAAGCTATGAAAAAGCATGCGCCAAGAGCGCCATTTCCGACAAGTTTTTCGCGTACTCTACTTTGTTCCGTCAATTGGCTTAAACCCTCTCACGCGGCCGGCTCAGTAACGTGATCTGGTTTCCGACAGCCGGCTTCCGATCCAGCTACAGACCGCAACCCGGCTGTCCGGCTGGCGGGAGTAAGGCCTAGGGAGCCGGCACGCGAAAGACGACTAAGGGAAAGAGTAAAAGCGAGTTGACTTGCAACTTTTCACAAAAGTGCCGGATTGCCGAAATCGGCTCGTTCGACTGAAATACTATCGGCCTCACCCAGCGGCCCGCTCTTGATCCGGCGACGGATCGCAAGTCGGACGTACGACCGGCAAGAGCAAAGCCAAAGAGTGGGGCGGATGGGAAAAAGCGAACAAGTCGAAAGAAAGCAAGTCAGCACACAAATGATTAACAAACACATTAAAGTGTGACATAATAAAAGGACGATAATATTCATACATATGCACCCGGCATCCCGGGGATTTAACAAATTGTCTTGGCAAAAGCAACAACAAAGACAGGTAAATTAAGCACCGGCTGGAGGAGGACCAGCCGGAGGAGCATCAGCGGAGCCGGCTGCCGGGTCGTCCCCAGGCGCATCTTCCGCCTCCTCATCTTCCATCTCCTCATCCTCGCCATCAGACGGCGGGTTCGGGTCCGCGGCGAAGAGGCCCTTGTCGACGAAGTCGGCGATGGCGCTGGCTCGGGCAAGCCGGGCAGTCTTGTATTCGGCTGGGAGCTTGTCCTCCACGCTGGCTCGCCGGTACTCGAGCTGCCCAAGGTCCACCTCGTTGTACCAGGAGAGGACAAAGGACAGCGCCATGTCGGCTCCAGCGCGCGTGGCAGACTCCTTCCAGTCGAGGAAGCGATCCGGCGCCCGCTCCATCCAGGAGATGAGGTTGGAGAGATCTTGCGGCACCGCCTCCGCGGGCCACAGCATCGGGACCAGCTCCTCAGCCGCCTTCCGAAGCTCCCAGCCAAGCTTGGTGATGGGCTCGACGCGGGCGGCCATGGATGCCATGTAATCCTCCATGGTGAAGTACTCCGAGCTGCCCTCGCCACTCGCCCGCCTCCTAGTCTCGCGCGCAACGCCAACGGCTGCTAATGCCGCATCCTGCGTTTCCAGGAAGGCCGCTGCAAGAAGAAGCACGTCAGAAATCGTCAAAGCCGAAATAAGCTGAAAAATGCAAATTTTTGAAGTCCTAAAGTAGGCCAGGCGGTAGCCGGCAAGAGCCGACTGCCCCCAGTCCGAAGAGGGAAATTCCGAAGGATAAAAGGAAAAGCCTGGCGGCAGCCGGCAAGAACCGACTGCCCCCAACCCGAAGATGGAGATAGCGAAAAAATCAGAGTTTCTGCCGCCGGCTGCCAACCTAAACCGGCAGCCGACAGCCGACAGCCGAAAGCCGGCAAAGGGAAAGGAAGAAAGAAGAAATGCACTCACCCGACAAGCCGCGGTTGAGCGCGCCAATCTCGTCCACCCAGCGCTTGGCGGTGGCCGACAGCTCCGTGGTCTTGGTGGTGACCTCCTCCTGAAGCGCAAGCCGCTGCTTCTCCACCTCGGTCAGCCGCCTGCTCAGGTCCTCCACCTTCTCCTTCTCAGCCGTCCTGAGGAGGGCAAGCTCTTTGAGGTGGTTCTCCTCAAGCCGGCGCAGCCGCGCTAGCTCCAGCTCAGCCACCTTGAGCTTGGCGGCAGCAGATCGGCCCGCCTCCTCGCTCTCGGCGCACTGAGCGCGAGCAGCCCGAAGATCCGCCTCCAGCCGCGGGACCTTGGCGGCTTCAGCTGCAAGGCAGCCAGAAAGAAGCGTCAGCCAACCAAGACTAAAGAAAGAAAACACCAAGTCGAAAGGAGAAAGATCTTACCCTTGACGGCCTCTAGCTCACGAGCCAAGTCGGCCCGGTCAAGCTTGGCCTTGTGGTAGTGGGTCACGGCGCGGTTGTACAAATTGGTGCGCCGCTCCGCCACAGCCTAAGGAGAAAGAAAATCAGTCAACTAGACAAAACCTGGACCGGCTCCGAGCAGCCGGCCCATGCCTCGAAGGGCTACCAGGATAATAACCAAACTGAAAAACAGATGAAGCGCTTACCTTGCTGGCTTCCTCCACCTTGGCGACGTTGGCCGCGGTCTCGGCAGCCCTGGCCTTGAGGTTGGCCTGCAAGCCGGAGAAGAACATCTTCACCGACGCTTGGCCTGGGTTCCCCTCCCGGCTGGTCACCTCGTAGGAGTCCGCGCTGAGCCACGCTTGCTCCATAGTGCCAGCCGAGCCAAGGCTGGAGTCGGAGGCGGACGGCACGTGCAGCAGCCGAGCGCCCTTGGCCACATGCAGGCTCCCCAACGGCGCCGACGGGGCTTCCGTCCTCACCAGCGCGCGCGAGTCAGCGTCCTCCATGCGCGCCGGCTCATCCCTTGCCGGCTCCCGCCTGGCCGGCTCCTCCCTTGTCGGCTCCGGCGGTGGCGGCGCCCCGGGCGAAGCAGTTGGCCCAGACGGCGCAGCCATCTCCAGCGCCTGAGGCTCCCCCTCCGGGCTCTCCACCAACACCACCACGCTCGGCCCGGCTCCGGCTCCGGTCGCAGGCGGCGCAGCCCTGCTGGTTCCGGCTCCGGTCGCAGGCGGCATGCCCCTGCCGGCCCCAGCGGCTGGGTCCAAAAGACGAGTGCGGCGCGGGAACATGTCGTCCAGCATCGGCTAGCGCGTCGGCTCAGCCCGCGTGCCGCGGCCAGGCGCTGAAGCCAGTGGCACAGCGAAGGAAGGCGCCCCTGCGGGAGGCGGAGTACCCGCAGGCGGCGGCGGCGTAGGCGCGCGCGACGGAGGCTGTGGCGTCGACTCCCTCCTTTGTCGCGGAAGCGGCGACACGACACGCGGGGCTTGCCGGGAGCCGCCGCCCTGAGCGAACTTGATGGGGGCCCTAGCCGAACAAATAAGAAAAAGATAAGCATAAAGAGCAAGGAAAGAAAAGGAATCAAACAAGAGAAAAAGAGAACTCACCCGGCCTGCTCCGGAACCTTCTTTGGCTGCTGCCGGCGGAGCTTCTTCGCCTTCGCCTCCAAGGCGACGGTGGAGCGGGGGTCGCCGACCCGCTTCTTCCCCTTGGGCGCCGAAGTCGCCGTGGTGCTAGGCGGCCTCGCGCGCAGAGGCACCGCAGGGATCGGCCCCGTGGCAGACGTCGCCGGCTCGTCATCCTCCTGCTGCTCCGGTGAAGGGGGCGGATTGTGCTCCCCCTGGCCGCCTAGGTCAGGCGCCTGCAGCAGGTCGTCGTCGCCGGCCTGGTCGCCGGCTTGGTCAGCTGGATCGGCGTGATCCGGCGTCCACCTCCTTGTCACCAGGTCGCCGTCCTCGACGTTCTGGCGGTCGAAGAGCTGAAAAAACAGAAGACATGAGCAAACAGCGAGCCGGAAGTCGGCAGAAAGAGAAAGAAGTTGGCCACGCAGCCGCAAGCCGGAAGTCGGCCTGAACATAAAGCTTACCAGCTCGGGCGGCAGGTCCCTGTTGCGGGGCGCCAGCCCGTAGTTCCAGTCCTCAGGCATGTTCGCCTTGGTGATGTTATTCACCCGGCGGGCCACCTGGGCCTTGGTGAGCGGCGCCTTGGACGTCCGGGTCGGGTCGAACCGGCCGGACATGTGCCCGATCTTGTGGGTGCGCATTTGGAGCGGCAGCACCCGGCGCTCGGCGATGGTGCAGAGGAGGTCCTCGGCGGTCAGCCCGTTCTCAACGGCCGCCCCCAGGAAATCCCAGAGTTGGCTCACCTCCGCGTCCGGGTCCGTCGTGCGGGCGTTGTAGCCCCAGTTGATCCGGCCGACTGGAGGAGCCGGATTGAACTCCGGCAGGTTGATCTGGTCGAAGAGCGGGCTCTCGTTGCGCATGTAGAAGAATGACATCTGCCAATTCTTCACCGAGTCAACGGTTGGAATCTTGGGGAAGGGCGTACCCGGCCGAGAGTAGATCGAGGCGGCGCCGCAGGTCCGCAGATGGCCGTCGGTGGTCTGCGCCTTGATGAAGAAAAGCCGGCTCCAGAAATCTATGACTGGCCACAAGCCGGCGTACGCCTCCATGAAGGCCACGTAGCAGCTGAGGAGGACGCAGGCGTTGGCCGGCAAGTGGTGCGGCTGCAAGCCGAAGTAGTCGAGGAATTGGCGGAAGAAGTTGGACGCCGGCAGGCCCAACCCACGGTTGAGGTGCGCGCCGAAGACGACGCGCTCGCCAGGCTCCGGCTTGGGCTCCACCTCCGCGCCGGGCGCCCTCGTGGCCACCGTCGACGGGATCCGGCGGAGGCGCACCAAGCGCTCGATGTCATCGGCCCTCATGTACGACCCCCTCCAAGATCCGCTGGCGGAGGCCATTGACGAAGAAGACGAAGAAGAGGACCACGAAAGGCGAAATGGGGAAGAAGAACCTCGCGAGGCCGGCAGCGACGGCGGCGGCGAAGGGCGCACGGTTGAAACGCGGGGCCCCGTGGCGCCGGCTCGACGGAGTGGCGGCGGCGGCTTGACGGAGATGTGCTCGCCGGAGTTCGCCAGTGAGGAGCTCCCGCCGGAGCAGCGAGAGCGCGAACAGCGAGGAGCTCGAACGGAGCGGAACGGAGCGCGGGCGCGAGGAAGAAGAAGGAGTGCGTGGAAGTGCCACCTCGATTCCCCCCCCCCCCCGCGAGGCATTTATAGCCGCCCGGGGTGGACGGTTGGCCTCCAAGTGGCGGACGTGGCCACGTCGCCCGGATCTTCTGCGCCATAACTCCCCCCACGACCGCTGCGGTTACCAGAAACTGCCACACCACGTCGCCCACAACCGCACCGAATCCGGAGGAGACATTGATGTGACCAGACGAACCGGCGGCAGAGCCCTGACGTCAGACCGGTCAAGTCGGGTGCAGGACCCGAGGCGGCGGAGACTCCTGCGCGCCGCAAGCCGGAGCCGGACATTAAGTCCACCTCGGCCCAAAATTTGCCCAGCAAGGCGGAGACATCGCCAAAACCTGTGAGAAAGCAAAAGTTGCATAAGTGCAAATAGTGGCCGGCTAGGAGCAGCCGGCCGGAACGAGCCGAATGAGGGCGCAGCCGGCTAAGTGGAAATTCTCAGTCGGCCCCTCCGAGTGCCGTCAAATATATTCAGGAGATCAAAAGCCAGGAAAACCTGCCTAGGTCCTTCTTAACGCAGGACCTTGCCAGCTTCGGGGGCTAATGTCGGGGGGAAGACCCCGGGTAGGGCAATGGACGCGGAGCAGCCGGCTGGCCACTGGCCGGCTCGTGGCAAAGGCCGGCTGAGGAGCAGCCGGCTGGCGCCGTGGCCGGCTGGTCCGGAAGCCGGCTGGCTCTAGGTCCTAGTCGGCTTGGCTACGGCCGCCAATGTTGTAGCTGGGCCGGCTTCTACAAGCCATATCCGACTGGGGGTTTGTACCTCAGACCGACTCGAGGCTGGCGAGTCTTGCACTAGAAGGAACCGGGTTGGTGATCCGGGTTCCCAAAGTCCACGCTGACTTCATCTTCCGTAAAGCGCGGGGCACTGTGGAGCAACAGTGCCACGCGCCGGACAGGCCATCATGGTCCACGTCGATCCGTACTGGCTACAGTGGCTGATGGCGACAGGGACACCTCCTCTCCATACCGCTGACCTCGGCAGCCGGATGGGACAGGCCATGAGGCCTCAACGGCTCCTGACGTCACTGCCTCGGGAAGGAGCGGAAGCCGGAGCCGGCCAAGCCGGCCAGTAGACTATAGGGTCTTATATGTAAAGTACCGGTGCCTATATAAGCCGCACTACCCCTCTCGTGCAGGGGATCGATCATTCTCACCTCACTTCCACCCTTAGCGCTGCCCTGTGAGAGAGACTCTTGTCTTCCTTAGCCTCCCAGGAGCAGCCGGACACAGCTCAAGGAGCAACCTTGTATTGTGTGATCATCATATACACTCTAGCAGGAGTAGAGGTGTTACCTCCATTGGAGGGCCTCGAACCTGGGTACGTCGCCGTGTCGCTCGTCCCCATACCCGCATCCGGATACCGCCTTGAGATCTCCTAGGAACCACCTTCGTTAGCCACCCTATGGCATATGCCGTGACGATACCACGACAGGGGCTTAAGGAGTTGAAGGAACTTAAGGATCAATTGGATGATTTGGAACAGAAAAGATTCATACAAGAGAGTGTTTCACCATGGGGATCACCTGTGATCTTTGTAGATAAAAGAGATGGACGTAGAAGGATGTGCGGAGACTACAGGAATTTGAATAATGTTACTATCAAGAACAAATACCCACTTCCAAGAATACAAGATCTATTTGATCAAGTTAGAGGCACGAGAGTCTTTTCCAAGATTGATCTAAGGTCCGGTTATCATCAGATAAAGATCAAGAAGGAAGATGTTCCGAAAACAGCCTTTGTCTCAAGGTATGGACATCATGAATACCTAGTAGTACCTTTTGGATTAACCAATGCCCCAGCAATCTTCATGAATCTTATGAATAAGATCTTCATGCCATATTTAGACAAGTTTTTCATCGTATTCATCGATGATATCTTGATATACTCCAAAGATAAAACTGAACATGCTGAACATCTAAGGATAGTGCTGCAAACACTAAGAGAACATCAACTCTATGCCAAATTCAGCAAGTGTGAGTTTTGGCTAGATCAAGTGGAATTTCTTGGTCATGTTATTAGCAAAGATGGAATAGTTGTTAACCCGAGCAAGGTAGCAGCAGTTTTAGATTGGGAAGCACCCAAGACTGTCAAGGAAATCCGAGGATTCCTAGGAATGGCAGGATAGTATCGGATGTTCAATGAAGGATTCTCTAAAATAGCAGGACCAATGACTAAGCTGTTAAGAACACACCATTTGTGTGGTCTGATGAGTGTGAAAAGAGTTTTCAAACTCTGAAAGAGAAAATCACCATGGCACCGGTGTTAGCAGTTCCGGAAGTTGGCAAGGATTACACCGTGTATTGTGACGCATCCAAGCATGGATTGGGTTGCGTACTCATGCAAGATCGGAAAGTAATATCTTATGGATCGAGGCAACTCAGACCTCATGAAGTAAATTAGCCAACACATGACTTAGAATTAGCAGCAGTCGTATTTGCACTTAAAACCTGGAGACATTTTCTCTATGGAGCCAAGTGTGAGCTCTATACGGATCATAAGAGTCTCAAGTACTTCTTCACTCAGAAGGAAGTCAATATGAGGCAGAAAAGATGGCTTGAACTAATCAAGGTTTATGATTTGACCATCAATTATACTCCAGGAAATGCTAATGTTGTAGCAGACGCCTTGAGTAGGAAGAGCACTGGAGGAGTGGAACAAGAGTTATCACCGGAGTTGAGGAAGGAAATAAGCCAAGCCCAAATACAACATTGGGAGAAAGAAGCTCATGAAGGACTATCGGCTTTACAAGTAGCCGATGAGCTAAGTGTTAACTTGAAGAACGAGATAATCATGGGTCAATTGGACGATCCATTCATCGTAGAGGAGATGAGAAGAATTGATGAGGGAAGAGAGTCTGGATCATTATGGTTCCAGAAGAGGATTTGCGTTCCGGATATTGATGAGATCAAAGAAGTTATACTCTGGGAAGCACATCAAACACCATACTCTATACATCCGGGAAGTACAAAGATGTATATGGATCTCAAGGAGTTATTCTGGTGGAATAACATGAAGAGAGAGATAGAACAATATGTGGCGGAATGCCATACCTGCCAAAGAGTGAAAGCTGAACATCAAAGTCCGGTAGGAAAGTTACAACCTTTACCAATCCCAGAATGGAAATGGGAGGAAATAGGAATGGATTTCATCACCGGACTACCCATGACTAATAAAAAGAAGGACATGATATGGGTAATCGTGGACCGGTTGACGAAGAGTGCACACTTCTTAGCAGTAAACCAACAGGATAAAGGAGAGAAACTCATCGATCTTTACATCAAAGAGATCGTGAGTAAACATGGAGTGCCCAAGAAGATAGTGTCAGATCGAGGATCCGTGTTCACATCAGCATTTTGGAAGCAATTACATGAAGCTTTAGGATCCAAGCTAGACTATAGCACCGCCTATCATCCTCAGACAGGTGGACAAACAGAGAGAACAAATCACATAATAGAGGATATGCTTAGGGCTTGTGCCCTAGACTTCGGAGGATCATGGGAGGAGCACTTACCACTAGCAGAGTTTTCATACAATAATAGCTATCAAAGCAGCATCAAGATGGCACCATTCGAAGCTCTGTATGGAAGGAAGTGTAGATCACCAATATGTTGGTATGAAGCAGGATCATGCAAGGAGTTCAATCTTGATTATGTCAAGGAAAAGCAACAGATCATTGACATTATAAGAGATAGGCTGAAGATAGCTCAAAGTTGACAGAAGAGCTATGCAGACCAAAAGAGAAGGACATGGGAACCACAAGTTGGAGACATGGTATATCTTAAGGTAAGCCCGATGAAAGGTCTTCAGAGATTTGGAGTAAAGGGGAAGTTCAGCCCTAGGTACATCGGACCTTTCAAGATATTGAGCCAAAACCGAGGGTTAGCCTTTGAATTGGAACTACCGGGAAGGTTAGCTCAAGTTCACAACGTATTCCATGTGTCGCAACTCAGGAAATGCTTAAAAACCCCAGATGAGCCAGTATCACATGATGAGCTCGAGTTACAACCAGATTTGACATACATCGAGAAGCCAGCAAAGATTCTCGAGGAGAACTGGAAATAACTCAGGAATCGAGCTATTAAGTACTGCAAGATACAATGGAAGCATCGCCCCGAGAGGGAAGCCACCTGGGAAAAGGAAGAAGACCTGAGGAAAACATACCCTGAACTCTTCAGGTATTACAACGACAACTTCGGGACGAAGTTTTCTTTAAGGGGGAAAGGCTGTAATGTCCCAGGTTTAGAGACGATCGAGGGGTAGATTTTAGAAAGGGATGTGCATTGCATCATAAATTCTGGGGAAATTTCGCGCTTTTAAAACAAAACTGCATCGAAGGGGGACAAGTTTCTCTCTCGACACCTTACAGGGTTAGGGTTTCGAGAGTGCGACAAACTTGTTTCTCATTCAACTAAGTTAGGGTTTTGAGAAGAGAGAAGAGATATTGCATCACAACTTAAGTTGCATGATTGAATTCAAACTTAAGTTGCATGATTGAATTCAAACCTAAGTTGCATTTGAAATCCAAATTCAAATATCAAATGAATATCTCCTAATTTAAATGTGAGGTAATTCATTAAGTAAATTGTAAATAATAAAGAACTTGAATAATACAAATATTAAGTAAAGCTCATTAGAGAAAGTTGAGCTTTATTGATAAACACACAAGATACATTGTCTTTACAATATTCAGATTTGAAATATAGAATATTACAACACATTACAAGAATTGACAAAATAGAAAAAGAAAAAGAAAGAAAAGTACAATGAAATGATCTATCCTAAACTACAAGCTAATCTTCATGAGATGCTTGAGCCTGATGATCTTGGTCTTCACTTTGATCATCATCTTGATCCCTGCACACAACAAAGCAAAAACAGAAGTTATGCCAAGTGGTAAAGCCACTTGGCAGGTTAGTAAGAAAATGGTTATTTGAGAGGATATGATCACAGCTCTGCCGAGCTGATCCTCTCACAGCCCAAGTCCCAAGCCAGGACACACACAGCCTAGCTGCTCACCAGGCTTGGTGCATGCACAACAGCACCACATAGCCAGTGAGTCACCAAGTGTTGCCAGGCTAAGCTGTCGACCAGGAGAGCAAAGAAAGGATGGTATAAAACCTTTTCCACCACCAGAACTAGCAGTTCATTGACAAGCAGCTGGGTAAGTTCACCAGAAACCAAGAACACAAGAACAGGAAGAACAGCCACTGTTGTTCAACCTGCTCAAACCACCACACCACTGAATCAAGTACTACAGGCTTGCAAGGAGGAGCAGGGCAAGCATAATCACCACACTGAAGCAATCCTCTACACCAACAAAGAATCTAGGAGCTGGAGTGAGGTATAAACAAGATCATCCTGAGCAAAACCATGTTTTGCTCATAATTAAGCATACACATGCATCACAGAAGCAAAAAGGGTATGAAACCCTGGAGGTATCATCACTTGGTTGCAAAACCATTTGGTGCCAGGAAATCAAACAAAGGCTAGAAGGAAGACAACCAAGGGAACACTGGTTGTGTCAACACAGTGACACAACCAGAGAAATCCAGCATGGATTCAATCCTATGTAGCCATCCAGAGTCACCAAGCACCTAATAGTCTAGCTACACCATCAGAATGGCAGAAATACAAGTTTCTACCAGTATTGTCAACATCAAAAAGCTTCTGGCAATCAAACATGATCAGCCAGAGAGCATTTGTCCATGCACATCAAGCCACAGAAAGGGGGAGCTACCCTTGACAGCATCACCGTGCTGCCAGGGCCACCTCAACCCACAGCCAACACTTGAATCCACCACCACATCACCCAGTAGGGCTCAGTAGTGGGCTAGGGTACCCAACCAGTGGTTGGCATCCAGCTAGCCCTAGCAAATTTATTGAAATGATCATCACTGAATCACAGTTCACATCATTCATCCATTTGTTAAATCAAGATAAACAGATAAATGAATTACTCAAACAATTGATGCACTAGAGCCTTGCAGATGATCCAATGGATCATTGCAAGCATCAATTGATGCTTAAGCAAGCAACAGCACACATCAGGCTAAGCCTGTGTGATGCATACACAGCACAGAGTGAGCACCAGATAGCCACAGAAGGAAGCACAACAGTTAACCATCAAGCAAATGATGATCATATGATCATCAGAGCTTGCCAGCTATTGCTACTGATTGCCATAGCCAAGCACAGCATCAGAAATGAGCCAGCTACTGAAGAATTACACCCAAACCATAACTGAATAAACAGATACTGAATTAATGACTTTATGATTGTATCCAGAAGCACATCAAAGGTATGATGAACCACTGGATCAAAATACACAAGTAAAGCACCAAGCACTCATCACTGGATAATACTGTTAAGCCAACAGTAATGCACAATTAAGCATACTCATGAAATTAAGCACAAGACATAGCACATCAGTGCTCTGGCACATGAAAATTTGCAAGAATTATACACAGTTATCAAGCCAGGGCAGCATAAATGAATACACTTGAGTGTCTAGCAAGAATAGTAACAAGAACAGAGGCACATAGATAGAATTAAGCAAGAATTGCAAGCATAAGCAAGCACATAGCTTAGGAATCTTGCACAGAATCATGTACAACATGGCAGGGCAGCACAACAAAGAAGAACTATGGCAAAGTAGCAAGGCTACAGATACACAAAGCAGCAAAGATAGCAACACAAAGACAACAAAGACATACGTAGGCTAGCAAGGCACAGCAGCAGAGCATCGGCACGGCAAGCATCTCTACATGGAGATGCAAGCCAGTGACTGAGCAAGACGCAGAAGAGGAGGAGGAGAGAAGAGAGCAGAACAAAGAGGGAGAGGAGGAGGCGATGGTACTCACCAGTGAGGCGGAGCGAAGAGCACGGCCATGGCGGCACACGCCGAGGGCACGGCAACGCCAGGCCAGGCCAAGCCACGGTGGCGCCACAGCACCAACACCACCACGGCCAAGCACGGCGGCGCCACGGCATCTGGAGCGTCGGCGGTGACGAGATCGCCACGGCACTCCACGCCAGGCGACCAAAGACGAAGGGGGCGAGACGAGCCGGCAGCGCATCACAAATCGCCGCGGTGGATCTGAAGCGCCGTTGAATGGTGGTTCAAATGCGCCATACCTCGCCGGCAGCGATGGCCGGAGATGGCCGGAACAATTCGGCGAAGACGGCGGCGACACGGGTGTCGCGAGAGCGAGAGCGAGGGCTAGGGTTTGCGAGCGAGTGAAGGAGAAGGGGTCGGTGCGACCGACCGAGCCCAAGTGTGGCTCGGGTTAGGGTTAACCACTGGGCCACACTGACATGTGGGCCCAGGGGCAAACCTGTCTTTTTACATTTCCAAATAAACAGAAATTTTGAAAATACATAGAAAATGACAAATTGCTCTAAAAAATTATTAAAAATATGAAAACCACTCAGGAGAAAATGCTCTATCATAATAAAATATGAAACAGAATTTTTGGAGTTAAACAAGAATAAGTTCAAATTTGATGATTTAAATAATCATTTAAATCACACCTTATATTTTCAATAATGAAAATATGTCCATAAATTCTTTTGGACTCTAAAAACACCTTGACAACATTTCAAGGTTGTATTTTACCCTAAATAGATTATCCCTAAGTCATTCTTAGTATTAACCTCTCACATAAAATGATAAAGACATCGGAAGGGGGGAACAAACCCTAAAACTGGAATCATGCATAAATACTTCTTTAACCATTGCCCTTATCGGACAATGATGCTATTTTTCAGCAACAGAGGACAAGGGTCAGTCCACACCATCCAAATTACAACACTTTGCAGTGTTCAGGCAAGTTCATCACTTGCTCATGTCATTTGAGTATTTTTATCAAATTACTTGCAAAGTACTATGTTTATCACTATTGCATAAAAAGCAAAACCACTATTTTCATAACTATGAATATGACTAAGTGGTGGGCAATGGAACCATGGATTGTGTTGATATGGTGGAGGTTCCATTGCAAGGGTTTATATCCATCTAGGATTAAACAACAAATGTCGTCCAGTGATTCTTGTGCCGTAAAACCCGTGTTAACCATAAGATCTGGAGTGGGACGGAATAGTCAATCGTATTTCCACCTCTTGTACATCAACGGAGGCGCTTATCGTAGCGGTTGTATCTTGTGAAGCAATTGGAGGGTGGGGAGCCCCTTCTAATTCCCCACGGTATTGTTGTTGCTTACCGTAGCGGTTGCTGCTTGCGGAACAACTGGAGGGTGGGGATCCCCTTCTAATACCCCACGGTAATGTGGTCTATGATGGGTTGCAGCTACCGGCGAAGGAGTTTGGTTCGATCCCAGACTGTCGTCGTGGTCAGGGTCCATCCTTAAGTGGTGTAAGAGGACCGACGAGGACCCAGGGTCGGGGTTTGCAACAAAAGGGTGGGTGTGCGAGGTAGCGGAGGAATATGATTGGCTATGACCTTATACCGGACCTCACACCGAAGGAAGTGTGGACGGGAAAACTGCCCGGTTGGCACCAAGGTTAAGATCTCTTATGGGTAAAGCAACACACCTCTGCAGAGTGTAATGAATCGTGACCTGTCACTCCCTGTTCCGGGATTTGGAACTGCGAACGCTGCCGGAAAGGAACTCCATGAAGTTCTAGTGAACCGGTGAAGGCTGACGGACATAGTTCTTCGAAATAAAAGCAACCTCTTGAAGAAATGTTTATTAAAACTTGCATTGGTATTAGACTTTCTGGTCTAATATCGTAGCTAGTGCATTAAACACCTCTTTTATATAATGAACTTGTTGAGTACGCTCGTACTCATACCACTCTTAAATCCCCTGCTTAGATTGTCTGAACCATCTGGAGGAGGACAACGACAACCCTGAAGGAGTCGACATCATCGGCTATTAAGAACCAGACCTCTCTGGATGTGTCGAAGGTGTAGACTACCTTATAGTCTACGGAACCGGGGAGGGTTCCGGAGGAGATCAAGTTTAGACCAACCAAGTAGTAGTAGTATCCGAGCAGTACGAACTCTTAGTACTTAACTGCTCGAGGAAATAAATGTATCACCTAGTAAGACTTTTATATTGTAAGCTAAGATGGGTTCACCTCGAACCCAGGAGTATCCCTCTTAGGACCCAAGAGGAGCTCCGAGATGATATGTACATTATGCTTGTAATAATAAATGAATGAGTTATGGACCTGCTATGTTTTGTTGTACTACTCTGAGGGATGTAATATTTGCGGATTGGTACTTCGTGAATGTTATATCAACGACTAGCATACTACAACATGCAGTGGTATGCAGGGTCACCACAGCTACTCTGATCAACGAGAGAAGATTTCATAATCTCGTCGAGTTCTACTTTTCTTCCGGTCACTTCTTTAGTGAGAAATTCTTTCTCAAGAAAGGTTCCGTTCTTAGCAACAAAGATTTTGCCTTCAGATCTGTGATAGAAAGTATACCCTATAGTTTCCTTAGGGTATCCTATGAAGACGCATTTCTCTGCTTTGGGTTCTAGCTTGTCCGGTTGTAACTTTTTTACATAGGCTTCGCAACCCCAAACTTTAAGGAACAACAGCTTAGGTTTCTTATTAAACCATAATTCATACGGTGTCGTTTCAACGGATTTAGATGGTGCCCTATTTAAAGTGAATGCAGCTATCTCTAATGCATAACTCCAAAATGATAACGGCAAATCAGTAAGAGACATCATAGAACGAACCATATCTAAGAGAGTTCGATTACGACGTTCGGACACACCATTTCATTGTGGTGTTCCCGGCGGTGTCAATTGTGAAAGTATTCCGCATTTCTTTAAATGCATGCTAAACTCATAACTCAGATATTCGCCTCTGCGATCAGATCGCAGAAATTTAATCTTCTTGTTACATTGATTTTCTACTTCACTTTGGAATTCCTTAAACTTCTCGAAAGTTTCGGATTTATGTTTCATGAAATAGATATACCCATATCTACTCAGATCATCTGTGAAGGTTAGAACATAACGATAACCACCGCGCGAGGCTACACTCATTGGTCCGCACACATCGGTATGTATGATTTCCAATAAGTCTGTAGCTCGTTCCATAATACCAGAGAATTGAGTCTTAGTCATTTTTCCCATTAGACATGCTTCGCATCTATCAAGTGACTCAAAGTCAAGTGACTCAAGTAATCCATCGGAATGGAGTTTCTTCATGCGTTTCACTCCAATATGATCAAGACGACAGTGCCACATATAAGTAGAATTATCATTCAATTTAATTCGCTTAGCATCAATGTTATGAACATGTGTATCACTACTATCGAGACTTAATAGAAATAAACCATTCTTCTCATGCGCGTGACCATAAAAGATATTATTCATAAAAATAGAACAACCATTATTCTCAGACTTGAATGAATAACCGTCTTGCATTAAACAAGATCCAGATATAATGTTCATGCTCAACGCAGGCACTAAATAACAATTATTGAGGTTTAAAACTAATCCCGAAGGTAGATGTAGAGGGAGCGTGCCGACAGCGATCACATCGACCTTGGATCCATTTCCAACGCGCATCGTCACTTCATCCCTCGATAGGCTTCGTTTATTCCATAGTTCCTGTTTCGAGTTACAAATGTGAGCAACCGAACCAGTATCAAATACCCAGGCAC
This sequence comes from Lolium perenne, assembly GCF_019359855.2. Taxonomy (NCBI): domain Eukaryota; kingdom Viridiplantae; phylum Streptophyta; class Magnoliopsida; order Poales; family Poaceae; genus Lolium; species Lolium perenne. The sequence goes on along the minus strand of NC_067244.2, from coordinate 80,078,051 downwards.
TAGAACAATACCCAGTAAGATGAACATCTATAACATGTATATCAGATATACCTTTCTTCTTCTTGACAAGGCATCTCTTCAGATCAGCCAAATACTTGGAGCAATTACGCTTCCAGTGTCCCTTCTCCTTGCAGTAATAGCACTCAGCATCAGGCTTAGAGCCAGTCTTAGGTTTCACAGGAGGCACGACAACTTTCTTGCCGCCCTTCTTGAATTTGCCTTTTGACTTGCCCTGTTTCTTGAAACTGGTGGTCTTGTTGACCATCAACACTTGGTGCTCTTTCTTTATCTCAATCTCAGCAGATTTCAGCATGGCGAAGAGTTCAGGTAACTCTTTGTTCATGTTCTGCATATTGTAGTTCATCACAAAGTTCTTGTAACTATGTGGCAGTGATTGAAGGACACGATTAATCCCCAGTCTGTTAGGAATCACTATTCCCAAGTCACTGAGATTCTTCGCATGCCCGTTCATGGCGAGCATGTGCTCACTAACGGAGCTGACCTCTTCCATCATGCAACTGAAGAAGTGTTTCGATGCTTCATAGCATTCCACGGCCGCATGAGTTTCAAAGATAGCTTTCAGCTCATTGACCAACTCATGTGGATCGTGGTGCTCAAAACGTTTTTGAAGATCGGCTTCCAGACTGCATAGGATGGCACACTGAACTTGAGAGTACCGAGTTTTCCGAGTCGCGTAAACATTCTTTACTTAATCGGTTTCAGTTTCTGCAGGTGGGTCACCTAGCGGTGCATCAAGCACATCTTGCAGGTTTCCACCAGCGAGGAAAATCCTCACATCACGGAACCAGTCGGTGAAGTTGCTACCGTTGCTCTTAAGCTTTTCTTTCTCTAGGAACTGGTTAAAATTGATTGATGGGGATGCCATGATCTACAACATATATTTGCAATAGTTTAGACTAAGTTTATGACAAATTGAGTTCAAATTTTAATTCAACAAAATTAAAAATCAAGGTGAACTCCCACTCAAAACAATATCCCTCGGATTGTCTTAGTGATCACACGAACCAAATCCACTACACCAAGCCCGATCATCACGAGACAAGATATAACTTCAATGGCGAACACTCAAAGTGTTCATCATATCAATCATATGATTCATGCTCTGCCTTTCGATATCCCGTGTTCCGAGACCATGTATGTACATGCTAGTCTCGTCAAGGCAACCTTAGTATCCGCGTGTGCAAATCTGGCTTGCACCCGTTGTATGCACATGTTGAATCTATCACACCCGATCATCACGAGATGCTTCGAAACGACAAGTCTTGGCAACGGTGCTACTAAGGATGAACACTTTATTATCTTGATATTTTAGTGAGAGGGATCATCTTATAATGCTACCGTCTCGATCTAAGCAAAATAAGATGCATAAAAGGATTAACATCACATGCAATTCATATGTGATATGATATGGCCCCTTTGTCTTTGCGCCTTTGATCTTCATCTCCAAAGCACAGACATGATCTCCATCATCAACGGGCATGATCTCCATCATCGTAGGCGTAGCGTCAAGGTCAATGGCACCGTCTTCATGATTGTTCTCCCATGTAGCAACTATTACAACTTCTTTGAAATACTACTCAACATGAAATTTAAAGACAACCATAAGGCTCCTGCCGGTTGCCACAATACAATAATGATCATCTCATACATATTCATCATCACATTATGGCTATATCACATCACCAAACCCTGCAAAAACAAGTTAGACGTCTCTAATTTGGTTTGCATATTTTACGTGGTTTAGGGTTTTCGAGTAAGATCCAATCTACCTACGAACATGAACAACAACGGTGACACTAGTGTTGTCAATAGAAGAGTAAATTGAATCTTCACTATAGTAGGAGAGACAGACACCCGCAAAGCCACTTATGCAATACAAGTTGCATGTCGAGCGTGGAGCAAATCTCATGAACGCGGTCATGTAAAGTTAGCCCGAGCCGCTTCATCCCACTATGCCACAAAGATGCAAAGTACTCAAACTAAAGACAAGAATGCATCAACGCCCACAAAACAATTGTGTTCTACTTGTGCAACCAATCTATGCATAGACACGGCTCTGATACCACTGATGGGATTCGTAGCATAGAAAACAAAAAAATTCCTACCGCGAGAACGCAATCCAAGCCAAGATGCAATCTAGAAGATGGTAGCAACGAGGGGATGAACGAGACTAACCCTTGAAGATTTCCAAAGCCTACGAGATTAGATCTTGTTGTTGCAGAAGATGATCACTTGCCGCTTTCAAAAGCGCGTAGAAGATCTTGACGGTGCCACAATCGGGCAGCACCTCCGTACTCGGTCACACGTTTGGTGTTGATGAAGATGACGTCCTTCTCCCCGTTCTAGCGGGCAGCGGAAGTAGTAGATCCTCCTTGGAATCCCGGCAGCACGACGGCGTGGTGGCGGCGTTGATGGAGATCTCCGGCGGAGCTTCACTAAGCGTATGCGGGAGAGGTGGTGGAGGAGGGCGGCTAGGGTTTTGGGGAGAGGGGGGCGCCGGCCACTATGGGGTGCGGCCAACTAGGGCTTGGTGTGGCCGACCCCCTCCCCTTGCTCCTCATTATATAGGTGGAACCCCCAAGTGTTGGACTACAAGTCTTCGAATAAGACCCCAACCCAAAAACTTCCATATGGTGGGAAACCTACCCAAGGAGGGACTCTCACTCAAGGTGGGATTCCCACCTTCCCTTGGAAGGGGGTGGCCGGCCACCTATGGTGGAGTGCACCTGGGACTCCACCCCTTAGGGTTGGCCGGCCATGCTAGGTGGAGTCCCTCCGGGACTCCGCCTTCCATAGTGATTTCTTCCGGACTTTTCTAGAACCTTCCATAAATGCACCGGATCATTTTCAAACTTATAAAATGACTTCCTATATATGAATCTTATTCTCAGGACCATTCCGGAACTCCTCGTGATGTCCTGGATCCCATCCGAGACTCCGAACGAAACTTCAAACTCCATTCCATATTCCAAATCTACTTAAACGACATCAAACCTTAAGTGTGTCACCCTACGGTTCGTGAACTATGTAGACATGGTTGAGACCTCTCTCCGACCAATAACCAATAGCGGGATCTGGAGATCCATAATGGCTCCCACATATTCAACGATGACTTAGTGATCGAATGAACCATTCACATATGATACTGATTCCCTTTGTCACGCGATATTTTACTTGTCCGAGGTTTGATCATCGGTATCTCTATACCTTGTTCAACCTCGTCTCCTGACAAGTACTCTTTACTCGTACCATGGTATGTGGTCTCTTTATGAACCATTCATATGCTTGCAAGCTAATTAGACGGCATTCCACCGAGAGGGCCCAGAGTATATCTATCCGTCATCGGGATGGACAAATCCCACTGTTGATCCATATGCCTCAACTCATACTTTCCGGATACTTAATCCCACCTTTATAACCACCCATTTACGCAGTGGCTGATACGTCTCCAACGTATCGATAATTTCTTATGTTCCATGCTTGTTTTATGACAATACCTACATGTTTTATACATACTTTATGTCATATTTATGCATTTTCCGGCACTAACCTATTAACAAGATGCCGAAGTGCCAGTTCCTGTTTTCTGCTGTTTTTGGTTTCAGAAATCCTAGTAAGGAAATATTCTCGGAATTGGACGAAATCAACGCCCAGAACCTTATTTTTCCCGGAAGCTTCCAGAGAGCCAGAGTGGGACCAGAGGGGAGCCCTGGGGGCCCCACACATGGAGGCGGCGCGGCCCAGGGGGGGCGCGGCCCCCTATTGTCTGGCCCCACCAGGGCCCCTCCGAAGCTGCCCTTCCGCCTACTTAAGGACTCCATCGCGAAAACCCTAGCAGAATAAGCCACGGTACGAGAAACCTTCCAGAGCCGCCGCCACCGTGAAGCCAAGATCTGGGGGATAGAAGTCTCTGTTCCGGCACGCCCCGGGACGGGGAAGTGCCCCCGGAAGGCATCTCCATCGACACCACCGCCATCTTCATCACCGCTGCTTTCTCCCATGAGGAGGGAGTAGTTCTCCATCGAGGCTAAGGGCTGTACCGGTAGCTATGTGGTTAATCTCTCTCCTATGTACTTCAATACAATGATCTCATGAGCTGCCTTACATGATTGAGATTCATATGAGTTTTGTATCACTATTAATCTATGTGCTACTCTAAAGTACTCTATTCCTCCTCCATGATGTAATGGTGACAGTGTGTGCATCATGTAGTACTTGGCGTAGTTTATGATTGTGATCTCTTGTAGATTATGAAGTTAACTATTACTATGATAGTATTGATGTGATCTATTCCTCCTTTCATAGTCTGTCGGTGACGGTGTGCATGCTATGTTAGTACTCGGTATAATTGCGTTGGTCTATCATGCACTCTGAGGTTACTTAAATATGAACATCGAATGTTGTGGAGCTTGTTAACTCCGGCATTGAGGTGCTCTTGTAGCCCTACACAATTAATGGTGTTCATCATCCAATAAGAGAGTGTAGAGTGGTTTTATTACGTGATCAATGTTGAGAGTGTCCACTAGTGAAAGTATGATCCCTAGGCCTTGTTTCCAAATACTGCAATCATTGCTTATTTACTGTTTTACTGCATCTTTACTTCCTGCAATATCTCCCATGTCAACCGCACGCCAGCAAGCTATTTTCTGGCGCCGTTACTACTGCTCATATTCATTCATACCACTTGTATTTCACTATCTCTTCGCCGAACAAGTGCACCTATACATCTGACAAGTGTATTGGGTGTGTTGGGGACACAAGAGACTTCTTGTATCATGATTGCAGGGTTGCTTGAGAGGGATATCTTTGACCTCTTTCTCCCTGAGTTCGATAAACCTTGGGTGATCCACTTAAGGGAAAACTTGCTGCTGTTCTACAAACCTCTGCTCTTGGAGGCCCAAAACTGGCTACAGGAATAGAAGCGTGCGTAGACATCAAGCTATTTTCTGGCGCCGTTGCCGGGGAGGAAAGGTAAAAGGAACTCACACTCCGGTCCCAGGTAACTAAGTTATTTTCTGGTGCCGTTGTGAGTGCTCGAAGCTATTTCCTTTAGATCCTGCAATTGCATCTTTTTGTTTCTTGTTTTTCACTAGTTAGGCATAATGGAAAGCAACATGGAGCTTTTTAATCTATTTCCTGAGTTAAGACATGAATTGCTGCAAAAATTAAAAAACCTATGGAACCTTATTTGCATGCTAGTAGCAATAATATTAGTATGAATGCTTTGAACACCATTGTTGCTAATGATATGGAAAATTCTAAGCTTGGGGAAGCTGGTTTTGATGAGCATGATATTTTTAGTCCCCCAAGCATTGAGGAGAAAATTTTCTTTGATGATACTTTGCCTCCCATTTATGATGATTATAATGATAGTGGTATTTTGGTGCCACCTACTATGCAGAGTAAATTTTATTATGATGATACTATGCCTCCTACACTTGATGAACATAATAATGATAGCTACTTTGTTGAATTTGCTCCCACTACAATTAATAAGAATGACTATGCTTATGTTGGGAGTAGTAATAATTTTATGCATGAAGCTCATGATAAGAATGTTTCATTTGATAGTTATATTGTTGAGTTTGTTCATGATGCTACTGAAAATCTTTATGAGAGAGAAAAATATGGTTGTAGAAATTTTCATGTTACTAAAACACCTCTCTATATGCTGAAAATCTTGAAGTTACACTTGTTTTATCTTTCTATGCTTGTTGCATTATGCTTCATGAATTTGTTTATTTGCAAGATTCCTTTTCATAGGAAGTGGGTTAGGCTTAAATTTGTTTTGAATTTGCTTTTTGATGCTCTCTTTTGCTTCAACTACTATTTCTTGCGAGTGCATCATTAAAATTTCTGAGCCCATCTTAATGGCTATAAAGAAAGCACTTCTTGGGAGATAACCCATGTTTTATTTTACTACAACAATTTTGTTTTATATTTGTGTCTTGGAAGTTGTTACTACTGTAGCAACCTCTCCTTATCTTTATTTTATTGCATTGTTGTGCCAAGTAAAGTCTTTGATAGTAGGGTTTGTAGGAATTCGTTGCATAGAAAACAAAAATTTTCCTACCGCGAGAACGCAATCCAAGCCAAGATGCAATCTAGAAGACGGGAGCAACGAGGGGATGATCGTGACTCACCCTTGAAGATTTCCAAAGCCTATAAGAGTAGGCTCTTATTGCTGCGGTAGACGATCACTTGCCGCTTGCAAAATCGCGTAGAAGATCTTGATCATGGTGCCACGATCGGGCAGCACCTCCATACTCGGTCACACGTTCGGTGTTGATGAAGACGACGTCCTTCTCCCCGTTTCAGCGGGCAGCAGAAGTAGTAGATCCTCCTCGGAATGCCGGTAGCACGACGGCGTGGTGGCGGTGGTGGTGGAGAACTCCGGCAGGGCTTCGCATATGCGCTGCGGGAGTTTGTATGTGGAGGAGGGGAGGCTAGGGTTTGGGGAGAGGGGGCTATGGGCGCCGGCCTCAAGGGGGCAGGGGTGGTGCAGCCAAGCCATGGGCTGCCCCCTCCCTCTCCTCCTCATTATATAGGTGGAACCCCAAGGGTTTGCCCAAAGTCTTCGAATAAGACCCCAGCAGAAAAACTGCCTTATGGACGAAACCTAGAGGGACAGGGACTCTCCCCTTTCCCCTTTTCTTGGCCGGCGAAGGAGGTGGAGTCCACCATGGACTCCACCCTTCCACTTGGTTGGCTGGTTAGGGTTTGTGGAGTCCCTCCGGGACTCCTCCTTCCATAGTGATTTATTCCGGATAATTCTAGAAACCACCTTCCATAAATTCACAGGATCATTTCCAAACTTGGAAAGTGAATTCCTATATATGAATCTTATTCTCCGGACCATTCCGGAACTCCTCGTGATGTCCTGGATCCCATCCGAGACTCCGAACAAAACTTCGAACTCCATTCCATATTCCATATCTACTTAAACGACATCAAACCTTAAGTGTGTCACCCTACGGTTCGCGAACTATGTAGACATGGTTGAGACTTCTCTCCGACCAATAACTAATAGCGGGATCTGGAGATCCATAATGGCTCCCACATATTCAACGATGACTTAGTGATCGAATGAACCATTCACATACGATACCAATTCCCTTTGTCACGCGATATTTTACTTGTCCGAGGTTTGATCATCGGTATCACTCTATACCTTGTTCAACCTCGTCTCCTGACAAGTACTCTTTACTCGTACCGTGGTATGTGGTCTCTTATGAACTTATTCATATGCTTGCAAGACATTAGACGACATTCCACCTAGAGGGCCCAGAGTATATCTATCTGTCATCGGGATGGACAAATCCCACTGTTGATCCATATGCCTCAACTCATACTTTCCGGATACTTAATCCCACCTTTATAACCACCCATTTACGCAGTGGCGTTTGATGTAATCAAAGTACCTTTCCGGTATAAGTGATTTACATGATCTCATGGTCATAAGGACTAGGTATCTATGTATCGAAAGCTTATAACAAATAACTTAATGACGTGATCTTATGCTACGCTTAATTGGGTGTGTCCATTACATCATTCATATAATGACATAACTTTGTTATTAATAACATCCAATGTTCATGATCACAAAACCATGATCATCTATTAATCAACAAGCTAGTTATACAAGAGGCTTTACTAGGGACTCCTTGTTGTTCACATAACACACATGTATCAATGTTTCGGTTAATACAATTATAGCATGGTATGTAAACATTATCATAAACTTAAAGATATATTATAATAACCATTTTATTATTGCCTCTTGGGCATATCTCCAATAGTCTCCCACTTGCACTAGAGTCTAGTTTACATTTGTAAAGATATAACACCTTGGTCTTCCGGTGCTTTATCATGTATTGCTCACGGGAGAGGTTTTAGTCAACGGATCTGACACGCTCAGAAACGTATGTATTTTGCAATTCTTTTGCGTCTCAACGCATCACTCATTTTCCAAATGAGTTGGCATTAAATATGTTTGGTCTTATGGTGGAACCTTAATTCCGCGGTCTGAAATATGTCACTAATATTGTCACACACAATATAGCTTCAAAGTTCTGACTCTGTCGGAACTACACTAAGTTCTCAAAGAACTTCTTGACTTTAACATCCTTTGTCATTGTCAAAACAATGACATACTCTGCCTTCTTTTGTAGAATCCGTCACAATATTTAGAACTCTTCTAAATCTAGCATAGAAAACTTCTAGCTCATTGTGCTACCTTTTAAACAACACTTAGTCTAATTTGAGATTGAAATTTTATTTTCATATGTGACAAAACAAATATCAGTGCAACACCTTACAGCGATTTGTTTGTCATTTCTCCATACAAAACTATATATATATCCTTGATTCTTCTTAAGTATTCAAGAATATTCTTACTGTTTTTCAATGATCATCACATGAACCATTCTGGTACATGCTCATAACATTTTTAAGAGCACATGACATCTGATTGTGTACATATCATTTGTGATCTATAATCACTCATGTGTTTTTACTCATTTAGTGTCAGATACACTCAAGTCTTGTTTAAAACTTCACATGACAAGAACGTTTTCTTAATATTTCTATATTGAACTACTTCAATATCCATTCTATGTACTTTGACTTAAACTTATTATGTGTTTTAATCTATTTTCATAGATCTTGACACTAAATATGTTTCAGTCCATATCCTTTCATTGAAGTTTAATTTTCAATGAAACCTTTTAATCAAGTATATAATTACATCATTTATAACCAACTATATGTCATCTACATAAGTATTATAAATATGTCTCAGCGCTCCCACTTAATTTCTTGCAAATGCAAGTCTCTTCATCGTCTCTGATGAAATCAAAAACTCTTTGACTATTTCATCTGGTGAAGATTCCAACTCCGTGATACTCACTTCATCCAATTGAAGTTTGTATACCTATCTAGTATTCCATGGACCAGCAAAACTCTTGGTTGTATCTTGTATACACCTTTAATACATACTTCTGATAAGTAATGTATTTTGCTAGCATATCTCATAAAAGAAATATGTAGTGATTACTAGAATAATCCACATAGACTATAAGCATTGCTACGGAAGATCTAATCTTATCGTAGTCAACTCTTTGAACTTTGTCGTAAACAATTTTTCGACAAGTCAAGCTTCTTCAAGGATATTTCATCCAAGTCAATCAATTTCATAGATCCATTTACTTTCAAAAAGTATTCATCTATCTTGGATTTCATGGCGTATAGCCATTTTAACGGAGTCAGGGCCCATCATAACTTCTTTGTTTGTAGTTGGTTTATTATTGTTCAAAATCAATCCTTTGTCCACAAATCATTTATTTGATCACAAAGTAAACCATACCTACAAGGTTCAATATGTACTTTGATCTCCATGGCTAAAACACTTTGTAGTCATGGGAGCCATGATTGTCGTGGCCGCTTCCGGAACCAATTCCGATGCTGCGCTACTCTGATCATTATGCTCAGGTTCATAAACCTTATCAAGTTCTATTGTCCTCCCACTCAAATACTTTGCTAGAAACAATTTCTTGGAAATAAGAAACATTGACAAACACTGTTGTCTTTGTCTCCATAGTGGAAAAAATTTCCAATCAATTTTCTGGGATAACCAACAAAGACATTCATCCGATTTTGGTTGTAAACTTATTTACTTATGCTATGCATACCAAAATTTAATAAAAAACTATCAGGTTTCATACCCATGCCATAACTCGTATGGTGTCATTTCAATGGATCATGATGAAGCTCTATTTAGTGTAAAAGCGGTAGTCACTAAAGCATAATCCACAAAAATATAATGGCATCAATATTTTATCTCATCATTGATCCAACAAGGTTTGGATACATCTCTCGGATACTATATCATCATTATGATACTCCAAGAAATGTGAGTTGTAGAACAATTTCATGACTCTCTTAGATGTTCGCTAAAACTCGTAATTCAAATATTTTCCCAATGATCCAATCATAGATATTTGACTTTTCTATTACGATGATTTCCACTTCATGCTGAAATTTATTTGAATCCATTCAAATGTTTCAAACTTCTTCCTTATCGAATATATCCACATATATATACTCAATTCATTGTTGGAAGTTTTCATGAAGTAGAAGAATCTCCCACACACAACTATGCCCAGTGAGCCACATACATCATCATGTATGTTTTCACTAAGTTAGTTGCCCGTTCAACTCTTGGCCTATGAATGGTATTTTAATCATTCTCTTTAGAAAAGATTTGCAAGCGCCAAACGATTCAAAAAATCAAATGACTCCAAAAATCCATTTGCATGGAGTTCCTTCATGCGTTCCTTTCTAACATGACCTAAATGGCGGTTCCACAAATAAGTGGAATTCAAATCATTTGCCTTATGGCATTTTAGCGTCAGTATTATGTGTGTGTGTTTCACCATTAAGATTTATAATAACTTATCCATCGTACATGGATTAATGTCATAATTTGAACAACTCATTGTTTTTATTTGACCAGAGCAAAATAACAATTATTAAGTTCTTTATTATAAATTCTAAGGGCTAGATAGAATGCCAACGATGAACATAATAACACTTTATTTTTGTTCCAGACGTGCATTCCTATCATATTCCTTGTCATTCACTTAGGCCATTGTATTCTTGTATTGCGTTGTTGTTGGCGTCCGAAACCCACCGGCGAGCAACGGCTGGCAACACGAAGAGCCGGGAACAACTCAGAGCTGCGGCTGGCCCTAGTCCCTCGCGCGACGGCCCGCAAAGACTCTGTACACACGTCCGATGCTGGGTGCAAGGGCGTGCCACCTGACCTATACCTGGTCAGGAAGGTGATGGATTTGCTTCGCTTAGGTTTCCTGCATGGCATACACGTAAACATTAAATACGAGCCTCGATCGGCTCTCAGGTTTTCCCGTGAATCGGCTCAAGGAGCCGATCCACCCATGATTCGTAAAGGGTTTACGATAGCATGGTGGTCCTGCTTGATCAACACAAAGCTAAAACGATCTACAACGATTTAGGGTTTTCACCGCATAATCGGAACATCCTACTCGTGATTGAGCCTAGCAGCCACGCACGGTGTCAATAAACCAACCCTATATAAGGCCTAAAAACCAACATGAAGTTGATCCCCGGAACATCTTATCTAGGGTTAGCAAACTGCACCCTACGTGCCACCGGATCCTTCAACCCGTTTGCAAGGCCTAACTATGCAGATATTAAACTAATCCTTGAAGAACAAGGAACAATCATAACGGATCGGATCTACTAAATAATGATCAAGCAAGGTGCCGCCCTTACACCTAAGAAAGGTGTAAGGACGGCTAGACGTCTAAGGGTTGCATGAACGAAAGCATGTAGCAAGGTAAAACGATGCTAACCCTAACACATCTATGATAACTACGTTGCTCGCCATCAAAAAGGCTTCAGCACGAGCAACGCATGAACAACGAATAAACGTATACTGCCTAGATCGCAAGATGCGATCTAGGCAGCATGATGCTTACCCGGAAGAAACCCTCAAAACAAGGGGTCGGCGATGCGCCAAGATTGGTTTGTGATGAACGTGATTGTTGTTTATCTCGATAACCCTAGATACATATTTATAGTCCGTAGACTTTCTAACGTGGGAATAATCCCAACCGTGCACGAGTCAAGTTTTATCTAACCGACACGTATCCTACTATATTTACAGATACAAGGGCAAACAGCCCAATTTTCGTGTATAAGGCCGGTTCACGTATTTCTTCTATGTATATTCTTCAAGCCCATCTTGATCGCGGCCCACCTCTGACTTGGTCAAATTCTGGTGATAACACATGCCCCCCTGGTTTTGGAATTGATAATTCCAAAATCACTCTGTTTTCTCTTCGTCGGGTCATGTCATAGCAGAGCAGAATCGTCGCAGTATCCTTCATCATGATGCCTTGCCTTCTCAACTTCTCCGCAAGATTTGATAACTTTAGCATCACTCCCTCGGAAACTGTAATGGCATTAAATTTCCACTACGTTCCCCCTTATTTCACCGTGCCGAACGATTCGCCTCTTCATCCCCCTCCTCTGTTCTAGCCATCGGCACCAAAAAACCCTCTTTCCCTGTAGCAATGTCTTCCTCTTCCTCCGTCTCATCAGGCCTTTCTTTCCAATCTTCTTCCTCGAGTGAGCAGGAGTGGTACTTCAACTTTGTGCCAGATGGCCCACCTGAGGCCCTCGTCGGGTCAGATGGCGACCTGCCCCTAACCGATGGGGAGGATGACCTCCAGTTCCTCATCGAAGGGGAGCTGGAGAGCGAGAGCGAGGACGACCTCCACTCCTGGGCGAACCCCACCTCTTCCGACAAGGCAGAGGAAGAAGAAGAGGAAGAAGAGGAGGAACAGGAGGAAGAGGAGGAGGATGGCTCCTCTTCCTCCATTGGGTATCCGCCGGCGAAGCGCTTCCGCGCTTGGGCGGACAGCGAGGACGATGATGATGACGAGGAGGAAGAAACTCCGGCCGAGGGCTGGGGTAGCAACGACGAGGAACTCTCCGGAAGCAGTGCCGTCGGTAGCTACGATGCCGACGACGAAGCCAGCGAGGATTAGTAGTGTAGGATTAGTAGTTCCTGAGCAATCGGCTCTTCTTTTGTTCCTCCTTTCTTGAGCAATCGGCTCTTCTTTGTAAGAATCCCCTTTTATTAATGAAGAAGTGTTCTCAATCAATTTTTTGCCGATAGTCAAAGTCAAACAACCCCCCAAAAAAGAGCCGATGGCATCGCATCGGCCTCTACCATAAAACGCGAGCAAGGCCAACCCAGTTGCCCCTCCAAACGGTAACCTGCGACCTCCGTCTGAGAAAGCAAACTCAGATCCCCAAATCGCCGCCCGAGCAGTTCCAACTCATGGCCACCCGCATCTCAGATCTCGACCGCGCCGCCCCAGCTCCACAGCGCATCCAATGGCGGAATCATCCAATACCAACGCCATGGTCTCCGGTCTGAAGGTAATCCTTAATCGCCTCTCGCCATTCGAATCAACGTTAGGATTAATAGCAAACACCTGAATTAATGTTCTGTTCCGTTATTAATTTTAGGTTTCAGACATCCTACTGCCACATCCTTCTCTCGCAAATTCTATGTGCCTCGGTCCCCGTTCTTCCGAGAGTCCCGCTCTCTTAATTTCATGCGAGGCTAACAGAATCCCCTTCGTGAACCAGAACTTAGATCTGTCTTCCTGGGCCGACTGCCTGCGAGCCTGGCCTAATCCACCTGAGGGTTGGGTGGCATGGTACAATAGAGTATCCAAAACCCACTATGCCACCTGGGAAGCCATAGGGATAGCCGATGCCTTGTCATTATCATTGTCTCCCCTTGAAAAGAATGAAAATATTCTAAAAACCATCGGCTACTTCTGGTCTGATGCACTGAACTGCTTCATGTTTGGCCATGGCCCTATGACACCAACTCTGCTGGATGTGGCCATGATCACAGGCCTAGACATTGCATCCCCAAGCCCTTCTGCATTCAAGCTGCTGAAAGTTCCTTTCACCCTTTCCTCTAAAAAAGAGTGTACCAGCTGGGGTGCCTACCTCAATCGTTATATGAAAACCAAAGGCCCTGTGACAGAGAGAGAACACACAGCCTTCCTGAACTTCTGGTTGGAGCACTTCATATTCTGTGGCCCATCACTCGCCCCTACCAAGAATTACCTTTCCCTGGCCTATGAACTTGCCAAAGGCACCCAACTTGGCCTCGGCAAACTGTTTCTTGGAGAGGTCTATCGATCTCTTCAACTGATGTCTGTCAAACTGTTCTCTCAAAAGACAGTTAAAACTGGAGGTCCCTGGTGGTTTATTCAGTTATGGGCTCAGCTGTACTTTCAGAACCAGATCCCAGACTTCCCACCTTTGGCCACCTGCACCTTCCCAGATGCTAATGGAAAGGAGATCCGATGCACCAGCTCTGGCCAAGCTTTGTATGGTCTCCCGTGCAAGCGGTGATCCCTAAGGAAGCAGCAGGGTGGTTCAAGATTTTCTTCCAAGGTTTGGACAACCCCCTGTTCTTTCCTTATACTGAATCGGAGAACTTTGAGAACCCAGTCTCCTTCCGATTGGATAACTTTGTCGATGACGCTAGCACCCGGCATTTGTACTCTATCATGATTCGTCCTTGCTTTCTCCCAGTTGGCATGAGTACCTCAAACCGGATCATCAAGCCTGGTTATGAGTCTTACCAACCGGTAGTAGTAGCCCGACAGCTTGGTCTCGGGCAGGTGCCTCCACACTTCTTCCTACACCACCTGACAGCAAGCAGAGCTGAACTGCCTGACATCCTCACTGGCCAAAGGTGCTATACCTTCTTTGATGCTCTGGCTGTTCCAATTCCCCACAACCTCCGTTTCACCTTCACTACCGATGGTTTCGAGACTTGGTGGTCCATGTGGAAGACCCATGCCTTCAGAAGAGCTCTAGGACCGCTGCTGAGACAACTTGATGCCGAGTATGACGTTCCTGCAGACCAGGTACCATTACTTATAAATTTCTTGCAATGGCTTATGGTGATTGTCTGTAACCTGACTCCATCTCCTGGCAGCAACAAGATGGCCCAGATCCCACGCAAGCCGATGGCTCCCCCTTCGAATTCCTTCCTCCGGCCCCAGTGGTTCTCTTCTGCCAGAGCTCGCCACCCCTGAAGAAAGTCATAATGCAGAGTCAGCCGATTTCACCGAAATCGGCTCCCAAGAGTAAAGCATCTTCGGGGCCAGTTGCCCCCCGAGCCTCAACTCAGGCGAGGACGGCAGTGAGGAAGGTGGCTGCCAGAAAGACCCTGAAGCGCAAAGCTCCTGCCCAAGAAAGCTTGCACGTAAGTTGACTTGTGCCCTGTCCACATTTATCTGCTTTCCCAGTCTTTTGCAACATGCTTGTACTTCTTTCTACAGACTTCCACCGAAGAGAACTCCAGCGGGGACGCAGAGTCCAACCAGAGGGATTCGAGCTCGGGCAACTCCGAGAGGTCCACCACACAGAGCCAGACGGCCTCGCCAGCGCCGGCTTCTAAGAAAAGGTCGATTCCCGAGCCTCCTGCTCCCCAAGCCCCGATCAAATCAGGGTCACGCGTGAAGCGTCGATGCGTCAGAAGGGCTCGCAAAGACCCACGAGCTTCTCCATCAGGCCAGGAGGTCTCAAATGTAATTATCTCCCTGGTTTATATTTCATGCTAACCCATTGCCACTTGGATCGGCTAATTACTTCCTTTTGCAGATCAATGATACCTCTAGCGGAGACGTCGAGGAGGTACTGATGCCGTCCTCCACGCTAGACCTAGCCACCTCAACGATCGTGGCTGCCCAAGTGGCTAACCTAGCCAAGTCCTCGGAAAAGCCGATTATCACAACATCGGCTGCTCCTCCTACCTTGGGAGAGGTACACCCCACTTCCTTGGCTCTATCACTTTCTTCGTTGTATACTAACACCACTTTTGTTCGTCTTGTCAGGGTTGTGATCTCTCAAGCTTGCTGACGTTCGATCCTGAATCCATCGAACCAACTACTTCCAAGGCAAGTGAAGAGCCCAGTCCTAGCACGGTCCATGGTCCACTCCAGCGTCTCAAGGATTTGCTCTCTTCCTCAATTGAGACCCTGGTTGAAAATTCCGAGGAAGTCAAAGGCATCCTCGAAGATATCCAGCCCCATCTCCCTATGACACTGCAAGTGAAGCTTTGGCCAGCTGTGACTTTGTCGGTCTTCAAGTCAAGGGTGCAGTCGGCTCGTCAAAGGATTAATCTTCGCCACACCCAGCTTCCATTGAGAGCCGATATTGCAGACAAGTGTCAACGGCTCAACGAGAAGAAGGCTGCTTTAGACGCCAAAACTGACACTTCTGCCAATAGTGCCGAACTCGAGACCCTGCGTAAGGAACTGGAGAACCTTGAAGAGAGGGTCAGGGTGACCAAGCAGCTTATCCAAGACAAGGAAGCCCTTATTGCCCGCTCTCAAGAGGAAGCAAAGGGCCTCACAGCCGATCTGAAGACCGATCTGGCTGAAATTCGTACCCTGAGCAGTCAGCTGGTGACGGGCAAAGACGAGGACGACGAGGCTGAGATCGCCGAGGTGGATCGCATCCGTGCTGACGCCCTTCACGCCCTCAGCGCGTTTCTTCAGTAGAGCCTTTCTGTATAAAACTGTCAAATGTTTTGCTGAACTTGTACCTCTAGAGTCGATGACTGTGCATCGGCTCTTTACCTTCTGAAGTCGATGTCTTTGCATCGGCTGTACTTGTTACATTTTTTTTTACTGGCCGATTTTCCTATCGGCCCCTAATATTTTATTGCCCATGTTCATGTTTTATTGCCCATGTATCGCACATGTTCATAGCATCTGTCTATCTGATTATGTGCCCCCCGAGCCGAATCTGTCAGGTTACTGCAGATATCGGCTCTGCAGTTATCCACAGAACTATACCTGAACATCGGCTCTGCAGACATGACCAATGCCGATTTCCTTGAGCTCACAAGCCGATGTAAACCCATACCCTAGCTTTCCATCACCTGTTAGATCGACGCTGAACACAGGCGAAACGTATGGCAAGGATAATATGGGTCGATCGCTGGAATCAGCCCCCATCTTGATTGTATTGCTCAAAAGAGGTTTACATCTTGTTTGTGCCAGCCGATGTCTCATCATCGGCTTTCCTTTGTGTGGGGCGCCATACTTTCCTTTGTGGTCGACCCTCTTCGTCCAGGGTTCGTTGAATTTTCGCGGCCAGATCAGGCCGCGCCTTCCTTAGCGTGTGCAGGTACAACCTTTCGGCTTCCTCCAAGCCACGCAGTTGCTGAACCCTATGCTTTTGGGAACGGCTGAGTCCATCAGGGCACCACCTTGGCCGGTGGTACCTGTCCTCTTCTTCTTCATAGTCATCTTCCAACTCCTCGAGGTCTTCTTCCCGAGAGGACTCAGTTGCCTTGTTCCTAGATGGGAGAGGCCCAAGACGTTTGAACACTGACACGTCTGTTGCACCCTTCTTCTTCTGTCTACATTCTGGGCAGTTGCCGATTGTAGGCAATCGGCTCATTCCTGAATCCCAGCAGTGTTTGAAGAAAGGGCAGTCCCAGTGCTTGTCCACGTCGTCTTGTTCTCTCGACTTCTCCTTGGCGTAGCGCTCATATCCCTCCTCGTCGTGATCATGCCGACGATGTCTCCTGGCGTTCCTGCTAGCTAGACGATCCCTTTCATCATCGCTATTGTACCGCCGGCGCTGGTCATACTGACTCACGTATTTATTGAGGAGATGATCAGAGAGAGAGGTCGTTGATATCGTACATTCTTCACTTCTCCCTCTGTGATGTAGCGCTTGCCATCGTGTCGGAGCCGATCGCGTGGAGCGGCTTCCTCTTTGTCCTTGCTACGAGAGCGGCTGCCCTCGCCTTTGTCCTTTCCAGAGTGGTGCCCAGGCTCGACCATGTTGATGCTTAACGAAAAACCTGGCTGGCACCCCTCGGGGTAAGCGTACTCCACCGTGTTAACGGCGGGGAAGGGGTGTGTGTCGACTTTCATGGCGTACTGGTTGAAGATTAGACGCCCTTGCTCTATCGCCATTTGGATCTGCTGACGCCACACCCTGCAGTCGTTAGTGTTATGGCTGAACGTGTTATGCCATTCGCAATATGGCTTTCCATTCAGCTCCTATGCTGTGGGGAGTTTGAGACCGTCGGGTAACTTCAGCTGCTTTTCCTTGAGTAAGAGATCAAAAATTTGCTCGGCTTTGGTCACGTCGAAGTCAAACCCTCTAGGAGGACCTTGTGTCTTCACCCATTTGCAGGACACGGGGGTTGCCCCCCGAGTCCATTCAGCTACTGCTACCTCTTGATCTCCCGCGGACCCTTCATCTTCATCTGCTTCAACCAAGACTACCGCACGCTTGAATTTGTCCTGGTACAAGTCTGGGTGGCGCTGTTCATATAACGATAGTTTCTGAACCATGTGCGCCAGTGAAGGATAGTGTGCTTGGGAGGCCATATCCTTGATTGGTGATGCAAGGCCCACCACTGCCAACTCGACTGCTTCTTTTTCAGTCACACAAGCCGAATAACATCGGTTCCTAACAGTTCTGAAGCGCTGGACGTATTCTGCCACAGTTTCTCCACGCTTCTGACGTACTTGTGCTAGATCGGCAATGCCAGACTCGGAAGCCTCTGAGTGATACTGCATGTGGAACTGTTCTTCCAACTGCTTCCAAGTCCGGATCGAGTCTGGTGGCAACGAGGTGTACCACCCGAAAGCCGATCCTGTGAGGGACTGTGCGAAGAACCTCACGCGTAGTGGATCTGCAGCTGAGATCGTGCCCAGCTGCGCCAAATATCGGCTTACATGCTCGATTGAGCTGGAGCCATCTGCCCCACTAAACTTGGAGAATTCAGGGAGCCGATATTTGGGTGGTAGTGGGATCAAATCGTAGTCGTTGGGATACGGCTTGGAATAGCCGATTGCCCTCCTTTTCGGCACCATGCCGAACTGGTCTCTTAAGATCGTGCTGATCTGATCCGCCGTGCTAGCTGCAGGAGTTGAACTCTGAAGATTTGCTGGGGTGGCGTACTTAGCTAGCCACGCTTGCTTCTCGAGATCTGAGCTAGCCACAGGAGTTGAGCTCTGGAGGTTCGTCGGAGCGGCATACTTAGCCAGCCACGTCTGCTTCTCAAGATCTGATCCAGAAACTCCTCCTGCTATTCCAGAAGTCCCTGCTGTTGCAGTCTGGTTCATGAGTGCCTAGTTACTGCTGTCTGGCATGTATGTGCACGTGTATCCGTGGGGGATCTCCTTGGGCGCCTCGTACAAGAACTGGTAATCACTAGGATCACCCCCGATCTTGTAGACAACGAATGCCGGTGTATTCTGCACCTCTGGTGCTGCCAGCGCGAACGGCAGCGGTGGTCGGCTCTGGAGTGGTAGCTCCCCTTGATGAGTTCCTAGAGCTGGTCCTGACGGAGAGTACCGATGATTCAAGATTTCATGGAGCACTCGAAGAGCGACCCGCTCCAAAGTGTTCACCAGGCTCTCAGAGTGGCGGTGTAGCGAATGAGCTACCATGAAATTGATATCCTGACGCAAGGACGTGGTGCGTTCTTCTGAAGGGGTGGACAGGTCCACTCCATCGAGCGCACCTTCAGGTGAGAACCCTCTCCACCTGATGCCGTGTGAGCGGGTCCTGTGGAAAGAGCCGATGAGGTCGGCCTCGAGGAGAGCTTTGACATCGTCATACTTCTTCTTGAGCTCCTCTGGCAGATCCTCGTACGTGACTGGAGTACCTTCCGCCATCTCAGATGTAGGTGGCGATGCAGTTGATGTCGAAGACCGTCCCACCGGGCGTGCCAGAATGTGTTGGCGTCCGGAACCCACCGGCGAGCAACGACTGGCAACACGAAGAGCCGGGAACAACTCAGAGCTGTGGCTGGCCCTGGTCCCTCGCACGACGGCCCGCAAAGACTCTGCACACACGTCCGATGCTGGGTGCAAGGGCGTGCCACCTGACCTATACCTGGTCAGGAAGGTGATGGATTTGCTTCGCTTAGGTTTCCTGCATGGCATACACGTAAACATTAAATACGAGCCTCGATCGGCTCTCAGGTTTTCCCGTGAATCGGCTCAAGGAGCCGATCCACCCATGATTCGTAAAGGGTTTACGATAGCATGGTGGTCCTGCTTGATCAACACAAAGCTAAAACGATCTACAACGATTTAGGGTTTTCACCGCATAATCGGAACATCCTACTCGTGATTGAGCCTAGCAGCCACGCACGGTGTCAATAAACCAACCCTATATAAGGCCTAAAAACCAACATGAAGTTGATCCCCGGAACATCTTATCTAGGGTTAGCAAACTGCACCCTACGTGCCACCGGATCCTTCAACCCGTTTGCAAGGCCTAACTATGCAGATATTAAACTAATCCTTGAAGAACAAGGAACAATCATAACGGATCGGATCTACTAAATAATGATCAAGCAAGGTGCCGCCCTTACACCTAAGAAAGGTGTAAGGACGGCTAGACGTCTAAGGGTTGCATGAACGAAAGCATGTAGCAAGGTAAAACGATGCTAACCCTAACACATCTATGATAACTACGTTGCTCGCCATCAAAAAGGCTTCAGCACGAGCAATGCATGAACAACGAATAAACGTATACTGCCTAGATTGCAAGATGCGATCTAGGCAGCATGATGCTTACCCGGAAGAAACCCTCAAAACAAGGGGTCGGCGATGCGCCAAGATTGGTTTGTGATGAACGTGATTGTTGTTTATCTCGATAACCCTAGATACATATTTATAGTCCGTAGACTTTCTAACGTGGGAATAATCCCAACCGTGCACGAGTCAAGTTTTATCTAACCGACACGTATCCTACTATATTTACAGATACAAGGGCAAACTGCCCAATTTTCGTGTATAAGGCCGGTTCACGTATTTCTTCTATGTATATTCTTCAAGCCCATCTTGATCGCGGCCCACCTCTGACTTGGTCAAATTCTGGTGATAACAGTTGTTTTGTATGACACTTCATACCAACCAATATGGCACAAATACCCAAGAATTTCATTGTGTGACCAAACGAGGAATACATCCATAACATGTATATCATTTATATACGCCTGAGCTAGACTTTCTAGTCTTTTCTTTCTTTCTGCCAAAATATCTTTTGCAGTTTCTCTTTTAGCTTTCCTCATTATTCAGAAAAACACTTCAACATCATTAACTTCTAGGTTTGTTGGTCAAATACCATTAACCTTGAGGTTCTTACTTTGAAGTTGATCATCATATGACAAGTGTTCCAGATTTCACTATTAGTAACTTTGTAATATGATGAACAATTTCACTCATTATTTTATCCATTATATCATGACGACTTTCCGAGACCATGTCTGTACATGCTAGGCTCGTAAAGTTTTAACCTTAGTATTCGCATGTGCAAATCTGGCTTGCACCCGTTGTATGCACACGTAGAATCTATAACACCCGATCATCACGTGATGCTTCGAAACGACGAGACTTAGCAAAGGTGCATACTAAGGATGATAACTTTATGGATATGCGAATATTATTAGTGCCCCAATAGTTGGAGGATTGTGACGCCTGGCGTCTTCAACCTTCATACATTCCCATAAAACTTATGAGTTCATGTAGTCTCACCAAATTTATATTCTATCATCTTGCAATAAGGTCTTAGATATCACATATATCTCATACCTTGATTATTTCTGAAAACTAAATTTTCAGCTCCTTACTTTTCAAACAGATTTGAACTTCAAGTTTCACGGAGACAAGATAACTTTAGGTACTAATTGAAACCATAGCTCTTTGAATCAACAATGTGAGGTTTACTAAAAGTTTGCAATAGGACTTAATCAATTCTTGATTCTTTAACAATACGGTACCAATCCGTAAAGTTTCTTGTCAGATTTTAACAGTATTTCTATCTCAATAACAAGACTAGCGCAGGGTAGAAAAACGGATGCCAATACTACAAAATTAATTCAAAATACTACTTAGACTATGTTTATGATAATTAGTTCATGTTTTAATCTAATTACTAATGAACTCCCACTTAATACAACATCCCTCATAGTTGTTAAGTGGTACACGATCCAAATCCACTACATCAAAACTGATCATCACGTGAGATGATGTAGCTTCAATAGTGAACATCAACATGTTGATCATATCATCCATATGACTCGTGTTCAACCTTTCGGTTTCCGTTGTCCCGAGGCCATGTCTGTACATGCTAGGCTCGTCAAGCAAACCCAAGTATTCCGCGTGTGCAACATGCCTTACACCCGTTGTATGTGAACGTTGAATCTATCACATCCGATCATCACGAGATGCTTCGAAACGACAAACTGTACAACGGTGCATACGAGGGGAGAACACTTTATTATCTTGATATTAATGTGAGGGATCATCTTATAATGCTACCGTCGCGTTCTAAGCAAAATAAGATGCATAAAGGATTAACATCACATGCAATTCATATGTGATATGATATGGCCCTTTAGTCTTTGAGCCTTCGATCTTCATCTCCAAAGCACGGACATGATCTCCATCATCAATGGCGTAGCGTCAAGGTTCATGGCGCCGTCTTCATGGTTGTTCACCTCATGTAGCAACTATTACAACTACTTTGAAATACTACTCAACATGAAATTTAAAGACAACCATAAGGCTCCTGCCGGTTGCCACAATACAATAATAATCATCTCATACATATTCATCATCACATTATGGCCATATCACATCACCAAACCCTGCAAAAACAAGTTAGACGTCTCTAATTTGGTTTGCATATTTTACGTGGTTTAGGGTTTTCGAGTAAGATCAAATCTACCTACGAACATGAACCACAACGGTGATACTAATGTTGTCAATAGAAGAGTAAATTGAATCTTCACTATAGTAGGAGAGATAGACACCCGCAAAGCCTCTTATGAAATACAAGTTGCATGTCGAACGAGGAACAAGTCTCATGAACGCGGTCATGTAAAGTTAGTCCGAGCCGCTTCATCCCACTATGCCACAAAGATGCAAAGTACTCAAACTAAAGACAACAAGAGCATCAACACCCACAAAATCATTGTGTTCTACTCGTGCAACCATCTATGCATAGACACGGCTCTGATGCCACTGAAGGAATTCGTTGCATAGAAAACAAAAAATTTCCTACCGCGAGAACGCAATCCAAGCCAAGATGCAATCTAGAAGACGGGAGCAACGAGGGGATGATCGTGACTCACCCTTGAAGATTTCCAAAGCCTATAAGAGTAGGCTCTTATTGCTGCGGTAGACGATCACTTGCCGCTTGCAAAAGCGCGTAGAAGATCTTGATCATGGTGCCACGATCGGGCAGCACCTCCGTACTCGATCACACGTTCGGTGTTGATGAAGACGACGTCCTTCTCCCCGTTCCGGCGGGCAGCGGAAGTAGTAGATCCTCCTCGGAATCCCGGCAGCACGACGGCGTGGTGGCGGTGGTGGTGGAGAACTCCGGCAGGGCTTCGCCTATGCGCTGCGGGAGTTTGTATGTGGAGGAGGGGAGGCTAGGGTTTGGGGAGAGGGGGCTATGGGCGCCGGCCTCAAGGGGGCAGGGGTGGTGCGGCCAAGCCATGAGCTGCCCCCTCCCTCTCCTCCTCATTATATAGGTGGAACCCCAAGGGTTTGCCCAAAGTCTTCGAATAAGACCCCAACAGAAAAACTGCCTTATGGACGAAACCTAGATGGACAGGGACTCTCCCCTTTCCCCTTTTCTTGGCCGGCCAAGGAGGTGGAGTCCACCATGGACTCCACCCTCCCACTTGGTTGGCTGGTTAGGGTTTGTGGAGTCCCTCCGGGACTCCTCCTTCCATAGTGATTTATTCCGGATAATTCTAGAAACCACCTTCCATAAATTCACCGGATCATTTCCAAACTTGGAAAGTGACTTCCTATATATGAATCTTATTCTCCGGACCATTCCGGAACTCCTCGTGATGTCCTGGATCCCATCCGAGACTCCGAACAAAACTTCGAACTCCATTCCATATTCCATATCTACTTAAACGACATCAAACCTTAAGTGTGTCACCCTACGGTTCGCGAACTATGTAGACATGGTTGAGACTTCTCTCCGACCAATAACCAATAGCGGGATCTGGAGATCCATAATGGCTCCCACAAATTCAACGATGACTTAGTGATCGAATGAGCCATTCACATACGATACCAATTCCCTTTGTCACGCGATATTTTACTTGTCCGAGGTTTGATCATCGGTATCACTCTATACCTTGTTCAACCTCGTCTCCTGACAAGTACTCTTTACTCGTACCGTGGTATGTGGTCTCTTATGAACTTATTCATATGCTTGCAAGACATTAGACGACATTCCACCGAGAGGGCCCAGAATATATCTATCCGTCATCGGGATGGACAAATCCCATTGTTGATCCATATGCCTCAACTCATACTTTTCGGATACTTAATCCCACCTTTATAACCACCCATTTACGCAGTGGCGTTTGATGTAATCAAAGTACCTTTCCGGTATAAGTGATTTACATGATCTCATGGTCATAAGGACTAGGTATCTATGTATCGAAAGCTTATAGCAAATAACTTAATGACGTGATCTTATGCTACGCTTAATTGGGTGTGTCCATTACATCATTCATATAATGACATAACTTTGTTATTAATAACATCCAATGTTCATGATCACGAAACCATGATCATCTATTAATCAACAAGCTAGTTATACAAGAGGCTTTACTTGGGACTCCTTGTTGTTCACATAACACACATGTATCAATGTTTCGGTTAATACAATTATAGCATGGTATGTAAACATTATCATAAACTTAAAGATATATTATAATAACCATTTTATTATTGCCTCTTGGGCATATCTCCAACAGGGTTGATACTAGATTTGGATTACTGCGCAGAAACAGATTTTATGTCTGTCACGAATTTGGGCAGGGTTCTCTGTAGGTAACTCAGAAAAATCTGCCAATTTACGTGAGTGATCCTCAGATATGTACGCAACTTTCATTCAATTTGAGCATTTTCATCTGAGCAAGTCCAGTGCCTCTAAAAAATTCGTCTTTACGGACTATTCTGTTTTGACAGATTCTGCCTTTTATTTTGCATTGCCTCTTTTGCTGTGCTGAATGGATTTCTTTGTTCCATTAACTTCCAGTAGCTTTGGGCAATGTCCAGAAGTGTCAAGAACGATTGTGTCACCTCTGAACATGTGAATTTTTGATTATGCACTAACCCTCTAATGAGTTTGTTTTGAGTTTGGTGTGGAGGAAGTTTTCAAGGGTCAAGAGAGGAGGATGATACAATATGATCAACAAGAGTGAAAAGTCTAAGCTTGGGGATGCCCCCGTGGTTCATCCCTGCATATTTCAAGAAGACTCAAGCATCTAAGCTTGGGTATGCCCAAGGCATCCCCTTCTTCATCGACAAATTATCAGGTTCCTCTAGTGAAACTATATTTTTATTCCATCACATCTTATGTACTTTACTTGGAGCGTCTGTGTGCTTTTATTTTTGTTTTTGTTATTTTCATTCTCTGAATAAATTCATGCTTGTGTGGGAGAGAGACACGCTCCGCTGGTTCATAGGAACACATGTGTTCTTAGCTTTACTTTAATGTTCATGGCGAAGGTTGAAACTGCTTCGTTAATTGTTATATGGTTGGAAACAGAAAATGCTACATGTGGTAATTGGTATAATTTCTTGAATAATTTGGTACTTGGCAATTGTTGTGCTCATGTTTAAGCTCTTGCATCATATACTTTGCACTTATTAGTGAAGAAATACGTAGAGCTTGCTAAAATTTGGTTTGCATGATTGGTCTCTCTAAAGTCTAGATATTTTCTGGTAAGGGTTTGAGCAACAAGGAGGACAGTGTAGAGTCTTATAATGCTTGCAATATGTTCTTATGTAAGTTTTGCTGTACCGGTTCATACTTGTGTTTGCTTCAAACAACCTTGCTAGCCTAAGCCTTGTATTGAGAGGGATTACTTCTCATGCATCCAAAATCCTTGAGCCAAAAACTACGCCATTTGTGTCCACCATACCTACCTACTACATGGTATTTTCTGCCATTCCAAGTAAATTGCTTGAATGCTACCTTTAGAATTCTATTCTTTGTCTTTACAATATATAGCTCATGGGAAAAATAGCTTAAAAACTATTGTGGTATTGAATATGTACTTATGTATCTTATTTCTTATTAAGTTGCTTGTTGAGCGATAACCATGTTCCTGGGGATGCCATCAACTATTCTTTGTTGAATATCATGTGAGTTGCTATGCATGTTCGTCTTGTCTGAAGTAAGGGTGATTTATCATGAGTTGAATGGTTTGAGCATGCGTATTGTTAGAGAAGAACATTGGGCCGCTAACTAAAGCCATGATCCATGGTGGAAGTTTCAGTTTTGGACAACAATCCTCAATCTCTTATGAGAATATTATCTGTTGTTGAATGCTTATGCATTAAAGAGGAGTCCATTATCTGCTGTCTATGTTGTCCCGGTATGGATGTCTAAGTTGATAATAATCAAAAGCGAGAAATCCAATGCGAGCTTTCTCCTTAGACCTTTGTACAGGCGGCATAGAGGTACCCCTTTGTGATACTTGGTTAAAACATATGTTATGCGATGATAATCCATGTAAATCCGAGCTAATTAGGACAAGGTGCGGGCACTATTGGTAATCTATGCATGAGGCTTGCAACTTGTAGGATATCTTATACATAACACATATGCTTTATTACTACCGTTGACAAAATTGTTTCTATGTTTTTAAAATAAAAGCTCTGGCACAAATATAGCAATCCATGCTTCCCTCTTCGAAGGGCCATTCTTCTACTTTTATGTTGAGTCAGTTTACCTACTTCTTTCTGTCTTAGAAGCAAACACTTGTGTTAACTGTGCATTGATTCTTACATGCTTGCATATTTGCATTCATCATATTACTTTGTGCTGACAATTATCCATGAGATATACATGTTACAAGTTGAAAGCAACTGCTGAAACTTAATCTTCCTTTGTGTTGCTTCGATGCCTTTACTTTGAATTTATTGCTTTATGAGTTAACTCTTATGCAAGACTTATTGATGCTTGTCTTGAAAGTACTATTCATGAAAAGTCTTTGCTATATGGTTCAGTTGTTTACTCATTGTATTTACCATTGCTTCGAATCGCTGCATTCATCTCATATGCTTTACAATAGTATGATCAAGATTATGATAGCATGTCACTTCAGAAATTATCTTTGTTATCGTTTACCTACTCGAGGACGAGTAGGAATTAAGCTTGGGGATGCTGATATGTCTCCAACGTATCGATAATTTCTTATGTTCCATGCTTGTTTTATGACAATACCTACATGTTTTATACATACTTTATGTCATATTTATGCATTTTCCGGCACTAACCTATTAACAAGATGCCGAAGTGCCAGTTCCTGTTTTCTGCTGTTTTTGGTTTCAGAAATCCTAGTAAGGAAATATTCTCGGAATTGGACGAAATCAACGCCCAGAACCTTATTTTTCCCGGAAGCTTCCAGAGAGCCAGAGTGGGACCAGAGGGGAGCCCTGGGGGCCCCACGCATGGTGGCGGCGCGGCCCAAGGGGGGGCGCGCCCCCCTATTGTCTGGCCCCACCAGGGCCCCTCCGAAGCTGCCCTTCCGCCTACTTAAGGACTCCGTCGCGAAAACCCTAGCAGAATAAGCCACGGTACGAGAAACCTTCCAGAGCCGCCGCCATCGCGAAGCCAAGATCTGGGGGACAGAAGTCTCTGTTCCGGCCCGCCGCCGGGACGGGGAAGTGCCCCCGGAAGGCATCTCCATCGACACCACCGCCATCTTCATCACCGCTGCTGTCTCCCATGAGGAGGGAGTAGTTCTCCATCGAGGCTAAGGGCTGTACCGGTAGCTATGTGGTTAATCTCTCTCCTATGTACTTCAATACAATGATCTCATGAGCTGCCTTACATGATTGAGATTCATATGAGTTTTGTATCACTATTAATCTATGTGCTACTCTAGTGATGTTATTAAAGTACTATATTCCTCCTCCATGATGTAATGGTGACAGTGTGTGCATCATGTAGTACTTGGCGTAGTTTATGATTGTGATCTCTTGTAGATTATGAAGTTAACTATTACTATGATAGTATTGATGTGATCTATTCCTCCTTTCATAGTCTGTCGGTGACGGTGTGCATGCTATGTTAGTACTCGGTATAATTGCGTTGGTCTATCATGCACTCTAAGGTTACTTAAATATGAACATCGAATGTTGTGGAGCTTGTTAACTCCGGCATTGAGGTGCTCTTGTAGCCCTACACAATTAATGGTGTTCATCATCCAACAAGAGAGTGTAGAGTGGTTTTATTATGTGATCAATTGTTAGAGTGTCCACTAGTGAAAGTATGATCCCTAGGCCTTGTTTCCAAATACTGCAATCATCGCTTATTTACTGTTTTACTGCATCTTTACTTCCTACAATATCTCCCACGTCAACTGCACGCCAGCAAGCTATTTTCTGGCGCCGTTACTACTGCTCGTATTCATTCATACCACTTGTATTTCACTATCTCTTCGCCAAACTAGTGCACCTATACATCTGACAAGTGTATTGGGTGTGTTGGGGACACAAGAGACTTCTTGTATCGTGATTGCAGGGTTGCTTGAGAGGGATATCTTTGACCTCTTCCTCCCTGAGTTCGATAAACCTTGGGTGATCCACTTAAGGGAAAACTTGCTGCTGTTCTACAAACCTCTGCTCTTGGAGGCCCAACACTGTCTACAGGAATAGAAGCGTGCGTAGACATCAGTGGCGTTTGATGTAATCAAAGTACCTTTCCGGTATAAGTGATTTACATGATCTCATGGTCGAAAGTACTAGGTAACTATGTATCGAAAGCTTATAGCAAATGAACTTAATGATTTGATCTAATGCTACGCTTAATTGGGTGTGTCCATTACATCATTCTCATAATGATATAACCTTGTTATTAATAACATCCAATGTTCATGATCACGAAACTATGATCATCTATTAATCAACAAGCTAGTTATATAAGAGGCGTACTAGGGACTCTCCTTGTTGTTTACATAACACACATGTATCAATGTTTCGGTTAATACAATTATAGCATGGTATATAAACATTTATCATAAACACAAAGATATATAATAACCACTTTATTATTGCCTCTTGGGCATATCTCCAACAGCGACACGCTTGTCCGGGGAGACACTGGCGCGACCTCAGATGCGCGAGGTGGAGGCCGGTGAGGTGGAGGTGGAAGCCGGCGAGGTAGTGGCCGTTAGTGAGTAGCAGAATCCAACGGTGGTGGACCAAATCGAACGGTGATAACCGGGTGCTCATGTATCCCCTGATCACCAAATCCACTCTCTTAGGGGAAAATACCTTTTCCTCTCTCCTTTTACTCCTCCCCCTCCTCCTCCTCCTCTTCTTCTTCTTCTTCTTCTTCTTCTTATCTTTAAGAGGGAGAGGCTTGAAAGGGAGCTTCTCCACATACCCTGGTTCATTGTCAGAAACAATAGAAGAAACTTTGGAGGATTCCTCCTATTCATTAATAAGAGCAAAACACATATTAGTCCGGTCATATTTTGGTAAAGTTTCATCTTTTACAATATTTTGTATGTAAGTATTTGCGTAGCAATTATCAACACAATAAAGATGACATCCATGCAGGACGCATTCATATCAAAAGCACTCATATCTACCAAACAAGTTTTCCTTGATAACTATTCATACCCCAAATATAATGTAAGTTCATAATGCTGATTAGGAGTGATCATGTCATCACAATACAAACTTGTAGTACTCATTGGATTCGAAAGGCTATTATCATAGCTTGAGAATTGAAATTTGAAATGACCTACTTCATAGCAAAGTTCACAAACAAAAGGGTAGAGGGCACAAACTTTTTTACCAAGATCATTTAAAGCCATGTCCCACATTCTAGCTTTTTCATTCCTGTGATGGATACAATATTCTTCTTCGGTTTGATTCTTTTCACAAGGTCTAAGTGCTCCACAAAAATTAACATACTTATAAGAAATAGTACTTTTAGAAGTTTGAGCATGTGTATTGCAATCATTAACAATAGTTTCATTTTTCATGCAAGTGTCTTTATAAGGTTCATGATACATGTC
This sequence comes from Lolium perenne, assembly GCF_019359855.2. Classification (NCBI taxonomy): domain Eukaryota; kingdom Viridiplantae; phylum Streptophyta; class Magnoliopsida; order Poales; family Poaceae; genus Lolium; species Lolium perenne. The sequence continues at coordinate 80,048,323 of NC_067244.2, read as the reverse complement.
CCAATTTCCGTTAGGAACATTAATATGAGAAGCAAAGGCTCTAGAGAAATGAACAATAATTTGAGGATCAAGACCATATTGAGCACTAAGCTCTTGAAAATCAGCAGTTTCAGCAAAAGACTTATAGCAATCATACTCATAGTTTATACCTGATTATTTACCTTTGTTGTTATCCCAATCTTCGGTATTTTATTTTAATTGCTTCTAGAAGATCCCACTTAGCTTCAACCTCTTTAATTGTGAAAGATCCCTCTAAACAAGCATCTAGATAGTCCTTGTACTGTCCTGAAAGCCTTGCATAAAAACTATTAATAACAATATTACTGGAGAGCTCGTGAGTGGGACATTTGAGCATTAGCGACTTCCCCCACGCTTGGGAAATACTTTCTCCATCACGAGGATGAAAATTATAAATATAATTCCTATCTAAATTCATTTCATGAGGAGGATAAATTTAAAGTAAAAGAGAGATTCAATCTCCTTCCACTCTGAATGATGAGGATCATCTAGTAGCTGATACCACTCCCTTGCTTTGCCCTTAAGTGACAATGGAAATAATTTCTTCATGGCATTTTCTCTTGATAAACCCGCAACTTTAAACAACTCACAGAGTTCTTTAAGTTTCAACAAGTGATCACTTGGATGGACTGTTCCATCCCCTGCATAACATTCATCTATGATCTTTTCAACAATTTTCATAGGTATTTTAAAAGGAATACTTTCAGATTTAAGATATCACAAGCATCATTAGAATTATCACATATGGGAGATAAAATATCATCAGAGAAAATTTTATCCTCTAAAGCTGGGGGATAAAAAAGATCATAAAAACTAGCTTCCCCAAGCTTAGACTTTTCCGTAGTATTGGCAATAACAGTGTTCTTCAAAGCATTCATACTAATAACATTGCTATTAGCATGCAAATAAAGTTCCATAGGTTTTCTAATTTTCTCTTCAAACACCTCATGTCCTAACTCAAGATAAATACAATAAAGCTCTCTAATTTTGTTGTTGTTTTCCATTGAGCCTAACTAGTGAAAATAAAAACAAGAAACAAAAAAATATAGTTGCAGAATCTAAAGGAAATAACTTCGAGCACTCACCAGCAACTAAAAAACTTAGTAGCCAGAGGATGTGAGTACCTTTTACCTTACCTCACTGGCAACGTCGCCATAAAAGAGCTTGATGTCTATGCACGCTTCTATTCTTGTAGACAGTGTTGGGCCTCCAAGTGCAGAGGTTTGTAGAACAACAATAAGTTTCCCTTAAGTGGACCACCCAAGGTTTATCGAACCCAGGGAGGTAGAGGTCAAAGATATCCCTCTCAAACAACCCTGCAATTAAGATACAAGAAGTCTCTTGTGTCCCCAACACACCCAATACACTTATCATGTGTATAGGTGCACTAGTTCGGCGAGCAGATAGTGAAATACAAGTAATATGGATGATTGTAAGTGGTAATTGCAATCTGAAATAAAAATGGCAGCAAGCAAACATGTAGCAAAACTGGTTGTAAACAGTGTTTCAATGGTTGGAAAAAAGTCCTAGGGATCATACTTTCACTAGTGGACACTCTCAACAATAATATCATTATTGAATACATAGATATTATCTATTCACACATGCTACTCTGAACCACTCTCGGGTTGGATAACAAACACAAATTTACTGCGTAGGGCTGCATAAGCACTCCTTAAAGTTCGCGTTCCCAATCTATGGACGCCCCACACTATCACTTGAGCATACAAAGATAGTACTAACAAGATACCACAATTCATAAGTATTTATGTAAAGTTTAGTCTAAGAGACAAACACGGTGTGCACACTGTTACCTTCACACCGTGGGACAAGGTGTCCCCGGAGATCACATAATAAAACCACTTGAGTAGCATAATAGTTGAAGAATAACATCTACTTATTCAACTAGATTACAAAGCTCACAATCACATAAAGATCACACCATGAGAGAGAGAGATAGACCACATAGCTACCGGTAAAGCCCTCAGCCTCGGGGGAGAACTACTCCCTCCTCATCATGGGAGTCAGCAACGACGATGAAGATGGCGTTGGTGAGTCGATGGAGATGGCTTCGGAGGAAATTTCCCATCCCGGTAGGGTGCCGGAATAGAGACTTCTATCCCCCGAAACTTGTGTACGGCGGGCGAGCTACGAAACTTTCCGTGGATGGAGGCTCGACGATTTAGGGTTTTCGTGTCGTGAGGCATCTTATAGGCGGAAGGGCGAGATCGGTGGGCGCCAGGGGGCCCACACCACCCCTAGGCGCGACCAGGGGGTGGGCCACGCCAAGGGCAGGTGTGGCCGCCTCCTGGCCCTCCTTTGTCAGCCCTCTGGACTTCATCTTCGTTATGGTAAATAGGAACTTCAGCTTTTGTTTCGTCCAATTCCGAGAATATTTCCTGTACAACTTTTCTGAAATACAAAACAACAGAAAGCACGGAACTGGTACTGTGACATCTTGTCAATAGGTTAGTTCCGGAAAATGATAAAAATGCCACGAAGTATAAACAAAACATATAAAAATTGGTGTAAAATAAGCATGGAGCATCAAAAATTATAGATACGTTTGCAATGTATCATGGCTCACTGGTGTTGTGGTGGTTAAAAATTCCGACCAAGTCAGGCTCAGCTAATGTAGGTGTGTCATTTTTGTATGTAATCAGAGGAGGTGGGCCAAGAAGGCTCTTTTGTTTCAACTGAGCTTGGGTGGGCTCCTGGAGAGAAGCGGGAATCTTGTACCTTCCTCTTCAATCAAATTATGGAACTCACAATTTTTATTTACTTGCAAGTTCTTTTGTCCAGAACCACTATCTGATAGGGTAAATCTTGACAATGGTTGTGATGTTGTAAGAGCTGCTTTATCCACTTTCATAGCTTGTCTGAACTGTGAGGTCGGTCCACCAAGAACTTTAGTCTTCTCAAAAGCCTCTTGTGGAATTTTTGTAGCTTGAGAAGTCCATATTCCAACATAGGAAAAGGGAACGGAAGTTGTGCTTGCTCCAATACTCTGCAGGTGCTGAATAAGTTTTCTCCTGTTGGGATGGAAAATATGGAACAGAAGGCCACATAAAGTACACATTCTCTTAACTCTGTCGTAATGCAGATAAAATAAAATATGTTTATTTGGGGACACATAGTAATTAAATTTGTCCTTGACTGGAATTCTAACATCCATCTTGGCATAAGCTGTCCCTGATCACCATTCTTTTGTCCGGTGGTGGATGGATATATGAAGGTTGCGCAACCTTATCAATAATGTATTGCATGAGATGTGGTGTTTTATATCGCTGAGGTACGCCGTAAACTCTGATAGGCACATATATGTAATTAAAACTATAATCATCTAGATTCTTATCTGCATTTCTTGGATTTATCCATTCTAGAATAAAGTTGTCTCCTTCCAATGACCATGGCGGTCTCTGAAGAACAAAATCTATAGCAACATCATCTCTAAAATAGGCTTTGTAAGTTCCATGCTTTACCTGATTAATTATCTAGTAGTTTTCCCCTCATGCTTTTGACATCGCTTCATTTAGAGGCCGCAGAGGAATATTTCTTGGAGTGCCACCTGAACTAGCAGCCTTCATTAACAACTGAAAAGGGGATCTCTCCTCAGACTTCTGTGTTTCCTCTCCTTGATATCCAATTTCTATTTCTTCTAGGATTGCTATATGTAGACTCTGCATTATCGCCACAAGATTTAGCTCATCTAGATGCTTGTTAGTAGTGGCTTCTTGTGCAACAAGAGCTTCTTTACAGACAACATCTTGTTCACAAATATGCAACCAAGCCTTCTGAATAGGAATGTCATGCCTCAGATCTGACTTTTCTTATATGAGTTGATTTAGGTTGTCCTGCTCTTCAGCAATGTAGTCATTAGTTTGGTTGTCTTGCTAGTGCTCTGCTTCTTTTCCTTCACACAAAGAGACATGCTTGAGGAGCCCCCCTGCTTGATGAAGATTCTTGTCTCCTTGAATAAATTGTTGCTGAGAAAGATTACGTATTGAAAAGGCTTCATGGGCGGCATGAATTGGCAGATTTGGTGGGTCAGCCGTGTTGTAACAAAGGTGTTTCTTGAGGGTGTGATTTGGGATGGGTTTCTGGAGGTTGAGGGGTCAATTTGGAGAGGGGATCCGGAAGAGAACTGGAGGCCATGGTCGAGACGGTGGGTTAGAGATGAGGTCTAGGTCGAGGATGAGGGGATGTGATGGTCGGATACAAGGGATTCGACGGCGGCGGAGTGAGTGGAGTGTAGATTTCCAGAGTCGCCTAGGAGGGGGAGAGAGGCGGCATACCGCCAGACACTTCGAGACAGAGCTAGTCCAAGTTTCGAACAAGTTTAGTAAGATTGATTTTTTTTTTTTTGAAACGAGGCAAAAGATTTGCCATTTCATTGATAGAGAAGAAGGTTTAAGCAAGTTAAGTTACAGACCAAACGGTCAAGGCCGCAGCCAAGACCCAAAACAAGAAAAGGATTACTCTCCCGGCATTACATTACCCAACTTTTTTGCTCCGGCGGAAGCCCAAAGAGTCGCCTCGTTTTTTATCCTTGTTGCGACCATGAGAACGGTGGAGCAATGGTTCCGGAACACACGCGCGTTTCTCTCTTTCCACACCTCCCATGACACAAGCATGGCAAGAGAGGACATCGCCCTTCTTGATTGTCCATCTTTTTGCACAAAGCTTGTCCACCACTCATGGACCGTGGCGGCCTCGATCCATCTATCCGGTTCGACGTCAACAAGACCAAGCCAATCCTTGATGCTAAGCCACACCCTTCTTGTGAAACGGCAAGTGAAGAGAATGTGTGCCGCGGATTCTTGAACTTGGTTGCAAAGCTTGCAATTTCCACAATTTTGCCACCCCCGGCGCTCTAGCCTATCCGCCGTCCACACTCTATTTTGAAGCACAAGCCAAGTGAAGATCTTGCATTTGGGTGTAGCCCAATGCTTCCAAACCATGCCCGGCATGGCGGAGTTTGTGAGGCCCTCAAATTGCATCTTGTAAGCCGAGCTCGAGGAGTAGTTGCCATGTGTTGTGAGCTTCCAAATGATTGTATCTTGTTCATCATCATTGATGTGGATGTTTGATAGTTTGTCCCAAAGCTTAGCAAATTGGGTGATGTGCTCTAAGGTTAGCCCGAATTGGAGGTTGACTTGGGAGACCCAAAAATTGTTTTGTAAGGCCTTCCGGACGGTGCATCTCTTCTTTTTGGAAATATCGTAGATGAGGGGTGCTATGTCTTTTGGCCGAATTCCATCAAGCCAAGAAGAGTCCCAAAAGAGGGCCCTCTCACCATTACCGATGGTCACCCTTGTGGCGGCCGCAAAAAGTTCCTTATCATGGCTATTGCAAGGAGACTCAAGACCTCTCCAAGGCTTGGAAGGATCCGTCCAATCTAGCCAAAGCCACCTCAAACGAAGAGCGGAAGCAAATTTATGGAGGTTTAGAATTCCAAGGCCTCCCTTCTCCTTAGGCTTGCAAACAAGGTCCCAATTCACTTTGCACTTCCCTCCCGACACTTTATCACAAGCCGCCCAAAGATAGGCCCTCCTAATGCTATCAATCTTTAAGAGAACCTCCAAAGGTAATTCTAGGACGGTGATGAAGTAGATGACCACACTTGTGAGCACCGCCTTGACAAGCACCATGCGGCCGGCCATGGTGGTATGCTTGCCTAGCCAAGGGACGAGCTTCCCGGCAACTTTATCCTCAAGATATTGTAGATGAACTCTTTTCAATCTAGTGAGCGAGAGGGGCAACCCAAGGTATCGCATAGGGAAGCAAGTGAGTCTAGCGGGGAACGGTTGTAGCACATCTTGGAGATCGATGTTGTTGCACATGATGGGTGCAACTTGACTTTTGGCACAATTTGTGACTAGGCCGGTGACCTCTCCAAACCGATCCAAAGTAGTAGCCAAGAAAATGATATCCTCCTTGTGGGGGGCCATGAAAATGGCCGCATCATCGGCATAAAGAGAAGTCCGTATGGTGGGAACTCTTCCCCTTAGGAGGTGTAGGTGTCCTTGTTGGGTAGCTTTGCGGAGGATGTAGTGAAGCGGGTCGATGGAGAGCACAAAAAGGAGGGGCGATAACGGATCTCCTTGGCGTAGACCCCTCCCATGCTTAATAGGGTCGCCGGCAAGCCCGTTTAGGAGAACCCTCGAGGAGCCCGTAGCAAGGAGGGCGAAAACCCAATCTCTAAAGTTTGATGGGAAGCCAAGGTGCTCAAGGAGATCCATGAGGTAGTCCCATCGGACGGAGTCGAAGGCCTTCTTTATGTCAAGTTTGAAGAGGAGCGTGGGCGTTTTGGACTTGTGGAGTCTTCTAGCCAAGCTCCTCACATACAAGAAATTGTCGTGAATACTTCTTTTTTTGATGAAGGCGCTTTGGGCGTTGGAGACGAGGTTGTTCATATGAGGAGCAAGGCGGGTGGCCATCATCTTGGCAATGATCTTGGCCACGGCATGTATGAGGCTAATAGGCCTAAAATCGGATATGTCCTCGGCACCCTCCTTCTTGGGGATAAGAACAATGTTTGCGGAGTTGAGCCAATGTAGATTGTTGGTGCGCAAATTGGAGAAGTCGTTGACGACGGCCAAGAGGTCATGCTTGATGATGCTCCAACATGATTTGAAGAAGGCCCCGGTGAAACCATCCGGCCCCGGCGCCTTATGGCTATGAATCCCATGTAAGATTGATTTTGACTAAAACTAGAATGCGGTTTAGGTTGTGAATTCGTTGGTGCGGACATACCGATCACTTTGCGTCAGACGATTTATTTATCCATCAACTTTGGACACTATATGGGAACATAGTTTTGTTTTGGCTGGTAAAACCAGGCAACCCATTGCTTTCCCTTGAATAACCAACCCATGCTGTGGTAGCAGTAGGAGTACTCGCAAACAGTGGTGAGGGTCCGTGGATCGTTGAGAAAGAGCCGTGCATCACTGCACCCGGCACAGACAAAGCTAGCCGTGGAATGGATCGACACATGGACGCAAAGGCTGCCTGGAATTGGAAATTTCCCCCCCTTTCCGAGGCAGCAATTCAAAGTGTCCGTTGGTTGGTCCGTTCAAAGATGCATCCGCAGAGGCGCAGAGCAAAACCTGCGACCGTGATGCCGCTGCCCTGCGTGGAACGCAACGCGACCAGCGGCCATAGCTCTCGAGCACCCCTCAGCTAGGCCAGGCTAGGCTAGTCGCCTTGACGTGCCAAGAAGATTTGATTTGACCCGACGAGTCGTCCGAGACCGAGAGATCGGGCACGGGCCCCCGCCTGTCGCTGACTGGAGCACGCGTCGTCGGGCATAACAGAATCGGCGTCAGCGGCCCAGCCACGGCGCGTCACCTCGTCCTTATTTTGTGCGCGAGGGCAGGACGGGGATTTCGCCTGCGCCGCCCGAGCCCAGCCACACCCACACCGCCGCTCGGCTTTGGTCGGGGACGTGGGCCCGACAGCTGGGGCGCGTTGCTCTCTTTCCCCTGAGGGCATCTCCAACCACGCGATCCAAACGGACGCGTTCGACCGTCCGTTTTAGGCTCTTTGGGTTGGTCTCCGGAGACGCGGACAGAAGAGCACGTCCGTGTCTTTTTTTGTTCCCCAACGCGCACAGACTCAAATCGCTGTTCCTCTCCTAGTACTATACTAGCTGGCCAGCTCGGTGGAGATGGGTGAGGAGCAAGACGAGATAGTCGACCAGGAGGCGCTCTCCTCCTCTTCATCCCTGTCCTTGAGCGACAGAGCCACGACGCCCGGCGAGCTCCGCCCCGCCCACGCCCGCGCCCGTGGCGGCCAGCGCCGCCCGCACCCGCGCCCGTGGCAGCCAGCTCCGCCCCGCCCGGCGACCTCCGCCCGGCCCACGCTCGCGCCCGTGGCGGCGAGCGCCGCCCCGCCCGCGCCCGTGGCGGCCAGCTCCGCCCGCCCCGGCCACCTCCGCCCCGCCTCGGCCACATCCGCGTCCCATTGGAGGACCTCCTCCCACAGCGCGTCGCCGGGCACGTGCGCGAAGGCCGCGTCTCCGCTGCCGATCGGCAGGGGCGGGGCGGCCCTAGGCGCGCGACGAGGTAGCACGGGGCGGCGCGAGGGGCGCAGGGCGCAGCGAGGCACGGGGCGGCGTCGTGGCGTGGCACAGGGTGGCGTCGCGGTCGATGTGCTCTGCCCGACGGCGCGTCTTACCTCAGCGGCGCTCGTTTCTGCTCCAGCGACTTCCAGCATGACTGCAAAAAAAAGGAGGCGGCGGCGGGGATCTCCAGGCGAGGGTGGCGCCGGAGCTCGGTTAGATGAGCTCCAATCCGGCGAGTAGCGCTGAAGCTTTTCCATGGAGGAAAAGCAAACAGAGTAAGACAGAGGAGAGAGAGAAGGCTGGGACCATGTGGTTGCATTCTGTGTCACTGTCACATGGGCCAGGACGCGGACATACGCGGATACAATCGACGCCCACGTTTGTCCGGCTCGCCCCAAAAGTCTCCCAAATTTGCGGCAGCTTTGGGTCGCGCAGGACACCACAGCTGTCCGTTTTTAATTTGGGTCCGCCCGTTGGGAGCAGGTTTTACCCAAACGGACCTATCCGACGTCCGTTTTTGGGTTTGGGTGCTCCCGTTGGAGATGCCCTGATTTCCTTCTATGAGAGCAAGTCCAATAGTATAACTCGTTGTCGGCTATAAGAGCATCTCTAACAGCCCGTAAATTCGGCTGGAACTGACTGGAAGTTCAGGGGTCCGAGAAACTTCCCGCACGACCCCTATTAAAAGGGTTCGCGGAGGGGGGTTCGGTTCGGAAACCCTACTCCCCTTCCGCCGCCGCAGCCTGTCGTGCTTCGATGCCGCATGGAAGCAGGCCGGCCGCAAGTGGCCAGAGCTAATGGCGCGCCGCCTTGAAGCGCGCGCGGAGGCGGCTGCGGCTACGGAGGCGGCTGCGACTACGGATGGGGAAGCGGAGGCGCCCCCGCTGTCGGCGCGTGCAGCCCACCGTTGCCCCCGCGCAGCGACGATGATGACCACGCAGAAGGACCGCCTCTGCTCTGCGGGAGCACCTCCAGCGCGGCGCTCGTCGTCGCCTAGCAACCGCCGGCAACCATAAACCCTCCGCCGACGCCCCGGTGATAGTATAGTCTCCGGGTACCTAAATTTCTAGTCTAATTAGGTCTGTAGTACGTAATGTAGGTCCAATGCGGATTTATTTTGCCACTATTATTGTAAATTATGAACGAATTAAGCTTGATCGGATGAAATCGACTGCAATCACGAAAATCGATTTCCCGCGACGTTTCATTTTCACGAGTTCGGTTTGCGTTTACGGTTTCTGTTCTGCGTCGTGCCTAAATACGCTCTCAATTCGTTTTTCGGGAGACTGAACTCAGTTTATTTGGTTCCGATAAATACGGGCTATGTTAGAGATGCTCTAAAAAAGTTGCGAAGTCATCTATAGTTAGCATGTACGTAGCTAACATGTACAATAGTTGGTTATGACAATATAGTACTTTATCAATGTATGGCCCATTTTTCACTCTCACAAATTAACTAGGAGCATGTGCTAGAGCTGGCTCTTCCATACGAGTTCGGCATTCAGGTATCGAGTTTTATGCCCGGAGTGATGATGCATTCAAAAGTTTACGTCTCTTAAGGCGGAACGGTATCATAGATCATTTGGTGATGTGGCACCTTATTAATTGATGAAAGAGAGTTGTTATATCTTAAGCTGGTCATAATGCAAAGTATCATATAATGATATCATCTATATGATATCAATCTATGATACTATCCCTATAGTGGTTAGTATCATCTAATAGTACTACCTCCATTTCAGTTCGTAGGGCTTGCGCGTATCCCTAGGTTGTCAATTTGGTCAACATAATATTATTTTTATAATATAAAAATTATATCATTAGAAAGTAGAACATCTAAATTTTCTAATGATATATATTTTGTAATACATATGTTGCATTATCATTGTCAAATTTACGATCTAGGGACACGCGTAAGTCCTATGAACTGGGACGAAGGGAGTATCATAATCTCATGATATCTAATTATTTGTATAATCTCAATGCAATTGTGTGTATAGGATGTATTTGACATTAAATTGTCTAGTTACACCTGCTATGATACAGTATCATATTATGATACTATTAGCATATCTCTCATCATTAATTATAGCGCCACATCAGATTTTTGCCAATGTGGCATGCATGATACTCCTTAGACTAGTTCATAATGCATTAGTAACTTAGATGTAGTATCATGCATGAGTGTATTAATTAGCTTGTAGACTCATTCTATCTTAAAAAGTGTGATGTTATGGTAACATAGCTAGTTACCACAATCATATCTTTCTTCATTTAATAGCATGCCATGTCATCGATTTGCCTAGTTGGCAATGTGTGTACCTCTATGTTACTACCTTAGTTACTCCCACTATCAGTAGTCTTATGATACTACTCCCTCCGGACCGATTTAACAAGCGCGCACGTATTTCAAAAAATTACTTGACCATTATTTTGGTAAATAAAATATAGAATAAATATTACAAAAATTATATCATTGGAAATATTGTTTAAATACAAATTTAATGGTATAAATTTTGTAGCTATATAATTTAAATTTCATCAATCAATTCAACGGTCAAACTTTACCTTACGTGCGCGCCTGTTAAACCGATCCGGAGGAAGTAGCACTATGGCTAGTCTTAGCTCCTTGCACCGAGTCATATGCAAAAAAAAATTCTAGTCCAATCACATGCATGCATTAGGAAAAAATCATTGAATGTAGATATGAAGGAGATATGCCCTAGAGGCAATAATAAAGTGGTTATTATTTATATCTTTATGTTTATGATAAATGTTTATATATCATGCTATAATTGTATTAACCGAAACATTAGTACATGTGTGATATGTAGACAACAAGAAGTCCCTAGTATGCCTCTTAAACTAGCTTGTTGATTAATGGATGATTAGTTTCATAATCATGAACATTGGATGTTATTAATAACAAGGTTAAATCATTATATGAATGATGTAATGGACACACCCAATTAAGCGTAGCATAAGATCTCATCATTAAGTTATTTGCTATAAGCTTTCAATACATAGTTACCTAGTCCTTATGACCATGAGATCATGTAAATCACTTATACCGGAAAGGTACTTTGATTACACCAAACACCACTGCGTAAATGGGTGGCTATAAAGGTGGGATTAAGTATCCGAAAAGTATGAGTTGAGGCATATGGATCAACAGTGGGATTTGTCCATCCCGATGACGGATAGATATACTCTGGGCCCTCTCGGTGGAATATCGTCTAATGTCTTGCAAGCATATGAATGAGTTCATAAGAGACCACATACCACGGTACGAGTAAAGAGTACTTGTCAGGAGACGAGGTTGAACAAGGTATAGAGTGATACCGAAGATCAAACCTCGGACAAGTAAAATATCGCGTGACAAAGGGAATTGGTATTATATGTGTATGGTTCATTCGATCACTAAAGTCATCGTTGAATATGTGGGAGCCATTATGGATCTCCAGATCCCGCTATTGGTTATTGGTCGGAGTAAGTACTCAACCATGTCCGCATAGTTCACGAACCGTAGGGTGACACACTTAAAGTTGGATGTTGAAATGGTAGTACTTGAATATGGAATGGAGTTCGAATATTTGTTCGGAGTCCCGGATGAGATCCCGGACATCACGAGGAGTTCCGGAATGGTCCGGAGAATAAGATTCATATATAGGATGTCATTTTATGTGAATTAAAATGTCACGGAAGGTTCTATGGAAGGTTCTAGAAGGTTCTAGAAAAGTCCGGAAGAAACCACCAAGGAAGGTGGAGTCCACATGGGACTCCACCTCCATGGCCGGCCAACCCTAGTGGGGGAGGAGTCCCAAGTGGACTCCCCCTTAGGGGCCGGCCACCCCCCCATATGGGAGGTGGAACTCCCACCTCTAGTGGGAGTCCTAGCTTGGCTAGGTTTCCCCTCAACATGGAAGGTTTTGGTTTCGGGTCTTATTCGAAGACTTGGAGTTCAACACTTGGGGTTCCACCTATATAATGAGGGGCCAAGGGAGGGGGCCGGCCACCCCAAGACCACAAGCTGGCCGCCCCATTGAAGTGGCCGGCCACCCCCTCCCAAACCCTAGCCGCCCCCCTCTCCTCCATATCTTCCGCGTAGCTTTAGCGAAGCTCCGCCGGAGTTCTCCACCGCCACCGACACCACGCCGTCGTGCTGTCGGATTCAAGAGGAGCTACTACTTCCGCTGCCCGCTGGAACGGGAGGTGGACGTCGTCTTCATCAACAACCGAACGTGTGACCGAGTACGGAGGTGCTGCCCGTTCGTGGCGCCGGAACCGATCGTGATCAAGATCTTCTACGCGCTTTTGCAAGCGGCAAGTGAACGTCTACCGCAGCAACAAGAGCCTCCTCTTGTAGGCTTTGGAATCTCTTCAAGGGTGAGACTCGATACCCCCTCGTTGCTACCGTCTTCTAGATTGCATCTTGGCCTGGATTGCGTGTTCGCGGTAGGAATTTTTTTGTTTTCTATGCAACGTTATCCAACAGTGGTATCAGAGCCGTGTCTATGCATAGATGGTTGCACGAGTAGAACACAATGGTTTTGTGGGCGTTGATGCTCTTGTTATCTTTAGTTTGAGTACTTTGCATCTTTGTGGCATAGTGGGATGAAGCGGCTCGGACTAACTTTACATGATCGCGTTCATGAGACTTGTTCCTCGTTCGACATGCAACTTGTATTGCATAAGAAGCTTTGCGGGTGTCTGTCTCTCCTACTATAGTGAAGATTCAATTTACTCTTCTATTGAAAACATTAGTATCACCGTTGTGGTTCATGTTCGTAGGTAGATTAGATCTCTCTCGAAAACCCTAAACCACGTAAAATATGCAAACCAAATTAGAGACGTCTAACTTGTTTTTGCAGGGTTTGGTGATGTGATATGGCCATAATGTGATGATGAATATGTATGAGATGATCATTATTGTATTGTGGCAACCGGCAGGAGCCTTATGGTTGTCTTTAATTTTCATGTTGAGTAGTATTTCAAAGTAGTTGTAATAGTTGCTACATGGAGGACAATCATGAAGACGGCGCCATTGACCTTGACGCTACGCCGACGATGATGGAGATCATGCCCGAAGATGATGGAGATCATGTCCGTGCTTTGGAGATGAAGATCAAAGGCGCAAAGACAAAAAGGGCCATATCATATCACATATGAACTGCATGTGATGTTAATCCTTTTATGCATCTTATTTTGCTTAGATCGCGACGGTAGCATTATAAGATGATCCCTCACTAAAATCTCAAGATAATAAAGTGTTCATCCTTAGTAGCACCGTTGCCAAGACTTGTCGTTTCGAAGCATCTCGTGATGATCGGGTGTGATAGAATCAACAAGTGCATACAACGGGTGCAAGACAGTTTTGCACATGCGGATACTAAGGTGGCCTTGACGAGCCTAGCATGTACAGACATGGTCTCGGAACACGTGATACCGAAAGGTAGAGCATGAATCATATGGTTGATATGATGAACACTTTGAGTGTTCGCCATTGAAATCACACCTTGTCTCGTGATGATCGGACATAGGTGCGGTGGATTTGGTTTGTGTGATCACTAAGACAATGCGAGGGATATTGTTTTGAGTGGGAGTTCACCTAGATTTTTAATTATGTTGAATTAAAATTTGAACTCAATTTGTCATAAACTTAGTCTAAACTTTTGCAAATATATGTTGTAGAGATGGCGTCCCCAATCAATTTTAATCAGTTCCTAGAGAAAGAGAAACTTAAGAGCAACGGTAGCAACTTCACCGACTGGTTCCGTCATGTGAGGATCTTCCTCTCTGGCGGAAATCTGCAATATGTGCTTGATGCACCGCTAGGTGACCCTCCTGCGGAAACTGAAACCGATGAAGTAAAAGCTGTTTACGAGACTCGGAAAATTCGGTACTCTCAAGTTCGGTGTGCCATCCCGTGCACTGGAATCCGATCTTCAAAAACGTTTTGAGCACCACGATCCTCATGAGTTGATGAAAGAGCTGAAAGCTATTTTTGAGACTCATGCGGCCGTGGAATGCTATGAAGCATCGAAACAATTCTTCAGTTGCATGATGGAAGAAGGTAGCTCCGTTAGTGAGCACATGCTCGCCATGACCGGGCATGCGAAGAAACTCAGTGACTTGGGAATAGTGATTCCTAACAGATCGGGATTAATCGTGTCCTTCAATCACCGCCACCAAGTTACAAGAACTTTGTGATGAACTACAATATGCAGAACATGAACAAGGAGTTACCTGAACTCTTTGGCATGCTAAAAGCTGCTGAGATTGAGATCAAGAAAGAGCACCAAGTGTTGATGGTCAACAAGACCACCAGTTTCAAGAAACAGGGCAAGTCTAAGGGAAAATTCAAGAAGGGTGGCAAGAAAGCTGCCACGCCTCCTATGAAACCTAAGAACGGCCCTAAGCCGGATGCTGAGTGCTATTATCGCAAGGAGAAGGGACACCGGAAGCGTAATTGCTCCAAGTATCCGGCTGATCCGAAGAGCGGCCTTGTCAAGAAGAAGAAAGAAGGTATATCCGATATACATGTTATAGATGTTTATCTCATCGGTTCTCGTTCTAGTACACTGGTATTTGATACCGGTTCGGTTGCTCATATACGTAACTCGAAACAGAACTAAAGAATAAACGAAGACTACCGAAAGATGAAGTGACGATGCGCGTTGGAAATGGATCCAAAGTCGATGTGATCGCTGTCGGCACACTTCCTCTACATCTACCTTCGGGATTAGTTTTAAGCCTAAATAATTGTTATTTTGTACCCGCGTTGAGCATGAACATTATATCTGGATCTTGTTTAATGCAAGACGGTTATTCATTCAAGTCTGAGAATAATGGTTGTTCTATTTTTATGAATAATATCTTTTATGGTCGAGCACCACAAAAGAATGGCTTATTTCTGTTAGATCTCGATAGTAGTGATACGCATATACATAACATTGATGCTAAGCGAATTAAATTGAATGATAATTCTACTTATATGTGGCACTGTCGTCTTGGTCATATTGGAGTGAAACGCATGAAGAAACTCCATACTGATGGATTACTTGAATCACTTGACTTTGAGTCACTTGATAGATGCGAAGCATGTCTAATGGAAAAATGACAAAGACTCCATTTTCTGGTATGATGGAGCGAGCTACTGACTTATTGGAAATCATACATACCGATGTATGTGGACCAATGAGCGTAGCATCGCGCGGTGGTTATCGTTATGTTCTAACCTTCACAGATGATCTGAGTAGATATGGGTATATCTATTTCATGAAACATAAATCCGAAACTTTCGAGAAGTTTAAGGAATTCCAAAGTGAAGTAGAAAATCAACGTAACAAGAAGATCAAATTTCTACGATCTGATCGTGGAGGTGAATATCTGAGTTATGAGTTTGGCATGCATTTAAAGAAATGCGGAATACTTTCACAATTGACACCGCCGGGAACACCTCAACAAAACGGTGTGTCCGAACGTCGTAATCGAACTCTCTTAGATATGGTTCGTTCTATGATGTCTCTTACTGATTTGCCGTTATCATTTTGGAGTTATGCATTAGAGACAGCCGCATTCACTTTAAATAGAGCACCATCAAAATCCGTAGAAACGACACCGTATGAATTATGGTTTAATAAGAAACCTAAGTCATCGTTCTGAAAGTTTGGGGTTGCGAAGCCTATGTAAAGAAGTTACAACCGGACAAGCTAGAACCCAAAGCGGAGAAATGCGTCTTCATAGGATACCCTAAGGAAACTATAGGGTATACTTTCTATCACAAATCCGAAGGCAAAATCTTTGTTGCTAAGAACGGAACCTTTCTTGAGAAAGAATTTCTCACTAAAGAAGTGACTGGAAGAAAAGTAGAACTCGATGAGATTGATGAATCTATACTCGTTGATCGAGTAGCGCGATCGGAAGTTGTACCAGTACCGCCTACACCGGCAACAGAGGAAGCTAATGATAATGATCATAAAACTTCGAACGAGGAAACTACTGAACCTCGCAGATCGACAAGGGAACGTACCACTCCTGATTGGTATGATCCTTGTCTAAATGTCATGATTGTGGATAACAATGATGAGGACCCTGCGACGTATGAAGAAGCAATGATGAGCCCAGATTCCAACAAATGGCAAGAAGCCATGAAATCCGAAATGGGATCCATGTATGATAACAAAGTATGGACTTTGGTAGACTTACCTGATAGCCGAAAGGCTGTCGAGAATAAATGGATCTTCAAGAGAAAAACAGATGCAGATGGTAATATTACTGTCTATAAAGCTCGACTTGTCGCAAAGGGTTTCCGACAAATTCAAGGAGTTGACTACGATGAGACTTTCTCACCTGTAGCGAAGCTAAAATCTGTAAGGATTTTGTTAGCAATAGCTGCATTTTTCGATTATGAGATTTGGCAGATGGATGTCAAAACGGCGTTCCTTAATGGAGACATTGAGGAAGAGTTGTATATGGTACAACCCAAAGGTTTTGTCGATCCTAAAAATGCTGACAAAGTATGCAAACTTCAGCGTTCAATCTATGGACCGAAGCAAGCATCAAGAAGTTGGAACCGACGCTTTGATAAGGTGATCAAAGACTTCGGGTTTATACAGTGTCATGGAGAGGCCTGTATTTACAAGAAAGTGAGTGGGAGCTCTGTAGCATTCCTGATATTATATGTAGATGACATATTGTTGATCGGGAATGATATAGAACTATTAAGCAGTGTTAAAGGTTATTTGAATAATAGTTTTTCAATGAAAGACCTTGGTGAAGCATCATATATATTAGGCATCAAGATTTATAGAGATAGATCAAGACGCCTAATAGGGCTATCACAGAGTACATATCTGGACAAGATTCTAAAGAAGTTTAGAATGGACGAAAGTAAGAAAGGGTTCTTACCTATGTTACTGTGCAAAGTCTTGAGTAAGACTCAAGGACCGGCTACGACAGAAGAAAGAGAAAGGATGAGTAAAATCCCCTATGCCTCGGCAGTAGGATCTATCATGTATGCCATGCTATGTACTAGACCGGATATAGCACATGTTGTTAGTTTGACTAGCAGATATCAAAGTGATCCAGGAATGGAACACTGGACAGCGGTCAAGAATATCCTGAAGTACTTGAAAAGAACTAAGGATATGTTTCTTTGTTATGGAGGTGACCAAGAGCTCGTTGTAAGTGGTTACACCGATGCAATTTGGAACACTGATCCTGATGACTCTAAGTCACAATCTGGCTACGTGTTTATATTGAATGGTGCTGCAGTAAAGTCGGGCAAGCTCGAAGCAGTGCACGGTGGCGAAGTCTTCAACAGAATCAGAGTACATAGCGGCTTCAGAGGCTTCATCAGAAGCGGTATGGATGAAGAGGTTCATTGTAGAGCTCGGTGTGGTTCCTAGTGCATTGGACCCATTAATCATTTACTGTGATAACATGGGTGCCATCGCCAATGCACAAGAGCCAAGGTCACACAAGAGGCTGAAGCATATCAAGCTGCGTTACCACTCGATTCGCGAATACATCGAAGATGGAGAAGTAAAGATTTGCAAAGTACACACCGATCCGAATGTAGCAGATCCGTTGACTAAAGCTCTCCCTAGGGCAAAGCATGACCAACACCAGAATGCCATGGGTGTTAGGTATATTACAATGTAATCTAGATTATTGACTCTAGTGCAAGTGGGAGACTGAAGGAGATATGCCCTAGAGGCAATAATAAAGTGCTTATTATTTATATCTTTATGTTTATGATAAATGTTTATATATCATGCTATAATTGTATTAACCGAAACATTAGTACATGTGTGATATGTAGACAACAAGAAGTCCCTAGTATGCCTCTTAAACTAGCTTGTTGATTAATGGATGATTAGTTTCATAATCATGAACATTGGATGTTATTAATAACAAGGTTAAATCATTATATGAATGATGTAATGGACACACCCAATTAAGCGTAGCATAAGATCTCGTCATTAAGTTATTTGCTATAAGCTTTCAATACATAGTTACCTAGTCCTTATGACCATGAGATCATGTAAATCACTTATACCGGAAAGGTACTTTGATTACACCAAACACCACTGCGTAAATGGGTGGCTATAAAGGTGGGATTAAGTATCCGGAAAGTATGAGTTGAGGCATATGGATCAACAGTGGGATTTGTCCATCCCGATGACGGATAGATATACTCTGGGCCCTCTCGGTGGAATGTCGTCTAATGTCTTGCAAGCATATGAATGAGTTCATAAGAGACCACATACCACGGTACGAGTAAAGAGTACTTGTCAGGAGACGAGGTTGAACAAGGTATAGAGTGATACCGAAGATCAAACCTCGGACAAGTAAAATATCGCGTGACAAAGGGAATTGGTATTATATGTGTATGGTTCATTCGATCACTAAAGTCATCGTTGAATATGTGGGAGCCATTATGGATCTCCAGATCCCGCTATTGGTTATTGGTCGGAGTAAGTACTCAACCATGTCCGCATAGTTCACGAACCGTAGGGTGACACACTTAAAGTTGGATGTTGAAATGGTAGTACTTGAATATGGAATGGAGTTCGAATATTTGTTCGGAGTCCCGGATGAGATCCCGGACATCACGAGGAGTTCCGGAATGGTCAGGAGAATAAGATTCATATATAGGATGTCATTTTATGTGAATTAAAATGTCGCGGAAGGTTCTATGGAAGGTTCTAGAAGGTTCTAGAAAAGTCCGGAAGAAACCACCAAGGAAGGTGGAGTCCACATGGGACTCCACCTCCATGGCCGGCCAACCCTAGTAGGGGAGGAGTCCCAAGTGGACTCCCCCTTAGGGGGCCGGCCACCCCCCCATATGGGAGGTGGAACTCCCACCTCTAGTGGGAGTCCTAGCTTGGCTAGGTTTCCCCTCCACATGGAAGGTTTTGGTTTCGGGTCTTATTCGAAGACTTGGAGTTCAACACTTGGGGTTCCACCTATATAATGAGGGGCCAAGGGAGGGGGCCGGCCACCCCAAGACCACAAGCTGGCCGCCCCATTGAAGTGGCCGGCCACCCCCTCCCAAACCCTAGCCGCCCCCCTCTCCTCCATATCTTCCGCGTAGCTTTAGCGAAGCTCCGCCGGAGTTCTCCACCGCCACCGACACCACGCCGTCGTGCTGTCGGATTCAAGAGGAGCTACTACTTCCGCTGCCCGCTGGAACGGGAGGTGGACGTCGTCTTCATCAACAACCGAACGTGTGACCGAGTACGGAGGTGCTGCCCGTTCGTGGCGTTGGAACCGATCGTGATCAAGATCTTCTACGCGCTTTTGCAAGCGGCAAGTGAACGTCTACCGCAGCAACAAGAGCCTCCTCTTGTAGGCTTTGGAATCTCTTCAAGGGTGAGACTCGATACCCCCTCGTTGCTACCGTCTTCTAGATTGCATCTTGGCTTGGATTGCGTGTTCGCGGTAGGAAATTTTTTGTTTTCTATGCAACGTTATCCAACAAGATACAACTGTAAAAACAATGTATTGTAAATGTTGTTTCTTAAAACATACATCACTACTCCCTCCGTCTCAGTTTACTAGTCTTTCCCGTATTTCTAGATCACCAATTTGACTTATATAATTTAAATTATATAATGCAAAAATTATATCATTAGAAACTAGAACATCTAAACTTTGTAATGATATAATTTTTATAACATATAACTAATGATAACTTGATCCAATTTACGATCTAGGGGTACGTGCACGCCTAATAAACTGTGAGAGAGGGAGTACCTAGGATAACACACTAAGATATAATGCATTGTGAAAGGCCTAAGACTGCTCAGGCTAGTCATAGTGGGAAGTAACTTAGACTGGTAACATGATGTTACTAGTCTAAGTTACTATCTTCATAGTGGGTAGAAACTTATGTGTGGTGTCATGTATTATGTCATTTATAATGTTGTAGATCCATCTTGTCTTCGGGTGTGTGATGTTATAGTAACATAGCTAGTCACTAAATCACTCTCTTTCTTCATTCATTATCATACCATGTCACCAAAATACTTTGAGTTGTGTGATGTTACTAGCTATGTTACTCTCGCTATGAGCAGTCTCAGAGTGGGAATAACTTAGCTAGTAACATCACACACTCCAAGGTATTTTGGTGACATCGCATAACAATAAATGAAGGGAGAGGGTGAGGTGGTAACTAGCTATGTTACAATAACATTACACACCCCAGGATAAAATGAGTCTATAAATTAATAAATAAGGCTTTGCATGATACCACATCTAAGTTACTTTTTCACTATGAAGGTAGTAACATAGACTAGTAACTTATGCATGACACCATCTTATATTACTCCCACTATGAGTAGCCTAGAGCAAATATAGTAAATCCTAGTCAGCTGGCTATAAGGATTATAACACTAATATATTGTTATCTAATTAGAGGAGAGAGAAGAGGAGTGAGTTCTAATGCAAAACACAGCTCTAACACATGCTTCTAGACTTCTTTTCTTACCAAAGATGCTCTGTCCGCATGCTTGCATGTGGTGTTGTCGGTGATATCGCTGATGAGTACATCCACATGAGCGAGACCACATACTTGACTCGATATATAAGTTCTGCAAAACAATGGTTCGTGTATTTGCCAAATATTAACTAAGAGAACCAAATGCTCCCAACATTGTCGAACGGTTGAGGATCAGTGAGTCAAGAGGATTGTTTTAGGAAGTATAGATTGCATTCATTAGGAATGGAAGAACTATCATTTTCCTTGGTAGGGCAATATTAAAAGAAATGTTTAATGGGTTCACATTCATACTTGAGGCGTTGCATGACAATATCTTTGGATTTGACTTTTTTTAGTATGGCAGGTTCTCACAATAACATCAACGCACGAAACGCTCTCTAGTACTCTCAAAGCTTGCGTAAAGGAACACTACAAATGGTTCACTATGAGATTAGAGCATCTCCACCGCCGCGTTCCAAATAGTCGCCGGCAGGATCACTGGCACTGCTGTATGGGAGGCGCTGGCACATCCTCTATCTGGGGAAGCTGTTCGCACACCGGCGCCTCCCGTATGGCGGCCCCCCAAATTTTTTTTCAATTTTTTGAAACAACATATCAGTCACAATTTATTCATACTATATTCAATAATTCATACAATCACACAAATAGTAATTAAATTATTCATACAATCAAATAAGTATTACTTAAATTATTTATATAATCAAATAAATGGAAATTAAATTATTCATACAATCAAACAAATAGAAATAAAATGGCGGCTCCTCTCCTCGCCCACAAATGCGCAACTAGATCCGCCTGAAGTTGTACATGGACACCTGCATATCGAATTTCTAGGAAATGTTGTTTGGGAAGCTTTTTTGTACCAAAATTTGTCTTTTTTACATATGACACACAAAAATCGGTTTTTTGTGAAACAATTTTGTGAACATATAGAACATCAACATGTATAACAAGTTTTTTTTTTTACATTTTACAATACATTCAAAGATTATTACAGAAATCAGGAGCATATAGTCCTGGGCGCACAAACGCCATGTCCGGTGTATTGACAAAAATCGTCCCGCAAACCGTCCCGCCGTGCAACCCTAGTAGAACATATCTCCCCTTGTTGGCACGGAAGTTTTTGTCTTGATTTAGCGGAAGATTAATTAAAATAAAGTGAATACAATGAATGGGTTATTGTAGGAAACATGACAAAATAAAGACGCCAAAAAAGATTCAGTCGAGTCGGCTGTGAGGTGCACGATCGAGTCGGCCGCCACGATCCTTGTCCAGATCTTACAGCGACTTACCCAAATATCCAATGGTCGCTTGGAGTTGAAGAAAGAGAGGAAACATTAACCAATTGTTAACACTGACGCAAGCACATTTACCTAACAATGGTGATAATAACAAACATATATTCTGGACAATTCAAAGACCATCTGGCATACAGACAGCGTTAGGAGGAACCGGGATGGAGACTTGCGGCAAAATTAGCAATAAACCTCGTGCGTGCATGGCCCATCGCTTTTGGTCAATAGTGCTTCCAAGTTGGAGTCGTTAGAAGTGTAATGGAATGGATCTTGTCCTCAACTTCTTTCCCGGTGTGCAATGGCGATTGGACCGTGTGTCCCAATCATGCGAATTGGCGAGGTTTGTGTGTTGTGATTAAGCGAGCCAGTCCAGAGCTCCTGATGCCACTTTTGTACACCGTATTATGCAATACCTTGCGTAGGTAGGATCTGGAGAAAACATATGGGTCCATTCTTGACTTGGCTAATTGTGACAAGGAGACAGATTACTGTATTTTTAAGTCATGAAGGTACGTCACTGACAGTTGACAATAGATTATTTGCTAGTTGTCCTTGCCCAATCTGTAACTTGAATACTAATGGCGAGTTTGGCCCCGGCAGCGGCAGCGCTTGGGAAGAACTAGATATAATAGTTACTCTTTGGGCTCTAGCGGGGGACGGAAAATGTCAAGACGGCTAGGGTTGGAAAATAAGAAGGTAGAGATCGAGTCTGGGATACGGCGAAGCTATTGCTTCATGGGATGTTGGCCAGGCACGGCTGTAGCTCGTTGTTCTTGTCCGGTTCGTACCTGTGCATGTAAGCCTAGTGATTGATGCTTTGCAATGGCGGCCTAGGCAATTGGGAGTCGTTGTGATGCTCCTCAAGTACCAGAGTTTCGATACCTAAGATCTCGCTTTCATGGTTATAGCTGCCAATAGCGATCCTTGTTGAAGGCAATTTCTTCCTAAGTGAAAATCTACAATCTTCGACTAAATGACGATGATGCTGGTGCATGTTTCCTTCTTAAAGATGTTCTTTTGTAAAACCTCTTTTTAGTAAGGGTGTTGTATTTGGCGGTGCTTTCGGTCCAACTACTGCGAATGGTCGGCCATTGTGGCAGGGTCCATTTTTTCTTTGTTTTATTTTCCCTTTTGGGTGCATAGATGTCTCGAATATATAGTGACATTATGTTGGTGTAGAGGATGTGTATAATTGGTATCTTCTTGATATTAATATATTCATTTCGTTAAAAAATGTAACTCTTTAGAGTTAGCTGGTTTCTCGTCTCATGCCAAGAATAGTAATCCTGTTTTGGTTGGAAAACTCTTCAATTAGGCGACCAATCGTGCATCCACGCGCCGCTACCCTACCACCGGCTACATTTTGCCGCCACTCTACGCATGTATATTGCTCCGACGCCCCTCTACCCCTCCCTCCTCTTCCATGGAAACCCCACAACCGTAGCTTAGCAATTTCCCATGGAGATTTCAAATTCAAGATCTTGACCGTTTCAAACCTGGGAAGACGAGGATCCAATGGGATTGGGTACGGGGTCGCTTGATCTACCTACGACAGGGCTCTGGTGAGTTGGCTTACCGTGGGGCGATGTCGGATCGAAGAGATCGTTCCACCATTGACGATGGCACATGTAAGTTTTTCTCGTGGATTCTTTGATGTTGTATATGTGCTTTCAAATTGTAACAAAGCGCGTGACTTTTATTGAGAAAGCACACACATGATGTTATAAGATTTTCTAGGCGTTTGATACAAGTTGTGTTTTCCTCGGATTTTTTTGTGTTTCATCTATGCTTTCAAAATCTAAGTTTTATCGTGAAATCAGGCGTGAAATGCTATGATTTTTTTGCATGGTTTTTGTAACGTCTTTCTGCTTTTTTGGTTATGTAACCATTTTTCGTTACTTTCTTTCCAAAATGTTGCCAAGATATTTGCACGGTTGCAACATCTTCCTAAAAAAATATTGCAAAATATTGTGGTATAATCACCTATTTGCTGCATTACTATTTTTAAATACTGTGAAATTTCTATGCGTTTCTCATACATCTTCTACAAAAAAATGTTGCGATGATTTGTTGTAATAGGTTTTTTTGCGCAGCTGAAGAAATTGTTGAAAAATACTAGATGGCTCAGATCTAACTTATTAGACGATCGGTGCAGTTGAAAAAACAACCAATTTTTCCTCCCATTTTCTTTTTGTTACATATCATTACAAGTTGAACTTAGTCTTGGCCCTAATCTAGCAACTCCAAGCTTGGGTCGCTATCTTACCTTGGAGTTACATTTTATACCTAAAGATTACACATAGCTTTCTTCAAGCTCACTGAGGATCCATTTCACATTTTCACTCTCTGCAGTTTGCGAGTTTCATTCGAGCCTTAGTCCTTTTTAAACACATCTCGTCGAGGGGTTCAGCCCACTAGTCTGATCCCACGCAGCATATTCCATATCTGCCAATTAGTTGGGCTGCCTAGTGATCAGGCCCAACAACTGGATTGCTTCACTTGCCATCGTAGCTAGTGACATATATTTCGTTTGCCTCTCTTTTAGATATTCAAAGAAAACTCTTCTATGTTTAGATTAAATTATAAAAACATGTCAAATGTTCCATTGTTACAAAGTAAATATTATATTGGTATCTGAGGATAATACTCTAGCATCAAAAAATTATGACGTACTCAAATTTTGTTAACTTGTTTCTTGTGGGATAAAAAGAACACCGCTGAAACAAAATTACTTACAGATAGATATAAAAATACAACAACAAATAACTTTAAAGCATATACCAATATATAGAGGGTAAAATATAAACATCGACATTGTTTTGACATCTCTCCACGAGGACCCATGTTGTCCGAAATAGGGACAATTTTTTCTTTCGAAGTTTGTGAACTCGATGTTTTTCTTACTAGCAAAAAAAATCGATTTTTATTAAATAATCATCATAATTCAAATAATCTTAATGCATGATGGATTTCAAATAAGAAAACCTAGCATACAAACATTTCTGTGTAGTGCACTTGGTGTGTGAGTTCTTGGCATGTACTATTATTTTTGTTCGAGCTTCAAAACCCAATTCTACCTTTATGGCCACGTATAATTTCAGATGACAGGTTTTTGATTTAAAATTACATTATTATTGAAAATGTTGTGAATATATGCCTTTTCAAGTAATGAAGTTTTGCCGAAACCCCCAATTGTTCTTGGTTCATATGTGTCTTAAATACTACTTGATAAGCATTTGAAAATTAATTTCAAAGCTCAACAAAGCTATGCTAGATATGAAACCCAACGAAAACACAAGAAAACCAAAATAGAGAGAGAGAGAGAGAGAGAGAGAGAGAGAGAGAGAGAGAGAGAGAAAACGGAAGTAAATAAGATTCTAGCACATGGATCGATGATTTCCATGCGGCTCTATGAAAAAAATAAATCTTCATGGAGATTCCAATCATCACTATTGAAAACTTTAGCAACATTTATAACATGAACTACCCCACGTTACTAGATCCATAAAGAAAAAAAAGTACAATCATTTTCGGTGAAGCTACATATTTTGAGAAAGTTGATTCTCAATTTCGACCCTCGGTATTAGTCAAAACGACTTGAATTTACAGTTGGAGTATGAAAAAATGCTGTGTAGATAGAAACAAGAAACCTAATCGAGTCTCGATTTAGTTGTGACGCAAAATTCAACCATGTCCATTCAAAATCCCATGTTCTGGCTCCTGATTCCCGAACAGAGTTATGTACACTGCAGTGATTACCAGCCAAATTGGCGGCAAATTCAGAATCACGCCGCTGCACCGCTCGTCCCAGTGACCGCCACGCTGAACGGCTCCAGCTCCAGCGAGCCCTCGACCAAACCCACACCGCAAATTCCGTCTTCATCGCCGTCGTCTTCGCCGCATCCGTTCAGCCACGTAAGGTTCTTGGGATCCTCCCGTAGCAGCATGGCGTCGTACCGCGTGCTCGGGAACGCGTCCGCCCCGGTCACCCGCGCGGTGACCGTGGCCTTGCCTTTCTGAGTCGTGGCCCGGCGGCCCCTGGCGATCGAGCCGGCGGCTGAGCTCGTGGACGCGGATCCTAGGCGGCTTCTCGACGCTATGGAGGAGTGCATGCTCCGGTGCTGGACAGTCGGTCTGAGGTCCTCGTTCACCGCGCGCTTCGCGTCGGCGTTTGCCGACTTCCGAGAGCCGGTCCTCGTGAGGCCGCTGCTCGTGGCGGCTGAGGCGAGGCCGGCGGCTTGACGAGGCGGTGTGACCTTGATCTTTCGGCTGTAGTCACCGCTCCGTGATGCTCCTTTACTGGCTAACAATTCTCCTCTCGACGCGCTGAGAGAGGCAGAGAGCCAACTCTGGGTCGACGCTGTCCTGCTCATCGCCGCCGCCCCGTTGCCGTGGCATTGCTTCACGGCCGTCGGCGCAGATCGCGGCTTGGTGATACTGGAGCGCACGTCGTTTTGCGCGGGCTGAGCCGTTGACATTGCGGAACTCAGCTGGCTCGCGAACCTCGAACGTGCCACTGCATTGGCGCCACGTCTGGTTGTTTGTGTGGGGTGCTCTGAGGCCACTCTGGTTGACTTGAGGCTCGAGGCAGCGGTCGTGGGAGCGCGTGGCCGCGCGATCGTCGGCGCCGAGGGCCTGGAGTTTGACAACGACGATCCCATTGGTTGCCTCGCGGCGCCGGAGCTAGAGGAGGACACCTGTGCTTTGCCCTGGGAACGGGTCGGAGAAGAGGCCGCCGCGGCGCTCCTTGCCGTGGCCGGCGTGCGTGGGCTCGTCGCCGCGGACCCTGACGACGTGGATCTCCTGGACGCGTTGCTTGGGGCGTTGATCGACGACAAAGATGCCGACGACAGTGTCCTGACTTGCGACGGGCGATAGGACGATGCGAACGCCGACGTGTTGACCGAGGAGGAGTGCGACGCGGAGCTGCTCCTCGCCAGCCTCGACGTCGGGTTCCCATTTTCCCGGCGTGTCAGGGAGAGCTGCATCGTACATATTTGCCAAGATTAGCATCTAATCTGAATCTTCACATTAAGGTAATCACGATCACGAGGCACATACCGGCGAATTACTCTTAGCATATGACGCTGATGTAGCTCTTGTAAGCCGGTTCAGCGCCGCCGTGGTGCCGCTAGTAGCCACCGGGAAACAGAGAGGTGTCGCCGGAGGAGTCAGAAGCCTACGAATGATGAAGCGAGGCCATGAGGAATAGTGCAACAGAAGGAGGGATTATAGCAGTGTCCCCTGTGAATGCTTGGAATTATCATCACGTTCTGCTAGTCCATACCAATCGTAGTCGTGCTTCCCGGTTTCTGTCGATAGCAGCTCCGTTTCGCCACCGCTCCGCCTCGCCTTTCCCCTCCGATCGGCTGGTCCTATCCCTGCATCCCAAAAGCACTTCTTAATTAGCAATCAGAGTGCAGAACCAGGAAAAGCATAAGAGGAATTCAGGAGGAGGATCAGAATCATTCTCACCGATTTGGCCGGAGACGCGACGGTCATGCTGGCACTCCCGTAGGGCGGAGAAGAACTCGATGCTCTCGTCCTTGGCCGCAGCTCTCCCGCTCCCGCTGCGGCGCAGGAGAAGCTGCACCGCGGCAGCAGACGCGGATGCCTTCTTCGTCGTCCTCGGATGCGGATCATAGAGGAGCCTGCTGCTCATTTCTTCTGTGATAATGCAGCGTTGCAACGGACGGCGATCCTTGACTTGATTGTTCTACTAACTTGTAAGGATGGTGTGAGAATGGGAGGGGGTTAAGCAACCATTAAATGCGACGAAGAGAAGAGAAATTGAGAGAGCGGGATGGTATGATCGAGTACAAAACCGTTGGAACTGTCTGGATTTGCAACTTCCCTAGCCCTTCTGCTTCTTCTATTTCAGCTGGACGGTCCAAGTTTGGACACTACTTAGTACCTTTTTTTATACTCATCAAAGTTTCACCAATTTCATTGTAAATTCTCCTGTTTTATTTTATGGGCGAGTCTAGGTCATGTCTCAGTCGCCTATATCATGTGATAAATCTCAGTTTTAATATAATTGTAACTTATAAAAATAGTACTAATTATCAGTTTCAACCTAGTTAAAACTCATTAAATTCTTAGTTTCAACCTAGTGGAAACTCACTATGTTCTCACACTGCATAAATCGCGAGGCAAAATCCAAAGGCTAAAAGCATCGACTGATACATACTAAAAATCAGGCGCCTGATTTCTAGCCATTCCCGATATTTTATATATCTCTAGTGAATTCAACACCATCATATGAATTTATCGTACTGCAATTTCGATTCCCTCTTTCCGTCGGCAGGCATTTCAGAGTACATTATCTGTCCTGGAAAATGTCCTGCATACTGTACAATAATCCCCAGACGTGCAAAGCTTGAACACACCCAGGACACACAAAAAAAAACTATCGTTGAGCGATGCACTCTGAGCAATGTGCACGTGCAACCCATACCTTTCGGGCGATTTGCACAAAAATAACCCAAAAGTGAAAGAAAAGCACAGACTGACCCCCCGGCGAAACTATTTCACTCATCTAACCCTTTTGTGTGGCGCCCCGCTCATAGGCGCCACACATACCCATGTGGCGCCCGTGCTGCCGGCGCCACAAACCCATCCGACGTGGCCCATCGACGCTGAGCTGGTGAGCCGATCCGACGTGGCAGCATGTGTGGCGCCGCTCACATCGGCGCCACACTCCCGCGGCAAGGGCGCCACACATCCACTTAAGTTTGGCCGCGCCAGCCCGCCCAGCCCGACCCATCTTCTTTCTCCTCCCTCTGTTCTTCTTCACTGAGCAAAGGCGCCCGGTTCTCTCTCTCTCCCCCCTCTCCCCCCACCAAATCCACCACCAAATCATCAGATCTGTCCGTGGAGATCGTTCCCAACTCGTTCCTTGAGGTAATCTCCTCCGTTCCCCTTCTTTTCATCCATTGATTTTGTGTATTTGGTTGAATCTACATGTGAAACCCTAGATGTGGATTTGGTTGATTTGAGGGTGGAGATGGATTTGGTTGGATGTTAGGGTTGTTGAAGTAGGAGAAATGGTAGTGTGCTAGTTTGTATGGGTAGATTATGTTGATTATGGTAACTAATGAACACATGTGTGTATGTGTTGTTCCCATTATTCTAGGGGGATGGAAAGAATTGTTCATGTTCATCATGTGGACAAGGATGCTTTCTTGAAGGGAAACATAGAGCCGGACCCGGAAGAGGTTGACTTGGTGTTTGACCTTAGCCCTAGCTTTGCGGAGGTGGTAGCACAAGTGAGGGTTGAGTTGAATTGGAATGAGCCAAATGATGGGGTTGACCTAGAGGGAAGGCATAATGTGGGTTTTGGAATGCACACTCGTTGGAAGACAATGCGTATCAACTCCGAACAACGTTGGTCCGTTTACAAGGAGACGGTGGCCGGGTCACAAGATAAGGCTTTGGAGTTGTTTGCAACCAAGACGGTTGATGCTCGTATCGAGCTTGACCTTAACCGGCCCTCCTCCCCCGTTCGAGAGAGGAGTCCTCCACCCATGAGCCAAGAAGAGGCCACCCAATCTCCCATTGTCCAATCTCCCATTTCCCAACAACCTCCGTTGGATAATGAGTATGACGAGCATGACGATGGTGATGATGGTTTCGAGATGAATGGCAACAATGTCGGTGATTTGGATAAATATTGGACGCAAGAGGAGATGGACCACTCCATTCCTTATTCCCGATGCTATGCGTCGGACTCGGATGATGATGGACCCGAAGAGGAGGTTGACGAGGATGGCTTGACGGCTAAGGAAGCCGAAAGAGCCGAGATCTTCAAGAAGGTAACCGGACGGGATATCCGGGTACCATTGTTCCGTGATGTTAGTCTTGCGGATGGAGCCGTGGTTGATGGTGGCAAAAGTTTACTTCTTGGAGCTAGGCCACTATCCAAGAGAGATGTGGATGGTAGGACGGCTATGATCTCTAAAGGGCTCACATTTGATACCTTCTTGGAATTGAAGATATGGTTGAAGGAGTTCTCCATTAAGCATCATCGCCCTTACCTCGTTGTTCACTCGGACTTGAAGAAGCGGTACACGCTAAAATGTGTGGATAAAAGGTGCCCATGGGTTGTCCGTGCAAGACCTTTCAAAAAAGGGCCCTCTTGGCACATAACAAGTTGTGTAGCCACTCACATGTGCCGGGGGCCGAAGCTTGATGGCAAGGATGCGCAGCCGGACCACCGTCAACTCACATCCGAGTTCATTGCATACAAGCTCTCGGCGGAGATATCATCACTTCCTATCATGAGCATTAAGTCCGTGCAAGATACGGTCAAACCCCGGTTTGCCTACGACGTCAAGTACGGGAAGGCATGGAAGGCCAAACAAGCCGCATTTAAGATGTTGTACGGTGATTGGGAGGAAGCATACAACCGAGTCCCTAGGTTGTTGTTAGCGATGGCCGCAACTAACCCGGGCATGGTGCATGTGGTGGAGCCTTCCGCAACCAAAATGACATTGCATGATGGTAAAAGAGTGAGGGTATTTCACCGTGCATTTTGGTCATTCGAGCAATGCACGAGGGCATTCGAACATTGTAGGCCCGTCATAGCCGTGGATGGTACCTTCTTGACCGGGCAATACAAGGGCACACTATTGGTGGCAATAGCAAATGATGCTAGCAACCGTTTAGTACCACTGGCTTTTGCATTGGTAGAGATTGAGAACAATGATAACTGGGAATGGTTTTTCCATATATTGAGGACGAGGGTCATACCACCCTCAAAGGAAGTGTGTGTCATCTCCGATCGTCATCAAGGAATTCTCAATGCGGTGGAGCTTGCAACTCCCGGTCATGCTCCCTTGCATCACCGATGGTGCATGAGGCATTTTTGTGCAAACTTCTACCGGGCATGCAAGAGCAAAGAGTTGTCTGACCTTCTTCAAGATTGTTGCCTCGCTTATTCTGAGCGCCGCTTCGCAAACCTGTACAACGGCTTGCTGAAGCACAAAGACCTCAATGCGGGTGGTCAAGAGTTTCTTCATAGACACCTCATATTTAACTCAAAGTGGGCAAGAGCTTATGATGAGGATGGGAGGAGATATGACCAAATGACAAGCAACATGGCCGAGTGCTTCAACAATGTGTTGAAGGGTGTCCGTGCATTGCCCGTGACGGCAATCATTCAATACACATTTGAGAAGTTGAATGTCTATTTCCAGAACTACACCGATGAAACGGAGAAGGAAATTGCTATGAATTGCGAGTTCCCAACGAAGGTTCAAGAGTTCATGGATTTTCAGGCGAGGAAGGCGGACTCCCAAGAGGCTACATGTTATGACAATGTTGACTGGGTTTACCAAGTGAATGAGCCGGGAGGCACCACACAAGGTGGTGTCCAACACGGAGGCCGGGCTTTCCGTGTGTCCCTAAAGACATGTGAATGCACATGTAGGAGGCCCTCTTTGCTTCATTTGGCTTGCTCCCACTTGCTAACACCGCCACGCACTAGACGTGTCGACTACAATAACCCGCTCACCATTCGGGAGTGCGAGTTCTCAATTGAAGCCAAAAAGAGGACATGGGCTCCAAGGTTTTTGATACGTCTCCAACGTATCTATAATTTCTGATGTTCCATGCTTGTTTTATGACAATACCTACATGTTTTGTTCACACTTTATATCGTTTTTATGCGTTTTCCGGAACTAACCTATTGACGAGATGCCGAAGTGCCAGTTGCTGTTTTCTGCTGTTTTTGGTTTTAGAAATCCTACAAAGGAAATATTCTCGGAATCGGACGAAATTAATTCCCACGATCTTATTTTGCCCGGAAGCTTCCAGAGCACCGAAGAGGGGCCAGAGGGGAGCCAGGGGGCCCCACCCCACAGGGCGGCGCGGCCAAGGGGGGCGCGCCACCCTAGTGTGTGGGTCCCCCGTGGCCCCTCCGACTCCGCCTCTTCGCCTATTTAGGCCTCCCTGACCTAAATCCTCGACACCGATTGACGAAACCCGAGAAAACCTTCCAGAGCCGCCGCCATCGCGAAACTCCAATTCGGGGGACATAAGTCTCTGTTCCGGCACCCTGCCGGGACGGGGAATTGCCCCCGGAGTCATCTCCACCGCCGTCTCCACCGCCATCTTCACCGTCATCGCTGTCTCCATGATGAGGAGGGAGTAATCCACCCCCGGGGCTGAGGGCTCCGATGTAGCTATGTGGTTCATCTCTCTCTTTATGTGATCTAGTTGAATATCATCTATGTGCTACTCTAGTGATGTTATTAAAGTAGTCTATTCCTCCTGCACGGTGTAATGGTGACAGTGTGTGCATCGTGTAGTACTTGGCGTAGGTTATGATTGTAATCTCTTGTAGATTATGAAGTTAACTATTGCTATGATAGTATTGCTGTGATCTATTCCTCCTTTCATAGTGTGAAGGTGACAGTGTGCATGCTATGTTAGTACTTGGTTTAGTTATTGAAAGATCGAGATGTCGCCTAGAGGGGGGGGGGGGTGAATAGGCAATTACAAACTCTTGCGGATTTTACTTGTAAGAATGCGGAATTAAACTATCGTTTAGTTTACAAGCACAAACCCTAAATATGCTAAGCTCAACTAAGTGTAACAATAGCAACTAGAGGTAAGCAAGATAGGCACAAGATATATGTAGCACAAGTGATAGCAAGATATATGTACTTCAAGCACGATGGCTATCACAAGGAAAGAGAGCTCGGGTATAGAAATAACCGAGGCACGCGGAGACGAGGATGTTGATACGTCTCCGACGTATCGATAATTTCTTATGTTCCATGCCACATTATTGATGATATCTACATGTTTTATGCATACTTTATGTCATATTTATGCATTTTCCGGCACTAACCTATTAACGAGATGCCGAAGAGCCAGTTGCTGTTTTCTGCTGTTTTTGGTTTCAGAAATCCTAGTAAGGAAATATTCTCGGAATTGGACGAAATCAATGCCCAGGGGCCTATTTTGCCACGAAGCTTCCAGAAGACCGAAGGAGAGACGAAGTGGGGCCATGGGGCGCCGCCACACTAGGGCGGCGCGGCCCAGGGGGGCCCGCGCGGCCCTAGCGTGTGGGGCCCCCGTGACGCCTCCTGACCTGCCCTTCCGCCTACATATAGTCTTCGTCGCGAAACCCCCAGTACCGAGAGCCACGATACGGAAAACCTTCCAGAGACGCTGCCGCCGCCAATCCCATCTCGGGGGATTCAGGAGATCGCCTCCGGCACCCTGCCGGAGAGGGGAATCATCTCCCGGAGGACTCTTCACCGCCATGGTCGCCTCCGGAGTGATGAGTGAGTAGTTCACCCCTGGACTATGGGTCCATAGCAGTAGCTAGATGGCCGTCTTCTCCTAATTGTGCTTCATTGTCGGGTCTTGTGAGCTGCCTAACATGATCAAGATCATCTATCTGTAATGCTATATGTTGTGTTTGTTGGGATCCGATGGATAGAGAATACTATGTTATGTTGATTATCAATTTATATCTATGTGTTGTTTATGATCTTGCATGCTCTCCGTTATTAGTAGAGGCTCTGGCCAAGTTTTTGCTAGTAACTCCAAGAGGGAGTATTTATGCTCGATAGTGGGTTCATGCCTCCATTAAATCTGGGACAGTGACAGAAAGTTCTAAGGTTGTGGATGTGCTTTGCCACTAGGGATAAAACATTGATGCTATGTCCGAGGATGTAGTTATTGATTACATTACGCACCATACTTAATGCAATTGTCTGTTGTTTTTAACTTAATACTGGAAGGAGTTCGGATGATAACCTGAAGGTGGACTTTTTAGGCATAGATGCATGCTGGATAGCGGTCTATGTACTTTGTCGTAATGCCCAATTAAATCTCACAATATTCATCATATCATGTATGTGCATTGTCATGCCCTCTCTATTTGTCAATTGTCCAACTGTAATTTGTTCACCCAACATGCTATTTATCTTATGGGAGAGACACCACTAGTGAACTGTGGACCCCAGTCCATTCTTTTACATCGAATACAATCTACTGCAATACTTGTTCTACTGTTTTCTGCAAACAATCATCATCCAAACTATACATCTAATCCTTTGTTACAGCAAGCCGGTGAGATTGACAACCTCACTCTTTCGTTGGGGCAAAGTACTTTAGTTGTGTTGTGCAGGTTCCACGTTAGCGCCGGAATCCCTGGTGTTGCGCCGCACTACATCTCGCCGCCATCAAACTTCAACGTGCTTCTTGGCTCCTACTCGTTCGATAAACCTTGGTTTCTTACTGAGGGAAAACTTGCCGCTGTACGCATCACACCTTCCTTTTGGGGTTCCCAACGGACGTGTGCTGTACGCGTATCAAGCAGATTTTCTGGCGCCGTTGCCGGGGAGATCAAGACACGCTGCAATGGGAGTCTCCACATCCCAATCTCTTTACTTTGTTTTTGTCTTGCTTTATTTTATTTACTACTTTGTTTGCTGCATTATATCAAAACACAAAAAAAAATAGTTGCTAGTTTTACTTTATTTATTATCTTGTTTGCTATATCAAAAACACAAAAAAATTAGTTACTTGCATTATACTTAGTTTCTTGCATTTTACTTCTGTTACCATGTCCAGTTCTGCACCTGTAACTTCCTCACCTGAGGAATTAGTCTTCACTTTTAAACAAGGGGATGAGGAGAGTTTTAAAGATGCTTGGTCCAGAATTTTTTATTCTTATTGTAAAGCTGAACCTCAAATGACTCTAAGTTTTCTTCTTAGTAACTTTGATTTTGGTCTTATGATTCGCTATAGATATGCCTTGGATGCTTTAGTGGGAGGAGATTTCCTTCATTGCAATGGGGATCAAGCTTTTAATGCCATAAAGAAATTGGTTGCATCACATGATTCAGCTAATAACTTTGATTCAGCCCTTATTAGCATTTATAATAGATTAAACACTCTTGAGACAAGAGCATCTCGCTTGAACGAAAATTATAGATATGTTCGTAACCGTCTTGATCAAGTTTTAGTGAACTCTGAACCTTCATTATGGGATCCTACTGTTAAAATTGTTATCGGTGATCAAACTCTTCATGCTAATTGTGATATTATGTCTGAATTTTGCCTTATGCCTAAGAGTATTCATGAATCTTTGGCACTTTGGGGATTCGTTGAAGGGGGAGAAGGAATAACTCTTATTGATAACTCTGTTATAATTCCTAAGGGAATAGCCGCAGGTGCGCATACAACCATTCTTGGAAGAACAATATCCATTGATTATCTTGTTATTGAATGTGTAGGAACAGGACAAATCACACTCGGAAGATCCCTGCTGAAACTATTGGGAGCAGTCATAGATATGGGAGAAGGCACCCTAAAATTCACCTCTACATCGGGGGGTAGACATGTATTCCCTAAATCAAAGAGAAAGAAAAGGAACAAGAAGGGTAAGTGTAAAGCCCAAGGTAATGTTAATGCATCATCTCTTGATAACACTTGATATACACTTTCTGCGCCTAGCTGAAAGGCGTTAAAGAAAAGCGCTTATGGGAGACAACCCATGTTTTTACTACAGTACTTTTGTTTTATATTTGAGTCTTGGAAGTTGTTACTACTGTAGCAACCTCTCCTTATCTTAGTTTTGTGCATTGTTGTGCCAAGTAAAGTCGTTGATAGTAAGGTTCATACTAGATTTGGATTACTGCGCAGAAACAGATTTCTTTGCTGTCACGAATCTGGGCCTAATTCTCTGTAGGTAACTCAGAAAATTATTCCAATTTACGTGAGTGATCCACAGATATGTATGCAACTTTCATTCAATTTGAGCATTTTCATTTGAGCAAGTCTGGTGCCTCTTAGAAATTCGTCTTTACGAACTGTTCTGTTTTGACAGATTCTGCCTTTTATTTCGCATTGCCTGTTTTGCTATGCTTGATGGATTTTTCGATTCCATTAACTTTTAGTAGCTTTGTGCAATGTCCAGAAGTGTTAAGAATGATTGTGTCACCTCTGAACATGTAAATTTTAATTGTGCACTAACCCTCTAATGAGTTGTTTTGAGTTTGGTGTGGAGGAAGTTTTCAAGGATCAAGAGAGGGAGATGATACGACATGATCAAGGAGAGTGA
Organism: Lolium perenne; assembly: GCF_019359855.2. NCBI lineage: Eukaryota > Viridiplantae > Streptophyta > Magnoliopsida > Poales > Poaceae > Lolium > Lolium perenne. The sequence goes on along the minus strand of NC_067244.2, from coordinate 80,012,354 downwards.
AAGCTCTAAGCTTGGGGATGCCCCGGTGGTTCACCCCTGCATATTTCAAGAAGACTCAAGCGTCTAAGCTTGGGGATGCCCAAGGCATCCCCTTCTTCATCGACAACATTATCAGGTTCCTCTAGTAAAACTATATTTTTATTCCATCACATCTTATGTACTTTGCTTGGAGCGTCGGTTTGTTTTTGTTTTTGTTTTGTTTGAATAAAATGGATCCTAGCATTCATTGTGTGGGAGAGAGACACGCTCCGCTGTTGCATATGGACAAATATGTCCTTAGGCTTTACTCATAATATTCATGGCGAAGGTTGAATCTTCTTCGTTAAATTGTTATATGGTTGGAATCGGAAAATGATACATGTAGTAATTGGTAAAATGTCTTGAATAATTTGATACTTGAAAATTGTTGTGCTCATGTTTAAGCTCTTGCATCATATACTTTGCACCTATTAATGAAGAAATACATAGAGCTTGCTAAAATTTGGTTTGCATAATTGGTCTCTCTAAAGTCCAGATAATTTCTAGTATTGGGTTGAACAACAAGGAAGACGGTGTAGAGTCTTATAATTTTTACAATATGTCTTTTATGTGAGTTTTGCTGCACTGGTTCATCCTTGTGTTCGTTTCAAATAACCTTGCTAGCCTAAACCTGGTATCGAGAGGGAATACTTCTCATGCATCCAAAACCCTTGAGCCAACCACTATGCCATTTGTGTCCACCATACCTACCTACTACATGGTATTTCTCCGCCATTCCAAAGTAAATTGCTTGAGTGCTAACTTTAAATTTCCATCATTTACCTTTGCAATATATAGCTCATGGGACAAATAGCTTAAAAACTATTGTGGTATTGAATATGTACTTATGCACTTTATCTCTTATTAAGTTGCTTGTTGAGCGATAACCATGTTTCTGGGGACGCCATCAACTACTCTTTATTGAATATCATGTGAGTTGCTATGCATGTTCGTCTTGTATGAAGTAAGGGTGATTTACCATGAGTTGAAAGGTTTGAGCATGCATACTGTTAGAGAAGAACATTGGGCCGCTAACTAAAGCCATGAATCATGGTGGAAGTTTCAGTTTTGGACAAACAATCCTCAAATCTCTAATGAGAAAATTAATTGTTGTTGAATGCTTAAGCATTAAAGAGGAGTCCATTATTTGTTGTCTATGTTGTCCCGGTATGGATGTCTAAGTTGAGAATAATCAAAAGCGAGAAATCCAATGCGAGCTTTCTCCTTAGACCTTTGTACAGGCGGCATAGAGGTACCCCTTTGTGACACTTGGTTAAAACATATGCATTGCGATGATAATCTAGGTAATCCGAGCTAATTAGGACAAGGTGCGGGCACTATTAGCATACTATGCATGAGGCTTGCAACTTGTAGGGTATAATTTACATAACACATATGCTTTATTACTACCGTTGACAAAATTGTTTCATGTTTTCAAAATAAAAGCTCTAGCACAAATATAGCAATCGATGCTTTCATCTTTGAAGGACCTTTCTTTTACTTTTATGTTGAGTCAGTTCACCTATCTCTATCCACCTCAAGAAGCAAACACTTGTGTGAACTGTGCATTGATTCCTACATACTTGCATATTGCACTTGTTATATTACTTTACATTGACAATATCCACGAGATATACATGTTACAAGTTGAAAGCAACCGCTGAAACTTAATCTTCCTTTATGTTGCTTCAATACCTATACTTTGAATTATTGCTTTATGAGTTAACTCTTATGCAAGACTTATTGATGCTTGTCTTGAAGTACTATTCATGAAAAGTCTTTGCTATATGATTCATTTGTTTACTCATGTCATTTACATTGTTTGGATCGCTGCATTCATTACATATGCTTACAATAGTATGATCAAGGTTATGATGGCATGTCACTCCAGAAATTATCTTTGTTATCGTTTACCTGCTCGGGACGAGCAGAAACTAAGCTTGGGGATGCTGATACGTCTCCGACGTATCGATAATTTCTTATGTTCCATGCCACATTATTGATGATAACTACATGTTTTATGCATACTTTATGTCATATTTATGCATTTTCCGGCACTAACCTATTAACGAGATGCCGAAGAGCCGATTCTTGTTTCTGCTGTTTTTGGTTTCAGAAATCCTAGTAAGGAAATATTCTCGGAATTGGACGAAATCAACGCCCATGGGCCTATTTTGCCACGAAGCTTCCAGAAGACCGAAGGAGAGACGAAGTGGGGCCACGGGGCGCCGCCACACTAGGGCGGCGCGGCCCAGGGGGGCCCGCGCGGCCCCAGCTTGTGGGGCCCCCGTGACACCTCCTGACCTGCCCTTCCGCCTACATATAGTCTTCGTCGCGAAACCCCCAGTACCAAGAGCCACGATACGGAAAACCTTCCAGAGACGCCGCCGCCGCCAATCCCATCTCGGGGGATTCAGGAGATCGCCTCCGGCACCCTGCCGGAGAGGGGAATCATCTCCCGGAGGACTCTTCACCGCCATGGTCGCCTCCGGAGTGATGAGTGAATAGTTCACCCTTGGACTATGGGTCCATAGCAGTAGCTAGATGGTCGTCTTCTCCTAATTGTGCTTCATTGTCGGGTCTTGTGAGCTGCCTAACATGATCAAGATCATCTATCTGTAATGCTATATGTTGTGTTTGTTGGGATCCAATGGATAGAGAATACTATGTTATGTTGATTATCAATTTATATCTATGTGTTGTTTATGATCTTGCATGCTCTCCGTTATTAGTAGAGGCTCTGGCCAAGTTTTTGCTAGTAACTCCAAGAGGGAGTATTTATGCTCGATAGTGGGTTCATGCCTCCATTAAATGCAGGACGATGTGAGAAAGTTCTAAGGTTGTGGATGTGCTGTTGCCACTAGGGATAAAACATTGATGCTATGTCCGAGGATGTAGTTATTGATTACATTACGCACCATACTTAATGCAATTGTCTGTTGTTTTCAACTTAATACTGGAAGGGGTTTGGATGATAACCTGAAGGTGGACTTTTTAGGCATAGATGCATGCTGGATAGCGGTCTATGTACTTTGTCGTAATGCCCAATTAAATCTCACAATATTCATCATATCATGTATGTGCATTGTCATGCCCTCTCTATTTGTCAATTGCCCAACTGTAATTTGTTCACCCAACATGCTATTTATCTTATGGGAGAGACACCACTAGTGAACTGTGGACCCCGGTCCATTCTTTTACATCGAATACAATCTACTGCAATACTTGTTCTACTGTTTTCTGCAAACAATCATCATCCACACTATACATCTAATCCTTTGTTACAGCAAGCCGGTAAGATTGACAACCTCACTGTTTCGTTGGGGCAAACTACTTTGGTTGTGTTGTGCAGGTTCCACGTTGGCGCCGGAATCCCTGGTGTTGCGCCGCACTACATCTCGCCGCCATCAACCTTCAACGTGCTTCTTGGCTCCTACTGGTTCGATAAACCTTGGTCTCTTACTGAGGGAAAACTTGCCGCTGTACGCATCACACCTTCCTCTTGGGGTTCCCAACGGACGCGTGCTGTATGCGAATCAGATGTATTCCCGTGTTCCCTTCCTTTGCAAGAAGGTACGTCACGTTTGGAGGAGTGGAGGTCCCACGAAGGATTCCCCGCGCCACGAAGGCTCACCCTATTCTCCGAACCACACCCACGAAGGATAATGGCCCTTTCCTTATGGTTAGCTTTTCCTCCGCTCCGGAGATGGCAAGCTCCACAACCACTTCACAAGCTCCACGAAGGAGAAGTCCGGGCCGGAGGAAGCGGCCAGGCCGGTTTCGACCGGGTGGGCCGGCACCTGGCCCGGTCCGGTTGGCGCCCGGTCCTGGCCGGGTGGGCCGGCGCATGGTCTGGCAGGCCGGGTGGCCGACCGGCTGCCCCTCCTCCTTTTTTTTTTCTTTTTCCTTTTTATTCTTTTCCCTTTTCCCTTTTTCTTTAATAACTAACTAGCTGGTGTGGCCCGCACATTTGTGCGGCTAGATTGCATACATATAGTGATATTTAATAATATTATTTATTTTGGTATTTGTGGTTTTCCATTTATTTTTCCCATATATATTTGTTATGCGTAAATATGCACCACAATTCATATAGTGATATTATTATGCATGGATGGTAATTTTTTTTCTCATAAAATGTTGGAGGGTATTCTGAAGGTTAGTAACATTCGCGGGGCTAGATTTGCTTTTAACTTTTTGTATTATATGGCTTTAATTTGGCTTTAACTCTTTTTATATATATTGTTATATTATACAGTTAAAAATTGAGTACCAAAAAATCATTTTATTTTAACAAATATTATACGTTGAATAGGTCCATGAGAAGCTCCTGTTTGTTATTTAGGAAAAACTACCATGTCTCGTCTAGTTTTAATCTCATATATTACTATCCTATGGTCTCTTTTATTTTTATCTTGTCGCATGCAATACAAATAGTTGGGCGACAACTGTGAGATGTTGTGAGCCCATGGGCTAGAAATTTAAAATTACTTCAAAGCCAATAGCAAGAAGAATTTTTATTGCCTAATTTCACAGCTAATTGCACTTCGCCATGTATAATTGACGCATGTCTAGAGGTTAAAACAGAAAAAAAAATGAACATGCACACTTTGTGAAATATTGTACCAGTGCGCTGCAAATTATTCTGAAAAATGTGAGGATTTTAGATTGGTTATTTTCCTAAAACAGTGCCCGCCCTCCTCCTGCTTATTTTATCATGAAAAGTCCAAGTATTTTCTCCCTATGATCCTATCCCATGTTTACATTACATTTAAGTACTAACAAACATGTATATTATAATTCTGTAACTAAATATCTGGGAACACCTGACCTACCGTCTTGAGCAAATAGTAGAAAAGTAAGAAGAAAAAACTATCTTATGTCCTTCCAAAATATTTTACCTATATTATGTTGTTATTATTCCACAACACATTATCCCAAAGGATCTGTAAGCTTCACTTGTTTCAGCCATACATGGTCATAAGTCTGTGCAGCATACGAAGCAAAAGTATTATTGTTTGGAAATCCAATATCAATATTAATGTTGTGATTTTAAATAAAATACAGCATGTAGAACGTACACTGACAACCGAACAATTTACCCTTACCAAATTTGCGGTACAGGAAAGTAACAAATTATGCACCCCAGGCATATAACCACGTAGAAAATGAAAAAGAAATCATTATTAGTTGCCTCAATTTAGAAGCTCTGCATGAATATACCTATTCATCCAAGCAAAAAAAAAGAGGAAAAGTAGTGCGTATTGTTTCTGAATTATCCGATAAATAGGGCACCTTAATATGACTGCATATCAATTTCAATTACACATAGATCGTAGCATTAGCAGAATTGATTCTTATCGAGCCACCTGATCTGAAGTTGTGACTGTATATAAATTTGATACCCTTAACAAATGAAACAATAAGAAAAGACATACCTCCACCCAAAATTTAATCTCGGACGATCAGATTTCCTTTATAGTAGGAGAAAAATTTGGGTGAATTATTTTGCACACGACTACTTTCACTTCTCTTCACGGTGGAACAATGGTTATACTCAGAAAGTCAGCAATTAGTCCTGCTAGTTGTTGGCCCTGTTGAATTTCATTAGTAGTAAGTATTTTTTCCTCCATGGCGTGTGTTTCTGCAAAATTCAGAAAAAGAACTGTAATCTTGAACTTCAATGTCCAAAAAAGAAACATTACATATAAGATTTAGACTATCTGAATCAATTGACGCCTGGTGCTCGCGATCAGCAGTTAATTCAAACTGAAGATCTAGCCCCACATGCTAGTAGTGCAACCAGACTGCATGAAGCAGGGCATGGAGCACTGATGTAGAGTCGAACACGATACAGTGGACGCGCAGTCCACATTGTGCATCAGTATTTTTTCTGTTGAAGTAAAAAATAATTGCTGTCAGAAATCAAGATTAGTCTAGGCAGTTTACTTACACATGTAATGCACTCCCATACCAAATGTAATTTGATAAAGTGGTGCAGGTAACATCAACGACTTGTACTATAACTAAAAATAAGTATTAGCCATGGTGGAAAAATTAACCATAATTAGCATGAATAGAAGTTCAAAAGCAAAACTCAATAATCAATATATGTTTCTTACCTGGAAACCTATAAAACTGTTGTCCTATCCAGTCTCCTACCTTCATGATCAAACGGTTTTTAGTTCTAGCTTTTTCTTTGAAGGATGATGAGATACACGTATGGATTAGAAAGAGGATAAATGCACACATCTTAGACACACAAATATTCCATCAGACATGCAAGTCTTTTCTAGGGAGATGTGTTGTTGAAATATCACCATCATATCATAAAAAAAATTAAAAAAGTTTATCTGTTCCCTAGCTTTTCCCATTAACAACCAAACCAAATATTAGCCGTATTTCTGTCATAATGAATCAAATCAAATTCACCATCTTGGAAAGAATTTTCGAAGAAAAAGAGAATATATAAAATATGATTCATACCTGAAAACCTTGTGTGAAACTGTTGTGCTACCCGGTCTGCTAGAAACATCACCTTCATAGTCAAGCGATTTTTAGGTTCAGTTTTTTTATGTAAAGCATGATGAGAGGCATGCACGGATTAATAGCATAATATATGTCTAGAGAGATGATAATGTATATCTTAGACCAACACATATTCCATCAGCCAGTCTTCTTCCATCAATCCAATCCCATCAATATATTCATGACTACATGAATACACTTGCATGGAAACAAATCTCATGGACGTACGTGCATACGTACATGCGGACACATGAAGTACTGCTGCTGCTTTGTGAGATGTACGTCGACGTCAAACTATGGCGATCGACTGAATGTGTCCCGCTAGTGCAGGTGTTTGCGATGTACGTCAGAATCGGCGATCGGCCGAATACACCGCTGCTGCTGCGTGGGACACATCTCTGTCGTAGATGTATTAATCTCAAACAGTCAAATTAAAGAAAATATAATTCCGATCAGTTCTGAACTGAAAACTGCACCTCAAACTGGACGAATATGAAAAAGCTAGGTGTAAATCGAAAGACGATAGCAACAGACAAACTGTACATAGAACTGATCGATCTGATAACTGATATCCTGAAGTGCGGTCGTTGCTCATGTATCCCCGAAACCTGCATGGACAATAACGGACAGATCTATGGTGTAAGCTCGATTCATAAAACTCTAACCGTGAGATTTCTGTAAACTTGGAAGGTCAGGAGAATTTGTAGAGAAAGAAGATTAGGCCAAACCAAGTGCCAAGTCGGGATCAGAGGATCGTACCTATGTTTTAATCATAGGTCACACCTTTTTTAGATCGATTGCAGATCAAACGTTGAAGCAGCCGACGACATGAAGAATTGAAACGGCGAGGAGTACGGTAAAGAAGATCGATGATGGCATGGAGAATTGACCGTACGTTTAAAACCTTACCTCGTGCACATGCGCAGGCGCAGCATCCTCGTTCCTCGGCCAGAGCACAGGCCACAATATATTAGCGCCCATGAAAGAAGTTTGAGTAGGCTACGTTTTCTTTTCGGGAACTGTTTCTTTATACATACCCAAATCGTTATATCTTACCGGCCATGAAATCAGGGATTTGCTGCGGTTACGTTTTCTTTTGGCGAACCGTTTCAACTCATTAAATCTGATCCTTGCGTTAGCTTTTGTACTATCCTAGCCGCTCATTGTTTGTTGTTTTAATTATATAATAGATGCTCCCGAACTCCGATTCGAATGAAACTAATTTTGTTTGGAAGATAACAACAAATGATATCCTATAGAAAGTGCAAACTCAAGAATCTGTAGAAGGGAATTTTATCATGAATATAAAAGGTAGAACCTTATATCATGAATAACCGGTAAAATCACCCAACCTCGAAAACGCAATAGAAGATGCATGCGAACTCCGTTTTCGATGAACTTGGGCTTGTTGTAAAGCTAGCAACAAGCTCAAGAACCTCACACAGAGAAACATCAAGAAGCAATAAGGATATGCAAAGTATGGAAATGATTGAGCTCTCTAAGACGATGTGATCAAGTTACTCAACCGAAAGCCCTTCTTAATAGTGCGGCTATCTATCCTATAATCCGGTCTCCCAACATCCACCTTGAGACCGGTAAAAGGAAAACCTAGCAAGGCCATACCTTTGCCTTGCGCATCCCGCTTGATCTTGATGATAACTCTTCAAACTTCACTCAAGCCGGAATGCCTCACTTGACCAATGTTGCTTCGTGAAGACTCACAAATGCTCCCCCATACACTATGATGGGAAAGCTCCATTGATGCACATCTTCACTAGTCCATTGTCACCAAATGGACGGCAAGCTTCAAGCATGTGATTCACTTGAGATGCTCAACTTGAACTTGCCCAACTCAACCTTGTATCTTCACATACTCACTTAAGATAGAGCATGGCTAATATTGAGTTCCACATAAGAACTCCATCTTCATTTCTTCTTCTTGATCATATCACATATATATATATATATATATATATATATATATATATATATATATATATATATATATATAGGTCTGCTATTCTCGAACCGGTTCGAGAATAGCTATTCTCGAACCACTTCTGAACTTCCGGTTATTCACGAACCGAACTTCCTGACGGAACACATGGATTTCACGTTTTCATGTGTATTGTTTTGATCGCGATTTACAAACAGCTAATCGGAACGATACAAATGATATACCGTTGGAAAGCTAGAGAAATTGCGCAACTTTTTCATTCAGATAGTTTTCCGAAATTCATTACCTTTTAAAGTTAATTTCAAATATAATAGACTCTATTTTCGCGGATTTCTGTGTTTTCGTACAGTGCTTTGGGAGCCATTTTCAAACCACTCTTCGGATTGATGCATATAATATACTGTTGAAAAGGTATGAAAATTGCGCAACTTTTCTGTTTAGATTGTTTTCCCAAATAATGTAAGGTTTAAGAGCAGATTTAAATATACTCGAATCTGTTTTTCCAACTACTCCGATTTCGTACAGTTTTTCGCGTGCTATTTTCAAACCGCTTTTCGTATTGATGCGTATGATATATCGTTGGAAAAGTAAGAAAAATTCGCATCTTTTTCGTGTAGGACTTTTTTCCAAATTATTAATAGTTTTAAAGTAATTTCGGAAATACTAAGAACAGAGATGGTCGCCCGCAAGCAAACGGTTCGAGATTGATGCGCCTTCGATGCTCGGGTGGGGCGGGTCGACATGTTAGAATGTAATTAGGGTTATATTGGTGCCAATTGATTGAGGTGGAGCTTGAGTTGGTCAATCGGAGCTTGTAGTTACGACTTCAGTTTGTAGAATTTCCGCCCTTGGAAAATCAGAGTAGGTGAAATTCATCTGACATACATGTGAACTGCCTGCGACCGTGTTAGTGAACTTCCGGTCGCTATGTATATGCTCTCCACTGTGTCCACTTTTTTTGTTGTAGATTTCAAATTGTCTTCAGAATGATGCATATGATATACCCTTGAAAAGCTACGCAAATTCCTCATCTTTTCATGTAGAAGATTTATCGATATTCTTAACAATTTGAGAGCAGATTTAAATATATAAAACTACATTTTTAGAATTTGTCGCTTTCTTTCACACTATTTTTTATAGTGAACTTCAATATTATATGAACTGAACTACTAATATTCACTGAGAGAACTTTTGTGTATTTTCTATGCGAGCTTCAAGAAGAATTTTTGTGTAATGTTCATGAAATGAACTATGCGACAACAAAATAATGAACTTCCTGGACCATTCTAAATTTATTATCTAATTTTCTAAAACAATATTGAATTTCACAACCACGTTACACATTTCATATAAAAGATGAACTTGGTGGATAGTTCGAAGCGAGCTTATATAAGAATTTTGGTGAACTTCATTCTATAAAAAATGTGAACTTTCTTGAGAAGAGGATTAATTGAGTCTTTATGCGGACTAAAAAAGTTAATTCCTACGTCATATAAGCTAAGCTTCTCCGAATAATAAACAGTGAACAGTGAACCGTTGATGTTTGAAGAGTGAACTCTTGGGAAAATACATAGTGACATTATTGATAAAAAATAAGTAGGAAGTGCAGAAAAAACATCAGCCTGTCATATCAAAGAGAACTTTTTACAACAAAAAATGAAAGAAAACTCCCACGCTGACATTGTTTTGATGCATATTTGGAAGTACCATTAGGTTGCAAAGCACCATAATCATTATTTTGTAAATACTTGCAGGTCCAAGGCTGTGGCGCATGCCTCCATCAATGTGTCGTGGCTGGAGAACACGCCATAATGTCAAAATAAAAATTAAAGAGAGGTCAAACTGGAACAGGATTTAGAACTCTTGGCGAAGTACTCGGGGAGCATGTCACGCTCAGCCATCCCCATAAGCTGGTAAGGCGCACATCTTGAAGGTGGTTCCGAGAGCCGTGCAGTTTGGTTTAGGTGCCAACTACGAGCAGCTTGCGGGTGCCGGAGGCAAGCAGAGCAGCGGCTGCTCACTAGAACCTGAGAAGAAGATCAAATAAAACGTCAGTGTACCATCATATATGTGAACTACTACACAACAAGGGAGCTAACTACTGCACCACAATCACAATGCTAGAACTTAGAGGAGATAATATTGTCTGCTGGTCACAAGCCTATTTTCATCTCTCTGCCTACTCATAAATCACAAACGAAGTGCATCCTAAAGGATAAGATTTTGAACCTAAATTAATAAATATTCATAAGAGTGCTATATTCATGTTCCTGAACTGAAACTGAATTCCAAAAGAAACACTAACTAAAATCCAGCACTTACGAAGTGGTTGTATGGTTCCATGTGACTTTTGATGGTAAATGGCTATCTTTGGCAGTTAATGATTACTCACCGAAAATCACTGTGGTACCTTGGCTAGTAGTGGGAAGTACTGAAGCTGTACTTCCCGAACAAACTAGACTCTATGCGCACTATACTTCCCGAACAAACTAGACTCATTAAAAAATGAACTTTGCACACAAACAAACTAAACTTCCTGATAATATAATTTGAACTTTCAGAGAGACAAAAGGCGAACTTCTATGAGAGGAAGATTTCAACTTGCGACTAAAATTAACAAGACGAACTCCCCGATAAAAAGAGGCAAACTTCATGTATATGAAGTGAACTCCTTGATTTAAAAATACTTCAGACACAAATTGTGGTTAAATGAACTTATTGTAGTTCACTTATTGAACTTTTGTTTCCAACATTTTAGAAGTGAACTTCATGACACGGGATAGTGAACTGCTAATTTAACTCTCAACAGAAAAGGTTAACTTCTCGCAAAATTTTGCTACCAAAAAAAGGGAACATCCTCCTCAGATGATTCAAACTTCAAGATTAAAAAAAAGTGAACCTCTCTTGAACGAGTGAACAGCCTAAAATGAACATGTACTGCAGGTGGACGTTTTCATATACTGCAAATGCATATATTTCATATACGGTAAGCCATACCTTCTGTTCCGTTTCTTTTTCAATTCATCAATGGAGCTCCAAGTGTTGTCATCACTCCCTGGAATAAAATGCAGAGCATGCTTGTATCAATACAGTGTCATGTATACATAATATAAAGACTGAGAATATGAACAGAAGAGTAGAAAACTGAATAGAAAGACCACCCCAAGTTTCTACTTGCAGTCACTAGGTTCTCACTTCAAAGTGAAATATGAAAGTAAGTAAACTTCTTGCGGCACATTTAGATAATTTTCTGTCATGGTCGAACTAGACTTCCATGCTATAAAAAATGAACTTGCAGTATTTTGGAGAAGTGTACTACCAGAAAAAACTGAACTTCAAGTGGTGTGAATTTTTCAAAACTCATTGGGTGAACTTCCTATTGGAGACGAATTGAACTTAACAATGATGACAAGCGAACTTTCATTTTCTACACTGGAGTTTATCTCAGTTAATATGAACCATGTAGCAATAAGAATATCAATCAAGCGTATTTGTGACAAACAACAAACTGAGCTGAACCATGGCTAACAGTGAATTGCACCAATGCCAAATGTGAAGTACTTCTCATATTCATGTGAACTGTGGATGCCGAATAAGTGAACCACCCAAAACTACTAACATGAACTTGATTCTTCTGAGCTAAACTGCGGATGCCGAAAGTGAACTTCCATTTCTAAAATAAAAAAGTGAACCACCCAGAGCAGATAAATATCGATGCTAGATTTTCTATGGTATCAGCTTTCCTTTCTAAAGTACCCTCATTTGTTATCTGAATTCACACATACATGAAGTGAACTTCTAGGCTAAAAATAGATTATGCGAACTTTCTGAATGATAATCTTGAGCTCACATGCATATATTTAGTAAAAAAACTCAATACGTCATGCCAAGTCTATACCTAATAATAAAGGGAGAACCGTTTCCGTGGTTTGGTCCGTATATATTTCCGTCGTCCGTCTGGTTTGGTCATCCGGCACATCGCGCGTCGTAGTTGGATTGCACGATCGATTTGTTTTCCATTGTGTACACGTGGTAGTTCCGAAACCACTCCAGATCGTCCGGCATATGTTGCCGTAGCGGTTCCAAACTCCCACCCCCTGTTCTATATAATAAACGCAACCACGACTCCACGAGTCCACACACGAGATCGATCGAGCAGGCAGAAATCGACCACGAGGATAACACCGAATTTACATGATCACGATTCACGACCAGCGATGAATCACCATTGATCAACCAAGCGTTGGAGCGGTTGGTCAATCTGCAAAGATCCCGACCGTGATCTCAATTGACAAATACTGCGATGCTCGCGCCGATGAAGGTATGCAGCACGGCCGGGGGCACCATGAAGCGCGGCTCGATCCGACGAAACATCATCGCCGCCTGCGCGATGCCTTCCGGTGGGGAGAAGCTTGACTCCGGGAGCCTCGGGTCGGCACAAGAGGTGGCGCCTCTCTAAAGCTTCCACACAGCTCTCAGCCAGATGTACTCCGTGACGTCGCCCACCAGATCGTTGGCCACACAAGTTCGAGTTCAGGAAAGAGGTTTACCCAGTCTTACGGATTTGTGCTCAACTATATATAAGAACATGGGCAGCCCGCCGCTGGATCACCTTCAAGCCCCGTCCATCGTTGCCGCCAGCAGCTCTGAAATTGCATAGGGAGAGCCAGCATCTACTGCTGCACGGGCCGCTCGGGCACGTCCAATCCGTCTACAGGCGATCCGGCACGGCGCGTGGAGGCGACGCTGGTAGGGGGAGGCAAAAGCTCGGGCGGTGGGGCGCTGACGTGCCCTACGCTGGCACGAACTCGGGCATGTCCTCCTCAAAATTGACGCACATGGCCATGGCAATGATGCTGATGTGTTCACCCGCGCAGATGCCTGGCATCTCTCCAACGGAGTGGGCTTGGATGGTCGCCGCGGGCTGTTTGTGTCGGCCTCTGGCGTGGCGAACTAGGACGAGCGTTAGCTCAGGCTTGTTCCTTTTTCTTAAGGTTACACTGTTTGATTCTGTGTACAAGGCTTGCGCGGATATGTTGTTCATTTGTTTGTGTTCCGGGTCGCTGGGTGTACATGTGCTCGATAGGGAGTGCGACCTACACAGGGACCGGCTGCACCGGTACCCCCACTAGACACTCACCTTCGCGGGCCAGTGCTTCGGTGCCAGCATAGTCGCCATGCTTCAGCATGGTCATTGTCCTCAACCTTGACAAGCTTGGGGTTGTGGAGAGGGTCTGACCAGGTGTATGTCGCTTAATCTTGCTGTCAGAATCAGATATGAACTCTGTTTTTGTTTCTATCTCAAAAATATCGTCAGGACGGGCAGTGCATAGAATCTCGCCTCACTTATTTACCTGCTGTTTTACGCCCTCTCCTTGACTACTGAGTACTGCTGCATGTTTGATGTCTTTGGTGCAGCGTAGTAGAGCCAGTCCTGTTGCTAGCTAGATATTGTGTGTCTTCTGCAGTTTTGAGAGAATGTGGCATATCTATGCGGCAAAGTACATAAATTTTGCATCTATATTTGTTTTGAGTTGTCATCCCGTGTCTAATGTCTAACTCGTGCCACACCGTTCCAGTTAACTTGGAGGATGCAACATGGAGTGGAGATGAATGACCACAACATTCAGGTCATAAGGTGGTAAGCAAAACTAGGGAGTAGAGGATTTCTACATTGCGGTGTAGATGTAGTATTGATGGTAATGTTTAAATAAATAAAATATGGTAAAAATTTATTGATTAATATTTATAGTTATATAAAAAAGATATATATTTATATCTTATGATTAATGCCGATTGTTATGCCGCTCCCTTTTAAAGAAAAGTCAAAGACCCAGAAGAAATGACTTATAATAATATTCCCTCTGATTCACATTACTTGCCACTAGCATTGATGTATTTAGAACAAAAATATGTCTAGATATATTTATGTTAGTGTTTCTCTTTTCGTTCAACGTTATGTTTTCACATGTCATTGTTTTGTTGTATTCGGCAAGTCAGACCTATGCCAACATTCCTCGCAGGGATCAATGGCGCCAAGCCAACAATAGTACATGCAACGGAGGCGAAGGGGCGGGGAGCGGAGAGATTAACGATGTGGACTAGGCCTAGCGATTCATAGTGATGTGAAGGGAGAAGAGAATGAGATTATTTTTCTATTTAACTTAGGCATATCCAAACATTTGAAAACGGGTCAAGTTAACAATATATCACGTTGCAACGCACGGGCAATTTTCCTATAATAATAAAGGAAGAAGCGTTTCCGTGGTTTGGTCCGTCCGTGGTGCACTGTTTCCGTCGTCCGTTCCATTGTTCGTGCGCTGTTTCCGGCCGGTCCTTGGTTCTTGTACGTATGTTAAACCAGGAGTCCGATTAGTAATCGATATGGAGCTGTGCGCGTCATGGGCTTCCAAATTGTGGCCTGGTCCGTCCCTGGCTTTCCCGGATCAAATCCTAAGTATGCACGCACACGTCTCTCTGGTTTCCTTCGTCCGTACTGCAATCCAAACTTGGCACGTTTAGTCCCGTCTACAAAGCACCAAGCGATCCGCCGTCCAAACCGACCTCTCCACTCCACGCGTACGTAGTGCTGACCCAGGCCACCTCTTCGATCGTCGACACGGAGCCCAGCCCCGGGTTCCCCTCCAGTGAAAAGCGCCTGCGCATAGCGCCTCCAGGCCGCCGTCGCCGACCAGCGCCGTTCCATCTCCACTCGTCCCTGAAGATCGGGTGGACAAGATGGCGTAGAGGGAGATAGAAAAGGAGCCGGATGCGAATATGGATTCTCATGAGCACAACACCGACTGCCGGCTAGGTGGATCGGCTGAGAGGGATCGGGACTGAGCTGCTCCCCGCCGTCCACAAAGGCCGAGCAGAAGAAGTCTGTTGGGCGGACAGCGGGCTTGGGGCCGAGATGTTCCGCTCAATCGACATGGCTGGGTGGGACGTCATCGGAGTACGTCCGTTCGCGAGTTCTTTTGCTGATCGATCTGTGCGCCGAGTCGTGTGGTGTTGCTGAGAGCGGAGAGCCTGAGATCCTTTTTCTCCGTTTGATGTCGGGGCAACACAGGAAAGAGCAGATTCCATGCTCTAGCTCGTTCGATGATTCATGTCCGGGACTTCCTGTCGCCCATCTATCTGCTGGTGGTCGGCGCCATACGCGAGGCTGTTACATGCGTCCATGATCAACGATGAGCCCTGGAGATGAGACCAGCAGCCTCTGCCGCACTGACCTGCTGAGTTGCACTGGGAAGAAACCGTTAACGGTACATGCATCATGCGTGGCATATGAACGGCTGCAGCATACGGTATTGTGCTTTCCATGCAACATACCTACAAAGAAAATAATGCTCACATGTATGAAGACGAAAGGAACAACGGCATGGTACTTCTATGGCGTTGATCCAAGACAAAATGAAATAAAAAGATATGCACTTAATTCCATGCACGACAGATAAAAGGAGTTGAACCTGAAGCATAATTCAATGTGCTACCACATGGCATTGCTCTTTGTACTGCTATTGACAAATATTAATGGGTTGGTGGAATTTTAGTAAAGAAAAAAACAAGTCATTGTTGCTTGCATAAACAGTGACAGAGTATACGCAACGATGGACATGGTCACATTGGTAGACCACATCGAGATGTGCACGCGCACCGATTACAACAGCATGGCAAGTGGCCTCTCGGGGTCTCTCCAGTAGATTGACAGGAGGTAATATGGAGTATTATAATTTAATCTCACACAACATTGTTTCTTGTCAAAGATGAATGGCGGCGCTGGAGGTTCAGAACTTCAGATTATGTGTTTAGATCGTAGAAGCCCGCTCGAGGTTTTCAGGACTCGCGTTGGGTCTCACTTGATATGCAAAAAAAGAAAACCCGGTCTCATATGGTTTGTTTTGGAATTCTTCGGCACTAGCTTCAGTGTCTCCTTCGCATGCTGACTCCTTCCCCAACGATTTATGGGTCTTCCTTTGCTTCCTCCACTACCTGACCATGAGTTTGGCAAAGACCTTCACAGTGTAGGGTGAGGTGATGATGGAGGCGCATGCCTCTACTGGTGATGGCTCAGGGATCAAATGGCCTGGTTGAAAGGGCAGCCAAAGTAGCCAGTGGCAGCGATTGACATGGAGCACGCCATGGACACACTAAATCTAGCAATTGTACCAACTAAGGACTTACTTTTTGTGCCTCCCCGATATACATTGTGCTTCCCGGTGCAACGCACGGGCACATTTCCTAGTCATTTTCTAAAAAAAGAAACTTCAATACGTCCGAGAGTGAACTGCTGTAAAAAATTATGATAATTTAGCGCATTTCTACATAAGTTACTATTACCATGATTATTTTTACAATGGTGTTTCCTCTCTGACATTAATCTGGTTTAAACCAACTGAGCTAAGAGCAATCACCCATGCAATTATAATATTATCCGAAGAAAGCTGTATATTGTGCTGGGTCATTATGCAGAATATCAAAACATGCACAAAGCGTTCAGTTTAAATGATTTAATTATGTCCCCACTATATGATTTGCATGTACTGAACCGGTCTATAATACAGAGTGAACTTCTTTAGCATGTGCAAGAACAACATTCTTTTGTAAATTATAGGAGCGTCAACACAGACAGGCAAATTATTGTGGACATTATTTTAGAAACATACCACTTCCTATTTAGAAATGGAAGCAAACACCTATGGGGCATAAATTCAGATTACCTTCAAAGCACATGGTGAGGAGGAGTTCAGAGGATCCTCGGGGAGAGTTTGCATACGCACTCAGGGCAAGTCCAGCTCTTCACAGTTCACGCTGGTGTGGACTCTTGACGCCAGCACGACGCACATGGAGGCGCTGGTAATCAGGTGCATCACTAGAGAGCATGGGACACCGCACTGCATTGAGGTCTGGAGATGGAGGTCTAGAGCAGCCATAGTTGGTTTACATAACATCGCTCCTGCTCTGCACTCTCGAGCTCTGCAATAGTGAACTTTCACATTGTGAGAAAGTGAAATTCCAAACAAAAATTGTGTGACCTTGCGAACAAAATAGTTGACACGGCGAACTTCTAGGAAAAAGAAGATGCAAACTTTACGCATATATCAAATGAACTACTCTGCTGAAATATATACATCATTAATAATCTACACATCCACCAGCTTGTAATTTTTCATGAAGGTGGCACTCAAGCTCCATCACCTGATCAATGCTTTTTGCTGGGTGCAATTGCAGCGTTGGTGCGCTTAAGTAGATGTGAACTTCGTGAATTAAGAGAAGTGAGCTTAACAAACTTCACAAATAACGAGTCGCTGTAGCTAAACTAGTGAACTTCCATGAACTTCTACTGCTGCATGTCTCTTCACACTTTAATGAAACGCTGAAGCTTAACTAGTGAACTTCCTACTTTTCACTTTTTTAAACAGTAAATAGAACTTCTATTGTGGATCAAATCAAAGTGGGTGTACACTGCACTGTTTCTCACATTCAGTATCCATCATAGTTTGATACCATTATATACGTCCATATATGCACTTGGTTTTACTAACATACTTTTTATAAATACAGGGGATTACATGCGTGTATGAAAATGCTTGGGAGACAAACGAACAAAGAAAAAGTAAATGACAAACATGAGTTGGAGGACCGTGGGCTACCATGAATTGTAATTAACTCTACCTTGTGTTTGACTTCTTTTAACTGCAGTCTATATATTTTTAACTGGACTTGTCATATTTGTTAATAAGCTTTTAGCTCTGCCATAGTGAAATCTCTGACAGCATATAACAACTTACTGAGAAAGAAAAACGAACTTCAGCCGTGGACAAGGTGCACTTCAGGACCAAAACTAAAACTCGAGAATATGACCTGGGCTTTGAGGATGGACGGTGAACTCTTTGGCCGCGCATGGTGAACTTCCCATTGGTGTGCTCGGGCTGCCGGGCGTCGCCACAATGCACGCTCTTTCGTCGTGGCACTGAACTCCATCCAATTGGCGGGCGAACTTTTCCTACTGTAACTTTTAGGATGAGCTAGGGGTTGCACATTGTCGAGCATACTGCTAGTTGTCGCCGATAACTGTAGAAAAAGTACAACAAACTGAATGACAGCAATAGTGTATTATCACTACGCATCACAATGACTGTCAAGCTGAAGGAGATATAAAGTGAAATTTTGCTTCCCAACAGATAACCATAATTATGCAACAAAATAACCAAAACGGCATGCTAAATAACGCACTGCAACAATTTGCAAGCAACAGTGAACTCTGCCCAAGAATTAAGCAGACTCCCCCTCTGAAAAAATAACTTTTCGTACCCCTCTGTGGACCAAGTGAACTCTGGGATGAAAATGTGAACTTTTTTCCCTGGCGAATGGATATCTGGCAACAACAAAAGGTGAACTTCGGGATTTTAAAATAGTGAACTTCGTGACAAAAGAATTGAACGTTTTCCTCGTGGGTGAATTGAACCTTTTTTGCCAGAAAAAATGAATAATGGATGAACTAAATAATCAAGTAGCAAGAGATGTGAACTTCATGAATTAGGAGAAGTGAATTACAAGGTTTAGAAGAAGTGATCTTCACCCATCGTCCTTGGCATTGGTTTGAGATGATTCGTCCCAAAATTAGCTGCTTCAGATGATTCCATTTGACCAATATCTCGATGAATCCTTGGCATTGCTACTGTAAAGCAAGTGTCAAGAAGGTTTTAAGTTCTCAAGGGGTTGCTTAAACTGAATGTACATTAGAGGAAGTGTGGTGAATGTAAGGATGTACCTACCTGCCCCATTGTGGACTCCTAGAGCGGCGCCTGGTGGACTCCTGCTGTGTTGGTGTAGACTGCCACAACGGGGTGCTATTGTGGAGAGTCACAACCACGGCGAAGGCCCAGTGGTATTCCGCATAGGCTCTGCGGCGGAGACTGGTTGTGGTGAACTTCAGAGTTCATCCCTACTTCACTACTTATCTGAACTTCACAAGTTCATCATCGTTCCTGCTTGATTACTCGCATCTCAGCAATCATGTCATATCCCCGATATGCATTGTGCACTATGTATATGCACATGGTTTGTTGTGCCTGGACGGATCATGCCATCCTTCTTACCATGGATAAATACCTGAAAAGGAACAACAAAAGCAACATAAAAGCTAATTTCATATTTTTAAACAATATGTGAACTTCTAGGTTTGAAAATAGTGAAATTCATGACAACAAAATTGAACCTTTTCCCTCGTGGGTGAATTGAACCTTTTTTGCCAGAAAAAAATGAACAATGGATGAACTAAATAATCAAGTAAAAATATATGTGAACTTCATGAATTAGGAGAAGTGAACTACAAGTAGCACTATGTTCTATTAACAAATTAAGCATGTTCGATTGGAACTGTTTCTACCAAAACAAACTGAAATTTTGAACTTCAGAATATGTGTTACAATTACCATTTTTTGAGAAGTTAACTCACTAGCTAACTTGAGAGTACCATGATACAGTACAGTCTGCTCAAGAATTTAGGATTGCACAACTGAAATAGAACAAAATAAAGCACATCACTGTGATTTTTTTGCTATATGAATCTGACCACTATTCAAGAACAAGAAGAGAAAAAATTAGCATGTGGGGCGCACTCACACAGGAAGAAGGTGGGGCGGGGAGACGGGGCGGCGACGAAGGAAGAAGTTGGGGCGGGGCTTCCCAGCGCCGGCAAAATAAGAAGGTGGGGCGGGGAGGTGAGGCACCGACCAAGGTAGAAGATGGGGCGGGGCGGGGCGGGCGGAGCGGCGCGAGCAGGAGGGGGGGGCCTCCCGGCGGCGCGAGGAGGAGGTCGGGGCCCTCCCGGCGGCGCGCGGAGGAGGTCGGGGACCTCCCGGCGGCGCGAGGAGGAGGTCGGGGCCCTCCCGGCGGCGCGCGGAGGAGGTGGGGGGCCTCCCGGCGGTGCGAGGAGGAGGTCGGATCCCTCCTGGCGGCGCGCGGAGGAAGTGGGGGACCTCCCGGCGGCGCGCAGAGGAGGTGGCGCGCGTGGCTTGGGGGCAGCCGGTGGTGCGCGGGCCTGGGGGAAGAAGTGGATCGGGATGGTGGGGTTCAGAGAGGAAGAAGGTGGTTAGGTTGGGTTTGTGCGCTGACTTACAGGTCGGGGCCGTTCGGGATAAGAAGGTAAGTCGGATCTGGGGGTTCGAGAATAGTTATTCTAGAACCCCTCTTAAGGGGGGTTCGAGAATAGTTGTGCTCTATATATATATATATATATATATATATATATATATATATATATATCTTCATACCGATGATCTTGATGCCAATACACAAGGAATACCTTTATCTTCATGGCATCCATACTTGAATCCAACACATGGAGTACAAGTAGTACCTATGGAATATTCCTTCATATAAACTCAATGAAAACATTAGTCCATAGGGGTTGTCATTAATTACCAAAACCACACATAGGGGCAATGTACCCTTACAATCTCCCCCATTTTGGTAATTGATGACAATCACAATAAGAGGGGGTTTATATAATGAATATTAGAAACAAGTACGCAACTTATCCGAGAATAAGTTGTATACAAGAGGTTGTATTTGATATGGTCAAGTAACACAAAGCTACTAGCCCATATCAAAACCGGCTCTACTCACACAATTACAACAAATGCAAGGGATGTGAGTAGAACCAATATATATAGAGAAAACTCCCCCACAATGTATGCACGTGTGATGAACATGAATTCATTGCATATATTGTCAAGATTAACCTTTGGGATAGTTTCCACTATATATATAAAACCATGCAAGACATATAAATATGGAATGCATGAGAGGACAAAACACTTAAGCACAAACCAAACTTAAGTATAAAAATATTCCCTTAAACCCCTTAAACCCTCTAAACTTCTCCCACATTGGCATCGATTGTCAAAATGGGTGAAAAATTTAGAAGGCCAATATAATGTGAGTTCCTCCCCAAAGTGTGCACTTTTCATAATTTGAGTGGAATCAAGTGCACATATCCAATGACGAATACTTGAAGGAAGTCAAACTATATTGAGGATCAAAGATTGCATAAAGATAACATGGTGAAGTGAGCTTCAACAAATAAAGCAAGCAATCAAAGATCCAATTGGTCAAACAAAGATATCATGATAAGAGAGATATAGTGCTCTAAATAAAATAAGAAAGCTCCCCAAGGTTCGTGCACAATTTATAATGTTTGCATTTGAATACAATATGCACAAACATGGAATCCTCACTCCCTATATATCATTTAGAACACAACTAAGATAAAGAGAATATGCTTATCAAGAACAACTTTAGTCCAACAATTATGAGATATGAGTGCATGAAGAAAATAAATAAACCAAGCACTCATAAATCTTCTTTACCAAGCCACTAAAAACAAAGGGGTAAAAGATGGTCGGCAAAGAACAAGGATATCAAGGTGATGGATTAGCGCTCTTATGTATATGAGTTTCTAAAGTGGACAAAGTGATCCATAAAGAAACATGCACACACAAGAGGTTAAAAAAATAGATAAGACAAGATATCTCTAAAGAGCTCTAAGCTCCCAGTGGTTTGGAGGCCTGTGGTTCATCCTCAGCCTAAGCAAATCGCACGTCGCCGCGTGTTGCTGCGTTTCTGCAAACCGTCATTGTACAGTTAGTCGGTTCACAGAGAGATTAGGAAAAAAATTACCCACAACATCCAGTTGAGCAGCGACAGACACACCAGACACCACAACCCTTCGCATCTTTGACTTTTTGTTCTCTCCCTCACACGGTCACACCTCCACCGCCGGCTCCGAGGTTACTGGACAAAATCAGCGCCGGCCGACTCCCCCGACCTCCATCCCCTGGTAATGCTTTCCTTCCACGCTGCTCCTACACCGGTGCCCGCTTCTAGCACATCGCCGGACAGGCTATGCGGCAGTCTGGGCCTGGCCTAGATCGGTGCCAGCAGATGTAGTCGCCGCCAAATCGAGCTTGGCCACCGCCGCTGTTGCCTGCTGCAACGGTGTTGGGGGCCGACCATCTTCGTCCATGAACGCCGCTTGCTCAATCTCTTGCGGGCCGCTGGCCTGTTGTCCACCAAGTTATTCACCGCCAAATCAACCTCCGGAAATCGCTGCCATGCAGCCCCTGGCCGCGGCTGCTGTGGCGAAGGTTGATGCCCGGCGGCGCTGGCGCTGATGCTGGAATGCACGGCACCACAGACCGGCTTGGAGCGTCGCCAGAAGTTGGACAGGCCACGTCCCGCGAAGAGGAGAGGCGTCATGAACTTCACCGTGCAGGAGGGCATGGCCGGGTAAGTGTGACACTTATTGTGTGCCTTCCCCCTAATTGACTGACTATCCATGCATCCATCTATTGCATTTGAAAGTCGCACCGCTGCAGTTGAGTGTGATGTGCCCAACAAACTGATTTTGTGTGGCTTGGGAGCTGGTGCATGTACACCCAACCATGAGAACTATCTGAATTGTGAATATCTGGACTCATCTTAACTGAAGAACAAGTTCAGTTAAGCATTCCTGGTAGAACTCATGTACCACTATAGTTAGTGCCAAGCATTTGATTCATTGTGGTGGTGTGGTGATTAGATGCTTCATGGTGAATGCTACAGATGCTTGCTGCAGTTTTTGGTTGGAAGGGGAATTTGGTCCTAGGATTGTGGTGTAATTAGGTGATTCTTCCAATGGTCATGCCATGCCTATGTGCTGTGTGGTTTCGGTTCATATATGGCGAACATTGTCATATTTGATTTGGTACTGAATATTCTATTGGTTCTTGTTACTGAGTGATAAACATGGTTTTCTTTGATTCTGACATGGATGTACGATGTTGAACTATTTGCTTACCGTCATATCTTTTTTTTTGTGTGCTTCATCATGCTGTAAATTTGCAAGAAATTGATCCCAAATATTTTTTTAGTGCGCATTTTCGCTTGGCCCGGGGACATATATTTGCAAGAAAGTGACCTGAAGAATATTTTTTAACCAATTCAGTACATTACGTTCTTGCATTGTTTCGTGTTTCTTGGATCTTCTATGCTGACGTGAGCTTTACGCAATATTTGCTTGACCTAGGGAACTTTTATGTTGTATGTTGAGGTGATGAACTACCAGGATGGTAAATGTGCTACGTGTCATGTAACTTCTACTTGCGTATTCATAATATGCTATGCTCCCCAAAAGTATAAATTCTCTTCTTCTATTAGAACAAAGAATCATGAAGCTGTTTCGAAGAGCTTATATTTCTGATTATGTGGAGTTTGATATTATCTTTAAACTTTGTTTTGAAATGAAGGATTGTTACCTTAAAACTGTTACATGATTTATTAGAATAGTAGAAAATAGCTTCTTTTTGTGTTCAAAGTTGCATGATTTTTTAGCAGAGAAGGTAATGTGTACTGACTACATTGTAGCTTAGTGCAAATAAAGTCATTGAGCACATGCAGATAAATTTGTCAAGGATGGAGCTGTTGAGGCGGAGAAGCAAACAAACTCCTATGGGAATAAATACTGAAACTTCTATTTGTCTAATATTTCTTAATTATAACTTATTCAACTCCAAGAGTTTACTTATATACATAATTTCTCTATATTTTCCTCCAAGTGCTAAATGTGTGCTTAGGTAGTTGTCACGAAAATATGTATTGCACTTGTGTGCCCGGAGAGATCTAATCTTCTATAGAGCTTTCAGCTTATTTACCCTATGCTAATGAGGCATTTTTTCTTGAATTCGATTGTACATTCTATCATTGTGGATTTTTTTGTAGAGCACCTTTTTCATTAGCGTTTAGAGAAGCATCAAAAGTGTGGATGTAGATAAAATAGGTGGCTGAGTAAGCAGTGAGGAAGGATCATGGATTCTTGCAGTGATCTCTCGGTCGCGCTTATAATCATCCTACGCCTTATGTGGCCACGTCTCGGTCGGACATGTCTGTTGTGCTTTTCTCCTATTTGTCGGTGTCTCGCATTGTCGGTTGTCTATGTAGCGTGTTCATGAAGTGCAGGTGGGTTCCTGGGTGGCTTGCGTCTGGGTTGGGAGAGGTTTGCGTGCATTACTTTCTGCCATTTTGTTTTCGGTTAGGATTGGGAATAGTGCTTTCTTGTTGGCTGTTGATTTATGTTGTCATTTAGCTACTTCAGTGTGGGGAATGCTTGGAAATCTGTGTGTACGTGTAACAGCACACCATGCCATTTAGTCTCAGGGTTGTATGTGAAAGAGGCATGTTACATTTAATCTCACGATTGTATATGAGAGAGCCATGTTATGTTCTCGAGTTGCTTGTGAGCTTCAGCTATTGCATGATAGCTAAAAGATTAGATTAGTTTGCTCTGATGGGATAGGCATGATGGCATTACTGATTTAATCATTTCAAGAGTGTTTTCCAGTTTTGGGATACTTTCTAAGGTTTTAATTGGTCAGATAAACACGTATGGAGCCTATATGTTTGTTTAAAATGCATGGTGTTTCCCTCATAAGAATTTCGTTGTACTGAAATTGACATGATTATGTTTATTTCTGCAGGCATTGAACTGATCCAGAGTACTGACGTTGTAATGGCTAATCTTGCCTGCAAGATCATGACTAAGGTTTGCTCTTCAGTTCTGAAATTCATTTCTTCTTGAAAGTTGAAGGATCCCATGCAAGTGGAACTACACTTTTACCACTTCACTAAGTTACACGATGCTTATCTCATCATGTTGTGTGATGCACAGAAAACAAGTCAGTAGCATGATACATTAGTTGCATATCTTGATTTTTTTGAAGCTTCTGACAGTAGGAAAGGCTTCTACTGTCTTTTAATTACCTCAAAACATGTGGTTCCATTACATCATTACATATGTGCAGGGTAGTCCCCAAAAACCAAAAGAAAGGGCTAAACAAAATCTTAAAAGGAGCTATTGAAAGGGTGTAGTTGCATATCTTGCTTGGCTCTACATGTTTTCATTGTTTTTTTTGTAAGCTCTTTGTTTATGACATTTCCTTACATAAAATCGCAAAATGATCATATTACCATTTGATCTCTTATTTTTCATATTTGCACCGTGAGAATCTGAGAAAAACTAAGTATTGTGTATGCACTGCTGACCCCCCTCCTCCACTTCATTGCTTCCTCTGGCCGGACTCGCCCACCTATGCCCGCTCCTTTATTTCCCCTCACAGGCTCACTCACTTAGCATTCATATCTTTTTCCTTAAGACCACAAGATATCATCTGAAGTTGTGAACTAATTAATTATTGTAGGCTCCTGACATTTGATCGAATCTATGCACCCTTAAAAGCTATCAAACCTAACTCTTGCTAACTTCTGTGTTGATGCATTGAGATATCATCTAAATCCGGATGTAATTATTTGTTGAGGGCTCCTGGCATTTGGTGAAATATATGCAAGTTCAGAAGCTAACAAAGCTGATGCCTATTGACTTCACTATTTATATGTTTTATTTTCATGGTTGATTTTCTCGCTAACTGGAAGTTGAAAACAAGACTAATGTGTTTCCTGAACTTGTGTTTTCACTCTTTTGTCTTATATAATGGGAGATGGATTTAACCCAGGATTGGCCGCATTGTAGCATATATAATTGTATGTTGTTGATATTCTTGGCTACATTATACAAGGAAAAGTTCGTATGAGGTTAAAAAAAGGTGTATTCTAACATAAGCAAGTCAGTACTAGAACTGATTTTAAAGTAAACAAAGTCAGTTCACGCAATTCTTATACATTAGTAAAATGTAATGAATACATCGTAGCAATTTGCGCAAAAAAATTGCACTTTGTACTATGAAAGAGCTGATCAGTAGACAGTAGTGTTGAACTCAATGGTGTCGCCGTGTCGGTGTGTCCTGCATAAATTGGTACTCAAGTAGAATGCGGCTCTTGAGATGCATGTAATTGTATTGTGCTTTCTCGCACGTGTCTTCACCAAATATGGTCATTTCCCATGTGGATTCGTCGAGGAAGGATACAATAATGAATAATGGAGTGGCCTTCTTCCAGCTTGTGCACCTAAGAGAATTAGAGAAGTGTGCCCACCCATCATCCAGGTACATGAGTTTTTTCCACTCCATGAGGGTGTGCGTCTCTGACTCTCCAATTTTCCTAGGGAAGTTGCTAGCGAACAAAGTTGGTATCTTCAACCAGGAGAAGACCTCACAGTGTGGGAGGATGCCAGCTTCATTGGATTAGAGATGATGGAAGCTAAGTTCTCTTGGACATCGCAACAAGCATAGCCGGGGCACCATGTAGCACCATTTGTCAAGAATTTTATGAGGTTGTCTGTCAATCACTACTTTTCATTAATCATTGGCATACCATTAAAAATGTAGATCATTGGAAGGCAACCATACTTTTTAATAATGAATAGTTAAGATGAGCTATTGTTAAAAGAAATGAATGCAAAGAACGAGCATTGGAAGGCAACCATACTTTTTTATAATGAATAGTTAAGATGAGCTATTGTTAAAACAAATGAATGCAAAGAACGACACAGAAAAGATAAACGATAACAAGAAAGAACGGCGCGACAACGCGCGCGAGGTCCATCTAGCCAAGATGAAGTCATAAGATATACCAAAGGATGTTTGCTTAAGAAGCATATATAGCCTATGGCTCCAATTTTCACTTATGGTATATGAATGAACTTCAACCAAGTTAAATCTCAAAAACATCACAACTAACAATGAGGGAAATAGAGATAGTTGGAGTGTTTTGAGAAAGGCAACAAGTATCACAAATACGGATTTATTTCACAAATTCATCAATATTGCACACAAGAGCTCTTTGAGGAATTGATATGCAATAAATTGCTAGAGGGCATATTTGTGATAGGTGAATCATAAAATATGATACTCCCTCCGATTCATATTAATTAACTTCAATATGGATGTATCTAGAACTAAAATGTGTCTAGATACATCCATATTAGAGTCAATTAATATGAACCGGAGGGAGTATATATATTCCCAACATATGCATCTTCTCAAATTACTCAAATGTACAATAAGAAGTTTTACTTTAAAAATGATTTTTCAAGAACCGCAATAATTTCGAAATAAATAATTTCATGCCAAGATACAACCTACAAGAGGTTGGATGCTATATGAGAATGCATGAATAAGATACTTCTTACCGAGATAGCAATGGCTTGATGTAGTAGATAAGAGTTCATCGATCATCCTAGCTTGACTCCAATTCTCATATGGTGACAACACCTTCCTTATAGATGAGACAAGCCTCCATTGCATCTCCAATGTACCTAAAACATCATTCAAGTACATCTTGGTCCCCAAACTTATTGGGTCCAACATGGTTAGACTAACCACAATATATAGGACACACTCCATATAAATATGTGCATATTTAGATGAAATTTGAATTTCATGCACATATTAGCCATTTAGGATTTGATGGAGTATACCCTATATAATGGATCAAAGAAAGCAAGCATGCTACAAATATAAATGAATTACATATAAGCACGCATAGAGACTTTAGAGATCCAAGAAAGACACACTTTGGACAAAACACCAAATGAATTCAAGAAGGCATAAAGGTGTGACCAAACAAATTTGTTGTCCAAAATATATCAAAGAAGCAAATCACAAAAGATTTGTTCAACAAAGTTCAACAAATGAACTAAGAAGAGACCACTGAGCATAAAGGATGAAATCAAGCAAACATGCTCAAAGATTTATCTCATTCACCAAATAACGCATAGAAGAAGGAATGAGATAGCAAAACTCCCAAAGGAGCAAGGTTCGAACAAATAAACCAAACCCACTACACTTTTCACAATGGCACAATGTGCCGTAAGGAAAAA
Organism: Lolium perenne; assembly: GCF_019359855.2. NCBI lineage: Eukaryota > Viridiplantae > Streptophyta > Magnoliopsida > Poales > Poaceae > Lolium > Lolium perenne. The sequence goes on along the minus strand of NC_067244.2, from coordinate 79,984,035 downwards.
GATATGTATTCCAAAACAAACACTTGATATGAATCAAGGGGATTTATCAAAAGATTTTTCAAAGGGACAAGGAAGACATATGGGAGCTACAAAGATTTCTTGGAAATAAATAAGGAAGTAAGAAACAATCCAAGGTGAAGATGATCCAAAAATTCAACCACATACAAGGTTATCAATTGTCAAAGACAATGAGTATATTGGAAATAATTTCTGGTGGAGTATTGGCAATGATAGTAAGGATCAACTTCACAATAAAAGGCATAGGATAAGTATATAGAATTAAGCACTATGCACGGATGAAGATTCTTGATAACTTCAACTAGTCAAACAATCACGCACGGCAATGATTAGAATAACTTGAAGCAAACGGTGTCCCAAATAAGATATAGAGATATGTATTTGAGGAAAAAACCGCACCAAGAATTTCTTATTCAAACAAGAACCCACAAGATGAGTAATAAAAGATTTTTATTAGGAATGGAGCTTGTTTGAGCAAACATGCCACCTAGGAACAAGATAATTAAGAGCGTCAACTCTAAGTGGCATAACCTCATATGTTCACATTTTCTAGGCTTGTGATATGTACGAAACATATTACTCCCCCATAATGTGATAAAACATTTCTTCTAAACAAGAGGCAACTAAAATTCAACTAGAAATGATTAATGGATATTTAGAATTTGAATTTCTCATGAGTATGACACACCGCCTCCTGGCCACCTCGTGGCCCCACTTCGTTGACTCTTCGGTCTTCTGGAAGCTTCGTGGCAAAATAGGACCCTGGGCGTTGATTTCGTCCAATTCCGAGAATATTTCCTTACTAGGATTTCTGAAACCAAAAACAGCAGAAAACATCAACTGGCACTTCAGCATCTTGTTAATAGGTTAGTTCCAGAAAATGCACGAATATGACATAAAGTGTGCATAAAACATGTAGATATCATCAATAATGTGGCATGGAACATAAGAAATTATCGATACGTCGGAGACGTATCAGCATCCCCAAGCTTAGTTTCTGCTCGTCCCGAGCAGGTAAACGATAAACAAAGATAATTTCTGGAGTGACATGCCATCATAACCTTGATCATACTATTGTAAGCATATGTAGTGAATGCAGCGATCAAAACAATGTATATGACATGAGTAAACAACTGAATCATAAAGCAAAGACTTTTCATGAATAGTACTTCAAGACAAGCATCAATAAGTCTTGCATAAGAGTTAACTCATAAAGCAATAATTCAAAGTAAAGGTATTGAAGCAACACAAAGGAAGATGAAGTTTCAGCGGTTGCTTTCAACTTGTAACATGTATATCTCATGGATATTGTCAACATAGAGTAATATAACAAGTGCAATATGCAAGTATGTAGGAATCAATGCACAGTTCACACAAGTGTTTGCTTCTTGAGGTGGAGAGAAATAGGTGAACTGACTCAACAATAAAAGTAGAAGAAAGGTCCTTCAAAGAGGAAAGCATCGATTGCTATATTTGTGCTAGAGCTTTGATTTTGAAAACAAGAAACAATTTTGTCAACGGTAGTAATAAAGCATATGTGTTATGTAAATTATATCTTACAAGTTGCAAGCCTCATGCATAGTATACTAATAGTGCCCGCACCTTGTCCTAATTAGCTTGGATTACCGGGATTATCGCAATGCATATGTTTTAACCAAGTGTCACAAAGGGGTACCTCTATGCCGCCTGTACAAAGGTCTAAGGAGAAAGCTCGCATTGGATTTCTCGCTATTGATTATTCTCAACTTAGACATCCATACCGGGACAACATAGACAACAGATAATGGACTCCTCTTTTATGCATAAGCATGTAGCAACAATTAATTTTCTCATATGAGATTGAGGATATATGTCCAAAACTGAAACTTCCACCATGGATCATGGCTTTAGTTAGCGGCCCAATGTTCTTCTCTAACAACATGCATGCTCTAACCATAAAGGTGGTAAATCTCCCTTACTTCAGACAAGACGAACATGCATAGCAACTCACATGATATTCAACAAAGAGTAGTTGATGGCGTCCCCAGGAACATGGTTATCGCACAACAAGCAACTTAATAAGAGATAAAGTGCATAAGTACATATTCAATATCACAATAGTTTTTAAGCTATTTGTCCCACGAGCTATATATTGTAAAGGTAGAGGATAGAAATTTTAAAGGTAGCACTCAAGCAATTTACTTTGGAATGGCGGAGAAATACTATGTAGTAGGTAGGTATGGTGGACACAAATGGCATAGTGGTTGGCTCAAGTATTTTGGATGCATGAGAAGAACTCCCTCTCGATACAAGGTTTAGGCTAGCAAGGCTATTTGAAACAAACACAAGGATGAATCGGTGCAGCAAAACTCACATAAAAGACATATTGTAAACATTATAAGACTCTACACCGTCTTCCTTGTTGTTCAAACTCAATACTAGAAATTATCTAGACCTTAGAGAGACCAAATATGCAAACCAAATTTTAGCATGCTCTATGTATTTCTTCATTAATGGGTGCAAAGTATATGATGCAAGAGCTTAAACATGAGCACAACAATTGCCAAGTATCACATTTATCCGAGACATTTTAGCAATTACTACATGTATCATTTTCCAATTCCAACCATATAACAATTTAACGAAGAAGAGACTTCGCCATGAATACTATGAGTAAAGCCTAAGGACATACTTGTCCATATGCAACAGCGGAGCGTGTCTCTCTCCCACACAAAGAATGCTAGGATCCATCTTATTCAAACAAAACAAAAACAAAAACAAACCGACGCTCCAAGTAAAGCACATAAGATGTGACGGAATAAAAATATAGTTTCAGGGGAGGAACCTGATAATGTTGTCGATGAAGAAGGGGATGCCTTGGGCATCCCCAAGCTTAGACGCTTGAGTCTTCTTGATATATGCAGGGGTGAACCACCGGGGCATCCCCAAGCTTAGAGCTTTCACTCTCCTTGATCATGTTGTATCATCTCCCTCTCTTGATCCTTGAAAACTTCCTCCACACCAAACTCAAAACAACTCATTAGAGAGTTAGTGCACAATCAAAATATACGTGTTCAGAGGTGACATAATCATTCTTAACACTTCTGGACATTGCACAAAGCTACTGAAAGTCAATGGAGTCGAAAAATCCATCGAACATAACAAAACAGGCAATGCGAAATAAAAGGCAGAATCTGTCAAAACAGAACAGTTCGTAATGACGAATTTTATTGAGGCACCAGACTTGCTCAAATGAAAATTCTCAAATTGAATGAAAGTTGCGTACATATCTGAGGATCACTCACGTAAATTGGCATAATTTTCTGAGTTACCTACAGAGAATTTTGCCCAGATTCGTGACAGCAAAGAAATCTGTTTCTGCGCAGTAATCCAAATCTAGTATGAACCTTACTATCAACGACTTTACTTGGCACAACAAAACACTAAACTAAGATAAGGAGAGGTTGCTACAGTAGTAAACAACTTCTAAGACACAAAATAAAAACAAAGTACTGTAGTAAAAACATGGGTTGTCTCCCATAAGCGCTTTTCTTTAACGCCTTTCAGCTAGGCGCAGAAAGTGTGCATCAAGTATTATCAAGAGACGAAGTATCAACATCATAATTTGTTCTAATAATAGAATCAAAAGGTAACTTCATTCTCTTTCTAGGGAAGTGTTCCATACCTTTCTTGAGAGGAAATTGATATTTAATATTACCTTCCTTCATATCAATGATAGCACCAACAGTTCGAAGAAAAGGTCTTCCCAAAATAATGGGACAAGATGCATTGCATTGAATATCCAAGACAACAAAATCAACGGGGACAAGGTTATTGTTAACGGTAATGCGAACATTATGAACTTTCCCCAAAGGCTTCTTTGTAGAATGATCAGCAAGATTAATATCCAGATAACAATTTTTCAGTGGTGGCAAGTCAAGCATATTATAGATTTTCTTAGGCATAACGGAAATACTTGCACCAAGATCACATAAAGCATTACAATCAAAATCATTGACTTTCATCTTAATGATGGGCTCCCAACCATCCTCTAGCTTCCTAGGAATAGAAGCTTCACGCTCTAGTTTCTCTTCTCTAGCTTTTATGAGAGCATTTGTAATATGTTTCGTGAAAGCCAAGTTTATAGCACTAGCATTAGGACTCTTAGCAAGTTTTTGTAAGAACTTTATAACTTCAGAGGTGTGGCAATCATCAAAATTCAAACCATTATAATCTAAAGCAATGGGATCATCATCCCCAATGTTGGAAAAAATTTCAGCAGTTTTATCACAGGCAGTTTCAGCAGTTTTAGCAGTTTCGGGCAGTTTCTCGCGCTTTGCATTAGAAGCGGAAACATCGCTGACACCAATTCTTTTATTATTATTAGTAGGAGGTGCAGCAACTTGTGTAGCATTAGCATTACTAGTGGTGGTAATAGTCCAAACTTTAGCTATATTATCTTCTTTTTCATTTTCTTCTCTTTCCCACCTAGCACGCAATTCGGCCATCAATCTTATATTCTCATTAATTATAACTTGGATGGCATTTGCTGTAGTAGTAATTTTATTATGATGATTTTCATTAGGCATAACTTTCGATTTCAAAAGATCAACATCAGTAGCAAGACTATCGACTTTAGAAGCAAGTATATCAATTTTCCCAAGCTTTTCTTCAACAGATTTGATAAAAGCAGTTTGTGTACTAATAAATTCTTTAAGCATGGCTTCAAGTACAGGGGGTGTGTTCCTATTATTGTTGTAAGAATTCCCATAAAAATTACCATAGCCGTTGCCATTATTATAAGGATATGGCCTACAGTTGTTACTAGAATTGTTCCGGTAAGCATTGTTGTTGAAATTATTATTTTTAATGAAGTTTACATTAACATGTTCTTTTTGTGCAACCAATGAAGCTAACGGAACAATATTAGGATCAACATTAGTCATATCATTCACAAGCATAGACATAATAGCATCAATCTTATCACTCAAGGAAGAGGTTTCTTCGACAGAATTTACCTTCTTACCTTGTGGAGCTCTTTCCGTGTGCAATTCAGAGTAGTTGATCATCATATTATCAAGAAGCTTTGTTGCTTCACCAAGAGTGATGGATATAAAGGTACCTCCAGCAGCTGAATCCAATAGGTTCCGCAAAGAAAAATTCAGTCCTGCATAAAAGGTTTGGATGATCATCCAAACCGTCAGTCCAAGGGTTGGGCAATTTTTAACCAAAGATTTCATTCTTTCCCATGCTTGTGCAACATGCTCAGTATCCAATTGTTTAAAATTCATTATGCTACTCCTTAAAGATATAATTTTAGCAGGGGGATAATATCTACCAATAAAAGCATCCTTGCATTTAGTCCATGAATCAATACTATTCTTAGGCAGACATAGCAACCAATCTTTAGCTCTTCCTCTTAATGAGAAAGGGAACAATTTTAATTTTATAATGTCACCATATACATCTTTATATTTTTGCATTTCACACAATTCAACAAAATTATTGAGATGGGCAGCAGCATCATCAGAACTAACACCAGAAAATTGCTCTCGCATAACAAGATTTAGTAAAGCAGGTTTAATTTCAAAGAATTCTGCTGTAGTAGCAGGTGGAGCAATAGGTGTGCATAAGAAATCATTATTATTTGTGGTTGTGAAGTCACACAACTTAGTATTTTCAGGAGTACCCATTTTAGCAGTAAATAAAACAAACTAGATAAAGTAAATGCAAGTAACTAATTTTTTTGTGTTTTTGATATAGCAAACAAGATAGCAAATAAAGTAAAACTAGCAACTAATTTTTTTGTATTTTGATTTAGTGCAGCAAACAAAGTAGTAAATAAAGTAAAGCAAGAAAAAAACAAAGTAAAGAGATTGCGATGTGGAGACTCCCCTTGCAGCGTGTCTTGATCTCCTCGGCAACGGCGCCAGAAATTTAGCTTGACACGCGTACAGCACGCGACCGTTGGGAACCCCAAGTGGAAGGTGTGATGCGTACAGCAGTAAGTTTCCCTCAGTTAGAAACCAAGGTTTATCGAACCAGTAGGAGTCAAGAAGCACGTTGAAGGTTGATGGCGGCGAGATGTAGTGCGGCGTAACACCAGGGATTCCGGCGCCAACGTGGAACCTGCACAACACAACCAAAGTACTTTGCCCCAACGAAACAGTGAGGTTGTCAATCTCACCGGCTTGCTGTAACAAAGGATTAGATGTATAGTGTGGATGATGATTGTTTACAGAAAACAGTAGAACAAGTATTGCAGTAGATTGTATTCGATGTTAAAGAATGGACCGGGGTCCACAGTTCACTAGTGGTGTCTCTCCCATAAGATAAATAGCATGTTGGGTGAACAAATTACAGTTGGGCAATTGAAAAATAGAGAGGGCATGACAATGCACATACATGATATGATGAGTGTTGTGAGATTTAATTGGGCATTACGACAAAGTACATAGACCGCTATCCAGCATGCATCTATGCCTAAAAAGTCCACCTTCAGGTTATCATCCGAACCCCTTCCAGTATTAAGTTGCAAACAACAGACAATTACATTAAGTATGGTGCGTAATGTAATCAATAACTACATCCTCGGACATAGCATCGATGTTTTATCCCTATTGGCAACAGCACATCCACAACCTTAGAACTTTCTGTCACTGTCCCAGATTTAATGGAGGCATGAACCCACTATCGAGCATAAATACTCCCTCTTGGAGTTACTAGCAAAAAGTTTTCCCTCAGTAAGAAACCAAGGTTTATCGAACCAGTAGGAGCCAAGAAGCACATTGAAGGTTGATGGCGGCGAGATGTAGTGCGGCGCAACACCAGGGATTCCGGCGCCAACGTGGAACCTGCACAACACAAACCAAGTACTTTGCCCCAACGAAACAGTGAGGTTGTCAATCTCACCGGCTTGCTGTAACAAAGGATTAGATGTATAGTGTGGATGATGATTGATTGCAGAAAACAGTAGAACAAGTATTGCAGTAGATTGTATTTCAGTATAGAGAATTGGGCCGGGGTCCACAGTTCACTAGAGGTGTCTCTCCCATAAGATAAACAGCATGTTGGGTGAACAAATTACCGTTGGGCAATTGACAAATAAAGAGGGCATGACCATGCACATACATATTATGATGAGTATAGTGAGATTTAATTGGGCATTACGACAAAGTACATAGACCGCTATCCAGCATGCATCTATGCCTAAAAAGTCTACCTTCAGGTTATCATCCGAACCCCTTCCAGTATTAAGTTGCTAACAACAGACAATTGCATTAAGTATTGCGCGTAATGTAATCAATAACTACATCCTCGGACATAGCATCAATGTTTTATCCCTAGTGGCAACAGCATATCCATAATCTTAGAGATTTCTGTCACTTCCCCAGATTCACGGAGACATGAACCCACTATCGAGCATAAATACTCCCTCTTGGAGTTAAGAGTAAAAACTTGGCCAGAGCCTCTACTAATAACGGAGAGCATGCAAGATCATAAACAACACATAGATATAAATTGATAATCAACATAACATGGTATTCTCTATTCATCGGATCCCAACAAACACAACATATAGAATTACAGATAGATGATCTTGATCATGTTCGGCAGCTCACAAGACCCGACAATTAAGCACAATGAGGAGAAGACAACCATCTAGCTACTGCTATGGACCCATAGTCCAGGGGTAGACTACTCACACATCACTCCGGAGGCGACCATGGCGGCGTAGAGTCCTCCGGGAGATGAATCCCCTCTCCGGCAGGGTGCCGGAGGCGATCTCCTGAATCCCCCGAGATGGGATTGGCGGCGGCGGGCGTCTCTGTAAGGTTTTCCGTATCGTGGCTCTCGACTTGGGGTTTCGCGACGAAGGCTATTTGTAGGCGGAAGGGTAGGTCGGGCGTCGCGAGGGCCCAGAGACAGGTCGGCGCGGCCAAGGGTGGGGCCGCGCCGCCTGCCCTCCTGGCCACCTCGTGGCCCCACTTAGTTGACTCTTCGGTCTTCTGGAAGCTTCGTGGCAAAATAGGACCCTGGGCGTTGATTTCGTCCAATTCCGAGAATATTTCCTTACTAGGATTTCTGAAACCAAAAACAGCAGAAAACAGCAACTGGCACTTCGGCATCTTGTTAATAAGTTAGTTCCAGAAAATGCACGAATATGACATAAAGTGTGCATAAAACATGTAGATATCATCAATAATGTGGCATGGAACATAAGAAATTATCGATACGTCGGAGACGTATCAGGCACATGTGCAAACCGGAGAATGAAGATGAAGATATTCTTGAATCCTCATTTGAAATCGTGTCTTGATCCATAGAGTGTTCGGTTTCCTCTACATTGTTAGTCAACAACCAACTAGAGGAAATAGAAGCATTTTGATTATGGGAACAAGACAAGGTAAGCATATCATCATGAGATCTATGTAAGCAATTTACACATGATATGCAAGGACTATCAACACAAGCATGTAGATTATTTTCAATGCTAGATGTGTTTAAGTCCAAAGAGGAAGCATTGCAATGGGATAGAGATGAAAAATCATCACTATTGAGCACAATATCAACATTGCAATTTTCCTCACCACTCACCATATCATTACCTCGTGTCTTGCTACACGTTGGTGAAGTGGAAGAAGATGATAACTCATCACGACCGGAGGTGGAAGCAACTTGGAGCTCTTCATGATGTGAAGGGGAAGAGAGCTCCTCGGAGTCACCACCGACCAATTTAGAAGTGGATCCACCAAACATTTCCTTAAGCTTGATCCACATCTCATGAGACGATTTTCGCTTTATATATATCAAGAACCTACGAAAATCGGGTCTCAAGGAAAATAAAAGCTCATTAGATACTTGAGCTTCAAGATGTAAGTTTTTCTCATCCTCTAAAGATAGATTTTGAGAATCCATCGGAGGAGAAAAACCGACATCTAGAAATTGCTCTATATGTGGACACAAGGTCCGAAGATGACAAAGCAAGCAATTTCTCCACAAAAGATAATTTGTGCCATTAAAGACAATTGTGTCATTGTGCACTATACTAGCCGACATCTTTACTCTCAAGGCGGTGAAGCCTTAAACAAGGAGTGACCTTGCTCTGATACCAATTTAAAGATCGAGATGTCGCTTAGAGGGGGGTGAATAGGCAATTACAAACTCTTGCGGATTTGACTTGTAAGAATGCGGAATTAAACTATCGTTTAGTTTACAAGCACAAACCCTAAATATGCTAAGCTCAACTAAGTGTAACAATAGCAACTAGAGCTAAGCAAGATAGGCACAAGATATATGTAGCACAAGTGATAGCAAGATATATGTACTTCAAGCACGATGGCTATCACAAGGAAAGAGAGCTCGGGTATAGAAATAACCGAGGCACGCGGAGACGAGGATGTATTCCCGTGTTCCCTTCCTTTGCAAGAAGGTACGTCACGTTTGGAGGAGTGGAGGTCCCACGAAGGATTCCCCGCGCCACGAAGGCTCACCATATTCTCCGAACCACACCCACGAAGGATAATGGCCCTTTCCTTATGGTTAGCTTTTCCTCCGCTCCGGAGATGGCAAGCTCCACAACCACTTCACAAGCTCCACGAAGGAGAAGCTCGGGCCTCTTCACAATCTTCTTGAAGAGATCACCAGAGCACCAATCACCAAGCCAACTAGGAGGTCTCCCTCCAAGAGTAACAAGCTCACGGTCTCTCACTCGAACTAATCGTGGTAGAGAGCTCAACACTATGCAATGATGCAAAGCAAGAACACTAGAGGTGTTCAAGTCCTTCACACTCAAATCCCACCAAAGCAACGAATGCTAGGATGAGATTGGAGAGGAAGAACAAAGGGTAAAGTCAACCAAAGACTCCAAGATCTAGATCCCAAGAGATTCCCTCACTTAGAGAAGAAATGGTTTGGTGGAAGTGTAGATCTAGATCTCCTCTCTCAAATCCTCAAGAATGAGCAAGAATGGTTGGAGGAATCAAAGGGGAGAGCAAGTTCTTCAAAATGGAACAATGGAGGAGAGAGAATGGGAAGAACTACTCTAGCTCAAGGTGGAAGAAGGGTATTTATAGCTAAGGCCGAAATAAAACCGTTGGGGAAAAAACAAAACAAATAGCAAGAAAAAAAACTGGCAGAAAACAGCCCAGCTGGCCACCAGGCCGGCCGACCGGAGCAGCAGCCGGACAGGCCAGCGTGCAGCCCGGCCGGACCGGTTCCTAGGCCGGATGGGGCGGGTGGGCCGCGTGGAGGAAGGCAGCCCAGGCGGAGCAGCGCCCAGTGGGCCGCGCGCGGGGCAAGTGAAGCCCGGCCGCCGGGAGGCTGGTCCGGCCGGGGCTGCACCGTGCGGGCCGGTCGGTGGCCGGCACCTGGGCCGGAGGAAGCGACCAGGCCGGTTTCGACCGGGTGGGCCGGCGCCTGGCCCGGTCCGGTTGGCACCCGGTCCTGGCCGGGTGGGCTGGCGCATGGGATCGCAGGCCGGGTGGCCGACCGGCTGCCCCTCCTCCTTTTTTTTTTTTCTTTTTCCTTTTTATTATTTTCCCTTTTTTCCTTTTTCTTTAATAACTAATGCTCCCGAACTCCGATTCGAATGAAACTAATTTTGTTTGGAAGATAACAACAAATGCTATCCTATAGAAAGTGCAAACTCAAGAATCTGTAGAAGGGAATTTTATCATGAATATAAAAGGTAGAACCTTATATCATGAATAACCGGTAAAATCACCCAACCTCGAAAACGCAATAGAAGATGCATGCGAACTCCGTTTTCTATGAACTTGGGCTTGTTATAAAGCTAGCAACAAGCTCAAGAACCTCACACAGAGAAACATCAAGAAGCAATAAGGATATGCAAAGTATGTAAAGGATTGAGCTCTCTAAGACGATGTGATCAAGTTACTCAACCGAAAGCCCCTCTTAATAGTGCGGCTATCTATCCTATAATCCGGTCTCCCAACATCCACCTTGAGACCGGTAAAAGGAAAAGCAAGGCCATACCTTTGCCTTGCGCATACCGCTTGATCTTGATGATAACTCTTCAAGCTTCACTCAAGCCGGAATGCCTCACTTGACCAATGTTGCTTCGTGAAGACTCACAAATGCTCCCCCATACACTATGATGGGAAAGCTCCATTGATGCACATCTTCACTAGTCCATTGTCACCAAATGGATGGCAAGCTTCAAGCATGTGATTCACTTGAGATGCTCAACTTGAACTTGCCCAACTCAACCTTGTATCTTCACATACTCACTTAAGATAGAGCATGGCTAATATTGAGTTCCACATAAGAACTCCATCTTCATTTCTTCTTCTTGATCATATCACATATATATATATATATATATATATATATATATATATATATATATATATATATATATCTTCATACCGATGATCTTGATGCCAATACACAAGGAATACCTTTATCTTCATGGCATCCAAACTTGAATCCAACACATGGAGTACAAGTAGTACCTATGGAATATTCCTTCATATAAACTCAATGAAAACATTAGTCCATAGGGGTTGTCATTAATTACCAAAACCACACATAGGGGAAATGTACCCTTACAGTTATGTTGATCTATTGTGCACTCTAAGGTTATTTAAACATGAATATCGAATATTGTGGAGCTTGTTAACTCCGGCATTGAGGGTTCGTGTAATCCTACACAATTAGTGGTGTTCATCATCCGACAAGAGAGTGTAGAGTGGTTCTATTATGTGATCATTGTTGAGAGTGTCCACTAGTGAAAGCAGGATCCCTAGGCCTTGCTTCCAAGCATCGAATCTCTGTTTGCTTACTGTTTTGTTGCATGTTTACTCGCTGCCATATTTTATTCAGATTGCTATTACCACTCATATACATCCATATTACTTGCATCTCACCATCTCTTCGCCGAACTAGTGCACCTATACATCTGACAAGTGTATTAGGTGTGTTGGGGACACAAGAGACTTCTTGCATTGTGATTGCAGGGTTGCTTGAGAGGGATATCTTTGACCTCTTCCTCCCTGAGTTCGATAAACCTTGGGTGATCCACTTAAGGGAAACTTGCTGATGTTCTACAAACCTCTGCTCTTGGAGGCCCAACATGAAGGAGATATGCCCTAGAGGCAATAATAAAGTGGTTATTATTTATATCTTTATGTTTATGATAAATGTTTATATATCATGCTAGAATTGTATTAACCGAAACATTAGTACATGTGTGATATGTAGACAAACAAGAAGTCCCTAGTATGCCTCTTAAACTAGCTTGTTGATTAATGGATGATTAGTTTCATAATCATGAACATTGGATGTTATTAATAACAAGGTTATGTCATTGTGTGAATGATGTAATGGACACACCCAATTAAGCGTAGCATAAGATCTCGTCATTAAGTTATTTGCTATAAGCTTTCGATACATAGTTACCTAGTCCTTATGACCATGAGATCATGTAAATCACTTATACCGGAAAGGTACTTTGATTACACCAAACACCACTGCGTAAATGGGTGGCTATAAAGGTGGGATTAAGTATCCGGAAAGTATGAGTTGAGGCATATGGATCAACAGTGGGATTTGTCCATCCCGATGACGGATAGATATACTCTGGGCCCTCTCGGTGGAATGTCGTCTAATGTCTTGCAAGCATATGAATGAGTTCATAAGAGACCACATACCACGGTACGAGTAAAGAGTACTTGTCAGGAGACAAGGTTGAACAAGGTATAGAGTGATACCGAAGATCAAACCTCGGACAAGTAAAATATCGCGAGACAAAGGGAATTGGTAATGTATGTGAATGGTTCATTCGATCACTAAAGTCATCGTTGAATATGTGGGAGCCATTATGGATCTCCAGATCCCGCTATTGGTTATTGGTCGGAGTGAGTACTCAACCATGTCCACATAGTTCTCGAACCGTAGGGTGACACACTTAAAGTTGGATGTTGAAATGGTAGTACTTGAATTATGGAATGGAGTTCGAATATTTGTTCGGAGTCCCGGATGAGATCCCGGACATCACGAGGAGTTCCGGAATGGTCCGGAGAATAAGATTCATATATAGGATGTCATTTTATGTGAAATAAAATGTCGCGGAAGGTTCTATGGAAGGTTCTAGAAGGTTCTAGAAAAGTCCGGAAGAAACCACCAAGGAAGGTGGAGTCCCTTGGACTCCACCTCCATGGCCGGCCAGCCTTAGATGGGGTGGAGTCCCAAGTGGACTCCACCATAGGGGGCCGGCCACCCCCCACATGGGAGGTGGGAATCCCACCTTTGGGTGGGAGTCCTAGTTGGGCTAGGTTTCCCCCTCCTATGGAAGGTTTTGGTTTCGGGTCTTATTCGAAGACTTGGACACCAACACTTGGGATCCACCTATATAATGAGGGGCCAAGGGAGGGGGCCGGCCACCCCAAGACCACAAGCTGGCCGCCCCCCTTGAGTGGCCGGCCACCCCCTCCCAAACCCTAGCCGCCCCCTTCTCCTCCATATCTCCCGCGTAGCTTAGCGAAGCTCCGCCGGACTTCTTCACCGCCACCGACACCACGCCGTCGTGCTGTCGGATTCAAGAGGAGCTACTACTTCCGCTGCCCGCTGGAACGGGGAGGTGGACGTCGTCTTCATCAACAACCGAACGTGTGACCGAGTACGGAGGTGCTGCCCGTTCGTGGCGCCGGAACCGATCGTGATCAAGATCTTCTACGCGCTTTTGCAAGCGGCAAGTGATCGTCTACCGCAGCAACAAGAGCCTCATCTTGTAGGCTTTGGAATCTCTTCAAGGGTGAGACTCGATACCCCCTCGTTGCTACCGTCTTCTAGATTGCATCTTGGCTTGGATTGCGTGTTCGCCGTAGGAAAATTTTTGTTTTCTATGCAACGTTATCCTACACAACACTGTCTACAAGAATAGAAGCACCCGTAGACATCAGTTTTCTCCTTATTTGGATCAATCACAATGGCCGGAGTATCATGGTGTGCAAGTTTGGCCAGATCCGGAATGGAAGGTTGTGAAACGTGGAAGAAGAAAGACAAAGAGGTATCACGGAGATATGGATAGATGAGGTCATTCGGGAAACAGGTTATTCCAAGAAGCTCGCGAGCCAACTAATTGTGGATCATGCAATAGTAAGGGCCACAATAAAAGGAAGTGCACATCCGGCAAAAAATCAAAGGGCAATGATGCTACCACAAGTCAAGCATCAAGTAGCCAACAAGCTTCAAATCAACCTCGAAGCCAACAAACCCCAAGCCAACAAACCCCAAGCCAACAAGCTCCAAGCCACCCGCGTCAACCTCCTCCAAGCCAACCGCGTCAACCTCCTCAAGACAACAAGCTCCAAGCACACAAGCCCAACGGCAACAAGCTCCAAGTCAACAAGCTCCAAGGCAACAAGCCCCACGGCAACAAGCTCATACGCAATAAGCTCCAAGGCAACAAGCCGCAAGGCATCAACCACAATGGTGACAAGCTCCAAGGCAACCAAGGATTCATGTAGGGCTTAGTAGAGGTCGACATGGTGGCCGTCGGGGTACTAGTATGCTACGATACCTAGCGGGGCCTTATCCGTATGTGTCTCCAAGTTACTAATTGCATTGTACTTTACATTTTCCTATTCGATGACTAACTTTGGTTTTTCAATTTTGGTTTACAGCTATGGCAACTCAACCCACCAAGGGGAAGGGGGCATGGGACGGTAATGAGAAGGAGGAGTCCGTTTGGGAGGAGGCGGCAAGGACGGTGTGGAAGAGGGAGAAGGAAGAACTTGAGAGGAAGAGGCGGGAGGAGATAGCTAAGAAGAAGGAGGAAGATGACCGTATGCAAAGGGGGTATGAGGAATACCTATTGCGCAACAAGAGGAGGAATGAGAAGCTGAAGGCCGAACGGGACCGCGAGGCACGGATAAAATTCCTGAGGAGCTGCCAACTTGAGCAAATTAGGAGCGAGAGGGCCAATAGGATGCACCTAGAGGAGGTGGCTAGGGAGGCTGAACGCATCAAGGAGGAGAGAGCTCAAGCGGAAGCTGCAAAGACGGAGGAGCGCCACCACTTCTTCGATTCGGTCGTTCAGTTGGCTCGTGACATAAGGGAGAAGGAAGAATTGGCTGAAGAATGTAAGAAGAAGAAGGCGAGGGGGGAGGGAGCCTTTGCCACGCAGTGATGTCCCTTTGGCTATGTTCTTGTTGTCGAACCTTTATGTTGTCGAACCATGATGCTGTGTGAACCTTGATCTTCTCGAACCTTCATGTCGTTGAACCTTATTGTAATTGAAACCTTGATGTCGTTGAACCTTATTTGTCGTTTGAACCATTATGCTGTGTCGTACATATTCAGTGCAATGTTGTACTCAAAACTGTTTGAATATGGTAGGATTTTTCATGGTTTTAACGCAAGTCAATGTGTGGCGCCCTTCCCACTGGCGCCACACTGCACTGTGTGGCGCTCGTGGCATCGGCGCCACACATGCCAACATATATCAACTTTTGGGTCGAAAACATCCAGGGGCTCCGGACGATTAGTCCTTAGATGTTTTGGCGAGGCTCTTTGTGTGGCGCCCGTGGCGTCGGTGCCACACTGTGAGGTGTGGCGCCCGTGGCATCGGCACCACACATAGAGCCTCGCCAAAACGGCAAAGTCCCAGACGATTTGTCTTACAGTATGTTTTGGGCAATTACAAATAGATGTGTAGCGCCGATGGGAGGGGCGCCACACAGTGCAGTGTGGCGCCAGTGGGAAGGGCGCCACACATTGACTTGTGTTAAACCATGAAAAATCCTACCATATTCCAACAAAACTGCCATTATGTCAACAACTATTTCATACACACATCATATCAACAGCAATTTCGTACACACATCATAGACATAACATCATCATACCTAACATCGTAGCACATAGTTTCATACAATTTAAGATAGAATTCAAACAACACGTAGCAATGAAGATAGAGTTCACAACACTGTAAGTTCTAACTATCGGTGTCCGAGCCGGATTAGCCGGTGTGGTAGTGCACGCGGCAGGCTGTGTCGTCGAACACCTTGACGATCATCTCGCCGTCCCCCTCGTAGAGGAAGGTGAGCTGGCAGCCGGGCTCGAGCGCGAGGTCACGGGCGAACTTGTCCCACCCCGTGTGCAGGTACATCTTGCCCTGCCCGTCGAACAGGACCTCCACGGGCCAGCGACAGAAGTTGCAGCTGGCCTCCCGTAGCTGCAACTGCGCCGGCTCGACGCCATCGACGAACTCGGCGAACTTGTTCGGTAGCCGCTTGATGCTGAGTGGGTCGTCGTCGATGCGGAGGAGGAACTCGAAGCAGCATTCGTCATGCGAAGACGAGGAGGGTGCAGGTGACGGTGAGCGTGGGGCCGTTGTTGCTCCACCGCGGCGGCCCCTTCCCCGGCCCCGGGGGCGCCCAGGTGACAAGGTATCAACTTGTCAATGCCTATGGATTGTAGGCTAGGGTTTAGTTGGAAGTAGAGGGCAAGTAGATCTCGAAGGTTTCAGCCGAAAAGTACTCGACGATTATGAGAACTAGGGTTTGCAACAATGATTCGATGATCTCTTCGTCCCTCGACTCCCCCTTTATATAGGAGGCGGAGCCGAGGGTTTCGTTTTGTACAAGTTACAGAGTCCGGGACGGTCTCTAACCCATCCCGCCAGATTACAAATAACACTTCCTATTACAACTCTAACTTTCCTTAATACATCTTGGGCTCCCGAATCTTCTTATTCTTCGGGTATTGGGCCTTCAGTAAACCCCGGGTACTATCTTCGGCAGGCCCATTTGGGATGCCTATGTCAGTAGCCCCCGAGATTTTGCTTGAATCGTAGAGTCAGGGAAAATCTCCATTGTTTATTTTTATTTGAGAGCTTTAACTTTCTTAACTTTTTTATATTTCTTCACATAAAATTCTATATTGTACAGGGATAATGGTAGTTGGGGCTAGTTCATCTGACGGATCAGGTACTAGTTAACTGCTCTAGTGGCAATCCGCAAAAACCTACTTCAAGATCACGTCCCTGGACATAATCTCGGGATACTGGTGTAAACTTCGACAGGTGCCGCTTAAGGTCTTACCATTCTGTCGAGTCCCAGTCAAATTTATCGAGTACCTAATGCGTCCGTTATGATTTTTCTTCGTATCTGTTGATACGGATAAAAGTAGCAGAGCGCAGTCTTCGGCGATGCCACGCCCAGCAGAACGGATCTGGGGTCTTACCTTCGCAAATTTGCGGCATTCAGAAATTGATCGCGACTTTGGCGTTCTGAGAACATATTGTCGAGTGCTTTTCCGGCTGTTGGAATGGCACATTTTATCGAGTCAAATATGACTTATATTGCTCTCCCGATGGGAGTATATGTAGAGTTAATCATGACTCGAAATATACTCTCTTGCTTTTCTTTCTTTTCTTTTTTTAATTTCATCGGGCACGCGAACAGCGTTCCCGATGGGAGTAGCCCCCGAGGCTACAGCCAAGAACTTGTGCTTGGTTGTAGGCTCAACATTGTAGTCCACCTTGTCGCTATATTATCATTTTTTCCCAATATGATATTCTTTTTATCTCTCGGGTGCGCGAATAGCGCTCCCGATGGGAGTAGCCCCCGAGGCTACAGCCAAGGACTTGTGCTTGGTTGTAGGCTCCCACAATTTCTATATTGCCATACTCGAAATTTTACTTTTGTCGAAGTAGCCCCCGAGCATTTGGGCAAAAACTTGTATTTGATCAAAGGCTCCCGAAGTATTTAATAACTTCTCCTGTCGCCAATCTTCTTTTATTTTTCTTGTCGGCATGCTTCCCTTAATCAAATTTACTTCATCTCTGTTAATAGTCGTGATTTTTCTGCCTTGTGGGTCCATTGTTTCCACCACGTTGACACGTCGTGCAAGTGGGGGACACTCGTCCTCCGCTTTTCCTGGCGCACGTACGGTAATGCCTATCTCAGTAAAAATACCTTTTTACCTTTTTATCTAGAAGATCTTTTTTCACCACACGATTTCTTCATCCAACGGTGCATTGCTTCACCCGATTCTTATATAAACCTTTCTTCAACCTCCGTTCACTCCTTCGCTTGCGCCGCACATCTGTTCCTCTTTGCAAAAACTTCCCCTGCGCCCAACTCTCTTTGATCTTCCGCACTCACGAACATTGCTTTTTCCAAAGGTCGTTGATGCCACCGCGCACGCGACTCACTCGCCACAAAGACTCCGTAGTCCAAGATGGCCGCTGAAGATCTTGAGTGGGAGAGATCTAAAATCTCCAACCAAGACGTCAACACGCTGAAGAGGCTTGGCCTGATGAAGAAAGAAGACGCCATCCGCTTTCCCAGCGAAGAAAGCTACCCCAACCCTCCAATGGAGTACCGGGTTAGTTTCGTTGATCACCTCATCCGCGGCCTTTCGGCCCCAATTCACGATTTCCTCCGCGGCCTTCTTTTTGTTTACGGGATTCAACTGCACCAGTTGACCCCCAATTCCATCCTCCACATTTCCATTTTTATCACGCTGTGCGAATGCTTTCTTGGAATCCCTCCTAACTGGGCTCTGTGGAAACGCATTTTCTGCCTCCGCCGCAATGGCTCCCACAACGCCACCTATAACATAGGCGGCGTTGTTATCTGTGTCCGAACTGACGTTGATTACTTCGACGTCAAATTTCCTGATTCTGTCCAAGGATGGCGCAAAAGGTGGCTCTATATTCACGAAGAAAGTGCCAACTCTGTGGAACACAACATAATCCCTTTCGACGGAAGTGCCAAAATTCAGCGCCGCCGCTCCTGGGACGCTGAAGCTTCCGAAGAAGAGAAAAAGGCGACAGAAGCACTTATGTCTCGTATTCATCAGCTTCAAAATACTCGAGGCAAAGAACTGTCTGGTGTTCAAATCACTGCCTACTTCCTTAGGATTAGAGTGCAACCTCTTCAGGCTCGCAAAAATCCCCTTTGGACGTATTCTGGTGAAAACGACGCCAATAGAATCTCCAGTGATCTTTCTGCAAAGGACTTGGAGAAGTTGATTCGAAGAGTTTCCCGCTTGGCCAAGAAGGATCCTATTCCCTCCTCTTGTCGTGTGGAACCATACAGCTCCGCCAATCCTCTCCCCGAGGTATTTTGTCTTCTCGAGTTTCTGTCTTGTTCCGAACTTTCCCTGCATCTCATTGTATTGATATCTCTCTAATTTTTCTTTTGTCGCTATTTTCTTGCAGAACCATCCTACTATGGCTTCCCTTCCTCCTCTTCCTGAGGATGGAGAAGTCGAAGAACAGGCTATCGTTGCCGAAGACACCCAAGGTTCTTCTATTCCTGAAAGTGAAGTCGCAGGTTCTCACAAATCTGCGGCTTCCCATGAAAAAGAAATTGAATCTGAAGCCAGCGAGTCGACGCAATCCCTTCCTCCTGCTGTTTCCCCAAAGAACAAAAGGAAAAGGAATGATGCCGAGGATTCTGGCACTTCTAAGGCTGAAAAAGTTGTTCCTTCTCATCCGAAGGCAGCTTATGATCCTTATATTGAATCCCTCGTCAGCTCGTAAGTCATCTTTATTTCTCCCTATTTCTGTACTCGAAATGTTTATCTTGTCTTGCTTTTTATGCTGCCGATTTTTGATCAACAGTGATGACGAGGAAGAAGTACCAACTGTTGACGTGGCTCCTCGGACAAGCACGTCACATACTGTACTTGCCTCAGACACGCTAGTTGAAGGAGAAGAATCCTCGCCTCCTCAACAAAACGTCGTCACCACAACTCCGCCAAGCCCCCTTGCTCCTTCACCAAAAAGGACAAGGATTGAAACGATTGTTGAACCTGCCCCTCAATTGGGCAGCTCGTCGACTCTGCTCTTAGATGATGTAAGTTTGTCGATATCTATATTTCCTCTATTTTGCTTTTTCACGCCTTCACTCTCTTTTTCATGCCGATGTTTCTCTTGCTGTGTTCTTCTTTAACAGCCCATGATCAAAGAGCTTCTCCGCATCGGATCCCAATTTATTGGGTACCGTGAGTATGCTAGCAGAGCCGAAGGTAACAACTTTTAACTTGCCGTTTTTTCTTGACTTTTTGCTCCTGTTGCTTGTCGCGATTTTTGATCTTTCTTCTTTTTTTTTTTATATCTCGACAGAGAAACTTGCAGAGGCCAACAAACGTGCCGACGCACTTGCTCAAAAACTTGAGCAAAGTGAGGCGGCTCGCAAGAAAGCCGAACTTGTTGCTAGTGAAGCCAAAGCCGAGGCTGATGAAGCCAAAGCAAAAGCTGCTAGTGTCGAGGAACTACAGAAAAGACTTGAGGATGCTGAATCTGCCTTAAACGAGCACAAAGCTGCACAAGCTTCTCGTGAACAGGGGATCCTCAAGCGCCTGAAATCACAAAGTCGACGCACTCACAGTAATATTATTGATCCCTTCTATTTTTATGAGAACCGCTGTTTCTTGTTGTTGACCAACGTTTTGTTTCCTTGGCAGACCAAACAAACCAAGATTTTGATCTGGAGAATCCTGTCGATGACCCTCTCCTTGACGCACTTACTTATCTGGAGCTTCATGGGTCCGAAATTCGTGAAGGCGTGGCAAATGCGAATGCAGGATTGTCGGCACTGTTCCCCTACTTCTTCCCGAAGAAAGAGGAGCCCCCGACTTTTCTTACCCTTGCCAAGATGTTCAGTTCACCAGAAGACCTTGGACTGAAGATGCGTCAGGAAAACATGAAGATTGCTGTCGAAAGCACTGTTGCTCACAGTTGCTTGACCAACAGACTGTTGATTGGACAAAAGTTGGCGACACCGATCAAATAGAGCAATCAAGATGGAGGTCGCTGATTAAGGCAGCTAAGCCCAACACGAAGAAGATCTTGGCCTATCTCGGGATCAAACCAGCGTCGACTCCTAGCTCATCAAGGCCGGAGGTCTAGTTGCATGCCTCTTTGTTTTTCTTTCTATGTTTCTTTTGCTCTTGTCGCCAAAGTAGTTATTTGGCGACACGTACTTCATTAGCTCCACTGTAATGCCTTTGTAATTATTCCGAAAGATTAATGAAAACCCTATCTTTTGCTTGTTGTTTGATGTTGTCTTGTTTAAATTTCAGTTGATATTTGATAACTATACTCCATCTTCCGCTCCTTCCAATGTTTCGCCTTCTTCTTCTCGCTCAAGGAGAACTCTTGCTGATGCTACACCTGTCGAAGATTCCTTGCCGCGAGAATTGGATGAACTTCGACAGCAACTTCAGTATGCGAAGAAGCAAACACTTGTGATGATGGAGAAATCTCGTAAGTCATCTGAAGCCGAAAAAGTTGCACTTCAGCAAGCTCGCGAGGCCGTGGCTGCTAAGGAAATCGCTGCTTCCGAGGCTGAAAAGGCGACTACTCGAGAAAATTCCATGCTCGAGTTAATGAATGAAGCCAGTGCGGATATGTCGGGTATGCTTGTTCCATCCTCCGATATCTTTCGTCTTCATGCTACGTCTCTTAAAGTTTCTCGCTCATTTGTTTTAATAGGTTCCTTTACTGATGCTGTTGCCGAAGAAGAGAGGGTAAATACTAGGACGAACCTCCTTGTTAACCTTTCCCTTGATCATGGTTCTCTATTTTGGGTTACTCCGGAGAGGACCCGCCAGATTGTCAGATTTCAGGATCGCACCTCTCAAACTCGCGATTTCCTTGACTTCTGTACCAAGACCCTGTCTATGGTTTATAACTCCATGTTTCCTCGGAACGTCCAACCAAAAACTCTTCCTGAGTTAATGGAGAAATTCAAGGATGCCCGCAGTATCCATGATTTTGTCAGAGCTCAACTGATAGCTGGCGCCAGATTTGCTCTTATCATGCTTCAGATCTACCACTCAAATCTTGACCTGACCCAAGTTGTTGCGAAAGTTCATGAGAAGGTAAAACGCCGAAGAGTTGGTGTCGACCGAATCAACACGAAGGTTTCGCCTATAGCCGAAGAAATGATTGAAGACCTTCTTCGGATGGATGCCGACTTTTTTGCAGATGGTCATTATGCTGATTTTCTTGGCGCTGCTCCTGAAGAAAACAGAATTACCCTTGATGACATACTTAATCATGACTAATTATTTTCCTTTGGTAGACAACTCTTTTTTGTGACCCATGATTGTGATTATATTGTGAAACAATCATCATATTTCTATATTTGTCTAGCCCCCGAGTGTTTCGGTGGCTATTTACTGTATTTGTATATTGCGAGGTTTTGAACCAAGGCATTTATTTAATATGTATTTATGGCGAATATCAGCCCCCGAGCTTCTTTATTGAGTACTATTTTTTATTGACTCACGAGGTATTTTAATACCAAGGCAAGGCTTTTCTTTTTTGAGGAACTATATTGAAATTCGGCGGGTCAGAGACTTTGAGCATGTCGATAAAGAAAAGTTATATTGACACTATCTTTATTATATTGCAGCACCGCGAGCCCGCCTCATTAAAAACCTTTCCCAGCCCCACTCGGTGCCCCGAAAAAGGAAAAGAGTGCGTCTGAAAACTCGCGGGCGTTTCAGTACATTGAAGTTTTACAAGGACTATATTTCAGCTCTAGGCGTAGAACCGCCCGAGTTGCGCCACGTTCCAGGGGTTTTGCTCCTCCACCCCTGTCTTCTTGTCCTTTATCCTGTATGCTCCTCCTCCGATTACTTCCGTGACAATGTAGGGGCCTAGCCATGGTGACTCGAGTTTTTCATGACTTTTTTGCGTGAGCCGAAGAACTAGGTCTCCCACCTGAAAGGATCTTGGCCGCAAACGTCGACTGTGGTAATTCTTCAAGTCCTGTTGGTATTTGGTTACCCGAGACAGTACTTCATCTCTAGCTTCATCAAGTGCATCGACGTCATCTTCTAGCGCTTTTCTCGACACCTCTTCATCATATTCGACGACTCGTGGAGAGTCATGCTCTATCTCGATTGGTAGTACTGCTTCTGCTCCATGAACCAAGAAGAACGGAGTTTCCTGTGTTGCTGTGTTTGGTGTTGTTCGTATGCTCCATAATACACTGGGCAGCTCCTCTGGCCAAGTGTGTCGAGCTTTCTCCAGTGGCGCTAATAAGCGTTTCTTAATGCCGTTGCAGATGATTCCATTAGCTTTCTCGACTTGGCCGTTGGTCTGCGGGTGCGCAACTAACGCAAAGTGTAACTTTATACCCACTTCTTCGCAATAATCTTTAAACTCGTGGGATGTGAAGTTACTGCCATTGTCTGTGACAATGCTGTGGGGCACTCCAAATCTGAAGACGAGGCCTTTTATGAATTTTACTGCAGATGCTCCGTCTGGTGAATTTATCGGCTTCGCTTCTATCCACTTTGTAAATTTGTCGACAGCTACTAGCATGTACTCCTTTCCTCCTGGCCAGGATTTGTGTAACTTGCCCACCATATCGAGTCCCCATTGGGCAAAAGGCCACGACAATGGTATTGGTGTTAGTTCTGTCTTTGGAGAGTGAGGTTTTGCGGCAAACCTTTGACACGCGTCACAAGTTCTTACTATTTCCTTGGCGTCCTCGATTGCTGTCAACCAGTAGAATCCTGCCCGAAATACCTTGGCTGCAATAGCTCGACTACTTGCGTGGTGGCCACATACTCCTTCGTGTACATCCTTCAGAATTATTCTTCCTTCTTCGGGTGTAACACACCTTTGCAGGACGCCTGAAATACTTCGCTTGTACAATTCTCCTTTGACCACCGTGAAAGCTTTGGAGCGTCGAATTACTCGCCTTGCCTCAACTGGATCATCGGGTATTTCTTTCCTGAGGATGTACGATATGTACGTCTGCATCCATGGTATCTGTATCACCATGACCAGGTCCTGATCTTCTTCTTCCTCTTGCTCTTCCTTGGTAGCCCCCGAGGGTTTCTTTTCCTTCTTTTTGGATTTTGTCGATTTTGTAGATCTCTCGGTTATCTCTTCCCAAAATACACCTGGCGGAACTGCAAGGCATTGCGACCCGATGTTTGCAAGAACGTCGGCTTCGTCGTTGCTCAATCTGCTAATATGATTTACTTCGCATCCATCAAATAACTTTTCAAGCTCGTTGTACACTTCCTTGTATGCCATCATGCTATCGTTGACTGCGTCACATTGGTTCATGACTTGCTGAGCTACCAATTGTGAGTCGCCAAAGATTTTTAATCGAGTTGCACCGCAAGCTTTCGCCATCTTCATCCCGTGTATGAGAGCTTCATATTCTGCTTCATTGTTAGATGCGTTAGGGAACGTCATCCGAAGGATGTACTTCAACTTGTCGCCTTCAGGTGATATGAGTACTACTCCTGCGCCAGCTCCTTCTAGTCTTTTGGACCCATCAAAGTTCATGGTCCAGGTCCTCGACAAGTCTGGAGGTCCTGTGTTTTGCAATTCCATCCACTCTGCGATGAAGTCCGGCAGAACTTGCGACTTGATTGCTTTTCTTTTTTCATACGTGATGTCCCGAGGGGAAAGTTCTATTCCCCAAAGGGAGACACGACCCGTAGCTTCTGGATTGTTTAGTATATTTGACAAGGGAGCTTCATTGACCACTATGATCGGGTGTGCCGAAAAATAGTGGCGCAATTTTCGTGCTGTTGTGAACACTCCATATGCTAGCTTTTGGTACTGGGGGTACCTTTGTTTTGAGGGCGATAAAACTTCGCTGACGAAGTATACTGGCCTCTGCACGCCGTGGAGTTTTCCTTCTTCCTCCCTTTCGACAACTAGCACCGTGCTCACCACTTGGGGTGTGGCTGCGATATACAGCAGGAGAGGTTCCTTTTCCTTCGGTGCCACCAAAATTGGTGGTGTCGAGATTGTGCGCTTCAAATCCTCGAAAGCTCTGTCGGCCTCTTCGTTCCACTGGAATTTATCTCCTTGCTTTATCAGAGCGTAGAATGGTAACGCTTTTTCTCCCAGCCTGGCGACGAATCTGCTCAAAGCTGCGACTCGTCCAGTGAGCTGTTGTATTTCTTTCAACTTTGTTGGCTTTCTCATTGTTACGATAGCTTGTATTTTATCGGGATTTGCTTTAATCCCTCTTGCTGAGACTAGAAACCCCAGAAGTTCTCCTGCTGGGACGCCAAAAGAACACTTCGTCGGGTTCAACTTCAGGCAGAATTTGTCGAGGTTGTCAAAAGTTTCCTTGAGATCCTCGATCAGTGTTGTCCCCTTTTTTGACGTTATGACGACATCGTCGATGTACACTTGCACGTTTTTCCCAATCTGTGTCGCCAAACACTTCTGCATCATCCTCTGATATGTTGCTCCCGCATTTTTTAGACCAAAGGGCATTGTTCTGTAGCAAAACACGCCGTAAGGTGTAATAAACGCGGTCTTTACTTCATCTTCTTCTTTCAATCTGATCTGGTTATAACCAGAATATGCGTCCAGGAAGGAAAGACGTTCACATCCAGCCGTGGAGTCGATAATTTGATCGATCCTCGGGAGGGGAAAGTGATTCTTTGGACAATGTTTATTGAGACACGTAAAGTCGACGCACATGCGAAGGACCTTAGTGTTTTTCTTCGGCACCAACACAGGATTTGCTACCCATGTGGCTTCCGTGAATATCTCTTTGATAAAACCAGCTTCTCGTAGTCGATTGATTTCTGACAGCATAACTTTGCGGTTTGGTTCCGAAAAACGCCGCAAAGGTTGTTTGATTGGTCTCGCTATTGGATCCAAGTTTAGGTGGTGCTCGACAAGTTCCCTGGGTACTCCTGGCATGTCAGCTGGACACCATGCGAAGATTTTCCAGTTCTCACGGAGGAACTCGACGAGCGCGCTTTCCTATGCGATATCCATGTCGTTTGCGATAGATGTCGTCTTTTTCGGGTCTGTCGGGTGAATCTGCACCTCCTTAGAATTTTTTCCAGTATTGAAAGTTGATTCTTTATTTGGCCTTCCAACGTCTGGCAGCACGTCGTAGTCAGTCATACTTTTTGACGCCAAATATTCAGCTTGCATCCCGAAAGTTTCTGATAGCCGGTGAAAATCCTTATCACATTTATCGGCTAAGGCAAAGCTTCCTTTGACTGTGATTGGTCCCTTTGGTCCAGGCAACCTCCACAGCAGGTATGTATAGTGTGGCACCGCCATAAATCTAGCATATGCTGGTCGTCCCAACAGAGCGTGGTATTGCGACGGAAAATCCACGACTTCAAATTCCAGCCTCTCGATTCTATAATTTTCTCGGGTCCCAAACTGAACGTCGAGATTGATCTTCCCCAATGGATAACTTGGTTTCTCCGGTGTGATGCCGTGGAACCTTGTGTCTGTTGGTTTCAAGTTTGCTAAGGATATGTTCATCTTCCTCAATGTATCTGCATACATAAGGTTTAGGCTGCTGCCGCCGTCTATGAACACTCGAGAGACATCAAATCCCGCGATAACTCACGGCGAGAATAAGTGCTGACTGCCCTGGTCGAGGAACTTGCTGCGGATGATCTGCTATGGTGAAGCCAATATCTTGTCCTGACCAATTAAGATACTCAACTGTTGGTGGAGGCATTTTTTCTGCCATAAACACCTGTCGTGAGATTACTTTCTGAGCTCTATTGGACGGCCTTCCCTTCTGAATCATCGACACCACTCCGTTGGAGTTAGGATCAACATAAGGTGGTGGTGGAGGTGCTGCCGCTATTCTGAGCTGATGCCGATTGTCGTCTGTAATCGCGGGAGGAGGTGGCAAGTGAATCTCGCTTCTGGGTTCTCGAGGATTTCTCTGTGTTGCCCGCGCGTTAGCGTTCTCTGCATACCGCAGCATTGCACTGAAAATTTCGACGCTTTTTCTGCAGGTGCCCTAACTGTCTTTTACCGTTGCTGTCGAGGAAAAAGTGCATTTGACACGGTCCATTCATCATCTCTTCAGGGGACACGAAAGGCCTTGGGAACCTAGGCCCGCTATTTTGCCTGTTGTTGCGAGAATCATCCCTATTATCACCTCGTTGTTCACTGCTTCTCTGATAATCATCTTTGTTACTTCCTCCTGTGTTTGCCCGAAAGCCTGCCGAAATTTGCCCTGGAGCGTCATAGTTCGGGTACTGCCGAGGAAATCATCGCCTCGATTGATAGTTTCGACCACGGTCCTCCTCTGGCGACCTGTGCCGTTTGTTGTGGACAGCGTCTTCTCCGTCTGCCCATCTGTTTGCTATCTCCATTAACGCAGATACTGTCTTTGGATTGGTCCTTCCCAAGTCCTCGACAAAATCTCCACGCCTAATTCCTGCGACAAACGCATCTATTGCTCTCTCGTCAGATATATTTTCTGCCGAGTTTTTGATGATATTCCACCTTTGGATGTACTTTCTCATTGGCTCGTCTGGTTTTTGTCGACATGCTCTCAACTCCTCTAACGACGCAGGTTTTTTGCACGTGGATCTAAAGTTCTTGACGAACACATCCTCGAAACTTTCCCAGCTGTCGATAGATCCTGGAGTGAGTTTCTTTATCCAAGATCGTGCGGCTCCACTCAAATGCACCTGGATGCTTTGCATAGCTGTTGCCCTGGTTCCTCCTGTGAGCTTCACTGTCTCGAGATAATCAACTAGCCAATCCTCTGGATCTTGAAGGCCGTCGAACTTCTTGAAGTTGTCGGGTAACTTGAATCCTGAGGGGACTCGAGTTTTTCGGACTCTCCTCGTGAAGCATGGTAAGCCGCACATATCTTCGTCGTTGAGCTCCGGAGATTGCCGATGATCCCTTCTACTTTGCCGCGCTCTATCGACCCTTGCTTGTGCTGATGTGTCTCTTGCTCCACTTGGTCCTTCAGGTGCTGCCGCTGTTGCTGCTGCAGGTCGTGGACTATTTTGCCTTGCCGCTCCTTCGGGAGGCGTTGATACAAACGCTGTTCCCATAGCTCCAACTCCTGCTACCGCCATATTGTATAGTGTTTCCCTTGGATCACCTGGAGGTGGTTTAGATGCAAGGATAAAAGCATGTGTCGCCATATACCCAGCCTCTGGTGTCTTAGGGATGATGTTTCCTCTTGTATCTATCGACATGAAAGACATGTCGAGGTTTTGGACCAAGTGCTCTCTTTCTGCTTCGGGTATATGTTGCAACCTTGATCTTGCTCTGTTCCGCGCCTCCCTGTGGCTATCACCCGAAGTTCTAGATTGTCGACTTAGATCTGCCCTCCTCCTGCTAGATGCAGAAGCTGCCTCCTTTCTTCTGTTTAACTCAGCTGTCTGTTTTTCCAATTCTCTCGCAGCTCGTGCGAGCCTATATTGATATGCTTGCAATTCCTCTGGTGTGGCTGTGGTGGCCATTGGTTCTGAACCGTTCATAGCTCTCGTGGCTCTGTCCCACGCTGCTTGCGAAAGCTGAACTCTGTCTCGCGGCTGCGGCCCGACGTATTTATTGCCCAGGCCTTGTCGCAGATTGGAGGGATCGACGTATGGATTTCCCAGATCGTCGAAAGCCTCAGATGTTTCCTCTTGATCTTCAATGGCATAAATCTGATGATACTTTGTACTCAGATCTATGTTGGGTTTGGTGACATCATCGTTGAGATTGATGAAGACCTTGCCCACTGTGATAGATTTGTCGATGAAGTCATAACTATCGACATCGCTTGAGCCATCGCTTATATATGAGTCCGCAGATGACTCAAACGACATGTCGTTGAAGATCTTGGCGAGTTTCTCTCTTGCTCTGGTGCTGACGTAGCGTGTCGACGAAGTTTCTTCTTCTCCTGACTCGGTTGACGATGTATAGCTTGAAAAATCGGAGTCGACCGCCGACGATCCCGATGAAATCGGAATCTCGACACGATACGATCCCTCCTTCTCGACGCGAAAGTGAAACCTTCCGAACGTCATCTCCATGGGCTCCGCCAGATACGCATATGCATCCAAACGGGAGGGTGGGTGAGGAACAAAATCGACAAGACCAGCAGCGATCTGTTTACCTCGATCCATTGTGTTGCTTGCGGTTGACGATGTCGAAGATCTTGAACGTGCCATCGAGATCAGATCCTTACGCCTCTAGTTCCCACAGATGGCGCCAATTGACAAGGTATCAACTTGTCAATGCCTATGGATTGTAGGCTAGGGTTTAGTTGGAAGTAGAGGGCAAGTAGATCTCGAAGGTTTCAGCCGAAAAGTACTCGACGATTATGAGAACTAGGGTTTGCAACAATGATTCGATGATCTCTTCGTCCCTCGACTCCCCCTTTATATAGGAGGTGGAGCCGAGGGTTTCGTTTTGTACAAGTTACAGAGTCCGGGACGGTCTCTAACCCATCCCGCCAGATTACAAATAACACTTCCTATTACAACTCTAACTTTCCTTAATACATCTTGGGCTCCCGAATCTTCTTATTCTTCGGGTATTGGGCCTTCAGTAAACCCCGGGTACTATCTTCGGCAGGCCCATTTGGGATGCCTATGTCACCAGGACCGCGGCCTCGACCGCCTCGCCGGCCACCAGGACCGTCCATCCTACATGTTTACATGTTTGAACCATATTATGACCCATTCCACTAACAAATATGAGTTATTCCATCACAAATACTAGGCATATGTAACACATTTGAATGCATTTCCTAGGTAAATATTACACATTTCAACACATACATACATAGGGTTTCAACACATACATGTGAAATTTCATATCTAGGTTTCAACAAATCTATGGTTCAAACACATGCATACATGAGGCTACCATCTTCAACACAAACACTACAATATAGAGTGCACAAAAAAATTGCATGTCTAGGGTTCATGTCCAAATCTAGCAAGATCTATGAAATTAGTGGATGAATGGAGAAGATTCGAAGGGGATTACCTTGAGAAATGGATGGGGAACGATCTCCACGGACAGATCTGGTGATTTGGTGGTTGATTTGGTGGGGGGGAAGGGGGGGGAGAGAGAACCGGCCGCCTCCATTGAGAGAAGAAGAACCGAGGGAGGAGAAAGAAGATGGGTCGGGCTGGGCGGGCTGGCGCGGCCAAACTTAAGTGGATGCGTGGCGCCCTTGCCGCGGGCGCCACACTTTCAAAGTGTGGCGCCGATGTGAGCAGCGCCACACATGCTGCCACGTCGGATCAGCTCACCAGCTCAGCGTCGACGGGCCACGTCGGATGGGTTTGTGGCGCCGGCAGCACGGGCGCCACATGGGTATGTGTGGCGCCCATGAGAGGGGCGCCACACAAAAGGGTTAGATGAGTGAAATAGTTTCGCCGGAGGATCAGTCTGTGCTTTTCTTTCACTTTTGGGTTATTTTTGTGCAAATCGCCTACCTTTTGTATCTCTTCTGAGATTTAAAACCCTTATGTATCTTGAGAGGCAATACACAGTAGCGAATAAGAAGAGAACTCATCTGACCGCAGTTTCTTTTTCATGACCGAATATGAATGATTTTACTTGCACTAATTCTGTACAAAAGTGCAAATACTGATTCTGTATAACAAGCCAGAAATCGCAGCACATCTTTACAACTACGCACCAGGTTCTATGGTGCAACATTTGCCGAAAGAATGGTATGGAATGCAGCTAGTTCCACAACCATTCGAAGCAAAAGCAGAGGCCCCAACAGAAATTTGAAGGATAGTCCCTTACAAAAACATCTCTGCTATAGCCAACGACATAGAAGCTGAAAGATCGCTTGCGGTGAGACATCGTGACGCGGGTAACAGGCACCTCCGAGATGATGTGTCTCTCGGAAATAACCCTTGCAGATGGCGGAACTAGCAGCCGGCTAGCAACAACCTCTGAGGAGAACTGGTTGAGCGGGTATGAATCAGCAAAGAAAGCAGGAGTGCATTGGTATGCCTGTATGTTGCATAGTTGCACCCCTTTGGCTCTATGAAAAACTTCTTCAGGAACCGAAGCAGCTCCAGCTGCCACACTAACTTTTCTGGCGGACAGTATCTTCCTGGAAACAGCGGAAACTATGAGTCAGATCATGAGAAAAACAAGCAGTCAAACAACTTCGCAAACTAGTCCATCTGAAAGATCAAAAGAAGCAATACAGATTAATTTTTATTTAGTTACCAAAACTATATAGGTACAGCCTGTAAAGGATGGTGCAAGTATTTAACACAGACTATAAGCTCCTGCTGACTGAGACAAACTGTACAAGGCTACTGGGTATATCTAATGACATAATCCTCCACTTGTTTGCAGATAAATAAAGATTGCGTTCAACTGAAGCTGAAGCTTCATTTCATACCAGAAAACACCAATACGTGTTGATATATAATGTAATGGTTTGCAGCATCATAAGACTAAACTGAATGGCAAACTGAACCATCAATTAAAACCTCAAGCGTTCTTAAAAACTTTTCCAACCTTTAATTTCAGGCTTACTGTTACTACTCCCTCCATTTTTATATGTAAGGCCACGATGCATTTCGAGGAAAAACTTTCTAATAATTTGACCAATAAAACATAGGTTATATGACACAAAAAGCATATATCCTTGGAAACATCTTTAAAATATGAATTCAATGGTATGCCTTTGGTGATATATAACTCATATTTTGTTGGTCAAATTATTAGTCAAAGTTCTACCTCGAGATGCATGGTGGCCTTCTATACAAAAACGGATGGAGTATTAAATGGGATTTCATAATAGATAGCATTGTAACATCATGGTAGGTTCCATTTGGACATTCACGAAAGAACACATAAATCTTTGGTTCTCTATACTTTGTCTACTCCACTATTTTCTCAATAAAAATGGATGGACCAGTTTCAGAAAAATATAAATGATAATACCATCGAACACGAGCACATCTATGTGCAAGAAGAGAACCACAGCCATCACATGTCTTGCATGTCAATATACCACGAGCTCCACATGCTATACAGGGCACCATTCCTTGACCGTTGCAGATTCCGCATCTGTGAAAAAGCAAGATGTCCCATAAATAGATGTTCATCAAGTTATGTTGTGACGATAAATGAGCTTCATTGAGGTGAATTATATACTGATGAACTGATTTAAAAAGAAGTGGCAGAACTAACACTGTATCAGATTCATTATCAGATCCATCTTGGCAAGCAACTAAACCCCTGCCTTGACATTCACAGCACTGGGTCATATGACCAGTGTTACAAGTAGGACATGGCCTTTCTCCACGACCCTTGCAATCTGTCAGAACCATTAGAATGTGGGAAATGAGAACTTAACAAAACCTGAAAGATGGTGAATAAATTACTCCCCCTATCCAAATTAGTTGACACAGGTACAGACTTTAAGGAACATTGCCTAAATCTGTGTCAATTAATCTGGATGGGAGAGAGTATGAAGTTTACATTGCTAGAATAAAAATACCGAAAGAACAAATAGGGCCATGAGCCTATGATAGAATATTGACGAGACAAAAGAACACTTGGCAAATGTATCCTAACTCCTAACAACTTCAAAAATGAACGAAGACAAGTTAAGGTTTCAGTGATAATAATAAAAAAGAAATATTAAATCATACGGAAGTTCATCCTTTTTAATTCTTCTCAAAATCCAATGAGTTCGAATTCTGGAAGTCAGCAATTTAGTCCACAACCATTGAAATCAAAAAAGACCAACGGAAGCTTATAAATGACAAAATGATCAAACAGTTTATATAGGATCTATGTTTAGTGCTGTATATCGGTCAATAAGTATTAGTTGATCCATTCATTCATGAACTGGAATACAATGTTGCTGAACATTGATAGCATAATGAAAACTACTGGTGCATCAGATGAATTTTCCATAAATAGTACAAGGTGGGATATTTATCAGTTCCTATGTCATGTCTACCCAGAATTGGATGTGCTAGTTTCTTCCTTATAGAGGTCTTTTCCCACATTGTGAACTTCCAACATGAGCTTGCTTTTAGATCTATAAGATTTTTTATTGTATTTATGTTAAATTGACACTTAACTTTTGTAATAGAAAATATAGATACTTGTGAAAGCCATGCCGGTGAGAGTGATCATCCCAATTGGGTAATGGTAGCTAGGAGCCTAAGAAGATAGCCATGATCGCTCTGCTTGATTGAGGTGAGGTTAATTAGAAAATGGAAAGAAAATTAGGCCGCTACAATTCACATTGTTTTGATATTTTGCATACAATGTGTTACTTTATATATACTACGTAGCTGGCTGCCAGATGGACTCATAAACTTGGATGCAAATAACAGTATCTCTAATTCTATCTCAAACTTGAAGTATATTATATTTATATCTCTAATAGTTAATAATTTCCACTGCCACTTTGGCACATCTGGCCAGCTGTCAGGCCCAAGACCAACAGCCCTAACATTGACCTGATATAATAGCAGAAGAAAAAAAAGGGTAACATGATGATATTTGATGGGCCTGAGATAACAGTTTGAGAATTATGATTGATGCATGCATCTGTATTTGCAATGCCTAATAGGATATTTGAACAATATATAATGCATAGACATCAGGAAACATAATATACACCATTGTTGTAGATAGGAATATGGAGTACAACTTGTTTCACTCTTAGCAAAAGGTAATTTATTGAGCAATTTTTTGAGACTGAACTTATGCTTACCTAAGTTAGGAAAACTACATAAAAAGTACTCCCGCTATGCAAAAGAACCAATACAATGACTAATGAATATCATACCTGAGCATTTTTCAGGGACATCTGAATGAGGAATCTTGACTACCACTTTCTTTTCCACAAAGAGCGGGGGAAACTCAGATCTCAAATCTAGTTCCCACACACCAAGAACAGGACCGTGGTCTCTTCCATCTATGTTCCCACCATGATAAGGTTCCTTTCGTATTATGGAATCCCTTTCCTCGATGAAAGTTTCCAAAGTTCCAACATATACAGTGCAGTCATTGGTGGATGTAATTTCCCATGTGCGAGCAGGCTGACTTCCCCAGCAGCATTGATGGCCAACATGATCAATAAGCAGATTCCGTATTTCCACCTCATCCAGTACATCCCTATCAGAAACTTTGAGTCATGCAACGGACAATTAGCCAAGTATTTGAGAAAAAAGAAGCACTGCAAAGAACATTAAGGATTGTATAAAATAGAAATAAGATGTTTTAGCTTTTTGTATTTTGTAGAATTGTAGTACAATCCTACGGTACGGACACGGCCCTTGAGGAAGGGTCGCCAAACATTGTGATGTTCGAACCTAATGGTCAGCATTACAATAACACAAAAAAAAAGTACAGTAGAAATAAGGAAGTACGGAGTAACACCGATGAATTACCATGCGTATGTGGAGGAGTGGGAGCAGGCGATGGGGACGGGGAGAGGACGTCGCCGGGTATATACAGTGGGTAGACGGCGTCGTGGTGGGGCTCCGGGGCCGGGGGATAGTAGTTAGGTGAGGAGAAGGTGGCGACGGACTCCTCGGCAGCGCAGAACTCCGGCCCGCCGCCGGCCCACCCTCCTCCGCCTCCGCGCAGCGCCGACAAGCTGCCGTGCACCGCTGCCGATGCTGCTGCTGCTGAAACGAAATTCCACTAAGAGGGATGAGATCAGAGATGAGACGAGATCAGATGGGTCGATTCGATGGCGAGTGGAGGACCTGGCGGGGAGGATGATGAGAGGAGAGGGCGCCGCTGCTCCTCGCCGTCGCGCTCCGCCTCCATGGTCATCGATGCGGAGGCGGGAGGCCGATCCTAGCCGACGAAATCGGGTTTGGTCGCGAGTGAGGTGCGGAAAGAGCGGGAGGAGAGCTTGAGATTATCGCAGCCTTCGTCGACAAGGAATCAAGTCAAGTTCTCTCAGATTCCCCCTCCGGTACTGTCTCGTCTTGTCCAGTCCTCCCTCTAAAATCAGATCAAATCGCTATCCAATGTAAGAGCATGTCTAACAAACCCTTAAAACACGTCACCCGTAAAATAACCGCCGATATACGGGGTAGAGCTCTACCCGGCCGTCTAGCAGACCCCGTAAATCAACTCTCTGTATTGAATTTTTACAGTTTTGGCTACGGGGCGGCTCCTCGCCCCTTAGAGCATCTCTAACAGAGCCCATAAAAACGCGAACCATGTATTTCAGCAGCAGCGGTGCTCTGTTCTGCGCCTGCCATTTTTCGGCCCGTAAAAGCAGGGTTTTTCATATGCAACACATAGAACAATGTATCTTAATTAATCAAATAATCATCCAAATTATTACAACACATAAATAATTATCTGAACCAAATTATTACAACAGTTCTGGGAAAATTGAACAAATGTAAAATGTCTCAACCAAATTACAACAACTTCGGGAAAATTGGACAAATGCACAAATGTCTCAACAATGATACATGTGACAAGCAAATGAATGGAATGGTAGGATCAAAGGCGACGGCCATGTCGCTGCCAGTGGTGCATCTTCAGATCATAGACGAGCTGGGCATGGGTAGTGGAATTCTCAATCTGCCGATGTGCCTCAAGGAAATCTTCAATGCAATCCGGATTGCGTTGGGGTTCCACTCGGGTGCCAACATTGTCATAGAAGCAGGGCAAGCTCAAGTCTCTTTCATCCTCGATGATCATGTTGTGAAAAATCACACAACATGTCATGATGTTGACAAGGGTTTTCTTGTCCCAAAATCTGGCTGGGCCACGAACAATGGCAAACCTTGCTTGCAAAACACCAAAAGCTCTCTCAATGTCCTTGCGAGCAGCTTCTTGAGCCTTGGCAAATTCAACTTCTATTCTATCTTGGGGATTCTTGACAGACTTAACAAAAGTTGCCCAATCCGGATAGATGCCATCGGCTAGGTAATAGCCCATTGTGTACTCATTGTTCATGACCTTGTAGTTGCAAGTGAGTGCTTCCCCATTTGCTAATTTAGCAAATAAATGAGACCTTTGCAGGACGTTGATGTCATTGAGTGTCCCCGGCAAACCAAAAAAACAGTGCCAAATCCACAAATCTTGTGATGCTACGGCCTCAAGGACAGTGGTTGCATCTTTGCTCTTGCCACAGTACTGTCCATGCCATGCTTTTGGACAATTCTTCCATGTCCAATGCATACAATCGAGACTACCAAGCATTCCAGGCCAACCTCTTTTCTCATTTATCTCAATCAACCGTTTGGTGTCATCCTCGTTGGGAGCTCGGAGATACGTAGGTCCGTACAACTTGATAATCATGCGAGCAAACCTGCGGACTGACTCCGTGGTAGTATCTTCGCCAATTCGAAGATACTCGTCGGTGTAATCCGCAGGGATGCCATACGCAATTACCCTCATGGCAACAGAGATATTTTGGAAAGCGCTGAAACCCATTGATGCGTGTGGTTGGCACGTCCGTTGGGAACCCCAAGAGGAAGGTGTGATGCGCACAGCGGTAAGTTTCCCTCAGTAAGAAACCAAGGTTTAATCGGACCAGTAGGAGTCAAGAAGCACGTTGAAGGTTGATGGCGGTGGGATGTAGTGCGGCGCAACACCAGGGATTCCGGCGCCAACGTGGAACCTGCACAACACAACCAAAGTACTTTGCCCCAACGAAACAGTGAGGTTGTCAATCTCACCGGCTTGCTGTAACAAAGGATTAACCGTATTGTGTGGAAGATGATTGTTTGCAGAAAACAGTAGAACAAGTATTGCAGTAGGTTGTATTTCAGTAAAGAGAATTGGACCGGGGTCCACAGTTCACTAGAGGTGTCTCTCCCATAAGACGAACAGCATGTTGGGTGAACAAATTACAGTTGGGCAATTGACAAATAAAGAGAGCATGACCATGCACATACATATCATGATGAGTATAGTGAGATTTAATTGGGCATTACGACAAAGTACATAGACCGCCATCCAGCATGCATCTATGCCTAAAAAGTCCACCTTCAGGTTATCATCCGAACCCCCTCCAGTATTAAGTTGCTAACAACAGACAATTGCATTAAGTATTGCGCGTAATGTAACTAGTGACTACATCCTTGAACATAGCACTAATGTTTTATCCCTAGTGGCAACAGCACATCCATAACCTTAGAGGTTCTTGTCACCCCTCCAGATTCACGGAGACATGAACCCACTATCGAGCATAAATACTCCCTCTTGGAGTTACTAGCATCAACTTGGCCAGAGCATCTACTAATAACGGAGAGCATGCAAGATCATAAACAACACATAGATATAACTTTGATAATCAACATAACAAGTATTCTCTATTCATCGGATCCCAACAAACGCAACATATAGAATTACAGATAGACGATCTTGATCATGTTAGGCAGCTCACAAGATCCGACAATGATAGCACAATGGGGAGAAGACAACCATCTAGCTACTGCTATGGACCCATAGTCCAGGGGTAGACTACTCACACATCACACCGGAGGCGACCATGGCGGCGTAGAGTCCTCCGGGAGATGATTCCCCTCTCGGCGAGGGTGCCGGAGGCGATCTCTGGATCCCCGAGATGGGATCGGCGTTGGCGGCGTCTCTGAAGGTTTTCCGTATCGTGGCTCTCGGTCGGGGTTTCGTCACGGAGGCTATTTGTAGGCGGAAGGGCAGGTCAAGAGGCGGCACGGGGCCCCACACCACGGGGCCGCGCGGCCAAGGGGGGGCCGCGCCGCCTAGGGTGTGGCCCCCTCGTGGCCCCTCTTCGTCTCTCCTTCGGACTTACGGAAGCTTCGTGGAAAAATAGGCCCCTGGGCTTTGATTTCGTCCAATTCCGAGAATATTTCCTTACTAGGATTTCTGAAACCAAAAACAGCAGAAAAACAATGGCACTTCGGCATCTTGTTAATAGGTTAGTTCCGAAAATGCACGAATATGACATAAAGTGTGCATAAAACATGTAGATAACATCAATAATGTGGCATGGAACATAAGAAATTATCGATACGTCGGAGACGTATCAGCATCCCCAAGCTTAGTTCTGCTCGTCCCGAGCAGGTAAAACGATAACACAGATAATTTCTGGAGTGACATGCCATCATAACCTTGATCATACTATTTGTAAAGCATATGTAGTGAATGCAGCGATCAGAACAATGTATATGACATGAGTAAACAAGTGAATCATAAAGCAAAGACCTTTCATGAATAGCACTTCAAGACAAGCATCAATTAAGTCTTGCATAAGAGTTAACTCATAAAGCAATAATTCAAAGTAAAGGCATTGAAGCAACACAAAAGAAGATTAAGTTTCAGCGGTTGCTTTCAACTTGTAACATGTATATCTCATGGATATTGTCAACATAGAGTAATATAATAAGTGCAATAAGCAAGTATGTAGGAATCAATGCACAGTTCACACAAGTGTTTGCTTCTTGAGGTGGAGAGAAATGGGTGAACTGACTCAACATTAAAAGTAAAAGAATTGTCCTCCATAGAGGAAAAGCATCGATTGCTATATTTGTGCTAGAGCTTTGATTTTGAAAACATGAAACAATTTTGTCAACGGTAGTAATAAAGCATATGCATCATGTAAATTATATCTTATAAGTTGCAAGCCTCATGCATAGTGTACTAATAGTGCCCGCACCTTGTCCTAATTAGCTTGGACTACCTGGATTATCACCGCAATACATATGCTTTAACCAAGTATCACAAAGGGGTACCTCTATGCACTTTGTACAAAGGTCTAAGGAGAAAGCTCGCATTTGGATTTCTCGCTTTTGATTATTCTCAACTTAGACATCCATACCGGGACAACATAGACAACAGATAATGGACTCCTCTTTTAATGCTTAAGCATTCAACAACCATTAATTCTTTTCTCATTAGAGATTTGAGGATGTTTGTCCAAAACTGAAACTTCCACCATGGATCATGGCTTTAGTTAGCGGCCCAATGTTCTTCTCTCACAATATGCATGCTCAAACCATTCAACTCAGTGTAGATCGCCCTTACTTCAGACAAGACGAACATGCATAGCAACTCACATGAAATTCAACAATGAAAAGTTGATGGCGTCCCCAGTAAACATGGTTATCGCACAACAAGCAACTTAATAAGAGATAAGTGCATAATTACATATTCAATACCACAATAGTTTTTAAGCTATTTGTCCCATGAGCTATATATTGCAAAGGTGAATGATGGAATTTTAAAGGTAGCACTCAAGCAATTTACTTTGGAATGGCGGAAAATACCATGTAGTATAGGTAGGTATGGTGGACACAAATGGCATAGTGGTTGGCTCAAGTATTTTGGATGCATGAGAAGTATTCCCTCTCGATACAAGGTTTAGGCTAGCAAGGCTTATTTGAAACAAACACAAGGATGAACCGGTGCAGCAAAACTCACATAAAAGACATATTGAAAACATTATAAGACTCTACACCGTCTTCCTTGTTGTTCAAACTCAATACTAGAAATTATCTAGACCTTAGAGAAACCAAATATGCAAACCAAATTTTAGCATGCTCTATGTATTTCTTCATTAATGGGTGCAAAGCATATGATGCAAGAGCTTAAACATGAGCACAACAATTGCCAAGTATCACATTACCCAAGACATTTATAGCAATTACTACATGTATCATTTTCCAATTCCAACCATATAACAATTTAACGAAGGAGAAACTTCGCCATGAATACTATGAGTAGAAACCAAGGACATACTTGTCCATATGCTACAGCGGAGCGTGTCTCTCTCCCATAAAGTGAATGCTAGGATCCATTTTATTCAAACAAAACAAAAACAAAAACAAACCGACGCTCCAAGAAAAAGCACATAAGATGTGATGGAATAAAAATATAGTTTCAGGGGAGGAACCTGATAATGTTGTCGATGAAGAAGGGGATGCCTTGGGCATCCCCAAGCTTAGACGCTTGAGTCTTCTTGATATATGCAGGGGTGAACCACCGGGGCATCCCCAAGCTTAGAGCTTTCACTCTCCTTGATCATGTTGCATCATACTCCTCTCTTGACCCTTGAAAACTTCCTCCATACCAAACTCGAAACAACTCATTAGAGGGTTAGTGCACAATATAAATTGACATATTCAGAGGTGACACAATCATTCTTAACACTTCTGGACATTGCATAATGCTACTGGACATTAGTGGATCAAAGAAATTCATCCAACATAGCAAAAGAGACAATGCGAAATAAAAGGCAGAATCTGTCAAAACAGAATAGTTCGTATTGACGAATTTTAAAATGGCACCAGACTTGCTCAGATGAAAATGCTCAAACTTAATGAAAGTTGCGTACATATCTGAGGATCATGCACGTAAATTGGCTTAATTTTCTGAGCTACCTACAGGGAGGTGGACCCAGATTCGTGACAGCAAAGAAATCTGGAACTGTGCAGTAATCCAAATCTAGTACTTACTTTTCTATCAACGGCTTAACTTGGCACAACAAAACACAAAACTAAGATAAGGAGAGGTTGCTACAGTAGTAAACAACTTCCAAGACACAAAATAAAAACAAAGTACTGTAGGTAAAAACATGGGTTGTCTCCCATAAGCGCTTTTCTTTAACGCCTTTCAGCTAGGCGCAGAAAGTGTGTATCAAGTATTATCAAAGGATGAAGTGTCAACATCATAATTTGTTCTCATAATAGAATCAAAAGGGTACTTCATTATCTTTCTAGGGAAGTGTTCCATACCTTTCTTGAGAGGAAATTGATATTTTATATTACCTTCCTTCATATCAATAATAGCACCAACAGTTCGAAGAAAAGGTCTTCCCAATATAAT
Organism: Lolium perenne; assembly: GCF_019359855.2. Taxonomy (NCBI): domain Eukaryota; kingdom Viridiplantae; phylum Streptophyta; class Magnoliopsida; order Poales; family Poaceae; genus Lolium; species Lolium perenne. Next base: position 79,943,498 of record NC_067244.2, on the reverse strand, counting down.
GGGACAAGATGCATTGCATTCAATATCCAAGACAACAAAATCAACGGGAACAAGGTTATTGTTAACGGTAATGCGAACATTATCAACCTTACCCAAAGGTTTCTTTGTAGAATGATCAGCAAGATTAACATCCAAATAACAATCTTTCAGTGGTGGCAAGTCAAGCATATTATAAATTTTCTTAGGCATAACAGAAATACTTGCACCAAGATCACATAAAGCATTACAATCAAAATCTTTAACCTTCATCTTAATGATGGGCTCCCAACCATCCTCTAGCTTTTTAGGAATAGAGGCTTCGCGCTCTAATTTCTCTTCTCTAGCTTTTATGAGAGCATTTGTAATATGATGCGTGAAAGCCAAATTTATAGCACTAGCATTAGGACTTTTAGCAAGTTTTTGCAAGAACTTTATAACTTCAGAGATGTGGCAATCATCAAAATTCAAACCATTATAATCTAAAGCAATAGGATCATCATCCCCAATGTTGGAAAAGATTTCAGCAGCTTTATCACGAGCGATTTCAATGATTTTAAGCGATTTCGAGCAGTTTTTCGCGCTTTGCATTAGAAGTGGAAACATTGCTAACACCAATTCTTTTATTAGTATTAGTAGGAGGTGCAGCAACATGTGTAGCATTAGCATTACTAGTGGTGGTAATAGTCCAAACTTTAGCTATATTCTTTTCTTTAGCTAGTTTTTCATTTTCTTCTCTATCCCACCTAGCACGCAGTTCAGCCATTAATCTTATATTCTCATTAATTCTAACTTGAATGGAATTTGCTGTAGTAACAATTTTATTATGATGATTCTCATTAGGCAAAACTTTTGATTTCAAAAGATCAACATCAGCAGCAAGACTATCGACTTTAGAAGCAAGTATATCAATTTTCCCAAGCTTTTCTTCAACAGATTTGTTAAAAGCAGTTTGTGTACTAATAAATTCTTTAAGCATGGCTTCAAGTCCAGGGGGTGAATTCCTATTATTGTTGTAAGAATTCCCATAAGAATTACCATAGCCGTTGCCATTATTATAAGGATATGGCCTATAGTTGTTACTAGAATTGTTCCGGCAAGCATTGTTGTTGAAATTATTATTTTTAATGAACTTTACATCAACATGTTCTTCTTGTGCAACCAATGAAGCTAATGGAACATTATTAGGATCAATATTAGTCCTATCATTCACAAGCATAGACATAATAGCATCAATCTTATCACTCAAGGAAGAGGTTTCTTCGACAGAATTTACCTTCTTACCTTGTGGAGCTCTTTCCGTGTGCCATTCAGAGTAGTTGATCATCATATTATCAAGAAGCTTTGTTGCTTCACCAAGAGTAATGGACATAAAGGTACCTCCAGCAGCTGAATCCAATAAATTCCGTGAAGAAAAATTTAGTCCTGCATAGAAGGTTTGGATGATCATCCAAGTAGTCAGTCCATGGGTTGGGCAATTTTTAACCAGAGATTTCATTCTTTCCCAAGCTTGAGCAACATGTTCAGTATCTAATTGTTTAAAATTCATTATGCTACTCCTCAAAGATATAATTTTAGCAGGGGGATAATATCTACCAATAAAAGCATCCTTGCATTTAGTCCATGAATCAATACTATTCTTAGGCAGAGATAGCAACCAATCTTTAGCTCTTCCTCTTAATGAGAAAGGGAACAATTTTAGTTTAATAATATCACCATCTACATCTTTATATTTTTGCATTTCACATAATTCAACAAAATTATTAAGATGGGCAGCAGCATCATCAGAACTAACACCAGAAAATTGCTCTCGCATAACAAGATTCAGTAAAGCAGGTTTAATTTCAAAGAATTCTGCTGTAGTAGCAGGTGGAGCAATAGGTGTGCATAAGAAATCATTATTATTTGTGGTTGTGAAATCACACAACTTAGTATTTTCAGCGTTGGCCATTTTAGCAACAGTAAATAAAGCAAACTATATAAAGTAAATGCAAGTAAACTAATTTTTTTTGTGTTTTTGATATAGTGAACAAGATAGCAAGTAAAGTAAAACTAGCAACTAATTTTTTTGTATTTTGATTTAGTGCAGCAAACAAAGTAGTAAATAAAACTAAGCAAGACAAAAACAAAGTAAAGAGATTGAGAAGTGGAGACTCCCCTTGCAGCGTGTCTTGATCTCCCCGGCAACGGCGCCAGAAATTTGCTTGATGCGTGTGGTTGGCACGTCCGTTGGGAACCCCAAGAGGAAGGTGTGATGCGCACAGTGGCAAGTTTCCCTCAGTAAGAAACCAAGGTTTAATCGGACCAGTAGGAGTCAAGAAGCACGTTGAAGGTTGATGGCGGCGGGATGTAGTGCGGCGCAACACCAGGGATTCCGGCGCCAACGTGGAACCTGCACAACACAACCAAAGTACTTTGCCCCAACGAAACAGTGAGGTTGTCAATCTCACCGGCTTGCTGTAACAAAGGATTAACCGTATTGTGTGGAAGATGATTGTTTGCAGAAAACAGTAGAACAAGTATTGCAGTAGGTTGTATTTCAGTAAAGAGAATTGGACCGGGGTCCACAGTTCACTAGAGGTGTCTCTCCCATAAGACGAACAGCATGTTGGGTGAACAAATTACAGTTGGGCAATTGACAAATAAAGAGAGCATGACCATGCACATACATATCATGATGAGTATAGTGAGATTTAATTGGGCATTACGACAAAGTACATAGACCGCCATCCAGCATGCATCTATGCCTAAAAAGTCCACCTTCAGGTTATCATCCGAACCCCCTCCAGTATTAAGTTGTTAACAACAGATAATTGCATTAAGTATTGCGCGTAATGTAACTAGTGACTACATCCTTGAACATAGCACTAATGTTTTATCCCTAGTGGCAACAGCACATCCATAACCTTAGAGGTTCTTGTCACCCCTCCAGATTCACGGAGACATGAACCCACTATCGAGCATAAATACTCCCTCTTGGAGTTACTAGCATCAACTTGGCCAGAGCATCTACTAATAACGGAGAGCATGCAAGATCATAAACAACACATAGATATAACTTTGATAATCAACATAACAAGTATTCTCTATTCATCGGATCCCAACAAACGCAACATATAGAATTACAGATAGACGATCTTGATCATGTTAGGCAGCTCACAAGATCCGACAATGATAGCACAATGGGGAGAAGACAACCATCTAGCTACTGCTATGGACCCATAGTCCAGGGGTAGACTACTCACACATCACACCGGAGGCGACCATGGCGGCGTAGAGTCCTCCGGGAGATGATTCCCCTCTCGGCGGGGGTGCCGGAGGCGATCTCCTGGATCCCCCGAGATGGGATCGGCGTTGGCGGCGTCTCTGGAAGGTTTTCCGTATCGTGGCTCTCGGTACTGGGGGTTTCGTCACGGAGGCTATTTGTAGGCGGAAGGGCAGGTCAAGAGGCGGCACGGGGGCCCCACACCACAGGGCCGCGCGGCCAAGGGGGGGTCGCGCCGCCCTAGGGTGTGGCCCCCTCGTGGCCCCTCTTCGTCTCTCCTTCGGACTTCTGGAAGCTTCGTGGAAAAATAGGCCCCTGGGCTTTGATTTCGTCCAATTCCGAGAATATTTCCTTACTAGGATTTCTGAAACCAAAAACAGCAGAAAACAGCAACTGGCACTTCGGCATCTTGTTAATAGGTTAGTTCCAGAAAATGCACGAATATGACATAAAGTGTGCATAAAACATGTAGATAACATCAATAATGTGGCATGGAACATAAGAAATTATCGATACGTCGGAGACGTATCACCCATCACCCCGGCGGCATTCCTACGTTGCTTGAAGTAATTCGAATGCAATTCGCAGTCTTTGACGATTCGGACGAACAAGCTACGCCGCATGTGATACCTCCTACGGAACAGATGGGCAGGATAGGTAGGTACCTCGGCGAAGTAGTCCTCCATCAGCTGCTCGTGGCCGAGGAGGCGATTCCGCTGGATGTGGTTCCAGCCGAACACGGAGCCGCGCCTCCGATTCAGTAGCTTCACACGGTCCTCCAGGTCCTTGACGGCGAGGAGGAGCATGGTGGCCTCCAAGTCGTCGTCCTGGAGCAGCTCATCGAGGTCGGAATCGTCAGAGCTCGACGAATCCGACAGATCGAAATCGTCGCCCGAGCTCATCCTCGATTCCGACGGAGCGGCGGCGGCGGCGGTGGGGGCGGCAGCCGGAGTTGGGCGAGGAACAGCGGACGGGGTGCGGGGCGGCCGTCGCTACCTCCGGGTTGTGGGGCTCGGGAGAATTGGGCGGGGCGGCGGCGGCGGAGTGTGGTGGCGGCGCGGGGAGCGTGGGGGAAGGAGCGAGCGAGCGGTTGCGTCAGCTGAACCTTCAGCGCGCCCTAGATAGGGATCGAGCGTTCGGTTCGCTCGATCGACCCCTACAACTACAGGCCGTTTTGAGTTTTCGGTCTCGGCCCGAAAAAAGTTTTTCGGTTTTGGCCCTTTTACGGTCACTGATCGGCACCGTTTTTCGCCCCGAACCCGTAAAACGGCGGTTATTTTCGGTTTTGGCCCGTTTACGGGCTCTGTTAGAGTTGCTCTTACAAGTACAGGGTGGGAGGCTGAATACAGGGCCAACCCCTCACCTGTGGCGCGCTGAATTTTCACCAAATTGCAACTGCTTCCGCCATGGAGCCCCGCTGGAGAAACGTGCGACCACCTCCGCCGCGCCGCCGAGCGTCCGTGGCTGCCGCGCTGCAGTGCCTGCAGGTCTTCTCGCGGGCGGGGCGGGGTCGGGGCGAAGCGGTCGTGGCGGGCGAGGCGGTCGTGGCGGGCGAGGGCGGACGTGGCCAAGCGATGGCGGGCGGAGGCCGTCGTGGCCAAGGCTGTGGCGGGCGGGGCGGCGACCTACGGCTGGTGGCGGCGGGTGCCGTGGTGGGCGGTGGAGACGGGGCCGTGGTGGGCGGGGCGGCCGGCCCATGGCGGTGGGCGCGAAAGGCTGTGGTGGCGAAGCGGGCGACGGGGGCCGTGGCGGGCGTGCGCGCCGGCAGGGGCGGCGGCGGGGGGCGGCGGCCGGGCGGGGCAGGGGTAGGGGCAGTGGGGCTGGAGGAGGAAGAAGGAGAGGAGGAAGAAGGGGAAAAAAGAAAAAAAATGATTTGGCATATTGTAGATATATGCTCTTTTACAGTTTAGGGATACGGGTTCTGCTAGCTCGTCCGAGTTTTCGGCCGGCGAAAAGTGAATACAGGGCCCTTTACTCGTGTTTTAAGGGGCGAAAATATACGGGGCCTGTTAGACATGCTCTAAGGCTGGTGCCAATGCATCACCCGTTATAGCCTCGTCACGTCAGCTTTTATCCTCACTATCACCCCACTCTCACCTCACTCTCACCCCACGGTGCCAGTGCACGGGCTATAGTGTCAGCTCTCACTTCTCTCTCCTCCCTACCGCCTCCCTACCGCCCCCACTAGTACCGCTATCGCCTCCCTCTCGCCCCGCTCTCGCCTCCAACGCGGGCTATAAGAGGGCGGTACCGCCCCTACCGCCGGGCGGTGGAACCACCGCCCGCCGATACCGTCTCGCCCGCCTACCGCCCCGCTACCGCCTTGCTGCGGGCGGTATCGCCCGCGCTATAGCCTTCGTTGGCACCAGCCTAAGAGCATCCCTAATAGGACCGAAAAGGTTGAATCAAAAAAGTCTAATTCAGTCTCCGAACTGAAAACACGAAATTAAATTCTTACGGGAGAATTCATCGGGTGAACCCATATAGATAATAGTTGATGCTTCGATTGAGCAACTTTACATAATTTATACTAATAACCTAAATTAACTAACAACCACCGTCGCGCGACCTAATTTTGACCAAAATGCAGCCCCGAGGGCCTTTGCGCGCGGCGGCGGTGGTGGGAGGAAGGCGAGGTGGCACCGAGAAATTTTTACGGGCCGGGCCGCCGTTTCGGGCTCTGATCTATAGCGAATTCGGCCCAAACCCGTAAATCCGCCAAAAAAAGTTCAGTTTCGGCGGGATTTACGGGTTCTGTTAGAGATGCTCTAAGGGCGAGGCCGACGAAACTCCAGGACTCCTTCATATTTTGAAGTTCGAAAATCACATTTCAAAGATTTGAAATAATTCAAGAAAAATCTGAATGTAGATAATTATGCAGTACAAATGTACAAATATCTTATAATGTAAGGTACAAAAAAATCATGGATCCAAAAAAGGAACAATGCACATTTTAGAAAAAAAATTGTCGCCCAAGCTACAAAGAATTTCATATTGAAATTTTGCACGCTTGTAAAATGTATCATCAACTACATATAAACTTTTTTCAAAATATGTTGAGACGTGAAAATATGAAAAATAAAATCGAGATAGAACCTAGAAGGTGTATCAGAGAGCCAGACAAATCCACGAGGCAGTTGTTCATGGACGTGGATTGGCTGACTTTAGGAAGCTGACTTTGAGTCACTAGTAGGTGGACTCCATGCAACATAGGTGATAAGGGCAAAGCTTAAGGGTGTGCCCGATCTTCACGGATTTGGGTGGAACTCGTGGGGGTAGGTGGATTAACGCGATGAACACGAAGAACGCGAGGGGAATCGTGGGGATACTGAAGGAGATATACCCAAGAGGCAATAATAAAAATGGTTATTATATATATCTTTATGTTTATGATAAATGTTTATATACCATGCTATAATTGTATTAACCAAAACATTGATACATGTGTGATATGTAAACAACAAAGAGTCCCTAGTATGCCTCTTATCTAGCTTGTTGATTAATGGATGATTAGTTTCATAATCTTGAACATTGGATGTTATTAATAACAAGGTTATATCATTGTATGAATGATATAATGGACACACCCAATTAAGCGTAGCATAAGATCACGTCATTAAGTTATTTGCTATAAGCTTTCGATACATAGTTACCTAGTCCTTATGACCATGAGATCATGTAAATCACTTATATCGGAAAGGTACTTTGATTACATCAAACGCCACTGCGTAAATGGGTGGTTATAAAGGTGGGATTAAGTATCCGGAAAGTATGAGTTGAGGCATATGGATCAACAGTGGGATTTGTCCATCCCGATGACGGATAGATATACTCTGGGCCCGCTCGGTGGAATATCGTCTAATGTCTTGCAAGCATATGAATAAGTTCATAAGAGACCACATACCACTATACGAGTAAAGAGTACTTGTCAAGAGACGAGGTTGAACAAGGTATAGAGTGATACCGATGATCAAACCTCGGACAAGTAAAATATCGCGTGACAAAGGGAATTGGTATCGTATGTGAATGGTTCATTCGATCACTAAAGTCATCGTTGAATATGTAGGAGCCATTATGGATCTCCAGATCCCGCTATTGGTTATTGGTCGGAGTGAGTACTCAACCATGTCCGCATAGTTCGCGAACCGTAGGGTGACACACTTAAAGTTGGATGTTGAAATGGTAGAACTTGAATATGGAATGGAGTTCGAATATTTGTTCGGAGTCCCGGATGAGATCCTGGACATCACGAGGAGTTCCGGAATGGTCCGGAGAATAAGATTCATATATAGGAAGTCATTTTATAAGATTTAAAATGATCCGGAAGGTTCTATGGAAGGTTCTAGAAGGTTCTAGAAAAGTCCGGAAGAAACCACTATGGAAGGCGGAGTCCCAAAGGGACTCCACCTCCATGGCCGGCCAACCCTAGAGGGGGAGGAGTCCCAAGTGGACTCCCCCAAAGGGGGCCGGCCACCCCCCCCACATGGAAGGGGGGAATCCCACCCCAAGTGGGATTCCCACCTTGGGTAGGTTTCCCTATCACATGGAAGGTTTTGGGTTCGGGTCTTATTCGGAGACTTGTAGTCCAACACTTGGGGCTTCCACCTATATAATGAGGGCCAAGGGGAGGGGGCCGGCCACCCCAACAACCACCAAGGTGGCCGCACCCCTAGTGGCCGGCGCCCCCCTCTCCCAAACCCTAGCGGCCCTCTCTCCTCCACCACATCCCGCACGCTTAGCGAAGCTCCGCCGGATTTCTCCACCACCACCAACACCAAGCCGTCGTGCTGTCGGATTCAAGAGGAGCTACTACTTCCGCTTCCCGCTGGAACGGGAGGTGGACGTCGTCTTCATCAACAACCGAACGTGTGACCGAGTACGGAGGTGCTGCCCGTTTGTGGCGCCGTGATCAAGATCTTCTATGCGCTTTTGCAAGCGGCAAGTGAACGTCTACCGCAGCAACAAGAGCCTCATCTTGTAGGCTTTGGAATCTCTTCAAGGGTGAGACTCGATAATCCCCTCGTTGCTACCGTCTTCTAGATTGCATCTTGGCTTGGATTGCGTGTTCGCGGTAGGAAATTTTTTGTTTTCTATGTAACGTTATCCTACAGTGGTATCGGAGCCGTGTCTGTGCATAGATGGTTGCACGAGTAGAACACAATGGTTTTGTGGGCGTTGATGCTCTTGTTATCTTTAGTTGAGTACTTTGCATCTTTGTGGCATAGTGGGATGAAGCGGCTCGGACTAACTTTACATGACCGCGTTCATGAGACTTGTTCCTCGTTCGACATGCAACTTGTATTGCATAAGAGGCTTTGCGGGTGTCTGTCTCTCCTACTATAGTGAAGATTCAATTTACTCTTCTATTGAAAACATTAGTATCACCGTTGTGGTTCATGTTCGTAGGTAGATTAGATCTCTATCGAAAACCCTAAACCACGTAAAATATGCAAACCAAATTAGAGACGTCTAACTTGTTTTTGCAGGGTTTGGTGATGTGATATGGCCATAATGATGATGATGAATATGTATGAGATGATCATTATTGTATTGTGGCAACCGGCAGGAGCCTTATGGTTGTCTTTAAATTTCATGTTGAGTAGTATTTCAAAGTAGTTGTAATAGTTGCTACATGGAGGAAAATCATGAAGACGGTGCCACTGACCTTGACGCTACGCCGACGATGATGGAGATCATGCCCGAAGATGATGGAGATCATGTTCGTGCTTTGGAGATGAAGATCAAAGGCGCAAAGACAAAAGGGCCATATCATATCACATATGAACTGCATGTGATGTTAATCCTTTTATGCATCTTATTTTGCTTAGATCGCGACGGTAGCATTATAAGATGATCCCTCACTAAAATCTCAAGATAATAAAGTGTTCATCCTTAGTAGCACCGTTGCCAAGACTTGTCGTTTCGAAGCTTCTCGTGATGATCGGGTGTGATAGAATCAACAAGTGCATACAACGGGTGCAAGATAGTTTTGCACATGCGGATACTAAGGTGGCCTTGACGAGCCTAGCATGTATAGACATGGTCTCGGAACACGTGATACCGAAAGGTAGAGCATGAATCATATGGTTGATATGATGAACACTTTGAGTGTTCGCCATTGAAATCACACCTTGTCTCGTGATGATCGGACTTAGGTGCGGTGGATTTGGTTCGTGTGATCACTAAGACAATGCGAGGGATATTGTTTTTGAGTGGGAGTTCACCTAGATTTTTAATTATGTTGAATTAAAATTTGAACTCAATTTGTCATAAACTTAATCTAAACTTTTGCAAATATATGTTGTAGAGATGGCGTCCCCAATCAATTTTAACCAGTTCCTAGAGAAAGAAAAGCTTAAGAGCAACGGTAGCAACTTCACCGACTGGTTCCGTCATGTGAGGATCTTCCTCTCTGGCGGAAATCTGCAATTTGTGCTTGATGCACCGCTAGGTGACCCTCCTGCAGAAACTGAAACCGATGAAGTAAAAGCTGTTTACGCGACTCGGAAAACTCGGTACTCTCAAGTTCAGTGTGCCCTCCTGTGCAGTCTGGAAGCCGATCTTCAAAAACGTTTTGAGCACCACGATCCTCATGAGTTGGTCAATGAGCTGAAAGCTATATTTGAAACTCATGTGGCCGTGGAATGCTATGAAGCATCGAAACATTTCTTCAGCTGTATGATGGAAGAAGGCAGCTCCGTTAGTGAGCACATGCTCGCCATGACCGGGCATGCGAAGAAACTCAGTGACTTGGGAATAGTGATTCCTAACAGACTGGGGATTAATCATGTCCTTCAATCACTGCCACCAAGTTACAAGAACTTTGTGATGAACTACAATATGCAGAACATGAACAAGGAGTTACCTGAACTTTTTGGCATGCTAAAAGCTGCTGAGATTGAGATCAAGAAAGAGCACCAAGTGTTGATGGTCAACAAGACCACCAGTTTCAAGAAACAGGGCAAGTCCAAGGGAAAATTCAAGAAGGGTGGCAAGAAAGCTGTCACGCCTCCTATGAAACCTAAGAACGGCCCTAAGCCTGATGCTGAGTGCTATTACTGCAAGGAGAAGGGACACTGGAAGCGTAATTGTTCCAAGTATCTGGCTGATCTGAAGAGCGGCCTTGTCAAGAAAAAGAAATAAGGTATATCTGATATACATGTTATAGATGTTTATCTCACTGGTTCTCGTTCTAGTACCTGGGTATTTGATACTGGTTCAGTTGCTCATATTTGTAACTCGAAACAGGAAGTAAAGAATAAACGAAGACTACTGAAAGATGAAGTGACCATGCGCGTTGGAAACGGATCCAAAGTCGATGTGATCGCTGTCGGCACACTTCCTCTACATCTACCTTCGGGATTAGTTTTAAGCCTAAATAATTGTTATTTTGTACCCGCGTTGAGCATGAACATTATATCTGGATCTTGTTTAATGCAAGACGGTTATTCATTCAAGTCTGAGAATAATGGTTGTTCTATTTTTATGAATAATATCTTTTATGGTCGAGCACCTAAAAAGAAAGGCTTATTTCTGTTAGATCTCGATAGTAGTGATACGCATATACATAACATTGATGCTAAGCGAATTAAATTGAATGATAATTCTACTTATATGTGGCACTGTCGTCTTGGTCATATTGGAGTGAAACGCATGAAGAAACTCCATACCGATGGATTACTTGAATCACTTGACTTTAAGTCACTTGATAGATGCGAAGCATGTCTAATGGGAAAAATGACTAAGACTCCATTTTCTGGTTTGATGGAGCGAGCTACTGACTTATTGGAAATCATACATACCGATGTGTGCGGACCAATGAGCGTAGCATCGCGCGGTAGTTATCGTTATGTTCTAACCTTCACAGATGATCTGAGTAGATATGGGTATATCTATTTCATGAAACATAAATCCGAAACTTTCGAGAAGTTTAAGGAATTTCAAAGTGAAGTAGAAAATCAACGTAACAAGAAGATTAAATTTCTACGATCTGATCGCGGAGGTGAATATCTGAGTTATGAGTTTGGCATGCATTTAAAGAAATGCGGAATACTTTCACAATTGACACCGCCGGGAACACCACAACGAAACGGTGTGTTCGAACGTCGTAATCGAACTCTCTTAGATATGGTTTGTTCTATGATGTCTCTTACTGATTTGCCGTTATCATTTTGGAGTTATGCATTAGAGACAGCCGCATTCACTTTAAATAGAGCACCATCAAAATCCGTAGAAACGACACCGTATGAATTATGGTTTAATAAGAAACCTAAGTTGTCGTTCCTTAAAGTTTGGGGTTGCGAAGCCTATGTAAAGAAGTTACAACCGGACAAGCTAGAACCCAAAGCGGAGAAATGCGTCTTCATAGGATACCCTAAGGAAACTATAGGGTACACTTTCTATCACAAATCCGAAGGCAAAATCTTTGTTGCTAAGAGCGGAACCTTTCTTGAGAAAGAATTTCTCACTAAAGAAGTGACTGGAAGAAAAGTAGAACTCGATGAGATTGATGAATCTATACTCGTTGATCAGAATAGCGCAGTACCGGAAGTTGTACCTGTACCGCCTACACCGACAACAGAGGAAGCTAATGATGATGATCATGAAACTTCGAACGAGGAAACTACTGAACCTCGCAGATCAACAAGGGAACGTGCCACTCCTGATTGGTATGATCCTTGTCTAAATGTCATGATTGTGGATAACAATGATGAGGACCCTGCGACGTATGAAGAAGCGATGATGAGCCCAGATTCCAACAAATGGCAAGAAGCCATGAAATCCGAAATGGGATCCATGTATGATAACAAAGTATGGACTTTGGTAGACTTACCTGATAGCCGCAAGGCTATCGAGAATAAATGGATCTTCAAGAGAAAAACAGATGCTAATGGTAATATTACTGTTTATAAAGCTCGACTTGTCGCAAAGGGTTTCCGAAAAATTCAAGGAGTTGACTATGATGAGACTTTCTCACCTGTAGTGAAGCTAAAATCTGTGAGGATTTTGTTAGCAATAGCTGCATTTTTCGATTATGAGATTTGGCAGATGGATGTCAAAACGGCGTTCCTTAATGGAGACATTGAGGAAGAGTTGTATATGGTACAACCCAAAGGTTTTGTCGATCCTAAAAATGCTGACAAAGTATGCAAACTTCAGCGTTCAATCTATGGACTGAAGCAAGCATCAAGAAGTTGGAACCGACGCTTTGATAAGGTGATCAAAGACTACGGGTTTATACAGTGTCATGGAGAGGCCTGTATTTACAAGAAAGTGAGTGGGAGCTCTGTAGCATTCCTGATATTATATGTAGATGACATATTATTGATTAGGGAATGATATAGAACTATTAAGCAGTGTAAAAGGTTATTTGAATAATAGTTTTTCAATGAAAGACCTTGGTGAAGCATCGTATATATTAGGCATCAAGATTTATAGAGATAGATCAAGACGCCTAATAGGGCTATCACAGAGTACATACCTGGACAAGATTCTAAAGAATTTTAGAATGGACGAAAGTAAGAAAGGGTTGTTACCTATGTTACCAGGCAAGGTCTTGAGTAAGACTCAAGGACCGGCTACGGCAGAAGAAAGAGAAAGGATGAGTAATATCCCCTATGCCTCGGCAGTAGGATCTATCATGTATGCCATGCTATGTACTAGACCGGATATAGCACATGCTGTTAGTTTGACTAGCAGATATCAAAGTGATCCAGGAATGGAACACTGGACAGCGGTCAAGAATATCCTAAAGTACTTGAAAAGAACTAAGGGTATGTTTCTTTGTTATGGAGGTGACCAAGAGCTCGTTGTAAGCGGTTACACCGACGCAAGTTGGAACACTGATCCTGATGACTCTAAGTCACAGTCTGGGTACGTGTTTATATTGAATGGTGCTGCGGTAAGCTGGGCAAGCTCGAAGCAGTGCACGGTGGCGAAGTCTTCAAAAGAATCAGAGTACATAGCGGCTTCAGAGGCTTCATCAGAAGCGGTATGGATGAAGAGGTTCATTGTAGAGCTCGGTGTGGTTCCTAGTGCATTGGACCCACTAGTCATTTATTGTGACAACATGGGTGCCATCACCAATGCACAAGAACCAAGGTCACACAAGAGGCTGAAGCATATCAAGCTGCGTTACCACTCGATTCGCAAGTACATCGAAGATGGAGAAGTAAAGATTTGCAAAGTACACACTGATCTGAATGTAGCAGATCCATTGACTAAAGCTCTCCCTAGGGCAAAGCATGACCAACACCAGAATGCCATGGGTGTTAGGTACCTTACAATGTAATCTAGATTATTGACTCTAGTGCAAGTGGGAGACTGAAGGAGATATGCCCAAGAGGCAATAATAAAAGTGGTTATTATATATATCTTTATGTTTATGATAAATGTTTATATACCATGCTATAATTGTATTAACCGAAACATTGATACATGTGTGATATGTAAACAACAAAGAGTCCCTAGTATGCCTCTTATCTAGCTTGTTGATTAATGGATGATTAGTTTCATAATCATGAACATTGGATGTTATTAATAACAAGGTTATATCATTGTATGAATGATATAATGGACACATCCAATTAAGCGTAGCATAAGATCACGTCATTAAGTTATTTGCTATAAGCTTTCGATACATAGTTACCTAGTCCTTATGACCATGAGATCATGTAAATCACTTATATCGGAAAGGTACTTTGATTACATCAAACGCCACTGCGTAAATGGGTGGTTATAAAGGTGGGATTAAGTATCCGGAAAGTATGAGTTGAGGCATATGGATAAACAGTGGGATTTGTCCATCCCGATGACGGACAGATATACTCTGGGCCCTCTCGGTGGAATGTCGTCTAATGTCTTGCAAGCATATGAATAAGTTCATAAGAGACCACATACCACGATACGAGTAAAGAGTACTTGTTAAGAGACGAGGTTGAACAAGGTATAGAGTGATACCAATGATCAAACCTCAGACAAGTAAAATATCGCGTGACAAAGGGAATTGGTATCGTATGTGAATGGTTCATTCGATCACTAAAGTCATCGTTGAATATGTGAGAGCCATTATGGATCTCCAGATCCCGCTATTGGTTATTGGTCGGAGTGAGTACTCAACCATGTCCGCATAGTTCACGAACCGTAGGGTGACACACTTAAAGTTGGATGTTGAAATGGTAGAACTTGAATATGGAATGGAGTTCGAATATTTGTTCGGAGTCCCAGATGAGATCCCGGACATCACGAGGAGTTCTGGAATGGTCCGGAGAATAAGATTCATATATAGGAAGTCATTTTATAAGATTTAAAATGATCCGGAAGGTTCTATGGAAGGTTCTAGAAGGTTCTAGAAAAGTCCGGAAGAAACCACTATGGAAGGCGGAGTCCCAAAGGGACTCCACCTCCATGGCCGGCCAACCCTAGAGGGGGAGGAGTCCCAAGTGGACTCCCCCAAAGGGGGCCGGCCACCCCCCCACATGGAAGGAGGGAATCGCACCCCAAGTGGGAATGGGATTCCCACCTTGGGTAGGTTTCCCTATCACATGGAAGGTTTTGGGTTCGGGTCTTATTCGGAGACTTGTGGTCCAACACTTGGGGCTTCCACCTATATAACGAGGGCCAAGGGGAGGGGGGCGGCCACCCCAACAACCACCAAGGTGGCCGCACCCCTAGTGGCCGGCGCCCCCCTCTCCCAAATCCTAGCGGTCCTCTCTCCTCCACCACATCCCGCACGCCTAGCGAAGCTCCGCCGGATTTCTCCACCACCACCGACACCACGCCATCGTGCTGTCGCATTCAAGAGGAGCTACTACTTCCGCTGCCCGCTGGAACGGGAGGTGGACGTCGTCTTCATCAACAACCGAACGTGTGACCGAGTACTGAGGTGCTGCCCGTTCGTGGCGCCGTGATCAAGATCTTCTACGCACTTTTGCAAGCGGCAAGTGAACGTCTACCGCAGCAACAAGAGCCTCATCTTGTAGGCTTTGGAATCTCTTCAAGGGTGAGACTCGATAATCCCCTCGTTGCTACCGTCTTCTAGATTGCATCTTGGCTTGGATTGCGTGTTCGCGGTAGGAAATTTTTTGTTTTCTATGCAACGTTATCCTACAGATACAACACACACACGCACACAAATCGGTTTTCCCTCGTTGGCCCGAACCACCAACTCGATAGAGGTTGCGAGAAAAGACCTCCCGGCAGAAGTCCCGCAAAGAGATCGACAAATCGAAGCTCGCAAGATCTAGAAGGGTGAAAAGACCGGAAGGTTGATAGAAGTGCAAGCAAAAGACCAAATAGGTAGAAGTGCAAGCAAAAGATCAAACAAACGGTAGAATTTACCAAAGAGATCTTCACGAGTCGATAAGGAGCCCGGGTGGGTACAAGATCAAAGATCTAGGTAGGGTTCCCACAAGGGTGAGCTAAGCTCAGGTTTAATTTCACATCAAGTCTAATCTCAGATCTGAGCCAACAAGGCTATTTATAGGTGGGGGCGAAGAGGTAAGTTACACGCTGAAAAGTACTGTCTCGCTGAAGTTCGATGGGGCGGAAGTTCCGGTCATTCTGGGCGGAAGTTCTGGTCATGGGCGGAAGTTCCGGTCTTGTGGGCCGGAAGTTCCGGTCGGGGCGGAAGTTCCGGCCAAGTTCCGGCCTTGTTCCGGAATTCGGCCATTGTCTCGCAGTAACATCCAATATGGTTTTGACGGACTTTCGGAACTTGGGCGGAACTTGGGCGGAAGTTCCGGCGGGCAGAAGTTCCGGTCCTCTGGGGCGGAAGTTCCGGCTGGATCCTTTTCCCTGGGCGCTGGAAGGCATCTTGAGGGCATTTGGCCGGAAGTTCCGGTCCTGGGGGGCGGAAGTTCCGGCCTGGGCGTTGTAGCTCCATCTTCATCATTTCCAGCTCTCTCTCCATTGGCTTGGTCTCCATGGCTCGCGTCTTGGTCGATGTACCTGATTGAACATAGGGTATTGGCATGAAGTAGCAAGCCATCCAAAGGGGTATCAAAAGCATACGTGGAGAGGAGCGAATTCACCTCTTGGTGTAGGGCTTGGGCTCGAGCTCGTGTCATTGGTCCACGAGGAGGGCTTGTCGGTCTTGAGGCGGTGGTGTCCGAAGGCCACCCCGTATCATCTCCCCCCTTGAGAAAGAGTCGTCCTCGACACGATGTTCTCCTCATCGCCATGATAGGGTGAGAGGTCGGACACATTGAATGTGTTGCTCACCAAGTACTTGGATGTTGGTATGTCGATGACGTAAGCGTTGTCGTTGATGCGCTTGAGGACCTTGAAGGGACCATCGCCTCGGGGCTTGAGCTTGGAGTTTCTTTCTTGAGGGAAACGGTCCTTGCGAAGATGTATCCACACTAGGTCTCCTTCATTGAAGATCCGTGCCTTTTTCATCATGTTGATGCGTGTTGCTTGGCGAAGAACTTGTTGCTCGATTGTTGCCCTTGTATCTTCATGTAGCTTCTTCATGTATTGTGCTCGCTTATCGATGTTCATGTTTACTTGCTCGTGTAGCGGAAGAGGAAGGAGGTCAATCGCCATAGGTGGTTCAAACCCGTAGACAACCATGAATGGGATTCTCATTGTTGTAGAGTGCTTGGCGCGGTTGTAGGCTAACTCCGCATGCGGAATGCAATCTTCCCATGACTTCAAATTCTTCTTGACAAGGATGCGGAGTACTGTGGAGAGGCTTCGGTTGACCACTTCGGTTTGCCCATCGGTTTGTGGGTGTGAGGATGACGAGAACAAAAGCTTGACGTTGAACTTGGCCATTAGTGTCTTCCAAAGGTAACTCATGAACTTGACATCTCGATCCGACACAATGCTTCTTGGTACACCGTGGAGTCTCACAATTTCCCTAAAAAACAAGGAGGCAATGTGTGAAGCATCATCCGTTCGGGAGCATGGTATGAAATGAGCCATTTTAGAGAATCGATCAACCACTACAAAAATTGAATCATGACCATATTTGGTTCTAGGCAATCCTAGCACAAAATCCATACTTATATCGGACCAAGGAGCATGAGGAATAGGCAATGGTGTATAAAGACCATAGGGGTTGGAAGTTGACTTAGCTTGTAAGCATGTTGTACACCGTCGGCAAAGGCGCTCCACGTCGCGGTACATTCTTGGCCAATAATAGTGAGTGGAGAGCATGGCATATGTCTTCTCTCGTCCAAAGTGTCCCATAAGACCACCACCATGCGATTCTTGTAAGAGCAAAAGGCAAAGCGAAGACATGGGAATACAAAGTTTGTTGCCCTTGAACAAGAATCCTTGGTGCAAATAGAAATCATCGATGCCCTTTTCACTAGAACACTTTGCAAAGATTGGGCCAAAGAAAGTATCGGAAGCATATAAGTCTTTGATTTCATCAAGACCCAAAACATGGACATCCAAACGAGTGAGTAAAAGGGTGAGCTTGCGGGAAAGAGCATCCGCCACAACATTGTCCTTGCCCTTCTTGTATTTGATTACATATGGGAAGGACTCAATGAACTCAACCCACTTTGCATGTCTTTTGTTCAAATTGTGTTGACTTTTCAAATACTTCAAAGACTCATGGTCGGAGTGGATAACAAACTCTTTTGGCTAAAGATAGTGTTGCCAAACTTCAAGAACACGAACCAAAGCATAAAGTTCCTTGTCATATATAGGATAGTTGAGGCGTGCGCCATCCAACTTCTCGCTATAGTATGCCACGGGTTTTCCATCTTGCATAAGAACTCCACCAATACCGAGTCCACTCGCATCACATTCAATCTCAAAAGTTTTGGAAAAATTCGGAAGAACAAGAAGTGGAGCCTCGGTAAGTCTCTTTTTCAACTCATCAAAAGCTTTTTGTTGTGCCTTGCCCCAAATAAACTGAACATTCTTTTTCGTAAGCTCATTCAAAGGGCAAGCAATGGTGCTAAAATCTTTCACAAAACGGCGGTAGAAACCAGCAAGTCCATGAAAACTTCGAACTTGACCAACATTGGTAGGAGTGGGCCAATTGTGGATGGCCTCAACCTTGGAAGAATCAACTTCAATACCATTAGCGGAAACCACAAATCCAAGGAAAACCAACTTGTTTTGTGCAAAGGTGCACTTTGGAAGATTTGCATAAAGCTTCTCATGACACAAGATGCACAAGACTTCTCTCACATGTTGCACATGGTCCTCGAGATTTTTGCTATAAATGAGAATATCATCGAAATAGACAACCACACTCTTGCCAATGAGAGGTCGCAAGATGTGATTCATGAGTCGCATGAAAGTAGATGGAGCATTTGAAAGACCAAATGGCATGACAAGCCATTCATAGAGACCAAGTTTGGTCTTGAATTCCGTCTTCCATTCATCACCTATTGCCATGCGAATTTGGTGGTAGCCACTACGCAAATCAATCTTAGAGAAAATGGTGGCACCACTCAATTCGTCAAGCATGTCATCTAAACGCGGAATGGGATGGCGGTATTGTAATATCCCAGGTAATGGGGTTACAAAATTAGAGGAAACAGATGTGTGCATTGCATTCATGCATAGAAAATCTGGGGAATTTTCGCGCTTTAAAGTAAAAAACGGTCCACGATAACTGAAGTTTCACTTGACCTTGGTGGAATTGAAGTAGCTCATCAAGTCAAGCGCTATAAACCTCAATGTGACTTTGTTAAAACTTTGTTTTGGGTAGAGATAATTTGATCTAAGGGGTTAGATCAAATGGAACTAATAATCAACACAACAACACTTTACTCAATGATCAACTACCTGATCTTATTAAATATCACAACATGATATTCCTAGCCATAACATGTGAACATCCATGTAATTGGAAATCAAGTAACAATAATTGAAGAAACTATTCTCCACTTATCTTCTCCATGTCTTAAACTAATCCATGATCCTACCATGAATCTCATGGTATTTATTTTACTTCATTCTTGGAAGCAAGACAAGGAGATAAACTCTAGAAATATATAATCCTCTCTACTACATATTAATATACATCAAACCTAGAGAAGTGAGAGTTCTATGTTACTTATTAGAGGATCAATGATAAACCTTGAACTAAACCTTGAATATACATCCATGTATTCAAATCATCATCTCAGAGAAACCCTAGGATATTATTGAAGACATTTCCTAGAGAGAGAACCCATTTATGTTAACCATAGATATTGGTGACCACATCATTATCTTTGGAGAATAACCTTAGGTTAGCATTGAAGTCCTTTCCAAATGAGAGAGTCCATTCATATCAATCCTAGCTTTACCTAATTAAGAATAAAGGACAACCTGTGAACTAAAAGTATTAGGAGATTAACCATTACATCTTGGAGTGGTGAGACAACCTAGTATCACATGGAATAATAACATATCCATGAATTGATAAAGTAAGGAGGAGATTAATTCAACCAAGATAGCCAAGTGGAGTTTAGACTAGATACCTATTGAGATATGGTGAGTACACCATAAACTCTAGGATAAACCATTCCTTTATAAGAAAGCCCCAAGCTATGGTGTTACACTTAAGTAGTTAAGGAACCAATTGAATATGAGGGAGATAACTATCCATACACTTGATGATTATATCATCATTGATTAAGTAGAACCTTAACATAATATCTCAGACATTCTCCTGGGATATAAACTTTAGAGGCAACCATAGTAGTCCCATTCAAGAAGGTAAATTAGAAGTATTATACCCTAGTTGATCAAGACAATGCTTGATCATGGAAGTGAGAAACCTATTTAATGAGAGATAACTTAGAAGCCAAACCTTGATCATTATAAATTGAGTAATGATCATAAACCCTAAGAACTTGAGATAAGGATATTAAAAACAAGTGGATCAAGCCTAATCCATGACCATACTTTGGAGAAATAGGAGAATAATCCAAATGCTAACACTTATATGACTAGTAGATCTTATTCACCACATGAAATCATAGGGGGATCACTAGTAAGCAAATCCAGACTTATATCTCAATCCCAACTTGTGGATCACTAGGTGATCATAAGTAGGACTATAGCACATCTATAATCCATTTATTCCTCAATTAAAGGACCTAAGAAAACTTTAGAGTAAAAATCCATACTTTATATGGTGAGAAATCATTAGTCCATATAACCAAAGTTAACTATAAAAAGAACCATAATCATTCTAGTTACTTTAATGATAAGTTGGGGAAAATAATAGAAGTTAATTGGTAGAAGATAAAACCAATTCTCAAATTCTTAGTAATTAGAGAAGCACATAAGGTATTAAGCAAGTAACCTTATCATAGATAGGGAGATTAAACTTTAGCCAATGCAATATGGGTCACCTCATTCATACAAACTAAAATTATATCTCAACCCTAGTTATGGTATCACTATGGTGATTACCATATAAACCTAGACCATAATTGAGAATTAAATCAATGGCCATTAGGTAAATATCACTAGAACCCTAGTGTGGCATATTAATAAAATCTTATGCTTCAATTATTAAACCTGAGAAAAACCATTGTGATACATCTTATAATTAAAACCATAAGTGTAATTATCAACCACTTATCTATTTAATTAAGACCCAACCTTGAGGAGAGTAATATCTACTCTAGGTATTTCAAAGTGTTAATAGACCATCACACTAATGTTAATTTTAATATGGGTAATCAACAAACCTACAAAACCTTAATAGAAATTGCTCACATAAAATAACATGCAAGTGATTAATTAGTCAAATAGGAACTAAGATATAACAACAACTTCAGAAATACCTTGAGAAGAAAGTATCAACTCTTACATTTTTAAATTAAAGGGAATTCATAATAAAAGGGAAATCAAAGTGAGAGCATAATTCATGTTTAATTGCTATTTTGAATAAGCCAACAATATGCAATATAATCCAATACAAAATAATTGTTTCAAACGAAATAGTGGTGTAATAATCATTGCACCGGATCTTAATAAAACTCACAAATGAAAGATCTGCAAAAATAAACAGAATTCAAATATGAAATTCAAATAGGAAATATAAAACAGAAAATGAAAACAGAAAAAGGAAAAGAGGAGAAAAACCTTACCTTGGCTCACCTGGCCGTGGCAGCCCAACAGGAGCCCAAGGTCCAGCCCACCTCGGCAGCCCAACAACACGGCCCAAGCCACAGTCCAACGCCAACCCACTTACCCCTTCGTTTAAGAAAAAAACTGGGGAGGCATCGTCCTCATCCCTTCCTGGCGCAAGGTGGACACCACGACGCCATGGCTTGCTTCTCCTCGCCGTGGCAGCTCCTCCGCGTCCGAAGACGTGACGAGGCTCGACCTGCACACTATAAAAGCCGAAGAGATGAGCACTGGCCCGAATTCTTTCCCTCTCTGCTCAATTTCCGCCCCAATTCGAAACCCTGGCCGACCCGGCCATCTTCAATCGCCGCCGGTAGAGACCTTCCCTGGCCAAGCCGTTACCACCACTGTGATCGCCGACCTCGACATGGCCATCGTGCAGAAGGAATCGAGCCCTGGCGATCCGTAGCTTCTCCATCGAGCTCGTTCCCTCCGACGGCCGGAGCCATTAATTCCGGCGATCCGGACCTCCATCGACCTCGTCGTCGCGTCCATCGCAACCAGGGTGAGCCACTGATGCTCAAACACCTCCTAGCCCTCTCGATTGCTCGCCGTATCACCACCGTGTAGTTAGCCCATGAGTACTGCCGCCGCTCCTCACCGGCCGCCGTGCTCCGGTGACCATTTCCGAGCGGCGCGGCCACCAGTAGATTCACCTCGTTGCCCTCGTTCGAACAAGCACGCGCACGCCCCTGCGGGAGCCCGGGAACGCCGGCGCCGTCGTCGACCACCTCGCAGACCACCGTGAGCCATGCCACATCGGCGCCGCAGTGGCGGCTGACGTGGATCAGGGCCCACTGGTCAGTGACCACGGGTAGAACCAGCAGGGTGCATTCAGCAGTTCTTTTCATTTTAATTCAAAATTCAAAAACTACTGCAACTTCAAATAATTGTAGAAAAATCATATTAACTCAGAAAAATAAAAATAAGACATCAAAATTCTTATAAAAGTAAATTCTATTTAATAAAAATATAATATGAAATTTTTATTTTTAATAAAAATTTAATTGTTTAATACTTGTTATTTAAGCCTTTAATTTTAATCCTAAATTCAGTTAAAATTCAATAATTAGGAAAAAGGTATAAAATAAATAAAAACCAGAAAGTAAATAAGGAAAACATTAAAATTAATTTTCCTCTACTATTAACTTATTAAATTATTATCAGAAGGATTTAAACCCTAATTAATAATTATCTTAATTATTAATTATTTAAAAATAATAAAATGCCAAATTCAATATTATTCTTATTTCAAAGTTATTAATAACTTCAACTTTTCAAATGAAGTTATTAATCCAAGAACTAATTAATAATTAGGAAACCCTAAGTTCCATATTGAATTAAGAACACAAACCCATAATTTTATGTGGGATACTAAAACCCTAATGCCATTTAAAACCCTAGCTCCATTACTTCATATGAACCCTAAATTGTTCTCAAACCTAAACCTCCAAGTAACATGGGATCATGTTACTTCATTAGTAATCATAGATTCATCTTAAGCAACTCAATGCTTAAACAATCCACATAAAATATGGGAACCCTAACACTACTAATTAGTATCCCATGTGTTCATCATCATCAGACCTAAACAATCCAGTAGGGTCAACCAAGTGTAAACCCTAGATCCTATTACCAAAACCATCATCCATATTCCTTCTTACTTAGCATCACACCAATGTAATGAACCTCAGGAGCAACTATGCCAAACCTCGAGCATTACCTAACCATATTCCACTAAACCCTACTAGTATTGGATATTTATCAACCATCCTATTTAGGAGCCAATTATTCTTTGCTTAATAGAACCAATAGTAAAACCTAAACCACCTCAACCCAAATTGATATACTTCTTATTACCTAAGAAGTATGTTCTTCAAAAGTTATTCTTTTGAAGAAAATAAGGGATCATCATCAACCCTGCTTATAAGGACCTATAAACCCTAGCCAGCTATCACTAGCAAAATAAACCAATCTTGATAGCACCCACGTGTAATTAATTGCTTAGGATGCCTAGGCATAACTCCACCTGGTATTGACGAATCCCAACCTTGTTAGGATCCATCTAATACTTACTCCAGAAACTAAATGAAACCATAGTCAACCATAGAACCCCATCAACCTAATTATCATACTTGTTCTTTATTTAAGAACATGTTCTTCAAAAGTTATTCTTTTAAAGTATATGATAATTAATCATTAACCATGCCATATAGTACTAAAACTGACCACCGTCCTTTACTTGTTAACATTATGCCAATTAGCATTCTTTGTGTGCTCAATTGATTATTATGCTTTATTATCTACCTGTTTATAATACCAAATAAATCACATCTGAATAAGAACCTTGAATGTAAATCACTCTAAAAGTGCAACACACCCTAAACCAATCATTACAACTCACTGATCCTAAATCATCGGGGTTAGGTCACGCTTAGAGCAATTGCATCTCATTCTTATGCATTATTGCATCCTTGCCAATCTTTTAAACATCGTCCTTACCGGACGATGATGCTATTTCAGAATTTGGAGTTATCACAGATCGAAGACCTTGCCTGCATAATCTTGCAGTCAAGAAAGGCAAGTTCATCACTTGCTCATGTCATTTGAGTATTTCTATCAAATTACTTGCAAAGTATTATGGTTATCACTATTGCATAAAAATCAAAACCACTACTTTCATAACTATGAATATGACTATGTGGTGGGCAATGGAACCATGGATTGTGTTGATATGGTGGAGGTTCCATTGCAAGGGTTATATCCATCTAGGATTAAACAACAAATGTCGCCAGTGATTCTTGTGCCGTAATACCCGTGTTAACCATAAGATCCGGAGTGGGACGGAGTAGTCAAAAGTGTTTCCACCTCTCGTTCATCAACGGATGCGCTTTACCGTAGACACTTGTATCTGTCAGGGCAAGCGGTTGGCTGGGGAGGCCTTAAGTCCCCACGGCATAGTCCGTAGACACTTGTCGCTCGAAGTGCAAGCGGTTGGCTGGGGAAGCCTTAAGTCCCCACGGTATTGCGGTCTATGATGGGTTGCAGCTACCGGCGAAGGAGTTTGGTTCGATCCCAAACTGTCGTCGTGGTCGGGGTCCACCCGTGAGTGGGAATAATGGGACCGGCGAGGACCCAGGGTCGGGGCATGCAACAAAGGGTGGGTGTTCGAGGTAGCGGAGGAACATGATTGGCTAGACCTTATACCGGGCCTCACACCAAAGGAAGTGTGGACGAGAACTTAAGCTCGGTTGGCACCAAGGTTAAGATCTCTTATGGGTAAAGCAACACACCTCTGCAGAGTGTAAAGAACCGTGACCTGTCACTCCCTGTTCCGGGATATGGAATCGCTGAACGCGGCCGGAAAGGAGCTCCATGAAGTTCTAGTAAACCGGTGAAGGCTGACGGACATAGTTCTTCTGAATAAAAGCAACCTTTTGAAGAAATGGTTATGAAAACTTGCATTGGTATTAGACTTTCTGGTCTAATATCGTAGCTAGTGCATTAAACACCTCTTTCCTATAATGAACTTGTTGAGTACGCTCGTACTCATCCCACTCTTAAATCCCCTGCTTAGATATGGAGGCATCGAAGGAGGATCTACAGTGCAACTCGAAGACCGAGGAGTCAACAACTACTTCAAGAGACAGGACCCTGTCAGAGGAGTCAGTTACACATCCAACAAGGAGAAAACCTAGTTTAGCCATAGAAGGGAACTAGCTTCCTATACCTAGCTCCTACTTAGCTAGAATCTATTCATAGCCTCTATAGCTAGTCAAATACTCTACAAATAGAGTTCGTGATAGGATTAGACTACGAGTCGTTCTTCTGGAGTTTATTTGCAGATTTACCTCATTGTAAAGTAGGAGGCTGTGATGATCTTATGTAACAGAGTCAATGTTGTAATTCTATAGACATACCTTGGACCCGCATATGTTTCTGTTGTACCACTCTGAGCGATATAATACTAGTGGAACGGTGTTTCATTGGTGTTATATCAGACTTGCATACTACACCATGCAGTGGTATGCCGGGTCACCACAGTTGGTATCAGAGCAAATGCTTTGACCCTAGGATTAAAACCCTTCAAAGGAGACCTATATGATTGGTAGTGTCCATAGGAAGTTGTCTTAGTCAAACCAAATAATTTTATGACTTGAGATGGGTATTCACTTGAGAATAATCCTGACACACTTGAGTCAATATTTCTTACTTATCTTTACTAAGTAAAGTAGCTACTCCCAAACATGTAGTATACAATTAAGTCCCTAAACAATAGATGGGTAGATCACAGTTGGTATACAATACATGGTAGTCCAAAGAGAGGATACAACCATAAGGAAGCTATCCTATTGGAAGATGTGTACCAACATATGTTATGATTAAATAAGAATTATCCAGACCTGTAATATGAGTAATATCAAGTAACAAAGATATGGATATAAGAAAAATATCCTATTAGAAGGTGTATACCAAAACAAGTAATGGGTAAGTAAAATCTATCCAAACTTGTGAAATAGTTGATAGTAAGTGATAATTATGAGTTATATGAGGTAGTATAGACCATGATGAGTCAATCATGGGAGGTAAGGAAGAGAGATAGGAATAAAATATGTCTACTTACATGGTAGAAATAGTAATCACATATGATTCACTTGAGATTCATTATGTGATGGAATAGAACATCATAAACATTTAGGAGGAGTACAATAAGAAGCCGGACAATAGTGCAAGAACTGTGTTCCAAAAATATGGGAAGTGTGCCAAGCACATCATGACCATATGCTTATGGTAGAAAAGCTTAGAAGTATAGGAACTATATCCTAATAAATATGTATTCAGAGTAACCATATTAGAACTAGTGGTATCATACAAAATAGTCCTCAATAGCACTTATATATGGTATAATACTTTGTAAGTACTTCCAAACAAAACTAGGTTAACTTCCACTATTCCAGACCACTTTGTGTCAAGTTTATCTCAATGCAATTGGGCAATTGAGGTAAATGTTGAGACAAATAGTAGAACCCCATATATTCGTACTAAGTATCACGATGTAAACCTATATTATGTGGTGTTATATACTACACATCAGAGCCTGATGTTTAGAGATGTCTTACTCAACTATTATATTCAGGCTTATGATGGTGTGTATTATATGCACAAAGCTGAATCTTCTTGGATCTTATTGGATTTTCATTGTTTGACTAGATCCATACATGAAGTTTGACTTTGATATGCAAGTGCATGTTGCAATATCAAGTCCTTACTTGATGCTATAGATCTAGAGGGTAATAGTATTCGTGTGAGGAAGCGACGAATTCTGGAAGATTCCGAAGACAAGATGAAGGTTCATCAGATAAAGGAAACAAAGTTGTGGGAAGTAACCACAATATTCAGAAGGAAGTACCAATCAAAACTCATGCTTAGCCTCAACAGAGGAGTACTTTAGTACGGGAGAAGCATGAGGGTGAGAAATCTGGTGATTATGGTGAAGCTCAAGCAGATCCATAGTCAACATAGAAGAGGGAATGCATGGGAAATCACTTAGGATACTATATTCAAAGTGTCAGCTAGTGGTTTTCTTGCACCAATGAAACCTCGAAAACGGTAGATGACTTATGAAACCGTAGCAGATATAAGAATACCATAGTTGATATCAGAAGACCACAATTGGTATAGTATCAATACTGCGAGATAAAGTAGAGGATGTCTCGTCCAG
Organism: Lolium perenne; assembly: GCF_019359855.2. NCBI lineage: Eukaryota > Viridiplantae > Streptophyta > Magnoliopsida > Poales > Poaceae > Lolium > Lolium perenne. The sequence continues at coordinate 79,916,439 of NC_067244.2, read as the reverse complement.
TTGATCAGAACCTAAATAGAATCCATTTTTAGATAACAAATAGCCACAATTGGTATCAAGTAGTCCACTACTGGATTAATTGTACCAAGAAGTTGTGAACAAATAAAATTTTGTTAGCCAAATAAAAATGACCTATAATCATTTAGTCAAAGGATTCATATTGGATGTCCACAATTGAGTGGATACACCACATATATTCTTCGCGAGAACTTATAAGAATATGAACCATGAACTACACCTAAACCAATATTCTAACCATCAATCCAATGGTTGGAAGAAAAGGAGTTGAAGACCATAAGAAAACTCTAAGGGGTAGAGTAAACATTGAGTTAGATATACAATAACTCAATACTTTAAGCTTGATAGAAGCAAAAGGTCTGAACTGAGAGGAAGTTCGATCTTATTTTCATAAGATTATTGAACACTACTTTCAGAAGGAAGTCAGACCAGAAGCCGAGGTTCATACCTCGAGGAAGTAAGAAGTGGAATATAACTTGAGAAAGTGAGTAATAGTTACTCAGAAGTACGGAAGCTCAAGTAAACTAAGGTTAATAAAGTTGAACGAAGGAAATATCGTAGACCAAATACAACCCTAGAAGGCCAAAGACCAAAAGAGATTGACTATACCAAAACTTAAGTCCATTTGAATGATTCCTTTCATGGAACCTAAGTAATCCAAAATAGTTATAGGTATCAACTATAAACCATGATTGGATGGACTAAATTAGTCTAATCCATTCTTAGGAAAATAAACCATCACGACCATTCCATGTTTAGTACCTTACCAAGTACCATTATTGCAGTTTTGGTAGTAAGGGAAAAACAAAGACCTATTTTATCAAATAGGAGAATGTTATCCAATTAGTCCTCAATTAAGACTGTCATTACAAGAAGAAGTCCCAATCATTGAATATTCAATGAGAAAGGAAACAAGCTTATAATATTGGAGGAAATCATGGAAGTAAAGGAAGTAATAGTTGTTTGATGTCAAACACTAATGGATTCCAGGAAGAATCTGGACAAGGGATATATTCAATTATATCCAGTGAGATCACCAAGGAGTTTGAGAAAAGATGTAGTCTGCACAAGTCAGATCCACACTCCGAAACGTGAGGGATATCAAACTTCGAGGACGAAGTTTAGTTTAAGGGGTAGAGACTGTAATATCCCAGGTAATGGGGTTACAAAATTAGAGGAAACAGATGTGTGCATTGCATTCATGCATAGAAAATCTGGGGAATTTTCGCGCTTTAAAGTAAAATAGTCACAGTAACTGAAGTTTCACTTGACCTTGGTGGAATTGAAGTAGCTCATCAAGTCAAGCGCTATAAACCTCAATGTGACTTTGTTAAAACTTTGTTTTGGGTAGAGATAATTTGATCTAAGGGGTTAGATCAAATGGAACTAATAATCAACACAACAACACTTTACTCAATGATCAACTACCTGATCTTATTAAATATCACAACATGATATTCCTAGCCATAACATGTGAACATCCATGTAATTGGAAATCAAGTAACAATAATTGAAGAAACTATTCTCCACTTATCTTCTCCATGTCTTAAACTAATCCATGATCCTACCATGAATCTCATGGTATTTATTTTACTTCATTCTTGGAAGCAAGACAAGGAGATAAACTCTAGAAATATATAATCCTCTCTACTACATATTAATATACATCAAACCTAGAGAAGTGAGAGTTCTATGTTACTTATTAGAGGATCAATGATAAACCTTGAACTAAACCTTGAATATACATCCATGTATTCAAATCATCATCTCAGAGAAACCCTAGGATATTATTGAAGACATTTCCTAGAGAGAGAACCCATTTATGTTAACCATAGATATTGGTGACCACATCATTATCTTTGGAGAATAACCTTAGGTTAGCATTGAAGTCCTTTCCAAATGAGAGAGTCCATTCATATCAATCCTAGCTTTACCTAATTAAGAATAAAGGACAACCTGTGAACTAAAAGTATTAGGAGATTAACCATTACATCTTGGAGTGGTGAGACAACATAGTATCACATGGAATAATAACATATCCATGAATTGATAAAGTAAGGAGGAGATTAATTCAACCAAGATAGCCAAGTGGAGTTTAGACTAGATACCTATTGAGATATGGTGAGTACACCATAAACTCTAGGATAAACCATTCATTTATAAGAAAGCCCCAAGCTATGGTGTTACACTTAAGTAGTTAAGGAAACAATTGAATATGAGGGAGATAACTATCCATACACTTGATGATTATATCATCATTGATTAAGTAGAACCTTAACATAATATCTCAGACATTCTCCTGGGATATAAACTTTAGAGGCAACCATAGTAGTCCCATTCAAGAAGGTAAATTAGAAGTATTATACCCTAGTTGATCAAGACAATGCTTGATCATGGAAGTGAGAAACCTATTTAATGAGAGATAACTTAGAAGCCAAACCTTGATCATTATAAATTGAGTAATGATCATAAACCCTAAGAACTTGAGATAAGGATATTAAGAACAAGTGGATCAAGCCTAATCCATGACCATACTTTGGAGAAATAGGAGAATAATCCAAATGCTAACACTTATATGACTAGTAGATCTTATTCACCACATGAAATCATAGGGGGATCACTAGTAAGCAAATCCAGACTTATATCTCAATCCCAACTTGTGGATCACTAGGTGATCATAAGTAGGACTATAGCACATCTATAATCCATTTATTCCTCAATTAAAGGACCTAAGAAAACTTTAGAGTAAAAATCCATACTTTATATGGTGAGAAATCATTAGTCCATATAACCAAAGTTAACTATAAAAAGAACCATAATCATTCTAGTTACTTTAATGATAAGTTGGGGAAAATAATAGAAGTTAATTGGTAGAAGATAAAACCAATTCTCAAATTCTTAGTAATTAGAGAAGCACATAAGGTATTAAGCAAGTAACCTTATCATAGATAGGGAGATTAAACTTTAGCCAATGCAATATGGGTCACCTCATTCATACAAACTAAAATTATATCTCAACCCTAGTTATGGTATCACTATGGTGATTACCATATAAACCTAGACCATAATTGAGAATTAAATCAATGGCCATTAGGTAAATATCACTAGAACCCTAGTGTGGCATATTAATAAAATCTTATGCTTCAATTATTAAACCTGAGAAAAACCATTGTGATACATCTTATAATTAAAACCATAAGTGTAATTATCAACCACTTATCTATTTAATTAAGACCCAACCTTGAGGAGAGTAATATCTACTCTAGGTATTTCAAAGTGTTAATAGACCATAACACTAATGTTAATTTTAATATGGGTTATCAACAAACCTACAAAACCTTAATAGAAATTGCTCACATAAAATAACATGCAAGTGATTAATTAGTCAAATAGGAACTAAGATATAACAACAACTTCAGAAATACCTTGAGAAGAAAGTATCAACTCTTACATTTTTAATTAAAGGGAATTCATAATAAAAGGGAAATCAAAGTGAGAGCATAATTCATGTTTAATTGCTATTTTGAATAAGCCAACAATATGCAATATAATCCAATACAAAATAATTGTTTCAAACGAAATAGTGGTGTAATAATCATTGCACCAGATCTTAATAAAACTCACAAATGAAAGATCTGCAAAAATAAACAGAATTCAAATATGAAATTCAAATAGGAAATATAAAACAGAAAATGAAAACAGAAAAAGGAAAAGAGGAGAAAAACCTTACCTTGGCTCACCTGGCCGTGGCAGCCCAACAGGAGCCCAAGGTCCAGCCCACCTCGGCAGCCCAACAACACGGCCCAAGCCGCAGTCCAACGCCAACCCACTTACCCCTTCGTTTAAGAAAAAAACTGGGGAGGCGTCGTCCTCATCCCTTCCTGGCGCAAGGTGGACACCACGACGCCGTGGCTTGCTTCTCCTCGCCGTGGCAGCTCCTCCGCGTCCGAAGACGTGACGAGGCTCGACCTGCACACTATAAAAGCCGAGAGATGAGCACTGGCCCGAATTCTTTCCCTCTCTGCTCAATTTCCGCCCCAATTCGAAACCCTGGCCGACCCGGCCATCTTCAATCGCCACCGGTAGAGACCTTCCCTGGCCAAGCCGTTACCACCACTGTGATCGCCGACCTCGACATGGCCATCGTGCAGAAGGAATCGAGCCCTGGCGATCCGTAGCTTCTCCATCGAGCTCGTTCCCTCCGACGGCCGGAGCCATTAATTCCGGCGATCCGGACCTCCATCGACCTCGTCGTCGCGTCCATCGCAACCAGGGTGAGCCACTGATGCTCAAACACCTCCTAGCCCTCTCGATTGCTCGCCGTATCACCGCCGTGTAGTTAGCCCATGAGTACTGCCTCCGCTCCTCATCGGCCGCCGTGCTCCGGTGACCATTTCCGAGCGGCGCGGCCACCAGTAGATTCACCTCGTTGCCCTCGTTCGAACAAGCACGCGCACGCCCCTGCGGGAGCCCGGGAACGCCGGCGCCGTCGTCGACCACCTCGCAGACCACCGTGAGCCATGCCACATCGGCGCCGCAGTGGCGGCTGACGTGGATCGAGGCCCATCGGGTCGCTGACCACGGGTAGAACCAAAGAGGTGCATTCGGCGCTTCTTTTCATTTTAATTCAAAATTCAAAAACTACTGCAACTTCAAATAATTGTAGAAAAATCATATTAACTCAGAAAAATAAAAATAAGACATCAAAATTCTTATAAAAGTAAATTCTATTTAATAAAAATATAATATGAAATTTTTATTTTTAATAAAAATTTAATTGTTTAATACTTGTTATTTAAGCCTTTAATTTTAATCCTAAATTCAGTTAAAATTCAATAATTAGGAAAAAGTTATAAAATAAATAAAAACCAGAAAGTAAATAAGGAAAACATTAAAATTAATTTTCCTCTACTATTAACTTATTAAATTATTATCAGAAGGATTTAAACCCTAATTAATAATTATCTTAATTATTAATTATTTAAAAATAATAAAATGCCAAATTCAATATTATTCTTATTTCAAAGTTATTAATAACTTCAACTTTTCAAATGAAGTTATTAATCCAAGAACTAATTAATAATTAGGAAACCCTAAGTTCCATATTGAATTAAGAACACAAACCCATAATTTTATGTGGGATACTAAAACCCTAATGCCATTTAAAACCCTAGCTCCATTACTTCATATGAACCCTAAATTGTTCTCAAACCTAAACCTCCAAGTAACATGGGATCATGTTACTTCATTAGTAATCATAGATTCATCTTAAGCAACTCAATGCTTAAACAATCCACATAAAATATGGGAACCCTAACACTACTAATTAGTATCCCATGTGTTCATCATCATCAGACCTAAACAATCCAGTAGGGTCAACCAAGTGTAAACCCTAGATCCTATTACCAAAGCCATCATCCATATTCCTTCTTACTTAGCATCACACCAATGTAATGAACCTCAGGAGCAACTATGCCAAACCTCGAGCATTACCTAACCATATTCCACTAAACCCTACTAGTATTGGATATTTATCAACCATCCTATTTAGGAGCCAATTATTCTTTGCTTAATAGAACCAATAGTAAAACCTAAACCACCTCAACCCAAATTGATATACTTCTTATTACCTAAGAAGTATGTTCTTCAAAAGTTATTCTTTTGAAGAAAATAAGGGATCATCATCAACCCTGCTTATAAGGACCTATAAACCCTAGCCAGCTATCACTAGCAAAATAAACCAATCTTGATAGCACCCACATGTAATTAATTGCTTAGGATGCCTAGGCATAACTCCACCTGGTATTGATGAATCCCAACCTTGTTAGGATCCATCTAATACTTACTCCAGAAACTAAATGAAACCATAGTCAGCCATAGAACCCCATCAACCTAATTATCATACTTGTTCTTTATTTAAGAACATGTTCTTCAAAAGTTATTCTTTTAAAGTATATGATAATTAATCATTAACCATGCCATATAGTACTAAAACTGACCACCGTCCTTTACTTGTTAACATTATGCCAATTAGCATTCTTTGTGTGCTCAATTGATTATTATGCTTTATTATCTACCTGTTTATAATACCAAATAAATCACATCTGAATAAGAACCTTGAATGTAAATCACTCTAAAAGTGCAACACACCCTAAACCAATCATTACAACTCACTGATCCTAAATCATCGGGGTTAGGTCACGCTTAGAGCAATTGCATCTCATTCTTATGCATTATTGCATCCTTGCCAATCTTTTAAACATCGTCCTTACCGGACGATGATGCTATTTCAGAATTTGGAGTTATCACATATCGAAGACCTTGCCTGCATAATCTTGCAGTCAAGAAAGGCAAGTTCATCACTTGCTCATGTCATTTGAGTATTTCTATCAAATTACTTGCAAAGTATTATGGTTATCACTATTGCATAAAAATCAAAACCACTACTTTCATAACTATGAATATGACTATGTGGTGGGCAATGGAACCATGGATTGTGTTGATATGGTGGAGGTTCCATTGCAAGGGTTATATCCATCTAGGATTAAACAACAAATGTCGCCAGTGATTCTTGTGCCGTAATACCCGTGTTAACCATAAGATCCGGAGTGGGACGGAGTAGTCAAAAGTGTTTCCACCTCTCGTTCATCAACGGATGCACTTTACCGTAGACACTTGTATCTGTCAGGGCAAGCGGTTGGCTGGGGAGGCCTTAAGTCCCCACGGCATAGTCCGTAGACACTTGTCGCTCGAAGTGCAAGCGGTTGGCTGGGGAAGCCTTAAGTCCCCACGGTATTGCGGTCTATGATGGGTTGCAGCTACCGGCGAAGGAGTTTGGTTCGATCCCAAAGCGTCGTCGTGGTCGGGGTCCACCCGTGAGTGGGAATAATGGGACCGGCGAGGACCCAGGGTCGGGGCATGCAACAAAGGGTGGGTGTTCGAGGTAGCGGAGGAACATGATTGGCTAGACCTTATACCGGGCCTCACACCAAAGGAAGTGTGGACGAGAACTTAAGCTCGGTTGGCACCAAGGTTAAGATCTCTTATGGGTAAAGCAACACACCTCTGCAGAGTGTAAAGAACCGTGACCTGTCACTCCCTGTTCCGGGATATGGAACTGCGAACGCGGCCGGAAAGGAGCTCCATGAAGTTCTAGTAAACCGGTGAAGGCTGACGGACATAGTTCTTCTGAATAAAAGCAACCTTTTGAAGAAATGGTTATGAAAACTTGCATTGGTATTAGACTTTCTGGTCTAATATCGTAGCTAGTGCATTAAACACCTCTTTCCTATAATGAACTTGTTGAGTACGCTCGTACTCATCCCACTCTTAAATCCCCTGCTTAGATATGGAGGCATCGAAGGAGGATCTACAGTGCAACTCGAAGACCGAGGAGTCAACAACTACTTCAAGAGACAGGACCCTGTCAGAGGAGTCAGTTACACATCCAACAAGGAGAAAACCTAGTTTAGCCATAGAAGGGAACTAGCTTCCTATACCTAGCTCCTACTTAGCTAGAATCTATTCATAGCCTCTATAGCTAGTCAAATACTCTACAAATAGAGTTCGTGATAGGATTAGACTACGAGTCGTTCTTCTGGAGTTTATTTGCAGATTTACCTCATTGTAAAGTAGGAGGCTGTGATGATCTTATGTAACAGAGTCAATGTTGTAATTCTATAGACATACCTTGGACCCGCATATGTTTCTGTTGTACCACTCTGAGCGATATAATACTAGTGGAACGGTGTTTCATTGGTGTTATATCAGACTTGCATACTACACCATGCAGTGGTATGCCGGGTCACCACAGGTATCGAACGGTAATGGCATTGATGGGGCGACAATCCATACACATTCGTTGCGTCTCATCCGGTTTAGGAACAAGAATCACGGGAACCGCACAAGGGCTTAAGCTTTCACGAACATACCCTTTTTCGAGGAGGTCTTGTATTTGGCGTTGGATCTCCTTTGTGTCTTCGGGGTTGGTGCGGTAGGCGGCGCGGTTTGGTAGAGGGGCGCCCGATATGAGGTCGATGCGGTGCTCAATTCCTCTAAGAGGTGGGAGTCCATGAGGAAGCTCGTCGGGGAAAACATCTTGGAACTCCTTCAAAAGAGACAACAAAGACGAAGGAAGTGTTGTTAAGTCGTTAGTCTCTGAGGATTGTCCCTTGCAAATGAGCACATAGTGCAATATGGTGGATGGGTTGTGGTGCAATTCTCTCATCTCACTCTTGGTAGCTATGAGGACACTCTTCATCTCACTCATATATGGTTTGTGGCGCTCACTTTCTTTTTGGTGGGTCACTCTCTCACCACTCATCTCACTAGTGATGGTAGCTTCCTTAGCCCTCGCTAAAGCCTTTGCATTGTCCGCAATTACTTGGCTAGGAGTCATTGGGCGTAGGATGAATGTCTTGTCGCCGACCTTGAAGCTATAGGCATTTGTGTAGCCATCATGGCTTGCTCTTTTGTCAAATTGCCAAGGGTGACCAAGTAGCATGTGGCACACCATCATGGGCACTACATCATAATCAACGGTGTCTTCATAGGTGCCAATCTTGAAGGATACGGCGATGGTGTGTTGTGTTGTATCTTGACGTTTCCATTGTCACTTAGCCATTGCACATGGTGAGGATGGGGGTGTTTCTAGAGTGTGAGGTTGAGCTTGGAGCATAGTTCGGTGCTTGCAAGATTGTGGCAACTCCCTCCATCGATGATAACCTTTATTGACTTGCCATTGATTTCGGCTCTTGTTTGGAAGATGTTGCACCTTTGATCTTCATTGGGGAGTGCATGGGTTGTCAACACTTTGGTCACCACAAGAGATGGGCTTGCATCATGCACACATAGGACTTGCTCTTTGTATTCCAAGTCATCATCCTCATGATTGGTTGCGGCTTGGACCAAGGCTTCATATTCACCTTCACTCAAGTACTCCACATCTCCATCATCGCGAGTTATCATAACTCTTGTGTTCTTGCATTCAAAGGATTTATGTCCTTGAGCCCCACACTTGAAGCAAGTGATGTTACTAGATCCCGTGGAAGCTTTGGAGGACATAGTTGATTGATCCGGCTTGAAGCTTGTTGTCTTGAAGGCACTCTTCGTTTGCTTTGGAGGATCCTTTGGAGCAATAGCACTTGTGTTATTGATGCTTGAGGAGGTGTTTGTTGCATTTCGCGCAGCGAAGAAGGACTTTGTTTTTGCACTTGTTATGTCTTCTCGCACTTGGCGCTCGGCTCTTGTAGCTTGATGAAGCAACTCAACCATGTTGGTGTAAGGCAAGAACTCCACTATCCTCTTGACGGGAATGTTTAATCCATTCAAGAATCTTGCCATTGTTTGCTCTTCTCGCTCATCCACATTGGCACTCATCATGGTCATGTGCATCTCCTTGTAGTACTCCTCAACGGACTTGTAGCTTTGCTTGAGTTGAGTAAGCTTGTTGAAGAGGTCGCGTTTATGGTGGTTGGGCACAAAGCGTTTGTGCATGACTTCTTGCATCTTTTCCCATGTAGCAATGGGTTCTAGATCTTCCTTGTCACGCTTCTTGTTCACTTCTTCCCACCAAACATTTGCATATCCTTCAAACTCTAGTGATGCCATGGACATTTTCTTTGCTTCAGAGAAGTTGTGTATGCGGAAAATCTTGTCAACCTTGAGAACCCAAGATAGGTATGCATCGGGGTCTTCTTCTCCGTGGAATTTTGGCATGGTGAACTTGAGCTTCCCAAAGATTTACTCATCATTGCGGTCATTGCGTCTAGGAGGTGGTCTTTCTTCACCAAGGTCTTGACGTTGTTGAGGTGGATGTTGTGGACCTTGAGCATCTCTATTGTTGTTGCTATGTTGTTGGCGAGGAGGTGGTCTTCTATGACCTTCATCTTGATCATCATTGTTGTGGGGGCATCGAGGCATCACACTTTCTTCACTTGATGCTTGGTGATGACTTGATTCTTCGTTTCTTGCCCTTGGAGGAGGTCTTCTAGCATGAGGACGATCATCATGATGGCGGCGATTATCTTGACCTTGAGGGTGTTGAGGATGAACAACATTGATGATTTGGCGCTCTTGACGCGCTTGCCTTTGTTCCTCTTCATGAAGGCGTTGTCTTCTAGCTTGAGCTTCTTGTACTTGTCGTTGCCGCTCTTGTTCTTCAAGTGCTTGTTGTTCATTGCGGAGACGCTCTTGTTCCCTTGCTCGAACTAGCTCTTGATCATGTCGAAGGCGTTCTTGCTCTTGTTGGAATTGAGCATTGAGGTTCTCTTGGTGAAGGCGCTCTTCTTCAAGGCGTTGACGTTCTTGGACAAGTCGAAGTCGAGCTTGCTCCGCTTATTGAGCTTGTTGGTGAAGCACTTGAACATCCACATTATGGTGGCGTGGGTCTTCATTGGAATCATGGTGAGACGGTGTAGGAGCTCGTGTCCTTGAGCTATGAGAGCGCGAAGACCTTGAGTGGTGTCTTCTATCTTCTTGACGGTTGAGTGTATGGAGGATATTGTCCAACGCCGTCTTCATTTCCCTTGTCTCTTGACCTTGTATGGCAAGTGTTGCTGATACGCGTACAACACGTGTCCGTTGGGAACCCCAAGAGGAAGGTGTGATACGTACAGCGGCAAGTTTTCCCTCAGTAAGAAACCAAGGTTTATCAAACCAGTAGGATCCAAGAAGCACGTTGAAGGTTGATGGCGGCGAGATGTAGTGCGGCGCAACACCAGGGATTCCGGTGCCAACGTGGAACCTGCACAACACAACCAAAGTACTTTGCCCCAACGAAACAGTGAGGTTGTCAATCTCACCGGCTTGCTGTAACAAAGGATTAGATGTATAGTATGGATGATGATTGTTTGCAGAAAACAGTAGAACAGGTATTGCAGTAGATTGTATTCGATGTTAAAGAATGGACCGGGGTCCACAGTTCACTAGTGGTGTCTCTCCCATAAGATAAATAGCATGTTGGGTGAACAAATTACAGTTGGGCAATTGACAAATAGAGAGGGCATGACAATGCACATACATGATATGATGAGTGTTGTGAGATTTAATTGGGCATTACGACAAAGTACATAGACCGCTATCCAGCATGCATCTATGCCTAAAAAGTCCACCTTCAGGTTATCATCCGAACCCCTTCCAGTATTAAGTTGCAAACAACAGACAATTGCATTAAGTATGGTGCGTAATGTAATCAATAACTACATCCTCGGACATAGCATCGATGTTTTATCCCTAGTGGCAACAACACATCCACAACCTTAGACCTTTCTGTCACTGTCCCAGATTTAATGGAGGCATGAACCCACTATCGAGCATAAATACTCCCTCTTGGAGTTACTGTTGGATAACGTTGCATAGAAAACAAAAATTTTCCTACCGCGAACACGCAATCCAAGCCAAGATGCAATCTAGAAGACGGTAGCAACGAGGGGGTATCGAGTCTCACCCTTGAAGAGATTCCAAAGCCTACAAGAGGAGGCTCTTGTTGCTGCGGTAGACGATCACTTGCCGCTTGCAAAAGCGCGTAGAAGATCTTGATCACGATCGGTTCCGGCGCCACGAACGGGCAGCACCTCCGTACTCGGTCACACGTTCGGTTGTTGATGAAGACGACGTCCACCTCCCCGTTCCAGCGGGCAGCGGAAGTAGTAGCTCCTCTTGAATCCGACAGCACGACGGCGTGGTGTCGGTGGCGGTGTAGAAGTCCGGCGGAGCTTCGCTAAGCTACGCGGGAAATATGAAGTGGAGGAGCAAAGCTAGGGTTTGGGAGGGGGTGGCCGGCCACTCAAGGGGGGCGGCCAAGCTATGGTCTTGGGGTGGCCGGCCCCCTCCCTTGGCCCCTCATTATATAGGTGGATCCCAAGTGTTGGTGTCCAAGTCTTCGAATAAGACCCGAAACCAAAACCTTCCATAGGAGGGGGGAAACCTAGCCCAACTAGGACTCCCACCCAAAGGTGGGATTCCCACCTCCCATGTGGGGGGTGGCCGGCCCCCTATGGTGGAGTCCACTTGGGACTCCACCCCCACTAGGGCTGGCCGGCCATGGAGGTGGAGTCCCTTGTGGACTCCACCTTCCTTGGTGGTTTCTTCCGGACTTTTCTAGAACCTTCTAGAACCTTCCATAGAACCTTCCGCGACATTTTATTTCACATAAAATGACATCCTATATATGAATCTTATTCTCCGGACCATTCCGGAACTCCTCGTGATGTCCGGGATCTCATCCGGGACTCCGAACAAATATTCGAACTCCATTCCATAATTCAAGTACTACCATTTCAACATCCAACTTTAAGTGTGTCACCCTACGGTTCGAGAACTATGTGGACATGGTTGAGTACTCACTCCGACCAATAACCAATAGCGGGATCTGGAGATCCATAATGGCTCCCACATATTCAACGATGATTTTAGTGATCGAATGAACCATTCACATATATTACCAATTCCCTTTGTCTCGCGATATTTTACTTGTCCGAGGTTTGATCTTCGGTATCACTCTATACCTTGTTCAACCTCGTCTCCGGACAAGTACACTTTACTCGTACCGTGGTATGTGGTCTCTTATGAACTCATTCATATGCTTGCAAGACATTAGACGACATTCCACCGAGAGGGCCCAGAGTATATCTATCCGTCATCGGGATGGACAAATCCCACTGTTGATCCATATGCCTCAACTCATACTTTCCGGATACTTAATCCCACCTTTATAGCCACCCATTTACGCAGTGGTGTTTGATGTAATCAAAGTACCTTTCCGGTATAAGTGATTTACATGATCTCATGGTCATAAGGACTAGGTAACTATGTATCGAAAGCTTATAGCAAATAACTTAATGACGAGATCTTATGCTACGCTTAATTGGGTGTGTCCATTACATCATTCACACAATGATATAACCTTGTTATTAATAACATCCAATGTTCATGATTATGAAACTAATCATCCATTAATCAACAAGCTAGTTTAAGAGGCATACTAGGGACTTCTTGTTTGTCTACATATCACACATGTACTAATGTTTCGGTTAATACAATTCTAGCATGATATATAAACATTTATCATAAACATAAAGATATAAATAATAACCACTTTATTATTGCCTCTAGGGCATATCTCCTTCAGTCTCCCACTTGCACTAGAGTCAATAATCTAGTTTACATTTGTAAAGATATAACACCTTGGCCTTCCGGTGTTTTATCATGTATTGCTCACGGGAGAGGTTTTTAGTCAACGGATCTGACACGCTCAGAAACGTATGTATTTTGTAATTCATTTGCGTCTCAACGCATCACTCATTTCCAAATGAGTCGGCATTAAATATGTTTGGTCTTCTGGTGGAACCTTAATTCCGCGGTCTGAAATATGTCACTAATATTGTCATACACAATATAGCTTCAAAGTTCTGATTCCGTCGGAACTACACCATGTTCTCAAAGAACCTCTTGACTTAACATCCTTTGTCATTGTCAAAACAATGACATACTCTGCCTTCTTTTGTAGAATCCGTCACAATATTTAGAACTCTTCTAAATCTAGCATAGACAACTTCTAGCTCATTATGCTACCTTTTAAACAACACTTAGTCTAATTTGAGATTGAAATTATATTTTATATGTGACAAAACCAATATCGGTGTAACACCTTACAGCGATTTGTTTGTCATTTCTTCATACAAATATATATATATATATCCTTAGTTCTTCTAAAGTACTCAAGGATATTCTTACTGTCGTCCAATGATCATCATATGAATCATTCTGGTATATGCTCATAACACTTTATAGCACATGATATCTGATTGTGTACATTTTATTCGTGATCTAAAATCACTCATGTGTTTTTACTCATCGAGTGTCAGATACACTCAAGTCTTGTTAAACCTTCACATGACAAGAACATTTTCTTAATATTTCTATATTGAACTACTTCAATATCCATCATATGTACTTTGACTTAAACTTATTTATGTGTTTCAATCTATCTTCATAGATCTTGACACTAAATTTGTTTCAGTCCATATCCTTTCATTGAAGTTAATTTTCAATGAAACCTTTTAATCAAGTATGTAATTACATTATTTATAACCAACTATATGTCTTCTACATAAGTATTATAAATATGTCTCAGCGCTCCCACTTAATTTCTTGCAAATGCAAGCCTCTTCATCGTCTCTGATGAAATCAAAAACTCTTTGACTATTTCATCCAGTGAAGATTCAAACTCCGCGATACTTACTTCATCCAATTGAAGTTCGTATACCTATCTAGTATTTCACGGACCAGCAAAACTCTTGGTTTGTATCTAGTATACACCTTTAATATACACTTCTATTAAGTAGTGTATTTTGCCATCCTACTAACATATCTCATAAAAGAAATATGTAGTGATTACTAGAATAATCCACATAGACTATAAGCATTGCTACGGAAGATCTAATCTTATCGTAGTCAACTCTTTGAACTTTGTCGTAAACAACTTTTCAATAAGTTGAGCTTCTTCAAGGATATTTCATCCAAGTCCATCAATTTCATAGATCCATTTACTTTCAAAAAGTATTCATCTATCTTGGATTTTATGGCGTATAGCCATTTTAACGAAGTCAGGGCCCATCATAACTTCTTTGTTTGTAGTTGGTTTATCATTGTTCAAAATCAATCCTTTGTCCACAAATCATTTATTTGATCACAAAGTAAACCATACCTACAAGGTTCAATATGTACTTCGATCTCCATGGCTAAAACACTTTGTAGTCATGAGAGCCATGATCGTCGTGGCCGCTTCCGAAACCAATTCCGATGCTGCGCTACTCTGATCATTATGCTTAGGTTCATAAACCTTATCAAATTATATTGTCCTCCCACTCAAATACTTCACTCGAAACAATTTCTCGGAAATAAGAAACATTGACAAACACTTTTGTCTTTGTCTCGTGGAAAGAATTCCCAATTAAATCTCTGGGATAACCAACAAAGACATTCATCCGATTTTGGTTGACTATTAGGGTTTATACCCATGCCATAACTTGTATGGTGTCATTTCAACGGATCATGATGATGCTCTATTCAGTGTAAAAGCGGTAGTCACTAAAGCATAATCCACAAAAATATAATGGCATCAATATTTTATCTCATCATTGATCCAACAAAATTTGGATATATCTCTTGGATACTTCATCATCACTATGATACTCCAAGAAACGTAAGTTGTAGAACAATTTCATAACTCTCTTAGATGTTCGCTAAAACTCGTAATTCAAATATTTCCACCATGATCCAATCATAGATATTTGATTTCTATTACGATGATTTCCACTTCATACTGAAATTTATTTGAATCCATTCAAATGTTTCAAACTTCTTCCTTATTGAATATATCCACATATATATACTCAATTCATTGTTGAAAGTTTTCATGAAGTAGAAGAATCTCCCGCACACAACTATGCCCATGAACCACATACATCATCATGTATTTTTCCACTAAGTTAGTTGTCCGTTCTACTTTTGGCCTATGAACGGTATTTTAATCATTCTCTTTAGAAAAGATTTGCAAGCGCCAAATGATTCAAAAATCAAATGACTCCAAAAATCCATTTGCATGGAGTTCCTTCATGCGTTCCTTTCTAACATGACCTAAATGGCGGTTCCACAAATAAGTGGAATTCAAATCATTTGCCTTATGGCATTTTAGCGTCAGTGTTATGTATGTGTGTTTCACCATTAAGATTTATAATAATTTATCCATCGTATATGGAGTAATGTCATAATTTGAACAACTCATTGTTTTCATTTGACCAGAGCAAAATAACAATTATTAAGTTCTTTATTATAAATTCTAAGGGCTAGATAGAATGCTAACGACGAACATAATAACACTTTATTTTGTTCCAGGCGAACATTCTTATCATATTCCTTGTCAGTCACTTAGGCCATTGTATTCTTGTATTGCGTTGTTTTGTATGACACTTCATACCAACCAATATAGTACTAATACCCAAGAATTTCATAGTGTGACTTAACTAGAAATACAACCATAACATGTATATCATTTATATACACCTGAGCTAGACTTTCTAGTCTTTTCTTTTTCTTTTTGCCAAAATATCTTTTGCAGTTTCTCTTTTAGCTTTCCTCATTATTCAGAGAAACATATCAACTTCAATAACTTCTCGGTTTGTTGGTCAAATACCAATAACCTTGAGGTTCTTACTTTGAAGTTGATCATCATATGGCAAGTGTTCCAGATTTCACTATTAGTAACTTTGTAATATGATGAACAATTTCACTCATAATTTTTATCCATCATATCATGACGACTTTCCGAGACCATGTCTGTACATGCTAGGCTCGTAAAGTTTTAACCTTGGTATTTGCATGTGCAAATCTAGCTTGCACCCGTTGTATGCACTCGTAGAATCTATCACACCCGATCATCACGTGATGCTTCGAAACGACGAGTCTTAATAACGGTGCATATTAAGGATGGTCACTTCATGGATATACGAATAATGTTAGTGCCCCAATAGTTGGAGGATTGTGACGCCTGGCGTCTTCAACCTTCATACATTCCCATAAAACTTATGAGTTTATGTAGTCTCACCAAATTATATTCTATTATCTTGTAATAAGGTCTTAGATATCACATATATCTCATACCTTGATTATTTCTGAAAACTAAATTTTCAGCTCCTTACTTTTCAAACAAATTTGAACTTCAAGTTTGACGGAGACAAGATAACTTTAGGTACTAATTGAAAACATAGCTCTTTGAATCAACAATGTGAGGTTTACTAAAAGTTTGCAATAGGACTTAATCAATTCTTGATTCTTTAACAATACGGTACCAATCCGTAAAGTTTCTTGTCAGATTTTAACAGTATTTCTATCTCAATTACAAGACTAGCGCATGGTAGAAAACGGATGCCAATACTACAAAATTAATTCAAAATACTACTCAGACTATGTTTATGATAATTAGTTCATGTTTTAATCTAATTACTAATGAACTCCCACTTAATACAACATCCCTCATAGTTGTTAAGTAGTACATGATCCAAATTCACTACACCAAAAACCGATCATCACGTGAGATGATGTAGCTTCAATGGTGAACATCAACATGTTGATCATATCATCCATATGACTCATGTTCAACCTTTCGGTTTCCGTTGTCCCGAGGCCATGTCTGTACATGCTAGGCTCGTCAAGCAAACCCAAGTATTCCGCGTGTGCAACATGGCTTACACCCGTTGTATGTGAATCGTTGAATCTATCACATCCGATCATCACGAGATGCTTTGAAACGACGAACTGTTACAACGGTGCATACGAGGGGAGAACACTTTATTATCTTGATATTAATGTGAGGGATCATCTTATAATGCTACCGTCGCGTTCTAAGCAAAATAAGATGCATAAAGGATTAACATCACATGCAATTCATATGTGATATGATATGGCCCTTTTGTCGTTGCGCCTTCGATCTTCATCTCCAAAGCACGGACATGATCTTCATCATTAACGGGCATGATCTCCATCATCGTTGGCGTAGCGTCAAGGTTCATGGCGCCGTCTTCATGGTTGTTCACCTCATGTAGCAACTATTACAACTACTTTGAAATACTACTCAACATGAAATTTAAAGACAACCATAAGGCTCCTGCCGGTTGCCACAATACAATAATGATCATCTCATACATATTCATCATCACATTATGGCCATATCACATCACCAAACCCTGCAAAAACAAGTTAGACGTTTCTAATTTGGTTTGCATATTTTACGTGGTTTAGGGTTTTCGAGAAAGATCTAATCTACCTACGAACATGAACCACAACGTTGATACTAATGTTTTCAATAGAAGAGTAAATTGAATCTTCACTATAGTAGGAGAGACAGACACCCGCAAAGCCTCTTATGCAATACAAGTTGCATGTCGAACGAGGAACAAGTCTCATGAACGCGGTCATGTAAAGTTAGTCCGAGCCGCTTCATCCCACTATGCCACAAAGATGCAAAGTACTCAAACTAAAGATAACAAGAGCATCAACGCCCACAAACCATTGTGTTCTACTCGTGCAACCATCTATGCATAGACACGGCTCTGATACCACTGTTGGATAACGTTGCATAGAAAACAAAAATTTTCCTACCGCGAACACGCAATCCAAGCCAAGATGCAATCTAGAAGACGGTAGCAACGAGGGGGTATCGAGTCTCACCCTTGAAGAGATTCCAAAGCCTACAAGAGGAGGCTCTTGTTGCTGCGGTAGACGATCACTTGCCGCTTGCAAAAGCGCGTAGAAGATCTTGATCACGATCGGTTCCGGCGCCACGAACGGGCAGCACCTCCGTACTCGGTCACACGTTCGGTTGTTGATGAAGACGACGTCCACCTCCCCGTTCCAGCGGGCAGCGGAAGTAGTAGCTCCTCTTGAATCCGACAGCACGACGGCGTGGTGTCGGTGGCGGTGTAGAAGTCCGGCGGAGCTTCGCTAAGCTACGCGGGAAATATGAAGTGGAGGAGCAAAGCTAGGGTTTGGGAGGGGGTGGCCGGCCACTCAAGGGGGGCGGCCAAGCTATGGTCTTGGGGTGGCCGGCCCCCTCCCTTGGCCCCTCATTATATAGGTGGATCCCAAGTGTTGGTGTCCAAGTCTTCGAATAAGACCCGAAACCAAAACCTTCCATAGGAGGGGGAAACCTAGCCCAACTAGGACTCCCACCCAAAGGTGGGATTCCCACCTCCCCTGTGGGAGGTGGCCGGCCCGTATGGTGGAGTCCACTTGGGACTCCACCCCCACTAGGGCTGGCCGGCCATGGAGGTGGAGTCCCTTGTGGACTCCACCTTCCTTGGTGGTTTCTTCCGGACTTTTCTAGAACCTTCTAGAACCTTCCATAGAACCTTCCGCGACATTTTATTTCACATAAAATGACATCCTATATATGAATCTTATTCTCCGGACCATTCCGGAACTCCTCGTGATGTCCGGGATCTCATCCGGGACTCCGAACAAATATTCGAACTCCATTCCATAATTCAAGTACTACCATTTCAACATCCAACTTTAAGTGTGTCACCCTACGGTTCGAGAACTATGTGGACATGGTTGAGTACTCACTCCGACCAATAACCAATAGCGGGATCTGGAGATCCATAATGGCTCCCACATATTCAACGATGATTTTAGTGATCGAATGAACCATTCACATATATTACCAATTCCCTTTGTCTCGCGATATTTTACTTGTCCGAGGTTTGATCTTCGGTATCACTCTATACCTTGTTCAACCTCGTCTCCTGACAAGTACTCTTTACTCGTACCGTGGTATGTGGTCTCTTATGAACTCATTCATATGCTTGCAAGACATTAGACGACATTCCACCGAGAGGGCCCAGAGTATATCTATCCGTCATCGGGATGGACAAATCCCACTGTTGATCCATATGCCTCAACTCATACTTTCCGGATACTTAATCCCACCTTTATAGCCACCCATTTACGCAGTGGTGTTTGATGTAATCAAAGTACCTTTCCGGTATAAGTGATTTACATGATCTCATGGTCATAAGGACTAGGTAACTATGTATCGAAAGCTTATAGCAAATAACTTAATGACGAGATCTTATGCTACGCTTAATTGGGTGTGTCCATTACATCATTCACACAATGATATAACCTTGTTATTAATAACATCCAATGTTCATGATTATGAAACTAATCATCCATTAATCAACAAGCTAGTTTAAGAGGCATACTAGGGACTTCTTGTTTGTCTACATATCACACATGTACTAATGTTTCGGTTAATACAATTCTAGCATGATATATAAACATTTATCATAAACATAAAGATATAAATAATAACCACTTTATTATTGCCTCTAGGGCATATCTCCTTCAGTTACTAGCAAAAACTTGGCCAGAGCCTCTACTAATAACGGAGAGCATGCAAGATCATAAACAACACATAGATAATAGATTGATAATCAACATAGCATAGTATTCTCTATCCATCGGATCCCAACAAACACAACATATAGCATTACAGATAGATGATCTTGATCATATTAGGCAGCTCACAAGACCCGACAATGAAGCACAATTAGGACAAGACGACCATCTAGCTACTGCTATGGACCCATAGTCCAGGGGTGAACTACTCACACATCACTCCGGAGGCGACCATGGCGGTGAAGAGTCCTCCGGGAGATGATTCCCCTCTCCGGCAGGGTGCCGGAGGCGATCTCCTAAATCCCCCGAGATGGGATTGGCGGCGGCGTCTCTGGAAGGTTTTCCGTATCGTGGCTCTCGGTACTGGGGGTTTCGCGACGAAGGCTATAAGTAGGCGGAGGAGATAGGTCAGGAGGCCTGACAGGGGGCCGACACACTAGGCCGGCGCGGCCAGGGATTGGGCCGCGCCGCCCTAGCGTCTGGCCACCTCGTGGCCCCACTTCGTATCATCTTCGGTCTTCTGGAAGCTTCGTGTGAAAATAGGCCCCTGGGCGTTGATTTCGTCCAATTCCGAGAATATTTCCTTACTAGGATTTCTGAAACCAAAAACAGCAGAAAACAGCAACTGGCTCTTCGACATCTCGTTAATAGGTTAGTGCCGGAAAATGCATAATTATGACATAAAGTATGCATAAAACATGTAGATATCATCAATAATGTGGCATGGAACATAAGAAATTATCGATACGTCGGAGACGTATCAGCATCCCCAAGCTTAGTTCCTGCTCGTCCCGAGCAGGTAAACGATAACAAAGATAATTTCTGGAGTGACATGCCATCAAAACCTTGATCATACTATTGTAAGCATATGTAATGAATGCAGCGATCAAAACAATGGTAAATGACATGAGTAAACAAATGAACCATATAGAAAGACTTTTCATGAATAGTACTTCAAGACAAGCATCAATAAGTCTTGCATAAGAGTTAACTCATAAAGCAACAATTCAAAGTAAAGGTATTGAAGCAACACAAAGGAAAATTAAGTTTCAGCGGTTGCTTTCAACTTGTAACATGTATATCTCATGGATATTGTCAACATAGAGTAATATAACAAGTGCAATATGCAAGTATGTAGGAATCAATGCACAGTTCACACAAGTGTTTGCTTCTTGAGGTGGAGAGAGATAGGTGAACTGACTCAACATAAAAGTAAAAGAATGGGCCCTTCGCAGAGGGAAGCATTGATTGCTATATTTGTGCTAGAGCTTTGGTTTTGAAAACAAGAAACAATTTTGTCAACGGTAGTAATAAAGCATATGTGTTATGTAAATTATATCTTACAAGTTGCAAGCCTCATGCATAGTATACTAATAGTGCCCGCACCTTGTCCTAATTAGCTCGGATTACCTGGATTATCATTGCAATACATATGTTTTAACCAAGTGTCACAAAGGGGTACCTCTATGCCGCCTGTACAAAGGTCTAAGGAGAAAACTCGCATTGGATTTCTTGCTTTTGATTATTCTCAACTTAGACATCCATACCGGGACAACATAGACAACAGATAACGGACTCCTCTTTTATGCATAAGCATTCAACAACAGTTAATTTTCTCATATGAGATTGAGGATATTTGTCCAAAACTGAAACTTCCACCATGGATCATGGCTTTAGTTAGCGGCCCAATGTTCTTCTCTAACATTATGCATGCTCTAACCATTCTAGCGGTAAATCTCCCTTACTTCAGACAAGACGGACATGCATAGCAACTCACATGATATTCAACAAAGAGTAGTTGATGGCGTCCCCAGGAACATGGTTATCGCACAACAAGCAACATAATAAGAGATAAAGTGCATACGTACATATTCAATACCACAATAGTTTTTAGGCTATTTGTCCCATGAGCTATATATTGCAAAGGTGAAGGAAAGAAATTTAAAGGTAGCACTCAAGCAATTTACTTTGGAATGGCGGAGAAATACCATGTAGTAGGTAGGTATGGTCGACACAAATGGCATAGTGGTTGGCTCAAGGATTTTGGATGCATGAGAAGTATTCCCTCTCGATACAAGGTTTAGGCTAGCAAGGTTATTTGAAACAAACACAAGGATGAAGCGGTGCAGCAAAACTCACATAAAAAACATATTGTAAACATTATAAGACTCTACACCGTCTTCCTTGTTGTTCAAACTCTTTACTAGAAATTATCTAGACCTTAGAGAGACCAATTATGCAAACCAAATTTTAGCAAGCTCTATGTATTTCTTCATTAATGGGTGCAAAGTATATGATGCAAGAGCTTAAACATGAGCACAACAATTGCCAAGTATCACATTATCCAAGACATTTTACCAATTACTACATGTAGCATTTCCCGTTTCCAACCATATAACAATTTAACGAAGAAGATTCAACCTTCGCCATGAATATTATGAGTAAAGCCTAAGGACATATTTGTCCATATGCAACAGCGGAGCGTGTCTCTCTCCCACACAATGAATGCTAGGATCCATTTTATTCAAACAAAACAAAAACAAAAACAAACCGACGCTCCAAGCAAAGTACATAAGATGTGATGGAATAAAAATATAGTTTCACTAGAGGAACCTGATAATGTTGTCGATGAAGAAGGGGATGCCTTGGGCATCCCCAAGCTTAGACGCTTGAGTCTTCTTGAAATATGCAGGGGTGAACCACCGGGGCATCCCCAAGCTTAGAGCTTTCACTCTCCTTGATCATATTGTATCATCTCCCTCTCTTGATCCTTGAAAACTTCCTCCACACCAAACTCAAAACAACTCATTAGAGGGTTAGTGCACAATCAAAATTTACATGTTCAGAGGTGACACAATCATTCTTAACACTTATGGACATTGCACAAAGCTACTGAAAGTTAATGGAATGGAAAAATCCATCAAGCATAGCAAAACAGGCAATGCGAAATAAAAGGCAGAATCTGTCAAAACAGAACAGTTCGTAAAGACGAATTTCTAAGAGGCACCAGACTTGCTCAAATGAAAATGCTCAAATTGAATGAAAGTTGCGTACATATCTGAGGATCACTCACGTAAATTGGCATAATTTTCTGAGTTACCTACAGAGAATTAGGCCCAGATTCGTGACAGCAAAGAAATCTGTTTCTGCGCAGTAATCCAAATCTAGTATGAACCTTACTATCAACGACTTTACTTGGCACAACAATGCACAAAACTAAGATAAGGAGAGGTTGCTACAGTTGTAACAACTTCCAAGACTCAAATATAAAACAAAAGTGCAGTAGTAAAATCATGGGTTGTCTCCCATAAGCGCTTTTCTTTAACGCCTTTCAGCTAGGCGCAGAAAGTGTATATCAAGTATTATCAAGAGACGAAGCATCAACATCATAATTTGTTCTAATGATAGAATCAAAAGGTAACTTCATTCTATTTCTAGGGAAGTGTTCCATACCTTTCTTGAGAGGAAATTGATATTTAATATTACCTTCGTTCATATCAATGATAACACCAACAGTTCGAAGAAAAGGTCTTCCCAATATAATGGGACAAGATGCATTGCATTCAATATCCAAGACAATAAAATCAACGGGGACAAGGTTATTGTTAACGGTAATGCGAACATTATCAACTCTCCCCAAAGGTTTCTTTGTAGAATTATCAGCAAGATTAACATCCAAATAACAATTTTTCAATGGTGGCAAGTCAAGCATATTATAGATCTTTCTAGGCATAACGGAAATACTTGCACCAAGATCACATAAAGCATTACAATCAAAGTCATTGACCTTCATCTTAATGATGGGCTCCCAACCATCCTCTAACTTCCTAGGAATAGAAGTTTCGCGATTTAATTTCTCTTCTCTAGCTTTTATGAGAGCATTTGTAATATGTTTTGTGAAAGCCAAATTTATAGCACTAGAATTAGGACTCTTAGCAAGTTTGTGTAAGAACTTTATAACTTCAGAGATGTGACAATCATCAAAATCCAAACCATTATAATCTAAAGCAATGGGATCATTATCCCCAATGTTGGAAAAAATTTCAGCAGTTTTATCACAGGCAGTTTTAGCAGTTTTAGCAGTTTCAGGCAGTTTTTCGCGCTTTGCATTAGAAGTGGAAACATTGCCAACACCAACTCTTTTACCATTATTAGTAGGAGGTGCAGCAACATGTGGATCATTAGCTTTGCTAGTGGTGGTAATAGTCCAAACTTTAGCTATATTATCTTCTTTTTCATTTTCTTCTCTTTCCCACCTAGCACGCAATTCGGCCATCAATCTTATATTCTCATTAATTCTAACTTGGATGGCATTTGCTGTAGTAACAATTTTATTATTATGATCTTCATTAGGCATAACTTTTGATTTCAAGAGATCAACATCAGCAGCAAGACTATCGACTTTAGAAGCAAGTATATCAATTTTCCCAAGCTTTTCTTCAACAGATTTGTTAAAAGTAGTTTGTGTACTAATAAATTCTTTAAGCATAGCTTCAAGTCCAGGGGGTGTGTTCCTATTATTGTTGTAAGAATTCCCATAATAATTACCATAGCCGTTACCATTATTATAAGGATATGGCCTATAGTTGTTACTAGAATTGTTCCGATAAGCATTGTTGTTGAAATTATTATTTTTAATGAAGTTTACATCAACATGTTCTTCTTGAGCAACCAATGAAGCTAACAGAACATTATTAGGATCAACATTAGTCCTATCATTCACAAGCATAGACATAATAGCATCAATCTTATCACTCAAGGAAGAGGTTTCTTCGACAGAATTTACCTTTTTACCTTGTGGAGCTCTTTTCGTGTGCCATTCAGAGTAATTAATCATCATATTATCAAGAAGCTTTGTTGCTTCGCCAAGAGTGATGGACATAAAGGTACCTCCAGCAGCTGAATCCAATAGGTTCCGCGAAGAAAAATTTAGTCCTGCATAAAAGGTTTGGATGATCATCCAAGTAGTCAGTCCATGGGTTGGGCAATTTTTAACCAAAGATTTCATTCTTTCCCATGCTTGGGCAACATGCTCATTATCCAATTGTTTAAAATTCATTATGCTACTCCTCAAAGATATAATTTTAGCAGGGGGATAATATCTACCAATAAAAGCATCCTTGCATTATTCCATGAATCAATACTATTCTTAGGCAGAGATAGCAACCAATCTTTAGCTCTTCCTCTTAATGAGAAAGGGAACAATTTTAATTTTATAATGTAACCATCTACATCCTTATACTTTTGCATTTCACATAATTCAACAAAGTTATTGAGATGGGCAGAAGCATCATCAGAACTAACACCAGAAAATTGCTCTCGCATAACAAGATTCAGTAAAGCAGGTTTAATTTCAAAGAATTCTGCTGTAGTAGCAGGTGGAGCAATAGGTGTGCATAAGAAATCATTATTATTTGTGGTTGTGAAGTCACAAAACTTAGTATTTTCAGGACTACTCATTTTAGCAACAGTAAATAAAGCAAACTAGATAAAGTAAATGCAAGTAACTAATGTTTTTGTGTTTTTAATATAGCAAACAAGATAGCAAGTAAAGTAAAACTAGCAAATATTTTTTTTGTATTTTGATATAATGCAGCAAACAAAATAGTAAATAAAATAAAGCAAGACAAAAAAAAGTAAAGAGATTGGAAGTGGAGACTCCCCTTGCAGCGTGTCTTGATATCCCCGGCAACGACGCCAGAAAATCTGCTTGATACGCGTACAGCACGCGTCCGTTGGGAACCCCAAGAGGAAGGTGTGATGCGTACAGCGGCAAGTTTTCCCTCAGTAAGAAACCAAGGTTTATCGAACCAGTAGGAGCCAAGAAGCACATTGAAGGTTGATGGCGGCGAGATGTAGTGCGGCGCAACACCAGGGATTCCGGCGCCAAC
Organism: Lolium perenne; assembly: GCF_019359855.2. Lineage (NCBI taxonomy): Eukaryota > Viridiplantae > Streptophyta > Magnoliopsida > Poales > Poaceae > Lolium > Lolium perenne. The sequence goes on along the minus strand of NC_067244.2, from coordinate 79,890,571 downwards.
GTGGAACCTGCACAACACAACCAAAGTACTTTGCCCCAACGAAACAGTGAGGTTGTCAATCTCACCGGCTTGCTGTAACAAAGGATTAGATGTATAGTGTGGATGATGATTGTTTGCAGAAAACAATAGAACAAGTATTGCAGTAGATTGTATTCGATGTTAAAGAATGGACCGGGTCCACAGTTCACTAGTGGTGTCTCTCCCATAAGATAAATAGCATGTTGGGTGAACAAATTACAGTTGGGCAATTGACAAATAGAGAGGGCATGACAATGCACATACATGATATGATGAGTGTTGTGAGATTTAATTGGGCATTACGACAAAGTACATAGACCGCTATCCAGCATGCATCTATGCCTAAAAAGTCCACCTTCAGGTTATCATCCGAACCCCTTCCAGTATTAAGTTGCAAACAACAGACAATTGCATTAAGTATGGTGCGTAATGTAATCAATAACTACATCCTCGGACATAGCATCGATGTTTTATCCCTAGTGGCAACAGCACATCCACAACCTTAGAACTTTCATCACTTTGTCCCAGATTTAATGGAGGCATGAACCCACTATCGAGCATAAATACTCCCTCTTGGAGTTACTAGCAAAAACTTGGCCAGAGCCTCTACTAATAACGGAGAGCATGCAAGATCATAAACAACACATAGATAATAGATTGATAATCAAGATAGCATAGTATTCTCTATCCATCGGATCCCAACAAACACAACATATAGCATTACAGATAGATGATCTTGATCATGTTAGGCAGCTCACAAGACCCGACAATGAAGCACAATTAGGAGAAGACGAACATCTAGCTACTGCTATGGACCCATAGTCCAGGGGTGAACTACTCACACATCACTCCGGAGGCGACCATGGCGGTGAAGAGTCCTCCGGGAGATGATTCCCCTCTCCGGCAGGGTGCCGGAGGCGATCTCCTGAATCCCCCGAGATGGGATTGGCGGGCGGCGGCGTCTCTGGAAGGTTTTTCGTATCGTGGCTCTCGGTACTGGGGGTTTCGCGATGAAGGCTATAAGTAGGCGGAGGAGATAGGTCAGGGGGCCTGACAGGGGGCCCACACACTAGGCCGGCACGGCCAGGGCTTGGGCCGCGCCGCCCTAGCGTCTGGCCACCTCGTGGCCCCACTTCGTATCATCTTCGGTCTTCTGGAAGCTTCGTGTGAAAATAGGCCCCTGGGCGTTGATTTCGTCCAATTCCGAGAATATTTCCTTACTAGGATTTCTGAAACCAAAAACAGCAGAAAAACAAAGAATGGCTCTTCGGCATCTCGTTAATAGGTTAGTGCCGGAAAATGCATAATTATGACATAAAGTATGCACAAAACATGTAGATATCATCAATAATGTGGCATGGAACATAAGAAATTATCGATACGTCGGAGACGTATCAGTTGCCTTCAACTCATTGCCTTGAGTTTCAATCTTCTCATTGAGGTCTTGAACTTGATTGTTGAGGTCATTCCTTTGCACTTGAGCTCTTTCTTCATAGCAGACATTGGTATCCTTGAGCATGGCTTCAAATTGATTGAGCTTGGCGTGGATGGCTTGAGTAGCTATCCAATGTTGGTGCCGCATCATCGGTAGTTGGTTCCCTTCTCCACTAGACATGGTTACAACTAAAACAAGAACTATGTGGTGGGTGATTAGGAAAGACTACCAAAAGTGTCAAAACTTGCAAACCAAAATCGAGAAGGTGTTTCAAGGCGGAGGGCAACCGATATGTATGCACACACACAAAAACAAAACTCTATATGGTGTTAGGTATGGATGTGGAAAGCCAAATGGAAGAACCAAACGAAAAGTTTATTGTCAAAAGTGGGTAAGATCCAAAAGTCACAAGTCAAAGGCGGTGATCACAAAAGGCATACACAAGGAGGAACACACATGTGGGACAAAATGGGGTTAGCGCGACTTGGAAAATGAGCAAGAACAAAATGGTCCTAACGAAGACTACTAGCTCGGTGTCACGCTAATGCAAGAGAGACCGTGACTTGGTTGCAAAATTGAGAAGTAACAAGATTTGCGCAAGACGCCTCTCTTCTCTTTTCTCTCTTTTGCTTAAAAGCTTTGGACTCTTTTGTGTATAGGTGTCACTCACACACTTTTTCTTTTTCTTTTTGTATTTTTCTTTCTTTTTCTCACTATGAAAGGATACTACTATCTATGTAAGTATGTCACACTTCTTTTGCTTATATTTTCACACGAGCTTGCTTCGTAGCTTTGCTCAACACACGCACACCCTCACGGTCGGGACGCTTGCGCAATGCTTCGCAACACTAGAAAGCCACTCTCGATAGGAAAGGTACGCAAAAGAGGCTAGGGCTACAAGTTAGGAGCAAGTTATACCACTTGATGATGGTGGCCGACGATCTTGAACTTGCTATGGTGGAGGTGTCAAATGAACCGCTTGGATCCTCGGGGTGCCGTCGTCGTTGATGATGTTGCGGAAGCTTTGTAGTAGCTGAAAGGGCACACAAACCGAAGTCCAAACACAAGGGGTTAGTGCCAAAACGAAAAACGAAGGTTGCTGTGAAAAATTTGGCCAGCCGGAACTTCCGGTCCCGAGGGGCGGTACTTCCGGTCCCGGGCGGAACTTCCAGTTCTGCCGGGCAGAACTTCCGGTCGCAATCAGATCTGCGGGCTGTTCGTCGATTTGGGCGGAAATCCGGCCCGAAATCCTTCGAATTCGAGGAAAATTTGGCACTAGAAGCTGTGGGAAGGTGGGGGAATTGCAGATCAACACCAAAGACAAGTTTCTATTGGAGCAAAACCACCAAAAACTCAACAAATCGCGAGATCGATCCAAGGCCAATTTGGGGCTATTTTTCGGGAAAAAATTTTGGATTTTTTTTTGGGTGAAATTGGTGGAATTGGGCGATGTGGGGGTCAAATCCGTGGCAACCAAAGAGCTGCTGATACCATATGATAAGGGCTAAGCCCAAGGATGTGCCCGATCTTCACGGATTTGGGTGGAACTCGTGGGGGTAGGTGGATGAACGCGATGAACACGAAGAACGCGAGGGGAATCGTGGGGATACAACACACACACGCACACACATCGGTTTTCCCTCGTTGGCCCGAACCACCAACTCGATAGAGGTTGCGAGAAAAGACCTTCCGGTAGAAGTCCCGCAAAGAGATCGACAAATCGAAGCTCGCAAGATCTAGAAGGGTGAAAAGACCGGAAGGTTGATAGAAGTGCAAGCAAAAGACCAAATAGGTAGAAGTGCAAGCAAAAGATCAAACAAACGGTGGAAGTCACCAAAGAGATCTTCACGAGTCGATAAGGAGCCCGGGTGGGTACAAGATCAAAGATCTAGGTAGGGTTCCCACAAGGGTGAGCTAAGCTCAGGTTTAATTTCACATCAAGTCTAATCTCAGATCTGAGCCAACAAGGCTATTTATAGGTGGGGGCGAAGAGGTAAGTTACACGCTGAAAAGTGCTGTCTCGCTGAAGTTCGATGGGGCGGAAGTTCCGGTCGTTCTGGGCGGAAGTTCCGGTCATGGGCGGAAGTTCCGGTCTTGTGGGCCGGAAGTTCCGGTCGGGGCGGAAGTTCCGGCCAAGTTCCGGCCTTGTTCCGGAATTCGGCCATTGTCTCGCAGTAACATCCAGTATGGTTTTGACGGACTTTCGGAACTTGGGCGGAAGTTCCGGCGGGCGGAAGTTCCGGTCCTCTGGGGCGGAAGTTCCGGCTGGATCCTTTTCCCTGGGCGCTGGAAGGCATCTTGAGGGCATCTGGCCGGAAGTTCCGGTCCTGGGGGGCGAAAGTTCCGGCCTGGGCGCTGTAGCTCCATCTTCATCATTTCCAGCTCTCTCTCCATTGGCTTGGTCTCCATGGCTCGCGTCTTGGTCGATGTACCTGATTGAACATAGGGTATTGGCATGAAGTAGCAAGCCATCCAAAGGGGTATCAAAAGCATACGTGGAGAGGAGCGAATTCACCTCTTGGTGTAGGGCTTGGGCTCGAGCTCGTGTCATTGGTCCACGAGGAGGGCTTGTCGGTCTTGAGGCGGTGGTGTCCGAAGGCCACCCCGTATCAATAGGAATCACATTGTCAGTGACCCAAATTCAGCCACCACGGAGTCGGCGAATCCTGGTGGGTTATGGGTTATTCATGCCGTCAACAAAGGGAGATAGCTCACCAACTAGCTACCCCTACTCTCCGCGTTGCCACTACAATGGCAACAACTCACTAAGAGTATCTCCAGCCGCCTTCCCGACGAGGCCCCCGGCAACCATTTTTTTCATCCGGACGGCGTTATTCGGCTCAGTCGCGCCTCCGGCTCCTCGTTTTCGCCCGGATTTAGCCTTTAATCCGTTCGGAAAGCCCAGGCCATCCTCGGCTCCCCCGGGTGCACTCGGGGACTCCGGACGAGAGAAAAGCGGGGACGGGCCTGCTCTGTCAGCGAGAGAACACACGAACCCCACCACTTTGTTGTCGCAAATCCCCCTCCCCTCCCGTTGCTCTGTCGCCGCCGGCACCACCCCTCGCCAATCCATCGGCCGGTTTCCTCAACTCCGCCGTTCCTCCACCTAACAGCCTATATTCCACCGCCCGTCCTGCCCTCTGCGTATTTTCCGCCCTCCAAAAGATCCCTCGCATTGCGCCTCGTCGACACGCCCGGCAGGTGTTCGTCCAATTGCCTGGCCGGACATGGACTCCGAGGAGGAGGAGGAGCAGATGTTCGCCGAGATTTTTGAAGAAAAAATGGCAGCCGCCACCCAAGACGAGGAGCACACGTTGATCCTAGCTTGCATGTCCGGCTTGTACGTCGAGGCGGCCATTGGTCACCATGGTGGGTCGGCACCAGGTCGCCGAAAGTGCAAGCCGAGGCAGCGAATGGAGGGCTACTGCATGCTCTACGCCGACTACTTCGCCGATGATCTATTGCACGGTGAGGCTATTTTTAGGCGTCGTTTCAGGATGAGCCGAAAGCTCTTCCTGAAAATTGTGTATGCCCTTCGAGAGTACAACTCCTATTTCAGATGCAAGTTGAATTGCACCGGCATGGCAGGGTTCTCCGCCCTCCAAAAGTGCACGGTAGCTATGCGGATGCTGGCATATGGAGCTCCTGGTGATTCTACCGATGACTATCTTCATATGGCGGAGTCCACCGCTCTTGATTGTTTCTACCGGTTCTGCAGGGCGGGATAGCACTGTTCGGGGACATCTACTTGAGATCACCCACTGTCGAAGACACTGCTAAGATCCTCGCTGTCAATGAAGCTCGAGGATTTCAAGGGATGCTTGGAAGCATTGACTGCATGCATTGGAAATGGAAGGGCCATTTTCCTGGCAGGGAATGTACAAGGGTCACAAAAAAGGCTGCAGTGTGATACTTGAGGCAGTGGCTACCTATGATCTCTGGATTTGGCACTCCTTCTTTCGTATGCCGGGATCCAACAACGACATCAACGTCTTGCAGTGCTCGCCGATCTTCTCCAAGCTTGTTGAGGGTCATGCTCCTCCGGTTAACTTTGTGATCAATGGCCGGTAGTACAACAAGAGATACTATCTTGCAGACGGTATCTATCCAAAGTGGGCAACATTTGTGAAGACTATCTCAAGTCCCGGTCTCCCGAAGGAGCATCAGTTTTCCAAGGAACAAGAAGGTTGTCGAAAGGACATCGAGCGTGCATTTGGTGTCCTCCAGCAGAGATTTGTTGTAGTCCGATTCCCCGCTTTGACTTGGTCCAAAGATCAGATGTGGGAGGTGATGAACTCTTGTGTGTGCTTACACAACATGATTATCGAGAATGAGTAGAAGTATCCGGTTCCTCCGAGCGAGCAAGCTGCACCATATGAGAGAGAGCATCCTCTTGCACAGCCTAACCACCAGGTGCCGGCATCGTGGGATGCGTTCATCGCTATGCATCAGGAGATTCGAGACTCCACAATGCATCAACAGCTGCAGGATGATCTGGTGGAGCACATATGGACGCTTCGAGGCAACACCAACTAGTTTTCCATTTAATTTGTTTCGAAAGTTGTCTTGTTTTGTTGAACTGTAACGATTTGTAAAAATAAGCAAATGTTGGCAAAACTGGTCAAATTCGCCGAACTATATTTGATTTTGGCCGTTTCCAGAGACGTTTTTTTTCTCAAATCTCCGAACACCGTGTATCTACCGGGGAGACGGCTGAAACTTCGGTGCTTCCTGGTCGAAACTTTCGTCCAACCCGACGCTATTTAAAGCTGGATTTGACCGTGGAAAGCGCCAACGGCTGGAGAAGCTCTAACTCAGGGAAGGCAAACTCGTCCGAACGAAACAGACTAACTAGACGCAACTTTTTGCGCTCATCTTTGATCCTTCTCTTGATGGTTGCAACCTCCAAGCTGTCCCCGTTGAACACCACGCCACCATTGGAGGAAGTTCATGTCTCCCACTGGTGACCAGTCGGGCTTGCCCCATCTTGCAAGCGCCCACGCCCAAACCTCTTGAGTTACCACGCATCCCAGCAGCAGATGATTTTAGAAATACTACAAAATAAAAATAAAGGGCTCCTTGGAATTCCGCATCCATTTGTCCTCTTGGAAGAATCGTCACATTTGTCTTTTTTTTCTCTGTTGAGATTAAATCTTTTGGTATGAAAGATTTTATTCCTCGCCGAATAATCGGTATTGTCATGTTGTACAAGCCTAAGTACAAAAATGTAAATACAGATTATGTACTGTAACACACAAGAAATCCAGCACACCTTTACACCAGGTTCTATAACATTTGATGCCGATACAATGCGGCACACATGGCACGAAATGCAACTAGTTCCCCAACCATTCGAAGCAACAGCAGAGGCCCCAGCAGAACTTTGAAGGGTAATCCCTTACGAAGACATCCCTGCTGTAGCCAACGACATAGAAACTGAAAGATCGCTTTCGGTGAGACATTGTGACGCGGGTAACTGGCACCACCGAGATGATGTGTCTCTCAGAAATGACCCTTGCAGATGGTGGAACTGGCAGCCGGCTGGCGACAACCTCTGAGGAGAACTGGTTGAGTGGGTATGAATCGGCAAAGAAAGCAGGAGTGCATTGGTATGCCTGTATGTTGCATAATTGCACCCCTTTGGCTCTATGGAAAACTTCTTCAGGAACCGAAGCAGCTCCTGACGTTGCACTAACTTTTCTGGCTGACAGCGTCTTCCTGGAAACAGAAGAAATTATAATTTAGGTCAAGAGAAAAAGCAACCAGTCAAACAGCTTCGCAAACTGGAATGTCTCATGACTTTTTCCTACATAATGCTCCACTGGATTGCAGTACATAAAGATTGTGGTGCAACTGAAAAAATTAAAATGGAGTCATAGTTTTGAAGCTTCATTTGATACGAGTGTTTTCAGAAAATTGAATTACTAGAGTAAATAAACATCAACCTGTGTTAAGAAAGTATAGTTGTTTGCAGTATTACAAGACTAAACTGAATGGCAAAAACTGAACTACCAATTAAAACCCTAAGTGTTCTGCAAAACTTTTTAACCTAGGCTTTCTGCTAGTAAATGAGATCTCTTGGTAAAAAAAAAGAGATCTCTTAATATAAAGCATTGTAACAACATGGTACATTTCGTAATATATAGCATTGTAAGTTGTAACAAAATTGTGAACTGAATGGCGAAAACTGAACTATCAATCAAAACCTTAATTGTTCTGCAAAACTTTTTAACCTAAAGTTTCAGGCTTGCTGCTAGTAAATAAGATTCCGTAATAGATAGCATGTAACAACATGGTAGATTCCATTTGGGCATTTACGAAAGAACAGATCTGTTGAAGTAATTTTTTTTAGTTCTCTATTCTTTGTCTACTCCAATGTTTTCTCAAATACAAAACTGATGGAAGAGTTTCAGAAAAATTCAAATGAGATTACCATCGAACATGAGCAGTGCTTTGTGCAAGAAGGGAACCGCAGCCTTCACATGTCTTGCAGGTCACTAGGCCACGCGATGAACATGCTATGCAGGGCAACGTTCCTTGACCATTGCACATTCCACATCTGCGACAAAGAAAGACGTACAAGCAAGATGAATGTTCCATAAATAGAGTTCATCTAGTTATGTTGTGAGGATGAATGGTCTTCACTTGAGGTGACTTATATGCTGAAGAACTAAATGAAAAGAAATGGCAGAACTAACACTGAATCAGATCCATCTTGGTGAGCAAGTAAACCCCTTCCATGACATGCACTGCACCGGGTCATTTGATTTGCCTTGTAAAACCCATTCTGCTGACCAGGATTGCAAGTAGGACATGGGGTCTCTCCACGACCCTCGCAATCTGTCAGAAACATTGGAATATGGAAATTGGGAACTATTCAAAACTAGAAAGATGATGAGTAAATTATGATATTTACCATGCTAAAACTGCAAATACAAAAAAGAACAAATAAGGCTACAAAAGAAGGCTGATAAAAAAGATCAATTAACACTAACAACTTCAAAATGTGCCAAGACAATTTAAGGTTCTAGCACAAAAGAAATATTCAATCATACGGAAGTTCACCCTTCTTATTCTTCTCCAAAGAGTTAGAATTTTAAGGTCGGCATCTTGGGTCCACAACCATTGAATCGACAAGGAAGAACGGACTAAGCTTATGTGTGAAAAAATGAATAAACAGTTTATGTAGGATCTAGGTTTACTGCCTTATAGCACTCAATAAGTATGGATAGATTATGTCTATTATCCCTCTACTAATAGATGGACAAAGCTAATGGATCTCAAACTGATGCACCATTCAGTCATAAACTGGAAAACAATGTTGCTGAACATTGCATGAATTTATAGCATGAACTGCTACTGGTGCATTAGATGAATTTCCCATAAATAGTAGTTCCTATGTCATGTCTACCAGAATTGGGTAATTGTTCTTCTTTCTAAAGGTTTTTTTCCCACATTGTGAACTCCAAACATGAGGTTGATTATGAGATCCTTTAGTGTGTTCAAGTTGAATTGACACTTCACTTTGGTACTAAAAATAAGAAAATGCATACTTGTGAAAGCAACACCAGTACAAGTGAACTTTCTGATGGAGGTAATTGCAGCTGGGAAGGTAGTCAGGATGGCTCGGCTTGATTAGGTGAGGTTAATTATAGAGGGAAACAAATTTAGGTGTATACAATTCATATTGCTTTCATAATTTGCATACAACGTGTTGCTTTATACATAGCTGGCTGCCAGCTGGGACTCATAAACCTGGATGTCCATAGCACTTGATATCTAATTCTATCTCAGGCTTGAAGTAGTCTATCTCCAACTAATTAATAATTTCACTGCCACTTTGGCACATGTGCCCAGCTGTGGGCCCAAGACCCTGACCCTAACATTGACCTGATGTAACATAACAGCAGGAACAAAAGGTAAATAATGATATTTGATGGGCCTGAGAAACCCATGTGAGAAATTTGGTTGATGTATATATTTGTACTTGCAATGCCTAATAGGATCTTTGAACAAAATAAATTGTATAGACTATACACAGCAGGAAACACGATATACAACGTCGTCGTAGATAGGAATAGAGAATATAAGGTGTTCTGTACTTAGAAAAAAAATCCTATTATGGAAAAGAAATGATACTGTACGCTTAAATTAGATAAGCTACATAAAAAGAGACACAAAAGTTGTCGTATTACTGAAATCTTCAAAATAAAGTTACGCAACTACATGATGTTCTGGTAAATGGATATCATACCTAAGCATTTTTCAGGAACTTCTGAATGAGGAATCTTGATCATAACTTCTTTTTCCGGTACAAAGAGTAAAGGAAACTCAGCCCTCAAATCTAGTTCCCACACACCAAGAACAGGACCCTGGTCTCTTCCATCTATTTTCCCGCCATCATAAGGTTCCTTTTTTACTATGGTGTCCCTTTCCTCGATAAAAGTTTCCAAAGTTCCAACATATACATTGCAGTCCTCGATGGATGTAATTTTCCACTTGCGGGCAGGCTGACTTCCCCAGCAACATCGATGCCCAACATGTTCAATAAGCAGCTGCCGAATCTCCACCTCATCCAGTACATCCCTATCAAAAAAATCCAGTCATTCAATTGGCAATTTGTGCTGAGTATTTGAGGAAAACAAGCACGCTAAACAAGATAAGGATGGAACAGAAGCAGAATAAGGGGGCAGGACAACAATAGCATAACTTCTTTTGCATTTTGAGAAACATGTGTACAATGCACAGTCCAGTTGTACTTCCATTTCAGTTCTTGCTCTTATTGCTCATTTTGCAGGTTTTCTCCTTCTCATCCGAGAGCACATGTTAGCACCATCATTGCATCTTGTTGATCATTCATGTGAAATACTGGATATATATGTGGTTGCCAGACTATTTAAATCATTAAGCGTCGACCCAGTGAAAATATTGAGTTTTGAAACAAAGGATTATTTTTCATGCCAATACAATACTCTTTGTTCAACCATAACTACGAAGCAGATGGAATCCATGTATAAGTCACAACTTACTGCCTATTATATGCTAATGTAGTAGTTACTTCCTACTGCATCAGTTTGACTAACTGTTGAGTTCTTCTGAGCTCAAGCAAAAATGACAGGATGTATCAACTCCTAGGAACATCAGCAGACCGTCAGAGGGAGAGGTTTGGGAGGTTGTTAGGCGGCTGCCGCATGGCAAAGCGCCGGGATCAGACAGGTTCACGGCTGAGTTCCTCCAGAGTTGTTGGGGAATTGTGAAGGGGGATTTTATGGCAGCTTTCGATAAGCTATTCACGATGTGCGGGCACGGATTTCAGGGCATGAATCAGGCCTTGTTGATACTGCTGCCCAAGCGCCCGGATGCGGCGGCGCTGGGTGACTACAGGCCGATCAGTTTGATCCATATCTTTGCCAAGTTGGTGGCAAAGACCTTGGCATCTCGCCTGGCACCTCGGATGGATTCGCTGGTGGATTGCAACCAATGTGCCTTCAGTCGCAAGCGGTGCATCCACGACAACTTCATGTTGATTCAACAGACGGCGAGGTTCCTTCATCGGCAGAAGGAGCCACGGGTGATGCTCAAGTTGGACATAGCGCGGGCCTTCGATTCCATCTCATGGGGTTTCCTGGTTGAGGTTCTTCGTAAGATGGGGTTCGGTCCGAGATTCTACGAGTTGGTCGCCATTCTACTGTCCATGGTGAGTACTCGGGTGATGCTCAATGGCTAGCCAGGAGGGGCCTGAGACAGGGTGATCCGCTGTCGCCATCGTTGTTCGTGTTGGTCATGAACACGCTCAACAGGTTGGGGATCCTTCAGCGCTTGGCGCGAAGGGAGCTGGTGACGTCGGTCTCACTTTACACAAACGATGTAGTCATCTTCTGCCACCCGGATGAGACGGATTTGCGCGCTGTCCGCAGAATCTTGGAGCTCTTCGGAGAGGCATCGGGGCTACATACCAACTTCGCCAAGTGCTCCGTTTCCCCAATTGCTTGCTCGGAGGAGGCCAATGGTGCGGCCACAGTTATGGGATGTCAGTTAGCACCCTTCCCGGTGAAGTACCTTGGTATCCCCCTCTCGATCAGACGGCTGCTGGGTGAGGCTTTCAAGCCTGTGGTGGATGGGCTGGCTGACAAGCTGCCTACCGCGGGGCGCTTAACAATCGTCTGATTGGTGCTCGCGGCCATAGCGCTGCACCAACTCATAGTGCTTTCCTTTAACAAGATATCACTTAAACAGGTGAACAAGATTCTGCGCGGATTTCTATGGGCGGGTAGGGCCGACACAATGGTGTCCACTGTCACGGCAACTGGTCTAGGGAGTGCCGCCCGCTGCGGTTCGGTGGTTTGGGGATCCCAGACCTCGCTCGTACTGCTATCAGCCTAAGGGTTCGATGGCTGTGGAGAATGAGGACTGACCCCTGCGACCTTGGCGCGGGCTCGATATGCACTTCTCTAAGGCAGAGATGGATGTCTTTGCTGCCTCCACTTCCATGGTGGTAGGCGACGGTACGTCTACCCTGTTCTGGGAGGACAGGTGGTTGGATGGTCGATCGATTAGAGAGATAGAGGAACTGTACGCGCTCATCCCCAAGCGCCATAGGAGGCAGCGTACGGTACAGCAAGCGCTGGTGGGGCGCAGCTGGATCTCGGACATAGTTGGTGCACTTAGCGCTCTGGCCCTTTGGCAATATGTCCAGACTCAGGGGCGCTCAACTATCGACGGAGCCGGATAAGATGATTTGGTGTTTGACGACGGATGCCCAATACTCTTCACGCTCCTGCTATGACACCCTCTTCCAGGGGCGATTACATCAGGCTCGTGGGAGCTGAACTGGAAATCCTGGGCGCCGCCTAGGGTGAAATTCAGGCCAGCCAGATGTTGGACAAGTGAGCGGCTTGCGTGTCGTGGTCTTCCACACACGGCGAGATGCCCGGTCTGTGACCAATCTGAGGAGACTATGGCACACATTCTCACTGGATGTCCTAGATGTCCTTTCTCCAGGACTATCTGGCACGAGGTCCTGTCCTGGATTCGATCCACCTCAGCACCCACGGTTGAGGGTGACTTCGCGGAGTGGTGGTCGCTGGTGGTGCGGACCGCCCCCCACCAGCTGCGCAAGGGAACCTCGTCACTGATCATGCTCACGACATGGGGGATATGGAAGCATAGGAACGCCGCAGTCTTCGACAATGCGCGACCATCGGTGGCTTCCCTATTTGAGGACATCAGGGCCGAGGCGAGGCAGTGGGCGGACGCGGGGGCCTGGGGTCTTCGTCAACTACTCCCTTAGATTAGCTTTTCGGGGTTGAGTTGTATGGCGTAGTGTTAGCCCTTTCTTGGGTTTGTACATATACACTTCTTTCTCTATCAATGCATCGAATCGCAAGGTTTTTACTTTTTCGCGGAAAAAAATCTGATCAGTCTACCGGCCAGGAAGGGTATGCATTCCCAACGTTAGAGCATCTCCAGCCGCGTTCCCCAAAGCGTCCCCCAAACCGCGCCGGATTGAGCGTTTGGGGGACGTGTTTTGTTCGTGTCGCGTTTGGGGGACGTCGCTCCCCAGCCGCGTCCCCCAAACGCCGCCCCCAAACATTTAAAATACTTCTTTTTAACACAGAACCATTTATCAAATATAGCATATGAATAAAAATGTTATCAAACAAGGTGCTCAGCCAATCGCGCCTACCTGACAAGTCGTCGAGCACCTTGTGTGCGCGAAGGTGGGGCAGATTTGACGGCGCGTTCTGTGACGCGCTGGCGAAGCGGCGGCGGCGGCACGACCGGCGGGAGCCCCAGCCGCGACGACGGTGCTGACTCTCAGCAGAGATCAGACGTCCAAACGGCCGGGAAATCCAGCGACGGCGGAGGGGTGGGAGGCGCGGGAAGGAAGGAGCAACGAGAAAAAAAGCGCGAACGAACGGTTTATGCAAATAGTCGCCGACATGTGGGAGCCCGCCTAGCTTTTCGTTGTGTCCGGCGTGCCCGGAGCGTCCCCTATGGGACGGGGACGGGCTCAGAGCGCCGGACACCGTATAGGGCCGCGCCGGACAAAAATAGGCTTTAGGGGACGCGGCTGGAACAGATTTTTAGTCCGGCGCGTCCCAAATTGCTTTGGGGGAGAACGAGAAAGGCTACTCGCATTTTTCAGTACTCGACTGGTTGTTCAGCAACTACTTGACCAAAAACTGGTTACATCCAGGACTTCGGAACCCAGGAAGCAACACAGATATGAAACACTCACCTCCCAACGCCCGGAGAAGGTTGGTAATCACCACCGTACGGGTACGGCCCTTGCGGAACGATCGCCAAACCTTGTGATGTGCCAACCGAATGGTTAGCATTACAGCGGCACAAGAAAAATATAGAAATAAGCAAGTAACACCGAGGAATCACCATGCGGATGTGGAGGAGTGGGAGCAGGCGAAGGGGACGGGGAGAGGACGGCGCTGTGGATGGACGGTGGGTAGACGACGTCGTGGTGGGGCTCCGGGGCCGGAGGATAGTAGTTGGAGGAGGAGAAGGAGGCGGCGGACCTGACCTCGGCGGCGCTGACCTCCGGCCCGCCGCCGCCCCACCCGCCTCCGCCTCCGCGCAGCGCCGACGAGCTGCTCCGGCCCAGGTGCTGGTACTGCTGCTGGTGCTCCGCTGCTGAAACGGAATTCCACTAGAATGGATGAGATCATATCAGAGGTGAGATCATACGGTACGGGTGGGTTCGACGGCGAATGGAGGACCTGGCTGGGGTGAGAGGAGAGGGCGCCGCTGCTCCTCGCCCTCGCGCTCCGCTTCCATGGCCATCGACGCGTAGGCCGATCCGATCCGACGAAATTGGGCTTGGTCGCGAGTGTGGTGTGGAGGAGATGGTCAGAGAGATTATACTAGCAGCATTGCAGCCTTGGTCGCGAAGGAAGCAAGCTTAAGTTCTCACAGAACAGGATCGCCTCCCTGTCAAATCAGAGCAAATCGCTATCCAGTGTGAGCTGGCGACGACGGGTGACGATCTTATATTTTCTCATGGAAATAAATAAATTCCATTAATGCACAACAACTTCATCTCCGCAGATAAAAGCTTGCCTGTGCCGCGCGGGTGCGACCATCCGTGCGACCGCACGCGTGGACGGCATCGAGAGCCTCTGCCTCCCGCACTCTCCAGCTTTGTATTTTTCTTCAGAAAAAAAAACAGCAACAACAAGATCCGTTCGTATCTCTCTCCTCTGTACGGTACATGCCCCTCTCTCTTTCCCCTTCCCGCATTCTTCCCTAGCTATGTCCGAACTCGAGCTGAACAGGAAGTCAACGGAACCGAGTCTCCCGCGTCAGCAGAGAGTATCGTACCGCGGATGCCAACGGAGAAAAAGTTGTTTCTATCCACATCCACGGGCACCAGCAACATCACCGAGTTTGCTTAACCATTTTGCACTGAAAATAGGTTTATGCCTATCTCCAACCACGCGATCCAAACGGACGCGCTGGGCCGTCCATTTTTGGCCGTTTGGGTGGCCGAGCGGACAGCGGCCAGCGTCCGCGCGTCCGTTTGGATCGCGCGCTGCGCTCAACGCGCGGACGCAGCGCATATGTAATAAAATAAAACAAAAATCAAAATAAAAAAGGAAAACAACAAAACATAAATTTAAACTAGTTGGTCATTAAATTTAGCCCTACTTTGGGCAAATTTTACACAAAAGAAAGCCCTATATGGGCTTTAAACTAAAAAAAAAAAAAGCAAACCCTAGCCAGGGTTTGCGAGCACGCGGTGGCCGCCGGCAGTACTACCCCCAGTAGTACTCGTCGTCGGCGTCGATGACGACGACGCCCCGGCGAAGCGGCTATTCGGCTAGAAACGCCGGAGGGCGGCGGGGACTTCGGCGGGCGACCATCGCGCCCTTTTCCGGGCGGAGTGCGGGTTCGGCGGGCTCGCCGGCTGCGCGATCGTGCCCTCCGCGCGGACTCCTTGCGGGCTGCTCCTCCTCCTCCGCCGGAGCGCGGCCGGCGCTCCTCCTCCGCCGGGAGCGCGGCACGGCGCTCCTCCTCCTCACGGAGCGCCGCCGGCGCGTGTCCCTCCTCTGCCGGCGCGCCATCTCGAGGAAGGCCCACGCCTCCGCTGGGCGTTCTCCTGGGCCTTCTGGCCTTCTCCGCCGAGCGGAGACGCGCGGCGTCTCGGCGAGGTGCCGCCATTTGGCCGGCTCGTCGAGGTCGCCTTTGCTCGCGGGACGCCGTGAGCGCCGCTGCGCCTCCGGGTCCTCTTCGTCCTCCTGCTGCGGGCTGCGGCAGGGGCTGCTCGGGCTGGGGCTGGGGCGGCTCGTCGATGTACGAGCCGCCGGGGCGGCGGCCTGCCCGCCTTGCGGTGTGCGCGGGTGGGCCGAGGCCGCGCCGTCGCCGACGTGAAGCACGTGTGCCGGCGCGCATCGTGCTCCACCTCGAACCACAAGTCCCGGTTGGGACTTCCGTCGCCGTACGCGGGGTCCTCTGGAGGCCCGCCGGCGTGCGCGCGGCGCCTCCGGATCTCCGTGATGCGGGCGCGGCCGGACGCCGGGATGGGCGGCACCGGAACCCGATTTGGGCTTAGGTGCCGGCCGTGGGGGAGGTGCACGTCCCCACGGCATTGGGACGCCGGCGTCCCCGGAACATCTGCGCCATCGCTACGGTGACGTAGATCCGGTCGCGTCTGGCGTCGCCGGTGGCCCCATGGCGAACGCCGCGGCGCGGCGGCGCTGCTGCCGGCCTCGTGGTCGTTGGCGGACGGCGCGAACTCACGCTTCGGGGCCATGGCGGCGCGGAAGCTTCGATCTCGCGCGTGCGGCCAGAGTAGAAAGTGGGGACTGGATAGGGACAGTCCCCCTCCCCAGTCCACATTTAATAGGACTGGGCACCGACATGTGGGCCAGCCATGCGGACCAGGCGGACACGCGAGGATGCCGCGTGCCATCCGCGGCCACGCAAACTCGGCCCAGATTAGAGCCGGGTTTGCGTCGTTCCGGACGCCGCGGCCATCCGCTTTTGCGGTGCGTCCCCGCGTTGGGCCGTATTTTTGTCCGGCTCGACCCATCCGGACGCGCGGGCGCGGGATGGGTCGCCCCGTTGGAGATGCCCTAATATTCATCCAAGCATCTGCAAACCGGATAGAAAGTCTAATTAGCGGTCCCAATAGCAAACCTAATAGCTATTCGAGGATCTGGCGTAGTATTTCTGAGGCACGACAAAATAAATAGCCTAGCTATGCGTGCCAGCTTTATTGCACGCCACCACACGCTAGGGAGTATTTTTAGAGGATCCGGCATATTTTTTGAGCCACGCAAAATAAATCGGTGGCGGTCAGGGCACTCATGCGTACTGCCGAAGCCGTGGGAGGTGGCGGTTGAGGCCGCACGACCTAGCCGGCGGCCGACAGGAGCTCGAAGAGGTTCATGGCATCGAACCCCGCAGGCAACGGCGGCGGAGAGGTAGTGGGGAGGCAGATCGATGGCAGTGACGGCGCGAAAGAGGAATATGAGGAGATGAAACTTCCGTCCCGCCAAATCGAGATGGGGAGTGCGGGCCAAACTCGGTTTCGTCGCGGTTAGGATGTATGTACGGTTCGAAAATGATATCCTACAACCGGATGTAAAAGACCAACTGATGTCTACGCACGCTTCTATTCCTGTAGACAGTGTTCGGCCTCCAAGAGCAGAGGTTTGTAGAACAGCAGCAAGTTTCCCTTAAGTGAATCACCCAAGGTTTATCGAACTCAGGGAGGTAGAGGTCAAAGATATCCCTCTCAAGAAACCCTGCAATCACGGTACAAGAAGTCTCTTGTGTCCCCAACACACCTAATACACTTGTCAGATGTATAGGTGCACTAGTTCGGCGAAGAGATGGTGAAATACAAGTAATATGGATGAATACGAGTGGTAATTGCAATCTGAAATAAATATGGCAGCAAGTAAACATGCAGTAGAACAGTAAATAAACGGAGATTCGATGCTTAAAAATAAGGCCTAGGGATCATACTTTCACTAGTGGACACTCTCAACATTGATCACATAACTGAAACTACTCTACACTCTCTTGTTGGATAACAAACACCATTCATTGTGTAGGGCTACAAGAGCTCCCTCAAGCCGGAGTTAACAAGCTCCACAACATCCGGAGTTCATATTTAAGTAACCTTTAGAGTGCATGATAGACCATTGCAATTTAGACCGAGTACTAACATAGCATGCACACCGTCACCGTCAGGCTATGAAAGGGGGAATAGATCACATCAATACTATCATAGTAATAGTTAACTTCATACTACAAGAGATCACAATCATAGCTTATACCAAGTGCTACATGATGCACACACTGTCAACATTACATCATGGAGGAGGAATAGACTACTTTAATAACATCACTAGAGTAGCACATAGATGATATTCAACTAGATCAAAAAGAGAGAGAGATGAACCACATAGCTACGGTAGAGCCCTCAGCCTCGGGGGAGAACTACTCCCTCCTCATCATAGGAGTCAGCAGCGGCGATGAAGATGGCGGTGGTGTCGATGGAGATGCCTTCTGGGGGCACTTCCCCGTCCCGGCGGCGTGCCGGAACAGAGACTTCTATCCCCCGAATCTTGGCTTCGCAACGGCGGTGGCTCTGGAAGGTTTCTCGTATCGTGGCTTATTCGTATCGAAGTTTTAGGTCACGGAGGCTTAAATAGGCGAATAGGCAGAGTCGGAAGGGTCCTGGGGGGCCCACACAGTAGGGGGGCGCCCCCCCTCTGGCCGCGCCGCCATGGCGTGTGGAGACCCTGGACCTCCCCTCTGGTCCCTCTTCGGTGTTCTGGAAGCTTCGTGGAAATATAAGATCGTGGGCCTTGATTTCGTCCAATTCCGAGAATATTTCCTGTGTAAGATTTCTGAAACCAAAAACAGCAGAAAACAGGAACTGGCACTTCGGCATCTCGTTAATAGGTTAGTTCCGGAAAATGCATCAAAACGATATAAAGTGTGAACAAAATATGTAAGTATTGTCATAAAACTAGCATGGAACATCAGAAATTATAGATACGTTGGAGACGTATCACCAACCATCAGTTGCACTTAAGTGATCAAATCCCATGGGTCTGATCATGTAACAAAAATGGTCTATATGTATCAAAAAAATAATAGAGTATGTAATATTGTTCCCCGGTATGTTTTTGCTATAGTATCAAAGTCGCGAAATTATGGTGCAAAAAGTTCCGCTATCGTATGTAATACTTTCACAATGCAACATCGGTTTGTAACATTTCTCTTCAATATATCCAACATTTTTGCCTAACTCATCTAACATTACAAGAATACACATGTAATATTCGTGCAATTTCTCTATAGCATACATACATAAAATAGTTGTACCGCTTAAGTCATACTTACACAACGAAAATAATGCACATATGTAGCAAATTGCAACTTCGTATGTAGCATCGACAAAACCCCCTAAAGTTGACCTTCGCCAACAACCATGGAAGCAACGCCAAGGTCGATTTGAGCTCGTCGGGCACAAATCCGCCACACCGGAGGCAAGGCAGAGCCAAATCGAACGAAACCCGACCAATTCGCCATGGCAAGCTCCGTCATGTTTTTACGATAAAGGGCACTTCATTACTCAAAATTCGAGCATTACACCCAGCCTCTGCATAACTAAGATGCACACAGCCGTTCAAGTATCAAGTCGGAAGAAAAATATAAAAGATCGATCGAAAGAGCCAAACTAGACTATGCTACGTTGGCTTCAATCCGCCTAATATGCAGCCACCCATGTCGGGAAATAAACTCCTTGGCCGTGTTCTTCAACCGTGTAGACACCTTCATAAAGAGGTCTCGGTCCTCCAAGCGCTGAAGTGGCGACCATGAACGGAGCAAAGTCGTACATTGGTAAATAACCTGCATGAGAGAAGAATTCTTGTCATTTAAAACTTTTTCATTTCTACATAGCGTCCATACGACTACAATCGCGCCCACTCTGATAAGCGTTTTATACATAGTATCTACCCCATTTAGCCAGTTGCCAAAAATATTTGCAACGCTACGAGGCAGATATAGGGTAGAACCCATCTGAATGATTGACCATATAGATCTACCAAACCTACAGTTGAAAAAAGATGTTTTATTGTCTCATCTTGATGACAAAAAAACTCATTTCTTGCAATCGTGACAGTTGCGTTTAACAAGATTGTCTTTGGTTAAAATCACACCGCGACGAAGGTACCATGCAAAAAACTTTCGTTTTCAGTGGTATCTTCATCTTCCAAAATGTACTTATTATTGATAACCGGTTGACTAGGAATGGTAAGCGCCCTATACAATGAATTGACCGAGAAAACACCGTTCTTGGTGAGGCTCCATCGGAATTCATCAGTCCCCTCAGATAATTGTATTGCAGCTAACCTCTGTAGCAATTCATTCCAACTAGTCAATCAGGGACCAATTAGATCACGCCTGAACGTCATGGAGAGGGGTGAAGTTTCCATAACCTTGATGTCTACTCACGCTTCTTTTCCTGTAGACAGTGTTGGGCCTCCAAGAGCAGAGGTTTGTAGAACAATAGCAAGTTTCCCTTAAGTGAATCACCCAAGGTTTATCGAACTCAGGGAGGAAGAGGTCAAAGATATCCCTCTCAAGCAACCCTGTAATCACGATACAAGAAGTCTCTTGTGTCCCCAACACACCTAATACACTTGTCAGATGTATAGGTGCACTAGTTCGGTGAAGAGATAGTGAAATACAAGTGGTATGAATGAATATGAGCAGTAGTAACGGCGTCGGAAAATAGCTTGCTAGCGTGCAGTTGATGGTAGTAATATTGCAGGGAGTAAAGATGCAGTAGAACAGTAAATAAGCGATGATTGCAGTATTTGGAAACAAGGCCTAGGGATCATACTTTCACTAGTGGACACTCTCAACATTGATCACATAATAAAACCCACTCTACACTCTCTTGTTGGATGATGAACACCATTAATTGTGTAGGGCTACAAGAGCACCTCAATGCCGGAGTTAACAAGCTCCACAACATTCGATGTTCATATTTAAATAACCTTAGAGTGCATGATAGACCAACGCAATTATACCAAGTACTAACATAGCATGCACACCGTCACCGACAGACTAGAAAGGAGGAATAGATCACATCAATACTATCATAGTAATAGTTAACTCCATAATCTACAAGAGATTACAATCATAAACTACGCCAAGTACTACATGATGCACACACTGTCACCATTACATCATGGAGGAGGAATAGAGTACTTTAATAACATCACTAGAGTAGCACATAGATTAATAGTGATACAAAGCTCATCATATGAATCTCAATCATGTAAGGCAGCTCATGAGATCATTGTATTGAAGTACATGGGAGAGAGATTAACCACATAGCTACCGGTACAGCCCTTAGCCTCGATGGAGAACTACTCCCTCCTCATGGGAGACAGCAGCGGTGATGGAGATGGCGGTGATGTCGATGGAGATGCCTTCCGAGGGCACTTCCCCGTCCCGGCAGGGTGCCGGAACAGAGACTTCTGTCCCCCAGATCTTGGCTTCACGATGGCGGCGGCTGATACGCGTACAGCACGCGTCCGTTGGGAACCCCAAGAGGAAGGTGTGATGCGTACAGCGGCAAGTTTTCCCTCAGTAAGAAACCAAGGTTTATCGAACCAGTAGGAGCCAAGAAGCACGTTGAAGGTTGATGGCGGCGAGATGTAGTGCGGCGCAACACCAGGGATTCCGGCGCCAACGTGGAACCTGCACAACACAACCAAATTACTTTGCCCCAACGTGACAGTGAGGTTGTCAGTCTCACCGGCTTGCTGTATCAAAGGATTAGATGTATAGTGTGGATGATGATTGTTTGCAGAAAACAGTAGAACAAGTATTGCAGTAGATTGTATTCGATGTTAAGAATGGACTGGGGTCCACAGTTCACTAGAGGTGTCTCTCCCATAAGATATATAGCATGTTGGGTGAACAAATTACAGTTGGGCAATTGACAAATAGAGATGGCATGACAATGCACATACATGATATGATGAGTATTGTGAGATTTAATTGGGCATTACGACAAAGTACATAGACCGCTATCCAGCATGCATCTATGCCTAAAAAGTCCACCTTCAGGTTATCATCCGAACCCCTTCCAGTATTAAGTTGAAAACAACAGACAATTGCATTAAGTATGGTGCGTAATGTAATCAATAACTACATCCTCGGACATAGCATCAATGTTTTATCCCTAGTGGCAACAGCACATCCACAACCTTAGAACTTTACATCCTTGTCCCAGATTTAATGGAGACATGAACCCACTATCGAGCATAAATACTCCCTCTTGGAGTTAAGAGTAAAAACTTGGCCAGAGCCTCTACTAATAACGGAGAGCATGCAAGATCATAAACAACACATAGGTAATAGATTGATAATCAACATAACATAGTATTCTCTATCCATCGGATCCCAACAAACACAACATATAGCATTACAGATAGATGATCTTGATCATGTTAGGCAGCTCACAAGATCCAACAATGAAGCACAATTAGGAGAAGACGACCATCTAGCTACTGCTATGGACCCATAGTCCAGGGGTGAACTACTCACTCATCACTCCGGAGGCGACCATGGCGGTGAAGAGTCCTCCGGGAGATGATTCCCCTCTCCGGCAGGGTGCCAGAGGCGATCTCCTGAATCCCCCGAGATGGGATTGGCGGCGGCGGCGTCTCTGGAAGGTTTTCCGTATCGTGGCTCTCGGTACTAGGGGTTTCGTGACGAAGGCTTTAAGTAGGCGGAGGAGATAGGTCAGGGGGCCACACGAGGACCTGATACGTCTCCGACGTATCGATAATTTCTTATGTTCCATGCCACATTATTGATGATATCTACATGTTTTATGCATACTTTATGTCATATTTATGCATTTTCCGGCACTAACCTATTAACGAGATGCCGAAGAGCCAGTTGCTGTTTTCTGCTGTTTTTGGTTTCAGAAATCCTAGTAAGGAAATATTCTCGGAATTGGACGAAATCAACGCCTAGGGGCCTATTTTCACATGAAGCTTCCAGAAGACCGAAGGGAAGACGAAGTGGGGCCACGGGGCGCCGCCACACTAGGGCGGCGCGGCCCAGGGGGGGGGCGCATGGCCCTAGCGTGTGGGGCCCCCGTGACGCCTCCTGACCTGCCCTTCCGCCTACATATAGTCTTCGTCGCGAAACCCCCAGGACCGAGAGCCACGATACGGAAAACCTTCCAGAGACGCCGCCGCCGCCAATCCCATCTCGGGGGATTCAGGAGATCGTCTCCGGCACCCTGCCGGAGAGGGGAATCATCTCCCGGAGGAATCTTCACCGCCATGGTCGCCTCCGGAGTGATGAGTGATTAGTTCACCCCTGGACTATGGGTCCATAGCAGTAGCTAGATGGTCGTCTTCTCCTTATGTGCTTCATTGTCGGGTCTTGTGAGCTTCCTAACATGATCAAGATCATCTATCTGTAATGCTATATGTTGTGTTTGTTGGGATCCGATGGATAGAGAATACTATGCTATGTTGATTATCAATCTATTACCTATGTGTTGTTTATGATCTTGCATGCTCTCCGTTATTAGTAGAGGCTCTGGCCAAGTTTTTACTCTTAACTCCAAGAGGGAGTATTTATGCTCGATAGTGGGTTCATGCCTCCATTAAATCTGGGATAGTGACAGAAAGTTCTAAGGTTGTGGATATGCTGTTGCCACTAGGGATAAAACATTGATGCTATGTCCGAGGATGTAGTTATTGATTACATTACGCACCATACTTAATGCAATTGTCTGTTGTTTGCAACTTAATACTGGAAGGGGTTCAGATGATAACCTGAACGTGGACTTTTTAGGCATAGATGCATGCTGGATAGCGGTCTATGTACTTTGTCGTAATGCTCAATTAAATCTCACAATACTCATCATATCATGTATGTGCATTGTCATGCCCTCTCTATTTGTCAATTGCCCAACTGTAATTTGTTCACCCAACATGCTATTTATCTTATGGGAGAGACACCTCTAGTGAACTGTGGACCCCGGTCCATTCTTTTACATCGATACAATCTACTGCAATACTTGTTCTACTGTTTTCTGCAAACAATCATCATCCATACTATACATCTAATCCTTTGTTACAGCAAGCCGGTGAGATTGACAACCTCGCTGTTTCGTTGGGGCAAAGTACTTTGGTTGTGTTGTGCAGGTTCCACGTTGGCGCCGGAATCCCTGGTGTTGCGCCGCACTACATCTCGCCGCCATCAACCTTCAACGTGCTTCTTGGCTCCTACTGCTTCGATAAACCTTGGTTTCTTACTGAGGGAAAACTTGCCGTTGTACGCATCACACCTTCCTCTTGGGGTTCCCAACGGACGCGTGCTGTACGCGTATCAAGCTCTTTTTCTGGCGCCGTTGCCGGGGAGATCAAGACACGCTGTAAGGGGAGTATCCACATCCCAATCTCTTTACTTTGTTTTTGTCTTGCTTAGTTTTATTTACTACTTTGTTTGCTGCACTAAATCAAAACACAAAAAAATTAGTTGCTAGTTTTACTTTACTTGCTATCTTGTTCTCCATATTAAAAACACAAAAAAAATAGTTAGTTGCATTTACTTTATCTAGTTTGCTTTATTTACTGTTGCTAAAATGGGTACTCCTGAAAATACTAAGTTGTGTGACTTCACAACCATAAATAATAATAATTTCTTATGCACACCTATTGCTCCACCTGCTACTACTGCAGAATTCTTTGAAATTAAACCTGCTCTACTAAATCTTGTTATGCGAGAGCAATTTTCTGGTGTTAGTTCTGATGATGCTGCTGCCCATCTCAATAATTTTGTTGAATTGTGTGAAATGCAAAAATATAAGGATGTAGATGGTGACATTATAAAATTAAAATTGTTTCCTTTCTCATTAAGGGGAAGAGCTAAAGATTGGTTGCTATCTCTGCCTAAGAATAGTATTGATTCATGGACTAAATGCAAGGATGCTTTTATTGGTAGATATTATCCCCCTGCTAAAATTATATCTTTGAGGAGTAGCATAATGAATTTTAAACAATTGGATAATGAGCATGTTGCACAAGCATGGGAAAGAATGAAATCTTTGGTTAAAAATTGCCCAACCCATGGACTGACTACTTGGATGATCATCCAAACCTTTTATGCAGGACTGAATTTTTCTTCACGGAACCTATTGGATTCAGCTGCTGGAGGTACCTTTATGTCCATCACTCTTGGTGAAGCAACAAATCTTCTTGATAATATGATGATTAATTACTCTGAATGGCACACGGAAAGAGCTCCACAAGGTAAGAAGGTAAACTCTGTCGAAGAAACCTCTTCCTTGAGTGATAAGATAGATGCTATTATGTCTATGCTTGTGAATGATAGGACTAATGTTGATCCTAATAATGTTCCGTTAGCTTCATTGGTAGCTCAAGAAGAACATGTTGATGTGAACTTCATTAAAAATAATAATTTCAACAACAATGCTTACCGGAACAATTCTAGTAACAACTATAGGCCATATCCTTATAATATTGGCAACGGCTATGGTAATTCTTATGGGAATTCTTACAACAATAATTGGAACACACCCCCTGAACTTGAAGCTATGTTTAAAGAATTTATTAGTACACAAACTGCTTTTAACAAATCTGTTGAAGAAAAGCTTGGGAAAATTGATATACTTGCTTCTAAAGTCGATAGTCTTGCTGCTGATGTTGATCTCTTGAAATCGAAAGTTATGCCTAATGAAAATCATAATAATAAGATTGTTACTACATAAAATGCCATCCAAGTTAGAATTAATGAGAATATAAGATTGATGGCCGAATTGCGTGCTAGGTGGGAAAGAGAAGAAAATGAAAAAGAAGATAATATAGTTAAAGTTTGGACTATTACCACCACTAGCAATGCTAATGCTACACATGTTGCTGCACCTCCTACTATTAATGATAAAAGAATTGGCGTTGGCAATGTTTCCACTTCTAATGCAAAGCACGAAAAACTGCCTGAAACTGCTAAAACTGCTGAAACTGCATGTGATAAAACTGCTGAAATTTTTTCCAACATTGGGGATGATGATCCCATTGCTTTAGATTATAATGGTTTGGATTTTGATGATTGCCATATCTCTGAAGTTATAAAGTTCTTACAAAAACTTGCTAAGAGTCCTAATGCTAGTGCTATAAATTTGGCTTTCACGAAACATATTACAAATTCTCTCATAAAAGCTAGAGAAGAGAAACTAAATCCCGAAACTTCTATTCCTAGGAAGTTAGAGGATGGTTGGGAGCCCATCATTAAGATGAAGGTCAATGATTTTGATTGTAATGCTTTATGTGATCTTGGTGCAAGTATTTCCGTTATGCCTAAGAAAATCTATAATATGCTTGACTTGCCACCATTGAAAAATTGTTATTTGGATGTTAATCTTGCTGATAATTCTACAAAGAAACCGTTGGGGAGAGTTGATAATGTTCGTATTACCGTTAACAATAACCTTGTCCCCGTTGATTTTGTTGTCTTGGATATTGAATGCAATGCATCTTATCCCATTATATTGGGAAGACCTTTTCTTCGAACTGTTGGTGCTATCATTGATATGAAGGAAGGTAATATTAAATATCAATTTCCTCTCAAGAAAGGTATGGAACACTTCCCTAGAAAGAGAATGAAGTTACCTTTTGATTCTATCATTAGAACAAATTATGATGTTGATGCTTCCTCTCTTGATAATACTTGATATACACTTTCTGCGCCTAGCTGAAAGGCGTTAAAGAAAAGCGCTTATGGGAGACAACCCATGATTTTACTACAGTACTTTTATTTTATTTTTGAGTCTTGGAAGTTGTTACTACTGTAGCAACCTCTCCTTATCTTAGTTTTGTTGCATTGTTGTGCCAAGTAAAGTCGTTGATAGTAAGGTTCATACTAGATTTGGATTACTGCGCAGAAACAGATTTCTTTGCTGTCATGAATCTGGGCAAAATTCTCTGTAGGTAACTCAGAAAATTATGCCAATTTACGTGAGTGATCCTCAGATATGTACGCAACTTTCATTCAATTTGAGCATTTTCATTTGAGTAAGTCTTGTGCCTCAATAAAATTTGTCTTTACGAACTGTTCTGTTTTGACAGATTCTGCCTTTTATTTCGCATTGCCTGTTTTGCTATGCTTGATGGATTTTTCGATTCCATTAACTTTCAGTAGCTTTGTGCAATGTCCAGAAGTGTTAAAAATGATTGTGTCACCTCTGAACATGTAAATTTTGATTGTGCACTAACCCTCTAATGAGTTGTTTTGAGTTTGGTGTGGAGGAAGTTTTCAAGGATCAAGAGAGGGAGATGATACAATATGATCAAGGAGAGTGAAAGCTCTAAGCTTGGGGATGCCCCGGTGGTTCACCCCTGCATATTTCAAGAAGACTCAAGCATCTAAGCTTGGGGATGCCCAAGGCATCCCCTTCTTCATCGACAACATTATCAGGTTCCTCTAGTGAAACTATATTTTTATTCCATCACATCTTATGTACTTTGCTTGGAGTGTCTGTTTGTTTTTGTTTTTGTTTTGTTTGAATAAGTTGGATCCTAGCATTCATTGTGTGGGAGAGAGACACGCTCCGCTGTTGCATATGGACAAATATGTCCTTAGGCTTTACTCATAGTATTCATGGCGAAGGTTGAATCTTCTTCGTTAAATTGTTATATGGTTGGAATCGGAAAATGATACATGTAGTAATTGCTAAAATGTCTTGGATAATGTGATACTTGGAAATTGTTGTGCTCATGTTTAAGCTCTTGCATCATATACTTTGCACCCATTAATGAAGAAATACATAGAGCTTGCTAAAATTTGGTTTGCATAATTGGTCTCTCTAAGGTCTAGATAATTTCTAGTATTGAGTTTGAACAACAAGGAAGACGGTGTAGAGTCTTATAATGTTTACAATATGTCTTTTATGTGAGTTTTGCTGCACCGGTTCATCCTTGTGTTTGTTTCAAATAACCTTGCTAGCCTAAACCTTGTATCGAGAGGGAATACTTCTCATGCATCCAAAATCCTTGAGCCAACCACTATGCCATTTGTGTCCACCATACCTACCTACTACATGGTATTTCTCCGCCATTCCAAAGTAAATTGCTTGAGTGCTACCTTTAAATTTCTATCCTTTACCTTTGCAATATATAGCTCATGGGACAAATAGCCTAAAAACTATTGTGGTATTGAATATGTACTTATGCACTTTATCTCTTATTAAGTTGCTTGTTGTGCGATAACCATGTTCCTGGGGACGCCATCAACTACTCTTTGTTGAATATCATGTGAGTTGCTATGCATGTCTGTCTTGTTTGAAGTAAGGGAGATTTACCACTCATTTAATGGTTAGAGCATGCATAATGTTAGAGAAGAACATTGGGCCGCTAACTAAAGCCATGATCCATGGTGGAAGTTTCAGTTTTGGACAAATATCCTCAATCTCATATGAGAAAATTAATTGTTGCTACATGCTTATGCATTAAAGAGGAGTCCATTATCTGTTGTCTATGTTGTCCCGGTATGGATGTCTAAGTTGAGAATAATCAATAGCGAGAAATCCAATGCGAGCTTTCTCCTTAGACCTTTGTACAGGCGGCATAGAGGTACCCCTTTGTGACACTTGGTTAAAACATATGCATTGCGATGATAATCCCGGTAATCCGAGCTAACTAGGACAAGGTGCGGGCACTATTAGTATACTATGCATGAGGCTTGCAACTTGTAAGATATAATTTACATAACACATATGCTTTATTACTACCGTTGACAAAATTGTTTCTTGTTTTCAAAACCAAAGCTCTAGCACAAATATAGCAATCAATGCTTCCCTCTGCGAAGGGCCTTTCTTTTACTTTTATGTTGAGTTAGTTCACCTATCTCTCTCCACCTCAAGAAGAAAACACTTGTGTGAACTGTGCATTGATTCCTACATACTTGCATATTGCACTTGTTATATTACTTTGCATTGACAACTATCCATGAGATATACATGTTACAAGTTGAAAGCAACCGCTGAAACTTAATCTTCCTTTGTGTTGCTTCGATACCTTTACTTTGAATTATTGCTTTATGAGTTAACTCTTATGCAAGACTTATTGATGCTTGTCTTGAAAGTACTATTCATGAAAAGTCTTTGCTATATGATTCATTTGTTTACTCATGTCATTTACATTGTTTTGATCACTGCATTCATTACATATGCTTACAATAGTATGATCAAGGTTATGATGGCATGTCACTCCAGAAATTATCTTTGTTATCGTTTACCTGCTCGGGACGAGCAGAAACTAAGCTTGGGGATGCTGATACGTCTCCGACGTATCGATAATTTCTTATGTTCCATGCCACATTATTGATGATATCTACATGTTTTATGCATACTTTATGTCATATTTATGCATTTTCCGGCACTAACCTATTAACGAGATGCCGAAGAGCCGATTCTTTGTTTCTGCTATTTTTGGTTTCAGAAATCCTAGTAAGGAAATATTCTCGGAATTGGACGAAATCAACGCCCAGGGGCCTATTTTCACACGAAGCTTCCAGAAGACCGAAGGGAAGACGAAGTGGGGCCACGGGGCGCCGCCACACTAGGGCGGCGCGGCCCAGGGGGGCCGCGCGGCCCTAGCGTGTGGGGCCCCCGTGACGCCTCCTGACCTGCCCTTCCGCCTACATATAGTCTTCGTCGCGAAACCCCCAGGACCGAGAGCCACGATTCGGAAAACCTTCCAGAGATGCCGCTGCCGCCAATCCCATCTCGGGGGATTCAGGAGATCGCCTCCGGCACCCTGCCGGAGAGGGGAATCATCTCCCGGAGGACTCTTCACCGCCATGGTCTCCTCTGGAGTGATGAGTGAGTAGTTCACCCCTGGACTATGGGTCCATAGCAGTAGCTAGATGGTCGTCTTCTCCTTATGTGCTTCATTGCCGGGTCTTGTGAGCTGCCTAACATGATCAAGATCATCTATCTGTAATGCTATATGTTGTGTTTGTTGGGATCCGATGGATAGAGAATACTATGCTATGTTGATTATCAATCTATTACCTATGTGTTGTTTATGATCTTGCATGCTCTCCGTTATTAGTAGAGGCTCTGGCCAAGTTTTTACTCTTAACGCCAAGAGGGAGTATTTATGCTCGATAGTGGGTTCATGCCTCCATTAAATCTGGGACAGTGACAGAAAGTTCTAAGGTTGTGGATGTGCTGTTGCCACTAGGGATAAAACATTGATGCTATGTCCGAGGATGTAGTTATTGATTACATTACGCACCATACTTAATGCAATTGTCTGTTGTTTGCAACTTAATACTGGAAGGGGTTTGGATGATAACCTGAAGGTGGACTTTTTAGGCATAGATGCATGCTGGATAGCGGTCTATGTACTTTGTCGTAATGCCCAATTAAATCTCATAATACTCATCATATCATGTATGTGCATTGTCATGCCCTCTCTATTTGTCAATTGCCCAACTGTAATTTGTTCACCCAACATGCTATTTATCTTATGGGAGAGACACCTCTAGTGAACTGTGGACCCCGGTCCATTCTTTTACATCGATACAATCTACTGCAATACTTGTTCTACTGTTTTCTGCAAACAATCATCATCCATACTATACATCTAATCCTTTGTTACAGCAAGCCGGTGAGATTGACAACCTCGTTGTTTCGTTGGGGCAAAGTACTTTGGTTGTGTTGTGCAGGTTCCACGTTGGCGCCGGAATCCCTGGTGTTGCGCCGCACTACATCTTGCCGCCATCAACCTTCAACATGCTTCTTGGCTCCTACTGGTTCGATAAACCTTGGTTTCTTACTGAGGGAAAACTTGCCGCTGTACGCATCACACCTTCCTCTTGGGGTTCCCAACGGACGCGTGCTGTACGTGTATCAGGACCCCACACGACAGGCCGGCGCGGCCAAGGCCCAGGCCGCGCCGCCCTGGTGTCTGGCCACCTCGTGGCCCCACTTCGTGACTCCTTCGGTCTTCTCGAAGCTTCGTGTGAAAATAGGCCCCTGGGCGTTGATTTCGTCCAATTCCGAGAATATTTCCTTACTAGGATTTCTAAAACCAAAAACAGCAGAAAACAGCAACTGGCTCTTCGGCATCTCGTTAATAGGTTAGAGCCGAAAAATGCATAAATATGACATAAAGTATGCATAAAACATGTAGATATCATCAATAATGTGGCATGGAACATAAGAAATTATCGATACGTCGGAGACGTATCAGCATCCCCAAGCTTAGTTTCTGCTCGTCCCGAGCAGGTAAACGATAACAAAGATAATTTCTGGAGTGACATGCCATCATAACCTTGATCATACTATTGTAAAGCTCATGTAATGAATGCAGCGATCCAAGACAATGGTAAATGACATGAGTAAACAAATGAATCATATAGCAAAGACTTTTCATGAATAGTACTTTCAAGACAAGCATCAATAAGTCTTGCATAAGAGTTAACTCATAAAGCAATAATTCAAAGTATAGGTATTGAAGCAACACAAAGGAAGATTAAGTTTCAGCGGTTGCTTTCAACTTGTAACATGTATATCTCATGGATATTGTCAACATTAGGTAATATAATAAGTGCAATATGCAAGTATGTAGGAATCAATGCACAATTCACACAAGTGTTTGCTTCTTGAGATAGAGAGAAATAGGTGAACTGACTCAACATAAAAGTAGAAGAAATGCCCTTCGCAGAGGGAAGCATCGATTGCTATATTTGTGCTAGAGCTTTGGTTTTGAAAACAAGAAACAATTTTGTCAACGGTAGTGATAAAGCATATGCATCATGTAAATTATATCCTACAAGTTGCAAGCCTCATGCATAGTATACTAATAGTGCCCGCACCTTGTCCTAATTAGCTCGGATTACCTGGATTATCACCGCAATACATATGTTTTAACCAAGTGTCACAAAGGGGTACCTCTATGCCGCCTGTACAAAGGTCTAAGGAGAAAGCTCGCATTGGATTTCTCGCTTTTGATTATTCTCAACTTAGACATCCATACCGGGACAACATAGACAACAGATAATGGACTCCTCTTTAATGCTTAAGCATTAAACAACAATTAATTTTCTCATATGAGATTGAGGATATTTGTCCAAAACTGAAACTTCCACCATGGATCATGGCTTTAGTTAGCGGCCCAATGTTCTTCTATAATAATATGCATGCTCAAATCATTCAACTCATGGTAAATCGCCCTTACTTCAGACAAGACGGACATGCATAGCAACTCACATGATATTCAACAAAGAGTAGTTGATGGCGTCCCCAGGAACATGGTTATCGCACAACAAGCAACTTATAAGAAATAAAATGCATAAGTACATATTCAATACCACAATAGTTTTTAGGCTATTTGTCCCATGAGCTATATATTGCAAAGGTGAAGGATAGAAATTTAAAGGTAGCACTCAAGCAATTTACTTTGGAATGGCGGAGAAATACCATGTAGTAGGTAGGTATGGTGGACACAAGTGGCATAGTGTTTGGCTCAAGGATTTTGGATGCATGAGAAGTATTCCCTCTCGATACAAGGTTTAGGCTAGCAAGGTTATTTGAAACAAACACAAGTATGAAGCGGTACAGCAAAACTCACATAAAAGACATATTGTAAGCATTATAAGACTTTATAACGTCTTCCTTGTTGTTCGACCCTTACTAGAAATTATCTAGACCTTAGAGGGACCAATTATGCAAACCAAATTTTAGCAAGCTCTATGTATTTCTTCATTAATAGGTGCAAAGTATATGATGCAAGAGCTTAAACATGAGCACAAAAATTTCCAAGTATCAAATTATTCAAGACATTCTACCAATTACTACATGTAGCATTTCCCGTTTCCAACCATATAACAATTTAACGAAGCAGATTCAACCTTCGCCATGAATATTATGAGTAAAGCCTAAGGACATATTTGTCCATATGCAACAGCGGAGCGTGTCTCTCTCCCACACAATGAATGCTAGAATCCATTTTATTCAAACAAAACAAAAACAAAAACAAACCGACGCTCCAAGCAAAGTACATAATATGTGATGGAATAAAAATATAGTTTCACTAGAGGAACCTGATAATGTTGTCGATGAAGAAGGGGATGCCCAAGGCATCCCCAAGCTTAGACGCTTGAGTCTTCTTGAAATATGCAGGGGTGAACCACCGGGGCATCCCCAAGCTTAGAGCTTTCACTCTCCTTGATCATGTTGTATCATCTCCCTCTCTTGATCCTTGAAAACTTCCTCCACACCAAACTCAAAACAACTCATTAGAGGGTTAGTGCACAATTAAAATTTATATGTTCAGAGGTGACACAATCATTCTTAACACTTCTGGACATTGCCCAAAGCTACTGAAAGTTAATGGAATCGAAAAATCCATCATGCATAGCAAAACAGGCAATGCGAAATAAAAGGCAGAATCTGTCAAAACAGAATAGTTCGTAAAGACGAATTTCTAAGAGGCACCAGACTTGCTCAAATGAAAATCCTCAAATTTAATGAAAGTTGCGTACATATCTGAGGATCACTCACGTAAATTGGCATAATTTTCTGAGTTACCTACAGAGAATTAGGCCCAGATTCGTGACAGCAAAGAAATCTGTTTCTGCGCAGTAATCCAAATCTAGTATGAACCTTACTATCAACGACTTTACTTGGCACAACAATGCACAAAACTAAGATAAGGAGAGGTTGCTACAGTAGTAACAACTTCCAAGACTCAAATATAAAATAAAAGTATTGTAGTAAAAACATGGGTTGTCTCCCATAAGCGCTTTTTCTTTAACGCCTTTCAGCTAGGCGCATAAAGTGTGTATCAAGTATTATCAAGAGACGAAGCATCAACATCATAATTTGTTCTAATGATAGAATCAAAAGGTAACTTCATTCTCTTTCTAGGGAAGTGTTCCATACCTTTCTTGAGAGGAAATTGATATTTAATATTACCTTCCTTCATATCAATGATAGCACCAACAGTTCGAAGAAAAGGTCTTCCCAATATAATGGGACAAGATGCATTGCATTCAATATCCAAGACAACAAAATCAACGGGGACAAGGTTATTGTTAACGGTAATGCGAACATTATCAACTCTCTCCAAAGGTTTCTTTGTAGAACTATCAACAAGATTAACATCCAAATAACAATTTTGCAATGGTGGCAAGTCAAGCATATTATAGATCTTTCTAGGCATAACGGAAATACTTGCACCAAGATCACATAAAGCATTACAATCAAAGTCATTGACCTTCATCTTAATGATGGGCTCCCAACCATCCTCTAACTTCCTAGGAATAGAAGTTTCGCGTTCTAGTTTCTCTTCTCTAGCTTTTATGAGAGCATTTGTAATATGTTTCGTGAAAGCCAAATTTATAGCACTAGCATTAGGACTCTTAGCAAGTTTTTGTAAGAACTTTATAACTTCAGAGATGTGGCAATCATCAAAATCTAAACCATTATAATCTAAAGCAATGGGATCATTGTTCCCAATATTGGAAAAAATTTCAGCAGTTTTAT
Organism: Lolium perenne; assembly: GCF_019359855.2. Classification (NCBI taxonomy): domain Eukaryota; kingdom Viridiplantae; phylum Streptophyta; class Magnoliopsida; order Poales; family Poaceae; genus Lolium; species Lolium perenne. Next base: position 79,856,528 of record NC_067244.2, on the reverse strand, counting down.
CACAGGCAATTTCAGCAGTTTTAGCAGTTTCAGGCAGTTTTTCACGCTTTGCATTAGAAGTGGAAACATTGCCAACACCAATTCTTTTACCATTATTAGTAGGAGGTGCAGCAACATGTGGAGCATTAGCATTACTAGTGGTGGTAATAGTCCAAACTTTAGCTATATTATCTTCTTTTTCATTTTCTTCTTTCTCCCACCTAGCACGCAATTCGGCCATCAATCTTATATTTTCATCTTATATTTACTAATTGGAGGCACCATATAAGCCTCCACGTTAATCCACATCATTAGAATAATTAAGACAATTAGATCTAAAATGTATGGTTAGGATTAGTCTAGAAAGTTGTTATTTATAATGTACCATAAAAAGTTACGCAGACACGTTTGAATTACTTTCTGTTATCTATAGCACGTAATTATTTATAGCATGTTGGCGATCGTGACAAAAGCCCATAACAATACCATCAACGTACGGGAGTCATCCTATGTTACGATAACATATCATGTACCAGATAAACCGTATAATAATTGGAAACTAATGAAGGCAGGACTCCTATCTATCTATGATACAAATGTATGCATACGTGATGGATTTTACAATTGCATCTGTTATCCCGTCATAGCATCCAAGTTCCTCAAGCTTGGCACACAGACGTGAACGCATCGATCAAGTCGTTCCTGCTTAAGCGGCAGCTATGCATATTTGCGAACGCGAATATGTCGATTTCTCTCCGGCGGAAGCAGTTTATCGAGCACGGCCATAACGGCATGGTATAAGGCGTACTCTGCAAGGTTCCAGTAAAACAAATCTTAGATCGCCTTCAACTTTTATAGATGGCTCCATGAGCTCATGGCGGAAGTGCAATGGCAGCGACAAACGCTTGGTGGCTATAATCACAGCATGGCTCAGCTGATGAGTTGATTCGTCTACTCAGTCATACGATCGAGCTGCACATGTCGCCCACCAAGTGGACTCATCTCTCTTGCGGCATCGGACTGCGATAACATAAAGTATGAATCAACGGGGATGTATCAATACTTCTGTAATGATGGTTTACTGATACACTACAACACAAGCAATCTCTGCAGACTTATGTCACGTCGAACCGGTAGGTACTTCTTTGGATGTCAAAAAAAAAGATTTCATTAGTAGTTTCTCCTGCCTGATAAATTCTCATCATCAATTTTCTGCTTAGACATCTAGATCGATAGTTTTCACCCTAAAATAGTATATTTGCTGGTCGTACTTTCCCTTCTATTTGTAGAGGTTAAAATTAATCCTTTATTTCCCGTGCGAAAATAAGCAAGGGTTATGTTCTGCAGTCTTCAAGACGACCCATGTCGGCAAGTGCAAGTTCTAGGAAGAATATGTTCTCCTACTTAATCCAATATGTATGCGGTCGAGTTGGTTTAGTTAAAAAATTGTTTTAATTTATCCAGACATGCTCTAATATAGTTGTTGGTGGCCCGTAAAGTGGTAACATGGCCTAGAGCTAGAAAACTATATTTGAAAATTAAGTTCCCTTTTTTCTTATGAAAGTATTTGACATTTGGACTGGAAAAAGTCTAGCTTAGATGATACTATTTCCACTGTTCGCATGATTAACTTCACCCTTGGCGCTTTTCCAGGTTATGTTATTTGCTCTCTGACCATCAACACTTAATATTCCCATCTAAGCGTACAAAAGTCGTGCCTCACGTTGGCCTGCATGCTTTAGATATAATTTTATCAGTAGAGTTGGACCTCAGAATTCTTCGATGCCAAGCAAGGTGACATGTATCCTTATTCCGATATTCACCATAAATCCAAAAAAAAATATGATTTCAGTTCATCTATAGATGCTGGCAGAAATAATAATTATATTAATATCGGTGATTTTTTTATTTTCAGTTCAGCGACTCTATTTATGTTTCTCGCGCTATACATTACATCTTTTTGTACATGTTCTGAAGTGTCTCAACACAGAATCACCAGCGACCCACTACAACGTTTTCAAGTCTGATAGTACTTTCACCAGACCTTTCATATATTTGGGAAAAAGTGGCTATGTGGCCTCAACAGGTGGATTCATGAAAGAGACGGCATATAAGGTTAAATAGCCAAATATGTCTATTTTTGTTTTGTACTATGTTTTCGATAATTGAATGCATATCCGTGGAATAATTTAGCAGTTCATTTTACTAGATTTATTTTCAAAATTACAATTGCGAAAAGTGCAATAGTCTATGGAAATCAATTTCTTTTGATGAAAAAGCACAGACACGCATTATGTTTGTGAATCTTCAGTTGATAATATTTTTTAGAAATTCAACCTGAATATAATAGAATTAATATGCATGAACAAACCATGTATTTCTCACAATCATATACATGTTCCTACTCTAACTAACATCCAATCATTTCGCCCAATATTTAAAAAACACAACACAATTTGTTTTTCGTTGCCTCAAATCATCTCAATGCTATCTATCTCCACAATTCATTTGATGGTATGTAACATCACGTGGTTGCATAATTAGATTTTTTTAATATACTTTGAAGAGTTAACGAAAACAAGAACTTGGGAATTATATACTAACTATCAGTATGAGCTTTTGTCACATTCCGAACAATATATTCATTTTTTGCGGTGTACCCAAAATTAACAATCGTGTTTCAAAAGGGAAAGATATAATACTATCTTAATGCCTGCCTACAAAAACAAATTGTTCTTTAATTATCTGACTGTTCATCTAAGTTATGAAGCGCTCTTATCTGGCTGCTAATAACATTTATCAAGTGCATTTTCTTAGCACTTATTCCATAAGGTACACAACTCGCTTTATCCTTACATAAGAGAAAGTGAGTTACATATGTATTAGCTCCCATGTTGAACCAATTTTAAATTATTCATCAGTTTTCTCAGGATTCCATCGGTTCATTTAATTTATATTTCAATGTAGCTAGCCCACGCAGTCGTGTGGGTTGATGACTAGTTAATTCTAACTTGGATGGCATTTTCTGTAGTAACAATTTTATTATTATGATTTTCATTAGGCATAACTTTCGATTTCAAAAGATCAACATCAGCAGCAAGACTATCGACTTTAGAAGCAAGCATATCAATTTTCCCAAGCTTTTCTTCAACAGATTTGTTAAAAGCAGTTTGTTTACTAATAAATTTTTTAAGCATGGATTCAAGTCCAGGGGGTGTATTCCTATTATTGTTGTAAGAATTCCCATAAGAATTACCATAACCATTACCATTATTATAAGGATATGGCCTATAGTTGTTACTAGAATTATTCCGATAAGCATTGTTGTTGAAATTATTATTTTTAATGAAGTTCACATCAACATGTTCTTCTTGAGCAACCAATGAAGCTAACGGAACATTATTAGGATCAACATTAGTCCTACCATTCACAAGCATAGACATAATAGAATCAATCCTATCACTCAAGGAGGAGGTTTCTTCAACAGAATTTACCTTCTTACCTTGTGGAGCTCTTTCCGTGTGCCATTCAGAGTAATTAATCATCATATTATCAAGAACCTTTGTTGCTTCGCCAAGGGTGATGGACATAAAGGTACCTCCAGCAGCTGAATCCAATAGGTTCCGTGAAGAAAAATTCAGTCCTGCATAAAAGGTTTGGATGATCATCCAAGTAGTCAGTCCATGGGTTGGGAAATTTTTAACCAAAGATTTCATTCTTTCCCATGCTTGTGCAACATGCTCAGTATCCAATTATTTAAAATTCATTATGCTAATTCTCAAAGATATAATTTTAGCAGGGGGGTAATATCTACCAATAAAAGCATCCTTGCATTTAGTCCATGAATCAATACTATTCTTAGGCAGAGATAGCAACCAATGTTTAGCTCTTCCTCTTAGTGAGAAAGGAAACAATTTTAATTTTATAATGTCACCATCTACATCCTTATACTTTTGCATTTCACATAATTCAACAAAATTATTAAGATGGGCAGCAGCATCATCAGAACTAATACCAGAAAATTGCTCTCTCATAACAAGATTCAGTAAAGCAGGTTTAATTTCAAAGAATTCTGCTGTAGTAGCAGGTGGAGCAATAGGTGTGCATAAGAAATCATTATTATTTGTGGTTGTGAAGTCACACAACTTAGTATTTCCAGGAATACCCATTTTAGCAACAGTAAATAAAGCAAACTAGATAAAGTAAATGCAAGTAACTAATTTTTTTGTGTTTACAATATGGAGAACAAGACAGTAAATAAAGTAAAACTAGCAACTAATTTTTTTGTATTTTGATATAATGCAGCAAACAAAGTAGTAAATAAAATAAAGCAAGACAAAAACAAAGCAAAGAGATTGGAATGTGGAGACTCCCCTTGCAGCGTGTCTTGATCTCCCCGGCAACGGCGCCAGAAAAAAGAGCTTGATACGCGTACAGCACGCGTCCGTTGGGAACCCCAAGAGGAAGGTGTGATGCGTACAACGGCAAGTTTTCCCTCAGTAAGAAACCAAGGTTTATCGAACCAGTAGGAGCCAAGAAGCACGTTGAAGGTTGATGGCGGCGAGATGTAGTGCGGCGCAATACCAGGGATTCCGGCGCCAACGTGGAACCTGCACAACACAACCAAATTACTTTGCCCCAACGTGACAGTGAGGTTGTCAATCTCACCGGCTTGCTGTAACAAAGGATTAGATGTATAGTGTGGATGATGACTGTTTGCAGAAAACAGTAGAACAAGTATTGCAGTAGATTGTATTCGATGTTAAGAATGGACTGGGGTCCACAGTTCACTAGAGGTGTCTCTCCCATAAGATAAATAGCATGTTGGGTGAACAAATTACAGTTGGGCAATTGACAAATAGAGAGGGCATGACAATGCACATACATGATATGATGAGTATTGTGAGATTTAATTGGGCATTACGACAAAGTACATAGACCGCTATCCAGCATGCATCTATGCCTAAAAAGTCCACCTTCAGGTTATCATCCGAACCCCTTCCAGTATTAAGTTGAAAACAACAGACAATTGCATTAAGTATGGTGCGTAATGTAATCAATAACTACATCCTCGGACATAGCATCAATGTTTTATCCCTAGTGGCAACAGCACATCCACAACCTTAGAACTTTCTGTCACTGTCCCAGATTTAATGGAGACATGAACCCACTATCGAGCATAAATACTCCCTCTTGGAGTTAAGAGTAAAAACTTGGCCAGAGCCTCTACTAATAACGGAGAGCATGCAAGATCATAAACAACACATAGGTAATAGATTGATAATCAACATAACATAGTATTCTCTATCCATCGGATCCCAACAAACACAACATATAGAATTACAGATAGATGATCTTGATCATGTTAGGCAGCTCACAAGATCCGACAATGAAGCACAATTAGGAGAAGACGACCATCTAGCTACTGCTATGGACCCATAGTCCAGGGGTGAACTACTCACTCATCACTCCGGAGGCGACCATGGCGGTGAAGAGTCCTCCGGGAGATGATTCCCCTCTCCGGCAGGGTGCCGGAGGCGATCTCCTGAATCCCCCGAGATGGGATTGGTGGCGGCGGCGTCTCTGGAAGGTTTTCCGTATCGTGGCTCTCGGTACTGGGGGTTTTGCGACGAAGGATTTAAGTTGGCGGAGGAGATAGGTCAGGGGGCCACACGAGGACCCCACACGACAGGCCGGCGCAGCCAAGGCCCAGGCCGCGCCGCCCTGGTGTCTGGCCACCTCGTGGCCCCACTTCGTGACTCCTTCGGTCTTCTGGAAGCTTCGTGTGAAAATAGGCCCCTGGGCGTTGATTTCGTCCAATTCCGAGAATATTTCCTTACTAGGATTTCTGAAACCAAAAACAGTAGAAAACAGCAACTGGCTCTTCGGCATCTCGTTAATAGGTTAGTGCCGGAAAATGCATAAATATGACATAAAGTATGCATAAAACATGTAGATATCATCAATAATGTGGCATGGAACATAAGAAATTATCGATACGTCGGAGACGTATCAGCGGCTCTGGAAGGTTTCTCGTACCGTGGCTTATTCTTTTAGGGTTTTCGCGATGGAGTCCTTAAGTAGGCGGAAGGGCAGCCTCGGAGGGGTCCTGGTGGGGCCACACAATAGGGTGGCGCGGCCCCCCTCTGGCCACTCCGACCTGGCGTGTGGGGCCCCCAGGGCTCCCCTCTCGTCCCTCTCTGGCTCTCTGGAAGCTTCCGGGAAAAATAAGGTTCTGGGCGTTGATTTCGTCCAATTCCGAGAATATTTCCTTACTAGGATTTCTGAAACCAAAAACAGCAGAAAACAGGAACTGGCACTTCGACATCTCGTCAATAGGTTAGTTCCGGAAAACGCATCAAAACGATATAAAGTGTGAACAAAACATGTAGATATTGTCATAAAACAAGCATGGAACATCAGAAATTATAGATACGTTGGAGACGTATCGGCATCCCCAAGCTTAGTTCCTACTCGTCCTCGAGTAGGTAAATGATAACAAAGATAATTTCTGAAGTGACATGCTACCAACATAATCTTGATCCAATAATGATGTAAACCATATGAACTGAGATCAAATCACTCAAAGCAAATATCTATATTGATATAAGAGATGATAATGCAAGAGTTAAACAAGCTAGAAGTTTTCATGAACTATTGCTTCAAAGACATGAAACCGTACAAAGTTCATTAAAGATGTGTTAAGTATCCAGCATAGAAGTTCTATCCTTCATTCCAAGCATCAAGTAAATTTTCACAACATAAGAAGGATTCAGTCAAGTAAACATAAACATGAACGTCATGAATCAACTGTTTCAAAGTCTACTCAACCGGTGAGCGCAAGCATTTGGCATTGGCACCAGGATGTTATGGCATAAAGAACGTTAATGGGGGTTTGGAAGGCCAAATGGAAGAAAGTCTTACAAAGCTATAAGTGATCATTAGACAAGAGGAAGTCTTATGATCGAATCTATGCAAGGAGTAGTGATTGCCATGCAACGGATGCACATAGAGCTATATGTGTATGAAAGCTCTCCAATGGAACTAGTGGGGGTGCATCCAACTTGGTTGCTCACGAATACCTAGAGCACTTTTGAGGAAGCTCATCATTGGAATATACAACCCAAGTTCTATAGTGTAAATCCCCCACATAGTTATACTAGTAAAACATGAAAACTCTCTCATATGGAATATAGGTGCTAAACATGAGCACAAATGATGACTATGAATACTGCAGGTGCTAAAACATGAGCACAAGTGTGGATAAAAGATAGTAATGCTGCCCCCTTTTTCTTTATTCTCTTTTTCTTTTTCTTTTTATTTTTTTCTTTGTTTTTTTTTCTCTTTTTGATGGCCTCCATGGCTCTTTTCACTTTTAGGGGCAACATCCTAATATGACAACACACTTTTTGGTACAAATAACTCATAATGAATAAAACATGGTGTATAAAACTGTATGCCTCTGCCAGTGTAGCAGGATGTGCAATGATCTAGCGTAACATGGGTAAACCACACATCAGCTGTATAGAATCATGCAAAGCAATATATAAATAATGAATGACAACATGGCATGTAATGTAAAATGGAAGTTGCATGGCAATATATCTCGGAACAGCTATGGAAATGTTGTGGTAGGTAGGTATGGTGGCTGTTTTGAGGAGATGTATGGGCTTATGTGTAGGAGAACAAGAGAAAGTCCTCCCACGGGTTTGGATGTACTTGCGAAGTATGCACAATTCTCAATGTGAGCAAAAGGCAATGCACAGTACCGAAGAGGCTAGCAAATTTGGATGGTGGAAGTGCCAAAAACCGTAGCTTAACATTAGTCAAAAAGAACTCACAAGCTTATTGCAAACATCTAGCAGGTTCAACATTAAGAGCATGATTAAAATTTACTCCAAGGAGGGCCGTTCACGGTGGCACAAGTACTCCGCTAGCTCCCTCGACCTTCAGCACAACTTAGTTATTACGATGAACTCTCAGACATGGAAAGCTATCAAGTCCAACTACACCTTCAACTATTTAAGTAGAAATTGTAGTACGGCACAAGCTTAAAGACAACAATCCACTACTAATTTTAACTTATTTAAACAACAAGCCTTACCATCTAAATACCTCAAAACGTTTGCAAAGAATCAAGTTATCAAAGCTCAATGATCTACAAGATTATGCAAGTGTTTCATTATACCACTACCACATGTAGCATTTTCTGTTTCCAACCTTCGCCATGAACATTAAAAGCTAAGAACACATGTGTTCATATGAACCAGCGGAGCGTGTCTCTCTCCCACACGAGCATTTATTCAGAGAATGAAAATAACAAAAACGAAAATAAAAGCACACAGACGCTCCAAGTAAAGCACATAAGATGTGACGGAATAAAAATATAGTTTCAATAGAAGAAACATGATAAATTGTTGATGAAGAAGGGGATGCCTTGGGCATCCCCAAGCTTAGACGTTTGAGTCTTCTTGAAATATGCAGGGATGAACCACGGGGGCATACCCAAGCTTAGAGCTTTCACTCTCCTTGATCATATTGTATCACCCTCCTCTCTTGATCCTTGAAAACTTCCTCCACACCAACTTCAAAACAAACTCATTAGAGGGTTAGTGCATAATCAAAAATTCACATGTTCAGAGGTGACATAATCATTCTTAACACTTCTGGACATTGCACAAAGCTACTGAAAGTTAATAGAATAAAGAAATCCATCAAACATAGCAAAAGAGGCAATGCGAAATAAAAGGCAGAATCTGTCAAAACAGAACAGTCCGTAAAGACGAATTTTTCTGGGGCACTTAACTTGCTCAGATGAGAAAACTCAAAACTAATGAAAGTTGCGGACATATCTGAGGATCACTCACGTAAATTGGCAGATTTTGCTGAGTTACCTACAGAGAACCCTGTCCAAATTCGTGACAGCAAGAAATCTGTTTCTGCGCAGAAATCCAAATCTAGTATCAACCTTCTATTAGAGACTTCACTTGGCACAACAATGCAATAAAATAAAGATAAGGAGAGGTTGCTACAGTAGTAATAACTTCCAAGACACAAATATAAAACAAGAGTGTTGTAGTAAAATAAACATATGGGTTATCTCCCAAGAAGTGCTTTCTTTATAGCCATTAAGATGGGCTCAGCAATTTTAATAATGCACTCGCAAGAAATAAGAGTTGAAGCAAAAGAGAGCATCAAAAAGCAAATTCAAAACAAATTTAAGCCTCCCCACTTCCTATGAAAAGGAATCTTGTAAATAAACAAGTTCATGAAGAGCAAAGTGACAAGCATAGGGAGATAAAACACGAGTAACTTCAAAATTCTCAACATAAAGAGGGGAAACTTAATATTATTAAGATGCATATAACCATGTTTCCCTCTCTCATAATAACTTTCAGTAGTATAATGAGCAAACTCAACAATATAACTATCACATAAAGAATTCTTATTCACATGCATAAAAGTATCATTACTCTCCACATAAGCATAGTCATTCTTATTAATAATAGTGGGAGCAAATTCAACAAAGTAGCTATCATTATTATTCTCATCATCAAATATAGGAGGCATATTGTAATCATAATTAAACTTATCCTCCATAGTAGGCGGCACCAAAAGACCACTATCATTATAATCATCATAAATGGGAGGCAAAGTATCATCAAAGAAAAATTTCTCCTCAATGCTTGGGGGACTAAAAATATCATGCTCATCAAAACCAGCTTCCCCAAGCTTAGAATTTTCCATATCATTAGCAACAATGGTGTTCAAAGCGTTCATACTAATATCATTGCTACTAGCATGCAAATAAGGTTCCATAGGTTTTCTAATTTTCGCATCAAACAATCCATGTCTTAACTCAGGAAATAGCTTAAAAAGCTCACTGTTACTTTCCATTATGCCTAGCTAGTGAAAATCAAGAAACAAAAAGATGCAATTGTAGGATCCAAAGGAAATAGCTTCGAGCACTCACAACGGCGCCAGAAAATAACTTAGTTACCTGGGACCGGAGTGTGAGTGCCTTTTACCTTTCCTCCCCGGCAACGGCGCCAGAAAATAGCTTGATGTCTACTCACGCTTCTTTTCCTGTAGAAAGTGTTGGGCCTCCAAGAGCAGAGGTTTGTAGAACAGCAGCAAGTTTCCCTTAAGTGAATCACCCAAGGTTTATCGAACTCAGGGAGGAAGAGGTCAAAGATATCCCTCTCAAGCAACCCTGCAATCACGATACAAGAAGTCTCTTGTGTCCCCAACACACCTAATACACTTGTCAGATGTATAGGTGCACTAGTTCGACGAAGAGATAGTGAAATACAAGTGGTATGAATGAATATGAGCAGTAGTAACGGCGCCGGAAAATAGCTTGCTGGCGTGCAGTTGATGGTAGTAATATTGCAGGGAGTAAAGATGCAGTAGAACAGTAAATAAGCGATGATTGCAGTATTTGGAAACAAGGCCTAGGGATCATACTTTCACTAGTGGACACTCTCAACATTGATCACATAATAAAACCCACTCTACACTCTCTTGTTGGATGATGAACACCATTAATTGTGTAGGGCTACAAGAGCACCTCAATGCCGGAGTTAACAAGCTCCACAACATTCGATGTTCATATTTAAATAACCTTAGAGTGCATGATAGACCAACGCAATTATACCAAGTACTAACATAGCATGCACACCATCACTGACAGACTAGAAAGGAAGAATAGATCACATCAATACTATCATAGTAATAGTTAACTCCATAATCTACAAGAGATTACAATCATAAACTACGCCAAGTACTACATGATGCACACACTGTCACCATTACATCATGGAGGAGGAATAGAGTACTTTAATAACATCACTAGAGTAGCACATAGATTAATAGTGATACAAAGCTCATCATATGAATCTCAATCATGTAAGGCAGCTCATGAGATCATTGTATTGAAGTACATGGGAGAGAGATTAACCACATAGCTACTGGTACAGCCCTTAGCCTCGATGGAGAACTACTCCCTCCTCATGGGAGACAGCAGCGGTGATGGAGATGGCGGTGATGTCGATTGAGATGCCTTCCGGGGGCACTTCCCCATCCCGGCAGGGTGCCAGAACAGAGACTTCTGTCCCCCAGATCTTGGCTTCGCGATGGCGGCGGCTCTGGAAGGTTTCTCGTACCGTGGCTTATTCTTTTAGGGTTTTCACGACGGAGTCCTTAAGTAGGCAGAAGGGCAGCCTCGGAGGGGTCCTGGTGGGGCCACACAATAGGGTGGCGCGCCCCCCTCTGGCCGCGCCGACCTGGCGTGTGGGGCCCCCAGGGCTCCCCTCTCGTCCCTCTCTGGCTCTCTGAAGCTTAGGAAAAATAAGGTTCTGGGCGTTGATTTCGTCCAATTCCGAGAATATTTCCTTACTAGGATTTCTGAAACCAAAAATAGCAGAAAACAGGAACTGGCACTTCGGCATCTCGTCAATAGGTTAGTTCCGGAAAACGCATCAAAACGATATAAAATGTGAACAAAACATGTAGGTATTGTCATAAAACAAGCATGGAACATCAGAAATTATAGATACGTTGGAGAAAACACCGAGAAAACACCGTTCTTGGTGATGCTCCATCGGAATTCACCAGTCCCCTCAGATAATTGTATTGCAGCTAACCTATGTAGCAATTCATTCCAACTAGTCAATCAGGGACCAATTAGATCACGCCTGAACGTCATGGAGAGGGGTGAAGTTTCCATAACCTTCTGCAAGGTGTCTCCCTTATGAAGAACAATATTGTACATAGCTGGATATTGTTCCCGAAGAGTAGTTGCTCCCAACCATCTATCTTCCCATAACCTAATCTCCGCCCCATTCCTTATGGAGAACGAACCAAAAGGGAAAAAGTGCTTCTTAGTTGCCATAATGTCAGCCCAAAAGTGAGAGTCTCCAGGTTTCCAAAATACCTGAGATAACGCTTTTGAGCCCACCTAATTTTTCCTTAATAGTTGTTGCCATATACCATCCTCAGTTAATAACCTGGCCAGCCATTTTCCTAACAAAGCCCTGGTCTTAACTTCAAGATCATGAACACCAAGTCCACCTTGATCTTTTGGACGGCATACAACACTCCATTTAGTTAACCGGTACTTCTTCTTCTCGCATAACCTGAGATAACGCTTTTGAGCCCACCTAATTTTTCCTTAATAGTTGTTGCCTGATACGTCTCCAACATATATATAATTTCTGATGTTCCATGCTTGTTTTATGACAATACCTACATGTTTTGTTCACACTTTATGATGATTTTATGTGTTTTCCGGAACTAACCTATTGACGAGATGCCGAAGTGCCAGTTCCTGTTTTCTGCTGTTTTTGGTTTCAGAAATCCTAGTAAGGAAATATTCTCGGAATTGGACGAAATCAACGCCCAGAACCTTATTTTTCCCGGAAGCTTCCAGAGAGCCAGAGAGGGACGAGAGGGGAGCCCTGGGGGCCCCACACGCCAGGTCGGCGCGGCCAGAGGGGGGCGCGCCACCCTATTGTGTGGCCCCACCAGGACCCCTCCGAGGCTGCCCTTCTGCCTACTTAAGGACTCCGTCGTGAAAACCCTAAAAGAATAAGCCACGGTACGAGAAACCTTCCAGAGCCGCCGCCATCGCGAAGCCAAGATCTGGGGGACAGAAGTCTCTGTTCCGGCACCCTGTCGGGATGGGGAAGTGCCCCTGGAAGGCATCTCAATCGACATCACCGCCATCTCCATCACCGCTGCTGTCTCCCATGAGGAGGGAGTAGTTCTCCATCGAGGCTAAGGGCTGTACCAGTAGCTATGTGGTTAATCTCTCTCCCATGTACTTCAATACAATGATCTCATGAGCTGCCTTACATGATTGAGATTCATATGATGAGCTTTGTATCACTATTAATCTATGTGCTACTCTAGTGATGTTATTAAAGTACTCTATTCCTCCTCCATGATGTAATGGTGACAGTGTGTGCATCATGTAGTACTTGGCGTAGTTTATGATTGTGATCTCTTGTAGATTATGAAGTTAACTATTACTATGATGGTATTGATGTGATCTGTTCCTCCTTTCATAGTATGATGGTGACAGTGTGCATGCTATGTTAGTACTTGGTATAATTGCAATGATCTATCATGCACTCTAAGGTTATTTAAATATGAATATCGAATATTGTGGAGCTTGTTAACTCCGGCATTGAGGTGCTCTTGTAGCCCTACGCAATTAGTGGTGTTCATCATCCAACAAGAGAGTGTAGAGTATAGCATTTATCTATTCAGTTAAGTGATCAATGTTGAGAGTGTCCACTAGTGAAAGTATTATCCCTAGGCCTTGTTTCCAAATACTGCAATCATCGCTTGTTTACTGTTCTACTGCATCTGTACTACCTGCAATATTCCCACCATCAACCACACGCCAGTTGTAGCAGCAAGCCATTTTCTGGTGCCGTTACTACTGCTCATATTCATTCATACCACCTTTATTTCACTATCTCTTCGCCGAACTAGTGCACCTATACATCTGACAAGTGTATTAGGTGTGTTGGGGACACAAGAGACTTCTTGCATTGTGATCACGGGGTTGCTTGAGAGGGATATCTTTGACCTCTTCCTCCCTGAGTTCGATAAACCTTGGGTGATCCACTTAAGGGAAAACTTGCTGCTGTTCTACAAACCTCTGCTCTTGGAGGTCCAACACTGTCTACAGGAAAAGAAGCGTGAGTAGACATCATTGCCATATACCATCCTCAGTTAATAACCTGGCCAGCCATTTTCCTAACAAAGAAGACCATGAACACCAAGTCCACCTTGATCTTTTGGACGGCATATGATACGTCTCCGACGTATCGATAATTTCTTATGTTCCATGCCACATTATTGATGATATCTACATGTTTTATGCATACTTTATGTCATATTTATGCATTTTCCGGCACTAACCTATTAACGAGATGCCGAAGAGCCAGTTGCTGTTTTCTGCTGTTTTTGGTTTCAGAAATCCTAGTAAGGAAATATTCTCGGAATTGGACGAAATCAACGCCCAGGGGCCTATTTTCACACGAAGCTTCCAGAAGACCGAAGGGAAGACGAAGTGGGGCCACGAGGTGGCCAAACACTAGGGCGGCGCGGCCTGGCCCTTGGCCGCGCCGGCCTACTGTGTGGGGCCCTCGTGTGGCCCCCTGACCTGCCCTTCTGCCTACAAATAGCCTTCGTCGCGAAACCCCCAGTACCGAGAGCCACGATACGGAAAACCTTCCAGAGACGCCGCCGCCGCCAATCCCATCTCGGGGGATTCAGGAGATCGCCTCCGGCACCCTGCCGGAGAGGGGAATCATCTCCCGGAGGACTCTTCACCGCCATGGTCGCCTCCGGAGTGATGAGTGAGTAGTTCACCCCTGGACTATGGGTCCATAGCAGTAGCTAGATGGTCGTCTTCTCCTTATGTGCTTCATTGTCGGGTCTTGTGAGCTGCCTAACATGATCAAGACCATCTATCTGTAATGCTATATGTTGTGTTTGTTGGGATCTGATGGATAGAGAATACTATGCTATTTTGATTATCAATATATTACCTATGTGTTGTTTATGATCTTGCATGCTCTCCATTATTAGTAGAGGCTCTGGCCAAGTTTTTACTCTTAACTCCAAGAGGGAGTATTTATGCTCGATAGTGGGTTCATGCCTCCATTAAATGCAGGACGATGTGAGAAAGTTCTAAGGTTGTGGATGTGCTGTTGCCACTAGGGATAAAACATTGATGCTATGTCCGAGGATGTAGTTATTGATTACATTACGCACCATACTTAATGCAATTGTCTGTTGTTTGCAACTTAATACTGGAAGGGGTTCGGATGATAACCTGAAGGTGGACTTTTTAGGCATAGATGCATGCTGGATAGCGGTCTATGTACTTTGTCGTAATGCCCAATTAAATCTCACAATACTCATCATATCATGTATGTGCATTGGCATGCCCTCTCTATTTGTCAATTGCCCAACTGTAATTTGTTCACCCAACATGCTATTTATCTTATGGGAGAGACACCTCTAGTGAACTGTGGACCCCGGTCCATTCTTTTACATTGAATACAATCTACTGCAATACTTGTTCTATTGTTTTCTGCAAACAATCATCATCCACACTATACATCTAATCCTTTGTTACAGCAAGCCGGTGAGATTGACAACCTCGCTGTTTCGTTGGGGCAAAGTACTTTGGTTGTGTTGTGCAGGTTCCACGTTGGCGCCGGAATCTCTGGTGTTGCGCCGCACTACATCTCGCCGTCATCAACCTTCAACGTGCTTCTTGGCTCCTACTGGTTCGATAAACCTTGGTTTCTTGGAGGAAAACTTGCCGCTGTACGCATCACACCTTCCTCTTGGGGTTCCCAACGGACGCGTGCTGTACGCGTATCAAGCTCTTTTTCTGGCGCCGTTGCCGGGGAGATCAAGACACGCTGCAAGGGGAGTCTCCACATCCCAATCTCTTTACTTTGTTTTTGTCTTGCTTTATTTTATTTACTACTTTGTTTGCTGCATTATATCAAAATACAAAAAAAAAATTAGTTGCTAGCTTTACTTTTTTGCTATCTTGTTTGCTATATCAAAAACACACAAAAAAATTAGTTACTTGCATTTACCTTACTTATTTCATCATGTTTCCTTTTAATTTTACTGTAAAAGATATACCGGTAGCGCAAGGGTCTATAATTGGAAGACATAATATGGAAGAATTTTTCACCCATGTTAGTATGCATGAAGATCTCAAAGATGTACCCCTTGCAAAAGCTGTCCCTACTTATGAAGATGCCTCTGTTTGTTTGGTACGCATGATGGAAGCTAGATTTATTAGTCTCAACCCCATGATACAACACATGTTTCTTACACTTTCTGATATGGAGAGGGGAGAGAAGAGAGATTTTTTTCTAAAAGTCCTAGTGCAAGAATTTGAGGATATAGCCAAAGAAGCTAGAAAAGTTTTTAGTAAACATGATAGGCTTGGTATGATCATCGATTTTAAAAGAACACTTGAAAAGATGGATAAGGATAGAATTAAGTACACTAATAATGTTAATGATGGTGGGGAGATTAAAGCACCAATACCATGTAAGCTCCTAGCGATGCATGAAGCTCTAGATGATAATTATGCTTGGCTTGTTCCTGAAAATTTGTTTGATGAGAATAGCAAGCCCAAGACTAATGAAAAGGGAGCCGCTGAAACCTATGTATCCAAAATACTTTGCATGGTTGAGAAAACTCC
Organism: Lolium perenne; assembly: GCF_019359855.2. Lineage (NCBI taxonomy): Eukaryota > Viridiplantae > Streptophyta > Magnoliopsida > Poales > Poaceae > Lolium > Lolium perenne. The sequence goes on along the minus strand of NC_067244.2, from coordinate 79,840,297 downwards.
AAACCCCGCTGTAGATGCATCACCTCTTGATAATACTTGATATACACTTTCTGCGCCTAGCTGAAAGGCGTTAAAGAAAAGCGCTTATGGGAGACAACCCATGATTTTACTACAGTACTTTTATTTTATTTTTGAGTCTTGGAAGTTGTTACTACTGTAGCAACCTCTCCTTATCTTAGTTTTGTTGCATTGTTGTGCCAAGTAAAGTCGTTGATAGTAAGGTTCATACTAGATTTGGATTACTGCGCAGAAACAGATTTCTTTGTTGTCACGAATCTGGGTCTAATTCTCTGTAGGTAACTCATAAAATTATGCCAATTTACGTGAGTGATCCTCAGATATGTACGCAACTTTCATTAAATTTTAGCATTTTCATTTGAGCAAGTCTGGTGCCTCAATAAAATTCGTCTTTACGAACTGTTCTGTTTTGACAGATTCTGCCTTTTATTTCGCATTGCCTGTTTTGCTATGCTTGATGGATTTTTCGATTCCATTAACTTTCAGTAGCTTTGTGCAATGTCCAGAAGTGTTAAGAATGATTATGTCACCTCTGAACATGTAAGTTTTGATTGTGCACTAACCCTCTAATGAGTTGTTTTGAGTTTGGTGTGGAGGAAGTTTTCAAGGATCAAGAGAGGGAGATGATACAATATGATCAAGGAGAGTGAAAGCTCTAAGCTTGGGGATGCCCCGGTGGTTCACCCCTGCATATATCAAGAAGACTCAAGCGTCTAAGCTTGGGGATGCCCAAGGCATCCCCTTCTTCATCGACAACATTATCAGGTTCCTCTAGTGAAACTATATTTTTATTCCATCACATCTTATGCACTTTGCTTGGAGCGTCGGTTTGTTTTTGTTTTTGTTTTGTTTGAATAAAATGGATCCTAGCATTCTTTTGGTGGGAGAGAGACACGCTCCGCTGTTGCATATGGACAAATATGTCCTTAGGCTTTACTCATAGTATTCATGGCGAAGGTTGAATCTTCTCCGTTAAATTGTTATATGGTTGGAATCGGAAAATGATACATGTAGTAATTGCTATAATGTCTTGGATAATGTGATACTTGGCAATTGTTGTGCTCATGTTTAAGCTCTTGCATCATATACTTTGCACCTATTAATGAAGAAATACATAGAGCTTGCTAAAATTTGGTTTGCATAATTGGTCTCTCTAAGGTCTAGATAATTTCTAGTAAAGATTTTGAACAACAAGGAAGATGGTGTAGAGTCTTATAATGTTTACAATATGTCTTTTATGTGAGTTTTGCTGCACTAGTTCATCCTTGTGTTTGTTTCAAATAACCTTGCTAGCCTAAACCTTGTATCGAGAGGGAATACTTCTCATGCATCCAAAATCCTTGAGCCAACCACTATGCCATTTGTGTCCACCATACCTACCTACTACATGGTATTTCTCCGCCATTCCAAAGTAAATTTCTTGAGTGCTACCTTTAAATTTCTATCCTCTACCTTTACAATATATAGCTCATGGGACAAATAGCCTAAAAACTATTGTGGTATTGAATATGTACTTATGCACTTTATCTCTTATTAAGTTGCTTGTTGTGCGATAACCATGTTCCTGGGGACGCCATCAACTACTCTTTGTTGAATATCATGTGAGTTGCTATGCATGTCCGTCTTGTCTGAAGTAAGGGAGATTTACCACTCATTTAATGGTTAGAGCATGCATAATGTTAGAGAAGAACATTGAGCCGCTAACTAAAGCCATGATCCATGGTGGAAGTTTCAGTTTTGGACAAATATCCTCAATCTCATATGAGAAAATTAATTGTTGTTACATGCTTATGCATTAAAGAGGATTCCATTATCTGTTGTCTATGTTGTCCCGGTATGGATGTCTAAGTTGAGAATAATCAATAGCGAGAAATCCGATGCGAGCTTTCTCCTTAGACCTTTGTACAGGCGGCATAGAGGTACCCCTTTGTTACACTTGGTTAAAACATATGCATTGCAATGATAATCCCGGTAATCCGAGCTAATTAGGACAAGGTGCGGGCACTATTAGTATACTATGCATGAGGCTTGCAACTTGTAAGATATAATTTACATAACACATATGCTTTATTACTACCGTTGACAAAATTGTTTCTTGTTTTCAAAACCAAAGCTCTAGCACAAATATAGCAATCAATGCTTCCCTCTGCGAAGGGCCATTCTTTTACTTTTATTGTTGAGTCAGTTCACCTATTTCTCTCCATCTCAAGAAGCAAACACCTGTGTGAACTGTGCATTGATTCCTACATACTTGCATATTGCACTTGTTATATTATTCTACATTGACAACTATCCATGAGATATACATGTTACAAGTTGAAAGCAACCGCTGAAACTTAATCTTCCTTTATGTTGCTTCAATACCTTTACTTTGAATTATTGCTTTATGAGTTAACTCTTATGCAAGACTTATTGATGCTTGTCTTGAAGTACTATTCATGAAAAGTCTTTGCTATATGATTCATTTGTTACTCATGTCATTTACATTGTTTTGATCGCTGCATTCATTACATATGCTTACAATAGTATGATCAAGGTTATGATGGCATGTCACTCCAGAAATTATCTTTGTTATCGTTTACCTGCTCGGGACGAGCAGAAACTAAGCTTGGGGATGCTGATACGTCTCCGACGTATCGATAATTTCTTATGTTCCATGCCACATTATTGATGATATCTACATGTTTTATGCATACTTTATGTCATATTTATGCATTTTCCGGCACTAACCTATTAACGAGATGCCGAAGAGCCAGTTGTTGTTTTCTGCTGTTTTTGGTTTCAGAAATCCTAGTAAGGAAATATTCTCGGAATTGGATGAAATCAATGCCCAGGGGCCTATTTTCACACGAAGCTTCCAGAAGACCGAAGGGAAGACGAAGTGGGGCCACGAGGTGGCCAAACACTAGGGCGGCGCGGCCTGGCCCTTGGCCGCGCCGGCCTACTGTGTGGGGCCCTCGTGTGGGCCCCTGACCTGCCCTTCCGCCTACAAATAGCCTTCGTCGCGAAACCCCCAGTACCGAGAGCCACGATACGGAAAACCTTCAGAGACGCCGCCGCTGCCAATCCCATCTCGGGGGATTCAGGAGATCGCCTCCGGCACCCTGCCGGAGAGGGGAATCATCTCCCGGAGGACTCTTCACCGCCATGGTCGCCTCCGGAGTGATGAGTGAGTAGTTCACCCCTGGACTATGGGTCCATAGCAGTAGCTAGATGGTCGTCTTCTCCTTATGTGCTTCATTGTCGGGTCTTGTGAGCTGCCTAACATGATCAAGATCATCTATCTGTAATGCTATATGTTGTGTTTGTTGGGATCCGATGGATAGAGAATACTATGCTATGTTGATTATCAATATATTACCTATGTGTTGTTTATGATCTTGCATGCTCTCCGTTATTAGTAGAGGCTCTGGCCAAGTTTTTACTCTTAACTCCAAGAGGGAGTATTTATGCTCGATAGTGGGTTCATGCCTCCATTAAATGCAGGACGATGTGAGAAAGTTCTAAGGTTGTGGATGTCTTTGTTGCCACTAGGGATAAAACATTGATGCTATGTCCGAGGATGTAGTTATTGATTACATTACGCACCATACTTAATGCAATTGTCCTGTTCTTTGCAACTTAATCTTTGGAAGGGGTTCGGATGATAACCTGAAGGTGGACTTTTTAGGCATAGATGCATGCTGGATAGCGGTCTATGTACTTTGTCGTAATGCCCAATTAAATCTCACAATACTCATCATATCATGTATGTGCATTGTCATGCCCTCTCTATTTGCCAATTGCCCAACTGTAATTTGTTCACCCAACATGCTATTTATCTTATGGGAGAGACACCTCTAGTGAACTGTGGACCCCGGTCCATTCTTTTACATTGAATACAATCTACTGCAATACTTGTTCTACTGTTTTCTGCAAACAATCATCATCCACACTATACATCTAATCCTTTGTTACAACAAGCCGGTGAGATTGACAACCTCGCTGTTTCGTTGGGGCAAAGTACTTTGGTTGTGTTGTGCAGGTTCCACGTTGGCGCCGGAATCCCTGGTGTTGCGCCGCACTACATCTCGCCGTCATCAACCTTCAACGTGCTTCTTGGCTCCTACTGGTTCGATAAACCTTGGTTTCTTACTGAGGGAAAACTTGCCGCTGTACGCATCACACCTTCCTCTTGGGGTTCCCAACGGACGCGTGCTGTACGCGTATCAGCATACAACACTCCATTTAGTTAACCGGTACTTCTTCTTCTCGTTGTCCCCTTGCCAAAAGAACCTTGAACGTAGATAATCGAATCTCTCCAAGATTTCTTTGGGTAGATGGAAGAAAGATATCATATAGAGTACCATATTCGGAAATACTGCATTTATGAGAACTAATCTCCCCCCAAGGGACAACAGTTTTCCTTTCCAACTACTTAACCATTTCTAAAGTCTTTCCTCAATGAGTTTCTGATACGTCTCCAACGTATCTATAATTTCTGATGTTCCATGCTAGTTTTATGACAATACCTACATGTTTTGCTCACACTTTATAATGATTTTATGCATTTTCCGGAACTAACCTATTAACAAGATGCCACAGTGCCAATTCCTGTTTTCTGTTGTTTTTGGTTCCAGAAAGGCTGTTCGGGCAATATTCTCGGAATTCGACGAAACGAAAGCCCAAGGCCTTATTTTCCCCGAAAAGTTCCAGAACACCGAAGGAGAGCCGGAGGAGGGCCAAGGGGGACCCACACCATAGGGGGGCGCGGGTCCCACCCTGGCCGCGCCGCCATGTGGTGAGGGAGCCCTGTTGCCCCTCCGACTCCGCCTCTTCGCCTATAAGATCCCTCGTGACCTAAAAACCCGACAAGGATTGACGAAACTCCAGAAAGGCTCCAGGGGCGCCGCCGCCATCGCGAAACCTAGTTTCGAGGGACAGAAGTCTCTGTTCTGGCACGCCGCCGGGACGGGGAATTGCCCCCAGAGTCATCTCCATCGACACCGCCGCCATCTTCATCGCCGTTGCTGTCTCCCATGATGAGGAGGGAGTAGTTCTCCCCCGAGGCTGAGGGCTCTACCGGTAGCTATGTGGTTCATCTCTCTCTCCCATGTGATCTTTATGTGATCATGAGCTTTGTATCACTATTAATCTATGTGCTACTCTAGTGATGTTATTAAAGTAGTCTATTCCTCCTCCATGATGTAAAGTTGACAGTGTGTGCATCATGTAGTACTTGGCGTAGGTTATGATCGTAATCTCTTGTAGATTATGAAGTTAACTATTACTATGGTAGTATTGATTCGATTTATTCCCCCTTTCATAGCTATTGTTGACAGTGTGTATGCTATGTTAGTACTCGGTCTAAATTGCAACGGTCTATTATGCACTCTAGAGGTTATTTAAATATGAACTCCGGATGTTGTGGAGCTTGTTTACTCCGGCTTGAGGGAGCTCTTGTAGCCCTACACAATGAATGGTGTTTGTTATCCAACAAGAGAGTGTAGAGTAGTTTTATTATGTGATCATTGTTGAGAGTGTCTGCTGCTTGTGACGGTAAAGCACACGTCCGTTGGGAACCCCAAGAGGAAGGTATGATGCGTACAGCGGCAAGTTTTTCCCTCAGTAAGAAACCAAGGTTATCGAACCAGTAGGAGTCAAGAAGCACGTTGAAGGTTGATGGCGGCGGAGTGTAGTGCGGCGCAACACCAGGGATTCCGGCGCCAACCTGGAACCTGCACAACACAACCAAAGTACTTTGCCCCATCTTAACAGTGAGGTTGTCAATCTCACCGGCTAGCTGTAACAAAGGATTAGATGTATAGTGTGGATGATGATGTTTGCAGAGAACAGTAGAACGAGTATTGCAGTAGATTGTATTCGATGTAAAGAATGGACCGGGATCCACAGTTCACTAGTGGTGTCTCTCCGATAAGAAATAACATGTTGGGTGAACAAATTACAGTTGGGCAATTGACAAATAAAGATGGCATGACAATGCACATACATGTTATGATGAGTAATGTGAGATTTAATTGGGCATTACGACAAAGTACATAGACCGCTATCCAGCATGCATCTATGCCTAAAAAGTCCACCTTCAGGTTATCATCCGAACCCCTTCCAGTATCAAGTTGCAAACAACAGACAATTGCATTAAGTATGGTGCGTAATGTAATCAACAAATACATCCTTAGACATAGCATTGATGTTTTATCCCTAGTGGCAACAGCACATCCACAACCTTAGAACTTTCTGTCACTGTCCCAGATTTAATGGAGGCATGAACCCACTATCGAGCATAAATACTCCCTCTTGGAGTTACAAGTAACGACTTGGCCAAAGCCTCTACTAATAACGGAGAGCATGCAAGATCATAAAAAACACATAGATGATAGATTGATAATCAACATAACATAGCATTCAATATTCATCAGATCCCAACAAACGCAACATGTAGCATTACAAATAGATGATCTTGATCATGTTAGGCAGCTCACAAGATCCAACAATGATAGCTCAATTAGGAGAAGACGACCATCTAGCTACTGCTATGGACCCATAGTCCAGGGGTGAACTACTCACACATCACTCCGGAGGCGACCATGGCGGTGAAGAGTCCTCCGGGAGATGATTCCCATCTCCGGCAGGATGCTGGAGGCAATCTCCTGAATCCCCCGAGATGGGATTGGCGGCGGCGGCGTCTCTGGAAGGTTTTCCGTATCGTGGCTCTCGGTACTGGAGTTATTATCGATGAAGGCTTAAGTAGGCGGAAGGGTAGGTCAGGGGGCGCCACGAGGGCCCCACACGCTAGGGCCGCGTGGCCCAAGCCTTGGCCGCGCCGCCCTGTTGTGTGGGTGCCTCGTCGCCCCACTTCTTTTCCCTTTCGGACTTCTGGAAGCTTCGTGGAAAAATAAGATCCTGGGCGTTGATTTCGTCCAATTCCGAGAATATTTCCTTACTAGGATTTCTGAAACCAAAAACAACAGAAAATAGCAACTGGCTCTTCGGCATCTTGTTAATAGGTTAGTGCCGGAAAATGCATAAATATGACATAAAGTATGTATAAAACATGTAGGTATTGTCATAAAAGTAGCATGGAACATAAGAAATTATCGATACGTTGGAGACGTATCAGTGTCCACTAGTGAAAGTAGGATCCCTAGGCCTTGTTTCTAAGCATTGAAACACCGTTTCCAACAAGTTCTGCTACGTGTTCGCTTGCTGCCATTTTTATTTCAGATTGCAGTTACTACTCATATTCATCCATATCACTTGCATTTTACTATCTTTTCGCCGAACTAGTGCACCTATACATCTGACAAGTGTATTATGTGTGTTGGGGACACAAGAGACTTCTTGTATCGTAATTGCAGGGTTGTTTGAGAGGGATATCTTTGACCTCTACCTCCCTGAGTTCGATAAACCTTGGGTGATTCACTTAAAGGAAACTTGCTGCTGTTCTACAAACCTCTACTCTTGGAGGCCCAACACTGTCTACAGGAATAGAAGCGTGCGTAGACATCAAGCTATTTTCTGGCGCTGTTGCCGGGGAGGTAAGGTAAAAGGTATTCACATCCTTCGACTACTAAGCTATTTCCTAGCACTGTTGTCGTTGTGTGAGTGCTCGAAGCTACTTCCTTTAGATCTTGCAATTGCATCTTTTTGTTTCTTGTTTTTATTTCACTAGTTAGGCTTAATGGAAAACAACAAAAAAATTAGAGATCTTTATGAAATTTATCTTGAGTTAGGACATGAGATGTTTGAAGAGAAAATTAAAAAACCTATGGAACTTTATATGCATGCTAATGGAAATGTTATTAGTATGAATGCTTTGAACACCATTGTTGCTAATGCTATGGAAAATTCTAACCTTGGAGAAGCTGGTTTTGATGAGCATGATATTTTTAGTCCCCCAAGCATGGAGGAGAAAATTTACCTTGATGATACTTTGCCTCCCATTTATGATGATTATTATGATTATACCATGCCTGCAATTTATGATGATTACAATGATGGTTGTGATAGTTTTACTCCCACTATTACTAATAAAATTGCTTATGCTTATGTGGAGAGTAATGATACTTTTATGTATGTGAATAAGAATGCTTTATGTGATAGTTATATTGTTGAGTTTGTTCATGATGCTACTGAAAGTTATTATGACAGAGGGAAACATGGTTATATGCATCCTAACAATATTAAGTTTCCCCTCTTTATGTTGAGAATCTTGAAGTTACACTTGTTTTGTCTTCCTATGCTATTCACTTTGTTCTTCATTGACTTGTTTATTTACAAGATTCCTTTTCATAGGAAGCGGGTTAGGCTTAAATTTGTTTCATACTTGCTTTTTGATGCTCTCTTTTCTTCAACTCTCATCCTTATGCGAGCATCATTGAAATTACTGAGCCCATCTTAACGGCTATAAAGAAAGTACTTCTTGGGAGATAACCCATGTTTTTATTTTTGCTACTGTTTCGTTGTGTTTTGGAAGTTGTTACTACAGTAGCAACCTCTTCTTATCTTTATTTTATTGCATTGTTGTGCCAAGTAAAGTCTTTGATAGTAAGGTTGATACTAGATTTGGATTACTGCGCAGAAACAGATTTCTTGCTGTCACGAATTTGAGTAGGCCTCTCTGTAGGTAACTCAGAAAAATTTGTCAATTTACGTAAGTGATCCTCAGATATGTACGCAACTTTCATTCAATTTGAGCATTTTCATCTGAGCAAGTTAAGTGCCTCCAAAAAATTTGTCTTTACGGACTGTTCTATTTTGACAGATTCTGCCTTTTATTTCGCATTGCCTGTTTTGCTATGTTGGATGGATTTCTTTGTTCTATTAACTTTCAGTAGCTTTGTGCAATGTCCAGAAGTGTTAAGAATGATTATGTCACCTCTGAATATGTGAATTTTTGATTATGCACTAACCTCTAATGAGTTTGTTTTGAGTTTGGTGTGGAGGAAGTTTTCAAGGATCAAGAGAGGAGGATGATACAATATGATCAAGAAAAGTGAAAACTCTAAGTTTGGGGATGCCCCCGTGGTTCATCCCTGCATATTTCAAGAAGACTCAAGCATCTAAGTTTGGGGATGCCCAAGGCATCCCCTTCTTCATCGACAACTTATCAGGTCACGTCTAGTGAAACTATATTTTTATTCCGTCACATCTTATGTGCTTTACTTGAAGCTTCTGTGTGTTTTTATTTTCGTTTTGTTTTTTTCATTCTCTGAATAAATCCATGCTTATGTGGGAAAGAGACACGCTCCGCTTTTTCATTTGGTAAATACTATACTACGGAGCCCGATGGGAGCTCTTTCGTCGGACCTCTCCGTGATCGTCGATTTGGATCCCCATCGAACGGTTCGCTTCAGTTTTTTTACACGCAAGCAATCACGGTTTGCTGAAAAAAATCCCCAAATTGTTGGCACTTAATGTCTGCAATTACTCACCTGCCACCCTTAACGCCTCCAGTAATTGCGTTTTGCGAGCGAACTCATCCCCACCGCCGTGTGACCCTCCCATCCTCGTCGAACTGCTTCCCGTTGGCCACAGCTTTCCTCCCCTCGATTAAATCCTGCAATCGCATCGCAATCTAGGTTCCAGGTTTATCACCGGCGGCTGTCGCTGGATTTCTCCCTCACCGTCCGACACGCATGGGCTTCCCGTGGCTTCATTGACTGGTGGCGGACGAAGTAGGGGTTGGAGGCTCTCAGATTTGGACGAAGCTCAGCGCTGGAGGCTGCTTCCACCGACCGCAGTTACTGATTCGGCCCCTTCAGCAGCTACGTGACCTGGGAAGAAGGTAATGTCACCTACGCCTCTCCTTTTTTAATTCTGGAACTTTTCAAGATCTTGCAGATTACCATGTGGAAGCATGGATTCAATTGTTTTCCAGTAGAATTGTTTTAGTAATGTGAGAGATTTTTTCCTGATCATATGATGTATCTGCTAGTCTCTAGATATTTTACGCAGCAACAATAGTAATTTATATGTTTTCACCTACTGCTTGTTCATGATTCGTGTAAAGAGGATTATGCACTGGCGATGATGAAGTTGGTACAGTTTTTAATAATAGGCGGGAATCATTGTTACATTCTACATTTCAAACTATACTGCTTCTACGGTGATTATAAGATGCTTCTTCCAAACAAAGTGTTGTTTCTATATTTTCAATGCTTCCAAATTCTCGTCCGATCCACGTACCCAGAAGATTTCCATGTTGTCATATATTTGAGTCACATATGATCTGAAATATATATGGTCTAATATAATCTTGCAACTACGTTGGGATTCAAATTGCTGCTTCATACAATGTAAGAATTGTATTACAATGATCATTTTTTCTGAACTATTTTACATGTTTCCATGTACTGCTTGCATCTTTTTTATGGTGTGTCAGATTTATGGTTCAAATTGACGGCAACCGTTGTATTTTACAAACTTCAAAGATGCATGCTACTACATAGATTTTAGTATGTTTCATACAAACTAAATTGATGCTTCTAGTCTCCATATGAAAGTGTTTGCTTCCACATTGTTTTCAGCTTAGTTCTACCAATCTCACACACCAACATGCTTTTGACATTTTTTCCAGCAAAAAAAATCAGAAATGACCAAGAATCCCGAACCAGATTGTATGCTCAAGAGTCGTTTTTCAGCGGCTCGTTTGAGGGACATAGTGCTTGGGCTTACAGATAATCGGAGAAACCTCATTATTGCTCGACGGTGGGGTGTTCTTCTGGATATTTGCGCATTCTCAGCTCCAAAGGGCTTGCTCGAATGGATTATTTTAAGGATTGATGCCGAGCTAGGTGAATTTAGAAATACTAAGAACAAAACAAGCATAGTATTCAACAAAGAAATGGTGGTTCAAACACTAGGCCTTCCTCGTGAAACTAGGCCGGTGGTGCTGACCGGTGAGAATGAAGAATCACCATACGGGAATTATACAGAATTGAATACAAAATGGCTGGAAGGAGGGCGCCAATACACCATGCTGAAAAGATGCTCGAAGATGAAGAATTGGATCCAGAAACATGGTTTAGGACATTCTTTATGGTCGTGATCGGTACATATTTCTTTCCTAGAACCAACATTATGCTGCCTCTCGAATATCTTGGTAGCCTCGGTGACACTACACTCATTTGTGAATATGATTGGGCGGAAAAGATATTCACACATACAATGTCAGAAATCAAGTCTTTCCAAGACAAGACGAGGAAGGCAGCAAAGGATGGAAACATGAAACCAGTTTGGGTTGGTGGTTGCTTACCATGGATCGCGGTAAAACCTATCCTCTGTACTTTTCATTATAACAATATACAATTTGTCTCAGATTTGGTTCCCTAATCCCAGCCTTGGTCAATCAAATTAAAATGCAGATTGTTTACATGGATCATTTGGACTTTCCCGTGTCAACTTTGTCGACACATCGGATTAACTACGCCGTCCCTAGAGCATCCCATGTTTCTGATGTTGACTTCAAGTTTGTTATGAAGCACGACAGAAGCAAGTTGACACTCATTCCCCATACATATGGTGCACACCCAGTAAGTTTTTCCATATTTCAACACATAATGCATTTTCCAACTCGCATGGCACCATCTGTAATCATGTTTACATGATATTTTGTAGTTCCGTCCATTCCACGCCACCCCATACGCTACTGTGAATGCTATATTGGAAAATCAAGCACCACAACCACACATTTTACCTCCAGTGCCAAACTCCAACCATTTTTTCCAGGTATGGATAAATATACATTTTCATGTTTCAGCCATTATAAATATTTGTTTCTTCTGCACTAATATATGTTTCCACTATTTTCCTATACTTAATATGTATGTAATAGGATGGAACCGACAATCCCACAACACGGAACAATAATTTTCCAGAGGTACATTGCACCTTAATTCTGCTGCCTCGTATCATTTTTATCAATGCTTAACTCCAACAAGAATCTCTCCCACACTGTACAGGAGCTCCCGGATTACATTAGGACTATCTATGAGGAGCACACTAAATTATGGCTGAAAGATGTTGAAAGGCTAGCAACAAGGTTCACAAAAATTCATGGCAAGCGCATGGCCGAGTACGCTTCTGGAGTGTATGCAGCTTTCAGCAATAGCACAACACCAGCACATGGGTCTCCGCAGACTTGTGCGTCCACACCCATGGAGTCCCCGACTAGATCATCCACTCATATAATCGGAGTACATAGAGATGAAAATCCCGGACGAGTCAATGAAGATGTGGATAATTATGATCCTGTTTGCTCCAATCAAACACCAAGTCCTCAATTTTGGGAGGAAGCCACTAGGATGGCAGCTGAGGTAGAGAAAAGTGCAGCCAAAAAATCACATTTGAAGGAACCATCCGCTTCTACCCATGGGCGTACAGAAGGTCAAGAAATCACTGAAACAGCTGCACCACGTCACCCCGGTCATGACATTGAGTGTCCTTCTTTCGACCTTTTGCCAGATGGTGAAACTTGGACCCAACATCTTGCAACCAACAATCAAGCTACCCCTGGAGACGTTGCCAACAGATCGACTACCACCGGAGGACCATCAAAGACCACATCAGGTACGGGTTGCTACCTACTATGATATCCATGCCATAGCAACCATGCCATCTTACTAATTTGTGTCCCATTCTTATTTACTAGGTTCTGCAAATGTTGAGACACATCCTACTGTTGATGGAAAAACTAGCGGTACTGAGCCAGCAACCGAACTACCACTTGATGAACAACATGTTGCTTCTGAAGCAATCAATGATGTTGCTTCAGAAGCAGTCAAAAATGTTGCTTCTGAAGCACCAATAGTTGATGCTGGCCATGATTCGTCTCCATGCTTCCCAGACTCTAAGCAACCTCTAACAAATGAAGGTGGCCAATATTCACCTTCAGGTCATGTTGTGGGTATACTTCATGGGTGTACCATCGACAGTGCCTAGATCCGGCAAGCCCGGGTGGCCCACAGATGGTGATGAGGCATGTGGCCCATCGGGCGGCCCAGTTGCTGTTGATCATGAAGGAAGAAGTCCAGCCCAGGATCAGCAGGCCGGATCCGTACCGACCTAGGAGTGACCCGGATCCAGGGAGGCCCATGAGGAACCCGGATCCAGTACGACGTGTATGGAAGGCGGATCCGTGACGTGCACGGCAAGATATTGTACCGTAGCTAGGCTATCTGTAATCCGGCTAGGACTCTCCATGTAAACCCTAGATCCGTGCGCCTTTATAAGCCGGATCCCGGGAGCCCTAGAGGCACAACCACAACTCATTGTAACAACGCGAAAGCGCCCAGATAATACCAGACAAGCAGCAGTAGGCCCTGTCATCGTGCAGGTGTTCCGAAGCTGGGTAACTCGCGTACCACCGTCCCGTGTGCACTCCGCCCTATGGCCCCTACTTCTTCTCCCCCTCGTGAGGATCCCTCCTCCGAGGTACCGTCGATTAGGCAACGACAGTTGGCGCCCACCGTGGGGCCTGTGGCGTCTGGAGGCCGGAACCGGGAGGGTTCCGCCATGGGAAGCTACGACGACACCATCGCTGTGGGGCGCGTCCTTTACGCCGGAAATCTGCCGATCGTCCCTCCGGATGAGTGCTGGATTCCGGCTAGGACAAACCCCGTCAAGCTCTCCATCGTACCAATTGGCGGCATACACATCTTCATCGGGGAAACCGTCGATTCCGACGGAAACCCACTGGTAAGTAACGCAGACGCGACCGCCCAGAGCTGGACGGCGTCGCGAAGATCCGATACGAGATGCGAGGCTTCCCAAGGAAGATTCCGCCTTGGATCTGGAAATTTCAAAGCCCACCCAATCCGCCCCTGAGCAGAAACAAAGGTGGAAGACCAATGCGAATCCGCACAGGTCTCCCAGGTGTTAGAAAAGCAGAGGTGCCACTTCGTACACTTTTTGGCCCATACCGCCGGAACCGCCCCTCAAGAAGTCGGAGCTGGTCCTGAGCAGGAAGAGGCACCGGAGCACAACGCGGATCCGGATCAGGCTCACCTTGTCGGAGAAAGCGAAGCTCCGGTCGAAGAGTCGATCTTGGGCAATCTGAGCCCAATTTCCGGCGACACCCCGTCCACGGAATCTGATGACTTCGTTCGCAAGATAAGGGAGTACGGATACGGCGATCAGCCTGAAGTCGACTCCGCCCAGCCCAAGCAGGTTCTCGCAACGATAGCAGCGCCGGGACAAGCTGGATCCGGAGACCAAGTCAGCCAATCGACCCCCAACCATCCCATCAAGGATCTCCAATGTCTCGGGTGCGACCCCAAAGGGATTCTCCCTCGGAGGAAATCTTGTCAGCAGAGGAGGTGGCCCGCGCGAGCAGTTCTTAACACACCTATAACCCCGGGCGACGCCGCAGATCTGGAGGCCCTAGAGACCGCCAGAAAGGAAATGCTGGCCACAGCCAAGAGGCTCGCCGATACCGAAGCTGCGTTAAGGACAGGAAGGGCAGATCATGCAGCCTGGACGGAAAACTTCGAGAGACAGGACCGCGAGATCGCCGCCACACTCGAGCAGGTCAAGAGCATGAGGGCTGAGTGGGAGGTAAAGATGACCTATGCGCGAGCGGAGGCCGATCGAATTGTTAGAGAAGCAATTCCGCCTCGCGAGAATACCCTTCAACACGCCGCAGATCACCAGCCGCTGGAAACTCCAAAGGACAACATGCGAAAGGCTGCGGAATTGCTGAAGAAGAAGGACGAAGAAGTTGATATCAACTATCTCCGCACACTTGTCGCTTCAAAGCAATGCAGCAGCAGAACAAGGCAGATACTTCGCGCGGGTTGGAATCCAATCCGGATAAGCGTATCTACCGCGCGAAGGACGATGAATCGCACACCGGATCGTCGGAGCGCAGAAGAAGGGCCGAGGAGCACCCAAATCCGATCCCCGTTCCGTCCACGTACGCCTCCGTCGGATCCAAGGAAGGGAAAGGACGCGATGTACTCCGGAAGAGACAAATACCGCAACCCCTCACCTCCACCCAACGGTTACCCGCGACCCCCTCGCCGCCGTAGTCCAGCCGGAAACACCAGGCCCGTAGGGCATGGTGCGCTTGTTATCCGCGACAACGTGCTGCCAAGAAACGAAACGAGGAGCGCTCGCCGGAACCTCGCCGGAATCGAACAATGTTCATGAGCACGAGCCCAGGAGGAGTCGGAATGAAGATCGCGGTCCGAGCCTCGCCGGAACCGCGATCCGAACCTCGTCGGAGCCGCGATCCGAACCTCGCAGGAGCCGGGACCCGAGCCTCGTCGGAGCCGTGACCCGGAGCCTCGCCGGAACGACCGGGGCAGCCGGCGCCAAGGCGAAGGCAGCCACAGGAGCCGGAGTCAGCACCAGGAAGGCCGAGGAGATTCAGATGGCGGAAGCAAGAAGTCAGACCGCCCACCTCGCAGGTCTCCCTCCCCACCACCTAGCGGTGGAGGCGGAGGTGGAGGCGGAGGCAATGGCCGGAGATCTCGCTCTCGCACAAAGTCTCCTCGCCACGGCTCGCGCGACGCGCGGGACCGCCTTAACAATCTGAGAACCGACTACATTGGCCCGAAGTGCTTTGGCAGGATGATTCGAGAGGAACCAAAGCCAAGGATGAACCTTAAGCTACCCGGAAATCTGAAGCACTATGATGGCACCGAAAGGCCGGATACCTGGATCGAGGATTACTACAACGCTGTAACCTTCGCCGGAGGAACCCCTAACATCGCCTGCCGCATGCTCCAGTTGTACCTTGTAGGTCCAGCCCGGATCTGGCTCAGTGACCTCGAGAAGAACTCCATCTTTCTTTGGTTCGACCTGAAGAATGCTTTTGAGAAACACTTCAGGGGCACCTACAAGAGACCTGCCACAACAAGCGACCTACAGGCTTGCATCCAGAAGAAGGGCGAAACATCGAGGAATTTCCTCACCCGATGGTTGGCATGCAGAAACGAGTGCGAGAACGTTGACAACCGCACAGCTATGCACGCCTTCATTGGGGGCTTGCAGCGAGGAGGATTGCTGCGACACAAGCTGACCTGCATGGTCAATGCAAATCAGCTGACGTTGGATGACATGATTACCATCGCTAGTGATCACACTGCCGCCGATGACGACGCAGGCGGTGATCTCGCAGCTACAGCAATCCCCCTGCACCAACAAAAGAAGAACCGTGACAACGGCGGCAGCAGCAGCCATAAGCGCAAGAACCCTGATGACCAGAAGAGTGGCGGATCCGAGATGGTCGCCATGGCGTTTCAACGCGGAGGTCCAGGAGGCGGAAGAGGACGCGGACGCGGAGGCGGAGCCGGCAGGGGACAGCAGCATACCTCCGAGGTCACTGCCGCCGGATCCCGCGCACCGCAAACATATGAGGAGTATAGAGACATGCCCTGCTTGGCCCATCTGGATCCGGTTACAGGGAAGTCCACTCATACCAACCGCAACTGCAAGTGGGTCAATGATCTGAAGAACGACCCGGAGGCCGGATACAAGCGCGCCCGGAAGCACCGCCCACGCGGAAAAGGCGGCAAGGGCAAGAACAAAGACAAAGAGGATGATAGTTCCGAGGCGATGGATGAGGATGATAACTCGCCGGATCCCAAGGCAGGATCCGCAGGAAAATCCAACCCATTCGACAAAAAGAGCGTGGGGGCTTACCACACTTTCCTCGGAACCCCAACAGTACGCGCCTCCAAGTCAGCTACCCGGATCCTGAACGCCATAGTTCCGGCTGTGCCGCAGTACGTCAGGTGGTCGGAAATCCCGTGCACATTTGATCGGAAGGATCATCCCGCAATTGTGCCAAAGGAGTGCTACGCCTTGGTTGTAAGTCCCCGCATAGACGGGTATGACTTCTCCAAGTGCCTCATGGATGGCGGAGCTAGCCTGAACATCATGTACCTGGAGACTCTAGAGCGGATGAACCTCACCAAGGAACAGCTCAAACACAGCACCACTGAGTTTCATGGCGTGGTTCCGGGTAAGAAGGCGAACTCCCTCGGCAGCATCACACTTCCCGTGGCTTTTGGCGATGTTCATAATTTCCGCGAAGAGAAGATCACGTTTGAAGTTGTGCCCTTCAAGAGCTCCTACCACGTCATCTTCGGCAGGCCCACCTACCACAAGTTCCACGCAAGAGCGTGCTACATCTACAACAAGCTCAAGATTCCGGGTCCTAAAGGTATGATTACCGTATCCGGAGACTACAAAAAGGCTCATGAGTGCGAGTTAGGCGAAGCCGCCTTCGCAGTCCGTGATATCCGGAGAAGAGCCGAAAGGCTATAGAGCCGCGGTGGATCCGGCCCGACATGCAGACCACCAAGAAGCAAATCTCCGAGCGAGAAAACCTCCTTCAAGCCTTCGACGAAACCAAGAAGCATGACCTCATCCCAGGTGACTCTTCCAAGCAGGTTTCGATCGGAGCCAACATGGACCCCAAATAGGAAAGCGCGCTCGTCGAGTTCCTCCGCGCTAACATGGATATCTTCGCATGGCAACCTTCGACATGTCCGGAGTACCTAGGGAACTCGCCGAGCACTACCTCAACATAAATCCGGGGCCAAACCGGTGAAGCAAGCTATGCGACGCTTTGGAGATAAGAAGCGCCGCGCCATAGGAATGGAACTAGCAAAGTTACTAGAAGCAGGTTTTGTAATAGAAGTTATCCATACCGATTGGGTCGCGAATCCCGTCCTTGTACCCAAAAAGAACACTGAAATACTAAGAATGTGCATCGATTACTACGGCTTGAACAAACATTGCCCGAAGGATCCGTTCCCCTTGCCGCGCATTGACCAAGTCATTGATTCGACGGCGGGGCGGAACTTCTGTGTTTTCTTGATGCGTATTCCGGGTATCATCAGATCCGGATGAAGGAATCCGACCAAAAGGCGACTTCATTCATTACCCCCTTTGGTACTTACTGCTATGTTACTATGCCTTTTGGTTTGAAAAATGCAGGTGCTACTTACCAACGTACGATGCAGCGGTGCCTGAAGGACCAAATTGGCCGGAACGTGCACGCTTACGTCGACGACATCGCGGTCATGACCCGGAAAGGATCCGACTTGATCAGCGATCTCACGAAACCTTCGACAACCTCCGCAGGTACAAGATGATGTTGAATCCGCTGAAGTGCGTCTTTGGCGTGCCAGCGGAAAACTCCTTGGCTTCATAGTCTCTCACAGAGGCATTGAGGTTAACCCGGAAAAGATCAAGGCAATCCTGTGCATCAAAAGGCCAACTTGTCTCAAAGATGTGCAACGACTAACTGGTTGTGTTGCAGCAATCGCAGGTTTGTCGGCCGTCTTGGCGAGAAGGCACTACCTGCGTACAAGCTGCTGAAGAAAGCAGACAAATTTGTGCAGGGACGACGCGGTGATGCAGCTCTTCGAGGGTTGAAGGAGATACTCACCTCCCCGCCTATCTTGGCAGCTCCAGTAGAGTCAGAGCCAATGCTCCTTTACCTGGCAGCTACCAACAAAGTCGTCAGCCTCGTCATCGTGGTGGAGCGAAAGGAAGAAGGTCATGAATATGACGTCCGAGAGACCTGTCTACTACATCAGCGAGGTCTTGACGGAATCAAAACAGAGATATCCTCACTTTCGAAGCTAGCTTATGGCGTGTTCCTAGGCAGCCGGAAGTTGAGGCATTATTTCCAAGAGCATCCCGATGTGATCGTGAGCAAGGCTCCGCTGTCAACAATTCTCAACAACGCTGACGCAACAGGACGTACGGCTAAATGGGGCATCGAATTATCCGCCTTCGACATCGCTTACAAGCCAAGGACTGCGGTAAAATCTCAGGTTCTGGCAGATTTCGTTGCAGATTGGACGAAGCTCCGGATGCAAGTACGGAGCCGGAACCGAAACATGGGTCATGCACTTCGACGGATCCAAGCAGCATCAAGGCTCGGGAGCCGGAGTCACCACGAAGTCCCCTACCGGAGAAGAATTGCAGTATGTTACTGCGGATCCACTTCGAAGCTACCAACAACATGGCGGAATATGAGGCTCTACTACACGGTCTGCGCATCGCTAAGGAAATAGGGATCAAGCACATCATATGCTGTGGAGATTCCGACCTGGTGGCACAACAAGTAGCCGGAACCTGGAACGCCAGAAATTCCGTCATGGCGGCCTACAGAGACGAAGTTGACGAGATTGCCAAGAGCTTCCTCGGATACGAAGTCAAGTACGTCGGGAGAGACGATAACACGGCGGCGGACATGCTATCCAAGCTCGGATCCGGCAGGAAACCAATTCCGCTGGCATTTTCCTGGAGCATCTCCGGATACCCTCGGTTAAGGGCGCTAACCCGGAAAACCCAGAGGTGGCGGTGTCTCCGGCTAGGGAAGTGATGGCTATCATTCCGGCCTGGACCCAGCCTTTCTGGACTACCTCATCGATCGAAGTTGCCAGGACGAGGTCCTCGCACGACGAATCGTCGAGCGGCACGAACCTACACAATAGTTGATGGACAGCTCTACAAACGAAGTGCGGCAGGGGTATTTCTTAAATGCGTCTCCAATCAAGATGGCATTGAAATCCTCGAGAGAGATCCACGCGGGGACTGCGGGCATCACGCCGCTCCCGGATCACTCGTTGCAAAAGCTTTTCGGTTAGGTTTCTATTGGCTTACAGCTAAAGAAGACGCTGATAAAATAGTCAAGACCTGCCGAGGTTGTCAGTACTACGCTACTCAACCAAACGCTCCAGCCCAAGAGCTGAAGACCATACCTATCACCTGGCCATTTGCGGTGCAGGGGCTTGATATGGTTGGTAAGTTAAAAATCATCTCCTGGCGGTTTTGAGTACCTCCTGGTCGCTGTTGACAAGTTCAGCAAATGGATCGAGGCTAAGCCGGTGAGAAAAGCCGACGGTGCTACGGCACTAAAATTCGTGCAGCCTCGTGATGAGATTCGGCATCCCGCACGGCATAATCACAGATAATGGCACGAACTTTGCTCAAGGAGAATTGAGGGATTATTGTGAGACAATGGGGATACGGCTGGACCTCGCATCTGTGGCTCATCCACGGTCCAATGGTCGAGTTGAAAGGGCTAACGGCCTAATATTATCAGGAATTAAACCACGCCTTGAAGGACCGCTGCGACGAGCAGCCGGAGCTTGGGCTGATGAGTTGGAGGCTGTTACGTGGAGTTTACGAACTACCCCTAACAGATCAACAGGGTTTACCCCTTTTTTCCTGGTATACGGATCCGGCCGTACTTCCCTCCGACATCATCCACGATTCACCGCGAGTTTCCGCCTACAATGAAGAAACAAACACGAGGCAAGACAGCTATCTGTGGACCTGATCGAGGAAGCTCGGAACTTAGCGAGATCGGAGATCCGCCATCTATCGACAAAAGCTCCGACGTTATCACGATCGTCGAGTTCGGAAACGCTCCTTTATGGCAGGAGACCTGGTCCTCCGCCTTCGACAGGTGAAAGACCATAAGCTGCAATCTCCATGGGAAGGACCCTTCGTCGTTAGCAAAGTGCTTCACAACGGGTCGTACTACCTTGTCGATTTCCGCGAGTTAAGGGATAGACCTTCTAACTGGCACCGGAAACGCAAGCGTGAGGATCCGGATGACATCTACGATGAAACAGATCGCCCTTGGAATATCGCACAGCTACGTCCTTTCTACACTTAGCATATATTTTCCGAGTTCTAAACTCTGTAATAGTTATACATGATCAATGAAATAAAGCTTCTGGTTCACTCTTTTGAGTCTTTTACCTCCTTTACTTGTTCATTTTAGATCGTGTATGTTTTTTCCAACTAAAACCGCAGAGCTGGATTTTTCCGCCTAGGCGTGTATGAAAGTTGTGATTTTCAAAATCGTCCTTTAGGACGTAAGCTTAAGTTTTTCGATAAAGTTGTTATCTCTGCGAACTCGTGGATTCCTAGTAGCGATTTCCGGCACCTATGCCTGGGGCTTGTTTCCACGGTTATGGACGGACTGCCATTGGGCTTCGTCGCCGGCTGGCGGCGTTTCCGGCTAAGGTTTTCCGGCTCGTGGAAGGTCAAGCGAGCAAGCCGGAAAATAACGAAGTCAGCACTTGCTTTCCGACATAAAACGAAACATGCACACAATATTTAACGGATAGCAGGATAAGTGTTTCCGCCCCATGCATAATTGTTTCGTTCCTAGCTACTTAAGAATTTAAAGTCTTATTACAAACCCTCGCTGGGGCCAAAATGATGCATTGCTTTTCCCGCAGGAATAAAAGTTCTCACTCCCCCTTAGCCGGAGAAGTTTTGCCCTCTGGATCTTGTTCCTTGGCGCCTTCGGCCGGAGAAGATACGTCTTCTTCACTTTCCTTTTCTTCGGAAGCAGCAGTGCTGGTCTTGGGTTCTTCTTGGGGCGCATCCTTGGAGCTGGTCCAGGTAAACTCGGCTCCGGATTCCGCAGGTCGCGCACAGGCGTCGAGATCCTTCAAAAGTTCCGCTTCTAAGGCCTCGTCAGCAGCGAGGACGACCTTGTCGTAGAATTCCTCGTGCCGGATCCTGCGCGCGATGCGGGTGTCGTAGCCGCTCACTGCATCCAGCAGCTCGCCGACGTCCGCATCCGGAGGAACGCCCGTGGTCACTTCATCAAGATCAAGACCCGGAGTATGTGCTAGGCACATGGTCAAGGCCATTGCAGCTGCGCCTCGGGCTGAAGATGCTTGTAGATCAATCACCAGCTCCGTGAACGTCCATCTTACCAATAAGCTTGCGCACGTCACAAGTGCGGCTCCTTTTGATGTTCAAATTATGGCATATTTTGCGGGAGGCGGAGATGAGATCCTTGCAGTCATCACCCGCGAGTTGCAGAAGATCGTCTCGTGGGAACAAATTCCGGCGCTGTTCCGGGTACCCAAGCGGCTCTACATAAAAAGATAATCAGGATATAGGCATGCAATTTGAGCGCAAAGAAAAAAAGAATCGGAGCAAATATCTTGACCAGGTTCCGATATCATACCCAAGATGTTCTCATTGAGCAAGTCCCAGTGCTGCTCCGCTGTCTCCATGAATTTCCGGAGTCCGTTGAGCTCCTTTTGCTGCCTCCTGATGGTCTCGCTGTCAGCATTCTTTTTCAGCTCCAGCTCGCCCTTCTCCCTGATATGCTCGGAGTTTTTCTCCGCCAGCTGCTTTTCGGCCTGCTCCCTCTTAAGTTCCGCCTCCTTTAGCTTCGTCTCCAATTCTTGGTACGAGGAGCGTAGGTTCTCAAGTTCAGTCGAAGCTGTTGCAAGGGAGGAGGATGCGCCTATAATAATATACGTTAACAGCAAACTTGAAGTCGGAATTTGGTTAATAACGAAGAAGGCGGAAACCAACCTTGGGCGTCTGCCAGTTGTTTAGCCAGTTCCGCATTCTCATCCTTCAGGGTCCGGATATTTTCCGCCTGACTCAGAGTAACGCGGCGCTGCAGGGCAATGTTCTTGTGCAGCTCGTAGTGCAGCGCCTGCTTTGTTCTGTAAAATTTAAACGGTGCAGGAGTAAAAATTCACTTTGTAGCAGTGGTTTCTTTTAAAGCATCATTGCCGGAACTTTTCCGCCATAATGCTTGGGGGCTACTGGTCCATTCTAAAAAACTTTCCCGGAAGTAATTTTTCTCTAAGCATTTAAGCGCTAACTACTTTTTGAGTTTCCGCCTACATGCTTGGGGGCTACTGGGGAGTACCTTTTGCTTGCAGATAAGTTGATCGCAGAACTGGCCAATGTTTTTCTTGAAGTCCTGGATCTCCGATGTCCTGGAATCCGGCTTCCCCCAGGCGTTGTTCAGCATGGCGTTGAGCAGGTCTTGTTCAAGTTCCCACTTCTCCGCCTCAGTCAGCTTGTTAAAAAACTTGGTGGCATACGCCTTGGGGTGGAAGTGGTGTCCGCCGGATCTCCGAAGTTCTTCGGAAAAACGACTATGTCGCCAGCGCCCTCTCCAGCCTTCTCGGAAGTGACTTCCGCATCTCCTTGGCCTTGTGTTTCCGCCTCTTCTTGGGCAGGGCTTTTGGCCTTGGGATCTTCTTCCTCCAGGTGCCCGCTGCTAACCGGAATTATCTCCGGTGGAGTGTTTGCGGCAGAGGCGGGGGAGATGGGTCAGCACGAGGAGGCGACGGTTGAGGAGTTGGGTGGGAAGCGCTGGGTGGAATCTGAGTAGAGGGACCAACAGCCGGAGATTTCTTCATGTACTTCGTGATGGGCTCCTGGCTGGTGGTCCGCGTGGCAGCGGTTTTGATTCCTGCAAACAAGTGAAAGGGTTTAGACAAGAAATAATTTCGCTAAGTAAAAATCGCATCATGCTCGGAAACTCACGGGGCACCGGGAATGATGGGGCGTGTGCCCTGGCCAGCCGTCGAGAGCATCCGTAGACGCGCACGCTCCGCCTTCCTTGAGTCAAGCGGAGGTGGTTTCGTCGTCTTTGGCTTCTTGGCGGAGGCCTCGCCGCTAGCTCCGGCTTCAGAGCCGGGAGCCTTGGCGCGGGGACGCTTTGTAGGTCGAGGAGCCGCCTTGCGGGGTGCCTGGTCCTCTTCCTCCTCGTCGTCTTCCGGAGCCTCCTCCGCCGTGTCGCTGGTAACGGGGACGCGAATGATGGTGCGGAAGTTGTCCTCCGCCAAAGTATTGAGCTGGAAGGAAAATGAACAGAAGTTAGAGTTATCCTTGTGAAGTTTGAAGCAACGGAAAGAACAGAAGCTTACCGGAGGACACCGATCGTTCGTGTAGATATCCTTGAACAGTTCCGGGACCTGTTGGCCCTCGGAATCTTCACCAGCGTCTTGAGTCTTCTTTTCAGAGAGTCAGCCGGAAGATCATGGCGGGTAACCCGGAGAAGATCATCCGCCCCGGTGTAAGAGCACATCAACCGCGCGTTGTAGCGAAGGGGCTGGATTCTCCGGGAAAACCAGCTAAGTGTAAGCTGGGCTCCGGTAAGTCCGTCGTGGACTAGCCAGGAGATTCTCCGCGCAGCTTTCTCCAAGGTTGGAGTCAGGGTGAGTGGAGGGACGAAGCTCCAGCTTGCAAGTTCTTCCGGAGGTTCGTTGACGAACTGGGGAAGGCCTTCGTGGACATCCGGAACAGGAGCATTCTTCTCGTAGAACCATCCGGCGTTCCAGTACCGGACGGACTCGTGTGAATCATGGGGAGGATACATACGATTAGGGCGGAGCATAAACGTCATGCTTCCGCAGTTCACCATTGCTTTGTCCTTAGTTTCTTTCTTCACTCGGAAAAAGAATTGCCACAACTTGACATCTGGCCGGATCCCAAGATGTCCTTCGCAGAGAGTCACGAAGTTGGACAAGAGAAGGTATGAATTGGGGCAAATGTTGTGGGGCTGGAGCCCGTAGGTGTTGAGGATGGAGAGGAAAAATTCCGAACAAGGGAGTGAAAGACCGCGTTCCACCCAAGCCTTGGTCATGACGACTTCTCCGGCTTCTGGCTTGGGGGCGTCGGAGTCACGAACGAAACTCCAGTGTGTGGAGATCATTCCCTCGTTCTGGAGCTCTCTAAGCTCCACGTCGGTGGTTGCGCAAGGCCACCATTGACCTCGTTCTCCTTCACGGATCCGGGCCTTGGACGCCCTCTTGTTTTCCGCCTCCTGCACCTTTGCTGCCATCCGAGCTTGTCCCTCGAGTTCTTCTTGGAGCTCTTGGAGGGTAGGGATCCGGCTTGGAGCGGTGCTGGAAGATGCGGAAAAAGGTTGAGCTAGTCTGATGTCGGAAACATACGGTGGCAGGAATGATATAGGATCCGGGCATATGGGTTCTATTTGGTTGGGATCCGGGCTACTCGAAGAGCTACCAGTGCAAAGTGACGATTCGAGTGGCATGCTTCCGGCTGCACCCATACAAAGTGTCTGAGTACCCGGATCACTAAGCCTATCTTCTACACTAGGTTGTCTTCTACAAGTCCGGCGTACTTACCGCTAATGGCGCGGTGGTGCGACGGAGCTCCGGCGGAAGATGAGGTTGCCGAACTTGAAGGAAATTGGCCCGCGTGACCACGAATCGGCGGCGGAGCAAGTTTCCCGTTCAAACGTGAGAATCTTGGAGCGAGGGAAGCCTTGGTTCGGCGGCACTCGAAGTTCACCGGGGCGAAGTTCGCCGGAATCAAGATCTGGCGGGCGGCGCGGCGCGAGGAGGAAGACGATGTGGTGAGAGGGGTGAAAGAATGAATTTTACCGGGCCGCGGGGTATTTATAGGCAGCTCGGAGATTCGGGATCCGGATCCAACGGTGGAAACTGAACGGTCGCGCCGTTGGATGGATGACACGTGTTTAGGTCAAATGCGGTAAAACGACGTGGAGGTAACTTAACCATGCACTCCCGAAAATTCCGGTTGAAGATTTGCATCTGCGAAACTTTAGCGCGGGAAATGAGGAAGTTGTGCGCGGGAAATACGGAACTTCCGTTGTTAAGCATGATCTGAAGATGAAGGATTTCCGAAACCGTTAGAGTTTTTTAAGATTCCGGGTGATTCTGTGAAGATAAGATTGGCTTTCGTTCAAGCAGGGAGTAACCCGGAAATGTTCTTTGGAACGTCGATGGATGAAGTCCCTCGGGATGGGAGCATTTTCCGGCTATAAGTTGGAAAAAGAAGAAAATGCAAAGTTGGAGCTCTTCAAGTTTCTCCGCGTTACCAACGTTTGCCGGAGATCATGATGGACCAGCAAGACGGAGACTGCAGGGGAAACTCGGAGAACTCTGGGGGCTACTGTTGTGGGTATACTTCATGGGTGTACCATCGACAGTGCCTAGATCCGGCAAGCCCGGGTGGCCCACAGATGGTGATGAGGCATGTGGCCCATCGGGCGGCCCGATTCTTGTTGATCATGAAGGAAGAAGTCCAGCCCAGGATCAGCAGGCCGGATCCGTACCGACCTAGGAGTGACCCGGATCCAGGGAGGCCCATGAGGAACCCGGATCCAGTACGACGTGTATGGAAGGCGGATCCGTGACGTGCACGGCAAGATATTGTACCGTAGCTAGGCTATCTGTAATCCGGCTAGGACTCTCCATGTAAACCCTAGATCCGTGCGCCTTTATAAGCCGGATCCCGGGAGCCCTAGAGGCACAACCACAACTCATTGTAACAACGCGAAAGCGCCCAGATAATACCAGACAAGCAGCAGTAGGCCCTGTCATCGTGCAGGTGTTCCGAAGCTGGGTAACTCGCGTACCACCGTCCCGTGTGCACTCCGCCCTATGGCCCCTACTTCTTCTCCCCCTCGTGAGGATCCCTCCTCCGAGGTACCGTCGATTAGGCAACGACAGGTCAGCACCACCCAAATATGTACTTCCTTTCACAAGTGCAAAATCGAGCTTCTACAAACTATACACATTGTTGTCACAATAGAAAATAAATTCCAGAATATAATACATGATTCTACACATCATATTCTATATTGCCATTTTTGGAACTACAAGTTCCTTCATGAACCAATGCTTCCGCACATTCTAAATACCCCAATGCTTCTGTCACTTTGTTAACTTTTGTAAAAAACAAACTAGGTTCTTTTTACCATACATTACTCTCCATTTTTGTAGATGATGTTTTTCAAAACAACATGCTTACTTACGTGCTACTAGTTGCTGTAATGCAAAACAGATGCTTCTAATCATGCTTGTTTCTTCAATTCAAATACTTTGCTGCAGTTATCTAACTAAATGCTTCCTTTGTACATGAAATATTCTACGGAATATACCAATTGCACTCACAGTTGCATGCACTATTGGCACCCAAACTCAAGACAAGAAAAACAGGAAAAAGAGAGCTTTCCTAGACCGTAATAATGATGCAAATCACAAGAAGCTCAAGAAGCTAAAGAATACTGATAAATCAAAGGAAGCATATGACACATATATTCTCCGAAGGTGCATAAGGAAGCCTGTTGACAACGAAGAGAGGTGACATTTCAGCCCTTCCTCCTTTTCATCCACATTACATATCATTTTTCTGGATTTTTAGTTTCAATAATATTTTTGATCGTGCATCATCAGGCCACTATTTGTCGATTTTGGAGGATATCATGTCACATATGAAGAATTCCGCGAAGCTCTCAAACCTCGTGGTAAAATTGACAAAAATGTCATGGAGCTTTTCATTAGACACTTCAACTTGGTGACCAACATCGCTACAACGAGCAAGCCTTTGTGCACAAAATTTGCATTCTCACAGTCCTTGACTGTAAGTTGATCCTTTGGTACTTCTATTATTTACTCCTTACTTCCAATGATATTTGACCGCATCGCCACTTTTTCTAGACCAAGCTCGGCGTCCGCGAGGATAAATTTGACCCCCAACCTTGCCTCAAAGAATTTCAGCAAGTTTACAAAGATCATCAACTCAAATCAAAGGATATGGTACCTTCTGCTCATTCTCAATCCTAAAATGTTTTGCGTTTCTAACATTTTTTTAGCTTGATTATGCTTCCGAAACGAGCTTCATTCTTTTTGGTTTCCTCGCAGTTGTACTTTGTTATTGTGGACAATGAACATTGTGTCCTACTGTGCATCAACCTTCTTCTCAAACAAGTCAATGTACTCGACTCTATGATTCCTATGAAGAAAGCAAGAGTCTATGATACAGCACATTTCCTGGTACGCACAATGGGTACTACATTTAATCAGTTTTACAATTTGCTTCACACCGTACAATCCATACCAACCATGCTTCATACCATTCAATACGTACTAACCATGCTTCTACGCAATTACTAATATGCTACCACATACCAATTACGGGTTTCCTACCTTATATGATTACATGTTAAATATGCTTCCTGTGCAGCACCGCATTTCTTTGCTATAGTCACTCTTTTTTTGCCTCTTTGTAGGTCAACAACTTTATCACACTTGCATCCTTTGCCAATGCATTCCCTAAAACGAACTTCAGCCAGTTCGTTTGGAACAATCCTCAGGAACTACGGCAGCAGACCACCTTGTACTAGACTTACACCCTAATAAAATTTTATTTTCTTACCATTCATTGCACTCACTCACTTGTTCCAATGTTTCCATGACAAGATTTGACTGCAGAATCTTTGTAATGCTATTCATGAAACAATGGGACGGCAAGATAATGAAGCCTTTCAACCAGCTTTGTCCCAAATTTCTACATTGCATGGTGTTGAATATACATGTTTCGGCTGTTTGACATGCTTTAATTCATACTCAGTAAGCAAGATGCCTTCGTTTTAATCTGCTAATGCCATCAGCACAATACATCATTGTCCGTACCTATCAATTTATTGTTCAATTTTTATTGCAGGACATGATTGACCTTCGCATGGTGATAGCCTACATGATCATCAAATCGGATTTGAACAAAGTTGATCCTACTTGGGTCCTCAAGAAGAAATAAATCTGAATGCTTCATGTCGGCTATTTCATGGAAGCACTTCAAGTTTACAAGCAATAGATGAATGTTTTTTGGTTTTTTCACTTATTCCCTGTTAAGACTATGATTTGTCTTGCATGACAATCATCTACTTATGCCACCGAACTGTAATAATTTCATGACAACCTCTGAATGATGTCATATAGATTGTCGAATCGATCAGGAATATTCATGGCATTTACTCTTTATTATTTTTTTGATTCGCAACATATCATTTATGTGCTTTCATGCATTATTCATCTGCTGCCACTACATGTCGTCTGCTCGAAACATACAAAACAAACAAAACTATTTTCTACCCATATGAATGCATTATATAATGTTGACGCTATACCCAGTAGTGCTTCCAATATACAAGTACCTATTCTTATACAAAACTTGTTTTACCAAAAAAAAAAATACTAGTTGAGATGTGTCATGCGCTGCAGCCACTACCCATTGCGTGCTCCTACAGTTTGAACAAAAAATGGCTAACTCGAAGCAACTATTATGTACTCTGGAACTGTAATCAGACCGCTATCCAGCATGCATCTATGCCTAAAAAGTCCACCTTCAGGTTATCATCCGAACCCCTTCTAGTATTAAGTTGCAAATAACAGACAATTGCATTAAGTATGGTGCGTAATGTAATCAACAAATATATCCTTAGACATAGCATTGATGTTTTATCCCTAGTGGCAACATCACATCCACAACCTTAGAACTTTTTGTCACTGTCCCAGATTTAATGGAGGCATGAACCCACTATCGAGCATAAATACTCCCTCTTGGAGTTACAAGTAACGACTTGGCCAGAGCCTCTACTAATAACGAAGAGCATGCAAGATCATAAAAAACACATAGATGATAGATTGATAATCAACATAACATAGCATTCAATATTCATCGGATCCCAACAAACGCAACATGTAGCATTACAAATAGATGATCTTGATCATGCTAGGCAGCTCACAAGATCCAACAATGATAGCACAATTAGGAGAAGACGACCATCTAGCTACTGCTATGGACCCATAGTCCAGGGGTGAACTACTCACACGTCACTCCGGAGGCGACCATGGTGGTGAAGAGTCCTCCGGGAGATGATTCCCCTCTCCGGCAGGGTGCCGGAGGCGATCTCCTGAATCCCCCGAGATGGGATTGGCGGCGGCGGCGTCTCTGGAAGGTTTTCCGTATCGTGGCTCTCCGTGCTGGAGTTATTATCGACGAAGGCTTAAGTAGGCGGAAGGGTAGGTCAGGGGCGCCACGAGGGCCCCACACGCTAGGGCCGCGCGGCCCAAGCCTTGGCCGCGCCGCCCTGTTGTGTGGGCGCCTCGTCGCCCCACTTCGTTTCCCTTTCGGACTTCTGGAAGCTTCGTGGAAAAATAAGATCCTGGGCGTTGATTTCGTCCAATTCCGAGAATATTTCCTTACTAGGATTTCTGAAACCAAAAACAGCAGAAAACAGCAAGTGGCTCTTCGGCATCTTGTTAATAGGTTAGTGCCGGAAAATGCATAAATATGACATAAAGTATGTATAAAACATGTAGGTATTGTCATAAAACAAGCATGGAACATAAGAAATTATCGATACGTTGGAGACGTATCAGCATCCCCAAGCTTAGTTCCTACTCGTCCCGAGTAGGTAAACGATAACAAAGATAATTTCTGAAGTGACATGCCATCATAATATTGATCAATACTATTGTAAGCACATGTAATGAATGAAGCGATCCGAAGCAATGGTAAAGACAATGGTTAAACAATTGAATCATATAGCAAAGAATTTTCATGAATAGTACTTTCAAGACAAGCATCAATAAGTTTTGCATAAGAGTTAACTCATAAAGCAGTAAATTCAAAGTAAAGGCATTGAAGCAACATAAAGGAAGATTAAGTTTCAGCGGTTGCTTTCAACTTGTAACATGTATATCTCATGGATAGTTGTCGATGCAAAGTAATATGATGAATGCAAATATGCAAGTATGTAAGAATCAATGCACAGTTAACACAAGTGTTTGCTTCTAAGATGGAAGGAAATGGGTAAACTGACTCAACATAAAAGTAGAAGAAATGCCCTTCGCAGAGGGAAGCATGGATTGCTATGTTTGTGCTAGAGCTTTTATTTTGAAAACATAAAGAGAGCATAAAAGTAAAGTTTTGAGAGGTGTTTGTTGTTGTCAACGAATGGTAATGGGCACTCTAACCCCCTTGCCAGACAAACCTTCGAAGAGCGGCTCCCATGAAACATTTTTATTTTTGGGTGGCACTCCTTCCAACCTTGCTTTCACAAACCATGGCTAACCGAATCCTCGGGTGCCTGCCAACAATCTCATACCATGAAGGAGTGCCTTTTTATTTTAGTTTTATTTAGATGACACTCCTCCCCACCTTTGCTTTCTCAAGCCATGGCTAACCGAATCCTCGGGTGCCGTCCAACAATCACATACCATGGAGGAGTGTCTATTTTTTTTGTAAATTATGAAGGTTAATTAATTTGGGATTGGGAATCCCATTGCCAGCTCTTTTTGCAAAATTATTGGATAAGCGGATGAAGCAACTAGTCCATTGGTGAAAGTTGCCCAACAAGATTGAAAGATAAACACCACATACTTCCTCATGACCTATAAAACATTGACACAAATCAGAGATGATAAATTTTGAATTGTTTAAAGGTAGCACTCAAGCAATTTACTTTGAAATGGCAGAGAACTACCATGTAGTAGGTAGGTATGGTGGACACAAATGGCATAGTTTTTGGCTCAAGGATTTGGATGCACGAGAAGTAATCCCTCTCAATACAAGGCTTAGGCTAGCAATGTTATTTGAAGCAAACACAAGTATGAACCGGTACAACAAAACTCACATAAAAACATATTGCAAGCATTATAAGACTCTACACTGTCTTCCTTGTTGTTCAAACCCTTACTAGAAAATATCTAGACCTTAGAGAGACCAATCATGCAAACCAAATTTTAGCAAGCTTTATGTATTTCTTCACTAATAGGTGCAAAGTATATGTTGCAAGAGCTTAAACATGACCCTTATGAGCACAAAAATTGCCAAGTATCAAATTATTCAAGACATTCTACCAATTACCACATGTAGCATTTCCCATTTCCAACCATATAACAATTAACGAAGCAGTTTCAACCTTCGCCATGAACATTATGAGTAAAGCTAAGGACATATTTGTCCATATGCAACAGCGGAGCGTGTCTCTCTCCCACACAATGAATGCTAGGATCCAACTTTATTCAAACAAAACAAAACAAAAACATACAGACGCTCGAAGTAAATCATATAAGATGTGACGGAATAAAAATATAGTTTCACTAGAGGAACCTGATAATGTTGTCGAAGAAGATGGGGATGCCTTGGGCATCCCCAAGCTTAGATGCTTGAGTCTTCTTGAAATATGCAGGGATGAACCACCGGGGCATCCCCAAGCTTAGAGCTTTCACTCTCCTTGATCATATTGTATCATCCTCCTCTCTTGATCCTTGAAAACTTCCTCCACACCAAACTCAAAACAACTCATTAGAGGGTTAGTGCATAATCAAAATTCACATGTTCAGAGGTGACATAATCATTCTTAACACTTCTGGGCGTTGCACAAAGCTACTGAAAGTTAATGGAATAAAGAAATCCATCAAACATAGCAAAACAGGCAATGCGAAATAAAAGGCAGAATCTGTCAAAACAGAACAGTCGGTAAAGACGAATTTTTTAGGTGCACCAGACTTGCTCGAATGAAAATTCTCAAATTGAATGAAAGTTGCGTACATATCTGTGGATTATTCTCGTAAATTGGCAGATTTTTCTGAGTTACCTACAGAGACTACTGCTCAAATTCGTGACAGCAAGAAATCTGTTTCTGCGCAGTAATCCAAATCTAGTATGAACCTTACTATCAAAGATTTTACTTGGCACAACAATGCAATAAAATTAAGATAAGGAGAGGTTGCTACAGTAGTAACAACTTCCAAGACTCAAATATAAAACAAAAGTGCAGAAGTAAAATCATGGGTTGTCTCCCATAAGCGCTTTTCTTTAACGCCTTTCAGCTAGGCGCAGAAAGTGTGTATCAAGTAACATCAAGAGACGAAGAATCAACATCATAATTTTCACAACTTGTCACAATAGGTATCTTAGATGCTCCCTTATCTATAGTGGTATTAAGAGCTTTATCAATTTTAGGCCTATAATGGTTTTTTGGTTTGGACACCTTGGAGACATACATGAACTTTTGCTCCTTACCCACATAAGCTTTCTCCTTAAACATAATAGAAGAAAAATTTGAACCCAAGGTTCCCATAGCTTCTTCAAGTTCACTAATCCTTTGGGTTTGATTATCATGAATAGCACAAGCTTCTAAGATGGCAATTCTCTCATTAATTCCACCTAAAAATTTATCAAGTTTATCAGCGCTATCAAGTAATACTCCCAATTTAGTCTCAATATTTGGAAGATTTTGCTCTATGGTCTCCAACTTTTTCATGACATCTTCAAGAGAGATTTCAGTTTTAACTTTATTAACAGGTGGTATTCCAAATAGACTCTCAATAATGCAACTAGCTTCTAAATCAGGAGTGCCTAGGAAATTACCTCCCGCGAGACAATCAAGAACATACCTATTCCAGCTAGAGATATCAACATAAAAACTCCTGAGTAGGATAGTGGTGGAGTGTTTCTTAGTGCACCTATTATGGGCATCACTAATTCTATACCAAGCATCTTTTAAACATTCTCCCCCTTGTTGCTTAAACGAACGAACTTCAACTTCAAGATTACTCATTTTAGCAGTAGTAAATAAAGCAAACTAGATAAAGTAAATGCAAGTAACTAATTTTGTTGTGTTTTTAATATGGAGAACACAAACAAGATAACAATTAAAGTAAAGCTAGCAACTAATTTTTTTTGTATTTTGATATAATGCAGCAAACAAAGTAGTAAATAAACTAAAGCAAGACAAAAACAAAGTAAAGAGATTGGAAGTGGAGACTCCCCTTGCAGCGTATCTTGATCTCCCCGGCAACGGCGCCAGAAAATGCTTTGCTGCTTGTGACGGTAAAGCACACGTCCATTGGGAACCCCAAGAGGAAGGTATGATGCGTACAACGGCAAGTTTTTCCCTCAGTAAGAAACCAAGGTTATCGAACCAGTAGGAGTCAAGAAGCACGTTGAAGGTTGATGGCGGCGGAGTGTAGTGCGGCGCAACACCAGGGATTCCGGCGCCAACGTGGAACCTGCACAACACAACCAAAGTACTTTGCCCCAACTTAACAGTGAGGTTGTCAATCTCACCGGCTTGCTATAACAAAGGATTAGATGTATAGTGTGGATGATGATGTTTGCAGAAAACAGTAGAACAAGTATTGCAGTAGATTGTATTCGATGTAAAAGAATGGACCGGGTCCATAGTTCACTAGTGGTGTCTCTCCCATAAAAAATAGCATGTTGGGTGAACAAATTACAGTTGGACAATTGACAAATAAAGATGGCATGACAATGCACATACATGTTATAATGAGTAGTGTGAGATTTAATTGGGCATTACGACAAAGTACATAGACCTCTATCCAGCATGCATCTATGCCTAAAAAGTCCACCTTCAGGTTATCATCCGAACCCCTTCCAGTATTAAGTTGCAAACAATAGACAATTGCATTAAGTATGGTGCGTAATGTAATCAACATATACATCCTTAGACATAGCATTGATGTTTTATCCCTAGTGGCAACAGCACATCCACAACCTTAGAACTTTCTCATCCTTTGTCCTGCATTTAATGGAGGCATGAACCCACTATCGAGCATAAATACTCCCTCTTGGAGTTACAAGTAACGACTTGGCCAGAGCCTCTACTAATAACGGAGAGCATGCAAGATCATAAACAACACATAGATGATAGATTGATAGTCAACATAACATAGCATTCAATATTCATCGGATCCCAACAAACGCAACATGTAGCATTACAAATAGATGATCTTGATCATGTTAGGCAGCTCACAAGATCCAACAATGATAGCACAATTAGGAGAAGACGACCATCTAGCTACTGCTATGGACCCATAGTCCAGGGGTGAACTACTCACACATCACTCCGGAGGCGACCATGGTGGTGAAGAGTCCTCCGGGAGATGATTCCCCTCTCCGGCAGGGTGCCGGAGGTGATCTCCTGAATCCCCCGAGATGGGATTGGCGGCGGCGGCGTCTCTGGAAGGTTTTTCGTATCGTGGCTCTCCATACTGGAGTTATTATCGACGAAGGCTTAAGTAGGCGGAAGGGTAGGTCAGGGGGCGCCACGAGGGCCCCACACGCTAGGGCCGCGCGGCCCAAGCCTTGGCCGCGCCGCCCTATTGTGTGGGCGTCTCGTCGCCCCACTTCGTTTCCCTTTCGGACTTCTGGAAGCTTCGTGGAAAAATAAGATCATGGGCGTTGATTTCGTCCAATTCCGAGAATATTTCCTTACTAGGATTTCTGAAACCAAAAACAGCAGAAAACAGCAACTAGCTCTTCGGCATCTTGTTAATAGGTTAGTGCCGGAAAATGCATAAATATGACATAAAGTATGTATAAAACATGTAGGTATTGTCATAAAACAAGCATGGAACATAAGAAATTATCGATACGTTGGAGATGTATCACGTAGCCTGCTCCATTGCATCAAACACCTCTAGATATAATCCACCTTCTCCCCCGCTCTGCGAAACATTCGCCTTCCTTGCATGAGCACACTCAAAGTCTCTCCTTATTAAATGGTCACACCCTTTTTTTTGGCTCCTTTTAGAGCATCCAATCCTGCTGCCAAAACCTAGTTTCTCCGCATAACCATTATAAAACATCTGCGCATCATCGACGGTGTTGAAAACCATTCCAACTTGCGGGCATAAAGGCCTCAAGCATTCCCCTTCATCTTCTGCTACTGGGAGAGAAGAGCGATCTTCGTTTCCCATCTGAACATCCTACAAATGGAAGCATACAACAAGATCAATTAGATTTAGCCTTTTGCATGAACATTCAAACTATGCTACTGCTTTTCATCAACATCCCAATGTGCTTCAGTAATACAAAATTTCAAAAACCTTCGAATATATCAAAATCAAATAAATACAGTATAACACTGAAAATTCGAAGCTTCTTATTATTCATCATGCTGCTTCTAGTAAATTATGAAACAATCCTTGGTTGTTCTTAAGCTGACAGTACCACTAACTCATAGATTACAATTTAATCCTACAAAACAAGGAGAATGCTACTTATAATTCACTAAATATCCTCTCATAGAAACGTTGTTCAAAAGCTTTTAACATTTACGACTTCTGCTTCTGACTGTTTAATTAAAAGCATCGGGGAATATAAAACAATGCTTCAATGTGTTTTACAGTCATATTCTCCTCTACCCTCAGATATAAAACACACAGGTTCTGAAGCTGCTTATATAGAATCGTTCAAATCCTATATTCCAGTATATCAATGAAATATCATAGCTTCATAACTTCATAAGTTTCATCAAGCAGCTTCTACTTTTCCAAAAGAATGCTTCGTTATTCCAAAGCTGACAATAGCTCAAACTCAAATATTCCAGTACATATATCACAAAAGTCTCAAAGATAGTCTCAAGGATACCACTGCATCATACAGTAGCTTCTACTTTCATCAAACAGAGCTTCCGTGTTCTAAAGATTTTATCTAACACACAGAATGATTCAGACAATTAATATTATAAGCTTCAATGACTACAAAATAAATCTTCTAGGACTACAAAATAAAGCTTCCGTAGTATAGCATTTTACCCTATACAATACCAGGCACACGGATCCAACTAACCTAATACACAGGCTTCGAACGGACAGGGGGATCAAGCCACAACATGCATAAGAAATCATATGGATCAATCTAACTGTACCTCTCCACCTCCATGGTTGACAATAGGGGGATTCCTGACATCTTGAGTAGTGACAGCGTTTCCATCTCTTGCAGCTGCACCCAACTTCTCCCTCAGTTGAGGATCGATCACGCATGAAGCACGCCGGAAAAAGGGATTTGTATACGGCAGATACTCGATGTTCTCCGTCAGGTGTGCCATCTTTTCCTGCAAGGACGAGACTGGAAGCAATTGACGGCAACCTCTCTCTACCAGAAGTGCACGAACGTATACGTATCAGGAGGAGAGCGACATAAGCGGCCGCGCCATTTTTGCAGAGATGGAATCACGGCCGAATTAAATAAGGAAGCTACACATCGGTGACTTAAGTAAGGAAGCTACACATGCGTGGGCCTATAGCTTCCAAACAAACGGTCTAGATCAAACAAATCGAACGGCAAAACATTGGTCCGACGGGAAGCAGCAATCGGGATCCGACTGCTAGTGGTTCCCGAACACTTGTGTTCTTAGTTTTACTTTTAATGTTCATGGCAAAAGTTAAAAGTTGCTGCATTTATTGCTATTTGGTTGGAAACAGAAAATGCTTCATGTGGTAATTGGTATATTATCTTGAATAATTTGATAGTTGGCAATTGTTTTGAGCTCTCAAATAGATCATGTTTAAGCTCTTGCATCATGTAGTTTGAACCTATTAGTGGAGAACTACCGTAGAGCTTGTTGAAATTTGGTTTGCATGATTGGTCTCTCTAAAGTCTAGATATTTTCTGGTAAAAGTGTTTGAACAACAAGGAAGACAATGTAGAGTCTTATAATGCTTGCAATATGTTCTTATGTAAGTTTTGCTGTACCGGTTCATACTTGTGTTTGCTTCAAACAACCTTGCTAGCCAAAGCCTTGTACTGAGAGAGAATTCTTCTCGTGCATCCAAAACCTTGAGCCAAAACCTATGCCATTTGTGTCCATCATACCTACCTACTATGTGGTATTTCTCTGCCATTCCAAAGTAAATTGCTTGAGTGCTACCTTTAAAACTTCATTCCTTGTCTTTTCAATATATAGCTCATGGGAAAAATAGCTTAAAAACTATTGTGGTAAAGAATATGTAGCTTATGTATCTTATTTCTTATAAGTTGCTTGTTGAGCGGTAACCATGTTTCCGGGGATGCCATCAACTATTACACCTTTGTTGAATATCATGTGAGTTGCTATGCATGTTCGTCTTGTCTGAAGTAAGGGTGATTTATCATGATCAAATGGTTTGAGTATGCATATTGTTAGACAAGAACATTGGGCCGCTAACCAAAGCCATGTATCATGGTGGAAGTTTCAGTTTGGACATTAATCCTCAATCTCTTATGAGAATATTATATGTTGTTGAATGCTTATGCATTAAAGAGGAGTCCATTATCTGTTTTCTATGTTGTCCCGGTATGGATGTCCTTAGTTGAGATCTATCAAAAACGAGAAATCAAATGCGATCTATCTCCTTGGACCTTTGTACAGGCGATATAGAGGTACCCCTTTGTGACACTTGGTTGAAACATATGTTATGCAATGATAATCCATGTAAATCCAAGCTAATTAGGACAAGGTGCGAGCACTATTGGTATTCTATGCATGAGTCTTGCAACTTATAGGATGTCTTATGCATAACACATATGAATTATTACTACCGTTGACAAAATTGTTTCTATGTTTTCAAAATAAAAGCTCTAGCACAAAAATAGCAATCCATGCTTCCCTCTGCGAAGTGCCTTTCTTTTATTTTATGTTGAGTCAGTTTACCTACTTCTTTCTATCTTAGAAGCAAACACTTGTGTCAACTGTGTGCATTGATTCTTACATACTTGCTTATTTGCATTCATTATATTACTTTGTGTTGACAATTATCCATGAGATATACATGTTGAAGTTGAAAGCAACTGCTGAAACTTATATCTTCCTTTGTGTTGCTTCAAAACTTTCTATTAAGAATCTATTGCTTTATGAGTTAACTCTTATGCAAGTCTTATTGATGCTTGTCTTAAAAGTACTATTCATGAAAAGTCTTTGCTATATGATTCAGTTCTTTAATCATGTCTTTACCATTGCTTCGAATCACTTCATTCACCTCATATGCTTTATAATATTATTGATTAAGATTATGATAGCATGTCACTTCAGAAATTATCCTTGTTATCGTTTACCTACTCGAGGGCGAGTAGGAACTAAGCTTGGGGATGCTTGATACGTCTCCAACGTATCTATAATTTCTGATGTTCCATGCTAGTTTTATGACAATACCTACATGTTTTGCTCACACTTTATAATGATTTTATGCATTTTCCGGAACTAACCTATTAACAAGATGCCACAGTGCCAGTTCCTGTTTTCTGTTGTTTTTGGTTCCAGAAAGGCTGTTCGGGCAATATTCTCGGAATTCGACGAAACGAAAGCCCAAGGCCTTATTTTCCCCGGAAAGTTCCAGAACACCGAAGGAGAGCCGGAGGAGGGCCAAGGGGGACCCACACCATAGGGGGGGCAGGTCCCACCCTGGCCGCGCCGCCATGTGGTGAGGGAGCCCTGTTGCCCCTCCGACTCCACCTCTTCGCCTATAAGATCCCTCGTGACCTAAAAACCCGACAAGGATTGACGAAACTCCAGAAAGACTCCAGGGGCTCCGCCGTCATCGCGAAACCTAGTTTCGGGGGACAGAAGTCTCTGTTCCGGCACGCCGCCGGGACGGGGAATTGCCCCCGGAATCATCTCCATCGACACCACTGCCATCTTCATCGCTGTTGCTGTCTCCCATGATGAGGAGAGAGTAGTTCTCCCCCGAGGCTGAGGGCTCTACGGTAGCTATGTGGTTCATCTCTCTCTCCCATGTGATCTTTATGTGATCATGAGCTTTTTATCACTATTAATCTATGTGCTACTCTAGTGATGTTATTAAAGTAGTCTATTCCTCCTCCATGATGTAAAGTTGACAGTGTGTGCATCATGTAGTACTTGGCGTAGGTTATGATTGTAATCTCTTGTAGATTATGAAGTTAACTATTACTATGATAGTATTGATGCGATCTATTCCCCCTTTCATAGCTACTAGCATGAATGGGCGCGGCGGCACGCCGCGCCTACACTGTAATATGAGGGTGGTAATTATTGACATGAAGCTTTATTTATGTAATATCCTTATCTTACACTGAACGAAAATTCATGTACTACGAAAAAACTTCAACATGCTAATTTTAAACTTGTTACTAATTTATATATTCCTAGTTGAGTACATAGTTGGTAAGATAGATCCACGTAGAGAGTATTGGCTAGAGACACTAACATTCATACATTCTTTCTCATTGATAGCAGATAGGATTGAGTTGCCTAAGCAGTATCTCCTGAACTGTATACTTCAACTAATTAGCAAGAATATAAATTTTTAGCATGCTAAGGCGGATGGTCTCGGTGTTCCCCTGTCTTCAAACTGTCAGTGGTTGGCATTGTTATATTCGCCGGCAGACAAAATGATGATGATCGAGTTCTTTGCTTGATACGGGGAGAGCTGGAACTGGAGCAAGCTCTGCCCAAAGCAATTGAAAGAAAGCTAGTGCCAGCATCGGAAAGGCAGTGTAGTCTTCTGTCGTCGTTGTTTCGTGTTCAGATAATCCGAAGCCGCCCTCATTAAGAATACTGTCCCGCCAAAACTTTCTGGCTAGTGCTAAACTGCTGGGTGCCAATCCCATCCAAGGAAGAACTCAGCACCTCGTAAAATAAGACGCAAGTTTAGTAGCTCTTGACAAAAAATACTGCAACATCATATAAGTGCACGATTGTACAATAGCTTGAGTAAATCTTCCAATATCAGCAATAACTTAGAATCACCTAGCATGCTGACTTGTGAATGAGCAAGAAAACAATTTGTGCCAAACCACAACCCAGAATGAAGTTTCTTGTATGAAACAAACTCACCCAAAGGCCAAGAAATATAAATGGAATTAATTCTTGTAAATTTCAAAAGAGTCTGTTCCAACTTAGTTGCACAGAAAAATAATGATGAGCATTCCATCACCAAAATAGGAATACCATGTCCTCAAGAACAGTATCCCGAAACGAATTTTCAGCACAAATGTACCTTATATATCCGATGTTCTACTCATCGATCTCTATAAGGGCTTTAAGAATTAGGGATTTTTTCTGTATCTTTTGGTGCAATGAGTGTACCTCGCTACTATCCGGTGCAGAAAAAACAACAATTTAACAAAAATGATAGCTGCATCAAATACCATTTGCAGAGAAGTAAGATCAAAAGGATGTTGTGTGGATCAGATCTGGAAGGCACCAGTTAGGCTTGTAGAAGTTATGAGAGGGAAGTCCTTAATGGTCCAGCAGACCATGAACCCAAAAATAAGCAAGTGCCCTTACTTGGCGGCTTATAGGATCTAGGTTTATAACCACAAACTTGGAGAAAGACAAAATCCATCCAAACTCAAGGCCTAAATGAACAGTATAGCAGATAGCAGTCAAGATTTTATGAGATTAAATACATGTTAGTATAAATGGTTATGTTTTATTAATGAAGAACAGAGACCATACCCTTTTATATAAATCTTCACAATAAGAATATTAGCTGTTTTGATAATCCTTAAGACACTAAGGTAAAGGTTGACTGTACGAAGCTGCATAATTTGACTGTACGAAACTGCATAATTTGAGCATCAAGTATTAGCCTGTTGTATGCTAACGGAAAATATTCAAAAACAAAAAAAATTCAGGAGCCATAAAGACATATTTTGTGCCCTGAAACTTTTCTTGATACAAAAAAAGATTCATAAATAGCGTTACCTGAGAATTTCTTAACACTCAAAAATAAAAAAGCAGCAATGACATTGTCAGTCTAGCATAGAAATTAAGAGCAACAGTAGCTAGGAGATTATTATCC
Organism: Lolium perenne; assembly: GCF_019359855.2. Classification (NCBI taxonomy): domain Eukaryota; kingdom Viridiplantae; phylum Streptophyta; class Magnoliopsida; order Poales; family Poaceae; genus Lolium; species Lolium perenne. The sequence goes on along the minus strand of NC_067244.2, from coordinate 79,799,117 downwards.
ATCTGTGTATATATTCATAGACGAAATGGCTAGGAGATGATGAGCAGCACCTGATCGAACTCTTGACAATTGTCCAGTCTTAATCGAAGGTGTATCATCCTAGACTACAAATTAAGCCCAAAAATTACAGCTAGCACATCTCAAGAACACATTAGAATATCTCAGAACTTTAGCAGAAGATATAACTTTGCATAGAAAGCTCAAGCAAGATGCTTGGCATGTGCACCTTGTGTGCCATCAATTTCAGCATGGCCAAAGAAATATGATCGACCCAACAATCTTTACCTAGCTAATCCAAATAGGCAATCATGCAATTTCCTTTGACCAAGAAAAGAAAGAATATTTTTGGTACTCACTATTTGAGCAGACAATGACAGCATCTAAGGTAAAACGAATCGAACTCAAGAACTGTCGCCACCTCAATATGTTAACTTCAGCTGTATAATGGGTGCAGCACTGATGAACCTTTTGTGAAATTCATGTCTCCTTTTCAATTTGTTTTCAAAGGTTTCTTTAGACAGTCTAGCGCCAATCTCACAAAAAATTCAGTGAACCGTAAAGCTATTTTGTGCCATGGATCATTCACATGACACATAAGTACATCCAGTATAAGTTTATATAGGATAAATTTGCACGAACCTAAAAAATAAGATATCGTCTTTTTCTAGATCCAAATGAAAAGAAAATACAATCGTGACGAATTAATTCTAAGGGAGCAGTATATAAGTTGGTTTGGTTGCACAGTTCCAGGAGTGACATAAGAATAACCTGTTTAATAACTCAGTTGCAGGGCTGACTAATTTCACTATACCACCTGAAGAATACATCTCAAATTGGTCATGAAAGTGGAACTGAAGTATAATTTAAACATTACGTCCTAAAAACAAAAACAAAACCCGAATGGTGATGCATATATTATACCAAACAGGAAAACTCTGCAGACTGTAGTAAATAATCATGAAAAGCACATTCGGAAGATTATACTTGTACATACCTAAAGTTACATCATAGTCCCGCCAGAGAATCTAGATACTCATTGATATCATAAACATTAGTACCCTGCATATACAGGTTAACATTATAAGGCAAAGATAGATATCTTAGTTCACCACCGTGGTTCAAAATTATGAAGTTGCTAAGCTTTAATTTTCGAAATCAAGTGCTACATCGCCAGATAACTAAAGGATATAATGCTGGAATAAGAAAGCCACGACCTCAAATCTGTCAATAACCATTGGTACATAAGAAAAAAAAGATCATGTGCTATCGTGCCCGGCGTCGTCAAGCCCTGAAGTTCAAAGGTTGGACACACAGAAAGATCTATACTTATAGCAATTCGGTCATCGAGCCCTGAACTGCAAAGGTTGACCGAACGGACAGATCTATACTGATAGCAATTTGGTCGTCGAGCCCTGAACTTCAAAGGTTGTCCGCACGAACAGATCTATACTTATAGCAATTCGGAGAACATAACAGAAGTTCCCTTCCAGTTTGTAGTTGATGGCTTGTTTCCCTCAATATAAATAAGCAAGATTATAGACCATCATTCAGTAAATGCAGCTTCAACAAAACAATCAGAACCGGCAACTCAATTCTGCGCCATACAGTTACTGCATCCTCCATACAGATTCACATCTATTTCATGCAAATATAGAGATTCACGCTGTAGAATGTAACTATTATAAAGTGGAGTTCTTAAAAGATAGTAGTGGATGCAAATGGATCGACATGAATTGTACCTATGAAAATGTAAGAAACATTTCCAATCAACAACAGTGTATATGCTCGATTAACTAATCCAATTCGCATCAACCAGTAACTGTCCAAGTTAATACTCAAGTGCAGGTAGCTGAATCTATGAATCAACCATGTAATACCCATCTGCAAAAAGAGCAATCAGTAACTGTCCAAGTTGATACTCAAGTGGAGGTAGTTGAATCTATGAATCAACCATGAACTACCCATCTGCAAGAAGAGCCAGCTGACGTACCACTGTCTTCTAATCAGTAGTGACGGGCTAGACGATGTTGAGCATGACAGCAGAGTCGGCGCTGCGCAACGGCATCAATCGGTGGTTGGTGGGGAGGAAGAGAGGAAAAAGGGAGGCATCGTGGCCGCTCTCCTGCCCGACGTGGTATTGTTAGGCAGCAGCCGCTCTAGAGAACTTCAGGCCGCCAACAGAGAGGAGAATGGCCCAACGGAGTCCATGGCGGACAGATCGGCCTCACGGTGACCAGGTAGAGAGCGACGTAGTCCTGGTCCGCTCCTGGCCGCAATCCCGGTGGAGCTCCCGGCCGGGGCGGCGTGGTTGAGGCCCGCCTGGATGGCATCGCCCCATCCCCGCACTATTCCCCGTCCGCCTGTCCTCCTCGCCCTGGTGCGGGTGGGTTCGAGTACCGCTGCACCAACACATCGATCCATCGATGGCAACCACCCCTCGGAGGTTGGCCTCCGGCTGTCTTGCGCCAACACCATCCTCCGCTCCGGCCCTGGAATCAACGTGGGGTTTTTTTCCTTCTTTCAGCCTTGACTTGAGAACTTGAGATGCGTGGGGGATTTTTTTGGACGTTGGAGACGCCCTTGGTGGCGAAGGAGAAAGAGGATAGTGCCGGCCTTTCGCAGATGTATGGGCGGGGATCCGGAGGTGGCGAGGGAGGAAGAGGATGGCGACGGTCTTCCGCCCGTCCGCGGAGATGATCTGCTGCAGACAATTTTGGAGAGAGAGAATGAAGTATTGATCCGAGGACGGGCGGAGGAGAAGAGAGCGTGCAACGTGGGAAAGCAAAGAGCGATTTGGACAGGAAGAAAGAGTAATACCAGAGGAAGAAGAATCCACCGCAGTAGCCCGTGTACCCAAATGACCAGATGCCGCGGAGAAGACGAAGACGCCGGCGCCGGCGCGCAGCACAGCGGCCCGTACGCAGCGGCAATCGAGGGGCAAGTCGGCCGCGACCAGCCGGCCGACCACTGCGGCGGCCAGGAAAAGCGGGCAGCCCTCCATGGACCGCCTCTCCGTGAGTGTGAAGAGAGGTAGAAGGAGGATTAGCAGGCCCTCCATCGGCAGGCGAAACCAACGGAGTAGACGACGCGGACCATTCCAGAGAAATCCAAAAGGAAGGAAGGCCGGAGGCGAGCGGAGCGGAGAAAAACAGAGTCAAACACAACATAACAGCGGCGAGACAGCGCGGACCCACAGCAGCAGCATGAAAAGGCTAACCACACACGCACGGAAGGAACGAAATCGGAGGGCAGACACAGGAAATCCGATCTAAAAAAGCAGGAAGTCCCCATACGTGTACACGAAACTAACTGGATGCATCGAAATACACGTGTCAGCAAACGGCTTAAGCAACTAAATTAGCCAAAAATCTGAGAAAAATCGGATCTGTTCAGGTTTAGTATAGTAGTTATTTTTGACAGTGTGTATGCTATGTTAGTACTCGGTCTAAATTGCAATGGTCTATTATGCACTCTAGAGGTTATTTAAATATGAACTCCGGATGTTGTGGAGCTTGTTTACTTCGGCTTGAGGGAGCTCTTGTAGCCCTACACAATGAATGGTGTTTGTTATCCAACAAGAGACTGTAGAGTAGTTTTATTATGTGATCATTGTTGAGAGTGTCCACTAGTGAAAGTAGGATCCCTAGGCCTTGTTTCTAAGCATTGAAACACCGTTTCCAACAAGTTCTGCTACATGTTCGCTTGCTGCCATTTTTATTTCAGATTGCAGTTACTACTCATATTCATCCATATCACTTGCATATTACTATCTCTTCGCTGAACTAGTGCACCTATACATCTGACAAGTGTATTAGGTGTGTTGGGGACACAAGAAACTTCTTGTATCATAATTGCAGGGTTGCTTGAGAGGGATATCTTTGACCTCTACCTTCCTGAGTTCGATAAACCTTGGGTGATTCACTTAAGAGAAACTTGCTGCTGTTCTACAAACCTCTGCTCTTGGAGGCCCAACACTGTCTACAGGAATAGAAGCGTGCGTAGACATCAGTTTCCACTTCGCCAACGTTAGTCTCCGATAATGAATCGGAATACCAAGATATTTGATCGGAAAGGAGCCAAGACCACATCCGAACAAGTCAGTGTAGAGGTTGGCATCGTCATTGGCCTCACCGAAAAAGAACAATTCACTTTTATGAAAATTAATTTTGAGACCAAACAATTGCTCGAATGCCGTTAGAATTAACTTCAGATTTCGAGCCTTTTCCAAATCGTGTTCCATAAAAAGAGTTGTGTCATCGGCATACTGAATGATAGATAATTCACCATCCACAAGATGATCCACAAGATGAGGTACTACCCCTTCAATCTGACCATCAACCTTCGCACGCTCAATTATAATAGCAAGCATATCCGCCACAATGTTAAATAACATTGGAGAAAGGGGATCCCCTTACCTCAAACCTTTTTTCATCTGGAAGTATCGGCCAATGTCATCATTGACCTTAATGGCCACACTTTCACCGAAAAAAAGTTATTTCGGTCATGTTGTCCTACAACGAAAGATGCGGCAAACGCTCACGGGCGAGCGGAGCCGGGGAGGAGAAACGAGAGCGCAACATGGTGCGGGACTCCCTTGCCGCTGATTTTTCCTAGTACAAGATGGCCTCGCTGCCTGCCTGGAGTGGGCGAGATGTGAGCGACGCTCTGATCGCTAGCCTGGTGCAAGAGGTCGGTAGGGAGAAGTTGCGCCCTCGCCACGTGCGGAAGGTCAGTGGGGAAGTAGTTGGTCCTGGGTTGCTACAGTGCGGGAGGTCAGTGTTGAAAATGAAGGTGCGTGCAAAGGGAAGAGAGATGCGAGCAACACAAGATGGTCACGCGACGGGCGGAACCAGCTTTAGCTACAACCGGTTGTTCTAAGAGTTAATTTTCAAAGCCCCATACTCTTTTTCCCGAATCGGGTCCTTTTACGGGATCTAATCGGCGGATGAAACCGAACGTTTACTAAAAAAATGGTGTGACTATTTCTCAGCGGGCTGAGAACTAACTCAGATGATTTCATCAAATCTCATTTACAAGGCATGTCGCAAATCATAATTAATCCAAATCACGATACAAATCAAATAACGTAAGACTTTTTTTTTGTTTGTTTAGGTTGCTCACCACATACATGTGGTCAAATAACGTAAGACTTAATTGAGCACAAAGCTAGTTCTACCAAATCCCTTACTGAAAAGTAGCGGTTATTTTAGAGTTTTGGTAAGTTTACAATATCTAGAGATGCTCTCAAAGGCCTCGCGCTCTAGCAAGCTACCGGGTTGGAGCTTTTTTTTAGGGTTAACATATTACTGTAATATTTTTAAAGGATTTTTTTGTATTTATAAAAACGTTCTTAGATATAAATATTGTCGAACCAAACAACCAACTTGGGATATTTCATCACAAGAATGACCAACTTTATAGTCATCAAATTCCTCGCTGAAACAGTACGGGGCCGGTGCGAAGCGTGCCGTCTCAGGCTCTCAGCACAGCTCGACGCAATCTGACATCTCCTCCCCGCGACCGACCGTCACGGAGTCGCCGGTTTCGCCACCCCAAACCCGCGTGCGCCGCAGCCCCCCTATATCTCCTCCGTCCCCGCCGCTGTTGGGTTCCTCCCCCATTAGATCTCACCCATTCCACCCTCACCTAATCCCGCCGTTCCGGCGGCTTACCGCCTCCCCCAATTCGTCGGGCCCCTTTTCCGTCGGTCGAATTGGGGGTTTCTTGGGAGCGCAACGGCGGACGATTTGGGAGGTAATTGGCTTATGTTGGCATTAGCTTCTCGCGTAAAGCTTGGATCTTTTCCGGATTAACTGATTGGATTGTGTGCTGCGGGTTGGGCGTCGCCTTGGATGCGCCTGATCCGAATCTTGTCGCGCATGGCCGCATGGGATTGAGTTTGTCTTTTTTTGCTTAGTTTCTTCAATCCGTGAACTGCTGTATCTAACCCTGTTAAATGTGGGCTTGCAGGGTTGGGGCTTTCCTGCAGTTGCATGCAGGAATCGTGAATAATTTGCGTCTACACTGAGGCCGCTGGCGAGATGACTACTTCATGAGTTTGGCAGTCTGGCCAGTGCCCTGTTTTAGCCAAGGGCTTGGGCGCTTGCTGAATATCAGAACAAACAAGGAACCATGGACAGAAGAGTCGGAGCGGTTCTAGTCTGCGTGCTCTTCCTACTCATAGGGGAAGTGTCGGCAATTGCCGAGACTGAGATTGGTGATGTGCGGGTAGCGCGGGAGGCGCCGGATGTGAAGCTAGATGATGCTGGTAGACAGGATGTGCTCAAAAGTGGAAGGGTGTCTGTGTATACGGTCGCATGGTCTACACTTGCGATGGCCGCGGCAACCGGGTTGGGATCACTCCCGTTCTTTTTCCTGGAGCTAGAGGCCCAATGGGCGGGCCTTTGCAATGGAATGGCGGCTGGGGTGATGTTGGCAGCAAGTTTCGATCTTGTGCAGGAAGGGCAGATGTATGGCAGTGGGAGCTGGGTTGTTTTTGGGATTTTGAGTGGAGGGGTCTTTATCTGGCTTTGCAAGAAGGTACATCTTGCTTCCTGCTCGTTGTCTTTTATTGCTACCATTGAGCATTTACACATCAAGTAATTTTATCTCCAGATAGCAACAAAAAGTCTTTATACTCGAAAGAATAGCCATGAGTGTCCTCCAAATGCACCCAGCTTTTAGGTTCATTTAGATGGCACCTTTTATGTTTGCTCTAGCTAAAGAAAACACTTTAGTTTACCCTGAAATGGCTTTCTTCTGTTCAAGTATCTGTCAGCACGGATGGTTTAGCAGTGTGGCAGCCTACTACATAGTCTTGGGCCCACAATTTTTTAGCTACCGGGTTAAGTCTGAAGCTCAGCCAGTTGAAGAAAGTGCATTAGTCAAGTGAACCGATGTCTCAGTGAAAAAACTAACAAAATCAATAAGTTCATGTGAGCATGGTACTCACTATGTCAGTCTACTCCAGTAATTTCCCTCATATGTAGTCTGATCTTGTAGTCTGATCTTGCTTAAAAAGGTAGACTGGTAAGATCATTTGGGTTACCAAAAACCTTAAATATCAATGTATGAATGATTATGCAAGTTTGATGGTCTGAAATTCCAACTGAATAAACTTCCACGTTAACAACATTCAGCATCACATCAGCTTAGGTTGGTAGCTATGTTTTCACCATCAGTCAATATATTCCCTCCGCTATATATTTTGTTAGATGATATATTGTCTTATATCATTCCGTTGACCACAGCTTCTTGAGCAACATGGAGAAGTAAGTATGCTGGACATAAAAGGGGCTGATGCAAGTAAAGTTATTCTCGTTGTCGGAATAATGACGCTCCATTCTTTTGGCGAGGGCTCTGGTGTGGGTGTATCCTTTGCTGGATCAAAGGGACTCTCCCAAGGTCTTCTAATTACTATAGCTATAGCAGTGCACAACGTACCTGAAGGCCTAGCTGTAAGCATGTTGCTATCTTCTAGGGGTGTATCCCCACAAAAAGCAATGCTATGGAGTATAATAACATCTTTGCCACAGGTGCGTTTTTCTTTTTTCCTGTCGTCCAATGGAAATATGAAGTTAGTATTTTATGAATGTATCGTCCTCATTCTTCAGTCAAATCAAAATCATCCATATCAATTTCTTAGATATTCTTGCAGTAGTTTGGAGCTATAACTGAGATTTTTGTGTGAAGTTAACCATTGTAGTCCTTCAGTATGTTTGTTTTTGTGTTGATTGAGTGGGCGGATTCTTATATGTTTGTGCAAAACAGTAAATTGGTCTATGCATGTGTGTTTCAAAGTGCTGGAAGACTGAGGCCCTAAGTAAAGGTGTCATGCACCACAGAGTTACATACTTATGAATGTGTGGGCGGATTCTTATATGTTTGTGCAAAACAGTATATTGGTCTATGCATGTGTGTTTCAAAGTGCTGGAAGACTGAGGCCCTAAGTAAAGGTGTCATGCACCACTGAGTTACATACTTATGAAACGGAAATTGATTGGCTTTCGCCTAAGATTTTAAATTTCAGTGACCTCAAATTCTCTTAATTGTAGAAGTAGATAATAAATAATAGCGGTAGGCTCATTGGTGAGTACTGTATTAGCAACATGGGTGGTTTTATGTCATAACCTTTTGCAATTTGCTGTCTTTGCTGTGGATCGTGCAGTTTTTTTTGGAGGCAAGTGTTTTACATAGTAGATTAGTAACCATCTGTGAAGCTCGCAAAGTTTCTCTGAGCTCGTGCCTAATATAAATGGCAAATCAACAATTAACATTTGGTACAATTCAAAAAGAAAATCAACATTTGGTTGAAACAGAACCAGTATTTATAATCAAGAATTTGTGGAGAAATGCTCTGTATTAGACTGAGCAATCATCAAACATCTCAAAGAGGCGCAATTGGAGAAATAGCATGCAAGAATGCAATAAGCTAAATGGCGCCACAAAGGATCTCAAATGTTTATCACAATCACCATTTATACAACACATTTTATTCTCTTAATAAGAACTGCCACTACTGTTTATAAGTGCAACTTTTTCTTAGTATTGCTATTAAGTTCTGAACAAAATGCTCATATGCTTATATGCAATCGCTTTCCAAGTTGATTTCAACTTTCATGTTACAGTCTGGTGTTATGTTCTTTCTTTAAATGCTGATGACCCTATGTCATTTTCCTTGGTATATACAGCCGATTGTCGCCGTTCCTGCATTCCTTTGTGCTGATGCATTTCAAAAGGTGCTTCCTTTCTGTACTGGTTTTGCTGCGGGATGCATGATATGGATTGTTATTGCCGAAGTTCTTCCTGATGCTTTTAAGGTGACTAATGTTGGCTGTCAAGAAAGTCTAAATGATTGAACTTGCTGTTTTTGAATGATTCGATATTGCAGTTCTGAGTAGTTCTTTGTTACTTGCAGGAAGCAACTCCATCTCAAGTAGCCTCTGCTGGAACGCTTGCTGTTGCTTTTATGGAAGCATTAGGTACTGTGCTTCAGGGATTCAGTGAGGGCCAGGGGTGAGTTACCTCTTAATATTTTCAGGATCTTACTTGGATGACCATAACTTTCAACTGATGCTGTTGATTTCTTCTGACTACAGCTCGGAAGACGCATCAGGTTTTTTGGTGTCACTTGTATTTGGACTTGGTCCACTTTTCGGAGGAATTATACTTGTCGCATTCTCGCTTGCCTTCAGCATGCCACACCCTCTTCTTACCGGCGTAGCATCTGGCATTGCCTTCCGTGTTGCTTCGTGGAGGCCATTACAACTTGTGATGTCCTCAAAGATGGGTCTCTTTACCACCCTATTCTTCCTGCTAGGAGGTTCGGTCTTCTACCATGTCGCTGCAGCGAGCATCCTTAGGGTTGTTAACCGCAACAAATCTTCTGTCAATGTCATTACTTCGTCCTCTGGCTTCTCTCTCAGTGTCCTCACACTGCAGTCACTCCTTGCTTGTGGTTCTGTTTTCCTACACGCTTACGCTGAAGGGCTTGCGCTCGGTGTGGCGGCACGCAAGGCATATGGTCTAGGCCGTTACATGGTTCTTCCAGTCTCCCTTCATGGTCTGCCACGTGGTGCCGCTGTTGCCAGCTGCGTATACGGTGCCACCGATAGCTGGCGAGGAGCCTTGGCAGCTGCGGCTCTGACGGGGCTTGCAGGGCCAAGCGCTGCCATCAGTGCAATCCTTGCGAAGATTGACTACAATGGACTGGACTACTGGATGGTCATGGCGTGCGGGGCTCTGATCCCGAGCTTTGGCCGTGTTTTCAGACGCTCACTGCGGCTGGACGTTCGAAAGAGCGTCTGCGGGCTCCTGGTAGGTTTTGGCTTCGCCTCTGTTTGCTTGATGTCCACCAGATTCATCTGCTTGCACACTCCTTACTGCAATTCGGCTCCAGAAGCGGTCACATGATCTGTTGATGTCAAATGTGAACAGATGTAACATCAATGTAACGACAATACAACAAACTGTAAGGGTATTGCCTTGAGGCTGAGTGTAATCAATGGAAAACAGACATTGGACTGAATGATTAGCCTGGAGTAGTCTTGTAAATTATACCGTCGCAAAAGAAAAAGAAAAGGAATGGCGTGCTACTTTGATGGATTTTAGCTTTACAATGTGCTCTAGTCTCTGGCTTTGCAAATGTGAAAAACTGATGTTTGCAAATGTGAAAAAACGCTTTCGCCTCACACTGATCAAGACCTAATGGGCGCAAACATTTTGAAAATGAGACTGGCCACAACTGATGGAACAGTAAGTTCAGTCAAGCATCAGATTGGATTTTTCATGACCTTTAGACCCTGTATTTAGTCCATACTCAAAGTCTTAAAGTAGCATCGGTAAGTACCTGCACAACCTATATTATCGACCCATTTAATTAAATCGAGACTTAACACTCTGCATACGCGAGGCCTGTTGTCCGCACAAATCTGGAGATGCTAAGGATGCAAGAATCGCTACAGTCAGAACAAAGACATCTCAAAAAAAGAAAGAAACAAGAAGACCTACAATCGTTAGCGCTGGTGGTGGTGTTTAGAACTGTGGTCAAGTCTTCCTACATCTTGCATGGTACTGTAGTAATCAATCGACGTAGCATTTTCTATGAAATACGTCCAATAGGATCCCATCATATACTAGGATACTATTTCCAGTTATAAGATGCCAGCAATGTACTGTAGCTTGTTTGCTGACTTATATAGCGATTTCCATATTTTAGGGGATATGAAACCTTTCGTGTTATACGGTTTACTTTTGAAATTTGCTACCCACTCAGATCCATAGTAAGTGTCTGGAATTTAGTACAAAGTTGGATGGAGTACATAAAACGGATCGGTTAGGGCTCTCCCGGCTTGAATTTACATATTTTCCAAGCAAAACGTGGATACTAATACTGATACATACTATCAAATGTAAATGTTGAGTGGATGTTAAAACTCAAATACAAACAGAATGTTTGCTCAATCCGGAATATGAATATTTACAACCTCAACAATATGTTAGATAAAACATTAACGGTGTGTCTGGTTTTGGGATGAGTGGAATGGAAAGTCGTGGTTCCGTCCTCGTGTTTGGTTGGACAAAAAAAAAGAATGAAATGATTTCATTTGCGTCTTTGTTGGGGAGTTGAAATGGCTAGAATTGGCTTAAGCTCACCTCTTTCATACAACATATAACCATATTAATCTAAATTCAATAACATTTCATCTTTTTTTTTTGCAAAAAGCATTAACAAATATACTTCATAATCATAACAGAAACATGATATAAAAAAATCAGGTTGTGCATTTGGATTAATTTAGCTTAAGATTTAAGTGAAAATGGTTTGTGTGCTTAAAGTATTCAGATTTTGTACGTTTTAACACACAATAGTACAAATAAAAATTCGTATGTACCACACTCTCTCGCTAATCATGGGACAAATAATAACTCAGATCCACCAGAGAATGGGGGGGGGGGGGGGGGGGGGCTAGGCGGGAAGGAGTAGAGGATGGCACTGTGAGGTGATGGCAAGAGGTTGGTAGCATCAATCGGCGGTGCCCACCTACTACCCTTCCCATGCCACCACCGCCTGCTCCTCACCTTGCGCTGCCACATGTCGAGGATTTGAGGGGTGAGGGGAGTCCGGGAGAGACAAGGGTTAGGTGGGTGGGGATGAGATGAATCTTTCTTTTTATCGTGTGAGAGATGTGAGAGAGTTTCACGGTGATGATAAGCAATAAATTCCACCGATTTGGAGGAACAAGTTTATTCTGCATCGAAGGGGTATGTATTGGTTCCATTCCTTCTCCACTACTAAACGCAAGAATGAGTGCTAGGTGATAAATGGTTCCATTCCGTTCGAATTTATTCCCAATGCAAACACACCCTAAGTCGACAACGAACATGACACATGACAATAGGCTGATGCCTGTACAACAATAGAAGCTTCCACACCACTTGCTTGGTTACTAGAGTAGATAGTTGGGTGTGGATATATACATGGTAATTAAACTATGGATAGTGTGTCTGTATCTGCATTGGCATCAAAATCCAATGCCACTTTATTAGGGCATGTGCAATGGCTGATAAGATCGTCTTGTCTTAACCCTGCCACGTAATCTAGATATAACAAGAAACATGATGTACACTTGATTATCTTTTTAGTTTTATCTTTAATAACCAAACATTCTGAATACGTGGTGAGAGAAATTATGCTTAGAAATCATCTCTTAACTAAGAGAAGGCAACGCCTTTTTTAACTTTCTCTTTTATCCACCTCAGCATTTATCTTACGTGTCACGGCAAGATATCACTATTGTACATGCTCTTATTGGTTGCAAAAGATCTAGATATTATTATCCACATCTTTTTTTGGACGTGGATACCTACTTACTATATTGGCGTTTCCCAATAAGAATGCATGCTATTTATGATTATCCACACTCAGCTTCCACCCCTATATAGGCCAATCACCGTAATTTCTTTCAGAAGTACTAGGAATCAAAGAATGACTCGGATGATTCCACTTCTAGGGTGTTATATTTAAACTTGACTCCAAACTCGAGAAACATAAAGACGAATTCTTTGTTGATAGTGAAAATGAGCCCTATTTACAACCTAATTTGGATTTCATACTTTCTCAAGTTGTGGATTTAAATTGAACTTACGATTGTGGAGCTTCTTTGTCTATTTATGTTAGGAATCTTAGTTTCCATGGGTTTGCTATCTTTTCTTTCTCATGATTCAGGTTCTCTTGGGGCCATTTAATTAACAATCTGGGGTTGACCAGGCATGGAGGTTTTGCCATCTTCCCCATTGATCTAGGTGTCGCGCTTCCAATTAATTTTAAAATTGTGTGCCTGCAAAAATTTACTTAAAAATAGGGGCAAACTGTTATAATATGAACTAAAATTGGGATTCATGAAATTCGCTCTTGTATTAAACATACACTCAAATGGAACTTAGCACATAACCCGTTGCCTAGGGCTGATCAATAACAATAAACTGGGACATTCTATTGAGCATATGAGACGTTTAAGTCAAAGGGCTACGACGGCAAGTTGGTGAGCTAGATTCATACATTCTCTTTCCAGTTTAATTGTCGTACTCGAAAACATACGCCACACAAAGCAATTTGATGAATTGTCCATTACTTGCATTAAAGAAAGGTGCTTGTCACCACCGCAATCCTCCACCTGCTACTCTGGCGGTCTCCACGACCCTAGAAAAACTTCTCGTCTTGGAGCATGCGATGGACTATGGCGGTGAATCCAACAAGAACATGAATCTGTCATTACCTCCATATCTTTACTATTAAATTGCAATAGGTGACTGCCTGGTGTCACAAACGGGCCAAAACGTGTTATTTCTAGGCCCAATGTAATCTATACCGTAGATCGAATATTTGCTCTCGCCTAGGTTCTGTCGATGAGGTTGTGTCCTGCTCAAATACTCCCTCCGTGTCGTATGGTACAAGGACCCAATCCTGTTGCAAACCTAACCCAAAACTGACCCACGCACGTAAGGACTAGCCCATCCAAATCCAACGCCTAAGAAACCGTCATCTTCCTCGCTAGAAAAGTCGGATCAGCTTGTCGCGACTCTTTATCGCTAAACACAAATTGGATTGGCCTGCTGATTCGATTGAATGAATACCGCACGCTGAACCTATCCAAGCGACATAAAATATAAGGACGCGGACGCTCGGCTGATCTAAAAGGAAATGCTAAAAGGAAATGCATCTGAAAAAAAATGTTAGGGTAACACTACTCTGCACTAATAAGCAGAGAGGACGACACAACGCAAAAACACAGTGGACGGCGGCGGCCATGATCGGCCGGGGCAAAACCAACATTTGCTCGATGGTGGCCTTTTGCCTGGCCGGTGCACCCCAAAGGTATGCTGCACGGCGCAGCTGCAAGTCATCTCACAAAAAATATCCTAAATATTAGCGCAAATAGGAGAGGCACATCGCTTAGCTTGCAAGTTAAGCTAAGAATTCCTCCTGAGGATTTTTAAGAAATTTTGTGCAATCTCACATTCAGTGATCAAGGTTACCATTCTTTATTTTTTTCACTATCTATATACAAAGGCATGCAATTAATTTCATTATGAATGCATTTCTCAGGTCTATCGCATATACTTCTTGTGTATCAGTTTATTAGGCCTTCACATACTTTAAGGAAACGTTTGACCAATAATTTGGTCTACAAAATATGAAATATATACCACAAAAAAATTGAATAGATATTCAAAGGAAGTTTCAAGTATATAACTTTTGAGATATGTATCTCATATTTTATTGTTGACATTAATGATTAAAGTTTTTCTTAAAGTAGGTAAATGGCTTATAAACCAATATCAAGGTAGTATAACCATGGTTTCATGGAATAATTCTTAAAGTACCGCTGAGTATTTTCTTTTACACTCAGCAACGCGCGGGCACTTAGCTAGTATATGGTAGAAGCAGCAACAACTCAATCAACACTTACCCCAACCGTGTATGTACCAGTCGCGCTTCCAACAGATGTGTGTCAACCGGATAAAGTACTTGCCCCCGTGCCTCTCGCCACGAAGCTCCGTCATCCTCCCTTCTCCATCACATTGTCAAAAGAGCTCCACTGACTCGACACTATAGAGGTCCATGGACTGGTAAATGGGGGCGAAAGGACGGTGCCATCGCTACGAGATGGGAGCTGAGGTCATGTGTGGACGGAGGAATTGAGACGGCAAGGACTTGTGAAGGAGAGTGTGGCGGGGGAGTGGATGAGAGTAACACTTTTTGTTTGGATACCAATAAGAAGAAAGGAGCGCCATAGAGGAAACTGATGAAAATGAAAAAAATGGATAAAGTACACACCAGTTATGTAGGAGGTATTGGGACCTTCCTAAAGAAGAAGATTTCAGAAGAACTGGACAAGATTGGCTCCTTATCATGTTAGATAAATCTAAAAAGGATATGCACCAGTCCATTCTTTTGCTCCTGTGGAGGGCCTGGCACCTGAGAAATGACATCTATCATGGCAAAGGGAAAGCAACAATCGAACAATCCCACATGTTCCTTGTCTCTTATGTTTATAATTTTAATGCTGACCCACATCCTTCTCTGCTCTCAAGTGAAAATGACAGGAAAGGTAAAAAATTGTTCATATGGGAAATCCTAAAGAGGTGGCTGTTAAAAGAGGAAAAAATAAAGAGGATGTAAAATGGGATCCACCTCCGCAGGGTTGGATCAAGGTTACTGTTGATGGATCCTTTCTTCAGGAACATGAGAGGGGTACTACTGGAGCTGTCATCCGGGACCATCTGGGGAAGATCATTGTTGATGCTGGAAACACAATCCCACGTTGTAATAGTGTAGAAGAAGCTGAAGCTTTTGCACTTCTTGAAGGAGCGAAACTGGCCAAAGAATGGACAAATGGACTTGTCATCTTTGAATCGGACTGCATCCAAGTGGTCAATGCTGTGCATCAGGGAAGAGAATCGCTCTCCAACCTTAGAAGCATCCTTTCAGATTTTGTTGTGGAAGCTTCTTGCTGTCAACAATGGATCTGTATTCATGTAAAAAGAGGGGAAAATGTTGTAGCTCATGAGTGTGATGCCTATGTGCAGCAGGTAGGTGGTAGGTATGTCTGGGATTTGCTCTTCCCAGAACGTGTTACCAAAGCCTATGCTCTGGATTCTAACCGTATTCTGTCTGTTGATTAAATGAAAATTTTAAAACTAAAAAAAAAGTTATGTAGGAGGTAAATTATTTTGGAAAACCGTTGAGCCGAGAAGATCAATTAAATTGATCTAGAGGGATCAGTTGAATTTAATTAAGGGAAATGATACAGGGAAGCGCCGCACGAGCGCGTCTCCCGTGCGACGGTGATGTCTACGCACGCTTCTATTCCTGTAGACAGTGTTGGGCCTCCAAGAGCAGAGGTTTGTAGAACAGCAGCAAGTTTTCCCTTAAGTGAATCACCTAAGGTTTATCGAACTCAGGGAGGAAGAGGTCAAAGATATCCCTCTCAAGCAACCCTGCAATCACGATACAAGAAGTCTCTTGTGTCCCCAACACACCTAATACACTTGTCAGATGTATAGGTGCACTAGTTCGGCGAAGAGATAGTAAAATACAAGTAATATGGATGAATATGAGTGGTAATAGCAATCTGAAATAAATATGGCAGCAAGTAAACATGCAACAGAACAGTAAATAAACGAAGATTCGATGTTCGGGAACAAGGCCTAGGGATCCTACTTTCACTAGTGGACACTCTCAACATTGATCACATAACTGAAACTACTCTACACTCTCTTGTTGGATAACAAACACCATTCATTGTGTAGGGCTACAAGAGCACCTCAATGCCGGAGTTAACAAGCTCCACAACATTCGATGTTCATATTTAAGTAACCTTAGAGTGCATGATAGACCAACACAATTATACCGAGTACTAACATAGCATGCACACCGTCACCGACAGGCTATGAAAGGGGGAATAGATCACATCAATACTATCATAGTAATAGTTAACTTCATAATTGATGTCTACTTCCCCCTCCTTTTCCTGTAGACAGTGTTGGGCCTCCAAGAGCAGAGGTTTGTAGAACAGCAGCAAGTTTTCCCTTAAGTGGATCACCCAAGGTTTATCGAACTCAGGGAGGAAGAGGTCAAAGATATCCCTCTCATGCAACCCTGCAACCACAAAGCAAGAAGTCTCTTGTGTCCCCAACACACCTAATAGGTGCACTAGTTCGGCGAAGAGATAGTGAAATACAGGTGGTATAAATAAGTATGAGCAGTAGCAACGGTGCCGTAAAAATAGCTTGTCTGGCGTGTAGTCGATGGTGGTAGTATTGCAGCAGTAGTAACACAAGAAACAAAGAACAAGCGTAGTAACGCAGCAGTATTTAGGAACACGGCCTAGGGATTACACTTTCACTAGTGGACACTCTCAACATTGATCACATAACAGAATAGATAAATGCATACTCTACACTTTTGTTGGACGATGAACGCATTGCGTAGGATTACACGAACCCTCAATGCCGGAGTTAACAAGCTCCACAATTTGTTCATATTTAAGTAACCTTATAGTGTAAGATAGATCAAAAGACTAAACCAAGTACTAACATAGCATGCACACTGTCACCTTCATGCATATGTAGGAGGAATAGATCACATCAATATTATCATAGCAATAGTTAACTTCGCAATCTACAAGAGATCATGATCATAGCATAAACCAAGTACTAACACGGTGCACACACTGTCACCTTTACACACGTGCAGGAGGAATAGAACTACTTTAATAACTTTGCTAGAGTAGCACATAGATAAATTGTGATACAAACTCATATGAATCTCAATCATGTAAAGCAGCTCATGAGATTATTGTATTGAGGTACATAGGAGAGAGATAAACCACATAGCTACCGGTACAGCCCCGAGCCTCGATGGAGAACTACTCCCTCCTCATGGGAGCAGCAGCGGTGATGAAGATAGCGGTGGAGATGGCAGCGGTGTCGATGGAGAAGCCTTCCGGGGGCACTTCCCCGTTCCGGCAGCGTGCCGGAACAGAGACTCCTGTCCCCCAGATCTTGGCCTCGCGATGGCGGCGGCTCTGGAAGGTTTCTGTGGTTTTCGTCGAACGTATCAGGGTTTTCGATCCAGGGGTTTTTAAATAGGCGAAGAGGCGGCGCAGGAGGGTCGAAGGGGCGACGACACCATAGGGCGGCGCGGCCAGGGCCTGGGCCGCGCCGGCCTATGGTCTGGGGGCCCAGTGCCCCCCCTCTGGTCCTTCCCGGGTGTTCTGGATGCTTCCGGTGAAAACAGGAACTGGCACTTCGGCATCTTGTTAATAGGTTAGTTCCAGAAAATGCACGAATATGACATAAAGTGTGCATAAAACATGTAGATAACATCAATAATGTGGCATGGAACACAAGAAATTATCGATACGTCGGAGACGTATCAGCATCCCCAAGCTTAGTTCTGCTCGTCCCGAGCAGGTAAAACGATAACACAGATAATTTCTGGAGTGACATGCCATCATAATCTCGATCATACTATTTGTAAAGCATATGTAGTGAATGCAGCGATCAAAACAATGTATATGACATGAGTAAACAAGTGAATCATATAGCAAAGACTTTTCATGAATAGCACTTCAAGACAAGCATCAATAAGTCTTGCATAAGAGTTAACTCATAAAGCAATAATTCATAGTAAAAGCATTGAAGCAACACAAAGGAAGATTAAGTTTCGGCGGTTGCTTTCAACTTGTAACATGTATATCTCATGGATATTTGTCAACATAGAGTAGTATAATAAGTGCAATAAGCAAATATGTAGGAATCAATGCACAGTTCACACAAGTGTTTGCTTCTTGAGGTGGAGAGAGATAGGTGAACTGACTCAACAATGAAAGTAAAAGAATGGTCCTCCATAGAGGAAAAGCATCGATTGCTATATTTGTGCTAGAGCTTTGATTTTGAAAACATATAGAGAGCATAAAAGTAAAGTTTTGAGAGGTGTATGTTGTTGTCAACGAATGGTAGCGGGTACTCTAACCCCCTTGCCAGACAAACCTTCAAAGAGCGGCTCCCATTTTATTTTATTTTTGGATGGCACTCCTTCCAACCTTTCTTTCACAAACCATGGCTAACCGAATCCTCGGGTGCCTGCCAACAATCTCATACCATGAAGGAGTGCCTTTTTATTTTAGTTTTATTATGATGACACTCCTCCCAACCTTTGCTTACACAAGCCATGGCTAACCGAATCCTTCGGGTGCCGTCCAACAATCACATACCATGGAGGAGTGTCTATTTTTTGTTAATTAATTTGGGACTGGGAATCCCATTGCCAGCTCTTTTTGCAAAATTATTGGATAAGCGGATGAAGCCACTAGTCCATTGGTGAAAGTTGCCCAACAAGATTGAAAGATAAACACCACATACTTCCTCATGAGCTATAAAACATTGACACAAATCAGAGGTGATAAATTTTGAATTGTTTAAAGGTAGCACTCAAGCAATTTACTTTGGAATGGCGGAGAAATACCATGTAGTGGGTAGGTATGGTGGACACAAATGGCATAGTGGTTGGCTCAAGTATTTGGATGCATGAGAAGTATTCCCTCTCGATACAAGGCTTAGGCTAGCAAGGTTGTTTGAAACAAACACAAGGATGAACCGGTGCAGCAAAACTCACATAAAAGACATATTGAAAACATTATAAGACTCTACACCGTCTTCCGTGTTGTTCAAACTCAATACTAGAAATTATCTAGACCTTAGAGAGACCAATTATGCAAACCAAATTTTAGCAAGCTCTATGTATTTCTTCATTAATGGGTGCAAAGCATATGATGCAAGAGCTTAAACATGAGCACAACAATTGCCAAGTATCACATTACCCAAGACATTTTAGTAATTACTACATGTATCATTTTCCAATTCCAACCATATAACAATTTAACGAAGAAGAAACTTCGCCATGAATACTAAAAGCTAAGAACACATGTGTTCATATGCAACAGCGGAGCGTGTCTCTCCCACACAAGCATGATGTAATCCAATTTATTCAAACACAAACAAAAATAAGAAACATACAGACGCTCCAAGCAAAGCACATAAGATGTGACCGAATAAAAATATAGTTTCAAGAGAAGGAACCTGATAATTTGTCGATGAAGAAGGGGATGCCTTGGGCATCCCCAAGCTTAGACGCTTGAGTCTTCTTGATATATGCAGGGGTGAACCACCGGGGCATCCCCAAGCTTAGAGCTTTCACTCTTCTTGATCATAGTATATCATCCTCCTCTCTTGACCCTTGAAAACTTCCTTCACACCAAACTTCTCATAAACTTCATTAGAGGGGTTAGTACATAATCAAAAACTCACATGTTCAGAGGTGACACAATCATTCTTGACACTTCTGGACATTGCTCAAAGCTACTGGAAGGTAATGGAACAAAGAAATCCATCCCACATAGCAAAAGAAGCAATGCGAAATAAAAGGCAGAATCTGTCAAAACAGAACAGTCCGTAAAGACGAATTTCTAATAAATACTTCCGTTCCTCAGATCAGAAAACTCAAAACTAATGAAAGTTGCGTACATATCTGAGGAACACGCACGTAAGTTATCATATTTTTCTGATTTTTCTACAGAGAAAACAGCCCAGATTCGTGACAGATAGAAATCTGTTTCTGCGCAGAAATCCAAATCTAGTATCAACCTTCGATTAGAGGCTTCACTTGGCACAACAAAACACAAAACTAAGATAAGGAGAGGTTGCTACAGTAGTAAACAACTTCCAAGACACAAATATAAAATAAAGTACTGTAGCAAAATAAACACATGGGTTATCTCCCAAGAAGTTCTTTCTTTATAGCCATTAAGATGGGCTCAGCAGTTTTAATGATGCACTCGCAAGAAATAGTATTTGAAGCAAAAAGAGAGCATCAAGAGGCAAGTATGAAACAAATTTAAGCCTAACATGCTTCCTATGCATAGGAATCTTGTAAATAAACAAGTTCATGAAGAGCAAAGTAACAAGCATAGGAAGATAAAACAAGTGTAGCTTGAAAAATTTCAGCACATAGAGAGGTATTTTAGTAACATGAAAATTTCTACAACCATATTTTCCTATCTCATAATAACTTTCAGTAGCAACATGAGCAAACTCAACAATATAACTATCACATAAAGCATTCTTATCATGAGTCTCATGCATAAAATTATTACTCTCCACATAGGCATAGTCAATTTTATTAGTTGTAGTGGGAGCAAATTCAACAAAGTAGCTATCATTATTATTCTCATCAAGTGTAGGAGGCATAGTATAATCACAACAAAATAAACTCTCCATAGTAGGTGGTACCAAAAGACCACTATCATTATAATCATCATAAATAGGAGGCAAAGTATCATCAAAGAAAATTTTCTCCTCAATGCTTGGGGGACTAAAAAGATCATGAAAACCAGCTTCCCCAAGCTTAGAACTTTCTATATCATTATCAACAATGGTGTTTAAAGCGTTCATACTAATATTACTACCAGCATGCAAATAAGATTCCATAGGTTTTTTAATTTTCGCATCAAACAATCCATGTTTTAAATCAGGAAATAGCATAAGAAGCTCATTCTTGTCCATTATGCCAAACTAGTGTAAACAAGAAACAAAAAGTTGCAATTGCAGGATCTAAAGGAAATAGCTTTGAGTACTTACGGCGTCGGAAAATAGCTTAGTAGCCGAGGTCCGGAGTGTGAGTACCTTTTACCTTTCCTCCCCGGCAACGGCGCCAGAAAATAGCTTGATGTCTACTTCCCCCTCCTTTTCCTGTAGACAGTGTTGGGCCTCCAAGAGCAGAGGTTTGTAGAACAGCAGCAAGTTTTCCCTTAAGTGGATCACCCAAGGTTTATCGAACTCAGGGAGGAAGAGGTCAAAGATATCCCTCTCATGCAACCCTGCAACCACAAAGCAAGAAGTCTCTTGTGTCCCCAACACACCTAATAGGTGCACTAGTTCGGCGAAGAGATAGTGAAATACAGGTGGTATAAATAAGTATGAGCAGTAGCAACGGTGCCAGAAAATAGCTTGCTGGCATGTAGTCGATAGTGGTAGTATTGCAGCAGTAGTAACACAGTAAAACAGTAAACAAGCAGTAGTAACGCAGCAGTATTTAGGAACAAGGCCTAGGAATTACACTTTCACTAGTGGACACTCTCAACATTGATCACATAACAGAATAGATAAATGCATACTCTACACTTTTGTTGGATGATGAACGCATTGCGTAGGATTACACGAACCCTCAATGCCGGAGTTAACAAGCTCCACAATTTGTTCATATTTAAGTAACCTTATAGTGTAAGATAGATCAAAAGACTAAACCAAGTACTAACATAGCATGCACACTGTCACCTTCATGCATATGTAGGAGGAATAGATCACATCAATATTATCATAGCAATAGTTAACTTCGCAATCTACAAGAGATCATGATCATAGCATAAACCAAGTACTAACACGGTGCACACACTGTCACCTTTACACACGTGCAGGAGGAATAGAACTACTTTAATAACTTTGCTAGAGTAGCACATAGATAAATTGTGATACAAACTCATATGAATCTCAATCATGTAAAGCAGCTCATGAGATTATTGTATTGAGGTACATAGGAGAGAGATGAACCACATAGCTACCGGTACAGCCCCGAGCCTCGATGGAGAACTACTCCCTCCTCATGGGAGCATCAGCGGTGATGAAGATGGCAGTGGAGATGGCAGCGGTGTCGATGGAGAAGCCTTCTGGGGGCACTTCCCCGTTCCGGCAGCGTGCCGGAACAGAGACTCCTGTCCCCCAGATCTTGGCCTCGCGATGGCGGCGGCTCTGGAAGGTTTCTGTGGTTTTCGTCGAACGTATCAGGGTTCTCGATCCAGGGGCTTTTAAATAGGCGAAGAGGCGGCGCAGGAGGGTCGAAGGGGCGACGACACCATAGGGCGGCGCGGCCAGGGCCTGGGCCGCGCCGGCCTATGGTCTGGGGGCCCAGTGCCCCCCCTCTGGTCCTTCCCGGGTGTTCTGGATGCTTCCGGTGAAAATAGGAACTTGGGCGTTGATTTCGTCCGATTCCGAGAATATTTCGTTACTAGGATTTCTGAAACCAAAAACAACAGAAAACAGGAACTGGCACTTCGGCATCTTGTTAATAGGTTAGTTCCAGAAAATGCACGAATATGACATAAAGTGTGCATAAAACATGTAGATAACATCAATAATGTGGCATGGAACACAAGAAATTATCGATACGTCGGAGACGTATCAATAATCTACAAGAGATCACAATCATAGCTTATACCAAGTACTACATGATGCACACACTGTCAACACTACATCATGGAGGAGGAATAGACTACTTTAATAACATCACTAGAGTAGCACATAGATGATATTCAACTAGATCACAAAGAGAGAGATGAACCACATAGCTACGGTAGAGCCCTCAGCCTCGGGGGAGAATTACTCCCTCCTCATCATGGAGACAGCGATGGCGGTGAAGATGGCGGTGGAGATGCCTTCCGGGGGCAATTCCCCGTCCCGGCGGCGTGCCGGAACAGAGACTTCTGTCCCCCGAATCTTGGCTTCGCGATGGCGGCGGCTCTCGAAGGTTTCTCGTCCCGTGGCTTATTCGTCTAGGGTTTTCGCGACGGAGTCCTTAAGTAGGCGGAAGGGCAGCCTCGGAGGGGCCCTGGTGGGGCCAGACAATAGGGGGGCATGCCCCCTGGGCCGCGCCGCCACCACGTGTGGGGCCCCCCAGGGCTCCCCTCTGGTCCCTCTCTGGCTCTCTGGAAGCTTCCGGGAAAAATAAGGTTCTGGGCGTTGATTTCGTCCAATTCCGAGAATATTTCCTTACTAGGTTTTCTGAAACCAAAAACAGCAGGAAACAGGAACTGGCACTTCGGCATCTCGTCAATAGGTTAGTTCCAGAAAACGTATCAAAACGATATAAAGTGTGAACAAAACATGTAGGTATTGTCATAAAACAAGCATGGAACATCAGAAATTATAGATACGTTGGAGACGTATCAGCATCCCCAAGCTTAGTTCCTACTCGTCCTCGAGTAGGTAAACGATAAAAGAATAATTTCTGAAGTGACATGCTACCAACATAATCTTGATCATACTATTGTAAAGCATATGAGATGAATGAAGTGATTCAAAGCAATGGTAAAGACAATGATTAAACAACTGAATCATATAGCAAAGACTTTTCATGAATAGTACTTTCAAGACAAGCATCAATAAGTCTTGCATAAGAGTTAACTCATAAAGCAATAGATTCAAAGTAAAGGCATTGGAGCAACACAAAGGAAGATATAAGTTTCAGCGGTTGCTTTCAACTTGTAACATGCATATCTCATGGATAATTGTCAATGCAAAGTAATATGATGAATGCAAATATCCAAGCATGTAAGAATCAATGCACAGTTAACACAAGTGTTTGCTTCTAAGATGGAAGGAAATAGGTAAACTGACTCAACGTAAAAGTAGAAGAATGGCCCTTCAAAGAGGGAAACATGGATTGCTATTTTTGTGCTAGAGCTTTTATTTTGAAAACAAGAAACAATTTTGTCAACGGTAGTGATAAAGCATATGTGTTATGTATAAGATATCCTACAAGTTGCAAGCCTCATGCATAGTATACCAATAGTGCCCGCACCTTGTCCTAATTAGCTTGGATTTACATGGATTATCATCGCAATACATATATTTTAACCAAGTATCACAAAGGGGTACCTCTATGCCGCCTGTACAAAGGTCTAAGGAGAAAGCTCGCATTGGATTTCTCGCTTTTGATTATTCTCAACTTAGAAATCCATACCGGGACAACATAGACAATAGATAATGGACTCCTCTTTAATGCATAAGCATTCAACAACAGATAATATTCTCATAAGAGATTGAGGATTGTTGTCCAAAACTGAAACTTCCACCATCGATCATGGCTTTAGTTAGCGGCCCAATGTTCTTCTCTAACAATATGCATACTCAAACCATTCAACTCATGATAAATCACCTTACTTCAGACAAGACGAACATGCATAGCAACTCACATGATATTCAACAAAGATAGTTGATGGCGTCCCCAGGAACATGGTTATCGCACAACAAGCAACTTATTAGGAAATAAGATACATAAGTACATATTCAATACCACAATAGTTTTTAGGCTATTTTTCCCATGAGCTATATATTGCAAAGACAAAGAATAGAATTTTAAAGGTAGCACTCAAGCAATTTACTTTGGAATGGCAGAAAATACCATGTAGTAGGTAGGTATGGTGGACACAAATGGCATAGTTTTTTGCTCAAGGATTTTGGATGCACGAGAAGTAATCCCTCTCAATACAAGGCTTAGGCTAGCAAGGTTATTTGAAGCAAACACAAGTATGAACCGGTACAGCAAAACTTACATAAGACATATTGCAAGCATTATAAGACTCTACACTGTCTTCCTTGTTGTTCAAACCCTCACCAGAAAATATCTAGACTTTAGAGAGACCAATCATGCAAACCAAATGTCAACAAGCTCTACAGTATTTCTTCACTAATAGGTGCAAAGTATATGATGCAAGAGCTTAAACATGATCTATATGAGCACAACAATTGCCAAGTATCAAATTATTCAAGACATTATACCAATTACCACATGTAGCATTTCCCGTTTCCAACCATATAACAATTGACGAAGCAGTTTCAACCTTCGTCATGAAAATTAAAAGCTAAGAACACATGTGCTCATATGAACCAGCGGAGCGTGTCTCTCTCCCACACAAGCATGAACTTATTCAGAGAATGAAAATAACAAAACTAAAATAAAACACACAGACGCTCCAAGTAAAGTACATAAGATGTGACGAAATAAAAATATAGTTTCAATAGAAGAAACCTGATAAATTGTTGATGAAGAAGGAGATGCCTTGGGCATCCCCAAGCTTGAGTCTTCTTGAAATATGCAGGGATAAACCACGGGGGCATCCCCAAGCTTAGACTTTTCACTCTTCTTAATCATATATCATCCTCCTCTCTTGACCCTTGAAAACTTCCTCCACACCAAACTCAAAACAAACTCATTAGAGGGTTAGTGCATAATCAAAAATTCACATGTTCAGAGGTGACACAATCATTCTTAACACTTGTGGACATTGCACAAAGCTACTGAAAGTTAATGGAACAAAGAAATCCATTCAACACAGCAAAAGAGGCAATGCGAAACAAAAGGCAGAATCTGTCAAAACAGAACAGTCCGTAAAGACGAATTTTTCTGGGGTACTTAACTTGCTCAGATGAAAATGCTCAAATTGAATGAAAGTTGCGTACATATCTGAGGATCACTCACGTAAATTGGCAGATTTTTCTGAGTTACCTACAGAGAACCCTACTCAAATTCGTGACAGTAAGAAATCTGTTTCTGCGCAGTAATCCAAATCTAGTATCAACCTTACTATCAAAGACTTCACTTGGCACAACAATGCAATAAAATAAAGATAAGGAGAGGTTGCTACAGTAGTAACAACTTCCAAGACACAAATATAAAACAAAGTTGCTGTAGTAAAATAAAAACATGGGTTATCTCCCAAGAAGTGCTTTCTTTATAGCCATTAAGATGGGCTCAGTAGTTTCAATGATGCACTCCCAAGAAATAAGAGTTGAAGCAAAAGAGAACATCAAGAAGCAAATTCAAAACAAATTTAAGCCTAACCCACTTCCTATGAAAAGCAATCTTGTAAATAAACAAATTCATGAAGCATAATGCAACAAGCATAGAAAGATAAAACAAGTGTAACTTCAAAAATTTCAGCATATAGAGAGGTGTTTTAGTAACATGAAGATTTCTACAACCATATTTTCCTCTCTCATAAAGATTTTCAGTAGCATCATGAACAAACTCAACAATATATCTATCACATGAAGCATTCTTATCATGAGTCTCATGCATAAAATTATTACTACTCCCGACATAAGCATAGTCATTCTTATTAATTGTAGTGGGAGCAAATTCAACAAAGTAGCTATCATTATTATTCTCATCAAGTGTAGGAGGCATAGTATAATCATAATAAAATTTAGTCTCCATAGTAGGTGGCACCAAAAGACTACTATCATTATAATCATCATAAATAGGAGGCAAAGTATCATCAAAGAAAATTTTCTCCTCAATGCTTGGGGGACTAAAAATATCATGCTCATCAAAACCAGCTTCCCCAAGCTTAGAACTTTCCATAGCATTAGCAACAATGGTGTTCAAAGCGTTCATACTATTTTGTTGCATGTTTACTCGCTGCCATATTTTATTCAGATTGCTATTACCACTCATACTCATCCATATTACTTGCATCTCACTATCTCTTCGCCGAACTAGTGCACCTATACATCTGACAAGTGTATTAGGTGTGTTGGGGACACAAGAGACTTCTTGCTTTGTGGTTGCAGGGTTGCTTGAGAGGGATATCTTTGACCTCTTCCTCCCTGAGTTCGATAAACCTTGGGTGATCCACTTAAGGGAAACTTGCTGCTGTTCTACAAACCTCTGCTCTTGGAGGCCCAACACTGTCTACAAGAATAGAAGCACCCGTAGACATCACGAATCTCCTCCTGCCATGCATTCACAGATAATGATTCCATCACTCAGTGACTTGGATACATCTGATTGCACGAATGAAGCTGGGTGCGGGCCTGATTCACCATTAGAGTGTACACAGAGAGATGATGAAATGATAAAGGGGAGTGCAGCTGGTCTTGCAGCGGTGTTGAGCAAAAGGAAGAAGCATACCATAGGAACCTCGTCTAAAGCAAGTGCTCACACAAAGAACAATAATGCAATTGCAATAGAGCTTACTATACCAATTGGTCTAGTTGAGAACAAATCTACAAAGCACCATGCGCTGGACACAATTCATGAGAGGTAACTAGTTTTGCTAAATTCATGTTTTGATAGCTTTCAGCTTCATAATGCATATCTGAATTTTAACGCATACTTATCTGCTAACAAATACTGCAGAATCTGGCAGCTGAAAAGCTTTTTGTTTTGTGTTTTCCTGCAGTGATAAAGTTGATTCTGAATGTAATGCCACTGGCCATGAAGTAGAGAAAGCAGTTCATGATTCTAGGTGTGAAGTTGCATCCAGCAAATCCTTAAAGAAGAGGTTTGGTGTTTTAATCATCTTTTTTTGCACAACTGTTAATTTTTCATTTAATTTACTTTTTTGGTGTTTCCCTCCACTGTTTTTACTTATCTATGTGCATGAAACGGCTCAGAATCCCAAGCATTACACCGTCAAGGAAATCTCCAAGGCTCGCAAGTATTTCTGTTGTAAGCAACTCCGAGATACCAACCGAAGGTACAAAATCTGTTGATGTTGCTGTTGATGGAGTAGGAAGCAGAGATTCCATTGGTGTTTTTACGCAAGCTTCATCACAAGTGGATGGGAAGTCATTAAGAACAACCATTGTACTTTCACCCATAGTCAGTACAACAAACTCTCAAAATATGTCTGGCAGTGGTGTCGCTGATGGGAAAACTTTGAGTACTGCTATTGCTATTTCCCCATCTGTTGCATCTATGACACCATCAACCATTGCTTTAACCAGTAGCAACGAGAGCAAACAGATTTCATCAAGCGATGGGAAATGCAAGGACACCGCTATTGCAATCTCTCCGACAATTACTGAACAGCAGCAATTGGTCCAAAGTGCTGAAGGGAATCTGTGAAAGCCCATTAAGACATTCGCTGATGCTAATAGATCGAGGAAACCATGGGCACTGTCTCCTCAAGTCAAGGCACGCCTAGGCATACTTGGCCTGCAGAGGGGCAGCCCTGCTAGTGTATCTCCAGAAGTTGCAGAAGCTATTCGGAAATTCTCCGAATCTATGGTGAAGTCCGGTTTCTTGTCAAGGTTTGATGCCAACCAGTCAAGCTCAGCAGGAGATGGTTCACGGAAAAGGAAGCATATGAGCGAAGGAACATCATCATCTGGTGCTACTAGAGATAACCGTGTTGGTATGTTCACTCCACCGGGTTTTGATCTTGGGTTCAGCTCACCAGACACTATAGTTAGTGATTCTCAAAAAGAAGAGTTCTCATCGCAAGAAGATGCAGTTCCTAAGTTCATAGCACCTATTGCTCCATTAGATTGGGCAGGTCCATCAGGTATTTCTTCTTTCTCTCCATTTCTTTTTATCACATGTATTTTGCACTGTTTGTTTTTTGCATCTCAGCATAGTTTTGTGCTATTGTCAGTGTCTTTTTTACATGCCCCATGATAATAGTGTACACATGAGATTAAACATGTATATGCACATAATTAATATACCCTTTTTTCATAATGTATATGCAGCTAGCAGGGATGATTTTGAAGAGTTTCAATTTTCAGAAGAAGTTTAAGCAGTTATTGCAGGAGATGATGTTCAACTGAGCGAGAAAGGTATGGCAGAACTTGCAAGATATGAGGAATTGTCAAAGGCGTTCATTGCGAGGCAAAAAGCATTGCAAATTGCTTCGGCACCTTCAGTGTCATTAGGGGCTTCTAATCTGCATAGTGTCACTTCAAAGGTTCATCCACGCAAAGCTAGGGTGAAGAAGTCATCACACTTTATGTAGTCACCGTTTGACAGTTCAATAAAAGTTAGTCCTGAGCAGGAAGAAATTTACCAGAAGCTCATGCTCAGTAACAAGCATCAGAGGCCAGTGAAATCACAGATTAGGATGTAAGCATTTTTTTATGTTCTCTTTTTCCAATATAGTGTGTTCTCATTTTCTACCTATATGTATATCCATGCCTACAAACCAAAATGCAGCACATTTTGGATACTAACTTAAGTTATTTTTTTATTTTTCCTCATAAACATCAGGTACCAAATCATCAAGTACCATGATAGTTTCACGACCACAAATGATTTAGCTAATTCAGTTCATGGAAGAGGTGAACTGTCAAACCACTGTATGGAAGTTGGCATTGAGCATCTTCGGCGCACCAACACTTCGGTGGGAAAGATGATTGTTCTGTACCAAGTATCTGTTTACTTGCTCAATGGGGAGTTCCAGAAGAAAGCAGTTGTTTCCATGTTCAAGAGGACTGAGAATTATTCTCTTAGTGTGATGAAGCAAGTGAGTTTGTGTTTTTTGTATTTACATGTCTACTATCTTTTTTAGCTAGGGGTGGCTAATCCACTTTTTTTGTGTGTTTCTTTTTTTTATGTAGATCTCATTCCCTGTTTTGGAAGAGGTTCAAAAGGCAAATAAAGAAGGGAATCACTGGTACTGTTTGTCTATGAACTTTCAAGCTGAAAGGTTTGAAGCACTCGATTCCATGCGTTCTCAAGGGGACGGGTCACTTGTTAGTCATGCAACTCGTCTTATCAATAATATCAAGGCTTTATGGGAGATACACTACAGCACATCGAAGGTTCAGATCAAGGACTGGGAACTGAAGATCATAGATGTGCCAATACAGACAAATATGTATGTCATTTTTTCTCTTACATTTTCTTGTTTTTTCAGGACTCCCTCATTGTGTGTTTTTTCTTTTTGCGCATTGCCTTTTTAATAATCTAGTTTCCCCCCTTTTTTCATGTGAAAGTTTTGATTGTGGATTCCACACTATCTATAATATCGACAAGTGGGATGGGCAGAAGGTCCCTGCACTTGCAAAAGATGATGTGCTGAAGTTAAGGAGGATTTATCCATATAGATGGTTAACTGAAGATTTCAATGAAGAGAAAGATAGGTGGAGGTACAACCTATTCAACAATGTAATCAGGTAGGATATCTTCTTTTTCTACTTCTGTTAAATGCATTCTATAGGGGCATGAAGGTTCAGAAAATCAGGTAGGTGCATCAAATCAATCTGGTAGTTTTCTACAAAAAATTATGGGAAGTTTTTTATGTGATTTTTTGTCAAATTAATCTGCTAGCTTTTTTGATTGTAATTGCTCTGGAAAACCCTGGCAGGTGTGTTAAAATAATATGATAGCTATGTCAGAGAAACATGGTAGCTACTATCAAAAATGGTCTGTTAAGTAATCCGATAGCTATATGTGTTGATCCTGGTAACTAGTCACAATTAATATGTCTTTGATCATGGTAACTAGGCATAATTAATCTGGTAGGTATATCCGATCTTTTTTATCCTGGTAACTAGGCCTAATTAAAGACACACAGGAGGACTATCTGTGCGGTGCCACCAAGTAGTATTTTAGCACGGTAGTTTTGTTTGCATTCGGCTGGCTGACCATCCTTCGGCATGCTCTTTCTTTGCATGTAGCTTTTTAAATATCAGGTTGCGGGGTTAGCTACTGCTGCATGCAAACTGGCGGGGGGGGGGGGGGTGCGGTGCTGCTAGGTACAATCTGGTAGCCAAGCCTAATTAAATTGGACATTCATGACTTCCAAAATAGGATGCATAACCACAGTCTGAAGGAACTGGAATTTTCAAAGTCCATGAACGTGGCACTGCCTAACACTACCATTTTGGTACCAGTAGATATCTTATGTAATAAATAGACATAAATAGATATTAGTTCTCATAATTTGCCTAAAACAACTTGATAGGAATGGAGTCAAATAACATTACAGTAACTGGAATATGTCCCATAATTGAAGATCATTTTACATTCAAGAACAAATCATCAGTACTTCTTAATTCTCATCTGCGAGCTCTCCTCTCTGTGGACATGTCCTGAAATCATGTTGTGTGGAACCACACTGTTTGCAAACACGTATTTCTTTTCTCCCTATATCCAGTGGTTTTTGGAAAGCTTTCTTGCGTTTCCTACCCTTAGTGTTTGACACACGAGGATCTCGTATGTTGTTTCCTTGTGATGTTTCTGAAGGTTCTGCATCTGTGAATCCCCCATTGGGAGTTGTGGCAGTTGTGTTATTCGCCGCAGATGTTGAGGAACCTGTTGAATTTCTTTTCTGGCATGGGGGCTTGTGTGCTCGGGGTCCAGTGCTTGGTACCTGTGGAGGGACTTGTTGTGTAGGACAATTTGCCTGGGCTGTTTGGGTAGAAGGATTTTCTGCAGGATCTGTAGCACTTGATGTAGCTACTTTTTTTTAGCTCTCTTTTCTGTTTCTCTTTTTAGTGCTGCCAAGTCTTTTTCATAGCTTTCATGTGCATGCGAACTATCTTCCGGCCATCTTCTGTTTCATTCCCACACATTGCTAGACCTTTGAACTCGTTGCAATTTACCGAAAGCCACATTTTCTTCCTTGATTATTCTGGCATAACAGCTGGTTGTCCAGGAAGCTCTTCAACTAGATTTTCTTCTGCACTCCATGTCCATCTGCGGAGGACATATTTCAGTGGGAACTCACAGACTCCTAGCTGCACCATCGCCTGCAATTTTATGTCAAATTAGACATTTTCATCTTTTTTTCTCCATTGAATTGAACACAAAGTATATCATGTTAAACGTTATCAAAGTACAGACTAAATGTATCAACGATTATGTTTTTTACCTTAAGAATGTGACAACAGACTATGCCATCCCTTTCAAACTTGCAGCATGTGCATCTGTAATTCTCATTGGGAGGATCAGCATAGACTTCATAGGCTCTGTGGTGGTATTGTGGAACAAACTTTGTTATGAAGTAAACCTCATATCTGTTTTCAACTATCGGTTTTATGTTATACGACATGCTGGACTGCATTTCAAACTGAAATCTATGATAGATGTTTTTGGTGTACAGTTTTTCCACCTGCTGCTCTATTGGGTCCCAACACCACTTTTTAGCCGTTAGGAGGGATGAATCTGATTCTTCCTTGTTCTCTGCTTTCATCATTTTTGCTTGGATATCTTCGTACTGGTGAACGAACTCAATCACCGAGTTTGTGGAAGTTATGTACTTTTTTAGAACTGCATTGAAGCCTTCACTACGTTGCGTTGTCTGTAGGAAAGGATAGAACTTGTGCATAAAGTATTGATACGTCCAAAACGTATCTACTTTCCCGAACACGTTTGCTATTGTTTTGCCTCTAATTTGTGTATTTTGGATGCAACTAACACGGACTAACGCTGTTTTCAGCAGAACTGTTTTGGTGTCTCGTTTTTTTGCAGAAATCCAACTTTCAGGAAAATCCTCGGAATTTATGCGAAAGGTCCTATTTTTCCAGAAGACTCACGGAGCCAGAAGGGCAAGTCAGGTGGAGGCCCGAGGGCCCCACACCCTAGGGCGGCGCGGCCCAGGAGGGGGGCGCGCGGCCCTAGCGTGTGGCCCCCCCGGCCGGCCTCCGACGCCCTCCTCTGGACTACTTAAGGGGTTCGATCTAAAAATCGCGACCAAGAAGTCGAAGTCGCCAGAAACCCTCCAAAACGCCGCCACATCGCGAAACTCCGTCTC
This sequence comes from Lolium perenne, assembly GCF_019359855.2. Classification (NCBI taxonomy): domain Eukaryota; kingdom Viridiplantae; phylum Streptophyta; class Magnoliopsida; order Poales; family Poaceae; genus Lolium; species Lolium perenne. The sequence continues at coordinate 79,766,235 of NC_067244.2, read as the reverse complement.
GGGAGCTAGAAGTCTCCGTTCTGGCACTCCGCCGGGACGGGGAATTGGAGGAGATCATCGCCATCATCATCACCGACGCCTCTCCATCGACCAGTCATGTTTCCCCCATCCATGTGTGAGTAATTCCCCCGCTGTAGGCCGAAGGGGATGGTAGGGATTGGATGAGATTGATCATGTAATAGCATAAGATTGTTAGGGCATAGTGCCTAGTGTCCGTAATTGGTACTTTGATGATATTGTTGCAACTTGTTGTGCTTAATGCTTGTCACTAGGGCCCGAGTGCCATGATCTCAGATCTGAACATGTTATTGTTTCATGATGATATGCATTGTTTTATGATCTTACCTGCAAGTTGTATACACATGTCACTGTCCGGAACCAAAGGCCCCGAAGTGACAGAAATCAGGACAACCGGAGGGGATGGCGGTGATGTGAGGATCACATGTGTTCACGGAGTGTTAATGCTTTGCTCCGGTACTCTATTAAAAGGAGTACCTTAATATCCAGTAGATTCCCTAGAGGCCCGGCTGCCACCGGCTGGTAGGACAAAAGATGTTGTGCAAGTTTCTCATTGCGAGCACGTACGACTATATATGGAACACATGCCTATTGATTGCTTTGTACTTGAACACCGTTTTATTATTATCTGCAAATGCCCTGCTTTGATTGTTACATGAGTTTCTCTCATCCATGCAACGCCCGTTATCCGTCCCCGTGCCTACAGTATTTTAATCCTGCTGTTTACTATAATTACTACTGCTGTCTCTGTTACTCTGTTGTTATTTCACTACCGCTATCGCTATAAAATCACATTATCGATAAACTCTTGCGAGCAAGTCTGTTTCCAGGTGCAGCTAAATTGACAACTCCGCTATTAAGGCTTTCAAGTATTCTTTGTCTCCCCTTGTGTCGAATCAATAAATTGGGTTTTACTACCCGCGAAGACTGCTGCGATCCCCTATAATTGTGGGTTATCAAGACTGTTTTCTGGCGCCGTTGCCGGGGAGCATAGCTTTATTTGGAAGTTCACTTGGATTGATATTGTTCGCTGCAAATTCTCCATCATGGGTAAAACTCGCGATCCTAAAGTCGCCATATTACCATCCACTACAAGAAAAGGTACAACTCTGAGTACCTCTGCTACTCTTGATTCACCATCTGTGATAAGTCAACTTGTTTCACCGCCGCAAGCTTCACTTGTCGGTACTTCGCTGAATCTGAAAATTCTCATAATATTGATAATGTTTCTGCTGTGCTTGATGATAGTGGTTCATTGGGATCCTTTCTAGATGCTACAATTGCTAGGTCTAGACAAATTGAAAATGCTGAAACTCCTAATGAAAATGCTGCTACACCTGTTAATTCACCTGAACTTGATTATTCTAGTGATGATCCTAATGAAGATTATGTGGAGCTTAATGATGATTTTATTAATAGATGCAATGCTACTGCTGATGCAGTAAAAAATAAAAAGTTTCTCGCACAATATACTGTTAGACATAAGTTATCTCCTGACCCTATATTTGCCACATCTCCTATATGCATTAAGGATAAAGATTATGATTTTTCTCTTGATCTATCTCATATAGCTATTGTAGAGAAAGCACCCTTTTGTGGTACTGAAAAAGAAAGTGCTGTAGAACACATGATTGAACTTTCTTCTATGAGTAGCTTGTTTTCTGATGATGTCAAGATGCGTACTTACTTTGTCGCTAAATTTTTTCCTTTATCATTAAAGGATGATGCTAAAACTTGGTATAATAATTTGCCTCCTGGTTCTATTAAAAGTCCAACTGATTTGCGTGATGTTTTCTTTCGAAAATACTTTCCTGCTAGTGCTCAACATGCTGCTTTACAGAAAATTTATAGATTTGACCAGGGAGATGAAGAGAAATTGCCTGAGGCTTGGGCAAGATTTTGTTCTCTTATCAGAGCTCGACCTAGACATGATTTAGAAAAGAACGATCTACTTGATATATTTTATAGTGGACTAACCATTGAGTCTAGAGCATATTTGGATAGTTGTGCTGGTTGTGTTTTCAGGAAAAGAACTCTGCATTTGCTGAAGAATTATTGGCTAAAATAGGCCGGAATCATGATGATTGGACTACACCTGAACCAACTCCAACGCCAATATTGAAGAAGAGGGGTTTAATTAAATTGAATGATGAAGATATGAGGGAAGCCAAGAAGTCTCTCAAGGAGAAAGATATTAAATCCGAAGATGTGAAGAATCTACCTCCCATAGCAGATATATGTGAGATAATTCCCCCTTCATCCATGATTGAGGTAAACTCCCTTCAACGCTTTACTAGGGAAGATATTCCGTATTCAAAACCTCCTGCTCAATGCTTAGATGAGTTTGATAATTATATTGTTAAGCAAGAAAATTTTAATATGAGAGTAGAGAATCATCTAATGGAAAATTCTCAAGCTATTAGCAATTTGCATGATATTGTGGAGAGAACCTCCAATGATGTTCAGATGCTTGTTAAACATTTTCAAATGGTTCAAACTCAAATTGATCAACTCACTAAAGTGCAAAATGACCTGTTAAAAAATAATTCTAAAGAGAAACATGCTTATGAAGTAACAACTAGAGGTGGTGTCTCTACCCAGGATCCTATATATCCTGAAGGGCATCCCAAAAGAATTGAACAAGATTCTCAACGAATTGAAACTAGTGCTCCTTCTAAGAAAAAGAAGAAGAAACATAAAAAGGTTGTAGAATCCTCTGAACATGTTAATGCTCCTAATAGTATTTCTATTTCTGATGCTGAAACTGAAAGTGGTAATGAACATGATAATGGTAATGATAATGATAAGAATGATGCTTCTGATAAAGAAGAGGTTGAAGATGAACCTGACAAGCATGATAAAAATAAAAAGTATACTAAAGAAGATTTTATTGCTAAGAAACATGGTAATGAAAGGGAACCTTGGGTGCAAAAGCAAATGCCTTTTCCTGCTAAGAAACTAAAATCAAAGGAAGAAGAACACTATAATAAATTTTGTGATTGGATGAAACCTTTATTCTTGCAAATCCCTTTGACTGATGCTATTAAATTGCCTCCTTATTCAAAGTATATGAAAGATATTGTTACTAACAAAAGGAAAATCCCCAATGAGGAGATTTCCACTATGCTTGCTAATTACTCTTTCAATGGCAAAGTTCCAAAGAAGTTGGGCGACCCAGGTATACCTACTATTCCTTGTTCTATTAAGAATAATTATGTTAAAACTGCTCTATGTGACTTGGGAGCCGGTGTTAGTGTTATGCCTTTTTCTCTTTATAAGAGACTTTATTTAGATAAGTTGATACCTACTGATATATCTTTGCAAATGGCTGATAAATCTACTGCTATTCCTGTTGGTATATGTGAGGATGTTCCTGTTCAAGTTACTAATAACTGCTTGATATTAACTGATTTTGTTGTGTTGGAAATGCCTGAAGATGATAATATGTCTATTATTCTTGGGAGACCTTTTCTTAACACCGCAGGGGCTGTTATTGATTGCAATAAAGGAAAGGTTACTTTCAATGTTGATGATAAGGAGCATACCGTCTATTTCCCATAGAGGATTGATAAAGTATGTGGAGTTAATACTATTTCTAATGTGAGAACTATCAAAGTTGGAACTATCGATTGTCCTATATATGAGCCTAAAGAAGGTTATCAAAATCTTATGATTGGATCCATATCAATACAATTCAAGGTAACATGATTGATTTGAGGTTTATTTCTTCATATGCTATGTAAAATTTATTTGGTGGCAAGACTTGATCAACCTTGTTAACAAATATATTTTTATATGCATAGAGGAGGTAAACAACATATCTTTCTCCCTCCACTTATTCTACTTGCTGTAGCACTTTTGTTTTGCAAAGTTCCTTAGTGAATTAGAGATTTCAAAAAATTTCCTGGCCAGTAATAATAAACTTAATACCCAGAAATGTGCATTTTTCAAAGTTTTCAAAAATTCACAAAATTATACCGTTGGTCCTATTTTTCGAAAATGCACCTGGGAGCACCTGGGGATGACCAGTGGGGCACCCCAGGGTGGCACCCCACAGGCCGGCGCGGCCAGCAAGGGGGGCGCGCCACCCTGGTGTGTGGGTCCCCCTTTGCCCCACTTCAGCATCTCTTCCTCCCACACTCTTCTATCTCCCGAAAAAATCAGCAACAGCTTTCTCTCACTCGCGTTTTTGCTCAAGAGCTCAGGATTTCTCGATCTCTTTGCTCAGCCCAGATTTCTGTCTGAAATTTGGCACATTTGCTCTCCGGTATGTGACTCCTCCGATTATCCAAGTAGAATTTTGTTTGGTTGAGTATATCTTGAATATTTTGCTGCTGTAGGTAACATGTTTAGTGAGCTTGCATGCTTGTTCTAAGTTGTATAAACTAGTTTTGATGCATGATTAGTACTCTAGCAAGTTCCTATGGTAGTTCCCCTCAATTATATTTCACCAAATCAAATTTTATAATGTTTGTTGAAAAATTTCAGAAAAGGAAGATGGATAATTTCAACTTTGGAGAAGTGTTTGAGAGAGAGACAACCAGCACCGGAAGGCCCTCTAGGACCGCCACCCGATTCAGGTGATCCTACAATGAGGATGTCATCGCGCCAAGCTTCGAGCCCGAAGAAGATAATGGAGTTCCTAACGCTTCATCTTTCCCATGTTATGATTTTTTGAGTAATGCAGGGTTGTTGGATGATTTCTTTACCCTCGTCAACAAGGCGGGCTTAGCCGCCTACGTGGGAGATGAAAGGGAGCAATACTACATGCTCACCAAAATCTTTGTCAAAAGCTTCAAGTTCCACAACAAGCACTATGGCCCGACAGTTGCATTCAAGATTTATGGTGATGCTTTTACTATGAAATTGGAAGACTTTTGTGTTGCATTGGGTAATGCCCCTGTAGGTACAACAAGGAAGATTGAGGACAACCCCAGGGTCTTGTTGGAGCTCTATCGAGGGATCACCAATGATGATTGTCGCACCATTCAGCGTGGTGATACGTCTCCAACGTATCGATAATTTCTTATGTTCCATGCCACATTGTTGATGTTATCTACATGTTTTATGCACACTTTATGTCATATTCGTGCATTTTCTGGAACTAACCTATTAACAAGATGCCGAAGTGCCAGTTCCTGTTTTCTGCTGTTTTTGGTTTCAGAAATCCTAGTAACGAAATATTCTCGGAATCGGACGAAATCAACGCCAAAGATCTTAGAATCCCCGGAAGCATCCAGAACACACCAGAGAGGTCAGAGGGGGGCCACAGGCCCACCAAACTACAGGCTGGCGCGGCCAGAGGGGGGGCCGCGCCGCCCTATAGTTTGGCCCCCCTGTTAGCCCTCCTGCGCCGCCTCTTCACCTATATAAAGCCCCTGGATCAGAAACCCTGATGCGTTCGACGAAAACCACAAAAACCTTCCAGAGCCGCCGCCATCGCGACGCCAAGATCTGGGGGATAGGAATCTCTGTTCCGGCACGCTGCCGGAACGGGGAAGTGCCCCCGGAAGGCTCCTCCATCGACACCGCTGCCATCTCCACCGCCATCTTCACCGCCATCGTTGCTTCCATGATGAGGAGGGAGTAATCCACCTCTGAGGCTGAGGGCTCCGCTGTAGCTATGTGGTTCATCTCTCTCCCATATACCTCAATACAATAATCTCATGAGCTGCTTTACATGATTGAGATTCATATGAGCTTTGTATCACAATTTATCTATGTGCTACTCTAGCAAAGTTATTAAAGTAGTTCTATTCCTCCTGCACGTGTGTAAAGGTGACAGTGTGTGCACCGTGTTAGTACTTGGTTTATGCTATGATCATGATCTCTTGTAGATTGCGAAGTTAACTATTGCTATGATAATATTGATGTGATCTATTCCTCCTACATATGCATGAAGGTGACAGTGTGCATGCTATGTTAGTACTTGGTTTAGTCTATTGATCTATCTTACACTATAAGGTTACTTAAACATGAGCATTATTGTGGAGCTTGTTAACTCCGGCATTGAGGGTTCGTGTAATCCTACGCAATGTGTTCATCATCCAACAAAAGTGTAGAGTATGCATTTATCTATTCCGCTATGTGATCAATGTTGAGAGTGTCCACTAGTGAAAGTGTAATCCCTAGGCCTTGCTCCTAAATACTGCTATCGCTACTTGTTTACTACTGCTGTGTTACTACTGCTTGTTTACTGTTTTACTGCGTTACTACTGCTGCAATACTACCACCATTAACTACACGCCAGCAAGCTATTTTCTGGCACCGTTGCTACTGCTTATTCATACCACCTGTATTTCACTATCTCTTCGCCGAACTAGTGCACCTATTAGGTGTGTTGGGGACACAAGAGACTTCTTGCTTTGTGGTTGCAGGGTTGCATGAGAGGGATATCTTTGACCTCTTCCTCCCTGAGTTCGATAAACCTTGGGTGATCCACTTAAGGGAAAACTTGCTGCTGTTCTACAAACCTCTGCTCTTGGAGGCCCAACACTGTCTACAGGAAAGGAGGGGGAACGTAGACATCAAGCACTTTTCTGGCGCCGTTGCCGGGGAGGAAAGGTAAAAGGCACTCATACTCCGGTTCCAGGTAAAGTACTTTTCTAGCGCCATTGTGTTTGTGCTCGAAGCTATTTCCTTTAGATCCTGCAATTGCATCTTTTTGTTTCTTGTTTACACTAGTAAGGCATAATGGACAACATCTGTGAGCTTTTTATTCTATTTCCTGAGTCAAGACATGAATGGTTTAATGCGAAAATTAAAAAACCCATGGAATCTTATTTGCATGCTAGTAGCAATGATATTAGTATGAACGCTTTGAACACCATTGTTGCTAATGATATGGAAAATTCTAAGCTTGGGGAAGCTGGCTTTGATGAGCATGATATTTTTAGTCCCCCAAGCATTGAGGAGAAAATTTTCTTTGATGATACTTTGCCTCCTATTTATGATGATTATAATGATAGTGGTCTTTTGGTGCCACCTACTATGGAGAGTAAATTTTGTTGTGATTATACTATGCCTCCTACACTTGATGAGAATAATAATGATAGCTACTTTGTTGAATTTGCTCCCACTACAACTAATAAAATTGATTATGCCTATGTGGAGAGTAATAATTTTATGCATGAGACTCATGATAAGAATGCTTTATGTGATAGTTATATTGTTGAGTTTGCTAATGTTGCTACTGAAAGTTATTATGAGAGAGGAAAATATGGTTGTAGAAATTTTCATGTTACTAAAACACCTCTCTATGTGCTGAAATTTTTGAAGCTACACTTGTTCTATCTTCCTATGCTCGTTACTTTGCTCTTCATGAACTTGTTTATTTACAAGATTCCTTTTCATAGGAAGCATGTTAGACTTAAATGTGTTTTGTATTTGCCTCTTGATGCTCTCTTTTGTTTCAACTACTATTTCTTATGAGTGTATCATTAAAACTGCTAAGCCCATCTTAATGGCTATAAAGAAAAGAACTTCTTGGGAGATAACCCATGTGTTATTTTGCTACAGTACTTTGTTTTATATTTGTGTCTTGGAAGTTGTTTACTACTGTAGCAACCTCTCCTTATCTTAGTTTTGTGTTTTGTTGTGCCAAGTAAAGCCGTTGATAGAAAAGTAAGTACTAGATTTGGATTACTGCGCAGTTCCAGATTTCTTTGCTGTCACCAATCTGGGTCCACCTCCCTGTAGGTAGCTCAGAAAATTAAGCCAATTTACGTGCATGATCCTCAGATATGTACGCAACTTTCATTCAATTTGAGCATTTTCATTTGAGCAAGTCTGGTGCCATTTTAAAATTCGTCAATACGAACTGTTCTGTTTTGACAGATTCTGCCTTTTATTTCGCATTGCCTCTTTTGCTATGTTGGATGAATTTCTTTGATCCACTAATGTCCAGTAGCATTATGCAATGTCCAGAAGTGTTAAGAATGATTGTGTCACCTCTGAATATGTTAATTTTTATTGTGCACTAACCCTCTAATGAGTTGTTTCGAGTTTGGTGTGGAGGAAGTTTTCAAGGGTCAAGAAAGGAGGATGATATACTATGATCAAGAAGAGTGAAAGCTCTAAGCTTGGGGATGCCCCGGTGGTTCACCCCTGCATATATCAAGAAGACTCAAGCGTCTAAGCTTGGGGATGCCCAAGGCATCCCCTTCTTCATCGAAAACATTATCAGGTTCCTCCCCTGAAACTATATTTTTATTCCGTCACATCTTATGTACTTTACTTGGAGCGTCTGTTTGTTTTTGTTTTTGTTTGTGTTTGAATAAATTGGATTACATCATGCTTGTGTGGGAGAGAGACACGCTCCGCTGTAGCATATGGACAAGTATGTCCTTGGTTTCTACTCATAGTATTCATGGCGAAGTTTCTTCTTCGTTAAATTGTTATATGGTTGGAATTGGAAAATGATACATGTAGTAATTGCTATAATGTCTTGGGTAATGTGATACTTGGCAATTGTTGTGCTCTTGTTTAAGCTCTTGCATCATATACCTTGCACCCATTAGTGAGGAAATACATAGAGCTTGTTAAAATTTGGGTTTGCATGAGTGGTTTCTCTAGAGTCTAGATATTTTCTAGTAAGATGTTTGAACAACAAGGAAGACGATGTATAGTTTTATAATGCTTGTAATATGTCTTTTATGTGAGTTTTGCTGTACTAGTTCGTGCTTGTGTTTGCTTCAAACAACCTTGCTAGCCTAAACCTTGTATCGAGAGGGATTACTTCTCATGCATCCAAATCCTGAGCCAAACAACACTATGCCATTTGTGTCCACCATACCTACCTACTACATGGTATTTTCTGCCATTCCAAAGTAAATTGCTTGAGTGCTACCTTTAAAATTCCATCATTCACCTTTGCAATATATAGCTCATGGGACAAATAGCTTAAAAACTATTGTGGTATTGAATGTGTAATTATGCACTTTATCTCTTATTAAGTTGCTTGTTGTGCGATAACCATGTTCACTGGGGACGCCATCAACTATTCATTGTTGAATTTCATGTGAGTTGCTATGCATGTCCGTCTTGTCTGAAGTAAGAGAGATCTACCACCCTATGGTTAAGCATGCATATTGTTAGAGAAGAACATTGGGCCGCTAACTAAAGCCATGATCCATGGTGGAAGTTTCAGTTTTGGACATATATCCTCAATCTCATATGAGAAAATTATTAATTGTTGTTACATGCTTATGCATAAAAGAGGAGTCCATTATCTGTTGTCTATGTTGTCCCGGTATGGATGTCTAAGTTGAGAATAATCAATAGCGAGAAATCCAATGCGAGCTTTCTCCTTAGACCTTTGTACAGGCGGCATAGAGGTACCCCTTTGTGACACTTGGTTAAAACATGTGCATTGTGATGATCCGGTAGTCCAAGCTAATTAGGACAAGGTGCGGGCACTATTAGTATACTATGCATGAGGCTTGCAACTTGTAAGATATAATTTACATGATACATATGCTTTATTACTACCGTTGACAAAATTGTTTCATGTTTTCAAAATAAAAGCTCTAGCACAAATATAGCAATCGATGCTTTCCTCTTTGAAGGACCATTCTTTTACTTTTATTGTTGAGTCAGTTCACCTATCTTTCTCCACCTCAAGAAGCAAACATTTGTGTGAACTGTGCATTGATTCTTATATACTTGCTTATTGCATTTGTTATATTGCTTTGCATTGACAATTATCCATGAGATATACATGTTATAAGTTGAAAGCAACCGCTGAACTTCATCTTCCTTTGTGTTGCTTCAATACCTCTACTTTGAATTATTGCTTTATGAGTTAACTTTTATGCAAGACTTATTGATGCTTGTCTTGAAGTGCTATTCATGAAAAGTCTTTGTTTTATGATTCATTTGTTTACTCATGTCATTACCATTGTCTTGGATTCCTGCATTCACTACATATGCTTTACAAATAGTATGATCAAGATTATGATGGCATGTCACTCCAGAAATTATCTTTGTTATCGTTTTACCTGCTCGGGACGAGCAGAACTAAGCTTGGGGATGCTGATACGTCTCCAACGTATCGATAATTTCTTATGTTCCATGCCACATTGTTGATGTTATCTACATGTTTTATGCACACTTTATGTCATATTCGTGCATTTTCTGGAACTAACCTATTAACAAGATGCCGAAGTGCCAGTTCTCGTTTCTGCTGTTTTTGGTTTCGTAAATCCTAGTAACGAAATATTCTCGGAATCGGACGAAATCAACGCCAAAGATCTTAGAATCCACGGAAGCATCCGTAACACACCGTAGAGGTCGAGGGGGCCACAGCCCACCAAACTACAGGCTGGCGCGCCAGAGGGGGCCGCGCCGCCCTATAGTTTGGCCCCCCGTCAGCCCTCCCGCGCCGCCTCTTCGCCTATATAAAGCCCCCGGATCAGAAACCCCGATGCGTTCGACGAAACCACAAAAACCTTCCGCAGCCGCCGCCATCGCGACGCCAAGATCCGGGGGACAGAATCTCTGCTCCGCACGCCGCCGGAACGGGAAGTGCCCCTAAGGCTCCTCCATCGACACCGCTGCCATCTCCACCGCCATCTTCACCGCCATCGCTGCTTCCATGATGAGGAGGGAGTAATCCACCTCTGAGGCTGAGGGCTCCGCTGTAGCTATGTGGTTCATCTCTCTCCCATATACCTCAATACAATAATCTCATGAGCTGCTTTACATGATTGAGATTCATATGAGCTTTGTATCACAATTTATCTATGTGCTACTCTAGCAAAGTTATTAAAGTAGTTCTATTCCTCCTGCACGTGTGTAAAGGTGACAGTGTGTGCACCGTGTTAGTACTTGGTTTATGCTATGATCATGATCTCTTGTAGATTGCGAAGTTAACTATTGCTATGATAATATTGATGTGATCTATTCCTCCTACATATGCATGAAGGTGACAGTGTGCATGCTATGTTAGTACTTGGTTTAGTCTATTGATCTATCTTACACTATAAGGTTACTTAAACATGAGCATTATTGTGGAGCTTGTTAACTCCGGCATTGAGGGTTCGTGTAATCCTACGCAATGTGTTCATCATCCAACAAAAGTGCAGAGTATGCATTTATCTATTCCGCTATGTGATCAATGTTGAGAGTGTCCACTAGTGAAAGTGTAATCCCTAGGCCTTGCTCCTAAATACTGCTATCGCTACTTGTTTACTACTGCTGTGTTACTACTGCTTGTTTATCGTTTTATCACAAGTTATTATCGTCGCAATACTACCACCATCAATCGCACGCCAAAGAAGCTATTTTCTGGCACCGTTGCTACTGCTTATTCATACCACCTGTATTTCACTATCTCTTCGCCGAACTAGTGCACCTATTAGGTGTGTTGGGGACACAAGAGACTTCTTGCTTTGTGGTTGCAGGGTTGCATGAGAGGGATATCTTTGACCTCTTCCTCCCTGAGTTCGATAAACCTTGGGTGATCCACTTAAGGGAAAACTTGCTGCTGTTCTACAAACCTCTGCTCTTGGAGGTCCAACACTGTCTACAGGAAAGGAGGGGGAACGTAGACATCACGTGGCAAGATAAGAAACATCCAACTCCCCGCCATTAAGTATTTTGCCTATTACATTGCTACTAGCATTCTTGGTAGGGAGAACACTAGCAATATTTCTAGCTACCATCTTGCTTTCTTAATTGCTGCACTTACTGGAGAGACACCTTATCATCTTGGTTCCCTTATTGCTCGCCGCTTGTCTAACAAGGGGCCTATTTTTGGAGGAACTATTGCATTGCGCATTTTAACACATTTAGAACTTCCTCTTGACTCTTATGATGTGCCATTAATTCCTAGGAGGCTTGATATTGCTGCAATGAAGAGCCATCATTTTGTTACCGCTGATTCCACTTCAGATAATTTGGTCTATAGAATGTTGTTTGCTGACGGGGATGGGAAGGAAATCCCTTTGCCCCAGCCAGATTTGTTCAGTATTGACAGGAAACCATGGTCGCGCTCTAAGGAGGAGGTGGAGGAGAAACTGAAGATACAAGGCTTCCACCAGCAGCATGACTCCGAGGATGCCGAGCCCTCCTACGACTACACCGTCACATATCCGGGTGCTTCTTCTAGCACATACCCGAAATATGATCCGTCTTCATACTACGGAGGTGCTACTTCATGGACACCATGGGATTGAACTCCACTTAGGCCAAAAGCCTAAGCTTGGGGGGAGGTATACCGGCATCACTCATTCTTTGCATATTATGGTTGCTGGATACTTGTATATACTTGTTTAGTTTTTTGAGTGGTTTTCTAATGAGAAGGAGATGATATTTGGGGAAGTGCTGCCCAAAAACAGATTCTGGACTGTTACCGAAAAAATTCTCAAAAATAGCCAGAACGATATTTTACGAAGCCAATTTTTGTGCATGTTCCCCAGGTTGTTATCTAACTTTCAATAGTTGAACACTTTTCTATTTGAGCAGTGGAAGAATTTCTTAAAAATCGAGTACTGTACTGCTGTCAAGTTTGACGAATTTCTGCTGCTTTGTGTTTATGTGACTTTTCTAGTTTGCCATTTCTTGTTTTTGCTTTGTTTCTTTCCTAAAACACAAAAAGACCAAAAATATTTCTGTTGTTTCTCTTCACCATTTGTTTGTTTTGGTTTCTTGCATTTATTTTGCTTTATTTGCTATTGTTGGTTCGCTATAAGAAAATCCAAAAAGATTTTGCTTTGTTTGCTTGTTTCCTTTTGTTCTTGTTTCCAATTCGAAAACACCAAAAATATTTGCTGTTCTTCTTTGGTTTGTAAAGTTCATTATGAGTTCAATGATCTTCGGTGGCTGGAGCGTGGTTTTCATTTCATATTATCCAAGCTACACAAGTGAAAGGCAATAATGACGATCTGCGACAATTGGATTGTGGTGAGAGGCTGGTATGAACTCTATTTGTTTTCATTTTTGTACATATACTCATCCATGTGAGCATGCTTAGTTGGTTCATGTGAGGTATATGTCATTTAAGGAAGTCTAGTAGTTCATGATCTCTCATGTTTATCTCCAATTTATTAATATGAGTAGCATGTCATGGATGCTTGCTTGCATTGTTCTATTCATAAATAGGTATGACATTGTGGTATCCTCCTCTGAATAATTCATTTATATCGACTTGGCACATGCTCACACATGCATATGACTGAACAAAAGTCAATTAAGCCTCTATGATTTACATTGCTTCAGAGTTCTTGTATCACTTTTATGCCTCAGTTAATTTATTTTGCCGCAAGCATGATTATGACAGTGACTGCTCTCTTGATTTGCCGCTCCCCAGTCTATTGCTAGCCTTCACTTGTACTGAGCGGGAACACTGCTCGTGCTTCCAAACACCTGAAAACCAAGTTGTTCCAAAGTGTCCACCATAAATACCTATGCATGACATTTCAAACCATTCCAAGTAAATTCTCATGCGCTACCTTTAAAACCTTCAAAATGCTTCTCAATTTGTGTTAATGTTTCATAGCTCATGAGGAAGTATGTGGTGTTTAACTTTCAAACTTGTCATTTACTCTTGATGGACTTTCATTATGGACTAGTGGCACATCCGCTTATCCAATAATTTTGCAAAAAGAGCTGGCAATGGGGTTCCCAGCCCCGATTAATCAAACTTCATTAATAATTCTCTTCACATGTTTTGCTCTGATTCATCAGTAAGCAACTTAATTTTGCAAATAGACACTCCTCCATGGTATGTGATTGATGGAAGGCACCCGAGGATTCGGTTAGCCATGGCTTGTGTAAGCAAAGGTTGGGGGGAGTGTCACTCATAATAAAACTAAAATACGTGTGTAAACAAAAGAGAAGAGGGATGATCTACCTTGCTGGTAGAGATAACGTCCTTCATGGGAGCCGCTCTTGAAAGTCCGGTTGGCGAGGTAGTTGGTGTACCCATTACCATTCGTTGACAACAACAAACACCTCTCAAAATAATTTTACTCCTGTTTTAAAAATGAAAAGCTCTAGCGCATGTTAATCCCTGCTTCCCTGTGCGAAGGGTCAATCTTTTACTTTTATGTTGTGTCTCCATCCTTTCTTTGAGCACTATCTTGAGAGCACAACTGTCATTCTTAGTATAATATGCTTGTCCCAAAATATGATTGATTGCGGTATAACTTTGATGCTTTTATCTTTGACAATCACTATTTCTAGTCTTTCTACGAACTTCAGAGGTGCCTGGGCATTTATGTTTTGCTGATCAAATATGGGCAAGCGAGATACCACTTTATTATACTCTTTTATGAACATTGCAATCCTGCTTATAGACATGATTCATGATGCTTATTATTAATTGTTGGTACTTTTCCATGATTGACATAGCTATTAGATGATCTTATTTGCATGCATCTTATTATGAACTGCCTAAGTATTAGCCATATCATGAGAATATTTACATCATATGAACAAATGTGTTCGTGAAAGTTCTTTTATCGCGTCAGTTGTTAACTGAATTGCTTGATGACAAGCAATAAGCTAAGCTTGGGGGGAGTTGATACGTCCAAAACGTATCTACTTTCCCGAACACTTTTTCTATTGTTTTGCCTCTAATTTGTGTATTTTGGATGCAACTAACACGGACTAACGCTGTTTTCAGCAGAACTATTCTGGTGTCTCGTTTTTGTGCAGAAATCCAACTTTCAGGAAAATCCTCGGAATTTATGCGAAAGGTCCTATTTTTCCAGAAGACTCACGGAGCCAGAAGGGCAAGTCAGGTGGAGGCCCGAGGGCCCCACACCCTAGGGCGGCGCGCCCAGAGGGGGCGCGCGGCCCTAGCGTGTGGCCCCCTCGGCCGGCCTCCGACGCCCTCCTCTGGACTACTTAAGGGGTTCGATCTAAAAATCGCGACCAAGAAGTCGAAATCGCCAGAAACCCTCCAGAACGCCGCCACATCGCGAAACTCCGTCTCGGGAGCCAGAAGTCTCCGTTCTGGCACTCCGCCGGGACGGGGAATTGGAGAAGATCATTGCCATCATCATCACCGACGCCTCTCCATCGACCAGTCATGTTTCCCCCATCCATGTGTGAGTAATTCCCCCGCTGTAGGCCGAAGGGGATGGTAGGGATTGGATGAGATTGATCATGTAATAGCATAAGATTGTTAGGGCATAGTGCCTAGTGTCCGTAATTGGTACTTTGATGATATTGTTGCAACTTGTTGTGCTTAATGCTTGTCACTAGGGCCCGAGTGCCATGATCTCAGATCTGAACATGTTATTGTTTCATGATGATATGCATTGTTTTATGATCTTACCTGCAAGTTGTATACACATGTCACTGTCCGGAACCAAAGGCCCCGAAGTGACAGAAATCAGGACAACCGGAGGGGATGGCGGTGATGTGAGGATCACATGTGTTCACGGAGTGTTAATGCTTTGCTCCGGTACTCTATTAAAAGGAGTACCTTAATATCCAGTAGATTCCCTAGAGGCCCGGCTGCCACCGGCTGGTAGGACAAAAGATGTTGTGCAAGTTTCTCATTGCGAGCACGTACGACTATATATGGAACACATGCCTATTGATTGCTTTGTACTTGAACACCGTTTTATTATTATCTGCAAATGCCCTGCTTTGATTGTTACATGAGTTTCTCTCATCCATGCAACGCCCGTTATCCGTCCCCGTGCCTACAGTATTTTAATCCTGCTGTTTACTATAATTACTACTGCTGTCTCTCTCGTACTCATGTCGTTATTTCACTATCGCTATCGCTATAAAACTGTTACTACTGATAAACTCTTGCGAGCAAGTCTGTTTCCAGGTGCGGCTGAATTGACAACTCCGCTGTTAAGGCTTTCAAGTATTCTTTGTCTCCCCTTGTGTCGAATCAATAAATTGGGTTTTACTACCCGCGAAGACTGCTACGATCCCCTATACTTGTGGGTTATCAAGTATGCAGGGACCCAGTTGCTTCTTTTTTATAAAGAGCTGCAATTTTCTCATGCCCTTGGATATTAAATTTGTTTATCATTAAGTTCCATCTTGTCTCAAACTCTTCCGGTGTTAAGCTACAGTTGATGCAATCATTCATCTCTTCCCGGAGCCCTGGTATCTTTGCAACAAACGGGCCAACCTCTTCTGTTGCTTTGTCTACAATATGCCATCTGCAGTTTCGATGCGTTGTGTTTGGGAAGACCTTTTCCATTGCAGCATGCATAGAACCATCCTGGTCTGTTATCATGTTTGTTGGGGAAACTCCATCCATTGCAATCAGGAACGACTCGAAAAGCCATATGTAGCTCTTGCTAAGCTCATTCTTTAGGAAACCGCGACCTAGTTGTATTGACTGGCCATGATTGTTTATTCCAATGAATGGTGCGAAAGGCATTTTGTATTTGTTTGTCATGTATGTTGCGTCGAAAGATATATAGTCATTGAAGGACTTGTATGCTTTTCTTGCAGCACTATCTACCCAAAACAAGTATTGGACACGGTCCTCGTCATCCAGTTTGTATCGGTAGTAGAAATCCTTGTCTCACAACTTCGAGGCCTCAAAGTATGCCATGGTATCCTGCATATCAGTGTACTTGTTTTCTGCTCGTAGTGTTGATATGAAATTTGCCAATTCTTTCGGGGTATATGGCACACCTTCAACTGACTCATACAACGTAGCCATCACTTGCATCATTCTGCTTGTTTCCATGTTAACCGAGTGTAGGATTCTAATGAAGTCTTGGTCTTCTTGTGATATATCCTTGTGTGAGCGTAAAAAAGCAGTCAAGGACCACTTCAACAGAAGGGGGTGATTGTGTTCATCACAGAATTCTGTCACTAACCAGCTTCCATTCCTGACCTTTAAAGCCATTCTAGCTAGACAGTCAGTCCTAACGTTGCTGTTCTTCATTCTTTCTGGTACAACTGGTTTAGGTTTTTGGGTATCTTCTTTTGTTTTTGCTTGGTGACTGGATTTGTGACAAACCATAGCTGCTCTTATTAGCTCACCAGTAACCTCAGATTTTTTTTCTGTAATTGTACCTTATTCCAAAACCCCTCCTGCGTGCAAATGCCAAGTAGTGCCGCTGTGCATCTTCAAGTGTATCGAATCTCATGCTTGTAGTTGGCGCATGCGGGGTCGACACTACTTCTGGATTCCCTTCATTGACAATGTTCTGTCCAGGTGGAGGAGTGTGCTGACCACTGGATTCCGGAAGTGTAATCTCAGTGTATGCTGCCTCAGATGACAGAGCTATGGAGCTGGCCCCTTCATTATGTGTTCCTGCAGAAAACAAATGCATTTTTTTAGTAATGAGTTACTGCCAGTATGTGGATGTAGATAAAACAAGTGATTAGGCCAGGGGCAATAATGTGGTAGTTCTTATCTTTTTTTTTGCAATTATAGGTGGAAGTTGTTTCTGTGGAAATTTATATGGTATTTTTTCCTTTTTTGTCTACCAAATTATGGTGGAATCAATGAATCTGGTATTTGCTCATAATTAACATGGATACTATTTGGTAGTTTATCTGTCAACTAACCTGGTAGTTTATCTGGCAACTAACCTGTTTCGTAAGTAATTTTTGGTAGTTGCTTGCCAATTTATATATCTTTTCTGCCATGTTTTTCAATGTAGAGCAATGTATATGTGTGGTTTTGCTCTGTTCATACTGACCTGTCTTACTAGATCCTGCATGATCTGATAAAGTAGCTGCTGACACTTCCATTTGTATATTCATGTTCATCTCCTTTCTGCAACCTGCATCAAAGTTTGTTCAAAGTAGTCAGTTTTCTAATTCTTCCATGTTTACCTTGTCATGGTAATGCAGGAAGAAGATCTGATCCTTTTTCCAATGTTGATCAAAGTAAGGTGCAGAAAGAAGATCTGATCCCTTTTTCAAAGTTGATCAAAAGTAAGGTGCAGAAAAGCATGCAAGATGAATGTGGAGAACCAGTATCTTGGCTTGTCAAGTTTTATTTTAGATTTTTATGTGATGAGCCCTTATGTTGGTTCTACCAGATTTCTTTTTTGTTGGGATTTGCTACGTTTTCCCATGTATTTTGCTTGTTCATAGATACAGAATCCCAGAAGTATCTATGAAGTTGATGATATTTTTTCAGTAACAAGTTTATTTTATGGATCAACCTACTGTGTTCTTCTCTACAAGATGAGTTTTTCTAGCCGATTTTTGAGGTGTGAGACAAGGGAGGTGAAACATGACTACTTTTCCCTGTGAAAGGTGCTCATACCTGTATTGGAATCTTCGAATTTTAGTACTTGTAGACGTAGGAGGTCTTCAGTTTGTCTGCCATGGTTTCCCCCTTCTTCAGATCCCTGTTCGTCCTTCTCTCCTCTGTCTATAAGATCAAGATTTCTGGTTTTACGACAGGCTGGTTTGTCTTGAGGAAGAAGAAGATCTGCGCGGTAGGGACCACCTGGCTTGTTTTTTTAGTAATTAATGGGTGGGGCTGGTAGGAGAGCTGTCGGGAGGGAGAAACATTTTCCCGCTTGCTACGCGCGCGCGCTCGATCCATCACGTGGGCGGGCAGGGGAATCCGTCACGTGGGTGGGCCTAGCAATCCTTGTATGAAAACAGCCGAACGAAAACAGCCTAACGTGGGTGGGTCCGGAATCCGTCACACGGGCAGGGGAGATGTGCGGCGCCGCCGCGTAGTCAAGTCTTTTAATTAAATCCTTAAGCAATGTCCTAGTAATTCATGCGTGTGTTCATACGTGTAAGCTTATACAGTAATTTTTGTTGCTGAGTTAATTTTATATTGAGTAATACTGTATTAACCGGTAAATTCTCCTTTGTATACGGCTAGTTTACATATCCACACGCCCAATTCGGGGAAGCCAAATCAAAAAAGAACACAAGGAAAACAGGGGAGACGGTCACCTCCGCTCCGCCGCGACCAAAAGCCAAACAAACCAACCCAAGCAAAGCAAAGGGGGGATCTTCCATTTCCGGGGTCTCCGCCTCCGCCTCCGCCTCCGCGTGCGCCGTCGGCCTCGCCTTTCTAGGGCTCCGCCGCCGGTCATGGAGCCGGCGGGAGGCTCCGCCGATCGCCGGGGTGCCGGGTCCGGCGCCTCCGCCGGTCCTGCGGCTTCCGGCTTCCGCCGGTACGGCCTCAATTTCTCCGCCTCCAGCCTGCTCCAGGCTCCGCTCGCCGCGCTCCTCGAGTACTCAGGCGTCGTGCCCGCCGGGCCCGGCCCACAGACGCCGCAGCAGGCGCTCCCTTCCTCCTCCTCCACTGAGTCGGACGGCCTACTTTCCGCTGCCGCCGCCGGGGACGGCGAGGTCTCGATTCGGATCCAGGGCGACCCGGACGCGCCGCCCGCCACGGCGGCAGGGACCCCGCCGCAGGACTCGATTGAGGCCACCGCCGCCTCCGACGTTGACCCGGCCTCCGTGGCGGGGAGGGGAGCCGCTGCCGACGCGGAGGCAAGCGCCGGCGGCGGCGGCAGTGGCGGAGCGACGGGGAATGGGGCCGGGGACCGCGCGTACCAGCGGTACGACGTGCACCACGTCGCTCGGTGGATCGAGCAGATACTGCCGTTCTCGCTGCTCTTGCTCGTCGTCTTCATACGCCAGCATCTCCAAGGTTTGATACACATTTCCGTACCCTCATCCAAGATGCCTTCTTTGCAGGATTGTCCTGCTATCCGTCTTAATGTTGTGGCGTTTATGAGCTGTTTAACCTTCCTAAGATTGTTAGACAAAATGGAGGGCATTTTAGAGAAAGTCCACAAGAAAACACTTGGGTGTGCTAATGATTGTGATGATAAACTTTGATACGTTCTATTGCGGATGTTAAACAAAAGACAATATGTTTCTAGGAGCACAGTGCGTAGTCCTGATGGTCAATGCTTGCAGTCTAGCAGTGTTATGATGCATTCTCATTTGTCATAGCATCTATTTGGCTTTCCGTTGTGGGGTCATTATAGTTGGGAACACAACAGGGTTTGATTCAGCATTTAGTGACATGAATCCAATGTGGAATATGTTTATAGTCGGGTCTTGGGAGTTAGCTTCGGTTACTTACCTTTAATGGACTGGCTCAAAGCAGGGATCCTCTATTAGGTGAGAGCCACACCTTATCTTTCCCAATGCAGTGGAGCTTGAGGTTACTTCATCAAGTATTCCAACCAGTTTTCTAGGCTTGTAAATAAATGCATTTTCTTCCTACCTTAATCGACGACTCGAAAGGAACATATTAACATCTACCAATAGCTAGAACTTTCTTGTAAAATGTGTTTATTTTCTCATGGTTTTGCAGTTATACTTAAGACGGATACGTTTTTTTTCATAGTCTCTTAGCATTTAACCTGTCTGCCAGGGGAGGCTGTGCAAACCAGCTTATAGGCTGTGAGTTTTGGACCAACCTTCTTTTCCATGCAATAAGAGATCTGCATCTGGATGCTCTGTATTAGTAATAGTGGTCATTTTTATCCTTATAATTTATGGGCATGCATATCCCTTTTCTGTTAGAGAAGTTATAACAAGTCATACTGAGTTTCATTTGAATTTCCTCCTTCAGTTATATATACCTGTTACTTTTTGGGAAATGCTACGTCAGAAGAGTTTGCATGCATAATAATGTAAGGATTGTGCTGCAGGTTTCTTTGTCACGATTTGGATTGCTGCTGTAATGTTCAAGTCAAATGATATATTGAAGAAGCAAACAGCTTTGAAGGTTTGGTGCTATATTTCCAATTTTGCATAGCCTACTGAGTCAACCTTCCCTTTCTGCCATCCTCATGAATTCGAATGGACTCATGATGACGGTGTGAAACAAAGAGATGTTTCATTGGTGATTTGTATTAATAACTTCATCGACATAAAAGCATAGTCAAACATTCAATATCTTGAGGCCATAATCGATGAAGAGCTTTTAGTTATAATGGCCTTGGATAGTACTGTAGGAAATGAAGATTTCAATGCAGCTGACCCTGAGTTAAATTTCTACTGTTAGCATTAGGTCATCTAATAGCATGTGGCTCAGACAGTGCCATGTTTTTTTGTGGATAAACAAGTTGGAAATCTGTTTGTTAGATCATTAAAACACTTCCCGTGGCCAACATATTGATATTAAGTCACATATTTTTCCCTCTTTTACAGGGTGAGAGAAAAGTTGCTATGCTGGTTGGAATCACCGTAATTTTCGTGATCCATGTGTTTGGCATATATTGGTGGTATAGGAACGATGATCTTCTTAGACCTCTGTTCATGCTTCCTCCAAAAGATATACCACCATTCTGGCATGCAATTTTTATCATCATGGTCAATGGTATTGCTACTGCCTTATAAATTTCTCAAATGTCTTCTCGCAGTACTGCATCTGTCCAAGTTACATAGATTTGCCTTTATGTGCTGTTGGTTATTCAGTTTATACTGCCCTATTTGTATCATTTTATACATTTCTTATTTGTACTAAATAATTTCATTTTGGAACTGCCAATTGACTAATTTAGCTTGTTAATTTGTCTGGTTGCTAGTGCAGTATAATTGGAGTTAGCCTTGTTCTTTTCTCTCATTAGCTAGATTTTTGGAACTTCGCATGCTCCTTTAATGCCTTCATTCCATTGAGTTTGTGTACTTCTCTCGATCGATATTGACCTTCAGAGCAATTATAAAAAGTTCCAATGAAATACATGGAAGAAAATAAGTATGTTGGAAAACATATTTCAATATTTATCTGCATCAGAAATCTAGGAATACTAGAAATATGACATGAACTTGATTGTGCTCAGTTCGGAGTTTGAGACTACTGCACTTATACTGGCAACTCATATGTTTACCCAAAAACAATTCTTCATAACTGTGCTACATGATCATCTTCTAAGTAGAAAAAATGTATTTTATCTAGCACGAAAGATTTTGATCTATCTATAGGCTAGCATAGTTGGTACCATGGCAATATGTTATGTCGCATCGACATTTATAAACAATATTTACCTGCAGATACAATGGTCCGCCAGGCAGCAATGACCGTCAAGTGCATGCTACTTATGTACTACAAGAATAGCAGAGGTCGTAACTACCGTAGGCAGGTGATGATCTCTTGTATGTTGTTGTACATATTTTTTTTATACTCCGTTTCAAAGCTTAGGGCATCAAAGTTTTCTCTTTTTTCCTCGAAGCTTAAGGCGCATGCACAAAACTATTGCTAGCCTTCCTATATTACCCCTCGCTCTCCTTCCCCGTCGTCCTCAAAAAAAGCGGAGGAGTTAATCGCAGCATCGGCCTCACAATCGTTGTCAACATCTGGAATCTGTCTGTGCCATGGCCATGGCTGTGGTTCCGGACGTGCGCTTGGAGGAGGTCGGCCGTGCTTGCACCATTCGCATCTCCTGCAGCACTGCCTAGTCCTCTGGACTGGCCCTGGCACACGCTGTCGAAGGAGGGTGTGTTCGTGTTGCCCTGGAACCCACTGTGCATCTGGAAGGAGGGTGCGCCCTGCCGCCGCTCGCGTATCCATATAGCTGGCATGCAACATGAAGGTGGGCGCATCCTTGGTTCCGCTCGCATCGCCATGGAACCCAAGGGAGCTGCGTCCCCGTCTGGCGGCACTGCACTCACCAACGAACCAATCGGCATGGCCACGACCTAGGCCGCTCGACTCGCCGTGCACCATGAAGGAGGACACTCTCCCGGTGCTTCCCCGTGCCACCATGTGTCTCATCTGAGGCCGGTGAGGCCAAAAGTGCCTCGTCCGCGGCCGTTCCCCTCGTCCTTGGCCAGTAATCCATGGCATGCATGGAGTTCTGGGACAGGAGCCGTGACAGCGACTGCGCGAGAAACGAGGAGCCCAAAAACGGAGGGAGTAGTGATGTTTATAACACCCTGTCCATAACTACCGTAGGCATCCACAAAGCTAAACTGTAGGCATGAAATTCTCTTCTTTTTCCAAACTGGACGATTGGTTGTTCTAAGAACAATCTGTCTCTGTCCATAATACTGGTTTTTTTGGTCAAAATTTAAATTAAAATAGTGTGTGCAGCTGCTGAATGCTTCATGCATTCTCACAAGTCACAATAGCAGATAGTTTTCAGCATCCACACACCTAGGTACAATGGTACGGTTTTATCAGAATAGTCTCTATGGTACGCCACTTACTGAATAATTTTGAAACATCATCTGTTAGAATTTTGCTGTTGGCTTTGTGTTCTAGGGTAACATGTATGCCAGAACTTCCATGTTTAGAACAACTGGCTATGAGGGATTCACTCTGGTAATAATTAACGTGAAACATTGGTCTTCGTATAATTTTGTTTTTGGTTCTATGCACTGGCAGACCTTAGTGGGGGCGAAATGGGCCATCGTCCCCCCAGCCCATGAAGAAACAGACTACTTTTTACATGTATTTAGCCTTTTTGTTCACTAAAATCAGTTTGGGCCTCTATTTTTCGCCCCCAGCCCATTTGCCCCCACAGGAATTTGGCCCAAGGTTCGCCACTGGTTCTATTAATGAGCCATATCTCGAAAGCCAACTAGCTCCTTACTTCCTAGTTCCTACTTTAAATTCTCTCCGTTAGTAGATGCCGGCAACTCCATTTGATCCTTTGTTAAACGTCAACTGGATTGTACCTGTTTTTTAAGATTTTCCTATTCTTATTTTCTTAGGGACAAATGCTAACGCTTGTGGAGTACCTTCTGCTTCTATATCGAGCTTTATTGCCAACTCCTGTTTGGTACCGGTTCTTTCTGAACAAGGAATATGGAAGTCTGTTCTCATCTTTAACCACCGGTCTTTACCTGACTTTCAAGTTGACTTCCGTAGTTGAGAAGGTACTATTGTTTATTGCATTTCACGTGCAAGCTCATGGGCCAATAACATAAAATGTTGTCTTTCACATGTCGACCATCTTCTTATTTTTGGCCATATGTCCTCCAGGTTCAATCATTCTTATCTGCAGTGAAGGCATTGTCACGTAAAGATGTGCATTATGGGTCTTATGCGACATCAGAACAGGTGAAAGATCATTTGCTGTCAAGTGTCTGAACAAAAAATGCTGTATGCTGTGTATAACTCTGACAACTCTTCATGTTCAACTGCTTAATAAAGTCCCTCAAAGTATTAAATACCCGACAACTCAGCCACTGTCAAGTTCGCATATTCAATAATTGCCATTGCAAAAATAAAGACTTGTGAAGAATGCCACTGCCTGACTGCCAATAGTTGGCTACTTTGATAAATGGCACTAAGACAGTGTCAGATATCGAATTATCCCTTTTTGCGGAAATATTCGTAAGCCGTTTCTTTCAGTGGCATTTTTGAATACGCTAAGTTGGCAGATATATCGAATTAACCCAAAGTGTAAAACCCTTTCTTGTTGCATGTTGTTTTTAGCTGAGACTTATGTAGAGTCAAAACTCTTGCTAACACGAGTTTTGGTGTTACTTAACTCTGGTTGTTTTTTCTTATGGCAACACAAAACACTGAGGAAGCTCGCAATTTTGTGTTGCTATTATTATTTAGTCATTTCATCACATTATTATTATTTAACTATTTACCTTCTATTGAGTTCTTAGTTATCCACGATGTGCATAATATTAAACAACAAATAGGTCCTTTGTTTTGCCATTTTAGTTGGGAGCTATGAATTTTCCAATTGCTAACGTGCTAGTGTGTTGGTGGAACTATCTGCAGGCAGTCGCTGCTGGTGACATGTGTGCCATCTGCCAGGAGAAGATGCATGTTCCTGTTCTCCTTCGGTGTAAACATATTTTCTGTGAGGATTGTGTCTCTGAATGGTAACACCTTTTGCTTATGTGTTCCTTCATTATGCATTATTTGGTCATTTGAGTCTGGTTTGATGTGCAATTCATTCTTAAATGTTCTTTACGTCTGGATATGCAATGTGTTCTTGATTAGTCGCTGCGCTTGAATGAATTTGCAAGATGATGGTTAACCACTTTGGAACTTCAGTATGACCAGAGGTTTAAGAGTTCATATGAACCAGACCTCTTCGTGCCACTGCACAAGATACATTTCTGTTATGAGAGTTTTAGTAATTAGCAGGAGCGAAATGAGATTCAATTGTATTTTTTGGTATTGAAGTGTTAAAGTGTTTAGTTTATGCCTTAATCTTTACCTGTATTCTATCTGGAAATTTTAACTAATGGTGGCTTTATCCTATTCTGTTCTAGGTTTGAGCGAGAACGAACTTGTCCCTTGTGTAGAGCACTGGTAAAGCCTGCTGATATTCGGTCATTTGGCGATGGTTCTACAAGTCTGTTCTTCCAGTTGTTTTAGACTCCAAAATGGAAAACCCTAACTAACAACCAATCACAAGCAATTGGTTATAAAGAGTCCAAGTAGAAGTCCTTCGTTCATTATCATGCCCACCATCTTCTCCATCTGTACCGAGTATAATGTGAGAATGTTCCTGAAAATCATCTGACTGCAACCATTCTGTTCATCCATATGTTCAAGCGGTAGTTAGAGAGCTGGTCAGTTCTTACATCAGCAGAAGTTCGCAAAAGGAGTAGGAGTTACTGGTTCAGAGTATTGCTGGAGGAATCTACTTCTTCGGACCCTGAAGCGCTTGACTACATTCTGCTATTGGCATGCTCGATTGCTCGATGTAAAATTGGTAATTCTTTTAAAGAAGTGATGTGTCCTTGTATAATTGGAGCCTGCAAGTTTTGCTTGCCTGCAGGAATTATGTTCGGGAAAGTGATAGGAATGTAACATGTAAAGCTGTGATACATCAAAATGTTGAAAACCATATAAATTGTACTCATTACAAACAGTAAATATTACAAAGACCACAATGTTGATACATATCTAATGTTGTACCCCATTTTCCTTTCCTGCTGTTCTACTCTGGTTCTGTGATTGCTAGTAATCCAGTTGTGCTACTATTTGCCGTCTTATATTCGCTCACTCGGTTTGCATGAGAGTTCGAACGAGTTTCTTCTTTTTTAAATAGAGATGAAAACCCAGACTGAAATTATAACCTATATAAAAGCCGCACCTCTTTGCTGAAACCACGTTTTTTTGGGTATTTTTGGAATTAATTTTTCTCACTGTTATGTTACTGTAGATGGCTGCCTGGTACTGTAGATCTGGGCGAGTTAATTCACTGCCCCCTTTTTTTTTACATGCAAAACGCTGCATAACCGGGAGTATCCGGTTGTCTCTTCCGGTTATTACTCATCTAAAGAAAATCTCGCTGCTTTTGTCTTTGATCAGTTACCGGTTGCCCCTCTTTACTCCCTAATTTCCTCCCGTCCCGGTCAAAGCGGTGCCGAGGAGGCAATGGAACAGTGCCCCTCTTTACTCCCTAATTTCCTCCCGTCCCGGTCAAAGCGGTGCCGAGGAGGCAATGGAACAGTCCAGACTCTCCACGACTCCACTTCTTTCTCTTGGATTTCCACCGATCCGGTAAAAAAACATCTGGGTGACGCGTGCCGATTTTGCCGCTGCGACATACGGAGTTGTGGTGGCGGTGACGCCATCGGTCTGGAGGTGGAACGGTGAGCAGGGAGCACCGACGACAGAGACGCCCACGGCGGCGAGCCGGTGGCCAGCGGCTACACGCAGCGGTGCGTAGGTACGTACCTGACTTTTCCTCCTCTACTCTCCTCTCTCTCTCTGGCCTCACCTCTTCTCTCTGAGCGCAGCGGTGGGCGAACCGGAGGATCTCGATCTTCGCCGGCGCGCCCTCGGCTCCATGGCTTCTGCTAGCGGCGTCGTTTGGCCGCCGGCGCGACCATGGCTCCACTACCACATTCAAACTGTGAAAAGATCGACGGGGTCCGGGGTTACCACAAGGGCAGCAGACCATGCCCCTATCCACTTCCTTGGGGGTTCTATTCATGCTCAACAGGGAAATGAGACTCGAGGTCCTGAGCCCGTTTTGCTGCAGAGATGGGTATAAACTGTCCATCCGATTACTGATTGGATCCTTCCATTACGTCAAGCATCACTATTTTTTTTTTCTCTTCAACCAATCTGACACCTACTCATCAATTTCAGGCAGTTGTGGACTTGCAGAGAGCCGAATGATGGAAAGTTGCTGCTGGGGAAGAACGGAGTAGAGTACGGGATGTGCATCTCAATAAACCAATGTTTCTTGATTAATATGGAGCATGCCTTAGCAAATCATGAATCAGTTTGGCTTGATTTGTGTATGTTAAATATGCAGTTGAAATCTTGGGAAAATATCTTCTCTAGATGACTTGCAAGCCATACCATGGAATCAAGCATGGACACCATCTGTAGGTGTTTGCAAAGAAACATTAAGGTGATTCGTCTGTTTGTACTAATGTTGGATTTATTGTTGTTGTGCATGTCTGGTTAAGCTTTTATCAATTCTTGCAGGAAACTAAGTGTTCGAGGGGTTTGATTGCAAGGTTACTTCTTAGTTGGGTCACATCTTATGAGGTAGTATTCCTAAAACCCATTGCTTGCTGTTTGAAAATAATTTTTCCATGACAGCTTCCTAATTGCACTTTTGGATTATTTTTTAAAGGAAAACCGTGGGTGTTAAAGATTTTAAAATTTCTTCGTTTTTAAAGTTTTCTGATGGTCCTTGATAGAGTACGTGTATAAAAGAAACGGTTCTGATATATATGGATTAATTAGTTTCGTCTAAATACTAACCGTAAATGTTTCCCGCTGCAGGTATTGCTCATACAGATACATGAGCATCGTCAATCATGAGACCACCTGTGGATTGCCAATATCATCTACCAGATTGATCTACATGTCATGACATCCATTTCGTTGGAGAATTTTACTGCCAAACAATATGCAGCATCACCTCTAAACAGTGCTTTGTAGGCAAGCATTCAGTATGTGATAGCATGGCCTTCTCATATATCTTTTCGCAATTGTGGGATTTTAGAGAGCCTTTTGCATAAAGATAAAACTTAAATCTAAGGAATTCATATGTGTTCAGGGGTCAGTAAAGGTGCTCTTGATTTACATTTTCAGCTCTGTTCAGAACTTATTTGATGTTCTTAGTCATGTGTAGTACTATTTACATTTGAATGCAAGTCAGAATTGTACTTTTACCATGGGTTGTTGGTCTCCTTGATAGTACTCAGTACTGACCAGGATAACCTTGGGATTAAGTTTTACATGGACTTTATATGTAGCCGTTGTATATGCTGGAAAGCTGCATTGAACTTAAACTATCGGAAGACATAGAAAGCACACTTCTATTCTTGGTACATAATTACCTACCTTTGACTTTCTAAATGAACAATGCAGTTTCTGTCCATCTGAGTTTCCATTAGTCCATTATCTATAATTTTCTGGGGATGGTCTGTTCACCCAGCTATGGAAAATTACCTATCTACATAAAACCTCAAGATTGTTTAAATTTTGAGTGTTAAAAATATGTTTTAATGTGATCTTAAAATTAAAATAATAGTGGAACCTCATACTTATGTAAACATCAGGTTGTTCGGTGTTCATGAATGTTGATGTCTCCAGTGCATTTTATGGAGTTCTTTAGCTATGTCCGTGCGGCGGTGCGCCTGACCTCTACCTCCTCTACTCCCCGCTCCCTCTCCCTCTCTGGCCTTACCTCTTCTCTCTTGGTTAGCGAGCACAGTGGCGGTGAACAGGATTATCTCAACCTTTACCGGCACGTCCTCTGCCCCACGGTTTTAGCAAGCGGCGTACATTGGCCGCTGACGCAATCTTGGCCCCACTACCACATTCGAACGGTGAAAATATTGGTGGGTGTCCGGGGTCAGCACCACTGCAGTGCGCCATGCCCCTGCTGGTTTCCTCGGGGGTTCTATTCAAGCCCAACAAGGAAATGAGACTTGAGATCCTGAGCCCGTTTTGCTGCAGGGATGGCTATGAACTGTCTATCAAATTACTGATTGGATCATTCTATTACGTCAGGCATCGCTCGATATTTTTCTCTTTAAACAATCTGACACATACTCATCAATTACAGACAGTTGACGACCTTGAAGAGAGCTGGATGAGGGAAAGCTGCTGTCAGGGAAGAACAGAGAGTACGGGATGTGCATCTCAGTACACCAAGGTTTCTTAATTAATATGTAGCATGTCTTAACAAAGCATGAATGTGTTTGGTTCGGTTTGTTTTATGTATTTTTGTAACACCCCAAATTTCAATAAAAAGAAAGTTAGAGAATTCCAGAAAGCAAAATTTCAAACCAACAAAAACTTTTCTATTTGCATATAGTACCATGCATAGGACTTGTGCATTTGAGTGATATGCCATGATGATTGCTTTTACTTGTATTTGATATGCTCTAAAACCCTAATGTGATCATATGAAGATCACCAACCAAATAAATCAAAGAGGAAGAAAATCCATAAAATGCAAAACCCTAAAAACCCTCACATATGCCCTATGGCATTTTTATAAATTTTGACCCTAGACCTATTTGGTCTTCACCATTAGTTGAATAATGTTATTTAACACTTATTACAACTTTTGGAATCAAAGTTTCACAATTCAAATGAATTTCAAACACAAATCCCACTCACATATGATAATGGTCAAAACTGAAATTTATAGCCTGATCACTACTTTGAGCCCTTGCCATTCATTTTTCCCAAACCAACTCTTGCTAACTCTTTGCACCATTTCAAAGTCAACATTAAGGTGAACAACTTTGATGAAGATCACCATGCCAAAATCATCCTTGATCATGAGCAAGGCTCATCCAAAGTCTCCACTTTTTAACATATGGAACTTTCCTCACTTAGCCATTTTGGCCAATTTTTGAATTCTAACAATTCCACCACCACTCCACTCACTTGATCGTCGCCGGAGCCGCCCCAATTTGAAGCTCGGAGCCGCCCGTACCTGGTGGACGCCGCCGTCGATTGGAGCCACCTCAGGCGACGCCACCTGTACCTGGAGCTTCGCCGTCGTCCACATCTACCTCGCGCACACTGCCATCCCTTGCTGGAGCCGCCGTAAGCTCTCCGACCCCCTAGGCTCGCCGCCAGCACGTCGGGTTCTCGTCGGAGACGACGATGAACCACGACCGTCGATCTGCCATCTAATCCAACGCCTCTTAGTCATCCATGCCGCTTCGGGTTTTAAGACTCGCTGACATGCGGGACCCCCTGGTCAGGCAGCCCACGGGGGCACAGACGCGTGGTGGGCTGGTTTGGGCCGTTTTAAACCATTTCGGCCCAGTTAGTTTTCCCGCCGGCCTTTTAATTCAAACTAGATTTAATTAATTCAAATAAATTTGAATACTGCCTCCACTTTGAAAATCAATAGTTTCAAATTGGCTAAACCAAATTTAGTGAATTCTATGTTGTTGGAAAGCTACTGAAATTCTCTACAACATGCCACTGGCCCCATGGTCAGATTCTTTGTAGAATAAATGTGATAAAAATAACAAGACAGGGACTTTTCCCTATTCAAATAATTCTTAAAAATCAACCAAAATAGATATTAAGTTAATTCCAACTCTAATAGCTCACATTTGACTTACACTAATTGTTTATGCAATAAAATGGTGTGGTCACTTTGCATGATCATGCCCTAGTTTAATTAATGGATGATATGGCTAGTTTAACTAGTTGATATTGTCCAAAACTATTAAAGTTAAATTATGTGGAGTATTACACTTCATTTAAACTTGTCTCACATGGATTCATGGGATGTTTGGACCCCTGGTCCCAAACTCTCTTATATGAATTACTTGAGATTTAAATCAAATGTAGGGTTATTTAAATAGTATGAGGTGATCTACCTCATTTAAATCCTTTTCACAAATGATGATGATGAACATTTGACTTAGGTCAATATGAGTTCATACATGATTGTTTGAGAAATTAAATCTTAAGAAGATTTCAATGAGAGGAAATTATTTCTCAAGAACCCTATGGAAACTATCATTTACATATGAAATGCAAAGAAGTGAATTCTATTTAAGAGAGTGGATTCGGTGTTCAGGGGGCTACGTGCGCACGCGGTAATCACCGTTGGATCTGATCCACCACCGTTGGATTCAGCCTATCAACAAACGGCGACTAACGTTCCGTGAACTTTCGATTCGCGTAAAGCAACAGCAGCAGTCGCTATTCGCTAGTATGCATGCCTGAGTAGCTAACAACCAAATGTGTGTGGGACCCGCTTGAGTAGCAACAGCCAAATTAGCGTGCATTGACTCGATTTGTGACGGGGAGGCCACGGCCAACCAACGCTGCGGGGAAACCGACGCCGGGGAGGTAGCCGCCGCCGAGCACCACCGTGGGAAGGCCGCTACCGGGGGGAGGTCGCCGCCGGGGAGGTAGCCGCCATCGAGGACCACCGTGGGGCGCCGCTGGAGCTCCGACTGTGGCCGTCTTGATCTGAAACGTCATCCTCTACGGATTTCGGCAGAGAGACGACCCGAGATTTGGGGCGAATGTACGAGGCGGACCGCGCCGCCCCTTGATCCCGATGTATACGACGAGCTCCCGTTTAACCGAGCTGGACGAAGAGCTCATGTGGCCTTCTTGCGCTTCGATTCCGTCCGCTGCCAGCTAGTGCATGTTGAAGCCAACGCGGCGGAGTTAGATGAGCGCCCTTGATTTATGCCGCCGCGCCGGCCTGCAAGCCTCCGCAACCGCACCTGCCTTGCGAGCCGCCGAACCCGGCGAACCCATCAACGCTCGCCCAACGCGGGGCTCGCTGCCCCTGTCCCGCACCTGCCACCATCGATTCCGCGTCGAGCTCCGCCCCTCCGCTATCTGTGTATCAATTTTCTCCGACGAGCGGTGGCAAGCGGTAGTGGGCGCTGCGCCGCGTCGAGAGCGAGCTCCTCGCCGCCGTCAGCCGGGGCGTCGAACAGCTTCCGGCCTCGTCTGCTGCCCGCTCCAACCCGGCCTCCTCCGTAGCTGCCGGAACCACGCCGGAGCGGCACAAATCGGGGCGGAGAGGGCGACGAGATGAGGAGGATGAGGCGTGCGGCGGCCTCCACTCGGCCGCGGAGAAGGGCGGCGATGTGGAAGGAAGGACGGCGGCAAGGGATCGAGTCCGCGCCCGATGAACGGAGATGGGCGTCGACCACGAGCGCTTTTCATCGCTGCCGGCGCGTGGTTGATCTCCGTCTGGAAGCTGAATGAGAGAGAGAGGTGGATTGTGTGGATGGAGGAGAGGTGAGGTCGTGAGAGGATAAGGTGCGATGTGATTTAGATGAGAGAGGGGATTCGGGCGGCACATGTTGGACAGGCCGAGGCCGCCGCATGCAGTTCCCCAACTTAACGCTTTACCAGACGGTGTTAGACACGTGTTGGACAGGTAAGACGTGCTCACGTACCCCCCTGAACACCAGGCTTCATCCGTTCTATTTAACCCCCACAACCCATGCACCTAAGTAGATTATTTTGTGTGCATAGAATAGTTTGTGTGTTATATGTGATGTATGGAATAGCCATTGAATTAGTGAGTAATTATACTCGTATTCAAATTTAGACGGTAGCACCGGAGAGTACGCCGAAGAAGAAGGTTGCTACCACGAGGAGGAGGAGGAACAGTTTGAGAACTACCAAGGCAAGCTATTACCAATGCAAGCTAATATTCTTGCAAAGTGCAAAGCCCCTTGGGGCAAGGCACCATGTTTCTTATCTTTTCCTATATGAACCCATCCCAAGTTTTACCTTACAAGTTTTTACTTGTTTTCTAAATGAGTTACTTTTATAGTTAACTTTGGTCAAGATACAAGTTGGATACTAGAGTAGTGAGTTAGTCTTCTCCAAGCAAAGCAAGATAGCACCCCTCATGAATTAGAGCTAGTGCGAAATGAGGTGAATGTCCGGCCCAAGCCCTGTGCAGTTCCCAGGTTGACAGTTGGTCTTCACTGGGAGGCCAAGCTCATGGGGAGAGGTGCTCATACTAGGATTCGTAAGTGAAAGGTTATGGTTGATGATCCGCGTACTGTGTTACGATGATTCGGGGTAATCCCGACGGATGAAATCAAATGTTGTGGCACAAGTGTGTAACCTCTGCAGAGTGTAAACCTATTCGAATAGCCGCGTCCACGGTTACGGACGGTTGGAAAGGCCATACAATTTCCAATGTCATACCCTCTTGAAAATGATGTTGAGAGATGATGGTAAAATGACTTGTGGTGAATTGAATTGAAATCACCACTTGAATGGTGGGAATGACACTAATGTTCCCACTTGAGTTAGTTAGCACTTGAATAAGCTTTTCTCAAACTTTGTGAACTAAAACTAGCTTTACGCAAATAAACTAGAGCTTAGCAAACCATACTAGAATATCTAGCACTTACATTAGTATTAGTTTGCGAGTACTCAACGTACTCACGGCTTTGTCCCTGGCTATTCAAATGGCCAGAGTATGAAGATGAACAAGGAGATGATCAGCAGGACGTCTTCGACAACTAAGCGCCTTCCGACGTCAAGCGTTGGCCTGTGGACTAGAGAGTCCTTGTATCTTACGCTTCCGCTATGTTGAACTATGAACTTGTGTTTGTTCGTTGATCAATAGATCAACTATTCGTGTAATATGGATCATGTGATTCCAATTTGTAAGACTTATGGTTTGTAATGAATGATGACTGTGATACTTAACTATTATGCCTCGCAACAACAATATTCCTGGGATTGCGATGTATGACATAATAGGCATTCGGACTTAAAAATCCGGGTGTTGACAAGTTGGTATCAGAGCCATTGTTTGACCTTAGAAGACCTTAGTTAGAATGGGCGTTCTGAAAAATTTAACTTTGAAATCAAATGGAAGAAATTATTTGTGAAAATTTACTACACTCTTGTCTTTGAGACTTTGCCAAAATTTGATGAATCATGTTCTATCTTATTTGAATCAACTTAAAACTTTGCCACACTTTGCACTCTCTAACTTACTCATCCAATTCTCTTTCAGATGGCGCTGAATGAACCCATCAACACCAAGTTTTACCAGCTTGGGAACGGAGGGAGCTTGATCTTCGAGCACGACCTCAACGCCCTCTCTGACTTCCTTGGGCGCCCACACCCCGAGTTCCACGGGGTTCAGCTGGACGACACGCCCGGAGGAGAGCTGCAGTGGGTGATCACTGCCGTCTTGAGGGGCAAGATGGAGCCTCCCACTTCGGAGAGGATCCTCTTCTCCTTCCGCGAGAGCAACTGGCTCGACGGACTCGCACGTGGCCTTCAGGAGGCACTTGCGCGCCTCTGTGGACAGAACGTGGTGCGCATCCTCGCCTCTCGCTACGCCCACCTTGTGAGGCGTGATACCGCGGGAGTGCCCATGGAGCTGCAGCCGCACCCGGAGTTGAGGCACCATGCTGAGCACCTGGACTTCATGCTCTACCAGACTCAGAGGGACCTCGACGCCACTCGCGCTTACGCGAACCAGACCCATGCTCACATCACCGAGCAGGGTGAGGCGATCAAGCTACTCAACAACGACCGCAAGAGCCTTCGCCAGCAGCGTGCCAAGAAGGACGCTACGATTCGTCACCTTCGCGCCCGGATCGCGTCACTTGAGGCCACTGTCAAGGCCCAGGAGGATCAGATTCGTCAGCTGGAGGATGACGACGGAGGCATCGACATTCAGGGAGGAGACACCTTCCTGAGCGACGACAACGACTTTGAGGAGGACGAGAACACCGAGGAGGAGGATTACGAGTTCCTGGAGGCAGGACCCGACGACTACGTCCCGATCGATGTCGATGATGAGGAGTAGTTGCACTAGTTCACGTATAGTAGGTGTGAGTTGTATCCCGTCCTTTGTATCGTAGCATGAGAATGGTTCTTAAAACCATTGGAGTATGTGTGTAGTTTGTACTATGTGTTGCATGAATGAATGTTATGTTTGTCATGAAAAGATTACAAGTTTCCAAATGTTTTTCAAACTTAACCAAAATGAACCATAGAATGTTCCCTCTTATCTCATAATCTTCTACATCTTCAGATGGCCCCTCCAAATCGCACCAACGACGCGATGCTGCCCCGGCAGCAAACCATGCTTGCAGACCGGGAAACCGAAAGAGCCGAACGCCAAGCCAACCTCATCGCCTTGCAGAACATCGCCAACCAAGGCCATGGAAATCGTGACCACCCCGGATCCAAGCTCAAGAACTTCCAAAACACCAACCCTCCGGTGTTTAGCAAGACCGAGGAGCCCCTCGACGCCGACGATTGGCTCCAGACTATGGAGAACAATCTGGAGGTAGCCGGAGTGGAAGCCAACGAGAAAGTCTTGTTCGCCACTCACTATCTCGCTGGACCAGCCCGCGCTTGGTGGACAAGCACCCGTGCCATGAACGGAGGTCAATTCATGACTTGGGAGGATTTCAAACTCAAGTTCAGCAAGTACCATGTACCCCCGGGTCTTATCAAGAAGATGAGGGATGAATTCCGTGAGCTGAAACAAGGTCGCATGACGGTGGTTGAATACCGCGACAAGTTTCTCACCTTGTCAAGGTATGCCCCTGATGAGACCGACACCGTTGAAAAGAGGAAGGAGAGATTCCTGAACGGACTGCATGATGAGATGCAGACTGTCCTCGTCAACATCCCCTTCGCCGACCTTGAAGCCCTTGTTGACTCCGCCATCCAGATGGAGGGCAAGTTGAACCAAGCCAATGAGAACCGCAAGCGCCGCATGGCGAATCAGAGTGGATCAAGCCACCCCCAGAAGTTTCGCCCTAGCTCAAGCGGAGGTTTCACTCCGAGAAACAACAAACCCCAGATGCAGAACTCACGCCCCGGTTATCAGAACCGGAGTGGAGGAAACTCCAAGCCAGGAGGCTACAACCACAACTACAACAACAACAACTACAACCGCGCTCCACCCCGAGCCCCTAACAACAACAACACCAACACCAACACCGCTCCCAGAACCGGAAGCAATGCCGTTCCCGTTGCGAACAAGCAGACAAGACCACTATCACTTGTTATGAGTGTGGTGTAGTGGGGCACTACTCCAACGAGTGTCCCAAGCGTCTTGCCAAGCTCGCCGGCAACACCGCTGCACTCGCTCAGCAGCAACGCCGTGTCTCCACCGGCAAGAAGTTCGCCCCCAACAACCCCAACAACCGCAACGGCCGCCTCTACCACATGAACGCCGAAGAAGCCCAGAAGCACCCGATGTTGTACTGGGTATGTTTTCCGTCAACCACCTCCCCGCAGTGTTGTTTGATTCCTGAGCATCTCATTCTTTTGTCACCGAAGACTTTGCATCAACAAGTAAAATTCAACCTCTCGCTTTGAAACATGTTATGATAGTCCAAATCCCGGATCAACCACCAAAGCCAGAAAATTTTGCAAAAATGTGCCAATCAAAATCCATGATGTAGATTTCTTTGCAAATCTAATCATACTTGGAACCAAGGGTTTGGAAGTTGTCCTAGGAATGGACTGGATGTCCAAGCACAACGGATTGATAGATCGCCAAGAAAGCCATAACCATGACTAGCAAAGACCGTATCGTAGTTGAGCACGTCTCTCGAAAAACTACCCTTAAAATTTACACCGCAACCAAAGTGTATCCAAGCCAACTTGGATCAAATCAGGGTCGTTTGTCGCTACCCCGATGTGTTTCCGGATGATCTACCCGGTATGCTCCCGGATCGGGATATCGAGTTTATCATCGAGTTAATTCCCGGAATCGGACCCATAGCCCGAGAGCCTACAAGATGAACGCAGCGGAGCTTGTGGAACTGAAGAAGCAAATAGATGACATGTTAGCCAAAGGTTTGATTAGACCAAGTGCATCCCCCTGGAGATCCCCCGTCTTGTTTGTCGACAAGAAAGATGGTGCAAATCGTTTATGCATGGACTATCGTAAGCTTAACGATGTCACCATCAAAAACAAATACCCCTTACCCAAGATCGAAGACTTGTTTGACCAACTCACCGGATCCCGAGTTTTCTCCAAGATAGATCTTAGAACTGGATACCACCAACTGAAGATCCGAGCCACCGACATTCCAAAAACTGCCTTTACCACCAGATATGGGTTGTATGAGTACAACGTCATGTCATTTGGACTGACCAATGCCCCCGCTTATTTCATGAATCTCATGAATAAGATCTTCATGAACTTTTTGGACAAGTTTGTCGTTGTATTCATCGACGACATCCTCGTCTACTCCAAGTCCGAAGAGGAACACGAACAGCATTTGGAGATTGTCCTGGAAACCCTTAGACAGCACAAGTTGTATGCCAAGTTTAGCAAGTGTGAGTTTTGGCTGGAAGAAGTTGGATTCCTCGGACACATCTTGTCTGCAGGAGGAATTGCCGTAGATCCCGCCAAAATCAAAACTGTTATGGAATGGCAAGCCCCAACCACACAAACTGAGGTCCGCGCTTTTCTTGGATTAGCCGGATACTACCGCAGATTTGTAGAAGGTTTTTCGAGCATCGCTCGACCAATGACCCAACTGCTGAAAAAGGACAGAAAGTTTGAGTGGACCGACAAATGCGAAGAGAGCTTTCAACAGCTCAAGAGTAGATTGACAACAGCCCCAATCCTGATCATGCCAGATATCGCAAAGCCCTTTGACGTATATTGCGACGCCTCCAAGACTGGACTTGGATGCGTGCTTATGCAAGAAGGCAAGGTTGTATCCTACCTTTCAAGACAACTCAAGCAACATGAACAGAACTACCCAACCCACGACCTCGAGCTTGCCGCCGTGGTCTTAGCCTTGAAAGTTTGGCGTCATTACCTCATGGGTAATCGATGCGAGATCTACTCCGACCACAAAAGCCTCAAATACATATTCACCCAGAAAGAGTTAAACATGAGACAACGCCGCTGGATCGAATTGATCAAGGATTACGACATGGAGATTCACTACCACCCCGGCAAGGCCAATGTGGTAGCGGATGCTTTGAGTCGACTGCCGTGCCAGTTGGACTCCATGCTCGCAACCGAACAGCCCAGCTTGCATCAAGAGTTTGAACAGTTCAGACTTGAACTTGTTAGTGAAGGATTCCTAGCCAAAGATAGAACCGCAACCCACCTTGGTTGGTCAAATCAAGGAAGCCCGTAAAGACAACGCTAGCATTGACGGAATTAAGAAACAGAGATAGCCGCAGAAAAGCCCCTGCATTCACCGTAGACGAAGCCGGAGTTCTTTGGTACAAAGAACGTCTCTGCGTACCATCGGACTCGACTTGAAACAAGTCATTCTCGCAAGAAGCCCATGACACCCTTTATTCAATCCACCCGGAGGTACCAAGATGTACCAAGACCTAAAAGAACAATTTTGGTGGCACGGAATGAAGAGAGAGATCGGTAGCTATATCGCTAAGTGTGACATCCGTCGAGAGTCAAGGCAGAACATCAACGACCCGCCGGATCGTTACAACCCCTCCAGATTCCGGAATGGAAATGGGACTCCGTAGGAATGGACTTTATCACCGACCGCCCAAATCCAAAGAAAGGCAATGATTCAATATGGGTAGTGGTCGATAGATTGACCAAAGTCGCCCATTTCATCGCCGTCAAAACCACCTATCAAGGCCCAAAGTTAGCTGAACTTTACATCTCCGTAATAGTCGCCCGCACGGAACCCCCAAATCGATAGTGTCGATAGAGGATCACAGTTCACCTCAAGGTTCTCGCAAAGTGCATGAAGGACTAGGCACTCGCCTAAATTTCAGCATCGCCTATCACCCTCGCACCGACGGACAGATCGAGAGAGTAAACCGAGCATCGGAAGACATGCTTAGAGCATGCGCATCGGAATACGGATCCAAGTGGGAAGACCGCCTACCTTACGCAGAATTCTCTTACAACAATAGTTACCAAGCCAGCCTACGAGATGGCCCCCTTTGAAGCCTTGTACGGAAGGAAGTGCCGTACCCCGAACTGGTCGGAAGTCGGAGAGAGCCAAGTTTTCGCCCGACGTTCTTCGTGAAGCCGAAGAGAAAGTCCACAAGATCCGAGAGTACCTCAAGACTGCGCAATCCAGACAGAAGAGCTACGCCGACAAGAGACGTCGGGAGATGACCTTTGAGATCGGAGACTTCGTCTATCTCAAAGTATCCCCCTTGAAAGGAATGCAAAGGTTCCAACTGAAAGGAAAGCTTGCACCCCGCTATGTCGGACCTTTCAAAGTCCTCAGCCGCCGAGGTGAAGTATCTTATCAACTGGAGTTGCCTAAAGAAATGTCGGCGGTGCACGACGTGTTTCACATCTCACTTCTCCGGAAGTGCCTTGAAGTCCCGGAGAAGACCGAAGTGTTCAAGAACATCGATCACCGATCGGTGGATATCAACAAGGATCTGACTTACCGCGAAGTGCCGATTCGCATTCTGGAAGAAGCTTACCGAACCACCCGCACCCGAAGCATCAAGTTTCTGAAGATCCAATGGAGCAATCATACCGAGGATGAAGCCACATGGGAACGCGAAGACTTCATGAAGAAGGAGTACCCAGAACTCTTTAGTACCTAACTTTCTTTTCGATCTCGGGATGAGATCTTTTGGAAGGGGGAAGGGTTTGTAACACCCCAAATTTCAATAAAAAGAAAGTTAGAGAATTCCAGAAAGCAAAATTTCAAACCAACAAAAACTTTTCTATTTGCATATAGTACCATGCATAGGACTTGTGCATTTGAGTGATATGCCATGATGATTGCTTTTACTTGTATTTGATATGCTCTAAAACCCTAATGTGATCATATGAAGATCACCAACCAAATAAATCAAAGAGGAAGAAAATCCATAAAATGCAAAACCCTAAAAACCCTCACATATGCCCTATTGCATTTTTATAAATTTTGACCCTAGACCTATTTGGTCTTCACCATTAGTTGAATAATGTTATTTAACACTTATTACAACTTTTGGAATCAAAGTTTCACAATTCAAATGAATTTCAAACACAAATCCCACTCACATATGATAATGGTCAAAACTGAAATTTATAGCCTGATCACTACTTTGAGCCCTTGCCATTCATTTTTCCCAAACCAACTCTTGCTAACTCTTTGCACCATTTCAAAGTCAACATTAAGGTGAACAACTTTGATGAAGATCACCATGCCAAAATCATCCTTGATCATGAGCAAGGCTCATCCAAAGTCTCCACTTTTTAACATATGGAACTTTCCTCACTTAGCCATTTTGGCCAATTTTTGAATTCTAACAATTCCACCACCACTCCACTCACTTGATCGTCGCCGGAGCCGCCCCAATTTGAAGCTCGGAGCCGCCCGTACCTGGTGGACGCCGCCGTCGATTGGAGCCACCTCAGGCGACGCCACCTGTACCTGGAGCTTCGCCGTCGTCCACATCTACCTCGCGCACACTGCCATCCCTTGCTGGAGCCGCCGTAAGCTCTCCGACCCCCTAGGCTCGCCGCCAGCACGTCGGGTTCTCGTCGGAGACGACGATGAACCACGACCGTCGATCTGCCATCTAATCCAACGCCTCTTAGTCATCCATACCGCTTCGGGTTTTAAGACCCGCTGACATGCGGGACCCCCTGGTCAGGCAGCCCACGCGGGCACAGACGCGTGGTGGGCTGGTTTGGGCCGTTTTAAACCATTTCGGCCCAGTTAGTTTTCCCGCCGGCCTTTTAATTCAAACTAGATTTAATTAATTCAAATAAATTTGAATACTGCCTCCACTTTGAAAATCAATAGTTTCAAATTGGCTAAACCAAATTTAGTGAATTCTATGTTGTTGGAAAGCTACTGAAATTCTCTACAACATGCCACTGGCCCCATGGTCAGATTCTTTGTAGAATAAATGTGATAAAAATAACAAGACAGGGACTTTTCCCTATTCAAATAATTCTTAAAAATCAACCAAAATAGATATTAAGTTAATTCCAACTCTAATAGCTCACATTTGACTTACACTAATTGTTTATGCAATAAAATGGTGTGGTCACTTTGCATGATCATGCCCTAGTTTAATTAATGGATGATATGGCTAGTTTAACTAGTTGATATTGTCCAAAACTATTAAAGTTAAATTATGTGGAGTATTACACTTCATTTAAACTTGTCTCACATGGATTCATGGGATGTTTAGACCCCTGGTCCCAAACTCTCTTATATGAATTACTTGAGATTTAAATCAAATGTAGGGTTATTTAAATAGTATGAGGTGATCTACCTCATTTAAATCCTTTTCACAAATGATGATGATGAACATTTGACTTAGGTCAATATGAGTTCATACATGATTGTTTGAGAAATTAAATCTTAAGAAGATTTCAATGAGAGGAAATTATTTCTCAAGAACCCTATGGAAACTATCATTTACATATGAAATGCAAAGAAGTGAATTCTATTTAACCCCCACAACCCATGCACCTAAGTAGATTATTTTGTGTGCATAGAATAGTTTGTGTGTTATATGTGATGTATGGAATAGCCATTGAATTAGTGAGTAATTATACTCGTATTCAAATTTAGACGGTAGCACCGGAGAGTACGCCGAAGAAGAAGGTTGCTACCAAGAGGAGGAGGAGGAACAGTTTGAGAACTACCAAGGCAAGCTATTACCAATGCAAGCTAATATTCTTGCAAAGTGCAAAGCCCCTTGGGGCAAGGCACCATGTTTCTTATCTTTTCCTATATGAACCCATCCCAAGTTTTACCTTACAAGTTTTTACTTGTTTTCTAAATGAGTTACTTTTATAGTTAACTTTGGTCAAGATACAAGTTGGATACTAGAGTAGTGAGTTAGTCTTCTCCAAGCAAAGCAAGATAGCACCCCTCATGAATTAGAGCTAGTGCTAATGAATTAAAACTTGACTACTCTAGATGGGAACATTGTGATTTTGAAATGGATTTGAAACCTTGGAATGATGATGCATTCCATTGAATGATTTATGAAGGCGAATGTGAACAAGAGAAGATGGTGATTTTTGATAAAACAATGGTGTTGGTTTGAATGCGATACCTTTCCAATTATTGAGTATCCCCACAATACCTGATTATGGGTAGGGCTTAACTGGAAGTTTATGCGTCTTAGTATGGGTTCCCTCTAAACAAGCGTTATCGGGGTTATGCCGAAAGCTGCCTCTACCACAAAAGAAATGATATGATATGATGTGAAATGAGGTGAATGTCCGGCCCAAGCCTCGTGCGCTCCCAAAGTTGACGGGTCTTCACCGGGAGGTCAAGCTCATGGGGAGAGGTGCTCATACTAGGATTCGTAAGTGAAAGGTTATGGTTGATGATCCGCGATGCTTGTGTTACGATGATTCGGGGTAATCCCGACGGATGAAATCAAATGTTGTGGCACAAGTGTGCAACCTCTGCAGAGTGTAAACCTATTCGAATAGCCGCGTCCACGGTTACGGACGGTTGGAAAGGCCATACAATTTCCAATGTCATACCCTCTTGAAAATGATGTTGAGAGATGATGGTAAAATGACTTGTGGTGAATTGAATTGAAATCACCACTTGAATGGTGGGAATGACACTAATGTTCCCACTTGAGTTAGTTAGCACTTGAATAAGCTTT
Source organism: Lolium perenne (assembly GCF_019359855.2). Lineage (NCBI taxonomy): Eukaryota > Viridiplantae > Streptophyta > Magnoliopsida > Poales > Poaceae > Lolium > Lolium perenne. Next base: position 79,723,844 of record NC_067244.2, on the reverse strand, counting down.
TCTCAAACTTTGTGAACTAAAACTAGCTTTACGCAAATAAACTAGAGCTTAGCAAACCATACTAGAATATCTAGCACTTACATTAGTATTAGTTTGCGAGTACTCAACGTACTCACGGCTTTGTCCCTGGCTATTCAAATGGCCAGAGTATGAAGATGAACAAGGAGATGATCAGCAGGACGCCTTCGACAACTAAGCGCCTTCCGACGTCAAGCGTTGGCCTGTGGACTAGAGAGTCCTTGTATCTTACGCTTCCGCTATGTTGAACTATGAACTTGTGTTTGTTCGTTGATCAATAGATCAACTATTCGTGTAATATGGATCATGTGATTTCAATTTGTAAGACTTATGGTTTGTAATGAATGATGACTGTGATACTTAACTATTATGCCTCTCAACAACAATATTCCTGGGATTGCGATGTATGACATAATAGGCATTCGGACTTAAAAATCCGGGTGTTGACAATTTTAAACATGTCTGTAGTGCTTCCACTATTCTAATATGCGAATACGTATATGTAAAGACTGTGGGCGGTTCAGTTGATGTTCTTTGGTTTAATTAGTGATTGAAGAAGGAACGGAGAGAAGAAGGCTTTTGCAGCTTTTGCACTGTCTTTCAGTTGGTGAACAGAACCAAATTGAGTGACAGTTCTTGATCTTTGGTTTTCAGAGTGCAAGGTATCATTTAATTTCTTTACGACACTCTGCTCATCAGAGTTAGTACTCCTGTTAGTGCAGCAACCCTTTATTGTTCTATCATCCACACCTCTTAATTACTGCTGAACCTTCCATTCAGACTAATGATTTTTTTTCATAAAATTCAGACTGGCTGTGAGTAACTCACAGCAAGCTGAGAGGACAAAGAATTGGCTATTGTCTTCTCCACTCTGTAGGTAATTAAAAGTGCCACGTATTGGCTTTGTTTAACATAAGCTACCTAAATGTAATTACTTATACATTTCTTTTGGTATTTTCGATGTAAGAATCAGAGTATATATGTATTTGTAGTGCAATATTTTACTTCTCCATTTGAATGTCTTTCCTAAGGTGTCTTCTTTCCAGTAGTACAACCATATGCATTTCAGCTCCCAGGACACGCATACAGGCAATTCAGTCATGAAAACACTTTTGCAACCAAATCTAAAGCAACATTCCCCCAGATACACATACTAGCAATTCAGCAGCGGAGACAGAATAAGTGTACCAGGCCATCGATCCCTTCACGGCAGACAGTGCCGACGACGAGCAATTGCTGCTCACAGTGAAGTCGACGGGCGCCGCCCCCGCCCAGGCGTAGCTTCTCCACTCCTCCATCTCCATCAGGCCGAACTCCGGCTGGAGGATTGGCCCAGCGGCGCCTCTTCATCCGCCTCTTCATCCGCCCCTTCCTCCACTGACCCACTCCTCCCTCTTCCTCGAGCCGAGCTCCACCTCGAGGAGGCCGGGCGGCGCCCCTCTATTTCTCTCTCCCTCCACTCCTCTTCCTCGGGCCGACCTCCACCTAGAGCAGGCAGATGACCATGGGCGCGCTGCAGAGCCTCGCCTCCAGGCTGAGTATCCAGACTAGGATGTGCATCACACTGGGTCGCCGGGCGACTGGGCGGAAGCGACGAACGGAGATAACCTCGGCTTCGGGCGCAGGGGCGCTTCGGCCGGTCGCCTGAATTCGAGCTAGCTAGCTACTGTTACGTTCTTTTTCAGCTCAAAAAAAACTGTTACGTTCTTCTGAACACTACCGAGCTAGACAGAGGTAGGTGACGGCAAGCCGATCTACTCTTTTTTTTTCTTCCTGAAACAAACACGGAAGCCACTCACTGATTCACCGGCGACACTCCCTCTGCTTCCTTATTTCACACAACAGCGGCCATCGGAAATGTCACGTTACACCCTAAATGAGCCTAAAAAACGGCCCGCCTGCAGCCTTCTAAAAAAATACGAAGCCGGCTGTTCCAGCCATACGTTTTAGATGTTCCTTCATCAGTTTTTTCTAATTAAACTCCAAGCCATGTGATAAACTTTTTTAAAACAAACCCTTATTCACTATCTCTATGACTCAATCTATATATTACCACCATTTTCGGCAACTTTTCAACCTCTACACTAGCCACGTACAGAGATTCATAAAACATGCATCATATGTAATACAGCATGGACATATTTAAAATACGCTCTTGGATATAAATAATAAACAGATAACAACAGCTGTCATAGTAACAACGCAGTTATTTTACTAAACACAAAGACAATTTCTACACTGAAGGTACTGGCAAACAACGTAAGGCCTAGCCAATATGCTTCTCAGCTACTTACTCATGAATACCGTCATGGGCCAGCATCGAAGCAAAGTTCTTAAGAACTGCACATGAACACATGCCAGAAAATATACCCGCCATCCCAGCCTCTTATTAATAAAGAAAAACTCCTAAAAAATACAGAAGTCGAGGCATATTTCGCCAGTGTGTTAGCCGCCCATGCAACAACACCATCAAACCGACGCACATCACTCTGCCAAAAAAAACAGCAATGGTTAATGAATTATTGGCTTTCTTCATTATTAGACGATAGCTACCATCATCAATAAAACCTTTCTCCCACACCGTAGACAGCACGGGCGCGGCGTGCGCCGCGCCACACACTTCCTAGTAATATTTAAGTATGTTAGGAAGCCAAATGGAGTTTACGTTTTAACTTTTATGTATGAGTGTCTGAATTTAAAAACGTTCTTTACCATTTCTTATGTACATATTTCAACATTAGATCATATATTGATAGATTTTGGTGAGTTTTCGTTTGACGAGCAGTGTGCTTCTCTCGGTCAACAGGTGCTCTTTTCATGGTTGTATACACTATTCTTCTGTAAAAGCCACGCTTCATTACAAAAAAAATCTTTTGACATTCCGACTAATAAAATACTCCTACATAACAAATTTGCACAAACATTTGCTCAATTTACGGACTACCAAATAAGTGGCTACCCATCAATGCCAAAAAGGAAGAAAGAAAACACTGCACTACTCGTGTACACGTCATGAAGTTTTAGTTGTACTTTTCCCTTCATTCAGTGTCATTTTTACTACTCCCTTCGATCCATTTTAATTGATTTAGTATAATTTTATATTAAATCCGAGTCAACTAAAAAGAATTGGAGGGACTATGTAAGTATAGTTACTCCATTTGTCGGTTGCACCCTATATTCTTATGTAAAGTAAGCTGGTTGCACCCGGAAATTCGTCTTGGCTCCCGGGAGCATTTGCTCCCGGATTTTTGGGGAGCAAATTTTGTTTTTCAAAACTTTTCAAAAAATTCCGAAAAAAATCATGCACGTACCTGACCATGGCACGTACCACCTTCTGAAATTTCGCTGCGAAATGTCATCGTATGCGTTCTGGGCAAAAATGACAAATTTCCAGATCTGAGATTCAAATTTTTGGATCTCATTTCATGTCAGAAATTTGTCATTTTTGTCCAGGGCGCATACGATGGCATTTTGCAACGACATTTTACACGTTGGTGCGTGCCATGGTCAGGTACGTGCATGATTTTTTTTCGGAATTTTTCGATAAGTTTTCGATTTATTCTGATTTTTCGAAAAAACAGGGAGCATATGCTCCCGGGAGCCAAATCGCCGCTGTTAGGAGTTGGAGTCCGTAAGAAAGTCCACCGTACTAGATACAGTAGGATTTGCTGACTTTGCCCTGGTGATTTTGGGTAATGAATATCACATGGATCCTAGTTATCAGTGACTCAAAGTCAGTCAACAAATGGGGTAAATATACTCATGTGGGTCCTAGTTACCACATGAGTAACTGACATCACTTGGGGGCTTGTAAAGTCAGGCAATCCATACCCGTACTACAGTGGTGAAGCCACGTTGTGACGTGTGTTGACCACACATGAATTTGGAAAATCTTTTGAATGCAAGAATAGATAAGCTAAATATTCTATAAAATTAGCGAAAACACGTGAATTTGACATCATAGATTTGTAGTGAGGGCATCTCCACCGGCGCGACGCAAACGGACGCTGAGCGACCGTTTGTGTCCGCCGTGACCGGAAATGCGTCTGGCACCATCTCCAGCGGGGCGACGCAAAGTGACCGGGCCGTCCGCGGAGACGCAAACCTGGCCCAAATATGCGCCAGGTTTGCGTCTCCGCGGACACTCGGCGGTCGCGGAAAATGTCCGCTCGGTCCTCGCACGGGCCCGCACAGCGGCGGCACAATCGCCGTCTTCCGTGGCATTACTTCCGGGCGGCGCGCTGCAGCCTTTGCAGGGCCGCGTTAATGGTGTGCCTCGGCTTCCGCGAGCGTGCGCAGCGTCGATGCGTCTTCTCCGTCAGTACTGGCACCGAGGCGTCACTTCGGCAGTCTGCGGCCGCGTTAATGGAGATGCCTCGCGTGGCTCGCGGCCGTCGCCTACCTCTGCGCACGTAGTAATGGCGATGCCACGCGTGGCGCGGCCGTCGCCCTGCCTCCGCGCTATATATACAGGGGCACGAGCATCTCATCTCCTCCCCACAAACCCTAGCCGTAGCGCCGCTTCCTCTCAAGCAGATCCACCATGAGCAGCGCCAGACGCGGCCAGGCTGCCGCGCCTCCACCTCCCACTCCACCTCCTCCGGCGTCGAGCTCCTCCGAGGAGTTCGACTCTGAAGACAGCACGGGCGACCTCCTCGACCCGGTCAGGGACACCGCGACCCTGGCACTCGCGGCGCAGGAAGCAGAGGAGGAGTTGGCGGGCCACGCGGCGTTGGACGTCGAGCTGGAACAGCGCAGGCTGGCGGCTGCCGCTGCAGCCGAGGACTCCGACTCAGAGATATCTTGGTCATCCGATGACCCTCATGCGCCGACGCCGGAGGAGAGGGCGGCGGAGCAGCGGGCCCTCGTCAAGTCTTTCGAGACGCTCAAGGACGAGGCCGCCAACGCGAGGCTGGAGCAGTGCCTGCAAGAGGACGCGGCGGCGCACCGAGCCATAGCGGCCGCGCGGAAGGCGGCGGAGAAGCAGGCGACGGAGCGACGCAACGACGGTGCCGACCCATCAGGAAGCAAGTAGTCTAGGCCTATAGATCTACTTTGTATAGTTTTTATGCATTTTTATGTACTACTTTCAATGTTTGTACTATGTTGCAATTCAAAAAATAGACCGCCCCGGTGGGAGCACACCTAGACGCAAACGGACGAGCGGACAAAAGGGAGCGTCCGAAATACGTCGCGCCGCTGGAGATGCCGTGACAACATAAATCTCTACTCTTGGCACCACCACTGCCGTACTAGACCTATACGGGAATCCTATCCACTAGGACAACTACCACACTGGTATCACTCTCCATGTTTACCAGACTCTCGGTATAAACATCACCATTATAAATGTACTAGATTTTGATGTGCGCCTTGGCGCACGACCCCGTGAGATTCGTGTATAGGTGGGAAAGTGGTTATACTTTTATTAGAACTTACAAAATGTAGTGAATCAAAGGAAATTGCAAATACAGGTGATGGAGGGAATACTCAACGTGATCCCGTAAAATTTACGCTGATTTACATTTTATAAAACAATGATAGAAATAAGGTCAAAAAATGATAATAGCATGAAGAGAACAAAGTTTTAATGTTCTATAGATAGACCATAAGAGGTAATTATAATTCTAATAGGGTCTCCATAAATATATGCTAACTCACCCAAGCTTACTACCGAACAAATACATATCAGAAAATTTCATGTAAATTTTACGGTAGAACCAAAGGCAGGCAAACAAAACTCAGTTGACATACAGACGCAAAGGAAACATGAAAATATGACCAGCTACCAGCAAGTCAATCTAAAACATAACATATATCCATAAATAATATTTTAGGTACATAAGTTTTCTATGGGGAAATAAACCAGTTGCATTATGCACATCAGGCTAAAAGCAGTAGAGGTAGAACTTATATGCAAAGAAATACAACACGTAAAGTAGGCAACCGATGCATAGAGCAAAACAAATATAGCTCATCACAACACTCCTTCCAGAGAATTGATCATCTTCGGTGTACAGCTCATCACAAGTGCACTCCTTTCAGGAGAACTGATCATGTTCAGTGGAGTCAAAGTTCAAGCTGTAGGAAATGTACTTATGCACATAAGGTTATAAACAGTAGAGGTAGAGCTCTATTTAATGTTTCCTACAGCAAGTGACTGAAAAAATAAGACAGTTTAGCAGGTTTTGGGATACTTTCAGAGGCGATGTATGCAAGCCCAGAGACTTTTGGCCGAGATTCTGATGAAGAATGTGCACTGATGGATGGAATGTCAGTCACAGTTCATGCTGCCATCTCGCAGTAGTTTTGTATGTCAATCTAGGAAGTTGCAGCTCATATAACATGGCGTCGGGCATGACACTCTTGGTGGGATCTTGATACGAGCCATTTCCCTTGTACAAAGTAAATGAAATGAAATCATAAGTGATCAAAGTTCCAAATAACATAACTGAAAGCTCAAATGCCCTACTTAAGTTTCTGAGACTAAAAGAAAACGTACCAGAATCAATTTCCTAACACGCAGATTATTTAACAAAAGCAATATGTGACTGCAAATCCAGAAATGAGTAGTATTTTAATAGGAGGGGGTAACAATAGAGAGTTCAGGCATCATGAATATTATGAACAACCAGAATCAATTTCCCAACATGTGGATCAGATGTCCACCATTGTCACCGATCAAATGTCCACCATTGTCACTACCTAGAAGAATTGATAAAATATATGAAGCAATGCATGATAACGACCAAGACCTCTCATCTTGAGATGATTCCATCAAGGCAGTACCATGCGAAATCATATTAATTTCGAGAAGAGGGAATAAGTATGCACAATTTCACCATCTAGAATGCATTGAAAAATATGTAAATAAAATGCGCAAAAAGGACTGAGGCCTCACATCTTCGGATGATATCACGAAGGTAGTGGCATGCCAAGGCAGAAAGACAAAACTTGGGTCATGGTGCATATAAAAAAAGTGTCGTTCAAGATAACTGACCTCCATGTATGGTTTCCGGTGCTTCTCATAGATGAGCAAAGAGTGGCTTCAATTGCTGCATTGCATAGACACCCAAATAATGTGCCTTCTATCAATTTTTCAGGTGAGGGGAAAAGATGTTGCAGTTGAACACAACCAATTATCATTATGGAACTAAAACCATACTAAACAAAAGACATGATACCAAGCAATTTACCTTTTCTACTTTTTGCAGCAAAGGGACAAACCTATGAGTCACAAATCATCACTCAGCAGCCACTCAGTAATTCAGCAAGACCATGAGCAAAGCTCCATCAAGGCCATCAGCTAAACTGAGCCATAAACTCCAATTTTTATTATACCCGCATGTGTGGATAGTAAGAAAGTACATTATTAAGATCCTTATTCTGGTCTTTGAAATACGAAAACAATAAGCTTCAATCACAAATGAATATATTCTTCACGGACGTAAACTGCTAAATTATTGTGTACTACAACCAAGAAAAAAAGGCAGCCAGGTACAGTTCAATTCTAGTATCTATGTGTGACGGCTGAAAGCTATTTTCTGATATACCATCATAGCAAATCGATTTAAGATTTCAGCACCTAATGAACAACTGGAACTGGAACTATGCACACTCTTCTGGTATGTGTCCTAATAAATTCTAGGAATATCGTAATAGCCCAATTGATGCCTACAATAGTAACCTTCAGAGCATAATGATACATAAAACCGGAAATGAGAATCAACCAATCATACATTATAGTTGCACTCCACAAGAGCAATCACCAACATGATGCACTCAAGTACCAACATTAGTCTGACCAGCAAGAACAGGCTTCAGAATGGAACTATGCTATAACTTTCATGATCCTAGTAGCTACTTGCACATCCAAATATTCGACGTGGCAGAAACTTAAACGCTGCGAGACAATGTTAGCGCAAAAAAATACTTAATGGAGAACTACAAATAATTAGAATGATTTTACATACAAGCCTAAGAGAGACACTGCTTCTGTTTTGGTTTGGGAGGGAAGCTGTTTGCAGCCAATAACTAAGAAATTATGTAGAAATACTTATCTCAAGCTTTATTTCTTAAGCTTTATGGCGAATAAAACTGAACAATTGCGAACCAAAAATGATGCACAATGGGAAAGAAAACACCGACACTTACTCATCCAAATTGGTGGAAATGGGTGGTAGTGAAGAGTACCGGTGGAAGGAAGGACACCGACACAGCTAAATCATAAAAAATCAAAATTACCTCACCAAAAGCAGCCTCTCACCTTGGGATGATTTAAATCACAAACAACAATTACGGCGCAGCTCTGATGCCACATATAAGCTAAGGATCCAGAAAATGTGACTGAAAACACAACCATCAGTAATTAAGGAGACCTAAGTGATGAACTACTCGCAGGTACCAATTGCAAAAATACTCCATAAATGGATTATGCCATAAATCTCAGTATTTGTTTAGATAAAACCTGTTTGAAACTTCTACGTTGTGAGACACTGTTAACCAGCACCATGTAAAAAAGAGCTGTCTCGGGTTGTTGTAAAGTAGATTCTAAATCAGCTAATTTATCCTAAAATTGAGTACTTGATTTTACTCTGGTTATTATTAATTAGCTGCCAAATCTTTGTGGAAACAACCATCGATGGAGTATTTTGTGCTAGGTTCGTATCATTGAACTTCTGAAAAGACAGCTATTTTAATAGATGAATGAATGTATCTTACAGACTATAACTAAGTACTAAGTAGCACGACTTTTTTTTGAGTTTTTAAGTAGCACGACTTTCAGTAAAACTAAGATACACTATATTATTTTATCAAAGAGGGAGCAAGCTAGCTTTTTAAACATAGAAATGAAGATATTTGATATGGCAGAGTGTCTATTTTGCTAACCCTAGGAATGACAAAAAAAATCAATATAGAAAATGAGAATCCCAGGATATCAAATAGCTATTCCATACCCCAGGACGTCAACCAGTGACAACAAATACATCCAGCAAGAGAACTTATAACAGAAAATGGGAGAATCGGTAATACCTCAGCAAGACTTGATGTTTTAGTCTGTTTGTGGTGTGGTGTCTTGGATGGAGCCTGCAGGAACTTATTTTCCAACTTCTCTCGATCTCCTATGGACTATGATGTCTCGCACCATGCCATTCTTCCTCTTCGAGAATATCAAGAAGGCAGCCGAAGACAAGGCAAGGACAAACAGCCACAACCATGTTTACCACCAGATCCGCCGTCTGTGATCATAGGCCCACAAAAAAAACCAAACTCAAAATACCGGCACCCAGCAAGATAAAGAAGAATCAAAGCTTCAAGTCTCCTGGGATACTTCTTAAAATAGATATGATGTTTCAAAAATAAATTAGGAAACCAATTCCATAACATGTGATTAGTAACTGAATATGAGATTTCAACTGTAACTTGCATTTGATTCCCTATTTGCGTGTTAGCTTTCAGGAAATCTGGATTAGATTCAAATGCATTTTGTTTGTTTGATTGCACTGTAAATATTCTCTACAAACTTTCAAAAAATAAGATAGAAATTAGGGAACCATCTATCACAATCTGTGATTCAAGTATTATTGTGATCTCACAAAAAAAATGTAGATATGAATTAGAGCCACTTCATTTGGAAATTCTATAGCAACTTAAGGATTCCCACTCCACACACATATGAAGCTACTCTAAACAGAACATTTGTTGAAGAAATGAAAGACATACTAAGATAACATATTTAGCAGTTTCATAAATCATGGAAATTATGTTCAGAGCCTACCATCAGAAACATGGGACTGCCTTCACTCGCATCATCTCCTGCTTGCCCTGAGCTACAAATTTTCTGCATTAAGTAGGAAAGTAGGCAATTAACTATTTTACTATAATTTTTTTAATGTAAATGTCAAACATTGGACATGATGTACATGATACCTGCAACAAATTTCAGTGCAGAAAGAAGCTCTAAAATATAAACTGCGACACCGATCCCTCCCGTTGTGTCGATGGATACTCGGCGAGCGCACATGACGTCGAGCACTTCCGTGTCATACTTCGCTGTAGAAAAAAGATCAAACGTGAATCGAGAGATTGAAACCTGAAATAAGATAATTGAGCGTACACGAGCTTGTAAATTTGATTGCTATCACAGCTACACTAATTGAGAGAATGATATGGTAACTTGTTTCAAATCAAGTAAATATCTCTTTCAAGAAAAACAAATTAAAATTTGCACTCTACATCTCTTGGCTGCATGCATAATTAGACAATATGTGGGGAGCCTCCAGATTTTATCTGCCTATCATGAATTAGGAAGGAGGGCGCGTCTTTCATGAATTATATAAAAGCTCTAGGAATCCAAGATCATATTGCTTTAGAGGAAAGGAGCAATGGCAGGAACCAAGAAGCAACTTTGATATGTATGTACCTTTTTTGCAAGGATGAATATAAAATGACGCTCGGTCTGCTTCCCTTCAGTGTGCCTCCCTGTACTCAACCTAGGGAGGAGATAAAGCTCAATTAGCATAAGGTGGGCGTTCAGGTCAAACTTGAGAGACACATGGAAAGGGAAAAAGGGAAGTCCGGAAAGATGGAAAAACCACCTGACAAAAAGGAAAGTCCAGAAAATGTGCATTTAGAAACTCTATTAAGCATGGGGATGGATGCAGTTAGGCATGCAACCATCTAAGTTTACATTCCATCTCTCTAATGAAATAAATATTCCAAAGTGCCATCAAACATTGGCAAAAATAAACTCATCACAATCTTGTTATACCTGAAGCAGGCATTGAGCATTGCAAACCCAATGGCATGTAATCTGAAGCACCTATCCAATTACCAACAGAAATGTAATTGCATCGAAGATAATAACATTTTAAAAGAGGAAACCACAGAATTCATAAATAAAAGAAAGGTAACCAGAGTAACATAGCTTTTAAATTTCAGATTGGCCAAATAAAAAGCATTTTCTCCTGACAAATCAATCAGACTAAAGAGAGCTATATTCTTAATTAGTTCTGGTGAGATTGCATGAATTGTATTGGAAGTGCATATCTATATAACTATATAACCCATCGTTTATTCATCGGCGAAAAAAACTCATGACAATCTTGTTATACCTACGGCAAAATAAATAATAATTCTATTTGATCCATGGAGAGAATATATATTACAAAATAAAGAATAGAACTATGCACATAACTTCTATCTCACCATAATATTTCAGTGTAGACACACTTCACAATCACCAGAACACACTTCAATAATGGAACCTACACCTTATGGCAACCGTCCTGAATCCACCAGCCTCTCCGGCAAGTTACAACCGGGGAAACAGGCGACGCCGAGGAGGGTAGCACCTGCAGAAAGAATACATCTAACACATAAAACAAACAATAGAAAAGTATCACAGCAGTGAACAATGAGTACCTACAAAAACCAATCGAAGCAAAAGAAAACATGAGAAACCCGAATCAATCTAATGTAAGAGGCTCGTCCTATATTTCAAGAAATGGACAGAGCCGCACCTACAGCATGAACATGTCGAGGTCACACAACAAAAAGGGAAGAAAAATAAAAGGGGAAAGTTAAGAAACGTGACCGAATCATCACTAAGTATCCAAATGGATGGGAGCCTCACCATAACCGCATTTAATCTTGAAGAATCCATCATCTCTTCCTCTCGTCATTGCCAAGGAACACCACCACCGGCTGCAACTTCGTGTCAATAGTAATATTAGCTAGGATTTTCTTCAAGCACCTTGTAAGCCATAGATAGAAAAGGATCTGCACAGGGGGAGAGAGAACTTGCTGGTCTGGGAAGAAGAAAAGGCTGAGGAGGGCAGACTGCTAATCTGCTGGGCAGCCTCCTAGGGCCTCCTAGGTTGCGAGAAGAGATGGAGTAGGCCAGCAAGTTGAGCAGAACGCATCAGAGAACCAACTTGAATGACAGAATCATGGGGGTTGTTCATTCCATCAAACATATGACAAGCACAAAACAGAGATAGTAGAACATTCCCACTATCCATACATATTTCCACAAGAATCAGGTTCACACCTCTGATTTTTAACGGGGTAGGAATCACCAAACCTGGAGAAGGTTGCTATTGGGCTTCTTCCTGGTCGCCAGATCGGTCCTCCTAACCCTCTCGTTCTCCTGCAGAGATAGAGAGAGAGAGGGGTCAATCACAGAACGGGAATATGGCAGGAGTGGAAAATCTGAGCGCACCTCTTCTCGTCAGAAGTGTTCGCTTTTCCCCACTGCCACAAGCGCGTAGAGGAGAAGGTAGGGGAGGAGGAGGTGGAGCCTGGCCGGCCACCGGGCCCAGAACGGAGAGGCCCTCGGCTGCTCAGCGGCCGTCCCATCGTCGCCGGATGCCAACGTGGCCGTATGGCGCGAGGGCGCCTCGCTGTCCGACCGCCGTCCCCGCGCCGGCCGCCGGCTGACGAGGGAATACCTCGGCAATGCCTACGTATTGTAGACTAGGGTTTTGGGAGAGCGACGATGGAGATTCCGGGGTCGAGATTAGGCACACGACGTACCCAGCTTCGGGTCCCCTCGGTGGAGGATCCCTACGTGCTGCTAGCAATCCAGTATATGATCATAGATGTGTTTACAGGGTGCCGCCGTAGGCGGAGCTATGTTGTCTATATTCTGTCTATCTGTTGGCCTCTCTATTTCGGGTGCCCTGGCTAGCTTTATATATGCAACCAGCCTAGGGTTTTACAAGAGTCCTAGTCGACTACTTCTTTGGGTTGCCTTGTTGGGCCTTCTCCATATTGAGTCTTCTCCATATTGGGACGAGCCGGGTATACTAATAATGGGTACCCGAAGGGTATGCCCATGTCAGTAGCCCCCGAGTTTATAGGGAAGTCGAAGACTTGCGTAGAAACTCCAAGCATAATCATCTCCGATGTCGAAGAAATACAAGGCGAGGTCCATGTCGTAGATCATGTGTAGCGTAGATGATGTCGATGATTCTTGAAATTATCGGGTGCGCGGCAGCGCTCCCGATGGGAGTAGCCCCCGAGTCTATGGGCAAGTGCTTGCACTTGGGCATAAACTCAAGTTGTACTACTCGATGAAGAACTTAACTATATTTCCGGAGAACTTGATGAAATCCATGTGCTCCCGATGGGAGTAGGCTCCACTCGAGTCGTAGAATCGAGTTGAGTCTACAAACCTTGATTGTCATAGATGCTGTCGAAGTTAATTTTCTATCGGGTGCGCGACCAGCGCTCCCGATGGGAGTAGCCCCCGAGGCTACAGCCAAATGTTTGCACTTGGGTGTAGGCTCAACTTGCTTGTAATTGACTCCACAATTGTTCCTCTTTCTTATCGGGAGGGTGAACAATACTCTCGATAAGAGTAGCCCCCGAGCCTATGGGCAGGTGCTTGCACCTAGGCATAGGCTCAAGTTGTACTACTCGATAAAGAACTTGGCGCAGCCCCTCTTTTTATCGACTCTAGGCCGTTGCTATTTTTATTTGACATCCATATCTATATTGTACAGGGATAACGGTAGTTGGGGCTAGTTCATCTGACGGATCAGGTACTAGTTAACTGCTCTAGTGGCAATCCGCAAAAACCTACTTCAAGATCACGTCCCTGGACATGATCTCGGGATACTGGTGTAAACTTCGACAGGTGCCGCTTAAGGTCTTACCATTCTGTCGAGTCCCAGTCATATTTATCGGGTACCTAACGCGTCCGTTAGGATTTTTCTTCGTATCTGTTGATACGGATAAAAGTAGCAGAGCGCAGTCTTTGGCGATGCCACGCCACACAGAACGGATCTGGGGTCTTACCTTCGCAGAGTTTTGCGGCATTCAGAGATTGTTCGTAACTTTGGCGCTCTGAGAATATTTTGACAAGTGCCTTGTTCGGCTGATACAATGACCCATTTTGCGGGTTTTTCTATTTTTCTCTCGGGCTTGATGAGACAGCCGAATATATTGGTTATTCTATATTGTCGGGTACATCACCGATGCTCTTGCTCGGAACAATATGACGAGTCAATGAACCCGAAGATTTGTCCACCTCTTTTTTTTTTTTTTTTTTTTTTGGGTTCCTCCTTGATGAAAATTTCGTCGAGTTCCTCCTTCAGGAAAATTTCTTCGGGTCCTCCCTAATTCTTCGGGTCCTTCCTGAGGACAATTTTTCGGGACCTCTTTGAAGATAATTTTTCGGGACCTCCTTGAAGATAATTTGTCGAGACCTCCATGAAGACAATTTGTCGAGACCTCCTTGAACATAATTCTTCGGGACCTCTATGAAGATAATTCTTCGGGGCCTCCATGAAGATAATTTGTCGAGACCCCCTTGGAGATAATTCTTCGGGTTCTCCTTGAATAAAATGTCGTTGGGTACTCTTTTGAATTCGTCGGGTTCATCATTGAAGAAGATTCGTCGGGTAGTCCTTGAGGATAATTTGTCAGGACCTTTTTGAGGATAATTTTTCGGGTCCTGTTCTCTCTTGAAGACAATTTCGTCGAGTTCTCCCTGTAGACAATTTCTTCGGGTTCTCTCTTATATACTTTGAATTTTGCTTTCTCCTGCACAAATAAACAAACCTTTTCTATCTTTTCCTTGACTCTCTTTTTCGCATGCGGTGTCAGATGCTCAGATTCGATGATATGTAAAGTGAATATACGCCGTGCAGCCCCCGGGCATCGGGTGCGGCAAAAGTAAATGATAATCAACTTTGTGCAAATCACAGGAACACTTAGCTTATTGGGTACGACGGAGTTGGCACGATGAAGTCTTCGAGTACGGATAAGAAGTCGAGCCGAAATAGAAACCACTTAGATGATGTGTCGCAGTTGCGACCCAAGGCGAAGTTATGGTCAAGCCCCCGAGTGTTAGCCATGATGTCGGAAGAAGTTTGCGGAGTCGCGTCTTCATATAAGGTGAAGCCATTGAGGATGAAGCCATTGTCAATAATATAATATGAGTCCATAAAGATGAATCCAAGATGAAGTATTTGAGATGAATCCATATTGAAGATGACGCCATTAAATATAGAGCATATATTGAAGAGGAATCCGCCGATATCATAGAGGATTAATCCATTGAACCGAAGAATCCAGTAATAACCATAGAAGATGAATCCGTTGATATTATAGAGGATGAATCCATTGACCCGAAGAAAATAGTTCCAGTAATAACCATAGAAGATGAGTCCATTCATATCATGGAGGATGAATCCATTGATCCGAAGAAAATAGTTCCAGTGATAATTATAGAAGATTAATCCATTGAACCGAATAATCCAGTAATATAGAAGATGAATCTGCCGAAGAAAATAAATCCAGTAATAATCCTCGATGATAAATCCAGTGACCCGAAACGCCTCGGGTAATGTTGTATAAGAGTAAGCCAGTAATATTCATATAGATGAATCTTATAAGATGAATTCGATGAAAAAGAATCTAATAAGCCGAAGAAGATGAATCCATTGATCCGAAGAAATTAATTTCACTAAGCCGAAAATAAATCCACTGAGCCGAAGGAGACATATCCAAAGCCGAAGAAAGAAAATTCATCAAGTAATCAGGTGTTTTGTGTTAACAAAGTAATGGCAGAGCCCCCAGTGTTGAGTGTATTTGCTGTAATATTGTAATGGCAAAGCCCCCGAGTATTTGGGTATTGCGAAAGTAAACAATAATTAACACTTGGAAGATGAACACTTAGCTTTATTGTTGGATGCGGCGAGGTCGAGGTGGAAGTAGGTCATCCGGAAGATGGAGTCGACGAAGCGGATGTACTTGATGCAGCGGAGCCGTGCGGCGTTTAGCCGAAAATATTTGATACGGTGGAAGTAGTCGGCATGGAGGAGAGAATCGTCGAGTTCGTCGCGGGCGAGCTCCTGAGCGAAGCGAGTGCGCATTGTCGGGTGGGCGAGCCCCTGAGTATGCGACTGTACGTGGCGAAGTAATCGAAACTTGTTCCGATATGAAGTTGAGTTGGAGCGCGAAAATCTGTGCGCAAATAATAGCACAAACCGAAAAAATATTTCGCCGAATAAATTTTGCTAATAATAATTAACTAGAAATATAGCACCTGATCGTTTATGTCGGATGATGAGCGGCCTTTGGCTGGAAGAAGTCGATGTAACAGCGAGTCATGGAAGATGCGCAGGCTCGCACTCGAGTACTGCCGTTACCCGCGACATGATTTGTGTCAAGTTCCGGTTATTTGACTGTAGCGCACAAACGAGCCGATTTTTTCCACTTCTGATTCCACGTGCTTTTCCTTTTAGACTTGATACCTCGTACTAGCCCCATGATTCATGTGAAATAGTAAAGACAAATCAGCCCCCCACTACTGCTCCTGCCATGGAACAACACGCTGCGGCCAGCCTGCCATCAAGTAATCATATGTATAGAAGGAATAATATAGACACGTAATAAGGTACTTAGCTTTTTCTGTTTGGAAGATGAACGTGAATCAGATCCTGGAAATCATGTCGCGTGTGTGGAACGGCTTCTTCGGGACTCGGTTCTTCTGGTGGCTGCTGCTGGAAAACAATCTGGTTTGTTTGGCCATGACGCAGGCGAATACGACCACGGCCAATCGTTGGCGACGAAGTAGATGGATTGGCCAGATACAATCGATAATGATGATGGATCCCGCCCGGATGACAAAATCCAGTCGCCGCAAATTCCCACAGACGGCGCCAATTGACGAGGGAATACCTCGGCAATGCCTACGTATTGTAGACTAGGGTTTTGGGAGAGCGACGATGGAGATTCCGGGGTCGAGATTAGGCACACGACGTACCCAGCTTCGGGTCCCCTCGGTGGAGGATCCCTACGTGCTGCTAGCAATCCAGTATATGATCATAGATGTGTTTACAGGGTGCCGCCGTAGGCGGAGCTATGTTGTCTATATTCTGTCTATCTGTTGGCCTCTCTATTTCGGGTGCCCTGGCTAGCTTTATATATGCAACCAGCCTAGGGTTTTACAAGAGTCCTAGTCGACTACTTCTTTGGGTTGCCTTGTTGGGCCTTCTCCATATTGAGTCTTCTCCATATTGGGACGAGCCGGGTATACTAATAATGGGTACCCGAAGGGTATGCCCATGTCACCGGCTCAGCGGCCATCCCATCGTCGCGGATGCTGCCGGGGCCATATGGCGTGAGGGCGCCTCGCTGCTGGCGCCGGGCTCAGCCACCGCCGTCGGGCTGCTCTGGCCCCGGCTGTGGTGATGAAGACACCCGCCGGTGGCGTGGTGGTGCGGGTGCAGGATTTCGGCCGCGAGGTGGAGCTTGATGCGAGGCGAGGGGCTGCGATAGGGAAGGAAAAGCGAGGCGGCTGCGATAGGGATGGGGGACGATTTGCTAGGGTTTGTCTGGGTGGCTGTGAGCTCTTGAGACGAAGCGGGCTCCCCAGCCCGTGCGCGCCTAGTGGCGTATCGTGGATGGCCTGCTCGCTTCCTACACGCGTGACCCACACTGCAATCACCCAAGCAGCTGACAACATGGACCAGCCAGAAGAAGGGCCCAAACACAGTGGCAGGCGGGTAGATTCTTGCCGTTCCATGTCTTGATCTAGTGGGCAATCAATGAATCTTACCCAGAATAAACGGCTGAGATACTCCAGTTGACTGCATCATGTGGTTGAGAAGCTCACAGCGCTGTGAAGCCCCCTATGGGGGGATCAATTATACCTTTAGATGCCATTGCAGCTCAAATAAAATTGCATTAACAAATTTGCGCAGTCAGTTGCTCAACTTACGAAGAGTTAAACTACCAAACAATGTGTAAAAAGAACCTGAACTAATCATCACCTAGCACTAGAGGCAAAAAAAAAAAAAAAAACAGATTTTTTTGCATTGCATTGGTCGTCTATGACTTGGCGGCCGACGTCTTCTTGGCATGATCCTGTGAGCCTTGCTGGAACACGGAGCCGATCTTGGGCTCGCCGAACATGGAGACGCCCTGGCGGGTCATGAGACCAGCGTACTCGCTGGCGGCGCGGACCTTGTTCTTGAGGCAGACCCAGTGCTCCGCCGCCGGCGCGTCCTTGAACTGCCGGAACCGGTCCTTGGCGCTCTCCATCAACGTCGCGTCCTCGCCCACCGTCCTCCGGAAGCACCTGGCGCCAGAGGCCGCATCCTCCTCCGCCGGCCTCCTCACGTCCGTGACTTCCGCTGGTCCCTTGTTTTCCATCGCCCAGAGCTCGCCGCGATCGCGATTGGAAGCTTGTGGAGAAGATGGAACGGGGCTGTTGCTGCTGCTGCTGCTGCTACGATGGATGTCGAAGACGGGCAGGCTCGTTTGATATAGGCCAGGGCGTTTACTTTGCTTGGGAAGAAAGTCGGGGAAACTGAGCCGCTCAAGCTTGGAGTAGGGAAGAAGAAGCCAGCTCAAGATACATACGGAGGATATGCGGTGTCCGGTTGAAACTCTGGATAATTACTGGAGGAATTTTGGATTATGGAACAAGAAAAAAATAGCGGGGTAAAAAAATCAGATTTCATAGCTTCTCCCGCGTTTTCTCAACGGGCAACTCCTCCCATACAAAAATAGCATGGCCATTCATCACGCATCAATCGATGTCACATTAACTCTCCATTTTTTGTACCCAATGGGTTTGCCCGATAGGGTCGGATTGCCCAATGAGTTTGGGCATGGGTCTCATTCCTTACCCATGGGTAGGATCATGGGTCACAGGTGTGACCGATAAGGGTGATGGGCATGGGTCTAGTTTAGATCAACCCAACCAAACCCGACCCATTGCCAGCCTTCCTCAGGCTGATCTTGTTGAGAGTATCTTTGGCGTCTCCACGACAATTAGGGCAATTAGTTGAGTTTGATTTATTAAATTTATTTGATTTTTCAATAATGAATAATTTTATTTATTACACTTATTTCGGTTTCTAATATTTATATTTTGGTTCAAAAAAAATTATTTACAAAAAACAAAATTTAACTCCTCGACTTTTTGGGGATCGATTCTTACTTTCTTAGAGGAGCAAATTTGCTCCTCTAAGTTTGCTCCGGCCATTTTTTTCCTCTAAATTATAGGCGGTGGGTTAGAGATGCTATAAGAGAGAGTGAGACACTGAAGGTGCTGACAGTGGCACTCTGTGATCCACGGTCCATAAAGTGTTGCGATGGAACAATCAGATAGGGTTGAAAATGGAACGAAAACATGCTATAATCGGAAACGAAATTAGAAAACCGAAAATGTATATAGAAACATGAATCACCGGAGACGAACAAATACATTATAGAAAGAGGAGTCGTGGAGGACTCTAGGCGCATGCACACAATTATACCGGAGTAAGTGGGGTTAGTATTTAGTGGACTTAATAGGTATCCTGACCTGGGTTCATGTGTAAATATATGCCTACCTAGAGCGCGGATTATACATCTGAAAAATTTATGTATTTGTTTTCTGAATTTTTTTTTGCCGTTTTTGTTTCCGTGGAAATGGCTCCTCCGTTTTCTTTTCCGTTTCCGTTATGATTTTTCCATTCAATACCGCTTTCATTTCTTTATTGCTCTCTATTTTATTTTTCTTCGGAAACTGACGGAAAGTTTCCTCCCGTTTTCAACCATAAGTTTGGAGGATGCAATAATTTGGCTTGGCCGTTGACATCCTCATTCTCTCGCTAGTTGTATCATTATTTCTCTTTCTTAGTTAGTCATGTTTATGCTGTTGCCTAAGTTGGTACAATTGTGGTTGCTTTATTTATAAAAAATCTATTTCAAGAACACACAGACACACCGAAATCAGCGCAAACGACCAACTTGGTCATCATTGCGGTCTAGGATGTACTAGTACTTTCGTTACCTTGAATAAGGGTTATGTTTTTTTTAGAAAAGTCAAGCTAAGTAAGGTTTGACCAAACTTTGACTTTCCCAAAAAGATATATAGCTCTATCAAACGGCCAATAAAACTAGGCTATTGAGCGCCTTCCTCTTGTTAACCGCATATAACAAACAAAGTGACGACCATCTAAAGGAAAAGTGATGATTCTCTTCAGAATCTGTCGGAAAAACTGACTGAACAAGAATGAGGGCACGTGATCAACATGGGGTCCAGCTGACAGTTAAGCAAGTTAACTGCGAAGATCACATTGAAGGCGTCCATCCCAATGATGACAATCATAACAGCACAATTCCACTGCTTGCTTGACGAACAGTTCCTAACTTCATTATCTCGAAATAGAGGCTTGCATACTTATCACAGGAGGCCAGGCAGGCAATGCACCGAGAATAAACAGCACATGTGCTGGTGGCCTTGGCAAGAAAAGCTCAACTGAACATGCAAACGCTAGTCAGCAAAATGTGCAGTTTTGGAAGCATGATGTGAAAGGAAAATCCCACGAGTTACAACACGGATTATACAAAAACAACACATATTCTGCATGTATTCGCCACAGGCAACCTCGGTTACATGCGCAGTATATTTGTTACTTGTATCACACCACTAGCCATCTTTACCCTTGAGCGATGATGGTTGGTGGTGCCAGGCTCCCTCTACTTGCTTAGAGATGAAGCCCGAGGAAGAGAGTTTGGAGAAGGTGGCGAGAGCAGACAGGATTCTGGCACAACGGAACTGGAGGCCGGAGATGAGTTGATATGCTTAAGTGTCGCTGCAGTTGATGCCCGACCGTTGCCCGACCCAGTGCGAGCAGCCGATGGTGGCAGTACTTGAGTAGGGTACACCTCACTGACCTCTTCGATGCCTTCATCCACATATATGACATCCTGCATAGTAAGTTGGTGGTACTCTACAATTTCTCGCAGGAATCTATTTTCTCGAGCATACACCGAGTTCTCATGTGCAAGTCGCGCCTTCTCAGCTAATAGTGTCTCTAATTGTAGGCGGATCTGCAAAGAAGCAGAATATATACATGGTTAACCAATATCAATGTGGCAAGTCCCACTTCTTTCTTATTTCTATTTTTAAAATATATTGACTTTGATAAGCTATTGGTCAGAGTTACACAAAGTTGTGATTCCAGCACTTTTTCATGTTGTTGTTTGATCATATGTCAAGTCCTAGACCCTGAGAACTAGCCATAGAATTGCAGCAGCTGCCTTCCAGACAAAGTTTAAAAATACAGTCAATTGGGCATAGAACTAACGACAACTCGTGAACTATGAGAATTGTTCACTTAGTCTTGGCATGATTTCCTTATGATTATCAGCGCACAATGTTTTTAGCAGGAAAGGAAATCTAATAATACTTTATTATAAAGACAATTTCATGATAACGTTATTAACTGAGCAAGGACCTAATACATGATTTCCAAATGATTATCAGCATATAGAAGTAGCTAATTTATTTTTTACATAACAAGAAGCTGGCGGATTTCGGTCAGAAAAAATAGTTAGTTTTTCTCGTTCAATTTGAAGAATAACACTAACCAGATCATCGTCTTCTGGATTATCACCATTGTCTTGACTTTCCCGTAACATTTTATTCTCGTCCTCAAGCTGAGCACAGCGCTCCTTTGCAAAAGCTAAATCTGCCTTGACAGTCTTCAGTTCACGTAATAACAGCTTTGCTTTTGCTGACATAGCATTTGCAACCTGTAACAGCAAAAGATGGAGCAATTAATAACTCAGTCCTACTGAGTTGATGCCTACTCAGGTTAAAGAAAAATAGGGAAGAAATGCTGTTTTTTTTTCATTTTGTTGAATTTTTTCGCCACCTAACAGAGGTGTTTTTGAAAGCAGACAATCGAAACACACTTGACATTCGGTTGCAGTAGATTAAACAATTGCAAAACTTTCCAAAAAACAAAAATGCAAAATGGAGCACTGAAACAACATATCTAGTGACACTTATTTGCCACCTTA
This sequence comes from Lolium perenne, assembly GCF_019359855.2. Taxonomy (NCBI): domain Eukaryota; kingdom Viridiplantae; phylum Streptophyta; class Magnoliopsida; order Poales; family Poaceae; genus Lolium; species Lolium perenne. The sequence continues at coordinate 79,702,010 of NC_067244.2, read as the reverse complement.
CGTCGCGAGATGCCTTCAATTGAGTTTCGTGATCGAGTGGATTTTGAAGAAAATTTCTGTGAGCAAATTTGTGAGAAGCTTCTCCTTGTGGATTTAGACCAGATCCTTTCCGCCTTATGTTCAGCTTTCGTGTCTCTTGAATAATGTCAGCTGTTTTATTCTCTACAATGGTCCGACCTTCCTGAAATAAATAACAAGCTGGGTCAACATGGGAAACTGATATGAAGAATGAACATACACATAAAATAATTTGATTAAGCTCAATAACAAATACTGACAGGTTAAAATGCTTCATAATTTCTAGGTTCTAAACAAAAGCAAAGGAATTGCCTTCCCACATCAACAGTGAAAGGTAGCACTGATGTTGACAGATATAGTTTAAGATCAATTTTCAGAAAGGAAGAAAAAAACATATTTTTGAAGATGAACTTACTTCGAGGGCACTCTTTATTGTGCCGCCAATATAGTTAAGGGAGGAAGCTAAGACCTCAGACCTCTTCTGAGATGGAGGTGTATCGGATTTCCATGTGTCTGCTGAGTGTGGTATCTGTGACATGAGTAAAGATTGTTGATGAGCCACATGAGTAGTTCAAAGCGAACTGGGTGTAATAATGATAATTAATTACACAAGATTACAAGGGGAAGATTGTACTATAAAACCAAAATGTACTAAACATGATGTAAGAACACAGTACAGATAAGAAAGCTTTGTCATTGTTAATATTCACTTCAGAAGTCAAACTTGAGACTGTACTAGTAAGATGTAATGAAGGGATGATCGAGTACACATTAAATGGAATAAATTCGTACCTTAGAGTTCAGTTAAGATAGAAGCCCTCACCTGGATACCTGGTGATAGACCACCTCTTGGCTGCTGCTGTCTCTCCGGGGAATCATATTGCCCGGGCGAACCATCCTCGTCAATGAATGACTTTGCTTTCCGAGCCAGCGTCCCCCAGAATCCATACTTGTCCTCGTTCAAGCTCTTCATGGATGTGTACCCATAACTGGAAGAATCCTACGCTCAAAAAAAAAGTCACCGATGAGCATCAACTCGTCACACTCAGAATGAACAATTTTGACCATTTCAAGGGCCCCCAACGAACGAACATAAGCAATCCAACAACTGTCTAGAAGTCAAGCAGGACGAGTTCAACGCCAATTCAGGTCTAATCGAAAGGTTAGTCGGTCCGCCCAAACACGAAGCCATCCGTCGCTAATCACTCTAAAATCGGATCCCCAAAGAACCCTCAACGCCGGAACCGCCGATCGGACCAGATCCGGCAGCGCATCGAGAGGCGAAGACCGCAGAGGGGAAAGTGAGAGGCTGGCGAAACTTACAGGGGAAGGGGTGGAGACGGAGGGCTCGTGGCTCCGGCGAGCGGCCGCGGCCGCAGAGGCGGCCGAGGAGGAGTAGGCGGAGGAGAGGGAGGAGGCGTCGCGGTGGGCGGCGGACGCGCGCATGGCCTGGGCGGCGAGGGACTCCTGCGACGGCGAGGAAGGGCTCACGGGCTGCGGGTGCTGGTGCTCGGAGGGCGGCTGCGGCTGCGGCTTCCGGCGGTACGCCATCGCGGTCGCGGCGGCGGAACGGTGGCGCTCCGACGGGGCAGATGTGTGCGCATGTTTTATAGTAGTGCCGATGTGATGCGTTTTGGGGGTAGACTGGAATTTTGCTTGGACTCGACACGAGGCGCAACACGAATCTACTACAGTACCAAGTTTCAAAAAAGAACAAAAAGTTACTGGTGGTACCAACCAGAGTCATATTCATGGGCTAATGCAATTCAGAAAAGTACCCCCTCTTTGATTCAAAATAATTGCCTAAAAATAGATTTGAAAATAATTTGAATAAATAATAATATTGTATTGTATGTCAAAATTTTGTCGGACACAGCGCATTTGTTTGTTTTGCATAAAGAACGACAAGATGCTGCCTTTACTTATTGAACAATGTAATCGATGATTCATTTACATACACGCTTTAGCACTCAATTTGGATGGGCCGAAAGCATGATTACATACTAAAAATGAAATTTTGACGGAAAGGACCACATGTCCCAATAAATTGCCAGAAGAGACCACCCGCAAAAAAATTTATCAAAAAAGACCACCTTCCTGTGGCGGCAGGATGTGCCAGGCAACACGTGGCACCTGCCGCCGCTGGTTAGCTATTCATTGAGGCAGAGCTCACGGCAGCTAGCTAGCTGGCTATAGGTGGGGTGATAGCAAGTGTACTACCGTACTTATTACAGATTGGAGTAGAAAACGTATATGATGGAATGGATTTTGTCTCTAATCCATCCATCTCTTTGCAGGTTTTAAGGGTGATCAATTTGCATGGTTTTAGGCATCTCCAACGGGTGATGCATTTTGGATGTCTGAATTATCCGTTTACGTTGTTTGATGGACCTGAAAATAATCGTTTATGTTCGCGTGTCCGTTTGCGTCTAGGTATGCTCCCAGCGGGGTGACCCATTTTTTTGTTTTTCAAAATATATAAAAAGCATAACCTACAATGTAGAAACTATACAAACTAAAGTTGTAGAAACCTAGACTACTTGCTGCCCGACGGCACAGCCCGTCATTGCGTCGCTCCCTTGTCTGCATCTTGTAACATCCCAAATTTCAATAAAAAGAAAGTTAAAAAAATTTCAGAGAGCAAAATTTCAAACCAACAAAAACTTTTAAATTGCATATAGTGACATGCATAGGACTTGTGCATTTGAGTGATATGCCATGATGATTGTTATTATGTGTATGTGCTATACTCTAAAACCCTAATGTGATCATGTGAAGATCACCAACCAAATAAATCAAAAAGAGAAAGAAATCAAATAAAAGAAAAACCCTAAAACCCTCACATATGGCTTATGCCATTTTTATAAATTTTGATCCTAGACCATTTTGGTCTTCACCATTAGTTGAATAATGTTACTAAACACTTATTACAACTTTTGAAATCAAAGAAACACAAATCAAATGAATTTCAAACTCAAATTTGGATCACATATGATAATGGTCAAATTTGCCATTTATAGTCTGATCCCTACTTTGAGCCCTTGCAATTCAAAATTTTCAAACTAAACTTTGTCAACTCTTTGCACCTCATCCAAGAGCACATCAAGGTGAACACTTTTCGTAAAGACCACCATGCCAAATTCATTTTGGATCAGATGCTATGCTCATGTAAAGTTGCAACTTTTTATTAAGTGGAACAATCTCACACTTAGCCATTTTTGCATTTCTTTGAATTGGACAATTTCACCACCACCTCTCATCTTCTCTGGTCATTTACAACTAAACTAAACACACACATTTCAAATTGTGCAACCATTTGAACTCACTCAAATTTGGACAAAAATTACAAATTTCAAATATGGAACTATTTGACACTATTTAAAATAGTGATCTACTCAACTCTAACCTACCCTAAACTAACCTATCTGGTCCCCTTGCCCCCTCTCTCACTCAATGCTGCACAGTAACCCTAAGAGGAGAGGCTAGCTCACATGTGCATGGCCATGTCGGCCATGTCGCCACCCCGACGAGCCTCCCCTCTCTCCCTTCACTCACCACCCTGGCCCTGGTGCCACAGCTCGCCACCGTGCTCGTCTACCTCGCCTAGCACCGACAGCATCGCCATAGCCACCGTAGCTTCGCCGGAGAACGCGCGCCCAGAACGCACAGTGATGCCGCTCGCATCGCGCGTGGACATGCCGCGGACACGTACTGGCCACACGCCACCCCACCGTCTCCCTCTCGCTATGGCCCCGCTAGCAACGAGTTGAGCATCGCCGTGACACCTCAGACCCGCCAGACACGCGCTCGACCCGACTGGACCGCCGCCGCCGGAGACGACGAAGAAAATCCCGTAGACGCCGCCGCCAGACATGGAAGCAATTCGTCGCCATCCAACGCCGCCCGACCGTGCTGTCGCCACCTCTAGCATCGCCTGGACGAGGAGAACGCCGCTGCACCCTCGCCTAGCCCAACCGCTCACCGGAATCGCCGCGCGCTTGTCGACCTTGCCACTGCCCCGCAGCACCCTCGCTCACCTATAAAAGGAGACCACCACTCGTCGATCTGAGCACACCAGCGCCTTCCCCTCTTCTCACTCGATCGCCAGAGCCACTCCACCGTCGACATTCGCCACTGACGCCGCCCAATCGAAGCATCACTGCCGCCAGACGCCGCGGAAGCTCGCCGTCGATTGGAGCCGTTCCAGGAGCCGCCGCCGGTACCAGGAGCTTCGCCGTCGACTACACCTTCCCCGAGCATACTGCCAACCATCGCTGGACCCACGGTTAGCTCCACGACCCCCTAGGTTCACCGCCAGACCCTCGGGATCTCGCCGAAGAAGACGATGGCTCTGAGCCGTCGATCTGCTTTCTAATCCTACGCCTCACGTTAGATCATACCGATTCGGTAATACACAGTCACTGACTGGTGGCCCCCATGCTGTCAGCAAGCCCACACGCGCTGGACGCTTTACTGGGCCGAATTGCTGCGTTTGAATTTGTTTCAGCCCACGTAGCTTTCCCGCCAGCCCGTTAAGTTCAAATCCAGTTTAATTAATTCAATTCAAATTCAATACTGAACCCCACTTTGAAAACTCATAGAATCTTTTTGGCTTGGCCAAATTTAACAAATTTGATATTGTTGGAAAGCTAGTAAAAAGTTCTACAATATGCCACTGGTCCCACCTCAAGATCTGTTGTAGAATTAATCTGATAAAAAGATGAAGGCAGGGACTTTTCCCTATTCAAATAATTATTAAAAATCAACCAAAATAGATATTAAGTTAATTCCAACTCCAATAGCTCACATTTGACTTACACTAATTGTTTCTGCAAGAAAATGGTGTGGTCACTTTGCATGATCATACCCTAGTTTAATTAATGGACAATAGGGCTAGTTTACTCAAGTGATATTATCCAAAACTATTATGCAAACCTTATGAGGTATTCTACTTCATTTAAATCTTGTCCCAAATGAATTCATGAGATGTTTGAACCCCTGGACAAACACTCTTATATGAAATACTTGGAGATTTAAATCATTTGTAGAATTATTAAATGGTATGAGGTGGTCTACCTCATTTAAATCATTTTCTCAAATGATGATAATGAATGTTTGACTTAGGTCAATATAAATTCATGCATGATTGTTTGAGAAATTAAATCTTAAGAAGATTTTAATGAGAGGAAATTATTTCTCAAGAACCCTATGGAAACTATCATTTACATATTAAATAAAAGGAAATTATTTCTCCTCAAGCAACACCACCAATGCACCCTAATTAGATTATTTGTGTGCTTAGAATAGTTTGTGTGAATATATGTAATGTATGGAATAGCCATTGAATTAGTTGAGTAATTATACTCGTATTTAAATTTAGACGCTAGCACCGGAGAATACCCGGAGGAAGAAGGTTGCTACCAAGAAGAAGAGGAGGAGAACTTTGAGAACTACCAAGGCAAGCTAATATTCTTGCAAAGTGCAAAGCCCTTTGGGGCAAGGCACCATAGTCTTACCTTTCTTTCCATAAGCCTATCCCAAGTTTCTACCTTACAAGTTTTTACTTGTTTATTCAAAGAGTTACTTTTATAGTTAACTTTGGTCTAAGTTAAAAATGGTTACTAGAGTAGCAAAGTTAGTCTCCAACTAGCAAAGCAAGATAGCACCCCTCATGATTAGAGCTAGTGCTAATTATTTAAAACTTGACTACTCTAGATGGGAACAATGTGACTTGAACTGAATTTTGAAACCTTGGAATGAGGAAGCATTCCATTGAATGATTTTTGAAGGTGAATATGACCAAGAGAAGATGGTGATTTTTGATAAAAATTATATTGGTTTGAATGCGATACCTTTCCAACATTGAGTACCCCCACAATACCTGATTATGGGTAGGGCTTAACTGGAAGTTTATGCATCTTAGTATGGGTTCCCTCTGAACACACATCATAGGGGTTATGCTTGAGGTTGCCTCCGTTGTTGGGAAACGATGTGAATTCAGGTGAATTGTACGGCCAAGCCCTATGCAGTTCCCAGGTTGACAGTTGGTCTTCACTGGGAGGCCAAGCTCATGGGGAGAGGTGCTCATACTAGGATTTGTAAGTGAAAGGTTATGGTTGATGATCCGCGTACTGTCTTACGATGATTCGGGGTAATCCCGACGGATGAAATCAAATGTTGTGGCACAAGTGTGCAACCTCTGCAGAGTGTCAATCTATTCGAATAGCCGTGTCCACGGTTACGGACGGTTGGAAAGACCATACAGTTTCCATTGTCAAATTCTTGAAAATGATGGTGAAATGAATTGTGAAATGGTGAATTGAATTGAAATCATCACTTGAATGGTGGGAATGACACTAATGTTCCCACTTGAGTTAGTTAGCACATGAATAAGCTTTCCTCAAATATTTGTGAACTAAAATTAGCTTTATGCAAATAAACTAGAGCTTAGCAAACCTTACTAGAAATGTCTAGCACTTACACTAGTATTAGTTTGCGAGTACTTGAAGTACTCACGGCTTTGTCCCTGGCTATTCAAATGGCCAGAATATGAAGATGAACAAGGAGATGACCAGCAGGACGCCTACGACAACTAGGAGTCTTCCGACGTCAAGCGTTGGCCTGTGGACTAGAGAGTCCTTGTATCTTACGCTTCCGCTATGAACTTATGTTTGTTCGTTGATCAATAGATCAACTATTCGTGTAATATGGATGATGTGATTCCAATTGTAAGACAATATGGTTTGTAATGAATGATGACTGTGATACTTAACTATTATGCCTCGCAACAACAATATTCCTGGGATTGCGATGTATGACATAATAGGCATCCGGACTTAAAAATCCGGGTGTTGACAAGTTGGCATCAGAGCCATTGTTTGACCTTAGAAGACTTTAGTTAGAATGGGCGTTCTGAAAAAACTTAACTTTGAAATCAAATGAAGAGAATATTTGTGAAAATTTACTTACACTCTTGTCTTTGAGACTTTTTCAAAATTGGATGAATCATGTTCCATCTTATTGGAATCTACTTAAAATTTTGCCACACTTGTTCACTCTCTAACTTACTCATCCATTTCTCTTTCAGATGGAGCCGAATGAACCCATCAACACCAAGTTTTACCAACTTGGGAATGGGGGGAGTCTGATCTTTGAGCACGACCTCAACGCCCTTTCGGACTTCCTCGAGCGCCCGCACCCTGAGTTCCACGGAATTCAGGTGGACGACACTCCTGGAGGAGAGTTCCAATGGATCATCACTGCCGACTTAAGGGGCAAGATGGAGCCTCCCACCTCGGAGAGGATCCTTTTCTCCTTCCGCGAGAGCAACTAGCTCGATGGACTCGCACGTGGCCTTCAGGAGGCACTTGCGCGTCTCTGTGGACAGAACGTGGTGCGCATCCTCGCCTCTCGCTTCGCGCATCTCGTGAGGCGTGATGCCATGGGAGTGCCTATGGAGCTGCAGCCACACCCGCAGTTGAGGCACCATGCTGAGCACCTGGACTTCATGCTCTACCATACTCAGAAGGACCTCGACACCACTCGCGCTTACGCGAACCAGACCCATGCTCACATCATCGAGCAGGGTGAGGCGATCAAGCTCCTCAACAACGACCGCAAGGCCCTTCGCCAGCAGCGTGCCAAGAAGGACGCTACGATTGTGCGCCTTCGCGCCAAGATCGCAGCACTTGAGGCCACTGTCAAGGCCCAGGAGGATCAGCTTAGAGAGATGGAGGACGATGACGGAGGTATCGACCTTCAGGGAGGAGGAGCCTTCCTGAGCGACGACAATGACTTTGAGGAGGACGAGTTCACCGAGGAGGAGGACTACGAGTTCCTGGAGGCAGGACCTGACGACTACGTCCCGATCGACGTTGAGGATGAGGAGTAGTTGCACTAGTTTCACTTATGTAGGTGTGAGTTGTATCCCGTCCTTTGTATCGTAGCATGAGAATGATTCTTAAAACCATTGGAGTATGAGTGTGTTAGTTTGTAATGTGTGTTGAATGAATGAATGAATGTTATGTTTGTCATGAAAAGACTACAAGTTTCAAATGTTTTCAAACTTACTCAAAATAAACCATAGAAATTTCCCTATTATCTCATGATCTTCTCTATCTTCAGATGGCCCCTCCCAATCGCACCAACAACGATGCGATGATGCAACTGCTGCAAACCTTGCTTGCCGACAGGGAGACAGAAAGAGCTGAACGCCAAGCCAACATCACAGCTTTGCAGAACCTTGCCAACCAAGGCCATGGAAATCATGACCACCCAGGGTCCAAGCTCAAGAACTTTCAGAACACCAACCCTCCGGTGTTTAGCAAGACAGAAGAACCACTCGACGCGGACGACTGGCTCCATACTATGGAGAACAACTTGGAAGTAGCCGGAGTGGAAGCCAATGAGAAGGTTTTGTTTGCAACCCATTATCTCGCTGGACCAGCCCGCGCTTGGTGGACAAGCACCCGTGCCATGAACGGAGGTCAGTTCATGACTTGGGAGGAGTTCAAGCTCAAGTTCAGCAAGTACCATGTACCCCCGGGTCTTATCAAGAAGATGAGGGATGAGTTCCGTGAACTGAAGCAAGGTCGCTTGACGGTGGTAGAATACCGCGACAAGTTCCTTACACTGTCAAGGTACGCCCCCGACGAGACCGACACCACTGAGAAGAGGCAGGAGAGATTCCTGAACGGGCTGCATGATGAGATGTAGACTGTCCTCGTCAACATCCCCTTCGCCGACCTTGAAGCCCTTGTTGACTCCGCCATCCAGATGGAGGGCAAGCTGAACCAAGCTAATGAGAACCGCAAGCGCCGCATGATGCACCAAAGTGGGTCTAGCAATACCCAGAAGTATCGCCCCAGCTCAAGCGGAGGTTTCACTCCGAGAAACAACCACAACAAGCCCCCGATGCAGAACTCGCGCCCCGGTTATCAGAACCGGAGTGGAGGAAACTCCAAGCCAGGAGGCTACAACAACAACAACTACAACAACAACAACAACAACAACAACAACAACTACAACCGCGCTCTGCCCCGAGCCCCCAACAACAACAGCAACAACAACACCAACACCGCCCCCAGAACCGGAAGCAACGCCATCCCCATTGCGACCAAGGACAAGGCCACCATCACTTGTTATGAGTGCGGTGTAGTGGGGAACTACTCCAACGAGTGTCCCAAGAGGCTCGCCAAGCTCGCAGGCAACACCGCTGCACCTGCTCAGCAGCAACGCCGTGTCTCCACCGGCAAGAAGTTCGCCCCCAACAACCCCAATAACCGCAACGGCCGTCTCTACCACATGAACGCCGAAGAAGCCCAGGAAGCACCAGATGTTGTACTGGGTATGTTTTCTGTCAACCACATCCCTGCCAGAGTGTTGTTTGATTCCGGAGCATCTCATTCTTTTGTCACTGAAGACTTTGCATCAACAAGTAAAATTCAACCTATCAGTTTGAAGCATGTTATGATAGTTCAAATACCCGGATCAACCACCAAAGCCAGAAAATTTTGCAAAAATGTACCCATCAAAATCCATGATGTAGATTTCGATGCCAATCTAATCATTCTGGGAACAAAAGGTTTGGAAGTCATACTAGGAACGGATTGGATGTCAAAACACCATGGTTTGACTGACTGTGCAAAGAAAGCCATAACCATGACTAGAAGCACCGGTATCCTAGTAGAACATGTCTCTGAAAGACTACCCAGAAAATTCACCTGCAACCAAAGTGTATCCAAGCCAACTCTGGACCAAATCAGGGTCGTTTGTCGCTACCCTGATGTGTTTCCGGATGATCTACCCGGTATGCCCCCGGATCGGGATATCGAGTTCATCATCGAGTTAATCCCCGGGACTGGACCTATAGCCTAGAGAGCCTACAGCATGAACCCAACAGAGCTTGTGGAGCTAAAGAAATAGATAGATGATATGTTGGCCAAATGTCTGATTAGACCTAGTGCATCCCCCTGGAGATCACCAGTTTTGTTTGTGGACAAGAAGGATGGTGCCAATCGTTTATGTACGGACTATCGTAAGCTTAACGATGTCACCATCAAAAACAAATACCCCCTACCCAAGATAGAAGATCTGTTCGATCAGTTGACCGGAGCAAAAGTTTTCTCCAAGATAGACCTTAGAACTGGTTATCATCAGCTAAAGATTCGAGCCACCGACATTCCAAAGACTGCCTTCACCACTAGATATGGGTTGTATGAGTACAACGTCATGTCGTTTGGATTAACCAATGCCCCCGCTTATTTCATGAATCTCATGAATAAGATCTTCATGAACTTTTTGGACAAGTTTGTCGTTGTCTTCATCGATGACATTCTGGTATACTCCAAGTCCGAAGAGGAACATGAACGGCATTTGGAGACTGTCCTAGAAACCCTTAGGCACCACCAGTTGTATGCCAAGTTCAGCAAGTGTGAGTTTTGGTTGGAGGAAGTAGGATTCCTGGGACACATCTTGTCTGCAGGAGGAATTGCCGTAGATCCCGCCAAGATCAAAACTGTTATGGAATGGCAAGCCCCAACCACCCAAACCGAGGTCCGCGCTTTTCTTGGATTAGCCGGATATTACCACAGATTTGTAGAAGGCTTTTCGAGCATCGCTCGACCAATGACCCAACTGCTAAAGAAGGACAAGAAGTTCGAATGGACTGACAAATGTGAAGATAGCTTTCAACAACTCAAGAGTAGACTGACCTCAGCCCCAATCCTGATCATGCAAGACATCACCAAGCCCTTTGACGTATATTGCGACGCCTCCAAGGTTGGTCTTGGATGTGTACTTATGCAAGAAGGCAAAGTTGTATCCTACCTTTCAAGACAGTTGAAGCAACATGAACAAAACTACCCAACCCATGACCTCGAGCTTGCAGCCGTGGTCCTAGCCTTGAAATTTTGGCGTCATTACCTCATGGGTAATCGATGCGAGATCTACTCCGACCACAAGAGCCTGAAATATATCTTCACCCAGAAGGAGCTGAACATGAGACAATGCCGATGGATCAAATTGATCAAGGATTACGACATGGAGATTCACTACCACCCCGGCAAGGCCAATGTGGTAGCGGATGCTTTGAGTCGACTGCCGTGTCAGTTGAACTCCATGATCGCAATCGAGCAGCCCAGCTTGTACCAAGAGTTTGAACAGTTTCGCCTATAACTGGTTAGTGAAGGATTCCTAGCCAGCATAGAACTGCAACCCACCTTGGTTAGCCAGATCAAGGAAGCCCAGAAAGACAACGCTAGCATCGACGGAATCAAGAAACAGATAGCTGTAGGAAAGGCCCCGGATTCACCGTAGATGAAGCCGAAGTTCTTTGGTACAAAGAACGTCTCTGTGTACCATCGGACTCTGACTTGAAGCAAGTCATCCTGCAAGAAGCCCATGACACCCTTTACTCAATCCACCCCGGAGGTACCAAGATGTATCAAGACCTGAAGGAGCAATTCTGGTGGCATGGAATGAAGAGAGAAATCGGCAGCTACATCGCCAAGTGTGACATCTGTCAGAGAGTCAAAGCGGAAGATCAACGACCCGCAGGACTGTTGCAACCCCTACGGATTCCAGAATGGAAATGGGACTCCGTAGGAATGGACTTTATCACAGGTTTGCCCAAATCCAGCAAAGGCAATGATTCAATATGGGTAGTTGTCGATAGATTGACCAAAGTCGCCCATTTCATCGCCGTCAAGACCATGTACCAAGGCCCAAAGTTAGCTGAACTGTACATCTTCAGAATAGTCGCCCTGCACGGAACCCCGAAGTCGATAGTGTCAGATAGAGGATCATAGTTCACCTCAAGATTCTGGCAGAAGGTGCACGAAGGACTGGGAACCCGTCTGAATTTCAGCACCGCCTATCACCCTCAGACTGACGAACAGACCGAGAGAGTCAATCAGATACTGGAGGACATGCTGAGAGCATGTGTACTGGAATATGGATCCAAGTGGGAAGACTGCCTGCCTTATGCAGAATTCTCTTACAACAACAGCTACCAAGCCAGCCTACAGATGGCCCCCTTTGAAGCCTTGTACGGAAGGAAATGCCGTACCCCTCTGAATTGGTCGGAAGTTGGAGACAGCCAAGTTTTTGGCCCAGATGTTCTTCGTGAAGCCGAAGAGAAAGTACACAAGATCCAAGAGTACCTCAAGACGGCGCAATCAAGACAGAAGAGCTACGCCGACAAGAGACGTCGAGAGATGACCTTCGAGATTGGAGACTTCGTCTATCTCAAGGTATCCCCCTTGAAAGGAATGCAGAGATTTCAGCTGAAAGGAAAGCTCGCACCCCGATATGTCGGACCCTTCAAAGTTCTGAGTCGCCGAGGTGAAGTATCTTATCAACTGGAGCTACCAGAAGAGATGTCGGCTGTACACGACGTGTTTCACATCTCACTCCTCCGGAAGTGCCTTGAAGTCCCTGAGAAGACCGAAGTGTTCAAGAACATCGATCACCGATCGGTGGATATCAACCAGGACCTGACGTACCGCGAAGTGCCGATTCGCATCCTGGAGGAAGCTTACCGAACCACCCGCACCCTAAGCATCAAGTTTCTGAAGATACAATGGAGCAACCATACCAAAGATGAAGCCACTTGGGAACGTGAAGACTTCATGAAGAAGGAGTACCCAGATCTCTTTAGTACCTAACTTTCTTTTAGATCTCGGGACGAGATCTTTTGTAAGGGGGAAGGGTTTGTAACATCCCAAATTTCAATAAAAAGAAAGTTAGAAGAATTCCAGAGAGCAAAATTTCAAACCAACAAAAACTTTTAAATTGCATATAGTGCCATGCATAGGACTTGTGCATTTGAGTGATATGCCATGATGATTGTTATTATGTGTATGTGCTATACTCTAAAACCCTAATGTGATCATGTGAAGATCACCAACCAAATAAATCAAAAAGAGAAAGAAATCAAATAAAAGAAAAACCCTAAAACCCTCACATATGGCTTATGCCATTTTTATAAATTTTGACCCTAGACCATTTTGGTCTTCACTATTAGTTGAATAATGTTACTAAACACTTATTACAACTTTTGGAATCAAAGAAACACAAATCAAATGAATTTCAAACTCAAATTTGGATCACATATGATAATGGTCAAATTTGACATTTATAGTCTGATCCCTACTTTGAGCCCTTGCAATTCAAAATTTTCAAACTAAACTTTGTCAACTCTTTGCACCTCATCCAAGAGCACATCAAGGTGAACACTTTTTGTAAAGACCACCATGCCAAATTCATTTTGGATCAGATGCTATGCTCATGTAAAGTTGCAACTTTTTATTAAGTGGAACAATCTCACACTTAGCCATTTTTGCATTTCTTTGAATTGGACAATTTCACCACCACCTCTCATCTTCTCTGGTCATTTACAACTAAACTAAACACACACATTTCAAATTGTGCAACCATTTGAACTCACTCAAATTTGGACAAAAATTACAAATTTCAAATATGGAACTATTTGACACTATTTCAAATAGTTATCTACTCAACTCTAACCTACCCTAAACTAACCTATCTGGTCCCCGTGCCCCCTCTCTCACTCAATGCTGCACAGTAACCCTAAGAGGAGAGGCTAGCTCACATGTGCATGGCCATGCCGGCCATGTCGCCACCCCGACGAGCCTCCCCTCTCTCCCTTCACTCACCACCCTGGCCCTGGTGCCACAGCTCGCCACCGTGCTCGTCTACCTCGCCTAGCACCGACAGCATCGCCATAGCCACCGTAGCTTCGCCGGAGAACGCGCGCCCAGAACGCACAGTGATGCCGCTCGCGTCGCGCGTGGACATGCCGCGGACACGTACTGGCCACACGCCACCCCACCGTCTCCCTCTCGCTATGGCCCCGCTAGCAACGAGTTGAGCATCGCCGTGACACCTCAGACCCGCCAGACACGCGCTCGACCCGACTGGACCTCCGCCGCCGAAGACGACGAAGAAAATCCCGTAGACACCGCCGCCAGACATGGAAGCAATGCGTCGCCATCCAACGCTGCCCGACCGTGTTGTCGCCACCTCTAGCATCGCCTGGACGAGGAGAACGCCGCTGCACCCTCGCCTAGCCCAACCGCTCGCCGGAATCACCGCGCGCTTGTCGACCTTGCCACTGCCCCGCAGCACCCTCGCTCACCTATAAAAGGAGACCACCACTCGTCGATCTGAGCACACCAGCGCCTTCCCCTCTTCTCACTCGACCGCCAGAGCCACTCCACCGTCGACATTCGCCACTGACACCGCCCAATCGAAGCATCACTACCGCCAAACGCCGCGGAAGCTCGCCGTCGATTGGAGCCGTTCCAGGAGCCGCCGCCGGTACCAGGAGCTTCGCTGTCGACTACACCTTCCCCGAGCATACTGCCAACCATCGTCGGACCCACGGTTAGCTCCACGACCCCCTAGGTTCGCCGCCAGACCCTCGGCATCTCGCCGGAGAAGACGATGGCTCTGAGCCGTCGATCTGCTTTCTAATCCTACGCCTCACGTTAGATCATACCGATTCGGTATTACACAGTCACTGACTGGTGGCCCCCATGCTGTCAGCAAGCCCACGCGCGCTGGACGCGTTACTGGGCCGAATTGCTGCGTTTGAATTTGTTTCAGCCCACGTAGCTTTCCCGCCAGCCCGTTAAGTTCAAATCCAGTTTAATTAATTCAATTCAAATTCAATACTGAACCCCACTTTGAAAATTCATAGAATCGGTTTGGCTTGGCAAAATTTAAGAAATTTGATATTGTTGGAAAGCTAGTAAAAAGTTCTACAATATGCCACTGGTCCCACCTCAAGATCTGTTGTAGAATTAATCTGATAAAAAGATGAAGGCAGGGACTTTTCCCTATTCAAATAATTATTAAAAATCAACCAAAATAGATATTAAGTTAATTCCAACTCCAATAGCACACATTTGACTTACACTAATTGTTTCTGCAAGAAAATGGTGTGGTCACTTTGCATGATCATACCCTAGTTTAATTAATGGACAATAGGGCTAGTTTACTCAAGTGATATTGTCCAAAACTATTATGCAAACCATATGAGGTATTCTACTTCATTTAAATCTTGTCCCAAATGAATTCATGAGATGTTTGAACCCCTGGACAAACACTCTTATATGAAATACTTGGAGATTTAAATCATTTGTAGAATTATTAAATGGTATGAGGTGGTCTACCTCATTTAAATCATTTTCTCAAATGATGATAATGATTGTTTGACTTAGGTCAATATAAATTCATGCATGATTGTTTGAGAAATTAAATCTTAAGAAGATTTCAATGAGAGGAAATTATTTTTCAAGAACCCTATGGAAACTATCATTTACATATTAAATAAAAGGAAATTATTTCTCCTCAAGCAACACCAACAATGCACCCTAATTAGATTATTTGTGTGCTTAGAATAGTTTGTGTGAATATATGTGATGTATGGAATAGCCATTGAATTAGTTGAGTAATTATACTCGTATTTAAATTTAGACGCTAGCACCGGAGAATACCCGGAGGAAGAAGGTTGCTACCAAGAAGAAGAGGAGGAGAACTTTGAGAACTACCAAGGCAAGCTAATATTCTTGCAAAGTACAAAGCCCTTTGGGGCAAGGCACCATAGTCTTATCTTTCTTACCATAAGCCTATCCCAAGTTTCTACCTTACAAGTTTTTACTTGTTTATTCAAAGAGTTACTTTTATAGTTAACTTTGGTCTAAGTTAAAAATGGTTACTAGAGTAGCAAAGTTAGTCTCCAACTAGCAAAGCAAGATAGCACCCCTCATGATTAGAGCTAGTGCTAATTATTTAAAACTTGACTACTCTAGATGGGAACAATGTGACTTGAACTGAATTTTGAAACCTTGGAATGAGGAAGCATTCCATTGAATGATTTTTGAAGGTGAATATGACCAAGAGAAGATGGTGATTTTTGATAAAAATGATATTGGTTTGAATGCGATACCTTTCCAATATTGAGTACCCCCACAATACCTGATTATGGGTAGGGCTTAACTGGAAGTTTATGCATCTTAGTATGGGTTCCCTCTGAACACACATGATAGGGGTTATGCTTGAGGCTGCCTCCGTTGTTGGGAAACGATGTGAATTGAGGTGAATTGTACGGCCAAGCCCTGTGCAGTTCTCAGGTTGACAGTTGGTCTTCACTGGGAGGCCAAGCTCATGGGGAGAGGTGCTCATACTAGGATTTGTAAGTGAAAGGTTATGGTTGATGATCCGCGTACTGTGTTACGATGATTCGGGGTAATCCCGACGGATGAAATCAAATGTTGTGGCACAAGTGTGCAACCTCTGCAGAGTGTCAATCTATTCGAATAGCCGTGTCCCCGGTTACGGACGGTTGGAAAGGCCATACAGTTTCCATTGTCAAATTTTTGAAAATGATGGTGAAATGAATTGTGAAATGGTGAATTGAAATGAAATCACCACTTGAATGGTGGGAATGACACTAATGTTCCCACTTGAGTTAGTTAGCACATGAATAAGCTTTCCTCAAATACTTGTGAACTAAAATTGGCTTTATGCAAATAAACTAGAGCTTAGCAAACCTTACTAGAAATGTCTAGCACTTACACTAGTATTAGTTTGAGAGTACTTGAAGTACTCACGGCTTTGTCCCTGGCTATTCAAATGGCCAGAATATGAAGATGAACAAGGAGATGACTAGCAGGACACCTACGAAAACTAGGAGTCTTCCGACGTCAAGCGTTGGCCTGTGGACTAGAGAGTCCTTGTATCTTACGCTTCCGCTATGAACTTATGTTTGTTCGTTGATCAATAGATCAACTATTCGTGTAATATGGATGATGTGATTCCAATTGTAAGACAATATGGTTTGTAATGAATGATGACTGTGATACTTAACTATTATGCCTCGCAACAACAATATTCTTGGGATTGCGATGTATGACATAATAGGCATCCGGACTTAAAAATCCGGGTGTTGACACATCTCCACCGCCTGTCGTGTGGCCGCTAGAGCTCGGTGCGCCGCCGCGTCCTTTAGCAGGCGCAACATCTCGTTCGCGGTGTCCTCGGCCTTCTTGAGCGTCTCAAAGGAGTCGACAAGAGCCCTCTGCTCCGCCGCCATCTCCTCCAGGGTAGGCGCATCTGGGTCATCAAAAGATCATGAGATGTTGGAGTCATCGTCCTCTGCGGCTGCGGCGGCGGCCACCCTGCGGCATTCCATCTCGACGTCGAACGCCGCGTGGGCCGCCCGCTCCTCTCTGCTTCCTTCTCCGCATCAGCCAGGAACTTGGCATCCCGGGTCCATGAGGTCGTCAGTGTTGTCGTCATCATCGAACTCCTCATCGGAGCTCGAGACCGGGGGAGGTGTAGTTGGAGGTGGAGGTGGAGGTGGAGGCGCGGCATCCTGGCCACGGCGAGCGCTGCTCATGGTGGCAAAGGTGGAGGTTGAGCAGCAGCGGCGCTACGGTGGAGGTTGTGTGGCGTCTAAGGTTTAGTGTGGAAGGAGATGAGATGCTGTAACATCCCAAATTTCAACTCAATAAAGAAAAGAATTTCAATTACTCAAATTTTACAACAAACAAAAACTTTTATTTAATATAGTGCCATGCCTAGAGTTGCATATGTGCATAGTAATCATACTTGAGTGAATTGCATTTTTTTCTTGATGTTGGTTTGAATGCTTAGTAAAGATGCTTAAACCCTAGGGCTTGATCTTGGAAACTCAAAAAGAGAGAAAAGGAAGAAATTGAGAAATACCCACTTTCACTCACATACACTTTAGCCAAATATGCAAAACATCAACCAAGGCCACCATTGCTTGTGCCATTGCTTGTGAAACCCTAATATATCAATAACAAACACTTTTGCATCAAAGAAACACAAATAAAATCAAAGGAAAAAATCAAATCTTTGTCACATATGATAATGGTCAAAATTGGAGTTTATAAAATGTTGTCCACTTTGAGCCCCTGGTTTGAGAGATTCTTAAACTAAACCTTGACAACTATTTCCACCTCATCCAAGACCATATCAAGATGAACATTTCTTGTGTTGACCACCATGGTTGACTCTGCCTAGTTTGACCAGTATAAAGGTGACAAGTGGCAACATTGAATCAAAGAGAAGATCACCTCAAATTTGAAACTTTGCAAACCAGCACCATTTTGCACACCACCACCACCATTCTACTCCAAATAATATTCAAATCAACTCCACCAAAAAGATTTGAAAAATTCAAACTTTTTCTTCATGCGGCCATTGTGTCGAATACCTTGCATGCATTATTTCAGAATTGGCACACACCCTATTACACAACAGATTTTGGCCTAAACCTCTTTTGATCAGAGATGATCATTGATCCCCTGTGTCCCCTGCATCATGCCAGTACTTTTTCTTGATGATTAAAGCTTGGAGAGGGCAAAAACAACGCCATGTCGTGCACTATGCCGGCCAGCATGCCACCCCTCTCTCAGATCCTCCTCTCTCACTTTTACCTTGTCCTTGAGATTCCCCTGACCTTGTTGATCATCACGGTGCATGGTTTTAGCTCACGCGAGGCTGACATTGGCAAGGCCAGCACGCGCCCAGAACGCCCAGTGCACGCCAGCGTGCACGTTCACCGCGTACTGGACGGGCCAGAGCGGCAGCTCGTCCAGTCGCCTCCGTCCTCCCCTACGCCTCTCCCTCTGCATCAAGCTTCTCCAGTGCAACCTCTAGCCCGTAGACAAGCTCAAGTGCACGCAGAGGCAACATCGCCGTCGTCCTCGTCGCAGTATGCCCGCCAGTACCGTGGCAGTCATTGCACGCGCCCGATCGATCCCTTCACGCTTTTGCCACGCCAGCTAGTCGTTGAGCATCGCCATGATGCCGCCTACACCACGCCATCCTCACCTTGCCCCTTCGCGCTCTGGAACCGCCGCGCCATGCTCGACCTTCCTCGGCACCCGCAGCACCTCCTCCCCTCTATAAATAGAGCTCTCCCGCACCCCAACTCTTCACAGCATCTCATTCTCCTACCATCCCTGCTTCTCCTCGACCAAGTCCCACACTCAATCGTCGCCGAAGCAGCCCCAATTCATCGCCGGAGCCCGCCAGTACATGGAGATCCTCGCCGTCGATTGGAGCTTCCCCACGCCACGCCGCTTGTACCAGTCGCCTCATCGTCATTGTCAACGTCGCCGCGCACCTCGCCGTCGACCGCGGGAACGCCGGTAGGCTCTCTGACTCCCTAGGCTCGCCGCCAGTGCGTCGGGATCTCGTCGGAGATGACGATGATTCACGACCGCACGATCACGTTCTAATCCTATGCCTCACGTCGCTCGTACCGTTTCGCTCGTTAAGTCACACTGACAGCGGGTCCCACTGGCAGTTAGCCCACTCGCGCGAGACGCGCAGATGGGCTGGCCCGTTTAATTTTTTCCCCTTTCGGCCCATCTTCCTTTCCCGCCAGAGCCCAGCGATTCAAATTTAAATTTAAGGATTATTTGATTTGCTTGCAGATGCTTTGCTAAAACTTGAATAGTTTCAAATCGGCTAAACCAAATTTTGTGAACTTTATATATTTGGAAAGCTTACGAAATTATCTAAACAACCACACTGGTCTCACCCTCAGATTCATTGTAGAACTTGAATGGTAAAAATAACAAGGCAGGGCCTTTTTAAACTTCAAACTTTATTTAAAATTCAACCATAAGTGATTTTGAGTTGATTCCAACTCTCATAAATCACATTTGATGTACTCTAATTGTTTATGCAAAAATATAGCCTAGTTGTTTGCATGATCATGGACTAGAGCAAAACAATGGCTATGGAGCCATTTCTAGTCCATTTAACTCATTTGGATTAATTTATTTAAATAGTATGAGAGCTACTCTCTCATTTAAATCTTGATCCTAAGTAATTCAATAAGAGGTAATGAACTTAGTCTAATGAACCTCATATTTCATTACGTAGTGATTTTAAATCATTACCATGCTATTATTAAAAATGCATGAGGTGTAGCACCTCATTTAAATCATACTCCCAAATAATAGATATGACGTGTTGACCTTGGTCAAGATATATTCATACCTTAGTATTATTTGAAGAATTTAAATCTTGATAAGATTCAATGAGAGGAAATTATTTTCTCCAAAGAATTAAATGGCAAACCAAATCAATAATTGTAATAAGAGGAAATTATTGTTCTCTTAAATAAGAAAATCAAGTCAACCACTATGTGAATAAGACTGAGAGGTTAGAATAACTTGTGTGAAGCCTTGGTGTGTTTTAGTGATGCGGGGTGGCCTTCGGTCACCTCCACACCAAGACCAACAAGTCCCCCAAGTGGACCGATGACACGAGCCCGAGCCAAGGCTCTACATGATGAGGTGAACTCGCTCCTCACCACCCTTGATCTTTGTACCCCTTTGGATGGATTGCTACCTCATGCCGACGTGCTATGTGTCATTAGGTACAAGGCACATCAAGGCCCCGGAGAGGAGGAGACGGCAAGGTCAAGGGAGGGAGAGAAGCAGCTGGACATGGAGATGATCATGAAGCCGAAGCCAACGTCGCTCGAAGCGCTCCAAGGAAGAGACGGACGCTGGCCGGTCCAGGACCCGGTCAGACCGGACCCACAACCGGACGCCCCGGTCATAGGCCCGGTCAACCGGGCGCAAACCGGCGCAGCTCCCTCGTACCGGACCCAGGACCGGAAACTTCGCAGTTTCCCGGTTTGCGCCCGGTCAGACCGGACCCAAACCGGATCTGACGGGAATGACCCACCAAACGCCTTAACTTATCCATTCGCGTACCTGTTCGCCCTTGCTGGCCATGTGTGCTGATACGTCTCCGACGTATCGATAATTTCTTATGTTCCATGCCACATTATTGATGTTATCTACATGTTTTATGCACACTTTATGTCATATTCATGCATTTTCTGGAACTAACCTATTAACAAGATGCCGAAGTGCCGATTCTTTGTTTCTGCTGTTTTTGGTTTCAGAAATCCTAGTAACGAAATATTCTCGGAATTGGACGAAATCAACGCCCAGGGTCCTATTTTGCCACGAAGCTTCCAGAAGACCGAAGAGGAGACGAAGTGGGGCCACGAGGCGCCCAAACCCTAGGGCGGCGCGGCTTGCCCCTTGGCCGCGCCAGCCTGTGGTGTGGGCCCCTCGTGCCGCCTCTTGACCTGCCCTTCCGCCTACTTAAAGCCTCCGTCGCGAAACCCCCAGTACCGAGAGCCACGATACGGAAAACCTTCCAGAGACGCCGCCGCCGCCAATCCCATCTCGGGGGATTCAGGAGATCGCCTCCGGCACCCTGCCGGAGAGGGGAATCATCTCCCGGAGGACTCTACGCCGCCATGGTCGCCTCCGGAGTGATGTGTGAGTAGTCTACCCCTGGACTATGGGTCCATAGCAGTAGCTAGATGGTTGTCTTCTCCCCATTGTGCTTCATTGTCGGATCTTGTGAGCTGCCTAACATGATCAAGATCATCTATCTGTAATTCTATATGTTGCGTTTGTTGGGATCCGATGAATAGAGAATACTTGTTATGTTGATTATCAAAGTTATGTCTATGTGTTGTTTATGATCTTGCATGCTCTCCGTTACTAGTAGATGCTCTGGCCAAGTAGATGCTTGTAACTCCAAGAGGGAGTATTTATGCTCGATAGTGGGTTCATGTCTCCGTGAATGGGGAAGTGACAAATCTCTAAGATTATGGATGTGCTGTTGCCACTAGGGATAAAACATTGGTGCTATGTTCGAGGATATAGTCACTGATTACATTACGCGCAATACTTAATGCAATTGTCTGTTGTTAGCAACTTAATACTGGAGGGGGTTCGGATGATAACCTGAAGGTGGACTTTTTAGGCATAGATGCATGCTGGATAGCGGTCTATGTACTTTGTCGTAATGCCCAATTAAATCTCACAATACTCATCATAATATGTATGTGCATGGTCATGCCCTCTTTATTTGTCAATTGCCCAACTGTAATTTGTTCACCCAACATGCTGTTTATCTTATGGGAGAGACACCTCTAGTGAACTGTGGACCCCGGTCCAATTCTCTATACTGAAATACAATCTACCTGCAATCTTTGTTCTATTTTTCTGTAAACAATCATCATCCACACTATACATCTAATCCTTTGTTACAGCAAGCCGGTGAGATTGACAACCTCGCTGTTTCGTTGGGGCAAAGTACTTTGGTTGTGTTGTGCAGGTTCCACGTTGGCGCCGGAATCTCTGGTGTTGCGCCGCACTACATCCCGCCGCCATCAACCTTCAACGTGCTTCTTGGCTCCTACTGGTTCGATAAACCTTGGTTTCATACTGAGGGAAAACTTGCCGCTGTACGCATCACACCTTCCTCTTGGGGTTCCCAACGGACGCGTGCTGTACGCGTATCAAGCTCTTTTTCTGGCGCCGTTGCCGGGGAGATCAAGACACGCTGCAAGGGGAGTCTCCACATCCCAATCTCTTTACTTTGTTTTTGTCTTGCTTAGTTTTATTTACTACTTTGTTTGCTGCGCTAAATCAAAACACAAAAAAAAATTAGTTGCTAGTTTTACTTTATTTGCTATCTAGTTTGCTATATCAAAAACACACAAAAAAATTAGTTACTTGCATTTACTTTACTTGATTCATCATGTTTCCTTTTAATTTTACCACGAAAGACATACCGGTAGGACGTGGGTCCATAGTTGGGAGAAATAATATAGAGGAATTTTTCAACCATGTTAGTACCATTGACGATTTTGAGGATAGACACTTGGTAGACCTTGCTCCTACTTATGAAATTGCTGCTGCTGCTTTAGTTCGCATGTTGGAAACTAAATTTGTTAATCTCAATCCTATAATCTAACACATGTTTCTCACACTTGGTGATATGGAAGAAGGGGAAAAGAAAGATTTTGTTTTAGAAACCCTTCTTAGAGAATTTGGTGGTCTAGCAAGGGAGGCTAGAAAGGTCTTTGCTAAATATAATATGCTTGGTTCTCACACCAATTTTGTTAGTCTCCTTGAAAAAATGGATATGGATAGAATAAAGTACACCAATAATATTAATGATGGTGGGTAGATCAAAGCACCAATACCATGTAAGCTCCTAGCAATGAATGATGCACTAGAAAATAACTATGCTTGGCTTGTTCCTGAAAATTTGTTTGATGAGAGTAGCAAGCCTAAGACTAATGAAAAGGGAGATGCTAAAACTTATGTATCTAATATACTATACCTGGTTGAGAAAACTCCACACCCCGCTGAAGATGCACCACCCTTTGATAATACTTGATACACACTTTCTGCGCCTAGCTGAAAGGCGTTAAAGAAAAGCGCTTATGGGAGACAACCCATGGTTTTTACTACAGTACTTTGTTTTTATTTTGTGTCTTGGAAGTTGTTTACTACTGTAGCAACCTCTCCTTATCTTAGTTTAGTGTTTTGTTGTGCCAAGTAAAGTCGTTGATAGAAAAGTTAGTACTAGATTTGGATTACTGCGCAGAAACAGATTTCTTTGCTGTCACGAATCTGGGCTGTTTTCTCTGTAGGTAACTCAGAAAATTATGCCAATTTACGTGAGTGATCCTCAGATATGTACGCAACTTTCATTCAATTTGAGCATTTTCATTTGAGCAAGTCTGGTGCCTCGATAAAATTCGTCAATACGAACTGTTCTGTTTTGACAGATTCTGCCTTTTATTTCGCATTGCCTCTTTTGCTATGTTGGATGAATTTCTTTGATCCATTAATGTCCAGTAGCTTTATGCAATGTCCAGAAGTGTTAAGAATGATTGTGTCACCTCTGAACATGTTAATTTTTATTGTCCACTAACCCTCTAATGAGTTGTTCTAAGTTTGGTGTGGAGGAAGTTTTCAAGGATCAAGAGAGGAGTATGATGCAATATGATCAAGGAGAGTGAAAGCTCTAAGCTTGGGGATGCCCCGGTGGTTCACCCCTGCATATATCAAGAAGACTCAAGCGTCTAAGCTTGGGGATGCCCAAGGCATCCCCTTCTTCATCGACAACATTATCAGGTTCCTCCCCTGAAACTATATTTTTATTCCATCACATCTTATGTGCTTTGCTTGGAGCGTCGGTTTGTTTTTGTTTTTGTTTTTTTTGAATAAAATGGATCCTGGCATTCACTTTGTTGGAGAGAGACACGCTCCGCTGTAGCATATGGACAAGTATGTCCTTAGGCTCTACTCATAGTATTCATGGCGAAGTTTCTTCTTCGTTAAATTGTTATATGGTTGGAATTGGAAAATGATACATGTAGTAATTGCTATAATGTCTTGGATAATGTGATACTTGGCAATTGTTGTGCTCATGTTTAAGCTCTTGCATCATATACTTTGCACCCATTAATGAAGAAATACATAGAGCATGCTAAAATTTGGTTTGCATATTTGGTTTCTCTAAGGTCTAGATAATTTCTAGTATTGAGTTTGAACAACAAGGAAGACGGTGTAGAGTCTTATAATGTTTACAATATGTCTTTTATGTGAGTTTTGCTGCACCGGTTCATCCTTGTGTTTGTTTCAAAATAACCTTGCTAGCCTAAACCTTGTATCGAGAGGGAATACCTCTCATGCATCCAAAATACTTGAGCCAACCACTATGCCATTTGTGTCCACCATACCTACCTACTACATGGTATTTCTCCGCCATTCCAAAGTAAATTGCTTGAGTGCTACCTTTAAAATTCCATCATTCACCTTTGCAATATATAGCTCATGGGACAAATAGCTTAAAAACTATTGTGGTATTGAATATGTACTTATGCACTTTATCTCTTATTAAGTTGCTTGTTGTGCGATAACCATGTTCACTGGGGACGCCATCAACTACTCTTTGTTAAATTTCATGTGAGTTGCTATGCATGTTCGTCTTGTCTGAAGTAAGAGAGATCTACCACCTTATGGTTAAGCATGCATATTGTTAGAGAAGAACATTGGGCCGCTAACTAAAGCCGTGATTCATGGTGGAAGTTTCAGTTTTGGACATATATCCTCAATCTCATATGAGAATAATAATTGTTGTTACATGCTTATGCATAAAAGAGGAGTCCATTATCTGTTGTCTATGTTGTCCCGGTATGGATGTCTAAGTTGAGAATAATCAATAGCGAGAAATCCAATGCGAGCTTTCTCCTTAGACCTTTGTACAGGCGGCATAGAGGTACCCCTTTGTGACACTTGGTTAAAACATGTGTATTGCGATGATCCGGTAGTCCAAGCTAATTAGGACAAGGTGCGGGCACTATTAGTATACTATGCATGAGGCTTGCAACTTGTAAGATATAATTTACATGATACATATGCTTTATTACTACCGTTGACAAAATTGTTTCATGTTTTCAAAATCAAAGCTCTAGCACAAATATAGCAATCGATGCTTTTCCTCTCTGGAGGACCATTCTTTTACTTTTATTGTTGAGTCAGTTCACCTATTTCTCTCCACCTCAAGAAGCAAACACTTGTGTGAACTGTGCATTGATTCCTACATACTTGCATATTGCACTTATTATATTACTCTATGTTGACAATATCCATGAGATATACATGTTATAAGTTGAAAGCAACCGCTGAAACTTAATCTTCCTTTGTGTTGCTTCAATGCTTTTACTATGAATTATTGCTTTATGAGTTAACTCTTATGCAAGACTTATTGATGCTTGTCTTGAAGTACTATTCATGAAAAGTCTTTGCTATATGATTCACTTGTTTACTCATGTCATATACATTGTTTTGATCGCTGCATTCACTACATATGCTTTACAAATAGTATGATCAAGGTTATGATGGCATGTCACTCCAGAAATTATCTTTGTTATCGTTTTACCTGCTCGGGACGAGCAGAACTAAGCTTGGGGATGCTGATACGTCTCCGACGTATCGATAATTTCTTATGTTCCATGCCACATTATTGATGTTATCTACATGTTTTATGCACACTTTATGTCATATTCGTGCATTTTCTGGAACTAACCTATTAACAAGATGCCGAAGTGCCAGTTGTTGTTTTCTGCTGTTTTTGGTTTCAGAAATCCTAGTAACGAAATATTCTCGAAATTGGACGAAATCAACGCCCAGGGTCCTATTTTGCCACGAAGCTTCCAGAAGACCGAAGAGGAGACGAAGTGGGGCCACGAGGCGCCCAAACCCTAGGGCGGCGCGGCCTGCCCCTTGGCCGCGCCGGCCTGTGGTGTGGGCCCCTCGTGCCGCCTCTTGACCTGCCCTTCCGCCTACTTAAAGCCTCCGTCGCGAAACCCCCAGTATCGAGAGCCACGATACGGAAAACCTTCCAGAGACGCCGCCGCCGCCAATCCCATCTCGGGGGATTCAGGAGATCGCCTCCGGCACCCTGCCGGAGAGGGGAATCATCTCCCGGAGGACTCTACGCCGCCATGGTCGCCTCCAGAGTGATGTGTGAGTAGTCTACCCCTGGACTATGGGTCCATAGCAGTAGCTAGATGGTTGCCTTCTCCCCATTGTGCTTCATTGTCGGATCTTGTGAGCTGCCTAACATGATCAAGATCATCTATCTGTAATTCTATATGTTGCGTTTGTTGGGATCCGATGAATAGAGAATACTTGTTATGTTGATTATCAAAGTTATGTCTATGTGTTGTTTATGATCTTGCATGCTCTCTGTTACTAGTAGATGCTCTGGCCAAGTAGATGCTTGTAACTCCAAGAGGGAGTATTTATGCTCGATAGTGGGTTCATGTCTCCGTGAATCTGGGGAAGTGACAGAAATCTCTAAGATTATGGATGTGCTGTTGCCACTAGGGATAAAACATTGGTGCTATGTTCGAGGATATAGTCACTGATTACATTACGCGCAATACTTAATGCAATTGTCTGTTGTTAGCAACTTAATACTGGAGGGGGTTCGGATGATAACCTGAAGGTGGACTTTTTAGGCATAGATGCATGCTGGATAGCGGTCTATGTACTTTGTCGTAATGCCCAATTAAATCTCACAATACTCATCATAATATGTATGTGCATGGTCATGCCCTCTTTATTTGTCAATTGCCCAACTGTAATTTGTTCACCCAACATGCTGTTTATCTTATGGGAGAGACACCTCTAGTGAACTGTGGACCCCGGTCCAATTCTCTATACTGAAATACAATCTCTTGCAATCGTGTTCTCTTGTTTTCGCAAACAATCATCATCCACACTATACATCTAATCCTTTGTTACAGCAAGCCGGTGAGATTGACAACCTCGCTGTTTCGTTGGGGCAAAGTACTTTGGTTGTGTTGTGCAGGTTCCACGTTGGCGCCGGAATCTCTGGTGTTGCGCCGCACTACATCCCGCCGCCATCAACCTTCAACGTGCTTCTTGGCTCCTACTGGTTCGATAAACCTTGGTTTCATACTGAGGGAAAACTTGCCGCTGTACGCATCACACCTTCCTCTTGGGGTTCCCAACGGACGCGTGCTGTACGCGTATCATGTGCCTATATAAGTAGCTTGGACCCCTCCTTTACCCCTCAGACT
Source organism: Lolium perenne (assembly GCF_019359855.2). Taxonomy (NCBI): domain Eukaryota; kingdom Viridiplantae; phylum Streptophyta; class Magnoliopsida; order Poales; family Poaceae; genus Lolium; species Lolium perenne. The sequence continues at coordinate 79,674,481 of NC_067244.2, read as the reverse complement.
TGTTTTGAACTCAAACCTACCTTTGAGCTTAGTCTCCCTTGGGTATCATCCCTGTGTAATCAAGGCACCTTGGTTGTTGACTTTGATCTTGTTGAGTGAGATTCTAGTACTAGTTACTCTCTCTCCCTCACCAAGCTCTTCCTCTCCAACCCCAATCTCTCTCCGGGAATTCTGCCATGTGCCTCTTCCTCGGAGATTCTATTGGCGTGGTCCATCGAGCCACGGAGGTAAGCATCGGGTGTATCGGGTTGGTGTGCGTGCGTGAGTCTCGGAGTTCGTCGTGTTCTTCGTGTTCCTCGCGTTCTCCCATCTCTCCCCTTGGTTTCGAAGTCAATCCGCGAGATCGGGCCACACACGGGGTCTTAGACCTCATCATATGGTATCAGCAGCCTTTGGTTTCCGCGGATTTGACCCTCCACCCACCGGATTTGCCCTCTAAAAAATTTTCCCAAAAAATCCCCAAAAAATAGCCCTAAATTGCCTCTTGACCGATCTGTGATTTGGTTGCATTTTGAGTGGTTTTGGTCCATGGATTTGGTGTTGGAGTGCTTGATCTACTATCTCCCCAACTTTTAGCCCCCAATTCCATCATTTCCCTTCGTTTTGGTCGATTTGGCTTGATTTCGCTCAAGAACAGGAGAGAGAAAAACTGTGCCCCGCGAAATCCGGTCAACCGGGCGCAAATCGGGCCAGTGACCGGACAGCCTGGCGCCAGGGCTGGTCAACCGGGCGCCAGACCGGGCGCCAACCGGGCGCCAACCGGGCGCCAACCGGGCCAGAACCCGGTCAACCGGGCTGTAGACCGGGCAGGCCGGTCCAGGGCCTGGTCAACCGGGCGCCAACCGGGCGCCACCTCCACCACCACCTCCGCCAACCACCGCCACCCTCTCCGCCGCTGGCAAGCACCGCCACCCTCCCCAAACCATCGGGAAACATCACCGCGGCCCCATAACCTCCGCCGCAACCGCAAGAGCATCGACACCACCACCACCGGCTTACCACCGCCACCACCGCCAAGCTACTTTGACCCATTTCTTCCGCTAACTTGTGTTTGCTTGTTCCGATTTGAGTGCCTTGTTTGTACAACTAATCCGCAGCTACGAAGCAAGCGATGACATCTTCGGCACCCCGGACTTGCAACCGTACTCTTGACACCACCACCTTCATCACAAGTTGTGTGTTCATCACCGCCTAACATCTTAGGTATAACTTGCATTTCCCTTGTAACCCCTCTTCTTTTGCGATCTATCCTATCGAGCATTGCTTATCAAGTGTTGCGAGACATTGCACGTGGCCCCGATTGTGAGGTGTGTGTGTAGTGTGGAGTCAAGCTTCTAAGCAAAACTCGTGTGGCAAAATAGCAAAAGTGAGCTAAAGCTAACATAGAGCGTGAAAAAGAAAGAAAAGCACAAAAAGAGTGCAAGTGCCATCATACATACAAAAGTGTACAAAGTGCCACCATAGATACAAAAGAGTGCAAGTGCCACCATATACAAAAGAGAAAAAGCTTTTAAGCAAAAGAGAGAGAAGAGAAGAGAGGCCACGTGTGAATCTTGTTGTCTCTTCCTTTGCAACCGAAGTTTTGATCTCTTCTTGTGTTAGTGTGACACCGAGCACCCTTGCTTAAGGGCTTCCTACACTTTTCCGCTCATTCCTTGGTCGCACTAACCCCGTTCATCTCGTGTGTGCGTTCCATATCTTTTCCGTGTTTATAGTGATCATCGCTTTGACATTTGAATTTTTGGATTTCACCCACTCTTGACAATACACTTGATTTCGGATTTCGTCTATTGGCTTTCCACCATACTCACCTAACACCATATTTGCTAGCTTTTGCGTGTGGTTTTGCGTGTGTACCCGATACACTTGATCTTGCTTTTGGCTTGGTTGATTGCCTCAATACTATCTTACCTTGGTAAGAGTGCGAGGTAGTGTTCTTCCACTAACATACACCATATAGATCTTGTCATGCTAACATGTATAGCGACGAAGAAGATACGGAGGAGTACACGGAGCACTTCGAGGAGGATTCCTCTTCAAGTACCGCGGATGTGGAGGAACATGTGGAGCTCGACACCGACTATGGCTCCGCGAGCATCAATGACATGACCGACATCGAGGAGCTCTACATCGACAATGGCTCCTCAAGCATGGACGACATGGTGGAGCACCACCTTGCGGACGACTTTGACGAGCTCTACATCGACAATGGCTCCTCAAGCATGGACGACATGGTGGAGCAACACCACGAGTACGACATCGATGACATGGTGGAGCAACGCCACGCCTTCGACATCGACGACATGGTGGAGCAACGCCACGCCTACGACATCGACACCAAGGCGGAGCCTCACCTCGACTCCACCATGAGCAACGCCTACTTGGCCAATGGAGCTACATATGAAGATAGAGGACCTCCACGATGGCACCATCATATGGATCATCAAGAGCGTCCTCATCATGATCGTCATCGACACTCATCTCCGAGCTCCACAAGGCGCCACCATGAGAGTGCTTATGCACAAGATCGTCGACTTCAAGTACACCATATGGAGCATCAAGAGCGTCCTCATCATGATCGTCATCGACACTCGTCTCCGAGCTCCACAAGGCGCCACCATGAGAGTGCTTATGCACAAGATCGTCGACTTCAAGTACACCATATGGAGCATCAAGAGCGTCCCCATCATGTGCGTCATCGACACTCTTCTCCAAACTCCACAAGGCGCCGCAAGCAACATGCCAAGTCGCATGAGCCATCATCTAGGCATGGCAAGGACAATCATCGACATACGTCACCACATGAGCTTCGCCGCCACAAGCCACTTCATGATCGCCATCGACCAACATCTTCCACGAGTCTTCGACGACACCACTCAAGCCATGGTGATGATGTACGAAGACGAGAGCCTCGACATGAAGGCGACAAACACCATGATAGGGTGCCTTCCACTCCAAGGATGGCAAGTGAACATCAAGAAGACCTTCCTCATAAGGCGACTTCTCCCTCTTGTGCCACCACCACAATGGCCTTTCCCTCGTCACGTGCCTATGGACTCCGATGCTACAAGTGCAAGCAACAAGGCCACCCTCCACGGGAATGTCCCAATCTCCTATGTGAGGTGTGCAAGGCCAAGGGTCACGTGGCATGGCAATGCACAACGCCAAGCGCCAAGACGCTCTACTTCGACAAGCTACAAGCACAAGTCCCCAAGATGCCTATTGCGCCAACACTTCAAGATGAAGATCGCCAAGGTGAACTCAAGGGTGAAGTTGAGCCGAGCCTAGCTCTCATCAACACCATGGCGCCACCGCTTGAGGATGACTTGAGAGGCGATGGAGTTGAGCATGGTGACCATGGGATTCTCCCTTCACCTATGGAGGCGCATGGAGTTGAGATGGTTGAGCATGGGAACTTCCCTTCAACCAAGGGGGCGCATGGAGATGAGAAAGTCGAGCCTACTCCTATATGCTTGATTGATGAGTTGGTACCAATCCCATGTGAGCATGAGAGTGATACGTCTCCGACGTATCGATAATTTCTTATGTTCAATGCCACATTATTGATGTTATCTACATGTTTTATGCACACTTTATGTCATATTCGTGCATTTTCTGGAACTAACCTATTAACAAGATGCCGAAGTGCCGATTCTTTGTTTTCTGCTGTTTTTGGTTTCAGAAATCCTAGTAAGGAAATATTCTCGGAATTGGACGAAATCAAAGCCCAGGGGCCTATTTTCTCACGAAGCTTCCAAGTCCGAAGGAGAGACGAAGAGGGGCCACGGGGAGCCAAACCATAGGGCGGCGCGGCCCCCTTGGCCGCGCCGGCCTGTGGTGTGGGGCCCCGTGCCGCCTCTTGACCTGCCCTTCCGCCTATAAAAAGTCTCCGTGACGAAACCCCCGCCCGAGAGCCACGATACGGAAAACCTTCCAGAGACGCCGCCACCGCCGATCCCATCTCGGGGGATCCAGGAGATCGCCTCCGGCACCCTGCCGGAGAGGGGAATCATCTCCCGGAGGACTCTACGCCGCCATGGTCGCCTCCGGTGTGATGTGTGAGTAGTCTACCCCTGGACTATGGGTCCATAGCAGTAGCTAGATGGTTGTCTTCTCCCCATTGTGCTATCATTGACGGATCTTGTGAGCTGCCTAACATGATCAAGATCATCTATCTGTAATTCTATATGTTGCGTTTGTTGGGATCCGATGAATAGAGAATACTTGTTATGTTGATTATCAAAGCTATGTCTATGTGTTGTTTATGATCTTGCATGCTCTCCGTTATTAGTAGATGCTCTGGCCAAGTTGATGCTAGTAACTCCAAGAGGGAGTATTTATGCTCGATAGTGGGTTCATGTCTCCGTGAATCTGGAGGGGTGACAAGAACCTCTAAGGTTATGGATGTGCTATTGCCACTAGGGATAAAACATTAGTGCTATGTTCAAGGATGTAGTCACTAGTTACATTACGCGCAATACTTAATGCAATTGTCTGTTGTTAGCAACTTAATACCGGAGGGGTTCGGATGATAACTTTGAAGGTGGACTTTTTAGGCATAGATGCAGTTGGATGACGGTCTATGTACTTTGTCGTAATGCCCAATTAAATCTCACTATACTCATCATGATATGTATGTGCATGGTCATGCTCTCTTTATTTGTCAATTGCCCAACTGTAATTTGTTCACCCAACATGCTGTTCGTCTTATGGGAGAGACACCTCTAGTGAACTGTGGACCCCGGTCCAATTCTCTTTACTGAAATACAATCTACTGCAATACTTGTTCTACTGTTTTCTGCAAACAATCATCTTCCACACAATACGGTTAACTCTTTGTTACAGCAAGCCGGTGAGATTGACAACCTCACTGTTTCGTTGGGGCAAAGTATTTTGGTTGTGTTGTGCAGGTTCCACGTTGGCGCCGGAATCACTGGTGTTGCGCCGCACTACATCTCGCCGCCATCAACCTTCAACGTGCTTCTTGACTCCTACTGGTCCGATTAAACCTTGGTTTCTTACTGAGGGAAACTTGCCGCTGTGCGCATCACACCTTCCTCTTGGGGTTCCCAACGGACGTGCCAACCACACGCATCAAGCAAATTTCTGGCGCCGTTGCCGGGGAGATCAAGACACGCTGCAAGGGGAGTCTCCACTTCTCAATCTCTTTACTTTGTTTTTGTCTTGCTTAGTTTTATTTACTACTTTGTTTGCTGCACTAAATCAAAATACAAAAAAATTAGTTGCTAGTTTTACTTTATTTGCTATCTTGTTTGCTATATCAAAAACACAAAAAAATTAGTTACTTGTTTTACTTTACTTAATATCATGCATGTTTTTATTTCACTAGTTAAACATAATGGAAAACAACAAAAGTATGAGAGATCTTTATGAACTTTATCTTGAATTAGGACATGATGTGTTTGAAGAGAGAATTAAAAAACCCATGGAACTTTATATGCATGCTAATGGGAATGTTATTAATATGAATGCTTTGAACACTATTGTTGCTAATGCTATGGAAAATTCTAAGCTTGGGGAAGCTGGCTTTGATGAGAATGATCTTTTTAGTCCCCCAAGCATTGAGGAGAAAATTTTCTTTTATGATTACAATATGCCTCCTATATATGATGATAGCCACTTTGTTGAATTTGCTCCCACTACAACTAATAAAATTGATTATGCTTATGTGGAGAGTAATAATTTTATGCATGAGACTCATGATAAGAATGCTTTATGTGATAGTTATATTGTTGAGTTTGCTCATGATGCTACTGAAAGTTATTATGAGAGAGGAAAATATGGTTGTAGAAATTTTCATGTTACTAAAACACCTCTCTATGTGCTGAAATTTTTGAAGCTACACTTGTTTTATCTTTCTACGCTTGTTGCATTATACTTCTTGAACTTGTTTATTTACAAGATTCCTCTTCATAGGAAGCATGTTAGACTTAAATGTGTTTTGAACTTGCCTCTTGAAGCTCTCTTTTGCTTCAAATACTATTTCTTGCGAGTGCATCATTAAAACTGCTGAGCCCATCTTAATGGCTATAAAGAAAGAACTTCTTGGGAGATAACCCATGTGTTATTTTGCTACAGTACTTTGTTTTATATTTGTGTCTTGGAAGTTGTTTACTACTGTAGCAACCTCTCCTTATCTTAGTTTAGTGTTTTGTTGTGCCAAGTTAAGCCGTTGATAGAAAAGTAAGTACTAGATTTGGATTACTGCACAGTTCCAGATTTCTTTGCTGTCACGAATCTGAGTCCACCTCCCTGTAGGAAGCTCAGAAAATTATGCCAATTTACGTGTGTGATCCTCAGATATGTACGCAACTTTCATTCAATTTGAGCATTTTCATTTGAGCAAGTCTGGTGCCATTTTAAAATTCGTCAATACGAACTGTTCTGTTTTGACAGATTCTGCCTTTTATTTCGCATTGCCTCTTTTGCTATGTTGGATGAATTTCTTTGATCCACTAATGTCCAGTAGCATTATGCAATGTCCAGAAGTGTTAAGAATGATTGTGTCACCTCTGAATATGTCAATTTATATTGTGCACTAACCCTCTAATGAGTTGTTTCGAGTTTGGTGTGGAGGAAGTTTTCAAGGATCAAGAGAGGAGTATGATGCAATATGATCAAGGAGAGTGAAAAGCTCTAAGCTTGGGGATGCACCCGGTGGTTCACCCCTGCATATATCAAGAAGACTCAAGCGTCTAAGCTTGGGGATGCCCAAGGCATCCCCTTCTTCATCGACAACATTATCAGGTTCCTCCCATGAAACTATATTTTTATTCCATCACATCTTATGTGCTTTTTCTTGGAGCGTCGGTTTGTTTTTGTTTTTGTTTGAATAAAACGGATCCTAGCATTCACTTTATGGGAGAGAGACACGCTCCGCTGTAGCATATGGACAAGTATGTCCTTGGGTTCTACTCATAGTATTCATGGCGAAGTTTCTCCTTCGTTAAATTGTTATATGGTTGGAATTGGAAAATGATACATGTAGTAATTGCTATAAATGTCTTGGGTAATGTGATACTTGGCAATTGTTGTGCTCATGTTTAAGCTCTTGCATCATATGCTTTGCACCCATTAATGAAGAAATACATAGAGCATGCTAAAATTTGGTTTGCATATTTGGTTTCTCTAAGGTCTAGATAATTTCTAGTATTGAATTTGAACAACGAGGAAGACGGTGTAGAGTCTTATAATGTTTTCAATATGTCTTTTATGTGAGTTTTGCTGTACCGGTTCATCCTTGTGTTTGTTTCAAATAAGCCTTGCTAGCCTAAACCTTGTATCGAGAGGGAATACTTCTCATGCATCCAAAATACTTGAGCCAACCACTATGCCATTTGTGTCCACCATACCTACCTATACTACATGGTATTTTTCCGCCATTCCAAAGTAAATTGCTTGAGTGCTACCTTTAAAATTCCATCATCCACCTTTGCAATATATAGCTCATGGGACAAATAGCTTAAAAACTATTGTGGTATTGAATATGTAATTATGCACTTTATCTCTTATTAAGTTGCTTGTTGTGCGATAACCATGTTCACTGGGGACGCCATCAACTATTCATTGTTGAATTTCATGTGAGTTGCTATGCATGTTCGTCTTGTCTGAAGCAAGAGAGATCCACCACCATATGGTCAAGCATGCATATGTTAGAGAAGAACATTGGGCCGCTAACTAAAGCCATGCTCCATGGTGGAAGTTTCAGTTTTGGACAACAATCCTCAAATCTCAAATGAGAAAATTATTAATTGTTGTTATATGCTTATGCATAAAAGAGGAGTCCATTATCTGTTGTCTATGTTGTCCCGGTATGGATGTCTAAGTTGAAGAATAATCAATAGCGAGAAATCCAATGCGAGCTTTCTCCTTAGACCTTTGTACAGGCGGCATAGAGGTACCCCTTTGTGACACTTGGTAAAAACAATGCATTGTGATGATCCGGTAGTCCAAGCTAATTAGGACAAGGTGCGGGCACTATTAGTACATTATGCATGAGGCTTGCAACTTATAAGATATAATTTACATGATGCATATGCTTTATTACTACCGTTGACAAAATTGTTTCATGTTTTTAAAATCAAAGCTCTAGCACAAATATAGCAATCGATGCTTTTCCTCTATGGAGGACCATTCTTTTACTTTCAATGTTGAGTCAGTTCACCTATTTCTCTCCACCTCAAGAAGCAAACACTTGTGTGAACTATGCATTGATTCCTACATATTTGCTTATTGCACTTATTATATTACTCTATGTTGACAATATCCATGAGATATACATGTTACAAGTTGAAAGCAACCGCTGAAACTTAATCTTCTTTTGTGTTGCTTCAATGCCTTTACTTTGAATTATTGCTTTATGAGTTAACTCTTATGCAAGACTTATTGATGCTTGTCTTGAAGTGCTATTCATGAAAAGTCTTTGCTATATGATTCACTTGTTTACTCATGTCATATACATTGTTTTGATCGCTGCATTCACTACATATGCTTTACAAATAGTATGATCAAGATTATGATGGCATGTCACTCCAGAAATTATCTGTGTTATTGTTTTACCTGCTCGGGACGAGCAGAACTAAGCTTGGGGATGCTGATACGTCTCCGACGTATCGATAATTTCTTATGTTCCATGCCACATTATTGATGTTATCTACATGTTTTATGCACACTTTATGTCATATTCGTGCATTTTCCGGAACTAACCTATTAACAAGATGCCGAAGTGCCGATTCTTTGTTTCTGCTGTTTTTGGTTTCAGAAATCCTAGTAAGGAAATATTCTCGGAATTGGACGAAATCAAAGCCCGGGGGCCTATTTTCTGCCGACGCTTCCAGAAGTCCGAAGGAGAGACGAAGAGGGGCCACCGGGGAGCCAAACCATAGGGCGGCGCGGCCCCCCCCTTGGCCGCGCCGGCCTGTGGTGTGGGGCCCCCGTGCCGCCTCTTGACCTGCCCTTCCGCCTATAAAAAGTCTCCGTGACGAAACCCCCAGTACCGAGAGCCACGATACGGAAAACCTTCCAGAGACGCCGCCACCGCCGATCCCATCTCGGGATCCAGAGATCGCCTCCGGCACCCTGCCGGAGAGGGGAATCATCTCCCGGAGGACTCTACGCCGCCATGGTCGCCTCCGGTGTGATGTGTGAGTAGTCTACCCCTGGACTATGGGTCCATAGCAGTAGCTAGATGGTTGTCTTCTCCCCATTGTGCTATCATTGTCGGATCTTGTGAGCTGCCTAACATGATCAAGATCATCTATCTGTAATTCTATATGTTGCGTTTGTTGGGATCCGATGAATAGAGAATACTTGTTATGTTGATTATCAAAGCTATGTCTATGTGTTGTTTACGATCTTGCATGCTCTCCGTTATTAGTAGATGCTCTGGCCAAGTTGATGCTAGTAACTCCAAGAGGGAGTATTTATGCTCGATAGTGGGTTCATGTCTCCGTGAATCTGGAGGGGTGACAAGAACCTCTAAGGTTATGGATGTGCTGTTGCCACTAGGGATAAAACATTAGTGCTATGTTCAAGGATGTAGTCACTAGTTACATTACGCGCAATACTTAATGCAATTGTCTGTTGTTAGCAACTTAATACTGGAGGGGGTTCGGATGATAACCTGAAGGTGGACTTTTTAGGCATAGATGCAGTTGGATGACGGTCTATGTACTTTGTCGTAATGCCCAATTAAATCTCACTATACTCATCATGATATGTATGTGCATGGTCATGCTCTCTTTATTTGTCAATTGCCCAACTGTAATTTGTTCACCCAACATGTTGTTCGTCTTATGGGAGAGACACCTCTAGTGAACTGTGGACCCCGGTCCAATTCTCTTTACTGAAATACAATCTACTGCAATACTTGTTCTACTGTTTTCTGCAAACAATCATCTTCCATACAATACGGTTAACTCTTTGTTACAGCAAGCCGGTGAGATTGACAACCTCACTGTTTCGTTGGGGCAAAGTATTTTGGTTGTGTTGTGCAGGTTCCACGTTGGCGCCGGAATCACTGGTGTTGCGCCGCACTACATCTCGCCGCCATCAACCTTCAACGTGCTTCTTGACTCCTACTGGTCCGATTAAACCTTGGTTTCTTACTGAGGGAAACTTGCCGCTGTGCGCATCACACCTTCCTCTTGGGGTTCCCAACGGACGTGCCAACCACACGCATCAGAGAGCCACCTAGCCCACTTGAGTGAGAGTGATAGTGAGTTGAGTGACTTCCACCCCATATGTGAGTTTGAGTGCTTCCGTTTGGAGGACATGAGTGATACACCAAGTGAGTTGAGAGAGGTAGATGATAGGTCCATGGAGGACATCGCATTTGCTAACACATTAACCTCTCCCTCGTTTGTGTCTTCTTATGTTGCACTAGGTTCCACGGAGGATGAGTTCCCGCTCATGGAGACGATGTACATGGTGCATGAAGATGATGATATCTCACCATGCTTGCTTCAAGACGGACATGTCGACCACATGGATCCTCCTACTTCCACAACACCTACTTCAAATGAGTCGGCCTACAAAGGTAACAACATAGGTGTTGATGATGCCATGATCCCACTAGTGGACATGATGACTTATGAGTGCATGCATGATCTCGATGATCCATTTGCCACGTCACATGCTACTTTCATATTCCCATGCGATGCTTTGCTTGATAACATGGTTGATCATGTGGAATTGAGTGAATGTGATACCATGACCATGCCATGCTACGAGAGTTTCACTTTTTCCCCGCTTGCTTGCCATAATGATCATGCTTGTGTTGTGACACCCTTGATGAACACTAGCTCTTTCCATAGGGTTGTCGACAACAATGATAACATGTTCCGCATGCTTTGCCCCAAATGTTTGCACCATTCCATGATCCTTGCATCCAAGATTGTGAACAATTGCTCTTTCTTATGCTTGGTATGCAAGAATGCTTATTTCATTGTCCACGAGATCGCCCCCATAGCCTTCTCACTTTTTGATGATCATGAGTTACCACATGCCATGAATGCACCTTCTTGCCATATGCACCATCGCCATGCATTTCATACTATCTTGATTGACACTAATGGTGATGTGCACAAGACATGGAACATCATGATGGATGATGTGTTCCTCTACCATGCACACATGCTTTTTGTTTTCTCTTTTGTGTGTATAGGTACCCGAATGACAACTTCCACCGCTACGGAGCATGAGCTCATGAAACACGCAATTGAGAGCTACCCCAACACGGACGAGATACATGATCCAACCCATGGGATTCATGCCAAAGGGTATGTTCCCAAACGCCTTCTCCCTCGTGTGCTTCCGTCTTGTCTTGTCGAGCTTCCGGTTTGGACCAATGCCTCGTCTCCTATTTTGCCTCTTATGCAACATATCTTGACACTTCTTGTTGGCACAATGGTTGTTGTATGTCTTGATGTTATCATCATACACTCCAAGAATCTCAAGGACCATGTCATACATGTGAGAGATACCTTATGCATCTTGTGCCACATGTCACTCATAAAGTTGCTCTTCTTTGGATTTCTTATTTCACCTTTGGCAATTGAAATGGATTCTTCGACACTTGAGGATACCCATACTTGGCTCACGCCAACCATACTTTCCCAAGCTAGAAGTTTCCATCTCTTTGCCATTGCACATAACAATTTTGCCCAAAATTTTGCCACCGATACTTGCCTTTTGATTGTTCCATTTGTGTGGGACAATGCTACACATCACATTTTTGACACTTTACAAACCAAACTTTTACATGCACAAACTTTTGCCCCACCAAATTTTGGATACATCGACACTCTTTTGGTTCCCATTTTTGCCAAATGCCTCTTGGAGAAACGACTTGATGCTTCATATTTGATTGAGAGTCTCTTGTTCGCCGATCACAAAATTGGCATCCACAAGCTTTCCATTTGCAAGTTGTTTTTCCCCAAGCTCTTCTTCGACCGCGACTTTATCCCGATACTACAACATGGGACAATCGTCATGGACTACACCGTCGGTGAGGAGGAACAAGAGTCGAGGGCGACTCTTTCCCAAGGGGGGGGAGATGATGCGGGGTGGCCTTCGGTCACCTCCACACCAAGACCAACAAGTCCCCCAAGTGGACCGATGACACGAGCCCGAGTCAAGGCTCTACATGATGAGGTGAACTCGCTCCTCACCACCCTTGATCTTGGTACCCCTTTGGATGGATTGCTACCTCATGCCGACGTGCTATGTGTCATTAGGTACAAGGCGCATCAAGGCCCCGGAGAGGAGGAGACGCCAAGGTCAAGGGAGGGAGAGAAGCAGCTGGACATGGAGATGATCATGAAGCCGAAGCCGACGTCGCTCGAAGCGCTCCAAGGAAGAGACGGACGCTGGCCGGTCCAGGACCCGGTCAGACCGGACCCACAACCGGACGCCCCGGTCATAGGCCCAGTCAACCGGGCGCAAACCGGCGCAGCTCCCTCGTACCGGACGACGACCGGACCCAGGACCGGAAACTTCACAGTTTCCCGGTTTGCGCCCGGTCGACCGGACCCATGACCGGACAGCCCGGTCACAGGCCCGGTCAGACCGGACCCAAACCGGATCTGACGGGAATGACCCACCAAACGCCTTAACTTATCCATCCGCGTACCTGTTCGCCCTTGCAGGCCATGTGTGCCTATATAAGTAGCTTGGACCCCTCCTTTACCCTTCAGACTTGTTTTGAACTCAAACCTACCTTTGAGCTTAGTCTCCCTTGGGTATCATCCCTCTGTAATCAAGGCACCTTGGTTGTTGACTTTGATCTTGTTGAGTGAGATTCTAGTACTAGTTACTCTCTCTCCCTCACCAAGCTCTTCCTCTCCAACCCCAATCTCTCTCCGGGAATTCTGCCACGTGCCTCTTCCTCGGAGATTCTATTGGCGTGGTCCATCGAGCCACGGAGGTAAGCATCGGGTGTATCGGGTTGGTGTGCGTGCGTGAGTCTCGGAGTTCCTCGTGTTCGTCGTGTTCTTCGTGTTCCTCGCGTTCTCCCATCTCTCCCCTTGGTTTCGAAGTCAATCCGCGAGATCGGGCCACACACGGGGTCTTAGACCTCATCATTTAGTATAGTATTTAAGCTTTGTTTAGTGATTGTATACCTCGTATTCGTATATAGACGCTAGTACCGAGGAGTACCAAGAGGAGGAAGTCTACTCTCAGGAGGAGGAAGAGAACTTTGATCACTACACCACTCAAGGAAAGCTAACACTTGCAAAGTTCCCAAGTGCAAAGCTCTAAAAGAGCAAGGCACCATCACATTTTACTTTATGTCTAATAAACCTATCCCATGTTGTTACCTTGCAATTATTTTCGCTTATTGTATTTCAAAGTTTACTTTGGATTTATGATTCACTTGGTCTAGAGTAGAACAAGAGCATCAAATTTAGCCTAGAGAAATCAAAGCTAGATAGCACCCCTCATGACTAGTTGCTAGTGCTAACTGAATAAAATTGACTACTCTAGATGGAAACATGTGAAATGAAATGACTTTGAAAGATTTGAAGGTGAATGTGACATGAATGACTTGGTGAATTTTGAGGAAAACTGATGATTGGGTTCGGATGCGATACCCTTCCAAATATACAAGTACCCCCACAATACCTGATTATGGGTAGGGCTTAACTAGAAGTTTGTGTATCTTAGTATGGGTTTCCTCTAAACAAACGTCATAGGGGTTATGCCGAGGCGGCCTCCGTTAAAAGTGAAATGATGTGAATATGAGGTAAATGTCAGACCTAAGCCCTGTGCAGTTCCCGGGTTAACGGTTTGTCTTCACCGGGAGGCCAAGCTCATGGGGAGAGGTGCCTATACTAGGGTATATAAGTGAAAGGTTATGGTTGATGATCCGCGTTCTGAGTTACGATGATTCGGGGTTATCCCTGACGGATGAAATCAAAAGTTGCAGCACAAGAGTACAACCTCTGCAGAGTGTTAAACCTATTCGAATAGCCGTGTCCACGGTTACGGACGATTGGAAAGGCCATACTGTTCCGTTGTCAGAACTTTTATCTTAAAATGGAATGTTGAATTGAAAGGTGATTTGACTTGAATCACAATTGAGTTGTGGGAATGACACTAATGTTCCCATTTGAGTTGGTCTAGCAAATGAAGAGTCTTTACTAAATGTTTATGAACTAAACTTGGCTTTATGCAAATAAACCTAGAGCCTAGCACCCCTTATTACAATTGATAAGTAATTACATTAGTATTAGTTTGCGAGTACTTTAAAGTACTCATGGTTGTGTCCCTGGCTATTCAAATGCCAGACTATGAAGAGGAGCAACAGTATCAAGACGACGGACAACAGGACGTCTACGATAACTAGGAGCATCTTCTAACGTCAAGCGTTGCCTGTGGAATAGATAGTCCACTACTACTTCGCTTCCGCTACGTATTGTGTTGTTGGTCACTAGATCAACTATTTGTGTAATATTGGATCATGTGATCTATTGTTGTAAGACGATTATGTGTTTTAATAAATGATGACTCTACGATATTCAACTGATATGTCTCGCAAAAACAATCTTCCTGGGATTGCGATGTATGGCATAATAGGCACCTGGACTTAAAAATCTGGGTGTTTACAGATGCGCGCCCCCTGTTTATATATGCCGGAGGCAGGCGACGGCCGCGGCACGCGTGGCATCATCATTACTTCGTGCGCAGACGTAGGCGACGACCGCGCACCAAGCGAGGCGTCGCCATTAACGTGGCGCAGACTGCCGAAGTGACCCGTGAGTCCCGGCGGCATGATGCCGGTGGCGTACAGGGGCAGCGGCGGCTGCACCGGTCCATCGACCTCCGAGACAAGGACGTCGAGCCTTGCGATCTCATCGTCCGTCATCTCCTCTGGGTACTTGAACTTCCAGCCCTTCGCCATGGCCAACCGACATTCTTGGAAAATGCAGGCGACATAGTCGTCGCTGTCGTCCTTGGCCTCCTCGTTGTGGTAGGCCAACGCCTCGCTGTACTCCTTGTCATCGTCATCGTCATCGTCATGTGCAGGTGCTGGCGGCTGCCATGTTCTACGACGAGGCCCCAGTGGATGGTCGAAGGGGAAGTCCATGTCATCAAGGAAGCCCGCTCTCCTCCTCGGATCCTTCTCGGTCTCACGCCAGGTGCGCCATGTGTCGGAGTCGATGGTGTACGCGGATCGACGCGGAGGTTTGATACGTCTCAAACGTATCTATAATTTCTTATGTTCCATGCTAGTTTTATGAAAGTACTCACATATTTTATATACACTTTATATCATTTTTATGCATTTTCCGGCACTAACCTATTAACAAGATGCCGAAGCGCCAGTTCCTGTTTTCTGCTGTTTTTGGTTTCAGAAACCCTACACAGGAAATATTCTCGGAATTGGACGAAACAAAAGCCCACGGTCTTATTTTCCACGGAGTCTTCCAGAACACCGAAGAGGAGACGAAGAGGGGCCACGAGGCGGCCACACCATAGGGGGGCACGGCCCCACCCCTGGCCGCGCCACCATATGGGGTGGGCCCCTCGGGCGTCCCCCGACTCTGCCCCTTCGCCTATATAATCCTTCCGTCTCGAAAACCCTAGTACCGAGAGTCACGATACGAGAAAAGTTACTGAGACGCCACCACCGTCAACCCCATCTCGGGGGTTCTTAAGATCACCTTCGGCACCCTGCCGGAGAGGGGAATCATCACCAGAGGGCTCTACATCACCATGCCCGCCTCCGGACTAATGCGTGAGTAGTTCATCCTTGGACTATTGGTCCATAGCAGTAGCTAGATGGTTGTCTTCTCCTCTTGTGCTATCATGTTTAGATCTTGTGAGCTGCCTATCATGATCAAGCTCATCTATTTGTAATGCTACATGTTGTGTTTGTTGGGATCCGATGAATATGGAATACTATGTCAAGTTGATTATCGATCTATCATATATGTGTTGTTTATGATCTTGCATGCTCTCCGTTGCTAGTAGAGGCTCTGTCCAAGTTGATACTTGTAACTCCAAGAGGGAGTATTTATGCTCGATAGTGGATTCATGTCTCCATTGAATCTGGGACAATGACAGAAAGTTCTAAGGTTATGGATGTGCTGTTGCCACTAGGGATAAAACATCAATGCTTTGTCTAAGGATATTTGTGTTGTTTACATTACGCACAGTACTTAATGCAATTGTCTGTTGTTTGCAACTTAATACTGGAAGGGGTGCGGATGCTAACCCGAAGGTGGACTTTTTAGGCATAGATGCATGTTGGATAGCGGTCTATGTTCTTTGTCGTAATGCCCTAAGTAAATCTCATAGTAGTCATCATGATATGTATGTGCATTATTATACCCTCTCTATTTGTCAATTGCCCAACTGTAATTTGTTCACCCAACATGTTATTTATCTTATTGGAGAGACACCACTAGTGAACTGTGGACCCCGGTCCATTCTTTTACATCTAAAATACAACCTACTGCAATCATTGTTCTCTGTTGTTCTTTGCAAGCAAACATCATTCTCCACACCATACGTTTAATCCTTTGTTTATAGCAAGACTGTGAGATTGACAACCTTACTGTTAAGTTGGGGCAAAGTATCTTGATTGTGTTGTGCAGGTTCCACGTTGGCGCCGGAATCCCTGGTGTTGCGCCGCACTACACTCCTTCACCAACAACCTTCACGTGGCCTTCATCTCATACTGGTTCGATAACCTTGGTTTCTTACTGAGGGAAAACTTGCTGCTGTACGCATCACACATTCCTCTTGGGGTTCCCAACGGACGTGTGCTTCACGCATCATCAAGCTATTTTTCTGGCACCGTTGCCGGGGAACTGAAGAAAAGTTACACCACAAAGATTTCTAACTCCCACGTCAACTGCACGCCAGCTATTTTTCTGGCGCCGTTGCCGGGGAGATCAAGACACGTTGCAAGGGGAGTCTCTCACACCCAATCACTTTACTTTGTTTATTGTCTTGCTTTATTTTATTTTCTGTCTTGTTTGCTTTCTTTATATCAAAAACACACAAAAAAATAGTTACTTGTTTTACTTTACTTAATTCGGTTTGCTTTACTTATTTTTATTATTGTTAAAATGAATACTCCTGAGAACACTAAGTTGTGTGACTTCACTAGCACCAATAATAATGATTTCATATGCACTCCTATTGCTCCACCTGCTGCTACAGCAGAATTTTATGAAATTAAACCTGCTTTACTAAATCTTGTTATGAGAGAGCAATTTTCTGGTGTTAATACTGATGATGCTGCTGCCCATCTTAATAATTTTGTTGAACTTTGTGAAATGCAAAAGTATAAGGATGTAGATGGGGACATTATAAAACTGAAATTGTTTCCTTTCTCCTTAAGAGGAAGAACTAAAGATTGGTTGCTATCTTTGCCTAAGAATAGTATTGATTCATGGACTAAGTGTAAAGATGCTTTCATTGGAAGATATTATCCTCCTGCTAAAATTATATCTTTGAGAAGTAGCATTATGAATTTTAAGCAATTGGATAATGAACATGTTGCCCAATCATGGGAAAGAATGAAATCTTTGGTAAAGAATTGCCCTACCCATGGACTAACTACTTGGATGATCATCCAAACCTTTTATGCAGGATTAAATTTTTCTTCAAGGAACCTATTGGATTCAGCTGCTGGAGGTACTTTTATGTCCATCACTTTGGGTGCTGCAACAAAGCTTCTTGATGATATGATGATCAACTACTTTGAATGGCACACTGAAAGGACTCCTCAAGGTAAGAAGGTAAATTCTGTTGAAGAAACCTCCTCCTTGAGTGATAAGATAGATGTTATTATGTATATGCTTGTTAATGGTAGATCTCATGTTGATCCTAATAATGTTCCTTTAGCTTCATTGGTTGCTCAAGAAGAGCATGTTGATGTGAACTTCATTAAAAATAGTAATTTCAACAATAATGCTTATAGGAATAATTTTGGTAACAACAACTATAGGCCATATCCTTCTAATAATGGTAATGGTTATGGTAATTCTTACAAAAATAGTAGGAGTGTACCCTCTGGTCTTGAAGTCATGCTTAAAGAATTTATTAGTACACAAACTGCTTTTAACAAATCTGTTGAGGAAAAGCTTGGTAAAATTGATGTTCTTGCTTCTAAGGTTGATAGTCTTGTCACGATGTTGATCTTTTAAAACTGAAAGTTATGCCTAATGAAACTAAAGATATTAAGTCATTTTCTACAGCAAACGCTATCCAAGTTCGAATTAATGACAATATTAGAATGATGGCTGAATTGCATGCTAGGTGGGAAAGAGAAGAAAAACTTGCTAAAGAAAATAATGTAGCTAAAGTTTGGACTATTACTACCACTAGTAATGTTGATGCTTCACATGTTGCTAAACCTACTACTATCAATGGTAAAATAATTGGTATTGGCAATGTTTCTACTTCTAATACAAAGCATGCAAAATTGCCTGAAACTGCTGAAACTGTTTGTGATAAAAGTGCTAAAAAATTTCAGAGTATTGGGGACAATGATCCCATTGCTTTAGATCATAATGGTTTTGATTTTGATAATTGTCATATCTCTGAAGTTATTAAGTTCTTGCAAAAACTTGCTAGAAGTCCTAATGCTAGTGCTATAAACTTGGCCTTTACAAAACATATTACAAATGCTCTCATTAAAGCTAGAGAAGAGGAATTAAAACTTGAAGCTTCTATTCCTAGGAAGTTAGAAGATGGTTGGGAGCCTATCATTAAAATGAAGGTCAATGATTTTGATTGTAATGCTTTATGTGATCTTGTTGCAAGTATTTCTGTTATGCCTAAGAAACTCTATGATATGCTTGACTTGCCACCTTTGAAATATTGTTATTTGAATGTTAATCTTGCTGATAATTCTATAAAGAAATCTTTGGGGAGGATTGACAATGTTCACATTACGGTTAATAATAACCTTGTCCCCGTTGATTTTGTTATTTTGGATATTGAATGCAATACATCTTGTCCTATTATTTTGGGAAGACCCTTTGTTCGAACCGTTGGTGCTATTATTGATATGAAAGAAGGAAATATTAAATATCAATTCCCTCTTAAGAAAGGTATGGAACACTTACCTAGAAAGAGAATGAAGTTGCCTTTTGATTCTATTATTAGAACAAATTATGATGTTGATGCTTCTTCTCTTGATGTTACTTGATTTACACTTTCTGCGCCTAGCTGAAAGGCGTTAAAAAAAGCGCTTATGGGAGACAACCCATTATTTTATTTCTGCAATTTTTGTTTTATATTTGAGTCAAGGTGCTTGTTACTACTGTAGCAATACCTTTGTATCTTTACTTTATTGCATTGTTGTGCCAAGTAAAGTCTTTGATAGAGAGTTGATACTAGATTTGGATTTCTGCGCAGAAACATATTTTTAGCTGTCACGAATTTGAGCTGTTCTCTCTGTAGGAGAATCTAAAAATTCTGTAAATATTCATGAGTAATCCTCAGATATGTACGCAAGTTTCATTCAATTTGAGCTTCTTTATCTGAGCATGTTAAGTGCCTCGAAAAAATTCGTCTTTACGGACTGTTCTGTTTTGACAGATTATGCCTTTTATTTCACATTGCCTCCTTTACTGTGTTTGAGTGGATTTCTTTGCTCCATTAAATTTCAGTAGCCTTGGGTAATGTCCAGAAGTGTTGGGAATGATTGTTTCCTCGCTGAACATGTGAATTTTTGATTATGCACTAACCCTCTAATGAGATTGTTTTGAGTCTGGTGTGAAGGAAGTTTTTAAGGATCAAGAGAGGAGGATGATATAATATGATCAAGAAGAGTGAAAATTCTAAGCTTGGGGATGCCCCCGTGGTTCATCCCTGCATATTTCAAGAAGACTCAAGCATCTAAGCTTGGGGATGCCCAAGGCATCCCCTTCTTCATCAACAACTTATCAGGTCACCTCTAGTGAAACTATATTTTTATTCGGTCACATCTTATGTGCTTTACTTGGAGCGTCTGTGTGCTTTTATTTTTGTTTGTGTTTGAATAAATTCGGATCCTAGCATTCCTTGTGTGGGAGAAAGACACGCTCCGCTTTTTCATATTGAACACTGGTGTTCTTAGTTTTACTTTTAATGTTCATGGCGAAAGTTGAAAGCCGCTTCATTTATTGCTATTTGGTTGGAAACAGAAAATGCTTCATGTGGTAATTGATATATTGTCTTGAATAATTTGATACTTGGCAATTGTTTTGAGCTCTCAAGTAGATCATGTTTAAGCTCTTGCATCATGTGGTTTAAACCTATTAGTGGAGAACTGCCGTAGAGCTTGTTGAAATTTGGTTTGCATGATTGGTCTCTCTAAAGTCTAGATATTTTCTGGTAAAAGTGTTTGAGCAACAAGGAAGACAGTGTAGAGTCTTATAATGTTTGCAATATCTTAGAAGCAAACACTTGTGTCAACTGTGTGCATTGATTCTTACATACTTTCTTATTTGCACTCATCATTGACAATTATCCATGAGATATACATGTTGAAAGTTGAAAGCAACTGCTGAAACTTAAATCTTCCTTTGTGTTGCTTCAAAACCTTCTATTAAGAATCTATTGCTTTATGAGTTAACTCTTATGCAAGACTTGTTGATGCTTGTCTTGAAAGTACTATTCATGAAAAGTCTTTGCTATATGATTCAGTTGTTTAGTCATTATCTATTTGTTAACAAACTATAGACCATTGCTTTGAATCACTTCATTCATCTCATATGCTTTACAATAGTATTGATCAAGATTATGATGGTAGCATGTCACTTCAGAAATTATCCTTTTTATCGTTTACCTACTTGAGGGCGAGTAGGAACTAAGCTTGGGGATGCTTGATACGTCTCAAAAGTATCTATAATTTCTTATGTTCCATGCTAGTTTTATGACAATACTCACATGTTTTATATACACTTTATATCATTTTTATGCATTTTTTGGCACTAACCTATTAACAAAATGCCGAAGCGCCAGTTCCTATTTTTTGCTGTTTTTGGTTTCAGAAATCCTACACAGGAAATATTCTCGGAATTGGACGAAACAAAAGCCCACGGTCTTATTTTCCACGGAGTCTTCCAGAACACCGAAGAGGAGACGAAGAGGGGCCACGAGGCGGCCACACCATAGGGGGACGCGGCCCCACCCCTGGCCGCACCGCCATATGGGGTGGGCCCCTCAGGCGTCCCTCGACTGTGCCCCTTCGCCTATATAATCCTTCCGTCGCGAAAACCCTAGTACCGAGAGCCACGATACGAGAAAAGTTACTGAGACGCCGCCGCCATCAACCCCATCTCGGAGGGTTCTGAAGATCGCCTCCGGCACCCTGCCGGAGAGGGGAATCATCACCGGAGGGCTCTACATCACCATGCCTGCCTCCGGACTGATGCGTGAGTAGTTCATCCTTGGACTATGGGTCCATAGCAGTAGCTAGATGGTTGTCTTGTCCTCTTGTGCTATCATGTTTAGATCTTGTGAGCTGGCTATCATGATCAAGATCATCTATTTGTAATGCTACATGTTGTGTTTGTTGGGATCCAATGAATATGGAATACTATGTCAAGTTGATTATCGATCTATCATATATGTGTTGTTTATGATCTTGCATGCTCTCCGTTGCTAGTAGAGGCTCTGGCCAAGTTGATACTTGTAACTCCAAGAGGGGGTATTTATGCTCGATAGTGGGTTCATGTCTCCATTGAATCTGGGACAGTGACAGAAAGTTCTAAGGTTATGGATGTGCTGTTGCCACTAGGGATAAAACATCAATGCTTTATCTAAGGATATTTGTGTTGTTTACATTACGCACAGTACTTAATGCAATTGTCTGTTGTTTGCAACTTAATACTGAAAGGGGTGCGGATGCTAACCCGAAGGTGGACTTTTTAGGCATAGATGCATGCTGGATAGCGGTCTATGTTCTTTGTCGTAATGCCCTAAGTAAATCTCATAGTAGTCATCATGATATGTATATGCATTGTTATGCCCTCTCTATTTGTCAATTGCCTAACTGTAATTTATTCACCCAACATGTTATTTATCTTATTGGAGAGACACCACTAGTGAAATGTGGACCCCGGTCCATTCTTTTACATATGAAATACAACCTACTGCAATCATTGTTCTCTGTTGTTCTTTGCAAGCAAACATCATTCTCCACACCATACGTTTAATCCTTTATTTACAGCAAGCCGGTGAGATTGACAACCTCACTGTTAAGTTGGGGCAAAGTATCTTGATTGTGTTGTGCAGGTTCCACGTTGGCGCCGGAATCCCTGGTGTTGCGCCGCACTACACTCCTTCACCAACAACCTTCAAGTGGCCTTCATATCCTACTGGTTTGATAACCTTGGTTTCTTACTGAGGGAAAACTTGCTGATGTACGCATCACACCTTCCTCTTGGGGTTCCCAACGGACGTGTGCTTCACGCGTCATCAAGATCCGGCGGCAGGTACTGCCGCCTACGTCGGATCTCGTCGCTCCTATATGGCTCTCGCGTAGCGTAGACACGGGTGGGACGGGCACCCAGAGGTAGCGTGCATGAGCCGCGCCATGTTGATGGGCAGCGACACCCTGCGCGGCCGCACCGTGATACGCGTACAGCACGCGTCCGTTGGGAACCCCAAGAGGAAGGTGTGATGCGTACAGCGGCAAGTTTTCCCTCAGTATGAAACCAAGGTTTATCGAACCGGTAGGAGCCAAGAAGCACGTTGAAGGTTGATGGCGGCGAGATGTAGTGCGGCGCAACACCAGGGATTCCGGCGCCAACGTGGAACGTGCACAACACAAACCAAGTACTTTGCCCCAACGAAACAGCGAGGTTGTCAATCTCACCGGCTTGCTGTAACAAAGGATTAGATGTATAGTGTGGAAGATGATTGTTTGCGTAAAACAAGAGAACAAAGATGGCAAGAGATTGTATTTCAGTATAGAGAATTGGACCGGGGTCCACAGTTCACTAGAGGTGTCTCTCCCATAAGATAAACAGCATGTTGGGTGAACAAATTACAGTTGGGCAATTGACAAATAAAGAGGGCATGACCATGCACATACATATTATGATGAGTATTGTGAGATTTAATTGGGCATTACGACAAAGTACATAGACCGCTATCCAGCATGCATCTATGCCTAAAAAGTCCACCTTCAGGTTATCATCCGAACCCTCCGATATTAAGTTGCTAACAATAGACAATTGCATTAAGTATTGCGTAATGTAATCAGTAACTACATCCTCGAACATAGCACCAATGTTTTATCCCTAGTGGCAACAAGCACATCCATAATCTTAGAGGTTTCTGTCACTCCCTGCATTCACGGAGACATGAACCCACTATCGAGCATAAATACTCCCTCTTGGAGTTACAAGCATCTACTTGGCCAGAGCATCTACTAGTAACGGAGAGCATGCAAGATCATAAACAACACATAGACATAAATTGATAATCAACATAACATAGTATTCTCTATTCATCGGATCCCAACAAACACAACATATAGAATTATAGATAGATGATCTTGATCATGTTCGGCAGCTCACAAGACCCGACAATTAAGCACAATGAGGAGAAGACAACCATCTAGCTACTGCTATGGACCCATAGTCCAGGGGTAGACTACTCACACATCACTCCGGAGGCGACCATGGTGGCGTAGAGTCCTCCGGGAGATGAATCCCCTCTCCGGCAGGGTGCCGGAGGCGATCTCCTGAATCCCCCGAGATGGGACTGGCGGCGGCGGCGTCTCTGGAAGGTTTTCCGTATCGTGGCTCTCGGTACTGGGGGTTTTGCGACGAAGGCTATTTGTAGGCGGAAGGGCAGGTCAAGGGGCGTCACGAGGGGCCCACACTATAGGTCGGCGCGGCCAGGGCTTGGGCCGCGCCGCCCTGTGGTTTGGCCACCTCGTGGCCCCACTTCGTCTCCTCTTCGGTCTTCTGGAAGCTTCGTGGCAAAATAGGACCCTGGGCGTTGATTTCGTCCAATTCCGAGAATATTTCCTTACTAGAGGATTTCTGAAACCAAAAACAAAGCAGCAAAGAATCGGCACTTCGGCATCTTGTTAATAGGTTAGTTCCAGAAAATGCACAAATATGACATAAAGTGTGCACAAAACATGTAGATATCATCAATAATGTGGCATGGAACATAAGAAATTATCGATACGTCGGAGACGTATCAGCATCCCCAAGCTTAGTTCCTGCTCGTCCCGAGCAGGTAAACGATAAACAAAGATAATTTTTGGAATGACATGCCATCATAACCTTGATCATATAATTTGTAAAGCATATGTAGTGAATGCAGCGATCAAAACAATGTAAATGACATGAGTAAACAAGTGAATCATATAGCAAAGACTTTTCATGAATAGTACTTCAAGACAAGCATCAATAAGTCTTGCATAAGAGCTAACTCAAAAATCAATAATTCATAGTAGAAGCATTGAAGCAACACAAAGGAAGATTAAGTTTCAGCGGTTGCTTTCAACTTGTAACATGTATATCTCATGGATATTGTCAACATAGAATAATATAACAAGTGCAATATGCAAGTATGTAGGAATCAATGCACAGTTCACACAAGTGTTTGCTTCTTGAGGTGGAGAGAAATAGGTGAACTGACTCAACAATAAAAGTAAAAGAAAGGTCCTTCAAAGAGGAAAGCATCGATTGCTATATTTGTGCTAGAGCTTTGATTTTGAAAACAAGAAACAATTTTGTCAACGGTAGTAATAAAGTATATGTATCATGCAAATTATATCTTACAAGTTGCAAGCCTCATGCATAGTATACTAATAGAGCCCGCACCTTGTCCTAATTAGCTTGGACTACCGGGATTATCGCAATGCACATGTTTTAACCAAGTGTCACAAAGGGGTACCT
This sequence comes from Lolium perenne, assembly GCF_019359855.2. NCBI lineage: Eukaryota > Viridiplantae > Streptophyta > Magnoliopsida > Poales > Poaceae > Lolium > Lolium perenne. Next base: position 79,649,591 of record NC_067244.2, on the reverse strand, counting down.
CTATGCCGCCTGTACAAAGGTCTAAGGAGAAAGCTCGCATCGGATTTCTCGCTATTGATTATTCTCAACTTAGACATCCATACCGGGACAACATAGACAACAGATAATGGACTCCTCTTTTATGCATAAGCATGTAACAACAATTAATTTTCTCATTTGAGATTGAGGATATATGTCCAAAACTGAAACTTCCACCATGGATCATGGCTTTAGTTAGCGGCCCAATGTTCTTCTCTAACAATATGCACGCTCTAACCATAAGGTGGTAGATCGCTCTTACTTCAGACAAGACGAACATGCATAGCAACTCACATGAAATTCAACAAAGAGTAGTTGATGGCGTCCCCAGTGAACATGGTTATCGCACAACGAGCAACTTAATAAGAGATAAAGTGCATAAGTACATATTCGGTACCACAATAGTTTTTAAGCTATTTTTCCCATGAGCTATATATTGTAAAGGTAGAGAATGGAAATTTAAAGGTAGCACTCAAGCAATTTACTTTGGAATGGCGGAGAAATACCATGTAGTAGGTAGGTATGGTGGACACAAATGGCATAGTGGTTGGCTCAAGTATTTTGGATGCATGAGAAGTATTCCCTCTCGATACAAAGTTTAGGCTAGCAAGGCTTATTTGAAACAAACACAAGGATGAAGCGGTGCAGCAAAACTCACATAAAAGACATATTGTAAACATTATAAGACTCTACACCGTCTTCCTTGTTGTTCAAACTCAATACTAGAAATTATCTAGACTTTAGAGAGACCAAATATGCAAACCAAATTTTAGCATGCTCTATGTATTTCTTCATTAATGGGTGAAAAGTATATGATGCAAGAGCTTAAACATGAGCACAACAATTGCCAAGTATCACATTATCCAAGACATTATAGCAATTACTACATGTATCATTTTCCAATTCCAACCATATAACAATTTAACGAAGAAGAAACTTCGCCATGAATACTATGAGTAGAGCCTAAGGACATACCTGTCCATATGCAACAGCGGAGTGTGTCTCTCTCCCACACAAGGAATGCTAGGATCCATTTTATTCAAACAAAACAAAAACAAAAACAAACCGATGCTCCAAGCAAAGCACATAAGATGTGATGGAATAAAAATATAGTTTCAGGGGAGGAACCTGATAATGTTGTCGATGAAGAAGGGGATGCCTTGGGCATCCCCAAGCTTAGACGCTTGAGTCTTCTTGATATATGCAGGGGTGAACCACCGGGGCATCCCCAAGCTTAGAGCTTTCACTCTCCTTGATCATGTTGTATCATCTCCCTCTCTTGATCCTTGAAAACTTCCTCCACACCAAACTTAGAACAACTCATTAGAGGGTTAGTGCACAATCAAAATATACATGTTCAGAGGTGACATAATCATTCTTAACACTTCTGGACATTGCACAAAGCTACTGAAAGTCAATGGAATCAAAATATCCATCGAACATAACAAAACATGCAATGCGAAATAAAAGGCAGAATCTGTCAAAACAGAACAGTTCGTATTGACGAATTTTATTGAGGCACCATACTTGCTCAAATGAAAATTCTCAAATTGAATGAAAGTTGCGTACATATCTGAGGATCACTCACGTAAATTGGCATAATTTTCTGAGTTACCTACAGAGAATTTTGCCCAGATTCGTGACAGCAAAGAAATCTGTTTCTGCGCAGTAATCCAAATCTAGTATGAACTTTACTATCAACGACTTTACTTGGCACAACAAAACACTAAACTAAGATAAGGAGAGTTTGCTACAGTAGTAAACAACTTCCAAGACAGAAAATAAAAACAAAGTACTGTAGTAAAAACATGGGCTGTCTCCCATAAGCGCTTTTCTTTAACGCCTTTCAGCTAGGCGCAGAAAGTGTGTATCAAGTATTATCAAGAGACGAAGTGTCAACATCATAATTTGTTCTAATAATAGAATCAAAAGGTAACTTCATTCTCTTTCTAGGGAAGTGTTCCATACCTTTCTTGAGAGGAAATTGATATTTTATATTACCTTCCTTCATATCAATGATAGCACCAACGGTTCGAAGAAAAGGTCTTCCCAATATAATGGGACAAGATGCATTGCATTCAATATCCAAGACAACAAAATCAACGGGGACAAGATTATTGTTAACGGTAATGCAAACATTATCAACTTTCCCCAAAGGTTTCTTTGTAGAATGATCAGCAAGATTAACATCCAAATAACAATTTTTCAGCGGTGGCAAGTCAAGCATATTATAAATTTTCTTAGGCATAACAGAAATACTTGCACCAAGATCACATAAAGCATTACAATCAAAATCTTTGACCTTCATCTTAATGATGGGTTCCCAACCATCCTCTAGCTTTCTAGGAATAGAGGCTTCACGCTCTAGTTTCTCTTCTCTAGCTTTTATGAGAGCATTTGTAATATGTTGCGTGAAAGCCAAATTTATAGCACTAGCATTAGGACTTTTAGCAAGTTTTTGCAAGAACTTTATAACTTCAGAGATGTGGCAATCATCAAAATTCAAACCATTATAATCTAAAGCAATGGGATCATCATCCCCAATGTTGGAAAAAATTTCAGCAGCTTTATCACGGGCTTTTATAGCTTTTAGCAGTTTCAGGCAGTTTCTCGCGCTTTGCATTAGAAGTGGAAACATTGCTAACACCAATTGTTTATTATTATTAGTAGGAGGTGCAGCAACATGTGTAGCATTAGCATTACTAGTGGTGGTAATAGTCCAAACTTTAGCTATATTATCTTCTTTTTCATTTTCTTCTCTTTACCACCTAGCACGCAATTCGGCCATCAATCTTATATTCTCATTAATTCTAACTTGGATGGCATTTGCTGTAGTAACAATTTTATTATGATGATTTTCATTAGGCATAACTTTCGATTTCAAAAGATCAACATCAGCAACAAGACTATCGACTTTAGAAGCAAGTATATCAATTTTCCCAAGCTTTTCTTCAACAGATTTGTTAAAAGCAGTTTGTGTACTAATAAATTCTTTAAGCATGGCTTCAAGTCCAGGGGGTGTGTTCCTATTATTGTTGTAAGAACTCCCATAAGAATTACCATAACCGTTGCCATTATTATAAGGATATGGCCTATAGTTGTTACTAGAGTTGTTCCGGTAAGCATTGTTGTTGAAATTATTATTTTTAATGAAGTTTACATCAACATGTTCTTCTTGAGCAACCAATGAAGCTAATAGAACATTATTAGGATCAACATTAGTCCTATCATTCACAAGCATAGACATAATAGCATCAATCTTATCACTCAAGGAAGAGGTTTCTTCGACAGAATTTACCTTCTTACCCTGTGGAGCTCTTTCCGTGTGCCATTCAGAGTAATTGATCATCATATTATCAAGAAACTTTGTTGCCTCACCAAGAGTGATGGACATAAAGGTACCTCCAGCAGCTGAATCCAATAGGTTCCGCGAAGAAAAATTCAGTCCTGCATAAAAGGTTTGGATGATCATCCAAGTAGTCAGTCCATGGGTTGGGCAATTTTTAACCAAAGATTTCATTCTTTCCCATGCTTGTGCAACATGCTCAGTATCCAATTGTTTAAAATTCATTATGCTACTCCTCAAAGATATAATTTTAGCAGGGGGATAATATCTACCAATAAAAGCATCCTTGCATTTAGTCCATGAATCAATACTATTCTTAGGCAGAGATAGCAACCAATCTTTAGCTCTTCCTCTTAATGAGAAAGGGAACAATTTTAATTTTATAATGTCACCATCTACATCTTTATATTTTTGCATTTCACATAGTTCAACAAAATTATAGAGATGGGCAGCAGCATCATCAGAACTAACACCAGAAAATTGCTCTCGCATAACAAGATTCAAGAAAGGTGTTTAATTTCAAAGAATTCTGCTGTAGTAGCAGGTGGAGCAATGGGTGTGCATAAGAAATCATTATTATTTGTGGTTGTGAAGTCACACAACTTAGTATTTTCAGGAGTACCCATTTTAGCAGTAGTAAATAAAGCAAACTAGATAAAGTAAATGCAAGTAACTAATTTTTTTGTGTTTTTGATATAGCAAACAAGATAGCAAGTAAAGTAAAACTAGCAACTAATTTTTTTGTATTTTGATTTAGTGCAGCAAACAAAGTAGTAAATAAAACTAAGAAAGACAAAAACAAAGTAAAGAGATTTGGATGTGGAGACTCCCCTTGCAGCGTGTCTTAATCTCCCCGGCAACGGCGCCAGAAAAAGTGCTTGATACGCGTACAGCACGCGTCCGTTGGGAACCCCAAGAGGAAGGTGTGATGCGTACAGCGGCAAGTTTTCCCTCAGTATGAAACCAAGGTTTATCGAACCAGTAGGAGCCAAGAAGCACGTTGAAGGTTGATGGCGGCGAGATGTAGTGCGGCGCAACACAAGGGATTCCGGCGCCAACGTGGAACCTGCACAACACAAACCAAGTACTTTGCCCCAACGAAATAGCGAGGTTGTCAATCTCACCGGCTTGCTGTAACAAAGGATTAGATGTATAGTGTGGAAGATGATTGTAGAACAGTATTGCAGTAGATTGTATTTCAGTATAGAGAATTGGACCGGGGTCCACAGTTCACTAGAGGTGTCTCTCCCATAAGATAAACAGCATGTTGGGTGAATAAATTACAGTTGGGCAATTGACAAATAAAGAGGGCATGACCATGCACATACATATTATGATGAGTATAGTGAGATTTAATTGGGCATTACGACAAAGTACATAGACCGCTATCCAGCATGCATCTATGCCTAAAAAGTCCACCTTCAGGTTATCATCCGAACCCCTCCGCATTAAGTTGCTAACAACAGACAATTGCATTAAGTATTGCGCGTAATGTAATCAGTAACTACATCCTCGAACATAGCACCAATGTTTTATCCCTAGTGGCAACAGCACATCCATAATCTTAGAGGTTTCTCACACTCCCTGCATTCACGGAGACATGAACCCACTATCGAGCATAAATACTCCCTCTTGGAGTTACAAGCATCTACTTGGCCAGAGCATCTACTAGTAACGGAGAGCATGCAAGATCATAAACAACACATAGACATAAATTGATAATCAACATAACATAGTATTCTCTATTCATCGGATCCCAACAAACACAACATATAGAATTACAGATAGATGATCTTGATCATGTTCGGCAGCTCACAAGACCCGACAATTAAGCACAATGAGGAGAAGACAACCATCTAGCTACTGCTATGGACCCATAGTCCAGGGGTAGACTACTCACACATCACTCCGGAGGCGACCATGGCGGCGTAGAGTCCTCCGGGAGATGAATCCCCTCTCCGGCAGGGTGCCGGAGGCGATCTCCTGAATCCCCCGAGATGGGACTGGCGGCGGCGTCTCTGGAAGGTTTTCCGTATCGTGGCTCTCGGTACTGGGGGTTTCGCGACGAAGGCTATTTGTAGGCGGAAGGGCAGGTCAAGGGGCGTCACGAGGGGCCCACACTATAGGTCGGCGCGGCCAGGGCTTGGGCCGCGCCGCCCTGTGGTTTGGCCACCTCGTGGCCCCACTTCGTCTCCTCTTCGGTCTTCTGGAAGCTTCGTGGCAAAATAGGACCCTGGGTGTTGATTTCGTCCAATTCCGAGAATATTTCCTTACTAGGATTTCTGAAACCAAAAACAGCAGAAACAAAGAATCGGCACTTCGGCATCTTGTTAATAGGTTAGTTCCAGAAAATGCACAAATATGACATAAAGTGTGCACAAAACATGTAGATATCATCAATAATGTGGCATGGAACATAAGAAATTATCGATACGTCGGAGACGTATCACACCGCCTTCTTTGTGCCGCTGCCGGACACCTCAAAATCGTTCTTCTACCCCATGGTGCTGCGGCGGCACGCGGCGGTGGTGGGAGTGGAGGTGTTCATGCTATGGGCGATTCCTGGAACGATGCCGGTCGACTTTTGAGGCTGGCTGCGCGCGGGAAACGATGTCATTGAAGCCGGCGCAGAAGCCCAGCCGGTGCCCGCCAGTGCACGCACAGAAGAGCCCGCCGCCCGCCAGTGCGCGCACAGAAGAGGCCGCTGCGACATTGATGGCGAAGGTTGCGACGCAGACGCGGAAGCGATGGCCACGTAAGCAATGCCCTCAATTCAGGTTCGCTACCAAGCAGGCCCGGCGAAAAAATGAGCGATCACTTGGGGCATCCGCCAACGTCGCTGCAGAAGGCCCAATCACTATATGTCGTCCCGCTAGGTGGATACCAAGTGCATTTTCAACACGCGTGGATACAATGATCGCTCAACATCTATTTGCATTGGCCCGTTAGAGATAGTCTAATATGTATGGCAACCAAGCCAGAACCTGCAGACGGAGGGCACACCTCGTGTTGAGCTAGACCCTTTTAATTAATCACATGACTCTGTTTTGCGGCACGGTCGGCGTGCAAACGAAAGCACATCTCAAACGCCCGGCTAACCGAGCGGGTGGTATGTTCTTGCCACCATGGAGAGCTACCGCCACAACCACCGGCGGCAGGTGCCACGTGTTGCTTGGCACGTCCTGCCGCCACAGAGAGGTGGTCTTTTCTCATAATTTTTTTTGTAGGTGATCTTTTCTGGCATTTTGTTGGACATGTGGTCCTTTCTGTCAAAATTTCACTAAAAGTGGCACTAATTTTACCATTTACCACCATAGCAATTGTATCTTTGACTCCAAAGGTGATGAGGTCTAAGACCCCGTGTGTGGCCCGATCTCGCGGATTGACTTCGAAACCAAGAGGGGAGATGGGAAAACGCGAGGAACACGAAGAACACGACGAACACGAGGAACTCCGAGACTCACGCACGCACACCAACCCGATACACCCGATACTTACCCCCGTGGCTCGATGGACCACGCCAATAGAATCACCCGGAAGAGGCACGCGGCAGAATTCCCGGTGAGAGATTGGTGTTGGAGAAAAGAGATTGGTGAGGGAGAGAGAGTAGCTTGTACTAGAATCTCACTCAACAATATCCAAATCAACAACAAGGATGGCCTTGATTACAGAGGGATGATACCCAAGGGAGACTAAGCTCAAAGGTAGGTTTGAGTTCAAAACAAGTCTAAAGAGCTAAAGGGGCGTCTGGGGTGCTTATATAGTCTTACAAGGCATCACGGGCCGAAAAGGTACGAAGGAAACAAGTTCGGGCCGATTGGGCGACTTAAGTTGTGCAGGCCGGTCAGGGAGCCGGTCAGACCGGGCCTGGGACCGGGCAGGCCGGTCCAGACCGGGCCTGGGACCGGGCGGCAACCGGACGAGGTTCCGAGGCCCCAGGATGTTGCCCGGATGGCACGAGCGCAAATCCCGGTTTGGACCGGGCGGCCCGGTCAGGAGGCCGGTCAGACCGGATTCTGGACCGGGTGGCCCGGTCAGGGAGCCGGTCGACCGGGTTCTGGACCGGCCGGCCATCTTCTCTTCCTTGCGCTCTTCGGGCGACTTCCGGTCCAGCTCCATGTCCATCTTCACGTCCAGCTGCTCCTCTCCTCCTCTTGACCATGGTGTGTCCTCCTCTTCGTGCTCTTGATGCTCCTTGTACCTAAGGACACATAACACGTCGGCATGAGGTAGCAATCCATCCAAAGGGGTACCAAGATCAAGGGTGGTGAGGAGCGAGTTCACCTCATCATGAAGAGCTTTAACTCGGGCTCGTGTCATCGGTCCACTTGGGGGACTTGTTGGTCTTGGTGTAGCGACGTCGGTGACCGGGGCTACATCATCTCCCCCCCCCCTTGGGAAAGAGTCGTCCTCGACTCTTGCACCTCCTCATTTCCATGATAGGGTGACAAGTCCGAGACGTTGAACGTGTTGCTCACCAAGTACTTGGATGTTGGTATGTCGATGACGTAAGCGTTGTCGTTGATGCGTTTGAGGACCTTGAAGGGGCCATCTCCTCTTGGCTTGAGCTTGGAGTTGCGCTCATGAGGGAACCGTTCCTTCCGGAGGTGGATCCAAACGAGGTCTCCTTCTTCGAATATCCTTGCCTTCTTCTTGGCGTTGATGCGGTTGGCTTGACGAAGAACATGTTCGTGTATGGTTGCTCTTGTCTCTTCATGTAGTTTCTTGATGGCGGCGGTGCGCTTGTCGAAGTCCATGTTGATGCGCTCGTGGAGGGGAAGCGGAAGTATGTCGAGTGCCGTGTAAGGTTCGAAGCCATAGACGATGTGATGACCCAGCGTACCACTGCATGGTGTAGTACACAAGTCGTTGACATAACACAAGTGAAACACAGTTCCACTCATATTACATCTCTCAGAGTGGTACAACAGAAACATATGCGAGTCCAAGGTATGTCTATAGAAGTACACATGAGCTGTTTACATAAGATCAACACAACCTCCTACTTTACAGTGAGGTAAAACTTCAAATAAATCTCCAGGAGAACGACTCGTAGTCTATCTTATTGCTAACTCAAGTTTAAGAGCTACTTGGCTTGCTATAGAATTCTAGCTACTTAGGTGCTAGGATTAGGGAAAGGTTCCCTTCTATTACTATTCTAGGTTTCTATTATAGTTGATGCAGAAGTTGACTCCATTGGCTCCTTTGATTGAATTCTTCATCTTGTTGCAGTTGACTCCTTTGTCTTCGAGTTCCACGGTAGTTTCTCCTTCGGTGCATTGCTCTAAGAAGGGGGTTCAAACGAGATAGAATGAGTACGAGCGTACTCAGCAAGTTCATATTAGGAAATATGTGTATCATGCACTAGCTACAGCCATAGACCAGAAAGTCATAGGCCAATGCAAGTTTTCATAAACATTTCTTCAAAAGGTTTATTTTATTCTGAAAACTATGCCCGTCAGTCTTCACAGGTTGACCAGAACTTCGTGGAGTTCCTTTCCTGCCGCGTTCGCAGTTCCCTTCCCGGAACAGGGAGTGACAGTCACAATTCAGTATCCTCTGCAGAGGTGCGTTACTTTTCCCATAAGAGACCTTATCCTTGTTGCCAACCAGGCGAATTCTTTCCCGTCCACACTTCCTTTGGTGTGAGGCCAGGTGTAAGATCCAAGTCCACACCGCCTTCTCCGTGACTGCAAACCCACCCTTTTGTCCGACCGTACACCTCCAGTAGACTTCCCCCGATAATACGGCTTTACTCATGGTGTACTCCGGACAATCCCTCATAGATCGTTGAGCTTATCATCACTAATGGATGGGGATTTAAAAGGATTTCCCAACCTATTGCGGCAGTGCCTCCAGCACCCCACCAGCTCTCCGATCCGTTGGCGTGCAGAAGGGAAAAGATACAGCTGACTTCCCCAGAGCCATTATAGATCTTATGGTCAACGCGATATGTACGGCGCTAGAATCACTGGACGGCATTGGTAATTAATCCTAGGGTGATATAACCCATGCAATGGAACCTCCACCATATCAACACATACCATGGTTCCATTGCCCACCACATAGTCATATTCATAATTGTAAAATAATACTTTGCTTTTCAATGCATGAGTGATAAGTATAGTACTTTGCATATAGTTTGATACAAATAATCAAATGACATGAGCAAGCGATGAACTTGCCTTTCTTGACTGCAAGATTATGCAGACAAAAGCTTCGATACGTGATAACTCCAAATTCTGAAATACCATCATCGTCCGGTAAGGACAATGTTTAAAGAACTAGCAAAGATGCTATAATGCATAGTATGAGATGCAATCGTCCCGAGCGTAACCTAACCTCGATGATTTAGGATGTATGAGTTGTAAAGATTTCCTTAGGGTTGGTTGCACTTTTAGAATGGTTCTCAAACAAGGTTCTTATTAGGGTTTGGTTATATTAGCATCATAATCAAGTGATATAAGACATCATAACAATCATACACATAAGGAATAGTGGTGGAATAAGCTGTAAAGAACAGTTGTCAATTTTAAGTTCTAAAGAACATGGTTGATGATTACTTCTACTATACTTCAAAAGAATAACTTTTGAAGAACAGGTTAATAAGGACAAGAACTACTTTAAATAGGAGCTAAGTGATATTAAGGTTTACTAATAGGTCTAGTTGGTGCTTAAGTAGAGGTGATCTACATGTAGCAAGTATTAGTAGGTTTATTACTATGGTTTCTTCTAAGCATCATATCAAAGGATGGTTATCCAGATGGTTCTATAAATTAGCTACTAGGGTTTACTATGGTTTCTCATTTGCTTCACTAAATAATCACTAATAGTTTCTAAGCTAAGTGACTTATCATTTCCTAAGTAGGGTTGAGTGGAATAGGAACATGTGATGTGCATTACTACACAAGATTGGTACTAGGGTTTATCATTATGGTTCTACTAGGGTTTGATGATTGAAGTTGATCCTAATGGTGTGATACTAATCATGATAATCAGTGGTGCTAATATATTAACAAGCTAGGGTTTATATCTAGGTGATACTAGTGAATCATATAGGTTTTAATTAAGAATAGGGACATGAAATGATAATCTCATGTGACTTGGTTTTATGCTAGTGGATCATAAGAATGCATTCAGTTGTTGCTCATTAGGGTTCTATATGTCAAGTAAATCTCACATGATCATATGTGACACATATCTAGGGTTTTGGAGTTGCTTCTAAATTGTAATGATCACATGGATTAAATCCCTAGGGTTTTAGGTTTGCAACTACTATGGATGAATACATGAAATAATGAGATCAATGTCTTATTCAAATTGAAACTAGGGTTTCTAAGTTATGGTACAACTCCTAAAATGATAATTGGTAATAGAGTTGTGGTTACTAATTACTTTGAATCAAAATTAGTAATGGTTTAACATTTTATTAATTTTCCACAAGAATTAATAATTAGGGTAACTCCTATTTTGGTTTAATTAAGAATCAGGGTTTAATAATTGTTATTAGGGTTTAAAATAATTAACTTGTTAACTAAAGAATGTTTAAGTAAATAAGTTTTGATTTACCAAAATTATATTGGCTTATAATATTTTCTTGAGTTATTACTATTTAAAGAAAATAGAAAATAATAATATGCAATTTAGGGTTTATGATTTACCAATAATAATTAAGTTAATGCAAATATGATAAATAAAATTAATCTTAACATTTTACTTAGTTACTGAATAGTTAAAATTAAATTTTGAAATTTCACTAATTATTGAATTCAAATTGTATTTTAAATAATTGAAATGGCATATTTAATAAGGTTAAAAATAAGTGAATTTTTATTTTGACACACATTTTTGTTTTATATTTTATTTGAATAGAGTTTATTTTTGTGAGCATTTTGATATATTATTTATATTTTTCTGAGTTGAAATGAAATTTCTATGATTTTGCAAATTTCAGTATTTTACTGGAATTTGAAATAACTAACAAATACTAAACCTACCCGGTACTGAGCTAACCCTAGCCACTGACTAGTGGGCCATAGGACACGTATACTGCCAGGTGGACGAAGACTAAGTCAAACGACTTACAGGGGACCCACTGCCACGTCGACCTCGCCGTCGGCTCAACGCCGGCGACTAGAGATGAGCATCGGTGACGATTTAGGGCTCCCCGGGACGAGCGGCTTGTTGCGTTCGAACGAGAAGACGGTGGCGAATCTACTGGTGGCAGCGCCCCCTCGAAATGGTCACCGGAGCTAGCTCCGGCAACGAGGTCTGCGGCAGCGAGCTCCGGCCAAAACGCAAAATGAAACTAGGAAGCGAGCTAGGAAGCGAGAGTTGGTCCAACAGACGCGCAAACTCACCAGGAACATGCTGGTGTGGTCGATGGCGTCGATGACCGCCGGAGACAACGGCGATTGACCATTTTTCGGTGAACCCGAGTGAAAGGGAACGGTGAAATTCCCCTGGCTCCGAGCTCCTCTTGATGCGTGCTTGCTCCCAGATGGCCTACGCGTCGAGGCGCACCTCCTCGACCACGCGCTGGAGTCTGGGGTGGCTTCCATCGTCGGATTCTTCCTCGACACCGGCAACAGTACGCGGAAGAATGTGAGAGATAGAGAGGTTCTGGGAAGGAATGGATGGGCGGCAAGATGCTAGGGTTTCCTGGCGGTGCTCTAGGCATATTTATAGGGCAAGGCGAGGTCTGGTTCGTTGGCTCGCCGGCGGTACTGGCCGAGATGCAACGGCGACGGTGAGCTGAGTGTGGGCGTGAATCTTGATGCGAACGGATAGGCTCGGACGCGAGAGAGATAGTGGAGGGTTCTGGAAGCTTCGTTGGCGTCCGGGGCATCCTTATCGGCTTCGAGGACGTGGCCGCTGCTCCTCGCTGCGCTGTCGACGCCGTGGAGGAAGACGACGCCCTCGTCTTGTTTTGTGCCAGCGACGAAACGGTAAGTGTCCGTGGGCTGGACTGGGCTGCGGTGCTGGGCCAAGGCTGGGCTGTCCATGGGCTGCGGTGCTGGGCTGCGACGGTCCACGGTGGTAAGCCAGGTAAGCCCCTCTCTCTCTTATTCTCTTTTCTATTTTCTGTTTTTATTTTCTGGTTTGAATTTGATATTTGAATTCAAACTGATTTCTGTTTGTTTTTGGCAGGTCCTAAATTATTTAAATATCACAACAATTTGATACTGTTACTCACTGTATTGTTTTGCTTTTAAACAACCATTTATAATTGATTAACTTTAGTTCTTATAAAGCACAAGTTAATATTCAAATAGATATTATTTTAGGGTTCATCTCAATTCTTATTTAATTTAGGAATCAACCTGTGGAATTGAGAACATGTGAATGGTGAACATTTATATTTTGCAAGTGCTTAACCATATTGATTATTCACATATAAATTAATTATGGTTAGGGTTTAACAAATGGTAAAGGAAATGGGATTGGTTCATGATTTTATGTGTATGATAGTTCTTAGGGTTTAAGCATATGGTTGGGTAAACTCTAGGTTTAATGATCTTGCTTAGCAATTTCTAGCTTGAATTACATGGACTAATTCCTAAGCTCATTATTGGTTAATTCATGATACACAAATTAGGTCCTATCATTTTATGTGAAGTGGATCCTATGTGAAAGGTTTAGGGTTTTACATACTCTTCTTTAGTGATGCTTCACTATTTGAATTATAAAATAGGCATGAGGTATGGCAGGGTTCTACTTATAATCCAAAGTGATACTTGGATTGAAATTCAAATGTGGTCTAGGGTTTAAGTAGTGATCACTAATGTGATACACAACTAGGATTAGAATATGAGCATAAGCTTTGGTTATGTTTCACTAATGGAACATGGCTCTCATCTACAAGATTAAAGGTTGGTTTAAACAAGTAAGATGTAATACTACTCTAAAATTCTCTAGGATAGACATGACCATGGTTAGCATCTATAATCTCTCTCACTTCTAAATGTCTTGTAATAGCCTAAGGTCCTACTCAAGATATGATGATATGATCCTCTAAATATATGGTTTGCCTAGGGATTCTACCTTGCAATATTCTGTAGCTTGTTCTTCAGGAAATCTGATAAACCTGCATCTTGTGGTATGCCTCCACCTCCTAGCTTCTTCATCTTGATCCTAGCTAATTCACATGGAAGGTCTCAAGTGTTTGGTTTCCTTGTAGCATGGTACAAGGTGTCCAAATGGATGAAGGGTGTGGCTCTATTTATAGGCTTGGGCAAGCTCTAGTATCATGACACATAGGTGGTGACTCTTGTGTTGGTTTGATGAGTAAGGTGCTTGGTTGTCATGCCCTCATCCATGGCAATCCTTTGAGCATGAGGTGGCAAAGCTTGGAAAGCAAGTCATGTAGATATTTTCATCCTATGTGGCAAGATCATTATCCTCTCATATGATTTATTTTTGGATAGCCAAGTGGCATTTGCTACTAAATATCTTGTGGATGGTTTTATTATTGTGGATGAGTCACTATATCATATTTGATTTGATTTAGATTATAATATTGGTCAAAAGGTCAAAGTTGAGGGTTATTCCTCAAATTTGGATAGTTGGATTTGATTTCACCAAGGCATGATCATATGAGTTTCAAAATACTCATAGTTAATTTTATTCAAATAGTTTGAACTATAATTCGTAATGTAAACGGATTTAGTTTTATGATATTCCATGTATTTAATAAGTTATGATTTAAATAAGAATGTGTGGCTTTTATGCACTTTAGACCCTGTGGTTTACCTTATTTATAAGTGAATTAAATTACACACAAAGGTAGTTGCTAACTTTTAAGTGTTAATAAGTTAGGGTTTGATTCTTAAAGAATGTGTTGTTGTAAATCTAATTCCATTTGATCTAATCCATAGATCAAATCATGTCTACCCAAAATAAGGTTTTAGTAAAGATCACAGTGAAGTTTATAGCGCTTGACTTGATGATCTACTTCCATTCCAGCAAGTCAAGTGAAACTTCAGTTACTGTGGTAAGTTTTATTTGAAAGCGCGAAAATTCCCCGGATTTTCTATGCATGAATGCAATGCACACTTTGGTGTTCTCTCATTTTATTGCCTCTAAACCTGGGATATTACAGCCTCTCCCCCTTAAACTGAACTTCGTCCCGAAGTTCGAACGCTCTCATGTTTCGGAATGTTGGAATGTCTTGAACAGATCACCATCCTTCAACTCCATGGTGATCACACTAGATATAGTGGAATATATCCCTTGTCCAGATCCTTCCTGGAGTCTTCTGATGTCTGGCACTGATACTGCCTTCTATTCTATGATTTCTTCCAACACTCTAAGCTTATAGGCTTACTATCCAAAGATTCTTGGATTAAGACATCTTATTGTGTTAGTGGACGTTATTAATGGCTGTGGTGACATCTTCCTATTTGGGTACTTAAAACTTGGTTCTATCAGCTGCGATAATCCAGCTGCGATGTAATATGGCACTATGGTGTACCAGCTGCGATATTCAAACCTTAAGTCTAAAGGATTTATTTAAAGTAGGGTATTGTTTTCCCTTACTACCATAACGAAAGTAATGGTACTTGGTAAGGTATTTACAATAGGCATGGTCCTGGTTGTTTAGTCCTACGAATGAATTAGACTCATTTAGTCCATCCAATCATGGCCTCTAGTTTATCCTAGTTACCTTCCTTTTGGTTTTCTTTAGGTTCCATGAAAGGAATCTTTCTAATAATTATTTGTTTTAGTATGGTCAAACTCCTTCGTATAGTATCTTCTTAGGCTTTGATTGTTCTCCGATATCTTCTTCCTCCAACTTCATTATCGAAGACTTACTTAAGTTCTCTTGGTTTCGAGTAATTACAATTACCCACTCAAGTTAAGGTCTAACCCATACTTCCTCGAGATATGAACCTTGGCTTCTGGTATGACATCCTCCTGAGAGTACTTTTATATGGGTACTTCCCAACAACCTTATGAAAATAAGATTGTACTTCCTCCCAGATCAGACCTTTTTCTTCGTCTATCATACTCCAAATCATATTTAAATACTTCTCCTTCATCCTTCCTCTCCCCCTTGGAGTTTACTAATAATCTTCAAACTTCCTTTCTTCTAATCATTAAACTCCAAGGTTAGGTAGTTGGTTTAAATCTGGTTTATATTTTGTACCTTTCTAAAGTCTCACGAAGAATTCTTTGTGGTGTATCCACACAGTTGTGGGTATCCATTATGAATCCTCCGACTAAATATTTACCAACTACGAGATACCAGCTGTGGAATAGTAGCTGCGGAATCCCCCTTTCTTTTAGGGTAAAGAAATGTTCAGGCTGTGGGCTATCTGGTACCAGCTGCAGACTACCTAGCACAAGATGTGACTTATTGGATACCAGCTGTGGCTATGTTATGGGTGTCAATATCTACCTACTAGCTGTGGCTACTTACATAGTTTTAGTTAAGATATACTTCACTTCACATACTTTCTCTTCATGATTATCCTATATCAGCTGCGGTCTTATGATACCAGCTGCGACTTCATTTATTTATTTTTCCTTCTCCTAGGGTTTATTTTGCAAGAAAACCACTTGTTGACACTATGAAAATAGTATTGTAAGTGACTTCACTTGCATTCACTTCTTCCATAATGAATATGGCTCCACTTCTACTGCTCCATATTCACTATTTTCTCACTTTCATGGTACTTCCATGTTGAAGTACTCCTTGATTAAGGATAGAAGTGAGTTTCGATTGGTCCTTCCTTTGGAGTATTGTGGTTACTTCCCACAACTTTACTTCCTTCTTCTAGTGAACCTTCATCTTGACTTCAAAATCTTCAGAATTCGTCACTTCCTCACACGAATACCTTCACCCTCTAGACCTATAACATCAAGTAAGAGCTTGATATTGCAACATGCATTTGCATATCAAAGTCAAACTTCATGTATGGATCTAGTCAATCAATGAAGATTCAAGAAAATCCAAGAAGATCCAGCTTTGTGTTTATAATACACATCCTTATATGCCTGAATATAATAATTGGGTAAGACATCCCTAAACATCAGGATCAGATGTGTAGTATATAACACCACATAAGATAGGTTTAGGTTATGATACTTAGCACAAATACGTGAATTTCTACTATTTGTCTCAACATTTGTCTTAATTGCACATTTGCAATGAGACAATCTTGCAACAAAATGGCTTGGGATGGTTGGAGTTAATCTAGTTTTCTTTGGAAGTACTAACAAAATAGTATTCCATATATATGTGCTATTGAGGACTACTTTCTAAAATATAATTAGTTCTGACATGTCTACTCTAAACACATGATTGTTTAGAATATACCACCTATAACTCTAGGATTCTCTATATGATATGCTCTAAATAAGCCTTCTTTCAAATTAAGGACCATGGTTCTAACATTCTCGACACAGTTTCCAGGATTTTAAGGCCTAAGCTTTCGAACTATTCCCTAAATCCTACTCCTTATCATCCTTTTGTTATCGTATTTATGATGTTCTACTCCATCATATCTTGATTCTCAAGTGAATCATATATGATTACCAACTTTACCATGAAAAGTAGAGTTGTATAACTCCTATCACTCTTCCTTACCTCCTATGATTGACTCATCATATACATATACTACCTTATATAACTTATCTCCCTTACTTAACATCAGTCATTTGACATTTTAAATGACTCTTACTTAACTATAACTTGCATTGGTATACTTCTTCCAATAGGATATCTTCCTTATGGTTGTATCCTCTCTTTGGACTACCATGTGTTGTATACCAACTGTGGTCTACTACCACCAATTATCTTAAGCTCCAATGGTATTCTAATTATTTGGAATGAAGCAAGATAACTATCTAACTTTACTTAAGAAAGATAGATAAGAAGGATTGACTCAAGTGTGTCAGGATTATTCTCAAGTGAATACCCATCTCAAGTCAAAAGAATAGTTGGTTTAGCATAGTTGGCTTAGTTAAAACACTTCATATAGACACTACCAAACCTATAGGTCTCCTTGAAAGGGTTTTAATCCTAGGGTCAAAGCATTTGCTCTGATACCAGCTGTGATGACCCAGCGTACCACTGCATGGTGTAGTACACAAGTCGTTGACATAACACAAGTGAAACACAGTTCCACTCATATTACATCTCTCAGAGTGGTACAACAGAAACATATGCGAGTCCAAGGTATGTCTATAGAAGTACACATGAGCTGTTTACATAAGATCAACACAACCTCCTACTTTACAGTGAGGTAAAACTTCAAATAAATCTCCAGGAGAACGACTCGTAGTCTATCTTATTGCTAACTCAAGTTTAAGAGCTACTTGGCTTGCTATAGAATTCTAGCTACTTAGGTGCTAGGATTAGGGAAAGGTTCCCTTCTATTACTATTCTAGGTTTCTATTATAGTTGATGCAGAAGTTGACTCCATTGGCTCCTTTGATTGAATTCTTCATCTTGTTGCAGTTGACTCCTTTGTCTTCGAGTTCCACGGTAGTTTCTCCTTCGGTGCATTGCTCTAAGAAGGGGGTTCAAACGAGATAGAATGAGTACGAGCGTACTCAGCAAGTTCATATTAGGAAATATGTGTATCATGCACTAGCTACAGCCATAGACCAGAAAGTCATAGGCCAATGCAAGTTTTCATAAACATTTCTTCAAAAGGTTTATTTTATTCTGAAAACTATGCCCGTCAGTCTTCACAGGTTGACCAGAACTTCGTGGAGTTCCTTTCCTGCCGCGTTCGCAGTTCCCTTCCCGGAACAGGGAGTGACAGTCACAATTCAGTATCCTCTGCAGAGGTGCGTTACTTTTCCCATAAGAGACCTTATCCTTGTTGCCAACCAGGCGAATTCTTTCCCGTCCACACTTCCTTTGGTGTGAGGCCAGGTGTAAGATCCAAGTCCACACCGCCTTCTCCGTGACTGCAAACCCACCCTTTTGTCCGACCGTACACCTCCAGTAGACTTCCCCCGATAATACGGCTTTACTCATGGTGTACTCCGGACAATCCCTCATAGATCGTTGAGCTTATCATCACTAATGGATGGGGATTTAAAAGGATTTCCCAACCTATTGCGGCAGTGCCTCCAGCACCCCACCAGCTCTCCGATCCGTTGGCGTGCAGAAGGGAAAAGATACAGCTGACTTCCCCAGAGCCATTATAGATCTTATGGTCAACGCGATATGTACGGCGCTAGAATCACTGGACGGCATTGGTAATTAATCCTAGGGTGATATAACCCATGCAATGGAACCTCCACCATATCAACACATACCATGGTTCCATTGCCCACCACATAGTCATATTCATAATTGTAAAATAATACTTTGCTTTTCAATGCATGAGTGATAAGTATAGTACTTTGCATATAGTTTGATACAAATAATCAAATGACATGAGCAAGCGATGAACTTGCCTTTCTTGACTGCAAGATTATGCAGACAAAAGCTTCGATACGTGATAACTCCAAATTCTGAAATACCATCATCGTCCGGTAAGGACAATGTTTAAAGAACTAGCAAAGATGCTATAATGCATAGTATGAGATGCAATCGTCCCGAGCGTAACCTAACCTCGATGATTTAGGAAGTATGAGTTGTAAAGATTTCCTTAGGGTTGGTTGCACTTTTAGAATGGTTCTCAAACAAGGTTCTTATTAGGGTTTGGTTATATTAGCATCATAATCAAGTGATATAAGACATCATAACAATCATACACATAAGGAATAGTGGTGGAATAAGCTGTAAAGAACAGTTGTCAATTTTAAGTTCTAAAGAACATGGTTGATGATTACTTCTACTATACTTCAAAAGAATAACTTTTGAAGAACAGGTTAATAAGGACAAGAACTACTTTAAATAGGAGCTAAGTGATATTAAGGTTTACTAATAGGTCTAGTTGGTGCTTAAGTAGAGGTGATCTACATGTAGCAAGTATTAGTAGGTTTATTACTATGGTTTCTTCTAAGCATCATATCAAAGGATGGTTATCCAGGATGGTTCTATAAATTAGCTACTAGGGTTTACTATGGTTTCTCATTTGCTTCACTAAATAATCACTAATAGTTTCTAAGCTAAGTGACTTATCATTTCCTAAGTAGGGTTGAGTGGAATAGGAACATGTGATGTGCATTACTACACAAGATTGGTACTAGGGTTTATCATTATGGTTCTACTAGGGTTTGATGATTGAAGTTGATCCTAATGGTGTGATACTAATCATGATAATCAGTGGTGCTAATATATTAACAAGCTAGGGTTTATATCTAGGTGATACTAGTGAATCATATAGGTTTTAATTAAGAATAGGGACATGAAATGATAATCTCATGTGACTTGGTTTTATGCTAGTGGATCATAAGAATGCATTCAGTTGTTGCTCATTAGGGTTCTATATGTCAAGTAAATCTCACATGATCATATGTGACACATATCTAGGGTTTTGGAGTTGCTTCTAAATTGTAATGATCACATGGATTAAATCCCTAGGGTTTTAGGTTTGCAACTACTATGGATGAATACATGAAATAATGAGATCAATGTCTTATTCAAATTGAAACTAGGGTTTCTAAGTTATGGTACAACTCCTAAAATGATAATTGGTAATAGAGTTGTGGTTACTAATTACTTTGAATCAAAATTAGTAATGGTTTAACATTTTATTAATTTTCCACAAGAATTAATAATTAGGGTAACTCCTATTTTGGTTTAATTAAGAATCAGGGTTTAATAATTGTTATTAGGGTTTAAAATAATTAACTTGTTAACTAAAGAATGTTTAAGTAAATAAGTTTTGATTTACCAAAATTATATTGGCTTATAATATTTTCTTGAGTTATTACTATTTAAAGAAAATAGAAAATAATAATATGCAATTTAGGGTTTATGATTTACCAATAATAATTAAGTTAATGCAAATATGATAAATAAAATTAATCTTAACATTTTACTTAGTTACTGAATAGTTAAAATTAAATTTTGAAATTTCACTAATTATTGAATTCAAATTGTATTTTAAATAATTGAAATGGCATATTTAATAAGGTTAAAAATAAGTGAATTTTTATTTTGACACACATTTTTGTTTTATATTTTATTTGAATAGAGTTTATTTTTGTGAGCATTTTGATATATTATTTATATTTTTCTGAGTTGAAATGAAATTTCTATGATTTTGCAAATTTCAGTATTTTACTGGAATTTGAAATAACTAACAAATACTAAACCTACCCGGTACTGAGCTAACCCTAGCCACTGACTAGTGGGCCATAGGACACGTATACTGCCAGGTGGACGAAGACTAAGTCAAACGACTTACAGGGGACCCACTGCCACGTCGACCTCGCCGTCGGCTCAACGCCGGCGACTAGAGATGAGCAT
Organism: Lolium perenne; assembly: GCF_019359855.2. Taxonomy (NCBI): domain Eukaryota; kingdom Viridiplantae; phylum Streptophyta; class Magnoliopsida; order Poales; family Poaceae; genus Lolium; species Lolium perenne. Next base: position 79,628,847 of record NC_067244.2, on the reverse strand, counting down.
CGGCGACGATTTAGGGCTCCCCGGGACGAGCGGCTTGTTGCGTTCGAACGAGAAGACGGTGGCGACCCACCGGTGGCAGCGCCCCCTCGAAATGGTCACCGGAGCTAGCTCCGGCAACGAGGTCTGCGGCGGCGAGCTCCGGCCAAAACGCAAAATGAAACTAGGAAGCGAGCTAGGAAGCGAGAGTTGGTCCAACAGACGCGCAAACTCACCAGGAACATGCTGGTGTGGTCGATGGCGTCGATGACCGCCGGAGACAACGGCGATTGACCATTTTTCGGTGAACCCGAGTGAAAGGGAACGGTGAAATTCCCCTGGCTCCGAGCTCCTCTTGATGCGTGCTTGCTCCCAGATGGCCTACGCGTCGAGGCGCACCTCCTCGACCACGCGCTGGAGTCTGGGGTGGCTTCCATCGTCGGATTCTTCCTCGACACCGGCGACAGTACGCGGAAGAATGTGAGAGATAGAGAGGTTCTGGGAAGGAATGGATGGGCGGCAAGATGCTAGGGTTTCCTGGCGGTGCTCTAGGCATATTTATAGGGCAAGGCGAGGTCTGGTTCGTTGGCTCGCCGGCGGTACTGGCCGAGATGCAACGGCGACGGTGAGCTGAGTGTGGGCGTGAATCTTGATGCGAACAGATAGGCTCGGACGCGAGAGAGATAGTGGAGGGTTCTGGAAGCTTCGTTGGCGTCCGGGGCATCCTTATCGGCTTCGAGGACGTGGCCGCCGTTCCTCGCTGCGCTGTCGACGCCGTGGAGGAAGACGACGCCCTCGTCTTGTTTTGTGCCAGCGACGAAACGGTAAGTGTCCGTGGGCTGGACTGGGCTGCGGTGCTGGGCCAAGGCTGGGCTATCCATGGGCTGCGGTGCTGGGCTGCGACGGTCCACGGTGGTAAGCCAGGTAAGCCCCTCTCTCTCTTATTCTCTTTTCTATTTTCTGTTTTTATTTTCTGGTTTGAATTTGATATTTGAATTCAAACTGATTTCTGTTTGTTTTTGGCAGGTCCTAAATTATTTAAATATCACAACAATTTGATACTGTTACTCACTGTATTGTTTTGCTTTTAAACAACCATTTATAATTGATTAACTTTAGTTCTTATAAAGCACAAGTTAATATTCAAATAGATATTATTTTAGGGTTCATCTCAATTCTTATTTAATTTAGGAATCAACCTGTGGAATTGAGAACATGTGAATGGTGAACATTTATATTTTGCAAGTGCTTAACCATATTGATTATTCACATATAAATTAATTATGGTTAGGGTTTAACAAATGGTAAAGGAAATGGGATTGGTTCATGATTTTATGTGTATGATAGTTCTTAGGGTTTAAGCATATGGTTGGGTAAACTCTAGGTTTAATGATCTTGCTTAGCAATTTCTAGCTTGAATTACATGGACTAATTCCTAAGCTCATTATTGGTTAATTCATGATACACAAATTAGGTCCTATCATTTTATGTGAAGTGGATCCTATGTGAAAGGTTTAGGGTTTTACATACTCTTCTTTAGTGATGCTTCACTATTTGAATTATAAAATAGGCATGAGGTATGGCAGGGTTCTACTTATAATCCAAAGTGATACTTGGATTGAAATTCAAATGTGGTCTAGGGTTTAAGTAGTGATCACTAATGTGATACACAACTAGGATTAGAATATGAGCATAAGCTTTGGTTATGTTTCACTAATGGAACATGGCTCTCATCTACAAGATTAAAGGTTGGTTTAAACAAGTAAGATGTAATACTACTCTAAAATTCTCTAGGATAGACATGACCATGGTTAGCATCTATAATCTCTCTCACTTCTAAATGTCTTGTAATAGCCTAAGGTCCTACTCAAGATATGATGATATGATCCTCTAAATATATGGTTTGCCTAGGGATTCTACCTTGCAATATTCTGTAGCTTGTTCTTCAGAAATCGATAAACCCGCATCTTGTGGTATGCCTCCACCTCCTAGCTTCTTCATCTTGATCCTAGCTAATTCACATGGAAGGTCTCAAGTGTTTGGTTTCCTTGTAGCATGGTACAAGGTGTCCAAATGGATGAAGGGTGTGGCTCTATTTATAGGCTTGGGCAAGCTCTAGTATCATGACACATAGGTGGTGACTCTTGTGTTGGTTTGATGAGTAAGGTGCTTGGTTGTCATGCCCTCATCCATGGCAATCCTTTGAGCATGAGGTGGCAAAGCTTGGAAAGCAAGTCATGTAGATATTTTCATCCTATGTGGCAAGATCATTATCCTCTCATATGATTTATTTTTGGATAGCCAAGTGGCATTTGCTACTAAATATCTTGTGGATGGTTTTATTATTGTGGATGAGTCACTATATCATATTTGATTTGATTTAGATTATAATATTGGTCAAAAGGTCAAAGTTGAGGGTTATTCCTCAAATTTGGATAGTTGGATTTGATTTCACCAAGGCATGATCATATGAGTTTCAAAATACTCATAGTTAATTTTATTCAAATAGTTTGAACTATAATTCGTAATGTAAACGGATTTAGTTTTATGATATTCCATGTATTTAATAAGTTATGATTTAAATAAGAATGTGTGGCTTTTATGCACTTTAGACCCTGTGGTTTACCTTATTTATAAGTGAATTAAATTACACACAAAGGTAGTTGCTAACTTTTAAGTGTTAATAAGTTAGGGTTTGATTCTTAAAGAATGTGTTGTTGTAAATCTAATTCCATTTGATCTAATCCATAGATCAAATCATGTCTACCCAAAATAAGGTTTTAGTAAAGATCACAGTGAAGTTTATAGCGCTTGACTTGATGATCTACTTCCATTCCAGCAAGTCAAGTGAAACTTCAGTTACTGTGGTAAGTTTTATTTGAAAGCGCGAAAATTCCCCGGATTTTCTATGCATGAATGCAATGCACACTTTGGTGTTCTCTCATTTTATTGCCTCTAAACCTGGGATATTACAGACGACCATGAAGGGGCTCCTTGACGTAGTCTTGTGCTTGGCGCGGTTGTAGGCGAACTCGGCGTGAGGAAGGCACTCCTCCCATGACTTCAAGTTCTTCTTCACGAGGATCCGTAGGAGGGTGGAGAGGCTTCGATTGACCACTTCCGTTTGGCCATCCGTTTGCGGGTGCGATGATGATGAGAACAAGAGCTTCACTCCAAACTTCGCCATGAGTGACTTCCAAAGATAACTCATGAACTTGACGTCTCGATCCGACACAATGCTTTGCGGTACTCCATGTAGGCGGACAATTTCCCTGAAAAACAATGAAGCAATGTGTGAAGCATCGTCGCTCTTATGGCAAGGTATGAAATGAGCCATTTTAGAGAATCTATCCACTACAACAAAGATGGAATCATGACCATGCTTAGTGCGAGGCAAGCCTAGAACGAAATCCATGATAATATCGGTCCATGGTGCATAAGGAATAGGCAATGGCATGTAAAGACCATAAGGGTTGGAGGTAGACTTAGCTTGTAAGCAAGTGGTGCACCGGCGGCAAAGGCGTTCCACATCTCGCTTCATCTTTGGCCAATAGTAGTGGGTTGAGAGCATGGCATATGTCTTGTCACGTCCAAAGTGACCCATAAGACCTCCTCCATGAGACTCTTGCAAAAGCAATTTTCGAAGCGAAGACTCGGGAATGCAAATCTTGTTAGCTTTGAACAAATAGCCATCATGCAAATAGAAATCATCCACTCCTCGCTCAACGGAGCACTTCTCAAAAATTGGAGCAAAGAAAGAATCGGAAGGATAGAGTTCTTTGATCTCTTCAAGTCCCAAAACATGAAAATCCAAACGAGTTAGCAAAAGGGTGTTTTTGCGGGAAAGAGCATCCGCCACAACATTGTCCTTGCCCTTCTTGTATTTGATCACATATGGGAAGGACTCAATGAACTCGACCCATTTTGCATGTCGTTTGTTCAAGTTGTGTTGGCTTTTCAAATATTTCAAGGACTCATGGTCGGAATGAATGATAAACTCTTTTGGCCAAAGATAGTGTTGCCAAACTTCAAGAACACGAACCAAAGCGTAGAGCTCCTTGTCATATATAGGATAGTTGAGGCGTGCGCCATCCAACTTCTCACTATAGTATGCCACGGGTTTGCCCTCTTGCATAAGAACACCACCAATACCAAGCCCACTTGCATCACACTCAATCTCAAAAGTTTTGGCAAAATTTGGAAGAACAAGAAGTGGAGCTTCGGTAAGGCGTTTCTTCAACTCATCAAAAGCATTTTGTTGGGCCTTGCCCCAAACAAACGGAACATTCTTCTTGGTAAGTTCATTCAAAGGGCAAGCAATGGTGCTAAAGTCTTTCACAAAGCGGTGGTAAAACCCGGCAAGTCCATGGAAGCTTCGGACTTGACCAACATTTGTAGGGGTAGGCCAATTGTGGATGGCCTCCACCTTGGAAGAATCAACTTCAATCCCATTAGCGGAAACCACAAAACCAAGAAAAACCAATTTGTTTTGAGCAAAGGTGCATTTGGGGAGGTTAGCATAAAGCTTTTCATGGCGCAAGATGCACAAGACCTCTCTCACATGTTGCACATGGTCCTCGAGGTTTTTGCTATAAATAAGAATATCATCGAAGTAAACAACCACGCTCTTGCCAATGAGAGGACGCAAGATGTGATTCATGAGGCGCATGAAATTAGATGGTGCATTAGAAAGACCGAAAGGCATAACGAGCCATTCATAGAGACCGAGTTTGGTCTTGAATGCCGTTTTCCATTCATCACCAATAGCCATGCGGATTTGATGGTAACCACTACGCAAATCGACTTTAGAGAAAATTGTGGCACCACTAAGTTCATCAAGCATGTCATCTAAACGCGGAATGGGATGGCGGTAACGGACGGTAATGGCATTGATGGGGCGAAAATCCATACACATCCGTTGCGTCTCATCCGGTTTAGGCACAAGAATCACGGGAACCGCACAAGGGCTAAGGCTTTCTCGGACGTACCCTTTGGCCAGGAGATCTTGAATTTGGCGGTTGATCTCCTTGGTCTCTTCGGGGTTGGTGCGGTAGGCGGCACGGTTTGGGAGCGGAGCGCCGGGTATGAGGTCGATGCGGTGTTCTATGCCTCGGAGTGGTGGTAGTCCATGAGGGAGCTCGTCGGGGAAGACGTCTTGAAATTCCTGCAAAACTGACAACAAAGACGGAGGAATGTTGGTTAAGTCGTTAGCCGCCGACGAGGGTCCCTTGCATATGAGCACATAGTGCAATATGGTGGATGGGTTATCTTGGAGCTCTCTCCACTCACTCTTGGTGGCTAGAAGGACACTCTTGGATTCACTCATGTATGGCTTGTGGCGCTCACTCTCTTTGTGGTGGGTCGCTCCCTCTCCTCTCATCTCACTATGGTGGGTGCGGAGTTGTGCCCTCGCTAAAGCCTTCGCATTATCCGCGATGATTTGGCTAGGAGTCATCGGCCGCAACTCGAACTTCTTGTCGTTGACCTTGAAGGTGTATGTGTTGGAGAGTCCATCATGTATAGCCTTCTTGTCATATTGCCAAGGGCGGCCAAGCAACATGTGGCACACCGTCATGGGTACCACGTCACATTCGATGGTGTCCTCATAAGGTCCAATCTTGAAAGTGACGGTGACGGTATGTTGTATCTTGACGTTGCCCTTGTCACTCAACCATTGGATATGGTAAGGGTGAGGATGCTTGCGGAGAGTGAGGTGGAGCTTCTCACACAACTCGGTGCTCGCAAGGTTATGGCAACTTCCACCATCTATGATGACCTTGATCGACTTGCCACCAATTCCGGCACGGGTTTGGAAGATGTTGCACCGTTGTTCTTCCGTAGCATGAGGTTGTGTGGTTAGCACCCTTGTGACCACAAGTGAGGGACTTGGGTCATGTTCACATAAGAGAGGATCTTCTCCACTTTCTTGCTCATAAGCTTCTTCACTTTCCACGGCGGCTTGCACAAGGGCTTCATATTCATCTTCATCAAGAGTCTCGATGTCACCATTCTCCATAGTGATCATGACCTTGGTGTTCTTGCACTCAAACGATTTGTGACCTTGGGTGCCACACTTGAAGCAAGTGACACTAGAGGGTCCCGTGGGTGCCTTAGAGGAGGCGGTGGAGGAGACCGTTTGCTTCATGCGACTTTGGATAGTCGGTTTCTTGGAAGGTGTAGAGGATGCGTCGGCCTTGGCACTTGTAGCATGAGGAGTTGATGTAGTAGGAGGAGTCGATGTAGCGAGCTTGGAGGAGAAATAGGACTTGGCCTTGGAGTACTTGATGTCCTCAATCACTTGGCGCTCGGCCTTCGATGCTTGGTGGACTAACTCAACCATGTTGGAGTAGGGTTGGAACTCGATAATCCTCTTGATGGGGTAAGTAAGGCCATTGAAGAAACGAGCAATGGTTTGTTCCTCGGACTCTTGGATGTTGGCTCGCATCATAGTGAGCTCCATCTCCTTGTAGAACTCCTCAACGGTCTTGGTGCCTTGCTTCAACTTTTGGAGCTTGTTGAAGAGGTCGGTCATGTAGTGTGCGGGAACAAAGCGAGCATGCATTTCTTTCTTCATGTCTTCCCAAGTGTCAATAGGAGGTTCACCCTTTTCTTCTCGAAGAGTGAGGACTTGCTCCCACCAAGTGTTGGCGTAGTCTTCAAACTCGAGTGATGCCATAGCCACTTTCTTGGCACCGGAGTAGTTGTGGATGCGGAAGATCTTGTCCACCTTGAGTGCCCATGAGAGGTAGGCTTCGGCGTCGTCTTCACCTTTGAACTTGGGCATGTTGAACTTGAGTTTACCATACATGTTCTCTTCATCCTCCAAGTTTCTTCTACGAGGAGGGGCGCCGTCATCTCTTGCGGCTAGAGGTGGAATAGGAGGTCTTCTACGGCCAACCATAGCATTGGGTTGGCGTTGGAGTTGAACACTTGCTTCACTTGGTTCACGGTGAGGATGTTGTTGAAGATCTTGTCGCGGTTGAGGACGATGCTCAAGGTTGGGTCTCTCATCTTGATCATGGTGTAGCTCTCCTCGTCCACGTTGATCATGGCGAGGGTGGCGACGGAGATCTCGCCGAGGTGGATCTTGAGGATCTTGGTCTTGGGGATGGCCATCACGCCCATGGTGGGCATGGCGATCCGCTTGGTGACGATCTTGGTGAAGGCCTTGAGCTTGTGGAGGACGCTCATGTGGACGAGCATGGCGATGTATTTCTCCACGCCGAGAGTTGGAGCGAGAGTCTTCATGACGAGCGTGTGAGCGATGAGGTCGATGATGGTCTTCATGCCTTGAGGAAGAGCTTGAGGACGAAAGGCCACCATGAGAATAGTAATCTTGTGGCGAGCTTGATGAAGAGGAAGTAGAGCGGTGTCGACGATGACGACCCAAGTTGGTGATGGCGCGCTCGAGGCTATCCATGCGCCGCTCCATGTTGGCATCATTGGCCGCCATTTGGCCATTCAAGTTGTCCGTAGCTTCACGAAGAAGAGCCAAGTCTTGGTTCACGGCGGAGAAGTTGTGAGCCACCTCATCGTATTGCTCATCGATGCGGGTCTCGAAGAGGGAGAGTTGCTCCTTGAACTCTTGTCGTTGCGTCCATAGGTTGTGTTGAGTAGCCAACCTCTCGGTGTTGCGGAGGATCTCTTCATCCCTATTGGTATCTCCGTTCCTATCCATGATGGAAAGACAAGAACTATGTTGTGTATGTTAGTGGAAGGAGACTACCTCGCACTCTTACCAAGGTAAGATAGTATTGAGGCAATCCACCAAACCGAAAGCAAGATCAAGTGTATCGGGAACACACGCAAAACCACACGCAAAAGCTAGCAAATATGGTGTTAGGCGAGTGTTGTGGAAAGCCAAAAGACAAATCCAAGATCAAGTATGTTGTTAAAAGTGGGTGAGGACCAAAAATCCAAATGTCAATGTGAAGATCACTATAAACACGGAAAAAGTTGTGGAACACACACACGAGATAAGCGGGGTTAGTGCAACCAAAAGTGAGCGGAAAAGTGTATGTATAAGTGCTCGGTGTCACACTAACACAAGGAGAGCCAAAGCTTTGGTTGCAAGGAAGAGACAACAAGATTCACACGCGGCCTCTCTTCTCCTATCTCTCTTTGCTTAAAAGCTTTTTCTCTTTTGTATATGGTGGCACTTGTACTCGTTTGTATCTATGGGCGTATGGATGTATGGATGTATGGGTGTATGGTGCTACTCGCACTCTTTTTGTGTTTTTGGGGCTTTTTCACGCACTATGTTAGCGTTAGCCTCGCTTTTGCTATCTTGCCACATGAGTGTTTGCTTGGGTGCCTTACTGAACGCGACACACACACCTCACAATGCGGGGCCACGTGCAATGTCTCGCAACACTAGACAAGCAATGCTCGATGGGATAGATCGCAAAAGGAAGAGGGGTTACAAGGTGAAAGCTGCAAGTTATACCTGCGATGATGGTGGTGGTGGTGGTGGTGGTGGTGGAGATCGCCGGAAGACGAGGTCGAAGGAGGTGGCGTTGCTGCGCCCGGTCTGGGGCCCGGTTGGACCGGCTTCTGGACCGGCCTGGCCGGTTGTATGGCCGGTCGACCGGATTCTGGACCGGCCCGGCCGGTCTGTAGCCCGGTTGACCGGTGCTCAACCGGATCGCGCGATTTCTCTCTCTTGTTCTTCACGAAAACCAAGCCAAATCGACCAAATCGAAGGGAAACGATGGAATTGGAGGCTAAAAGTTGGGGAAATAGTAGATCAAGCACAACAACACCAGATCCACGGACCAAAACCACTCAAAACGCAACCAAATCACAGATCGGTCAAAAGGCAATTTGGGGCTATTTTTGGGGATTTTTTGGAAAATTTTCTAGGGACGAAATCGAGTGGGTGGAAGGTCAAATCCGCGGTAACCAAGAGCTGCTGATACCATATGATGAGGTCTAAGACCCCGTGTGTGGCCCGATCTCACGGATTGACTTCGAAACCAAGAGGGGAGATGGGAAAACGCGAGGAACACGAAGAACACGACGAACACGAGGAACTCCGAGACTCACGCACGCACACCAACCCGATACACCCGATACTTACCCCCGTGGCTCGATGGACCACGCCAATAGAATCACCCGGAAGAGGCACGCGGCAGAATTCCCGGTGAGAGATTGGTGTTGGAGAAAAGAGATTGGTGAGGGAGAGAGAGTAGCTTGTACTAGAATCTCACTCAACAATATCCAAATCAACAACAAGGATGGCCTTGATTACAGAGGGATGATACCCAAGGGAGACTAAGCTCAAAGGTAGGTTTGAGTTCAAAACAAGTCTAAAGAGCTAAAGGGGCGTCTGGGGTGCTTATATAGTCTTACAAGGCGTCACGGGCCGAAAAGGTACGAAGGAAACAAGTTCGGGCCGATTGGGCGACTTAAGTTGTGCAGGCCGGTCAGGGAGCCGGTCAGACCGGGCCTGGGACCGGGCAGGCCGGTCCAGACTGGCCCGGACCGGCGGCAATCGGACGAGGTTCCGAGGCCCCGGATGTTGCCCGGATGGCACGAGCGCAAATCCCGGTTTGGACCGGGCGGCCCGGTCAGAGGCCGGTCAGACCGGATTCTGACCGGGTGGCCCTGGCCAGAGGCCGGTCTGACCGGGTTCTGGACCGGCCGGCCATCTTCTCTTCCTTGCGCTCTTCGGGCGACTTCCGGTCCAGCTCCATGTCCATCTTCACGTCCAGCTGCTCCTCTCCTCCTCTTGACCATGGTGTGTCCTCCTCTTCGTGCTCTTGATGCTCCTTGTACCTAAGGACACATAACACGTCGGCATGAGGTAGCAATCCATCCAAAGGGGTACCAAGATCAAGGGTGGTGAGGAGCGAGTTCACCTCATCATGAAGAGCTTTAACTCGGGCTCGTGTCATCGGTCCACTTGGGGGACTTGTTGGTCTTGGTGTAGCGACGTCGGTGACCGGGGCTACATCAAAAGAGTTACATATGTTCGGTCAGATGCATATTTTAGTTTCTGTTGGGAAACTCTATTAAATCTAATCTCCAAAATATTTACCACCAAGATTTTAGGTATTATATACAAATTTAGAAATAATTAATTCCTTCTATTTGAGCAGCCACCTGCAAAATTATTGAGCTATTTTATCCCAACAAAAAGACCCTAATCTTAATATTTTTCTACAAGTTTTCGCAGCATCTAGTCTGAAAATTTAATCTTTCTTTTTGATGTCGAAATGCTGACGATTCACTTTGTTTCTAGAAGAGCTGTTTTTTTTGGACGTTGTTGCATAAGCGGTATTGCCCTTTGGTTCTAGCCATCGGGCATGTCACTTCGTCTAGTAATAGATGCAATCGGCTTTTTTTTCTTCTTCCGAGTGAGACTCTGGCCATACTTTTAGAACCGTAGGATTAAAATATCATGTACAGTTCAATTCTATATTATTTGAAATCTACAATGTTTGACTTAGAAAAATAGAAAAATTGTAACGTGAGGTTTGAGTGGATGAAAATTTTCTCCAAAACATAGTGCAACGTAATCTTATAACGGTTTTACTATGTCTCAGTCAACTGAGATTTTCTTAAGTCTAAGTCAATTACAAAAAGTGCTTGAGTTACACTTTTCTGTTAAAAAAGTGTAATTGCACTTTTCTGTTAGTATGAACCGAGTTTCTGTTAAAAAGTGCAACGTGCAACTGAACCGAGTTGCACTTTTTTTAAATTGCAGTTGCACTTTTTTGAGTTGACTGAGACTTAAGGAAATCTCAGTCAACTTAAACGTAGACACCAGTTTAAAAAAAAGTGCAACCCGGTTCAGTGTTTCTGGCAGAAAAGTGCTGACGTGGGCATAACCCTTTGGGTACTCGACATTGGCATACCCGGTGCAAACTATGAAGTTGGACCAGCACAAGGACTCGACGAGCTGGACATGCACGGGCCTCAACTTGGACTACAAGGAAAGAAGACTCCAACACGAATCCTACTAGGACTCTTGTAAACCCTAGCTTGGCTGATATATAAAGCCAGGCAGGGGCACCCCTTAGGGACACACACAATCAGAAACATAATTATAGAGGCGACACGCCTAGAAACCGCAACCCGCGGATTAGAACTAGACTAGATCCAACAACTCCGCCTATGGCGACCCCCTGTACACACATATTCATATACTGGATTGTTAGCAGGACGTGGCGATCTTCCACCGCGGGGACGTGAACCTGGGTACGTTGTGTACCGCCTCGCTCCTGGAACTTCCGTCGTCGCCTTTCTCTAAAACCCAAGCCCCTCATGGTGGGCATTGCCGAGGAACTGCCTCGTCAATTGGCGCCGTCTGTGGAAAAGCGACGGTTGGTTTTCGTTATCCGGGCGAGATCCATCGTCTTCGACAGACCACATCTGGTCAATTATTGGCTTCAATACGCCCGATCTACAGCAAAAAGCGGTGGAAGAGTGTTCCGATCTACCATGATGAAACTTTGGTGGCAGTCTTGTCCGCGGTCGACATGATTTCGTCAGTAGTTGTTCCTCTTGCTACCTTTACATGGATCAAGTCCCGAAGGCGTCGCGGCCGCTCGGCAAACAGACGCGACATCAGGACACGGCTCACAGAATGCATAAAGATCGATCTGTTAAATCCTCTCCAAGATGCGTCGCATGCAGTCATGCAGCCGTCGCCGGATTGGTCATGCATGATTTTTGCGGCTGCTGGAAATTCACAGGATTAGTCTGGTCAAAGAAAATTACTTGCAGCAATCAATTTCACGATATCTTCACGAGACCTTGTCAATGGATGGCCGAGCTATTCCATTGTATGCTGTCTTGGACACGAGCGCAACCCTGCGTGAATTCATCCATGAAATCCAGATGCGCAAGGACCTGCCGTCACTGACTGAGCATCATGAATTCGTTATCCGATAGAAATATCACCACATCGGAATAAAGCATTGACTATTTTCGGTCGGGGGCTGCGTAACTACATCGGCTGCGTCTCCACCATCAACTGCTACTCTTCTACATCCGATACAAAAATATCAGATCGGAAAAAGATTCAACTGCCTCACAATGCACAATCGCCACGCTCGGGGCTCGCTTGTTGCATCGCGGACTTGATATATTCGGGTGCTCACATGTTCTCTTCATCAGCTACTTCTGGCCGCGGAATTATTTTGGCTGCGCCCGCCGCACAGACTATCTTGGATGGCACAATTATTTCGACTGCGCCCATCACCTCAAATATTGATTACTTCGCCCGCGTCCGCAATGCGACCTACTTCCATATTGGCCTCGTCAATTGCCAAGGACCTGACTTCTTCGGCTCTGGTTATGATTTCTTCAGCTCTGGATACATCATCTATGATTACTCGATGGACTTATCTTCTTCGGCTCTGGATATATCTTCTCCCGATGCACTCTCGGCGGGAGCACCGGTTCATTGGAATTCAAGAATATTTGAAGGCTCCTTACTCCCATCGGGAGCGCCGGTGCATTGCAATTCAAGAAGATTTGAAGACTCCTTACTCCCATCGGGAGCGCCGGTGCATTGGAATTCAAGCAAGATTTGAAGACTCTTTATACCTGATATTACCATCTAAAAGCCTTTGAAAATACGAGTGCCTTGAAGATTTGACTGTGCTCACAGTCCCTTGAAGATTTGACTGTGCTCACAGTCCTTTGAAGATTTGACTGTGCTCACAGTCCCTTGAAGATTTGACTGTGCTCACAGTCCCTTGAAGATTCGACTGGGCTCATAGTCCCTTGAAGATTTGACTGTGCTCACAGTCCCTTGAAGATTTGACTGTGCTCACGGTCCCCTGAAGATTATTTCGGGGACCTTGCTCTTTTCCTTCGCTATAGATGCCTCAAAGAGTGCCGCAGATAGCAAGGATCATGAAACAGCGGGGACATTGCTCTTTTCCTTCGCTATAGATGCCTCAAAGAGTGCCGCAGATAGCAAGGATCGTGAAACACGTATGAAAACGACCCACGCTCGATACCTTAAACTGCAGAAGTATCAAAGAGTGACGGAGTCATCGGCAGATCTAGTGCCACCGATCTATTCGGGAGCTGCTGTCAAGACATGCATCGGTTGAAAGCAAAGTTGCACATACAACGGGTTTAGCAAGACCTGCAACACGAGCTGATCACTCAAATAATTTGCTGCCGATAAGCTTACAAACAATGGCGTCAACGATGCCCAAGGTGCATTAAGAATTGCTCCTTGAAATAAACAACGATGTGTCAACGGCACCTGAAGAAAACTATAAACATCGGGTTGCTCGACTCACGGTTGCAAGCATCAGTATCCAGACTCGGGGCTACTTCTATTGGGACCGTTGGACGCGCACCCGATAAAATCATCGGCTCCTCCTGGGTATCATCCGAATCATCGGCTCCTCCTGGGGTATCATCCGAATTATCGGCTCCTCCAGGATATCACCCAAATCATCGGCTCCTCCTGGGTATTACCCAAATCATCGGCTCCTCCTGGGATATCATCCGAATTATCGGCTCCTCCAGGATATCACCCAAATCATCGGCTCCTCCTGGGTATTACCCAAATCATCGGCTCCTCCTGGGTATCATCCGAATCATCGGCTCCTCTGGGATATCATCCGAATCATCGGCTCCTCTGTGACATCATCCAAATCATTAACTCCTCTATATGTGACATCATCAGAGTCATCGATATCATGTTCTCAGAACTCGAAGACATGTACGGTATTTGACTCAGCATTTTTACACCCTGTACATAACTATTTCTTATTTACAGACTCGGGGCTACTCCCATCGGGAGCGCTGGTCGCGCACCCGAGAAAAAGATGGCAACCTCGCCAACAAAGAAGAATAAAGTTGAAGACGTCGGCATCAACAACCAAGATCTTCGAGCAGTACAACTTGAGTCTATGCGTGGCTGCAAGCACCCGCCCAAAGACTCGGGGGCTACTCCCATCGGGAGCGCTTCGTGCACCCGACAGAAAGTAACTTCGACTCTGCATCAAGCACAAGATTGAACAGATGATCAAGACATTCGGCGAAGACGACTTTAGTCCCTGCCCGAAGCTTCACTTCGGCCAGACACTCGGGGGCTACTGACGTGGGCATAACCCTTTGGGTACTCGACATTGGCATACCCGGTGCAAACTATGAAGTTGGACCAGCACAAGGACTCGACGAGCTAGACATGCACGGGCCTCAACTTGGACTACAAGGAAAGAAGACTCCAACACGAATCCTACTAGGACTCTTGTAAACCCTAGCTTGGCTGATATATAAATCCAGGCAGGGGCACCCCTTAGGGACACACACAATCAGAAACATAATCATAGAGGCGACACGCCTAGAAACCGCAACCCGCGGATTAGAACTAGACTAGATCCAACAACTCCGCCTATGGCGGCCCCCTTACACACATATTCATATACTGGATTGCTAGCAGGACGTAGCGATCCTCCACCGCGGGGACGTGAACCTGGGTACGTTGTGTACCGCCTCGCTCCCGGAACTTCCGTCGTCGCCTTTCTCTAAAACTCAAGCCCCTCATGGTGGGCATTGCCGAGGAACCGCCTCGTCAAGTGCAATTGCACTTTTTTAACAGAAAAGTGCAACTTAAGCATTTTTTGTAATTAATTTAGACTTAAGAAAATCTCAGTTGATCGAGACATAGCAGTATGCTTTCCTAGGGATATTATTTCTACAAATAAAACGGTGTACATAGGGAAAAAAATAAAAGGACCTCCTAGTATTCAAAACTCATATGGAATTCCTTTAAATCAAGGTCCAGCCGGCGCCCACCAGTGCACGCACAGAAGAGCCCGCCGCCCGCCAGTGCGCGCACAGAAGAGGCCGCCGCGACATTGATGGCGAAGGTTGCGGCGCAGACGCGGAAGCGATGGCCGCGTAAGCAATGCGCTCGATATAGGTTCGCTACCAAGCAGGCCCGGCGAAAAAATGAGCGATCACTTGGGGCATCCGCCAACGTCGTTGCAGAAGGCCCAATCACTATATGTCGTCCCGCTGGGTAGATACCAAGTGCATTTTCAACACGCGTGGATACAATGATCGCTCAACATCTATTTGCGTTGGCCCGCTAGAGATAGTCTAATATGTATGGCAACCAAGGCAGAACCTGCAGACGGAGGACACACCTCGTGTTGAGCTAGACCCTTTTAATTAATCACATGACTCTGTTTTGCGGCACGGTCGGCGTGCAAACGAAAGCACATCTCAAACGTCCGGTTAACCGAGCGGATGGTATGTTCGTGCCGCCATGGAGAGCTACCGCCACAACCACCGGCGGCAGGGTCTTTTTGTAGGTGATCTTTTCAATTTTGTTGGACATGTGGTCCTTTCTGTCAAAATTTCACTAAAAGTGGCACTAATTTTACCATTTACCACCATAGCAATTGTATCTTTGACTCCAAAGGGTTACATATGTTCGGGCAGATGCATATTTTAGTTTCTGTTGGGAAACTCTATTAAATCTAATCTCCAAAATATTTACCACCAAGATTTTAGGTATTATATACAAATTTAGAAATAATTAATTCCTTCTATTTGAGCAGCCACCTGCAAAATTATTGAGCTATTTTATCCTAACAAAAAGACCCTAATCTTAATATTTTTCTACAAGTTTTCGCAGCAGCTAGTCTGAAAATTTAATCTTTCTTTTTGATGTCGAAATGCTGACGATGCACTTTGTTTCTAGAAGAGTTTTTTTTTGGACGTTGTTGCATACACGGTATTGCCTTTGGTTCTAGCCATCGGGCTTGTCACTTCTTCTAGTAATAGATTCAATCGGCTTTTTTTTCTTCTTCCGAGTGAGACTCTGGCCATACTTTTAGAACCGTAGGATTAAAATATCATGTATAGTTGAATTCTATATTATTTGAAATCTACAATGTTTGACTTAGAAAAATAGGAAAATTGTAACATGAGGTTTGAGTGGATGAAAATTTACTCCGAAACATAGTACAACGTAATCTTAAAAAATGTATGCTTTCCTACGGATATTATTTCTACAAATAAAACGGTGCAGAACTGCACATAAGGGAAAAAAAAAGAAACCTAGTATTCAAAACTCATATGGAATTCCTTTAAATCAAGCTCCCCTCCATAATTTGCACAAACTTTTTCACCCTTTGGGTGCCAAACTCGCACGAGCTCGTCCCCGCCGCCGCCGGCTCTGGCAACCTCCCACCTCACTCCACGGCGACCGTCTTAAATGGCTCTCCGCCGCCTCGCCCGCGTGCCGGCGTCCTCCTCCTCCTCCTCCTTCCTCCGGTCCTTGTCTGCCGTTGCTCCACCGTCGGGAGATCCCTCGTCGGCGCCCCCGTCCAACCTCACCCACCACCTGCTCGACGAATTCGCTCGCCCGCGCGCCTCCCGCGACGCGGACCGCCTCCGCCGCCTCGCCGCCCACCTCACCGCTCCGGCTGCCGAGTCCGTCCTCGTGCGCCTCCCCTCCTGGCGCCACGCGCTAGACTTCTTCAGCTGGGCCGACCAGCAGCCGGGCTTCCGCCACTCCTGCTACTCGCTCAACGCCATGGCCTCACGCCTGCCGCGCCACCAATCCGCTCACCTTGAACGCCTCGCCACTAGAGCGCTCGCCGCGGGCTGCTCCATGACGCCTGGCGCGCTGGGGTTCCTTCTCCGCTGCCTCGGTGCCGCCGGACTTCCTGACACCGCCTCGCTCGTCTTTGACGGCGCGAGGACGCACCTCGGCTGCGCGCCCAACTCGTACTCCTTCAACTGCCTTCTTGACGCCCTGGCCAAGGCAGGCCGTGCAGACGATGCGGAGGCAAGGCTCCGGGAGATGGTGGCGACGTGTGGTGAGGGAAGTGTTGATAAGTACACGCTCACCTCGCTGCTGCAGTGCTACTGCAATGCAGGTCGTCCAGATGGCGCCGATGGCGTGTTCCAGAGGATGAGCCAGCGTGGGTGGGTGGACGAGCGTGTGCTCACGATGCTGGCAGTGGCTTTCAGCAAGTGGGGAAAAGTGGACGGGGCGGTCGAGCTACTGGGGAGGATGGAGGCACTGGGGATGAGGCCAAGCGAGAAGACATTGAGCGTGCTAGTCCATGGGTTTGTAAAGCAGCGCAGGGTTGATAAAGCCATTGAAATGTTTGACAAGATGGCCGTTTATGGGTTTGTCGCCGATCTGTCGATGTACAGTGTGTTAATTGAGGGTCTCTGCAAGGACAAAGAAATAGGAAAAGCGGTAAAATTATTTGAGGACATGAAGGGCAGTGAGGTTGCTCCTGATGTCCGCTTGCTCAAGAAGATGGTTGAGGCATTCTGCCATGAAGGAGATTTTGCCATTGTTGGCCCGTTTATCAATGAAAATGCCGTGCAGTTGAAACCTAGCGGTGTTATTGCACTGTACAATGTGCTATTAGAAGGACTTGTTAACCACGGGCAGGTAGATGCAGCTTATCAGTTGCTCACCTCAATGATATGTGGTGTTCGGGAGATTAGTGAAGGTTTGACTGATGGTGCACATGCGGTTGATACCGGTCAGGATGTTAAGCCAAACTCTGATTCCTTCAACATTGTTGTGTGTGGCCTTTGTAAGGTTAAGAAGCTGGATGATGCCTTAGCTCTTATAAAGGACATGGTTAGCTTTGGCTGCAAGGGAAAGCTATTGATGTTTAATGATTTGATCTATGAGTTGTGCAATCTAGATAGGTTAGATGAAGGATACGAATTGCTTAACCAAATGAAGGATCTTGGTGTGATACCCTCGGAGTTCACATACAATTCGTTATTTTATGGCATTTGCAGGAGAAAAGATCCAAATGGTGCTCTTGATTTACTGAGGGAGATGCGCACAAATGGACATAAACCATGGATAAAGAACTGCACAGAGATGGTGCAACAACTTTGCTTCAGTGGCAGGATAACAGAAGCCCTTGAATTTCTAGAACAAATGCTCAAAATGGGTTTTCTTCCTGACATAGTGACATACTCCGCTGCCATGAATGGACTGTGTAAAGCCGGTGAGGTGGACAATGCGTTAGGGATCTTCCGTGACATTTCTGCCAAATATTATCTTCCTGATGTGGTAGCACATAATATCTTGATAAATGGGTTTCGTATATCAGGTAAATTGAACGAGGCACAAGAAATTATGGAGGAGATGTTGGAGAAGGGCCTGTTTCCTTCTATTGTTACCTACAACCTTATGATTGATGTTTGGTGCAAGTCTGGAAATATTGAAAAAGCGGTTGATTGCTTAAATAAAATGGTTGATGAAGAAGAGTCACCAACAGTAGTTACATATACAAGCTTGATAGATGGACTCTGTACTGCTGGAAGACCTGACGAAGCCATTGGTTTTTGGCACAAAATGAGTGATAAAGGTTGTGCACCAAATAAGATAGCATATAGCGCTTTTGTAAATGGATTGTGCAAGTGTGGTCGAGTAGAGACTGCACTGACCTACTATGACGAGATGATGACGAAAGGTTTTGAGTTAGATACTTTTTCCTGCTTATATTTTATAAATGTTTTGATATCAAATGGAAATGCCACTAAAGGATGTGAGCTTTTGAAAGAGATTCTCCAAAAAGACATGACACACAGTGATGATTTGAAGATGGTTGGACTAGTAAATAAAGCAGTTGAAGAGCTTTCTAAAGATGGAAGAACTTCTCCAGATATCAGCATACTTGTAGAGAATGGTTTAATTTCAAGGGCTCAAGTTTTGCACAAGAAAGATGGAAACAACTGACATCTGGTGCTGGCATGAGTTCTGGATGAGCCATGGTGTCAGCTCTATGGTGCCAAGTTATGCAGATTGTTCATTGCTTCGATCTACATGCCTTTTTGTGCATGCAACTACTTTCTGTTGGAAGTTTTTCTTCAAGGTATGATATGGAAGACATTTCTCAGGGGCCACTTCCCTCTATATCAGTACGACAAATATTTCTCTTGGCAAAATTACGACATGATTTTTACCGTGTATCATATATCCTCTGTGTTAGTGTTTGGGGGTTTGGGGCTTAACGTAAACATAAACTAAATTAGTATAGTTTTCAATAGGTGTCCTCATGGTTGTACTGGGTGCAGTTTAGATATCCTGGTTAGGCCCAGTCGTTTCCAAGACTTCATTTCTTCAGTCAAATACCATATGAAAATGTAGAAGGAAATATGAAATGGTTAACTCCTTCCACAATCTGGTAATGGTTTAGACTGGGCCTTTGTTTCTAGATAAGATCCTCGGTGACATGTCCAGGCAGCCCTTGCTACATGGAGCCATACCCTCCATCTCCAGATGACCCTTGCTTCATGGATCTTTACCGAATTAGCGTGTTGCATTACTATTCTTCAACCCTTGTTAGAAATTATATGCATTCTACTTTCTCTTAATCAGTATTCGAATATTCGTGGGTGATAGATGTAAACCAGAACCATGGTACCATTAAATTTAGTGCATGATATAGTATATACTCTCATACGGCCATACCAAGTCGTTTCTTATGGATCTACTGGCTAGATTATCTCTTACTTAGTTATGCACAGTTTTGTACATGAATACAGACTGAAGATGAATCTAATGAGTGTACGTCTAAATCTCATCTTAGCCTCCATCGTAGTATCAGATTCTTTCCTGTCATAATCTCTCATCTGTCTCAAGCTTCTGATGCCCATCCTCCTCCCAACCATGAACACCACCTCCTCCAAGCTTGGTTCCCCTTCAGCGCTTGGCACCCAAGTCGTCATCAACACCATTCCCTCCCAGATCCAGCTCATCACTATCAAGGCCCACATATCCGTTTTTCTTGACCTTCATAAGTCCAACTATGGCCAGTGGACTCAGTCAATTCCAAATGTTGTCTTCGGCAAGTTTGGTCTCACCAACCACATTGACTGCTCCCAGACAGCGCTTAGCGACTCTAACTGGGTACAAAGCAATCTCTCCATCGACTTGTGGTTCTACACCATGGTATGACAAGAATCTCAAGATTAGCTTCAGCATCAACGACATGGAGAAGCATATGATTCAGTGGCAGAGTCATGATTTGTAACCTTCTGTGTAAGTTATAACTAAATAATTTGCAGTGTTATCATTTCGTCTAAAACCTATGGAATATAATTATTCTTATGTTCTGACCTCTTGCAAATAAAACATGGGATTAGTTGACTCCAGACCCTGTTTGTGTCTCCCACTGTTATGATGTATTAACGAACCAACTTTTGCAGGGAGGGTTTGAAACCAGGGGGTTCAAAATGTTTCATTGGAGACACTGTTATATGGAATATACAAATGTTCTGGTTTAGTGTAGTTCACTTCACGTTTCCAATCATAATCGTAAGCTACCGACCGACCAAATTTTGGTAATATCCAGTTCAAAGTTCCAATCCAAAACTTCCAGGATCTAAAACCATTTGAGTTTTCACCGTTGACAATCGGAAACCAGCACATTTCCCCAGTAAAAAAATAGTTTTACACCAAGGAGTAGAATCAAATACTGGATTTTTTTTTCTTTGTGCTAGAAACGGGTACGTCTTTAGATTTTGCAGGCTCGTGTGTAGTTGAATGTAGCATTATAGTTTCTATTTCTTTGATGCAACTTTGAGTTAGGCACATACACCAAACAAATGCTGTTCTGTACATGACTTTTGGCATTGTTAAGTTCTCAATTTGGATGCGCTTGTGTTAGGAATCTCCTGGAAGGTTATAAGAGCCAGAAGAGTACTCATTTTATTGTTTAGTCTTTTTACAGTAAACACCAATATACTGCTGCAAGATAAAATTAACTGTCTAGTTTATATTCCTTTCATGTGATTCAGGATCTTTCTTGAAGTAACAATGGGCTATGGTTTCAGATGGTGGGTTTTCTGATGTTTTGGACTTGAAATATTTCATGATGAGTGAACGAATGCACAGAAAAGTCCTCAATTTCAAACTGTTTGAAGACTATTTTATGACTCCAAGTGTGCTCACTTGATGGTGTCTGCATGGAGTCGGAGTGAATGTTTGTGTTTCGTGGGCTGATCATACGTCCACTATATAGTGATTGTGGGGGATCAATATGTACCAACTACAGTTGCCAGGAGCAGAAGTAGCAAATGATCCTTTGACCATCGCTGTAGGAATAGCGGAATCTGATGTAAGTGGATTGTTTCTTAAGCAGTTAATATCAACACGGTTAAATCATTTCTTAGTAAAAATCTACATGCCAATCTGATTCTCTGACAAATAGTCAAATAGATGAGCTGGAAGATGATGCAATGAAAATTGATGCTATCCATGTAAACTTGCAGGAGACTTGCCCTTTGAAGATAACTTCTACTGTATGCTGCTAAAATGATTTATAAAAGAGAAGGTAAATATTGTCGATATAGCAAATCCACGGTTTCACAGTTATCACCGTACAGAGAAGAATATACCTCTGTGATCCTTGAGTAGCAGTTGCTTTATTTATAAAGCGGGGCGAAAGCCTATTTCGAGGAGGAGGATGATCCCTGAGTGGCTGAGCAGCAGAATACACAGTTCTCACCATGTATCCCCAAATTTACATAATGAGATTGGTAATTAAGAGATTGGTAATTAAGACTGTTCCTTTTACTACCCTTTTTCATCATATAATGCATACATGTTCACACAAAAAATTCTTTATTTGCCATTTCAGTAAAACTAGGATTTTTGGCTTACTTAACCAACATCATAGGTGGCATGATTTAGAACATTTTATAACTACCCTTTGTTGCTTGTACCATTAGGATTTTGGTATTTTTGTTAGCAACAAATGCGATGTTTAGTATATTTAAACAAACAGATCCTGACCTTTTGTTAGCTTCACCTATTTCTTGGTTTACTCTGGAATTTTTCTGTGCCGTTCATGGTCTTTGCAAATAAATAATTTTAATTTTGAAAAATGTATAAATTGTTCTTGTCACGTTCCACACGCAATACAACTAGGATTTAGCGCAACTAAGACCATGAAGCATGCAGATTTTCTCTGTTTGAAATTTACTCTAAAAAATGGTAAGCTGTAATCACCCTGCGCAGATACGAGCTAAAAAATGCGACTTGGGGGGTAAGAAGCCCTCCAAGCAATTCAATAGATGATATTTAGTGTGTACAGCGAGAGAGCGGGCGCTAGCACTCAAACTCAGGATCTCGCGGGTCACAGCGGGTATCAGCACCCGGCAACCATCCGGGCTATGCCTTGGTTCACCACCCGGCAACCATCCGGGCTATGCCTCGGTTCACGCAGATACGAGCTAACAATCCGATTCTTCATCTTAGTGGGATAATATTTGGGTGTGGAACAAATCTTTGAATATATCTGAGCTTGCTTGAAGAATTGTATGTGCCAATTAACTAGTGGAAATGATCAAAGGAGAGTCCATTCTGGACATGCTTCGTCTTTGAGTTCGTTTCGTTAGAAGGTTGTATAGATAGGTATGATGTTCACGGAAATCCAGTTCGGCATAAGGAATTTTAAAATCGTTCGTGTGCCTCCTAAATTTCCATCTTTCAACCTCCTACACGCAATGCTACATCATGGATGCATTTTCGTGGAACCGAAATAGGCTTTCGTCCCGCTTTATAAATAAAGCAACCACACCATACAAGATTTGAAACAAAGAGAAAATGCTGGGGCAACATCAGAAACATGTCCAACTGAAAGGGAAGATACAAAGGAAGCTAATGGCAGATCAACTAAGTGATAGCACTCCGCAACTGTCGACGCCCTCCGAAGTTTTCCACCACGCTACATGCACCACGGATTACCAAGTACCAAGGCAGCACCTTCAGGAAGGAATACGACGTCAACACGCCGCTGCTGCTGCCCGGACCAGCAAACTGGACCTAGGGTTTCCCCCGGTACTCGGGGTTAGGTGGTACCGGGGATCCACGATGCCCTCCAAGAAGGAAAGGCGACACCGCATCGGTGTCGGACTAACCGGCAAGGATTTCTCCCGAACCCCTCTACCACCAACCCCCGGAAATCCGTAGCCTAGGAGCCCACGAGGTCCATACGCAGAGGTGGTAGGGTACGCCAGCCGCCAAAAAAAAAAATTCCTCCGTTCCCTTCTATAAAACATTTTGACAAGCCAATTAAGGGTGGAAAGTCGATTTGGATCCCGGGGCCAAATGCTCTCGCTAGGTCGACCAATCAGTTGCGTCCAGCTTGATGATCCTTCCCGTATAAATTGGTGTATATGGGCCTGACCCCCGTTTATTGAACGGTACCAGCTGTGGGCAAAATGATAGCAGTCTGCCGTTTGTGCCGTGTGCGTGTGTCGGTACAAACGTAGCTTGAATATCTTGGACCAACGGCGCTCTACACTGAATCGCATGTAGCGAGGACTGACGGCTTTAGGTTACGCACCGCGCGTCATGGGAAATAAGTTTGACAAATCGGCGCCTCCAATAGCAACTAAAACTATCTCAAATTTAAAACTCAGCGGATTTCATTAAAATTTGTATAAAGTTTGATAAATTTAGGAATAAATTTCAGTCCTCGTGGCTTCCGCTGAGTTTTACAGATATCTTGATTGTCAAAATTACAGCCCCTAACCTGAAATTACAGATATCTTGATTTTACTGTATGCCAACGAGGACAGCAGAACACTTTGTTTTCTCTCGATCTGCACATGTGTATTCCTGAATTTCCTATAGCGCAAGTGCAACGAGACTTTATCGAAATCGCCAATCTAACCAACGTCATGTCTTAGCATGATTATATATCATCAGTTGCATTCTGACCATACCAACATACTAATCGGTATCCACATCGTTGACTGCAATTGACAGAATCACAAGAGCAGCAGTTTTAGTTGGGAAATTGTACCTTTTGGTCCACCCAGGAGACTACAGATTGACCCTTTGCAGTTGATTGTGCGGAGTCAGCTTGCTCATCAGAATCGCGCTTGCCGGCACCAGCCACAGCCTGAACGACGCCCCGACTCAACAACCCTAAGAGTATCTCCAGCCATGTTCCCGAGAAGCCCCTAGTACCTCTTTTTTCATCTGGACGGACGAAAATGGCCCAGTCACGCCTCCAGCTTCTCGTTTTCGTCCGGATTTAGCCTAAATCCGTCCGGACTCCCCAGGCCATCCTCGGTTTCCCGGGGTGCTACCGGGAACTCCGGATGGAGCAAATTCCACGCTCTGGTCCGCGTGTCAGTGAAGATTTCGTGCTCTGGCCCGCGCAAATTCCCCGGGACGGCTGAAAAATCGTTGCTCCCCATGCCAAAAATAGATCCAATCCGGACCAATTTCCATCCAGATTGTGCCCCGGATGCCTCCAACGGCTGGAGATGCTCTAATGAATGGACTCACCTTCTTCCTTCGCGACTATGCAACCTCTATGCCCACTTCACTGAAAAACAACAAAGAACAAAGCTCCAGATTCGGGGTCGTCACAACTGCCGCCTATCTGCGCGGTGCTCGATTCAGGGCATCTCCAACGGGGCAACGCATTTCAGCGTCCGAAAATGTCCGCGCGCGTCCATTTGCGTTGATCGAAATGGTCGAAATCGACCACGCGTCCGTTTGCTTCTGGGGGTGGTTCCAGTGGCACGACGCATTTTTTGCTCGAATTTCCATTTTTTATAACATGAAAACATAATTTACATAGTTGAACACATGAAAATAAACCCTAAACGCCTGCGCCTACTGCTTCTCCTCGTCGCTGTCGAGCACGATGAGCTCCGGTACCGTCCACGGCCAGTTGGGAACCGCCGGAACGTACTCCGGGCGCACCGGCGGTGCTGGAGGTGGAGGTGCCCAAGGCTCTGGCTGTGGCGGCGGTGGAGGCGCCCAGGGATGTGGCGGCGGTGGAGGCGCCCAGGGATGTGGCGACGGTGGAGGAGCCCAGGGGTTGTACGGCGGCGGTTGTGGCGCGGCCGAGTCCTGTAGCGCCAGTCGTAGGGCTTCATACTCCGACAGGCCCGGCGGCATGAAGCCGGTGGCGTACCGGGGCAGCGGCGGCTGCACATGTCGGTCGTTCTCGGAGACGAGGACGCCGAGCTTCGCCATCTCGTCGCCCGTCATGTTGTCCGGGAACTCAAACTTGTGGCCCTCCGCCATGGCCAGCTGCCATTCCTAGAAGACGAATGCGACGTAGTCGTCGCTGTTGTCCTTGACCTCCTCGTTGTGGTACGCCAGCGCCTCGATGTAGTCGTCGTATTCATCGTCGTCGTACTGCGCACGCGTCGGTGCCTGGTGCGCATGCGTAGGCGCCTGCTGTCTTCGAGGACGAGGCGGCGGTGGACGGTCGAAGGGAAAGTCCATGTCGCCCATGAAGCCTGCCCTCCTCCTCCGATCCCTCTCGGACACGAGATACGTGCGCCAGCTGTCGGAGTCGATGGCGTACGCCGGGTCGGCGCAGAGGTCCGGTGGTAGGTACCGCCTCCTTCGCCGGATCTCGTCGGTCCTATCTGGCTCGCGCGCAGGCACGAGAGGGACGGGCACCCGACGGTAGCTGAGCCGGCAGCCTCTAGGCATGTGCACGTCCCTCCAGCCGTCGCACGGCGTCCAGTTCGCGTGCATCAGCCTCCCCACGCCAACGGGCAGCGGCACCCTGCCCGGCCGCTCCTCCTTCTTGGTGCCGCTGTTGGACGCCTCGAAGTCGTTCTTCTTCTTCCCCATGGTGCTGCGGCGTTGGTGGTGCGAGTGGAGGTGTGGGCGATGGAGGAACGGTGCCGGTGGACTTTTAAGGCCGGCCGCGTGCGGGAAACGATGCCATTGAAGGCGGCGCAGAAGCCCAGCCGCCGCCCGCCAGTGCGCGCGCAGAAGAGGCAGCCGCGACATTGACGACGAAAGCTGCGGCGCAGACGTGGAAGCGCTGACCGCGGAAGCAATGGCCGCGGAAGCGATGCCCTCGATATAGGCTCGTTGCCAGGCGGGCCCGGTGGAGACGCGAGCGGACACTTTGCGCGTCCGCGCAGCATCCGCCGCGACGCATTCCAGACGCAAATATGCGTCGGATTTGCATCGCAGCGGACGGCCCGGTCACGATTCGCGCGCCGCTAGAGGTGGTGCCAAACGCTTTTTCAGCCCGGCGGACGCAAACGATCGCTCAGCGTCGGGAGATGCCCTCACCGGATTTGGAAGTTTTTTTGCACAGGAGGTACTGTTCGGCGAGAGCAAAGGTGCAGAGCTTCCAGGAACCTCCGCTTCGGTCAAATTAATCTTTTGGGCGGTGAGATCCCCGAAACCACGCGTCACTGTACCGAACTCACCACACATGTATCGTGGTCTAGGAAGCTGCCTACAACATGTTCCGTGGGTTCAGATGGCCACGGTTAAAACCAGCCGTCCCCTAACTGGTTAGCAACGTCGGCGCGCGTTACTTCGGTGGGCCAGAACAAGATAAGTAGGCATCTATGCCGCGTATTACTGTATTGCTGGTGCGTGCATGGCATTAAATTACGACCAACTCATCAGTCTCAACCCACGACACAATGGTGCAAGTATAATAAGGTACAGTCAGCTGGCTATAACAGATAAAATATTATATCTTTGCTTAGTTGGAGGAGTGAGAATATGAGAGAGAAGGTAAGAGGGCTCTTATGCAAGAGCCAGCTCTAGCACGTGCTCCTAGGCACTTTGTGAGATGAAAGGTGGACCATATTTTAATAAAGTAGTACATTGTTAGAGTCCACTATTGTATATGATGGTTATAAATTGGCTATAGATGACATGTAAACCACTATAGCCAGCTGCTGGCTATAATATTGTTTTTGCTCTGAGGAGACCATCTGGACACGGGAGCCAAAACTCCACTCCCTTCCAAAAGGTCTTATAAAAAAATAACAGAGAAAGTGTATTCCTACTCCAACTACTCCTAGAACTATCAAGTTGCAATACCAATGGATTATTGCCGCTTCATTGCAATTCTCAGTCGTGGAAGAGAAAAGTATTTGTCGTGGCAATGGATTTTTCTACCATGGCAGAGAATTTTGGTGCTGCGGCAATGTAATTTTCGGCCAGGGCATAGAAAAATACTTCTGCTTGCCCTGCTACATCTACAACTATAGATTGAATTATACCCCTAATTTTGTAATGCTACAGGTACTACTTGGATAAAAAATATTCCTACAAGAAATGTTACAAGATGGATGAATTTTCCTCAAACATGGATTTTTAATAACTCATAAATGTATATTTTTGTAAAAAACATATAGCACTACCCTACTGCTAAAACAGTCTAGTAGTAATATCCATCATTTGATAACAAAACATGGATGACCCTTGTTTGCGTCGTCGGCATGGTTCTCTCCACCACCAGATCCTTCACCATCACCGTCCCTATGCTCGTAGTTGCTGGCCCCATTGGCTACAACACCTCCTTAACCATCTCCTTCCCCAACAACAGATCCTTTACTATCCCGGTATAAAAAAAAGAGACAAACCCAACCACTAGCACATGTTGGCATTTTTTTATATAGAAGAAAAATCCTGGGTTGCCCTCAAAACTTGAACCCGGGTGATTAGCTTGTGCTCCCGCACACCTAACCAACAGAGCAACGTTCTTTTCTCTTTACTATCCCGGTATCAGCATGCAGTGCACGGTCGACAACACCTTCTTCCCTATGACCATGCACACGGTTGCCAGCAGCACCCTTGAAGGAATTATGTTTCGGAACCAACCAAAATCGGATTGAACCCCGATCCCATAACTATGCACACGGTCGGTCACTGGTACCATCAGTGTTTTCATCTGTTCAACCAAGTCGATGATCGACTACATCATCTATCCGAGATGAGAAGGACACAGAAGATGGAACCTCATACAGTCGTACCTTGAGATGGGCATCATCCTACAGAAGATCATAAATGAGGTCGATTCAAAGAATGACCTTTCATCATGGGGTATCATAAATGAGGTTGATTCGAAGAATGACCTTTCATCATGGGGTATCCGACAGATGCGGTGCACAAGCACAGGCTACAGGGCGTGCTGGAGCACACTTGCCTAGTTGCCTTGATGGTGCGAGTGACCCAAAGCAGCGCTTAGAGCGAGGAGAATAGCAGCAGGGTTTAACTAGCGCTAGATCAGGAAAGATTCCGCTCGAGTTTCCTACCTTGCCTTGGTACATAACCATCAAGTTGAGACGACCAACAAGTACCTGCTACACAGTTTCAACACCTTTGTTACATATACTTATTCACTTGGACTACTGTGCACCCGCATCAGTGCATTGTCTCAGAAGTGTCTATTTGCTACACATGGTGTACAGATGAACCATTTCACGCATTGTAGCTTTTATTCAAGAACGGCTGTACACCACATCACTGCCATCCACACTACTGCTGATGATATTATAACCACCGACGATAAAATGCAAGTATTCCACAATAGATGTCAAAGCTTTCCCATGGAATCTTTCCAGGGGAATCAAAGTCTTGATTTTGCTGATGAGCCCATAACAAGCATGACTTTACCAACGGCCTTCCTATCTCTCAAGGCAGCAAAAGCGAGATGAGCCTGTACAAAATATTAACAATAAATTACAACAAGACACATACAAAAAAAAAACACACGAGAAATACATGCGTTTTTGGACTCAATTCGAGAGTCGTGTAATATGAGCGTGAAAATTGGCTATTAACGGTAGTGCTCTACATATTTACCCCACACAAACAGTAGAGGATGAACTTGTAAATCATTTGTTAGGGAGAGCTTGATGAACATTTACCAGAAATAGACTAATGACAACCACAAGATTAGGTTAAAAGTTGTTGTAGACAATTTCCATTTTATTAACAAAACCGTACAATAGAAGCATAACCACGGAGAAATGATGTTCTCTTGGATACTATTTTCCAGCAGTTCTAGCAATTCTCACAAGCACAAACAAGAAATACTATGAATTTGTAAGCAGTTCTAGCAATTCTCACAAGCACAAACAAGAAATACTATGAATTTGTAAGCAGTCAAATGATGCAAAAGAAAAAATTGCAACTAAAAGTTACACAACTGTAGTTCACAAAATATCCTTAGACGCTGTAAAGTTCTGCCATTCAGATATGTTAGATTACGCGATGGCAAGTACCACACGTGGTCCATCAATGACTAGCGAGAAATTCCAGCCCACTGCAACTATTGCGAAGTTACTTCATGTTGCTTACCTCTGGGAGCCTGTAGGTGTGTGAGATTTTAGCTGTTATCAAACCCTTTGAGAGCCATGACAGAAGTTCGTTGAGTGAGTCAATGAGTACTGCTGGCCGATGAATTAAGTAGCTTCCCCAGTACAGACCATGAATTGTCCAGTTCTGAAACATCACGCCACAATTAGCGAGTAATCGTAGTAAGCATAAATTCAGTAGAAAGCAGTTCTATCAGTATCCAGTATCCTTGCTACTGAAGTTCCTTTCAAGTGCACTGAAGTATAAATATACTGACATCCCAATATTGCCATCTCATATTCTAGTGGTATCAACTAATTTTTACTTAAATACAACTTTACACTGATTGAGTGCACTAGAAATTTATCACATAAATAATTTTGATGCAAACTTATACGATTGATGTCCATGGTACTGACTGATAAATTCTCAAATTACTTTCAACATGATGTTACAGGAATTGACAGATTTATTGGCCTCGCTCATTTAGCAAGCTAGAGGCTGTCAAGGCAAAATGCCTATTCTAAGTAAGAAGACCAATCAATTATAGCACATACAAGTGAGACTAAATACAGGAAGCCAGCTTTGAGTCAATTCCACTTATAAACGAGAAGACCTTCACCTTCATGTTTCAATGCACTAGTATACCTCTTTTAAACGAGAAACCAGCCTTAAATTTAACATCATTTGCAATTTACTAGTATACCTTAACAAGTGCAACATTAGCTCGAATAACTGGAACATCTCCACTAGCAAATCCAATGAGCAGAATATGTGCACCCCAATTGAGAAGTTTCAAACTATCTTGAGCAAGTTTGCCCCCAACAGGATCATATAAAACGTCAACACCTTTGAGGCCTCTAGCCTTTAAAAAGGACTTGGCACTCTCAATAACATTCTCCTTGCTCGAGTCAATCACATGATCAGCTCCTATGGACTTGAGATAGTGCAATTTCTCAATTCCCCTGAGATCAAGACAAATATTATTTAGGTAACCAAAAAAACAGTCAAATAACATAAGTACATAGCTACGACCTATGTTCACGAAAGAAAAGTAACAACGATCGAATAATTTAGTTGCTTGTGCTAATCACCTGGCAACCGCAATAACAATAGCACCACTAACTTTTCCTATTTGTACAGCAGATACCCCAACACCGCCGGCAGCACCAAGTACAAGTAGCACCTGAAATTAGAACTTACATTAATGAGAACCACCAATGTACCGGGAGAAGCTCAGGAGCCTAAGACTACATTAGATACTGAACTTACTTTCTATATTGAGTAAAATGAACCAGAATCCGAAAAATATTCAAGGTGCACACTATTAGGACTCATGTGCATTTCCTAACTTTTGGGACTCACTTGACAGTTGACACCCTTGAATATATTTAGGACTTTTGATGCACTTTTACTCTCTTATATTGGATGATGGTATCTGCAGGCTTAACATATATATATTTCGCCTAAATATTAAGAGAACCAACGTGTGCATAGAAATCGTAGGCAATATGGTAATTACATCAACAAGATGGAGAAATCAAAGAAGTTAAGTAATCTACTCACAAATTATACAAAAAACAAAAGAATTGAACAAATACTTCATGTGTCAGATTTGCGGTCCAAATTGTAAGAGTTTTAATTTGGACATGACTGAAATATTAACTCCAGTTAAATGTGCAATCAAGGATGACACAGACAGAATGTAAGTACAATGGATATCATAACAAAGAAGCAAATGGGGAACCCACCTGACCAGACTTCAGTTGAGCCCTGTGGACAAGGGCCAAGTGTGATGTACCAAATGCAACAGGTAATGCTCCAGCAGCAACCAGGTCACATCCATCAGGCACCGCGAATCTGATTCACAATAAGATGGTACCGATTCAACAGATGGTTTTGCTATTTTAGACTTGCCTAATTTTTTGAGTTGATTTTTCTGGACATTGGATTAGCTTTGTGCAAGTCTGTGAGTATGATTTTGACCAAATGCTAACAGATCAATAGAAAATACTTCAGGCACCTAGATCTCTATAGATAAATATCACATCTTTTCTTGCCCCATGTACAGTATTCCGTCGAATCAGCGAACCTAAAGCAACAAAGTGTAAACTTCCTACATAAATTCTGTACATTGGATTAGCTTTGTGCAAGTCTGTGAGTATGATTTTGACCAAATGCTAACAGATCAACAGAAAGTACTTCGGGCGCCTAGATCTCTACAGAAAAATCTCACATCTTTTGTTGCCCCGTGTACAGTATTCCGTCAAATCACCGAACCTAAAGCAACAAAGTGTAAACTTCCTACAGAAATTACCAGCCAGGAGAGGGAAAACGAACTCACAGCCCCTTCTCCTCGGTGACGATGAACTCGGCAAAGGACCCGACGCTGGCGAGGGAGCAGACCCGGTCACCGGGCCGGAATTTGCGCACGCCGGGGCCGACGGCGTCGACGACTCCAGCGTAGTCTGACCCTGGCACGAAGGGCAGCGGGGGTTGCTCCTGGTACTTGCCCTGCACCTGCAGGAAGTTCGCGAAGTTGAGGCTGGTCGCCGCCACACGCACCCGCACAGACGTCCGCGACGAGAGCTCCGGAACAGGTTGTTCACCGGAGATGGCCTCGAACGGCGAGTCGTCGCCGCCGGGTGGTAGCGTGGGGTCACCGAGCCGCCGCACCACGAGCGCCTCCATTTCTTTGGGTTGGGGTTTGGACTATGGATCAGGTTCGGATCTGGACGGGGAAAGCGAGAAGAGAAGACCAGATTCCACAGTCCCTGACGCTAACTGCCTACTTAATGCTAACAGTACCAGATCGTTGGAAATCATTCTGTGCATGAGAAATTTCTTGCCTGCGATGAACAGAGGATTTTTCAGGTGTGAAGTGCATCAATTTCACGATTTTTTAGCGGAGAACGATCATCCACGTGCGCAGTCAACTTGGGGAGATTTCGGCTCCCGAGCTCCAATAATCCCTTTATTTTTATAAATCGAAAATCATATTTACAAGTTCACTAAACATGAAAAAGTACATGTAGTTAATGGTGTATCCCATAAACATGCAGAATCTCAATTTAAAATATTTTGCTACTGAGCAGCATAACTTCGCCAAAAGTGGATTATGAAAACACGTGCAAAATGTAAGTTTCTACTAATTTCATGACGAGTGGAGCTTGTTGAAGTAGTAGGGTAGAAAATAACTTTTTTTAAAAGATAATAGGCCAAAAGGCCCGATGTTAAATTAACAACGCCTTTAAAAGCAAAACAGATACAAGATGCTGAGCCTAACTTACAAGGTAATCTAGCGTAGCTCCTTTCATTGATGCCTACATGTTCCTCCCGAAGGAGTACCTCGTAGAAGCCGCCTAAGCACACCCAAGGGTGTGGGTACAACGTCTTCAAATATTTCAGCAACTCCGCATTCGCTGACTTGAGTCTCTCCGTACATACATATTAACCTCCACGGCTCCATAAAGGGGAAGAAGATACTGAAAGTAAGGTAAAATCTCTAAATTTATTTTATTATTCCAAAAAACACCAAGGCCACCACTGCGACCAGAACTGCTTACAGCGAAGGCATTGTCAAAACCTAAAGTACGAGCTAAACCTTCTACTCTTTTCTTATGTAATTGAGTCTCTAGAAGACATACAACTTTGGGGGCATACTCTTTCGCGAGTTCGCGAACTTCTCTGACTGTCGCGTCGCCACATGCACCGTGACAGTTGTAGCTTAGACAACTCATTGCTCCTGGCGATCCTCCGAGATGGAGGCCGCCAAAATGTTTTCCCCACCAATGGTATCGCGGGCAACGTACAGGGAGACGCAGCAGCTGCAACTGCAACTGGGTCGTCATCTAATGCCCACACCGACTAATGCATCACCCATGCGTCACCTGGAATCACCTGATTGCTGGCTAGAAGAAGCCCGCAGGCCGGCCCAGCCATCTGGATCAGAGGTCTCCTCAAAAACGTCCAGAAGCCCGATGAGCTTCCGGCTCCCTCCACGCTCCTCTCGAATAGTAGACGATGAAACATAGGAGCTATGAAAATGGCAAATTGACCAATCAATAGTGATTACTACTATTCGTTGCTATTTTTTACATAACTTTCTAATGAATATGAGTTGCAACTTGTAAATTTGCATGTTCTTATAACATCACCCTCCCAAACTGATGTATGTTTCTCTTTTTTTTTTTTGAAACTCCTAAGTATGGTTTTCACAATACTTGTAGTAGGGCGGTGTGCATCTGTAATGTCTTTATGACATTTAGTTGTTACAGAGGCTAGGTATAATTTGTTGGAGATATTCCCAAGAGGCAATAATAAAGTGATTATTATATATCTTTATGTTTATGATAAATGTTTGCATACCATGCTATAATTGTATTAACCGAAACATTGATACATGTGTGTTATGTAAACAACAAGGAGTCCCTAGTAAGCCTCTTATATAACTAGCTTGTTGATTAATAGATGATCATAGTTTCATGATCATGAACATTGGATGTTATTAATAACAAGGTTATGTCATTAGATGAATGATGTAATGGACACACCCAATTAAGCGTAGCATAAGATCACGTCATTAAGTTCAATTTGCTATAAGCTTTCGATACATAGTTACCTAGTCCTTCGACCATGAGATCATGCAAATCACTTATACCGGAAGGGTACTTTGATTACATCAAACGCCACTGCGTAAATGGGTGGTTATAAAGGTGGGATTAAGTATTCGGAAAGTATGAGTTGAGGCATATGGATCAAGAGTGGGATATTGTCCATCCCGATGACGGATAGATATACTCTGGGCCCTCTCGGTGGAATGTCGATTGATTAGCTTGCAAGCATGTGAATGGTTCACAAGAGATGATATGCCACGGTACGAGTAAAGAGTACTTGTCGGAGACGAGGTTGAACAAGGTATAGAGATACCGATGATCAAACCTCGGACAAGTAAAATATCGCATGACAAAGGGAATCGGTATCGTATGTAAATGGTTCAATCGATCACTAAGTTATCGTTGAATATGTGGGAGCCATTATGGATCTCCAGATCCCGCTATTGGTTATTGGTCGGAGAAGAGTCTCAACCATGTCTGCATAGTTCGCGAACCGTAGGGTGACACACTTAAGATTTGATGTCGTTTTAAGTAGATATGAAATATGGAATGGAGTTCGAAGTTTTGTTCGGAGTCTCGGATGGGATCCAGGACATCACGAGGAGGTCCGGAATGGTCCGGAGAATAAGATTCATATATAGGAAGTCATTTTCTAAGTTTGAAAATGATCCGGTGTATTTATGGAAGGTTCTAGAAAAGTCCGGAAGAAATCACCATGGAAGGTGGAGTCCCGGAGGGACTCACCTAGCTTGGCCGGCCAGCCAAAGGGAGGAGGAGTCCCAGGTGGACTCCACCATAGGGGGCCGGCCACCCCACCAATGGGAAGGGGAGAGTCCCACCCCAAGTAGGATTCGTCCATATGGCAGTTTTGAATTGGGGTCTTATTCGAAGACTTTGGGCAAACCCTTGGGGGTTCCACCTATATAATGAGGGACAAGGGGAGGGGGCCGGCCACCACAAACACCACCTTGGCCGCACCCCTAGAGGCACCAAGGTCGGCGCCCCCCTCTCCCCAAACCCTAGCCGCCCCTCCTCCACATACAACTCTAGTAGCGCTTTGGCGAAGCCCTGCCGGAGTTCTCCACCACCACCGCCACCACGCCGTCGTGCTGTCGGGATTCCGAGGAGGATCTACTACTTCCGCTGCCCGCTGGAACGGGGAGAAGGACGTCATCATCAACACCGAACGTGTGACCGAGTACGGAGGTGCTGCCCGACTGTGGCACCGTCAAGGTCTTCTACGCGCTTTTGAAAGCGGCAAGTGATCATCTTCTGCAACAACGAGATCTAATCTCGTAGGCTTTGGAAATCTTCGAGGGTTAGTCTCATGATCTTCTCGTTGCTCCCATCTTCTAGATTGCATCTTGGCTTGGTTTTCGTTCTTGCGGTAGGAAATTTTTTGTTTTCTATGCTACCATAGTGAAGATTCAATTTACTCTTTCTATTGACAACACTAGT
Organism: Lolium perenne; assembly: GCF_019359855.2. NCBI lineage: Eukaryota > Viridiplantae > Streptophyta > Magnoliopsida > Poales > Poaceae > Lolium > Lolium perenne. The sequence goes on along the minus strand of NC_067244.2, from coordinate 79,593,726 downwards.
ATCACTGTTGTGGTTCATGTTCGTAGGTAGATTGGATCTTACTCGAAAACCCTAAACCACGTAAAATATTCAAACCAAATTAGAGGCGTCTAACTTGTTTTTGCAGGGTTTGGTGATATGATATGGCCATGATGTGATGATGAATATGTATGAGATGATCATTATTGTATTGTGGCAACCGGCAGGAGCCTTATGGTTGTCTTTAAATTTCATGTTGATGTATTATTTCAAAGTAGTTGTAATAGTTGCTACATGGGAGAACAACCATGAAGACGGCGCCATTGACCTTGACGCTACGCCGACGATGATGGAGATCATGCCCGTTGATGATGGAGATCATGTCCGTGTTTGGGAGATGAAGATCAAAGGCGCAAATACAAAAGGGCCATATCATATCACATATGAATTTCATGTGATGTTAATCCTTTTATGCATCTTATATTGATTAGATCGCCACGGTAGCATTATAAGATAATCCCTCTCACTAAATATCAAGATAATAAAGTGTTCATCCTTAGTATGCACCGTTGTTAAGACTTGTCGTTTCGAAGCATCACGTGATGATCGGGTGTGATAGATTCTACATGTGCATACAACGGGTGCAAGCCAGTTTTGCACACGCGGATACTAAGGTTGCCTTGACGAGCCTAGCATGTACAGACATGGTCTCGGAACACGGGATACCGAAAGGTAGAGCATGAGTCATATGATTGATATGATGAACACTTTGAGTGTTCGCCTTTGAAGTTACATCTTGTCTCGTGATGATCGGACTTGGTGTAGTGGATTTGGTTCGTGTGATCACTAAGACAATGCGAGGGATATTGTTTTGAGTGGGAGTTCACCTAGTTTAATTTTTTAGAATTAAAATTTGAACTCAATTTATCATAAACTTAGTCTAAACTCTTTGCAAATATGTTGTAGATCATGGCGTCCCCATCAATCAATTTTAACCAGTTCCTAGAGAGAGAAAAGCTTAAAAGCAATGGTAGCAACTTCACCGACTGGTTCCGTCATGTGAGGATTTTCCTCAATGGCAGAAATCTGCAATATATGCTCGATGCACCGCTAGGTCCCCCACTACCACCTGCAGTATCCAAGGACGAAAAGAATGTTTACGAGACTCGGGTGATTCGGTACTCTCAAGTTCAGTGTGCCATCCTGTGCAACCTAGAGGCGGAGCTCCAAAAGCGTTTTGAGCACCACGACCCTTATGAGCTGGTCAATGAGCTGAAAACGATATTTCAAACTCATGCAGCCGTGGAAAGCTATGAGGCCTCGAAACACTTCTTTGGCTGTATGATGGAAGAGGACAGCTCCGTTAGTGAGCACGTGCTCGCTATGTCCGGGCATGCGAAGGAGCTCAGTGACTTGGGGATAGTGATTCCTAACCAGCTGGGTATTCATCGTGTCCTCCAATCACTGCCACCAAGTTACAAGAACTTCATGATAAACTACAACATGCAGAGCATGAACAAGGAGTTACCTGAACTCTTCTCCATGCTGAAATCTGCTGAGATTGAGATACAGAAAGAGCACCAAGTGTTGATGGTCAACAAGACCACCAGTTTCAAGAAGCAAGGCAAACCTAAGAAGGGCAACTTCAAGAAGGGCGGCAAGAAAGCTGCTGCACCTCCTGAGAAGCCTAAGGCTGACCCTAAACCTGATACTGGGTGCTATTACTGCAATGGGAAGGGGCACTGGAAGCGTAATTGCCCCAAGTACTTGGCTGATCTGAAGAGCGGCCTTGTCAAGAAGAAGAAAGGTATATTTGATATACATGTTATAGATGTCTATCTTACTGGTTCTCGTACTAGTGCCTGGGTATTTGATACTAGTTCGGTTGCTCACATTTGTAACTCGAAACAGGAACTACGGAATAAACGAAGCCTAGCGAGGGACGAGGTGACGATGCGCGTTGGAAATGGATCCAAGGTCGATGTGATCGTTGTCGGCACGCTCCCTCTAGATCTACCTTCGGGATTAGTTTTAAACCTCAATAATTGTTATTTGGTGCCTACGTTGAGCATGAACATTATATCTGGATCTTGTTTAATGCAAGACGGTTATTCATTTAAGTCAGAGAATAATGGTTGTTCTATTTTTATTAATAATATCTTTTATGGTCATGCTGAGATGAATGGTTTATTCTTGTTAAATCTCGATAGTAGTGATACACATGTTCATAACATTGATGCTAAGCGAATTAAATTGAATGATAATTCTACTTATATGTGGCACTGTCGTCTTGGTCATATTGGAGTGAAGCGCATGAAGAAACTCCATTCCGATGGACTTCTTGAGTCACTTGACTTTGAGTCACTGATGGCGCGTGATGCACACGTCCGTTGGGAACTCCAAGAGGAAGGTGTGATGCGCACAGCAGTAAATTTTCCCTCAGAAAGAAACCAAGGTTATCGAACCAGTAGGAGATGAAGGCCACGTGAAGGTTGTTGGTGGAGGAGTGTAGTGCGGCGCAACACCAGGGATTCCGGCGCCAACGTGGAACCTGCACAACACAATCACAATACTTTGCCCAACTTAACAGTGAGGTTGTCAATCTCACCGGCTTGCTGTAAACAAAGGATTAAACGTATGGTGTGGAAAATGATGTTTGTTTGCGAAGAACAACAGAGAACAGAGATTGCAGTAGATTGTATTTCAGATGTAAAAGAATGGACCGGGGTCCACAGTTCACTAGTGGTGTCTCTCCAATAAGATAAATAGCATGTTGGGTGAACAAATTACAGTTGGGCAATTGACAAATAGAGAGGGCATAACAATGCACATACATATCATGATGACTACTATGAGATTTACTTAGGGCATTACGACAAAGAACATAGACCGCTATCCAGCATGCATCTATGCCTAAAAAGTCCACCTTCGGGTTAGCATCCGCACCCCTTCCAGTATTAAGTTGCAAATAACAGACAATTGCATTAAGTACTGTGCGTAATGTAATCAACACAAATATCCTTAGACAAAGCATTGATGTTTTATCCCTAGTGGCAACAGCACATCCATAACCTTAGAACTTTCTGTCACTGCCCCAGATTCAATGGAGGCATGAACCCACTATCGAGCATAAATACCCCCTCTTGGAGTTACAAGTATCAACTTGGCCAGAGCCTCTACTAGCAACGGAGAGCATGCAAGAACATAAACAACACATATATGATAGATCAATTAATCAACTTGACATAGTATTCCATATTCATCGGATCCCAACAAACACAACATGTAGCATTACAAATAGATGATCCTGATCATGATAGGCAGCTCACAAGATCTAAACATGATAGCACAAGAGGAGAAGACAACCATCTAGCTACTGCTATGGACCCATAGTCCAAGGATGAACTACTCACGCATCAATCCGGAGGCGGGCATGATGATGTAGAGTCCTCCGGTGATGATTCCCCTCTCCGGCAGGGTGCCGGAGGCGATCTCCTGAATCCCCCGAGATGGGATTGGCGGCGGCGTCACGGTAACTTTTCTCGTATCGTGGCTCTCGGTACTAGGGTTTTCGCGATGGAGAGAATAAATAGGCGAAGGGGCAGAGTTGGGGGACGCTCGAGGGGCCCACCCCATAGGGCGGCGCGGCCAGGGGTGGCCGCGCCCCCCTAGGGTGTGGCCGCCTCGTCGCCCCTCTTCGGCTCCTTTTCGGACTTCTGGAAGGCTCCGTGCAAAATAAGACCGTGGGCTTTTGTTTCGTCCAATTCCGAGAATATTTCCTGTGTAGGATTTCTGAAACCAAAAACAGCAGAAAACAGGAACTGGCGCTTCGGCATCTTGTTAATAGGTTAGTGCCGGAAAATGCATCAAAATGATATAAAGTGTATACAAAACATGTGAGTATTGTCATAAAACTAGCATGGAACATAAGAAATTATAGATACGTTTGAGACGTATCAAGCGTCCCCAAGCTTAGTTCCTACTCGCCCTCAAGTAGGTAAACGATAACAAGGATAATTTCTGAAGTGACATGCTACTATCATAATCTTGATCAATACTATTGTAAAGCATATGAGATGAATGAATTGATTCGAAGCAATGGTCTAGATGATGACTAAACAACTGAATCATATAGCAAAGACTTTTCATGAATAGTACTTTCAAGACAAGCATCAATAAGTCTTGCATAAGAGTTAACTCATAAAGCAATAGATTCTTAATAGAAAGTTTTGAAGCAACACAAAGGATGATTAAGTTTCAGCAATTGCTTTCAACTTGTAACATGTGTATCTCATGGATAGTTGTCAACATAAAGCAATATAACAAGTGCAATAAGTAAACATGTAAGAATCAATGCACACAGTTGACACAAGTGTTTGCTTCTAAGATAGAAAGAAGTAGGTAAACTGACTCAACATAAAGTAAAAGAAAGGCCCTTCGCAGAGGGAAGCATGGATTACTCATGTGCTAGAGCTTTTTATTTTGAAAACATGGAAACAATTTTGTCAACGGTAGTAATAATTCATATGTGTTATGCATAAAACCTCCTATAAGTTGCAAGCCTCATGCATCGAATACCAATAGTGCCCGCACCTTGTCCTAATTAGCTCGGATTTCCATGGATTATCATTGCATTACATATGTTTCAACCAAGTGTCACAAAGGGGTACCTTGATGACGCGTAAAGCACACGCTCGTTGGGAACCCCAAGTGGAAGGTGTGATGCGTACAGCAGCAAGTTTCCCTCAGTAAGAAACCAAGGTTTATCGAACCAGTAGGAGTCAAGAAGCACGTTGAAGGTTGTTGGTGGCGGGATGTAGTGCGGCGCAACACCAGGGATTCCGGCGCCAACGTGGAACCTGCACAACACAACCAAAGTACTTTGCCCCAACGAAACAGTGAGGTTGTCAATCTCACCGGCTTGCTGTGAACAAAGGATTAACCGTATTGTGTGGAAGATGATTGTTTGCGAAGAACAGTAAAACAAGTATTGCGGCAGATTGTATTTAATGTAAAAGAATGGACCGGGGTCCACAGTTCACTAGAGGTGTCTCTCCATTAGATTAATAGCATGTTGGGTGAACAAATTACAGTCGGGCAATTGACAAATAGAGAGGGCATGACAATGCACATACATGATATGATAAGTATTGTGAGATTTAATTGGGCATTACGACAAAGTACATAGACCGCTATCCAGCATGCATCTATGCCTAAAAAGTCCACCTTCAGGTTATCATCCGAACCCCTTCCGGTATTAAGTTGCAAACAACAGACAATTGCATTAAGTATGGTGCGTAATGTAATCAATAACTACATCCTTGGACATAGCATCAATGTTTTAGCCCTAGTGGCAACAGCACATCCACAACCTTAGAACTTTCTCACATCGTCCTGCATTTAATGGAGGCATGAACCCACTATCGAGCATAAATACTCCCTCTTGGAGTTAAGAGTAAAAACTTGGCCAGAGCCTCTACTAATAACGGAGAGCATGCAAGATCATAAACAACACATAGGTAATAGATTGATAATTAACATAACATAGTATTCTCTATCCATCGGATCCCGACAAACACAACATATAGCATTACAGATAGATGATCTTGATCATGTTAGGCAGCTCACAAGATCCGACAATGAAGCACATAAGGAGAAGACGGCCATCTAGCTACTGCTATGGACCCATAGTCCAGGGGTGAACTACTCACTCATCACTCCGGAGGAGACCATGGCGGTGAAGAGTCCTCCGGGAGATGATTCCCCTCTCCGGCAGGGTGCCGGAGGCGATCTCCTGAATCCCCCGAGATGGGATTGGCAGCGGCGGCGTCTCAGTAAGGTTTTCCGTATCGTGGCTCTCGGTACTGGGGGTTTCGTGATGGAGGCTTTAAGTAGGCGAAAGGGTTGGTCAGGGGGCGTCACGAGGTGGCGACACAGCAGGGCCACGCGGCCAGCACCTGGGCCGCGCCGCCCTAGCGTGTCGTCGCCTCGTGGCCCCACTTCGTTTCCTCTTCGGTCTACTGGAAGCTTCGTGGAAAAATAGGCCCCTGGGCTTTGATTTCGTCCAATTCCGAGAATATTTCTTTACTAGGATTTCTGAAACCAAAAACAGCAGAAAACAACAACTGGCTCTTCGGCATCTCGTTAATAGGTTAGTGCCGGAAAATGCATAAATATGACATAAAGTATGCATAAAACATGTAGATATCATCAATAATGTGGCATGGAACATAAGAAATTATCGATACGTCGGAGACGTATCAGCATCCCCAAGCTTAGTTCCTGCTCGTCCCGAGTAGGTAAACGATAACAAAGATAATTTCTGGAGTGACATGCCATCATAATCTTGATCATACTATTGTAAGCATATGTAATGAATGCAGCGATCAAAACAATGGTAATGACATGAGTAAACAAATGAATCATAAAGCAAAGACTTTTCATGAATAGTACTTCAAGACAAGCATCAATAAGTCTTGCATAAGAGTTAACTCATAAAGCAATAAATCAAAGTAAAGGTATTGAAGCAACACAAAGGAAGATTAAGTTTCAGTGGTTGCTTTCAACTTATAACATGTATATCTCATGGATATTGTCAACATAGAGTAATATAACAAGTGCAATATGCAAGTATGTAGGAATCAATGCACAGTTCACACAAGTGTTTGCTTCTTGAGGTGGAGAGAGATAGGTGAACTGACTCAACATAAAAGTAAAAGAAATGTCCTTCAAAGAGGAAAGCATCGATTGCTATATTTGTGCTAGAGCTTTTATTTTGAAAACATGAAACAATTTTGTCAACGGTAGTAATAAAGCATATGTATCATGTAAATTATATCTTACAAGTTGCAAGCCTCATGCATAGTGTACTAATAGTGCCCGCACCTTGTCCTAATTAGCTTGTGTTAACACTGATCATCATTGCATAACATATGTTTCAACCAAGTGTCACAAAGGGGTACCTCTATGCCGCCTGTACAAGGGTCTAAGGAGAAAGTTCGCATTGGATTTCTCACTTTTGATCATTCTTCAACTTAGACACCCATACCGGGACAACATAGACAACAGATAATGGACTCCTCTTTTAATGCTTAAGCATTCAACAACAGATAATATTCTCATAAGAGATTGAGGTTTTATGTCCAAACTGAAACTTCCACCATGATTCATGGCTTTAGTTAGCGGCCCAATGTTCTTCTCTAACAGTATGCGTACTCAAACCATTTGATTGTGAAAACCACCCTTACTTCAGACAAGACGAACATGCATAGCAACTCACATGATATTCAACAAAGAGTAGTTGATGGCGTCCCCAGAAAACATGGTTATCGCACAACAAGCAACTTAATAAGAGATAAAGTGCATAAGTACATATTCAATACCACAATAGTTTTTAAGGCTATTTTGTCCCATGAGCTATATATTGCAAAGGCGAATGATGGAAATTTAAAGGTAGCACTCAAGCAATTTACTTTGGAATGGCGGAGAAATACCATGTAGTAGGTAGGTATGGTGGACACAAATGGCATAGTGGTTGGCTCAAGGATTTTGGATGCATGAGAAGTATTCCCTCTCGATACAAGGTTTAGGCTAGCAAGGTTATTTTACACAAACACAAGGATGAACCGGTGCAGCAAAACTCACATAAAAGACATATTGTAAACATTATAGGACTCTACACCGTCTTCCTTGTTGTTCAAAACTCAATACTAGAAATTATCTAGACTTTAGAGAGACCAAATATGCAAACCAAATTTTAGCAATCTCTATGTATTTCTTCATTAATGGGTGTAAAGTATATGATGCAAGAGCTTAAACATGAGCACAACAATTGCCAAGTATCAAATTATTCAAGACATTTTAGAATTACTACATGTAGCATTTCCCGATTCCAACCATATAACAATTTAACGAAGAAGATTCAACCTTCGCCATGAATACTATGAGTAAAGCCTAAGGACATATTTGTCCATATGCAACAGCGGAGCGTGTCTCTCTCCCACACAATGAATGCTAGGATCCATTTTATTCAAACAAAAACAAAAACAAACAGACGCTCCAAGCAAAGCACATAAGATGTGACTGAATAAAAATATAGTTTCAGGGGAGGAACCTGATGATGTTGTCGATGAAGAAGGGGATGCCTTGGGCATCCTTGGGCATCCCCAAGCTTAGACGCTTGAGTCTTCTTAAAATATGCAGGGGTGAACCACCGGGGCATCCCCAAGCTTAGAGCTTTCACTCCTCTTGATCATAGTATATCATACTCCTCTCTTGACCCTTGAAAACTCCCTTCACACCAAACTTCAAGCAAACTCATTAGAGGGTTAGTGCACAATCAAAAATTCACATGTTCAGAGGTGACACAATCATTCTTAACACTTCTGGACATTGCACAAAGCTACTGGACATTAATGGATCAAAGAAATTCATCCAACATAGCAAAAGAGGCAATGCGAAATAAAAGGCAGAATCTATCAAAAATAGAACAGTCCGTAAAGACGAACCTGGAAGGGGCACTTAACTTGCTCAAACGGAAAAACTCAAAACTAATGAAAGTTGCATACATATCTGAGGATCACGCACGTAAATTTGCAGATTTTTTTGATTTTTTTTACAGAGACTTCTGCACGAATTCGTGACAGACAGCAATGCTGTTTCTGTGCAGCAATCCAAATCTAGCATCAACTTTACCATAGAGACTTTACTTGGCACAACAATGCACAAAACTAAGATAAGGAGAGGTTGCTACAGTAGTAAACAACTTCCAAGACTCAAATATAAAACAAAGGTACTGTAGTAAAAACATGGGTTGTCTCCCATAAGCGCTTTTCTTTAACGCCTTTCAGCTAGGCGCAGAAAGTGTAAATCAAGTGTTATCAAGAGATGAAGCATCGACATCATAATTTGTTCTAATAATAGAATCAAAAGGTAACTTCATTCTCTTTCTAGGGAAGTGTTCCATACCTTTTTTGAGAGGAAATTGATATTTAATATTACCTTCCTTCATATCAATGGTGGCACCAACAGTTCGAAGAAAAGGTCTTCCCAATATAATGGGACAAGATGCATTGCATTCAATATCCAAAACAACAAAATCAACGGGGACAAGGTTATTGTTAACCATAATACGAACATTATCAATCCTCCCCAAAGGTTTCTTTTTAGCATTATCAACAAGATTAACATCCAAATAACAATTTTTCAATGGTGGCAAGTCAAGCATATCATAGATTTTCTTAGGCATAACAGAAATACTTGCACCAAGATCACATAAAGCATTACAATCAAAATCATTGATCTTCATCTTAATGATGGGCTCCCAACCATCTTCTAACTTTCTAGGAATAGAGGTTTCAAGTTTTAGTTTCTCCTCTCTAGCTTTTATGAGAGCATTTGTAATATGTTTTGTAAAGGCCAAATTTATAGCACTAGCATTGGGACTTTTAGCAAGTTTTTGTAAGAACTTTATAACTTCAGAGATGTGACAATTATCAAAATATAAATCATTATGAGCTACAGCAATGGGATCATCATCCCCAATGTTGGAAAAAATTTCAGCAGTTTTATCACAGGCAGTTTCAGCAGTTTTAGCAGTTCCTGCTAGCTTTGGTGCTTTGCATTAGAAGTAGAAACATTGCCAACACTAATTCTTTCACCATTATTAGTAGGAGGTGCAGCAACATGTGGAGCATTAACATTACTAGTGGTGGTAATAGTCCAAACTTTAGCTACATTATTCTCTTTAGCAAGTTTTTCATTTTCTTCTCTTTCCCACCTAGCATGCAATTCAGCCATTAATCTTATATTCTCATTAATTCTAACTTGGATGGCATTTGCTGTAGTAACAATCTTATTTTCAATATCCTCAGGTTTAGCAGCCATTTTATTAATTAAGGAGGATTGTGACGCAGACAGGTATGAGATTCGGTTTTCAGCATTTGAAATCTTAGTTTGCAAATCCGAAATCCCATATTCAAGTTTTCAAGTTGATTTCCTATATTTTTCAACAAGGTAGATTGTTCATTCATAGTTTTACTAAACAATTGATTTTGCTCATATTGTGATTGCATAAAGCTCTTAGTGGATCTTCCAATTTCTAGCATCTTTTCCTCATATCTACCATAAGAATTACCATGATCATTACCACTAGCAGGATATGGCCTATAGTTGTTACTAGAATTGTTCCGATAAGCATTGTTGTTGAAATTATTATTTTTAATGAAGTTTACATCAACATGTTCTTCTTGAGCAACCAATGAAGCTAACAGAACATTATTAGGATCAACATTAGTCCTATCATTCACAAGCATAGACATAATATCATCAATCTTATCACTCAAGGAAGAGGTTTCTTCGACAGAATTTACCTTCTTACCTTGTGGAGCTCTTTCCGTGTGCCATTCAGAGTAATTAATCATCATATCATCAAGAAGCTTTGTAGCCGCCCCCAAAGTGATGGACATAAAGATACCTCCAGCAGCTGAATCCAATAGGTTCCGCGAAGAAAAGTTCAGTCCTGCATAAAAGGTTTGGATGATCATCCAAGTAGTCAGTCCATGGGTTGGGCAATTTTTAACCAAAGATTTCATTCTTTCCAAAGCTTGAGCAACATGTTCATTATCTAATTGTTTAAAATTCATTATGCTACTCCTCAAAGATATAATTTTAGCAGGGGGATAATATCTACCAATAAAAGCATCCTTACATTTAGTCCATGAATCAATACTATTCTTAGGCAAAGATAGCAACCAATCTTTAGCTCTTGCTCTTAATGAGAAAGGAAACAATTTTAATTTTATAATGTCACCATCTACATCTTTATACTTTTGCATTTCACACAATTCAACAAAATTATTGAGATGGGCAGCAGCATCATCAGAACTAACACCAGAAAATTGCTCTCTCATAACAAGATTCAGTAAAGCAGGTTTAATTTCAAAGAATTATGTTGTAGTAGCAGGTGGAGCAATAGGTGTGCATAGGAAATCATTATTATTTGTGTTTGTGAAGTCACACAACTTAGTATTTTCAGGGGTATTCATTTTAGCAGTAGTAAATAAAGCAAACTAGATAAAGTAAATGCAAGTAACTAATTTTTTTGTGTTTTTGATATAGAGAGCAAGACAGTAAATAAAGTAAAGCTAGCAACTAATTTTTTTGTGTTTTGTTTTAGTGCAGCAAACAAAGTAGTAAATAAAATAAAGCAAGACAAAAACAAAGTAAAGAGATTGGATTGTGGAGACTCCCCTTGCAGCGTGTCTTGATCTCCCCGGCAACGGCGCCAGAAATTTAGCTTGATGACGCGTAAAGCACACGCTCGTTGGGAACCCCAAGTGGAAGGTGTGATGCGTACAGCAGCAAGTTTCCCTCAGTAAGAAACCAAGGTTTATCGAACCAGTAGGAGTCAAGAAGCAAGTTGAAGGTTGTTGGTGGCGGGATGTAGTGCGGCGCAACACCAGGGATTTCGGCGCCAACGTGGAACCTGCACAACACAACCAAAGTACTTTGCCCCAACGAAACAGTGAGGTTGTCAATCTCACCGGCTTGCTGTGAACAAAGGATTAACCGTATTGTGTGGAAGATGATTGTTTGCGAAGAACAGTAAAACAAGTATTGCAGCAGATTGTATTTAATGTAAAAGAATGGACCGGGGTCCACAGTTCACTAGAGGTGTCTCTCCATTAGATAAATAGCATGTTGGGTGAACAAATTACAGTCGGGCAATTGACAAATAGAGAGGGCATGACAATGCACATACATGATATGATAAGTATTGTGAGATTTAATTGGGTATTACGACAAAGTACATAGACCGCTATCCAGCATGCATCTATGCCTAAAAAGTCCACCTTCAGGTTATCATCCGAACCCCTTCCGGTATTACGTTGCAAACAACAGATAATTGCATTAAGTATGGTGCGTAATGTAATCAATAACTACATCCTTGGACATAGCATCAATGTTTTATCCCTAGTGGCAACAGCACATCCACAACCTTAGAACTTTCTATCACTGTCCCAGATTTAATGGAGGCATGAACCCACTATCGAGCATAAATACTCCCTCTTGGAGTTAAGAGTAAAAACTTGGCCAGAGCCTCTACTAATAACGGAGAGCATGCAAGATCATAAACAACACATAGGTAATAGATTGATAATTAACATAACATAATATTCTCTATCCATCGGATCCCGACAAACACAACATATAGCATTACAGATAGATGATCTTGATCATGTTAGGCAGCTCACAAGATCCGACAATGAAGCACATAAGGAGAAGACGACCATCTAGCTACTGCTATGGACCCATAGTCCAGGGGTGAACTACTCACTCATCACTCCGGAGGTGACCATGGCGGTGAAGAGTCCTCCGGGAGATGATTCCCCTCTCCGGCAGGGTGCCGGAGGCGATCTCCTGAATCCCCCGAGATGGGATTGGCGGCGGCGGCGTCTCAGTAATGTTTTCCGTATCGTGGCTCTCGGTATTGGGGGTTTCGCGATGGAGGCTTTAAGTACGCGAAAGGGTAGGTCAGGGGGCGTCACGAGGTGGCGACACAGCAGGGCCGCGCGGCCAGCACCTGGGCCGCGCCGCCCTAGCGTGTCGTCGCCTCGTGGCCCCACTTCGTTTCCTCTTCGGTCTACTGGAAGCTTCGTGGAAAAATAGGCCCCTGGGCTTTGATTTCGTCCAATTCCGAGAATATTTCTTTACTAGGATTTCTGAAACCAAAAACAGCAGAAAACAACAACTGGCTCTTCGGCATCTCGTTAATAGGTTAGTGCCGGAAAATGCATAAATATGACATAAAGTATGCATAAAACATGTAGATATCATCAATAATGTGGCATGGAACATAAGAAATTATCGATACGTCGGAGACGTATCATACCTCTATGCCACCTGTACAAAGGTCCAAGGAGATAGATCGCATTTGATTTCTCAGTTTTGATAGATCTCAACTTGAGGACATCCATACCGGGACAACATAGAAAACAGATAATGGACTCCTCTTTGATGCTTAAGCATTCAACAACAGATAATATTCTCATAAGAGATTGAGGATTAATGTCCAAGCTGAAACTTCCACCATGATACATGGCTTTGGTTGGCGGCCCAATGTTCTTCTCTAACAATATGCATACTCAAACCATTTAATCATGAGAAATCACCCTTACTTCAGACAAGACGAACATGCATAGCAACTCACATGATATTCAACAAAGGTGTAACAGTTGATGGCGTCCCCAGAAACATGGTTACCGCTCAACAATCAACTTATAAGAAATAAGATACATAAGCGACATATTCAATACCACAATAGTTTTTAAGCTATTTTCCCATGAGCTATGTATTGCAAAGACAAGGAATGAAATTTTAAAGGTAGCACGCAAGCAATTTACTTGGAATGGCAGAGAAATACCACATAGTAGGTAGTTATGGTGGACACAAATGGCATAAGTTTTGGCTCAAGGTTTTGGATGCACGAGAAGCATTTCCTCTCAGTACAAGGCTTTAGCTAGCAAGGTTGTTTGAAGCAAACACAAGTATGAACCGGTACAGCAAAACTTACATAAGAACATATTGCAAGCATTATAAGACTCTACACTGTCTCCTTGTTGCTCAAACACTTTTACCAGAAAATATCTAGACCTTAGAGAGATCAAACATGCAATCCAAATTTCAACAAGCTCTACGGTAGTTCTCCACTAATAGGTTTAAACTATATGATGCAAAAGCTTAAACATGATCTATGAGAGCTCAAAACAATTGCCAAGTATCAAATTATTCAAGACAATATACCATTTACCACATTAAGCATTTTCTGTTTCCAACCAAATAACAATCAACGAAGCGGCTTTCAACTCCGCCATGAACATTAAAGTAAAGCTAAGAACACCAGTGTTCATATGAAACAGCGGAGCGTGTCTTTCTCCAACACAAGGAATGCTAGGATCCGATTTTATTCAAACAAAAACAAAAACAAAGCAGACGCTCCAAGTAAAGCACATAAGATGTGACGGAATAAAAATATAGTTTCACTAGAGGTGACCTGATAAGTTGTCGATGAAGAAGGGGATGCCTTGGGCATCCCCAAGCTTAGATGCTTGAGTCTTCTTGAAATATGCAGGGATGAACCACGGGGGCATCCCCAAGCTTAGAATTTTCACTCTTCTTGATCATATTATATCATCCTCCTCTCTTGACCCTTGAAAACTTCCTCCACACCAAACTCAAAACAAACTCATTAGAGGGTTAGTGCATAATCAAAAATTCACATGTTCAGAGAGGACACAATCATTCTTAACACTTCTGGACATTACCCAAAGCTACTGAAAGTTAATGGAACAAAGAAATCCACTCAACACGGTAAAAGAGGCAATGCGAAATAAAAAGCAGAATCTGTCAAAACAGAACAGTCCGTAAAGATGATTTTTTTTCGAGGCACTTAACAGGCTCATATGAAAAAGCTCAAATTGAATGAAAGTTGCGTACATATCTGATGATCACGCATGAATTTTTTCATCATTTTACGAGTTTCCTACAGAGAGATCTACTCAAATTCGTGACAGGTAAAAATCTGTTTCTGCGCAGGAATCCAAATCTAGTATCAACTTTACTATCAAAGACTTTACTTGGCACAACAACATGATAAGGAGAGGTTGCTACAGTAGTAACAAATTCCAAGACACAACCAAACAGTAGTAAAATAAAAACATCATGGGTTATCTCCCAAGAAGTGCTTTTCTTTAACGCCTTTCAGCTAGGCGCAGAAAGTGCAAATCAGGTAACATCAAGAGAAGAAGCATTAACATCATAATTTGTTCTAATAATAGAATCAAAAGGCAACTTCATTCTCTTTCTAGGGAAGTGTTCCATACCTTTCTTGAGAGGGAATTGATACTTAATATTTCCTTCTTTCATATCAATAATAGCACCAACAGTTCGAAGAAAGGGTCTTCCCAAAATAATAGGACAAGATGCATTGCATTCAATATCCAAGACAACAAAATCAACAGGGACAAGGTTATTGTTAACCGTAATGTGAACATTATCAATTCTCCCCAAAGGTTTCTTTATAGAATTATCAGCAAGATTAACATCCAAATAACAATTTTTCAATGGTGGCAAGTGATGACCCACAAGTATAGGGGATCGCAACAGTCTTCGAGGGAAGTAAAACCCAATTTATTGATTCGACACAAGGGGAGACAAAGAACACTTGGAAGCCTTAACAGCGGAGTTGTCAATTCAGCTGCACCTGGAAACAGACTTGCTCGCAAGAGTTTATCAGTAGTAACAGTTTTATAGCAAGAGCGATAGTGAAATAACAAAGAACAGAGTAACAGAGACAGCAGTAGTGATTTTAGTAAACAGCAGGATTAAAATACTGTAGGCACGGGGACGGATGACGGGCGTTGCATGGATGAGAGAAACTCATGTAACAATTATAGCAGGGCATTTGCAGATAATAATAAAACGGTGTCCAAGTACAAAGCAATCAATAGGCATGTGTTCCATATATAGTCGTGCGTGCTCGCAATGAGAAACTTGCACAACATCTTTTGTCCTACCAGCCGGTGGCAGCCGGGCCTCAAGGGAAACTACTGGATATTAAGGTACTCCTTTTAATAGAGTACCGGAGCAAAGCATTAACACTCCGTGAACACATGTGATCCTCACATCGCTACCATTCCCTCCGGTTGTCCCGATTTCTGTCACTTCGGGGCCATCGGTTCCGGACAGCGACATGTGTATGCAACTTATAGGTAAGACCATAAACAATGATTATCTTGATGAAGCAATAACATGTTCAGATCTGAGATCATGGCACTCGGGCCCTAGTGACAAGCATTAAGCATAACAAGTTGCAACAATATCATCAAAGTACCAATTACGGACACTAGGCACTATGCCCTAACAATCTTATGCTATTACATGACCAATCTCATCCAATCCCTACCATCCCCTTCGGCCTACAGCGGGGGAATTACTCACACATGGATGGGGGAAACATGGCTGGTTGATGTAGAGGCGTTGGCGGTGATGGCGGCAATGATCTCCTCCAATTCCCCGTCCCGGCGGAGTGCCAGAACGGAGACTTCTGGCTCCCGCGACGGAGTTTCGCGATGTGGCGGCGTTCTGGAGGGTTTCTGGCGACTTCGACTTCTCTCCAGGTGTTTTTAGGTCGAGGCCGATAAATAGTCCGAAGGAGGGCGTCGGAGGCCGGCCGAGGGGGCCACACCACAGGGCCGCGCGGGCCCCCCCTGGGCCGCGCCGCCCTATGGTGTGGGGCCCTCGGGCCTCCACCTTAATTGTCCTTCTGGCTCCGTCATTATTCTGGGAAAATAGGGCCTTCGGCATAAAGTCCGAGGATTTTCCCGAAAGTTGGATTTCTGCACAAAAACGAGACACCAGAGCAGTTCTGCTGAAAACAGCGTTAGTCCGTGTTAGTTGCATCCAAAATACACAAATTAGAGGCAAAACAATAGCAAAAGTGTTCGGGAAAGTAGATACGTTTTGGACGTATCAACTCCCCCCAAGCTTAGCTTATTGCTTGTCCTCAAGCAATTCATTTAACAAGTGAGCGATAAAAGAACTTTCACGAACACATTTGCTCATATGATGTATATATTCTCATGCAATGGCTAATACTTAAGCAGTTCATAATGAGATACATGCAAATAAGATCATCTAACAGCTATGTCAATCATGGAGAGGTACCAACAATTAATAAGAAGCATCATGAATCATGTATATAAGCAAGATTGCAATGTTCATAAGAGAGTATGATAAAGTGGTATCTCGCTTGCCTGTATTTGGTTGGCAAAACATAAATGCCCGGGCACCTTTGGAGTTCATAGAAAGACTAGAAGTAGTGATTGTCAAAGATAAATGCATCAAAGTTATACCACAATCAATCATATTTTGAGACAAGCATATTATACTAAGAATGACAGTTGTGCTCTCAAGATAGTGCTCAAAGAAATAATGGAGACACAACATAAAAGTAAAAGATTGACCCTTCGCAGAGGGAAGCAGGGATTAACATGCGCTAGAGCTTTTCATTTTTATAAAGACAGGAGCAAAATTATTTTGAGAGGTGTTTGTTGTTGTCAACTAATGGTAATGGGTACGCCAACTACCTCGCCAACCGGACTTTCAAGAGCGGCTCCCATGAATTATTGCATATTTATTTGGCACTCCTTCCAACCTTTCTTACACAAACCATGGCTAACCGAATCCTCGGGTGCCTGCCAACAATCTCATACCATGAAGGAGTGCCTTTTTATTTTAGTTTTATTATGATGATGACACTCCCCCCAACCTTTGCTTACACCAGCCATGGCTAACCGAATCCTTCGGGTGCCGTCCATCAATCACAAACCATGGAGGAGTGTCTATTTAAGTTAATTAATTCGGGACTGGGAATCCCATGGCCAGCTCTTTTGTTGCAAAATTATTGGATAAGCGGATGTGCCACTAGTCCATATGAGAGTCCATCAAAAGTAAATGACAAGGTTGAAAGCTAAACACCACATACTTCCTCATGAGCTATGAAACATAAACACAAATTGAGAAGCATTTTGAAGGTTTTAAAGGTAGCGCACGAGAATTTACTTGGAATGGTTTGAAATGCCATGCATAGGTATTTATGGTGGACACTTTGGAACAACTTGGTTTTCAGGTGTTTGGAAGCACGAGCAGCGTTCCCGCTCAGTACAAGTGAAGGCTAGCAATAGACTAGGGAGCGACAAATCAAGAGAGCAGTAACTGTCATAATCATGCTTGCGGCAAAATAAATTAACGGAGGCATAAAAGTGATACAAGAACTCTGAAGCAATATAGATCATCGAGGCTTAATTGACTTTTTGTTCATTCATATGCATGCGTGAGCATGTGCCAAGTCGATATAAATGAATTATTCAGAGGAGGATACCACAATGCCATACTTACTTATGAATAAAACAATGCAAGCAAACATCCATGACATGCTACTCATATTAATAGATTGGAGCTAAACATGAGAGATCATAAACTACTAGACTTTCTCAAATAACATATACCTCACATGAACCAACTAAGCATGCTCACATGGATGAGTATATGTACAAAAATGAAAACAAATAGAGTTCATACCAGCCTCTCACCACAATCCAATTGTTGTAGATCGTCATTATTGCCTTTTCACTTGTGTAGCTTGGATAATATGAAATGAAAACCACGCTCCAGCCACCGAAGACCATTGAACTCATAAAGAACTTTACAAAACAAAGAAGAACAGCAAATATTTTTGGTGTTTTCAAATTAGAAACAAGAACAAGAGGAAACAAGCAAACAAAGCAAAATCTTTTTGGGTTTTCTTATAGCAAACTAGCAATAGCAAATAAAGCGAAACAAATGCAAGAAACCAAAGCAAACAAATGGTGAAGAGAAACAACAGAAATATTTTTGGTCTTTTTGTGTTTTGGGAAAGAAACAAAGCGAAAACAAGAAATAGCAAACTAAAAGAAACACATAACAACAGGATGACAGAAATCTGCCAAAACCTGACAGCAGTACAGAAATCGATTTTTACAAAAATCTTACGTTGCTCAGCTCGAAAAGTGTTCAACTAATGAAAGTTAGATAACAACCTGGGGAACCTGTACAAAAATTGGCAGCTCAAAATAATGCTCTGGCTGTGCGCACGAATTTTTCTAGTAACAGTCCAGAATCTGTTTTCAGGCAGCACTTCCCCAAATATCATCTTCCTCTCATTAGAAAACCACTCAAACGAACAAAACAAGTATGTACAAGTATCCAGCAACCATAATATGCAAAGAATGAGTGATGCCGGTATACCTCCCCCCAAGCTTAGGCTTTTGGCTCTTCTTGATCATATATCATCCTCCTCTCTTGACCCTTGAAAACTTCCTTCACAACAAACTTCTCATAAACTTCATTAGAGGGGTTAGTACTCAAAAAATTTGAATCCACCTTGGTCCTGTAGTGGCACATTGCAAAAACTCAATAAAACATTAGCTACAGCTCTCTATGTCTAGAAAAGCTCGCTTAAAGTCCACAAGAGACAATGCAAAAAATAGAGACAGAATCTGCCAAAACAGAACAGCCAGTAAAGACGAATTTTAAATAAATACTTCCGTTGCTCAAATCAGAAAACTCAAAACTAATGAAAGTTGCGTACATATCTGAGGAACACGCACGTAAATTGGCATAATTTTCTGAGTTACCTACAGAGAAAACAGCCCAGATTCGTGACAGATAGAAATCTGTTTCTGCGCAGAAATCCAAATCTAGTATCAACCTTCGATTAGAGGCTTAACTTGGCACAACATTGCAATAAAATAAAGATAAGGAGAGGTTGCTACAGTAAGTAAAACAAGTGGAGGAAGAAAGAGATGTTGTTTACCTCTTCTATGCATGTAAAAGGTATTCGTTAACAAGGTTGATCAAGTCTTGTCACCAAATAACTTTTTCATAGCATAAGAAGAAATAAACCTCAAATCAATCATGTTACCTTGAATTGTATTGATATGGATCCAATCACGAGAGTTTGATATTCTTCTTTAGGCTCATATATAGGACAATCAATAGTTCCCACTGACAAGGTATCAACTTGTCAATGCCTATGGATTGTAGGCTAGGGTTTAGTTGGAAGTAGAGGGTAAGTAGATCTCGAAGGTTTCAGCCGAAAAGTACTCGACGATTATGAAAACTAGGGTTTGCAGACAATGATTCGATTGATTTTCGTCCCTCGACTCCCCCTTTATATAGGAGGTGGAGCCGAGGGATTCGTGCTATACAAGTTTACAGTCCGGGACGGTTTCTAACTCATCCCGCCAGATTACAAACAACACTTCCTATTACAACTCTATCTTTCCTTAGTAAATCTTGGGCTCCCGAATCTTCTTATTCTTCGGGTATTGGGCCTCCAGTAAACCCCGGGTACCATCTTCGGCAGGCCCATTTGGGATGCCTATGTCAGTAGCCCCCGAGATTTTGCTTGAATCGTAGAGTCAGGGAAAATCTCCACTGTTTATTTTTATTCGGAAGTTTTAACTTTTTTATACTTCTTCACATAAAATTCTATATTGTACAGGGATAATGGTAGTTGGGGCTAGTTCATCTGACGGATCAGGTACTAGTTAACTGCTCTAGTGGCAATCCGCAAAAACCTACTTCAAAATCACGTCCCTGGACATGATCTCGGGATACTGGTGTAAACTTCGACAGGTGCCGCTTAAGGTCTTACCATTCTGTCGAGTCCCAGTCGAATTTATCGGGTACCTAACGCATCCGTTAGGATTTTTCTTCGTATCTGTTGATACGGATAAAAGTAGCAGAGCGCAGTCTTTGGCGATGCCACGCCCAGCAGAACGGATCTGGGGTCTTACCTTCGCAAATTTGCGGCATTCAGAAATTGATCGCAACTTCGGCGTTCTGAGAATATATTGTCGAGTGCTTTTCCGGCTGTTGGAATGGCACATTTTATCGAGTCAAATATGACTTATATTGCTCTCCCGATGGGAGTATATGTAGAATTAATTATAACTCGAAATATACTCTCTTGCTTTTCTATTTTTCCTTTGGTAATTTCATCGGGCACGCGAACAGCGTTCCCGATGGGAGTAGCCCCCGAGGCTACAACCAAGAACTTGTGCTTGGTTGTAGGCTCAACATTTTAGTCCACCTTGTCGCTATATTTTCATTACTTCCCAATATGATCTCTTTCTTCTTCTTTCTTTTTTTTTATCTCTCGGGTGCGCGAACAGCGCTCCCGATGGGAGTAGCCCCCGAGGCTACAGCCAAGGACTTGTGCTTGGTTGTAGGTTCCCGCAATTTCTATATTTGTCATACTCGAAAATTTACTTTTTTCCGAAGTAGCCCCCGAGCATTTGGGCAAAAACTTGTATTTGATCAAAGGCTCCCGAAGTATTGAATAATTCTTTCTGTCGCCATTCTTCTTTTATTTTTCTTGTCGACATACTTCCCTTAATCAAATTTACTTCATCCTTCTCGAATAGTCGTGATTTTTCTTCCCTGTGGGTCCATTGCTTCTACCACGTTGACACGTCGTGCAAGTGGGGGACACACGTCCTCCGCTTTTCCTGGCGCACGTACGGTAACGCCTATCTCAGTAAAAATACTGTTTTGCCCTTGTATCTAGAAGATCCATTCTCACCACACGATTTCTTCATCCAACGGCACACTGCCTCACCCGATTCTTATATAAACCTTTCTTCAACCTCCGTTCATCCCCTCGCTTGCGCCGCTCACCTGTTCCTCTTCGCAAAACTCCCCCTGCGCCCAACTCTCTCCGATCTTCCGCACGCACATACATTGCTCTGCCCATTGCCGTTGATGCCACCGCGCGCGCGTCTGACTCGCCACAGCACTCCGGAATCCAAGATGGCCGCCGAGGATCTTGAGTGGGAGAGATCCAAAATCTCCAACCAAGACACCAACACGCTGAAGAGGCTTGGCCTCATGAAGAAGGAGGGCGCCATCCGCTTCCCTAGCGAAGAAAGCTACCCCAATCCTCCAATGGAGTACCGGGTTAGTTTTGTTGATCATCTAATCCGCGGCCTTTCGACCCCAATCCACGATTTCCTCCGCGGCCTTCTTTTTGTTTATGGGATTCAACTGCACCAGTTGACCCCCAACTCAATCCTTCATATTTCTATTTTCATCACACTTTGCGAATGTTTCCTCGGAATCCCTCCCAATTGGGCTCTGTGGAAACGCATTTTCTGCCTCCGCCGCAATGGCTCCCACAACGCCACTTATAACATAGGTGGCGTTGTTATCTGTGTTCGTACTGATGTCGACTATTTCGACGTCAAGTTTCCCGATTCTGTCCAAGGATGGCGCAAAAAGTGGCTCTACATTCACGAAGAAAGTGCCAACTCCGTTGAGCACAACATAATTCCTTTCAACGGAAGTGCCAAAATCCAGCGCCGCCGCTCCTGGGATGCCGAAGCTTCTGAGGAAGAGAAAAAGGCGACAGAGGCACTCATGTCTCGTATTCATCAGCTTCAAAACACTCGAGGCAAGGAGCTGTCGGGTGTTCAAATCACTGCATACTTCCTTAAGATTAGAGTGCAGCCTCTTCAGGCTCGCAAAAATCCCCTTTGGACGTACTCTGGTAAAAATGACGCCAACAGAATCTCCGATGATCTTTCCACCAAGGACTTCGAGAAGTTGCTTCGAAGACTTTCTCGTCTGGGCAAAGACCCAATTCCTTCCTCAAGTCGCGTGGAACCGTACAGCTCCACCAATCCACTCCCCGAGGTATTTTGTCTTCCCGAGTTTTTATCCTGTTCCGCACCTTCTCTGCATCTCATTGTATTGTCATTTCTTTAATTTCCCTTTTGTCACTATTTTTTACAGAACCATCCTACTATAACTTCCCTTCCTCCTCTTCCTGAGGGTGGAGAAGTCGAAGAAATGGCCATCGTTGCCGAAGATACTCAAGGCTCTTCTGTTCCTGAAAGTGAAGTCGCGGGTTCTCACAAATCTGCGGCTTCTCATGAAAAAGAAGTTGAGTCTGAAGCCAGTGAGTCGACGCAGTCCCTTCCTCCTGCTGTTTCTCCAAGGAACAAGAGGAAAAGAACTGATGCCGAGGATTCTGGCACCTCTAAGGCTGAAGAAGTTGTTCCTTCCCATCCGAAGGCAGCTTACGATCCTTATGTTGAATCCCTCGTCAGCTCGTAAGTCGTCTTTATCTCTCCCTATTCTTGTACTCGAAATATTTATCTTGTCTTGCTTTTTATACTGCCGATTTTTTGATCAACAGTGATGAGGAGGAAGAGGTACCAGTTACTGACGTGGCTCCTCGGACAAGCACGTCACGTACTGTACTTGCCTCAGACACACTAGTTGAAGGAGAAGAAACGTCGCCTCCTCAACAAAACGTCGTCACCACTACTCCGCCATCAAGCCCCCTTGTTCCTTCACCAAAAAGGGCAAGGGTTGAGAAGATTGTTGAACCTGCCCCTCAGTTGGGCAGTTCGTCGACTCTGCTCCTAGATGATGTAAGCTTGTCGACATCTATATTTTCCTTATTTTGTTTTTTCACACCTTTTCTCTTTTTCATACCGATGTTTTTCTTTCTGTATTCACGTTGAACAGCCTATGATCAAGGATCTTCTCCGCATCGGTTCCCAATTTATTGGGTACCGTGAATATGCTAATAGAGCCGAAGGTAACGACTTTTGTACTTGCTATTTTTCCTTGATTTTTTACTCCTGTTGCTTGTCGCGATTTTTGATCTTTCTTCTCTCTTTTTTCCATATCTCGACAGAGAAACTTGCAGAGGCTAACGAACGCGTCGACGCACTTTCTCGAAAACTTGAGCAAAGTGAGGCGGCTCGCAAGAAAGCCGACCTCGCTGCTAGCAAAGCCAAGGCCGAAGCTGATGAAGCCAAGGCGAAAGCTGCTGGTGTCGAGGAACTGCAGAAAAAACTTGAGGATGCTACAGCTGCTTTAGATGAACACAAAGCTGCGCAAGCTTCTCGTGAAGAAGGAATCCTCAAGCGCCTGAAGACTCAGAGTCGCCGCACTTTCGGTAATTTTACTGCTCCCTTCTATTTTTATGAGAATCTTTGTTTCTTGTCTTTTCACTAATACTTTGTTTCCTTGACAGTCCAAACAAACCAGGAATTTGATCTGACGAATCCTGTCGATGACCCGGTCCTTGACGCACTTTCCTATCTGGAGCTTCATGGGTCCGAGATTCGTGAAGGTGTATCAAACGCTAATGCAGTATTGTCGGCATTGTTCCCCTACTTCTTCCCGAAGAAAGAGGAGCCTGCGACTTTCCTCAACCTTGCCAAGATGTTCAATACAACGGAAGACCTTGGACTGAAGATGCGCCAAGAAAATATGAAGGTCGCCGTTGAGAACACTGTCGCGTTGGTTGCTGACAGTCGACAGACTATTGACTGGATGAAAGTTGGCGACACCGAGCAAATAGAGCAGTCAAGGTGGAAGTCGCTGATTAAGGCGGCCAAGCCCAACACAAAGAAGATCTTGGCGTATCTCGGGATTAAGCCATCGTCGACTCCTAGCTCGTCAAGGCCGGAGGTCTAGTTGCATGCCTCTGTTTTTCTTTCTATTTCTTTTGCTCCTGTCGCCAAAGTAGTCATTTGGCGACACGTACTTCCTTAGCGCCACTGTAATGCCCTTGTAATTATTCCAAGAGATTAATGAAAACTTCTATCTTTGCTTGTTGTTTGATGTTGTCTTGTTTAAATTTCAGTTGATATTTGATAACTATACTCCATCTTCCGCTCCTTCCAATGTTTCGCCTTCTTCTTCCCGCGCGAGGAGAGCTTTTGCTGATACCGCTCCTGTCGACGATACCTTGTCGCAAGAACTGGATGAACTTCGGCAGCAACTTCAGTATGCGAAGAAGCAAACACTTGTGATGATGGAGCAATCTCGTAAGTCATCTGAAGCCGAAAAAATTGCTCTTCAGCAAGCTCACGAGGCCGTGGCTGCTAAGGAAATTGCCGCTTCCGAGGCTGAAAAGGCAACTACTCGAGAAAATTTCATGCTCGAATTAATGAGTGAAGCCAGTGCAGATATGTCGGGTATGCCTGTTTCATCCGCTGATATCTTTCATCTTCATGCTATTGTTTCTTAAAGGTTTCCACTTCTTTGTTTTGATAGGTGCCTTTACTGATGCTGCTGCCGAGGAAGAGAGGGTAAATGCTAGGACAAGCCTCCTTGTTAATCTTTCCCTGGACCATGGTTCTTTGTTTTGGGCTACCCCAGAGAGGACCCGCCAAATTGTCAGATTTCAAGATCGCGCCTCTCAAACTCGCGATTTCCTTGACTTCTGTACCAAGACCTTGTCCATGGTTTACAACTCCATGTTTCCTCGGAACGTCCAACCAAAAACTCTTCCTGAATTGATGGAAAGGTTCAAGGATGCTCGCAGTATCCATGATTTTGTCAGAGCTCAACTAGTAGCTGGCCCCAGATTTGCTCTTATCATGCTCCAGATCTGCCACTCGAAGCTTGACCTTACCCAGGTTGTTGAGAAGGTTCACCAAAAGGTAAAACGTCGGAGAGTTGGTGTTGACAGGATTAACACGAAGGTTACGCCTATAGCCGAAGAAATGATTGAGGACCTGCTTCGGATGGATGCCGACTTTTTTGCCGATGGCCATTATGCCGATTTTCTTGGTGCTGCTCCTGAGGAAAACAGAGTTACTCTTGATGACATATTGAATCAAGACTAGTTATTTTCTTCTTGTAGATATTTCTTCTTTGTAATCCATGACTATATTGTAAAGCAATCATTATATTTCTCTGTTTGTCTAGCCCCCGAGTGTTTCGGTGACTCTTTACTATATTTGTATATTTGCGAGGTTTTGAACCAAGGCATTTATATATTTAAGGCGAATATGAGCCTCCGAGCTTTTTATTGAGTACTATTTTGTATTTTTATTGACTCACGAGGTATTTGAATACCAAGGCAAGGTTTTTCTTTAGTCGATGAACTATATTGAAATTCGTCGGAACAAAGACTTTGGTCATGTCGATAAAGAAGAAAAGTTATATTGTCACTATCTTTATTATATTGC
Source organism: Lolium perenne (assembly GCF_019359855.2). NCBI lineage: Eukaryota > Viridiplantae > Streptophyta > Magnoliopsida > Poales > Poaceae > Lolium > Lolium perenne. Next base: position 79,568,170 of record NC_067244.2, on the reverse strand, counting down.
AGCACCGCGAGCCCGCCTCATTAAAAACCTTCTCCGGCCCCACTCGGTGCCCCGAAAAAGGAAAAGAGTGCGTCTGAAAACTCGCGGGCGTTTCAGTACATTGAAGTTTTACAAGGACTATATTTCGACTCTAGGCGTAGAACCGCCTAAGTTGCGCCACGTTCCAGGGGTTTGGCTCCTCCACCCCTGTCTTCTTGTCCTTTATCCTGTATGCTCCTCCTCCGATTACTTCCGTGACGATGTAAGGGCCAAGCCACGGTGACTCGAGTTTTTCATGACTTTTTTGCGTGAGCCGAAGAACTAGGTCGCCCACCTGAAAAGATCTTGGCCGCAAACGTCGATTGTGGTAATTCTTCAAGTCCTGTTGATATTTGGTTACCCGAGATAATACTTCATCTCGAGCTTCATCAAGTGCGTCGACGTCGTCCTCTAGCGCTCTTCTCGATGTTTCTTCATCATATTCAGCGACACGTGGAGAGTTGTGCTCTATCTCGATTGGTAGTACTGCTTCTGCTCCATGAACCAGAAAAAACGGAGTTTCCTGCGTTGCTGTGTTTGGTGTTGTTCGGATGCTCCACAACACGCTTGGTAGTTCTTCTGGCCAGGTATGTCGAGCTTTTTCCAGTGGTCCTAACAAGCGCTTCTTGATGCCATTGCAGATGATACCATTGGATTTCTCGACTTGCCCATTGGTTTGAGGATGTGCAACTGACGCAAAGTTCAGCTTGATACCCACCTCTTCGCAATAATCTTTGAATTCATGGGATGTGAAGTTACTGCCGTTGTCTGTGACGATGCTGTGGGGCACTCCAAATCTGAAGACGAGGCCTTTTACGAATTTTACTGCGGATGCTCCATCTGGTGAATTTATCGGCTTCGCTTCTATCCACTTTGTAAACTTATCGACAGCTACTAGCATGTACTCTTTTCCTCCTGGCCAGGATTTGTGTAACTTACCCACCATATCAAGTCCCCATTGAGCAAAGGGCCATGACAATGGTATTGGTGCTAGCTCTGCTGCTGGAGAGTGAGGTTTTGCGGCAAACCTTTGACATGCGTCGCAAGTTCTTACTATGTCCTTGGCGTCCTCGATTGCTGTCAACCAGTAGAATCCTGCCCGAAAAACCTTGGCTGCGATAGCTCGACTACTTGCGTGGTGGCCACATATTCCTTCGTGTACATCCTTCAGAATTATTCTTCCTTCTTCGGGTGTGACGCACCTTTGCAAGACGCCTGAAATACTTCGCTTATACAATTCTCCCTTGACCACCGTAAAAGCTTTGGAGCGTCGAATTACTCGCCTTGCCTCAACTGGATCGTCGGGTATTTCTTTCCTCAGGATGTATGATATGTACGGCTGCATCCACGGTATCTGTATCACCATGACCAGGTCCTGATCTTCTTCTTCGTCCTCTTGCTTTTCCTTGGTAGCCCCCGAGTGTTTCTTCTCCTTCTTTTTTGATTTTGTCGACTTAGTGGATCTCTCTGTTATTTCTTCCCAGAATACACCTGGCGGGACTGCAAGGCATTGCGACCCGATGTTTGCAAGAACATCGGCTTCGTCGTTGCTCAATCTGCTAATATGGTTTACTTCGCATCCATCGAACAACTTCTCGAGCTCGTTGTATACCTCCTTGTATGCCATCATGCTATCATTGACTGCGTCACATTGGTTCATAACTTGCTGTGCCACCAGCTGTGAGTCGCCAAAGATTTTTAGTCGAGTTGCACCGCAGGCTTTCGCCATCTTCATCCCGTGTATGAGAGCCTCATATTCTGCTTCATTGTTAGATGCGTTAGGGAACGTCATCCGAAGGATGTACTTCAACTTGTCGCCTTCAGGTGATATGAGTACTACTCCTGCGCCAGCCCCTTCTAGTCTCTTGGACCCATCAAAGTTCATGGTCCAGGTTCTCGATAAGTCTGGGGGTCCTGTGTTTTGCAACTCCATCCACTCTGCGATGAAGTCCGGCAGAACTTGCGACTTGATTGCTTTTCTTTTTTCATACGTGATGTCCCGAGGGGAAAGTTCTATTCCCCAAAGGGAGACACGACCCGTAGCTTCTGGGTTGTTCAATATATTTGACAAAGGAGCTTCATTGACCACTATGATCGGGTGTGCCGAAAAATAGTGGCGCAATTTTCGTGCTGTCGTGAACACTCCATATGCTATCTTTTGGTACTGAGGATACCTTTGTTTTGAGGGCGATAAAACTTCGCTAACGAAGTATACTGGCCTCTGCACGCCGTGGAGTTTTCCTTCTTCTTCCCTTTCGACAACTAGCACCGTGCTCACCACTTGGGGTGTGGCTGCGATATACAGCAGGAGAGGTTCCCTTTCTTTTGGCGCCACCAAAATTGGTGGTGTCGAAATTGTGCGCTTCAAATCCTCGAAAGCTCTGTCGGCTTCTTCGTTCCACTGAAATTTATCTCCTTGTTTTATCAAGGCGTAGAACGGCAGCGCTTTTTCTCCCAACCTCGCGACGAATCTGCTCAAAGCTGCGACTCGCCCAGTTAGCTGTTGTATTTCTTTCAACTTTGTTGGTTTCCTCATTGTCACGATAGCTTGTATTTTATCGGGATTTGCTTCAATCCCTCTTGCTGAGACTAGGAACCCTAGAAGTTCTCCTGCTGGGACGCCGAAAGAACACTTCGTCGGGTTCAGTTTGAGGCAGAACTTATCAAGGTTGTCGAAGGTTTCCTTGAGATCCTCGATCAGCGTTGCCCCCTTTTTTGATGTTATGACGACATCATCAATGTATACTTGCACGTTCTTCCCAATCTGTGTCGCCAAACACTTCTGCATCATCCTCTGATATGTTGCTCCCGCATTTTTTAGACCAAAGGGCATTGTTCTGTAGCAAAACACGCCGTAAGGTGTAATAAACGCAGTTTTTACTTCATCTTCTTCTTTCAATCTGATCTGGTTATAACCAGAGTATGCATCCAGGAAGGAAAGACGTTCACATCCAGCCGTGGAGTCGATAATTTGATCGATCCTCGGGAGGGGAAAGTGATCCTTTGGACAATGTTTATTGAGACACGTAAAGTCGACGCACATGCGAAGGACCTTAGTGTTTTTCTTCGGCACAAAGACACGGGATTTGCTACCCATGTGGCTTCTGTGAATATCTCTTTGATAAAACCAGCTTCTTGTAGTCGATTGATTTCGACAGCATGGCTTTGCGGTTTGGTTCAAAAACGCCGCAAAGGTTGTTTGATTGGTCTCGCTAGTGGATCCAAGTTTAGGTGGTGCTCGGCAAGTTCCCTGGGTACTCCTGGCATGTCAGCTGGACACCATGCGAAGATTTTCCAGTGCTCACGGAGGAACTCGACGAGCGCGCTTTCCTATGCGATATCCATGTCGTTTGCGATAGATGTAGTCTTTTTTGGATCTGTCGGATGAATCTGCACCTCTTTTGAATTTTTCTCGGTACTGAAAGTTGATTCTTTGTTTGGCCTTCCAACGTCTGGCAGTACGTCGTAATCAGTCATGCTTTTTGACGCCAAGTACTCAGCTTGCATCCCGAAAGTTTCTGACAATCGGTGGAAATCCTTGTCGCACTTATCGGCTAAGGCAAAGCTTCCTTTGACTGTGATTGGTCCCTTTGGTCCAGGCAACCTCCACAACAAGTATGTATAGTGTGGCACTGCCATAAATCTAGCATATGCTGGTCGTCCCAACAGAGCGTGATATTGCGACGGAAAATCCACGACTTCAAACTCGAGCCTCTCGATTCTATAATTTTCTCGGGTCCCAAACTGAACGTCGAGATTGATCTTTCCCAATGGATAACTTGGTTTCTCCGGTGTGATGCCGTGGAACCTTGTGTCTGTTGGTTTCAAGTTTGCTAAGGATATGTTCATCTTCCTCAATGTATCTGCATACATAAGGTTTAAACAGCTGCCGCCGTCTATGAACACTCGAGAGACATCAAATCCCGCGATAGCTTCGGCGAGAATAAGTCTTGGCCCCCCTGGTCGAGGAACTTGCTGCGGGTGATCTGCTATTGTGAAGCCGATATCTTGTCCTGACCAATTTAGGTACTCAACTGTTGGTGGAGGCATTTTCTCTGCCATAAACACCTGTCGTGAGATTACTTTCTGAGCTCTATTGGACGGCCTTCCCTTCTGAATCATCGACACTGCTCCATTGGAGTTAGGATCAACATAGGGTGGTGGTGCAGGTGCTGCCGCTATTCTGAGCTGATGCCGATTGTCGTCTGTAATCGCGGGAGGAGGCGGCAAGTGAATCTCGCTTCTGGGTTCTCGAGGATTTCTCTGTGCTGCCCGCGCATTAGCGTTCTCTGCATACCACAACATTGCTTGAAAATTTCGACAGTCCTTCTGCAAGTGCCCTGACTGTCTTTTGCCGTTGTTGTCGAGGAAAAAGTGCATCTGGCATGGTCCGTTCATCATCTCTTCAGGGGACACGAAAGGTCTTGGGAACCTAGGCCCGCTATTTTGCCTGTTGCGTGAATCATCCCTGTTATCACCTCGCTGTTCCTTTGCTTCTCTGGTAATCATCTCTGTAGCTTCCTCCTGTATTTGTCCGAAAACCTGCCGAAATTTGTCCTGGAGCGTCGTAGTTCTGGTACGTCCGAGGAAATCTTCGCCTCGGTTGATAGTTTCGACCACGGTCCTCCACTGGCGACCTGTGTCGTTTGTTGTGGACAGCGTCTTCTCCATCTGCCCATTTATTTGCTATCTCCATTAACGCGGATACTGTCTTTGGATTGGTCCTTCCCAAGTCCTCGACAAAGTCTCCACGCCTGACTCCTGCGACAAACGCATCTGTTGCTCTCTCGTCAGATATGTTTTCTGCCGAGTTTTTGATGATATTCCACCTCTGGATGTACTTTCTCATTGGCTCATCTGGCTTTTGTCGACACGCTCTCAACTCCTCTAACGACGCGGGTTTTTTGCATGTGGATCTGAAGTTCTTGACGAACACGTCCTCGAAACTTTCCCAGCTGTCGATGGATCCTGGAGCGAGTTTCTTTATCCATGATCGTGCGGCTCCACTCAGGTGCACCTGGATGCTTTGCATGGCTGTTGCCCTAGTTCCTCCTGTCAGCTTCACCGTCTCCAGATAATCGACTAGCCAATCCTCTGGATCTTGAAGACCGTCGAACTTCTTGAAATTATCGGGTAACTTGAATCCTGAGGGGACTCGAGTTTTCCGGACTCTCCTCGTAAAACATGGCAAGCCACACATATCTTCGTCGGTCAGCTCCGGAGATTGCCGATGATCCCTTCTGCTCTGCCGCGCTCTGTCGACTCTTGCTTGTGCGGCTGTGTCTCTTGCTCCACTTGGCCCTTCAGGTGCTGCCGCTGTTGCTACTGCAGGTCGTGGACTATTTTGTCTTGCTGCTCCTTCGGGAGGCGTTGATACAAACGCTGTCCCCATAGCTCCAACTCCTGCTACCGCCATATTGTACAATGTTTCCCTTGGATCACCTGGAGGTGGTTTAGACGCAAGGATAAAAGCATGTGTCGCCATATATCCAGCCTCTGGTGTCTTAGGGATGATGTTTCCTCTTGTATCTATCGACATGAAGGACATGTCGAGGTTTTGGACCAAGTGCTCTCTTTCTGCTTCAGGTATGTGTTGCAGCCTTGATCTTGCTCAGTTCCGCGCCTCCCGATGGCTATCACCCGTAGTTCTAGATTGTCGACTTAAATCTGCCCTTCTCCTGCTGGATGCAGAAGCTGCCTCCTTTCTCCTGTTCAACTCAGCTGTCTGTTTTTCCAATTCCCTGGCAGCTCGTGCGAGCCTATATTGATATGCTTGCAGTTCTTCTGGTGTGGCCGTGGTAGCCATTGGTTCTGTGCCGTTCATAGCTCTCGCGGCTCTATCCCACGCTGCTTGTGAAAGTTGAACTCTATCTCGCGGCTCTGGCCCGACGTATTTGTTGCCCAGGCCTTGTCGCAGATTGGAGGGATCGACGTATGGATTTCCCAGACTATCGAAAGCCTCAGATGTTTCCTCTTGATCTTCAATGGCGTAAATCTGATGATATTTTGTACTCAGATCTACGTTGGGTTTGGTGACATCATCGTTGAGATTGATGAAGACCTTGCCCACTGTGAGAGATTTGTCGATGAAGTCGTAACTGTCGACATCGCTTGAGCCATCGCTTATATATGAGTCCGCGGATGACTCAAACGACATGTCGTTGAAGATCTTGGCGAGTTTCTCTCTTGCTCTGGTGCTGACATAGCGTGTCGCCGAGATTTCTTCTTCTCCTGACTCGGTTGACGATGCATAGCTTGAAAAATCGGAATCGATCACCGACGATCCCGACGAAATCGGAATCTCGACACGATACGATCCTTCCTTCTCGACGCGAAAGTGAAACCTTCCGAACGTCATCTCCATGGGCTCCGCCAGATACGCATATGCATCCAAACGGGAGGGTGGGTGAGGAACAAAATTGACAAGACCAGCAGCGATCTGTTTACCTCGATCCATTGTGTTGCTTGCGGTTGACGATGTCGAAGATCTTGAGCGTGCCATCGAGATCAGCTCCTTACGCCTCTAGTTCCCACAGACGGCGCCAATTGACAAGGTATCAACTTGTCAATGCCTATGGATTGTAGGCTAGGGTTTAGTTGGAAGTAGAGGGTAAGTAGATCTCGAAGGTTTCAGCCGAAAAGTACTCGACGATTATGAAAACTAGGGTTTGCAGACAATGATTCGATTGATTCTTCGTCCCTCGACTCCCCCTTTATATAGGAGGTGGAGCCGAGGGATTCGTGCTATACAAGTTTACAGTCCGGGACGGTTTCTAACTCATCCCGCCAGATTACAAACAACACTTCCTATTACAACTCTATCTTTCCTTAGTAAATCTTGGGCTCCCGAATCTTCTTATTCTTCGGGTATTGGGCCTCCAGTAAACCCCGGGTACCATCTTCGGCAGGCCCATTTGGGATGCCTATGTCACCCACTTTGATAGTTCTCACATTAGAAATAGTATTAACTCCACACGCTTTCTCAATCCTCTTGGGAAAATAAACGGTATGCTCCCTATCATCAACATTGAAAGTAACTTTTCCTTTATTGCAATCAATAACAGCCCCTGCGGTGTTAAGAAAAGGTCTCCCAAGAATAATAGACATATTATCATCTTCAGGCATTTCCAACACAATAAAATCAGTTAATATCAAGCAGTTAGTAGTAACTTGAATAGGAACATTCTCACATATACCAACAGGAATAGCAGTGGATTTATCAGCCATTTGCAAAGATATATCAGTAGGTATCAACTTATCTAAGTAAAGTCTCTTATAAAGAGAAAAAGGCATAACACTAACACCGGCTCCCAAGTCACATAGAGCAGTTTTAACATAATTATTCTTGATAGAACAAGGAATAGTAGGTATACCTGGGTCGCCCAACTTCTTTGGAATTTTGCCATTGAAAGAGTAATTAGCAAGCATAGTGGAAATTTCCTCATTGGGGATTTTCCTTTTGTTAGTAACAATATCTTTCATATACTTTGAATAAGGAGGCAATTTAATAGCATCAGTCAAAGGGATTTGCAAGAATAAAGGTCTCATCCAATCGCAAAATTTATTATAGTGTTCTTCTTCCTTTGATTTTAGTTTCTTAGCAGGAAAAGGCATTTGCTTTTGCACCCAAGGTTCTCTTTCATTACCATGTTTCTCAGCAATAAAATCTTCTTTAGTATACTTTTTATTTTTAGTATGCTTTTCAGGTTCTTCTTCAACCTCTTCTTTATCAGGAGTATCATTCTTATCATTATCTTTATCATTGTCATGTTCATTACCACTTTCAGTTTCAGCATCAGAAATAGAAATACTATTAGGATCATTAACAGGTTCAGAGGATTCTACAACATTTTTATGCTTCTTCTTCTTTTTCTTCCTAGAATGAGCACTAGGTTCAATGCGTTGAGAATCTTGTTCAATTCTTTTGGGATGCCCTTCAGGATATAGAGGATCCTGGGTAGAGACACCACCTCTAGTTGTTACTTCATAAGCATGTTTCTCTTTAGAATTATTTCCTAACAAGTCATTTTGCACTTTAGTGAGTTGATCAATTTGAGTTTGAATCATATGAAAATGTTTAACAAGCATCTTAACATCATTGGAGGTTCTTTCTACAATATCATGCAATTCACTAATAGCTCGAGAATTTTCCATTAAATGATTCTCTACTCTCATATTAAAATTTTCTTGCTTAACAATATAATTATCGAACTCATCTAAGCATTGTGCAGGAGGTTTCGAATACGGAATATCTTCCCTAGTAAAGCGTTGAAGGGAGTTTATCTCAATCATGGATGAAGGGGGAATTATCTCACATATATCTTCTATAGGAGGTAGATTCTTCACATCTTCAGATTTAATACCTTTCTCCTTGAGAGACTTCTTGGCTTCCCTCATATCTTCATCATTCAATTTAATCATACCCCTCTTCTTCAATATTGGCGTTGGAGTTGGTTCAGGCGTAGTCCAATCATCGTGATTCCGGCTTATTTTAGCCAATAATTCTTCAGCGTCGTCTGGAGTTCTTTTCCTGAAAACACAACCAGCACAACTATCCAGGTATGCCCTAGACTCAATGGTTAGTCCACTATAAAATATATCAAGTAAATCATGCTTTTCCAGATCATGCTCAGGCCGAGCTCTAATAAGAGAGCAAAATCTCGCCCAAGCCTCAGGCAATTTCTCTTCATCTCCCTGGTCAAAATTATAAATTCTCTGCAAAGCAATATGTTGAGCACTAGCAGGAAAGTATTTGCGGAAGAAAACATCAAGCAATTCTTTTGGACTTTTAATAGAATTAGGTGGCAAATTATTATACCAAGTTTTAGCGTCATCCTTTAATGAGAATGGAAAGATTTTAGCAACAAAGTAAGTACGCATCTTGACATCATCAGAAAACAAGCTTCTAAGAGTAGATAACTCAGTCATGTGTTCAACAGCACTTTCTTTTTCAGTACCACAAAAGGGTGTTTTCTCAACAATAGCTATATGAGATAGATCAAGAGAAAAATCATAATCTTTATCCCTAATGTTTATAGGAGATGTGGCAAACTTAGGATCAGGAGACAGTTTATATCTAACGGCATGTTACGCAAACAACTTTTTAATTTTTCTTGCATCGGTAGTAGCATTGCATTTTTTAATAAAATCATCATTAAGCTCCACATAATCTTCATCAGGATCATCACTAAAATAATCAAGTTCAGGTGAACTAACAGGTGTAGTAGCATTAGGAGTTTCAGTATTTTCAATTTGTCTAGACCTAGCAATAGTAGCATCTAGAAAGGATCCCAATGAACCACTATCATCAAGCACAGTAGAAATATTATCAATATTATGAGAGTGTTCAGATTCAGCAGAAGTACCCGCATGTGAAGCATGTGGCGGTGAAACAAGTTTATCAATCACAGATGGTGAATCAAGAGCAGCAGAGGTATTCAGAATTGTACTTTTCTTGTAGTGGATGGTAATATGGCGATCTTAGTATCGCGAGGTTTACCCATGATGGAGAATTTGCAGCGAACAATATTAATCCAAGTGAACTTCCAAATAAAGCTATGCTCCCCGGCAACGGCGCCAGAAAATAGTCTTGATGACCCACAAGTATAGGGGATCGCAACAGTCTTCGAGGGAAGTAAAACCCAATTTATTGATTCGACACAAGGGGAGACAAAGAACACTTGGAAGCCTTAACAGCGGAGTTGTCAATTCAGCTGCACCTGGAAACAGACTTGCTCGCAAGAGTTTATCGATAATGTAACAGTTTTATAGCAGTAGCAGTAGTGAAATAACAGCAGCAGAGTAACAGAGACAGCAGTAGTGATTTTAGTAAACAACAGGATTAAAATACTGTAGGCACGGGGACGGATGACGGGCGTTGCATGGATGAGAGAAACTCATGTAACAATCATAGCAGGGCATTTGCAGATAATAATAAAACGGTGTCCAAGTACAAAGCAATCAATAGGCATGTGTTCCATATATAGTCGTGCGTGCTCGCAATGAGAAACTTGCACAACATCTTTTGTCCTACCAGCCGGTGGCAGCCGGGCCTCAAGGGAAACTACTGGATATTAAGGTACTCCTTTTAATAGAGTACCGGAGCAAAGCATTAACACTCCGTGAACACATGTGATCCTCACATCGCTACCATTCCCTCCGGTTGTCCCGATTTCTGTCACTTCGGGGCCATCGGTTCCGGACAGCGACATGTGTATGCAACTTATAGGTAAGACCATAAACAATGATTATCTTGATGAAGCAATAACATGTTCAGATCTGAGATCATGGCACTCGGGCCCTAGTGACAAGCATTAAGCATAACAAGTTGCAACAATATCATCAAAGTACCAATTACGGACACTAGGCACTATGCCCTAACAATCTTATGCTATTACATGACCAATCTCATCCAATCCCTACCATCCCCTTCGGCCTACAGCGGGGGAATTACTCACACATGGATGGGGGAAACATGGCTGGTTGATGTAGAGGCGTTGGCGGTGATGGCGGCAATGATCTCCTCCAATTCCCCGTCCCGGCGGAGTGCCAGAACGGAGACTTCTGGCTCCCGCGACGGAGTTTCGCGATGTGGCGGCGTTCTGGAGGGTTTCTGGCGACTTCGACTTCTCTCCAGGCGTTTTTAGGTCGAGGCCGATAAATAGTTCGAAGGAGGGCGTCGGAGGCCGGCCGAGGGGGCCACACCACAGGGCCGCGCGGGCCCCCCTGGGCCGCGCCGCCCTATGGTGTGGGGCCCTCGGGCCTCCACCTTAATTGTCCTTCTGGCTCCGTCATTATTCTGGGAAAATAGGGCCTTCTGCATAAATTCCGAGGATTTTCCCGAAAGTTGGATTTCTGCACAAAAACGAGACACCAGAGCAGTTCTGCTGAAAACAGCGTTAGTCCGTGTTAGTTGCATCCAAAATACACAAATTAGAGGCAAAACAATAGCAAAAGTGTCCGGGAAAGTAGATACGTTTTGGACGTATCAGCAAGTCAAGCATATCATAGAGTTTCTTAGGCATAACAGAAATACTTGCAACAAGATCACATAAAGCATTACAATCAAAATCATTGACTTTCATCTTAATGATGGGCTCCCAACCATCTTCCAACTTCCTAGGAATAGAAGCTTCAAGTTTTAATTTCTCTTCTCTACATTTAATGAGAGCATTTGTAATATGTTTTGTAAAGGCTAAATTTATAGCACTAGCATTAGGACTTCTAGCAAGTTTTTGTAAGAAGTTAATAACTTCAGAGATATGACAACTATCAAAATCTAAACCATTATGATCTACAACATTCTGAAAAATTTCAGCACTTTTATCACAAATAGTTTCAGCAGTTTCAGGCAATTTTGCACGCTTTGCAGTAGAATTAGAAACATTGCCAACACCAATTATTTTACCATTGATAGTAGGAGGTTTAGCAACATGTGAAGCATTGATGTCTACGTTCCCCCTCCTTTCCTGTAGACAGTGTTGGGCCTCCAAGAGCAGAGGTTTGTAGAACAGCAGCAAGTTTTCCCTTAAGTGGATCACCCAAGGTTTATCGAACTCAGGGAGGAAGAGGTCAAAGATATCCCTCTCATGCAACCCTGCAACCACAAAGCAAGAAGTCTCTTGTGTCCCCAACACACCTAATAGGTGCACTAGTTCGGCGAAGAGATATTGAAATACAGGTGGTATAAATAAGTATGAGCAGTAGCAACGGTGCCAGAAAATAGCTTGCTGGCGTGTAGTTGATGGTGGAAGTATTGCAGCAGTAGTAACGCAGTAAAACAGTAAACAAGCAGCGATAGCAGTATTTAGGAACAAGGCCTAGGGATTACACTTTCACTAGTGGACACTCTCAACATTGATCACATAACAGAATAGATAAATGCATACTCTACACTTTTGTTGGATGATGAACACATTGCGTAGGATTACACGAACCCTCAATGCCGGAGTTAACAAGCTCCACAATAATGCTCATATTTTAGTAACCTTTAGTGTAAGATAGATCAATAGACTAAACCAAGTACTAACATAGCATGCACACTGTCACCTTCATGCATATGTAGGAGGAATAGATCACATCAATATTATCATAGCAATAGTTAACTTCGCAATCTACAAGAGATCATGATCATAGCATAAACCAAGTACTAACACGGTGCACACACTATCACCTTTACACACGTGCAGGAGGAATAGAACTACTTTAATAACTTTGCTAGAGTAGCACATAGATAAATTGTGATACAAACTCATATGAATCTCAATCATGTAAAGCAGCTCATGAGATTATTGTATTGAGGTACATGGGAGAGAGATGAACCACATAGCTACAGCGGAGCCCTCAGCCTCGGGGGTGGATTACTCCCTCCTCATCATGGAGGCAGCGATGGCGGTGAAGATGGCGGTGAAGACGGCGGTGGAGATGGCTCCGGGGGCAATTCCCCGTCCGGCAGGGTGTCGGAACAGAGAGTTCTGTCCCCCGAATTGGAGTTTCGCGACGGTGGCGGCGCCCCTGGAGTCTTTCTGGAGTTTCGTCAATCGGTATCGAAGTTTTAGGTCACGACGGCTTAAATAGGCAAAGAATCGGAGTCGGAGGGTCTCTGGGGGGCCCACACTATAGGGGGGCGCGGCCCCCCCCCTGGCCGCGCAGGGGTGCGGTGTGGGGCCCCCAGGGCTCCCCTCCGGTCCTTCCCGGGTGTTCTGGATGCTTCCGATGAAAATAGGAACTTGGGCGTTGATTTCGTCCGATTCCGAGAATATTTCGTTACTAGGATTTCTGAAACCAAAAACAGCAGAAAACAGCAACTGGCCCCTCGGCATCTCGTCAATAGGTTAGTTCCGGAAAACGCATAAAAATGATATAAAGTGTGAACAAAACATGTTGGTATTGTCATAAAACAAGCATGGAACATCGGAAATTATAGATACGTTGGAGACGTATCAGCATCCCCAAGCTTAGTTCCTACTCGTCCTCGAGTAGGTAAACGATAAAAGATAATTTCTGAGGTGACATGCTACCAACATAATCTTAATCATACCATTGTAAAGCATATGAGATGAATGCAGCGATTCGAAACAATGTAAATGCAATGAGTAAACAATTGAATCATATAGCAAAGACTTTTCATGAATAGTACTTTCAAGACAAGCATCAATAAGTCTTGCATAAGAGTTACTCATAAAGCAATAAATTCTTAGTAAAGGTATTGAAGCAATACTATGGAAGATTAAGTTTCAGCGGTTGCTTTCAACTTGTAACATGTATATCTCAGGGATAGTTGTCAATGTAAAGCAATATAACAAGTGCAATAAGCAAGTATATAAGAATCAATGCACAGTTCACACAAATGTTTGCTTCTTGAGGTGGAGAAAGATAGGTGAACTGACTCAACAATAAAAGTAAAAGAATGGTCCTTCAAAGAGGAAAGCATCGATTGCTATATTTGTGCTAGAGCTTTTATTTTGAAAACATGAAACAATTTTGTCAACAGTAGTAATAAAGCATATGTATCATGTAAATTATATCTTACAAGTTGCAAGCCTCATGCATAGTATACTAATAGTGCCCGCACCTTGTCCTAATTAGCTTGGACTACCGGATCATCACAATGCACATGTTTTAACCAAGTTTCACAAAGGGGTACCTCTATGCCGCCTGTACAAAGGTCTAAGGAGAAAGCTCGCATTGGATTTCTCGCTATTGATTATTCTCAACTTAGACATCCATACCGGGACAACATAGACAACAGATAATGGACTCCTCTTTTATGCATAAGCATGTAACAACAATTAATAATTTTCTCATATGAGATTGAGGATATATGTCCAAAACTGAAACTTCCACCATGGATCATGGCTTTAGTTAGCGGCCCAATGTTCTTCTCTAACAATATGCATGCTTAACCATAGGGTGGTAGATCTCTCTTACTTCAGACAAGACGGACATGCATAGCAACTCACATGAAATTCAACAATGATTAGTTGATGGCGTCCCCAGTGAACATGGTTATCGCACAACAAGCAACTTAATAAGAGATAAAGTGCATAATTACATATTCAATACCACAATAGTTTTTAAGCTATTTGTCCCATGAGCTATATATTGCAAAGGTGAATGATGGAATTTTAAAGGTAGCACTCAAGCAATTTACTTTGGAATGGCGGAAAATACCATGTAGTAGGTAGGTATGGTGGACACAAATGGCATAGTGTTTGTTTGGCTCAAGGATTTGGATGCATGAGAAGTATTCCCTCTCGATACAAGGTTTAGGCTAGCAAGGTTGTTTGAAGCAAACACAAGCACGAACTAGTACAGCAAAACTCACATAAAAGACATATTACAAGCATTATAAAACTATACATCGTCTTCCTTGTTGTTCAAACATCTTACTAGAAAATATCTAGACTCTAGAGAAACCACTCATGCAAACCCAAATTTTAACAAGCTCTATGTATTTCCTCACTAATGGGTGCAAGGTATATGATGCAAGAGCTTAAACAAGAGCACAACAATTGCCAAGTATCACATTATTCAAGACATCACACCAATTTCTACATGTAGCATTTTCCAATTCCAACCATATAATAATTTAACGAAGCAGTTTCAACCTTCGCCATGAATATTATGAGCTAAGAACACATTTGTTCATACGAACCAGCGGAGCGTGTCTCTCTCCCACACAAGCATTTATTCAAACACAAACAAAAACAAAAGCATACAGACGCTCCAAGTAAAGCACATAAGATGTGACCGAATAAAAATATAGTTTCAAGAGAAGGAACCTGATAATTTGTCGATGAAGAAGGGGATGCCTTGGGCATCCCCAAGCTTAGACGCTTGAGTCTTCTTGATATATGCAGGGATGAACCACCGGGGCATCCCCAAGCTTAGAGCTTTCACTCTTCTTGATCATAGTATATCATCCTCCTCTCTTGACCCTTGAAAACTTCCTTCACACCAAACTTCTCATAATCTTCATTAGAGGGGTTAGTACATAATCAAAAACTCACATGTTCAGAGGTGACACAATCATTCTTAACACTTCTGGACATTGCTCAAAGCTACTGGAAGGTAATGGAACAAAGAAATCCACCCAACACAGCGAAAGAAGCAATGCGAAATAAAAGGCAGAATCTGTCAAAACAGAACAGTCCGTAAAGACGAATTTCTAATAAATACTTCCGTTGCTCAGATCAGAAAACTCAAAACTAATGAAAGTTGCGTACATATCTGAGGAACACGCACGTAAATTGGCATATTTTTCTGATTTTTCTACAGAGAAAACAGCCCAGATTCGTGACAGATAGAAATCTGTTTCTGCGCAGAAATCCAAATCTAGTATCAACCTTCGATTAGAGGCTTCACTTGGCACAACAAAACACAAAACTAAGATAAGGAGAGGTTGCTACAGTAGTAAACAACTTCCAAGACACAAAATAAAAACAAATTACTGTAGCAAAATAACACATGGGTTATCTCCCAAGAAGTTCTTTCTTTATAGCCATTAAGATGGGCTCAGCAGTTTTAATGATGCACTCGCAAGAAATAGTATTTGAAGCAAAAGAGAGCATCAAGAGGCAAATTCAAAACACATTTAAGTCTAACATGCTTCCTATGAAGAGGAATCTTGTACACGAATGAATTCATGAAGAACAAAGTGACAAGCATAAGAGGATAAAACACGAGTAACTTCAAGATTCTCAACATAAAGAGGGGAAACTTAATATTATTAAAATGCATATAACCATATTTCCCTCTCTCATAATAACTTTCAGTAGCATCATTGATGAAATCCACAATATACCCATCACTTAAAACATTCTTATCATGGTTCATATGCATAGAAGTATCATTAATTTTGGCATAAGAAGAGTTATTCTCATTAATAGTAACTAGCAGAATTGCCCGCGCATTTGCGCGGCTAGAGTATAGATTTATACCATTTCCATCATATTTATTTCAATTTATAATTGCTAAAATTTTGAAATTATTAATTTATATGAAATCACATTAGAGTGGGGCCCGATATTTAATGATAAGTTGGATTATCATTTTGTGAGCATGCGGTAGTGTGTGATCAATGTACTATATACTTGCTATTTAATTAGGAACGGAAGTTATCCGACCTCAAAGTGGTCTCATCTGTTATGTTGAATTGTTTTTTTATGTTATATGATGTGTGTGCATCTATGATGTACTACCATGGAGTTTCTAAAAATATAATAGATATTACTATAAAGTTTTATGAAATATATAACCCATTGTCACTTGACATTGAGCAATAATCCCTCCGTTCTCAAATACCCTGCATTCTAGAACTAAAATTTATTATGAAATACTCTACATTCTAGCTTTTAGTCAACAAAAATACGGAAAATAATGTGGTCCTCCTTTATCTATTGGATGTCACTATTTTCAGTTTAGCTTGGATTGGTTGTTTACCAATTTAAGTAGTACTAATAAATACATACTAATTTAACTGTTTTTCCTAAAATGTAGACTAAAAGAGAACTGGGGGAGTATATGTACATCCGTACTGCTGAGGTGACTCAGCAACATTTCTTTTAGGACATGTCAAGCAATTTATGGTTTTAAAAATACTTACCGGTATCAACATTTTCCTCAATGATATCAGTGATATCTAGGCCTGAAGGAGTTAGCAATAAATATATTAGTTCTACTGGATTAGCAGAAATGATGTCAATATTCCGTACCGATTTAATTTTAAGGTCTGCTTGTACATTTGCTCGCGGTATCAGAAATTTATGTGTTAAGAGTGCTATCCTCGTCTCT
Organism: Lolium perenne; assembly: GCF_019359855.2. Taxonomy (NCBI): domain Eukaryota; kingdom Viridiplantae; phylum Streptophyta; class Magnoliopsida; order Poales; family Poaceae; genus Lolium; species Lolium perenne. The sequence goes on along the minus strand of NC_067244.2, from coordinate 79,551,358 downwards.
ATTGTCAGTTGCAAAAATGTTATTAAAAGTTGTACGTACTTGTTGAGATGGAAACATCTAACCACACATGCATGGAGGCGCGTGGATGGATATTACTCTTGCTTTTTTTTTTCCTGAACTGTACTCTTACATCAGATTGATGGCATTGATATCCTGCAAAAAAAAGAAACAGAAATCCAAATTTAGCTATTCATGCAAGTAAAAGTGAAGTATATATGTAAAAAGAATAACGGTTACTCTATCTTCATAATAAGCCTTTTGTATAAAGTTTTTATGCATTTTCGAACATCTGAATGCACAATGCATACACCACATGTTATCTCAAGAAAATAACCGAACCTGTTTGAGTCGACTTGATGCATTGGGCAGTCCATATGAGTATTTAGTTCATAGCATTGGAACCTAATGAAACTCACCTGAGCCCCAACCGATGCAAACTACCCTGGCGGTGCCGGTCACCAAATTCGTACTGCCGCCGTGCTCGGTGGTTGCTCGTAATATGCTTATTGTCGATCCTATATTGACCCCATGATCTTCAGACATTGTCGTTTCATTCTCGCCCAGTTGCTATCGAGTTTGCCCCGTGGACCCTTTATGTATATGCTTGGCAAGGCATTGTATGTTACGCACTTTGCGGTCGCTGAGATCGTCAAAGGGTTCACCATTATTGTCGAGCTCATCGGAGGTTTTGTAGGAACCTTTGTAGGAGATGGCACGAAGTTTGAATCCCCGTTTCGGCTGGCCGCTACCACCGCCGAGTCGTGCTTCTGCTGTTGCTAGATGAGCGACCATCGAGATTGAGGATCACTTCTTCTTCTGCCTTCAACAAATCTTCCGAGTAATCAAGACGTACATGTTACTTGCTTGAACGGCGAACGCTGGAGGTCGCTCCTTCATGACTTTCCACTCTGACTTGTGGTCGCTGGAGCTGTTGGGGTCATCGCCGGCATGCCTTCGGCAGCTCCTTCACGGCTTCTTGCTTTATCTGGTGGATGCCGGAGCTGCTTTCAGCCAGCTCAACTCCTTCTTCATGGATTTCCACTATGTCTTCTGGTCGCTGGTGCCGCTGTGGTCGACGCCGGTATGCCTTCGGCAGCTCCTTCACGCCTTCTTGCTTTATCTACTGGTTGTCGGAGCTGCTGTAAGCGTCAAAGCCAGCTCAACTCCTTCATGGATTTCCACTGTCTTCTGGTCGCTGGTGCCGCTGTGGTCGATGCCGGCATCGCCTGCAAGCCATAGCTCGGTGTTAATCTAAAGACAACAGGAAGGTGCCTTCTCTGAGCGTGGTTCATCAATCTGGCAGAGCGACACAAATATCAGGGTTCTTGAATAAAGGTGCATACGTGTCGAAGTTTTCTTTTTGATTGTTGTATGCGAACATAGTACTTTCCTGAACGCATGGTTGTGGCCGGCATCCAGCCTCGCAGACCTCCGGCCGAGCAGCCATAGCCGGCCGGATCGCGTCCAATCTCACAGGGACTAAGCGGACTTTTGGAGATTCAGACGTATGGGAGGACGGCTGCATAAGGAAGGTGGAAAAGAGGCCAGAGTCGCCCCTGCTGCCGCTGTCCGGCGTGGAACGGGCTCCTGCGGCGGAGAAGACTGCTTTCGAAGGCGGGTGATGGAGCTCTGGCGGTGGCGGCGGCACGCCTTCGGAGTCGCCAACCCGGGAGGCTAGGTCTAAAAATCACATAAATAACTTTCGGTGTATGTGCACGTTTCTGATAAACCGGGTCCTATTCCAAAATAACATAAACTTCCTTGTTTACCCGAGGCGCTTCTCATTGTTAATCCAAAGCGTTCCTACAAATCTCTTTCTAATCTGGCCGTTCAATGTTTGTTGTTTTAATAATATAATAGATTGGAGCAAGATTATTATCAAGAATTTGAACATGGTAAACAAGTTGCATATTAAAAGAATTGTTTTTGGTAATCCAATCATGACTATGACAAGTTTCATAAGGATAATTATAACCTATATCATAGCATTCTTTATAATAATCATCAAAGATCGGAGGCACAGTGTCATCATTAGAAATAGAATAGTTATCATTCACAGTTGGTTTATCTATGACCATACCATCATTGTTATTAGAAGGAGATGTATCAAACACATAATGATCAGTAGCAAAAGGATTTTCAAACACCTCTTCCCCAAGCTTAGATCTTTCTATATTATTATGGGAGGAAGCATGGATAGCACTGACACTATGGCAATTATTATCATCATTTTCAGAATTAGTCTCCCAGAGATTTGCAATATCAAAAGTAGTGTGTTCATTCAAATCATGATTGCTAATGCATGTAAAGGGCATAGGAAGATCATCGTATTCAGATTCATTATCACAATAATCATTAGGAGCAACATACTTACGGTTACCTAGCGTTATCTCATTCACGCGGGGATACGCCGTTACCTCTTTCTTTTTATTCTCCTTCTTCTTCTTCTTCTTCGTTCCCTTCTTCTTCTTCTTCTTCTCTTCCTTCTCCTCATTTCCTTCTTTAGGAGGAAGAGGCTTGAAGGGTAGCTTGTCCGCATAACCTGATTTACTTTCAGAAACAATAAAAGAAACTTGGGAGGATCCCTCCTTTTCATTAATTAGTTGAAAACACACAGCGGTCCTATCATATTTTGGCAAGGTGTCATCTTCTAAAATATTTTGTATGTAAGTATTTGTATGGCTATTATCAATGCAATAAGAAAAACACCCATGCAGGACATCATCAATATCAAGATCACTCATATGTAACAAAGAGATTTTTCTCGACAATTCTTCACACCCTAAAAATAAAGTGAGTTCATCATGCTGATTAGGAGTAATTTCATCATCACAATACAAGTTTGCAACACTCATTGGGTTCAAATTATCATTGGAGGAGCATTGAAAATTAAAATGACCCACTTCATGGCAAACTTCACAAATAAAAGGATAGAGGGCACAAACTTTTTTACCAAGATCATCTAGAGCCCTAAACCACTTTCTAGTTTTTTCATTAATATGATGGATGCAATATTCATCTTTGACTTGATTAATTCCACAAGGTCTATGCATTCCACAAAAATTAACATGCTTATAGGAAATAGCATTCTTAGGAGTTTGAGCACGCTTATTGCAATAATTAACAACAATTTCATTCTTCATGCAAGCCTCTTTAAAAGGTTCATGATACTTATCAAAATTATTTTTAGGCAATTCAAAATGAGAAGCAAAGGCTTTATAAAGATTTGCAGCAACTTGAGAGTCAAGACCATAAGTAGCACTCATATTTCGAAATTTATCGGTATCCATAAAAGCTTCAATGCATTCATAATCATAATTTATACCTGACTCTTTACCTTTGTCGTTCTCCCATCCTTCAGCGTTGTCCTCAATCCGATCAAGAAGATCCCACCTAGCTTCAATCTCCTTGCTTGTGAAAGATCCCTCCGAACAGGCATCCAGATAGTCCTTGTGTTGTCCTGAAAGTCTCGCATAAAAATTGTTAACAATAAAATTACGGGGGAGCTCATGAATGGGACATTTGAGCATTAGTGACTTTAGTCTCCCCCACGCTTGAGAAATACTCTCTCCATCACGAGGATAAAAGTTATAAATATAATTCCTATCAATATGCACTTCATGAGGAGGATAAAATTTAGAATAAAACCGGGGCACAATATCATTCCATTCAAGAGAATCCCCATTATCCAGTAATTTATACCAATGCGCCGCTTTACCAGACAGCGATATAGAGAATAGTTTCTTCCTCACTTCATCCATAGCAATACCTGCACACTTGAATAAACCGCATAATTCATGCAAGAACAATAAATGATCTCCAGGGTGGACAGTTCCATCCCCTGTATAACGGTTATCCATAACGCGTTCAATAATTTGCATAGGTATTTTATACGGAATACTTTCGGCAGGTGGATTTAAAATATCAGAAGCATCATTAGAGTTATCGCATATGGGAGATAAAGCATTATCAGAGCAAAATATTTCTTCCAAAGCTGAGGAGCAAAAAAGATTATTTTTATATAAACTAGCTTCCCCAAGCTTAGACTTATCCATAGTATTAGCAGTAATTGCATTCATACTAATAACATCACTACTAGCATGCAAATAAGGTTCCATAGGTTTTTTAATTTTTGCATCAAACAATTCTAAATCAGGAAAAAGACTAAAAAGCTCACCAATTTTTTTGTTGTTTTCCATTATGCCTAACTAGTGTAAACAAGAAACAAAAAGTTGCAATTGCAGGATCTAAAGGAAATAGCTTCGAGTACTTACAATGGCGGAAAATAACTTGGTAGCCGAGATCCGGAGTGTGAGTACCTTTTACCTTTCCTCCCCGGCAACGGCGCCAGAAAAGTGCTTGATGTCTACGTTCCCCCTCCTTTCCTGTAGACAGTGTTGGGCCTCCAAGAGCAGAGGTTTGTAGAACAGCAGCAAGTTTTCCCTTAAGTGGATCACCCAAGGTTTATCGAACTCAGGGAGGAAGAGGTCAAAGATATCCCTCTCATGCAACCCTGCAACCACAAAGCAAGAAGTCTCTTGTGTCCCCAACACACCTAATAGGTGCACTAGTTCGGCGAAGAGATAGTGAAATACAGGTGGTATAAATAAGTATGAGCAGTAGCAACGGTGCCAGAAAATAGCTTGCTGGCGTGTAGTTGATGGTGGAAGTATTGCAGCAGTAGTAACGCAGTAAAACAGTAAACAAGCAGCGATAGCAGTATTTAGGAACAAGGCCTAGGGATTACACTTTCACTAGTGGACACTCTCAATATTGATCACATAACAGAATAGATAAATGCATACTCTACACTTTTGTTGGATGATGAACACATTGCGTAGGATTACACGAACCCTCAATGCCGGAGTTAACAAGCTCCACAATAATGCTCATATTTTAGTAACCTTTAGTGTAAGATAGATCAATAGACTAAATCAAGTACTAACATAGCATGCACACTGTCACCTTCATGCATATGTAGGAGGAATAGATCACATCAATATTATCATAGCAATAGTTAACTTCGCAATCTACAAGAGATCATGATCATAGCATAAACCAAGTACTAACACGGTGCACACACTATCACCTTTACACACGTGCAGGAGGAATAGAACTACTTTAATAACTTTGCTAGAGTAGCACATAGATAAATTGTGATACAAACTCATATGAATCTCAATCATGTAAAGCAGCTCATGAGATTATTGTATTGAGGTACATGGGAGAGAGATGAACCACATAGCTACAGCGGAGCCCTCAGCCTCGGGGGTGGATTACTCCCTCCTCATCATGGAGGCAGCGATGGCGGTGAAGATGGCGGTGAAGACGGCGGTGGAGATGGCTCCGGGGGCAATTCCCCGTCCGGCAGGGTGCCGGAACAGAGAGTTCTGTCCCCCGAATTGGAGTTTCGCGACGGTGGCGGCGCCCCTGGAGTCTTTCTGGAGTTTCGTCAATCGGTATCGAAGTTTTAGGTCACGACGGCTTAAATAGGCGAAGAATCGGAGTCGGAGGGTCTCTGGGGGGCCCACACTATAGGGGGGCGCGGCCCCCCCTGGCCGCGCCGGGGTGTGGTGTGGGGCCCCCAGGGCTCCCCTCTGGTCCTTCCCGGGTGTTCTGGATGCTTCCGATGAAAATAGGAACTTGGGCGTTGATTTCGTCCGATTCCGAGAATATTTCGTTACTAGGATTTCTGAAACCAAAAACAGCAGAAAACAGCAACTGGCCCCTCGGCATCTCGTCAATAGGTTAGTTCCGGAAAACGCATAAAAATGATATAAAGTGTGAACAAAACATGTTGGTATTGTCATAAAACAAGCATGGAACATCGGAAATTATAGATACGTTGGAGACGTATCAAGCATCAACATTACTAGTGGTGGTAATAGTCCAAACTTTAGCTACATTATTCTCTTTAGCAAGTTTTTCTCTTTCTTCTCTTTCCCACCTAGAATGCAATTCAGCCATCAATCTAATATTGTCATTAATTCGAACTTGGATGTTTGCTGTAGCAAATGACTTAATATCTTTATCTTCATTAGGCATAACTTTCAATTTTAAAATATCAACATCAGCAGCAAGACTATCAACCTTAGAAGCAAGAACGTCAATTTTACCAAGCTTTTCTTCAACAGATTTATTGAAAGCAGTTTGTGTACTAATAAATTCTTTAAGCATGACTTCAAGACCAGAGGGTGCACTCCTACTATTGATGTAAGAATTACCATAAGAATTACCATAACCATTACCATTATTAGAAGGATATGGCCTATAGTTGTTACCAAAATTATTCCTATAAGCATTGTTGTTGAAATTACTATTTTTAATGAAGTTCACATCAACATGCTCTTCTTGAGCAACCAATGAAGCTAAAGGAACATTATTAGGATCAACATTAGATCTACCATTAACAAGCATAGACATAATAACATCAATCTTATCACTCAAGGAGGAGGTTTCTTCAACAGAATTTACCTTCTTACCTTGAGGAGTCCTTTCGGTGTACCACTCAGAGTAGTTGATCATCATATCATCAAGAAGTTTTGTTGCAGCACCCAAAGTGATGGACATAAAATTACCTCCAGCAGCTGAATCCAATAGGTTCCTCGAAGAAAAATTTAATCATGCATAGAAGGTTTGGATGATCATCCAAGTAGTTAATCCATGGGTAGGGCAATTCTTCACCAAAGATTTCATTCTTTCCCATGCTTGGGAACATGTTCATTATCCAATTGCTTAAAATTCATAATGCTACTACTCAAAGATATAATTTTAGCAGGAGGATAATATCTACCAATGAAAGCATCTTTACATTTAGTCCATAAATCAATACTATTCTTAGGCAAAGATAGCAACCAATCTTTAGCTCTTCCTCTTAAGGAGAAAGGAAACAATTTCAGTTTTATAATGTCTCCATCTACATCCTTATACTTTTGCATTTCACAAAGTTCAACAAAATTATTAAGATGGGTAGCAGCATCATCAGTACTAACACCAGAAAATTGCTCTCTCATAACAAGATTTAGTAAAGCAGGTTTAATTTCATAAAATTCTGCTGTAGTAGCAGGTGGCGCAATAGGAGTGGATATAAAATCATTATTATTGGTTCTAGTGAAATCACACAACTTAGTGTTCTCAGGAGTATTCATTTTAACAGTAATAAAAATAAGTAAAGCAAACTAAATTAAGTAAAGTAAAACAAGTAACTAATTTTTTGTGTGTTTTTGATATAAAGAAAGCAAACAAAACAGAAAATAAAATAAAGTAAAGCAAGACAATAAACAAAGTAAAGAGATTGGATGTGAGAGACTCCCCTTGCAGCGTGTCTTGATCTCCCCGGCAACGGCGCCAGAAAACAGTCTTGATGGCGCGTGATGCACACGTCCGTTGGGAACCCCAAGAGGAAGGTGTGATGCGCACAACAGTAAGTTTTCCCTCAGAAAGAAACCAAGGTTATCGAACCAGTAGGAGATGAAGGCCACGTGAAGGTTGTTGGTGGAGGAGTGTAGTGCGGCGCAACACCAGGGATTCCGATGCCAACGTGGAACCTGCACAACACAATCACAATACTTTGCCTCAACTTAACAGTGAGGTTGTCAATCTCACCGGCTTGCTGTAAACAAAGGATTAAACGTATGGTGTGGAAAATGATGTTTGTTTGCGAAGAACAACAGAGAACATAGATTGCAGTAGATTGTATTTCAGATATAAAAGAATGGACCGGGGTCCACAGTTCACTAGTTGTGTCTCTCCAATAAGATAAATAGCATGTTGGGTGAACAAATTACAGTTGGGCAATTGACAAATAGAGAGGGCATAACAATGCACATACATATCATGATGACTACTATGAGATTTACTTAGGGCATTACGACAAAGAGCATAGACCGCTATCCAGCATGCATCTATGACTAAAAAGTCCACCTTCGGGTTAGCATCCGCACCCCTTCCAGTATTAAGTTGCAAACAACAGACAATTGCATTAAGTACTGTGCGTAATGTAATCAACACAAATATCCTTAGACAAAGCATTGATGTTTTATCCCTAGTGGCAACAGCACATCCATAACCTTAGAACTTTCCGTCACTGTCCCAGATTCAATGGAGGCATGAACCCACTATCGAGCATAAATACTCCCTATTGGAGTTACAAGTATCAACTTGGCCACAGCTTCTACTAGCAACGGAGAGCATGCAAGAACATAAACAACACATATATGATAGATCAATTAATCAACTTGACATAGTATTCCATATTCATCGGATCCCAAGGAACACAACAAGTAGCATTACAAATAGATGATCCTGATCATGATAGGCATCTCACAAGATCTAAACATGATAGCACAAGAGGAGAAGACAACCATCTAGCTACTGCTATGGACCCATAGTCTAAGGATGAACTACTCACGCATCAATCCGGAGGCGGGCATGATGATGTAGAGTCCTCCGGTGATGATTCCCCTCCCCGGCAGGGTGCCGGAGGTGATCTCCTGAATCCCCCGAGATGGGATTGGCGGCGGCGGCGTCACATCAACTTTTCTCGTATCGTGGCTCTCGGTACTAGGGTTTTCGCGACGGAGAGAATAAATAGGCGAAGGGGCAGAGTCGGGGGACGCTCGAGGGGCCCACCCCATAGGGCGGCGTGGCCAGGGGTGGGGCCGCGCCCCCCTAGGGTGTGGCCGCCTCGTCGCCCCTCTTCGTCTCCTCTTCGGACTTCTGGAAGGCTCCGTGCAAAATAAGACCGTGGGCTTTTGTTTCGTCCAATTCCGAGAATATTTCCTGTGTAGGATTTCTGAAACCAAAAACGGCAGAAAACAGGAACTACGCTTCGGCATCTTGTTAATAGGTTAGTGCCGGAAAATGCATCAAAATAATATAAAGTGTATATAAAACATGTGAGTATTGTCATAAAACTAGCATGGAACATAAGAAATTATAGATACGTTTGAGACGTATCAGTCATTTGATAGATGCGAAGCATGTCTAATGGGAAAAATGACTAAGACTCCATTCTCTGGTATAATGGAGCCAGCTACAGACTTATTGGAAATCATACATACCGATGTGTCTGGACCAATGAGTGTAGCCTCGCGCGGTGGTTATCGTTATGTTCTAACCTTCACAGATGATCTGAGTAGATATGGGTATATCTATTTCATGAAACATAAGTCCGAAACTTTCGAGAAGTTTAAGGAATTCCAAAGTGAAGTAGAAAATCAACGTAACAAGAAGATTAAGTTTCTGCGTTCTGATCGCGGAGGCGAATATCTGAGTTATTAGTTTGGCATGCATTTAAAGAAATGCGGAATACTTTTACAGTTGACACCGCCGGGAACACCACAGCGCAATGGTGTGTCCGAACATCCTAATCGAACTCTCTTAGATATGGTTCGTTCTATGATGTCTCTTACTGATTTGCCTTTATCGTTTTGGGGTTATGCATTAGAGACAGCTGCATTCTCTTTAAATAGGGCACCATCTAAATCCGTTGAAACGACACCGTATGAATTATGGTTTCAGAAGAAACATAAGCTGTCGCTCCTTAAAGTTTGGGGTTGCGAAGCTTATGTAAAAAATTTACAACCTGACAAGCTAGAACCCAAAGCGGAGAAATGAGTCTTCATATGATACCCTAAAGAAACTATTGGGTATACTTTCTATCACAGATCCGAAGGCAAAATCTTTGTTGCCAAGAACGGAACCTTTCTTGAGAAGGAGTTTCTCACTAAAGAAGTGACTGGAAGGAAAGTAGAACTCGACGAGGTTGTTGAACCTTCTCTCGTAGATCAGAGTAGCGCAGTGCCGGAAGATGTTCCTGTACATCCTACACCGATAAGAGAGGAAGCAAATGATAATGATCATGAAACTTCGAACGAGGTAGCTACTGAACCTCGCAGATCGACAAGGGAGCGTACCACTCCTGATTGGTATGATCCTTGTCTAAATGTCATGATTGTGGACAACAATGATGAAGACCCTGCGATGTATGAAGAAGCGATGATGAGCCCAGATTCCAACAAATGGCAAGAAGCCATGAAATCCGAAATGGGATCCATGTATGATAACAAAGTGTGGACTTTGGTAGACTTACCTGATAGCCGCAAGGCTGTCAAGAATAAATGGATCTTCAAGAGAAAAACAGATGCTGATGGTAGTGTTACTATCTATAAAGCTCGACTTGTCACAAAGGGTTTCCGACAAATTCAAGGAGTTGACTACGATGAGACCTTCTCACCTGTAGAGAAGCTAAAGTCTGTGAGGAATTTTGTTAGCAATAGCTGCATTTTTCGATTATGAGATTTGGCAGATGGATGTCAAAACGGTGTTCCTTAATGGTGACATTGAGGAAGAGTTGTATATGGTACAACCCAAAGATTTTGTCAATCCTAAAAATGCTGACAAGGTATGCAAACTTCAGCGTTCCATTTATGGACTGAAGCAAGCATCCCGGAGTTGGAACCGACACTTTGATAAGGTGATCAAAGACTTCGGGTTTATACAGTGTTATGGAGAGGCCTGTATTTACAAGAAAGTGAGTGGGAGCTCTGCAACATTCCTGATATTATATGTAGATGACATATTATTGATTGGGAATGATATAGAACTATTAAGTAGTGTAAAAGGTTATTTGAATAAGTGTTTTTCAATGAAAGACCTTGGTGAAGCAGCGAACATTTTAGGCATCAAGATTTATAGAGATAGATCAAGACGCCTAATAGGGCTTTCACAGAGTACATACCTGGACAAGATTCTAAAGAAGTTTAGAATGGATGAAAGTAAGAAAGGGTTCTTGCCAATGTTGCCAGGTAAGGTCTTGAGTAAGACTCAAGGTCCGGCTACGACAGAAGAAAGAGAGAGGATGAACAAGATTCCTGATACGTCCCAAACGTATCTATAATTTCTTATGTTCCATGTTACTTTTATGATGATACTCACACGTTTTATACACATTATATGTCGTTATTACGCATTTTCCGGCACTAACCTATTGACGAGATGCCGAAGAGCCGATTCTTTGTTTCAAGCTGTTTTTGGTTTCAGAAATCCTAGTAAGGAAATATTCTCGGAATTGGACGAAATCAACGCCCAGGGTCCTATTTTCACACGAAGCTTCCAGAAGACCGAAGAGGATAAGAAGTGGGGCCACGAGGCGGCCACACGCTAGGGCGGCGCGGCCTGGGCCTTGGCCGCGCCGGCCTGTTGTGTGGGTCCCTCGTGATGCCCCCTGACCTGCCCTTCCACCTACTTAAAGCCTCCGTCGCGAAACCCCCAGTACCGAGAGCCACGATACGGAAAACCTTCCAGAGACGCAGCCGCCGCCAATCCCATCTCGGGGGATTCAGGAGATCGCCTCCAGCACCCTGTTGGAGAGGGGAATCATCTCCCGGAGGACTCTTCATCGCCATGATCGCCTCCGGATTGATGTGTGAGTAGTTCACCCCTGGACCATGGGTCCATAGCAGTAGCTTTATGGTCGTCTTCTCCTAATCGTGCTATCATGCTCGATCTTGTGAGCTGCCTATCATGATCAAGATCGTTTCTTTGTAATCCTACATGTTGTGTTTGTTGGGATCCGATGGATATTGAATACTATGTCAAGTTGATTATCAATCTATCATATATGAGTTGTTTATGTTCTTGCATGCTCTCCGTTGCTAGTAGAGGCTCTGGCCAAGTTGATACTTGTGACTCCAAGAGGGAGTATTTATGCTCGATAGTGGGTTCATGCCTCCATTAAATCTGGGACAGTGACGATGAAAGTTCTAAGGTTGTGGATGTCTTTGTTGCCACTAGGGATAAAACATCGATGCTTTGTCTAAGGATATTTGTGTTGATTACATTACGCACCATACTTAATGCAATTGTCTGTTGCTTGCAACTTAATACCGGAAGGGGTTCGGATGATAACCTGAAAGTGGACTTTTTAGGCATAGATGCATGCTGGATGGCGGTCTATGTACTTTGTCGTAATGCCCTGATTAAATCTCATAGTACTCATCATGATATATGTATGTGCATTGTTATGCCTTCTTTATTTGTCAATTGCCCAACTGTAATTCGTTCACCCAACATGCTATTTATCTTATGGGAGAGACACCGCTAGTGAACTGTGGACCCCGGTCTATTCTTTACATCTGAAATACAATCTACTGCAATACTTGCTCTTTACTGTTCTTCTCAAACAATCATCTTCCACACAATACGGTTAATCCTTTGTTCACAGCAAGCCGGTGAGATTGACAACCTCGCTGTTACGTTGGGGCAAAGTACTTTGGTTGTGTTGTGCAGGTTCCACGTTGGCACCGGAATCCCTGGTGTTGCGTCGCACTACATTCCGCCACCATCAACTTTCAACGTGCTTCTTGACTCCTACTGGTTCGATTAAACCTTGGTTTCTTACTGAGGGAAACTTGCTACTGTGCGCATCATACCTTCCTCTTGGGGTTCCCAACGGACGTGTCAACTACACGCATCAAGCAAATTTCTGGCGCCGTTGTCGGGGAGATCAAGACACGCTGCAAGGGGAGTCTCCACTTCCAATCTCTTTACTTTGTTTTTGTCTTGCTTTATTTTATTTACTACTTTGTTTGCTGCACTTAAACAAAACACAAAAAAATTAGTTGCTAGCTTTACTTTATTTACTGTCTTGTTCTCCATATTAAAAACACAATTTTTTTTACTTGCATCTACTTTATTTAGTTTGCTTTATTTACTACTGCTAAAATGAATACTCCTGAGAATATTAAGTAGTGTGATTACACTAGTAAGGCATAATGGAAAATAACAATGAGCTTTTTATTCTATTTCCTGAGTTAAGACATGGATGGTTTGATGCGAAAATTAAAAAACCTATGGAATCTTATTTGCATGCTAGTAGCAATGATATTAGTATGAACGCTTTGAACACCATTATTGCTAATGATATAGAAAATTCTAAGCTTGGGGAAGCTGGTTTTGATGAGCATGATATCTTTAGTCCCCCAAGCATTGAGGAGAAAATTTTCTTTGATGATACTTTGCCTCCTATTTATGATGATTATAATGATAGTGGTCTTTTGGTGCCGCCTACTATGGAGAGTAAATTTTATTATGATTATACTATGCCTCCTACACTTGATGAGAATAATAATGATAGCTACTTTGTTGAATTTGCTCCCACTACTTATGTGGAGAGTAATAATTTTGTGCATATAGCTCATGATAAGAATGTTTCATTTGGTAGTTATATTGTTGAGTTTGTTCATGATGCTATTGAAAATCTTTATGAGAGAGGAAAATATGGTTGTAGAAATTTTCATGTTACTAAAACACCTCTCTTTTTGCTGAAAATCTTGAAGTTACACTTGTTTTATCTTTCTATGCTTGTTGCATTATGCTTCATGAATTTATTTGTGTACAAGATTCCTTTTCATAGGAAGTGGGTTAGGCTTAAAATTTGTTTCATACTTGCTTTTGATGCTCTCTTTTGCTTCAACTCCTATTTCTTGCGAGTGCATCATTGAAATTACTGAGCCCATCTTAATGGCTATAAAGAAAGCACTTCTTGGGAGATAACCCATGTGTTTATTTTACTTCTGCACTTTATTTTATATTTGAGTCTTGGAAGTTGTTTACTACTGTAGCAACCTCTCCTTATCTTTATTTTATTGTATTGTTGTGCCAAGTAAAGTCTTTGATAGTAAAGTCAATACTAGATTTGGATTACTCCGCAGGAACAGATTTCTTGCTGTCACGAATCTGGGCAGAATTCTCTGTAGGTAACTCAGAAAAATCTGCCAATTTACGTGCGTGATCCACAGATATGTACGCAACTTTCATTCAATTTGGGAATTTTCATCTGAGCAAGTCTGATGCCATTTTAAAATTCATCTTTACGGACTGTTCTGTTTTGACAGATTCTGCCTTTTATTTCGCATTGCCTGTTTTGCTATGTTTGATGGATTTCTTGTTCCATTAACTTTCAGTAGCTTTGTGCAATGTTCAGAAGTATTAAGAATGATTATGTCACCTCTGAATATATGAATTATGCACTGACCCTCTAATAAGTTTGTTTCGAGTTTGGTGTGGAGGAAGTTTTCAAGGATCAAGAGAGGAGGATGATACAATATGATCAAGAAGAGTGAAAAGTATAAGCTTGGGGATGCCCCCGTGGTTCATCCCTGCATATTTTAAGAAGACCCAAGCGTCTAAGCTTGGGGATGCCCAAGACATCCCCTTCTTCATCGACAACATTATCAGGTTCCTCTAATGAAACTATATTTTTATTCAGTCACATCTTATGTGCTTTGCTTGGAGCGTCTGTTTGCTTTAGTTTTTGTTTTGTTTGAATAAAGTCGGATCCTAGCATTCTTTATATTGGAGATATTACGCTCTGCTGTTTCGTATGAACACATGTGTTCTTAGCTTTATCTTTAATGTTCATTGCGAAAGTTGAACTACCTCATTCATTGATATATGGTTGGAAACGGAAAATGCCGCATGTGGTAAATGGTATAATGTCTTGAATAATGTGATACTTGGCAATTGTTGTGCTCATATAGATCTTGTTTAAGCTCTTGCATCATGTACCTTGTACCCATTAATGAATAACTACATAGAGCATGTTAAATTTTGGTTTGCATGATTGTTCTCTCTAAGTCTAGATATTTTCTGGTTAAGGTGTTTGAACAACAAGGAGACGATGTAAAGTCTTATAATGCTTACAATATGTTTATATGTGAGTCTTGCTGCACCATTTCATACTTGAGTTTGCTTCAAACAACCTTGCTAGCCTAGCCTTGTATTGAGAGGGATTCTTCTCGTGCATCCAAATTCTTAAGCCAATAACCATGCCATTTGTGTCCACCATACCTACCTACCACATGGTATTTCTCCTCCATTCCAAAGTACATTACTTGAGTGCTACCTTTAAAAATTTCTATTCTTTACCTTTACAATATATAGCTCATGGGACAAAATAGCTTAAAAACTATCGTGGTGAAGAATATGTACTTATGTGTCTTATTTCTTAGTAAGTTGCTTGTTGAGCGGTAACCATGTTTTCTGGGGATGCCATCAACTTTTACCTTTGTTGAATATCATGTGAGTTGCTATGCATGTTCGTCTTGTCTGAAGTAAGGGAGATTTTCATGATCAAATGGTTTGAGTATGCATATTGTTAGAGAAGAACATTGGGCCGCTAACTAAAGCCATGAATCATGGTGGAAGTGTTGCTGTCAAAACCCACCGGCGGGCAGCGACGGGCAACACCGTAGAGCCGGGAACAACCTAGGGCTGCGGCTGGCCGAGGTCCCTCCGAGCGACGGCCCGCAAAGCCTTCTGGTCACACGTCCGATGCTGATTGCAAGGGCGTGCCACCTGACCTATACCTGGTTAGGAAGGTGATGGAGATGCCTCGCTTAGTTTCCTGCATGGCATACACGTAAACATTAAATACGAGCCTCGATCGGCTCTCAGGTTATCCTGTGAATCGGCTCAGGGAGCCGATCCACCCATGATTCGTACGAGGTGCACGAATATATGGTGGTCCTGCTTGATCAAGATAAAGCTAATGAGATCTACGACGATTTAGGGTTTTCACCGCATAATCGGATCATCCTACTCAGGATTGGGCCTCGCGGCCACGCACGGTGATCGTGAGCCGATCCTAGACAAGGCCTAAAAACCAACACGAGGTTGATCCCCGGAACATCCTGTCTAGGACTAGCAAACGACACCCTACGTGCCGCTGGATCCTCCAGCCCTTTGTAAGGCCTAACTATTGCAGATATTAAACTAATCCTTGATGAACAAGGAGCAATCGTAACGGATCGGATCTACTAAATAATGATCAAGCGGGGTGCCGCCCCTACACCTATGATAGGTGTAAGGGCGGCTAGATATGCAAGGGTTGCACTACGATAGCATGTTACGCGAAGAACTATGCTAACCCTAACACATCTATGATAACTACGTTGCTCGCCATCAAAAAGGCTTCAGTACGAGCAACGCATGAACAACATAAAGCTTGTGCTGCCTAGATCGCAAGATGCGATCTAGGCAGCATGTTGCTTACCGGTAGAAACCCTCGAGACGAAGGAGTTGGCGATGCGCCGAGATTGATTTGTTGGTTGAACGTTGGTTGTTTATTCCATAAACCCTAGATACATATTTATAGTCCAGGGGACTTTCTAATTTAGGCGTGCACCTAACCGTGCACGAGTAAAACTCTATCTTCTAATCTAAGATGCGATCTACTATATTACAGGTATATGGGCAATCTAGCCCAACTTTTGCATATAAGGCCGATCCACGTATTTCTTCCGTATATAACCTCTAAGACCATCTTGATCGCGGCCCACCTCTGACTTGGTCAAATTCTGGTGATAACACATGCCCCCCTGGTTTTGGAATTATCAATTCCAAAATCACTCCATTTTTTCTCCGTCGGGTCATGTCATGGCAGAGCAGAACCGTCGCAGCATTTTTCATCATGATGCCCTGTCTTCTCAACTATTCCGCGTGATTTGACCGTTGTCTTTGGGCACCGCCTCCTCGGAAACTGCTGTGGCATTGAATTTTTACCATAGCCCCTTTATTTAACCGCTCTGAGCAGTTTGCCACTTCATCATCTTGCTCTGTTCTGGCCATCGGCACCCAAAAATCCCCCAATCTCCCATAGCCATGTCTTCCTCTTCCTCCTCTTCCTCGTCGGTCTTTTCTGACTCCTCCTCCTCCCGCGAGCCGACGCCGGAGTGGGGCTCGTTGGCAGCGCACGACATTCTCGCCCCGACGACGTGGGACAAGGAGGAACATGATTCCTCCATCTGGTCTGAGGATGACAAATCCCTGACCGACGGGGAGGGCGACCTTCAATTCCTCGTCGACGGGGAAGAGGAGGCGGATAGCGAGGACGACCGCTTCTCCTGGGACGATTTCACCTCTTCCGAGGAAGAGGCGGAGGAGGAGGACGACGACGATGACTCCCTTGAAGGTTACCCACCAGCGAAGCGCCTCCGCACCTGGTGGGACGACGACAGCAAGGACGACGATGAGGAAGATGAGGCTCCCGTAGAAGGCTACGGAAGCTCCGATGAGGAGCCTCTCAGCAGCTGCGCCGGGGGCAGCGACGACGAGGGCAGCAACGGC
Organism: Lolium perenne; assembly: GCF_019359855.2. Taxonomy (NCBI): domain Eukaryota; kingdom Viridiplantae; phylum Streptophyta; class Magnoliopsida; order Poales; family Poaceae; genus Lolium; species Lolium perenne. The sequence goes on along the minus strand of NC_067244.2, from coordinate 79,534,228 downwards.
CCCTAGATTAGGGATCAGTAGTAGTAGTTGGCTTTTGCCCTCTTCTCCCTTGAGCAATCGGCTCTTTCTTTGTAAGGAATCCCCCTATTAATGAAGAAAAAATCCCCCAATTAATTTCACTTCCTTGTCAACCTTGCCGATTGTCGAATGGGGCTGTCGTACAGAGAGCCGATAGCAGAACATTGGCTCGTATTGCGATCCGAGGCCAAGCTGTTGCCTAAACACGCAGTCCAACAGGCCTCAATAGGCCTAATTCTCGTCCAAACCATCAGAATGAACTCCTCAGCAACCCCTAAGAAATTCGTCTCACACATCATGATTTCTGGTCTGAACCAATTCTGTTAATTTGCTAGTTTGGTCTGATTCCTCTAGAGTCGATATCAGCATATCGGCTTTGTTATTCTGAAGTCGATGCCCGTGCATCGGCTGTATTTGCATACTGTTATCTCCATACGTCTTCTCAAGTCGATGCCTGCGCACCGGCTGTGATTATTATTTTTTTTACTGGCCGATTTTAAATCGGCCCTCACATCTTACTGCCCGTCATCCCACATGCTTGGGAAATATTTCTTGAGGTGTTGACCATTGACAGCTACTGGGAACTTTTCGCCGTCCAACTCTTCCAACATGTATGCATTACCCTTCAAGGCCTGGACAACTTTGTACGGACCATGCCAATTAGGAGACCATTTGCCATATGCCTTGTCCCTGGTTCCTAACGGCAACACAGCTTCCCATACTAGATCACCAACTTGGAACTCCTTTGGTCTAACCTTTTTATTGTAGGCACGAGCCACCCTGGCTTTGTTCTCCTTAATCTTCTCCAACGACCAAAGCCTAAGCTCTGTTGCGTCCTCAATAGTGTCGCTCATCAAGGCTGCATATTCTTCAGCTGTCAGATCATTCTGAAACGTGACACGTCTTGATCCAGCCGTAATTTCCCAAGGCAATACGGCTTCCTGTCCATAGACAAGTTGGTATGGCGAAGTCTTTATAGCTCCATGGCACGACATGCGGTAGGCCCATAATGCTTCTGATAACTTCTCATGCCAATCCCTAGGGTTCTCATCAATTTTCCTCTTGATCAACTTGATTAGACTCTGATTGGACGCTTCAGCCTGCCCATTAGCTTGAGCATAGTATGGGGATGATCGGATCAGCTTAATCCCCATGTCATCGCAGAACTTCCTGAATTCTTTAGAAACAAAGACCGAACCTCCATCGGTCGTGATAGTTTGGGGAATCCCGAACCTATGAATGACGTGTTCTTTCACAAATTTGATCACATCTTCTGATTTCACCTTTTTCATAGGGACGGCTTCCACCCACTTGGTGAAGTAATCTGTGATAACCAGAATCCATTCATGTTTCTTGCTCGACGCCGGATGGATTTTGCCGATCATATCCATGCCCCACCCCCGAAACGGCCAAGGTTTGATGATAGGGTTCATCGCTGATGCTGGTACCATCTGAATCTTCCCGAACATCTGACACGCTTGGCACCCCTTGTAATAATTGAAGCAATCTTCAAGCATGGTGGGCCAATAAAACCCTGATCGCCTGATTAACCACTTCATCTTATGAGCCGACTGATGAGTTCCACAGGCGCCTTCATGCACCTCATGTAAGAGCCGATTAGACTCGCTTGGCCCCGAGCACTTAAGTAGTAACCCTTCCAACGTCCTGTAGAACATATCGTCTCCTATGAGGACATACTTCATGGCTTTGTACCTTATCCGTTTAGGTGCCCCCCGAGCCGAATCTTTTAAATAATTGAAGATTTCGGCTCTCCAATCATCCTGTTCCAGGAATTGTACCTGAACCTCCGACCCGTCAGATATATCTATATAGCCTGACGCCATTTGTGCGAGATTGTTGGCCTCGGCATTTTGGGATCTTGGGACCCAATTAAAGTTGATGTACCGAAACTGTGTCATCAACTCACGGCATTCCACCCAATATGGGAAAAGCGATTCACTTTCGCACTTATATTCATCCGTGAGCTGGTTAATCACCAACTTTGAGTCTCCAAAAAGCTCTACTGCTTCTGCTCCGGCTTCCAGTAGCAACTCCATTCCCTTACGTATTGCCTCATATTCTGCTACGTTGTTGGTGCAAGGGGTAGATAATCTGATGGAGAAGGAGTATTCTGCCCCCCGAGGCGACACGAGCAGAATGCCGATGCCACAACCATCGTCACAAACCGATCCATCGAAGAACATAGCCCATGCACGTATAGACAGTGCTGCTATATTGGTACTGATCCGTTCAGTGATAAGATCGGCCAACGCTTGTCCCTTGACTGCTTTCGCAGGCTGATACCGGAGATCGAATTCTGACAACGCAAACATCCACTTACCAAGCCGGCCTTTCAAAACAGGGGCCGACAACATGTGCTTGACAACATCTGACTTGCATATGACGATGATCTCTGCCGTCAAAAGGATGTGATGAAGCTTTGTGCAGGTAAAGAACAGGCAGAGGCAAAGTTTCTCGACCTCAGGATATCTTGTCTCCGCGTCCAGCATCCTTCTGCTGAGGTAGAAAACGACCTTTTCAACGCCCTCGTAGAGTTGCACCACTACCGAAGCGATGGATGTGTCAGCTACTGACAAGTAGATGTAGAACGGCCTGTCTTGCTGGGGCGGAACTAGCACAGGCGGCGTCGTCAGATACCGCTTAATCTCATCGAACGCCTGTTGCTGTTCTGCCCCCAGTGAAACTCGTCATCAGTTTTAGTCTTCACCAGCGCCATGAATGGCTCGATTCGTCCTGACAGATTAGAGATGAATCGTCGGACAAAATTGATCTTGCCGATGAGACGTTGGAGCTCCTTCTTCGTGGTCGGCGGCTGCATGGTACGCACCGCCTCCTGACTTTTCAGGCCGATCTCAATTCCCCGTTCATGAACCAGAAAACCTAGGAATTGACCAGCCGTCACGCCAAAAGCACACTTCTTCGGATTCATTCTCAGTCCGAATTTCCGAGTTCGGTCTAGGACGCGTCGTAAATCATCCAAGTGTCCCCCCATGGAGACAGATTTGACTACCACGTCGTCGATTTAGATCTCCACCAACTTGCCGATCAGATCATGAAATATATAATTCATGGCTCGTTGGTACGTTGCACCAGCATTCTTCAACCCAAAGGTCATGACCACATATTCAAACAAACCTACTGCTCCTGGTACTCTGAATGCGGTCTTGTGTATATCTTCTGGAGCCATGAAGATCTGGTTATAGCCGGCGTTGCCATCCATGAAGCTCAACACCTTGTGGCCAGCAGCGGCATTTATCAACGTCTCGGCCACCGGCATCGGATATTCGTCCTTTGGAGTGGCTCTATTGAGATCTCTGAAATCGATGGCCACATGCCATCGGCCGTCCTTCTTCTCTACAGGAACGATACTGGAGATCCACTCAGCATACCTGCATGGCCTGATGAACCCGGCGGCCAACATCTTCTCGATCTCTTTCTTGACTTCTTCCAGGATTTCGGCCCTCATCTGACGTGCTCGTTGTTGGAACGGCCGAAATCCTTTCTTAAGGGGGAGCCGGTGTTCAATGATGCTCCTGTCCAACCCAGGCATCTCCGTGTAATCCCATGCAAAGCAATCTGGGTATTCCTTCAACAGAGCTATCATCTGTCCCCTGAGCTGTGGATCCAACTTCTTGCTGATAAAAGTCGGTCGCGGCTTATCCCCAGGACCAATATCGACTTCCTCTAGTTCATCAGCCGATGTAAACCCATACCCTAGCTTTCCGTCGCCTGTGAGGTCGACGCCACATACTGGGAGAGCAGGTGGTATGGATAGTACGGGCCGATCGCTAGAATCGGCTTCCATCTTGATCATCACCAGGATCTTCTGGCAGTGTCGGGGCCGATCGCGTGGAGCAGCTTCTTCCTTATCTTCGTTATGAGAGCAGCTGCCCTCGTCAGGGAGGTGTCCCAGTTCTACCATGTTGATGTTGAACGAGTATCTTGGCTGGCACCTCCCGGGGTAAGTGTCTTCAACCGTGTCAGCGGCGCATGACGGTGGATTAGGCACTTCTGGTGCCGCCAATGCGAATGACGACGGTAGACGGGGCCGAAGTGGCACTTCTCCTCGGTAGGTCCTGAGAGCTGGTACTAATAGAAAGTGCTGATGCTTCATGACCTCCTGGACCATCCGAAAGGCAACATGCTCCAAAGTATTCACCAGGCTCTCAGAATGGCGATGCAGCGAGTGAGTCACCATGCAGCTAATCTCCTGGCGCAGGGACCTGGTACGTTCTTCTGACGGGACGGATAGGTCCACTCCATCGAGCGCGCCTTCCGGTGAGAACCCCTTCCACCGGACGCCATGTGAACGGGTTCTGTGAAAAGAGCCGATGAGGTCGGCTTCGAGGATGACTTTGATCTCGTCATACTTCTTCTTGAGCTCGTCGGTCAGATCCTCGTACGTGACTGGCGTGCCGTCCGCCATCTCAGATGTAGATGGCGATGTGGTTTATGTAGAAGCTTGTCCCACCGGGCGTGCCAGAATATGTTGCTGTCAAAACCCACCGGCGGGCAGCGACGGGCAACATCGTAGAGCCGGGAACAACCTAGGGCTGCGGCTGGCCGAGGTCCCTCCGAGCGACGGCCCGCAAAGCCTTCTGGTCACATGTCCGATGCTGATTGCAAGGGCGTGCCACCTGACCTATACCTGGTCAGGAAGGTGATGGAGATGCCTCGCTTAGTTTCCTGCATGGCATACACGTAAACATTAAATACGAGCCTCGATCGGCTCTCAGGTTATCCTGTGAATCGGCTCAGGGAGCCGATCCACCCATGATTCGTACGAGGTGCACGAATATATGGTGGTCCTGCTTGATCAAGATAAAGCTAATGAGATCTACGACGATTTAGGGTTTTCACCGCATAATCGGATCATCCTACTCAGGATTGGGCCTCGCAGCCACGCACGGTGATCGTGAGCCGATCCTAGACAAGGCCTAAAAACCAACACGAGGTTGATCCCCGGAACATCCTGTCTAGGACTAGCAAACGACACCCTACGTGCCGCTGGATCCTCCAGCCCTTTGTAAGGCCTAACTATTGCAGATATTAAACTAATCCTTGATGAACAAGGAGCAATCGTAACGGATCGGATCTACTAAATAATGATCAAGCGGGGTGCCGCCCCTACACCTATGATAGGTGTAAGGGCGGCTAGATATGCAAGGGTTGCACTACGATAGCATGTTACGCGAAGAACTATGCTAACCCTAACACATCTATGATAACTACGTTGCTCACCATCAAAAAGGCTTCAGTACGAGCAACGCATGAACAACATAAAGCTTGTGCTGCCTAGATCGCAAGATGCGATCTAGGCAGCATGTTGCTTACCGGTAGAAACCCTCGAGACGAAGGAGTTGGCGATGCGCCGAGATTGATTTGTTGGTTGAACGTTGGTTGTTTATTCCATAAACCCTAGATACATATTTATAGTCCAGGGGACTTTCTAATTTAGGCGTGCACCTAACCGTGCACGAGTAAAACTCTATCTTCTAATCTAAGATGCGATCTACTATATTACAGGTTTATGGGCAATCTAGCCCAACTTTTGCATATAAGGCCGATCCACGTATTTCTTCCGTATATAACCTCTAAGACCATCTTGATCGCGGCCCACCTCTGACTTGGTCAAATTCTGGTGATAACAGGAAGTTTCAGTGTGGACATAAAACCTCAATCTCTTATGAGAATATTACCTGTTGTTGAATGCTTAAGCATTAAAAGAGGAGTCCATTATCTGTTGTCTATGTTGTCCCGGTATGGGTGTCTAAGTTGAGAATGATCAAAAGCGAGAAATCCAATGCGAACCTTCTCCTTAGACCCTTGTACAGGCGGCATAGAGGTACCCCTTTGTGACACTTGGTTGAAACATATGTTATGCAATGATAATCCGTGTTAATCCAAGCTAATTAGGACAAGGTGCGGGCACTATTAGTATACTATGCATGAGGCTTGCAACTTATAAGATATCTTATACATAACTCATATGATTTATTACTACCGTTGACAAAATTGTTTCTTGTTTTCAAAATGAAAGCTCGAGCACAAATATAGTAATCAATGCTCCCCTCTGCGAAGGGCCTTTCTTCTACTTTATTGTTGAGTCAGTTTGCCTATTCTTTCTATCTTAGAAGCAAACACTTGTGTAAACTGTGTGCATTGATTCTTACATGTTTACCTATTGCACTTGTTATATTACTTTGTGTTGACAATTATCCATGAGATATACATGTTGAAGTTGAAAGCAACCGCTGAAACTTATATCTTCCTTTGTGTTGTTTCAAAACTTTCTACTAAGAATTTATTGCTTATGAGTTAACTGTTATGCAAGTCTTATTGATGCTTGTCTTGAAAGTATTATTCATGAAAAGTCTTTGCTATATGATTCATTTGTTTACTCATTATCTTCATCATTGCTTCGAATCGCTGCATTCATCTCATGTGCTTTACAATAGTATTGATCAAGATTATGATAGCATGTCACTTCAGAAATTAACTTTGTTATCGTTTACCTACTCGAGGGCGTAGGAACTAAGCTTGGGGATGCTTGATACGTCCCAAACGTATCTATAATTTCTTATGTTCCATGCTACTTTTATGATGATACTCACATGTTTTATACACATTATATGTCATTATTATGCATTTTCTGGCACTAACCTATTGACGAGATGCCGAAGAGCCGATTCTTTGTTTTCTGCTGTTTTTGGTTTTAGAAATCCTAGTAAGGAAATATTCTCGGAATTGGACGAAATCAACGCCCAGGGGCCTATTTTTCCACGAAGCTTCCAGAAGTCCGAAGAGGAAACGAAGTGGGGCCACGAGGCGACGACACGCCAGGGCGGCGCGGCCTGGGCCTTGGCCGCGCCGGCCTGTTGTGTGGGTCCCTCGTGACGCCCCCTAACCTGCCCTTCCGCCTACTTAAAGCTTCCGTCGCGAAACCCCCAGTACCGAGAGCCACGATACGGAAAACCTTCCAGAGACGCAGCCGCCGCCAATCCCATCTCGGGGGATTCAGGAGATCGCCTCCGGCACCCTGCCGGAGAGGGGAATCATCTCCCGGAGGACTCTTCATCGCCATGATCGCCTCCGGATTGATGTGTGAGTAGTTCACCCCTGGACCATGGGTCCATAGCAGTAGCTAGATGGTCGTCTTCTCCTAATTGTGCTATCATGCTCGATCTTGTGAGCTGTCTATCATGATCAAGATCGTTTCTTTGTAATCCTACATGTTGTGTTTGTTGGGATCCGATGGATATTGAATACTATGTCAAGTTGATTATCAATCTATCATATATGAGTTGTTTATGTTCTTGCATGCTCTCCGTTGCTAGTAGAGGCTCTGGCCAAGTTGATACTTGTGACTCCAAGAGGGAGTATTTATGCTCGATAGTGGGTTCATGCCTCCATTAAATCTGGGACAGTGACAGAAAGTTCTAAGGTTGTGGATGTGCTGTTGCCACTAGGGATAAAACATCGATGCTTTGTCTAAGGATATTTGTGTTGATTACATTACGCACCATACTTAATGCAATTGTATGTTGCTTGCAACTTAATACCGGAAGGGGTTCGGATGATAACCTGAAAGTGGACTTTTTAGGCATAGATGCATGCTGGATGGCGGTCTATGTACTTTGTCGTAATGCCCTGATTAAATCTCATAGTACTCATCATGATATATGTATGTTGTCAACACTCGGGTTTTTAAGTCCAGATGCCTGTTATGCTATACATCGCAATCCCAGGAATATTGTTGTTTCGAGACATAACAGTTGAATATCATAAGTCATCATTCATTACATGCCATAGTCGTCTTACAAATAGATCACATGATCCAATATTACAATAATAGTTGAACTATTGTTTCAACACACATCACAAATACATAGCGGAAGCGTAGATAGAAGGGGACTCTATAGTCCACAGGCCAACGCTTGACGTCAGGAGTAGTCCTAGTTGTCGTAGACGTCCTGCTGTCCATCATCTTCATACTGCTGCTCTTCTTCATAGTCTGGCCATTTGAATAGCCAGGGACACAGCCGTGAGTACTTTAAAGTACTCGCAAACTAATACTAATGTAAGTACTAACATTTCTGGTAAGGGGGTGCTAAGCTCTAGTTTCTTTTGCATAAAGCCAATTTTAGTTCACAAGTATTTGAAATAAATACCTTTCATGTGCTAACTAACCCAAGTGGGAACATTAGTGTCATTCCCACAACATTTGTTGTAATTCGAGTCAAATTCACCATTCACCTTTCAAGTTCAAGTCACAAATCATACGTCACATTTTTGAAAATGGTCTGATGACGGAACAATATGGCCTTTCCAACCGTCCATAACCGTGGACGCGGCTATTCGAATAGTTCTACACTCTGCAGAGGTTGCACACTTGTGCCACAACATTTGATTACATCCGTCAGGAATAACCCTGAATAATCGTAACTCAGTACGCGGATCATCAACCATAACCTTTCACTTACATATCCTAGTATAGGCACCTCTCCCCATGAGCTTGGCCTCCCAGTGAAGACCAAGCATCAGCACAGGAACTGCACAGGGCTTGGGCCGGACATTCACCTCGTTTTACGTCATTTCTCATCATTTCTTTTGTTGTAGAGGCAGCTTTCGGCATAACCCCGATGACGCTTGTTTAGAGGGAACCCATACTAATTAAGGTGTTACTTTTAATTACTTAGAGAAATAATTTCCTCTCATTATCTTATTAAGATTTAATTTCTCTCATGAATAATATATGACCTAGGTTGACTAAGTCAACCTCTTCATACTCATCATTTAAGAAAAATGATTTAAATGAGGTGAAGCACCTCATACAATTTAATCCTAATATGGTAAAGAGTTAATATCATCAAACAATTCATATGAGACCTAAATGACCAGAGTCTCTACCTCATTTTGAATTGTTCATGACAAGCTTTAAATGAGAGAAACACTCCCATATGATTTATTAATAGTTTTGGACAATATCTTTGACTAGAAATAGCCCTATAGCCCTTTAATTAACCCAGACCATGATCATTCAAAGTTACCACACCAATTTCTTGCAGAAACAATTAGTGTAAGTCAAATGTGAGCTATGAGAGTTGGAATTACTTAAATACCTATTTTGGTTGATTTTTAATAATTATTTGAATATGAAAAAGTCCCTGCCTTCTTCTTTTTATCATTCTATTTCTACAACAGATCTTGGGGTGGGACCAGTGGCATGTTGTAGATATTTTTACTAGCTTTCTAACACTATAAAGTTTGTTAAATTTGGCCAAGCCAAACAGATTCTATGAATTTTCAAAGTTGGGTCCAGTGTTGAATTTAACAGAATCTGGAAATTCGAATTTGAATAAAATGGGCTGCGCGGGAAACTCTAACGGGCCAGATTCAAAATTTTAACGGCCTGCCCAGCCCACCACGGTCCACAGACGCGTGGGCTGCCTGACAGCAGGGGGCCCGCCTGTCAGTGGTTGTTGCTTACCGAAACGGTACTGGAGGCTGTGAGGCGTTAGATCAGAGGGAGATCGGACGGCGGGGGATCGTCGTCGTCGTCGGCGAGAGAGGAGGCGCTGGCACGACGGAGTAGGGGGTCGACGGCGAGCAGGGACTCCGGCGAGCGGCGGCGTTGATGCAGCTGGTCGTTGTCGACGATGGCGAGCTCGACGGTTGTCGCGGGAGCTCTGGCGATGGACGGTAGCGTCGGCTGGGTCTGCGGCAGAGCACGGGCGGTGAGTTTGCGATTGGACGGCGGTGGTCACTAATTCGGAGAGGAGAGGGTGCGACGAGCTCGAGAGAAGGGAGAGAAGTCGATTGGCGTGCTCAGATGAGGAGGATGAGCTCTCCTTTTATAGGCGCTCGAGGTGGCCGGAGGTCTGCGGTGAACCCGACAATGGCGCGGCGATTTCGGCGATGGAGAGGGGTAGGCAAGGACGCGGGGCTGTTCAACATGTCCACGCGGTGCTAGGGCGCTAGCTAGCTAGGTGGGGGACGGTCTGGTGGCGACGCATTGCGTCCGGGTCTGCGGCGGCGTTCACGGGATCTTGCCGTCGTCTCCGGCGGCGGCGGTCCAGGGTCGCGGTCGTGGGCGTGTCTGGCGCGTCTGAGGTGGCGCTGCGATGCTCAACCCGTCGAGGGAGGGGCCAGGGCGAGCGCGTGCTGGCGGGGCGGCGCGTGGCCAGTGACGCCCACGCGTGTACTGCTGTGACGCCAGCGGCATGGTCTGGCCGTCCTGGGCGCGCGTCCTCCGGCGTTGGTCGTCGTCAAGCTCGACAGTGGCGTGGCTAGGGAGGCGTAGGGATGCGAGGTGGCACGCTGGGGCACGGTGGCCAGGTCTGGCGATGAAGGGAGAGAGGGGAGGCTCCGCATGGTGGTGACATGGCCGGCATGGCCATGTCCTTGCCTCCATAGGGTTCCTCCTAGGGTTACTATGCATGGAGTAGGGTGAGAGGGGACAGGGGAACATGTAGGGTCGAGTGGTGCTCAGAGTTGGGGCCAAACACTATTTAGAATAGTGTTTGAGATTTGGGCAATTTTTCTATTTCAATTTCTTGCCAAATTTGGTCAAAGCAAAGTGATTCCAAAATTTTAAAATGGTGCATTTGGATAAGTTGCAAATGACCAGAGACAAATATGTGTGGTGGTGGAATTTTAAAAATCAAAGAAATACAAATTTGCTCAAAGTGAGATTGTTGCATTTGATAAAAAAGTCTCAACTTTGCATGAGTATAGAATTTGATCCAAGATGAATTTAGCATGGTGGTATTTACCAAAGTTGTTCACCTTGATGTGCTCTTGGATGTGGTGCAAAGAATTGGGAAAGTTTAGTTTGAAAAACTTGAAATGCAAGGGCTCAAAGTAGTGACCAGAATATAATTGGCAGATTTGACCATCATCATATGTGAGCACAATTTGAGTTGGATTTTGATTTGAATTGTGTTTCTTTGGTTCCAATAGTTGTAATAAGTGTTTAGTAACATACTCCAAATAATGGTGAAGACCAAAATGGTCTAGGGTCAAGATTTATAAAAATGGCATAAGGCCTATGTGAGGGTTTTGGTGATTTTCTAACTTTTATTCTTTTATTTTTCTTTGCTTCATTTTAACAAGGGTGAGATTTATTTGGTGTTAGAATAAGTTGGGTAAAGGGTTCAAACCATTTTAGGGCAATTGGGGTGCCTAGGATAAGATTTGATATTTTGGCTAAGTGCCACATATACCTCTATGCATATGTTTGATTTTATTTTGTTTCTCACTTGAATTGGATGGTAAGTACTTGGTTGAGTGTGTTGAGGTATTTCCAAACCATCCACTAAGATAGGCAAACAAAGTTGGAGCATTTGCAAAAAGTAGCCATAGGCTTGCATATGCCTTTTTCTTATTTAAGATCACCTCTTTTTATTTGTTTTTCAAAGATTTGTGACAAGAGGAATGAGGTTTAGGGTTTAGTGGGGGTCACCATGGTTCACCACTATTTAGCAAAAATATTAAAGGTAGGGTTCAAGATTTACCTATTAGGGCTATATGCCTATATATGTCTTTTTCTTTATTTTGGTTTCTCAAAATAGATCCATTTGGTTTTGAGAAGATCAAGGTTTAGGGTTTTTCTTATTTGATTTCTTCTCTTTTATTTTATTGGGTTGGTGATCTTCACTTGATCACTTTAGGGTTTTAGGCTTTAGCACATAAGCATAATAACACTCATCATGGCAAAACACAAATACTAGGTATGAGCACTATGCATAGCACCCAATGTAAGAAAAGTTTTTGTTGGTTCTCATTTTTGGAAAAAGGAAATTCAATTTCTCTTTGTTTTGAAATTTGGGGTGTTACAAACCCTTCCCCCTTAAACAAATCTCGTCCTGAGATTTTAAGAAAAGTTAGGTTCCTAAGAGAGATTGGGCGATATGATTTAACAGGAAGACATACTTGGCATGGCCTGAGGTGCTTCTGGTGCTTCTGTGGCATTCATGCGGTAGTAACGACCGTTGCGGTTGTTCGGGTAGTTTGGGGCAAACTTCCTTCCAGCTGCAAAACGACGCTGTTGTTGGGCAGGTGCAGTGGTGTTGGCGGCAATCTTGGCAAGCTTCTTGGGGCATTCATTGGAGTAATGACCCACAGTTCCACATTCATAGCAGGTTACCGTTGACTTGTCCTTTTGGGCAATGGGTACAGCATTGCTTCCAGTCCTCAGGGCATTGTTGGCGGCTTTCATCGGGCACTTATTAGAGTAATGACCAGTAACACCACATTCATAGCAAGTCACAGTGGACTTGTCTCTGGGGGCATGGTTGGGTATTGGGATGAGCTGCTCCAGGGTTGCTATCCTCACGCGGAGACGAGCAATGAGGTAGTCCTTCTTGGCGTGCTGATGGCGAAGTGCCTTGCGCTCCATTGCAAGAATGTTGATGGTGTCAGTCATCTTGGTGTGCTCAATGTGCAGCTGGTTGGCCTGGGCACGGGAGTTGTTGCGGGTAGGAGGGGACATCTAAACAATGAGGTAGATCATAAGATAAGAGGGAAATTTCTATGGTTTGTTTGGGTTAAGTTTAAAAAGTTCAAAACTTGAAAACTTGAGTAGTGTTGAGGGGGTAAAACCAACAACACTTTTTCATTCATACCAAACATCACACATTACAAAGCTAACACACCGTTGGTTTTAAGAACCATTCATCGCTCTACGATACAAGGGGATCCTGATACAAACTCATACCTACATATGTGCTCAAGTGAAACTACTACTCACTATCCACATCTATCGGGGTGTGGTTATCTTCTCCGGCTTCCAGAAACTCGTAGTCTTCCAGATCAGTGTTCTCATCTTCCTCAAAGTCCTCGCCATCACTCAGGAAGGCTTCTCCTCCCTGAAGGTCTTCATCTTCCTCTTCCATCTCATTCAGCTGGTCCTCTTGGGCCTTGACAGTGGCCTCCAAGGAGACTATCTTTGCGCGGAGGTGCGCAATGGTAGTATCCTTCTTGACACGCTGCTTGCGAAGTATCTTGCGCTCATAAGCAAGGATCCTGACGGTATTAGTCTTCCGTGCTAGGTGGGCGCGAATCTGGTTGGCGTAGACGCGATAGTTGTCCAGCTCCTTCTGGGTGTCGTGCAACATAGTATCCAGGTGCTCCACGTGATATTTCAGCTCCGGGTGGGGTGATAGTGCCCTGGGTCCTCCAATGGAGTCATGCCTTGCAAAGTGAGCGAAGCGAGTCCCATAAAGCGCAGTCACATGCTGCCCACACAGACGGGCAAGTGCTTCCTGCATGGCTCTAGCTAGTCCATCTAGCCAGTTGCTTTCCATGACAGAGAAATGGATCCTCATAGAAATAGGAGACTCCTTCTTGCCTCTGAGATCCGCAGTGATAACCCACTGCAGTTCCCTTCCGGGCTGGTGGTCCATTTGAGTTCCAAGGAACTCCGGGTGCGGGCGTCCGAGATACTCAGACAAAGCGTCTAAGTCCTGCTCGAAGCGCACGTTGCCACCATTCCCCACCCGGTAAAACTTGGTGTTGTGGGGCAACGCCATCTGAAAGAGAATTGGATGAGTAAGTTAGAGATGTGAACAAGTGTGACAAAATTTTATGTAGGTTCATAAGGAAGAGCATGGCTTCTTATTTCAAAAAGATCTCAAAGCTCAGAGTGAGAATAAGTTTTCATAAATATTCCCTTCATTTGTTTTGGAAACTAAGTTTTTTTTAGACGTCCATTCTAACTAGGGTCTCCTAAGGTCAAACAATGGCTCTGATACCAACTTGTCAACACCCGGGTTTTTAAGTCCAGATGCCTGTTATGCCATACATCGCAATCCCAGGAATATTGTTGTTGCGAGACATAACAGTTGAATATCATAAGTCATCATTCATTACATACCATAGTCGTCTTACAAATAGATCACATGATCCAATATTACAATAATAGTTGAACTATTGTTTCAACACACATCACAAATACATAGCGGAAGCGTAGATAGAAGGGGACTCTATAGTCCACAGGCCAACGCTTGACGTCAGGAGTAGTCCTAGTTGTCGTAGACGTCCTGCTGTCCATCATCTTCATACTGCTGCTCTTCTTCATAGTCTGGCCATTTGAATAGCCAGGGACACAGCCGTGAGTACTTTAAAGTACTCGCAAACTAATACTAATGTAAGTACTAACATTTCTGGTAAGGGGGTGCTAAGCTCTAGTTTCTTTTGCATAAAGCCAATTTTAGTTCACAAGTATTTGAAATAAAGACCTTTCATGTGCTAACTAACCCAAGTGGGAACATTAGTGTCATTCCCACAACATTTGTTGTAATTCGAGTCAAATTCACCATTCACCTTTCAAGTTCAAGTCACAAATCATATGTCACATTTTTGAAAATGGTCTGATGATGGAACAATATGGCCTTTCCAACCGTCCATAACCGTGGACGCGGCTATTCGAATAGTTCTACACTCTGCAGAGGTTGCACACTTGTGCCACAACATTTGATTACATCCGTCAGGAATAACCCTGAATAATCGTAACTCAGTACGCGGATCATCAACCATAACCTTTCACTTACATATCCTAGTATAGGCACCTCTCCCCATGAGCTTGGCCTCCCAGTGAAGACCAACTGTCAACCTGGGAACTGCACAGGGCTTGGGCCGGACATTCACCTCGTTTTACGTCATTTCTCATCATTTCTTTTGTTGTAGAGGCAGCTTTCGGCATAACCCCAATGACGCTTGTTTAGAGGGAACCCATACTAAGATACATAAACTTCTAGTTAAGCCCTACCCATAATAAGGTATTGTGGGGGTACTTGTAAATTGGAATGGTATCGCATCCGAACCCAACCATCAGTTTTTGTAAAGTTCACCATGTCATTCACCAGTCATATTCACCTTCAAAATCTTTCAATAGAATGAATCATCATTCCAAGGTTTTCAAATTCATTTTATTTCACCTGTTCCCATCTAGAGTAATCAATTTTAATTTAGCACTAGCATCTAAGTATGAGGGGTGCTAAGTAATTTGCTTTGCTTCTAGGCTAACATTGATACTCTTGTACTAATCCAATACTAACCAAGTGAATCATGAATCAAAAAGTACTTTGATAAAACAAAAATAAGTAAAGCTGGTAAAGTAAAACAGGGCAATAGGATCATGAACATAAAGTAAATGGGTAATGCCTTGCTCATGGTGAGCTTTGCACTTTGCAAGAGTATTATCTTGCCTTGGTTGGTGTATGGATCAAAATGTTCCTCCTTCTTCTCCGTAGATGTTCTCGTCGTCTCCTTCGTAGCTTCCGGTACTAGCGTCTATAAACGAATACGGGGTACAATCACCAAGCAATTCATTGGCTATTCTAAACATCACATGTATTCACACAAACTATTCTATTCACACAATTAATACAATTTGGTGCATTGGTGGTCTTGCTTGAGGAAAAATAATTTCCTCTCATTTCATATGTAAATGATAGTTTCCATATAGTTCTTGAGGAATAATTTCCTCTCATTGAATCTTCTTTAAGATTTAATTTCTCAAACAATCACTCATGAATTCAGGTTGACCTAAGTCAACCATTCATCATCATCATTTGAGAAAATGATTTAAATGAGGCAGAGATACCTCATACTATTTAACACTTCTACAAATGATTTAAAATCTCCAAGTATTTCATATGAGAGCATTTGACCAGGGGTCCAAACTTCATATGAAAGTACTTGGGACAAGATTTAAATGAAGTGAAACACCTCATATAATTTACACAAATTAAACTAGCATCACACATTACTATTAAGTGGATAGAGGTGTTGTTTTCTTATTTAAGAAAAATAATTTCCTCTCATACTAATTAAGGTGTTACTTTTAATTACTTAGAGAAATAATTTCCTCTCATTATCTTATTAAGATTTAATTTCTCTCATGAATAATATATGACCTAGGTTGACTAAGTCAACCTCTTCATACTCATCATTTAAGAAAATGATTTAAATGAGGTGAAGCACCTCATACAATTTAATCCTAATATGGTAAAGAGTTAATATCATCAAACAATTCATATGAGACCTAAATGACCAGAGTCTCTACCTCATTTTGAATTGTTCATGACAAGCTTTAAATGAGAGAAACACTCCCATATGATTTATTAATAGTTTTGGACAATATCTTTGACTAGAAATAGCCCTATAGCCCTTTAATTAACCCAGACCATGATCATTCAAAGTTACCACACCAATTTCTTGCAGAAACAATTAGTGTAAGTCAAATGTGAGCTATGAGAGTTGGAATTACTTAAATACCTATTTTGGTTGATTTTTAATAATTATTTGAATATGAAAAAGTCCCTGCCTTCTTCTTTTTATCATTCTATTTCTACAACAGATCTTGGGGTGGGACCAGTGGCATGTTGTAGATATTTTTACTAGCTTTCTAACACTATAAAGTTTGTTAAATTTGGCCAAGCCAAACAGATTCTATGAATTTTCAAAGTTGGGTCCAGTGTTGAATTTAACAGAATCTGGAAATTCGAATTTGAATAAAATGGGCTGCGCGGGAAACTCTAACGGGCCAGATTCAAAATTTTAACGGCCTGCCCAGCCCACCACGGTCCACAGACGCGTGGGCTGCCTGACAGCAGTGGGCCCGCCTGTCAGTGGCTGTTGCTTACCGAAATGGTACTGGAGGCTGTGAGGCGTTAGATCAGAGGGAGATCGGACGGCGGGGGATCGTCGTCGTCGTCGGCGAGAGAGGAGGAGCTGGCACGGCGGAGTAGGGGGTCGACGGTGAGCAGGGACTCTGGCGAGCGACGGCGTTGATGCAGCTGGTCGTTGTCGACGACGGCGAGCTCGACGGTTGTCGCGGGAGCTCTGGGGATGGACGGTAGCGTCGGCTGGGTCTGCGGCGGAGCACGGGCGGTGAGATTGCGATTGGACGGTGGTGGTCACTAATTCGGAGAGGAGAGGGTGCGACGAGCTCGAGAGAAGGGAGAGAAGTCGATTGGTGTGCTCAGATGAGGAGGATGAGCTCTCCTTTTATAGGCGCTCGAGGTGGCCGGAGGTCTGCGGCGAACCCGACAATGGCGCGGCGATTTCGGCGATGGAGAGGGGTAGGCAAGGACGCGGGGCTGTTCAACATGTCCACGCGGTGCTAGGGCGCTAGCTAGCTAGGTGGGGGACGGTATGGTGGCGACGCATTGCGTCCGGGTCTGCGGTGGCGTTCACGGGATCTTACCGTCGTCTCCGGCGGTGGCGGTCCAGGGTCGCGGTTGTGGGCGTGTCTGGCGCGTCTGAGGTGGCGCTGCGATGCTCAACCCGTCGAGGGAGGGGCCAGGGCGAGCGCGTGCTGGCGGGGCGGCGCGTGGCCAGTGACGCCCACGCGTGTACTACTGTGACGCCAGCGGCATGGTCTGGCCGTCCTGGGCGCGCGTCCTCCGGTGTTGGTCGTCGTCAAGCTCGACAGTGGCGTGGCTAGGGAGGCGTAGGGATGCGAGGTGGCGCGCTGGGGCACGGTGGCCAGGTCTGGCGATGAAGGGAGAGAGGGGAGGCTCCGCATGGTGGTGACATGGACGGCATGGCCATGTCCTTGCCTCCATAGGGTTCCTCCTAGGGTTACTATGCATGGAGTAGGGTGAGAGGGGACAGGGGAACATGTAGGGTCGAGTGGTGCTCAGAGTTGGGGCCAAACACTATTTAGAATAGTGTTTGAGATTTGGGCAATTTTTCTATTTCAATTTCTTGCCAAATTTGGTCAAAGCAAAGTGATTCCAAAATTTTAAAATGGTGCATTTGGATAAGTTGCAAATGACCAGAGACAAATATGTGTGGTGGTGGAATTTTAAAAATCAAAGAAATGCAAATTTGCTCAAAGTGAGATTGTTGCATTTGATAAAAAAGTCTCAACTTTGCATGAGTATAGAATTTGATCCAAGATGAATTTGGCTGGTGGTCTTTACCAAAGTTGTTCACCTTGATGTGCTCTTGGATGTGGTGCAAAGAATTGGGAAAGTTTAGTTTGAAAAACTTGAAATGCAAGGGCTCAAAGTAGTGACCAGAATATAATTGGCAGATTTGACCATCATCATATGTGAGCACAATTTGAGTTGGATTTTGATTTGAATTGTGTTTCTTTGGTTCCAATAGTTGTAATAAGTGTTTAGTAACATACTCCAAATAATGGTGAAGACCAAAATGGTCTAGGGTCAAGATTTATAAAAATGGCATAAGGCCTATGTGAGGGTTTTGGTGATTTTCTAACTTTTATTCTTTTATTTTTCTTTGCTTCATTTTAACAAGGGTGAGATTTATTTGGTGTTAGAATAAGTTGGGTAAAGGGTTCAAACCATTTTAGGGCAATTGGGGTGCCTAGGGTAAGATTTGATATTTTGGCTAAGTGCCA
This sequence comes from Lolium perenne, assembly GCF_019359855.2. Taxonomy (NCBI): domain Eukaryota; kingdom Viridiplantae; phylum Streptophyta; class Magnoliopsida; order Poales; family Poaceae; genus Lolium; species Lolium perenne. Next base: position 79,515,813 of record NC_067244.2, on the reverse strand, counting down.
CATATACCTCTATGCATATGTTTGATTTTATTTTGTTTCTCACTTGAATTGGATGGTAAGTACTTGGTTGATTGTGTTGAGGTATTTCCAAACCATCCACTAAGATAGGCAAACAAAGTTGGAGCATTTGCAAAAAGTAGCCATAGGCTTGCATATGCCTTTTTCTTATTTAAGATCACCTCTTTTTATTTGTTTTTCAAAGATTTGTGACAAGAGGAATGAGGTTTAGGGTTTAGTGGGGTTCACCATGGTTCACCACTATTTAGCAAAAATATTAAAGGTAGGGTTCAAGATTTACCTATTAGGGCTATATGCCTATATATGTCTTTTTCTTTATTTTGGTTCCTCAAAATAGATCCATTTGGTTTTGAGAAGATCAAGGTTTAGGGTTTTTCTTATTTGATTTCTTTCTCTTTTATTTTATTGGGTTGGTGATCTTCACTTGATCACTTTAGGGTTTTAGGGTTTAGCACATAAGCATAATAACACTCATAATGGCAAAACACAAATACTAGGTATGAGCACTATGCATAGCACCCAATGTAAGAAAAGTTTTTGTTGGTTCTCATTTTTGGAAAAAGGAAATTCAATTTCTCTTTGTTTTGAAATTTGGGGTGTTACATATGTGCATTGTTATGCCTTCTTTATTTGTCAATTGCCCAACTGTAATTCGTTCACCCAACATGCTATTTATCTTATGGGAGAGACACCGCTAGTGAACTGTGGACCCCGGTCTATTCTTTACATCTGAAATACAATCTACTGCAATACTTGTTCTTTACTGTTCTTCGCAAACAATCATCTTCCACACAATACGGTTAATCCTTTGTTCACAGCAAGCCGGTGAGATTGACAACCTCGCTGTTACGTTGGGGCAAAGTACTTTGGTTGTGTTGTGCAGGTTCCACGTTGGCGCCGGAATCCCTGGTGTTGCGCCGCACTACATTCCGCCACCATCAACCTTCAATGTGCTTCTTGACTCCTACTGGTTCGATTAAACCTTGGTTTCTTACTGAGGGAAACTTGCTACTGTGCGCATCACACCTTCCTCTTGGGGTTCCCAACGGACGTGTCAACTACACGCATCAACCCCCTATGCCTCGGCAGTAGGCTCTATCATGTATGCCATGCTATGTACTAGACCGGATATCGCACATGATGTTAGTTTGACCAGCAGATATCAAAGTGATCCAGGAATGGAACACTGGATAGCGGTCAAGAATATCCTGAAGTACTTGAAAAGGACTAAGGATATGTTTCTTTGTTATGGCGGTGACCAAGAGCTCGTTGTAACCAGTTACACCGATGCAAGTTGGAACACTGATCCTGATGACTCTAAGTCTCAGTCTGGTTACGTGTTTATATTGAATGGTGCTGCAGTAAGCTGGTGCAGCTCCAAGCAGTGCACGGTGGCGAAGTCTTCAACTGAATCGGAATACATAGCGGCTTCGGAGGCTTCATCAGAAGCGGTATGGATGAAGAGGTTCATTGTTGAGCTTGGTGTGGTTCCTAGTGCATTGAACCCACTAGTAATCTATTGTGACAACATGGGTGCCATCGCCAATGCACAAGAACCAAGGTCACACAAGAAGCTGAAGCATATCAAGCTGCGTTTTCATTCGATTCGCGAGTACATCGAAGATGGAGAAGTAAAGATTTGCAAAGTACACACAGGTCTGAATGTGGCAGATCCGTTGACTAAAGCTCTCCCTAGGGCAAAGCATGACCAACACAAGAATGCCATGGGTGTTAGGTACCTTACAATGTAATCTAGATTATTGACTCTAGTGCAAGTGGGAGACTGTTGGAGATATGCCCAAGAGGCAATAATAAAGTGGTTGTTATATATCTTTATGTTTATGGTAAATGTTTGCATACAATGCTATAATTGTATTAACCAAAACATTGATACATGTGTGTTATGTAAACAACAAGGAGTCCCTAGTAAGACTCTTGTATAACTAGCTTGTTGATTAATAGATGATCATAGTTTCATGATCATGAACATTGGATGTTATTAATAACAAGGTTATGTCATTAGACGAATGATGTAATGTGATGTAATGGACACACCCAAATAAGCGTAGCATAAGATCACGTCATTAAGTTCAATTTGCTATAAGCTTTCGATACATAGTTACCTAGTCCTTCGACCATGAGATCATGTAAATGACTTATACCGGAAGGGTACTTTGATTACATCAAACGCCACTGCGTAAATGGGTGGTTATAAAGGTGGGATTAAGTATTTGGAAAGTATGAGTTGAGGCATATGGATCAAGAGTGGGATATTGTCCATCCCGATGACGGATAGATATACTCTGGGACCTCTCGGTGGAATGTCGTCCGATTAGCTTGCAAGCATGTGAATGGTTCACAAGAGATGATATGCCACGGTACGAGTAAAGAGTACTTGTCGGAGACGAGGTTGAACAAGGTATAGAGATACCGATGATCAAACCTCGGACAAGTAAAATATCGCGTGACAAAGGGAATCGGTATCGTATGTAAATGGTTCAATCGATCACTAGGTTATCGTTGAATATGTGGGAGCCATTATGGATCTCCAGATCCCGCTATTGGTTATTGGTCGGAGAAGAGTCTCAACCATGTCTGCATAGTTCGCGAACCGTAGGGTGACACACTTACGGTTTGATATCGTTTTAAGTAGATATGGAATATGGAATGGAGTTCGAAGTTTTGTTCGGAGTCTCGGATGGGATCCAGGACATCACGAGGAGGTTCGGAATGGTCCGGAGAATAAGATTCATATATAGGAAGTCATTTTCTAAGTTTGAAAATGATCCGGTGTATTTATGGAAGGTTCTAGAAAAGTCCAGAAGAAATCACCATGGAAGGTGGAGTCCCGGAGGGACTCCACCTAGCTTGGCCGGCCAACCAAAGGGAGGAGGAGTCCCAGGTGGACTCCACCATAGGGGGCCGGCCACCCCACCAATGGGAAGGGGAGAGTCCCACCCCAAGTAGGATTCGTCCATATGGCAGTTTTGAATTGGAGTCTTATTCGAAGACTTTGGGCAAACCCTTGGGGGTTCCACCTATATAATGAGGGACAAGGGGAGGGGGCCGGCCACCACAAACACCACCTTGTCCGCACCCCTAGAGGCACCAAGGCCGGCGCCCCCTCTCCCCAAACCCTAGCCGCCCCTCCTCCACATACAACTCTAGTAGCGCTTTGGCGAAGCCCTGCCGGAGTTCTCCACCACCACCGCCACCACGCCGTCGTGCTGTCGGGATTCCGAGGAGGATCTACTACTTCCGCTGCCCGCTGGAACGGGGAGAAGGACGTCGTCATCAACACCGAACGTGTGACCGAGTACGGATGTGCTGCCCGACTGTGGCACCGTCAAGGTCTTCTACGCGCTTTTGAAAGCGGCAAGTGATCATCTTCTGCAACAACGAGATATATCTCGTAGGCTTTGGAAATCTTCGAGGGTTAGTCTCATGATCTTCTCGTTGCTCCCATCTTCTAGATTGCATCTTGGCTTGGTTTTCGTTCTTGCGGTAGGAATTTTTTTGTTTTCTATGCTTACGAATCCCATCATAATTGTTATCTTCCTGATATTGATATAATCTCTTTATTAAAAAAGTATGGTTTCCACGAAGTTTCGTTGCAACATGGTTTCCATTAGATACTTTCTCCATAGAAAGTTGGTTTCTGCTCTAAAAAAAAGTTTGTTTTCACCGGGTTTTTGTTTCCGACTCATAAGCCGTGCGAGTTTGTACTTGTGCATTATCAACACAATGTCTGGATTGGTTTCACAACAAGATGCTAAGACAAAGCTATGATGGACATGTGACGTCCTCAACGACATCTTAAAACACAAATAATCATTACAAAAAGGAAAAAATCCATGACAATACATCCCCGAGTTAAATAGGCTGGTGACAGGTGTGGTCGGTAGTTGGGCAAACACAGTTTACTCGGAAACAAATTCTTCACCATTGAAGAATCTTCAATTACCCACACACATCGCCTCTTGTGGAACAGCGTTATGAGATAAGTTTGCAGGTTCATACCGTTCAAAATATAACCCAGATGGTTTGGGTCAACGCATTCTACTACCTTCGTTAGGGATTATCAGGCCGGTATGGATCTCTAGGTTGCCAATTTGATCAAAATAACATAAATTTTACAATACAAAAATTATGTCACTAGAAAGTAGAACAACTGAACTCTAATGATATATGCTTTGTTATATATATCTTTTATTATGTTAGTTTAATTTACAACCTAGAAATACGTGGAGGCCTTATAATCCCTAAAGGAGGGAGTACATTACAATAAAAGCATAATTTAGAGGCAAGAAGATGTATAAATCCTTTCCTCTATAAAAAAAAGCAATTTCTGCAAAATAAATATTAATTATTAATTAAAAATAGAGTTGATATGAGTTTGTGTAAAGTTGATGGCGTGGAAAGGAAAAGGTCATGGGAACATAAAGAGTGCTCTATAATTGCACGGTGATAAGAGCATCTCCAGTCGCGTCCCCCAAACCGTCCCCCAAACCGCGCCGGATTGAGCGTTTGAGGGACGTGTTTTGTTCGTGCCGCCTTTGGGGGACGTCGCTCCCCAGCCGCGTCCCCCAAACGCCGCCCCCAAACATTTAAAATACTTTTTTTAGCATTTTTATTTCAATTTCCACAAACTAATACATAATTGGGAACGTGGTTTCCACAAACTAATACATAGTTGGAACCGTGGTGGACACAAATATAAAATATTGCAAATAAACTAAACCTAACTAGGCCGTGCATCGGAGGTTTCCTGTGTTCGCTGCTAAGAAAGAACACTCGAGGGCACACCCAGTCACCTAAACTGGAAAATCCAGCGGGAGGATGGTGCCCTTGTTGGTTCTACCGATGAGGCGAACATCCAGAAACCTCCTTGCACGTGTTCGCTGCGAAGAAAGAACACTCAGTCGTCCTCCTCGTCGGTGCTGTCGCCCTGGTAGTCCCGGCGGCACCGCGTCTCGTCGAAGACCTTGACGCTCATGTCCCTGTCGCCGAAGTAGGAGAACAGGAGGATGAAGCCGGCTTGGAGGCTGTGGTGCCGCGCGAACTTCTCCCAGCCGATGTTGAGGTACATCTTGCCGCGCGCGTCGTATATCACGTCGACGATCCACCGGTAGTAGCTGCACGCAGCCTCCCGCAGATGCATCGTGCACGGGCGATCATCGCCAGCGACGTAGTCGGCGAAGGAGTCCGGCAGCCTCTGGATGCCGCGCGGGTCGCCCTTGAGGACGAGGACGAACTCGAACCGCACGTCCGGCTCCACGTCCATCTCCGACGATGATGAAGCCGGCGGCGTGGAAGGCGACGGCGAGCGTTCAGCTCTGCCGCGGCCACGACCACGACCACGGCCGCGAGGTCGGCCTCCGCCTCTACCGGACATAGCGTCGAGTCTTGTTGAGATGGTGGCGGCTAGGGTTTGGGAGAGAGGCGCTAGGGTTTGTGTGTGAGAGGGACGATGAGAGGCGGCCCTTTTATAGGCCGGAGGGAGGCGGGGGAGCGGTGGCGCGCATTAACGCCGGCACGCAGAGCTAGGCGCGACGGGACGCGTCGCTGCGTCGCTGCGGGAACTGCACCGTCGCTGCGTCGCTGCGGGAACTGCACCGCCAATAACTTCGTCGCGAGGTAGGCGACGGTTAGGTTAAAAATTTATTGTGCCGCTGACGAGTCGGCCCCGCCACTCCCCGCGCGCTTTTCGTTGTGTCCGGCGTCCCCGGTGCGTCCCCTGTGGGACGGGGACGGGCTCGGGGCGCCGGACACCGTATGGGGGCGCGCCGGACAAAAATGGGCTTTGGGGGACGCGGCTGGAACGGTTTTTTTGTCTGGCGCGCCCCAAATCCCTTTGGGGGACGGTTTGGGGGACGCGACTGGAGATGCTCTAAGTATACAGAGACAGGGTACTCTTAACATACAAAGTGCAAACTTCAGCATATTCTATAGTAGTCTATAATTCCATGAGTTTATGAGCCAGGGCATGCCCATGTAAACAAGCAAACCATCTTCTTTGATATGCGTAGCAACAACGGGGGCCACACATGATTTCTCTTAGCACCTTTCAATCTTATACGAATTGAGTGTACACTTTATATTTTTTACTCCTTAAATTTCATGATTGCTGAAGAACTTTGGTATTGCAACTATAATGGTATGATGAGGGACTAGGTACAGCACTGAAAAGCACTGGCACAGCAGCTAACAGTTCAAACTAATTTCCAGGAAAGTAAACTTGTTGGCCCAGTTCATGGTGCAATGGTGCGCATGTGCAACCTCTTTGCTCATTTCTTAATTCTTAAACTTGCAACATCTTTAATGCCAGAATCATCTGATCACTTCCAGTTGCCAATGCCAGCTTGCATGCCCCCTTTACAAGATAGATAGATATACCTCGGTCATGGGCAGTGCTCAATGCTACAAACCATAGTACCATACTCCAGAGAGAAGAGAGAGATGAGCAGCCATTCTAGGTTCAGACTGTCCGATCTCATGCCAAACTCTTGGTTCTACAAGCTGAGGGACATGAAGAGACCCAGGCCACCAAGACAGCAGAGAAGCTCTGCGGCTACAAAAACATCAAAGAGGTCATCATCAAGCCACTACTACTACCATGGAACCACCACTCCCAGGCCTCTTCCATTATCAACACACCAATCCTACCCCTACCTACAAGCAAGGCAAAGTCTACCGGAGGACCTGGATCTCTCCCCTCTCCATCTCAACTCAAAAGCAAGAAACATTCAACTCCGCAAAGATCAGTTGGCAAAACCGAGAAGCGCTGCCTTGGTCATCAACGAGGAGTTTCAAGGTTTGAAACTACGTCCGATTCGCACACGGCCGGTGTTAATTGATTCCGGAAGTGTGCACCACAATAAGACCCCAAGCAGTACGAGCCCGAGCTCGCCAAGGCTTAGGAGTCGAAGGCTTCATGTTCTCAGCAGCGGTTGCAGAGTTAGCACCAGGCGCACTGGTCGCCGGAGAAGCGCCGCGAAGAGGAGCTTCGCCGTCGTGGTGGCGTCGACGGACCCGCACAGGGACTTCTGGGAGAGCATGGTGGAAATGATCGTCGAGAACGACATGCGCGGGAGTGAGGCTTTGGGGGACCTCCTTGAGTGCTACCTGTCATTGAACTCGAGGGAGCACCATGGAGTAATCACGGAGGTCTTCAGGGGAATCCGGCTTCAGGTTGCTGATGCCCGTGTTGAGGTGTGAGGAATAATATCGGAGCTGTGAATAATGTGTGTACGTGCGGTTGACTTTCTCTACCTGTGACATTTTAGTACTTGCTAGCATATCTGTTGATGTGTTAATTTGTACTACTAATATTAACTGACATACGGGAAGCGCTTTCCAAAAAAATGTATTGGTCGATGTGTTATATGTTTATTCTGCACCTAAGTTAGTATGGCATTGAAGCATGCACAATACAATTCTTTTCAGTTGAATTGTTCTATTCATCCGCTGGCGACTAAAGGCCATCATCATGTAAAGTTTTTTATTTAGGACTGTTATTATAAAGTTAGCATTTCATGGAGAGCTTAACTATTTGGAAAAGTCTATTGTTCAACCGGAAGATGCATCTGACGGCTACAAGACTCCTCCTATTCCTAAATTTATGCTAACGAGTGTGCTCTGCTGGCCGTTGCTGCGCATCCCCTGCCGCGCCCCTCCATGCTCCCCGCTGCCGCGCCCCTCCATGCTCCCCGCTGCTTCTGCATGCACATGTTACCCTGGAATCAAATCGATTGAGAGAATGAGAGAGATGAACACGAGGGTTTTGTGCTGCGCTCAACTGCTTGTAGCTTTTCTGGTTCTTCCTTTTATTCATCGGAAAAAGAAATCGTGTCCGAGCGGGCGTGCTCCATGACCAAACCGAGCTTCATGCTCGACGAGCTAAGACTAAGCCACAGGCGCAGAAAATGCAACCTCCAATGAGCTAAAAAATAACTAACCAAAAAGCCTAACCGAGAAAACTGAAAGTGTCGAAACAAATTGATACCTTGCTAAAAATTCAGAAAAGAGGGAGGAGACAAGGTTTAAGGCAATAATCTCCCCCTCAACCTTGACGAGTGACCTTGATGTCGGCAATCCCCACCTTGCCACGCAACTCCCGGAAGCGAACACGGCTAGAAGGTCAACTTTCAACTCAGTGGTTCCGATGAACTCCAAGGCAACAATCCCCTTCTTACGCAATAACGAACGAAGTGGTAGTACGTGGAGATCAATGTACTTGCTGCGGTAGTGAAGTACCAGGTTTTGCAGAGCAAGAGATCGCCAATTTAATGTTGATGAAGATATTTGTCAGAGCAGCGTCCTGTTTCCGTAGCTGACCAAGTAGACGAACTAGCCAGATGCCCTGTCACACTGCCGCGGCCGTATCGCCTTGCGCGAAGACGTTGTGACGGCCTTCTGCCTTTAGGACTGCTAGCTGACGTCATCGGCATGATCAGAATCACTGAAAGTGTCTCATAGGCCGAGCCTCCATGAATCTGCTCAAGGAGCCCATGACGAACGTCCGGTGAATGTTCGATAGAACCATTTATACGAGAAGTGCCGATCCCATAATTTTTTTCTATAAACTTGGCCAAACTCGGTGAAGTTTGACTTTCACGGAAAACAATGCGCACTATATTGTGACAACGAGAGAGTATGTTGAAAAGCTTTGATAGAAGAAAATGATAATAGTGAAACTACTAAACAAGTAGAAGAAATTAAGATGCAGTTGAAAGTGCATGGATCCCCCATGTGTGGTTTTGGTAATTAATGACAATCCTATGGACTAATGTTTGCATTGAGTTATATTTATATGTGTTGTCCATAGGCAATGCTTGAACCATATGATGGCTTCAAGGTTGTAATAAGAAGAAATTGATGAAGGATATCAAGTATCAAGTATGTCTTGAAGATGAAGATGAAGTGAGCCCTCAAGTTACTTCAAGACATCAACATGATGAAGAATGAAGAAATGAAGTGCAAGTTCAAGATGAGCCAACTCGAAGAGATCATATGCTTGAAGCTTGCCATTCATATGGTGATCATGGATATGTGAAGATGCGCCGAAGAAGAAGCTCTCCCATAGTGGAGTATGGGAGAGCATTTCGCATGACTTCATCAAGCAAGCACAATCAAGAAAGGCGTTCCATCTTGTTGCGGTCAAGACCGTCATCATCAAGCTCAAGTGGAATGCGCAAGGTTAAGGTGTGTTCTTGATAGGGTTTCTTTCTCACCGGTCTCATGGTGTAGTTGGAGATCGGTTTATAGTTTAGTTGCCGTACTATCAAGAGGGCTCTCGAGTGAGTAACACGATCGTATCGTTCGGAGAGAGCTCAAACCTTTGCATCCTTGCATCATCTTTCTTGGTTGTTATTTGGATCTTATCCATGTGATATTTTAGAGCTTGTGCTTATTCTCATGACAAGCTCTAATTCATCGAAAACGGATTTCGCATAAATCACTTGTTGCGTTTTCGAGTTTGGTGATTTTATCGGTTTCTCATGTTGAGGTGTTGCATCCCCTTCTTCATCGACAACTTATCAGGTTTCTTTTCTTGAAATTATATTTTTATTCGGTCACATCTTATGTACTTTACTTGGAGCGTCTGTGTGCTTTTGTTTGTGTTTTTGTTTGAATAAGTTCATCCTTGTGTGGGAGAGAGACACGCTCCGCTGGTTCGTATGAACACATGTGTTCTTAGCTTTATTCTTAATGTTCATGGCGAAGGTTGAAACTGCTTCGTTAATTGTTATATGGTTGGAATCGGGAAATGCTACATGTAGTAATTCTAAAATGTCTTGGATAATTTGATACTTGGCAATTGTTGTGCTCATGTTTAAGCTCTTGCATCATATACTTTGCACCCATTAATGAAGAAATACATAGAGCTTGCTAAAATTTGGTTTGCATATTTGGTCTCTCTAAAGTCTAGATAATTCCTAGTATTGAGTTTTGAACAACAAGGAAGATGGTGTAGAGTCTTATAATGTTTACAATATGTCTTTTATATGAGTTTTGCTGCACCGGTTCATCCTTGTGTTTGTTTCAAATAACCTTGCTAGCCTAAACCTTGTATCGAGAGGGAATACTTCTCATGCATCCAAAATCCTTGAGCCAACCACTATGCCATTTGTGTCCACCATACCTACCTACTACATGGTATTTCTCCGCCATTCCAAAGTAAATTGCTTGAGTGCTACCTTTAAAATTCCATCATTCGCCTTTGCAATATATAGCTCATGGGACAAAATAGCCTTAAAAACTATTGTGGTATTGAATATGTACTTATGCACTTTATCTCTTATTAAGTTGTTTGTTGTGCGATAACCATGTTCCTGGGGACGCCATCAACTCTTTGTTGAATATCATGTGAGTTGCTATGCATGTTCGTCTTGTCTGAAGTAAGGGCGGTTTTCACAATCAAATGGTTTGAGTATGCATACTGTTAGAGAAGAACATTGGGCCGCTAACTAAAGCCATGAATCATGGTGGAAGTTTCAGTTTGGACATAAAACCTCAATTTCTTATGAGAATATTAACTGTTATTGAATGCTTAAGCATTAAAAGAGGAGTCCATTATCTGTTGTCTATGTTGTCCCGGTATGGGTGTCTAAGTTGAAGAATGATCAAAAGCGAGAAATCCAATGCGAACTTTCTCCTTAGACCCTTGTACATGCGGCATAGAGGTACCCCTTTGTGACACTTGGTTGAAACATATGTTATGCAATGATGATCAGTGTTAACCCAAGCTAATTAGGACAAGGTGCGGGCACTATTAGTACACTATGCATGAGGCTTGCAACTTGTAAGATATAATTTACATGATACATATGCTTTATTAGTACCATTGACAAAATTGTTTCATGTTTTCAAAATAAAAGCTCTAGCACAAATATAGCAATCGATGCTTTCCTCTTTGAAGGACCTTTCTTTTACTTTTATGTTGAGTCAGTTCACCTATCTCTCTCCACCTCAAGAAGCAAACACTTGTGTGAACTGTGCATTGATTCCTACATACTTGCATATTGCACTTGTTATATTACTTTAGATTGACAATATCCATGAGATATACATGTTATAAGTTGAAAGCAACCGCTGAAACTTAATCTTCCTTTGAGTTGCTCCAATACCTTTACTTTGATTTATTGCTTTACGAGTTAACTCTTATGCAAGACTTATTGATGCTTGTCTTGAAGTACTATTCATGAAAAGTCTTTGCTTTATGATTCATTTGTTTACTCATGTCATTACCATTGTTTTGTCGCTGCATTCATTACATATGCTTACAATAGTATGATCAAGGTTATGATGGCATGTCACTCCAGAAATTATCTTTGTTATCGTTTACCTGCTCGGGACGAGCAGGAACTAAGCTTGGGGATGCTGATACGTCTCCGACGTATCGATAATTTCTTATGTTCCATGCCACATTATTGATGATATCTACATGTTTTATGCATACTTTATGTCATTATTATGCGTTTTCCGGAACTAACCTATTGACGAGATGCCGAAGGGCCAGTTGCTGTTTTCTGCTGTTTTTGGTTTCAGAAATCCTAGTAAGGAAATATTCTCGGAATTGGACGAAATCAACGCCCAGGGTCCTATTTTTGCACGAAGCTTCCAGAAGACCGGAGGGGATAAGAAGTGGGGCCACGAGGCTGCCACACGCTAGGGCAGCGCGGCCTGGGCCTTGGCCGCGCCGGCCTGTTGTGTGGGGCCCTCGTGTGGCCCCCTGACCTGCCCTTCCGCCTACTTAAGGTCTCCGTCGCGAAAACCCTACCACGTTCGACGAAACCAGAGAAAACCTTCCAGAGCCGCCGCCATCGCGAAGCCAAGATCTGGGGGACAGGAGTCTCTGTTCCGGCACGCCGCCGGGACGGGGAAGTGCCCCCGGAAGGCTTCTCCATCAACACCACCGCCATCTTCATCAACGCTGCTGTCTCCCATGAGGAGGGAGTAGTTCTCCATCGAGGCTCGGGGCTGTACCGGTAGCTATGTGGTTAATCTCTCTCCTATGTGCTTCAATACAATAATCTCATGAGCTGCCTTACATGATTGAGATTCATATGATGATGCTTGTAATCTAGATGTCATTATGCTAGTCAAGTGGATTTTACTTATGTGATCTCCGGAGACTCCTTGTCCCACGTGTGTAAAGGTGACAGTGTGTGCACCGCGTGGGTCTCTTAGGCTATATTTCACAGAATACTTATTCACTGTTATGAATGGCATAGTGAAGTGCTTATTTATATATCTTTATGATTGCAATGTGTTTTGTATCACAATTTATCTGTGTGCTACTCTAGTGATGTTATTAAAGTAGTTTATTCCTCCTGCACGGTGTAATGGTGACAGTGTGTGCATCGTGTAGTACTTGGCGTAGGCTATGATTGTGATATCTTGTAGATTATGAAGTTAACTATTGCTATGATAGTATTGATGTGATCTATTCCTCCTTTCGTAGTGTGAAGGTGACAGTGTGCATGGTATGTTAGTACTTGGTTTGGTTATGTTGATCTGTTATGCACTCTAAGGTTATTTAAATATGAACATTGAATATTGTGGAGCTTGTTAACTCCGGCATTGAGGGTTCGTGTAATCCTACACAGTTAGTGGTGTTCATCATCCAACAAGAGGGTGTAGAGTCTAGCATCTATCTATTTATTCTGTTATGTGATCAATGTTGAGAGTGTCCACTAGTGAAAGTATGATCCCTAGGCCTTGTTCCTAAATACTGCTATCGCTGCTTGTTTACTGTTTTACTGCATTTATACTGCCTGCAATATTACTACCATCAACTGCACGCCAGCAAGCACTTTTATGGCGCCGTTACTACTGCTCATATTCATTCATACCACTTGTATTTCACTATCTCTTCGCCGAACTAGTGCACCTATTAGGTGTGTTGGGGACACAAGAGACTTCTTGCTTTGTGGTTGTAGGGTTGCATGAGAGGGATATCTTTGACCTCTTCCTCCCTGAGTTCGATAAACCTTGGGTGATCCACTTAAGGGAAACTTGCTGCTGTTCTACAAACCTCTGCTCTTGGAGGCCCAACACTGTCTACAAGAATAGAAGCACCCGTAGACATCAGAAAGGCGGTGGTAATAGTGGTGGCTTTGTCCAAGATCAATTAGTGGAGATCTTGGGTTCAATATCTTCGATGCAGCTTTCTATGTAGGAGAGGCTAAATATACATGCTCTCCCTCCGGGATTACAAGTACTATATGATTGGCTTGCTAGCAAACATCCGTAAATACTAGCAAGCATTAAGGTTTCCCCAATCATAGCCTTAAGTAAATGGTCCTCTTACTCCCATACATGCAACTATCCGGTTCGCGTCCTTAGGTTTCTGTCACTCCGGCAGAACTTCCCCCTTCTAGTATACAAGTACTACCAACCCTATGGTGCTTGATCCATGCGCGCACAAATATAATGGGCACCAAGGACGGTAACATATCAACATACAACTCTAATGAACCAAAGAGAAACAACCAATCAATCAAAGAACAAATAAACTATGGCAACATGACATAGATCATAGGATTATAACTTATAGCATCAAACACCATGTTTACATAGGGAGGTACAGAGGTTTGTGAGAGGATGGACCACTGAATACAATGAGAAGTTGGTGATGGAGATGGCGGTGAAGACGTTGGAGGGCTCAGCGAGGAGCGCCGGGAGGCGGAGGCGTGGGCGGCGGCGGCGGCAGCGCGGGGGACTCCTTCCCCGCCGCCGGCATCATGGGGGGGCGCCGCCCCTTAGCCTTCTTCTTCCTTGAGTTGGTGCTGGTGTAGGAGGATTTTCGTGACAATGCTTGGGGGCCTCCAAAAATAGGGTTTCCCATCAATATATAGTGTTGGAGATGCAATCTAGGCCATGGGATGGATGCTCCTTTGATCCAAGGGCTCTTGGGCACCTCTAGAACCTTCCTAGGACTCCCCTCTGTCCTTCATGAGCCTCACAACTCGTGGCTGGGCTGAAATATCCAGGTATGGAAAGAGTTTGTGTCAAATACGTCACCAACTTTCGGAGTCCCGAGACTGCACGAACCTCCGCAGTAATTCTGCTCTGCCGGATGCATCTGTTGTCCGTTCTGGACGAATAAGATGTCCAAATTGTTCGGTTTGAAATTCTCTACAAGTTTGTAGTTTATGAATTTTCCATTGGACGTCATTTTGATTGAGTTTCGAAGCGATATTTGAAAAGTGTTCAGCAGGGACAGATTCCGGGAAATTCCAGATTTCACCATAATGAGCTATTTCCTTCCATTTTTGCCTATTTCCTGCACAACAAAGTTGAAACCAAGAACTTATGCACTTTTGCAACTATTAATAGGTTAGTCCCTTAAAACATATAGTAATTGGTGTAAAATAAGCATGGAACATCAAAAATTATAGATACGTTTGCGACGTATCAGGCAACCCGGTTGTTCTTTAATTTGGTTTTCTTATGAGTCCTTGCTTTAGAAAAAAATTACTTTTTGCTTTGTTTACTGGAGTTTCTAATAAAGTATCAAGTTCTATTATTTTGGATAATGAAGTTGATGATACATATGCGGAGTTGCAGATTTCTGCATGTTTAGGAAACTATATTCATTTCTTATTGGTAAATTCGATTGGGCTATATTTTTACTATAGTTAAAAAAATCATCATCTATATGCACACAAATTGCGAAGAAAATTCCCATCACTTCAAAGTGGTTGAAATAATTACGTTTCCCAGCATATGTTTTCCTGGACTGATTATGTCCTATGATGCAAACGTGGTTTCTTTGAGTTTTTTATTGATTCATGTTGAATATTTTGGAATATTTGGTATGTTTGAAACTTAAGCATATTTCTGGAAATTCGAGATCATAATTTATTTGGAGTTTGGATAGCAGATTGGATATAATATATAGGCCACTATTGTCACCTCGCAGAAAAAGAACTACGAGAAAGTTCGTGCTGAAGTTGTTGATATGGAGTGGAGGAACCACAAACATGGATATATACAACAATGGTGAAAACAATAAGCTTGGGGATGTCCAAGGCACCCAACTGGACATATCATACTCTTGGTTTTCAGGCCTCTAAACTTTGTTTTTTGAGCAACATACAACTATCACAAAAACTTTAAGAGTGAAGACCACCACATTTGTTTGTACTTATGGTTATCATTTAGCTACAATAAAGAAAGAAGGGATGAATAGTTTTATATGAGGAACTCATGACTAGTCTTACACAGTGTGTCATGTTTTATGCTTGTGTTTATGATATCTTGCAAGTGTCACATGTATTACATGCACTCATTTACCTCTTTTATGTTTAAGTTTATATTTCATGTTAGTAAAATGAGTGGTACTATGGACACTTTTGCATACTTTTTCTTAGTGGTCAAAAGTCTCCCTATTGGTAGCCTTTGTAAAAAAATCAAGCAATGCTTTTACATCCAACTACCTTGAGCCAAGTTAATTCAGTGAGTCCAGCACATCTACCTATATGTAGCATTCATGTTATTCCAAGTATATTACTCATGGGACATTGTATGTAGACTCCAAACCTTTTATGTTTGTCTATGTTTTTTGATGAAGAAATAATTGTGGGGCGACCACGAACTTGACGGCACACCTAAAAAAATACTAATTTTTTTTACATAGTTAGAATGAGTATTTGAATTATTTTGTTGACATATTTTTTGGTTGCTAACATAAACCATGTTGTCATGGGAGACATTTTCAACTCAAAAACTGTTGATTGTCATGTCATCGGTAAGGTGGCTCTTACTAACCTTTTGGACGGTGTAGAAGAACAATGAATAAATTGTAGTTGAAAAGGTTTATATGATATCTTTGACATAACTCTTTGTCAACCAAAGCTATGCGTACGCGGTGAAAGTTTTTGGCAAAAGGTTTTTAAAAACCTCAAATCTTGCAAATATGTTTGAAAGGCTGATTTCCATGCCATTGGAGTATGGATAGTTTCTGTAAGGGTATATTGCTCCTATATGTGGTTTTGGTAATTAATGACAACCCCTATGGACTAATGTTTTCATTGAGTTTATATGAAGGAATATTCCATAGGTACTACTTGTATTCCATGTGTTGGATTCAAGTATAGATGCCATGTAAATAAAGATACATCTTGTGTATTGGCATCAAGATCATCGGTTTGAATATAAATATGTGATATTATCAAGAAGAAGAAATGAAGATGGAGTTCTTATGTGGAACTCAATATTAGCCATGCTCTATCTTAAGTGAGTATGAGAAGATACAAGGTTGAGTCGTGCAAGTTCAAGATGAGCATCTCAAGTGGATCACATGCTTGAAGCTTGCCGTCCATTTGGTGATATTGGACATGTGAAGATGTGCATCAATGGAGCTTTCCCATCATGGTGTATGGGGGAGCATTTGTGAGTCTTCACGAAGCAACGATGATCATGTGAGGCATTCCGGCTTGAGTGGAGCTTGAAGAGTTATCATCAAGATCAAGCGGGATGCACAAGGCAAAGGTATGGCCTTGATAGTTTTTCCTTTTACCGGTCTCAAGGTGGTTGATGGGAGACCGGATTATAGGATAGATAGCCGCACTATTAAGAGGGGCTTTTGGTTGGGTAACTTGATCGCATCATCTTAGAGAGCTCAATCATTTGCATACTTTGCATATCCCTATTGCTTCTTGGTATTTCTCTGTGTGAGGTTCTTGAGCTTGTTGCTAGATTTACAACAAGCCCAAGTTCATCGAAAACGGAGTTCGTATGACTCTTCTATGGCATTTTCAAGGTTGGGTGATTTTACCGATTATTCATGATATAAGGTTCTACCTTTTATATTCATGATAAAATCCCCTCCTACAGTTTCTTGTGTTTTCACTTTCTATAGGATAGCATTTGTTGTTATCTTTCAAACAAAATTGGTTTCATTCAATTCGGGCTTCGGGATCAATTGTTATTAAAGAAAAGGAAAAAGCAAAATATAAAATGAAAAAGAAAAGGAATGGGCCAGCCGACCGACCGGCCTAACCGGCCCAGCTGCCGGCCTGCCCGGTCCATGCCGGGTCTGGGGCTGTTGCCTGCCGGGCCGTGTACTGCGGCCTTTTGGCCCAAGACCGGCAGCTGGCCCGGTCCCTGACTGGCCTGCCCGGCACAGGCCCCGGCCCGACCGAGCGCCTCGCTGGCCAACTCTCCTCCGCGCCGCGCACGCGCTGCGGGCTGCCTTGCTCGCCCGGCTGGGCCTTCCCTCTCCGCGCGGCCCACCTACCCTGCGCCTCCCTGGCTATCTCCCACTCGCGCGGCGCGCTGCCCCGCCCGGCTCATGGGCCGGCCCGACCGGACGCCCAGCCGGACTCCTCAGCAGCTGATCCGGTCAGCCGGCCTGTGGGTCGGCTGGGCCGATTTTTCTGCTCGTTTTCACTGTGCAGTTTTTCTGTTTCCCCCCCCCAACGGTTATATTTCCCCCTTAGCTATAAATAGGCTTCTTCCACCTTGAGCTGACTTAGTTCTTCCCCTTTCTTCACCTCCATTGTTGCTATTTGAAGAACTACCTCCCCCCTTGATTCCTCCCATGATTCTTTCCCATTCTTGAGGATTTGAGAGAGGAGATCTAGATCTACAATCCCCAACAATCAATTTCTCCTCTAAGTGAGGGGAACCCTTTGGATCTAGATCTTGGAGTCTTTTGTTGACTTTCCCCATTGTTCTTTCTCTTCAATCTCATCCTAGCATTCGTTGCTTGGGTGGGATTTGAGTGTGAAGGATTTGAACACCTCTAGTGTTCTTGCTTTGCATCATTGCATAGTGTTGAGCTCTCCACCACGATTAGTTCGAGTGAGAGACCGTGAGCTGGTTACTCTTGGAGGGAGACCTCCTAGTTGGCTTGTGATGCGTGTAGTTGACACGTCCGTTGGGAACCCCAAGAGGAAGGTGTGATGCGCACAGTAGCAAGTTTCCCTCAGTAAGAAACCAAGGTTTAATCGAACCAGTAGGAGTCAAGAAGCACGTTGAAGGTTGATGGTGGCGGAATGTAGTGCGGCGCAACACCAGGGATTCCGGCGCCAACGTGGAACCTGCACAACACAATCACAGAACTTTGCCCCAACGTAACAACGAGGTTGTCAATCTCACCGGCTTGCTGTAAACGAAGGATTAGATGTATAGTGTGGATGATGATGTTTGTTTGCAAAGAACAGTAAAGAACAATTGCAGTAGATTGTATTTCAGATGTAAAGAATAGGATCGGGGTCCACAGTTCACTAGTGGTGTCTCTCCCATAAGATAGCAGATGTTGGGTGAACAAATTACAGTTGGGCAATTGACAAATAAAGAAGGCATAACAATGCACATACATATATCATGATGAGTACTATGAGATTTAATCAGGGCATTACGACAAAGTACATAGACCGCTATCCAGCATGCATCTATGCCTAAAAAGTCCACCTTCAGGTTATCATCCGAACCCCCTCCAGTATTAAGTTGTAAACAACAGACAATTGCATTAAGTATGGTGCGTAATGTAATCAACACAAATATCCTTAGACAAAGCATCGATGTTTTATCCCTAGTGGCAACAGCACATCCACAATCTTAGAACTTTCTGTCACTGTCCCAGATTTAATGGAGGCATGAACCCACTATCGAGCATAAATACTCCCTCTTGGAGTCACAAGTATCAACTTGGCCAGAGCCTCTACTAGCAACGGAGAGCATGCAAGAACATAAATAACATATATGATAGATTGATAATCAACTTGACATAGTATACAAATAGATGATCTTGATCATGATAGGCAGCTCACAAGATCTAACATGATAGCACAATGAGGAGAAGACGACCATCTAGCTACTGCTATGGACCCATAGTCCAGGGGTGAACTACTCACACATCGATCCGGAGGCGATCATGGCGATGAAGAGACCTCCGGGAGATGATTCCCCTCTCCGGCAGGGTGCCGAAGGCGATCTCCTGAATCCCCCGAGATGGGATTGGCGGCGGCGGCGTCTCTGGAAGGTTTTCCATATCGTGGCTCTCGGTACTGGGGGTTTCGAGACGGAGGCTTTAAGTAGGCGGAAGGGTAGGTCAGGGGGCCACACGAGGGCCCCACACGCCAGGGCCGCGCGGCCAGCACCTGGGCCGCCCCGCCCTATTGTGGCGGCGCCTCGTGGCCCCACTTCGTCTCCCCTCCGGTCTTCTGGAAGCTTCGTGGAAAAATAGGCCCCTGGGCGTTGATTTCGTCCAATTCTGAGAATATTTCCTTACTAGGATTTCTGAAACCAAAAACAGCAGAAAACAGCAACTGGCTCTTCGGCATCTCGTCAATAGGTTAGTGCCGGAAAATGCATAATAATGACATATAATGTGTATAAAACATGTGAGTATCATCATAAAAGTAGCATGGAACATAAGAAATTATAGATACGTTTGAGACGTATCAAGCATCCCCAAGCTTAGTTCCTACTCGCCCTCGAGTAGGTAAACGATAACAAAGATAATTTCTGAAGTGACATGCTATCATAATCTTGATCATACTATTGTAAAGCATATGAGATGAATGCAGCGATTCGAAGCAATGATGAAGATAATGAGTAAACAAATGAATCATATAGCAAAGACTTTTCATGAATAATACTTTCAAGACAAGCATCAATAAGACTTGCATAACAGTTAACTCATAAGCAACAAATTCTTAGTAGAAAGCTTTGAAACAACACAAAGGAAGATATAAGTTTCAGCGGTTGCTTTCAACTTCAACATGTATATCTCATGGATAATTTTCAACACAAAGTAATATAACAAGTGCAATAGGTAAACATGTAAGAATCAATGCACACAGTTTACACAAGTGTTTGCTTCTAAGATAGAAAGAATAGGTAAACTGACTCAACAATAAAGTAGAAGATAGGCCCTTCGCAGAGGGAAGCATGAATTACTATATTTGTGCTAGAGCTTTTCATTTTGAAAACAAGAAACAATTTTGTCAACGGTAGTAACAAATCATATGTGTTATGTATAAGATATCCTATAAGTTTCAAGCCTCATGCATAGTATACTAATAGTGCCCGCACCTTGTCCTAATTAGCTTGGATTAACACGGATTATCATTGCATAGCATATGTTTCAACCAAGTGTCACAAAGGGGTACCTCTATGCCGCCTGTACAAGGGTCTAAGGAGAAGGTTCGCATTGGATTTCTCGCTTTTGATCATTCCCAACTTAGACACCCATACCGGGACAACATAGACAACCGATAATGGACTCCTCTTTAATGCATAAGCATTCAACAACAGTTAATTTTCTCATAAGAGATTGAGGATTTGCGTCCAAACTGAAACTTCCACCATGATTCATGGCTTTAGTTAGCGGCCCAATGTTCTTCTCTAACAATATACATACTCAAACCATTTGATCATGAAAATCACCGTTACTTCAGACAAGACGAACATGCATAGAAACTCACATGATATTCAACAAAGGTAAAAGTTGATGGCGTTCCCAGAAACATGGTTACCGCTTAACAAGCAACTTATTAAGAAATAAGACACATAAGTACATATTCTTCACCACAATAGTTTTTAAGGCTATTTTCCCATGAGCTATATATTGTAAAGGCAAAGAATGGAAGTTTTAAAGGTAGCACTCAGGTAATGTACTTTGGAATGGCGGAGAAATACCATGTGGTAGGTAGGTATGGTGGACACAAATGGCATAGTATTTGGCTCAAGGATTTGGATGCACGAGAAGAATTCCTCTCAATACAAGGCTAGGCTAGCAAGGTTGTTTGAAGCAAACTCAAGTATAAAAGGTGCAGCAAAGCTCACATATGAACATATTGTAACTATTATAAGACTTTACATTGTCTCCTTGTTGTTCAAACACCTTAACCAGAAAATATCTAGACTCTAGAGATCAATCATGCAAACCAAATTTTAACAAGCTCTATGTAGTTATTCATTAATGAGTACAAGGTACATGATGCAAGAGCTTAAACAAGATCTATATGAGCACAACAATTGCCAAGTATCACATTATTCAAGACATTAAACCATTTACCACATGCAGCATTTTCCGTTTCCAACCATATAACAATGAATGAAATAGTTCAAATTTCGCAATGAACATTAAAGATAAAGCTAAGAACATATTTGTTCATACGAAACAGCGGAGCATGTCTCTCTCCCAAACAAAGAATGCTAGGATCCGATTTTATTCAAACAAAAACAAAAACAAACAGACGCTCCAAGTAAAGCACATAAGATGTGATGGAATAAAAATATAGTTTCACTAGAGGAACCTGATAAGTTGTCGATGAAGAAGGGATGCCTTGGGCATCCCCAAGCTTAGACGCTTGAGTCTTCTTAAAATATGCAGGGATGAACCACGGGGGCATCCCCAAGCTTTGACTTTTCACTCTTCTTGATCATATTGTATCATCCTCCTCTCTTGACCCTTGAAAACTTCCTCCACACCAAACTCGAAACAAACTCATTAGAGGGTCAGTGCATAATTCATATATTCAGAGGTGACATAATCATTCTTAACATTTCTGGATATTGCACAAAGCTACTGAAAGTTAATGGAACAAAGAAATCCATCTAACATAGCAAAACAGGCAATGCGAAATAAAAGGCAGAATCTGTCAAAATAGAACAGTTCGTAAAGACGAATTTTAAAGTGGCACCAGACTTGCTCAGATGAAAATGCCCAAATTGAATGAAAGTTGCGTACATATCTGAGGATCACGCACGTAAATTGGCAGATTTTTTGATTTTTCTACAGAGACTACTGCTCAAATTCGTGACAGCAAGAAATCTGTTCCTGCGCAGTAATCCAAATCTAGTATTGACTTTACTATCAAAGAATTTACTTGGCACAACAATGCAATAAAATAAAGATAAGGAGAGGTTGCTACAGTAGTAAACAACTTCCAAGACTCAAATATAAAACAAAAGTGCAGAAGTAAAATAATGGGTTGTCTCCCATAAGCGCTTTTCTTTAACGCCTTTCAGCTAGGCGCAGAAAGTGTGTATCAAGTATTATCGAGAGATGAAGCATCAACATAGGTGGTGGGAGTTTTCTCAACTATGCATTTTATCTTATCTATGTGAGTTTCAGAGGGTCCCTTTTCATTATTCTTAGGTTTGCTATCCTCGTCAAACAAATTTTCAGGAACCAACCAACCATAGTTATTTTCCAGTGCCTCAAACATTCCTGCGAGCTTGCAAGGTATTGATGTCTTAATATCCCCTCCATCATTAACATTATTAGTGTACTTGATACGTCTCCGACGTATCGATAATTTCTTATGTTCCATGCCACGTTATTGATGATATCTACATGTTTTATGCATACTTTATGTCATTATTATGCGTTTTCCGGAACTAACCTATTGACGAGATGCCGAAGGGCCAGTTGCTGTTTTCTGCTGTTTTTGGTTTCAGAAATCCTAGTAAGGAAATATTCTTGGAATCGGACGAAATCAACGCCCATGGTCCTATTTTTCCACGAAGCCTCCAGAAGTCCGAAGGGGAAACGAAGTGGGGCCACGAGGTGGGGACACAGTAGGGCGGCGCGGCCCAAGCCCTGGCCGCGCCGGCCTAGTGTGTGGCCCCACCAGGACTCCACCGACCTTGCCCTTCCGCCTACTTAAAGTCTCCGTCGCGAAAACCCTACCACGTTCGACGAAACCAGAGAAAACCTTCCAGAGCCGCCGCCATCGCGAAGCCAAGATCTGGGGGACAGGAGTCTCTGTTCCGGCACGCCGCCGGGACGGGGAAGTGCCCCCGGAAGGCTTCTCCATCGACACCACCGCCATCTTCATCAACGCTGCTGTCTCCCATGAGGAGGGAGTAGTTCTCCATCGAAGCTCGGGGCTGTACCGGTAGCTATGTGGTTCATCTCTCTCCTATGTACTTCAATACAATAATCTCATGAGCTGCCTTATATGATTGAGATTCATATGATGATGCTTGTAATCTAGATGTCATTATGCTAGTCAAGTGGATTTTACTTATGTGATCTCCGGAGACTCCTTGTCCCACGTGTGTAAAGGTGACAGTGTGTGCACCGTGTGGGTCTCTTAGGCTATATTTCACAGAATACTTATTCACTGTTATGAATGGCATAGTGAAGTGTTTATTTATATCTCTTTATGATTGCAATGTGTTTTGTATCACAATTTATCTGTGTGCTACTCTAGTGATGTTATTAAAGTAGTTTATTCCTCCTGCACGGTGTAATGGTGACAGTGTGTGCATCGTGTAGTACTTGGCGTAGGCTATGATTGTGATCTCTTGTAGATTATGAAGTTAACTATTGCTATGATAGTATTGATGTGATCTATTCCTCCTTTCGTAGTGTGAAGGTGACAGTGTGCATGCTATGTTAGTACTTGGTTTGGTTATGTTGATCTGTCATGCACTCTAAGGTTATTTAAATATGAACATTGAATATTGTGGAGCTTGTTAACTCTGGCATTGAGGGTTCGTGTAATCCTACACGGTTAGTGGTGTTCATCATCCAACAAGAGGGTGTAGAGTATAGCATCTATCTATTTATTCTGTTATGTGATCAATGTTGAGAGTGTCCACTAGTGAAAGTATGATCCCTAGGCCTTGTTCCTAAATACTGCTATCGCTGCTTGTTTACTGTTTTACTGCATCTTTACTTCCTGCAATATTACTACCATCAACTGCACGCCAGCAAGCACTTTTTTGGCGCCGTTACTACTGCTCATACTTATTCATACCACTTGTATTTCACTATCTCTTCGCCGAACTAGTGCACCTATTAGATGTGTTGGGGACACAAGAGACTTCTTGCTTTGTGGTTGCAGGGTTGCATGAGAGGGATATCTTTGACCTCTTCCTCCCTGAGTTCGATAAACCTTGGGTGATCCACTTAAGGGAAACTTGCTGCTGTTCTACAAACCTCTGCTCTTGGAGGCCCAACACTGTCTACAAGAATAGAAGCACCCGTAGACATCAAGCACTTTTCTGGCGCCGTTGCCGGGGAGGAAAGGTAAACGGCACACACACACCGGATCCCGGCAACGAAGCACTTTTCTGGCGCCGTTGCCGGGGAGGAAAGGTAAAAGGCACTCATACTCCGGTCCCAGGTAACTAAGTACTTTTCTGTTGCTGTTGTGTGTGTGCTCGAAGCTATTTCCTTTAGATCCTGCAATTGCATCTTTTTGTTTCTTGTTTACACTAGTTAGGCATAATGGACAACAATGAGCTTCTTATTCTATTTCCTAATTTAAGACATGGATGGTTTGATGCGAAAATTAAAAAACCTATGGAACATATTAGTATGAACGCTTTGAACACCATTGTTGCTAATGATATGGAAAGTTCTAAGCTTGGGGAAGCTGGCTTTGATGAGCATGATATTTTTAGTCCCCCAAGCATTGAGGAGAAAATTTACTTTGATGATACTTTGCCTCCTATTTATGATGATTATAATGATAGTGGTCTTCTGGTGCCACCTACTATGGAGAGTAAATTTTATTATGATTATACTATGCCTCCTACACTTGATGAGAATAATAATGATAGCTACTTTGTTGAATTTGCTCCCACTACAACTAATAAAATTGATTATGCTTATGTGGAGAGTAATGATACTTTTATGCATGTGAATAAGAATTCTTTATGTGATACTTATATTGTTGAGTTTGTTCATGATGCTACTGAAAATTATTATGAGAGAGGAAAATATGGTTGTAGAAATTTTCATGTTACTAAAACACCTCTCTATATGCTGAAATTTTTGAAGTTACATTGGTTTTATCTTTCTATGCTTGTTACTTTGCTCTTCATGAACTTGTTTATTTACAAGATTGCTATGCATAGGAAGCATGTTAGAATTAAATGTGTTTTGAATTTGCTTCTTGATGCTCTCTTTTGCTTCAATTCTTATTTCTTGCGAGTGCATCATTAAAATTCCTGAGCCCATCTTAATGGCTATAAAGAAAGCACTTCTTGGGAGATAACCCATGTGTTTATTTTACTACAGCAATTTTGTTTATATTTGAGTCTTGGAAGTTGTTACTACTGTAGCAACCTCTCCTTATCTTATTTTATTGCATTATTGTGCCAAGTAAAGTCTTTGATAGCAAGGTTCATACTAGATTTGGATTACTGCGCAGAAACAGATTTCTGTCTGTCACGAATCTGGGCAGAATTCTCTGTAGGTAACTCAGAAAAATCTTCCAATTTACGTGCGTGATCCTCAGATATGTACGCAACTTTCATTCAATTTGAGCATTTTCATCTGAGCAAGTCTGTTGCCATTTTAAAATTCGTCTTTATGGACTGTTCTGTTTTGACAGATTCTGCCTTTTATTTCGCATTGCCTGTTTTGCTATGTTTGATGGATTTTTTTGTTCCATTAACCTCCAGTAGCTTTGGGAAATGTCCAGAAGTGTTAAGAATGATTGTGTCACCTCTGAACATGTGAATTTTTGATTATGCACTAACCCTCTAATGAGTTTGTTTCGAGTTTGGTGTGGAGGAAGTTTTCAAGGGTCAAGAGAGGAGGATGATATACTATGATCAAGAAGAGTGAAAAGTCTAAGCTTGGGGATGCCCCCGTGGTTCATCCCTGCATATTTCAAGAAGACCCAAGCGTTTAAGCTTGGGGATGCCCAAGGCATCCCCTTCTTCATCGACAACTTATCAGGTTTCTTCCCCTGAAACTATATTTTTATTCCATCACATCTTATGTGCTTTGCTTGGGCGTCGGTTTGTTTTTGTTTTTGTTTGAATAAAATGGATCCTAGCATTCATTGTGTGGGAGAGAGACACGCTCCGCTGGTTCGTATGAACACATGTGTTCTTAGATTTTAATGTTCATGGCGAAGGTTGAAACTGCTTCGTTCATTGTTATATGGTTGGAAACGGAAAATGCTACATGTAGTAATTGGTAAAATGTCTTGGATAATTTGATACTTGGCAATTGTTGTGCTCATGTTTAAGCTCTTGCATCATATACTTTGCACCTATTAATGAAGAAATACATAGAGCTTGCTAAAATTTGGTTTGCATATTTGGTCTCTCTAAAGTCTAGATAATTTCTAGTATTGAGTTTTGAACAACAAGGAAGATGGTGTACAGTCTTATAATGTTTACAATATGTCTTTTATGTGAGTTTTGCTGCACCGGTTCATCCTTGTGTTTGTTTCAAATAACCTTGCTAGCCTAAACCTTGTATCGAGAGGGAATACTTCTCATGCATCCAA
The DNA here is from genome assembly GCF_019359855.2 of Lolium perenne. Classification (NCBI taxonomy): domain Eukaryota; kingdom Viridiplantae; phylum Streptophyta; class Magnoliopsida; order Poales; family Poaceae; genus Lolium; species Lolium perenne. Next base: position 79,489,570 of record NC_067244.2, on the reverse strand, counting down.
AATCCTTGAGCCAACCACTATGCCATTTGTGTCCACCATACCTACCTACTACATGGTATTTCTCCGCCATTCCAAAGTAAATTGCTTGAGTGCTACCTTTAAAATTTCCATCATTCGCCTTTGCAATATATAGCTCATGGGACAAAATAGCCTTAAAAACTATTGTAGTATTGAATATGTACTTATGCACTTTATCTCTTATTAAGTTGCTTGTTGTGCGATAACCATGCTCCTGGGGACGCCATCAACTCTTTGTGGAATATCATGTGAGTTGCTATGCATGTTCGTCTTGTCTGAAGTAAGGGAGATTTACCACTCATTAAATGGTTAGAGCATGCATAATGTTAGAGAAGAACATTGGGCCGCTAACTAAAGCCATGAATCATGGTTGAAGTTTCAGTTTTGGACATATATCCTCAATCTCATATGAGAACATTAATTGTTGCTACATGCTTATGCATTAAAGAGGAGTCCATTATCTGTTGTCTATGTTGTCCCGGTATGGATGTCTAAGTTGAGAATAATCAAAAGCGAGAAATCCAAATGCGAGCTTTCTCCTTAGACCTTTGTACAGGCGGCATAGAGGTACCCCTTTGTGACACTTGGTTAAAACATGTGTATTGCGATGATAATCCTGGTAATCCGAGCTAATTAGGACAAGGTGCGGGCACTATTAGTATACTATGCATGAGGCTTGCAACTTGTAAGATATAATTTACATGATACATATGCTTTATTACTACCGTTGACAAAATTGTTCCATGTTTTCAAAATAAAAGCTCTAGCACAAATATAGCAATCGATGCTTTCCTCTTTGAAGGACCTTTCTTTTACTTTTATGTTGAGTCAGTTCACCTATTTCTCTCCACCTCAAGAAGCAAACACTTGTGTGAACTGTGCATTGATTCCTACATACTTGTATATTGCACTTGTTATATTACTTTACATTGACAATATCCATTAGATATACATGTTACAAGTTGAAAGCAACCGCTGAAACTTAATCTTCCTTTATGTTGCTTCAATACCTTTTACTTTGAATTATTGCTTTATGAGTTAACTCTTATGCAAGACTTATTGATGCTTGTCTTGAAAGTACTATTCATGAAAAGTCTTTGCTTTATGATTCATTTGTTTACTCATGTCATTACCATTGTTTTGATCGCTGCATTCATTACATATGCTTACAATAGTATGATCAAGGTTATGATGGCATGTCACTCCAGAAATTATCTTTGTTATCGTTTACCTGCTCGGGACGAGCAGGAACTAAGCTTGGGGATGCTGATACGTCTCCGACGTATCGATAATTTCTTATGTTCCATGCCACATTATTGATGATATCTACATGTTTTATGCATACTTTATGTCATTATTATGCGTTTTCCGGAACTAACCTATTGACGAGATGCCGAAGGGCCAGTTGCTGTTTTCTGCTGTTTTTGGTTTCAGAAATCCTAGTAAGGAAATATTCTCGGAATCGGACGAAATCAATGCCCAGGGTCCTATTTTTCCACGAAGCCTCCAGAAGTCCGAAGGGGAAACGAAGTGGGGCCACGAGGTGGGGACACAGTAGGGCGGCGCGGCCCAAGCCCTGGCCGCGCCGGCCTAGTGTGTGGCCCCACCAAGACTCCACCGACCTTGCCCTTCTGCCTACTTAAAGTCTCCGTCGCGAAAACCCTACCACGTTCGACGAAACCAGAGAAAACCTTCCAGAGCCGCCGCCATCGCGAAGCCAAGATCTGGGGGACAGGAGTCTCTGTTCCGGCACGCCGCCGGGACGGGGAAGTGCCCCCGGAAGGCTTCTCCATCGACACCACCGCCATCTTCATCAACGCTGCTGTCTCCCATGAGGAGGGAGTAGTTCTCCATCGAGGCTCGGGGCTGTACCGGTAGCTATGTGGTTCATCTCTCTCCTATGTACTTCAATACAATAATCTCATGAGCTGCCTTACATGATTGAGATTCATATGATGATGCTTGTAATCTAGATGTCATTATGCTAGTCAAGTGGATTTTACTTATGTGATCTCCGGAGACTCCTTGTCCCACGTGTGTAAAGGTGACAGTGTGTGCACCGTGTGGGTCTCTTAGGCTATATTTCACAGAATACTTATTCACTGTTATGAATGGCATAGTGAAGTGTTTATTTATATCTCTTTATGATTGCAATGTGTTTTGTATCACAATTTATCTGTGTGCTACTCTAGTGATGTTATTAAAGTAGTTTATTCCTCCTGCACGGTGTAATGGTGACAGTGTGTGCATCGTGTAGTACTTGGCGTAGGCTATGATTGTGATCTCTTGTAGATTATGAAGTTAACTATTGCTATGATAGTATTGATGTGATCTATTCCTCCTTTCGTAGTGTGAAGGTGACAGTGTGCATGCTATGTTAGTACTTGGTTTGGTTATGTTGATCTGTCATGCACTCTAAGGTTATTTAAATATGAACATTGAATATTGTGGAGCTTGTTAACTCCTGCATTGAGGGTTCGTGTAATCCTACACAGTTAGTGGTGTTCATCATCCAACAAGAGGGTGTAGAGTATAGCATCTATCTATTTATTCTGTTATGTGATTGATGACCCACAAGTATAGGGGATCGCAACAGTTTTCGAGGGAAGTAAAACCCAATTTATTGATTCGACACAAGGGGAGACAAAGAACACTTGGAAGCCTTAACAGCGGAGTTGTCAATTCAGCTGCACCTGGAAACAGACTTGCTCGCAAGAGTTTATCAGTAGTAACAGTTTTATAGCAGTAGCAGTAGTGAAATAACAGCAGCAGAGTAACAAAGACAGCAGCAGTGATTATAGTAAACAGCAGGATTAAAATACTGTAGGCACGGGGACGGATGACGGGCGTTGCATGGATGAGAGAAACTCATGTAACACTCATAGCAGGGCATTTGTAGATAATAATAAAACGGTGTCCAAGTACCAATGTTACGGAAATCGATAATCGTTAACTGCTCGGCCGGGTTGGGAGTAGCGATTAATCAGAATTCAGACGATTAACTGATTTAATCGGTCGACTATTAATCGGTGCAACCTACACAAATTAGCACTTAAAACAATTTATATAAGAAAAATAATAGTATATGAGCCTCTATATGTCTCTCCCTACTTCTCTAAAGCCTAAAATCCTATAAAAACTTGTAGCTTCTCCTCCTTGACCTAATCTTTAAGGTCAGGAGCGAATCAGGATCCACTAGCCGAAGCCGTGTTCCTTCCTTCCACTTCTTCTCCTCTCACCTCTGAAGTTTATATTCTCCCACCACCTACTAGGGTACGACCCCTCTTACACCTCAACCACCTAACCTATTGAAGGCGTCCTCCAGTTCCTGGACAAGCTCCTCATGGTGATCGAGCTCCTATATCTGAGGTCTGGGAAACTATGAGTAACTGGTCTGGGAGGGCAAGAAACTATTTGGCAACAGTGGAAATGAAGCTACTGGAGGCTGCAATCAAGTGGGAGGCTCGCAAAATCTACTTTATTGGGGAGGGGGAGCGCATGTATTAGCGATATGCATTGAAAATATTGTAAATTTTTTGACCAAGTGTGGTAGTTAGTCGGGAAAATACCTAGTAATCGGACTTTCGGACTGATTAATCGGGCTAAAGGATTAACACAAGAGATTAATGGTAATCGACACGGTCAAGCCCCTAGTAGCGATTAATCGGCCTAGTAATCGTTGAATCGGCCTAGTTTTTAAACAATGCCAAGTACAAAGCAATCAATAGGCATGTGTTCCAATTATAGTCGTACGTGCTCGCAATGAGAAACTTGCACAACATCTTTTGTCCTACCAGCCGGTGGCAGCCGGGCCTCAAGGGAAACTACTGGATATTAAGGTACTCCTTTTAATAGAGTACCGGAGCAAAGCATTAACACTCCGTGAACACATGTGATCCTCACATCGCTACCATTCCCTCCGGTTGTCCCGATTTCTGTCACTTCGGGGCCATCGGTTCCGGACAGCGACATGTGTATACAACTTATAGGTAAGACCATAAACAATGAATATCATGATGAAACAATAACATGTTCAGATCTGAGATCATGGCACTCGGGCCCTAGTGACAAGCATTAAGCATAACAAGTTGCAACAATATCATCAAAGTACCAATTACGGACACTAGGCACTATGCCCTAACAATCTTATGCTATTACATGACCAATCTCATCCAATCCCTACCATCCCCTTCGGCCTACAGCGGGGGAATTACTCACTCATGGATGGGGGAAACATGGCTGGTTGATGGAGAGGCGTTGGCGGTGATGATGGCGATGATCTCCTCCAATTCCCCGTCCCGGCGGAGTGCCAGAACGGAGACTTCTGGCTCCCGCGACGGAGTTTCGCGATGTGGCGGCGTTCTGGAGGGTTTCTGGCGACTTCGACTTCTCTCCGTGCGTTTTTAGGTCGAGGCCAATAAGTAGTCCGAAGGAGGGCGTCGGAGGCCGGCCGAGGGGGCCACACCACATGGCCGCGCGGGCCCCCCCTGGGCCGCGCCGCCCTATGGTGTGGGGCCCTCGGGCCTCCACCTGACTTGTCCTTCTGGCTCCGTCAGTTTTCTGGGAAAATAGGGCCTTCTGCATAAATTCCGAGGATTTTCCCGAAAGTTGGATTTCTGCACAAAAACGAGACACCAGAACAGTTCTGCTGAAAACAGCGTTAGTCCGTGTTAGTTGCATCCAAAATACACAAATTAGAGGCAAAACAATAGCAAAAGTGTTCGGGAAAGTAGATACGTTTTGGACGTATCAACTCCCCCCAAGCTTAGCTTATTGCTTGTCCTCAAGCAATTCAGTTAACAACTGAGCGATAAAAGAACTTTCACGAACACATTTGCTCATATGATGTATATATTCTCATACTATGGCTAATACTCAAGCAGTTCATAATGAGACACATGCAAATAAGATCATCTAACAGCTATGTCAATCATGAAGAGGTACCAACAATTAATAATAAGCATCATGAATCATGTATATAAGCAGGATTGCAATGTTCATAAGAAAGTATGATAAAGTGGTATCTCGCTTGCCTGTATTTGATTGGCAAAACATAAATGCCCGGGCACCTCTGGAGTTCATAGAAAGACTAGAAGTAGTGATTGTCAAAGATAAAAGCATCAAAATTATACCACAATCAATCATATTTTGAGACAAGCATATTATACTAAGAATGACAGTTGTGCTCTCAAGATAGTGCTCAAAGAAATAATGGAGACACAACATAAACGTAAAAGATTGACCCTTCGCAGAGGGAAGCAGGGATTAACATGCGCTAAAGCTTTTCATTTTTATAAAGACAGGAGTAAAATTATTTTGAGAGGTGTTTGTTGTTGTCAACGAATGGTAATGGGTACACTAACTACCTCGCCAACCGGACTTTCAAGAGCGGCTCCCATGAATTATTTCATATTTATTTGGCACTCCTTCCAACCTTTCTTTCACAAACCATGGCTAACCGAATCCTCGGGTGCCTGCCAACAATCTCATACCATGAAGGAGTGCCTTTTTATTTTAGTTTTATTATGATGATGACACTCCCCCCAACCTTTGCTTACACACGCCATGGCTAACCGAATCCTTCGGGTGCCGTCCAACAATCACAAACCATGGAGGAGTGTCTATTTAAGTTAATTAATTTGGGACTGGGAATCCCATTGCCAGCTCTTTTTGCAAAGTTATTGGATAAGCGGATGTGCCACTAGTCCATATGAGAGTCCATCAAAAATAAATGACAAGGTTGAAAGCTAAACACCACATACTTCCTCATGAGCTATGAAACATAAACACAAATTGAGAAGCATTTTGAAGGTTTTAAAGGTAGCGCATGAGAATTTACTTGGAATGGTTTGAAATGCCATGCATAGGTATTTATGGTGGACACTTTGGAACAACTTGGTTTTCATGTGTTTGGAAGCACGAGCAGCATTCCCGCTCAGTACAAGTGAAGGCTAGCAAAAGACTAGGGAGCGACAAATCAAGAGAGCAGTAACTGTCATAATCATGCTTGCGGCAAAATAAATTAACTGAGGCATAAAAGTGGTACAAGAACTCTGAAGCAATATAAATCATCAAGGCTTAATTGACTTTTTGTTCAGTCATATGCATGCGTGAGCATGTGCCAAGTCGATATAAATGAATTATTCAGAGGAGGATACCACAATGCCATACTTACTTATGAATAAAACAATGCAAGCAAACATCCATGACATGCTACTCATATTAATAGATTGGAGCTAAACATGAGAGATCATAAACTACTAGACTTTCTCAAATAACATATACCTCACATGAACCAACTAAGCATGCTCACATGGATGAGTATATGTACAAAAATGAAAACAAATAGAGTTTATACCAGCCTCTCACCACAATCAGATTGTCGTAGATCGTCATTATTGCGTTTCACTTGTGTAGCTTGGATAATATGAAATGAAAACCACGCTCCAGCCACCGAAGACCATTGATCTCAAGATGAACTTTACAAACCAAAGAAGAACAGCAAATATTTTTGGTGTTTTCGAATTGCAAATAAGAACAAAAGGAAACAAGCAAACAAAGCAAAATCTTTTTGGGTTTTCTTATAGCAAACTAGCAATAGCAAATAAAGCGAAACAAATGCAAGAAACCAAAGCAAACAAATGGTGAAGAGAAACAACAGAAATATTTTTGGTCTTTTTGTGTTTTGGAAAGGAAACAAAGCAAAAACAAGAAATAGCAAACTAGAAGAAACACAGAAAAGCGAGATGGCAGAAATCTGCCAAAACCTGACAGCAGTACAGAAATCGATTTTTACAAAAATCTTACGTTGCTCAGCTCGAAAAGTGTTCAACTAATGAAAGTTAGATAACAACCTGGGGAACCTGCACAAAAATTGGCAGCTCAAAATAACGTTCTGGCTGTGCGCACGAATTTTTCTAGTAACAGTCCAGAATCTGTTTTCAGGCAGCACTTCCCCAAATATCATCTCCCTCTCATTAGAAAACCACTCAAAGAGACTAAACAAGTATGTACAAGTATCCAGCAATCATAATATGCAAAGAATGAGTGATGCCGGTATACCTCCCCCCAAGCTTAGGCTTTTGGCCTAAGTGGAGTTCAATCCCATCGAGACCATGAGGTAGTATCTCCGTAGTACGACGAAGATGGATCGTATTCCTGGCATGTGCTAGAAGATGCACCCGGATACGTGACGGTGTAGTCGTGGGAGGCCTCGGCGTCCTCGGAGTCATGCTGCTGGTGGAAGTCTTGTATCTTCATATGTTCATCCACCTCCTCCTTAGTGCACGACCATGATTGCCTGTCAATACTGAACAAACCTGGTTGGGGAAGAGGGATTTCCTTCTCATCCCCGTCAGCAAACAATATTCTATAGACCATATTATCTAAAGTAGAATCAGTGGTAACAAAATGATGACTCTTCATAGCAGCAATATCGAGTCTCCTAGGGGCCAATGGCACATCATTAGGATCAAGAGGAAGCCTTAGATATGTTAAAACGCGCAGTGCAATAGTTCCTCCAAAAATAGGCCCTCTATTAGACATGCGGCGAGCAATAAGAGAACCAAGGTGATAAGATGTCCGACCAGTAAGTGCAATATTCAAGAAAGCAAGATGGTAACTAGAAATATTGCTAGTGTTCTCCCTACCAAGAATGCTAGTAGCAATGTAATATGCAAAATACTTAATGGCGGGGAGTTGAATGTTCCTTATCTTGCCACACTGAATGGTGCGACAATCATCATCGGTAATCCCTCGATAGAGCTCCAACAAATCCCGGGGGTTGTCATCAATCCTACTTGCTGTACCTACAGGGGCAATATCCAATGCACGACAAAAATCTTCCAGTTCCATAGTAACAGGATTACCATAGATCTTGAATGCAACTGTCGGCTCATATTGCTTGTTGTGGAACTTGAAACTCTCGACGAAGATTTTGGTGAGCATGTAGTATTGCTCCCTTTCATCTCCCACATAGGTGGCTAAGCCCGCCCTATTGACAAGGGTGAAGAAATCCTCCAATATCCCTGCATTCCTCAGAAAATCATAGCATGGAAAAGACGAAGCATTAGGAGCCCCATTGTCCTCTTCGGGCGCGAAGCTAGGCGCGATGATATCCTCGTTGTACGATCGCCTAAGCCGGGTGGCGGCCCTAGAAGGCCTCCCGGTGCTGGTTGTTCCTTTCTTGAACAACTCTCCAAAGTTGAACTTCTTCATCTCTTCTCTGAAATTTTCAACAAGCAACATAAAATTTGATTTGGTGACATATAATTGAGGGAAACTACTATAGGAACTTGCTAGAGTACTAATCATGCATCAAAACTAGTTTATACAACTTAGAACAAGCATGCAAGCTCACTAAACATGTTACCTACTGCAGCAAAATATTCAAGATATACTCAACCAAACAAAATTCTACTTGGATAGGTGGAGGAGTCACATACCGGAGAGCAAATGTGCCAAATTTCAGACAAAAATCTGGGCTGAGCAAAGAGATCGAGAAATCTGGAGCTCTTGAGCAAAAACGCGAGTGAGAGGAACCTGGTGCGAGTTTTTTTGGGAGAGAGAAGATGCTGGGAGAAAGAGATGAGATAGTGGGGCAAGGAGGGGCCCACACCACAGGGTGGCGCGCCCCCCTCCTTGGCCGCGCCGGCCTGTGGTGTGGCACCCTGTGGTGCCCCACAGGTCATCCTCAGGTGCTCCCAGGTGCCTCATCGAAAAATAGGACCAACGGTATAATTTTTGTGAATTTTTGAAAACTTTGAAAAATGCACATTTCTGGGTATTTAGTTTATTATTACTGGCCAGGAAAATTTTGAAATCTCCAATTAACTAAGGAACTTTGCAAATTAAAAGTGCTACAGCAACTAGAGCAAATGGAGGAAGAAAGAGATGTTGTTTACCTCCTCTATGCATATAAAAAGTATTTGTTAACAAGGTTGATCAAGTCTTGCCACCAAATAAATTTTACATAGCATAGGAAGAAATAAACCTCAAATCAATCATGTTACCTTGAATTGTATTGATATGGATCCAATCACGAGAGTTTGATATTCTTCTTTAGGCTCATATATAGGACAATCAATAGTTCCAACTTTGATAGTTCTCACATTAAAAATAGTATTGACTCCACATACTTTATCAATCTTCTTGGGGAAATAGACGGTATGCTCCTTATCATCAACATTAAAAGTAACCTTTCCTTTATTGCAATCAATAACAGCCCCTGCGGTGTTAAGAAAGGGTCTCCCAAGAATAATAGACATATTATCATCTTCAGGCATTTCCAACACAACAAAATCAATTAATATCAAGCAGTTAGTAGTAACTTGAACAGGAACATCCTCACATATACCAACAGGAATAGCAGTAGATTTATCAGCCATTTGCAAAGATATGTCAGTAGGTATCAACTTATCTAAGTAAAATCTCTTGTAAAGAGAAAAAGGCATAACACTAACACCGGCTCCCAAGTCACATAGAGCAGTTTTAACATAATTATTCTTAATAGAATAAGGAATAGTAGGTATACCTGGGTCGCCCAACTTCTTTGGCACTTTGCCATTGAAAGAGTAATTAGCAAGCATAGTGGAAATTTCCTCATTGGGGATTTTCCTTTTGTTAGTAACAATATCTTTCATATATTTTGAATAAGGAGGCAATTTAATAGCATCAGTCAAAGGGATTTGTAAGAATAAAGGTTTCATCCAATCACAAAATTTATTATAGTGTTCTTCTTCCTTTGATTTTAGTTTCTTAGCAGGAAAAGGCATTTGCTTTTGCACCCAAGGTTCTCTTTCATTACCATGTTTCTCAGCAATAAAATCTTCTTTAGTTTACTTTTTATTTTTAGCATGCTTTTCAGGTTCTTCTTCTACCTCTTCTTTATCAGAAGCATCCTTCTTATCATTATCTTTATCATGTTCATTACCACTTTCAGTTTCAGCATCAGAAATAGAAATACTATTAGGATCATTAGCAGGTTCAGAGGATTCTACAACATTTTTATGTTTCTTCTTCTTTTTCTTCTTAGAAGGAGCACTAGGTTCAATGCGTTGAGAATCTTGTTCAATTCTTTTGGGATGCCCTTCAGGATATAGAGGATCCTGGGTAGAGACACCACCTCTAGTTGTTACTTCATAAGCATGTTTCTCTTTAGAATTATTCCCTAATAAGTCATTTTGCACTTTAGTGAGTTGATCAATTTGAGTTTGAATCATATGAAAATGTTTAACAAGCATCTTAACATCATTGGAGGTTCTCTCTACAATATCATGCAATTCACTAATAGCTCGAGAATTTTCCATTAAATGATTCTCTACTCTCATATTAAAATTTTCTTGCTTAACAATATAATTATCAAACTCATCTAAGCATTGTGCAGGAGGTTTCGAATACGAAATATCTTCCCTAGTAAAGCGTTGAAGGGAGTTTACCTCAATCATGGATGAAGGGGGAATTATCTCACATATATCTTCTATGGGAGGAAGATTCTTCACATCTTCAGATTTAATACCTTTCTCCTTGAGAGACTTCTTGGCTTCCCTCATATCTTCATCATTTAATTTAATCATACCCCTCTTCTTCAATATTGGCGTTGGAGTTGGTTCAGGCGTAGTCCAATCATCATGATTCCGGCCTATTTTAGCCAATAATTCTTCAGCGTCGTCTGGAGTTCTTTTCCTGAAAACACAACCAGCACAACTATCCAGGTATGCCCTAGACTCAATGGTTAGTCCACTATAAAATATATCAAGTAAATCATGCTTTTCCAAATCATGATCAGGCCGATCTCTAATAAGAGAGCAAAATCTCGCCCAAGCCTCAGGCAATTTCTCTCCATCTTCCTGGTCAAAATTATAAATTCTCTGCAAAGCAATATGTTGAGCACTAGCAGGAAAGTATTTACGGAAGAAAATATCAAGCAATTCTTTTGGACTTTTAATAGAATTAGGCGGCAATCTATTATACCAAGTTTTAGCGTCATCCTTTAATGAGAATGGAAAGATTTTAGCAACAAAGTAAGTATGCATCTTGACATCATCAGAAAACAAGCTACTTAGAGTAGATAACTCAATCATGTGTTCAACAGCACTTTCTTTTTCAGTACCACAAAAGGGTGTTTTCTCAACAATAGCTATATGAGATAGATCAAGAGAAAAATCATAATCTTTATCCTTAATGTTTATAGGAGATGTGGCAAACTTAGGATCAGGAGACAGTTTATATCTAACAGCATGTTCTGCAAGCAACTTTTTAATTTTTTCTTGCATCAGTAGTAGCATTGCATTTTTCAATAAAATCATCATTAAGCTCCACATAATCTTCATCAGGATCATCACTAGAATAATCAAGTTCAGGTGAATTAACAGGTGTAGTAGCATTAGGAGTTTCAGTATTTTCAATTTGTCTAGACCTAGCAATCGTAGCATCTAGAAAGGATCCCAATGAACCACTATCATCAAGCACAGCAGAAATATTATCAATATTATGAGAGTTTTCAGATTCAGCAGAAGTACCCGCATGTGAAGCATGTGGCGGTGAAACAAGTTTATCAATCACAGATGGTGAATCAAGTGTAGCGGAGGTACTCAGAATTGTACCTTTTCTTGTAGTGGATGGTAATATGGCGATCTTAGTATCGCGAGGTTTACCCATGATGGAAAATTTGCAGCGAACAATATCAATCCAAGTGAACTTCCAAATAAAGCTATGCTCCCCGGCAACGGCGCCAGAAAATAGTCTTGATGACCCACAAGTATAGGGGATCGCAACAGTCTTCGAGGGAAGTAAAACCCAATTTATTGATTCGACACAAGGGGAGACAAAGAACACTTGGAAGCCTTAACAGCGGAGTTGTCAATTCAGCTGCACCTAGAAACAGACTTGCTCGCAAGAGTTTATCAGTAGTAACAGTTTTATAGCAGTAGCAGTAGTGAAATAACAGCAGCAGAGTAACAAAGACAGCAGCAGTGATTATAGTAAACAGCAGGATTAAAATACTGTAGGCACGGGGACGGATGACGGGCGTTGCATGGATGAGAGAAACTCATGTAACAATCATAGCAGGGCATTTGCAGATAATAATAAAACGGTGTCCAAGTACAAAGCAATCAATAGGCACGTGTTCCAATTATAGTCGTACGTGCTCGCAATGAGAAACTTGCACAACATCTTTTGTCCTACCAGCCGGTGGCAGCCGGGCCTCAAGGGAAACTACTGGATATTAAGGTACTCCTTTTAATAGAGTACCGGAGCAAAGCATTAACACTCCGTGAACACATGTGATCCTCACATCGCTACCATTCCCTCCGGTTGTCCCGATTTCTGTCACTTCGGGGCCATCGGTTCCGAACAGCGACATGTGTATACAACTTATAGGTAAGACCATAAACAATGAATATCATGATGAAACAATAACATGTTCAGATCTGAGATCATGGCACTCGGGCCCTAGTGACAAGCATTAAGCATAACAAGTTGCAACAATATCATCAAAGTACCAATTACGGACACTAGGCACTATGCCCTAACAATCTTATGCTATTACATGACCAATCTCATCCAATCCCTACCATCCCCTTCGGCCTACAGCGGGGGAATTACTCACTCATGGATGGGGGAAACATGGATGGTTGATGGAGAGGCGTTGGAGGTGATGATGGCGATGATCTCCTCCAATTCCCCGTCCCGGCGGAGTGCCAGAACGGAGACTTCTGGCTCCCGCGACGGAGTTTCGCGATGTGGCGGCGTTCTGGAGGGTTTTTGGCGACTTCGACTTCTCTCCGTGCGTTTTTAGGTCGAGGCCAATAAGTAGTCCGAAGGAGGGCGTCGGAGGCCGGCCGAGGGGGCCACACCACATGGCCGCGCGGGCCCCCCTGGGCCGCGCCGCCCTATGGTGTGGGGCCCTCGGGCCTCCACCTGACTTGTCCTTCTGGCTCCGTCGGTTTCGGGAAAATAGGGCCTTCTGCATAAATTCCGAGGATTTTCCCGAAAGTTGGATTTCTGCACAAAAACGAGACACCAGAACAGTTCTGCTGAAAACAGCGTTAGTCCGTGTTAGTTGCATCCAAAATACACAAATTAGAGGCAAAACAATAGCAAAAGTGTTCGGGAAAGTAGATACGTTTTGGACGTATCAGTGATCAATGTTGAGAGTGTCCACTAGTGAAAGTATGATCCCTAGGCCTTGTTCCTAAATACTGCTATCGCTGCTTGTTTACTGTTTTACTGCATCTTTACTTCCTGCAATATTACTACCATCAACTGCACGCCAGCAAGTACTTTTCTGGCGCCGTTACTACTGCTCATACTTATTCATACCACTTGTATTTCACTATCTCTTTGCCGAACTAGTGCACCTATTAGGTGTATTGGGGACACAAGAGACTTCTTGCTTTGTGGTTGCAGGGTTGCATGAGAGGGATATCTTTGACCTCTTCCTCCCTGAGTTCGATAAACCTTGGTTGATCCACTTAAGGGAAACTTGCTGCTGTTCTACAAACCTCTGCTCTTGGAGGCCCAACACTGTCTACAAGAATAGAAGCACCCGTAGACATCAGTACTTTACTCTATCAATGTCCATCTTTTCAAGGGTACTAGCAAAGTTGGTGTAGGAACCAAGCATCTTATATTTAATAAAGACTTTTCTAGCCTCTCTTGCTACACCACCAAATTCTTTAAGAAGGGTTTCTAAGACAAAATCTTTCTTTTCTCCTTCCTCCATATCAGAGAGTGTAAGAAACATATGCTGAATTATAGGATTGAGATTAACAAATTTAGTCTCCAACATGTGTACTAAAGAGGCAGCAGCAATTTCATAAGTAGGAGCAAGTTCTACCAAGTGTTTATCTTCAAAATCTTCAGCTATACTAACATGAGTGAAAAAATCTTCTATATTATCTCTTCCTATTATAGACCCTCGGCCTACCGGTATGTCTCTTAGAGTGTACTTAGGAGGGAACATGATGAAATAAACAAAAGGTAAATAAAGTAAATGCAAGTAACTATTTTTGTGTGTTTTTAATATAGAGAACAAGACAGTAAATAAAGTAAAGCTAGCAACTAATTTTTTTGTGTTTTATTTAAGTGCAGCAAACAAAGCAGTAAATAAAATAAAGCAAGACAAAAACAAAGTAAAGAGATTGGAAGTGGAGACTCCCCTTGCAGCGTGTCTTGATCTCCCCGGCAACGGCGCCAGAAATTTGCTCGATGCGTGTAGTTGACACGTCCGTTGGGAACCCCAAGAGGAAGGTGTGATGCGCACAGTAGCAAGTTTCCCTCAGTAAGAAACCAAGGTTTAATCGAACCAGTAGGAGTCAAGAAGCATGTTGAAGGTTGATGGTGGCGGAATGTAGTGCGGCGCAACACCAGGGATTCCGGCGCCAACGTGGAACCTGCACAACACAATCACAGAACTTTGCCCCAACGTAACAGCGAGGTTGTCAATCTCACCGGCTTGCTGTAAACGAAGGATTAGATGTATAGTGTGGATGATGATGTTTGTTTGCGAAGAACAGTAAAGAACAATTGCAGTAGATTGTATTTCAGATGTAAAGAATAGGACCGGGGTCCACAGTTCACTAGTGGTGTCTCTCCCATAAGATAGCAGATGTTGGGTGAACAAATTACAGTTGGGCAATTGACAAATAAAGAAGGCATAACAATGCACATACATATATCATGATGAGTACTATGAGATTTAATCAGGGCATTACGACAAAGTACATAGACCGCTATCCAGCATGCATCTATACCTAAAAAGTCCACCTTCAGGTTATCATCCGAACCCCCTCCAGTATTAAGTTGTAAACAACAGACAATTGCATTAAGTATGGTGCGTAATGTAATCAACACAAATATCCTTAGACAAAGCATCGATGTTTTATCCCTAGTGGCAACAGCACATCCACAACCTTAGAACTTTCTCACATCGTCCTGCATTTAATGGAGGCATGAACCCACTATCGAGCATAAATACTCCCTCTTGGAGTCACAAGTATCAACTTGGCCAGAGCCTCTACTAGCAACGGAGAGCATGCAAGAACATAAATAACATACATGATAGATTGATAATCAACTTGACATAGTATTCAATATTCAACGGATCCCAACAAACACAACATGTAGGATTACAAATAGATGATCTTGATCATGATAGGCAGCTGACAAGATCTAACATGATAGCACAATGAGGAGAAGACGACCATCTAGCTACTGCTATGGACCCATAGTCCAGGGGTGAACTACTCACACATCGATCCGGAGGCGATCATGGCGATGAAGAGACCTCCGGGAGATGATTCCCCTCTCCGGCAGGGTGCCGCAGGCGATCTCATGAATCCCCCGAGATGGGATTGGCGGTGGCGGCGTCTCTGGAAGGTTTTCCGTATCGTGGCTCTCGGTACTGGGGGTTTCGCGACGGAGGCTTTAAGTAGGCGGAAGGGTAGGTCAGGGGGCCACACGAGGGCCCCACACGCCAGGGCCGCGCGGCCAGCACCTGGGCCGCACCGCCCTGTTGTGGCGGTGCCTCGTGGCCCCACTTCGTCTCCCCTCCGGTCTTCTGGAAGCTTCGTGGAAAAATAGGCCCCTGGTGAAAGGACACGGATGTCGCCTAGAGGGGGGGGGGGTGAATAGGCGATTTAAAACTTTTACGAGATGGGCTTAACAAATGCGGAATAAAACTAGCGTTTACTTTGTCAAGCCCAAAGCCTATAAACTATGGTTCACCTATGTGCACCAACAACTTATTCTAAGCAATGGTTCACCTATGTGCACTAACAACTTATGCTAAGCAAGACAAGCAACTTATGTGATAGCAAGATATATATATAACTTCAAGAACGATGGCTATCACAAAGTAAAGTTCATAAGTAAAGAGCTCGGGTATAGGAATAACCGAAGTGACGCGGAGACAACGATGTAGCCCGAAGTTCACACTCTTGCGAGTGCTACTCTCCGTTGGAGCTCTGTGGAGGACAAGTCACTCCAAATGCACGAGGGCCACCGTATTCTCCTCGAGAATTCCCACCAAAAGGGATGTCCTCGATCCACTATGGGACCTTAGGAAGGTCACCGAACCCGCACAGAGCTTGGGGCTATCTCCACAACACATCAGGATCAGATGTGTAGTATATAACACCACATAAGATAGGTTTAGGTTGTGATACTTAGCACGAATACGTGAATTTCTACTATTTGTCTCAACATTTATCTTAATTGCATATTTGCAATGAGACAAACTTGAAACAAAATGGCTTGGGATAGTTAAAGTTAACCTAGTTTTCTTTGGAAGTACTAACAAAATAGTATACCATATATATGTGCTATTGAGGACTACTTCCTATAGTATAATTAGTTCTAACATGTCTACTCTAAACACATAATTGTTTAGAATATACCACTTATAACTCTACGATTTCTCTATGTGGTATGCTCTAGATAAGCCTTCTTTAAATTAAGGACTATGGTTCTAACATTATGGACACAGTTTCCAGGATTTTAAGGCCTAAGCTTTCGAACTATTCCCTAAATCCTACTCCTTATCATCCTTTTGTTATCGTACTTATGATGTTCTACTCCATCATACCATGATTCTCAAGTGAATCATATATGATTACCCACTTTACCATGAAATGTAGAGTTGTATAACACTTATCACTCTTCCTTACCTCCTATGATTGACTCATCATAGACATATATTACCTTATATTACTTATCTCCCTTACTTAACATCCGTCATTTGACATTTTAAATGACTCTTACTTAACATGACTTGGTATACATCTTCCAATAGGATATCTTCCTTATGGTTGTATCCTCTCTTTGGACTACCATGTGTTGTATACCAACTGTGGTCTACTACCACCAATTATCTTAAGCTCCAATGGTGTTCTAGTTATTTGGAATGAAGCAAGATAACTAATTTTACTTAAGAAAGATAGATAAGAAGAATTGACTCAAGTGTGTCAGGATTATTCTCAAGTGAATACCCATCTCAAGTCAAAAGAATAGTTGGTTTAGCATAGTTGACTTAACTAATACACTTCCTATAGACACTACCAAACCTATAGGTCTCCTTTAAAGGGTTTTAATCCTAGGGTCAAAGCATTTGCTCTGATACCAGCTGCGGTGACCCAGCGTACCACTGCATGGTGTAGTACACAAGTCGTTGACATAACATAAGTGAAACACCGTTTCACTCATATTACATCTCTCAGAGTGGTACAACAGAAACATATGCGAGTCCAAGGTATGTCTATAGAAGTACACACGAACTGTTTACATAAGATCCACACAGCCTCCTACATTACAGTGAGGTAAAACTTCAAATAAAGCTCCAAAAGAACGACTCGTAGTCTATCTTATAGCTAACTCAAGTTTAAGAGCTAATTGGCTTTCTATAGAAATCTAGCTACTTAGGTGCTAGGATTAGGGAAATGTTCCCTTCTATTACTAGTCTAAGTTTCCACTCTAGCTGATGCAGAAGTTGACTCCATTGACTTCTTTGATTGGCTTCTTCATCTTGTTGCAGTTGACTCCTTTGTCTTTGAGTTCCACGGTAGTTTCTCCTTCGGTGCCTCCATAGCTAAGCAGGGGATTTAAGAGTGGGATGAGTACGAGCGTACTCAACAAGTTCATATTAGGAAATAGGTGTATCATGCACTAGCTATAGCCACAGACCAGAAACTCATAGGCCAATGCAAGTTTTCATAAACATTTCTTCAAAAGGTTTATTTTATTCTGAAAACTATGCCCGTCAGTCTTCACAGGTTGACTAGAACTTCGTGGAGTTCCTTTCCTGCCGCGTTCGCAGTTCCCTTCCCGGAACAGGGAGTGACAGTCACAATTCAGTATCCTTTGCAGAGGTGCGTTACTTTTCCCATAAGAGACCTTATCCTTGATACCTATCCGAGATGCATGCTCGTCCACACTTCCTTGGTGTGGGGCCAGGTGTAAGATCCAAGCCAATCACTGCCTTCTCCGCGACCCTGCAAACCCACCCTTTTGTCCAACCGTACACCCCCAGTAGACTTCCCCCGATAATACGGCTTTACTCACGGTGTACTCCGGACAATCCATCATAGATGGTAGAGCTTAACATCACTAATGGATGGGGATTTAAAAGGATATCCCAACCTATTGCGGCAGTGCCTCCAACACCCCACCGGCTCTACCAATCCGTTGGCATGCAGAAGGGAAAAGATACAGCTGACTTCCCCAGAGCCATTATAGATCTTATGGTCAACGCGATATGTACGGCGCTAGAATCACTGGACGGCATTATTAATTAATCCTAGGGTGATATAACCCATGCAATGGAACCTCCACCATATCAACACATACCATGGTTCCATTGCCCACCACATAGTCATATTCATAATTGTAAAATAATACTTTGCTTTTCAATGCATGAGTGATAAGTATAGTACTTTGCATATAGTTTGATACAAATAATCAAATGACATGAGCAAGCGATGAACTTGCCTTTCTTGACTGCAAGATTATGCAGGCAAAAGCTTCGATACGTGATAACTCCAAATGCTGAAATACCATCATCGTCCGGTAAGGACAATGCTTAAAGAACGAGCAAAGATGATATAATGCATAGTATGAGATGCAATCGTCCCGAGCGTAACCTAACCTCAATGATTTAGGATGTATGAGTTGTAAAGATTTCTTTAGGGTTGGTTGCATTTTTAGAATGGTTCTCAAACAAGGTTCTTATTAGGGTTTGGTTATATTAGCATCATAACCAAGTGATGTAAGGCATCATAACAATCATACACATAAGAATAGTGATGGAATAATATGTAAAGAACAGTTGTCAATTTTAAGTTCTACAGAACATGGTTGATGATTATTTATATTATACTTCAAAAGAATAACTTTTGAAGAACATGTTGTTTAAGAAATAATGAGTATTTCAAAGAAGGATTAGGGCTTCTAAGGTTTGATTGACATTTGTACTTCAAAAGAATAACTTTTGAAGAACAGGTTAAATAAGGGTATGAATTACTATGCATAGGAGCTATGGCTTTCTAGGGTTTACTATTGAATTCATTTAGTTCCACTAATAGGAACTAGTTGGGTTCTTAAACAGAATGGGTTTCTATATAGCAAGTATTGGTAAGGTTATTACTATGGTTTCCCATATACATCATGTCAAAGGATGGTTATTTAAGATGGTTCTATAAATTAGCTATTAGGGTTTACTATGGTTTCACAATTGTTTTACTAAATAGTCTCTAATGGTTTCTAAGCTAAGTGACTTATCATTTACTAAGTAGGGTTTAGTTGATTAGGAGCATGTGATGTGATTTGCTACACAAGGTTGGTATTAGGGTTTATCACTATGGTTCTACTAGGGTTTGATGGTTGAGGTTGATCCTAATGGTGTGGTATATAGAATTGATGATCAATGGTGCTAATATGTGGTAACAAGCTAGGGTTTATACCTAGGTGAAACTAGTGAATCATATAGGTTTTAATTAAGAATAGGAACATGAAATGATAATCTCATGTGACTTGGTTTATGCTAATGGATCATAAGCATGCATTCATTGGTTTCTTATTAGGGTTCTATAGGTATATGTGAATCTCATATGATCTCATATGACACATAACTAGGGTTTTAGAGTTACTACTAATTTAGGTTGATCTCCTAAAATGATAATTGGTAATAGAGTTGTGGTTACTAATTACTTTGAATCAAAATTAGTAATGGTTTAACATTTTATTAATTTTCCACAAGAATTAATAATTAGGGTAACTCCTATTTTGGTTTAATTAAGAATCAGGGTTTAATAATTGTTATTAGGGTTTAAAATAATTAACTTGTTAACTAAAGATGTTTAAGTAAATAAGTTTTGGATTTACCAAAATAATATTGGCTTATAATATTTTCTTGAGTTATTACTTATTTAAAGAAAATAGGAAATAGTAATTTGCAAATTAGGGTTTATGAATTACCACTAATAATTAAGTTAATGCAAATATGATAAAGAAAATTAATCTTAACATTTTAATTAGTTACTGAATAGTTAAAATTTAATTTTGGAACTTAATTATTTATTGAATTCAATTTGCATTTTGAATAAATGAAATGGCATAATTAATAAGGTTAAAAATAAGTGAATTTTTATTTTGACACACATTTTTGTTTTATATTTTATTTGAATAGAGTTTATTTTTGTGAGCATTTTGATATATAATTTATATTTTTCTGAGTTGAAATGAATTTTCTATGATATTACAAAGTTTCTGAAATTTTCTGGAATTTGAAATTAACAAAAAAACTAAGTGTACCGGTTCACTGCCTAACTACAGATACTGACGGGTGGGTCCCTTTGACTAGTCAACTGCCACGCGGGCAAAGACTAGTCAATGAGGTCCTGAGGCCCCACCTGCCACGTCGACCTGCCGGCGGCTCAACGCCGGCGACCAGGGCACGACGGAGACGCCGTTTTAAGGCCTCCCAGGACGGGCTACTGGCGGCATTCGATTCACTGCAACATCCTGAGCAAGATAGTGGTGATGGTTTTCACGGGGAGTCACCGGAGCGTCGACGGCGAGAGGAACTGCGGCGGTGAACTCCGGCCAACATGCGAAAATAAGCTACAGACGGCGAGAAGAGGCAAATTAGGGGTCTATGGATGCGCAATCTTACGCTGAAGCTTCAGGCGTGGTCGACTCCAGCGATTGTCGACGGAGATGATGGCGATTGACGAACTCCCGGCGAACCCGACGGAAAGGGAACGCCGAAATTCTTCCTCGACTTGGCTTCCCCCGATGCTCTACTCCTCCAGGATGCTCTAGGCGGCCTGGCGCTTCCAACGAGCCACTGCACGGACCCTGGGGTGCCCTCCATCGACGGCGCCATGGAGGTCGCCGGTGACAGAGTCTTGTAGAAAGAGGAAGAACTAGGAAACGAGAGAGGATAAGGATGGGAGTCTAGGGTTTCTTGAGCCGTGGCGATCTCTCCGACCCTCTTATAGCTCCAAACACGGTCTCGTTCGACGGCGAGGCTTGGCGGTGAGCGTCCAGGATGCGGCGATGTTCTAGGTTAGGGTTTCCGGGCGGGAATCGTGATGCTCCGACTGGCAGTGGATGCAGATGGAATTCCCTTCGACTCTGGGTGAGTTTTGGCGTCCGGCGGCGTCCTTATCCACAGCGAGGACGTGGCGGAGCTTCGTCGGCTCGCTGTCGAGCGTGGAGAAGAGAAGGAAGATGACGGTCTCCTTTTTGTTTGACGCCAGCGACGAAATGGTAAGTGGTGGGTTGGGCTGGTTTCGTTCGTGGGCTGGGTTACTGGTGGGCTTGGTGTGGACGTGGTAGTGATGGGCTGCTGCGGTGCTGAGGTCCACCAGGTAAGGCTTTCCCTCTCTTTTCCTTTTTAAAATTTTCTGCTTTTATTTTCTGGTTTGAATTTGGTATTTGAATTCACATTTGAATTCTGTTTTGTTTTACAGGTTCTAAAATACTTGAGTATCAAGATAATTTGATAATCATGCTTACTGCATGGTTTTATTATTTTAAACAAATAGTTTGGTTAGGATTTAATTGAGATCTTGTGAGACTTGAATTAAATAGAAATGGTTTAGGTATTTATCTTAACTCTTTAAATTTGGGAATCAAACCTATTTTGAATGATTTGAAGTTTATAACCAGTGCATAGTAAACAGGTCCTTAAGTTTTGTTATTACTTAACAATAGTGAGGTTCACATATATTTTAATTAAAGTTAGAGTTTAAAATGAAGGGTAATGTGAATGGGTTGGTTCATAATTTTATGTGAGTGATTATTTCTAGGGTCTAAGAAAATGGTTGAACAAACTCTATAATTACCAATCTTGCTTAGCAACTTCTAGCTTAAATTATCTGAGATAGATCCTATGCTCATCCTGGTTAACTCAACTACTTATCTGAATACTATTTCATTTGGTTCATTTAGGCAAAGTATTTGAATTGCAAAGTAGAATAGGATATTGGTTTCCTTCTACTCACCCAATGGAATCTAGTCTAAAGGTATATATGGCTTGGGTTATTATTTGTGATACATGATACACAAGTTAGGAAACAATATTCTATGTGGGGTGAATTCTACTTGAAAGGTTTAGAGTTTTGGGAGTACTTCACTAATTGAAGTATTGAATAGACATGAGGTATGGCAGGGTTGTAATTATAATCCAAGTTAATCCATGGGTTGGAATTCAAATGTAGTTTAGGGTTTAAGTAGTGATCACCAATGTGATACACAACTAGGTTTAGGATATGGTATAAGCTTTGATCATATTTTAGTGGCTAGGGTTATCCTCCTCACTTAGGTAGAACTAATGTATCAAGGCAATGCTAGATTTGTCTTAAGTGTTTGAATATGCAAGGTTTAAATACAATACCATTACTACTCTATACAAGGCATGAGTATTGGTCTGGTTAACTACTAATGATTTAATTATCATTTCATGTGAAGAATGAGATCTATGAATCACTTGTAGAGGTTTAACTTAGCATCTCAATTTATAAGGTAAGATCATGCATTAGACATGATCCACTTATTCCTCACTAATCTCTCTTCTTTAATCCTTATCTCAACACACTCACTTAAACTCTTAGGGTTTATGATCATCACTCAATTTGTAATGATCAAAGTATTGGCCTTCTAATAATTCATTAGTGAATCATGGTTCTCTCTCCAAGATCAAGTATTTGTCCATATACTTGAGTATACATATGTAGCTTAAGCTCTCTGAGATAGGTGGGGTTTCCTCTAGGGTTTATGATCATTACCAAGGTGTAATGATCACAACTCTTGTCTCTCCATAATTACTAGAAGAATAGGTTCTTACTTACTATCAAGTTTTAGCTAGGTCAAATAGGGTTTAGTACTTGACTTATATTTCTTGTATCATTGGTTAGTATCAACAAGTACCTCGATTGGATAAGGTTTAAATAGTAATCTAGGTTCTATTCAATGGATAGAATAAGCATATGAATGATTCTCTCCTTCCTCTAAGGTTTAATGGAATGAGTTAGGAAACAAGGTTGGAATGATCCACAGTTAATGATGAATGAATATGAGTGTTCTTGACTTGGTTCAAGTATTGTAGTTGAAAAGATATACCATGTGACTCATGGTAGGAACATTTATCTAGTAGAAGACATGGATAAGATAAGTAAAGAATAGTTTCTTAATTAATTGTGTTCTTTGATTTATAGTTGAATAATTATTCATGTGTTGTTGTAAGGAATGTCAGGTTGAGATCCTTTATAAGATCTTGTAGTTGATCCTTACTTAAGGTGTTGTTTGTTGTAAATCTAATTCATTTGATCTAGCCCATAGATCAAACCATCTCTACCCAAAACAAGGTTTTAGCAAAGGTCACAGTGAAGTTTATAGCGCTTGACTTGATGATCTACTTCAATTCCAGCAAGTCAAGTGAAACTTCAGTTACTATGGTAAGTTTTATTTGAAAGCGCGAAAATTCCCCGGATTTTCTATGCATGGATGCAATGCACACTTTGGTGTTCTCTCATTTTGTTGCCTCTAAACCTGGGATATTACAACGGTTGAAGTTGTTGGTGTTGTTCTGGTAGTTGTGGTGGTGGTTGGGATGGCTTCCTAGCCTGGAGTATCCTCCACTCCGGTTCTGGAAACCGGGGCGTGAAGTCTGCATCTGAGGTTTGTTGTTTCTGGGGGCAAAACCTCCGCTTGAGCTGGGGCGATACTTGGGAGTATTGCTGGGCCCACTCTGGTGCATCATGCGGCGTTTGCGGTTCTCATTGGCTTGGTTCAACTTGCCCTCCATCTGAATGGTGGAGTCAACAAGGGCTTCAAGGTCGGCAAAGGGGATGTTGACTAGGACAGTTTGCATCTCATCATGCAGTCCATTCAGGAATCTCTCCTGCCTCTTCTCTGTGGTGTCAGTCTCATCGGGGGCGTACCTTGACAGGGTAAGGAACCTGTCGCGGTATTCTACCACCGTCATCCGTCCTTGCTTCAGTTCGCGGAATTCATCCCGCATCTTCTTGATGAGACCCGGGGGCACATGGTACTTGCTGAACTTGAGCTTGAAATCTGCCCAAGTCATGACTTGACCTCCATTCATGGCACGGGTGCTGGTCCACCAGGCTCGGGCTGGTCCGACAAGATAGTGGGTTGCAAACAGGACCTTCTCATTGGCTTCAACTCCGGCGACCTCCAAGTTGTTCTCCATGGTCTGGAGCCAGTCGTCGGCGTCGAGGGGTTCCTCAGTCTTGCTGAACACCGGAGGGTTGGTATTCTGGAAGTTCTTGAGTTTGGATCCGGGATGATCATGATTCCCATGGCCTTGATTAGCAAGGTTTTGCAGGGCTGCTATGTTGGCTTGACGTTCAGCCCTTTCAGTCTCCCTGTCTTGAAGCAGGGTTTGCAGCAGTTGCATCATGGCATCGTTGTTGTTGCGATTGGGAGGGGCCATCTGAATATACAGGAGATTATAAGATAAGAGGGAAATTCTATGGTTTATTTTGAATTGAGTTCAAAAACTTGTAAAAACTTGAATGCTTTGGATGACACACACAAACATTCATTCATTCATTCCACATCACATATTACAAACTAGTAGTTCAACACTCCAATGGTTTTAAGAACCATTTCACATGCTACGATACAACCGACGGGATACAACTCATGCCTACATCAGTGCTCAGGTGTGGCTGCCCTCATCCTCAATGTCGATGGGAACGAGATCATCAGGTCCAGGCTCCAGGAACGCGTAATCCTCCTCCTCAGTGAACTCGTCATCCTCGAAATCGTCATCGTCACTCAGGAAGGCACCTCCTCCCTGAATATCGATATCGGCTTCGTCCTCCTCCATCTCCTGCAGCTGTTCCTCCTGGGCCTTCACCGTGGTCTCAAGTGACGCTATCTGAGCGCGAAGGCGCGTGATAGTGACATCCTTCTTCGCACACCGCAGGCGAAGCTTGTTGCGGTCCCGAGACAGCATCTTGATAGCGTCGCCATGGGTGGCCAGGGCGAGGTGAGTCTGGTTCGCGTACATCCTGGCGTTATCCAGATCTTGCTGAGTATGGTACAGCATGAAGTCTAGATGCTCGGCGTGATGCCTCAGCTCAGGGTGAGACTGCAGTGCCATGGGTACTCGTGCGGCATCACGCTTCACTAGGTGAGCGAAACGGGACGCAAGCAGGCGCACCGCGTTCTGTCCGCAGAGGCATGCCAGTGCCTCCTGCAGGCCACGTGCAAGGCCATCGAGCCAGTTGCTCTCACGGAAGGAGAACAGGATTCTCTCCATGGTAGGAGACTCCATGTTCCCCCTCAGATCTACAGTAATGATCCATTGCATCTCGCCGCCAGGCTGATCGTTCACTTGGATCCCATGGAACTCGGGCTGGAGGCGCCCCAGAAAGTTCGAGACCGCAGTGAGATCATGCTCGAAAATCAAGCTGCCTCCATTACCAAGTTGGTAAAACTTGGTGTTGACGGGTGCGTTGGGCTCCATCTGAAAGTGAATTGGGAGAGTAAGTTAGAGATTTGAACAAGTGTGGCAAAATTTTAAGTAGACATAGTAAGAGAGAGCATGTTTTAACCATTTTCGAAAAATCCTCCAAGACAAGAGTACGAATAAGTTTTTCATAAATATTCTTTTCATGTTGATTTCAAAGGTAGGTTTTTATGAACGCCCATTCTAACTAAGGTTTTCTAAGGTCAAATAATGGCTCTGATACCAACTTGTCAACACCCGGATTTTTAAGTCCAGATGCATATTATGTCATTCATCGCAATCCCAGGATAATGTTGTTGCGAGGCATAATAGTCGAATATCACAGTCATTATTTATTACAAGCCATAATGTCATACAATCTTGAATCACATGATTCATCTTACATAAATAGTTGATCCTTCAATCAACATACATACACAAGTTCATACATAGCGGAAGCGTAACTATAGATGGACTCTCTAGTCCACAGGCCAACATCTGACGTCAGAAACCCCTAGTTGTCGTAGGCGTCCTGCTGGTCATCCTCGTGATAATTCTATTCATCATCGTACTCTGGCCATTTGAATAGCCAGGGACAAAACCGTAAGTACTTTAAGTACTTGCAAACTAATACTAGTGTAAAAATGCTCACTAAATGTATTCAAACTCTAGTTTACTTGCATAAGCCAAATTTTAGTTCACAAGCTTGAATCATGTGCTAACTAACTCAAATGGGAACATTAGTGTCATTCCCACATCATTGGTAATATTTCGACAAGTCACCACATCACCCTTCACATTCACTAAGGTTTTCAAAATATCTGACACTGGAAACTGTATGACCCTTCCAACCGTCCGTAACCGTGGACACGGCTATTCGAATAGATTGACACTCTGCAGAGGTTGCACACTTGTGCCACAACATTTGATTTCATCCGTCGGAATAACTCCGAGTCACCGTAACACAGTACGCGGATCATCAACCATAACCTTTCACTTACACATCCTAGTATGAGCACCTCTCCCCATGAGCTTGGCCTCCCAGTGAAAACCAACTGTTAACCTGGGAACTGCACAGGGCTTGGCCGTACAATTTCACCTCAATTCACATCATATCTTAACAACGGAGGCAGCCTCGGCATAACCCCTATGATGTGTGTTCAGAGGGAACTCATACTAAAATCTATAAACTTCCAGTTAAGCCCTACCCATAATCAGGTATTGTGGGGGTACTCAAAAATTGGAAAGGTATCGCATTCAAACCAATATCAGGGTTTTATCAAAAATCACTATCTTCTCTTGTTCACCATCAACTTCTCATCATTCAATGGAATGCTTCACCATTCCAAGGTTTCAACAAGTCATATGTTCCCATCTAGAGTAGTCAAGTTTTAGTATTTTAGCACTAGCACTAATCATGAGGGGTGCTACATTGCTTCGCTAACTTTGCTACTCTAGTAGTTATATTTACTATGCCATTTGATATCAACTCTTTGAAAACACAACAAGTAAAACTTGTATAGTATAAAGGTAGGATAGGATGGTATGAATAAAGATAAGAATCATGGTGCCTTTCCCAAGGAGGGCTTTGCACTTTGCAAGAGTATTAGCTTGCCTTGGTAGTTCTCTAGGTTTTCTTCTTCCTCTTCTGGGTAGAATTCTCCTTCCTCTTGGAAATCTCCGGTGCTAGCGTCTAAATTTGAATACGAGGTATAATCACTAAACAAGCTCAAGGACTATGCTAAGCACATCATTATCTCACACAATCTAGGCTAAACACACACATAAAATAATTAGGTGCATTGGTTTTCTTTATTAAAGAGAAAATGATTTCCTCTCATAGCATATGTAGTTAATAAATCCTCATTTAGTTCTTGAGGAAACTAATTTCCTCTCATTGAAATCTTCTTAAGATTTAACTTCTCAAATAACCATACTTGAATTCATATTGACCAAAGTCAACATTCATTATTAGTATTTGAGAAAATGATTTAAATGAGGTATGTCACCTCATACCATTTTATAATTTTATAAATGATTTAAATCTCCAAATACTCATATAGCAGTGTTTGGACCTGGGATACAAACATCACATGAATTCATTTGGGACAAGATTTAAATGAAGTAAAATACTTCACATGTTTTACGTAATAGTTTTGGACAATATCACATAGCTAAACTAGCCATATAGTCCATTAATTAATCTAGGGCATGATCATGCAGAGTGACCACACCATTTTCTTGCAGAAACAATTAGTGTAAGTCAAATGTGAGCTATAGGAGTTGGAATTAATTCAATATCTATTTTGGTTGATTTTTAATAATTATTTGAATGTGAAAAAGTCCCTGACTTCTTCTTTTTATCATTTTATTTCCACAACAGATCTCGAGGTGAGACCAGTGGCATAATGTAGATCTTTTTGCTAGCTTTCCAAATATATAAAGTTTGTTAAATTTGGCCAAGCCAAACAGATTCTATGAATTTTCAAAGGTGGGTTATGTATTGAATTCAAACTAAATTTATTAAACAAGTTTTGAATTAAAAAGGCCGGCGGGAAAAACTACTGGGATCAATTGTTTAAAAACAGCCCAAGGCCAGCCCACCACGCATCTGTGCACGCGCGGGCCGCCTGACAGTGGGCTCCACCCGTCAGCGACGCTTAACGCCGAAGCGGTATGAATCAACAGGGGGCGTTGGATTAGAACGCGATCTAACGGCTCTGGTGCATCGTCGTCGACGGCGAGAGAGAGTTCGCCGGCGGCGCAGGTAGGGGGTCGGAGGGCTTACGGTGGCTCCAACTAGGGTTGGCAGTATGCTCGACGAGGTTGTAGACGACGGCGAGGCTCCTGGTAGCAGTGGCGTCGCTTGGGGAGGCCTGGATCGACGGCGATTGCTGCAGAGCTTCCGCGGCAGTGATGCGTCGATTGGCCTTGCTCCGGCGACGATTGAGGTGGCTACTGGTGCTGGGCGAGGTGGTGGTGAGTGGTGATCATGGTGGTGTGCTTGGTGGTGTCCAGGGAGTGCTCTATTTATAGGAGGGAGGGGGTGCTGCGAGGCATGGAGCTGGTCGTCGCGAGCGCGGCGTCTCTGGCGAGCTAGAGGGCTAGGCGTGACGCAGCGACGATCGTGAGGGTACGGCGAATCCACGAGCGTCCGCGGCGAGTTAATGCGACGCGTACGGTGGTCGGGCGGGCGCGTGTACTGTCGCAGCCGTGGCGGGCGCGTTCGTCCTCTCCGGCGGCCGTGGTCGCCAAGGCATGACGTCGGCGTGTCCGGCGAGCTCCGCGTGGCGAGAAAAGTACTACGGCGCGCGGATGTGGTCGGGTACGGCGAGATTTGGCGGGCGCCGCGTGGGCATGTCCGTGCGCCAGTGACGTCGCCCATGCCGCTCGCGGCGTACCTGGGCGCGCGTTGTCCGGGTCCTGTCGTCGTCTCCTCGGTCAAAGGCGAGTACGGGAGATCTTCTGGGATCGAGGGCGAGCTACTGGACAAGGTGGCGAGGCCGATCGTGGAGGGAAAGAGAGGGGAAGGTGTCGAGGTGGAACGTGGCCGGCATGGCCATGTCCACGCCATGTCTGGCCTCTCCTGGTGTTTCCTTGGCATGGGCTCGGTGTAGGAGTGTCTAGGGGTCATGGCTAGGGCAAGTAGTGGTCAAGGTTTGGCCAGGTTTGATCACATTTCAAATTTTGGGAATCTTACATATGTTTCAATGTCTCATCTTCTCTTGATCATAACTCTTGATCCATACTGAATTTGATATCATGATCTTTACAAAAGTTGTTCACCTTGTTGTGTACTTGGATGACATGCAAAGAGTTGGATTTGTTTAGTTTAGAAATTTTGAAATAGAGAGGCTCAAAGTGGTGACCAGACTATAAAAGTCAGAAATGACCATTATCATATGTGATCATATTTTCAATTTTGAGTTTGGTTTAAATGGTATATCTTGGATTCTCAAAGTTGTAATTACTCTTTGATATCATTTTACAAATATTAGTGAAGATCAAATGGGTCTAGGGTCAAATTTACAAAAATGACATAGACCATATGTTAGGGTTTTTAGGGTTTTAATAATATTTGATTTCTTTCTCTTTTTGATTGATTTGATTTGTGATCATCACTTGATCACTCTAGGGTTTTAGAATTCATCATACTCACAATTATAACAATCATCATGGCATATCACTCAAAATGCACAAGTCCTATGCAGGGTACTATATGCAAAGTAAAAGTTTTTGTTGGTTCTGAAATTTGGATATTTGTAATTGTTCTTCTTCCTTTATTTGAAATTTGGGATGTTACATACTCGGTCTAAATTGCAACGGTCTATTATGCACTCTAGAGGTTACTTAAATATGAACTCCGAACATTGTGGAGCTTGTTTACTCCGGCTTGAGGTGTGCTCTTGTAGCCCTACACAATGAATGGTGTTTGTTATCCAACAAGAGAGTGTTTGAGAGTAGCATTTATTCATTCAGTTATGTGATCATTGTTGAGAGTGTCCACTAGTGAAAGTATGATCCCTAGGCCTTGTTTCTAAGCATTGAAACACCGTTTCCAACAAGTTCTGCTACATGTTCGCTTGCTGCCATTTTTATTTCAGATTGCAATTACTACTTACAATCATCCATATTACTTGTATTTCACTATCTCTTCGCCGAACTAGTGCACCTATACATCTGACAAGTGTATTAGGTGTGTTGGGGACACAAGAGACTTCTTGTATCTTAATTGCAGGATTGCTTGAGAGGAATATCTTTGACCTCTACCTCCCTGAGTTCGATAAACCTTGGGTGATTCACTTAAGGGAAACTTGCTGCTGTTCTACAAACCTCTCCTCTTGGAGGCCCAACACTGTCTACAGGAATAGAAGCGTGCGTAGACATCAAGCGCTGACAACTTGCATCTTCAACCTCTCCAATAACCTCTCATTCTTCTCCATGCCGAAGAGGTAGTATTCCACCCCATGACTATGGGTTTGTGGCAATAGATCTCTCTCTCTCTCTCTCTCTCTCTCTCTCTCACATTCTTCAATGATTCTAGAGTCACATGATATGTCCTCACGTGACCATCTATGTAACCCCTTTGTGGTGGATCTTTGATTTTTATGAGATTGGTATTTGAGATTTCAATTTTCATTTTGTATTTGATATATGAGTAGATGTATATTATGTACCCTGTTCTTGAGTACACGTTTTGATCCAACTAGTATGATAGGACATAAGAGGAGGAACATGTGCATTAGTTGGAGTAACATGTAACATGCATGGCAGTATGGAACTAGATAGTGACCATAAAGTTTGGGTCCTACTATGGATATTTTACCTTCCATTTGTTTCCTCACTAGGTATAAATGAATGTATGTGTTACAATCACCAAGTGACCAACAATGGTGATCACATATCTTTTGAGGTAGCATATTTGATATTCAACATAATGTCATGAAAGCAAATGCAATACTCTATTTTTCTTAAATCTAGTTTGTGGAGTTTTCTTTTACTAGAGAAATAGTGAGATGTGTAGTATCATCTCAACCATAGGAAATAATGCCCATATGGATACTTATCAAACACATATTGAAGTGACATTGATACTATGCCTTTCTTGAGGTTATTTGATTCCATCATGTTTATTAGGGAGTAGAGAAGTGAAACCATGAACCGCAGCCATTTTTAATCATAAGAAATGCCTTTTACTTGCATTTACACACCTT
This sequence comes from Lolium perenne, assembly GCF_019359855.2. Lineage (NCBI taxonomy): Eukaryota > Viridiplantae > Streptophyta > Magnoliopsida > Poales > Poaceae > Lolium > Lolium perenne. The sequence continues at coordinate 79,458,358 of NC_067244.2, read as the reverse complement.
TAAAATTGCAGAACTTAATTAATCCAAAAATACAAAAAATTATCTCTCTTGCATTTAATTCTTTCACATAAACTACACCGCTACCATTGCCATACCACTTTACTTATGTAGCATTTATTTACCTTTCCTATTGCATTTACTTCATTTAGTTTTCTTCATATTACTTTACTTTGTTTCTTTATATATTTGTTTTCAATTCTAATATGAAACCTTGTGCTTGACAACCACTTGGTGGAGTTGGGGACCCAAGGCAACTCTACTTGTTTTGTAGGTTGCTGGAAGAGGAAAGAGAAGTACAATTCTTACTAGAGTTTTCCCGTGAGTTTGATATAAAAAGTCAAATCACCCTTGTGGGGAAGAAGCCATTGCTTCATTACTTCACGCTTGGAGTCCCAACGATTTGGTATCCTAGTGAATCTGGTGCCATCAACAAGTGCAGGTGAAAACCGAGCTCCAACTGCAGCCATGATGCGTGCTAGCGGCGTATTTCTGTCGTTACCTTGTTGAAGGCATCACTATTGTAGCATGCATATGCTCACTCATGTTGCTCTAGGGAAAACCCTAGATCTCTGCAATCGGACGATGGCAATGCTCTCAACATTGTTCTCCCTCATCCGGGTATTGTTTCTAGAGCAGTTGTCAGATGATGGACTTAGGAGGTGGAGTTGTGTTCTTCGGCTGCATCGACGTTGGCAAGTCTCCATGGCATGGTGCGGTGGGGTCTCTCTGACGCTTGCGGTGTGATGGGCTCACATAGGGTGGAGGCATTGTCTCGCGTCATCATGGTGTCGACAACAAGCCTAGCATTGGCTATAAGGATCTCTGTCCTGAAGAGGACCAACGGTGATGACTTTTGTAGCGTGTGCATGAATTGCTCGCTAAGAGTATGCTAGACCGGATGAGCTCTTTTGTTTCTCTTAGTGGGTGTCATCAGGGTATACGATGCTCCCGGGTCCTAGTTGATGGGGGTTTTCATGCTTTGAGGGTGTAGGCCATGTTGGCACGATCATCTTTTACTGTTGTGTTGGTAGGTGTTGCGTGGTGGCTTCTGATTTGTTGATGTATGATTCTTGTTAGATCTTTGATGAATAAATTAATAAACAAGAATGTATGCATCAATCAATATAGAGGCTGAGGCATAGCCTCCTTTAAGACCTAATATGTTCAATGTTTAGAAATTGGCTGCATACACAAGTTTATGTTTTTCTTGATCTTCTTTATTACTTTGTTATCCATACTTGCAATTTTTAATACAACCTTCATTCGGAAATAATGGAAACAACTTTTTCTAGATACAAATATATCTACACACTGAGATACATCTAGATAGATCTGTAGACAAAATTGAGTCACTTATTTCAAAAGAAGTGAGTGTTAATAATATAAAAACCGCGGGAATCTCTCCTATAGTTTTCTCTAAGAAGGAAAGTATAGTGGAAGTGTTGTCGGAGCGGGTTGACTAATAAGCACAATGATGATTACATAATGGTGAAACAACTAAGCTTGGGGCCGGTGGGAAAGGAAAAGGGAAGAGAACTGCATCATTTCCATGTGAAATTAAAGTGAGTCATATATTGCAGTTTTATCCAAACAACAGTATGCTCCCCTCGGTTGGATGGTATTGCCACTGAAATCTTGACTAAAAATGTTTCTTCGTTCTTATTCTCTATATCATTGCGGATTTTCATGTGCATTATGTTTAAACAAATAATATCATAAACTAATGCAATATTCATTGACACGATGTGTTCTGTTCGCATAAGATATTTTACGACACAGCTACAGGTAGCAAAAGGGTTTGTACCTTATAGTTTGTGGGAGGTGACTCATGGTTAGGGTTCTCGTCCTCTGGTTGGGCCGGAAGCTTCTGAGCGTTCTCCTCTAGCGACGATGATGGATACGAGACGACTACCATTCTCACAGATTGGGGTGTCACGAGATAGTGGATCTTTCCATGTCGATCTTTTCCTCGTCTTCGTCGTCCAACTTCCCGGCTTGGTTGCATTCTCCTCCTTGGCTCGTTCTCAGGCCACAACCGGTGCCTACCCCTTCTTCCCTCCCTCCACACACAACGCTCCTCTCATCCTAAGCATGGTGAGTCGTGCTCCGGTTATAGCCTTCTCGGTGCTAGGTCTGGCCAACAAGGAGAGTAGAAGGTACGGAATTTAGCCGATGAGGAGGAGCTGGCATGCTCTCACACTACGGCATACTCTCTCGATGAAGAGGTTCAACAGAGCGAGATCATGGAGATCGCCGCAGCCACACCGCCACTCGATCAGGGAGAGAAGTGAGGGAGAGAGACTTTGATTTTATTCCTCTTACGGTTACACAAATGTATATAATACAATGGTCATATCGTCAACGTTTGATCTCGTTTAACTGTTTGCTTAGAGTTGCACAATTGGCACAAACATCTTTTGTGTCCGATGTGGCATTGCCCACCACATCGGCAACTATCATACATTATGGAATGTGTGAGACGTCGGGTGGCTCGTGGTCGGCGATTTCTAGCATGTCTCATCGCAAACATTAGGTTTGCAGGATGGGAAGAGATACGGGACGATTTTCTCATTTATACCCAACTTCTTCGTGTCTCCTCCCCATATCTACTTCTATTAAGCGGGACGCCGCTTGCCGCCCTAGCACACATGCCTTTTTTTACCAGCTCCCAATGGCGCCCGCTAAATCTTGTCCATGGTAGAATTTTATTTTTTCTAAACTTTTTTTTGATGTATTTTTTTTCTAAACTTGATTTCACACTTCAAATTTGAATTTAGAGAAACTTCGATTAAGCATAGTCTGACATTCGAGAATTTTTACAGACTAGGGAAGTGGGCAGCCGCGCGAAGGGGATCCTCCGTTGGCTATGGCGGCAGCGCAAGTACATAGATCAGCGGCAGGGATAGGTTTTGGCCGAGCTGATTTGTGGGTGGCTAGGACGATGGCGGTGGGCGGTTGCGGTTAGGGTGCTACAGTTTTCCGGTGGACGGGAGGAGTAGTAGAAATAAAAAAAGGAAGAAGAGGAGCGGCAGGCGGTGGGTGGCTGCTAGGTCGGCTAGGGAGGACAAGGTAGGGCCGCGGACACGGTCTGCCGGCACTCATTTCCATCCCATATTTGGGGACAAATTGGGTCGTGGACCCTCCCTCAGTTCAACAGTTTGGGGCCGCGGTTGGGTGATAGATCGGTCGTGTTTGGCAAGCCGTGTTATGATTTGCCCTACTCGATTTCATTTCTAGGGTCCGCTCCCAGAGAGACGCCTTAGGAATTTTAGAGAGGTGCATAACATGTCTTTTTGTTCTTTTCATTTTAGATTTTAAAACATTCTGTTTCCGATAGCAAAGGCCAAGATATGACATATTGACACGGCAATACAGCAAACGACTTCCTCTCGATGTCCAAGGGACTACGTAAAATTTTTTTTTTTTTTTTTTGCGAATTACTACGTAAAATATATGCAGTTCATTCGTAACGAGGTTTCTCAAGTCCTGTCACTTTCTTACTTTTGTCTTCCCTGTTCATTTTCTTTACGTTTCAGCGGCAAGACCGTGTGGTTCCCGCGTTGCGTAGACCTTGCACCAAGCTAGACAAGTCTTGCTGATAACGATCAGAGGTAGCGTAGTACATAACACAACGCGTTTTGCTATATAACAATCTAATCTAATGTATCACTATTACTTTAACGATGGTCTTTCAAGACTGCGACGTTGACTTGCAGCCAAGGTTCACCCACATGTGCTACAAAACCATTTGATGTTTAATACTAGCACTTACAATAACATGCAAACAGAGCTTGGCGGTGGTTTGGTTCCTTGTGGTGGAATCAGCCTACCCAGATTTAAGTCCTAGATTTAGCATGGGTGTTTGCATTTACCTGGATTTATTTCAGGATTTAACCGACGCCATGCTTTCAGTGGTACGTGACGTGTCCGTTAACAGCAAGACACCAGTGGTGACTTCGTCAACCTCAAGATATACCGGCTCAATCCCTCGGAGATGCTCATAGGGGTAGGGTGTGCGTGCGTTCATAGGGGTGTTTGTACGTGCGTGTTTGTGAGCGTCTGCGTTGTACTGTGTTTAAAAAAAAAACATGGGCTAGCTATCGATTAAACATGGAAAAACTTCAAGGATGGAGCACCTACGTCAACCACTGCCAATCAGCGAGGCCGCCTATGTTTTTGAAACTGCATGTGTGCATGAACTAGGTTCTGCTTTCCAAATGACATAATGACACAGTTTACGATTGCTAAACTGTGGTGCGCAATTGCACTTTGGTCCACACGTCCATTCGTCCAATGGCAGCCCAAGAGGGAAGAAATCCGGCGGAACCAAACAGACGACCTACACAGCAGTCCTGTGTTTATAAACTTACCGTCAACACCATCGTCCTTTTGCTTCCAGATATAAAACATCTGCGATTCTCAATCAACTTAGAAAAGTTAAACATTTGTATATATACCTTATCGCCTTCGTAGGTATCTGATCGAAGACCTTATATATCGAGGCCATGAGCACGCAACTTCCAACTTATAGCTAGCCTCCGTCTACACACGCGCGTGCTCATGTCAACAGCGCCGCGACAGAGCCAGCAGCAGCGCCACCGGAGGCTCCGGCTGCGGCGCGTGTTCGACCTATTCGACTGCGATGGCGACGGCATCATCACTCAGGCCGAGCTGTCAGGCGCGCTAGGCCGCCTCGGTGTCGCCCTCGGCGCGCAGGCGGGCGCGCTGGACTCGGTCGTCGCCTCGTACATTGCGCCGGGCATGCCGGGCCTACGGTTCGCGGACTTCGAGGCGCTCCACGACGAGCTAGACGGCGGCGAAGGCGAAGGGCCGGAGGAGGAGGACGAGGAGAGCGAGATGAGGGAGGCGTTCGCGGTGTTCGACGAGAACGGCGACGGGTACATCTCCGCGGCGGAGCTGCAGGCCGTGCTGGGGCGGATGGGGATGCCGGAGGCAGGGAGCATGGCGCGGGTGCAGGACATGATCGCCGCACATGACCGGGACAGCGATGGCCGAGTCGACTTCCAGGAGTTCAAGGCTATGATGGCTGACGGTAATGGCGTGTAGGCTTAGCTAATCGAGAACTGGATTTCTCGTTCAAAGCCATGCGTGTGTTCTTTTTTTTTTTTTTTTTTTGAGAAGCCATGCGTGTGTTCTTGTGTATATAGTCTTGTAGCCTTTTGTAATCAAACGTCTCCCGGTGGGCAATTAGGATTTCTTCTTTATTTAGGGTTGTGTGTCTAACTGTATAATTCAAGTTGTTTTACATTTTCTTGTCTGACAATCGTTTTCTTAAGGACAGTGCTGGTCGTCGGGCCCGACAGAAAGCAAGTCCCTACCGTCACATCATGATCCAACGTCAGGAGTAGCTCAAACATAGTTTTGCACCCCCATGGGTTTTTATTGGAAATCAACTCCCAATCCGAGTTTCTCCACTTAAAACGAAGGGGCATATAGAGAAGCTCATTCAACAAATGTTACAGAATTCTGAAATAAGGTTGGGTTCCAGCCCCTTCTCATCACCGGCAATACTGGTGAAAAAAAAAAGATAAATCATAACGATTATGCATGGACTACAGAGGCCTAAATGAGTTGACAATAAAGAATAAGTTCCCAATTCCAGAAATTGAGGATCTCCTGGATGAGCTTAATGGGAAAACCATCTTCTCTAAACTTGACCTACGCTCTGGCTACCATCAAATCCGGATGAAAACTAATGACATACACAAAACGGCTTTCTCCACTCACCTTGGCCACTACGAGTAATTGGTGATGCAGTTTGAATTGAGTAACGCTCCTGCCACATTTCAAGAGCTCATGAACTCCATTTTTGCCAAATATATCAGAAGCTTTGTGCTTGCCTCCTTCTTGACATCCTCATCTACAATAGATTTCCTCAGGAGCTCAGAAGACACCTCTGGCTTGTGCTCCAAACATTGAGAATCCATGACTTGAAAACCAAACTCAACAAGTGCTCTTTTGGTCAGCCAAAGGTAGAATATTTAGGCCATGTTATTTCGGCTGAGGGGGTTGCCACTGATCCAGTGAAAATTAAGGATAGAGTCAACTTGAAGAAGCTTCGAGGATTCCTTGTTTTAACTGGTTATTACTGCCGCTTCATCAAGGGCTATGTTACCATGTGTGAGCCTTTGCACAAAGCTCTCAAAAAGGGTGCTTTTGCTTGGGGACCAGAACAACAAGCAACATTTTCTCAATTGAAACTGGCCATGACAACACCACCTCTCCTTACATTACCTAATATCCAGAAGCCTTTCACTCTAGAGACAGCTTGTGCTACTGAGATTGGAGCAGTGATCATGCAAGAAGGGAAACCACTTGCTTTCTTTAGCAAAGGATTAGGTCAATGAACGGTGCACTCTCTATATATGAGAAAGAAGCAATGGCAATCTTGCAAGCCTTAAAAAAAAGGCGCCATTACTTCCTTGGGAACAAAGTGGTTATCAAAATAGATCAAAATATTTTAAAGTATCTGAGCAGTCAAAGGTTGATCGAGGGGATTCAACACAAATTTATGCTCAAGCTACTGCAGTTCGACTATTCAATAGAATATAAAAAGGGGTTGAAAATACAGCTGTTGTTGCCTTGTCTTGACAGTTCCAGTCCAGCGAAGATGGTTCCTGTTCTACTAGTACTATTTCTCAAGCCATCCCAACTTGGGAAGAAGATATCGCAACTTCATATGAGGGTGATGAACATTGCACCAAGTTACTCCAAGAACTAGCAATCAACAAAAGACATGAACCCTAGATTTTCCCTCCAAGCTGGTATTCTCATATACAAGAGCAAATTATACATTGGGAAGAACGCTGATTTAAGAGAGCGGATATTTCATGCCTCCCACTCTTCTGTGATAGGTGGCCACTCCGGCAGCAGGGTCACACATCACAGGCTGAAAAACCTCTTCTGTTGGCCACGCCTAAAGCAATTCATCACTCAACAAGTTGTGGAATGTCTCCAAGACAGAAAAGGTGCAGTACCCGGGACTCTTCAACCCTCTACCCATACCTAAGATCAAGTGGTCAGATATTAGCATCGATTTCGTCGAGGGATTGCCGAAATCAAAGTGAAAGGATGTCATATTGGTAGTCATCGACCGATTTGACCAAGTACGCTCATTTCCTACCTCTCTCACATCCATATACAGCCCACAAGGTTGCCTCCCTGTTCATAGACAACATTTTTTAAATCCATGGTCCACCATCAGTCATTGTTAGTGATAGAGACACAATCTTCACAAGAACAATTTGGAAGGAGATTTTCTCAGCATTACATGTCTATTTAAAATTCTCCACGGAACACCACCCGGAGATAGAGATGAGCAAACGGAGCACATCAACCAATGCCTCGAGCAATACCTACGCTGCATGGCTTTCAATGAACCAAGGAAATGGTGTGATTGGTTACCAGCCGTTGAACTATGGTACAATTACTCTTATCCTACGACCGATGCAACTTATCCTACGACTCTTAGCAACATCAGCTCATCTCGATGACATCGAGGAACTGTCTCATGGCCTCCCGAAAACTCTTCTGCCACAGTCCCATTTTACGTGACTAAAGGCCCATCATCCGAGACGAAATGAAAAATCCGTGGTATATCCTTTAGCAACGTGATATGCACCACAGAGACCGTTTCGTCGGCTGACTCATTAACCACGAAAATTACCCCTTAGCCGATGATTTTTGGCTGTGATAGATAACGACTTTTTTTTGTAGTTTTAGGCGTAGTGGTAGGCAATTTCACAATAAATTGTGCGGAATTTCACAACCATGGTGGTGACCGACTTAGTACTAATGGTAGGCAACATAGATAAAAGGATAAAGCAGTTAAAAACAATGATACACAACTTCATCATGAATGGTGTTAGCCAACTTAGTACTAGTTAGACAATAAAATGCAACTTAATCCTGGTTAAACAACCGACAAAATCAAAAAACTGCACAAAACGGATTAAATAGAAACAAAAAGCAACTAGATCTGATCCATGTACAACTATGCTGGACAACGGATGAAACATGACCCTATTGGATATACAACTTAACAATAGTGAGTATTCAATTTATCGCTAGTGGGTGTACAACTTAGCAAGAAATTGGTATACAACTTAGCACACGTGTGAAACAACCATTTACCGTGTACAAACATAACTTAGCAAATGTGCAAGTGAAGAATTTATTGTATGCAAAAAAACTACCTAAGTTATATGTGAACCAATATTACCGCCACAAAAATACATCAAGCTGTCGTCTGGTGGTTGATCTTTAGCATGTGATGAAGAGGATTTACATCTTAGCACTTGTGTGAAGCAACTTAAGAAATAGTCGGTATGCAACGTAACACTAAGTTTCCGAGGTAACTAGAGTTTCATCCATACACCAATCGAGTTGCATTTGGTGCAGGCTATATAGTTGCAGCCACTCCTTGAAATAAGTTCCTACCACTATTGTGCATGAGTTAGGGGGCAGCACCAACGCCTAAGCAAATGCAATTGATATGTAATTCGACCATGTCTTTGAGTCCCGAAGAGAAATACAACACGTATGCATAAAAACAGTAGTGGTGGAGGACTAGACCTAAAAATAGCCAAAGAGATAAGATTTGGATTCTGGGACGGAGATTTGGTGCACATGAGCACCAGCGATTACTTTTTAGAAAAGTAATTAAAAATTATATTTTTAAGTTTCAGAAAAATCTGGAAAATAAAATCATGACGTAGTCACTATTGTATCCCACAAACATGTAAATTTTCAACTGGAAATAATGTGTATTTTAGGCTACACAAAAATAACAAATATGTGGATCTGAGTATAGTGATTCAAATCTAAAAAAAAAACTTAACAAATATGTGGATTGTATAGTGATTCAAATCTCAAAAAAAAAAAACTTTGTTATTTTTGTGTAGCTCAAAAAACAAAATATTTGTAATTGAGATTTTATACTTTAGTGGAATACATCAGTAGCTACTTTTAAAATTTTGTTACATAATTTTTTGAAATATATAAATATAATTTTCGATTTTTTAATACAATGAGAGCAGTGGTGTCCACGATGTAAAAGGACTTTTCGTGGATTCTCTCTTCTATCTAGCTATCGATTATGTCCAGGCTAGACTTGAGAGCATGCTCGTGCCCCTCTCCACCCTAGGAGTCCCCGCCTCCACCACCTCTCCTCATTCACAATTTTCGCTGCGTGGGGACCTGCGACATATGAATCGAAGTTCACGGACAGTCGGACACCTACATCTTGCTGCAGCATGAGGCGAGGCAGAGAACCACATCAGCATATGGGATGGCGACGACGGGCGGGAGGGTCTGGAGGGCGGCGCGCAGTGCAACATCAAGGTGGAGAGCAGCATCGACCAAGTGGAGGGCGGCACCTGGTGAGAGGAGGACGGTGTGAGGCTGGAGGTGAAGAGCTGCGAGCTGCAGGAGTTAGAGGGCGTCGCGGCGGGAGGGGTGGACAGCGGCGCATGTCGGTGGGGATGGCCAGCGCTATTGTTGTTCGATTCCAGGCCTGCGGCAGCTGGAAGTTCATTGTAGGTGGTCGTGCTAGGTGGGGGGCCTCAGGAGGGCATCTGTCGGAAGAGGATCTAAGAATTTTTTTAGTACTACCTCTAACCATAAATAGATGTCGGAAGTTTGACTAAATTTAGATGTACCTAGACTTTTTAGTGTGTAGATACATTTGAATTTGAATAAATCTTTTAGATTTTTTTTTATAGACGGAGGGAATACTTGGGTTCCTCTTTACCTGGACGGCCACACGCTGAAGTCACGACGCACTCGTTCACTACCACACGGCCCGTTTCCCGACTCTCGCGGGGACTCGTCCACGGCTTATCGCCATCCCACCGTCCACGATACACAAGCAACGATCAAGACCGTCCACTTCCTAACTGGACGAGGCGTTAAATAGCGCCCCCGCATTTGGCTCCCGACCGTTTATATCTGCAGAGTCGCACCTCCCATTTCGGTTTCCTCCCAGAGTAAAAACAGACAGGGGGAAAACAGAGTTACCGAGAGGTAAAACCAAGAATAAATTAACTGCAGGCGAAGAAGAAGAAAGTGAGAGTAAATAAACCGTCGATCGTCTCACTGTAAGCATCGATCCTTGATCTGATTTTCTTTCGCCATGTATCTTATGATCTTGGGTTTGGGAGGTCAATCGATCGATCAGGTTCTTCTTGCACGATTTAAACTGTTGATTCATCTAGATGTTGCGATGGTATTCGCATCACGTAGTTCATCTGAGTCGATCTCAGCCTTTGTGTTCTTGATGTGATTCATGAAGCATTGCAATTGATCGATGTGAAGTTTTTTTTTAGGCCGGGAGGGGATGATGTCCGAAAGCGAGGAGCACGGCTCGCTCCTGGAGAAGATCAACGATAAGATCCATGACTACAAAAAGGACTCATCGTCGTCCTCCTCGGACTCTGACGACGACAAGAAGAAGTCTCATAAATCCAAGAACAAGAAGAAGAAGCTGTTTGGCAGGATGCACCCGCTTCACCACGTCCTAGGCGGAGGCAAAGGTATAATAATCCTGACAATGCCTACGAAAACTGGTCGATGAAATGTAGCAGTACATCTAAAAATAAGGTTGTGTTTTCGTGTTTCAGCTGCTGATCTTGTTCTGTGGAGGGACAAGCACACCTCTGGAAGCATTCTTGCAGGGGTGACTGTGGTCTGGTTGCTGTTCGAGGGCATCGGTTACCACCTCCTCACCTTCCTCTGCCACTCGCTCATCGTCTTCCTCACTGTCTGCTTCGTCTGGTCCAACGCTGCATCCTTCATCAACAGGTCTTTCCCACTACTTCTTTTCTATTCCTCCTCTACTGCCTACACTTCATACTGAACCCCTGCATATCCACAACTTTTACTTTTTCAATTTTCTTACAGTAACTGAAGATTAGTAATATTATGAATATGTTCGGTGTGATCACAGCATCTATGGTAAAGATTAGTAAATAACTCCACAGTGAAAACAAAAGTCATGGTGTGGCACATTTAACCACAAACAGATCCATAGAAAACAATAGGTTTTGTATTTCAAACGTTTATACACGACTATTGCGAAGCAGTGGCAATCACCCAAATTTGGAGATTGCCATCAAACTCACGTATGTGAATTTTTCATTACTTCTCTTTTCTCCATTCTTTCATCACCATTTGGATTGTTATATTTAGTTTCTTCATTGATGCCATTTTTTTGAATATGCACTTGTTTTTCAGTGCAAAGATTTCTGTGCAAAGTCAATTTGCAGATGTATGCTCTATTTGTTTTTTTTCTTTATCAAGGCAATTAGACCTCGCTCGACCGAGATTTTCTCAATCGATAAATGACGTCATTATTTCGAAGCAGTCTTGTTGAAGATTAAAAGAAAAGAAAAAAAGACAAAAGATGGAATTAATTATTTTTATACCTGTATAGAAATAAAGCATGCCACGCACGCATCTTAGAGCAAGAGCAATCTCATTGACCGAGACTTAAACAATTGAGAGTTCGTAATTCCATCAAAATCGATTAACCTATAACTTGTTCCATAAAATGAAAAAAAGTAAACCCAGAATGAGAAATTGGTTCGTCAAGTCCCCGTAATTTGAAAAGAGAGGTTGTCAAATATAATTTTTATGGTTTGTTAGGAAATTATATATGTGATTAAGACGTAATTTTTATCGATTTAACTTTCTTGAGCTGCTAGATCAGATATTAAAAAATGAATTTTGTGAAGGAGATATATAACATCTTCGGATTCTCAGGTCTCCTCCACAGTTCCCAGATGTAATTTTATCTGAAACCCAGTGCCTGAGGATAGCTCATGTTCTGAGGAAAGAAATCAATGAAGCATTCCTGACCTTACAAAGTGTTGCTTCCGGAAAAGACCTGAAAACATATCTTAAGGTACCTAGTTCTACCATTTTTTTCTTGGTTCAACTAATTTGATGCATTGTTCTCATTCTGGCTCAATTTTCTTGCAGTCAATTGGGGTCCTCTGGTTCATTTCTATAATTGGTAGCTGCTTTAGCTTCTTGACTCTGTCTTACACTAGTAAGCCCCTTACCTACTTTCTTTGTTGCTTCCACTGCAAACTAATTTATAGTACTTATTATGGATCGAAGGGAGCACTATATTTTGACAATTTATGATGTATGTTACTCTAATTAACCTGACTAATCCTTCAAAAACTAGAATATGATTCCATGGTTTTGTGTTTATACAACGGCATGATTGATTTCACTTTTATGGATCAAGTACTTGATGCATGAATATCTTCACTGTGATCTTTAAATGTGTGCTTCCAACTAAATGTGAGGGACAGACCGGAGTACAGATGGTCTCCCGCCCCTGCCAATATCTCTACCGTGTTTCTTGTACTAGTTATTTTTGCGTCTGAGACCTTTTCATTGCATTCGTAGCTTGCATGCTACCTTATCTGTTGTTGGATCTTTGATCCCTGGACTGTTATGAATTGTTTGGTTTGTTCGCCGGCGTTGGCTTTATTAATTTAACAAAAGCAGGATCTTCTCGAGCCTTCCATCTATCTTTAAATGTCTGATTTACAACTGTTTGATTACATTAAACCTAAAATGATATGTTCAGAGAAGTCTAAAAAAAATATAACTGCACCGTGTTCAATTCTTCGTATTAGATCATCGCATATATAGCACGTTGCTATTTGAGCAACACTGAATTTGATTTGTGTGTGCAGTTTTCCTGATGGCATACACACTCCCCATGCTCTATGAGAAATATGAAGATGAGGTTGATGTCGTGGGCGAGAAGGCCCTCATCGAGATCAAGAAGCAATATGCAGTGCTGGATGAGAAGGTTCTGTCGAAGATCCCAATGTTATCCGACAAGAAGCAGCACTGAAACTAATGCTTTGAAGCGTGAAACCCTCCACACTTTCAGCACATGAGAAAAATAGTGGTTTCGTCTGCTGTCATCACCTAGCAATCTTTAAGATACGGCATTATAGATATTATCTCGATTCTTATGCATCGGAAATTTGACTTTTCTGAGTAGTAGAAGAGAACAATGTCGATGGTCACGCGAAGTAGTTGCCTCCGCTTGTCGGTTTCGATTCATATTTTGAGATTCTGTTTGGTCACACGATACATATGTCAGACTAATTTCTATAACCATTTTCACTGTGCATGTATGTTTAATACTTTCTGATGCTGAAGCATTTAGGTCGTTCTGATTGCAATTCATGTGGGAACCTCATGTGGCTAACAGATTACTTCATGCGTATTCTGTGACCCATTCATACTGTAGTTCTATGTTCTGTTCATGCTTTAGGTGTTCATCAAACTAGGGAGTTGGTTTTATTCAACACATTGATCTGAATTTATTCTGTACCTAATTTTGATCAATAAAGTAGGAGAACGTAATTGCCAATTCGTACAGTATAAAACTATTATTCCTTTTTCAGTGGAAAATGATTTTTTTTATATAGATAGGCAGCACCCAAGAAGCAGAGAATTCAGACAACAGAAGACAACTTTCTGTTGTCCAAAGAATCCCCAAAAATAAAATAAAAGCGTGGTAAGAACCTTGAAAGAAATTGGGATTGGTTGAGGCCAAATAGTCACCCAGTTAAACCATCAAACGTATCAGTTTTCCAACGAAGCAACTGATCACATCCTCGTGTACAATGTTGCCGTCTGCTGGAAGCCACAATACTCAACGTACACTGAAACCATGGGGAGGTAGCTAGAGCTTGGTCCGGTACTGGCACGACGAGCTCTGCGCGCCGGGCCGGCGGACGCTAACCGTGACGTGGCACACCGTGATCACAACGGCGTGGTGCCTGAGCAGGCCTAGAACCGTGACAGTTCCCGGCACGGTCGTCTGAACGGTGAGCGACACGTCCCCGGCGCCGCCGACCACGTCACCGTACAGCTGCGGCGCGTACGAGGCAAGGCGGTCGGCGAGCACCGTGAGCCTGAGCGTCACCGTCTCGTTGCCTCCCGCGCCGACGCGTCCGGGCGGGACGTCGGCGTCCGCGGCGACCGCGCCGCGGTAGAAGACCTCGGCTTGGCCGGCTGCGTGCGCGAAGGACGCGACGGGGCTGGGGTTGCGGATGGAGAGGACGGCGTCGAGCGTCACGTTGAGGGAGAGTGATCCTGGGGAGAGGGACACGGAGGTCAGGCGCATGGCGGAGATGGTGGTGTCGGCTGGGCGCGGGCGGAGCGCCGTGATGGCCAGTGCGGTGACGGCGGCGGCCAATAGGAGGAGTACGATGAGGGAGACGACGGCGCAGATGCGGAGCCGGCGGCGTGACGCGGCGTTGTGGTGCTTGCAGGCGGCATTGGGCATGCTTGATGCTTGGTAACTTGGTTGGCTGCTATCTAGTACTCTCTAGTCTCTAGTCTCTCTACAGGGTGTCTGCCAGGCGGCGGAGTCCTCGAGCCGGAAGTGGAGGGAAGAAGCAGCCAGGGGATAGGGAGGCAAGTTTCATGTAGTGTTCAAATTCGCTTTTGCTCCCGTGTCCCCCCTCTATGAAAGTTGCCTATTGTGAATGATCAGGATCTCTTGATACTTCATGGCCTAACTTATTAAAAGTTTACATAACCCCAGGTATTTTAGACTTTAGACACTAAACCCCCTCAGCTCTAAACTGACATACTTAAATCTCCAAAATTCTAAAATCAAACAATTATCCCCTAACATCTAACCTTTGGTAAGCTATTTGGGAGACCGGTTTTGGGGACGTGGCACTATCAAAATTAGGTACAACTTGGAGCGGCTAAGGAAGTCTATCACCGTCGAGGCTACTAATGGTGTCACCATGTAGGCGTCCATGAAACCGCCTGAACATGCTGGTGTACTGCATCAGGCCGCTCATTGTCAAAGGGGCAGGGGCGCCGACAAAACGAGAGCGTCACACTGCCTGTCGAGTATCGTGGCCGTGGCTAGATGTGCAGTCAGAGCGTCGCTAGTTTAGGAAATTGGGCGCCGACGAGCTGCAAAGCATCGTAACTAGCATGGGATTTCCATCATTGGATCTTGTACATAAACGACCACGGAGAAGTGCAAAATTCATGCAAAGCTGAACTTTCATGGAAACGGCCACGGTTGTGGCAGACCTGAACGTGACGACAGTGGCTGAAGCTCCGTCCCGTACTTCGCCCACATGGTGATACCGGCGGCGTTCTTCGGCTGCTGCTGCTCCTCGTACTTGTGCCGCTCGCGGACATGCTCTATTACCTCGCTCCGATTCCGACGGCTCCGACATGGTAATCGGGACCAAGTTTGTGACGTGACGCAGCAGGGCAACATGGCTCGTCCCTTCCCCCGACGTGCACGTCAGCGAGAAGAAGACGGATGTTGAGTAATTTTTTACAACCCAATCCCATGTTGGACGAATGATGGAGCGAGGCAAAACCAGCGTCCAAAGTAGCTTACCCGAGTCTAGGGTTCAATTGCCTCGTTTTACATAATTTTCGGAATTAAAGATACGTACCAGTTTAAAGTTGAGGGGTTACTGTCCAAATTTTAAAACTCCCAGGGGTTATGTAGACTTTTTCAGTAACTTACCGTGGTGGGCTTGGGGGGGGGGGGGGGGGGGGGACACCGGAGCAAGGCTCGTTCAAATTTATTTATATAGTATTACTTTTTCGGTTTATAAAATAGGAATAAGCATGTCTAATAGAAGAGGTAATTGCACTGTTAGTACAACAACTTATCTTTGATGTCCATTTGCCCACCGCAGCTGACAAGCAGTAGTACGGAAAAGCCTACAAGTCACATATCATTTTTGCTATTAATCGCGTGCCCTCACCCGCCATGGTAAATCTTACTAGTCACGTGTGAACCTGGCATGCCACTAGTTTGATATATCACTATAGCTATATTGTTGCAAGTATGTACTACTGTGGCCAGTGTGAATGAATAAAGCAGAATTATAATGTTAGTGTGTTTCATACCTTTTGCCTATCACTTAGGACTGTGAAAGGGCTTGTGTTTGAAATTCCTAAATCATCCCTTAAATGTTGTCAAGATCCATTCCCATGAGCTTGTACACTCAACTTCCACTAGCCCCACTACAATAGGATAGATGCAATCATTTGGATCAATACCAACTATAGTCAACAAATTGCGTTTGTATCTTGTTTTACTGTGACATCCATCTGTGCATATCAAGGCCTGCAAACTTCCAAGAAACCGCTCTTACATGCATCATATGACCAATATAAAGTAGTCAGATGCTCTTTAGAAACAGGATCTGCATTTTCTTTAATTTGTTTTGTGCTTAGGAAGACCTAGGGCTTGATTTCCTCAACTTTTGTCCATAATCACACAACAATGCAAACTGCTCCTTTTCGTCCCCATGAATTATGGTAACTGTTGTCTTTCTTGCCCTGTCCAATAATCTGTTTGGGCACATATTGAATTTCCTTTGAACTTTGGCGGCAAATACTTGCAAGCCTAGTTTTTGATTATCTCTGAACTCATCAATGAAGACTTGAGTGAGAAATGGAGATGTCAGTGTCCAGTGCCGCTCAACAAGGTATGAGCAGACCATGTAGTGCATCTGGCACCATTGTCCTCTTTAATGGGAATGCAAAATAAACTTAGTAAGAACAGTAAGAAGTTACCTACTTCATTGTGAGTTTTATAAGATAGTCCTTTTTGAAAGGACACAGATGTCGCCTAGAGGGGGGGTGAATAGGCGATTTAAACTTTTACGAGATGGGCTTAACAAATGCGGAATAAAACTAGCATTTACTTTGTCAAGCCCAAAGCCTATATACTATGGTTCACCTATGTGCACCAATAACTTATTCTAAGCAAAGGTTCAACTATGTGCACCAACAACCTATGCTAAGCAATACAAGCAACTTATGTGATAGCAAGATATATATATATATAACTTCAAGAACGATGGCTATCACAAGGTAAAGTGCATAAGTAAAGGGCTCGGGTATAGAGATAACCGAGGCACGCGGGAGACGAAGATTTATCCCGAAGTTTACACTCTTGCGAGTGCTAATCTCCGTTGGAGAGGTGCGGTGGCTTAGTGCTCCCGAACGCCACAAGAGGCTCACCTTGAGGTGTGGTTGCTCGATGCACACCAACGCCACAAAGGCCTCACCCCAAGATGCGGTACTCACACCACACACCGAACGCCACGAAGGCGCCTCACCTTATTCTCCGGTGACCCTCGCCACAAAGGCCTAGGTCACGGTTCCACTAAGTGATTTCCTTCGAGGCGAAAACCGGGCCTTACACAAAGATTGGGGCACACTTCCACAACTTAATTGGAGGCTCCCAACAAATCGCCACAAAGGCCTAGAATCCGTCTAGGGTTCCAAGAACCCAAGAGTAACAACCTTCTTGCTTTCACCACCACGAATCACCGTGGAGAACTCAAACCGATGCACCAAATGCAATGGCAAGAACACCACAAAGATGCTCAAGTCCTTCACTCTCAAATTCGAACAAAGCTACTAAAGCTATTGGGGGAATAAGAGAGGAAGAACAATATAAGAAGAGGAACACAAAATTTCTCTCCAAGATCTAGATCTAGAGATTCCCTCACAAAGAGGGGAATTTGATTGGTGCAAATATAGATCTAGACCACCTCTCTCTTTTCCTCAAATTTGAGAAAGAATCATGGAGGGATTGGGGGAGAGGAGGAGCTCTCAAGATGCAACAATGGTGGAGAGCCAATGGTTGAAGAAGAAGTGCCAAGAGAGAGAGAGAGAGAGAGAGAGAGAGAGAGAGAGAGAGAGAGAGAGAGAGGAAAGAAGGCTTAAATAAGGAGACCCCAATTTCTGCCCGTTGTGGCTTGCCAGTCGACTTGGGGCTGGTAGTACCGACCAGCTAGGGGCGGTACTACCGCCCGTGTGTGCTGCGTGCGCGGGGGCGGGGGGAGCGGTACCTCCGGCCAGGCCGGAGCGGTACCACCGGCTGCGATATCGGCCGCATGTCCCAATACCCTGGAAACATACTGTGATCTTGGCCATATTTCCGGTACCTCGGGCGGTACTATCGTCCGTGCACGGGCGGTACTACCGGCCGTGCTCGAGCGGTACTACCGGCCAGCCCAAACTCCTCTCTTTGGGCAATCTTAGAAAATCTATAACTAGAGTTTGGAAACTCCGATCGACATGAAACCAATTTTGTTGGCCCAACAAAGAGTGAAAATATGGAAACTAGTTGGGGATGATTTTCTATTATTTTTAGAGGTGCAACACCTCAACATGAGAAACCGAGAAAATCACCAAACTCGAAAACGCAACAAGTGATCTATGCGAAATCCGTTTTCGATGAACTAGAGCTTGTCATGAGAATAAGCACAAGCACTAAAACATCACATGGATAAGATCCAAATAACAACCAAGAAATATGATGCAAGGATGCAAAGGTTTGAGCTCTCTGAAGGATACGATCAAGTTACTCACTCGAGAGCCCTCTTGATACTACAACAACTAAACTATAAACCGGTCTCCAACTACACCATGAGACCGGTGAGAAAGAAACCCTATCAAGAGCAAACCTTAACCTTGCGCATTGCACTTGAGCTTGATGATGACGGTCTTGACCGCAACAAGATGTCACGCCTTTCTTGATTGTGCTTGCTTGATGAAGTCATGCGAAATGCTCCCCCATACTCCACTATGGGAGAGCTTCTTCTTCGGCATATCTATGATCACCATATGGATGGCAAGCTTCAAGCATATGATCTCTTCAAGTTTGGCTCATCTTGAACTTGCACTACATTTCTTCATTCTTCATCATGTTGATGTCTTGAAGTAACTTGAGGGCTCACTTCATCTTCATCTTCAAGACATACTTGACACTTGATATCCTCCATCAATTTCTTCTTATTGCAACCTTGAAGCTAACATATGGTTCAAGCATTGCCTATGGACAACTCCTAAAAATATAACTCAATGCAAACATTAGTCCATAGGGATTGTCATTAATTACCAAAATCACACATGGGGGCTCCATGCACTTTCAATCTCCCCCATTTTGGTAATTTATGACAATCTCTTTGAGAGGGTTTATATAAGGAATTTAAGTAACAAACAAGTTGAATATATAGAACAAACTCCCCCATAATATATGCATGTGTGAATGATCTTGACTTTCATTGCATATATTGGCATTCAAATCCTAGTGAGAGTTTCCTCTAAATATTCAACTATGCAAAGAAACAAGATGCAATGCAATAAAGGCACATGCTTAAGCACAAAGCAAAGACATAACCAAATTCCCTTAAACCCTACAAACTTCTCCCCCATTGGCACCAATTGCCGAAATGGGTGAAAAAATTAGAAGGCCAATATAGTGAGAGTTCCACCATAGCGTGTGTATTTCTCATAATTTGAGTGGAATCAAATGCACGTATCCAATGACGAATAATCGGAAGGAATCACACTATAGATAGGATCAAAGATTGCAGAAAGATGACAATGTCAAGAAGCTTAAATAGATGAATCAAGCAACCAAATGAACCACAAAGAAGATACCAAAAGAAAGATAGATATTATGATAAGATCAAGAAGATTGCTCTAAATAATATGAGGAAGCTCCCCAAGGTTCGTGCACAAAACTAGACAATTTGCATTGGAGTATAAAGTGCACAAACATGGAATCATCACTCCCATAATATCATTCAAAACAAAATATACCAAGTGAATCAAACTCTAATGATCATCACAAAATAGTGCCTTTAAATAGACTGAGGAAGCTCCCCAAGGTACATGCATAAATTAAAATGTTGTATTTAAATACAATATGCATAACATGGAATCCTTACTCCATCATTTCTATTTAAAACACAGACATTCGCAATAGATCATAGATAGAAAATTAAGCTTAACACTTGCAACAAACAAATGGTTGAGCAACAAGTAAGAGGCACCATAATAAAAGGCTCAACCAATAGGATATGTGGAAGGCATGATAAAGCGTATTATAAGACTACTAAAAGGATGAGCAAAAAACATCATCATAGTATTTAATGAATTATATTGCTTAGCATGACCAATCAACACACAACAAAAAAAAATAAGATATCAAATGAAGATGTATCATCTCTTATGTGTATAAGTTTCACTAAGTGGACAAAATCACTAAGATGTTTATCCACAACGAAACATGTAAATACAAAATAGATACGCAAGAAATATAGCATGATATCCAAAATGAAGTCATGCAATATACCAATAAGAATTTTTGCTTAATAGCATGGCCAAAGGCTCAATTTTATATTATTGTACATTCATGAACTTCAACCACAAACATCTAAAATACATCACAAATATCAACAAGGGATAGAAGATAGTTTGCATTTGAGAAAGGCAACAAGTATCACAAACAAGGATACCAAAAGAAATAACTCAATTTGCACTTTCATCGATATTGCCCATGTGAGAGACTTGAGGAATTGATATGCAATAAAATCTCTAGATAGGCATAGTGGGGATAGATGAATCATGAGCATGATTTTATATACTTCCCAACATATGTGCTCATCTCAAATTACTCACATTTGCAATAAAGAGGTTTCATTGAAATCTTTGCAAGAAGCATAATATTTGCAAGTCAAGAGATTCATGCCAAGATGCAACCACATGGTTGGATGCTAGAAAAATATGCATGAGAAGATACTTGTTACCGAGATAGCATTGGTGTGGATGTAGTAGATATGTGTTCGTTGACTATCCTAGCTTGCCTCAATTTACCATTGAGTCACCATTTCTTCCCAAGAGTGAGACAAGCATCCAATGCATATCCATTGTACCTAACACAAAGGTAAGTACAAAATGGTTCCCAAACTAATTGGGTCCGAAGTAGTTAGACACACTACAACATATAGGACAAGCTCCACAATTCTATGTGCATATAGATATGAAATTGAATTTCATGCACATATCAGCCAAATTAGGATTTGATGGAGTTTACCCTATATATTGGATCAAAGAAAGTAACACATGCCATAAGATATACATATATTAAATATGCATGCACAATACTTTCAAGAACCAAATGGAGATACAATTTGGACAAAACACCAAATAAATCAAGGGACAATGGTTGCCCAAATTATATCAAAGAATCAAATCAACATAAGATTGACTCCAAATACTTATCTCATTATAAGAAGCTAATTAAACCTAAACACAAGGAATGAGATAACCAACTCCCAAGAGAGAAAGGTTCCAAAAAATAAACCAAACCTTCAACACTTTTTTATGATGGCACAAAGTACCAAAAAGAAAATGTTTGTCTCCCAAAACCAAATTATTGATAATGATCTAGAGATGTTAAGCATTCTAACAAATATCGAAGAGCTCCCCCAAGATTAGTGCATTATCTAGGATTTTTCATATGAATACAAAATGCACAAAACTAGGATCATCACGCTACCTATATCTACTAGAATGCTAAGAAAGTTTGAATAGACAAAATAGATCCATAAGATGCAAGGAAGACACATGGGAGTCAAAGCAAAACAAATTCATGGAAATAAATATGGCAATTTAAACACAAGAGCCAATGTAAATATGATCAATAAAAATCTACCTCATAATAGATTGCCAATTGTCCTAGGACAAGAGGTATTAGGAAATATTTCCCGGTGGTAGTTTGTAAGTATACGAAAGATCATATTTACAACAAATAAAGCATATGGTAAAAGATAAGAGTTAACCATCATGCAAAGAGAGTTTGTTGATAGCTTCAATTAGTCATACCAACATGCAAAGCAATTAATAGCATTCATGCCAACATGCAAAGAAATTAATAGAATGACTTGAAGCACATGGTTTCCCAAAAGTGTATTGAGGGACATGTTGTGAAAAGCCATTCCAAGAAAAACTTTCACAAATAAGATCCACAAAGATATTAGCAATGAAGCCATTTAAACAAATTGGAACTTGTTTAGGCAAACATGCCACATAAGAGAGAGATAATTTACGGTATCAATTCTATGTGACACAACCTCAAAAGTTCACATTTTCTACGCTTGTAATATGCACAAAGCTTATTACTCCCCCATAATGTGATAAGGAATTTATTTTCACAAGAGGAAAATAAGATCCAACTAGAGATATTAATGGACATTAGAATTTGAATTTCTCATGAAGATGACATACCACATAGAGACTAGATAATCTTGCAATATCAAATCTAAGTGATATTCCTCATGTACACACATTTTTAGGATTATGAAATTCCCAAAGGAATATCACTCCACCAAAATGGGATAGTCCATTAATCGCTCATAAGAGCCATATAAGATACAACAAGATGCAAAGAGGCTCCAACACAAACACAAATACATGGTGTGCAACCCAACATACATAGACTTGATTTCTCATGAAAAGCAAGTAGGAAGCACAACATATACAAACACATGATAGGAACGAAACTAACACATGCAAAGGGGCGAGTAACTTTCAATATAAATGAGTTGAGCACATGTTACCGCAAGGAGGAACATTGAATATATGATAGAAGCAAGATAACCAAAAGACTTGGCTTGATATAATATAAATAATGAAGATCCCTTAATTCTTCATGATGTAGCCAAGTCTCCAATGTCCTCCAACAAGCACCTATTGATCAAGTTTTGGATTGTTGGTCCCCAACTAAGTTGGGTCCTAAGAGGTTAGTCACAATAGGCTTGGCAACCCAAATGGTTCTTGTCTTGACACCACTTTGAGCACCAACAAATTTGGCAAACACATTGCTACCCTCATCCTTACGAAGAGAAT
This sequence comes from Lolium perenne, assembly GCF_019359855.2. Taxonomy (NCBI): domain Eukaryota; kingdom Viridiplantae; phylum Streptophyta; class Magnoliopsida; order Poales; family Poaceae; genus Lolium; species Lolium perenne. The sequence goes on along the minus strand of NC_067244.2, from coordinate 79,435,597 downwards.
AAACATCATCAATGGTGATAGAGTTGGATGAGGTACCGATAGTGCAAAAGGAGGAGATGTGGCCCTTCTCACGGCATATGTAGCAAGTTCTTTTCTTCTCCTTCTTCTCACTAGATTTCTCCACAATGGGAGCATTGGCTTGCTTCTTCTTGGGAAGTGGCATTTCTTCAACTTGAGGTTGAATATGAATTTGAGCTTGAGGCCGCTTCCCTTTTTGCTTCTTTTTCAAAGGGCAAGATCTAACATGATGCCCTTCAATTTTGCACTTGAAGCAAACAATCTTGGCCGAGTCTTTGACTTGTAATTGGCCCTTCTTAATCTTGTTGTTCTTGGACTTGTTTTTATTGTTGGAGTTGAATCCAAGTCCACTATTGTCATTGGGGGATTGTTGCACACTCAACATCTTGTCAAGTTTGCATTTCCTTTCATGACTCTTCACCAAGTCGTTCTTCAAAGAAGTGACTTGGGCCTTGAGCTCTTTGATTTCCTCTACATGGTTAGTAACAACACAAGTACTAGAGGAAGTAGAACCTTCATTGTTAGAGCAACAAGGCAAGGAAGATAATTCATCACAAGGTTTAGCAATACTATGAGTGGATGAATTACTAGGACTAGCACATGGCAATATAATATTTTGGGTAGTAGTGCTAGTATCCACATGAGGCTCACAAGGTGTTGCCTTTGATATGATAGCCTAATGAGCTAACTTTAGCCTATCATGGGAGGCTAGAAGATCCTCATGGGAACTAGAAAGCTTTCCATGATTTTCTTCCAATTTTCCATAATTGCTAGTTAGCAATTCAAGTTGAGCCCTTAGCTCAACATTCTCCTTCAAGATAGATGCTTCACAAGAAGTAGAGTTAGTACCACAAGCATCATTATTAATAGCAATAGGAGAAGGCAAGTTGGCATGCTCTTTTAGATAAGAAGCTTTAAGTTGCTCATGCGACTCGGTGAGTTTGGTGAGCGCACTCTCAATGACCCTTGAGCCCTTTTTGAGTTTCTCAAAATCCTCAAGGAGTTTAGCATTAACAAACACAAGCTTATCATTTTTTAGCTTTAGTTCATTTGCCACCTCAAGAGCTCTATCATGGTTTTCCTTTTCTCTAGACAATTCTAGAGCAAAGGTCTCCTCAAGAGCTTCCTTGGTGGTTTGTTCTTCTTCAAGTTCATCCTTTAGGGATGCCACATCATTGGCGTACTCACGTTCAAGAGTGCCCATTTTATCAATGGTGTTCTCACACAACCAAATACATTTTTGGCTCTCAATAGCGGTAGTCAAGATTTCAAAGAAGTGAGATCTAGCAATTTTATCTTTGCAAAGAATCTTGAATACACTCTTACCCTTATCGCGTAGAGAGACAACCCAATCCTCTTCTTCATATTCATCCTCATCCTTATCACCACGATACATATTAGGTTCCATGGTAGGAGGTACTGTGGAACCCTTGGCCATAAGGCATATATGAGGACCGTGAGATAAAGATGAGGAGTTACTTGAGGCTCCTTTCAAGATCTTGTCTTGACCAATAGAATATTTGGTTTCCTCTACATTGTTAGTCACATAGCAACTAGAGGAAATAGAAGAATTTTTATCATGGCCACAAGACAAAGCAAGCACATCATCATTAGATTTATTCAAGCAACTTACACATGATATGCAAGGACTATCAACACAAGCATGTAAATCATTTCTAGTGCTAGATGTGTTTAAGTCCAAAGATGAACCATTGAAATGAGATATAGATGAAGGGTCATCAATAGTAAGCTCAATACCAACATTGCAACTTCCATCACCACTCACCAGATCATTACCTTGTGTCTTGCCACACATTGGTGAAGTGGATGAAGATGAGAACTCATCACGGCCGGAAGTGGAAGCAATACAATCATCCTCAATAATATTGGACACATCATATTTGTCTTGAAGCTTTGTCCATAATTCATGAGATCTCCCAAAAGGCATGATTGATGAAGTAACTACATTGCGCACAACAATGGAAAACACATGAGAAGCAAGAGCATCGAGGCAAGAGTTTTTCTTCTCCTCAAGAGATAAATTTTGAGGATCCTTAAGAGAAGAAAAACCCATGTCAAGAAATCGCTCATGTCCGGGGAAATACCCCGCAAATTATTAAGCACATAAATTTTCCATAGATCATAATTTGTGCTATCAAATATAAACAAGTTATTGTGAGCGAATCCTCTAACCGAAATTTTTACTCTCAAGGCAGTGAAGCCTAAGAATGAGAGACCTTGCTCTGATACCAATTGAAAGGACACGGATGTCGCCTAGAGGGGGGGTGAATAGGCGATTTAAACTTTTAAGAGATGGGCTTAACAAATGCGGAATAAAACTATCGTTTACTTTGTCAAGCCCAAAGCCTATATACTATGGTTCACCTATGTCCACCAACAACTTATTCTAAGCAATGGTTCACCTATGTGCACCAACAACCTATGCTAAGCAATACAAGCAACTTATGTGATAGCAAGATATATATATAGATAACTTCAAGCACAATGGCTATCACAAGGTAAAGTGCATAAGTAAAGAGCTCGGGTATAGAGATAACCGAGGCACGCGGGAGACGAAGATTTATCCCGAAGTTCACACTCTTGCGAGTGCTAATCTCCGTTTGAGAGGTGCGGTGGCTTAGTGCTCCCGAACGCCACAAGAGGCTCACCTTGAGGTGTGGTTGCTCGATGCACACCAATGCCACAAAGGCCTCACCCCAAGATGCGGTACTCACACCACACACCGAACGCCACGAAGGCGCCTCACCTTATTCTCCGGTGACCCTCGCCACAAAGGCCTAGGTCACGGTTCCACTAAGGGATTCCCTTCGAGGCGGAAACTGGGCCTTACACAAAGATTGGGGCACACTTCCACAACTTAATTGGAGGCTCCCAACAAATCGCCACAAAGGCCTAGAATCCGTCTAGGGGTCCAAGAACCCAAGAGTAACAACCTTCTTGCTTTCACCACCACGAATCACCGTGGAGAACTCAAACCGATGCACCAGATGCAATGGCAAGAACACCACAAAGATGCTCAAGTCCTTCACTCTCAAATTCCAACAAAGCTACTAAAGCTATTGGGGGAATAAGAGAGGAAGAACAATATAAGAAGAGGAACACAAAATTTCTCTCCAAGATCTAGATCTAGAGATTCCCTCACAAAGAGGGGAATTTGATTGGTGCAAATATAGATCTAGACCACCTCTCTCTTTTCCTCAAATTTGAGCAAGAATCATGGAGGGATTGGGGGAGAGGAGGAGCTCTCAAGATGCAACAATGGTGGAGAGCCAAAGGTTGAAGAAGAAGTGCCAAGAGAGAGAGAGAGAGGAAAGAAGGCTTAAATAAGGAGACCCCAATTTCTGCCCGTTGGGGCTGGCCAGTCGACTTGGGGCCGGTAGTACCGGCCAGCTAGGGGCGGTACTACCGCCCGTGTGTGCTGCGCGCGCGGAGGGGGGGGAGCGGTACCTCCGGCCGTGGCTGAGCGGTACCTCCGGCCGGGATGGAGCGGTACCACCGGCCGCGGTACCGGCCGCATGTCCCAATACCCTGGAAACATACTGTGATCTTGGCCATATTTCCGGTACCTCGGGCAGTACTACCGGCCGTGCTCGAGCGGTACTACCGGCCAGCCCAAACTCCTCTCTTTGGGCAATCTTAGAAAATCTATAACTAGAGTTTGGAAACTCCGATCTACATGAAACCAATTTTGTTGGAAAGAGGACGACAAGAGCTGCCCCAACAAAGAGTGAAAATATGGAAACTAGTTGGGGATGATTTTCTATTATTTTTAGAGGTGAAACACCTCAACATGAGAAACCGAGAAAATCACCAAACTCGAAAACGCAACAAGTGATCTATGTGAAATCCGTTTTCGATGAACTAGAGCGTGTCATGAGAATAAGCACAAGCAATAAAACATCACATGGATAAGATCAAAATAACAACCAAGAAAGATGATGCAAGGATGCAAAGGTTTGAGCTCTCTGAAGGATACGATCAAGTTACTCACTCGAGAGCCCTCTTGATAGTACAACAACTAAACTATAAACCGGTCTCCAACTACACCATGAGACCGGTGAGAAAGAAACCCTATCAAGAGCAAACCTTAACCTTGCGCATTGCACTTGAGCTTGATGGTGACGGTCTTGACCGCAACAAGATGTCACGCCTTTCTTGATTGTGCTTGCTTGATGAAGTCATGCGAAATGCTCCCCCATACTCCACTATGGGAGAGCTTCTTCTTCGGCATATCTATGATCACCATATGGATGGCAAGTGAAAGGACACGGATGTCGCCTAGAGGGGGGTAAATAGGCGGTTTAAAACTTTTACGAGATGGGCTTAACAAATACGGAATAAAACTAGCGTTTACTTTGTCAAGCCCAAAGCCTATATACTATGGTTCACCTATGTGCACCAATGTAACATCCCAAATTTCAATAAAAAGAAAGTTAGAGAAATCTAGAGAGCAAAAATTTCAAACAAACAAAAACTTTTTAAATTGCATATAGTGCCATGCATAGGACTTGTGCATTTGAGTGATATGCCATGATGAGTGTTATTATTTGTTTGTGCTATACTCTAAAACCCTAATGTGATCATATGAAGATCACCAACCAAATAAATCAAAGAGGAAGAAAATCCAATAAATGAAAAACCCTAAAAACCCTCACATATGCTCTATGGCATTTTTATAAATTTTGACCCTAGACCAATTTGGTCTTCACCATTAGTTGAATAATGTTACTAAACACTTATTACAACTTTTGGAATCAAAGAATCACAATTCAAATAAATTTCAAATGCAAAACTTGCTCACATATGATAATGGTCAAATCTGCCCATTTTAGTCTGATCACTACTTTGAGCCATTACAATTCAATTTTCTCAAACTAAATTTTGCTAACTCTTTGCACCACTTCAAAGTCAACATCAAGGTGAACACTTTTTGTAAAGATCACCATGCCAAAAGCTTTCTTGATCAAGAGCTATGCTCATCCAAAGTTTCAACTTTTTAACATATGTAACAATCTCCCACTTATCAAATTTTGCAAAACTTTGAATTAAACTTTGCCACCACCACCTCTCATCATCTCTGGTCAAATACAACTCAACCAAACACACACAATTCAAATTGGTCAACCATTTGAATTAAATCAAATTTGGACAAATTTACAAATTTCCAAATATGGCACTATTTGACACTATTGCAAATAGTGATCTACCTCATCAACTCTACCTAAACCCTAGCCCAATTGGTCCCCTGGTTCCCTCTAACTAATCAATGATCAATAGAACCCTAGAGAGAGGGAGAGCAAGGCTAGGACATGGCCATGCCGGCCATGTCGCCACCTTGCCGCACCACCTCTTCTCCCCTTGCTTCTCTGCCCTGGCCACCGTGCCACAGCTCGCCACCGCACCTCCCTACACCTTCCTAGCACCGCCACTGTCGAGCTCAACGACGACCAACGCCGGAGGACGCGCGCCCAGAACGCGCCCAGATGCTGATCGTGTCGCGCGTGTGCACGTCGTGGACACGCACTGGCCATGCGCCGCGCCACCAGCTCGCGCTCTCCCTGGACCCCCTCTCGACACGTTGAGCATCACCACGCCACCGCGACGCCGCCAGACACGCTCGGAGCCCAGACCCGTGACCACCGCCGCCGGAGAAGGAGACCCCGATCCGCCGCGGACGCGGCAGACATGGAAACAATGCGACCGATCCAGGCGCCGCCCGACCAAGCTGTCGCCACCATTAGCTTCGCCAGGAATCGTAGAACACTGCCGCACCCTTGCCTAGCTCGCTAGCTCGCCGGATACGCCGCGAGCGTGTCGCCCACCTCACTGCCCCGCAGCACCCTCGCATTGCTATAAAAGGAGACCTCCCCTGGATGATCTGAGCACACCACCTCACTCCCCACCTCTCACTGCTTCTCAACCACCTCACCACTCACTCGATTCTCGCTGGAGCAAGGCCAATCGCAAGATCACCGCCGCGGAAGCTCTGCAGCAATCGCCGGCGAGAGACCACCTCGAGCTCCGCCACTGCTACCAGCCGCTTCGCCGTCGTCCACATCTACCCCGAGCACATTGCCAACCCTTGCTGGAGCCGCCGTAAGCCCTCCGACCCCCTACCAGAGCTGCCGGCGAACTCCCTCTCTCGCCGGCGAGACGATGAACCAGAGCCGTTCGATCTTGATCTAATCCTACGCCCCTGGTTGCTCCATACCGCTTCGGGTTTAAATAGCCACTGACATGCGGGACCCCCTGGTCAGGCAGCCCACACGGGTGATGTCTACGTTCCCCCTCCTTTCCTGTAGACAGTGTTGGGCCTCCAAGAGCAGAGGTTTGTAGAACAGCAGCAAGTTTCCCTTAAGTGGATACCCAAGGTTTATCGAACTCAGGGAGGAAGAGGTCAAAGATATCCCTCTCATGCAACCCTGCAACCACAAAGCAAGAAGTCTCTTGTGTCCCCAACACACCAAATAGGTGCACTAGTTCGGCGAAGAGATAGTGAAATACAGGTGGTATGAATAAGTATGAGCAGTAGCAACGGTGCCAGAAAATAGCTTGCGGGCGTGTAGTTGATGGTGGTGGTATTGCAGCAGTAGTAACACAGTAAAACAGTAAACAAGCAGTAGTAACGCAGCAGTATTTAGGAACAAGGCCTAGGGATTACACTTTCACTAGTGGACACTCTCAACATTGATCACATAACATAATAGATAAATGCATACTCTACACTTTTGTTGGATGATGAACACATTGCGTAGGATTACACGAACCCTCAATGCCGGAGTTAACAAGCTCCACAATAATGCTCATGTTTAAGTAACCTTAAGTGTAAGATAGATCAACAGACTAAACCGAGTACTAGCATAGCATGCACACTGTCACCTTCATGCATATGTAGGAGGAATAGATCACATCAATAATATCATAGCAATAGTTAACTCCATAATCTACAAGAGATCATGATCATAGCATAAACCAAGTACTAACACGGTGCACACACTGTCACCTTTACACACGTGCAGGAGGAATAGAACTACTTTAATAACACATCACTAGAGTAGCACATAGATAGTAGTGATACAAAACTCAGATGAATCTCAATCATGTAAAGCAGCTCATGAGATCATTGTATTGAGGTACATAGGAGAGAGATTAACCACATAGCTACCGGTACAGCCCCGAGCCTCGATGGAGAACTACTCCCTCCTCATGGGAGCAGCAGCGGTGATGGAGATGGCGGTGGAGATGGCAGCGGTGTCGATGGAGAAGCCTTCCGGGGGCACTTCCCCGCTCCGGCAGCGTGCCGGAACAGAGATCCTGTCCCCCAGATCTTGGCTTCGCGATGGCGGCGGCTCTGGAAGGTTTTCGTGGGTTTCGTCAATTGTCCTAGGGTTTTCTGATCCAGGGGCTTTTTATAGGCGGAGAGGCGGCGCAGGAAGGTCGAAGGGGGGCCCACACCCTAGGGGGGCGCGCCCCCCCCTAGGCCGCGCCGGGGTGTGGTGTGGTGGCCCTGCCACCCTTCTCTGGCGGTTCTCGTGTGTTCTGGATGCTTCCGGGTAAAATAGGAACCTGGGCGTTGATTTCGTCCGATTCCGAGAATATTTCGTTACTAGGATTTCTGAAACCAAAAACAGCAGAAAACAGGAACTGGCACTTCGGCATCTTGTTAATAGGTTAGTTCCAGAAAATGCACGAATATGACATAAAGTGTGCATAAAACATGTAGATAACATCAATAATGTGGCATGGAACATAAGAAATTATCGATACGTCGGAGACGTATCAGCATCCCCAAGCTTAGTTCTGCTCGTCCCGAGCAGGTAAAACGATAACACAGATAATTTCTGGAGTGATATGCCATCATAATCTTGATCATACTATTTGTAAAGCATATGTAGTGAATGCAGCGATCAAAACAATGTGTATGACATGAGTAAACAAGTGAATCATAAAGCAAAGACTTTTCATGAATAGCACTTCAAGACAAGCATCAATAAGTCTTGCATAAGAGTTAACTCATAAAGCAATAATTCAAAGTAAAGACATTGAAGCAACACAATGGAAGATTAAGTTTCAGCGGTTGCTTTCAACTTGTAACATGTATATCTCATGGATAGTTGTCAATGCAAAGCAATATAACAAATGCAATAAGCAAGTATGTAAGAATCAATGCACAGTTCACACAAGTGTTTGCTTCTTGAGGTGGAGAGAAATAGGTGAACTGACTCAACATTGAAAGTAAAAGAATGGTCCTTCAAAGAGGAAAGCATCGATTGCTATATTTGTGCTAGAGCTTCTATTTTGAAAACATAATGAGAGCATAAAAATAAAGTTTTAAGAGGTGTATGTTGTTGTCAACGAATGGTAGCGGGTACTCTAACCCCCTTGCCAGACAAACCTTCAAAGAGCGGCTCCCATTTTATTTTATTTTTGGATGGCACTCCTTCCAACCTTTCTTTCACAAACCATGGCTAACCGAATCCTCGGGTGCCTGCCAACAATCTCATACCATGAAGGAGTGCCTTTTTATTTTAGTTTTATTATGATGACACTCCTCCCAACCTTTGCTTACACAAGCCATGGCTAACCGAATCCTTCGGGTGCCGTCCAACAATCACATACCATGGAGGAGTGTCTATTTTTGTTAATTAATTTGGGACTGGGAATCCCATTGCCAGCTCTTTTTGCAAAATTATTGGATAAGCGGATGAAGCCACTAGTCCATTGGTGAAAGTTGCCCAACAAGATTGAAAGATAAACACCACATACTTCCTCATGAGCTATAAAACATTGACACAAATTAGAGGTGATAAATTTTGAATTGTTTAAAGGTAGCACTCAAGCAATTTACTTTGGAATGGCGGAAAATACCATGTAGTATAGGTAGGTATGGTGGACACAAATGGCATAGTGGTTGTCTCAAGTATTTTGGATGCATGAGAAGTATTCCCTCTCGATACAAGGTTTAGGCTAGCAAGGTTGTTTGAAACAAACACAAGGATGAACTAGTACAGCAAAACTCACATAAAAGACATATTACAAGCATTATAAAACTATACATCGTCTTCCTTGTTGTTCAAACTCAATACTAGAAATTATCTAGACCTTAGAGAGACCAATTATGCAAACCAAATTTTAGCATGCTCTATGTATTCTTCACTAATAGGTGCAAAGCATATGATGCAAGAGCTTAAACATGAGCACAACAATTGCCAAGTATCACATTACCCAAGACATTATAGCAATTACTACATGTAGCATTTTCCAATTCCAACCATATAACAATTTAACGAAGGAGAAAACTTCGCCATGAATATTATAAGCTAAGAACACATGTGTTCATACGAACCAGCGGAGCGTGTCTCTCTCCCACAAAAGCATTTATTCAAACACAAACAAAAACAAAAGCATACAGACGCTCCAAGTAAAGCACATAAGATGTGACGGAATAAAAATATAGTTTCAAGAGAAGGAACCTGATAATTCGTCGATGAAGAAGGGGATGCCTTGGGCATCCCCAAGCTTAGACGCTTGAGTCTTCTTTATATATGCAGGGGTGAACCACCGGGGCATCCCCAAGCTTAGAGCTTTCACTCTCCTTGATCATGGTATATCATCCTCCTCTCTTGACCCTTGAAAACTTCCTTCACACCAAACTCGAAACAAACTCATTAGAGGGTTAGTGCATAATCAAAAACTCACATGTTCAGAGGTGACACAATCATTCTTAACACTTCTGGACATTGCATAATGCTACTGGACATTAGTGGATCAAAGAAATTCATCCAACATAGCAAAAGAGGCAATGCGAAATAAAAGGCAGAATCTGTCAAAACAGAATAGTTCGTATTGACGAATTTTAAAATGGCACCAGACTTGCTCAAATGAAAATGCTCAAATTGAATGAAAGTTGCGTACATATCTGAGGATCATGCACGTAAATTGGCTTAATTTTCTGAGTTACCTACAGGGAGGTGGACCCAGATTCGTGACAGCAAAGAAATCTGGAACTGTGCAGTAATCCAAATCTAGTACTTACTTTTCTATCAACGGCTTTACTTGGCACAACAAAACACAAAACTAAGATAAGGAGAGGTTGCTACAGTAGTAAACAACTTCCAAGACACAAATATAAAACAAAGTACTGTAGCAAAATAACACATGGGTTATCTCCCAAGAAGTTCTTTTCTTTATAGCCATAAGATGGGCTCAGCAGTTTTAATGATGCACTCGCAAGAAATAGTATTTGAAGCAAAAAGAGAGCATCCAGAGGCAAATTCAAAACACATTTAAGTCTAACATGCTTCCTATGCATAGGAATCTTGTAAATAAACAAGTTCATGAAGAGCAAAGTAACAAGCATAGGAAGATAAAACAAGTATAGCTTGAAAAATTTCAGCACATAGAGAGGTATTTTAGTAACATGAAAATTTCCACAACCATATTTTCCTCTCTCATAATAACTTTCAGTAGCAACATGAGCAAACTCAACAATATAACCATCACATAAAGCATTCTTATCATGAGTCTCATGCATAAAATTATTACTCTCCACATAAGCATAATCAATTTTATTAGTTGTAGTGGGAGCAAATTCAACAAAGTAGCTATCATTATTATTCTCATCAAGTGTAGGAGGCATAGTATAATCACAACAAAATTTACTCTCCATAGTAGGTGGCATCAAAAGACCACTATCATTATCATCATAAATAGGAGGCAAAGTATCATCAAAGAAAATTTTCTCCTCAATGCTTGGGGGACTAAAAATATCATGAAAACCAGCTTCCCCAAGCTTAGAACTTTCTATATCATTATCAACAATGGTGTTCAAAGCGTTCATACTAATATTACTACCAGCATGCAAATAAGATTCCATAGGTTTTTTAATTTTCGCATCAAACAATCCATGTTTTAAATCAGGAAATAGAACAAGAAGCTCATTGTTGTCCATTATGCCAAACTAGTGTAAACAAGAAACAAAAAGATGCAATTGCAGGATCTAAAGGAAATAGCTTCGAGCACAAACACGGCGGCGCCAGAAAAATACTTTACCTGGGACCGTAGTATGAGTGCCTTTTACCTTTCCTCCCCGGCAACGGCGCCAGAAAAGTGCTTGATGTCTACGTTCCCCCTCCTTTCCTGTAGACAGTGTTGGGCCTCCAAGAGCAGAGGTTTGTAGAACAGCAGCAAGTTTCCCTTAAGTGGATACCCAAGGTTTATCGAACTCAGGGAGGAAGAGGTCAAAGATATCCCTCTCATGCAACCCTGCAACCACAAAGCAAGAAGTCTCTTGTGTCCCCAACACACCAAATAGGTGCACTAGTTCGGCGAAGAGATAGTGAAATACAGGTGGTATGAATAAGTATGAGCAGTAGCAACGGTGCCAGAAAATAGCTTGCGGGCGTGTAGTTGATGGTGGTGGTATTGCAGCAGTAGTAACACAGTAAAACAGTAAACAAGCAGTAGTAACGCAGCAGTATTTAGGAACAAGGCCTAGGGATTACACTTTCACTAGTGGACACTCTCAACATTGATCACATAACAGAATAGATAAATGCATACTCTACACTTTTGTTGGATGATGAACACATTGCGTAGGATTACACGAACCCTCAATGCCGGAGTTAACAAGCTCCACAATAATGCTCATGTTTAAGTAACCTTAAGTGTAAGATAGATCAACAGACTAAACCGAGTACTAGCATAGCATGCACACTGTCACCTTCATGCATATGTAGGAGGAATAGATCACATCAATAATATCATAGCAATAGTTAACTCCATAATCTACAAGAGATCATGATCATAGCATAAACCAAGTACTAACACGGTGCACACACTGTCACCTTTACACACGTGCAGGAGGAATAGAACTACTTTAATAACACATCACTAGAGTAGCACATAGATAGTAGTGATACAAAACTCAGATGAATCTCAATCATGTAAAGCAGCTCATGAGATCATTGTATTGAGGTACATAGGAGAGAGATTAACCACATAGCTACCGGTACAGCCCCGAGCCTCGATGGAGAACTACTCCCTCCTCATGGGAGCAGCAGCGGTGATGGAGATGGCGGTGGAGATGGCAGCGGTGTCGATGGAGAAGCCTTCCGGGGGCACTTCCCCGCTCCGGCAGCGTGCCGGAACAGAGATCCTGTCCCCCAGATCTTGGCTTCGCGATGGCGGCGGCTCTGGAAGGTTTTCGTGGGTTTCGTCAATTGTCCTAGGGTTTTCTGATCCAGGGGCTTTTTATAGGCGGAGAGGCGGCGCAGGAAGGTCGAAGGGGGGCCCACACCCTAGGGGGGCGCGCCCCCCCCCTAGGCCGCGCCGGGGTGTGGTGTGGTGGCCCTGCCACCCTTCTCTGGCGGTTCTCGTGTGTTCTGGATGCTTCCGGGTAAAATAGGAACCTGGGCGTTGATTTCGTCCGATTCCGAGAATATTTCGTTACTAGGATTTCTGAAACCAAAAACAGCAGAAAACAGGAACTGGCACTTCGGCATCTTGTTAATAGGTTAGTTCCAGAAAATGCACGAATATGACATAAAGTGTGCATAAAACATGTAGATAACATCAATAATGTGGCATGGAACATAAGAAATTATCGATACGTCGGAGACGTATCAACGGGCACAGACGCGTGGTGGGTTGGCTTGGGCCATTTTTAAACCTTTCGGCCCGTTAGCTTTTCCCGCCGGCCTGTTTAATTCAAATTTGATTTAAACAATTCCAAACATTTCCAATACTGCCCAAACTTTGAAATTCAATAGATTCAAATTGGCTCAACCAAATTTAATGAACTTCATATTGTTGGAAAGCTAATGAAAATATCTACACAATGCCACTGGTCCCATGCCAAGTTTTGTTGTAGAATTAATTCGATAAAAAGATGAAGGCATGGACTTTTCCACATTCAATTAATTATTAAAAATCAACCAAAATAGATATTAAGTTGATTCCAACTCTAATAGCTCACATTTGACTTACACTAATTGTTTATGCAATAAAATGGTGTGGTCACTTTTCATGATCATGCCCTAGTTTAAGTAATGGATAATATGGCTAGTTTAACTAGTTTATATTGTCCAAAACTATTAAGTAATTCATATGAAGTCTTATACTTTATTTAAATCTTGTCTCACATGAATTCATGGGATGTTTGGACCCCTGGCCCAAACTCTCTTATATGAATTACTTATAGATTTAAATCATATGTAGTATTATTAAACGATATGAGGTGATCTACCTCATTTAAATCATCTTCTCAAATGATGATGATGAACATTTGACTTAGGTCAATATAAGTTCATATATGATCACTTGAGAAATTAAATCTTAAGAAGATTTCAATGAGAGGAAATTATTTCTCAAGAACCCTATGGAAACTATCATTTACATATTAAATACAAAGAAGTAAATTCTCCTCAAACAACACAACCCATGCACTCTAATTAGATTAATTGTGTGCATAGAATAGTTTGTGTGTTTATATGTGATACATGGAATAGCCATTGAATTAGTGAGTAATTATACTCGTATTCAAATTTAGACGCTAGCACCGGAGAGTACACCGAAGAAGAAGTTTGCTACCAAGAGGAGGAGGAGGAGAATTTTGAGAACTACCAAGGCAAGCTAATATTCTTGCAAAGTGCAAAGCCCCTTGGGGCAAGGCACCATTAATCTTACCTTTTCTTACATAAGCCTATCCCAAGTTTATACTTTACAAGTTTTACTTGTTGTTTTCCAAGAGTTACTTTTATAGTTAACTTTGGTCAAAGTAAAGGTTGATTAATAGAGTAGTGAAGTAGTCTCAATCAAGCAAAGCAAGATAGCACCCCTCATGTTTTGGAGCTAGTGCTAATGAAATAAAACTTGACTACTCTAGATGGGAACAATGTGAATTGAAATGAATTTGAAACCTTGGAATGATGAAGCATTCCATTGAATGATTTTTGAAGGTGAATATGACCAAGAGAAGATGGTGATTTTTGATAAAACATGATGTTGGTTTGAATGCGATACCTTTCCAATTAGTAAGTACCCCCACAATACCTGATTATGGGTAGGGCTTAACTGGAAGTTTATGCATCTTAGTATGGGTTCCCTCTGAACACACGTCATAGGGGTTACGCTTGAGGCTGCCTCCGTTGTTGAGAAATGATGTGAAATTGAGGTGAATTGTACGGCCAAGCCCTGTGTAGTTCCCAGGTTGACAGTTGGTCTTCACTGGGAGGCCAAGCTCATGGGGAGAGGTGCTCATACTAGGGTTTGTAAGTGAAAGGTTATGGTTGATGATCCGCGTACTGTGTTACGATGATTCGGGGTAATCTCGATGGATGAAATCAAATATTGTGGCACAAGTGTGCAACCTCTGCAGAGTGTAAACCTATTCGAATAGCCGCGTCCACGGTTACGGACGGTTGGAAAGGCTATATAGTTTTCGATGTCATATCCTTGAAAATGATGTTGAAAGATGATGGTGAAATGACTTGTGGTGAATTGAATTGAAATCACCACTTGAATGGTGGGAATGACACTAATGTTCCCACTTGACTTAATTAGCACTCGAATAAGCTTTTCTCAAATACTTGTGAACTAAAATTGGCTTTATGCAAATAAACTAGAGCTTAGCAAAACCATACTAGAAATGTCTAGCACTTACACTAGTATTAGTTTGCGAGTACTTGAAGTACTCACGGCTTTGTCCCTGGCTATTCAAATGGCCAGAGTATGAAGATGAACAAGGAGATGACCAGCAGGACGCCTACGACAACTAGGAGTCTTCCGACGTCAAGCGTTGGCCTGTGGACTAGAGAGTCCTTGTATCTTACGCTTCCGCTATGAACTATGAACTTGTGTTTGTTCGTTGATCGATAGATCAACTATTCGTGTAATATGGATCATGTGATTCCAATTTGTAAGACCTTATGGTTTGTAATGAATGATGACTGTGATACTTAACTATTATGCCTCGCAACAACAATATTCCTGGGATTGCGATGTATGACATAATAGGCATCCGGACTTAAAAATCCGGGTGTTGACAAGTTGGTATCAGAGCCATTGTTTGACCTTAGAAGACCTTAGTTAGAATGGGCGTTCTGAAAAACTTAACTTTGAAATCAAATGAAGTATTTGTGAAAATTTACTACACTCTTGTCTTTGAGACTTTGCCAAAATTTGATAAATCATGTTCTATCTATTTGAATCAACTTAAAATTTTGCCACACTTTGCAATCTCTAACTTACTCATCCAATTCTCTTTCAGATGGAGCCGAATGAACCCATCAACACCAAGTTTTACCAGCTTGGGAACGGAGGGAGCTTGATCTTCGAGCACGACCTCAACGCCCTTTCGGACTTCTTCGAGCGCCCGCACCCTGAGTTCCACGGGGTTCAGCTGGACGACACGCCCGGAGGAGAGTTGCAGTGGGTGATCACTGCCGACTTGAGGGGCAAGATGGAGCCTCCCACCTCGGAGAGGATCCTCTTCTCCTTCTGCGGGAGCAACTGGCTCGACGGACTCGCACGTGGCCTTCAGGAGGCACTTGCGCGCCTCTGTGGACAGAACGTGGTGCGCATCCTCGCTTCGCGCTTCGCGCATCTTGTGAGGCGTGATGCCATGGGAGTGCCCATGGAGCTGCAGCCGCACCCGCAGTTGAGGCACCACGCTGAGCACCTGGACTTCATGCTCTAGAAGACTCAGAAGGACCTCGACGCCACTCGCGCTTACGCGAACCAGACCCATGCTCACATCATCGAGTAGGGTGAGGCGATCAAGCTACTCAACAACGACCGCAAGAGCCTTCACCAGCAGCGTGCCAAGAAGGACGCTACGATTAAGTGCCTTCACGCCAAGATCGCATCACTTGAGGCCACTGTCAAGGCCCAGGAGGATCAGATTCGTGAGCTGGAGGATGATGACGGAGGCATCGACATTCAGGGAGGAGGAGCCTTCCTGAGCGAAGACGACGACTTTGAGGAGGATGAGAACACCGAGGAGGAGGACTACGAGTTCCTGGAGGCAGGACCCGACGACTACGTCCCGATCGATGTCGAGGATGAGGAGTAGTTGCACTAGTCTCACTTATGTAGGTGTGAGTTGTATCCCGTCCTTTGTATCGTAGCATGAGAATGGTTCTTAAAACCATTGGAGTATGTGTGTTAGTTTGTACTATGTGTTGAATGAATGAATGAATGTTATGTTTGTCATGAAAAGATTACAAGTTTTCAAATGTTTTCAAACTTAACCAAACTGAACCATAGAATGTTCCCTCTTATCTCATGATCTTCTATATCTTCAGATGGCCCCTCCCAATCGCACCAACGACGCGATGATGCAACTGCTGCAAACCCTGCTTGCCGACAGGGAGACCGAAAGAGCTGAACGCCAAACCAACATCGCCGCCTTGCAGAACATTGCCAATCAAGGCCCTGGAAATCATGACCACCCCGAATCCAAACTCAAGAACTTCCAGAACACCAACCCTCCGGTGTTTAGCAAGACCGAGGAACCCCTCGACGCCGACGACTGGCTCCAGACTATGGAGAACAACCTGGAAGTAGCCGGAGTGGAAGCCAACAAGAAGGTCTTGTTTGCAACCCACTATCTCGCTGGACCAGCCCGCGCTTGGTGGACAAGCACCAGTGCCATGAACGGAGGTCAATTTATGACTTGGGAGGATTTCAAACTCAAGTTCAGCAAGTACCATGTACCCCCGGGTCTTATCAAAAAGATGAGGGATGAGTTCCGTGAACTGAAACAAGGTCGATGACGGTGGTTGAATACCGCGACAAGTTTCTCACACTGTCGAGGTACGCCCCTGATGAGACCGACACCGTTGAGAAGAGGAAAGAGAGATTCCTGAACGGACTGCATGATGAGATGCAGACTGTCCTCGTCAACATCCCCTTCGCCGACCTTGAAGCCCTTGTTGACTCCACCATCCAGATGGAGGGCAAGTTGAACCAAGCCAATGAGAACCACAAGAGCCGCATGGCGAATCAAAGTGGATCAAGCCACCCCCAGAAGTATCGCCCTAGCTCAAGCGGAGGTTTCACTCCGAGGAACAACAAGCCACCGATGCAGAACTCGCGCCCCGGTTATCAGAACCGGAGTGGAGGAAACTCCAAGCCAGGAGGCTACAACAACAACTACAACAACAACAACTACTACTACAACCGCGCTCCGCCCAGAGCCCCCAACAACAACAACAACAACAACACCAACACCGCTCCCAGAACCGGAAGCAACGCCATCCCCGTTGCGAACAAGCAGGACAAGACCACCATCACTTGCTATGAGTGTGGTGTAGTGGGGCACTACTCCAACGAGTGTCCCAAGCGTCTCGCCAAGCTCGCCGGCAACACCGCTGCACCTGCTCAGCAGCAACGCCGTGTCTCCACCGGCAAGAAGTTCGCCCCCAACAACCCCAATAACCGCAACGGCCGCCTCTACCACATGAACGCCGAAGAAGCCCAGGAAGCACCAGATGTTGTACTGGGTATGTTTTCTGTCAACCACATCCCTGCCAGAGTGTTGTTTGATTCCGGAGCATCTCATTCTTTTGTCACCGAAGACTTTGCATCAACAAGTAAAATTCAACCCCTCAGTTTGAAGCATGTTATGATAGTTCAAATCCCCGGATCAACCACCAAAGCCAGAAAATTTTGCAAAAATGTACCAATCAAAATCCATGATGTAGATTTCTATGCCAATCTAATCATTCTGGGAACCAAAGGTTTGGAAGTCGTGCTAGGGATGGACTGGATGTCAAAACACAATGGATTGATAGACTGTGCCAAGAAAGCCATAACCATGACTAGCAGCACTGGTATCGTAGTTGAGCATATCTCTGAAAGACTACCCAGAAAATTTACCTGCAACCAAAGTGTATCCAAGCCAACTCTGGATCAAATCAGGGTCGTTTGTCGCTACCCTGATGTGTTTCCGGATGATCTACCCGGTATGCCCCCGGATAGGGATATTGAGTTTATCGAGTTAATCCCCGGAACTGGACCCATAGCCCAGAGAGCCTACAGCATGAACGCAACCGAGCTTGTGGAGCTGAAGAAGCAGATAGATGATATGTTGGCCAAAGGTCTGATTAGACCGAGTGCATCCCCCTGGAGATCCCCCATCTTGTTTGTGGACAAGAAGGATGGTGCAAATCGTTTATGTACGGACTATCGTAAGCTTAACGATGTCACCATCAAAAACAAATACCCCCTACCCAAGATAGAAGACTTGTTTGATCAACTCACCGGAGCCAAAGTTTTCTCCAAGATTGATCTTAGAACTGGATATCATCAGCTGAAGATCCGAGCCACCGACATTCCAAAAACTGCATTTACCACCAGATATGGGTTGTACGAGTACAACGTCATGTCGTTTGGACTGACCAATGCCCCCGCTTATTTCATGAATCTCATGAATAAGATCTTCATGAACTTTTTGGACAAGTTTGTCGTTGTCTTCATCGACGACATACTCGTCTACTCCAAGTCCGAAGAGGAACATGAACAGCATTTGGAGACTGTCCTAGAAACCCTTAGACAGCACAAGTTGTATGCCAAATTCAGCAAGTGTGAGTTTTGACTGGAAGAAGTTGGATTCCTGGGACACATCTTGTCTGCAGGAGGAATTGCCGTAGATCCCGCCAAAATCAAAACTGTTATGGAATGGAAAGCCCCAACCACCCAAACCGAGGTCCGCGCTTTTCTTGGATTAGCCGGATACTACCGCAGATTTGTAGAAGGTTTTTCGAGCATCGCTCGACCAATGACCCAACTGCTGAAGAAGGACAAGAAGTTTGAGTGGACCGATAAATGTGAAGAGAGCTTTCAGCAGCTCAAGAGTAGATTGACAACAGCCCCCATCCTGATCATGCCAGATATCGCAAAGCCCTTTGACGTATATTGCGACGCCTCCAAGACTGGTCTTGGATGTGTGCTTATGCAAGAAGGCAAGGTTGTATCCTACCTTTCGAGACAGCTAAAGCAGCATGAACAGAACTACCCAACCCATGACCTCGAGCTTGCAGCCGTGGTCTTAGCCTTGAAAGTTTGGCGTCATTACCTCATGGGTAATCGATGCGAGATCTACTCCGACCAAAAGAGCCTCAAATACATATTCACCCAGAAGGAGCTGAACATGAGACAACGCCGATGGATCGAATTGATCAAGGATTACGACATGGAGATTCACTACCACCCTGGCAAGGCCAATGTGGTAGCGGATGCTTTGAGTCGACTGCCGTGCCAGTTGAACTCCATGCTCGCAACCGAACAGCCCAGCTTACATCAAGAGTTTGAACAGTTCAGACTTGAACTTGTTAGCGAAGGATTCCTAGCCAGCATAGAACTGCAACCCACCTTGGTTAGCCAAATCAAGGAAGCCCAGAAGGACAACGCTAGCATTGACGGAATCAAGAAACAGATAGCCGCAGGAAAAGCCCCCGGATTCACCGTAGACGAAGTCGGAGTTCTTTGGTACAAAGAATGTCTCTGCGTACCATCGGACTCAGACTTGAAGCAAGTCATCCTGCAAGAAGCCCATGAAACTCTTTATTCAATCCACCCCGGAGGTACCAAGATGTACCAAGACCTGAAGGAGCAATTCTGGTGGCACAGAATGAAGAGAGAAATCGGCAGCTACATCGCCAAGTGTGACATCTGTCAGAGAGTCAAGGCAGAGCATCAACGACCCGCCGGACTGTTACAACCACTCCAGATTCCAGAATGGAAATGGGACTCCGTAGGAATGGACTTTATCACTGGACTGCCCAAATCCAGCAAAGGCAATGATTCCATATGGGTAGTTGTCGATAGATTGACCAAAGTCGCCCATTTCATCGCCGTCAAAACCACTTACCAAGGCCCAAAGTTAGCTGAGTTATACATCTCTAGAATAGTCGCCCTGCACGGAACCCCGAAATCGATAGTGTCAGATAGAGGATCACAGTTCACCTCAAGATTCTGGCAGAAAGTGCATGAAGGACTAGGAACCCGTCTGAATTTCAGCACCGCCTATCACCCTCAGACCGACGGACAGACTGAGAGAGTCAACCAGATACTGGAAGACATGCTAAGAGCATGTGTACTGAAATACGGATCCAAGTGGGAAGACTGCTTACCTTACGCAGAATTTTGTTACAACAACAGCTACCAAGCTAGCCTACAGATGGCCCCCTTTGAAGCCTTGTACGGAAGGAAATGCCGTACCCCCCTGAACTGGTCGGAAGTCGGAGAAAGCCAAGTTTTTGGCCCAGATGTTCTTCGTGAAGCCGAAGAGAAAGTCCACAAGATCCGAGAGTACCTCAAGATGGCGCAATCAAGACAGAAGAGCTACGCCGACAAGAGACGTCGGGAGATGACCTTCGAGATCGGAGACTTCGTCTATCTCAAGGTATCCCCCTTGAAAGGAATGCAGAGATTCCAGCTGAAAGGAAAGCTCGCACCCCGATATGTCGGACCTTTCAAAGTACTCAGCCGCCGAGGTGAAGTATCTTATCAACTGGAGTTGCCTGAAGAAATGTCGGCTGTGCACGACGTGTTTCATATCTCACTCCTCCGGAAGTGCCTTGAAGTCCCCGAGAAGACCGAAATGTTCAAGAACATCGATCACCGATCGGTGGATATCAACAAGGACTTGACTTACCGCGAAGTGCCGATTCACATCCTGGAGGAAGCTTACCGAACCACCCGCACCCGAAGCATCAAGTTTCTGAAGATACAATGGAGCAATCATACCGAGGATGAAGCCACATGGGAACGCGAAGACTTCATGAAGAAGGAATACCCAGATCTCTTTAGTACCTAACATTCTTTTCGATCTCGGGACGAGATCTTTTGTAAGGGGGAAGGGTTTGTAACATCCCAAATTTCAATAAAAAGAAAGTTAGAGAAATCCAGAGAGCAAAATTTCAAACAAACAAAAACTTTTTAAATTGCATATAGTGCCATGCATAGGACTTGTGCATTTGAGTGATATGCCATGATGAGTGTTATTATTTGTTTGTGCTATACTCTAAAACCCTAATGTGATCATATGAAGATCACCAACCAAATAAATCAAAGAGGAAGAAAATCCAATAAATGAAAAACCCTAAAAACCCTCACATATGCTCTATGGCATTTTTATAAATTTTGACCCTAGACCAATTTGGTCTTCACCATTAGTTGAATAATGTTACTAAACACTTATTACAACTTTTGGAATCAAAGAATCACAATTCAAATAAATTTCAAATGCAAAACTTGCTCACATATGATAATGGTCAAATCTGCCCATTTTAGTCTGATCACTACTTTGAGCCATTACAATTCAATTTTCTCAAACTAAATTTTGCTAACTCTTTGCACCACTTCAAAGTCAACATCAAGGTGAACACTTTTTGTAAAGATCACCATGCCAAAAGCTTTCTTGATCAAGAGCTATGCTCATCCAAAGTTTCAACTTTTTAACATATGTAACAATCTCCCACTTATCAAATTTTGCAAAACTTTGAATTAAACTTTGCCACCACCACCTCTCATCATCTCTGGTCAAATACAACTCAACCAAACACACACAATTCAAATTGGTCAACCATTTGAATTAAATCAAATTTGGACAAATTTACAAATTTCCAAATATGGCACTATTTGACACTATTGCAAATAGTGATCTACCTCATCAACTCTACCTAAACCCTAGCCCAATTGGTCCCCTGGTTCCCTCTAACTAATCAATGATCAATAGAACCCTAGAGAGAGGGAGAGCAAGGCTAGGACATGGCCATGCCGGCCATGTCGCCACCTTGCCGCACCACCTCTTCTCCCCTTGCTTCTCTGCCCTGGCCACCGTGCCACAGCTTGCCACCGCACCTCCCTACACCTTCCTAGCACCGCCACTGTCGAGCTCAACGACGACCAATGCTGGAGGACGCGCGCCCAGAACGCGCCCAGATGCCGATCGCGTCGCGCGTGTGCACGCCGTGGACACGCACTGGCCACGCGCCGCGCCACCACCTCGCGCTCGCCCTGGACCCCCTCTCGACACGTTGAGCATCACCACGCCACCGCGACGCCGCCAGACACGCTCGGAGCCCAGACCCGTGACCACCGCCGCCGGAGAAGGAGACCCCGATCCGCCGCGGACGCGGCAGACATGGAAACAATGCGACCGATCCAGGCGCCGCCCGACCAAGCTGTCGCCACCATTAGCTTCGCCAGGAACCGTAGAACACTGCCGCACCCTTGCCTAGCTCGCTAGCTCTCCGGAGACGCCGCGAGCGTGTCGCCCACCTCACTGCCCCGCAGCACCCTCGCATTGCTATAAAAGGAGACCTCCCCTAGACGATCTGAGCACACCACCTCACTCCCCACCTCTCACTGCTTCTCAACCACCTCACCACTCACTCGATTCTCGCCGGAGCAAGGCCAATCGCAAGATCACCGCCGCGGAAGCTCTGCAGCAATCGCCGGCGAACCAGACCACCTCGAGCTCCGCCACTGCTACCAGCCGCTTCGCCGTCGTCCACATCTACCCCGAGCACATTGCCAACCCTTGCTGGAGCCGCCGTAAGCCCTCCGACCCCCTACCAGAGCTGCCGGTGAACTCCCTCTCTCGCCGGCGAGACGATGAACCAGAGTCGTTCGATCTTGATCTAATCCTACGCCCCTGGTTGCTCCATACCGCTTCGGGTTTAAATAGCCACTGACATGCGGGACCCCCTGGTCAGGCAGCCAACGCGGGCACAGACGCGTGGTGGGCTGGCTTGGGCCGTTTTTAAACCTTTCGGCCCGTTAGCTTTTCCCGCCGGCCTGTTTAATTCAAATTTGATTTAAACAATTCTAAACATTTCCAATACTGCCCAAACTTTGAAATTCAATAGATTCAAATTGGCTCAACCAAATTTAATGAACTTTATATTGTTAGAAAGCTAATGAAAATATCTACACAATGCCACTAGTCCCATGCCAAGTTTTGTTGTAGAATTAATTTGATAAAAAGATGAAGGCAGAGACTTTTCCACATTCAATTAATTATTAAAAATCAACCAAAATAGATATTAAGTTGATTCCAACTCTAATAGCTCACATTTGACTTACACTAATTGTTTATGCAATAAAATGGTGTGGTAACTTTACATGATCATGCCCTAGTTTAAGTAATGGATAATATGGCTAGTTTAACTAGTTGATATTGTCCAAAACTATTAAGTAATTCATATGAAGTCTTATACTTTATTTAAATCTTGTCTCACATGAATTCATGGGATGTTTGGACCCCTGGCCCAAACTCTCTTATATGAATTACTTAGAGATTTAAATCATATGTAGTATTATTAAACGATATGAGGTGATCTACCTCATTTAAATCATCTTCTCAAATGATGATGATGAACATTTGACTTAGGTCAATATAAGTTCATATATGATCACTTGAGAAATTAAATCTTAAGAAGATTTCAATGAGAGGAAATTATTTCTCAAGAACCCTATGGAAACTATCATTTACATATTAAATACAAAGAAGTAAATTCTCCTCAAACAACACAACCCATGCACTCTAATTAGATTAATTGTGTGCATAGAATAGTTTGTGTGTTTATATGTGATACATGGAATAGCCATTGAATTAGTGAGTAATTATACTCGTATTCAAATTTAGACGCTAGCACCGGAGAGTACACCGAAGAAGAAGTTTGCTACCAAGAGGAGGAGGAGGAGAATTTTGAGAACTACCAAGGCAAGCTAATATTCTTGCAAAGTGCAAAGCCCCTTGGGGCAAGGCACCATTAATCTTACCTTTTCTTACATAATCCTATCCCAAGTTTATACTTTACAAGTTATACTTGTTGTTTTCCAAGAGTTACTTTTATAGTTAACTTTGGTCAAAGTAAAGGTTGGTTAATAGAGTAGTGAAGTAGTCTCAATCAAGCAAAGCAAGATAGCACCCCTCATGTTTTAGAGCTAGTGCTAATGAAATAAAACTTGACTACTCTAGATGGGAACAATGTGAATTGAAATGAATTTGAAACCTTGGAATGATGAAGCATTCCATTGAATGATTTTTGAAGGTGAATATGACCAAGAGAAGATGGTGATTTTTGATAAAACATGATGTTGGTTTGAATGCGATACCTTTCCAATTAGTAAGTACCCCCACAATACCTGATTATGGGCAGGGCTTAACTGGAAGTTTATGCATCTTAGTATGGGTTCCCTCTGAACACACGTCATAGGGGTTACGCTTGAGGCTGCCTCCGTTGTTGAGAAATGATGTGAAATTGAGGTGAATTGTACGGCCAAGCCCGGTGCAGTTCCCAGGTTGACAGTTGCTCTTCACTGGGAGGCCAAGCTCATGGGGAGAGGTGCTCATACTAGGGTTTGTAAGTGAAAGGTTATGGTTGATGATCCGCGTACTGTGTTATGATGATTCGGGGTAATCCCTACGGATGAAATCAAATGTTGTGGCACAAGTGTGCAACCTCTGCAGAGTGTAAACCTATTCGAATAGCCGCGTCCACGGTTACGGACGGTTGGAAAGGCCATACAGTTTCCGATGTCATATCCTTGAAAATGATGTTGAAAGATGATGGTGAAATGACTTGTGGTGAATTGAATTGAAATCACCACTTGAATGGTGGGAATGACACTAATGTTCCCACTTGAGTTAGTTAGCACTCGAATAAGCTTTTCTCAAATACTTGTGAACTAAAATTGGCTTTATGCAAATAAACTAGAGCTTAGCAAAACCATACTAGAAATGTCTAGCACTTACACTAGTATTAGTTTGCGAGTACTTGAAGTACTCACGGCTTTGTCCCTGGCTATTCAAATGGCCAGAGTATGAAGATGAACAAGGAGATGACCAGCAGGACGCCTACGACAACTAGGAGTCTTCCGACGTCAAGCGTTGGCCTGTGGACTAGAGAGTCCTTGTATCTTCCGCTTCCGCTATGAACTATGAACTTGTGTTTGTTCGTTGATCGATAGATCAACTATTCATGTAATATGGATCATGTGATTCCAATTTGTAAGACCTTATGGTTTGTAATGAATGATGACTGTGATACTTAACTATTATGCCTCGCAACAACAATATTCCTGGGATTGCGATGTATGACATAATAGGCATCCGGACTTAAAAATCCGGGTGTTGACAACCAACAACTTATTCTAAGCAAGGGTTCAACTATGTGCACCAACAACTTATGCTAAGCAATACAAGCAACTTATGTGATAGCAAGAGATATATAACTTCAAGCACGATTGTCGAGGGTACTCCTCGGCAATGCCCTCCGTTTGGGGCTTAGGGTTAGCGGAATCCTGCAAGCTGACACGAGACATCGGTTCACAGACAAGCGGGGAGAGCGATTTACCCAGGTTCGGGGCCCTCGATGAGGTAAAACCCTTACGTCCTGCCTGTCTGTTCTTGATTATGATGATAATGGGTTACAATGGGGTGCCGAGTTCGGCTGAGATCTCGTCGAGAGGCTAAGTGCTACGATGACCTAGCTTTGGACTTTCTGGTGGCTAGTATTGCTATGATTGGTTCTGTCCTTCGGCAGCCCCTCTCCTGGCCCTTATATAGGAGGCCAGGTCTCAAGAGGTCTAACCAAGTATGACTAGGTTTACAACAGCTTTAGATCTAATCCTTCCTTATTCGACCGCTTCCTTGTCTTGCCCGCCAAGGATTCCTCCAGTGCGCCGCCCAGATGGCCCATCTTGCCTCCAGGTGTCTTCATGGGCCTCCAACTAATCAATACAGGATAGGGCAATGTCGGTTACCCGAAGGGTAATGCCCACGTCAGTAGCCCCCGAGTGTCTAGCCGAACATTGTTCGGGTAGAGACTGAAGCATGTTTTCTGTTGATGTTCTTCTCCTTGATTGTCCCTGTTCGTCTTGAATCAACATCATCCTTCTTATCGGGTGCGCGTCAGCGCTCCCGATGGGAGTAGCCCCCGAGTCTAGGTACGGATGCTTGCAATCCGTGCGTAGACTCAAGTTGTACCACTCAAGCATTCTTCTCTGCCGAAGTTTTCTGCAGGTCTTCATAGGTCATCCGATATATTTTCCACTTGCAAGGGATAATCAGTAACGTGCCCAACTTTTGTTGGTTAACTACCGATGGCAAAACAACGTTACTCTACACAGAATCAAGTCCCCGGGCATGATCCTGGAGTGCAAAAAAAAATTATCGGGTGCGCTTCCAGCGCTCCCGATGGGAGTAGCTCCCGAATCTGGGCACAGGTGCTTGCAACTGGGTGCAGATTCTAGCTAAGCAACCCTCTTTCTCTTCATCACTCTTCTTTTTTCCTTCGAATCCTCAATCATATCGAGTGCGCGTCAGCGCTCCCGATGGGAGTAGCCCCCGAGTCTAAGCGCAGATGCTTTGTAATCTGTGCTTAGATTCAAGTTTACCATCCGATAGTTTTTTTTATATTCTTTCGAATGCTTCATGCAACTTTTATGACGTCATTGATGACGTTTTATCGATACCTTGATTTTGACTGACAAGATGTTACCCACTGGGCCCATTCTCTCTCCATCTGGTCCTGTTTTCAAGCAATTTCCAGTCTCTGCGCACAGTTACCAAGGTGGTTCCTCGATTCCCGCAACCATTAATCGGAAATAGGCCCGTTTGATAGACTGACATCAACGACACGTGCTCACGCATATTTCCTCCTCTCAAGGTCTCCAAAGGGCGAGAAATCCCTAATCCTTTCCCACATATGTCTTTGCCTTCCTTCTTCTTCCTTCCGTAGCCGCTGCGCCGCCGCCACCGCTTCTCCAATCTTCCCCAGATCTAGACAATGGTGAAGAAGAAGAACGTCACTGCTGCCAGCAGCTCTATGACTGGTGGTGCCGCCGCCAAATCTTCCTCCACTCTCTCAAGGAAGAGTCCTTCAGATGCTCCTCCTACGGCTCCGGCGCCGTCGGTGCCGCCAGGTTCTTTAGCCAAGCCAGGAGATTGGCTGGCGTCCTCCATCACGAAACATGATGAGAAGAGGGCTCGAAGCCTTGGGTTGGTCTTCCCCGACGAGGGGGACGTGATTCTTCCAGGTGCGATCTCTCGGCCCAATCCTCCCGCTGGTTTTACCGTGGTATTCTTATCATTCCTACATCGGGGTCTTTCGCTTCCTGCCCATGAATTCCTCCTTCGCCTTCTTCGGACTTATGAAATCCAACTGTGGCAACTTACTCCCAACTCAATCCTTCACGTTGCTGTGTTTATCACCCTTTGTGAGGCATTTTTGGGCATCGAGCCCCATTTCGGATTGTGGAAGAAAATCTTCTACGTTAAGAGGTACAGCAGTAGCAATGGATCTTTCGTCATTGGAGGTGTGGGGTTCGTGGCTCGCTCGGAGGTTAACTACTTTAGTTTCCCGATGAAAGAATCCGTGCAAGGATGGAGACTGAAGTGGTTTTATGTCAAGGATTCTGTGACAACCGAATCCCAGCTCCCTTGCTTTGTCAACGTTCTTGAGGCTAAGCCGAAGGATTCCTGGAGGAACATTCTTTCTTCTGACGAAAAGGCAGTAGCCGACGAGTTATTCACCAAATTCCTTCGGATCAAAGAAGCCGATGGTCAAACCATGATTGGCACGGAGGTAGCAGCGGTGTTCCTGAGGCGTCGAGTTCAGCCAGTCATGGCGAGGGTTCATCCAATGTGGATGTACACGGGTCCAAAAGATGAAACCAGAATCAATGTCGCTGAACTGTCGGAAAAGGAGTTGCTTGACGAAGTCCGTCGCCTTACTCTCTTTAGTCAAGAGGACTCGATCCCATTGATATCTTCCTATGCTCCTCTCGACGCCAACCACCCGTTGTCAGAGGTAACTCTCTTTCTTATACCCTTATTATGCTATTTTTGCTTAATCGACAGTGTTTGTTTAGTTGACAGTGTTTGTTTAATCAGCATGTTTCCATTGTTCTTATTCACTCCATTCTTCAGCAGGTTCCCGTAGTTTCTGGAAACTTGCAGGATTCACCGAATGACAATTCCGAAGGAAGAGGTTCCTCGATCCCTTTTGATTTCCGCACTGCCGAACATATAGATCCAGAGGATGAATGTGATGACCCGATGGATTCGGAAGCTGCCCATGCCAACCTTCCTTCCCCTGCCGATGATGCTTGCAACACAGAAGGATCGGTGCGTGATGATGACGCTGATCATGATGCCTTTATTGATGCAGCTGTGGAGGAGGCCAGGTCTTCACCCGCAAAGAGATCGACCGGCGGCTTTGCCGATGAAGATGACCTCTTCGATATGTAAGTATCTTCTTCCCTGAAGCTGTATTTCATCCTTTTACTTCTTGCATCCCATTCATAACTTTTCGTCGATCAATTCCCTTCACAGCGACGAAGGTTTCGTCGAGCCGCCGGCCAAGAAGGCTAAACCCGGAGCCACTCCGCCGGACGTCGCTGCTTCTGAAGCGTCGGTTCCTAAAGCAGCCCCCGCAGCTCAGATATCAACCGCTTCCTCCCTTTCTAAAGGGAAGGATTCTCTTTCAACTGCCGCTACCAGGACTCCTCCTTCTGTAAGTCCCTCTCGATTGCAGCATGAACTTCTCGAGCGTGTATCTTGCTTAATGATTTCTCATTGAATAACCCCCTTTTTCCTTTAGGACCTGCGAGGAGTTATCTTCTCTTTGGAGGCCTTTGCTTCCCAATTCACTTCTCTGGAAGCAGAGAAAGTTCGGCTCCAGAAGGAGATTAAATCTTCCTCCTCAAAGTTAGATGGTGCGGTCAAGATAGCTGCCGAGGCCCGCCAAGAAGTCGACTCCTTGAAGGAGGAGCTGGGCAAGCTGAAAGAGAAGTTGAGAGAGGAAGAGGCGACCAGGCTAGCTGCCGAAGCTCGGGCGGCTGATAAGGATGAACTCCTTCGCCAATCTTCCTTGGCTTTACTTGGTAATCTCTTTTGTTTTCCTCTGTCAATTATCGTACTTATGGGCTCAGCCTTTTATCAATGATCTCTTCTCATTCTGCAGAAGCCGCCAACATTCCTGCCGACGCCTTGGACAAAATTCCAGACAACTCTCCGTCTAATGGCTTGTAGATGACTCTTGCTTCTCATCAGCTCACACGGGAGCTTCTTGCGAAGGGAAAGGGTGCCATGGCGCGGATACACTCGATGATCTTCCCCAATATCAGTCAAGATAAAACTCTGGGGCAGTTGATTTACGCCTTCGCGATTGACACCAAAGAGGTTATCGAGGTATTCAAACACACTTCGCGTACCTATGGCGCCGTCCTTGCCTTCCAACTTATGATGGGTCACGGCTTTAAGGCTGATATTGAAGAAATGTCCAAGGAGCTGCCGAAGGAGGAGGATGGGCGGTTGGTCGATTTGAGCACCTTCAAAGCGTCAGCCGTTAGATGTGCACGCCAGCTTCTTGAGTTGGTTTCATCAAGAAAGACGTCGGCAGGCCCTAGCTTATCGACCCAGACTCAAGCGCTCTGATCTTTTGTAGCAAACTTTTCCTTAATTGGATGTGAAACATTGTCTTGCTTGGATATCCTTCGGTTGTAATAAACTCTGTGCTAGCAATGTTGCTAGCACACTTTTTGTTATAATACTGTCACTTGCATTCTCCCGATGGGAGTATCTTCCGATGTTTCGAGGAATCGGTCTGTCATGCTTTTTGACGCTGTTTCTTGCAGGTGTTCCCCGTGCCTGCATCTGTCGAAGATTCTTCGGGTGCTCTTTCTGAAGATGATCGGATCCAACGTATGAAGGATCGGATCACAGAGTTGGAGAAGGATCTGCGCAGCACCTACACCTTGGCTGCTATCATCAAGAAGAAGGGCGAAATCGCGGCTGATGTAGAGCGCTACGCCCTTACCGAACTTTATAAAGCCACCGAAAGTTTAAACTGTAAGTTCTCTGACCCTTGTATTCATCACTCTTCCACCAGAAACGTGCCGCCTGATCTTTTATTGATCGCTCTGCCAATCGTATCTCTGAATCGTGCGGAGGAGAACAAGCGGATTCACAAGCGTGTACACGCGCTGACCCAGTTGTCGTCAGCCGAAGAAATTTTCTGGCGGGAGCAGTCAGAGGCGTCGGCTGTTGCACAGTTTCAGGATCGGGTCCAACAGGTTCACCACTTCTTCGACAAGTGCTACAAAGCCCTGAGGGTAGTTTGGAGGACATTGTTTCCCTTGAACAGAGTTCCCCCCACACTATTAACTCTGATGTCGGAGTTTGGGAATACCAAGAAGATTCGGGACTTGGTGCGAGCTCAGGTCTTTGCAGGAGCCAGATTTACGCTTGCTCTTGTACTTGCGCGTTATCCTTCAGCAAATTTACTGTCCATTGCCAATGCAACTGGTGACTTGGAGACGCTGTATCCGAAGGTTTTACTACCTGCCAATATGATTGTCGACAAACTGGAGAAGGATTCAAAGGCACCTGAAGAAAAAGACACTCCGCAAGGGTGATTTCAGGAATTAAGGTTGTTTGTATAGATGTTATGACTACTTGATCCAAGTGTTAGGATCGTTTATTATTTGGTAGATACATGTATATGTATTTTTACCATGTTGATTTCGTTGGCAAATTTTGAAGGAGCAAATCTTAATTGCTCGTTTAGTCGTGTATGTATTTCGTTGGTCGGCAAAATTTTTGAGTGATCAGCTCGTGTTGCAGGTTTTGCTAATCCCGTTGTATGCGCAACTTTGCCTTCAACCGATGTATGGTTCGACAGCCACTCCCGAATTATTCGGGTGTAATGACTGCCGGTGAACCCGTTGTTCCTTGATATTTCCGTAAGAAAAATATTGAACGTGGGTTGTGTTGATGTGTACTTCCGGACTCTTGCTATTTACGGCGCTCGTAGAGGCATCTATAGCAGAGGGAAGGGTTAATGTCCTTGTTTATTTTGCATCCTGTAGCACTCGTAGAGGCATTTTTCAGAGCACGATCCTTTGCCGCGTACTGTGTTGGACCGTCGTTTGCCAAGATTTACAAAGATGCGGTTTAGGTGCTCCGGTCAACTGCAAAGCTTTTCAAGGAATCAAAACTTGAGTTTTTATTAATAAAAAACGCTGGACTAAAGGGCAAAAAAGGGGAAACCCTGTTTGGAAGGGAAAATGAAACTAAATGCTAGTAGATTGCTTAAGTATTGAAGGGGTTCTTCTCATCTTCTAGCTTGGTCACCGTGTTGGTGTTTTTTGAAGCGTCGTCGACTTCGCCAGGGATCTGGGCAGCGATTGTCAGTGTCTTGTTGCCTCCTATATCTTCTGCATCGTCAACTGCCAAAACTTTTGCTGCCGAAGCTTGGGCTGCCGAAGTGTGTACTGCCGGAGCTTCAAGGACGAGGTCGGCAGACTTCTTCTTTGCTCCTCTAACGCGTTCTTCTTCCTTAATACTGCGTGACGAGGACTTCGGCGGAAGGTCGGCAATTTCTTGCCTCAAGCCAAACTTAGCAGCAATCCTCTGAAAGTCCCGATCACAATTGTCCGAGCGTGAGAAACTTCCACAGACTGTAATGTTTGTCCCATTGTTCCCATGCATTTTCAGCTTGAGGTATGCGTAGTGTGGTATAGCCATGAACTTGGCATAAGCTGGTCTCCCGAGTATAGCGTGGTACTGCGATTCCCAGTTCACGACTTCGAACTCGATCTTCTCCTTCCTGAAATTGTCGGGTTTGCCAAAGACAACGTTCAGGTACGCTTTGCCAAGAGAGTACGCTGGCGAAGTAGGGAGGATCCCATGGAAGCGAGTGTCTGATTCTTCTAGCATTCTCATGGTGATCCCCATACTCTGGATTGTGTCAAGGAATATCAGATTGAGTCCACTTCCTCCGTCCATGAAGACCTTGCTCATCTTGAATCCTCCCATCTGTGCTTCGACCACTAGGGCAGCGTGTCCTGGTTTTGGTATAGTCATCGGGTGATCCGCTCAGCTGAACGTGATGTTCTGCGACGACCACTCGACATACTCAGGGATGTTCGCCTTGATGCTTTCTGCCAGGTTGATTTATCGGGTGAGCTTCTTCATTTCTCTCCTTGAAACACCTGTCCTGTGGATCATACTCATCTGCCCACGTGGTGGTGGAAATGCCTCGTTGGGTTGATGAGGTTGAGCTTGTTGGACCTGGTGTTGCGGTGGGGGTGGTGGTGGTAGCTGTTGCTGGCCTGCCTGCTGGATGAGTTTATGCATATCGATGAACTGCCGACAGTCCCTGAGGAGGTGGCTAGACTTTATTTTACCATCCTTGGAGTCGGTATACGAATGCAAGTAGCAGGGGGCGTTGATCTGCTCAGCGTAGGGTAGTTCGGGGGTTCTCTGTTGTCGTGGTTTATAGTTGCCACGGTTCCCAGAGTTGTTCCGATTACCGTCCTGTCGATCTTCTCGCCTGTCATCGTACTGATCGTCATGTTGATCAGAGTAGCCTGCGGCCACCAAGTTGTTGTCATCATAGCTGCGGTTCTTCCTTCTCTTGTTGCGATCCCTTCGACCACCCGAATCATGCTTCGGCTGGTCATCTTCTTCGTCGTCGCTGCGCTATCGTGGCTTTCGAACGTTGTCTTCGCCATCGGCCTAGCTGTTGGCGATTTCCATTAACTTAGTTATGGTTTTCGGCTTCTTGCGTCCGAGTTCTTCTATATGGCTTTCACGTCGGATGCCATCGCTGAAGGCGTCGATTGCTCTGTCGACAGATACGTCTTCCGTAGCGTTCAGGAGCTTGGTGAATCTCCCGATGTACGCGCGCATCGACTCCTTCTGCTTTTGCTGACAATGCCGTAACTCTTCGATCCCGACGGGCCTTTTGTAGGTTGCTTGAAAGTTGGCGACGAAGGCTTCTACTAGGTCGTCCCATGACTTGATGGAGCCCTTCGGCAGACCTCTTAGCCAGGCTCGCGCTGAGTCCTTTAGGTAAAGCTGCAGGCACTGCATTGCTGCTATCTGGTTCCCTTTTTTGCAGAATCACTGTCTATAGATAATCCTCTATCCAGGATCTCGGCTCTTGCTGCCCATCGTACTTGGCGGCGTCGGTAGGGGTGGGTTTGAACTTCTTGGGTGGCATCGCCTCCCGAATTTTGTAGCTTAAACAATCGGCTCCCCTAAGCTCGCCGTCGTTCTCCTGGCTCTCTTCCGAAGAATCGCTGTCGTGTTCCTCTCTGGCGGCGCGTCGCCGCCTTGCTTTGTTGATCCTACTCTGAGTAATTTCATCCCGAGCATCTCTCGCATGGTGTTTTGAGCCACTAGCTTGCAGCGTAGTCTTGTCCTTTCTTGGGACTAGATTGTCTCCCAATATCGCGAGACTTTCTAGGGCACCTCGGTGGGCTTGAGCCATGGAACCTTCAGGGCGCTGATTGATGAGATATGCAGCGAGATTGGCGGTCGCTCCCGCGACAGTCTTTGGTCGTGGCATGCCCGCGGTGTCTGTGGTCATGAAGGACTTGGTCAAATTTGATGTTATTTCCCTAGCATCGTCTTCCGAGAGCTTGGAAATTCTTGATCGATGCTTGCCTCCTCCGTGAGTACTTCGAGAGGCGCTTCCCTACGAGCCCCTTCGTCGCTCGCTGGATCGGTCTGCCGCAGATAGGCGTCTCTCGAGGGTGGCTTGCTCCTTGGATAGTCGCTCCCGATTTTTCTCCAATATGGAGCGGTAAGCATTGAGAGTGCCGACCGTGGTTCCCGCAGGAAGTGGCGTGTTGTTAAGCACGGCTGCCTTGGCTGCTGCCCACTCCTCCTCTGCAATGGTATGGTCGCTGTTGTTGTTGCTGGCGCTGTTCTCAAAACTAGCTCGCCCTTGGAACGGGGGGTGCGATCTCCATCTCCCCTGTTAGCAACATAAACTTGGAGGGGCGCCGCTCTTCGGGTGTGTCCTTGGGTGATGCTGTCGATGTTGTCCTCTCCCGATGAATAGTGGGCATTGCAGATGAACGGCGTGTCGCTCGACCCTAGCCCGTGCCTGGTGTCGCAGTTCATGCAGTAGTACGAGGTTAGCTCCGAGGACGCGGGATCATCGGATCCGACCGACATGGAAGATGCTGAACGGGGAGTCGAAGGCGCGGGCGAACTCGACGGGCTTGTCAGGCCAGCCGAAAGGTCGAGCGATGACGATGCGCTTGGACTCGTCGATCTGGAGATGGGAGATTCCAGCAGCCGAAGGATTCCTTCCGAGTTGACGTTGTAGTGGACGCTCCCGAAGGTCATCTCCATGTTGCCTTGTAGACCGGAGAAAGTCGAGCGAGACGAGTGGCTATGTGGGGTGAACTCCTAGGAGCCGAAATGAATTGGGCTTCCCAGATGAGGTGATGACGGTGTTGACGAAGCTGCCGATGACATAAAGGGTTCAGCCGATGTCCGATCTTGTGCCGGCAGGGTTCCCACAGACGGCGCCAATTGTCGAGGGTACTCCTCGGCAATGCCCTCCGTTTGGGGCTTAGGGTTAGCGGAATCCTGCAAGCTAACACGAGACATCAGTTCACAGACAAGCGGGGAGAGCGATTTACCCAGGTTCGGGGCCCTCGATGAGGTAAAACCCTTACGTCCTGCCTGTCTGTTCTTGATTATGATGATAATGGGTTACAATGGGGTGCCGAATAGTTCGGCTGATATCTCGTCGAGAGGCTAAGTGCTACGATGACCTAGCTTTGGACTTTCTGGTGGCTAGTATTGCTATGATTGGTTCTGTCCTTCGGCAGCCCCTCTCCTGGCCCTTATATAGGAGGCCAGGTCTCAAGAGGTCTAACCTAGTACGACTAGGTTTACAACAGCTTTAGATCTAATCCTTCTTTATTCGGCCGCTTCCTTGTCTTGCCCGCCAAGGATTCCTCCAGTGCGCCGCCCAGGTGGCCCATCTTGCCTCCAGGTGTCTTCATGGGCGTCCAACTAATCAATACAGGATAGGGCAATGTCGGTTACCCGAAGGGTAATGCCCACGTCAACGATCGCTATCACAAGGTAAAGTGCATAAGTAAAGAGCTCGGGTATAGAGATAACCGAGGCACGTGGGAGACGAAGATTTATCCCGAAGTTCACACTCTTGCGAGTGCTAATCTCCGTTGGAGAGGTGTGGTGGCTTAGTGCTCCCAAACGCCACGAGAGGCTCACCTTGAGGTGTGGTTGCTCAATGCACACCAACGCCACAAAGGCCTCACCCCAAGATGCGGTACTCACACCACACACCGAATGCCACGAAGGCGCCTCACCTAAATCTCCGGTGACCCTCGCCACAAAGGCCTAGGTCACGGTTCCACTAAGGGATTTCCTTCGAGGCGGAAACCGGGCCTTACACAAAGATTGGGGCACACATCCACAACTTATTGGAGGCTCCCAACAAATCGCCACAAAGGCCTAGAATCCGTCTAGGGTTCCAAGAACCCAAGAGTAACAACCTTCTTGTTTTCACCACCACGAATCACCGTGGAGAACTCAAACCTATGCACCAAATGCAATGGCAAGAACACCACAAAGATGCTCAAGTCCTTCTCTCTCAAATTCCAACAAAGCTACAAAAGCTATTGGGGGAATACGAGAGGGAGAACAAAGAGGAGAACACAAAATTCTCCAAGATCTAGATCCCAAAGATTCACTCACAAAGAGATGATTTGGTTTGGTTAAAGTGTGGATCTAGATCTCCTCTCTCTTTTCCCTCAAATGGGGGCAAGAATCATGGAGGGATTGAGAGATAGAGCAAGCTTCTCTAGTTCAACAATGGAGGAGAGAGAGAGTGAGAGAAGCACAGCCCAAGGAGGAAGAAGGGGGTATTTATACCCCCCAAGAAAATCCAGCCGTTGGGGAACTTTTGGGGCCGGATAATTCGGCCTAAGTTGGGGCCGGATAATCCCCCCCCCCCCCCCCCCAAAGTCCGGCCCTGGGGAAAATCCGGTCAAAAGTCCGGCCAAAAATCCGGCCTCATGCCAGGGTATTACTGAGCCGCATCGCCTCGAGTCCTTAGCCAAATTTTAGGGGCCGGATATTTTGCAAATATCCGGCCCGGAAAATCCGGCATGCTGATATAAATCCGCTACCTTGTAAAATCAATATCTCAAGATTGGTAGCTCCGAATGGAGTGAAAATATGGAAACTAGTGGGGGGTGATTTTCTATTATATTTAGAGGTGCAACACCTCAACATGAGAAACCGAGAAAATCACCAAACTCGAAAACGCAACAAGTGATTTATGCGAAATCTGTTTTCGATGAACTAGAGCTTGTCATGAGAATAAGCACAAGCTCTAAAACATCACATGGATAAGGTCCAAATAACAACCAAGAAAGATGATGAACCAAACTCGAAAACGCAACAAGTGATCTATGCGAAATCCGTTTTCGATGAACTAGAGCTTGTTATGAGAATAAGCACAAGTTCTAAAACATCACATGGATAAGGTCCAAATAACAACCAAGAAAGATGATGCAAGGATGCAAAGGTTTGAGCTCTCCGAAGGATACGATCAAGTTACTCACTGGAGAGCCCTCTTGATAGTACGGCAACTAAACTATAAACCGGTCTCCAACTACACTATGAGACCGGTGAGAAAGAAACCCTATCAAGAGCAAACCTTATACTTGCGCAATCCACTTGAGCTCGATGATGATGATCTTGACCTCAACAAGATGGAACGCCTTTCTTGATTGTGCTTGCTTGACGAAGTCTTGTGGATTGCTCCCCCATAATCCACCATGGGAGAGCTTCTTCTTCGGCGCATCTTCGCATATCCATGACCACCATATGGATTGCTCCCCCATAATCCACCATGGGAGAGCTTCTTCTTCGGCGCATCTTCACATATCCATGATCACCATAAGGATGGCAAGACTCAAGCAAAGGATCTCTTCGAGATGGCTCATCTTGAACTTGCACTTCATTTCGTTGATGTCTTGAAGTTAACCTTGAGAGCTCACTTCATCTTCATCTTCAAGACATACTTGAGACTTGATCTTCTTCATTTGGATGGCAAGACTCAAGTAAAGGATCTCTTCGAGATGGTTCATCTTGAACTTGCACTTCATTTCTTCATTCTTCATCATGTTGATGTCTTGAAGTAACTTTAGGGCTCACTTCATCTTCATCTTCAAGACATACTTGACACTTGATATCCTTCATCAATTTCTTCTTCTTGCAACCTTGAAGCCAACATATGGTTCAAGCATTTCTTCATGGCAAGCTTCAAGCTTATGATCTCTTCGAGTTGGCTCATCTTGAACTTGCATTTCATTATGTTGATGTCTTGAAGTAACTTGAGGGCTCACTTCATCTTCATCTTCAAGACATACTTGACACTTGATATCCTTCATCAATTTCTTCTTATTGCAACCTTGAAGCCAACAAATGGTTCAAGCATTGCCTATGGACAACACCTACAAATATAACTCAATGCAAACATTAGTCCATAGGGATTGTCATTAATTACCAAAACCACACGTGGGGCTCCATGCACTTTCAGCAAGCTTCAAGCATATTATCTCTTCAAGTTTGGCTCATCTTGAACTTGCACTACATTTCTTCATTCTTCATCATGTTGATGTCTTGAAGTAACTTGAGGGCTCACTTCATCTTCATCTTCAAGACATACTTGACACTTGATATCCTCCATCAATTTCTTCTTATTGCAACCTTGAAGCCAACATATGGTTCAAGCATTGCCTATGGACAACTCCTAAAAATATAACTCAATGCAAACACTAGTCCATAGGGATTGTCATTAATTACCAAAATCACACATGCACTTTCACTTTTTTTGTATTAATATATATTAATGTGTGCCTCTAATTGTTTCATGTCAATCTTCAAAAAAAACTATAGATACATTATTGGCCTTATTTAGCTAACTTATCTCAGATAGATAGAGCAGGAATACAACTTTCTAATTATTTTTATTAATTAGAAGTAAACATTTTTTACCTTTTGCGTTAGATTTTTTGTCTTCATTGATTCTGCTTAGCAATATTTTTAGTACATCTAGTGTTGTATATAATTTTTTGTAGCAAGCAAATGAACCTTACATAATTCTGTGGAGGTTATGTGGATTAGTGGATTGCCTATTGTTATCTTCTTTATCTTTACTATTATATTGGAGTTGGGAATGGTATGTCACTTTGATATCAAACATTCAGAAGATCTCGACCGCCCAATCTACATCCGATGGAACACACAGGTTCCACTATAATAGAAAATGTATGTTTAGAAAAAATGAAGGAACAACCTGAAAATCAGCGATTTGATATGAAACTAATGAGATAATTGATATTTCCTAACTAATCCTACTGTATGCTACTCTCAATCAATCGGCCCTAGGCCACCCACATTCCTCCTCCAAGATGTGTTCCTCCCCAATTCCCCAAAACCACAGCACCGCCTATAATGGTTGAGTTGGGAGATGAATTGACCAACCCCATGCAGTGGCGGTGGCAAGGTGCTACTAAAATATCTGTTGTTCGACCCATCGCCGGGAAAAACCGAGTTGCCGCCTTTCCAGATCCGGAGTACAACATCAAGGAATCACCTATGCATTTCCAGTCCCGGAGTACAACACCAGGTAGGGACTCACCGTCGTAGCCCATCTCCCTACACCAGGGACACGCCGCCGTCGTCCACCATCCCACCAGGGACTCGCCATCGTCGACGCATGTTTCACTAAGGAGTCGCCGAGATCCTAAACCCGACACACGCTGCCTGCTCAAGGAGATCGACGAGCTCTCATGGCGGTACATCATCACCATGGTGCCCACTCCTCTTTCTCTCTCTCTCTCTCAGGTAAATCCAAATTGGGTTTAGCAAATCTGCAGCACTCAGACCATTTACCATGTGTTTTGATTTTTTTTGCACTGACATTTGATCACTAGATGCAGACGAATTGAAGCATCGTTTATGTATTTTTTTATTCGGATGAAACCCGGTACTCACATGGGTAGGTACGCACCCCTTCCTCGTATGACACATGTCCATTTGGTCAAACCCCATTACTCCATCCCGCCTATTACTATAGCAGCTTAATGCCTATTACTTTGGCAGCTTAATTATTGGTTATACGGGATATCCCCAACGCCATCCCGCACGCGCATGGAAGCACCCCGACCTCGTCTCCTCCCCAACACCATCTTCCCTGTCGCCCCAGATCCGTCGAGCGGGACAGAGGTGGAAGTCAAAACTGCTGTCGCGCCCGCACCTCCATTGCGCCGGCACCTCAGATCGAGTCAATGGGCGGAAGAGGGCTGGAGATTGACGCGGAATCGACACATGCACACACAGTGGAGGGCTGGAACTCGACGAAGCTCGCACTCTTCTTAAGACTGAAGCTTGCGGGCTTGGGCGACTTGAGGAGAGCAGGGGGTGGGGCGGCAGAGGGACGGGGTCGGCGCCGGGGCCATGGTGGATGCGGAAGTGGCGGGCGGTTGGCGCGGGTCTGGGGTTCGTCTACGGAAGACGCTCCTGGAGCCCGTTGACTCGATTTGGGATATGGGTGTCGACGATCTCCGCCCCTTCTCTCCAACTCTATTCACATGGCAAAGACGCCAGCAGTGGAGGACGGAGGCGACGCGAGAGGGGGTCGACGGGCGGCAGAGGAGGCCAGGCCATCGCTCGATCTGCTGGGGGAAGAATTGATTCTGCGGGAGCTCGAGGGGGAGGCCATGGCGTACGAGCTCCGGTGATGTTGCGACGGCCGCGACGTTTAAGGGCAGGGGTTCCGCAAACGCACTCCAGAAATCTAGCGCCGGCGGAAATCCCTCCCGAGTCCGGCCGGGAGGAGAGAAGATTTGGATCGCCATGGCCGCCCCCGTTCCCCGTTGACTCGATTTGGACACCAGCTCAAGCTCCTACATGACGCGATGAGGCAGGCGTGTCGACGAGCTTGAGCGGCGCGTCCGCAACCTTGAGCGGGCGCGTCTGGGGCTTGGATGCTTAGCTTCGTTGGACACTTCGTTGGATGGAGGTTGGCTGATCGAGCATTCAAACGCGTCAGTGGGGATTAGAACATTAGCTACTTGGGCTTACTGTGGACAACTGACAACGTGGGACACGGTCAAAGCACAAGCCAATTTAGTCCAAATCTCCGCGCAGATCAAACGGCAATGAACGCATGCGCAGCAACCCATGTGTGTACTGAATTCACTCTTTTTTTATTAGTCAAGTGTACCACTGCATTTAAATTTCCTAGAAAAGGTAAGCATCTACAACTAGAAGAATTTGAGATTTTCATGGGTGCGAGGGTGACAACAAACGTACCACTGCATTCTATGTATAACTGTAGCAACTGTGTTCTAGGTTTTGAGACTTGGACAAAAGTAGCTACTTTTCCAAAAGAAAAAGGATTGACACCTTATGCGTTTATTTTCCATCTGTCACGCAGTCGTAAATGGTACACGATGTTAATTTACTAGAGAAATCCATGTCCAACTATATCATGTATTATGACGGCTCTGCATCCCAAGCATGCAGTTCCTTTTAAATTATCTGTGATGTATATTCTATAGTTGTAGATACCCATGAATTGGATAATGGTGGTGGTGTTTTGATACAATGAACCATTGTTGAGCATGACTCCTCAACATATCAATTAGTGTCATACCGACATTTGTATCATTATACTGTGTCCATTATCTGCATCAATTTGATCGGCATGCCGGAAGCATAGCCAAAAATGGATACATTCCATTATGAATACATCATTTGTCTCGTTTAAGCATACCATTTCTTGTACCCGGTCATCACAAAGTTGGCCTCTTATGCAGTCCATGAGTTGTTTACCTTTAGATAATTGCATAAGGCAGCCCTGAATTGTGATCTCATTTCTACATCCAATGCATGTTGAAACATTGACCAAATCCTTCAGCAGGAAGCAAGGAGATATATAATCAACAAAGCTACAACATTGATAAACTATGGATGGATGATATTTTCCCCTCTTGTCTATATCTTAGGAACTGGTAAGTATCTGCTCTTCAATCATATTATGTTGCACAATCCACATATTTGCTTGTTCCTTGGTCAAGTATATATGGTCCCTCCATGTTGATCTAAAAAACTATATGCCGGTCGCTACATTGCAACTAATGAGGCCTGATCTATAAAGAAAAATCTCAGTCTCCATTTTTATATGAGTAGAAGAGTAGGAGTCATTGAAGATACTAATTTAATGTCTTAATTTAAATACTTATAATGGCTAGAAAGCGCACTTCTTCTAACCGATGTAGTTGCACATGTTTATCTGCTTTGTAATATTGTACGGGGGCAGGTGCAGTAGTTCATGATCATTTAGGGAACCGTCTTGCGGCCAACATACAAACTTTTGACCGGATGACGTCTCCTACTAGCTGAAGCAATGCCATTGTGGCATGCTCGATCTCACCTTTGCTTTGGATATTCGTTTTGACAAAATGATTGTTTCCTTTGATTTTCAGACTATTATCTCCAAGGTCCTTGCATCGGAGCCAGGTAGATCATCAATAGGTCCAGTGGTCCAATATATTAAGGTACGTGAAGGCTCGGTCATTTGCAGATATCTGCTTTACTCATGTTTATCATGTATGTAATGTTGTTGCTTATGTTCTCGCGCAGTCTGCGGTTCATGAAGCTATCGTTGTATGGATAGGCTAACTGCTAGACTGCATCTGGCATCTCGTTTGTACTGAACTCATTTTTTCCGATTAATAAAGCGTTGGCTTATTCTCAATAAAAAAAGTACATGCACATGTTAGTGCAATTAGCTGTTCTGAGGTGTTAGGTTTCCAATGTATTTATAGAGTTTAGTCTAGCGTAGCATAGGTATAGATTAATGTACGTAGTAACAACATGTGTTCCATGTACCTCCACCTATGCAATGGTTGAGTACAGATTTTTGACTTTTTGCCATGTGCATAAGTTCTTGAAGTTGTTTTGAGCATTTTTTGTCACACTAGCTACTAATTTTCAAAATTTGTTCGCTACATGAAAATTGTAAGCTATGACACTCATTTTTTGTTTATTGGACATCAAAGTCTCTTCATAAATTATTTGGTTTGAATGTCCACTTTTCTTTAAGTTTCTATATCACACAAGGTGAGCCAAAAATTAATGGAAAGCTTTTTGTTTTCAGGAGCTATATGTAACTTTTATCTTTGTATCAATTTCATGATATTTCCAGCTATTTATTGCATTATACTTTGGTTGGTTACAGACTTAAAGTGGAGGCACTAGAAATGCAAGTTTGTGATGTCATTTGAAATCAGCAGTGTCAAATACATGCGTTTTTACTAATTTTATAGTATTTTTTCTATGATATAGACTTGCATACAAAGGATTTGTCAAAATCTTGTGGTCAATTGACCAAACAGGTCTCAACTTGGTTTTTGCACTAGTTGGTTATGCATATGCTAAAAGGTCTTGAGAGAGCTGCAAGTAATTGTTATTGCTAGGCTACACATGGGGATTAGCCCATTTGATATTGAGCAGATCCTGATAATTCATATATGAAACTCTTGTTTTCTTTTATTTGTACTGTGGAACTTAAATCCAACCAATATGCAGTCTATCATGAAGCACTTCGCATGCATATCTTAATTTTTCTATAGATATTTAGTCGTGTGGTTCCTCGGCAGTTGTTCCACGCGACGGGCCTGTTGGATCTGAGGCTGAAGTTGGTATGTTTATTCTTTTCTTTCTTATTTCTATTATTTTTCCTCTCAGCTAGGATTTTCTGCAGTTTGTCATGGTATGATTTTACATTGAAACTGTAGGCGAATCCCCTATGGTATGCTTTTGCATATTATAAATATGTATAGAAGAAACATCATCTTTGTTTACTTTATGGAAAAAAGATTTCTATTCTTAATGTTTTATTTGGATACATGCAGCCATGATAAATTTAATC
The DNA here is from genome assembly GCF_019359855.2 of Lolium perenne. Classification (NCBI taxonomy): domain Eukaryota; kingdom Viridiplantae; phylum Streptophyta; class Magnoliopsida; order Poales; family Poaceae; genus Lolium; species Lolium perenne. The sequence continues at coordinate 79,392,755 of NC_067244.2, read as the reverse complement.
TCCATCTTCCAAAAAAATTATCTTTATGAAAAAGTGAAGCAAAAGCATGATATCTAATTCCTGGCGCTGAGATCCAAATGCAATAGATGTAGATGTTATCATGGCTTGTGATCTATTTTCTTGTCATAAATGCTACAAGATCAACCACAACTCAATAATAGTATACATGTATTCGTGACCTAGGATTGATTCTGAGAAGACAAGATTAACTTCCAGGTAGATCGTCTTGGGGGCTCTGTTTTGTGGTGCTGCTGCGGAGCGTGTGCTGCAAGAGAAGAACAAGTATGTGCGAGGCTTGCTGTGTGAGTGGCTGCGGTGGGAAGAGAAGATGACATATGGAATGCGACGGGGAGATTAGAAAAAGGGGAAAGAAGGACAGTGAGAGAGACGGTGATTCGCGCTTCTTATGCTGCTTATTTTTATTGTTTGTTGAAATATAATATTTTGATGTTGGTGAAGATAAGCAGCCTACCACTCCCGTGACTACAAGCTAGAATAAGCAAAAAAAAATCTTTTCACCCCTACTATGAAAATAAGTCGAATGAGATAAAAAGATATTGTTAGCACATAATATTATAAAATATAGGTGTTGGATTTGGATGGAAATTAGGAGAAGAATATTTTTAAGAAATTTCATGTATCGTGAGTAGGAGAGACATTTTAGGGAGCCCTCAAGAAGGGAGGAGGCAGGCTAGGTGTATTTTAGGAGTGACTTGGTGTATTTTACCATGTGCTTATTTAACGTTACAACGAAAAAACGGTTGCCTTTGATCTAAAATAACTACCGAAGATTTTGTACTAAATTAGTACTAAATCACCGATATTTATTATAGATAGGAGGAATAATTCAATTACACTGTGTTGTGTACATTACTTGATGTTATTCTTTAATTTTAGGTTAAGTAGCCGTAGCAACGCACGGACATTCAACTAGTGAATTATTAGTTGGGGGTACATATTCTTCATTTTATATTTATACCTGCATACATCCTGCTAGGTTGATGCTCTCAGGTCAGGCATGTGTTGTTCAGAGAAATGGGCTTTTCACACAGATATATCAAAGAAAATCTTTTGAATATTGGGCATTCAGGTAAGCATATTTATCTTAAATGACATGCCTTATCGCCAATTGTAGCTCTATTCTCTTATTCTCATAGGGTCGTATCTCTATTCAAACAAAAGTGCATAGGTTAGTTCTTTCTAAATAAAACATGTTCACTAATATATCAGATTCGAAATGCTAATCCTTTGTTTTTAGGGAACCCCTCTTTTTATCTATTAATTAGCCAAATTTTATCACCTTTGAAAGATGGAAGGCTAAGTTTTTTTCCTTTAAAATGATGGGATTTCTATTTTCGTGCCCTCGGGTCCTTAGTTGTGCTCAGTTTTCCCCAGCTCCTTAGTTTTTCCTCAGTTTTACCCAAGCGTTTGTCTGAAACCATCACACGTGATGTAACGCCCGGTTGCCCGACGGTTGACCGTTATCTTCTGACTAGTGGGGCCACGTAGAGCCTGCAAAGACACGTTAGACCATCCATCTTTGTTTGACCGTAAGCATCGCTGCATCCCTGACCAAAACGCGAACGAGTGGGGCTTCGCTATATCAAATGACAAGTGGGGCCATGGCGCTGATACAAGGGGCAATACACGGGTAGGATTAGATTTTTAAACGGAGCTCTACAGCGATGGCACGGAGGAGGTGGCCTGCGGAGTGCCGAGATGAGATCGACGTCCACAAAGAACTGCATGAGGCGAGACCAGACGCATTAGATAGATATGAACTAGACGCGTTTAACCATGCAAAGAAGAGAAGAAATGGTCAACGACATCGACGACTACCTCAAAACTTTGACTGACCGTGTCCGACACGAACGCGAGCAATGTAGAGAAAACTAGTGTCTCTCCTTTCTGGCGTGTATAGATGGGTGCTAGAAGAGTGTGGTGGCGAAGGGAAAGACCTCGCGGTGGTCTGTGGCGTCCAACATAGCGGGGCGGCGTGGCCGTGCCCACATCGGTGTGGATGCATGTTCGGCATTGGCATCAGCATGTACGTTCGGCATTGGCCTCGGTGGTATCTCTGGTGTGTCAGTGATCGAATGAGGGGACGGGATTGAGGGTGCATCCCGACGGTGACCTAGCAGTGGCGTCGAGCATAGCCGTTCTGACCATGCCGATATCGGCATCGGCAAAGTTTGGAGGTTGTGGTGCTCGAATCAAGGAGGGATTTGTTTCTTGTACGCCAAAAGTGATTTGAAACAAGTTTCGTGTTGAAGGTTAGGTAACGAAAGTTTGTAAGTAAGCCCAAAATTATACTAGCGCCATGGTGAGGTTCTTTTTGATAGAGCTATACGGTTGGGCAAACTTTTTGACACTTTTTAGATAGGGTTCCTTGTTGTTACACGTATGGCATCATGTATGGCAAATTTGGGATCATTTGGAGATGTTCGAAAAAATCACTTTGCTTAAACGCATGCCGTTTCGTCTCACCGAAACCAGCTTTTCTAACAAGGTGATTTATTCTACCTCCTCTAAATGACCTCAAATTTCATACAGCTGATCTTCTATACATAGATAGATAGATTGTTTCGTTTTTATATTTTTTGAACTTTTTATTTCCCTTTATAATATCCAATTGATTTTCAGGTCAAAACCTCGAAAAACAGCATCATGTATGGCATCATTTTCGCCATAAATTTCAAATTTTGTGAAACTTTCCCTTTTAGATATTCCTTGTTGTTATAGATATGGCATAATGTATGCCAAATTTGGTTAGGTCTCACCTGAAACCAGCTTTTGTAACAAGTTAGGTTTTTTCGACCTTCTCAAAAGGGATTTTTTCTACCTTCTCTAAATGACCTCAAAAATCATACAGACGATCTTCTATACAAAGATAGGTAGATTGTTTCGTTTTTACATTTTTTGAACTTTTATTTCCCTTTATAATACCCATTTGTTTTCAGATCAAAACCTCGAAAGTTAACATAACTAGATGGTGAACCCTTCCAAACTTCAAATACGAGAGATAGATAGATTGGTTCGTTTATCATTTTTACCGTGAATAGTAATGGCTACAAGAAATCGGTGATGGTCTATCATTTTTTGCGTGAAAAGTAATGGATACAACAAATCGGTGATGGTTTATCATTTTTTGCGTGAAAATTAATGGCTACAACAAATCGGTGATGGTTTATCATTTGGGATTTTCGTGAAAATTAATGGCTACAACAAATCGGTGACGGTTTATCATTTTTTGCGTGAAAATTTATGGCTACAACAAATCGGTGATGGTTTATCATTTTTTGCGTGAAAAGTAATGCCTAAAAGAGTTTATAATTTTTAGCGCGTGAAAATAAATACAGAAAACCGCCATTTAGCAAACTTAGAGAGTGGAAGGTAACCGCCGACAGAGAGAGAGGGGTTATCCTGCCCGTTAGATCATACGATCAACGGTCGGCGGGAACGATCCGCGTGACATGGGCTAGACCAATCAGGGCAATGTTGCACGTGTGAGAGAATTTGTGGAGGGAGAGGGCAAAACTGAGTAGTATCAAGAAACCAAGGGCACCTATGTAATAAACAGACTAAGGGATTCAAATATGAGATTTAAAAAATGAAAAATGCGTGTTTTGTAGAATAAAACCCATCTTGGCCTATCTCAAACTATTTGCAATACAAATATACATGAGTGTGAGAATTGTGGCCTCATTTAGACAAAGTATGTTTTGGGGAAAGCTGTTTTGGGAAGGGCTTATTGTGGAAAACCATGCACCTTCATAGCTACTAGGTGATTTGAGAAGGCCTTTGAGAAGTGGCAATTTGTGGTAAAACTTGATTTATCTATGACTTATCTATGTTTTGAGAACTGGAAATTTGTGGTAAAGACTCCATGAGTATGTGCCACTATTTTTCGGAATTTTTGCACATTAAATGACTCATTTAACTAGTTAATCCCATTTGTTGACTGTCTGTTGACCAGCTACTTGAGGGTAAAATCGAGCATATTGCACTAGCCAAGTACTAGCACTATAGGGGAAATATGAGCACAAAAAAAATGCTTTTATATTGCTCGTGTTTATAACTGTTTATATCTAAATTTTCTGGGTTTGACTCGAGGACGCTTGTTGCGGTGCTTAATTTAAATACGTGAAATTTTTGACGCGTAGACGCCGGTCGCGGTGCGAAGTCGAAGACGTGCAATCGTGGACGCGTGGCGCATTGCGAAGTCCAAGACGTGCGAGACGTGCGGCGGTGGAGGCGTAGGACGCGGGTCGCATTAACCACCACTTGCAGTTATAGACGCCTCCTCCCACTCTCTCTGTCACTCTCAGTCGCCGACGCACCGCCGCGTCGCTCACGTCGCTTCATCTTCTCCAAAGCAAAATAGCCTCTCCCTCTCCCTCTCCTCTGCCGGCGAGATGGACAAGGAGAATGCCAATCCCATCGTCCACGGCGCCGTCGGCTCCAAGCGCGACGCCTCCCTCTTCGACGCCGTCCCCTCAACGGACGTCGCCGCCGTCCCCTCAACGGACGTCGCCGCCGCCTCCGCCGGTGCATCGGAGGCTGCTGCCGCCGGTCGCGGTCAGATCCCACCGGGATGGGACCCCTACGAGCCGGTGCCGTACGTCCCGCCCCCGAACCGCTACGACACCTCCATAGAGGACCCATGGAACGAGGTAACTACGGTTTGCTTCCTTTTTTGTTCCCCATTCCTTTTTGAACCCTATTTGTGCTGGTGTAGATGGATCTGTGGATGGATGAGTATTGGGCTAATATTTGCGCCGATTTTATTCCATTTTGCTTTGATCCCTCCTTGATTTCGTTCAAGATTTGGGTTTCGGCCGTTCGGTTAATTTATGCAAGTAATAATGGGATCTCAATCAGTTAATTTATGCAAGTAATCATAGGATCTCAATCGGTTATTTTATGCACGAATCAAAAGATATCAACCGTTTAATTTTGCAAATAATCTGGAATGTGTTCAAGTTCAGATCTGGAATCTGTTTCTTTGCCTATGATGAATCGGTGGGCACAGATTTTTACGGGGAGGGTTCAGCGAACCATTTACGTGTACAAATCTGTTGTGCATGAGCTTTGGTTCGCTTACACCGTCCCTGTAGACATATAATCGTGTCCACTCTAACCGAGGCTGCCTCTGTTTTCCTAACTTTGTTATCATGCACGTTTGCAACCCATTCACTAATAAATTCCCGTTTGATATGGATCAGCTGTATGCAGCGACGACGTCGGCAGCGACGAGCACCATGACGTCAAGACTCGCCAGTCTTTGCGGAGGCTGCCGGGTCGGCCGCATGTCTCCTACCTCGACGTCGCCAAGGGTGTCTACAGGTGCCCCTTCTGCACAAGGAGGCTCGGCGGCACTGACTTCAACTGCGTTCTCACGCATGCCGAGAACATCGGCCACACCAACCCCAAGGTCGGCGCATCGGTGAACCCCAACTCCTTCCGCGCCAAGCACTTGGCGCTCGGCATGCACCTCCGCAGCATCCAGCGGGTGGAGATCTCCGGCGGGCGCATGCCTCCGCTCAAGCCCAAGGCTCCCAAGGGGAGCAACAAGTGGAGGCAGAGGCAGATGGGGTAGGCGGAGTCCTGGACGTGTGCTTCTTTGCCTCCTCCATTTTGTTGTTGGGATCCCTTTGTTGTTAGCTAGGGATCCCTCGTTGTTATGTTGTTAGTATGATGGTGCTATACTGCTGTGAAGAACCTCGAACCCTACTATGTTTGGCTGCTGAATGCAGCTTATTATCTATATTATCTATCCCTATTCTACTATATGACCTTGTGAATTTATCGTACATTCCCTGTAGATTTGCTTCTAGATTTAACTACATACATATGGACCAGATGGAGTACTAGATTGGGCTCCCTACTAGATTTGCTGCCATATTGGGAAAACAACCAGGGCCAAAAGGCACAAATAATAATTGAAGAAAGACAGAAATGCAAGCTTCTCTAGATTTGATACTAATTATGTGAAAAAAGGCAGAGAGAAGGAGGCAGAAAAGGTACTCTTAAAAGGGAAATGCCAATGGCCGAGAGAGACAAAACCCAGCTCCTGCTCACGTGCAACCAAACGCTATCTCGTTCTGTCCCACGCGGTCCCTTTCTACCAGCCCCACGCGACGCGGGCCCACACGACGCGGCCCCACACGTCAGAACGGAGCGGTCAACTTAACGGGAATCCTGCCGTCTGAGCTGCCTTCTGCGGGTTTCAAACAAGGACTTGGGGAAAAGTGAGGAAAAACTAAGGGGCTGGGGAAAACTGAGCACAACTAAGGAACCGAGGGCACGAAAATAGAAATCCCTAAAATGATCTGCTAAGTATGCGGAAATAAGAAATTTTTGTTTCACCTTAATTTTCATGCAGTTGTCTTATTATTCTTTCACATGATTACCTTGATACTAATTTTATAGATAGCTATCATGTTCAAAGATACTTAAGGATTTCTTCAAATTTCTTCCATGAATTTGTCCTCACTCGTGAAATACAGATGTCTTATCATCTTCGTTGAATTGTGTCTTATAGTTTCTTACTAGTTGAATGCCCGTGCGTTGCTACGGCTTGAAAAATTAGTATTATGTATTTCACACGTGTATATATAAGATACACACAAAAACCGCCAATTCTCTATGTTCGAACTGAATGCATCCTCCGTGTCACCATGATAGAGAGACAACACATTGGCCGATTTGGCCGATAGTTGGTATGGTGTACCGCGTGAGATCGAGCATCTCATTGCCACGTGTTCTTATCATCATCATCATCATCATCATCATCATCATCATCATCATCATCATCATGGTAGCATAATAATACGGCTTGTAAGGCGGCGGAAAATAGGCAGAGGGCACGATGGGCGGCAGAATATAGGCTGCTGGGTGGAGGAATGGCGGAGTTGAGGCAATCCGCCGGCGGATTGGCTAGGGTGGTGCCGACGGCGAGAGAGCAACAAGAGGGGAGGAGGGATTTGCGTCGACAAAGTGGTGGGGTTCATCTGTTCTCTCGCCGATAGAGCGAGCCCGTCCCCGCTTTTCTCTCGTCCGGAGTCCCCGAGCGCACCCCGGGGGGTCGGGGATGGCCTGGGCTCTCCGGACGGATGAAAGGCCTAATCCGGACAAAAACGAGGAGCCGGGTGCGCGACTGGGCCGTTTTCGTCCATCCGGATGAAAAAAGAAGTCATGGGGGCCTCGTCGGGGAGACGGCTGGAGATGCTCTTACTCTTAAAAACACAGAGTATGATGGATTTTGTACACATATGGGTGTGAGTTGTTCTAGACCGCCGATTTATTTCTTGAGATTTCTCATCCGTTCATAAAATAATATCGCAGATTTTTCTAAATTCTAATATATGTATACCTGATAGAGTATCTACATACATATGAATTTAAACAAACTTGCCACAATGAACATATGTAATACAAAATTTAAAAAGGTTTCATATGTAAACATAATTAAATAGAGTGAAAATAGTATGGTAATTGTACGTCTACACAGTACCGTGAGAGTATGAGACTTATGAAGTCTACACGCTGCCATCTAAATAGCACGAAGGTACTCAATTCTGTTTTCCTGTCTTACCAACATGTAAAATAATGCAAAGCGAAACGGAAAAGCCCCAGTTGAACCTGGGTGCACGTGAACCCAGGTTGGAAATGCATTTTCGAAATGTGAAAAAATTCTGAAATAAAAATATCGGGGTACGTATGCATGTTCCATGTGTGCGTAGAAAGTTTTCGCGGAGAAACCACTTTTTTATGTTAGAATCTAAAAAAGACAAAATACGTCACATATATACTGCTATATAGCCCTGTAAAATTTCACTTTTTTTCCGAGGCAAAATAAAATGTTTTCTCAGAACGAAACTCATGTTCAGGGCACATGTTTGAGATCATCTTTGCAATCATTTTGTGTTTCGATTTTTGAAACATGTTTTGACATCGCAAACCCACTTTTTGAAAAAGTGGGTTCACATACACCCAGGTTCACAAAAGCCGGTCTCGAAACGGAACGTGTAACAAAGAGGCCAGGCCTCTCCCTTTCTACTCTTCCCCCTAACTCACTCACTTTGCCAAATCTTCACCTTTTCTGCTCAAGATCCCACCGCGTTGGGTCGATTCCGGCGGCCGCTCCCTCTCTGGTACTCTTCCGCGACCCCTCCCTCCACATCCTCCTCTTTCGATCACTCCGGCGCATCCTCCGACAACCCACTGCCGACCTCGAGCCCACCCAGCCGTGCGCTCTGACGGCCACCTCCGGCAAGCTCCGAGCCGTCCGTTCCTGCTCGAGCCCGCTTCCATGGAGAGGAGACCGAGCATCTGCGCTCCCCTCTCGGCTCCGGCTACCAGCGCCGGCCCTGCAGCGTGCTGCCGAAGAGGCGGACATACCCGATCCAGGCGGGCAGCATCGAGGCACGGACGTCGGCCCCTACGACAACGCCGTCCTCCGCGCCGTCCTCTCCTCCACCGCCGCCATCTCGATGAGCAGATATTGAAAGGTGAAGAGCATGCGACTGGTTGGAGATATTGGTGAGTCAAGCATTTTGCTCCTTGAATTCTAGCACTGTTAGTCGAGAATAGCTTTGTTGCTGTACAACATGAATTGGATGATGCTCCTGTAGACTGAAGTGAAAATAGCATCAGTACACTTCATTTTGATATGCGAATCAGAGTGTTTTATGTATCTGCTACTTTCTGATAAGCTGAATCAGTGTAGCATCTATCAACTTGCAGGTCAACTTGCTATGTGCTAGTGCGTAACTGATTGTTAGTTGTCATCTTGGATCAAGTATGTGCTTTGGAGAATGAGATGCTTCTGAGGGTTAAGCAGCAAGGCCTTGACATAACGCCCAAAATTCTCCGGCAACTCACAACGGACGTCGACGTCACCGCGCCGTGTGCTCCGTCGGCCGCCTCTGGCAAGCTTCGCCCAGCATTTTCGGGTCTATCCCGCTGAAAACGCTGCCATAGCCACGAGGTAGAGCAGCTGCTTGCCTCTTCCGGATCCGACCACCAGCGCCGGCCCTGCAGCGCCGCCATCTGTTCGTCTGATTCATTGTTTTAAACATTGCAAAACAATATTTCTGAATAGTATGTACTACAAACAGTATACTGGAAATATACGTACTACAAACAGTATACTTTGCTAGATTTGTATAAGTTAATTTTGAGACATTTCTAAATAGTAAAATAGCAGTAATTTAACAATACAAATTCAGTACCACTTGCTTGTACACTTAGGCCACAAAATAATATAGTTAATCCCATACCAGAACAGATTAGGCCACAAAACGGCCATTTCAAATTCTCCACGAATCGGCCACTTCACGTGTACACTTAGGCCACAAAATATAGTTAACCCCATACTACTATAGTTAACTATGTCCAAAATACTATCTAATAAGTTCCATGCTAGATCAGATAATGTTCATCATCAGCACCATGTACAAAATATTATGTAACAAGTTTCATGCTAGAACAGATTATCAAGGTTAGCCGTCAAGAGTTGGGTGAAGCTTGTAATATTATTGCACTCTTGAAGCACCAAATTTACTTCTTTGTTGTTGTCATACTTCTCCACTTCTACTTGAGGCTGCACACCATCATTTTCCTTTTTTTGCACACCATCCTTCTTCTTTTGTGGCTGAGAACAAAAATTACTGTAATTAGTTCTTTTGTTATTGCTAATGAAGAAATTAGTTTACAAATGAGCAATAAGAACATATCATGTACCAATTGCAACATACCTTCTCTCCCTGTTTTGTTGATCCTTTACTTACTCTGTGCTTCCCCTTGAGTAATTTGTCCAACCAAGTTTTCTTTCTCCTTAAATTCTTTGACGGAACCTCTTTTTTCTTCAGCCGTGCAGATCTAAGCATCTCATCTACTTGCTGCACATTTGGGTCAACATTCTCTTTGTCTTTACATAGTTCATTCATGGCACTAGTGGATGCATTGAGTAAATCATGTATATGCGGAGCAACGGAATCAAGTGCATTATCAAGTAGAAAACAACATTGTGGAGAGTTGGCTGCCTGTTGTGCTATTTTGTGAAATTTATGAGACAAATCCTTGCATCGAAGTTCAGCTTCCATTTTTGGATTTTCTAGCACGGTGTTTCCTTCTCTATCTTGTATACTTCCATTGCGAGCTTCTCTAGTCCACCTTTTCAAGACATAATGTGCCGGCAATGTCTTTATGTTCATCAAATCAAGCACTTTTAGACCATGGGCACACAAGATTCCTGTCCTATTGAACATCCCGCAACTACATGAAACCGTTTTGGTCAAAGGATCACCTATCACCATGCGCTCCTCCTCAAACTGTAATTCTCCATGCAGGTTACAGCAAGAGCTGCTGAATCTATTAAAGCAGATTGAGAGGTTATTTCTATATTCATGTTCTGTGCCCACCTTGTGCCATTCATTCAGTCTTTCGCTAAAATATGATGTACTAAGCTGCAAGTGTAATTCAGAAATCTTTCTATTCATAATTTTGCAGGTGCAACCAAGAGCTGGTGATCTATTAAACTAGATTGAGAGTCTTTTTTTCCAGCTGTATTGGCTGGGCATTTTCTCAAATAAATTAGTCTATTACGTAAATGAAAACTATAGTTTAGTGGATCCATAAAAGAATCAGGTGTAGATATAGAGTAGATAACATGGGGAACGGAATCAGGTGTGCTCTTTCTATCAAGATTGTGATATGAACTAATTTTTGTCTAATTCCACTTGAATACATTAATATGGACCAGAGGTCAACTACCAATTCCATCAAATTGCTCAAAGCACAGCAGCAAAAGAATCTAAAGAAAAAATATGAGGGGAACCTGATACAGTTCCTCCGCGATGGCCCGGTTCAATGGCGGCGCGGTGCCGCCTCTCCTCCACGGAGGCGGCGCGGTGGTGAGTCTCCTCCGTGGTGGGGGAGCTCCGCGGCGGGCAGCAGCGGTGCTCGACGGCGGGTGCGCTCGGCGGCGGCGGGATCGGCAGCGGGGCGCTCGGCCGAGCCGGGATCGGCAGCGGGGCACTCGGCCGAGCCGGGATCGGCAGCGGCGGCGCTCGGGCGGCGGCGGGGCGCTCGGCGTCCGCGGGGATCGGCAGCGGCGGCGGCGGCCTCGGACCCTGGCGCGAAGCCTCCGTTTTCCCCGCTCGATTTCTTCCTGCGAAACTGGAACATGCGCGCCTGGGTTCGTGTTGACTTCCTCCCCTTTTTGCCTTGGATCATTCTTAGCCTTTGGATGGGGATTGGATGGCATCTGGGAGGGTGCATGTTCCAGCGTGACATGCTGTATGCATGTCACCTGATCCCTGTCCGCTCCGCAGGTGTTGTGCCCCTGATTGTTATAGCTTACTTTGCTATGATGCAATAATTTGGAATTCCTTTACTCGATTTATTTTTAGTTCTGCACCAGAATAGATGAGATTTTTTTCAATAATTTTAAATTTGAAAAGTAAGTTGCTACTGAATTTACTCACTAATAGTTACTGGTTGCTTTTCCATTTCATTGTGTATACATTGCCTTCACTTAGTTGAATTTTTTTTTGCTTAAAACAAAACATGCATGTATAACCGAAAATACAAACTGAATCAATTAGTTACTTCTGCATAAAACTTCTGCATAAAAAACAATATGCTATGTTGCCTTATTTTGACTATCATATTTCCTTCTTTACATGCATAATTTTCGGAGTCATTTTGAACATAAGTAAATTAACACTAAGAAAAATAAATTGTGGGATAAGGAGATGTGGCAAGACAGCACAAATATTATAGTATTTAGCAACACTTCACAACCATTACATTTTGAAAGCTGCTCAAATCTTCAAATGTTAAGAACTTCCTTGTAGACTATGTTCAAAGTGGTGGTTACTAAGGACTCGGTTCTTTTTCTTTTCTTTGAATTCTTGGTTTTGTCCTTTCCATCGTCCTTGATGGCGAGAATCTTGATGTTACTTTTCGCGGTGGCTCTGGACAAGGCGACGTAGAGCTGGCCATGAGAAAACACCGGCTCCGGTAGGTACACGCCTACAGTTGGGATGGTCTCGGCCTTGTGCCTTGTTGATTGTCATGGCAAAGCTGAGCACGATGGGGAACCGCTTCCTCTTGAATACGAACGGGAACATGTCATTGTCGGATGGGCATAGAGGTATCCGAGGAAGAAACACCCTCTCTCCTGCATGCTGCCCCACGACGATCTCTGCGTCGATGGCGTTACTCTGGAACCCACGGACCACAAGCCTCGTGCCGTTACATAGCCCGTTAGCTGGGCCTCAACAGTATAATAGGGCAATTTATCTTCAGTTTAAGTGCGTGCGGGGGAAGCCCATTAGGAGTTAGGTCATTCAGGAACTCTTGAGGATAGTAGCCGTGTGGATCATCCTCCGCGCTATCGAAGCTATAGTAGATCCTCTCCTCGCCCTGAAAACGCTCAATCATGTGCATGTTTATTCCATCGACGTTGTCGTTTCTTGTGGAGAGGATCGCTCGAGAAGTCATGTAATTAGGATTTTCCATGTTGTGTTCTAGGGCAGGGAACACGTGGTCGATCAGTTTCTTTATATCTGCTGTGTCATTGCCTGTAGATGACACACATATATCTTCGGGAAGCCGGATGTTTCCGTCATCGTCGGTTTCCTCGGTGCCGTTACCCACCCTCAGGAGGTAATCCGCGAACAACTTGTCGCTTTGTGCCCTCATGTTCTTGACGAGCCTTAGCTGGCGCATGCCCTTCCAGAGGTTTGAGCTCCGCAGACTTGCGTCGATTATCTGACCCCGTGACCCTTTCCTCACTACAGGAAGCACCTGCCTGAAGTCCCCACCAAACACGACAGTCTTGCCCCCGAAAGGTCGGTTTGGGCATTCCATGATGTCTCGCATGCTTCTGTCTAACGCCTCAATTGCCTGCCGTTTTGTCATGGTTGCCTCGTCCCATAGAATGAGTGAAGCCATCCTCAGGAGCTTCGCTGTCCCACTCTGTTTAGTGAAGCTGCATGATTTTCCTTCTTCAAGGTTTAGTGGGATCTTGAACCTCGAGTGGGCTGTCCTGCCTCCTGGCATGATGGAAGCGGCGACTCCTGACGTCGCGTGGCCGGCGCGATCTTTCTCTCGCCTCGAACCCTAGCGAGCGATTGCCACTGTAAAGGTAGGTCTTCCCGTGCCTCCTGGGCCATCCACGAAGAATACGCCCCCATCTCCGCCATCAACCGCCGCTAGTATTTCGTCATAGGCAAGCCTCTGCTCGTGGTTTAGTGATGTCGCTAGAGAAGCGTCTTCCTTGTCTACTTGGATATTGGTTTCCTCAATGACCTCCCTGGCCTCGCCCTCTGTGTTGTCATAGGTATCGTCGATGTCCGGTAGAGGGAACTATTTTATGTCTTTGCCCATGGACTGCAGCATGCCCCTGATATCAAGCAACACCTTCTGTTCCACTGTTTTTGGGCATGTGTGTTCGCGCCGGTAGTCATCGGACATCGCCTCAAGGTGTCTATCCCAAAGGCCGCGCACATCTCTAGGCTCGCGAGAATACCAAGATCGTTGCGAAGAGCCTCCTTAGTGAGGCTGGCATGGCGAACTGCTCCGACTCAGACAGACACTCGTCGAGCGTGTTGTCGGCCTCGATGAGACCCCTCCTCTCGGCGGCCTCACGAAAGCTATCACATAGCACACCGTCCACTGTTTTGAGATCTTCGAAGGACCTTGATCCTGGTACGTGATTTAGAAGCACCCTTAGAAAGTATCTGTCCCCCTCGGCAGGATGGGCTGATACGATTCGGCCTACTTGTTGACCCTTGTCCCTTTCTTTCCAGTACTTTGCTTTTTGCCATGTGAATCTTCTCGGAAAATCTTTGTAAAGAATATCTCTAGCCCACGCGTGCTTCTCGTTAGCCACGAAATACTCCGTCAGCATGGATGGGTTTTGTCTGGCGGCGACGTCGTTTAGGTTGTCTCCCGCTTTGAACGTGACCATTTGCATATTTTCGAGATGAAGCGGCAGCGGTAGGACCGACGGGTGGTTCTCACAGAGCTTGAAGCCGAATATCCTCCACATGGCCTCCGGTGGAGTAACCCACCTTGCGTCAACGAATCTCTTGATCTCGTCTATGTTACCTTCGGCGTCGGGCTTCTCGATATTGAACGAAGTCTGATCGTGGCCCTTGTACACGTACTTATATAGGTACTTGACGGCCTTTATGCTGGAGCACACCTCCACGTTGATGTGGCAGTCAAACATCCGCAAGAGGTATGGGTTGTAAGGCACAACCCATCTATTATCTAGCGTTTGGCCTCGGACCTTTGCACAACGGTCGTCCTTCCGTCTCCGATAAATGGGATATGAGTCCTTCCCCTGTACGGTGGTGTCGTTGAACGCCCGAGGGTACCTACACTTGCACGACCCATCTTGCATGCACACGTTGCTTGGCTTTAAGACACAACATGGGCCGTACATCATATGCTTCACGACCATGGTGTATAGCTCCGGGTACTTATTCTTGTCCGGTAGCTCAGCGGATATAACGCGGTCATACTGCTCTGGCACAATGAGCTTATATTTTGAATCCATGATCAATAGAAAATGGGCATGCGGGAGGCCCCTCTTCTGGAACTCGACCACGTAGACGTAGGCCTTCACAACGCCCAGGATATGCTTCTTGGTCAGCATCTCTTTCATCGTCTCCAGCTTGGCCCTAAACACTCGAACCACAATGTCTGGTCGGTCCTGTGGGGTTTGTCCTGGAAGCAGTGCATCATGTATCTCCTCCCAGTTTTGAACAGTATAAACAGCACAGAACATTTTACTTAAGAGTTTTAAACATTGCAAAACAATATTTCTGAATAGTATGTACTACAAACAGTATACTGGAAATATACGTACTACAAACAGTATACTTTGCTAGATTTGTATAAGTTAATTTTGAGACATTTCTAAATAGTAAAATAGCAGTAATTTAACAATACAAATTCAGTACCACTTGCTTGTACACTTAGGCCACAAAATAATATAGTTAATCCCATACCAGAACAGATTAGGCCACAAAACGGCCATTTCAAATTCTCCACGAATCGGCCACTTCACGTGTACACTTAGGCCACAAAATATAGTTAACCCCATACTACTATAGTTAACTATGTCCAAAATACTATCTAATAAGTTCCATGCTAGATCAGATAATGTTCATCATCAGCACCATGTACAAAATATTATGTAACAAGTTTCATGCTAGAACAGATTATCAAGGTTAGCCGTCAAGAGTTGGGTGAAGCTTGTAATATTATTGCACTCTTGAAGCACCAAATTTACTTCTTTGTTGTTGTCATACTTCTCCACTTCTACTTGAGGCTGCACACCATCATTTTCCTTTTTTTGCACACCATCCTTCTTCTTTTGTGGCTGAGAACAAAAATTACTGTAATTAGTTCTTTTGTTATTGCTAATGAAGAAATTAGTTTACAAATGAGCAATAAGAACATATCATGTACCAATTGCAACATACCTTCTCTCCCTGTTTTGTTGATCCTTTACTTACTCTGTGCTTCCCCTTGAGTAATTTGTCCAACCAAGTTTTCTTTCTCCTTAAATTCTTTGACGGAACCTCTTTTTTCTTCAGCCGTGCAGATCTAAGCATCTCATCTACTTGCTGCACATTTGGGTCAACATTCTCTTTGTCTTTACATAGTTCATTCATGGCACTAGTGGATGCATTGAGTAAATCATGTATATGCGGAGCAACGGAATCAAGTGCATTATCAAGTAGAAAACAACATTGTGGAGAGTTGGCTGCCTGTTGTGCTATTTTGTGAAATTTATGAGACAAATCCTTGTATCGAAGTTCAGCTTCCATTTTTGGATTTTCTAGCACGGTGTTTCCTTCTCTATCTTGTATACTTCCATTGCGAGCTTCTCTAGTCCACCTTTTCAAGACATAATGTGCCGGCAATGTCTTTATGTTCATCAAATCAAGCACTTTTAGACCATGGGCACACAAGATTCCTGTCCTATTGAACATCCCGCAACTACATGAAACCGTTTTGGTCAAAGGATCACCTATCACCATGCGCTCCTCCTCAAACTGTAATTCTCCATGCAGGTTACAGCAAGAGCTGCTGAATCTATTAAAGCAGATTGAGAGGTTATTTCTATATTCATGTTCTGTGCCCACCTTGTGCCATTCATTCAGTCTTTCGCTAAAATATGATGTACTAAGCTGCAAGTGTAATTCAGAAATCTTTCTATTCATAATTTTGCAGGTGCAACCAAGAGCTGGTGATCTATTAAACTAGATTGAGAGTCTTTTTTTCCAGCTGTATTGGCTGGGCATTTTCTCAAATAAGTTAGTCTATTACGTAAATGAAAACTATAGTTTAGTGGATCCATAAAAGAATCAGGTGTAGATATAGAGTAGATAACATGGGGAACGGAATCAGGTGTGCTCTTTCTATCAAGATTGTGATATGAACTAATTTTTGTCTAATTCCACTTGAATACATTAATATGGACCAGAGGTCAACTACCAATTCCATCAAATTGCTCAAAGCACAGCAGCAAAAGAATCTAAAGAAAAAAAATGAGGGGAACCTGATACAGTTCCTCCGCGATGGCCCGGTTCAATGGCGGCGCGGTGCCGCCTCTCCTCCACGGAGGCGGCGCGGTGGTGAGTCTCCTCCGTGGTGGGGGAGCTCCGCGGCGGGCAGCAGCGGTGCTCGACGGCGGGTGCGCTCGGCGGCGGCGGGATCGGCAGCGGGGCGCTCGGCCGAGCCGGGATCGGCAGCGGGGCACTCGGCCGAGCCGGGATCGGCAGCGGCGGCGCTCGGGCGGCGGCGGGGCGCTCGGCGTCCGCGGGGATCGGCAGCGGCGGCGGCGGCCTCGGACCCTGGCGCGAAGCCTCCGTTTTCCCCGCTCGATTTCTTCCTGCGAAACTGGAACATGCGCGCCTGGGTTCGTGTTGACTTCCTCCCCTTTTTGCCTTGGATCATTCTTAGCCTTTGGATGGGGATTGGATGGCATCTGGGAGGGTGCATGTTCCAGCGTGACATGCTGTATGCATGTCACCTGATCCCTGTCCGCTCCGCAGGTGTTGTGCCCCTGATTGTTATAGCTTACTTTGCTATGATGCAATAATTTGGAATTCCTTTACTCGATTTATTTTTAGTTCTGCACCAGAATAGATGAGATTTTTTTCAATAATTTTAAATTTGAAAAGTAAGTTGCTACTGAATTTACTCACTAATAGTTACTGGTTGCTTTTCCATTTCATTGTGTATACATTGCCTTCACTTAGTTGAATTTTTTTTTGCTTAAAACAAAACATGCATGTATAACCGAAAATACAAACTGAATCAATTAGTTACTTCTGCATAAAACTTCTGCATAAAAAACAATATGCTATGTTGCCTTATTTTGACTATCATATTTCCTTCTTTACATGCATAATTTTCGGAGTCATTTTGAACATAAGTAAATTAACACTAAGAAAAATAAATTGTGGGATAAGGAGATGTGGCAAGACAGCACAAATATTATAGTATTTAGCAACACTTCACAACCATTACATTTTGAAAGCTGCTCAAATCTTCAAATGTTAAGAACTTCCTTGTAGACTATGTTCAAAGTGGTGGTTACTAAGGACTCGGTTCTTTTTCTTTTCTTTGAATTCTTGGTTTTGTCCTTTCCATCGTCCTTGATGGCGAGAATCTTGATGTTACTTTTCGCGGTGGCTCTGGACAAGGCGACGTAGAGCTGGCCATGAGAAAACACCGGCTCCGGTAGGTACACGCCTACAGTTGGGATGGTCTGGCCTTGTGCCTTGTTGATTGTCATGGCAAAGCTGAGCCTGATGGGGAACTGCTTCCTCTTGAATCTGAACGGGAACATGTCATTGTCGGATGGGCATAGAGGTATCCGAGGAAGAAACACCCTCTCTCCTGCATGCTGCCCCACGACGATCTCTGCGTCGATGGCGTTACTCTGGAACCCACGGACCACAAGCCTCGTGCCGTTACATAGCCCGTTAGCTGGGTCGATATTCCTCAACAGTATAATAGGGCAATTTATCTTCAGTTTAAGTGCGTGCGGGGGAAGCCCATTAGGAGTTAGGTCATTCAGGAACTCTTGAGGATAGTAGCCGTGTGGATCATCCTCCGCGCTATCGAAGCTATAGTAGATCCTCTCCTCGCCCTGAAAACGCTCAATCATGTGCATGTTTATTCCATCGACGTTGTCGTTTCTTGTGGAGAGGATCGCTCGAGAAGTCATGTAATTAGGATTTTCCATGTTGTGTTCTAGGGCAGGGAACACGTGGTCGATCAGTTTCTTTATATCTGCTATGTCATTGCCTGTAGATGACACACATATATCTTCGGGAAGCCGGATGTTTCCGTCATCGTCGGTTTCCTCGGTGCCGTTACCCACCCTCAGGAGGTAATCCGCGAACCACTTGTCGCTTTGTGCCCTCATGTTCTTGACGAGCCTTAGCTGGCGCATGCCCTTCCAGAGGTTTGAGCTCCGCAGACTTGCGTCGATTATCTGACCCCGTGACCCTTTCCTCACTACAGGAAGCACCTGCCTGAAGTCCCCACCAAACACGACAGTCTTGCCCCCGAAAGGTCGGTTTGGGCATTCCATGATGTCTCGCATGCTTCTGTCTAACGCCTCAATTGCCTGCCGTTTTGTCATGGTTGCCTCGTCCCATAGAATGAGTGAAGCCATCCTCAGGAGCTTCGCTGTCCCACTCTGTTTAGTGAAGCTGCATGATTTTCCTTCTTCAAGGTTTAGTGGGATCTTGAACCTCGAGTGGGCTGTCCTGCCTCCTGGCATGATGGAAGCGGCGACTCCTGACGTCGCTGTGGCCAGCGCGATCTTTCTCTCGCCTCGAACCCTAGCGAGCAGTGCCCTGTAAAGGTAGGTCTTCCCTGTGCCTCCTGGGCCATCCACGAAGAATACGCCCCCATCTCCGCCATCAACCGCCGCTAGTATTTCGTCATAGGCAAGCCTCTGCTCGTGGTTTAGTGATGTCGCTAGAGAAGCGTCTTCCTTGTCTACTTGGATATTGGTTTCCTCAATGACCTCCCTGGCCTCGCCCTCTGTGTTGTCATAGGTATCGTCGATGTCCGGTAGAGGGAACTATTTTATGTCTTTGCCCATGGACTGCAGCATGCCCCTGATATCAAGCAACACCTTCTGTTCCACTGTTTTTGGGCATGTGTGTTCGCGCCGGTAGTCATCGGACATCGCCTCAAGGTGTCTATCCCAAAGGCCGCGCACATCTCTAGGCTCGCAGAATACCAAGATCGTTGCGAAGAGCCTCCTTAGTGAGGCTGGCATGGCGAACTGCTCCGACTCAGTAAGACACTCGTCGAGCGTGTTGTCGGCCTCGATGAGACCCCTCCTCTCGGCGGCCTCACGAAAGCTATCACATAGCACACCGTCCACTGTTTTGAGATCTTCGAAGGACCTTGATCCTGGTACGTGATTTAGAAGCACCCTTAGAAAGTATCTGTCCCCCTCGGCAGGATGGGCTGATACGATTCGGCCTACTTGTTGACCCTTGTCCCTTTCTTTCCAGTACTTTGCTTTTTGCCATGTGAATCTTCTCGGAAAATCTTTGTAAAGAATATCTCTAGCCCACGCGTGCTTCTCGTTAGCCACGAAATACTCCGTCAGCATGGATGGGTTTTGTCTGGCGGCGACGTCGTTTAGGTTGTCTCCCGCTTTGAACGTGACCATTTGCATATTTTCGAGATGAAGCGGCAGCGGTAGGACCGACGGGTGGTTCTCACAGAGCTTGAAGCCGAATATCCTCCACATGGCCTCCGGTGGAGTAACCCACCTTGCGTCAACGAATCTCTTGATCTCGTCTATGTTACCTTCGGCGTCGGGCTTCTCGATATTGAACGAAGTCTGATCGTGGCCCTTGTACACGTACTTATATAGGTACTTGACGGCCTTTATGCTGGAGCACACCTCCACGTTGATGTGGCAGTCAAACATCCGCAAGAGGTATGGGTTGTAAGGCACAACCCATCTATTATCTAGCGTTTGGCCTCGGACCTTTGCACAACGGTCGTCCTTCCGTCTCCGATAAATGGGATATGAGTCCTTCCCCTGTACGGTGGTGTCGTTGAACGCCCGAGGGTACCTACACTTGCACGACCCATCTTGCATGCACACGTTGCTTGGCTTTAAGACACCACATGGGCCGTACATCATATGCTTCACGACCATGGTGTATAGCTCCGGGTACTTATTCTTGTCCGGTAGCTCAGCGGATATAACGCGGTCATACTGCTCTGGCACAATGAGCTTATATTTTGAATCCATGATCAATAGAAAATGGGCACGCGGGAGGCCCCTCTTCTGGAACTCGACCACGTAGACGTAGGCCTTCACAACGCCCAGGATATGCTTCTTGGTCAGCATCTCTTTCATCGTCTCCAGCTTGGCCCTAAACACTCGAACCACAATGTCTGGTCGGTCCTGTGGGGTTTGTCCTGGAAGCAGTGCATCATGTATCTCCTGCCAGTTAGGGTTGCAGGTCATCGTCAGAAAGATGTCAGGCTTGCCGTACGTCTGCACCAACGCCATGGCGTCCATATGCCTGCGCTTCATGTCTCGGAAGCACCCCTGGAACTTCCATGGGAGAACAATCCTTGTGCCTACAGCGCTTGCGCTAGTCTCTCCGGCTGTGATGCTATCCACAATGCCTTTGTATAGATCGGCACGTATCTCCGACTGGTGCTCCCTGAACCAATTCAACCTGCAACCCTCAATCTTTATGTACATGTCAACCGCAAACTGTTGGAACAGACGCCGGCCATGTAGTATGGGGTTGAATATAGCCGGACGCGTTTGTAGTCGGTAACAGTAGTAATCCCTGACGGAGACACATATATGGCCACCTCCATCTATGTGCAAGACATAAAAACAAGGTTAGGCAAAATACGAAAAGGATAGTCAAAAAATGCAGAAGTGTCTTGAACAGCCGAACCTTCATCGTCACGGTCCTCTCTTGACTTCTGCGCGACGTGCCAAGGCGTATCACGTTTAGGGAGATTTGGATGCCAGCCGAGCTCCCCCTTGGGGAAAAAAAGGGGGTACGAGAGCGGGTCATAGCATCCTTGTGTGGCCTGTATACTATGCCTCTCGTTGTTGTCACCGTAGAGGATAATGTTGCGCTTGAATCTATTTGCTAGGTCGCTCCCCTCGACCCAGATTGCAGCCACCTCGGACGACACCGGTAAATTATATCTCCGTTGGTCTAGCTTCTTGTCGGTGTTCAGTTCTATACGGTAGTTCTCGAGGTTGTCCTTGTAGGCGCCCAAACTCCTAAACTGCTCGGAGTAGGGGTTTCCTCTTAGTATGTCCACAACCTTCCGAACGACCTCTTGGTCCAGGTCCTTGGTGGCTTCGTTGCGATGTATCAGGCTAGGATCATCATCGTAGAAGTAGAGTTGTAGATGTTCCGGGCGAGAGTTTGGCCCGAAGGAATGCATGTTGTGGTATAATTTGCCTTGCGCACGGAATGTGTACACCCCGGACCTCATGTTGGTGCAGCTGTTGTCTAGGCTGACGCCGAGAGTTGTGAATGAGAAGTGGCCGTTGAAGAATCGTATCTCTCCCGAAAATGCCTAGAGTCTGCATCCGCGCTAGACCATAGCCTCATCAGCTCCGGGATAGGCTCTGGTTCAGCTAGCTTTATATTTCCGTTTCTACAACAGAAACCGTCGGTCTCACGCTCAAATTTCTTGGCATGACAGTGTTCGCAGTCCGGTTCTGGCTTCAGGATGTGCGTACTACCAATTTGCTGAAATTATGCTAACTCAGATAGGTTCCAGCTTTGACTGATGGTAAGGTGGTAAATTAAGATTGTTGATGTGATGTAGTCTTGCAAGTAATGTTGTACTATCCTCACATCGTGCATGTGGCCTCTTTTATTGAGAGGTGTTGTGGGGCTAGGTTATTGTAGGCTACAAGGTGATGCTCCTATGTCACATTATTGATCGTGGTACTCATATTTTTTCCATGAGGCAACTAAAAAATGCTTGGAGAAGACACGCACGCACGTACTAATGTAATAGGGACCGAGTTACCAACTGACCATTGTATCTAACTGAGTATTGGTCACTGGGAGAAATTTTTCATATTGTGGTGTAACGAATTTTACCGAACCAAATACTCGCAACAAGGAAAACTGGCGAAAGTTTTATTAGCTTATTATACCTTTTTGTACTATGCAGAGATGCTACAAGAAGATGTGTTCTCTTAATAATTTTATGCAGATCCTGTATATGTTAACTTTCTAATTTTAAAATTTAGAAGATATCAATGTTGATTATGGCCAGCTTTGATTCTTTTTCTTTTGGAAATATACCATCTTGAAGCTGCTACGGCCCATGCTACCTAGGAATACCATAACTGCCTCCGGAGATAACATATTGTACGTTTATCGAAAAACCAAATCTGAACTGGGGTGTAGATGCTCCTGGTTTAATAAAAAAATCAAAACAAATAGTAAAATAATTTTTAAAAATCTAATATTTTTGGACAATGAACATGAACAAGTGTTCTAACTGCACACCAAAAATTTCCGAGCAAAGACATCTATAGTGGTTTGTGCAAAAAAGGTAAAATACGGTGCTGTTTAGAACGTCTAGATTTGTTTCTTACGTCACTTCAATTTGTCTTTTTTGCACAGATCACTACGTAAGCCTTTTTCCGGAGATATTTGGTGTAAAGTTAGAACAATTGTTCATGTTCATTTTCCAAAAATTTCAGATTTTTTTAAATTTTTTGCTATTATTGTCGAATTTTTTATTAAATCAAGAGCATCTACACCTGGGTTCAGAAATGCCTTGTCCGATATTATTTCCACAAGCATGCACATCTAGATACTTTTTTTTGACAAAAACAGCGATGTATTGATTAAATCACATTAATAAACAGAGTTTCCCAGATGCACTCCGGAACAGAATGAAAAACCTCGCTAGAAGAAACGGTAAAGCAAGATTTTGCTAAGATATGTGCTGCTCCATTAAGATTGCGCTTCACATGGATAAAAGTGATCGATGTTGTTAGATGTATATATTGTATATTGAAGTTTCCCCATATGTTAGGGGGCTTCCTGCATATTTGCACCTGTACTATATATTGTGGCCTTTGGCCCCCTGGTAATACAACAAGTCTATTACCCTAACATGGTATCAGAGCAGCAAAGGTATCTCCTCTCCTCGCAGCCGCCGTCGCCGCCCGCCCCGGTCTCCTGCCGCCGTGCCCGGCCGCCGCCGCCTCTCCCTCGCCACCTGCGCTCCGCCGCGACGCCCGCACCGCCACCGCACCCATCGCTTCTGTTCGACGCTGGTCTGTGTCCCATTGATGTACAGAACACTTTTCTTAATGGTGAGTTGAGTGAGGAGCTTTACATGCAGCCTCCTCGTGGGTATTCTATTCCCGATGGGATGGTTTGTCGCCTTAGGCTTCTCTTTATGGCCTGAAACAGACCCCTCGTGCATGGTTTGAGCGCTTTGCCTCTGTGATGACTGCTGCTGGTTTCTCTCCTACTTTTCATGATCCAGCGCTCTTTGTTCACACTTCTCCTCGTGGACGCACTCTTCTCCTTCTCTATGTTGATGATATGATCATTACTGGTGATGATCCTGAGTATATTGCCTTTGTCAAGGCTCGTCTTCGTGATCAGTTTCTTATGACTGATCTTGGTCATCTTCGCTACTTTTTTAGGATTGAGGCCTCCTCCACTTCTGATGGCTTTTCTATCTCTCAGGAAAAGTATATTCAGGATCTTCTTGCTCGTGCTGCTCTTGGGGATGAGCACACTGTTGAGACTCCTATGGAGCTTAATGTTAAGCTTCGTCCTACTGATGGTGATCCTCTTCCTGATCCGACACGTTATCGCCATCTTGTTGTCACTCGACCTGATATCTCTTATCATGTTCATATTCTGAGTCAGTTTGTCTCAGCTCCTAGCACCGTTCACTACATCTGCTCAGTATTCTTCGTTATCTTCGTGGCACGATCACTCGTCGCCTTTTCTTTCCTACTTCCAGCTCTCTCCATCTCCAGTGCTACTCGGATGCTACGTGGGCGAGTGATCCTACGGATCGTCGTTCACTTTCTGCTTACTGTGTATTTCTTGGTGGTTCGCTTGTTGCTTGGAAGACGAAGAAACAGGTAGCGGTTTCCCGTTCGAGTGTTGAGGCTGAGCTGCGGGCTATGGCTTTGTTGATTGCTGAGGTGACCTTGTTGCGGTGGTTGCTTGCAGATTTTGGGGTCTCTGTTACGACACCCACTCCACTTTTGTCTGACAGTACAGGTACTATCAGTATTGCACGTGATCCGGTCAAGCATGAGCTTACCAAGCATATTGGTGTTGATGTTTTTTATACACGTGCTCAGGTGCAGGCTCAAGTTGTTGCGCTTTATTATGTGCCTTCAGATTTGCAGTTGGCGGATTTCTTTACAAAGGCACAAACCCGAGCGCAGCATGGCTTCTTACTCTCCAAACTCAGTGTTGTGGATCTACCATGAGTTTGGGGGGGGGGGGGGGGGGGGTGTTAGATGTATATATTGTATATTATAGTTTTCCCATATGTTAGGGGGCTTCCTGCATATTTTCACATGTACTTGTACTATATATTATGCCTTTGGCCCCCTGGTATACAACAAATCTTTTACCCTAACAGATGTGAAGGAGTTGGTCATGTCCTTAATTCCATGAACGAGGATTCCAGCGGATGATCTGTCCATTGTCAACGAGTTGAGGCGCTGAACTAGAGACAAGCAATCTGAAGCGAAGATAACTTTATCAAAGCCCTCTTCTTGAGCTAGTAAAACCGCACGTCGAAGAGCCAAAGCTTCCGCTTCTTCAGGTGGTCGCAGATCATGGAGCTGGTGTCGGCAAGAGAACACACATGCACCCGTATGATCCCTAGCCACAATATCTGCACCCATCCTACCTGCAGATTCAAAAATTGTTGCATCCGAATTGATTAACAGAACACCAGGCGACGGTGGACTCCATTTGGGAACTGATTTAGGATCACACCTAGGTGCCGGAGTAGTCTTGTACAAGTTTTGTCTGATGAAGTCAATATACGCCAGAATTTTGTGACACGTACGCGTTGGATTAGGCCTCTCAGAATTTATTACGAGCCTCGTTCAGCGCTTCCCATATGTGCTAGAAGCTGACTTCCAGTGTAGTAGCTTGTACATCATCAGCTCGTTCCAAGAAATCAAACAACCATTGACTGGTAGTAGAAAAGTTCTTACGTTCCAACTTGAGTTGGATCCGCTCCTTCACCTCTCTTCAGACTACGCGAGCAAACTGACAGAATAAAAGTGCATGCTCAATGCCCTCCATTCTCCCGCAAAAGATACACGGGCTAGTATCTGTTATCTGCCGTTTGCACAGCTGAACACCACTAGGGAGGTAGTCCTGCGCGAACCGCCATAGATGGATTTTCATCTTGCCCAGCGCCTTGATCTTCCAAACTGCCTTCCAATGTTTTTCATTAGTCATCCAATTCGAACTAAGGCCCCCCAGCCTTGGTTTGCGCCTGCAGAAACTTAGCTGAAAGAGCTAGATTGTACCCAGACTTCAACGTATATACACCCCATGACGGGTGAAAGGCCAACAAGCAAAGTCTTCTTCCGCATGACGAGAAATAGGAATTTGCAGAATCTGCTCAGCTATTGGTGGCTCGAAGAAGGCAGTAACGTTTTCATAATTCCATGAACTAGTCTCCTCATCCATGAGGCAATCAACGGTTGCCAAAGATGGGATCGGAAATTTAGTTTTGACCAGATCGGGGGGGAACCGAGGGACCCAATTGTCCCCCAAAATTTTGACCACCTTCCCATCTCCAATGCCCCAGCCGCCCAGCGGATACCATGTAGTAAGAGATCACGTCCATGCAGCATACTTCTCCATGTGTAAGAGGCTGAGCTTGGTTTAGATGCATGCCTGAAATCTGAGTCCGGGAAATATCTACCCTTCAGCACTCGGGCACAAAGAGCTAGATACTCTTGTTTTGACAAGTGATGTTTTTCAAGTTCGTGAGGCTTCTGGACAAAGATGGATACACAACAACATCAGCTTTCCACCCAGATGGTGTTATCCTTGGAACAGACACACCTGAAACAGTTATCAAAATTTAGGATGTAAAATATTAGGTGAGCAAACAAAAATATCACTCAGATTAGCATCCATGCCATGCTCTTCTAATGCCTCTACTATTAAATTAAACAAAATCTTTCTATAATATTGAGGAAGTGCATTTTGAATGGATTAATTGCGGTGTATTCCTATTTAGTGTTTTACGGTTAATTAGGTTCCTTCTCCACATGAGTAATTAATTAACTAGGATTGTTGAACTTTCTTCAGTCTTTGGCCTCTTTGAAATTCGATCAAGTAGATATATACTTTGTTGGGAACATATATACTAATCATGTTTACATATACACTTTTAGAAAATTGGTACCTATCTAAATTAGTAACCTTTTTAGGGTTCCTAAAATGCAACTTTGATGCAGTAAAGGAGGTGAGTGAAGATTTAATTGAGTTAGAGAATAAGATTAGGGAGACTAGGCCCACAAAGAGGAGGAGCTCGACAGCTCAAACCTGGATGACACAACGTGAGTCGTGGCCCACAAAGAGGAGGAGCACGATTGGTCGGACCAAGATGACACCACCAATGAAGAACCTGAGGGTACAACCGGTGACGTTGTAATCCTCTCCTACGAGGATGACAAAAACGCTAGCGAGCTGGAATAATCATAGCTGTCCGGGCATAGTGATCTACCCTACTGCTTAAGTTTAGATTACTGAATGTGTGTCTTAATCTAGCGCCAGGTACATAGTCACTGCTCTGCATGCTATTAGTGTTCAGCGCCTAATGAGGTATGCAATGCAAGCTTCACTTCTGAATGTTTATACACCGTTGTAACTTAAAATAGGAGCATATTTCACTCTTGAACTCACTTTTGACTTAAGATACGTTCAAGCGTACATGACAAAGGAAGTACGATACAAGCTAAGAAACCTCAACTGCAAAAGGCCTTACATGCAAACGTTTTGGCTTTTCCTAATTAAACGGTTTTGGCTTTTCCTAATTAATCGGCACAACTAACGATAGAAAAATGAGGAATTTGGAGCTATTTTCACACCTATCATCGCTTGCCTTGGTCAGAGAGCCTCACTGAGTTAGCCCGATAAACCGGTATGGAGTGAGTACTTAGGCTGGTGCCAATGCACCACACCACTCTCACCCGTCACGTCAGCTTTTTTCCTCACTCTCACCCCACTCTCACCCCACTCTCACCCTAGGGTACCAGTGCACAGGCTATAGTGTCACCTCTCACTTCTCTCTCCTCCACATCACTATTACTTTTTTAGATTAAGTTATTTCACTCGATTTTTTGTAGACATTCAAAATAATGCAAGAAAATTATTTTATTCAACTAAAAATGTTACCGATTACATAATAATTAATAAAATTACATAATAAATAAAAAAATTACTCCTCTTCCTCTTCCTCTTCTTCCTGCTGCTCCTCCTCGTCCTCATCATCTTCCAGACCAAGCTCTTTTTCGCACATCTTGATGGTCTTCGCATGTTTGCGCTTTTCTGCTTCGTTCATGTCGTCGGTTGATCGGTCTTTCATTTTGTTCCATTGCTTGAATAGCTTAGCCTTCACTAAACCCTTCATCATGTTCCTCATCGCGAAGGATTTACTTTCTACCTCACTGCTTGATGAGGTTTCCTTCCCCTTCCTCCTACCCTTACGTGCCGCGGCCTTCGCCCTATCGCGGCCCGGTGGACGCTCCTCCTCCGTAGTCGTGTCGCCAGAGCTGTACTCACCAGAAACTCCCAGACGGCTTCTCTTCGATGTGGAACCGGTTCCACTACCAGGACCATGTTGTCCTTTCCACTTCGCTTCATTGCGAACAGCTTCCCACCAGTGGTGTCGTCTGAACGGCTGAGTCACTCTTTTGTCATTGACGTACCTCTCCATTGTCACCTTCATGACCATATCATCGTCTGCTCCACTCTGACGTAACCCTGATTTTTGGATGTAGTATCCATTGAACAGGTACACCTCCTTGTTGTAGGCGTTCCAATGATCCTTCAGTTGCTTGGAGGTCTGACGACGGGCAGGCTCGGAGGTAGAGTTGAAGGTTTCAGCTATCTGACTCCAAAAACTAGTGCAGGTCTTGCAATTAACGGCGACAGAGTCCTTGGAGTTAAAAATCCAAGCATGCACCTACACCGAAATAGATATTGTAAGTGAAAAATCCAAGCAAGAACCAACCCCGAAATAAATATGTGATGGGTAAGTAAAGTACCAGTTTTTCCTCTTCCGCAGGTGTCCAGTCAAGCCTCTTTGCACGCGGTGGTACGATTGTTTCCGTGGCATTGGACTCGGAGCTTGGTGCAGTGGCTTCAGGAGGTGGTGGAGGGTACGGACCATATGGCGCGTATGGATACGGAGGTGGAGGGTATGAACCGTACGAAGGTGGTGGGTAAGGAGGTACAGTGCTACTCCCGCTACCTGTAGGAGGTGGTTGGGGGTATGGATACTGACATAGGCATCCCAAATGGGCCTACCGAAGATAGTACCCGGGGTTTACTGAAGGCCCACTACCCGAAGAATAAGAAGATTCGGGAGCCCAAGATATATTAAGGAAAGTTAGAGTTGTAATAGGAAGTGTTATTTGTAATCTGGCGGGATGAGTTAGAAACCGTCCCGGACTCTGTAACTTGTACAAAACGAAACCCTCGGCTCCGCCTCCTATATAAAGGGGGAGTCGAGGGGCGAAGAGATCATCGAATCATTGTTACAAACCCTAGTTCTCATAATCGTCGAGTACTTTTCGGCTGAAACCTTCGAGGTCTACTTGCCCTCTACTTCCAACTAAACCCTAGCCTACAATCCATAGGTATTGACAAGTTGATACCTTGTCAATTGGCACCGTCTGTGGGAACTAGAGGCGTAAGGATCTGATCTCGATGGCACGTTCAAGATCTTCGACATCGTCAACCGCAAGCAACGCAATGGATCGAGGTAAACAGATCGCTGCTGGTCCTGTCGATTTTGTTCCTCACCCACCCTCCCGTTTGGATGCATCTGCGTATCCGGCGGAGCCCATGGAGATGACGTTCGGAAGGTTTCACTTTCGCGTCGAGAAGGAAGGGTCGTATCGCGTCGAAATTCCGATTTCGTCGGGATCGTCGGCGGTCGATTCCGATTTTTCAAACTATACATCGTCAACCGAGTCAGGAGAAGAAGAAACTTCGTCGACACGCTACGTCAGCACCAGAGCAAGAGAGAAACTCGCCAAGATCTTCAACGACATGTCGTTTGAGTCATCTGCGGACTCATATATAAGCGATGGCTCAAGCGATGTCGACAGTTACGACTTCATCGACAAATCTATCACAGTGGGCAAGGTCTTCATCAATCTCAACGATGATGTCACCAAACCCAACATAGATCTGAATACAAAATATCATCAGATTTATGCCATTGAGGATCAAGAGGAAACATCTGAGGCTTTCGACGATCTGGGAAATCCATACGTCGATCCCTCCAATCTGCGACAAGGCCTGGGCAATAAATACGTCGGGCCGCAGCCGCGAGACAGAGTTCAGCTTTCGCAAGCAGCGTGGGATAGAGCCGCGAGAGCTATGAACGGCTCAGAACCAATGGCCACCACAGCCACACCAGAGGAACTACAAGCATATCAATATAGGCTCGCACGAGCTGCAAGAGAATTGGAAAAACAGACAGCTGAGTTAAACAGAAGAAAGGAGGCAGCTTCTGCATCTAGCAGGAGAAGGGCAGATCTAAGTCGACAATCTAGAACTTCGGGTGATAGCCACAGGGAGGCGCGGAACAGAGCAAGATCAAGGTTGCAACATATACCCGAAGCAGAAAGAGAGCACTTGGTCCAAAACCTCGACATGTCCTTTATGTCGATAGATACAAGAGGAAACATCATCCCTAAGACACCAGAGGCTGGGTATATGGCGACACATGCTTTTATCCTTGCATCTAAACCACCTCCAGGTGATCCAAGAGAAACACTATACAATATGGCGGTAGCAGGAGTTGGAGCTATGGGGACAGCGTTTGTATCAACGCCTCCCGAAGGAGCGGCAAGGCAAAATAGTCCACGACCTGCAGCAGCAACAGCGGCAGCACCTGAAGGACCAAGTGGAGCAAGAGACACGGCAGCACAAGCAAGGGTCGACAGAGCGTGGCAAAGCAGAAGGGATCATCGGCAATCCCCGGAGCTTAACGACGAAGATATGTGCGGCTTGTCATGCTTCACGAGGAGAGTCCGAAAAACTCGAGTCCCCTCAGGATTCAAGTTACCCGACAACTTCAAGAAGTTCGACGGCCTTCAAGATCCAGAGGACTGGCTAGTCGATTATCTCGAGACAGTGAAGCTCACAGGAGGAACCAGGGCAACAGCTATGCAAAGCATCCAGGTGCATTTGAGTGGAGCCGCACGATCTTGGATAAAGAAACTTACTCCAGGATCTATCGACAGCTGGGAAAGTTTCGAGGACGTGTTCGTCAAGAACTTCAGATCCACGTGCAAAAAACCTGCGTCGTTAGAGGAGTTGAGAGCATGTCGACAAAAGCCAGATGAGCCAATGAGAAAGTACATCCAAAGGTGGAATATCATCAAAAACTCGGCAGAAAATATATCTGACGAGAGAGCAATAGATGCGTTTATCGCAGGAATCAGGCGTGGAGATTTTGTCGAGGACTTGGGAAGGACCAATCCAAAGACAGTATCCGCGTTAATGGAGATAGCAAACAGATGGGCAGATGGAGAAGATGCTGTCCACAACAAATGGTACAGGTCGCCAGAGGAGGACCGTGGTCGAAACTATCAACCGAGGCGACGATTTCCTCGGCAGTACCCGAACTATGACGCTCCAGGGCAAATTTCGGCAGGTTTTCGGGCAAACACAGGAGGAAACAACAGAGATGATTATCAGAGAAGCAGTGAACAGCGAGGTGATAACAGGGATGATTCTCGCAACAACAGGCAAAATAGCGGGCCTAGGTTCCCAAGGCCTTTCGTGTCCCCTGAAGAGATGATGAATGGGCCGTGTCAGATGCACTTTTTCCTCGACAGCAACGGTAAAAGACAGTCAGGGCACCTGCAGAAAGACTGTCGAAATTTTCAGGCAATGCTAAGGTATGCAAAGCACGCTAATGCGCGGGCAACACAGAGAAATCCTCGAGAACCCAGGAGTGAGATTCACTTGCCGCCTCCTCCCGCGATTACAGACGACAATCGACATCAGCTCAGAATAGCGGCAGCACCTCCACCACCACCTTATGTCGATCCTAACTCCAATGGAGCGGTGTCGATGATTCAGAAGGGAAGGCCATCCAATAGAGCTCAGAAAGTAATCTCACGACAGGTGTTTATGGCGGAAAAAATGCCTCCACCAACAGTCGAGTATCTTAATTGGTCAGGACAAGATATTGGCTTCACCATAGCAGATCATCCGCAGCAAGTTCCTCGACCAGGGCAGTCCGCACTTATTCTGCCAGCAGTTATTGCGGGATTTGATGTCTCTCGAGTGTTTATAGACGGCGGCAGCAGCCTAAACCTTATGTATGCAAATACATTGAGGAAGATGAACATATCCTTAGCAAACTTGAAGCCAACAGACACAAGGTTCCACGGCATCACACCAGAGAAACCAAGTTATCCATTGGGGAAGATCAATCTCGACGTTCAGTTTGGAACCCGAGAAAATTATAGAATCGAGAAGCTGGAATTTGAAGTCGTGGATTTTCCGTCGCAATACCACGCTCTGTTGGGACGACCAGCATATGCTAGATTTATGGCGGTGCCACATTATACATACCTGTTGTGGAGGTTGCCTGGACCAAAGGGACCAATCACAGTCAAAGGAAGCTTTGCCGTAGCCGATAAGTGCGATAAGGATTTTCACCGGCTATCAGAAACTTTCGGGATGCAAGCTGAGTACTTGGCGTCAAGAAGTATGACTGACTATGACGTGCTGCCAGACGTTGGAAAGCCAAACAAAGAATCAACTTTCAACACCGAGAAAAATTCTAAGGAGGTGCAGATTCACCCGACAGACCCGAAAAAGACGACATCTATCGCAAACGACATGGATATCGCATAGGAAAGCGCGCTCGTCGAGTTCCTCCGTGAGAACTGGAAAATCTTCGCATGGTGTCCAGCTGACATGCCAGGAGTACCCAGGGAACTTGCCGAGCACCACCTAAACTTGGATCCATTAGCGAGACCAATCAAACAACCTTTGCGGCGTTTTTCGGAACCAAACCGCAAAGCTATGCTGTCAGAAATCAATCGACTACGAGAAGCTGGTTTTATCAAAGAGATATTCACAGAAGCCACATGGGTAGCAAATCCTGTGTTGGTGCCGAAGAAAAACACTAAGGTCCTTCGCATGTGCGTCGACTTTACGTGTCTCAATAAACATTGTCCAAAGGATCACTTTCCCCTCCCGAGGATCGATCAAATTATCGACTCCACGGCTGGATGTGAACGTCTTTCCTTCCTGGACGCATATTCTGGTTATAACCAGATCAGATTGAAAGAAGAAGATGAAGTAAAGACCGCGTTTATTACACCTTACGGCGTGTTTTGCTACAGAACAATACCCTTTGGTCTAAAAAATGCGGGAGCAACATATCAGAGGATGATGCAGAAGTGTTTGGCGACACAGATTGGGAAAAACGTGCAAGTATACATCGACGATGTCGTCATAACGTCAAAAAAGGGGACAACACTGATCGAGGATCTCAAGGAAACTTTTGACAACCTCGACAAATTCTGCCTGAAGTTGAACCCGATGAAGTGTTCTTTTGGCGTCCCAGCAGGAGAACTTCTGGGGTTTCTAGTCTCAGCAAGAGGGATTGAAGCAAATCCCGATAAAATACAGGCTATCGTAACAATGAGAAAACCAACAAAGTTGAAAGAAATACAACAGCTAACTGGGCGAGTCGCAGCTTTAAGCAGATTCGTCGCCAGGCTGGGAGAAAAAGCGCTACCATTCTACGCTCTGATAAAGCAAGGAGATAAATTCCAGTGGAACGAAGAAGCGGACAGAGCTTTTGAGGACCTCAAACGCAAAATCTCGACACCCCCCATCTTGGTGGCGCCAAAAGAGAAGGAGCCTTTGTTACTGTATATTGCGGCCACACCCCAGGTAGTAAGCACAGTCCTTGTCGTTGAAAGGGAGGAAGAAGGAAAACTCCACGGAGTGCAGAGGCCAGTATACTTCGTCAGCGAAGTTTTATCGCCCTCAAAATAAAGGTACCCTCAGTACCAGAAGCTAGCATATGGAGTGTTCACAACAGCACGAAAATTGCGCCACTATTTTTCGGCACACCCGATCATAGTGGTCAATGAAGCTCCCTTGTCAAATATACTAAACAATCCAGAAGCTACGGGTCGTGTCTCCCTTTGGGGAATAGAACTTTCCCCTCGGGACATCACGTATGAAAAAAGAAAAGCAATCAAGTCGCAAGTTCTGCCAGCCTTCATCGCAGAGTGGATGGAGCTACAAAACACAGGACCCCCAGACTTGTCGAGAACCTGGACCATGAATTTCGACGGGTCCAAGAGAGTAGAAGGAGCTGGCGCAGGAGTAATACTTATATCACCTGAAGGCGACAAGTTGAAGTACATCCTTCGGATGACGTTCCCTAACGCATCTAACAATGAAGCAGAATATGAAGCCCTCATACACGGGATGAAGATGGCGAAAGCTTGCGGTGCAACTCGACTAAAAATCTTTGGCGACTCACAATTGGTGGCTCAGCAAGTCATGAACCAATGTGACGCAGTCAATGATAGCATGATGGCATACAAGGAGGTGTACAACGAGCTCGAAAAGTTGTTTGATGGGTGCGAAGTAAATCATATTAGCAGATTGAGCAACGACGAAGCCGACGTTCTTGGGTCGCAATGCCTTGCAGTTCCGCCAGGTGTATTTTGGGAAGAGATAACAGAGAGATCTACAAAATCGACAAAATCAAAAAAGAAGGAGAAGAAACCCTCGGGGGCTACCAAGGAAGAGCAAGAGGAAGAAGAAGATCAGGACCTGGTCATGGTGATACAGATACCATGGATGCAGACGTACATATCGTACATCCTCAGGAAAGAAATACCCGATGATCCAGTTGAGGCAAGGCGAGTAATTCGACGCTCCAAAGCTTTCACGGTGATCAAAGGAGAATTGTACAAGCGAAGTATTTCAGGCGTCCTGCAAAGGTGTGTCACATCCGAAGAAGGAAGAATAATTCTGAAGGATGTACACGAAGGAATATGTGGCCACCACGCAAGTAGTCGAGCTATTGCAGCCAAGGTTTTTCGGGCAGGATTCTACTGGTTGACAGCAATCGAGGACGCCAAGGAAATAGTAAGAACTTGCGACGCGTGTCAAAGGTTTGCCGCAAAACCTAACACCAATACCATTGTCGTGGCCCTTTGCCCAATGGGGACTTGATATGGTGGGAAAGTTACACAAATCCTGGCCAGGAGGAAAGGAGTACATGCTAGTAGCTGTCGACAAATTTACAAAGTGGATAGAAGCGAAGCCGATAAATTCACCAGACGGAGCATCCGCAGTAAAATTCATAAAAGGCCTCGTCTTCAGATTTGGAGTGCCCCATAGCATCGTCACAGACAATGGCAGCAACTTCACATCCCACGAATTCAAAGATTATTGCAAAGAAGTGGGTATCAAGTTACACTTTGCGTCAGTTGCGCACCCGCAGACCAACGGCCAAGTCGAGAAAGCTAATGGAATCATCTGCAACGGCATTAAGAAACGCTTATTAGCGCCACTGGAGAAAGCTCGACACACTGGCCGCAGGAGTTGCCCAGTGTATTATGGAGCATACGAACAACACCAAACACAGCAACACAAGAAACTCCGTTCTTCTTGGTTCATGGAGCAGAAGCAGTATTACCAATCGAGATAGAGCATGACTCTCCACGAGTCGTAGAATATGATGAAGAGGTGTCGAGAAAAGCGCTAAAAGATGACGTCGATGCACTTGATGAAGCTAGAGATGAAGTACTGTCTCGGGTAACCAAATACCAACAGGACTTGAAGAATTACCACAGTCGACGTTTGCGGCCAAGATCTTTTCAGGTGGGAGACCTAGTTCTTCGGCTCACGCAAAAAAGTCATGAAAAACTCGAGTCGCCATGGCTTGGCCCCTACATTGTCATGGAAGTAATCGGAGGAGGAGCATACAGGATAAAGGACAAGAAGACAGGGGTGGAGGAGCAAAACCCCTGGAACGTGGTGCAACTCAGGCGGTTCTATGCCTAGAGTTGAAATATAGTCCTTGTAAAACTTCAATGTACTGAAACGCCCGCGAATTTTCAGACGCACTCTTTTCCTTTTTCGGGGCACCGAGTGGGGCCGGGAAAGGTTTTTAATGAGGCGGGCTCGCGGTGCTGCAATATAATAAAGATAGTGTCAATATAACTTTTCTTTATTGACATGCTCAAAGTCTCCGACCCGACGAATTTCAATATAGTTCCTCGAAAAAAGAAAAGCCTTGCCTTGGTATTAAAATACCTCGTGAGTCAATAAAAATACAAAATAGTACTCAACAAAGAAGCTCGGAGGCTGATATTCGCCAAAACTACATATTGAATAAATGCCTTGGTTCAAAACCTCGCAATACACAAATACAGTAAATAGCCACCGAAACACTCGGGGGCTAGACAAATATAGAAATATGATGATTGCTTCACAATATAATCACAATCATGGGTTACAAAGAAGAGTTATCTACCAAAGGAAAATAATTAGTCATGATTCAATATGTCATCAAGGGTAATTCTGTTTTCTTCAGGAGCAGCGCCAAGAAAATCAGCATAATGACCATCTGCAAAAAAGTTGGCATCCATCCGAAGAAGGTCTTCAATCATTTCTTCGGCTATAGGCGAAACCTTCGTGTTAATTCGGTCGACACCAACTCTTCGGCGCCTTACCTTCTCATGAACTTTCGCAACAACTTGGGTCAGGTCAAGATTTGAGTGGCAGATCTGAAGCATGATAAGAGCAAATCTGGCGCCAGCTACCAGTTGAGCTCTGACAAAATCATGGATCCTGTGGGCATCCTTAAATTTCCCCATTAACTCGGGAAGAGTTTGTGGTTGAACGTTCCGAGGAAACATGGAGTTATAAACCATAGACAGGGTCTTGGTACAGAAGTCAAGGAAGTCGCGAGTTTGAGAGGCGCGATCCTGAAATCTGACAATCTGGCGGGTCCTCTCTGGGGTAGCCCAAAACAGAGAACCATGATCAAGGGAAAGGTTAACAAGGAGGTTCGTCCTAGTATTTACCCTCTCTTCTTCGGCAACAGCATCAGTAAAGGAACCTATTAAAACAACCGAGCAGAAAACTTTAAGAGACGTAGCATGAAGACGGAAGATATTGAGGATGAAACAAGCATACCCGACATATCCGCATTGGCTTCATTCATTAACTCGAGCATGAAATTTTCTTGAGTAGTCGCCTTTTCAGCCTCGGAAGCAGCGATTTCCTTAGCAGCCACGGCCTCGCGAGCTTGCTGAAGTGCAATTTTTTCGGCTTCAGATGACTTACGAGATTTTTCCATCATCACAAGTGTTTGCTTCTTTGCATACTGAAGTTGCTGCCGAAGTTCATCCAATTCTCGCGGCAAGGAATCTTCGACAGGTGTAGCATCAGCAAGAGTTCTCCTCGAGCGAGAAGAAGAAGGCGAAACATTGGAAGGAGCGGAAGATGGAGTATAGTTATCAAATACCAACTGAAATTTAATAAAACAAGACAACATCAATCAACAAGCAAAGATAGAGTTTTCATTAATCTTTCGGAATAATTACAAAGGCCTTACAGTGGAGCTAATGAAGTACGTGTCGCCAAATAACTATTTTGGCGACAAGAGCAAAAGAAACAGAGAAAGAAAAACAAAGAGGCATGCAACTAGACCTCCGGCCTTGATGAGCTAGGAGTTGAAGCTGGTTTGATCCCGAGATAGGCCAAGATTTTCTTCGTATTGGGCTTGGCTACCTTAATCAGCGACCTCCATCTTGACTGCTCTATCTGATCGGTGTCGCCAACTTTCATCCAATCAACAGTTTGTTGGCTGTCAGCAACCAGGGCAACAGTGTTTTCGACAGCAATCTTCATATTTTCCTGGCGCATCTTCAGTCCAAGGTCCTCTGATGAATTGAAGCTCTTGGCAAGGGCAAGGAAAGTCGGGGGCTCCTCTTTCTTCGGGAAGAAGTAGGGGAACACCGTCGACAATCCTGCACTAGCATTTGCCACGCCCTCACGAATTTCGGACCCATGAAGCTCCAGATAAGAAAGTGCGTCGAGGAGAGGATCATTGACAGGATTCTCCAGATCAAACTCTTGGTTTGTTTGGCCTGCCACAGGAAATAAACGTTGATCAAAAAACAAGAAACAGCAAGTCCATTAAAAAATAGAAGGGATCGATAATATTACTTTGAGTGCGTCGACTTTGTGATTTCAGGCGCTTGAGGATCCCCTGTTCACGAGCAGTCTGTGCGGCTTTGTGCTCGTTTAAAGCAGATTCAGCATCCTCAAGTCTTTTCTGCAGTTCCTCGACACTAGCAGCTTTTGCTTTGGCTTCATCAGCCTCGGCTTTGGCTTCGCTAGCAACAAGTTCGGCTTTCTTGCGAGCCGCCTCACTTTGCTCCAGTTTTTGAGCAAGTGCGTCGGCACGTTTGTTGGCCTCTGCAAGTTTCTCTGACGAAGTAAAAAAGAAAAAAAAAAGAAAGGTCAAAAAGGTTGCGACAAAGGACAGGAGCAAGAAGTCAAAAACAACGACAGCAAAAAGTTATTACCTTCAGCTCTGTTGGCATACTCACGGTACCCAATGAATTGGGATCCAATGAGGATAAGATCTTTGATCATGGGCTGTCAAAGAAGAACAAAGCAAGAGAAACATCGGCATGAAAAAAGAGTGAAGGCGTGAAAAAGCAAAATAGAGGAAATATAGATATCGACAAACTTACATCATCCAAGAGCAAAGTAGAAGAGCCGCCCAATTGAGGGGCAGGCTCAACAATCGTTTCAATCCTTGTCCTTTTTGGTGAAGGAGCAAGGGGGCTTGCTGGCGGAGTTGTGGTGACGACGTTTCGTCGAGGAGGCGAGGATTTTTCTCCTTCAGCTGGTGTCTCTGAAACAACTAGAGTACGTGACGAGCTCATTCGAGCAGCCACGTCAAGAGTTGGTGGTTCTTCCTCATCATCACTGCGAACAAAAGACGACAGCATAAAAAACAAGATAGACAAAAGAACTTCGAGTACAATGATAAGAAGAAGTAAAAGACAACTTACGAGCTGACGAGGGATTCAAGATATGGATCATAAGCCGCCTTTTGGCGTGAAGGATCGGCTTCTTCAGCTTTGGAGGTGCCAGAATCCTCGGCGTCATTCCTTTTCCTTTTGTTCCTTGGGGAAGCAGCAGGAGGAAGGGATTGTGTTGACTCGCTGGCGTCAGATTCAACTTCTTTTTCATGGGAAGCCGCAGATTTGTGAGAACCTGCGACTTCACTTTCAGGAAGAGAAGAACCCTGGTTGTCTTCGGCGACGATAGCTCGTTCTTCGACTTCCCCATCCTCAGGAAGAGGAGTAAGGGAAACCACAGTAGGATGGTTCTGCAGGAAAATAGCGACCAAAGAAAAATTAGAGAGATATCAATACAATGAGATGCAGGGAAAGTTCGGAACAAGACAAAAATTTGAGAAGACAAAATACCTCAGGGAGAGGATTGGCGGAGCTGTATGGTTCCACGCGGCAAGAGGAGGGAATAGGATCCTTCTTGTTAAGCGAGGAAATTCTTCGAATAAGCTTCTCCAAGTCCTTTACAGAAAGATCATTGGAGAGCCTATTGGCGTCATTTTCACCAGCATACGTCCAAAGGGGATTTTTGCGAGCCTGAAGAGGCTGCACTCTAATCCTAAGAAAGTAGGCGGTGATTTGAACACCAGACAGCTCCTTGCCTCGAGTATTTTGAAGCTGATGAATACGAGACATAAGTGCTTCTGTCGCCGTTTTCTCTTCTTCGGAAGCTTCAGCATCCCAGGAGCGGCGGCGCTGAATTTTGGCACTTCCGTCGAAAGGGACTATGTTGTGTTCCACAGAATTGGCACTTTCTTCGTGTATGTAGAGCCACCTTTTGCGCCACCCTTGGACAGAATCAGGAAATTTGACGTTGAAGTAATCAACGTCAGTTCGGACACAGATAACAACGCCGCCTATGTTATAGGTGGCGTTGTGGGAGCCATTGCGGCGGAGGCAGAAAATGCGTTTCCACAGAGCCCAGTTAGGAGGGATTCCAAGAAAGCATTCGCAAAGCGTGATAAAAATGGAGACATGGAGGATAGAATTGGGGGTCAACTGGTGCAGCTGAATCCCATAAACAAAAAGAAGGCCGCGGCGGAAATCGTGAATTGGGGCAGAAAGGCCGCGGATGAGGTGATCAACGAAACTAACCCGGTACTCCATTGGAGGGTTTGGATAGCTTTCTTCGCTGGGAAAGTGGATGGCGTCCTCTTTCTTCATCAAGCCTAGCCTCTTCAGCATGTTGACGTCTTGGTTGGAGATTTTAGATCTCTCCCACTCAAGATCTTCAGCGGCCATCTTGGACTCTGGATTACTGTGGCGAGTGAGTTGCGTGCGCGGTGGCATCAACGGCACTGGAAAAGCAAAGTTCGCGCGTGGGTGAGATCAAAGGGAGTTGGGCGCAGTGGAAGTTTTTGCAAAGGGGAACAGATGTGCGGCGCAAGCGAAGGAGTGAACGGAGGTTGAAGAAAGGTTTATATAGGAATTGGGCGAAGCAATGCACCGTTGGTTGAAGAAATCGTGTGGTGAAAAAAGATCTTGTAGATAAAGGGTAAAAAGGTATTTTTACTGAGATGGAATAGAACAGGCGTTACAGTACGTGCGCCAGGAAAAGCGGAGGACGTGTGTCCCCCACTTGCATGACGTGTCAACGTGGTGGAAACAATGGACCCACAAGGCAGAAAAATCACGACTATTAACAGAGATGAAGTAAATTTGATTAAGGGAAGCATGCCGACAAGAAAAATAAAAGAAGATTGGCGACAGGAGAAGTTATTGAATACTTCGGGAGTCTTTGATCAAATACAAGTTTTTGCCCAAATGCTCGGGGGCTACTCCCATCGGGAGCGCTGTTCGCGCACCCGAGAGATGAAAAGAAGATCATATCGAAAAATAATGACAATATAGCGACAAGGTGGACTAAAATGTTGAGCCTACAACCA
The DNA here is from genome assembly GCF_019359855.2 of Lolium perenne. Taxonomy (NCBI): domain Eukaryota; kingdom Viridiplantae; phylum Streptophyta; class Magnoliopsida; order Poales; family Poaceae; genus Lolium; species Lolium perenne. The sequence goes on along the minus strand of NC_067244.2, from coordinate 79,352,384 downwards.
AGCACAAGTCCTTGGCTGTAGCCTCGGGGGCTACTCCCATCGGGAACGCTGTTCGCGTGCCCGATGAAATTAAAAAAGAAAGATAGAAAAGCAAAAGAGTATATTTCGAGTTATAATTAACTCTACATATACTCCCATCGGGAGAGCAATATAAGTCATATTTGACTCGATAAAATGTGCCATTCCAACAGCCGGAAAAGCACTCGACAATATATTCTCAGAACGCCAAAGTTGCGATCAATTTCTGAATGCCGCAAATTTGCGAAGGTAAGACCCCAGATCCGTTCTGCTGGGCGTGGCATTGCCGAAGACTGCGCTCTGCTACTTTTATCCGTATCAACAGATACGAAGAAAAATCCTAACGGACGCGTTAGGTACTCGATAAATTTGACTGGGACTCGACAGAATGGTAAGACCTTAAGCGGCACCTGTCGAAGTTTACACCAGTATCCCGAGATCATGTCCAGGGACGTGATCTTGAAGTAGGTTTTTGTGGATTGCCACTAGAGCAGTTAACTAGTACCTGATCCGTCAGATGAACTAGCCCCAACTACCATTATCCCTGTACAATATAGAATTTTATGAAGAAATATAAAAAAGTTGAAGCTGTTGAATAAAAATAAACAGTGGAGATTTTCCCTGACTCTACGATTCAAGCAAAATCTCGGGGGCTACTGACATAGGCATCCCAAATGGGCCTGCCGAAGATAGTACCCGGGGTTTACTGAAGGCCCACTACCCGAAGAATAAGAAGATTCGGGAGCCCAAGATATATTAAGGAAAGTTAGAGTTGTAATAGGAAGTGTTATTTGTAATCTGGCGGGATGAGTTAGAAACCGTCCCGGACTCTGTAACTTATACAAAACGAAACCCTCGGCTCCGCCTCCTATATAAAGGGGGAGTCGAGGGGCGAAGAGATCATCGAATCATTGTTACAAACCCTAGTTCTCATAATCGTCGAGTACTTTTCGGCTGAAACCTTCGAGATCTACTTGCCCTCTACTTCCAACTAAACCCTAGCCTACAATCCATAGGTATTGACAAGTTGATACCTTGTCAGATACGGAGGCGGAGGGTATGAACCATATGGCGCCGGAGGTGGAGCGTATGGCCCATATGGCCCCGGAGCTGGTGTGCCGGAGGGGTATAAAACTTGAGGAAGCGGCGAACCGACATTGGTGCGACGATGTGTCGGAGAGACATCATCTACCGCTACTGGTGACCCGTCAGGACCCAAGAGATCCATGAACGTGCTCATATCTGGTGGAGTCCAACCGGACATGGTGGAGAAGATTTGAGAGAGTGAAGGAGATGAATGAGATGAAATGGGTGTGGAGTGAGTGAAACCATATGGGGGGTATTTATAGGGGGTGGGGATGAAATTTTAGGGTTTTTTTGAACCAGCAACGGCTACCCAACGGCTAGCTGACGTGGACGAATCAGATCGCGCCACGTCAGCTAGCCGTTACACACTACCGCCCGCCTCTCGCCCGCTCTCGCCCGCCTCTCGCCCGCATCTCGCCCGCCACTCGCCCGCCTATCGCCCGCTCTCGCCCGCCCTCTCGCCCGTCCCTCTCTCGCCCCGCCCCGCCAACGCTGCCGCCTCGCTACCGCCCCTCTCTCGCCTCCCTCTCGCCCCCAACGCAGGCGTTAGCCGGGCGGGAGCGGGCGATAGCGCCGGGCGCCCGCGCCGTCGCCTGACGCTCTCATCTCGCCCCTCTCTCGCCTCTCTCTCGCCCCACCTCGGACGCTACCGCCCCCTCTCTCGCCCGCAAGGGCACCAGCCTTAGATTAGCGTAGCGGGAAAAAAATGTTACACTCTTTTTCCAATAACGAGTGTTTTACTGAAGTTAAAAGTTAGCATCAGGATGATACAATTCAAAAGAACTCGCACCTGACATTTGTATAGACATGTAACAGATAGCCACATAACACAAAATAAAACCCAAAAGATGGCACAATGCAAGTATATGGAAAACTCATAAGACTCCAGCGACGGAGGTGTTATATGTATATACCTGTATATTGTAGTTTCCCCATATGTTAGGGGGTTTTCTGCATATGTGCACCTGTACTTGTACTATATATTGTGGCCTTTGGTCCCCTGGTAATACAACAAGCATATTGCCCTAACATGGTATCAGAGCCAAAATTGGTCCTCTTTTTCTTCTAGTCCGTGCGTTTTGGCTTGTTCCGCCGCCGCTGCCTCTCCTCCGCTGGCCGTCGCCTCTCCTCCACCGGCTGCTGCCGCCGGCCTCCTCTCCCGTCGGCCGCCGCCCCACCTCTCCCCCGCCGGCCGCCCTCTCCTCTGCCGGCCGTCTCTCTCCCGCGCCGGCCGCCTCTCCCCCGTCGGCGCCTCTCCTCCGCCGGCCCCCACCTCTCCCGCCGGTCGCCGCCTCTCCTCCGGCCGCTGCTCTCGTCCCCGCTCGGGTTGTTTCCCGTCGGGCTGTTAGTCGATCTGTTTTCTTTGATATGAAAAAAAAGCGAAAAAAACAAGAGCGATGTCTTCCTCGGGCTATGTTGCGATCCCTCGCTGCCCGGTGATCTTTGATGACGCGAATTACCCTGATTTTGCTGCCTTCATGCGCGTCCACATGTGCGGTCTTCGTCTTTGGGGTGTGCTTTCTGGCGAGGTCTCCTGTCCGCTGCGCCCCGTTGCTCCTACGGTGCCTGTTGCACCGCCACCTGTTGCCCTTGCCCCTGATGCTACTCAGGAGGATAAGGATGTAGCCAAGAGTGCTGATGACACTGCTCTGGCATATTATGACCGGAAGGTCCAGGACCACTCTACTGCCGTTGCGACTTACCGGCTGGATCTGACCGAGTACACTCAGTGGATAGATGAGGATGCTCGTGTTGCTGCTGTTCTTACCTTCAGTGTTTTGCCTCAGTATGCGGCTGAGTTTATGGGTCTTCCCACCGCTGCTGCTCAGTGGGCTTTTCTTCGTCAGCGCTATTAGCCATCTGGGGATGCTCTCTACCTATCTGTGGTCCGCCAGGAGCATGCCCTTCAGCAGGGTGATTCTACTATTGATGAGTTCTACACTCAGAGTGCTGCTATTTGGCGTCAGCTTGATTCTCTCAGTACAGCTGTGTGTGCCACCTGTCCCTGCTGTCTGACTGTGCGCGCGGATCTGGAGTTTCAGCGCATTTTTGAGTTCTTGTCACGGCTCCGTAAGGAGTTTGAGCCGCGCCGGGCCCAGCTGCTTGCCCGTGGTCGTGTTCCGCTCTCTGAGGTACTTGCTGAGCTTCGTGCTGAGGAGACTCGTCTTCATGGTGCTGGTCTTCTTGAGGTTCCCTCTGTTCTTGCTGCTCGTGGCCCTCCTGTGCCGTCTGCTCGTGGACCTCCTATGCCGTCGGCTTCGTTGCGGTCTCCGGCACAGTCGATACTTCCTACTCCTCCATTCCAGGGTCAGCGTCAGCCCCAACAGCCTCGTGGTTCGACATCACTTCCTTGCACCTACTGTGGTAGGACTGGCCACACTATCTCTACTTGCTGGCAGAGGGATCCCAGCTTATGTCCGCCGCAGCATACTCATCGTCAGGCTGGTTCTTCAGGATCTTGTGCTGTTGCGCTATCTGATCAGGACATTCTCTGTGGTCTTCGTGGTCTGCTCGCTGGTACAGGCTCTTCCTCGACGGGTACTGCTGGTTCTGTGCCTGGCTCTTCTGGCACCGCGCGACCACCACCTTCCACACAGTCAGGTACATCATCCCCGTGGTATCTGGATTCTGGAGCTTCTTTTCATATGACCTCTGCGTCTTCTATTCTTTCTGCTCTTCGCTCTCTTGTTTCTCTTGTTCGTGTTATCACGGCTGATGGTACCTCTCTTCCTGTTTCCAGTCGAGGCACCCTTTCTACTTCCTCTTTCTCTGTTCCCGATGTCTCTCTTGTTCCTAGTCTTAAGATGAACCTGTTTTCCACTAGTCAGCTTACTGATTCTGGTTGTCGCATTATTCTTGACGCTGATTCTTGTGTTGTTCAGGATCACCGTACACAGGCTCTGGTTGGAGCTGGCTCTCGCAGCCTTGAGTCCCCCGGGCTCTGGGAGTTAGACTGGCTTCGCGTTCCTTCTGCTGACACTTCCTCTGCCAGTTCTCCTGCGGTTGCTGCTTCTGTCACTGGAACCTTTCAGCAGTGACATCATCGGCTAGGTCACCTATGTGGCTCCCGTTTATCGTCTTTAGTTCGTAGTGGTCTTCTGGGGTCTGTCTCAGGAGATGTGTCTTTGCATTCGTGTCAGGGTTGTAGGTTAGGCAAACAGATTCAGCTTCACTATCCTACTAGTGCGTCTGTATATCAACGACCTTTTGATTTAGTTCAATCGGATGTTTGGGGTCCGGCTCCCTTTCCTTCGAAAGGGGGTCATCGATACTATATTTTGTTTATTGATGATTTTTCACGGTACACCTGGTTGTTTCTTATGCACTCTCGCAGTGAGGTGCTTTCTATTTATCAGCGTTTTGCAGCCATGGTTCGTACTCAGTATTCCACGCCTATTCGTGTGTTTCGTGTTGATTCTGCTGGAGAGTATATCTCCCAGCACTTGCGTGGTGTTCTTGCTGAGCAGGGCACCCTTGCCCAGTTCTCGTGTCCCGGCACCCATGCTCAAAATGGTGTCGCCGTGCGTATGCATCATCATATTCTTGAGACTACCCGTGCTATGATGATTGCTTCCTCTCTTCCGCCGCATTTCTGGGCTGAAGGTGTTGCTACGTCGACTTACCTCATTAACATTCAGCCTTCTGCTGCTCTTCAAGGTGGCATTCTTCTCGAGCGTCTTTCTGGTAGCTCTCCAGATTACTCGACTCTTCGTTTATTTGGTTGCGTTTGCTATATTCTTCTCCCTCCTCGCGAACGCACCAAACTGACCGCTCAGTCTGTTGAGTGTGTTTTTCTCGGATACAGTGATGAGCATAAGGGCTATCGCTGTTGGGACCCTGTTGGTCATCGGATGTGCATCTCTCGTGATGTCACGTTTGATGAGACGCGTCCCTTCTATCCTCGCCCCACCTCGGGTACTTACCCGGTGGATGATATCTCTTTTCTTCTTTTTCCGGATGCACCCCCTGCTTTCCCTCCTCCTCCCCCTCCTACTTCTGATGTGCCCCCTTCGGCGCCATCCTCTCGTTCTTCTAGTCCACCTAGTACTCCTCGTTCTCCGGCTTTGGGTCCTTCCGATGCTGTCCCTTCTCCCTCTTCTTTTGATGACTTGTCTTCTGCAGATGAGCTTCCTCCTTCACGGCATGTTCGTCAGCGTCGTGCTCCAGTTCGTTACTCTCATAGTCAGTATGGTCTCTCTGTCGTTTCCGAGACGACTTCTTATCGGGATGCCGAGCGTCATCCTGAATGACAGCTTGCCATGGCTGAGGAGATCGCTGCGCTTGAGCGCACTGGCACTTGGGATCTTGTTTCTCCCCCTTCTGGTGTTCGTCCTATCACGTGTAAGTGGGTCTATAAAATTAAGACTCGCTCTGATGGATCTCTTGAGCGCTATAAAGCGCGTCTTGTGGCTCGTGGTTTTCAGCAGGAGCATGGCCGTGATTATGATGAGACTTTTTCCCATGTGGCTCATATGACTACTGTGCGTACCCTTCTTGCTGTTGCTTCTGTTTGCTGCTGATATGTCTCCCAGCTTGATGTTCAGAATGCTTTTCTTAATAGCGAGTTGAGTGAGGAGGTTTACATGCAGCCTCCTCCTGGATATTCTGTTCCCGATGGGATGGTTTGTTGTCTTCGACGTTCTCTCTATGGTCTCAAACAGGCCCCTCGTGCCTGGTTTGAGCGCTTCGCCTCTGTGGTGACTGCTGCTGGTTTCTCTCCTAGTCTTCATGATCCAGCACTTTTTGTTCACACTTCTTCTCGTGGACGTACTCTTCTTCTTCTCTATGTTGATGATATGATTATTACTGGTGATGATCCTGAGTATATTGCCTTCGTCAAGGCTCGTCTTTACGATCAGTTTCTTATGACTTATCTTGGTCCTCTTCGCTATTTTCTTGGCATTGAGGTTTCCTCCACTTTTGATGGCTTTTCTATCTCTCAGGAAAGTACATTCAGGATCTTCTTGCTCGTGCTGCTCTTGGGGATGAGCGCACGGTTGATACTCCTATGGAGCTTAATGTTAAGCTTCGTCCTACTGATGGTGATCCTCTTCGTGATCCCACCCGTTATCGCCATCTTGTTGGGAGTCTTGTTTATCTTGCTGTCACTCGTCCTGATATTTCTTATCATGTTCATATTCTGAGTCAGTTTGTTTCAGATCCTACCACTGTTCACTATAGTCATCTCCTCTGTGTTCTTCGTTACCTTCGTGGCACGATCACTCATCGCCTTTTCTTCCCCCGTTCCAGCTCTCTCCAGCTCCAGTGCTACTCGGATGCTACGTGGGCGAGTGATCCTACGGATCATCGTTCACTTTCTGCTTACTGTGTGTTTCTTGGTGGTTCGCTTGTTGCTTGGAAGACGAAGAAACAGGTAGCAGTTTCCCGTTCGAGTGTTGAGGCTAAGTTGCGGGCTATGGCTTTGTTGATTGCTGAGGTGACCTGGTTGCGGTGGTTACTTGCAGATTTTGGGGTCTCTGTTACGACACCCACTCCACTTTTGTCTGACAGTATAGGTGCTATCAGTATTGCACGTGATCCGGTCAAGCATGAGCTGACCAAGCATATTGGTGTTGATGCTTTTTACACATGTGCTCAGGTGCAGGATGATGTTGTTGCGGTTCATTATGTGCCTTCAGATTTGCAGTTGGCGGATTTCTTTACGAAGACACAGACTCGAGCGCAGCATGATTTCTTACTCTCCAAACTCAGTGTTGTGGATCCACCATGAGTTTGAGGGGGGGGGGGGGGTGTTAGATGTACATACCTGTATTGTAGTTTCCCCATATGTTAGGGGTTTTCTGCATATGCGCACCTGTACTTGTACTATATATTGTGGTCTTTGGCCTCTCGTAATACAACAAGCATATTGCCCTAACAGGAGGGACGATCTATAGACTATAATGACATCCATGTTGGACAAAAATTATCCTCCTATTATCATGTAACACGTCGGTAAATATTCTCCAAATTCTTGGAGATGATCACAAAGGCAGCAAATATGTACACGGTAAATAACATGCAAAGGAGAACAATTATAACATTGGAAATCAAATTATTACTAAATAGTCAAAACGACCATGTTAACAGCAATCAAATTGTTACTATATGGCCAAATTCTATATTTGAATCTATTCTACGCAATCGGTTGATACATATATTTTGCAACAATATATTGATGGAAAATTATACCCCTCTGATAAATGCAGTGTATATAATTTTTTAATAAGTTAAAAGATCTAATGTTGTACTCCGTATCATATGTGTAGATAAAAAATATCAACATCTATGATACCAAATCAATGCCATTTGATTCATCATGATGTATGCTTTTATATGATATATATTTGGTATTTTTAGATACATATGATTTTTCGACAAATTGTTTCTTTTGCATTATTTAACTTTAAAAAAATTATATGCACTAGGTTGTGGCAAACAGGGAGCACTTGTCTCTTCCGTTGATCTAGTATATTATACCAGTCCTTGTCCTGGTGACGTATGACTTCGTACGTCAAACCTAATAATGACCAGAAGGACCTCAGAAGGACGTTGACCGAAGAGCTGGAAACAAAATGGAGGCAAGTCAAAGCTTCTAGATGAAGAAGAGACCAGCAAGAAGAAAATAAATGATGAAAAATGGTAAACATTTGGTTTACATCGATCTTCTAGAATGAATAGGAACCTTCGTTATTCATCTTGTGGATTTGGACTCGCTGTGTGGACTAGACCACATTATGGAATTGAAGTTTCAGAGTTGATGCCTGACTTGAAAATTCTAAAAACTGTTTAAAAATAGATGTCTCAACATTATTTAGATACCGATGTATCTCTAACTAAAATAAATCTAGATTCATACGTATGTAGATAAAAGTAAGACACCTATTTATAGATGGAGGAAATTATATTATTGTCTTTTACTGGAAATCCTAAACCCTCATATCATTTCGATAGATCGAAACATTTCTCAGTTATAGCCTAATTATATTTCAGTGGGAACACAATTTCAACGATTTTTTTTTGAGAGCAAACACGTATTTCATTAGTAGAAAAACAAATTAGATGAGTAAAAAAACGTGAAAGCTACCGGATAGAACATGAGAAAACAGTTGTCCTAAAAATTTTGCAGAAAAAAATCCTAAAGGATAGAAAAATACAAAACTATTCCTAGGGTTTCATGCACTCGCCGAAGCCAACGGCCACCGCCAAACTCCAACGCCGCCTAGACACACGTTGGAAGAGACATCAAGCCTCCACCATTGCCAATCCAAGAGAACACCATCACCAACGAGGCTTTGTGAGTCGATAAATAGGCCTGCTGCAAGCAGCGATTGATGTGGCACATCGATTGGGGGACGTCCCCATGCTATCTTGGACCAAGATCCGCCGCATCCCATCGACGAAGTCGAGGAAGAACGACAAATCCACCACCTCCGAACCAACATCTTTGCTCCAGACCATCCACCTTGCCCCGACCCAGCGCCGCCGTGGACAACGACAAACGCCAGCGACACGCCGAGAAACAAATCTCGCCAGATCTGAAGAACGGTAAGAAGACCAAGCCAACGATCGACCTAAAAAATCGACAGACACACGTTGCCAATAACTCCGAGACGTTGCCATGAAAATCGCCGCCGGTATGGGGATAAAGTTGTGGCATATTTATTTGCTCGGGCGCTGCTCCTACCACCCAATAACGTACCACAACAGACACATCTTAACTACAGAACATAGGAATGAGGTTCCCTCCCCCTCGTGCTGCCGGAGCGGCGAGCGAAGAGAGAGGAGCCCAACGCTCACGACGGTGAAGATGGGATGTGGCCGTCGCCGCCTGGGAAAGAGGAGCAGGGCAAAACGAAAACGGCTCGGTGCTAGTCGCTGGCTGTTTTCATTTCAACGATGTGGTGCTTTGGTAGATCAATTAATTCAACAAAATGGATGGACTCTGCAGGCTAACGCCGGTCAGAGGTCGGGTTAAGTGCGAGTGTGCGACCATCAACTCCCTACAATGCGACTACTAGTCTCCGGCTTCCCTCCAATTCCCAGAAACCACCCAGGCGTAAAGCCCCCGAAAGCTCACGCCTTCCACGCGGCGGCACCTGATGGCGGCCGCCTCCGGCGACCTGGAGGGTCGGTTGATGTCTGCGGTGAAGGCCTCCGCGGCGCGCGGCGAGCCCCCACTTCTCCAGGCCGCTGAGGCCGCGCGCTGCGCCCGCGAGGCCTCCGCCACCTGCGGAGGGGCCAGAGGCAGCCTCGCCGCGGCGCTGGTGTCGAATCTCTGTTTCGCGCACAACACGGGAGCGATGTGGAAGCTGCTGGACCAGGCCATGGCCTCCCGCCTCGTCTCCCCACTCCACACCCTCGCCCTCCTCACCTCAAGGTCCCTACCCCCAACCGATTCGCATTTCTCTCTCGTTTCAGTCAAATCAATTCGACCTGCTGGGGGATTGGGAGTTCGAGATTTTGATAGCCGTGTGATTTCTCGGGGGCAATTACTCTGCAGGGTGGTGCCGAACCGGCGGGCGCAGCCGGAAGCGTACCGGCTCTATCTGGAGCTGCTCGGGCGGTATGCGCTTGTGCCCGAGTACTCGGAGAGCGCGGAGACAAAGGCCATGTAAGCTTCGCCTTGCTTGCTCTTGAGTCTGATATACCTGCAATTTGTTTCGCGTTGGTTTGCTGTATTCTGGATGGGTACATTTTCCCAAAGTGCTATGTACAGTTTTCTAATCTTCTTCTTTCTCTGTTGCTTGTGTTCTCTTTGTGTCTTCTTGACGCTTTATTTTCAATACAAATGACAATCACTTTGGTGTGTGTTCGAGAAAAAGAAGTGCCCAAAGTGCACGCCTGCTACACAGTACAGACTTCAGAATAGGTCAATGCCTGCTGGGCTGCTGATATCTTTGGTGTGCTCCTGCAGCTGCTGACGTTGACACTATTTGTCTGGCGTCGTTGGTCCGGACGTGAGAGCGATTACTTGCTCTGTATGTGTCTTTAGATTTGTATTGATGGGTAGAATGGTCGGATTAACATGATACGGAATTCCCGGTCTTAATCTTGAACGATAAATGGCACTCCTTTCATTTCATATACTACTGTGGTTTGAACATATCCGAGTGTGATTAAGTGAACCTCCCATGGCCATATCATATCATTGGGCTGTATTCAAGGAAAAACTCCTCACTGAAAATGACTTCTGCATTTTTTTTCTGTAATTTTAATTTGGAAACTGTGGCCCATGCCGATCACAACTTTGAGTGTGACTTACCACATCGTGAGATATACCAATCTTGTTCTGTTTGGGTCTTTGGGAAGTATGCTGAATATGGAGACTTTGATCTTTCTTACTTCATATGAACACATATTTTCACAAGAATTTTAGAATAAATTGTGAACAAATGAACATGTAAAAGACAATGTTTAATATTTTTTGACATCTCTTCGGTTACTCTAGTTCAATCATGTATAGTTGATACCATGCTTTATAGTATTAATTAGTGAGCTACAACTATTAGAAAATTTTGTAACTATTTGATTTTGTAGCTCCCAAATTCAGGCTTTTACTTGCTAAATGAGAAGCCTCTTAGCCACAAAAGGCCTACTTATCTTTAGTTCTTATGAAACAAAACCCCACAATTGCAATTATGATGGCCTATCTCTTCATGTAAGCCATCCACATCATCAGTTTTTAAGGCTGTTGATTTGATCTTATCTACAACTCTAATTAATTTACAGGAAACATCAGTAAATTATTATTATTAGAAGGGCAGACCTGGCGCAGTGGTAGAGTATCTGCACCAAGGTTTAAAATAGCGCGCTATTTCTCCGTTAATAGCACGCTATAGCATAATTTGAGGGTTCACGCTAAATTTTAGTAATTTTGCTCGCTATGACGCTATTTGTGAAATAACATGGTATATCGCGCTAAAACTTCATAGCGTTAGCGCGTTATTTTTTCAAGCTAGTTGCTTTTACTTTTTCATGGTGATGAACTACAATCTTGTTGGTTCCTGTTCTAGATTAGAACATAATAACGCTAATGCTGATATTTCTTAATAAATAATTTATACTATGTTGTTGCCTTGTGGAATGTTGATATTAACCTTCTGAAAAATAGGAGATCTATTTGTTCTATGTGGTTATGTATGTATGATCAGTCACTTTTTGACTAAATATCTAACTTTTTTAGCGAAATTCTTTATTTTTAGGCTATATTTGGTATATTTTTTCAAAACGCTATTTAAAATATAGCACGCAATTAGCACGATATAGCGTCCATAGCGTTTGAAGAAGGCTGACGCTATTTCATTTAGCACGCAATTTTAAACCTTGATCTGCACTTGCGTCCTGGAGGTCCTGGTGTTTGAATCAGCCTCCTTGCATTATAAAAGGCAAGGGAAAAGCTGCCTAGAAATACCCCTCCTAGACCCCACAATGTGTGGGAGCTTTCAGCACTGGGTACACCCTTTATCAATAAAGTATTATTAAATTAAATATAGCCTCTCTACTACCGTGAGCAATTGAATTTTGCATATTCCTGTTACACAACTTACTGTTTCATGCGTCTTATAGCCTTTCATTTACAAAATAAAGTTCATAAAGAAATTCTCGCTGCAATGTTCGGGGTATCCCTCTAGTATGTGGTAATTACTAAGTATTAGGGCAAGTAAACCTCAATTGATAGTTCTTACCTATTTTGATATGCAAATAACAAGGTTAAAACAGCCATATCAACTTATTAATTTGCATGTAGCATATGGTAAATACATGCCGGCAGGTCCTCGTAATCTATATTGGCTGGTGCAGCTAATTTCTAAATTGTGCTATTTGCTTATGACATGACCAGGGCTATCACTAATCTCTTCCCAAAAAATTGGACTATCTGCTGTTCTAAACTCAAAGCGAATAAAAGCTTATTTTAGTTGTTTTATGTAGTTATTAATTTTTTTAGATAGGCGCATAATGTTCTAAAATACTGCTAACTATTATTCTTCATTGGTGTTGCAGGATAGCCAAATCTACTGATGATGCTATGCAGCTTTCACATAGATATGGATTTCAGAAAATGGATTTTGGACATACTGTTATTCTTTTTGTTTTAAGTATTATCAACATATTGACTGATTCTATTTTGGAAGATTCGGGCGTTCCAAAAATCTATAGTAAGGAGCATGAAAATATGCATGCGATTGAAGTGAACAATCACAGGGCTTTAGATGGCAAGGGGAGTCCGCCTGACAAAAGAGATGGGCAGCGTGAATACCTAAGGCGAAACAATACACTTATGGCTCTAGAAGTTGTCGAGAAGATCACTGCTACCAAAAATGCCCAAGTTTTTCTTCGGCTTGTCTATCTTAACACGTATGCTTATCTTTTTTTATTGTCTTGTAGATTCTACTGAGTAGAAGCCTGTATAAGTCCAACTGCAAACTCCCTACCTAAAATTTCAATTTATGTTTTAATTAGAATTTGTGGACCCGTTGTCTAAACAACACTTGGGATAGAATTTGATGTTCTTTTATCATGACATTAGATACTTTATATGCCAAATACTTTTTATGAAGTTGACCAAATCTTGTAAATCGTGCTACATCGTTTTCATATCCATTAAGTTTCAGCTAGCCTGATGTCAGTACTAAAGCCGCTGCTTCTTTCACATACTTTTTTTTCAAATAAGAAATGGTTTTACTGTCATCACATAGCAATTGCTTCATCAGAAATGAAAATCTATACTATGTTTCTAAAGTTTTCGAATGTAAAAATGTATTATTAGCTTGTGACGCATAGTTTCTTTTAATTTTGACAAAGGAAAATAGTATTTTCTAATTCACTTGTAATATTTTTGCAAGGCATCATTTTGAAGGTTTCAAATTGTTTGGAACACATTGTCCCCTGTTGCTGAATTGATATATAAATTGTTTCTTGTATTTGCATTTTATGCTGATGGAAAACATTGTTTCATTGTTGGATGTGCTAAGGTAGACCTGAAAACTTCAAAAGTTTGCTTCAGAGGCTTCAGCTTACAGGTGCCCTTAAGTCAAACAATGTTGCATCTGGAAATACTCTGCTGGATAACTTGATGACACATATACAGAAGGTTAGAAGCACAGGATATCAATTAGGCAGGAGTAGACTATTGAGAGTTCTTATTGGTACACAGCCCTCCAGCTCAGCTGCATGCAATATGTTTGGAACTGGAAAGGGCTCTTGTTGGATTCCTTTTGACCTATTTATGGAGAACGTGATGGATGGTAAATATCTGCATGCCATATCCTCGATCGAAGCTCTGACAGGTGCTTGAATATCTGCACTTAATAACATTGATAATCTGTTCTTGCATTTATGTCTATAGAACCATCATACAACCTTTCCTAGACTTGCAATATTTGGTTGTGCAGAACTGTCCAAGATGCTCAAAGCACTTAATCGGGCAACCTGGCAAGAGACCTTTCAAGCTCTATGGGTTTCAGCTTTGCAGCTTGTACAGAGAGTTGAGATAACTTTGATTTACATATTTTACTTTAAAAAAAGAGAAGGCTAGTGCATTTGCTTTAATACAAATTTTTCATATGCTTACTAGGACCCAGGTACTCTGGAAGGACCATTTCCTCATCTTGATTCTCGTCTATGCATGTTGTTAGCTATTGTTCCTTTGGCTATTGCTCCCATTTTGAAGGAAGACGCTGACTGTCTTGAACGGGGAGTGGCCTGCGCTAGAAGAGAAGAATTAGTGTCCTCTCTTCATGTTCTGGGGCAATTTTTTGGTCTTCTTTCAACCCCTCCAGCAGCTTTACATGCAGCAAACAGTGCAGCCACGAAAGCAGCGGTTGCTGTATATAGTTTGGAAGCTGGGAGTGAGAACATTCACAGTTTGAGAGATAGTTTCTCTATTAAAGCAGGTTATTGTAACATATATTTCTACATTTAGTATCATTTTCATATGCAGTTTCTTCGTAGTAAACATTGAAACTGATCTCGTAATTATGCTCCAAATTGCAGTGGGAAATATGCAACATCTTATTGTGGAAGCCTGTGTAGCTAGAAATTTAGTTGATACATCGGTTTATTTCTTTACCGGCTATGTTGTTCCCATTAAAGACTTCTCTCCTGTCCATCAATCTCCTTGGCGAGCTTTGATGGAAGGGTCTCCACTTATGGGCCTCAAGGATGTCCTTATTGTTATACCTGCTTCGAGGTGACGAATCATAGCTCTCTATTACTTTAAATACAATTTAGCATGTATATTTTGGATTATGCTCGTTCACTAGCATGACTGATGGTAATATTGCTGTTCTGTTATCTTAGTTTGTCAGAATTGGAGAAACTGCATTCTTTTGCAGTAAGTGGGTCACAAGAGGAAAAGTTGGCAGCTTCTAAGATTCTATGTGGTGCATCCTTTCTTCGTGGGTGGAACATTCAGGTATGATTCTATTCTAAATGAATATATTGTAGCAGCCAGAAAGACTGCACCTTGTTCAGTTTGAAAAAAGATGTATCCTATATACTACTCTTACATCTATTCACTGTGCCACCATTTGCTCACTAGGAACATGTTGTCCGAATGGTGCTTAAGCTGCTGTCAACATTGATTTCCCTAGATCCTGGATCGGATAGCTACTATACTCATCACATGCCTATGCTACATGCTCTCTTATGTGGGATTTCTTCCCTTGACACTGTTCATATCCTCTCAATGTATGGCTTGGTAAGAGTTCTCATGACGCTGATGGCCTCTGTTCAGTTTGAGAATTATGTTTAACATTAAGAGCGATTTTTTATATACTGGATTGCGTCTGATGTATACATGTGTGCAATTTGTGGACACAATTTTTTATAGACAGGCACAGATACCAAACACCTTTGACCTAAGAACATTTTGATTTCAGGTACCGGAATTAGCTGCTATTTTGATGCCTATATGTGAAATATTCGGATCCTTACCTGAATCTGATCATAAGAGTTGTAGTTTCGAAGATGTTTCTGTGTACTCAGTATTCTCAAGTGCTTTCCTGTTCCTTCTTCGCTTGTGGAAATTTCATAGGCCCCCTATCGAGAATGCTCTATCTAGATATGGAGTCTCTGTTTGGGATCTCAATTTAGAGTACCTCTTGCTCTTACGTAATAGTCGTCTTGCTTTGGAAAATTTATCTATTGGTTGTAGGGCGAGCAGGCTTCAGTTTGATCCATTATTTCAAAAACCGGTGTATATTGATTCGTTTCCAAAGCTAAGGGCTTGGTATACCCAGAATCAGGCTTGCATAGCCTCTACTATTTCTAGTGCTTACGAGAGGAAAAGCATCCCCCAACTTGCAAACAAGATACTGAGAATTGTATGCCGTAAAATGACAAAAGTTGACAACCTGTCTGTCAGTCCACAAGCAACGTCAAATTCAAGTATGAGGGGCTCACCTGTCGGTATACAAGAAGATAGCTGCGAAGGCCCGCCTGTTACTGCATGGGAAATTCTGGAAGCTGTTCCTTTTGTACTTGAGACTGTCTTAACTGCATGTGCACATGGGAGGCTTTCTTCTCGTGATTTGATTACAGGTTATATTCTTTCTATTATTACAAGTATCCAGCTTATATCTAATGATTAGTTAATTTCCAGATTTTTTTCCTTTAAATACTGTTTAGTATGCCAATAACTTTTTACTAATCTGGACAAGTTATAAATGCCTCTAAATTGGAGAATTAACTCTTCTGTCCCTATATAGTCCCACATATTTGCCTTGGTAGAAACTTGAATGAATTTCATAAGAAAATAAAAATAGAATCTTGTCTTTTTTTCTTTTCTTTTAATCTCGGCATTTCAACTTGGCAGACTAGTCATTGCATTAGTCCCATATTTTAAATTTAAATTACTCATATATATCCTCAAGACCTATTATTAATGTAAATTAAATTTTAAAATACAATGCTATGAATATTCATGTACAATCCTGAATTCTGGATTATCAAACAATAAACACATATAGGTTGGCATTAAGCTTTTCTCTTTGTGTGTCCCCACAGGAAACCATTTTAGTTAGTTGATACTCTCGTATGATCGTTTGACTAGTACATAGTTCTAAGATAGAATATAAAGATTCTGAAATTTGTATTGATTTTGACTACACTTAAACTTTGGATAAGGGGATGACATAATCTCCTGATGGTGGTCTTGCAATGTAAGATGGTATTGTAAGCTGGTTTTGTCACGCTAGAGCATACTAAAGTATGTTTGGATGGTTAGTCACTTAGTCATAAAGAACAAAATCTTGGTTGGATGAGAGAAGAAAGATTGCAGAGTGTGATGTTATAGATCTTATTTTTTATTTGTTCAGCTATGCCTAGCTAGGTGATGTGTATAGAATATTTCGCAATCATGGCAAAACTTGGCCATCTGAACAGTCTATGTGGCAAAACTACCTTTGAAACCTGGACTTGTGGGTTAAGTGCCTCCAGTTCCAAAAGTTCAGTGGCTAAGATGTATGGTTCTATTGTTCAGGGGGTTAAGTAGGATTTGCTCACCAGGTGTAGGGGTTATATGGACCTTTAATATTTTTAAATGATTGTTGATTTATATTATGCTTTTGTAGAAGTATAATTCATTTCCCCAGTTTTTTTTTTTTGAGGATGTACGCATACATTACTTGTAATCATAAACATAAGAATACAGAGTTGTTACGCATACAAGCAACAGAACACAAGGAGGATACAAACGCCCATAGGCAAACTGCCATCTCCGCAACTACCAAGCACACACGTCCTTCGCCGTCACCGGAGAAGAAGAGCACTAGCAGTTGTTCCATTCTTTGACGCTGAAGAAACCCCTAGCCATAAGGCGTTAACGAGCTGCGATAGCCACTAGCCCCGTAAGACTAGATCTAGCCCGATAAGGAACATCGACCGGAGGAGCCCTCCTAGCCTCTTCAACGGTGGATCCGGTGCCAGCGCCACCCCGCCCTTCAGACGGCCAAATCCCCCACCATCTTCCGCAAACACGCAACAGTCAAGACCGCCGCACTCCAAGAGCAGCCCATGCCAGCCACCATGCCACGATGCAGCGTCAGATTGAAGCCACTCCAACAGCTTGGACTCCACAAGCCTCTCGTTGGCATCAGCAACACCTTCGGCGAGCAGGGGCATGTACTGGGAGACCATTATTCCTATAAACATCATCAGCATTTGCCCCACCATGATGCTGAGAGATGAACCTCGAAAACCTAGGACTAAAACACACACGAACGAGGACCAGACCTCCCCTCCCCCTCGTGACGCCATGACGGCAATCTTAGGGGAAGGGGAGTGACGGAAAACGCCGGCGAGCAACTGGAACATGAACCTCCAGGAGCGGTTGTTTCTTGAAACACGCTGTTCCCGTGTTGGGGAGAGTTGTTGTGGTGTTTCTCATTTCCCCAGTTTCAGTTTTCTGCAAACGATATTTGTTGATAAATTAAAAACTGTTGTATTGTGATCCAAATTCATTCTAAAGGGAGGCTAACTTCTGACGTACGGATCGATGCCACCGTCTATATATACCTCTTGTAAGCCGCTGGCTAGGGTTTGCCAGATTATAAGATAACCCACGGCGTTTGTAAACACTCCCCGATATAGTGAAGTTTTGCTGGCTGGCGCCCGTGGTTTCTTCCCCTTCTGTGTTGGAAGGGGTTTTCCACGTTAAATCTCGTGTCTTCGCTGCGTTTTCCTTTATCGTTCTTCGTTATTTGCTTGTCGCTTTTATAACAAAAACTGCAAAAGGTTATTATTTATTATACTTAATCCCTGCATATTTGCTATCACATACCATCGCTGATGATTGCAGGTCTGAGAGATCTTGTGGATTTCTTGCCTGCTTCAGTTGCTGCTATTGTCAGCTTCTTTTCAGCAGAAATTACCCGTGGCCTATGGAAGCCAGTTATGTTGAACGGTACTGACTGGCCAAGTCCAGCGGCAACTCTTATGGAAGTTGAGTCTGACATAAAGGAAGTTCTTGCATCGGCTGGTGTTCATATCAACATCTCTCCACAACCACGTATGCTCTCTATCTATCTCTTATGCAGATGGCTCTGTTCTGTTTGCTACATACAGACTACTTTGTTTCAGTTTTTTCACCTCTGATGTCTATTGACCTTTTGCATATAAAACTTGTTAGATACTCCCAACCAACTATCCCAAAAGATTGATCTGATAGCAGGTGGAGATATAATATACTCCCTCTCTCCTGAATTAGATGTCACATAATTTTTAGATTCTTAAATGTAAACAAACATATGATTCTTAAATGATATTAAATTTTACGTGAACTTTTCTAGGAAATGCACACTGGAGACCCATGTACTCATAGGTTTATGCCTAATCCTGGCTGTGCTTTCGTACAAATACACAGTACAACACTTGTCACAAAGAATTAGGTGATATTAGACCTAACCCTCCCGTCCTCCTCCCGAGCCGCCCCCGCGTGGCGGCCGGGGGGAACTCTACCCCGCCGTCGCCGCCTCCCCCCTCTCTCCCTCCCCTCCGTCGCGGCCGCCAGGGGGCGCGGTGGCAAAGGCCGGCCGGCGGCGGTGGGGATTCTTCGTCATCTCGCGCGAGGAGGTCGGGCGTGGGTCGTCTTCCTCGGGCCGGAGCGCGGCCCTTTCGTCGAGGACCTCGATGGCGGCGCCTGGCCTTGGCTCGGTGACGGCATGATGGACGATGAGGTTGAGGAGTGCCCCGGCGGCGGAGGGAGGGGTGGGGGCGGGCTGCAAGGGGAAACCCTAGGTCCCCTTCTCCTCGCCTTTCGGTGGCCGGCGGTGGAGGGCTGGCTTTCGGCTGCGGCGGTGCCCAGGCGTGTGCGGTGTCTTCGGACTACGCGATTTGCTTGGTGTCTCCGGCAGCAACCATGGCCAACCTAGGATGGTCGCTGGCGTGGGGGCCCGATCTGAATAAAAGCGGCGGTCCTAGGGTCTCTCTTGGGTGAAGATGAAGACCTACCGGAGGCCTGCCCTTCATGATCTGGCCGGACTATTGAGTTCCGGAAGGCGCCGCCGGCGAATGTAACAGTGCTTTTATTGCCTGGACTTTGCTGGATCGGTGGTATTCGGTCGTGCGCGCCCATGCTTTTATTCCGACCGTTTGGTTTTGGAGGGTGCTGCGCGAAGCTCTTTTCTGTGTTGACACCAAGTGATAGCTGATCCATGGTGAAGTCGGAAGAAGAGAATATCATGTAGGCCGGATTGGAGGATTAGCTAATGAAGGTTCAAGTCTTTGTGCTGTTGAGAGGCTTGCTTGGTGTTCCGGACTTCGCAACCTTGGTATGAAAGTGGGGGCGGCAGCACATGTGAAGTTCGGAATCTTACCTTTCAGGGTGAAAACCCAAGGTCTGGCCTTAACTGGTTGTGCCTGGCAATGTCCTTGTTGAAGCCTTCAACTTGAAGGCATTGTTTTGAGAGCGGAGACTATCTTCAGGGTGAAAACCTAAGATCTTTGATCGGGCGACGATGGCGCTGGTTGGAGGCATTGTTTTTGAAAACTCTGAATTTCAGGTGTTGTCTTGGTGGTGGATGTATTACTGTTGCTATGGCTGGGATACTGGGATACTGTAGCGGGACTTCTATTTCTTAGTTTTCTTTTTCATTTTTTTGGCTGTGTGCATCCGTAATGTTATTAGGACATTGCGTTGTTGCAGAGGCTGGGTGTAATTGGTATCTTCTGATATTTATATATTCCATTTATCGAAAAAAAAAACAAAGGTTATCTCACTATCCTCTTCAGTGATGTACTTTTGCTCCTAAATGTCAAGTGAGCGGTATACCTTCAGGAGTAAGGCAGCAGCAATCATCTTAATTTAAGGCCTTTGGTCATTAAAATTTATCTCTAATATAAATAACATTATTGGAGAACATCTGAAGCTCTTTGAACGTAACCCTCATATCATGGAATTGCTAATGATCAATGTATACCCCCTTCAGGACCGGTTATGCCAATGCTTCCATTACCAGTAGCAGCTCTTATCAGCTTATCTATAACGGTTACGATGGAGGAAATTAATCACCTGCAAGGAATCATTAGCCAGTTAGTGGAAATTTGTGCTACATCAAGTTCATGGCCTAGCATGTCAGTTGTAGGGGCACTGTGGTCACAGAAAGTTCGACGGTGGCATGACTATATTATCCTCACATGTTCTGAATCCCCTTTTACCCGAGATAACAATGCAGTGGGTCAGCTTATCAGGAGTTGCTTCTCATCTTTTCTTGGGCCATTGGTTAATGGACGGTCTTGCTCTCTAGCGAACAGAGGAGTCACTAGTCTGATGGGGCAGACTCCTGGTCAAAGAGGTTCCCGGCGTTCTTTGTCACCCGGATGCCTTTACATGCGATCTTGTGGGATGTTTATGGACAACAACTTCGTATGTGAAGAGATCTTCAAGGTTGTCATGGAGAGAGCCCGTGCATTAGCAAATGAATGTGGTTGTGATGGAGCTTCTCGTCTGATGTCAGGTCGAATGCCACTGTCTTCTGCATCATCCTCAGTAGAGCAGATAGCATCACTTGCAGCAACTATGCTTTGTCATGCTGGTGGGGTGAAGTTGATCCATCTACTGTACGGTCAGATTGTACCGGCTTTGCTTCTTTCAGCAGGAGATACGAAACTGGGTTCTGCAGGGCCACTTTGCAGCATGTTTGAAGGATTTGCTTTGGCATTTGTTCTCATCTTGTCTGGGGCCAGCATCTGGGGAATTGGAGTAGACTCCCCAGATTACATCTCAGTGCACACAACAAAGAGGCGACAAGCTGTAGGCAGGCACTTAGAGTTTATGACCAAGGTAATGGAGGGTAACATGGATCTTGGTTGTGGTCAGGCCACATGGAGGACATATGTTCTCTGTTTCGTGGGTTTGCTTGTCGACTTTGTGCCAACGTGGATCCCTGAAGTGCAGCTCGAGACGCTGCAGAAATTGGCCTCGGGGCTACAGAAATGGAACGAGCATGATCTTGCACTTTCTCTCCTGGAGCGAGGGGGCCCAAAGGCCGTAACTATAGTGGTTGAGTCCATGCTATGATATGCTGCTTCATTCTCAACGCCTGAACTGGTACTGTAGTTTGCAACGCTCGGTTACCTGACATGCAGTCATTCATCGGGTGAACCTACCCTCTGTAGTCTGTAGGTTGGCTTGTTCATAGGCAGTCAATCAGATAAGTCTACACTACCGAAAAGATTCCCAGCTCGTGATGCATTCAGAGTTACTGCCATTACTATAATTACAGGCCAGTTCTTCCTCTGTATGCCTGTGTATATAGTTCATGGAATGATTGGAAGTCATAGTATAAAGATTGTATCTCCCCGTTTGTCTTGCTCGTCAATTTGTAAGCCCACTATATTCTTTCAGAACAGGGTGTGGTTCACGCTTTCACAGAAACACCTCGTCCTTCATAGCTGACACGATAGCACTCAGATACCTCATATAATGGGTAAATACAGGAGCCCCGCAATAACAACATCCCCTCGAGAATCCATAGAATGTTTATGACTTTATGTGCTCCTAAAATTTTATTGTTATTTGAATTTTTACACGGTAGAAAAATTGTATCCGCACTACCAACTTTAGAAGTTAAACACTTTGTTCCCAAGATATCTGTGTGGCTGCTGCAACTATTTATGGAAGTAATGAATCTGTTTTCCGTCATTTCCTTTTTTTTAATGTCCCCTCTTCTCTTCTTTCCGTTCCACCTTCATCTCATGACTGGCCTCCTGGTGCTCGCCCTAGGGTCGGATCACAACATCATGGAACGAGATTGGGTGACTTGGACTTGCCGTCTTGTGCTGGCACGGTGCACTGCGACCGTGTCAGAACTTCGGCTTACTGATATCCTCTCGAACGCGAAAATGATCATCGGCGTGACTGGGACAACAAGTTCAAGAACTAGCAACTTGTTAGCTCCGAGCCTGCTAACTTTTAGCCACTTGTTTGTTCTTGACTAGGACCGGTGTTATAAACGCGACAAGCAAATAACGAAGAACGATAAAAAAAAACGTAGTGGAGACATAAGATTTAACATGAAAAACCCCTTCCAAAACCAAAGGAAAAAAACCACGGACGTCAGTCAACAAATACTTCACTATAACGGGGAGTGTTTACGGGAAGGTAGCAGTATCTACCTGTAGCAGTATCTCCTCCCGCACCCCTCCTCCCGCACCCCTCCCAAACCCTAAACGCACCCCGCTGCCGCCGCCGGTAGCGCCACTGGGCAAAGGCCGCGGGGCGTGGCGGCGGCGGCGGCCTCTCCTTGTTGCCGCGATGGGACGGCGACCGGGATCCCTCGACGCTCGCTGCGGGCGGTCAGACTTGGTGATGGGCGGCGGCGGCCAGACCTCTGCGCGACGGCCAGAAGCGGCAGCCCCTTGCCTTCCGTCGGATCTTCACCGCAGCACGCCGGAGGGGCTGGTGGCGGGCAGCGGCCAGGCCATGATCTGCGCCACTTTCCCCCCGCCTCTCGGCCGTGTGTGGAGGCGATCTCGGGTTTCTCTCGCGACACGAGGTCGCCCGGGGCAGCAGCCTTGGGTACGACGGTGGAGGTGGCCATCTTCTTCGTCGGAGAGGGTCAGCCTGCGGTTGGTGGTGGTGGATCTATCGATCTATCACCGCATTCCGGCGGCATGATGGAGGAGCTTGGAAGCCGGCGTCGGTGTCGCCGGTGGTGGGTTGGAGTGGCCAGCCCGGGATGGTCGCCGACGTGGGGGTCCGACCTGAATAAAGGCGGCGGTCCTAGGGCCTCTCTTGCGTGAAGAGGAGGACCTACCGGAGGCCTGGACTCGTGATCTGGCCGGAGTGTTGAGTTCCGGAAGGCTCCGCCAATGAATGTAACAGTGCTTTTGCCTGGAGTTTCTTGGATCGGAGGTATTCGGTCATGCGCACCCATGTTTTTATTCCGACCGATTGGTTCTGGAGGGAGCGGCGCGAAGCTCTTTTTCTTTGATTGACATCAAGTGACTATGGATCCATGATGAAAGTCGGAAAAAGAGAATTTCATGAAGGCCAGAGGGGAGGACTAGCTAATGGAGGTTCAAATCTTTGCGATGTTGAGGGACTTGCTTGGTGTTTCGAGCTTCACAGCAGCGGTATGAAAGTGGGGGCGACAACACAGGGAAGTGCAGAGTCCTACCTCGTGAAAACCCAAGGTCTGGCCTTAATTGGTTGTGCCTGGCAATGTCTTTGGTGGAGGCATTTGTTTTGAGAGCGGGGACTAGTCTGTAATTCAGGTGTTGTCTTGGCGGTGGATGTATTGCTGTTGTTAGGCCCGAGATACTGTAGCGGGACTTTTTTTTTCTTAGTTTTCTTTTCTTGTTTTTGGCTATGTGCATCCGTAGTGCTATTAGGGTGGTGCGTTGTTGCAGAGGCTGGGTGTAATTGGTATCTTGTTGATATTAATATATTCCCTTTATCGAAAAAACGGGGAGTGTTTACAAACGCCGTGGGTTATCTTATAATCTGATAAACCCTAGCTGGCGGCTTATAAGATGTATATATAGGTGGTGTCATCGATCCGTACCACGGGGAGCTGCTGCCCCCGCACCCCCATTCGCAGGCATCCCTGCAGGCACGACATATGGGTTAAATCCAGACTCCGCTACGCTTCGGCCCAAACCTACCGGTGATGGGCTCGCTCCGCTCGTCAGAAATTAGCTCTCTTTAGTATATGAATTTGGATCACAACATAACAATCAGTACACTTCATTGTTCAATTATTGTCTGCGGAGTGGCCTCTAGGGCTCTCACTGTCGAGAATCTCCCCGCCCGGGGGACCTGAAATCGACCAAGTCTACGAGTGGCTGAACTAGTGTTCGACTGTCACTTCATATGCTGTATTAGATACAAAATCTCCATGGAAAATGCTACCCATGCGTCTCTCTCCCGCTATGTTTGGTCGCATCCGCATCGAGACTTCTTCTTGCTATGATTCCAAGTTTTTCTCTAGATCTTATGTAGTATCTCTTTTTAGCTCACGTAACAGTTACGCCCGAGCTGTAACATTCCTAAAGATGGCTGGTGAACCTGGTTGTTCTTCGATATTTGAAGCGCAACCCTGTCAAAATCGAGGCGATGGTGGCAACGAAGTAGTAAAAGGGTATCACCCATATGGCATGGACCTTCACCGGGAGCATCATCAGCGGCACTGAACCCTGTCACCCGGATCAATGAAGTAGTGCAGGGTGACATGTCAGCGGCAGATGGGTGGCGCATGCGGCTGTGGTCAAGAATTTTCACAAAATAATGATCATGAATATTCTGAAAAATGATTGAAAAATAATTTTGAAAATAACTATAAAAAATATAAATGGTGCGGCTGTTTCAGTTAGACAAGATATGTAGTACTACAGTATTTCCTCAAAATTCTCACACCTCTTGTGTATTCTTCTGTAATTGAGATAAATCTTCTTATGAATCTCTGCTGTTATATATTTCTTTTTACTGAAAGTTTCTGCCAATCTCTGCGCTCCATTTCTTTCATAATGTAGACTTGTGACAGTTTTTAGTGTTTATTATATATTTGTGCCTCTATTTGAGAAATGGATGATGAATGATGCACTTGGTGTCACAGGCAAACTTGATTAAAGCATGTCATAAATTAGACAGTGGTTGAAAAAAGGAATTCAATCTTAATCTCGAGGGGCAAAATAATAAAAAAGATAATAGTGCTAGTTAATTTAGATGCAGTTGATTTTGTTAATTGATACTGTCATGACCGAATTTGCTGTTTCCAATTTTGGATCTACGTTTCGAACTTGGATTTGGAATTCCGTGACACGCTAAATGCATAATGTGCCTATTTCCGCAAGAAATGTCGGTATTATTCTACAATTTCTAGTGCTTATTTGCTAGCCTAACTACACTAGATACTCTAGAGATTTTTTTTGAACAGTATCTAGAGAATATATAAAGATATCTTGTGAAAACTCATAGTCTTTTGTCGAATTTTTTAGACACTTGTAAATTTGAATTTTGAAGAGTGATAACACATTAACATTTGAAGTGTGCGATCACTGGATATTTCGCCACTGGATGCACTACGACTGACTTTCCAGCCTAGTTACGCTCTGGCCTGAAATATCCATAGCTAAGAGCGGGTGCGACTTGGTAGCGTGCCGCGTCAGCTCGTATAGTCGTATGCACGTGCGCCGGACCTCGCTGCCAACGTGCAACGGCGGATCACCATACACGTATCAAAGATGGAAATCCTCATAACATAAACACCAAGTCAATAAACGCGGCAGCTTCATTGCCAGTATATCATCATAATATGACCTCCGGTGTGTGTGGCAGTGTGGGTGTGTCTACCAGTGGAGCGGCGGCCGACCTCTGTACTGACGCGGCTGACTCGTTTCGTGAAGGAGAAGTTGTTGTCACAGATCTGTTCACTGAGCCCATATCCAGTACAGAGGTCGATTTGGATCGATGTAGGTAACTTACTAACTTACTAGCTAGAGTCATGAGTGTCATGTTCAGCTACATTCCTCCTTCCTCGCAAGAAAAGAAACTGCATTACCTCATTTTATTTATGCGATCAATTGGTCTTTTTTCTCATCAAAATTTAGCGTGGAAAACTTTCAAATTTTCCATCTACAGATATTTATCACTCGTCTATTGTTGTATGTCGCTGTTGTACATAAATGCATAGAGTATTAAAGAAGGATTTGTTTTATTTGGTTTCTCTCATTGGCAACATATGTACGCTATGGGAAAGAGAGACAACAAGGCGATCCGGAGGTGGCTCTAAAACTCATCTAGGATTTGTCCCTCTCGTCGGCGACGCTGCTGGTCCGCTCCGTGTTCGGTGGTTTTGGTGCCTTGGAGGTGTGTTCAATGTTTTCTTCGGGATGGTGAGGCGGCGGCTACTTCCTAAAATCAGAATAATGTCCTCCCGTCCTATCCTCGCTTCGGTGGTGCATCTAGCGTTGGGGGAGAGCGTGTGGAGTTGTATGTCCGGCGGATCTCCCGTGATTCGGTTGTCTTTCGTGTTTGATTGTGTGGTTTCGGGGCCAGTCTCTTCCGATCTACAGTTGTCATAATTGGTGATAGTTGCTACTCTGGCACTAGTCCTTTAGGATCTTAGCACGATAACTTCACGTATGTCTACTACAACAAGCTCTACTACGATAAGTTTTGCCTAACTCCAGTGATGGAGGGACGGGGACGGTGGCGCGCCTTCGGCTCGCGCTAGTGTTTGTAGTCGTCGCTAGGTGGTCCAATGACCTATCTGTAATTTTTATTACTTTTGGGCATCTTTGTACTACTGTTGATGATTATTAATAGATCGGTGGAATTTTCGCAAAAACAAATACATGTACGCTTTATATTTTTATTATTTAGACCAACGGCTAATTTGGATAAATAAACTACTCGGTATTTTACATGACATTAATTTTGAAGTTATGTTCAAATGGTCAAGCCGGGCATCAGTATTAGGCCTGATCATCAGAAAGTTCCATACACAACATCATGCACATGTTAGTAATGTCGTCGTTTAAAATATCGAATAGAGGGTTTGTATCAGTTCGACTCATGCATATCGGACGATATGTAGTTATATGAGAAAAGTAATATCTGAGTTTGTTTCATTATTCTTGTTCAAAACATGGTTTATTTGTACAAGAACGCTAACGATGCAGCCCACTTGATCATAATAAATATATGATTCCAAACTTACTAACTAGTCAAGTAAGAAAAATGATAAGCACTAAAACAATCTTCAATGTACTATAAAAAACTAAATTATATAAATGTGTATCTACCAAACATTATGTATGACTTTTGTAATTTCATGAAGCTATAAGTACCTAACATTATTTTACAAAGAATTGGCATCTAGTATTGTTCTGTATCGATGGACATTCAGGTAAAATATCGACCACATCGTTAGATATATCGGTCTATATGGGCTTGCATGTGTTTTTTTTCGAAATGGGGGAAATCCCCAGCCTATGCATAAGTCGATGCACACATCCTTTTATTAAAAAATATTATAGCGTTAAGTTTACAAATCACATATCAGAGAGGGTTGATACAAAAATCAACCATTGAAAAAGTAGCAAGAAAGGTAAATGCCTAAGAATCTTCAACCGATTAACATGCCGCCACTGGTAGAAAATATCATCTGCAACCATCAGGAATCGGTTGCATCCAGTAACCATACATTTCCAATAATTCTCCGGGGAAAGGAACCGCCATAGCTGGATCCAGTGTATGGTCATATAGATAACTTGCAAAAACATAGAAGAATCCTTCCTATTAAACATAATATCATTTCTTCAATTCCATATTAACCAACATACAACTGAAATGCCAATGCGAATTTGTAGTATAAATAATTCTCCAAACTAATCTACAAAAAGGGCAAGAAAAAAGATGATTCATAGTCTCTTCCGACTCACAGAAACAACACTTCTTACTCCCGTTTCAATTCCTCTTTGCTATATTATCTCTTGAGCATCACTTTTTTTAGGAACCACATAAATTCTTTATTTTCAGTGGATTTTCAGTTCCCATAGATATTTTGTAAGAAAGCGGGTATCACCATTAATTAAACCCTTATACATTGATTTGAT
This sequence comes from Lolium perenne, assembly GCF_019359855.2. Taxonomy (NCBI): domain Eukaryota; kingdom Viridiplantae; phylum Streptophyta; class Magnoliopsida; order Poales; family Poaceae; genus Lolium; species Lolium perenne. Next base: position 79,324,718 of record NC_067244.2, on the reverse strand, counting down.
GGGCTTGCATGTGTGAAAACAATATTTACAAATGTTATATTTGTACCGTACACCTCTATCAAATACTGATATAAAAATTGTGGCGGCCTTGATTTAAAAGCTTGAAGTGTTACAAGGTCCTTGTATATAGTTCTTGTGGGAGTAGTGCCGGGACAGTCTGTCTCCATGTTGGGACTGAGAGAGAGGGAGGGAGGGAGGGAGGGAGGGAGAGAGGGAGAGAGAGAGACACCCAGTTGCTGGGTTACCAAAATACTTTTTCACTTAACTAAAGCAAGATTTCACATTGAAGGAACTCCCTTGACCCTTCACTCCAATATCTAATGCGTAGTTAATTGTCAAATCGAAGGTTTGGCAAAGAGTTAATCAAATAATTTGTAGGTTACGTAACACAAAGTATATGCCATTGAATTCAGGTTTTTGTAATTGTGATACTGAGACAAAACATCGTCGTATAGAAATCCAGAGTCAAACTCTGAATCCTCACAGACAAAATAGGTTTTAAATGTCGAAATGGAGTTGTGCTTGGATCACTTAGATGTTGGTGTTGAGTTTAACAAAAAAAACACCCTTTATGGAAAGGAAAAAATCTGAATGGAGGGAATATTTGTTCCTCTCCCGTTGTGTTGAACAAAGCACGCACTCTATGTATGTTCCTGTCGACAAAAAGCAAGAACGATCTCGAACCTTCTATACTGCTTCTTTTCTCCCCCGGGTTAGAATCTAGAGAGATAGACGAAGAGATCAAACTTGAGAAAAGAACACATCAAGTTAAGGGCAACAAATAGACAGAGCGATGTACTTATGATACAACAATCAGAATTTCCATTGAAGGAAACAAAAAGGATCGGATTTTACAAGTCCATATACACCCACACCTACGTCTCCTGATCCTACGTGCTCGGATTTATTTTTCACCAACAAAAACAGTACGAGAACCCGGCACAGCCCCAGTCTGATCTCTAAAAGAAAACCCCCTATACATCCTGAATCCAAAACACAACAACAGATGGCACCCCTGAAAAAAATGCTTCTTCCGATCATCTGCTCATGAGCGGTGAAGCAAAAAAATTGGTGTCCTGAGCTCTGAAGCAACCACAGATTGCTTCCTATTCTCTCGTTTTTTTTTTTGGGTGTGGTTTCTTGATTGAGATCGGGAACGGTTCTTCCTGAATCATGGAAACTTCGTCCCACGGCAGCCTTTGCGCTGCATGGCATGGTTCGCGTGCCTGTATCGAGGCTTTAAGACGCGTTCATCTGATCGAGGAGTATGACGACGGCCATGGCCAGCGCCGGTTCGAAGCCCGGCTCCACCACCAGCCGGAACACGTCCGGGCCGACGGCGGCCTCCTTCCGGCAGACTGTGGCGACGCGCCGACGCTGGTCGCCGCCGGAGGCCGAGGAGGCGCAGGCGAACATTTCGAGGCTTCGGCTGGCGTAGGAGCCCTCCACGTCGTACCGGCAGCTGGGCGCGTCCCCAGCTCCCCCCGACGCTCGCGCCGGCGACAGTCGCGCGAGGGACTTGGTCGGGAGCAGGCTGATGTTCCGCCGCGCCGTGAACCGCTTGGGCGCCGGCGTCGGCGCGGAGGAGGACGCGGCCGCGTCGCCGTCGTAGATGAGCCACTCGTCCGCCAAGCTCAGCTTCTGCAAGATCACGTCACCAATGCCGAATTAGGACCAGGAAAATTTTTCCAAGAAAGGGAAGGCCAGATTCAAACCAAGAAACAAACAGGAAGCAAACCAAGAAACAGAGCAAGAACGATACCTTGCGGCGGATGGTGAGCAGGGCGCGGCCGTCGGCGTCCATGAGGACGACCTCGCGGGGTGAGCCGCCGGCGTACGTCTCGACCCGGAAGACGAGGTCGCCGTTGCTGTCGAACACGGTGAAGCCTTTCCCGTTGAAGAGCAGCGAGCGCCGCCACACCGTGAGCGACACCGCCTCTCCCTTCTTCTCCTCCTCCGCTGCCGCTGCCGCGAGAGAAGCAGCCACCGCCGCGGCGGCTGCGACGTTGGGGTGCACCTTGGTCATGGATGGAATGGAAAGCTCCGACGACGCTTGGTTTGTGCTGTTGCGCGGCAAGGAAACAGAGGAAGTCAAAGGGCGGGCGGAGCTATCGATCGGAGGAGAGAGTAGCCGGTGTGAGGTGAGGTGAAATTGAGAATACTGTGGTGCCGTGGATTTATAGCTAGGGAAACGCGTGGACGGAAATACCCCTTGGGTTTTCTTGGGTTGTTTACGGGGTGTGCTACGCTGTTTTGCCCTCGCGATCATGTCCTCTGGTTGGTCTACTCCTAAACACTTGGTTGGTGTTTCTTTTCCTTAGTTTAAATGGAACTTTGATTTGTAGGATTGTAATCCATAGATTTTTTTTTTCACATAATTCAGTTGCACTAGATTTCGTAGAAAATTTTACATCCACTCCAACCTATTCGGAAAAATCGTGCAGAATATTTATGGTGAAATCAGAAAAACTTAAATCTTGTAGGATTCGAGTACATATGACATTGTAATCTTGCATTTTCCTTTTCCTGTATTTTTGTGTGGACCCTACAAAGTAACAGATGCCCCTAAATCAATTTTAATAAATTTTACTTGGGACAAAAGCTACTTTTTTTTTCCTGTAAAATTGGTTCAATTAATAAATTTGGCTTGGAGCAAAAACTAGAATGGGGGTAGGTGCATGATCTCCTATGACTATACGGCGAGAGATCGCATGCCCTCTTAGTAAAAACAAACATGTGCTTGCTGGGGGATAGCATTTCGCTGAAATTAGTTGAATCCTTAGGCCCTCCCCCATAGAAGATATTTCTCATGTTTACATAAACAATTATTCTGGACTGTTCTCATGAAGGAATATATTACTTTTGCTTTCATGATCACATAATTAAGCAATGTACACAAACACATCAAGGACAATCGATCAGCTCGTACTGAATGCGCAAGCATGTCAATAGATTCACAAGTAGTGCAAGCTGAACAATGACATTTTGGCGCCACACTAAATTTTCCATTTGGACTAGCAAAAGATTGGTCAATGAGCCACATCATGTTTTTCACTACTTCATGAAATATATATTTAGTCTCTTTTTCAAGAAACAGTTATTTAGGGTCGCTAACAGAGGCTGGTGCAAATTCACTTCATCTATTCCCCCACTTGCGCAGCTCTTTTTGGTTCGATGCACCCTCCAGAATTTAGCAATCGCTTTTCGGAGGGACCATTAAATTAGCTAATGATAATCGGCCATCCTTAGCCACTGTGGAACAGAGAGCGACCAATGGCAAGGAGATTATCACAACAACCACAACGCTCCTAAACAAAAATATCTTGCACATGCAAAGCAGCTGTTTAAGCACCTAGTCAAGCATATGAATGTCGTATCATGGAAAAGGTAAACCCATTTCGCGGCCGAGAGCGCGCCACATCGGACGCGCTAACCACCAATTATCGTCGTAAACTAAGCATCGAGGCGCCCCAACGCTGGGCGCTGTTAGCTCGGGCGGTGTGGTGGGTCCGCTACGTCGGACTCTTCCTGGTTAGAGGCTCACAGGGTTCAACCTGGTTAACCCCGTCGTATCATTATCTCGCCAATGCGATGCTTCGCCCCTGGGTGCTGGCTTAGATCGTCATCACCATCATCTTTAATCCCCAGGATCAGTTAATAAACCAATTGTTGTCGACGTCTTACGCGATGTGAGGTGGGGCGCGGTCACCGGCTTAATTTGGCGTGTCACGGTAATCGCTGGTTAGTGGATTAGCTTAATGGGGTGTTAATTAGTAGTTGGGTTGGCAAACCATGACGAGCAATGCGTCAAGGGTGCTCGTTGTACTGATATGTTTCCTTATCTTTCATAGAAATTCTCATTAGGTTTATTATTGTTGTGAGGGAGGCTGAAGATGAAGTGAAGCAAAGAGAGTCATGTGTATGTGGTGGAGAGATGTTCTGTTTGTAATTGTATAGCGTGTTATAGCGGTAGTGGTATTACTAGTGGTGGTGGTTTAAAGCTAGGCTGCAAGCCTTTGACGTGTCTTGGATTGTTATTTTTGTGATGGATGGGTCGGAATTTTTTGAATGTTATACTGTAAAAGTCTTCCTGTTGTGTTTTTGTTGGTGGTCTGTTCCATGGTAGGAGGCACGGAAATGCCGAAAGATATGGTACGAAAAAAATCTTATTTCGGTAATATTTAAGTTATCTTGTGTTGTGCAATGCCTGGAGGCGGATATATAAGAATCCTATATATGTATCGAAATTATATGTTTATTTATCCCAAATAATGTCGAGCTAACAGTAGTGTTCGACCAGTGTATAGATAACCAGACGGTAATTCCGCCGTCTACTTTATAGGGGCAAAACATCAAAATGAATAATGTGATTAGGCGAGTGCTGAGCGTCCCCCGGGGGATCAAATCTCCAATCCCCCGGGTCGGCAGCCGTACGATGGCTTGATCATACCCGTTCAACACAGGTCAACGTTTCTTTGCAAAAAAAAAGAAGAGAAAACCACCCACGATGGGGATCTGACAACGCCGCGCTCACACGACTTCCACCCACCACGTCGTCGCCGGAGAACCCCCGTGGGTCGCCGGAGAACTCGTCGTGGCGTCGCCGGAGAACCCTCGTGGGTCGCCGGAGAACTCGTCGCCGAAGAACTCGTCGTGGCGTCGTCGAAACAGCAATCCTCCTCACCGCTGTGCCTGCTTCCATATGCTCGCCGGCGTCGCTCCTCCGTCGGCCACGGCCGTCGCCGATGTAGCAGCTGCATGGTGGGCGGTTGCAGCAACTTCGACCGTGGATGGTAGCAACACAGATATGCCTTAGTAGCAGCCTCCATGTGCCTTGGTAGCAAACGCCGGTGGGCGCTGGCAGCAACGCCGCCACGCCATGGTAGCAAGTCCGGCCGACCCTTGTAGCAAGTCCGGCCGCCGTTTGTAGCAAGTCCGGCCCGCCCCTTGTAGCAAGTCCGGCTGCCGTTTGTAGCAAGTCCAGCCCGCCCCTTGTAGCGAGTCCGGCCGCTGTTTGTAGCGACTCCGGCCGCCGCTTGCAGCAACGCAGCCCGCCACTGGTCGCAAATCTGAGCGCCGCTTGCAGCAACGCCGACCCCTGCAGCCGACCGCCGACTTGTGCAGCAGGCTCCATGGCGTCGACCTGCACGGGGCTGATGGGCTCGAAGATGGAGCACGCGTCCGCGGAGGCTGAGAGGCAGCAGCGGCCTGGTCCTCGTCGCCGGCCCCGCGTGCCGACCGCATCGTCTCGGGAAACTCAGGGTCAAGGTGGGCGAGCACCGCTGGCGAGGCGGGCGAGCTCCGGGCGACGGCGCCTGGGTGGGAGGGCGGCGGCGTGGTGTGGGAGGGCGGCCGAGACGATGACTGGCGGTAGCGGTTCAAAATCTCGATGGCCATGGCGGCGTGGTGCGGTGAGAGAGAAGGAGTGAACGAGATAGCTCAGGAAAGGATTGGGAATTTGGGATGCACATGGGTGGACCCTACCACATTGGCTGTCACACTTTTTTCCTGTCCCGGACGCGTGGCTGGTAAATTTGGACGCGTGGCTATAGATGGATGCGGACGATGGGCGAGCGGCAATCCCCCGGGGGAAGGCCAGCATTTTCCTTCTCTTTTAGGGAACAATATACAATTTTCAGCATGTATAGCTTTACTAGCACAGATCCCATGCACTCTCGTCGATAAGATAATAGTACTACGTACCGCCAAGGAGCCAATGCCAGATCAAATTGTTTTCAAATTTTGATCACAACGAGTTGATATCCAGATGAGTCATATGGTGTGCCTGAGAACTGAACAATTTGATCTACGCATCTGTTTAGATATGTGCTGGTGTCTTTTTGTCAGTATACTGCTAAAGGTTGCGGCGGCTTCTTTTGATCCATCCCGTACGTGTAGCTACTTACTTATGATGAAGCATCCTATCTTTCGTAGAGTGCACACAAGACGAGGCCAGCACCCGGCATGTAGCTGATAAGGGGAGCGAAGCCAATAATGCACAGCCAAATCGGTGAAGAAGAAGTAGATAGGACATTTGTCAGTCTGCCATTTGAAGCCGAGACATCAGATTCCAGCTTTCCGGGAAGCGCCAAGCGTGAACGGACATGGCGCACCGGATGTGAGAACTCCACCACGGCCGTCACCACTCCTTTCCGTCCCGGAGAAGAAAACAACTGGAAGTGATTGATCGAGAATGGGCAAATCGTGCGCGTCATCTTTCCAACGAGAAGAAAGCAGAGGATGCCGTTGCGGTACGATTACGAAAGATGGATCGGATCCGCGTCTGTTCGCGACACACCTGCAGCCGTTCGTGTTTTCCAGGGCGACATGCATGAATGGGTGAAAACTCTACGGCCGAAAGCGACGAGAGAGATTCACGCAGCAACTCTTCATACGGGCAGCACTGAGAACATATCTAGTGATACCACCCTTTAAATGATACCATGATACCGTACAAAAAAAAGTATTTTTATACGTGCTAAAAAATTATACGAAAAATTGTGAGTGCTCATGAAGCATGTTCCTACATCATCACAAAATTTCATATCCAAACTCGACATGGTCCACTATTCATGCTGATTTTCTCTTTTTTGTTTCTCAGTGTCCATGTCGAGTTTGGATATGAAATTTTGTGATGATGTAGGAACATGCTTCATGAGCACTCACAATTTTTCGTATAATTTTTTAGCACGTATAAAAATACTTTTTTTGTACGGTATCATGGTATCATTTAAAGGGTGGTATCACTAGATATGTTCTCGGGCAGCACTGTGTCGCCACACAACTGTTCCGTTGGCTACGGAAGACCTCGTGCTTGGCCAGCTCCGTGGATTATCCATCTACTGAACGATGCGGTAGAGGATTTCGCCTTATGCGATATCTCTTTCGGTTCTTCAATTTTGAGAGAGGCGTCCACGGTATGTATAAATTGAGGAGATGATCTTGCAGTAGCGTAGCGAGTACATATATATGTATCACCGTCAGTCACCACGTGGGCGATGGTTGCCGCCGCACATCGCTTCCAGCCTGGCAGCCTGCTACTGTGAGATCTTCTCCAAGTTTAATCCGGTTTGTATAAAAGTGTACTATTGTCTACCATGTAAAATCTTGTTTTACGATGAATCTACTGACACTAAAATAGTAAAATAGTACGTATTGCAAATGAGAACCAACTTGTAGTTAGATGGTTAGTAGGACAGTAACACCTCAGCCCACCGAGGATTAAACGCTAGTTTGACACTTTATCGTCTCATAAAAAGCGAAATATACTTCAGTGAAATATGATATTTCTATGCATGTGGTGACTTCATCATCGAATAAGTTTCTTGGATTCAACATTTTCGATGCAAGGGCTACCATTTCTCTAATGCTTAAGCGTGCCCTCCCTTGCATCTAAAGCCATTTGCACTTCTAGCGCTTTAGAACATCTCCACCGGTGCCCCCTAGATAGGCGCCGGCATGTGCGCCATCACAAGCCTACCAGGGGCGCCGACACAGCTTCCTCCATTTGGGAAACGGGCTCCCACATCGGCGTCTTCCAAACCGGCGGCCCAAATTGATTTTTTTTTGAGTAAAAAGTTAGAAATATGGATAGAAATTCGAATTTAGGTTTATGAATATGAAGTCTAGGCCTCTTTCTCCTTCTCTTCGTTCGCCTCTTCGTCGTAGTCATTGCCGCCGACGCCGGGTTCATAGCCACCATGGCAGATGAAGCCACTCAGAATCTTGGCGCCGTCCATCTATGCAACAAAATAAACGAGTTTGACTCACCGGCGGTCTACGATACTTGTACAAGATAGTTCTAAAGGAAAACTCACATCGTCGTCACCCATGGACACGTCGGACGTGTTGCCGAACACATGGTGGGTGCTCCTGCTGTCGCCACTGAAGGGGCTACGGGGGAGGCCGGTGCCGTCAGTCACGTGGCCGGCGTTGCTGCCCGGGACGCGCCGCAAATCTGGCAACGCGTTGAGGTTGACGGGGAAGCGAAAGACGCCGCTACCCCTCGGCGCTGAATCTGGTGAGAACGTCGCGTTGGGATCGACGGTGTAGCTCTCGGCATAGTCGGGGAGGGGGAGTAGTGGGCGCGGCCGTACATCTGGGACAAACGCATCTACGAGAGTGACGGTGCCTCCGTGAAGTACCCGGCGACGAGGGTGAGGTACTCCTCGAGAACGCGCCGCCCAAGCTAAGGCACACTTCGGCCGCGGCCGCCGCTTTCGCGGCCTTGGCTTTGTGTGTCTCAGCAGCGAGGCGGTGCCCTTTGCGGCCGGCCTTCATGATGCCGCAGTGGCGTTTCTCCTCATCTCATTCCTCCTGCGACATGCTTGTTGGCTTCTCCTTCGGCTTCTTCGTTGCCTTCACTGGAGATCTCTTCTTCGGCGGCATGGCGGCGGCGAGGGTTTTTCGCGGCGTGAACTGGATGGGCGCGGGAGATGAGAGCAGCGGGCTGGAGAAATGAGCGGCGGACAAGAGGGAGAATACCCTTAAAAATTGTAGGATTTTGGTTCATGTGGCTGCCAAGGTGTCCCCACCCGCGAAAACCCTCGTGGCGCGAGGCGCCGGCGCGTCCGATTCGCGCCCATTGCGAAGGGTCTGGCACGGAGTTGCCAACGCTTCTACTGGGCTCGAACCCACGTTAGCGCTTTTTGTAGCGCGCCGGTGTGAGTCCAAAAACAGTGCCGATCCTGAAATAGCTATCGGCCCCGCTATCGGGTAGATTTTCTTGATCACTCGTTCACCCAAAAAATAATATTGTTCGCTGGATCTTGGATGAATTTTTTGAATATTTCAAAATAAAATAATTCTATCATTTTCAAAGGTACATGTAGCACCGTACTCGTCGATGCATTTTTTTCATTTCTGGTACGGGTGTCCAATCTTGGCAAGCATATATGAAGCAAGCAACAATTAGATATTCGCACAAAGATATCCTTTTTAAATTCCAGTTGATGAAACTAGCCAGGCTGCTGACTAGACGGAAATGTTGTCAGCCACACAAGTTGGACCTGAAAACGAGATTTTATTCCTGCTTACAAAGCGTACGGAATACATAAAATATGCGCTGAGTTTCAAAGTCTGCCGTACTGAAAAGGTTTTCTTCAGTCCTTGCATGCAATTTTTAAATTTCCATGACACCAACCAGGGACTCCAAATCGAGAAAGAATAAAATCAATTAGTCCCTCTGTTCAATGAAAGTTTTTTGAGATTTATTAAAATTTGTATGTATCTAGATGCTATTTTTTATCTAGATATATCTAAATTTTGATAAATCCTTAAACAATCTACTTGTGACGGAGGAAGTACTTAACATATCTCCTGATCGTTTGGTTACATGTGAGTGCAGTGGTAAACCTATTTGACCTACATTTTGCTGCTTCGGAAGATGGAAAATAATCTAGATGACATCTTTTTTCTTTTTGGGTAAAGAATATTTTATTACTTAAAAGGTTTAAGTATTACGTCCGGTTTCTGTATAACTAAGATACACACATCCTCTTAACTTCAAATTTAACAAAATAGAAAAAACATGATACAAGTAATCATCTCAGATATTGTAAGAACCCATATGATGATGGAGGACCAATCCGTAGATTGCTCTCCCATTATTTCGTCAAAGGAGATGATCTAGAAAAACCACATTTCGCAAATATTTAAGTTATCTTGTGTTGTGCATTTTCTTGGGGGGGGGGGGGGCGATAAATCCTATATAAGAGCATCACTAGTAGTGCGCCTAAACTCTCAAATCTTCAAAAATAACTGCTTTTTTACAGTTTGCGAGATAAAAAACGCGTAGAACCCCTAAACCCTCAAATCCGCAAAAACAATTAGGGGTCCAACCCTCAAACCCAATTTCAACCTGTAAAAGTGAGGGTTGGGGAGGCCAAACTGCCCCAACCCGCACTCCTCGTCCAACTCGCGCGGGATGGAATTTTCCCCTCCCCAACCTCCCGACTCCGCGCCACCGCGATTCCGGCCGCCGCCCGCCTCCCCTCGACCCCTGCCGGCCTCCGTGAGCGCCCCCGCCCCCGGATCTGCGCCTCCCCGCCACCCACCTCCCCGTGTCGCGACCTCCTGAGCCGCCGCCGCCTCCCCCGACCTCCCTCAGCCGTCGCCCTGCCGCCCACCGCCCGCCCCCGACCGGACCCACCTGTCGCGCCCGGACCCGAGCCGCCGCTCCCGCCCCGCCCCGACCGGACCCGTCCGCCGCTCCCCACCCCGCCCCCGACCTCCCCGAGCCGCGCCCCGCCCCGCGTCGCCCCGCTGCTGCTGCGCTGCCCCGCGTCGCCCCGAGTCGCCTCGCCCCCTGCAGGTATGCCATGTTCTTTATTTTCTTTGTTTTTCTTTGTTTCAGTTTTCCATCTTTATTCATTAGCACTAACAATTTTGTTTGTTGTTTTGTAGATGGAGGTGACCACCGACGACTCCATGTCGTGTCCGATGATTCCGGTTGGTCGTCGTCGGACGATTCAGACATCGACGAGTTGCTTCAAGACAATGACGTCGAGATGATGCAAATCCTCGTCGAGGTGCCAGAGTTTGAAGACCGTGTGAAGTTGATGGATCAGAGGAGGGGGTCCAAGATGGGGCGAGTCACCATCTACCGGAACCGCGCTCTCGGACACGAGCATTTGATGCAAGACTACTTCGCCAAGGTACCGACATACCCACCTCGCCTCTTCCGGAGAAGGTACCGAATGTGCCGTAGTTTGTTTGTAAAGATTGTCCAAGATTGTGAGGCCGCCGCAAATTATTTCAAGCATCGTAGATCCTCCGCCGGTATCATGGAGTTTAGTGGGTACCAAAAGATATCAGCTGCAATGCGGGTGCTCGCCTATGGCATACCCGCGGACTATACCGACGAGTATCTTCGCATTGGACACGATACAACCACGGAGCCCGTCCGTAGGTTTGCAAAATTAGTCATCCGGTTGTATGGTGATGTGTATCTTCGGGCCCCCAACGAGCAAGATACAAAGAGATTGATGGAGATGAATGAAAAAAGGGGATGGCCGGGGATGCTTGGTAGTCTAGATTGCATGCATTGGACATGGAAAAATTTCCCAAAGGCATGGCAAGGAATGTATTGCGGTAAAAGCCATGATGCTAGCATTGTGCTTGAGGTCGTGGCATCGGAGGACACATGGATTTGGCATGCATTTTTTGGTTTGCCGAGAACACTCAATGATATCAATGTGCTCAATAGATCTCCTTTGTTTGCAAGATTAGTTTCTGGCGATGCTCCAACTTGCAACTACAAAATCATGGACAATGAGTACTCAATGAGATACAATCTCACTGATGGCATTTATCCCGAGTGGGCAACTCTTGTGAAGTCCATCAAGGAGAAAAATGGGGTGCCCTTAACCAGAAAAGAGGCTCATTTCACCAAGGCACAAGAGGCAGCCCGCAAGGATATTGAGAGAGCTTTTGGTGTTTTGCAAGCAAGGTTTGTCATAGTTCGGGGTCTAGCTCATTTTTGGGACAAAAAAACCTTGATGAACATCATGAAATGTTGTGTGATTCTACACAACATGATACTCGAGGATGAGAGAGGGTTAAACCTGCCTTGTTTCTATGACAACGTTGGTACCCGTGTGCAACCGGAAAGAAACCCTTGTCGCATACAAGATTTTCTTGAAGCACATCGTGCGATTGAGGATGCAAAGACTCATGGTCAGCTCCGGGATGATCTAGTAGAGCACCATTGGCAGTTGGATGGGCAGCGCCGAGGCCCATGATCTATCTTTGATTTTCTTTTCTATGTCCTATTTGATTTGAACAATTATTGTAATAACTTGAATGATTATTATGTGCTTCAAAGTACTATTTGGTGTTGTAATAATTACTAGAATGATTATTATGTGCTTCAAACAGTTATTGAGATGACGATAATTGTGATATATCGAATGAATGTTTTTAAGGGTTTGAGGGTTCTATTCTTTACCCTCAATCCTCACTTTTAAGGGTTTGAGGGTTCTAGTCTTTGCCCCTGTTTTCACCCCTCAAAAGTGCCAAAAAAATGCCCATTATCAACCCTTAAATTGCTTTAAAGATTTGAGGGTTTAGGAGCTCTACTAGTGATGCTCTAAGTACATCAGATGAGGGAAGCGAAGCCAAGAATGCACAACTAAACCGGTGAAGAAGAAGTAGATGGGACTTTTGGCAGCCTGTCGTAGGGAGCCGAGACATGAGGGGCATGTTTGGTTACTCACATGTTTTTTTTTCGTTTTTGCGATTTAGCTCGCCAGCTGCTGCATGAGTGGAAACCCAATATGTACCTGTTTATGCACTTAGTTTGGTTACCAACAATTTTTTCGGTGCAATTTTGGCTGCATTTGATAGCCCGCACGTACACAAGAATACGGTAGCTACCGTAGCTAGGGGAAAAAGTCCTTTGGTTATGTGCTAAAAGTGGCTTAGGCTACCACTTTGAACTTGATGATGTTACCACCCCAACGGCTTGCTAGGAACACACAAAACACATTAAACACACCAAATTTGGCACCTAACAGATTAGTAAGCATGTTTTATATACACATGTGTTCGCAATCAGGGGTTCACACGAACACCCCTGGCAAAATCTTTTAGATGCTTCCAAATCCTCTTGAGCAACTAGGGTTACCTCGGATCAAAAACCACATCATTAATAGCTAGGAATGTTCTTCATTGTCTCACGCAAACTAAGACTCACCCCTGGCAAAATCTTTTAGAGGCTTCCAAATCCTCTCAAGCAACTAGGGTTACCTCGGATCAAAAACCACATCATTAATAGCTAGGAATGTTCTTCATTGTCTCACGCAAACTAAGACTACATACTTACATAGACAGACATATTAACAGTGGCAGGTGCGGTGACCCAGCATACCACTGCATGTTGTAGTATACAAGTCGTTGATATGATCTTCATGAAGGGACTTCTTCACAAATATCACATCCCTCAGAGTGGTACAACAGAAACATTGCAGGTCATAACACTCCAGATTATGTTACAAACATGGTCTTAACAAGTTGGTATTCTCACAGGTGCGATGAGAACACCTTATGATACTAATATAGAACTCTTACAACTCAACATAAAGTTCAAACTGAGCTCAACAACTTATTTAAGTATGCCACTACGCTGCTCGGCTCTAAGATAACTATGGTAGAGCACTACTCCTCTGCCTCATTGTTGTCAACTCCGTAGAATATTCCGTAGTCCACGCCTTCTACTCCTCCGGACAGATCAGGTTCCTCGTAGACCAGTTCGTAGTCCCCTTCCGGTGCTCCGTCGTTGGCCTCCACTTCATTGTTACAGTCTAGCAAGGGTGTCGAAAGAAGTACAGAGGTACTCAACAAGTTCAAAAGAGAAAAGGTTTTGATGAACTAGCTACGACCATTGATCAGGTAATCTCAGGTCAATGCATGTTTCGAAAACATTTCTTCAAAAGGTTTATTTTATTCTGAAAACTATGCCCGCCAGCCTTCACAGGTTGACCAGAACTTCACAGAGTTCCTTTCCTGCCGCGTTCATAGTTCCCTTCCCGGAACTGGGAGTGACAGGCCACAATTTAATAAACTCTGCAGAGGTGCGTTACTTTTCCCATAAGATAACTTATCCTTGTTGCCAACCGGAAGTACTTTCCCGTCCATACTTCCTTGGTGTGAGGCCCGGCATAAGAACCAAGCCAATCACTGGCTTCTCCGCGACCCCGCATACCCACTCTATTGTAAGTCTGTCATGTTCTTTATCTATAGGTAGACCGACCCAGACATTTGTTCTCACCTATACCATTAAGGTAGACCGTTCCGAACAATTCTTATGCCCTGCCCTATACACCATAGATAGACCAACCTGGACAACCCTTACAATCCATCATAGACCTTTAATAAGTCTGCCCTCTCCAGTATCTATTGGTAGACCGTTCTGGACCAATGTCCTCACCTTTACCAAATAGATAGACGGATATAGGCAACCCTTATCACTAGTCCGTTGATATGCGAGAGGGAAAAGATACAACTGACTTCCCCAGAGCCATTATAGATCTTATGGTTAACGCGAAATGTACGGCGCTAGAATCACTAGACGACATTGGTGATTAGTCCTAGATGAGTAGAACCCTTGCAATGGAACCTCCACCATCAACACATACCATTGTTCCATTGCCATCCACATAGTCATATTCATAATTGGAAAAGTAACATTTTATTTTCAATGCAGGAGTAATAAGTATATAGCTTTGCAAGTAAATTGATAGAACATAATCAAGATGGCATGAGCAAGAGTGAACTTGCCTGGTGACTACAAGATAGTGCAGTTCGATGCGTTGGATGGAACCTGGACCTCGGATTCTATAAAGAAGCATCATTGTCCGGTAAGGACAATGTTATAAAATCCAAATGATGCATGCATGGGTGCATTATTTTATGTTGAATCCCTTTCCCCAGAGTTCTTATTAAAATTTGGATGAATTAGGTTTACCTTTGATATTTATGCCTTAGGCAGTAATTGATAATCCTTTTATACTATTTTCTGATAAAAGAAAAGGTTTAGGATTAATAGAATTTTCCTTTGGAAAATATTAACCTCAAATAAAAAGACTAATAATAGAATATTTCTCTTTTTGGAAATATTGAGTTTTGAACATATTATAGTTATTTGGAATTTTCCTTGATTTTATATACCCAAGGAAAATTGCAAATTTGAATTTTCCATTTAAAATTCACATAAAAAATTCTTAAATTTGAATTCTCATTGTTTATTTCATTTCATATTTTATTTTGGTTAAGGAATATTTTCAATGAAATATTCATATTTTTCTTTAATTTTTTTTAGAGTTGTTTTGAATTTATTTGCATTTTTTTCAAAGTGTAGGGTTTGAATTTAAATTTGAATTGAATTTAACCTAAGTGAAATGACCAAAATACCCCCTAGGTCCCACTGGTCAGTCCAAATGGGTTTGGACCGGACCAGCTCGGCCTGAAACGACCACGTCGGCCAATTCCACTCCCGCTCGCTCGCGTCTAACCCTCACCCTAACAGCTCAGGCGATTCTGTGGCTATGGCCTCGCCGCCATGGTCGCCACCACGCTCCGGCCAGCTCCGGCCGCCTCCGGCCACGCCACCGGCATCGCTCGAACCGCCACGCGACGATCTATCCATTGATCCGCGCGGTTTCGTCGACTCCTTCCTCCTTCTCAAGATCGCCACCCTGCCAGATCTGGAGGCAAATCGCCTCCGGCAATTGGTGGTCTCCGGCGAGCTGTGGTCCTTGTCGTCGACGCTAGCGTGCTCCTGGGACAGACCTGGCGCGGGTGATGCTTTTGCATCGCCTGTGCCGTCGTCCCCAGGGTGATGTGCTGTTCGTGGAGTTCGTCGGCGTAATGCCGGCGTCCTCCCTGGACTTGCAGCTGCTACGGCCGCGCAGGCACTACCTCGCCATGCCGTTGCTTATACTTCCATGCGTAGGTACGTTCTTCAGGTCCTCCTCCCTCTCATCTCCTTATCTTTGCGCCTCCATGCTTCTGCTATTCCTCTTCCTCTTTTCTCCAAGATTCCTGATGATCCTAGGATCATGCAGGACAGTGTTGCTGATGCTCTCGCATCCTATTCTTCCTCTCTGCAAGCCCTGGCCAGACAAACCGTCACTGGTCACTGGCCAATTGTATGCTGCTGTTTTTCATGGCCATGGTTGCTCTGCTCCATTGCTTCTGTCATGCTATGCTATGCTATGCTTGATGTGCTGCCTAGGCTTACTGGTGCCATATTCTTGCTTGTCTAGGTCTACTGCAATCTAGATGCCTGGTGACTACAAGATAGTGCAGTTCGATGCATTGGATGGAACCTGGACCTCGGATTCTATAAAGAAGCATCATTGTCCGGTAAGGACAATGTTATAAAATCCAATGATGCATGCATGGGTGCATTATTTTATGTTGAATCCCTTTCCCCGGAGTTCTTATTAAAATTTGGATGAATTAGGTTTACCTTTGATATTTATGCCTTAGGCAGTAATTGATAATCCTTTTATACTATTTTCTGATAAAATAAAAGGTTTAGGATTAATAGAATTTTCCTTTGGAAAATATTGACCTTAAATAAAAAGATTAATAATAATAGAATATTTCTCTTTTTGGAAATATTGAGTTTTGAACATATTATAATTATTTGGAATTTTCCTTGATTTTATATACCCAAGGAAAATTGCAAATTTGAATTTTCCATTTAAAATTCACATAAAAAATTCTTAAATTTGAATTCTCATTGTTTATTTCATTTCATATTTTATTTTGGTTAAGGAATATTTTCAATGAATTATTCATATTTTTCTTCATTTTTTTTAGAGTTGTTTTGAATTTATTTGCAATTTTTTAAAGTGTAGGGTTTGAATTTAAATTTGAATTGAATTTAACCTAAGTGAAATGACCAAAATACCCCCTAGGTCCCACTGGTCAGTCCAAATGGGTTGGGACCGGACCAGCTCGGCCTGAAACGACCACGTCGGCCCATTCCACTCCCGCTCGCTCGCGTCTAACCCTCACCCTAACAGCTCAGGCGATTCTGTGGCTATGGCCTCGCCGCCATGGTCGCCACCACGCTCCGACCAGCTCCGGCCGCCTCCGGCCACGCCACCAACATCGCTCGAACCGCCACACGACGATCTATCCATTCATCCACGCGGTTTCGTCGACTCCTTCCTCCTCCTCCAGATCGCCACCCTGCCAGATCTGGAGGCAAATCGCCTCCGGCAATTGGTGGTCTCCGGCGAGCTGTGGTCCTCGTCGTTGACGCTAGCGTGCTCCTGGGACTGACCTGGCGCGGGTGATGCTTTGGCATCGCCTGTGCCGTCGTCCCCAGGGTGATGTGCTGTTCGTGGAGTTCGTCGGCGTAATGTCGGCATCCTCCCTGGACTTGCAGCTGCTACGGCCGCGCGGGCACTACCTCGCCATGCCGTTGCTTATACTTCCATGCGTAGGTACGTTCTTCAGGTCCTCCTCCCTCTCATCTCCTTATCTTTGCGCCTCCATGCTTCTGCTGTTCCTCTTCCTCTTTTCTCCAAGTTTCCTGATGATCCTAGGATCATGCAGGAAAGTGTTGCTGATGCTCTCGCATCCTATTCTTCCTCTCTGCAAGCCCTGGCCAGACAAACCATCACTGGTCACTGGCCAATTGTATGCTGTTGTTTTTCATGGCCATGGTTGCTCTGCTCCATTGCTTCTGTCATGCTATGCTATGCTATGCTTGATGTGCTGCCTAGGCTTACTGGTGCCATATTCTTGCTTGTCTAGGTCTACTGCAATCTAGATGCTATTTTTTATCTAGATGCCATGTGACTACAAGATAGTGCAGTTCGATGCGTTGGATGGAACCTGGACCTCGGATTCTATAAAGAAGCATCATTGTCCGGTAAGGACAATGTTATAAAATCCAAATGATGCATGCATGGGTGCATTATTTTATGTTGAATCCCTTTCCCCGGAGTTCTTATTAAAATTTGGATGAATTAGGTTTACCTTTGATATTTATGCCTTAGGCAGTAATTGATAATCCTTTTATACTATTTTCTGATAAAAGAAAAGGTTTAGGATTAATAGAATTTTCCTTTGGAAAATATTGACCTTAAATAAAAAGATTAATAATAATAGAATATTTCTCTTTTCGGAAATATTGAGTTTTGAACATATTATAATTATTTGGAATTTTCCTTGATTTTATATACCCAAGGAAAATTGCAAATTTGAATTTTCCATTTAAAATTCACATAAAAAATTCTTAAATTTGAATTCTCATTGTTTATTTCATTTCATATTTTATTTTGGTTAAGGAATATTTTCAATGAATTATTCATATTTTTCTTGATTTTTTTAGAGTTGTTTTGAATTTATTTGCAATTTTTTAAAGTGTAGGGTTTGAATTTAAATTTGAATTGAATTTAACCTAAGTGAAATGACCAAAATACCCCCTAGGTCCCACTGGTCAGTCCAAATGGGTTGGGACCGGACCAGCTCGGCCTGAAACGACCACGTCGGCCCATTCCACTCCCGCTCGCTCGCGTCTAACCCTCACCCTAACAGCTCAGGCGATTCTGTGGCTATGGCCTCGCCGCCATGGTCGCCACCACGCTCCGGCCAGCTCCGGCCGCCTCCGGCCAGCTCCGGCCGCCTCCGGCCACGCCACCGGCATCGCTCGAACCGCCACGCGACGATCTATCCATTGATCCGCGTGGTTTCGTCGACTCCTTCCTCCTCCTCCAGATCGCCACCCTGCCAGATCTAGAGGCAAATCGCCTCCGGCAATTGGTGGTCTCCGGCGAGCTGTGGTCCTCGTCATCGACGCTAGCGTGCTCCTGGGACTGACCTGGCGCGGGTGATGCTTTGGCATCGCCTGTGCCGTCGTCCCCAGGGTGATGTGTTGTTCGTGGAGTTCGTCGGCGTAATGTCGGCGTCCTCCCTAGACTTGCAGCTGCTACGGCCGCGCGGGCACTGCCTCGCCATGCCGTTGCTTATACTTCCATGTGTAGGTACGTTCTTCAGGTCCTCCTCCCTCTCATCTCCTTATCTTTGCGCCTCCATGCTTCTGCTGTTCCTCTTCCTCTTTTCTCCAAGTTTCCTGATGATCCTAGGATCATGCAGGAAAGTGTTGCTGATGCTCTCGCATCCTATTCTTCCTCTCTGCAAGCCCTGGCCAGACAAACCATCACTGGTCACTGGCCAATTGTATGCTGTTGTTTTTCATGGCCATGGTTGCTCTGCTCCATTGCTTCTGTCATGCTATGCTATGCTATGCTTGATGTGCTGCCTAGGCTTACTGGTGCCATATTCTTGCTTGTCTAGGTCTACTGCAATCTAGATGCTATTTTTTATCTAGATGCCTGGTGACTACAAGATAGTGCAGTTCGATGCGTTGGATGGAACCTGGACCTCGGATTCTATAAAGAAGCATCATTGTCCGGTAAGGACAATGTTATAAAATCCAAATGATGCATGCATGGGTGCATTATTTTATGTTGAATCCCTTTCCCCGGAGTTCTTATTAAAATTTGGATGAATTAGGTTTACCTTTGATATTTATGCCTTAGGCAGTAATTGATAATCCTTTTATACTATTTTCTGATAAAAGAAAAGGTTTAGGATTAATAGAATTTTCCTTTGGAAAATATTGACCTTAAATAAAAAGATTAATAATAATAGAATATTTCTCTTTTTGGAAATATTGAGTTTTGAACATATTATAATTATTTGGAATTTTCCTTGATTTTATATACCCAAGGAAAATTGCAAATTTGAATTTTCCATTTAAAATTCACATAAAAAATTCTTAAATTTGAATTCTCATTGTTTATTTCATTTCATATTTTATTTTGGTTAAGGAATATTTTCAATGAATTATTCATATTTTTCTTGATTTTTTTAGAGTTGTTTTGAATTTATTTGCAATTTTTTAAAGTGTAGGGTTTGAATTTAAATTTGAATTGAATTTAACCTAAGTGAAATGACCAAAATACCCCCTAGGTCCCACTGGTCAGTCCAAATGGGTTGGGACCGGACCAGCTCGGCCTGAAACGACCACGTCGGCCCATTCCACTCCCGCTCGCTCGCGTCTAACCCTCACCCTAACAGATCAGGCGATTCTGTGGCTATGGCCTCGCCGCCATGGTCGCCACCACGTTTCGGCCAGCTCCGGCCGCCTCCGGCCACGCCACCGGCATCGCTCGAACCACCACGCGACGATCTATCCATTGATCCGCGCGGTTTCATCGACTCCTTCCTCCTTCTCCAGATCGCCACCCTGCCAGATCTGGAGGCAAATCGCCTCCGGCAATTGGTGGTCTCCGGCGAGCTGTGGTCCTCGTCGTCGACGCTAGCGTGCTCCTGGGACTGACCTGGCGCGGGTGATGCTTTGGCATTGCCTGTGCCGTCATCCCCAGGGTGCTGTGCTGTTCGTGGAGTTCGTCGGCGTAATGTCGGCGTCTTCCCTGCACTTGCAGCTGCTACGGCCGCGCGGGCACTGCCTCGCCATGCCGTAGCTTATACTTCCATGCGTAGGTATGTTCTTCAGGTCCTCCTCCCTCTCATCTCCTTATCTTTGCGCCTCCATGCTTCTGTTGTTCCTCTTCCTCTTTTCTCCAAGTTTCCTGATGATCCTAGGATCATGCAGGACAGTGTTGCTGATGCTCTCGCATCCTATTCTTCCTCTCTGCAAGCCCTGGCCAGCCAAACCATCACTGGTCACTGGCCAATTGTATGCTGCTATTGTTCATGGCCATGGTTGCTCTGCTCCATTGCTTCTGTCATGCTATGCTATGCTATGCTTGATGTCCTACCTAGGCTTACTGGTGCCATATTCTTGCTTGTCTAGGTCTACTGCAATTCAATTGTTTGCTGGTGATGCTTGCTGTCATTGTTGGCTATTACCCTGACACTTGTGATGCTTGTGGTGCATTTCTGTGTCTTGCACATGATCCAATTGATCCATTGGATCAACAGGTACTAGTGACTAGGCTCTCTGTCTTGCTTGGCTGATGCTCTAGTCATTGGCTAAGCACTCCAGACTTTTCTTGTTGCCAGTTGGTTAGCCTGTGATGCTTATTGGTGATTATCTCTCACTCTGAATGGCTTGTGATGCTACTGGTGCTTTACCAATGGTTTATGTGCAGGCTTAGTGGATAATTAAGTTACTTAAGCTTGCAGTAATACTTGGTTAATTAGTTTTGGTAGCCAGATAGGCATTACTGAAGCAATTATTCTTTGATGAGCCAACATGGTGTTGTCGTGTGCAGTAATACTTCAGTAATCCTTCTGTGCATGTCAAGTTGTTGTCGTGTATTGATTTCTGTCAGTTATTCTTTGATGAACCATGTGTTGGTTATGATTCAACTGTATAAGATGTTGCTTAAATGAAGTCCAGCATGATTTGAAATAAATATTCTCGTCTGAGCCAACATGATAATGAAGACAACTAGCATGTGTGGCTTAGTTTGCTTGTTAAGCTAGTGTTGTGACCTCAGTAGCTTGCTACTGCATCTGGTTGCATCCTATTTGGCTATTTGGTGGTTTTGTGAAAGTATAAACAAACTCCACAGTTGGGAATCATCTAGATGAATGCCATGTGGTTGCTTTTGATGAAAAATGGGTTAATCTAATGGTTTAACACACCATGGTGCTAGGTTAGTTAGTTGGCTACTATTCTAGGATTTTAGTGACTTGGATGGCTAGTACTGAATACTTAAGCATATCCAGTGACTATCTTATCTAGTTCTTGGTCTGGCCTCTTCTTCCTGGCATCACTTGGTAAATACCAAGTGATGATATACCCAGTGGAGCATCTGATCCACACCAAGTGTGTATGAGCATGCTTATGATGGATTGGATCATGAGATCCATCCAGGTATAATGTATACCTTGCTCTAGCTCCTAGAAAGATGTTTTGTGTTGATGCAGTGCTTCTGGATTGTTGATTTGATCACAACCCATCGCCTCCTAGCTCCTGGTTGATCTATTCCTTAGTTCACCATGATCTATGGATGGTTGGTTTGGTTTTGGTGTTTGGTTTCTCTGGATAAATGTATGGAAATACTTTACTGGTGGTTCTATGGCTATTCTTGCTGTTCTTCCTTGATGAACTGATGATCCATCCCTATCTCTAAGCATTGTGCTATTTATAGCACAAGATGCCGGGCTCCTTGGTTGACAGCACATGTGTGTGTGTGTGATGTGTTGTCTTGTGCTCCTCTCCTTGCTTAGGATGGTGAACTGCTGTTCTGTTCCCCCTTGTCTTTGGTTGTGACTTGATCCCTGCCTTATCACCTCCATTTCCATTTCTTTTTACTGCCAAGTGTCAAGGACACTTGGTATTGGACAGATTCTTCTTTTTGCTTATGTTTTACATGTTTCCAAGATGAATCAAGATTTGGAGAATGACAAGATGAAGTATGATGAAGACTTTAGTTTAAAGTAAATTCAATTGATGTAATCTTTATTTTTCTGTATTTTATTATTCATTCATTCTTGTATATTGGATAATGTACAATGTAAATATGTGTGCATGAGCAATAAAGCTGAAGTTTGGTTTTATGAGCTTTTGTAGATATACTTCTGAATAATTTGTATATGTGTGATGTGTGTATGAATTATGAATTCATAATTCATTTGTATATTGTTTTCTTTACTTCATTTGTTTTATGAATTCAATTTGAAATGCAATTCAAATCTTCTCCCAAAACTCTAAGTTTTAAAAGAGGCCATGTCGAAATTCATCACACTCACCTTGCTCTAACCCTAATAGCAACGAGAGAGAAACCTCGATCCCTCTTAGGTTTTATGTAATAAAGCGCGGAAATTTCCCCCGTTTTGTGATGAAATGCACACCCCATTTCTAATTCTACCCTTCTTTAGTCCTATGTTCTGGGATATTACAGCCTCTCCCCCTTAATAGAAACTTCGTCCCGAAGTTGTAGTTGAAGTATACTGAGATCATCTTCCTTTTCCCAAGTTGCTTCTCGCTAAGGGTGATGTTTTTCCATTGAACCTTGCAATACTTGATTGCCCTATTCCTTAGTTTCTTCCAATGTTCTTCCAGAATCTTCGCTGGTCTTTTGATGTAAGTTAAGTTTGATTGCAGTTCTAACCCTTCATGTGAGACTAGGTCATCTGGTGCCTTCATACATCTCTGGAGCTGAGATGCATGAAATACATTGTGAATCAAACTCAACTTCTCTGGTAGTTCTAGCTCAAAAGTTGTTTCCCGGTTCTGGCTGAGTATTTTGAATGGTCCTATATATCGAGGACTTAACTTTCCTTTTACTATGAACCTCTTTAATCCTTTCATCGGACTAACCTTTAAGTAAACCATATCTCCCACCTTGGGTTCCCACAATCTTCTTTTCTGGTCGGCATAACTCTTTTGTCGACTCTGAGCTATCTTGAGTCTATCTCTGATGACCTCTATAACTCCTTGTCTTTCCTTAATGTAATCCGGTGCAAACTCTTTATTCTCGCATGTTTCAAACCAACAGATTGGATATCTGCACTTTCTTCCATATAATGCTTCATATGGTGCCATTTGGATACTACTTTGATAAATGTTGTTGTATGATAATTCTGCTAATGGTAAGTGATCCTCCCATCAACCTCCAAAGTCTAGAGCACAAGATCTAAGCATGTCTTCAAGTATTTGATTGGTTCTTTCCGTCTGTCCTCCGGTTTGTGGATGATATTCCATGCTAAAATCCAATTTGGATCCTAGAGCTTCTTGGAGTTGTTTCCAAAATGCTGATGTGAAGATTGAACCTCTATCTGAGACTATCTTCTTTGGTCCTCCATGTTTACAAACTATCTCTTTAACATAGATATCCACAAGCTTTTCCGAAGTATCTTTCTGGTTTACCGCTAGAAAATGAGCACTCTTGGTAAGTCTATCAAAAATTACCCATATCATATCCTTCCTTTTACTAGTCATTGGTACCAGTAACAAAATCCATTCCAATCTCATCCCATTTCCATTTCGGAATATCTAAGGGTTTAAGTAATCCAGCAGGACTCTGATGTTTTGCCTTCACTCGTTAACATGTATGGCATTCTGAAACATACATGGCTATCTCCCTTTTCATGTTGTTCCACCAGAACATTTCTTTCAAATCCATATACATCTTGGTACTTCCTGGATGTATTGAGTAAGGTGTTTCATGAGCTTCCGTAAGTATGATTTCCTTCACTTCTGGATCATCTGGTACACACATCCTCTTTTGAAAGTATAGTCAGTCAAAATCTCCAACATGAAATTCTGATGGTTTGCCTTCCGCTATCCTCTTTATTTCCTCTTGGATGAATGGATCATCAACTTGTTTCCGAATGATTTCATATTTCAAAACAGAATACATCTCGTCCATGATCCTTAAGGTTGCTATACTTCCTACTGCATCACCTTGAATGAGTAAGATCTGAGCTTCTTTTTGTTCTTTCCGAAGTTCCTTTGGAATTTCCCTTTCCGTGGGTTGGTTCTATGTACCTTTTCTACTTAAAGCATCTGCTACTACATTAGCTTTTCCTGGTGTATAATTGATCGTCAATTCATAATCCTTGATCAGCTCTAACCATCTCTTCTGTCTCATGTTCAATTCCTTTTGAGTAAAGAAATACTTCAAACTCTTGTGATCTGTATACAACTCACATTTGGATCCATACAGAAATTGCCTCCAACTCTTCAAAGCATACACGACTGCCGCCAACTCTAAGTCATGTATTGAATACTTATGTTCATGTGGCTTCAGTTGTCTTGATCCATAAGCTATTACTTTACGGTCTTGCATCAGAACACATCCAAGTCCATTCTTGGAAGCGTCACAATATACCGTATAATCCTTTCCTGGTTCTGGAATTGCTAGTACTGGTGCTGTAGTCAACTTCTCTTTAAGTTTCTGGAAACTAGCTTCGCATTCATCAGTCCACACAAATGGGGTGTTTTTCTTGAGTAACTTGGTCATTGGCCCTGCAATCTTCGAAAATCCCTCTACAAATCTTCGATAGTAACCTGCCATTCCAAGAAATCCTCTTATTTCCATAGCATTTTTGGGTGAATTCCACTCCAATACAGACTGAACCTTGCTTGGATTCACCGCTATGCCCTCTTTGGTTATGACATGTCCAAGAAATTCTCCGCTATCCAACCAAAACTTTCACTTGCTAAACTTAGCATACAGTTGATGTTCCCTCAAAATTTTCAAAACTATCTTCAAATGCTTTGCATGTTCTTCTTTGTCTTTGGAATATATCAGAATGTCATCAATGAACACTACCACAAACTTGTCCAAGTACTTCATAAATATCTTGTTCATCAAATTCATGAAAATAGCTGGTGCATTTGTTAGTCCAAATGGTACAACCAAGTATTCATGGTGTTCATACTGTTCGAGATATGCCCAAGAAGCAATAATAAAGTGGTTATTATATATCTTTGTGTTTATGATAAATTTTTGCATACCATGCTATAATTGTATTAACCGAAACATTGATACATTGGTGTTATGTAAACAACAAGGAGTCCCTAGTAAGCCTCTTGTATAACTAGCTTGTTGATTAATAGGTGATCATGGTTTCGTGATCATGAATATTGGATGTTATTAATAACAAGGTTATGACATTGATGAATGATATAATGGACACACACCCAAATAAGCGTAGCATAAGATCACGTCATTAAGTTCAGTTTGCTATAAGCTTTCATTACATAGTTACCTAGTCCTTCGACCATGAGATCATGTAAATCACGTATGCCGGAAGGGTACTTTGATTACATCAAACGCCACTGCGTAAATGGGTGGTTATAAAGGTGGGATTAAGTATTTGGAAAGTATGAGTTGAGGCATATGGATCAAGAGTGGGATTTGTCCATCCCGATGACGGATAGATATACTCTGGGTCCTCTCGGTGGAATGTCATTTGATTAGCTTGCAAGCATGTGAATAGTTCACAAGAGATGATATGCCATGGTACGAGTAAAGAGTACTTGTCGGAGATGAGGTTGAACAAGGTATAGATATACCGATGATCAAACCTCGGACAAGTAAAATATCGCGAGACAAAGAGAATTGGTATCGTATGTAAATGGTTCAATCGATCACTAAGTTATTGTTGAATATGTGGGAGCCATTATGGATCTCCAGATCCCGCTATTGGTTATTGGTCGGAGAGAAGTCTCAACCATGTCTGCATAGTTCACGAACCGTTGGGTGACACACTTAAGGTTTGATGTCGTTTAAGTAGATATGGAATATGGAATGGAGTTCGAATTTTGTTCGGAGTCTCGGATGGGATCCAGGACATCACGAGGAGGTCCGGAATGGTCCGAAGAATAAGATTCATATATAGGAAGTCACTTTCCAAGTTTGGAAATGATCTGGTGCATTTATGGAAGGCGCTAGAATGTTCTAGAACCTTCCAGAAGAAATCACCATGGAAGGTGGAGTCCCGGTGGGACTCCACCAACCCTAACCAGCCAACCAAGTGGGAGGGTGGAGTCCATGGTGGACTCCACCTCCTTGGCCGGCCAACAAGGGGGGAAAGGGGAGAGTCCCTGTCCCTCTAGGTTTCGTCCATATGGCAGTTTTTGAATTGGGGTCTTAATCGAAGATTTTGGGCAAACCCTTGGGGTTCCACCTATATAATGAGGGGGGGGGGAGGGAGGGGGCCGGCCACACCAATACCAGCTTGGCCGCACCCCTCAAGGCACCCAAGCCAGCGCCCTGATGCGTGCAGTTAACACACGTCCGTTGGGAACCCCAAGAGGAAGGTGTGATGCGTACAGTAGCAAGTTTTCCCTCAGTAAGAAACCAAGGTTATCGAACCAGTAGGAGTCAAGGAACACGTGAAGGTCGTTGGTGACGGAGTGTAGTGCGGCGCAACACCAGGGATTCCGGCGCCAACGTGGAACCTGCACAACACAATCAAAGTACTTTGCCCCAACGTAACAGTGAGGTTGTCAATCTCACCGGCTTGCTGTAAACAAAGGATTAATTGTATAGTGTGGAAGATGATGTTTGTTTGCGAAGAATAGTAAAGAACAATTGCAGTAGATTGTATTTCAGATGTAAAGAATGGACCGGGGTCCACAGTTCACTAGTGGTGTCTCTCCCATAAGATAAATAGCATGTTGGGTGAACGAATTACAGTTGGGCAATTGACAAATAAAGAAGGCATAACAATACACATACATATATCATGATGAGTAATATGAGATTTAATCAGGGAATTACGACAAAGTACATAGACCGCTATCCAGCATGCATCTATGCCTAAAAAGTCCACTTTTAGGTTATCATCCGAACCCCTTCCGGTATTAAGTTGCAAACAACAGACAATTGCATTAAGTATGGTGCGTAATGTAATCAACACAAATATCCTTAGACAAAGCATCGATGTTTTATCCCTAGTGGCAACAGCACATCCACAACCTTAGAACTTTCTGTCACTGTCCCAGATTCAATGGAGGCATGAACCCACTATCGAGCATAAATACTCCCTCTTGGAATTACAAGTATCAACTTGGCCAGAGCCTCTACTAGCAACGGAGAGCATGCAAGAACATAAACAACATATATGATAGATTGATAATCAACTTGATATAGTATTCAATATTCATCGGATCCCAACAAACACAACATATAGCATTACAAATAGATGATCTTGATCATGATAGGCAGCTCACAAGATCTAACATGGTAGCACAATGAGGAGAAGACAACCATCTAGCTACTGCTATGGACCCATAGTCCAGGGGTGAACTACTCACACATCAATCCGGAGGCGATCATGGCGATGAAGAGACCTCCGGGAGATGATTCCCCTCTCCGGCAGGGTGCCGGAGGCGATCTCCTGAATCCCCCGAGATGGGATTAGCGGCGGCGGCGTCTCTGGAAGGTTTTCCATATCGTGGCTCTCGGTACAGAGGGTTTCGCGACGAAGGCTTTAAGTAGGCGGAAGGGTACGTTTAGGGGCGACACGAGGGCCCCACACACCAGGGCCGCGCGGCCAAGACCTGCGCCGCGCCGCCCTGTTGTGTCGGCGCCTCGTCGCCCCACTTCGTTTCCCTTTCGGTCTTCTGGAAGCTTCGTGGAAAAATAAGACCATGGGCGTTGATTTCGTCCAATTCCGAGAATATTTCCTTTGTAGGATTTCTGAAACCAAAAACAGCAGAAAACATCAACTGGCTCTTCGGCATCTCGTCAATAGGTTAGTGTCGGAAAATGCATAATAATGACATATAATGTGTATAAAACATGTGAGTATCATCATAAAAGTAGCATGGAACATAAGAAATTATGGATACGTTTGAGACATATCAAGCATCCCCAAGCTTAGTTCCTACTCGCCCTCGAGTAGGTAAACGATAACAAGGATAATTTCTGAAGTGACATGCTATCATAATCTTGATCAATATTATTGTAAAGCATATGAGATGAATGCAGCGATTCGAAGCAATGATGAAGACAATGAGTAAACAACTGAATCATATAGCAAAGACTTTTCATGAATAATACTTTCAAGACAAGCATCAATAATACTTGCATAAGAGTTACTCATAAAGCAATAAATTCTTAGTAGAAAGCTTTGAAACAACACAAAGGAAGATATAAGTTTCAGCGGTTGCTTTCAACTTCAACATGTTTATCTCATGGATAATTGTCAACACAAAGTAATATAACAAGTGCAATAGGTAAACATGTAGGAATAAATGCACACAGTTTACACAAGTGTTTGCTTCTAAGATAGAAAGAAGTAGGTAAACTGACTCAACAATAAAGTAGAAGAATGACCCTTCGCAGAGGGAAGCATGGATTACTATTTTTGTGCTAGAGCTTTTCATTTTGAAAACATAGAAACAATTTTGTCAACGGTAGTAATAAATCATATGTGTTATGTATAAGACATCCTATAAGTTGCAAGCCTCATGCATAGAATACTAATAGTGCCCGCACCTTGTCCTAATTAGCTTGGATTAACACGGATTATCATTGCATAGCATATGTTTCAACCAAGTGTCACAAAGGGGTACCTCTATGCCGCCTGTACAAAGGTCTAAGGAGAAAGTTCGCATTGGATTTCTCGCTTTTGATTATTCTCAACTTAGACATCCATACCGGGACAACATAGACAACAGATAATGGACTCCTCTTTTAATGCTTAAGCATTCAACAACAGATAATATTCTCATAAGAGATTGAGGATTTGTGTCCAAACTGAAACTTCCACCATGATTCATGGCTTTAGTTAGCGGCCCAATGTTCTTCTCTAACAATATGCATACTCAAACCATTTGATCATGAAAATCGCCCTTACTTCAGACAAGACGAACATGCATAGCAACTCACATGATATTCAACAAAGGTAAAAGTTGATGGCGTCCCCAGAAACATGGTTACCGCTCAACAAGCAACTTATTAAGAAATAAGATACATAAGTACATATTCTTCACCACAATAGTTTTAAAGGCTATTTTCCCATGAGCTATGTATTGTAAAGGCAAAGAATAGAATTTTAAAGGTAGCACTCAAGTAATTTACTTTGGAATGGCAGAGAAATACCATGTAGTAGGTAGGTATGGTGGACACAAATGGCATAGTTTTTGGCTCAAGGATTTGGATGCACGAGAAGAATTCCACTCAATACAAGGCTAGGCTAGCAAGGTTGTTTGAAGCAAACTCAAGTATAAATGGTGCAGCAAGACTCACATATGAACATATTGTAAGCATTATAAGACTTTACATCGTCTCCTTGTTGTTCAAACACCTTAACCAGAAAATATCTAGACTCTACAGACCAATCATGCAAACCAAATTTTAACAAGCTCTATGTAGTTCTTCATTAATGGGTGCAAAGTACATGATGCAAGAGCTTAAACATGATCTATATGAGCACAACAATTGCCAAGTATCAAATTATTCAAGACATTATATCAATTACCACATGCAGCATTTTCTGTTTCCAACCATATATCAATGAACGAAGTAGTTCAACCTTCGCAATGAACATTAAGAATAAAGCTAAGAACACATGTGTTCATTTGCAACAGCGGAGCGTGTCTCTCTCCCACACAAAGAATGCTAGGATCCGATTTTATTCAAACAAAAACAAAAATAAAAACAAACAGACGCTCCAAGCAAAGCACATAAGATGTGACTGAATAAAAATATAGTTTCACTAGAGGTGACCTGATAAGTTGTCGATGAAGAAGGGATGCCTTGGGCATCCCCAAGCTTAGATGCTTGAGTCTTCTTGAAATATGCAGGGATGAACCACGGGGGCATCCCCAAGCTTAGACTTTTCACTCTTCTTGATCATATTGTATCATCCTCCTCTCTTGACCCTTGAAAACTTCCTCCACACCAAACTCAAAACAAACTCATTAGAGGGTTAGTGCATAATTGAAAATTCATATATTCAGAGGTGACATAATCATTCTTAACACTTCTGGACATTGCACAAAGCTACTGAAAGTTAATGGAACAAAGAAATCCATCAAACATAGCAAAACAGGCAATACGAAATAAAAGGCAGAATCTGTCAAAACAGAACAGTCTGTAAAGACGAATTTTTCTGGGGCACTTAACTTGTTCAGATGAAAATTCTCAAATTGAATGAAAGTTGCGTACATATCTGAGGATCACGCACGTAAATTGGAAGATTTTTCTGAGTTACGTACAGAGAATTCTACTCAAATTCGTGACAGTAAGAAATCTGTTTCTGCACAGTAATCCAAATCTAGTATCAACATTACTATCAAAGACTTTACTTGGCACAACAATGCAATAAAATAATGATAAGGAGAGGTTTCTACAGTAGTAAAAACTTCCAAGACTCAAATATAAAACAAAAGTGCAGAAGTAAAATAATGGGTTATCTCCCATAAGCGCTTTTCTTTAACGCCTTTCAGCTAGGCGTAGAAAGTGTGAATCAAGTAACATCAAGAGATGAAGCATCGACATCATAATTTGTTCTAATAATAGAATCATAAGGTAACTTCATTCTCTTTCTAGGGAAGTGTTCCATACCTTTCTTGAGAGGAAATTGATATTTAATATTACCTTCCTTCATATCAATAGTAGCACCAACAGTTCGAAGAAAAGGTCTTCCCAATATAATGGGACAAGATGCATTGCATTCAATATCCAAGACAACAAAATCAACGGGGACAAGGTTATTGTTAACCGTAATGCGAACATTATCAATCCTCCCCAAAGGTTTCTTTATAGCATTATCAGCAAGATTAACATCCAAATAACAATTTTTCAATGATGGCAAGTCAAGCATATCATAGATTTTCTTAGGCATAACAGAAATACTTGCACCAAGATCACATAAAGCATTACAATCAAAATCATTGACCTTCATCTTAATGATGGGCTCCCAACCATCTTCTAACTTCCTAGGAATAGAAGTTTCAAGTTTTAGTTTATCTTCTCTAGCTTTTATGAGAGCATTTGTAATATGTTTTGTAAAGGCCAAATTTATAGCACTAGCATTGGGACTTTTAGCAAGTTTTTGTAAGAACTTGATAACCTCAGAGATGTGACAATCATCAAAATCTAAACCATTATGATCTGCAGCAATGGGATCATTGTCCCCAATATTTTGAAAAATTTCAGCAGTTTTATCACAAACAATTTCAGCAGTTTTAGCAGTTTCAGGCAATTTTGCATGCTTTGCACTAGGAGTAGAAACATTGCCAACACCAATTATTTTACCATTGATAGTAGGAGGTTTAGCAACATGTGAATCATTATCATTACTAGTGGTGGTAATAGTCCAAACTTTAGCTACATTATTCTCTTTAGCAAGTTTTTCGTTTTCTTCTCTTTCCCACCTAGCATGCAATTCAGCCATCAATCTAATATTCTCATTAATTCGAACTTGGATGGTGTTTGCTGTAGTAACAATCTTATTATCATTATCCTTATTAGGCATAACTTTCAATTTTAAAAGATCAACATCAGAGGCAAGTCTATCAACCTTAGAAGCAAGAATATCAATTTTATCAAGCTTTTCCTCAACAGATTTGTTAAAAGCAGTTTGTGTACTAATAAATTCTTTAAGCATGGCTTCAAGACCAGGGGGTACACTCCTATTATTGTTGTAAGAATTCCCATAAGAATTACCATAACCATTACTATTAGCAGAAGGATATGGCCTATAGTTGTTACCAGAATTATTCCTATAAGCATTGTTGTTGAAATTATTATTTTTAATGAAGTTCACATCAACATGTTCTTCTTGGGCAACCAATGAAGCTAAAGGAACATTATTAGGATCAACATTAGATCTACCATTCACAAGCATAGACATAATAGCATCAATCTTATCACTCAAGGAGGAGGTTTCTTCAACAGAATTTACCTTCTTACCTTGTGGAGCTCTTTCCGTGTGCCATTCAGAGTAATTTATCATCATATCATCAAGAAGCTTTGTTGCTGCCCCCAAAGTAATGGACATAAAGGTACCTCCAGCAGCTGAATCCAATAGGTTCCGCGAAGAAAAATTCAATCCTGCATAGAAGGTTTGGATGATCATCCAAGTAGTTAGTCCATGGGTTGGGCAATTCTTTACCAAAGATTTCATTCTCTCCCATGCTTGAGCAACATGTTCATTATCTAATTGCTTAAAATTCATTATGCTACTTCTAAAAGATATAATTTTAGCAGGAGGATAATATCTACCAATAAAAGCATATTTACATTTAGTCCATGAATCAATACTATTCTTAGGCAAAGATAGCAACCAATCTTTAGCTCTTCCTCTTAAGGAGAAAGGAAACAATTTCAGTTTTATAATATCACCATCTACATCCTTATACTTTTGCATTTCACAAAGTTCAACAAAATTATTAAGATGGGCAGCAGCATCATCAGAACTAACACCAGAAAATTGCTCTCTCATAACAAGATTTAGTAAAGCAGGTTTAATTTCAAAAAATTCTGCTGTAGTAGCAGGTGGAGCAATAGGTGTGCATAGGAAATCATTATTATTTGTGCTAGTGAAGTCACACAACTTAGTATTCTCAACAGTTCCCATTTTAGCAGTAGTAAATAAAGCAAACTAAATAAAGTAAATGCAAGTAACTAATTTTTTTGTGTTTTAAATATGGAGATCAAGACAGTAAATAAAGTAAAGCTAGCAACTAATTTTTTTGTGTTTTGATATAAGAGAGCAAACAAAGCAGTAAATAAAGTAAAGTAAAGCAAGACAAAAACAAAGTAAAGAGATTGGAAGTGGGAGACTCCCCTTGCAGCATGTCTTGATCTCCCCGGCAACGGCGCCAGAAAAAGTGCTTGATGCGTGCAGTTAACACACGTCCGTTGGGAACCCCAAGAGGAAGGTGTGATGTGTACAGTAGCAAGTTTTCCCTCAGTAAGAAACCAAGGTTATCGAACCAGTAGGAGTCAAGGAACACGTGAAGGTCGTTGGTGACGGAGTGTAGTGCGGCGCAACACCAGGGATTCCGGCGCCAACGTGGAACCTGCACAACACAATCAAAGTACTTTGCCCCAACGTAACAGTGAGGTTGTCAATCTCACCGGCTTGCTGTAAACAAAGGATTAATTGTATAGTGTGGAAGATGATGTTTGTTTGCGAACAACAGTAAAGAACAATTGCAGTAGATTGTATTTCAGATGTAAAGAATGGACCGGGGTCCACAGTTCACTAGTGGTGTCTCTCCCATAAGATAAATAGCATGTTGGGTGAACGAATTACAGTTGGTCAATTGAAAAATAAAGAAGGCATAACAATGCACATACATATATCATGATGAGTAATATGAGATTTAATCAGGGCATTACGACAAAGTACATAGACCGCTATCCAGCATGCATCTATGCCTAAAAGTCCACTTTCAGGTTATCATCCGAACCCCTTCCGGTATTAAGTTGCAAACAACAGACAATTGCATTAAGTATGGTGCGTAATGTAATCAACACAAATATCCTTAGACAAAGCATCGATGTTTTATCCCTAGTGGCAATAGCACATCCACAACCTTAGAACTTTCATCCTTTGTCCCAGATTCAATGGAGGCATGAACCCACTATCGAGCATAAATACTCCCTCTTGGAGTTACAAGTATCAACTTGGCCAGAGCCTCTACTAGCAACGGAGAGCATGCAAGAACATAAACAACATATATGATAGATTGATAATCAACTTGACATAGTATTCAATATTCATCGGATCCCAACAAACACAACATGTAGCATTACAAATAGATTATCTTGATCATGATAGGCAGCTCACAAGATCTAACATGATAGCACAATGAGGAGAAGACAACCATCTAGCTACTGCTATGGACCCATAGTCCAGGGGTGAACTACTCACACATCGATCCGGAGGCGATCATGGCGATGAAGAGACCTCCGGGAGATGATTCCCCTCTCCGGCAGGGTGCCGGAGGCGATCTCCTGAATCCCCCGAGATGGGATTGGCGGAGGCGGCGTCTCGGGAAGGTTTTTCGTATCGTGGCTCTCGGTACAGAGGGTTTCGCGACGAAGGCTTTAAGTAGGCGGAAGGGTAGGTTTAGGGGCGACACGAGGGCCCCACACACCAGGGCCGCGCGGCCAAGACCTGGGCCGCGCCGCCCTGTTGTGTTGGCGCCTCGTCGCCCCACTTCGTTTCCCT
Source organism: Lolium perenne (assembly GCF_019359855.2). Taxonomy (NCBI): domain Eukaryota; kingdom Viridiplantae; phylum Streptophyta; class Magnoliopsida; order Poales; family Poaceae; genus Lolium; species Lolium perenne. The sequence continues at coordinate 79,290,572 of NC_067244.2, read as the reverse complement.
TTCGGTCTTCTGGAAGCTTCGTGGAAAAATAAGACCATGGGCGTTGATTTCGTCCAATTCCGAGAATATTTCCTTTGTAGGATTTCTGAAACCAAAAACAGCAGAAAACAGCAACTGCCTCTTCGGCATCTCGTCAATAAGTTAGTGCCGGAAAATGCATAATAATGACATATAATGTGTATAAAACAAGTGAGTATCATCATAAAAGTAGCATGGAACATAAGAAATTATGGACACGTTTGAGACGTATCACGCCCCGTCTCCCAAACCCTAGCCGCCTCCCTCCTCCCACCTCTCCCGTAGCGCTTAGGCGAAGCCCTGCCGGCGATCGCCACCACGCTGTCGTGCTGTCGGGATTCCGAGGAGGATCTACTACTTCCGCTTCCCGCTGGAACGGGAGAAGGATGTCGTCATCAACACCGAACGTGTGACCGAGTACGGAGGTGCTGCCTGACGGTGGCACCGTCAAGATCTTCTACGCGATTTTGAAAGCGGCAAGTGATCATCTTCTGCAACAACGAGATCTAATCTCGTAGGCTTTGGAAATCTTCGAGGGTTAGTCTCATGATCTTCTCGTTGCTACCATCTTCTATATTGCATCTTGGCTTGTTATTCGTTCTTGCGGTAGGAAAATTTTCGTTTTCTATGCTACGAATCCCATGAGTGGTATCAGAGCCGTGTCTATGCATAGATTGGTTGCACGAATAGAACACATTGGTTTTGTGGGCGTTGATGCTTTGTTGTCTTTTGTTCGTGTACTTTGCATCTTGCGGGATGGTGGGATGAAGCGGCTCGGGCTAACTTTACATGACCGCGTTCATGAGATTTGCTCCACGCTTGACATGCAACTTGTATTGCATAAGTGGCTTTGCGGGTGTCTGTCTCTCCCACCATAGTGAAGATTCAATTTACTCTTTCTATTGACAACACTAGTATCACCGTTGTGGTTCATGTTCGTAGGTAGATTGGATCTTACTCGAAAACCCTAAACCACGTAAAATATGCAAACCAAATTAGAGGTGTCTAACTTGTTTTTGCAGGGTTTGGTGATGTGATATGGCCATGATATGATGATTAATATGTATGAGATGATCGTTATTGTATTCTGGCAACCGGCAGGAGCCTTATGGTTGTCTTTAAATTTCATGTTGATGTATTATTTCAAAGTAGTTGTAATAGTTGCTACATGGGAGAATAACCATGAAGACGGCGCCATTGACCTTGACGCTACACCGACGATGATGGAGATCATGTTCGTGCTTTGGAGATGAAGATCAAAGGCGCAAAGACAAAAGGGCCATATCATATCACATATGAATTGCATGTGATGTTAATCCTTTTATGCATCTTGTATTGCTTAGATCGTGACGGTAGCATTATAAGATGATCCCTCTCACTAAATATCAAGATAATAAAGTGTTCATCCTTAGTATGCACCGTTGCTAAGACTTGTCGTTTTGAAGCATCACGTGATGATCGGGTGTGATAGATTCTACATGTGCATACAACGGGTGCAAGCCAGTTTTGCACACGCGGATACTAAGGTTGCCTTGACGAGCCTAGCATGTACAGACATGGTCTCGGAACACGGGATACCGAAAGGTAGAGCATGAGTCATATGATTGATATGATGAACACTTTGAGTGTTCGCCTTTGAAGTTACATCTTGTCTCGTGATGATCGGACTTGGTGTAGTGGATTTGGTTCGTGTGATCACTAAGATAATGCGAGGGATATTGTTTTGAGTGGGAATTCACCTAGTTAATTTAAGAATTAAAATTTGAACTCAATTTATCATAAACTTAGTGTAAACTCTTTGCAAATATGTTGTAGATCATGGCGTCCCCCTCCATCAATTTTAACCAGTTCCTAGAGAAAGAAAATCTTAAAAGCAATGGTAGCAACTTCACCGACTGGTTCCGTCATGTGAGGATTTTCCTCAATGGTGGAAATCTGCAATTTGTGCTCGAAGCACTGCTAGGTCCCCCACCACCACCTGCAGTATCTGAGGATGTAAAAAATGTTTACGAGACTCGGGTGAGTCGGTACTCTCAAGTTCAGTGTGCCATCCTGTGCAGCCTAGAGGCGGAGCTCCAAAAGCGTTTTGAGCACCACGATCCATATGAGCTGGTCACTAGTAGGAAAAGCCTCATCAGTGGCGCACGAAAAAGTGATTCTGTGGCGCATGGGCGGTGCGCCACACAAACGTCGCCACTAAAATAAGGTTTCTGTGGCGCACCTGCCCGTGCGCCACAAAAATAAGGTTTATGTGGCGCACTTGTTGTGCTGCGCCACAGAAATAAAATTTTCTGTGGCGCACTGTTTCACCCTGCGCCACAGAAATAGGTGCACCACTGAATTACATTTTGGTGCGCCACAGAACATTTTACAGGTATACTCGATTTTATACTGCCTGGTGTATTATACAGGTTTTGTACATAGTATACAGGTTATATACAGATATAATATAGACAGATATAGTATGGACACATATATCATAGCAACATTATACATCATCATCACATTACTTAGAGCCCGATCGAGTTATACATATAGCTCCATACAACTCACAATCCATGCATATTAATTAAGTTCATCATCTCTAGATACAAATGAAGTGACACCGGCCAGCCGCGGCTACACTAGGATGAAATAGAGTACCGCCGCGACGATGGTGAGCAAGAGCGAGAGCACAAGGAAGGTCTTCATCTTCATCTTGCTCTTGTTCGACTGGTGCTTCCTCCACTTGGCAACCGCCTTGTCGAGGGTGCTCATCGGCAATATAATGCCCTCCGATAGGGGCTTAGGGTTGATGGAATCCTGCAAGCTGACACGAGACATCGGTTCACAGACAAGCGGGGAGAGCGATTTACCCAGGTTCGGGGCCCTCGATGAGGTAAAACCCTTACGTCCTGCCTGTCTGTTCTTGATTATGATGAAAACAGGTTACAATGGGGTGCTGAATAGTTCGGCTGTGATCTCGTCGAGATGTTAGTTGCTAGGGTAACCTAGTTCTAAGCTTCTGTTGGCTAAGATTGCTAAGATTGATTGTCCCCCTCGATAGCCCCTCTCCCGGCCTTTATATAGGTGGCCAGGTCCCGAGAGGTCTAATCGAGTACGAGTAGGTTTACAGTAGATGTATCTCCTATCTTTCCTTGTTCGGCTTCTTCCGTGTCTTGAACTTCAAGTAATCTTCCGCCGCACCGTCCTAGTGGCCCATCTTGTCATCGGGTACCTTCATGGGCCTCCAGTTGGACCGTGTAGGGTAGAGCAACATTGGTTACCCGAAGGGTAATGCCCACGTCAGTAGCCCCCGAGTGTCTAGCCGAACATAGGGCGGGTAGAGACTAAAGCACGTCTTCTTCCGAAGTTCTTCTCCTTGATCATTCTTGCCTTTCTTCTATCTTCTATCGGGTGCGCGTCAGCGCTCCCGATGGGAGTAGCCCCCGAGTCTAGGTACGGATGCTTGCAATCCGTGCGTAGACTCAAGTTGTACTACTCGAACATCTTCTTCTGCTCAAGTTTTTCCTGCGAGTCTTTGTAAACTATCCGATACATTTTCTTTATGCAAGGGATAATGAATAACGTGCCCAACTTTTGTTGGTTAACTGCCGATGGCAAAACAATGTTACCCTACACAGAATCAAGTCCCCGGGCATGATCCTGGAGTGCGAAAAAAGTTTTATCGGGTGCGCGTTCGGCGCTGCCGATGGGAGTAGCCCCCGAGTCTGGGCATGGGCGCTTATGTCTGGGTGCAGACTCGAGTCAAGTTTTTCCTTCGAGTCTTTATTCTATCGGGTGCGCGCCAGTGCTCCCGATGGGAGTAGCCCCCGAGCCTAGGTGCGAATGCTCGCAATCCGTGCATAGGCTCAAGTTGAACACCCGATACTTTCTTATCTCTTCGTATGTAATCAACAGTGCCCATGACGTCACTGATGACACGCCGCTGTTGTGACCTGATTGACAAGACTTGACCTCTCGGGCCCACCCTAGTTCTGCGCAGGCAGTTTTTAGGTTTTGACCAGTGCACGCGCAGCGATCGAGGCGTTTCCTCGATTTTCGCGCGACGTGGGAATAATGGGCCGCCGGTTCCATCCTGTTTTCAAGTGCCACGTGTACAGCTAGATTCGCTCCACCTCCCACGATGCCCATGGAGTTATGGCCACGATCTCATGTTAATCCTTATGGTATAAATAGAGGGCTTCCTCATTTTTACTTTTTTACACCTCCTACTGCTCATCTCCTTCGCGCATCCTCTCCTCCTTCCTGCATCCTTCCCTCAGAAGCTTCAAGCGCCATGGGTAAAAAGAAGGGTGCTAGTGCTTCGGGCGCGGCCAAAGTTAGCCGTGATTGGAGTGCCTCCGCCATTTCCAACCGCGACATCAACAGACTGCGGGCCCTCCGATTCATCTCCGCGTCTGAGGACGATATTCGTCTTCCAGGTGCAGTTTCTCGCCCAAAGCCCCCAAAGGGCTTCACCGTCATGTTCACCGCTTTTTTGTTTCGTGGCCTCTCTCTTCCAGCGCACGAATTCCTTCGCTCTCTTCTTTTCTTCTACGCGATTCAGCTCTGGCAGCTGACCCCAAACTCCATCCTCCACCTTTCTATCTTCATCACTGTCTGCGAAGCCTTCCTTGGCATCGACCCTCACTGGGGTCTCTGGAGGAAGATCTTCTACGTGAAGCGCCATAATGATAGCAACGGCCCCCCCATCGTCGGTGGCGTTGGCTTTGTTGTTAGGAAGGAAGTCGACTACTTTGACTATCCAATGAAGGAGTCCGTCCAAGGCTGGCGCAACAAGTGGTTTTACCTGCGAGACCCGTTGGTGCCTGGGCGACGCTTGAACCTTCCTCCCTTTGAAGATAAGCTGATAGCTAAGCCGAAGAAATCCTGGCAAAACATTCTTTCTCCCGAAGAGAGATTGACAGCCGACAGGCTGTTCGACCAAATAGTCATTCTGAAGAACACGGGAGGCTTGACAATGTGCGGTACTGAGGTTGTCTCAGTGTTCCTCCAACGTCGAGTGCAACCGTTAATGTCTCGCCCTCACTAGCTGTGGCTTTACACAGGCAAGGAGGATGAGTCCAGAGTTAGCTCTGCCGAACTTTCGGCTGAAGACCTCCGGGACGATGTCCGCCGCTTAACGTGCCTTAGTATGAGGGACAACATCGTCCTGACGTCGGCTCGTTCTCCTTATGACTCTGATCATCCTCCAACTGAGGTAATCCTTTGTCTTGTTTCTTCTTTTCTGCTGTTATTATTCCTTTACCTGTTGTGTCTTCACAAACTTCTTTTCCTTCGGCAGGCGCTCGCTGCTACCCGATGCTATCCTCCTACACCCGAAAGCGGTGTGGTACTAGAGGATGACGACGAGGATTCTGACGGAACCGAGGAGGCCCCGCACGCCCTTGAGGACAGCGATGTCCAAGAAGAAGAGGCTACTGAAGACGACGCCTTCATCAGGAGTAGGCGTCGGAAGCAGGTGCACGATGAATTTATCACCACGGCTGAATCAAGTCCTAGCGGAGGAGATAATGATGCCAATGAAGCTACCGCGCCACCTCCCGTCATGAAGAGTTCAACAAGCTTCTTTGCAGGCGAAGATGACCTTGACCTGTGAGTGCCTTATACTCCTTTCTCGATTTACTTCCTATCATCTTGCATGCTAACTGTGCACTGTTTTTAAGTAGCTCTGGTGATGATGAAGTCCCTCTTGCAAAGAGGGCCAAACTTTTCCCTGAGAGGGCTGCATCGGCCAAGGAATCCAATCCTTCTCCCGCGAAATCGACGCCTCCCTCGCGAACGGTTGTAGAGAAGGTTCCAGTGTCGACGGTTATTCCTCCTGGCGACGTTCCTACTTCATCGGCTGGTCGTGACCATGTAAGTATTCAACCTGCTTCATGTTGCTGAGTTTTTCTTTATATCGACTGAATCCTTATGATCTTATTTTGCCGCAGCCAATTTATGCCACAGTCGATGCTGTGGTGGAGTTCGCCGAAGAGTTCACCCGAGTAGAAGCCGAAAACTCCCAACTTCGAAAGACCATCAGATCTTCGGCTGATCAGGTGCTTGAGGCCAACAGGCTTGCCACTGACGCTAAGAACGAGAACGTCTTGCTGAAGGAGGAAGTGAAGAAGCTGAAGCAGCGACTGAAGGATGAGCTAGATGCCAAGAACGCAGCGGCGGCCGCGATCGACAAGAAGGAAGGCGCTCTTCGCGAGTCCATCAGGGATTTGTTAGGTAATAGCTCATAGTTCACCGTTTTTCGTCTTGGTGTTTCTATTATCGATTGCTGATCTGTCTTCCTTTCAGATGTTGCCGACCTAACCGTCACCCGACGTCATCAGCTTCGGGAGGACTCTACAGCCGATGCCTTGTCACTTGCTACCGAGTCTAATGTCCAAGTACTTAGTCTTTTGAAAAAGGCCAAGGGAGCGCTATCGAGGTTATACTCGATGATCTTCCCGAAGATGAAGGAGGACAAGACTCTCGACGAGATGGCGGCTTCTTTCCTCGTTGACCCTTCCGAGCCTGTGGAGGTATTGAAACGCCGTAGCCGTTTATTTGGGGCGGTTCTTACTTTCCAATTGCTCATGGGCCATGGGATGGGATCAGAATTGGAGGAGTTGTCCAAGGCGTTGCCTGTCGATAACGACAATCATTTAGTCGACCTTGAACCTTACAAGCGATCGGCAGTTACTTGTGCCAACCGACTTCTGAAGCTAGTAGATGAAGCTCAAGCCAAGCCTGCTCCCGATTCTGCCCCTGACTCGTCATCAGCGAATCCTTGAACTTTTCATTCGACTTATTGTAAATAAGATCAGTCGTAACTTTGTCATAGACGTATTTTATTTCGGCTCTGTTGCCAATTTGAACATGCTTTTGAATGTATCACATATGCCCAATGCTCCCGATGGGATTTTTACTTTGATACTAGTCTGAATTAAGGATTGTACTGCAGATCCCTCCGTCTTCTTCTCGTGCTAAACTTTTTCGGAATCCTTCAAGTAATGATGAGTCAAGCCTCGTTCGCCGCTTGCGTGACCAAGTGTCTAGTTTAGACAGAGATATCACTTCTCTCCGTGCGATGGCGGCCTTGGTGAAGAAGAAGGGGGAGATAGCAACAGCTACCGAACAGTACGCTCTTGATGGTCTCCATATTGCTACCGAAAGTTTGGGCTGTAAGTATTAACCCATGCTCTGCTTTCTGCAATGGTTTTGAATATTCCCTTAACTGGTTCTTATTCCTTTCCAGTCGTAGCTTCAGATGCGACTGAGGAGAACAAGAAGATCCATGAAGAGGTTGAGGCGATGACTGACGTTGGGCACCCGAATCACGGTTTGTGGCTGCATCGTCCGAAGGCTGTTGTCATGGCGAAGTTTAAGTATCGGGTGGGGAAGGCGCATTATTACTTTGATAAGTTCCATGCTCATCTCACGATGGTTTGGAACACCTTGTTTCCTCTGGATCAAGCACCCGAAACCTTATCTGCCTTGTTCACCCGATTCAAGTCTCCCGAAAGGATTCGGCAGCTGGTGCGGAAGGAACTCCTAGCTGGTGCGGAGCTTGCTTTTGCTTCAATATTGGCATGTCATCCATCTCTAGACTTGGGAGCCGTAGCAAACACCGAGAGGAGCTTAGGCCAGTATTATGATGCCGCTAGAGGTCCTGCATACACCGTTGTTTCTCGGATGGAGTCGTGCCTTGAGAAGGATCTGAAGGCCCACTGGGACCGGGGAGCTCGACTATGAGTGTAATAGCCTTATTTCCTGCATAAGATTATTTAATGCGTACGTCGCACGCTATGTTAATTCGATTGATATTTTATTTGTCGGGGGCGGCTGAGTGATCAGTTCAACCTGCTCTCCCGACGACTTCATTGGATTATGCAATGTTATTGCGAAGCCTTTGTGTAAGTTTTGTAAAAGCGAGACCCGTCGACTTAGTCGAGGGAATTAGACGCTTGGCATCGTCACGCGGTGCACCGGTTTGAGCCTTATTTTGTGATAATGTAACCATCGACTGCAGCACTCGCGTATTTTCTCGAGGCTTGGATTGGTTGTTTTCTTTTTGTGTATCACTAATCTTAGCTCCCGTTGAGAGTATTTAATTAATGACACTGCGTGTTTTCTGGGCCAGCGCTCCCGATGGGAGTAAGAGCCGAAGGTAGGGGCCGCAGTCGACCTGTTCAGGTGGTAGGGCCTAAATTGAAGAAAGGAGGCAGAAAACCTGATTAAAACTTTATTCATAAGGAAAAACAACCTTAAAAGCTATCCAAATAATAAAAACGATCACGCCCTATGTGTAGAACCATCGCAGGTGTGCGATATTCCATGGATTTCCGACATCTTTTCCCGAAGTTGGATTTTTGAGCCTGTACGCTCCTCCTGGTATCACTTCGGTGACGATCTAAGGTCCTTCCCATGGAGACTCGAGTTTCGAGGGCCTTTTTTGTTTCAGCCGAAGTACCATATCCCCAATGCTAAAGCACCGGTTGCGTATTCGTCGACTGTGGTAGTTCCTCAGCGTCTGCTGGTATACCGTGGTCCTGGCCAAAGAAATGTCTCGAGCTTCATCTAGTAGGTCTACAGCATCTTGCAGTGCGATGTTGGAAGAGGGTTCTGTGTACGCCGTCACTCGAGGTGCTTCGAGTCGAACATCAGCTGGCAGGACTGCTTCGGCTCCATGTACCAGAAAGAATGGGGTGTACTGCGTCGACCTGTTAGGCGTGGTACGCAAACTCCAAAGTACTGATGGTAACTCTTCGACCCAAGCTCCTTCTGCGCCTGTAAGACGTTTCTTGAGACCGTCCCCTATTAGACCGTTGATCCTTTCCACCTGACCGTTTGTTTGCGGGCGAGTCACTGATGCGAATTTCAGTTTTAATCCCCTGTCATCACAAAATTCTCGGAATTCTTTGGAGTCAAAGTTAGTCCCGTTATCTGTGACGATACTGTGAGGCACGCCGAACCGACATGTTATTTCCTTGAAGAATTGGACTGCTGTTTTTGCCTTCTGGTTTCGTACTGGTACTGCCTCGATCCACTTTGTGAATTTATCGACTGCGACTAATAAGTATGTGTGTCCTCCAGGCGATGATCTCAGCAGTGGTCCAACTTGATCGAGTCCCCATTGGGCGAACGGCCACGCCAAGGGTATCGTCATTAGGTCTGTTGCAGGGGCGTGCGGTTTGGGGGCAAACCGTTGGCAAGGGTCGCACTTCATGACCAGATCTCGAGCATCCGACGCCGCCGTTGGCCAGTAAAATCCTGCCCTGAAGGCTTTTGCTACGAGAGCCCTACTTCCCGCGTGATGCCCGCAAGTTCCCTCGTGTATTTCACGCAGCAGTGCTCTTCCGTCGTCGATGGCGATGCACCTTTGGAGGATACCGAAAATGCTGCGCTTGTAGAGTTCACCGTTTACTATGGTGAAGGCTTTCGATCGCCTGACGATTCGTTTTGCTTCTACTGGATCCGCCGGCAGTTCCTGCTTTGCTAGGTACGCCAGGAATGGTTTAGTCCATAGTGGCTCAAGGAGGAGGACTTGTTCGGCTGGGATAGTTGGAGCTTCGTCGGCAACTTGCTACGGGTTTGCCTCTGCTTCCTTAGTCGATGGTTTTAGAGGTCCTGGCGCCTTCTCTTTTATTGATCGCTGAGTGATCACCTCGTAAAATACTCCATCTGGGATGGGAGAGCACATGGAGCCGATGTTTGCTAAGGTGTCGGCTTCCTCGTTGCTGGCTCTGCCGATATGTTTGAGCTCACATCCCTCGAATTTGGCTTCCATATTCTGATACAGCTGCCGATAGGCGATCATGTTGTCGCTAACTGCATCGCACAGATTCATCGACTGTTGTACTACCAAGTTTGAGTCCCCGTAGATTTCCAGGCGAGTATCCCCACACGCCTTTGCCATCTTCATTCCGTGCAGTAGTGCTTCGTATTCTGCTTCATTGTTTGTCGGCAGAGAGAAGTTCATACGTAGTATGTACTTCATCTTATCTCCTTGTGGTGATATCAGCACCACTCCTGCTGCTGCGCCTGTGCTTCGTTTCGACCCGTCGAAATACATTATCCACGATCCCGACATGTCGGGTGCCGCTGGTGTTTGGGATTGAATCCAGTCCGCCACAAAGTCTGGGAGGATTTGGGATTTTATAGCTGTCCGGTTAACGTAAGTTATGTCGTGAGGTGCTATCTCGATAGCCCATTGGGACACTCGACCTGTAGCCTCTAGATTGGTCATTATATTTTTCAACGGCGCTTCGCTCACGACGACAATCGGATGCTCTGTGAAGTAGTGCCGTAGCTTGCGGGCTGACCTCCATACTGCATATGCCAGCTTCTGATGATGAGGGTACCTCTGTCTTGCGGGTGTGAGTACTTCGCTGAGATAGTAAACGGGCCTCTGCGCGCCATGAACTCTCCCTGCTTCTTCCCATTCGACGACCAAGACGCTGCTGAAGACTTGGGCTGTCGCAGCTATGTACATGAGCAGCGTTTCCTTCTTGCGGGGGGTTACAAGGACTGGAGATGTCGACAAGATTTTCTTCAGGTTGTCGAAAGATTCCTGCGCCTCCTTTGTCCACTCGAACTTTTCCGATTTTTTCATCAAATTGTAGAAAGGCAAGGCTTTTTCTCCTAGCTTGGCGATGAACCTGCCGAGCGCTGCTAGACGTCCTGCCAATTGCTGCACTTGATGCAGATTCTTTGGCGGCTCCATGTCGAGAATAGCTTTGATTTTCAAAGGGTTGGCTTCGATCCCCCTGGCCGAGATGAAGTATCCTAGCACTTGCCCCCCTGGTACTCCGAAGAAGCATTTTTTGGGATTCAACTTGATCTTATACCTGTCTAGGTTATCGAAGGTCTCCCGCAAATCGTCAACGAGGGTTGCAGTGTGCTTCGTTTTTACCACGATGTCGTCAATATAGACTTCGATGTTTCGCCCGATCTGCTCTCCAAGGCAAGCTTGCATGCAACGTTGGTAAGTTGCTCCCGCATTTTTCAACCCGAAAGTCATGACGTTGTAGCAGAAAATGCCGTGTGGGGTGATGAACGCGGTTAGCTCCTGGTCTTCCTTCTTCAATTTGATCTGGTTGTACCCGGAGTAGGCATCGAGGAAGGAGAGGCGGTCGCATCCGGCTGTGGAATCGACTATCTGGTCAATTCTAGGCAGCGGGAAGTGATCTTTCGGACAGTGTTTGTTGAGGCCGGTGTAATCGATGCACATACGCAGAGCGGTGGTGTCCTTTTTGGGTACCATGACAGGGTTAGCCACCCACTCTGATTCCTTGAGCTCTCGGATAAATCCTGCTTTACGAAGTCGATTGATTTCCTCACCAATTTCTCTCCTCTTGGGTTCAGAGAATCGACGCATCGACTGCTGCACTGGTATGGCTGTCGGGTCAACATTAAGGGCGTGCTCAGCGAGTTCCCTGGGGATACCTGGCATGTCGGATGGTTCCCATGCAAATATCTCCCAGCGCTCACGGAGGAACTCGATGAGCGCGCCTTCCTATGCGACCGTAAGGTCAGCCGATATATTGACCATTTTCTTCGGGTCAGTGGGGTGCACCTGCAGCTTCTTGGCTTCCTTTGTAGCGTCAAACTCGTCGGATCTTACGTTTCGGTTGTCGGCTGGTGGCTGCGTATGATCTACGGCTGCGTCGATCGCATTGAGTTCCTCCTTAGCGCCGAGTTTCGAGGCGATCTTCTGGAATTCCCTGTCACAGGTGTCTGATCGAGCGAAACTCCCATGAACGGTTATTGGGGTTCCGTTGTTGCCTGGCATCTTCAGTTTTAGATACGCATAATGAGGCACGGCCATAAACTTGGCAAACGCCGGCCTGCCGAGGATGGCATGATACTGGGACTCCCAGTCGACAACTTCGAACTCGATCTTTTCTTTCCTGAAATTGGTGGGCATGCCGAAGACCACATCCAATGACATTTTTCCAAGAGAATAAGTGGGTCGAGTCGGTATAATGCCATGGAATCCTGTGTCGGATTCCCTCAGCATATCGACTGTTAAACCCATTGCTTTCGTCGTGTTGGCGAATAGTAGGTTTAAGCCGCTTCCTCCGTCCATGAATACTTTGCTCATGTTGTACCCTCCGATCTGCGCCTCGAGGACCAGAGCCGCGTGACCTGGTCTAGGGACGGCTTTCGGGTGGTCTGTCCTGTCGAAGGAGATACTTTGCTCCGACCATTCGATGAATTCGGGTGTGTCGACCATAGCGACTTCTGCGTACTTCACTTCTCGCGAGAATTTCTTGATTTCCCTTTTTGAAAAGCTGGTTTTATGGATCATGCTGACCTGCCCGCGTGGTTTTGGAAATACCTCGGCTGGTACATACTCGTCCTTTTCCATGGGTTCGTACGGCTCCGGCACGTACGGTTCTGCCCGATAGTTGTAGGATCTTGCCCTCTTCTCCATTATGTGAACTCTTGATATAGCCTCACTCCTGAGGTCATCACAGAACTGACGAATCTCGAGGAAGTGTCGGCAGTTCCTCAATAGGTGACTGGATTTCTCCCGACCATTCTTTGGGTCGATATAAGTGTGGAGGTAGCATGGCGCATCGAGTTGCTCCGTGGCCGATAAGTGCGGTGAACGAGCGCGGCCATGAATCGATTGCACGCCCTCCTGAGGTGGGTGAGGCGCTGCACGTTCTTCTTCTCCATGGTATAACTCCCTTCGCCTTTTCTTTCGCCCTGTTGTGGGATCGAAACTTCCTCCGCTGCCTCCATGCGTGCTTCTGGATGGAATTCCCAAGGTTGCTGCCAGGGTATCCTCTGCCGAAGCCGAGGGCCCCACACCGGACGTATCTGTCCTAGGGAGGCGAAGAAAACCTTCGGAGTCGATGATGAAGTGGACGCCTCCAAAGGTGGTGGTCATGTCGTCACGCGATTCTGCAGGAATCGAGTGCGACGGCTTGAGGTGCGGTACGAACGCGAAGGACCCGCAGCGAATCGGATCTTTCGGGTCTGGAGGTGTTGGTGACTCGAGCACGAACGCTGCAGATGTGACTGGTACTGCCGATGCCCTGCCTTGTGCCGACAGGCTTCCCACAGACGGCGCCAATTGTCGAGGGTGCTCCTCGGCAATGCCCTCCGATAGGGGCTTAGGGTTGATGGAATCTTGCAAGCTGACACGAGACATCGGTTCACAGACAAGCGGAGAGAGTGATTTACCCAGGTTCGGGGCCCTCGATGAGGTAAAACCCTTACGTCCTGCCTGTCTGTTCTTGATTATGATGAAAACAGGTTACAATGGGGTGCCGAATAGTTCGGCTGTGATCTCGTCGAGATGTTAGTTGCTAGGGTAACCTAGTTCTAAGCTTCTGTTGGCTAAGATTGCTAAGATTGATTGTCCCCCTCGATAGCCCCTCTCCCGGCCTTTATATAGGTGGCTAGGTCCCGAGAGGTCTAATCGAGTACGAGTAGGTTTACAGTAGATCTATCTCCTATCTTTCCTTGTTCGGCTTCGTCCGTGTCTTGAACTTCAAGTAATCTTCCGCCGCACCGTCCTAGTGGCCCATCTTGTCATCGGGTACCTTCATGGGCCTCCAGTTGGACCGTGTAGGGTAGAGCAACATTGGTTACCCGAAGGGTAATGCCCACGTCACGCCTCGTGTCTAGTCGGGTACCCTTGGTAGCAGTTGCCGCTGAACTTGTGCACCTGTTTCTTGCACTCCTCCCACTCCTCGTACACTCTTGGAACCCGCCCCTCGAACACGACGTGGTACGTCATCTCTATGGACACAAGGCATATTAGTATATAACGCAATGGAAAGAGTTAGAGGGTTCACATGCATACATATTCACAAGAATTAAAGCAAGGAAATAATAATAAACCTAAAACACATATAGCATCGGTATCACATAAGTAATATGGTTCAACGATAACGACTACAATAGTAATTGAAGTACAACAACGACGACCACAGTTTCGAGAAAATTAAGCAAGTTAAGTTTACAACACGGTACAAATTGTCCATCGATTCAAAGTAATGCTAGGCACACCGGCCTCGGTCAACGAGACGTCTTCTTGAGCAGCTCCGGGAACGGCTTGTACAAGTCCTTCGTCGTCCACGTCCTTCCATCACCCTGCCTATGTAGGCGTTCTTCGATATCCCTCTTAGGCAACACTCTGACTGCGTGTAAGAGCCCCGATGCGTTGGATACATCTTGTAAGATAATTTTCGAGAGCTTTACTTGGATGCGATGGAAGTCTTCTCTAAGATCATCATCATTGATTTCCCCCGACATTTTAATGGGGTCTCGCTTACTAGGTGGCAGAGACGTCATCTCTGCATCCTCGACAAACCCTTTAAGGTGATGGAGGACATAGAAGGCCTCCTTAATGCTGCCAGCTGGCTGCTTGATACAAGGGAAGTTGATCACGTGCTTGAACCCGATCTTTTTAGTGTCCGGCCTGATATATTGCCCATTCTTGTCGAAGGTACCTCCATTTTTGGAGTAGCCAAGGATAGCTTCATCGAGAACACCCCTTATTCTGTTGTAGTCTTTCTTCGTTGTCGTACTCGACGAGTCGAAATACTGGGCTAGTGACCACTTTGGATCTAGGATGATGAGTGTGCAGTATTTGTCCCTGCTCAACACATGCAATTGAAATGGAATGTTGGAAATGATCGGCAATGGAAGAAATATATAAGAAAGCATAAGTTACGACGGCCGTGAGCGGATGTGTACTTACTCGGGAAAGACAGGCAGAAGAATGGTGTTGCTCTCTTTGTACATGAGCATGATGTTCTGGAGGTACCGCACCGCCTTGGTCCGTGTCCTTGAGCCGTCCTAGAGCTGGCTATCGCGCATGTAGTAGGGATCCGCTACCGCGATGTGGCGGGGTCTCTCTCTGTTGATCTTCATATGAAGATTGATCGCGTATAGGCGGACCAAGTTATAGTCGAGCCATTTCGAGTGAAATAGATTGAAGACGTCTTCGAACGCTATGAAGAAGATATCCGCGGGGTCTTCATTGACGAAGTTCTGGTCGGACGGCACCTTGACCGAGAACACCGGGTAATTTGGATCCTTTTCTTTAAGAAGGACGCTCTCTAAATAATTAATAGAGTGCTGCAAAGGGAGCATTGGTCCACTTGCGAGGTGTTCCATGTCCGGAGGCAGTATAGGTTTACCAGCTTCATGACACCGGGGCAAGCCATCCGGTGTAGGTGCTACCATGTCGTCGGCCCGGATCCTCTTAGGAGCAGGCTGGCTCGAAGATGCGCCCTTCTTGGCTCCTCTCTTCCTTGCCTTCTTCACCTGACCTACTGGGGGTGCTGGTGGTGCTGATGGTGGTGCTTCGGGTGCTGGTGGTGCTTCTGAGGTTGCTGGGGTTGATTTGGGTGGCTCCCCGATGATCGTCTTACGTAGCGTGTTAGGGCTGAAAACCGTAGCAGGCTTGACTTGAGCTGGAATGCCAGCCTCCGGAGGAGTGTCTTGAGAAAGACCCGTGAAGACCAGGCGCTGCTTCGTGACTGTAGGGGCGCGACCAAGTTGATCGCCGTGTGTGCAGAAGGCTTGTTCATCCATAGGAGGCATGTACATATCTTGGCTGCAGGCGCCAGTGTTGATGTAGGCATCGATGTCATCATCATCATCTACATCGTTGCCATCAAGTGGCGCCATGTCCTGGACCTTAGGTGGTGGCGGTTGCGATGCCGCCGCTTGGCGTACCGTGCGTCTAGTTGACGGTCGTTGCGGTAGCGCTCCCAACAACTGTTTGTGGCGTGTGGTGGTGGCGGCGATCGTCGGTTCCTTCCGGGTGGCGGCGGCGACCGCCGGTTCCTTCAGGGTAGTGGTGGCGGCGACCGCCGTTTCCTTAAGGGTGTCGTCGGCACTGGCGATCTTGGGCCGGATGATAGGGGAGGTGGCGCCGGTGCTTTTCTTAGCACTCGGAAGACCCCCCCCCCCCAGACGAATCTGGTTCTTCGGCCATTTCATAAGCCATGAGGTGCAATCCCCAAGGGGCAAAACGTCGCCTTCGTCTGTGCCCGGAGGTTGAAAGGGGGGATGGCGTAGCGGTACTCCGGCACTACCATTACCAACTTGACCTTCGCCACGTCTTCCGCCAATCTAGCACCGTGCATAACGCGGGAAGCCATGACAAGGCCGTAGCAACTTCCACCAACTTGCCGCCGGGCTCCACCGTTTGCAGAAGTATGCACTGTTCATCCTGAGTCAGGGGCGCCATGTTGGGCATCGTGAGATGGCAGTCACGAAAGGCATATATAGTTAAAGAAGATGACGCGAAGGAGTAACTAATGAGTTTACCTCCTTGATGGCGTCGATCTCAGCTACTGTCGATACAAGGGCGGCGGTTGGGGGCGTCGATGCGACCAGTTGGAGCTGCGGTGTCGGCTGGAGCGGCGGCGTCAGGTGGAGCCCCGACGCCGGCGTCGGGTGGAGCGGCACCGTCGGCGACACGTGGAAGCTTGAGTTGCTGCCGCTGATGCTGGGCACATGTATCGGCCCCACTTGAACTCCCGCATTCCAAGCAGCTAACCCCACCATCAAGCCAGGGGGGATGATCTGCCGGATCTTCTCGTCCAATAACTTGTTCATCATCTCCGTGTTCTCCACAGGCTTTTCGGCCACCAGCTTCTCTAGTGACTCCACCTTCTTCTTCAGCTCCTGAACCTCGGATTTATCCTTAGCCGACGACCTCCTCTCCAGCTTTCTCGTCTTGGTATCCGATCCGTAGTACTCGGATAGCTTCATACTTGTCCCAAAGCCGGACACACGGCCACCCGACGTCGGAGGCTTGTCCAGCTCCCTCTCCTTGTATTTGTTCGTCGCCCTGTTGAAAGGCGTGTCCCACGGTTCCGTCGACCCCTGGGACGACGGGCCAGCCGTACAACTAGCCTTCGTCAACTCTTCATCCTTCAGACAAAGGAACTTAAGGTTAGCCCATTTGGCTTCTTTGCCTAATAAGATGAGCGAAATAATATAGAACTATCCTTACCAGGTACTTCTCGAATTCCCTCACGTCTTTGTGATCCGTAATAAATTCCCCCGTCTTCCAGTCTAAGTAGTAGCGGGACCGGACAAAGTTCCTAGCCTGTACATCCTCGATTTTGCGCCAGGGGTTTTCTTTCCCCAGACATACCATCTCGGCATCCTCCTTGTCCGAAGTGGGTTGTTTTCCTCGGTAACCGCCGCTTCCGCAATGGTGGGTCCCTAAGTTCAATTCCCGCATTTTCTTCCCCCAGGCGGTCCATTTTTTAACACTGTCAGTCTGTAAGTAAGACTTGAATGCATTAAAGTCTTCTAAGGAGATCGACGGGTCTTTGCTAATTATCCTCTCCCAGCTTTCACCGGCCTCGATCTTTCTCTTTAGCCGGTTCTTCCAGCTGCTCAAGGCGGTGCTCATCTTCGTGAGAGCTAAAGAGTCCACCTTCTTATTGAACGGCTCCGGGAACGTGTATCGTTGGTGAAGCTTCTGGAGGAGGGATTGGGCGATAGCCGCGTTCTCCTTGCTTCTGAGGTCCTGAGTTAGGATCGGCACGGTTTCACGGACGATGCACCCTAGTTGCATGCCGTACCCTTTGGCAACCCACGAAGGCTCCATCGGTAGGCCACTTTCAGAGACTACCGTGACAGCATCGGTGACGTTGGCGAGCACTTGCGGCCTCCGATCCCTCCTTGGCCTCCTCGCCGTCCTCTTCTTCTTACCCTCCTGAGGGTTGCCGCTGCTATCACCTTCCGTGCGGTTGGCGGCGTTCTCTTCACCGGTCTCTTCACCGGTCTCAGCGGCGTCGTCCCAGGTATCATCATCGTCGCCGGTGTCGGCGGCGGCCCCCCGGCCCTCTCCCTCGGAGGCGGCATCCCGGCCCTCGTCGGTGTCGTCGGCGGCCCCCCGGCCCTCTCCCTCGGAGGCGGGGTCCCGGCCCTCTTCCTCATCGCCGGGCGACTCGGCGGCGGCCTTCCGGGGCCGCTCGTAGCCCTCCTAGAAGTCCTTGTTGGCCTCTCTCGCTTCTTCGTTCTGGCTCCTGGGCTTAGAAGTGCTACCCGACATGTTTATTTGCACTTCATTAAAAAGAGGCAAAAAGTTAGTACAAAAGTCAACCAAAAAATTCGGCATGACCTTTGCTAATTTTTCTACGTAGGAGTGCCCATTTCTCAACCGAAACGGAAGTTAATCGACGCTTCGGGAGAAATGGGCAACTCAATGAAATCCCTGCTAAAATATCCACCATATACACCATATATCCAACATATCCACCATATATCCACCATACAAAGTTGCCCACCATCTACAATACATCAAACAAAAGCCAACATAAACCTGGAGCATCTATTTCAGCATATTTTTTTAACCTGGAGCAGTACAACAACAATGACCTTCTTAACCTGGAGCATCTATTTCAGCTTATATTCACCATATATCCAACATATCCACTACAACCTGGAGCACTACAAAAACCAGAGTACATTAAAAACATTATGAAAGCTAGCACTTCAAACCAGAGAACTGCACTTCAAGTTTTTAACCAGTAGCTACTGCCAACATGTTACCATGAGCATCATTTATTTCCTAGCATCTGCATGGAAGCATTACATAAACCCTACTGCATTGTATTGAAAAACCTACTGAATTGTTCATTTTATTGAACCATGTACATCAACAGAGTAGTAGCAGCTTCATTTTAATTTTCATTTAAACAAACTTCATTCTTTTTCAGAGAGAACTTCAAGAACTTTATTAGCTCTACTGCAAGCAATGAATTAAAAAAAAACAGCAAGCAATGAATTAAAAAAATAGCAAGCTTGACATCATTTATTTTGCATTATTCTTGACAACATTTATTTTGCTACAACATTATTCTTGATAGCATTTATTTAGATATATGGTTTATTACTCCAAGTCAGGAAGCAATTCAACAATAGCAAGTAAAAATCATAAACAAGCATACAAGCATAAACAAGCATACAAGCTTATAGAGCAAGCCAACCAGTAGCTACTGCCAACATGTGACCATGAGCATCATTTATTTCCTAGCATCTGCATAGAAGCATTACATAAACCCTTTTATTCATCATTGCATGGAAGCATTACATCAACCCTTACATTACATAATTATTCAGACAAACTAGGACACATGCACTAAAACTAGATGGCTGAAACTACAACAAACTACAACAAACTAGGATACCAAATCTTTGATTTTTTTTCATGCCCTTCCTCAGCCAGCACAAGATAACTCCAGCTTTAACCTTTTCTTCAAGATTTGGTTCTACATAGTAGGGCAACACCTCTGTGGGTCCTCCTTCCCTCAACTGATGCTTATACTTTTTCAGTTTGGGAATGGGCTTAGGTTTAGATTTTGGAACTGGGAGAACTTGTGTAGTGTATGTGAACACACCTAGCTGGTTCAAGCCATCTGCTGCTTCTTCTTCCCTGAACCTGGCAGCAGAAGCTTCCCTTTCTTGCACACTTCTCCTATGATACACTAGCAACTCCTTGTCTGCCCTACCCATAGAAAAATTCTTGGAAAGAGAGGCATCCCTAGAGCCAGAGGCACCACTGGAGCCAGTGCTCCTCCTCTTTGCACTCTAGGACAGGTTGTCCATGTTTGGTGTGGTTTTCTGGTTCACTACACTAGGCATTTATATAGGATGGAGGGCATGCACAGAGGGTATGAGAACACAAGCTGAACAGTTGTGTTACATAGGACAATTCCATCAGTTTCTTTTTTTGAATTATGATGTCAATCCACAAGAGGGAGAATATTCTCCAAAATGGGAATATTCCCCAAAATGGGTCAGGAGAGACTGTCCATTTTTGGTTCAGGAATATTCTTCAAAATCTGTCATATTTGGTCAGGATCAGAGACTACTGATGGTTCTTGCCAGACAGAGGCATTTTTGGTTCAGAAATATTCTACAAATTCTGTCATATTGATAGGCAGAGGAATATTCTTGCTAGGGCAGAGGTGGCCAGAGGTGAACTAAAACCAGGGAGCATGAGCATGATCATTTCATAAAATTCAAACAGTAGCATTTCATGTACTAGTAGCATTATTATCTTGAAACCCCAAGCAGTAATTCAAAATCAACAAATCCTAGGCAGTAGCATTTCATTTTATTAACCCAAACATTATTCTTGATAGCATTTATTTAGATGCAGTGGTTTATTACTCCAAGTCAGGAAGCAATTCAACAATAGCAAGTAAAAATCAACCAAAACAAGCAGAGACAGAGAAACAACAACAACATTAGCTTGTTCATTTCTAAATTTCTACTGCATTCATTTGCTACTGCCAACAAATCCTAGCAGTAATTCAAAATCAACTAGGCAGTGGTTGGTTCACTGCATTCCAATGATGATATGCATTCAAATAGTAGGCAGTGGCTTTTTTATCTCTGAACATTTATTTAGATATATCTTATCTTGCTAGGTGTTCTTCTTTTACAACATTCATCTAGTCACTACCAGGCATGATTTATGCATCCATTATATGCTTCATATAAATGAAGTTTCATCATACAAATACTGCATTATGATTGTCAACAGAGAAATGAAAAAAGAGGTAAGCCTACAACTCTGCTATTGATTTAGACTATAGCAGCACTGCATAAATTGGCCACTTTATTCTTGAAAGCATCATCCACGACATAAATTACCACTGCATATTACAACAACCACTGCAAACAACCACTGCGCAAACCACTAGATTTGTTTATTATGAATTTTATACCTATTCTGTGTGTTTTGACAAGTATAACTACATTTGTTTATTATGAATTTTGTCATCTTCCTTGCTTATTCACTAGTTCATGATGACCAGGGCACCTCTAGCCAGATTCCCATGATGAGAATAAATTTGGGGACCATTGGTAATTCAGTATGTAGAAAAACAACAAGAACAAGGAAGGACAAGAACAAGAAGGTGGTGAATCTTGGTGATGAACTCAGTGGGGAGGTGAGAGGGGCAGGGGACAGGGGAGTGGGGAGGACAGGGGAGAGGGGCTCTCACCGAACGGGTGGCGGTGGCGGGGATCGAGCGGTGGTGGTGGCGCTATCCTCCTCCTCCTCCTCGGCGACGGCGGCGGCTCGGGCGTCCTCCTCCTCCTCGGCGACGGCGGCGGCTCGGGCGTCCTCCTCCTCCTCGGTGGCAGCGGCTTGGGCGTCCTCCTCCTCCTCGGTGCCGCCGGCGGCTCGGGCGTCCTCCTCCTCAGCAGCGGTGGCGCTAGGCGGTGGCTCTAGGCGGTGGCGACAGCGCTAGGCGGTGGCGACGGTGGCAGTTAGCTAGGGTTCGTGCGCGAAGAAGAACTGGGAAGGGTGGGGAAGAAAGGGTGTTCGCGACTATTTCACCAAGTGTAAATATTCTGTGGCGCACCAAAGTTGGCATGCACCATAGAATTCTTAATTCTGTGGCGCACCAAGTGTGACATGCGCCACTGATACGTCTCAAACGTATCTATAATTTCTTATGTTCCATGCTAGTTCTATGACAATACCTACATGTTTTATACACACTTTATGTCATATTTATGCATTTTCTGGAACTAACCTATTGACGAGATGCCGAAGTGCCAGTTCCTGTTTTCTGTTGTTTTTGGTTTCAGAAATCCTAGTAAGGAAATATTCTCGGAATTGGACGAAATCAATGCCTAGCATCTTATAATTGCACGAAGCTTCCAGAACACCGGAGAGGCACCAGAGGGGAGACCTGGGGGGCCCACACATGTGGCCGGCGCGGCCCAGGGGGGGCGCCCCCCTATTGTGTGGCTGCCTCGTCAGCCCTCCGACTCCGACTCTTCGCCTATAAGAAGCCCCCTGACCTAAATCTTCGATACGGAAAAGCCACGGTCGAGAAACCTTCCAGAGCCGCCGCCATCGCGAAGCCAAGATCTGGGGGATAGGAGTCTCTGTTCCGGCACCCTGCCGGGACGGGGAAGTGCCCCCGGAAGGCTTCTCCATCGACACCACCGCCATCTTCATCACCGCTGCTGTCTCCCATGAGGAGGGAGTAGTTCTCCATCGAGGCTAAGGGCTGTATCGGTAGCTATGTGGTTAATCTCTCTCCTATGTACTTCAATACAATGATCTCATGAGCTGCCTTACATGATTGAGATTCATATGAGCTTTGTATCACTATTCATCTATGTGTTACTCTGGTGATGTTATTAAAGTACTCTATTCCTCCTTCATGATGTAATGGTGACAGTGTGTGCATCATGTAGTTCTTGGCGTAGGTTATGATTGTAATCTCTTGTAGATTATGGAGTTAACTATTACTATGATAGTATTGATGCGATCTATTCCTCCTTTCATAGTGTGATGGTGACAGTGTGCATGCTATGTTAGTACTTGGTATAATTGCAATGATCTATTATGCACTCTAAGGTTATTTAAATATGAACATCGAATGTTGTGGAGCTTGTTAACTCCGGCATTGAGGTGCTCTTGTAGCCCTACACAATGAATGGTGTTCATCATCCAACAAGAGAGTGTAGAGTGGTTTTATTATGTGATCAATGTTGAGAGTGTCCACTAGTGAAAGTATGATCCCTAGGCCTTGTTTCCAAACATCGAATCTCCATTTATTTACTATTCTGTTGCATGTTTACTCGCTGACATATTTTATTCAGATTGCTATTACCACTCATATACATCCATACTACTTGTATTTCACTATCTCTTCGCCGAACAAGTGCACCTATACATATGACAAGTGTATTAGGTGTGTTGGGGACACAAGAGACTTCTTGTATCGTGATTGCAGGGTTGCTTGAGAGGGATATCTTTGACCTCTTCCTCCCTGAGTTCGATAAACCTTGGGTGATCCACTTAAGGGAAACTTGCTGCTGTTCTACGAACCTCTGCTCTTGGAGGCCCAACACTGTCTACAAGAATAGAAGCACCCGTAGACATCAAGCACTTTTCTGGCGCCGTTGCCGGGGAGGAAAGGTAAAAGGCACTCACACTCCGGTCCCAGGTAACTAAGTTATTTTCTGTTGCCGTTGTAAGTGCTCGAAGCTATTTCCTTTAGATCCTGCAATTGCATCTTTTTGTTTCTTGTTTTACACTAGTAAGGCATAATGGAAAGCAACAGTGAGATTTTTATTCTATTTCCCGAGTTAAGACATGGATTGTTTGCTGCGAAAATTAAAAAACCTATGGAATCTTATTTGCATGCTAGTAGCAATGATATTAGTATGAACGCTTTGAACACCATTGTTGCTAATGATATGGAAAATTCTAAGCTTGGGGAAGCTGGTTTTGATGAGCATGATATTTTTAGTCCCCCAAGCATTGAGGAGAATTTTTTTTTGATGATACTTTGCCTCCTATTTATGATGATTATAATGATAGTGGTCTTTTGGTGCCGCCTACTATGGAGAGTAAATTTTATTATGATTATACTATGCCTCCTACACTTGATGAGAATAATAATGATAGCTACTTTGTTGAATTTGCTCCCACTACAACTAATAAAATTGATTATGCTTATGTGGAGAGTAATAATTTTATGCATATAGCTCATGATAAGAATGTTTCATGTGATAGTTATATTGTTGAATTTGTTCATGATGCTACTGAAAATATTTATGAGAGAGGAAAATATGGTTGTAGAAATTTTCGTGTTACTAAAACACCTCTCTTTTTGCTGAAAATCTTGAAGTTACTCTTGTTTTATCTTGCTATGCTTGTCACTTTGTTCTTCATGAATTTATTTGTGTACAAGATTCCTTTTCATAGGAAGTGGGTTAGACTTAAAAGTGTTTCTAATTTGCTTCTTGATGCTCTCTTTTGCTTCAACTCTTATTTCTTGCGCGAGCATCGTTAAAATTGCTGAGCCCATCTTAATGGCTATAAAGAAAGAACTTCTTGGGAGATAACCCATGTGTTTATTTTACTACAGCACTTTTGTTTTATATTTGAGTCTTGAAAGTTGTTACTACTGTAGCAACCTCTCCTTATCTTTATTTTATTGCATTGTTGTGCCAAGTAAAGTCTTTGATAGTAGGGTTGATACTAGATTTGGATTACTGCGCAGAAACAGATTTCTTGCTGTCACGAATTTGGGCAGGGTTCTCTGTAGGTAACTCAGAAAATTCTGCCAATTTACGTGCGTGATCCTCAGATATGTACGCAACTTCCATTCAATTTGAGCTTTTTCATCTGAGCAAGTCCAGTTCCACTAAAAAATTCGTCTTTACGGACTGTTCTGTTTTGACAGATTCTGCCTTTTATTTTGTATTGCCTCTTTTGCTGTGTTAGATGGATTCTTTGTTCCATTGACTTCCAGTAGCTTTGGGCAATGTCCAGAAGTGTTAAGAATGATTGTGTCACCTCTGAACATGTGAATTTTTGATTATGCACTAACCCTCTAATGAGTTTGTTTTGAGTTTGGTGTGGAGGAAGTTTTCAAGGGTCAAGAGAGGAGGATGATATACTATGATCAAGAAGAGTGAAAAGTCTAAGCTTGGGGATGCCCCCGTGGTTCATCCCTGCATATTTTAAGAAGACTCAGGCATCTAAGCTTGGGGATGCCCAATGCATCCCCTTCTTCATCAACAATTTATCAGGTTTCTTCTCTTGAAACTATATTTTTATTCGGTCACATCATATGTTCTTTACTTGGAGCGTCTGTGTGCTTTTACTTTCGTTTTGTTATGTTCATTCTCTGAATAAATTCATGCTTGTGTGGGAGAGAGACACGCTCCGCTGTTGCGTATGAACATATGTGTTCTTAGCTTTACTCTTAATGTTCATGGCGAAGGTTGAAACTGCTTCGTTCATTGTTATATGGTTGGAAACAGAAAATGCTGCATGTGGTAATTGGTATAATGTCTTGAATAATTTGATACTTGGCAATTTTTGTGCTCATATAGATCATGTTTAAGCTCTTGCATCATGTACTTTGCACCTATTAATGAAGAACTACATAGAGCTTGTTAAAATTTGGTTTGCATGATTGGTCTCTAGAGACTAGATATTTTCTGGTTAAGGTGTTTGAACAACAAGGAGATGATGTAAAGTCTTATAATGCTTACAATATGTTCATATGTGAGTCTTGCTGCACCGTTTTATACTTGAGTTTGCTTCAAACAACCTTGCTAGCCTAAGCCTTGTATTGAGAGGGAATTCTTCTCGTGCATCCAAATCCTTGAGCCAAAAACTATGCCATTTGTGTCCACCATACCTACCTACTACATGGTATTTCTCTGCCATTCCAAGCAAATACTTCATGTGCTACCTTTAAACAATTCGAAAGCTATTATCTCTTATTTGTGTCAATGTTTTATAGCTCATGAGGAAGTATGTGGCGTTTATCTTTCGATCTTGTCATTTACTTCGGACAGACTTTCACCAATGGACTAGTGGCATATCCGCTTATCCAATAACTTTGCAAAAAGAGCTGGCAATGGGGTGCCCAGCCCCAATTAATTAACTTGCATTAATAATTCTCTTCACATGCTTTGCCCTGATCTATCAGTAAGCAACTTAATTTTGCAAATAGACACTCCTCCATGGTATGTGAATGTTGGAAGGCACCCGAGGATTCGGTTAGCCATGGCTTGTGTAAGCAAAAGGTTGGGAGGAGTGTCATCCATAAATAATGAAACTAAAATACATGTGTAAACAAAAGAGAAGAGGGATGATCTACCTTGCTGGTAGAGATAACGTCCTTCATGGGAGCCGCTCTTGAAAGTCTGGTTGATAAGGTAGTTAGAGTACCCGCTACCATTCGTTGACAACAACAAACACCTCTCAAAACTTTACTTTTATGCTCTCTATATGATTTCAAAACTTAAAAAGCTCTAGCACATGATTTAATCTCTGCTTCCCTCTACGAAGGGCCTTTCTTTTACTTTATGTTGAGTCAGTTTACCTACTTCCTTCTATCTTAGAAGCAAACACTTGTATCAACTGTGTGCATTGATTCTTACATGTTTACCTATTGCACTTGTTATATTACTTTATGTTGACAATTATCCATGAGATATACATGTTGAAGTTGAAAGCAACCGCTGAAACTTAATCATCCTTTGTGTTGCTTCAATGCCTTCTACTAAGAACTTATTGCTTATGAGTTAACTCTTATGCAAGTCTTATTGATGCTTGTCTTGAAAGTACTATTCATGAAAAGTCTTTGCTATATGATTCAGTTGTTTAGTCATTGTCTTTACCATTGCTTTGAATCACTTCATTCATCTCATATGTTTTACAATAGTATTGATCAAGATCATGTTGGTAGCATGTCACTTAAGAAATTATCATTGTTATTGTTTACCTACTCGAGGGCGAGTAGGAACTAAGGTTGGGGATGCTTGATACGTCTCAAACGTATCTATAATTTCTTATGTTCCATGCTAGTTCTATGACAATACCTACATGTTTTATACACACTTTATGTCATATTTATGCATTTTCTGGAACTAACCTATTGACGAGATGCTGAAGTGTCAGTTCCCGTTTTCTGCTGTTTTTGGTTTCAGAAATCCTAGTAAGGAAATATTCTCGGAATTGGACGAAATCAACGCCCAGCATCTCACGAAGCTTCCAGAACACCGGAGAGGCACCAGAGGG
This sequence comes from Lolium perenne, assembly GCF_019359855.2. Classification (NCBI taxonomy): domain Eukaryota; kingdom Viridiplantae; phylum Streptophyta; class Magnoliopsida; order Poales; family Poaceae; genus Lolium; species Lolium perenne. The sequence goes on along the minus strand of NC_067244.2, from coordinate 79,264,003 downwards.
GAGACCTGGGGGGGCCCACACATGTGGCCGGCGCAGCCCAGGGGGGGCGCCCCCTGTTGTGTGGCTGCCTCGTCAGCCCTCCGACTCCGACTCTTCGCCTATAAGAAGCCCCCTGACCTAAATCTTCGATACGGAAAAGCCACGGTACGAGAAACCTTCCAGAGCCGCCGCCATCGCGAAGCCAAGATTTGGGGGACAGGAGTCTCTGTTCCGGCACCCTGCCGGGACGGGGAAGTGCCACCGGAAGGCTTCTCCATCGACACCACTGCCATCTTCATCACCGCTAATGTCTCCCATGAGGAGGGAGTAGTTCTCCATCGAGGCTAAGGGCTGTACCGGTAGCTATGTGGTTAATCTCTCTCCTATGTACTTCAATACAATGATCTCATGAGCTGCCTTACCTGATTGAGATTCATATGAGCTTTGTATCACTATTCATCTATGTGTTACTCTGGTGATGTTATTAAAGTACTCTATTCCTCCTTCATGATGTAATCGTGACAGTGTGTGCATCATGTAGTTCTTGGCGTAGGTTATGATTGTAATCTCTTGTAGATTATGGAGTTAACTATTACTATGATAGTATTGATGCGATCTATTCCTCCTTTCATAGTGTGATGGTGACAGTGTGCATGCTATGTTAGTACTTGGTATAATTGCAATGATCTATTATGCACTCTAAGGTTATTTAAATATGAACATCGAATGTTGTGGAGCTTGTTAACTCCGGCATTGAGGTGCTCTTGTAGCCCTACACAATGAATGGTGTTCATCATCCAACAAGAGAGTGTAGAGTGGTTTTATTATGTGATCAATGTTGAGAGTGTCCACTAGTGAAAGTATGATCCCTAGGCCTTGTTTCCAAACATCGAATCTCCGTTTATTTACTGTTCTGTTGCATGTTTACTCGCTGCCATATTTTATTCAGATTGCTATTACCACTCATATACATCCATACTACTTGTATTTCACTATCTCTTCGCCGAACAAGTGCACCTATACATATGACAAGTGTATTAGGTGTGTTGGGGACACAAGAGACTTCTTGTATCGTGATTGCAGGGTTGCTTGAGAGGGATATCTTTGACCTCTTCCTCCCTGAGTTCGATAAACCTTGGGTGATCCACTTAAGGGAAACTTGCTGCTGTTCTAAGAACCTCTGCTCTTGGAGGCCCAACACTTTCTACAAGAATAGAAGCACCCGTAGACATCAAGCACTTTTCTGGCGCCGTTGCCGGGGAGGAAAGGTAAAAGGCACTCACACTCCGGTCCCAGGTAACTAAGTTATTTTCTGTTGCCGTTGTAAGTGCTCGAAGCTATTTCCTTTAGATCCTGCAATTGCATCTTTTTGTTTCTTGTTTTACACTAGTAAGGCATAATGGAAAGCAACAGTGAGCTTTTTATTCTATTTCCTGAGTTAAGACATGGATTGTTTGCTGCGAAAATTAAAAAACCTATGGAATCTTATTTGCATGCTAGTAGCAATGATATTAGTATGAACGCTTTGAACACCATTGTTGCTAATGATATGGAAAATTCTAAGCTTGGGGAAGCTGGTTTTGATGAGCATGATATTTTTAGTCCCCCAAGCATTGAGGAGAAAATTTTCTTTGATGATACTTTGCCTCCTATTTATGATGATTATAATGATAGTGGTCTTTTGGTGCCGCCTACTATGGAGAGTAAATTTTATTATGATTATACTATGCCTCCTACACTTGATGAGAATAATAATGATAGCTACTTTGTTGAATTTGCTCCCACTACAACTAATAAAATTGATTATGCTTATGTGGAGAGTAATAATTTTATGCATATAGCTCATGATAAGAATGTTTCATGTGATAGTTATATTGTTGAATTTGTTCATGATGCTACTGAAAATCTTTATGAGAGAGGAAAATATGGTTGTAGAAATTTTCGTGTTACTAAAACACCTCTCTTTTTGCTGAAAATCTTGAAGTTACTCTTGTTTTATCTTGCTATGCTTGTCACTTTGTTCTTTATGAATTTATTTGTGTACAAGATTCCTTTTCATAGGAAGTGGGTTAGACTTAAAAGTGTTTCTAATTTGCTTCTTGATGCTCTCTTTTGCTTCAACTCTTATTTCTTGCGCGAGCATCGTTAAAATTGCTGAGCCCATCTTAATGGCTATAAAGAAAGAACTTCTTGGGAGATAACCCATGTATTTATTTTACTACAACACTTTTGTTTTATATTTGAGTCTTGGAAGTTGTTACTACTGTAGCAACCTCTCCTTATCTTTATTTTATTGCATTGTTGTGCCAAGTAAAGTCTTTGATAGTAGGGTTGATACTAGATTTGGATTACTGCGCAGAAACAGATTTCTTACTGTCACGAATTTGGGCAGGGTTCTTTGTAGGTAACTCAGAAAAATCTTCCAATTTACTTGCGTGATCCTCAGATATGTACGCAACTTTCATTCAATTTGAGATTTTTCATCTGAGCAAGTCCAGTGCCTCTAAAAAATTCGTCTTTACGAACTGTTCTGTTTTGACAGATTCTGCCTTTTATTTCGCATTGCCTCTTTTGCTGTGTTGGATGGATTTCTTTGTTCCATTGACTTCCAGTAGCTTTGGGCAATGTCCAGAAGTGTTAAGAATGATTGTGTCACCTCTGAACATGTGAATTTTTGATTATGCACTAACCCTCTAATGAGTTTGTTTTGAGTTTGGTGTGGAGGAAGTTTTCAAGGGTCAAGAGAGGAGGATGATATACTATGATCAAGAAGAGTGAAAAGTCTAAGCTTGGGGATGCCCCTGTGGTTCATCCCTGCATATTTTAAGAAGACTCAAGCATCTAAGCTTGGGGATGCCCAAGGCATCCCCTTCTTCATCAACAATTTATCAGGTTTCTTCTCTTGAAACTATATTTTTATTCGGTCACATCATATGTTCTTTACTTGGAGCGTCTGTGTGCTTTTATTTTCGTTTTGTTATGTTCATTCTCTGAATAAATTCATGCTTGTGTGGGAGAGAGACACGCTCCGCTGTTGCATATGAACACATGTGTTCTTAGCTTTACTCTTAATGTTCATGGCGAAGGTTGAAACTGCTTCGTTCATTGTTATATGGTTGGAAACAGAAAATGCTGCATGTGGTAATTGGTATAATGTCTTGAATAATTTGATACTTGGCAATTATTGTGCTCATATAGATCATGTTTAAGCTCTTGCATCATGTACTTTGCACCTATTAATGAAGAACTACATAGAGCTTGTTAAAATTTGGTTTGCATGATTGGTCTCTAGAGACTAGATATTTTCTGGTTAAGGTGTTTGAACAACAAGGAGACGATGTAAAGTCTTATAATGCTTACAATATGTTCATTGGCACCGTCTCTCCACAGTAATTGAGCTCCCATATCTTCTCGATCCTTCCAAAAAATCTTTCCTTGACATTAGTCTCGTCATCGGCGTATGACAGCATAGTTACTCCTGAGTTTTGATTTTCACTATTTCTGTCCTTTTCCTCGGTGTAGAATCTGTAACCGTTGATGTCGTACCCCTGATAGGTCCTTACGTTATGCCCGGGGCCCTGTGATAAGGTGTATATGAGTTTTTCATCTTCGGTAGAAGGCCTTTTTCTCTGTGCTTCAACCAGTTGAGTTTGCTTGAACCAACGCGTGAAGCTGGAGTTGTGCTTTTTGGTTACGTCTCCCATCTTCCTCGGCCGGCCCATATCGATGTAATTCTGCTCGACCATGCTTTTGTGCTCTTGCATGAAAGGTTCGATCAGTTTTAAGTGTTGTAGCGCGACCCAGTGAGCCCTGTCAAAGTCGTCGCGTCGATTGTCAATGCCGACATGGACTGAGCGGTAGCCCTCGCGGTGACCGACTCCAGCGAGCCTGCCGAGGTGCGTCCTGGGGGTAGACCAACATGATCCTCGTCGTCCTCGGTGCTTAGATAATTCTGGCAGAAGGAGATGCACTCGTAGGTTAGAAACCCCTTGGCCATGCTTGCGTCTGGACGGGCCCTATTGCGAATGTATCCTTTCATGACACCGTTCTGCCTTTCGAAAGGCATCATGTTGTGGAGGAACATCGGGCCGAGCTGCTTGATGTCTTCAATGACATGGAGAAGGAGATGGACGCATATATCACAGAATGCGGGCGGGAAGTAAATCTCGAGCTCACATAGTATCACCACGATCTCATCCTGTAGCATCTTGAGCTGCCTCACGCCGATCGACTTCCTGGTGATAACGTCAAAAAAGTTGCAAAGGCCAAACAGCGTATCACGGACGTGCTCGTCCATTATGCCTCGGATCGCAACGGGAAGTATCTGCGTCATGAGCACGTGGCAATCGTGAGACTTCATCCCGGTGAACCTCTTCTTCGCTACGTCCAGATATCTGCTTATATTCCCCGAGTAACCGTGAGGAACTTTCACTCCTAGGTGGCACCTGAAAAACTGCTCGAGCTCCTCCGGACTCGTTGTGAAGCAGGCAGCGGGAAGCAGCACTGCATTCTTCTTAGCCCTTTTGCGGAGACGTTGAGTCCCTTCCGTCTGATCATCATCATCATCATCGTCGTCGTCAGTATCGGGGGCTTGAAGATCTTTCCTGATGCCAAAATGTTTAAGATCGTATCTTGCTTTCGGTCCATCCTTGGACTTTTATGAGTTGCAAAGAGTGCCAAGCAGACTCTCGGTAACGTTCTTCGTAATGTGCATGACATCGAGGCTGTGGGGCGTGTGGAGGACCTTCCAGTACTCCAAGTCGTGGAAAACAGACCTCGCTTTCGATACACCAAGCAGCGGCTCTGGCTTCGGTCGCTTCTTTCCCGGCGCTGGGCACTCCTTCCAATTTTTCAGAAGATCATCGATTTCTGCGCCGCTCCTCGGGCGTGGGGGTCCATCGGGCTCATCTTTACCATTGAACAGATCACCGCGTTTTCTCCACGGGTGATCCAAGCGAAGCCACCTTCGAGCACCTGGGTACACGGTTTTCGAGGACCTGGGATCCCTTGGTAGCTGTAGATGCGGGGTCTCGTCCATGCACTTCACACAACCGTTGAATCCGTGGCCGACCTGGGCAGATACATATGCGTAACCAGGATAGTCCGTGACCGTCGTGATCAACGCGGCTCTCATATCGAAATAAGTTCTAGTGTAGGCGTCCCACATACGGGGTAGCGTCTTCCACAACGTGTCTAACTCCTCTTTCAGCAGCCCGAGATACAAATGCATGTCGACACCTGGTTGTTTCGGCCCCTGAATGAGAATACTCAGGTGTATGTATCTTTGCTTGGTGCACAACCACGGGGGTAGGTTGTAAGGCCATACAAACACAGGCCAGGTGCTATGCGTGCTACTCTGGTTGCCGAACGGATTGAGTCCATCGGTGCTCATACCCAGCCTGATGTTCCTTGCGTCGCCCCCGAACCTAGGGAAGGCGATGTCCAATGCTTGCCACTGTCCAGCGTCTGAAGGGTGTGTCAGCATATAGCCCATCTCCGGATCTTCTTCGGGCTTTTGCCTTTCCGCGTGCCATTGCATGAGCTTTGCTTTCTTAGGGTCCACGAAATACCGCTGCAAACGGGGAGTGATAGGAAAGTACCATACCACTTTTCGAGGTACCTTCTTGTTCCCAACCTTGTACCGTCTGTGGCCGCACACCGGACATGTGGTTCTGTCCTTGTACTCGCACCTATAAATCACACAATCATTTATGCAGGCGTGGTATTTTTTGTGCGGTAGGTCAAGGGGACACATGACTTTCTTGGCCTCCTCGATCACACAATCATTAATGCAGTCCCCGTCGGCATGATGATAGTCTTCTTCATGATGATAGTCATCTCGCTCGACATGGTCTTCATGCGCACCATTTGATGGGGCCGGCCGCTCCTGGTTGTCTTGCATGAAACCGCGCCTCAGCAGGTGCTCCTCCAGTTGTCCGGAATCAGGGTTGATCCAGCGCTCGAGTTTGCATGATCGACACTGACATCTTATCTGGCGCCTATTGTTCCGAATCATGTCCTCCTTCGCGTCTATCTTGTATCTAGAGATTCGAGCGGAACTCATCGAGAGGACCATGCTTGCCTGCAAATGGTATACATAGAACAGGAAATTAGAACCGCAACAAATGCACACACATGCATGGGCCGTACCTCTCTCCTCAAGGTATTACATGGAGCGGAAAAATTCGGCATGACCTCTCCTCAAGGTAGGACATATGGGTAGTGCAAAATTTGCCGAAACGGAAATGAATCAACATTTCGGCAAACATCCATGCACCACACCGGCATACACACAAGCGCTTCACCTGCAACAAGCATCCATACACACGACGGCCACACAAGATCTACAAGCATATGCATGTCTCCTCCAAGCATATGTATGTCTCCTCCAACTACTCACCTTGTAGATTCGATACCGAGACGAGACCGCGATCGATGAGTTCGAGAGGAGGAGAGAGTATGGAGAGCCTTCTCCTCAACTCCAATTATGTATCAACCAAAGTAAGTGCAATAAATACCCAAGCAAGTGAAAAGTATAGCCAAAATGGTATGAGAGAGAAGGGGGGACGAGCTAGATGGAGGAAGAAGAATGGCTTGGGTAGTGTGGTAGGTGGGAGGTTGGCTCTACTTTTGTATATCTGGTTCGCTAATTCTGTGGCGCACTGAGAGCAGTGCGCCACAGAAATAGCTTAATTTTGTGGCGCACCAGGCACAGTGCGCCACCGAAAAACTTATTTCTATGGCGCACTAGGTTCAGTGCGCCACATAATACCTTATTTTTGTGGTGCACCACGGAGCTGCGCCACAGAATAACTTATTTCTGTGGCGCACCAGGAGCAGTGCGCCATAGGAATAGTGAAACCAATGATTGGGGGTGGCAGGGTGTGGGCCCCACCATGTTTTTGTGGCGCATTAGTACCCGGTGCGCCACAAAATTAAGCTATTTCTGTGGCGCACCTTGCATGGTGCGCCACAAAATAACATTCTGTGGCGCATTTTTAGAGGTGCGCCACAGAACTAAGCTCCGCCTATAAGCGTTTTCCTACTAGTGGGTCCGTGAGCTAAAAACTATTTTTGAAACTCATGCGGCCGTGGAAAGCTATGAGGCCTCGAAACACTTCTTTGGCTGTATGATGGAAGAGGGCAACTCCGTTAGTGAGCACGTGCTCGCTATGTCCGGGCATGCGAAGAAGCTCGGTGACTTGGGGATAGTGATTCCTAACCAGCTGGGTATTCATCGTGTCCTCCAATCACTGCCACCAAGTTTCAAGAACTTCGTGATGAACTACAACATGCAGAACATGAACAAAGAGTTACCTGAACTCTTCTCCATGCTGAAATCTACTGAGATTGAGATACAGAATGAGCACCAAGTGTTGATGGTCAACAAGACCACCAGTTTCAAGAAGCAAGGCAAACCTAAGAAGGGCAACTTCAAGAAGGGTGGCAAGAAAGTTGCTGCGCCTCCTGAGAAGCCTAAGGCTGGCCCTAAACCTGATACTGAGTGCTATTACTGCAAGGAGAAGGGGCACTGGAAGCGGAATTGCCCCAAGTACATGGCTGATCTGAAGAGCGGCCTTGTCAAGAAGAAGAAAGGTATATTTGATATACATGTTATAGATGTCTATCTTACTGGTTCTCGTAGTAGTGCCTGGGTATTTGATACTGGTTCGGTTGCTCACGTTTGTAACTCGAAATAGGAACTACGGAATAAACAAAGCCTAGCGAGGGACGAGGTGACGATGCACGTTGGAAATGGTTCCAAGGTCGATGTGATCGCTTTCGGCACGCTGCCTCTACATCTACCTTCGGGATTAGTTTTAAACCTCAATAATTGTTATTTGGTACCTGCGTTGAGCATGAACATTATATCTGGATCTTGTTTAATGCAAGACGATTATTCATTTAAGTCAGAGAATAATGGTTGTTCTATTTTTATGAATAATATCTTTTATGGTCATGCACCTGAGATGAATGGTTTATTCTTGTTAAATCTCGATAGTAGTGATACACATGTTCATAACATTTATGCTAAGCGAATTAAATTGAATGATAATTCTACTTATATGTGGCACTGTCGTCTTGGTCATATTGGAGTGAAGCGCATGAAGAAACTCCATTCTGATGGACTTCTTGAATCACTTGACTTTGAGTCACTTGATAGATGTGTAGCATGTCTAATGGGAAAAATGACTAAGACTCCATTCTCTGGTACAATGGAGCGAGCTACAGACTTGTTGGAAATCATACATACTGATGTGTGCGGACCAATGAGTGTAGCATCGCACGGTGGTTATCGTTATGTTCTAACCTTCACGGATGATCTGAGTAGATATGGGTATATCTATTTCATGAAACATAAGTCCGAAACTTTCGAGAAGTTTAAGGAATTCCAAAGTGAAGTAGAAAATCAACGTAACAAGAAGATTAAGTTTCTGCGTTCTGATCGCGGAGGCGAATATCTGAGTTATGAGTTTGGCATGCATTTAAAAAAATGCGGAATACTTTCACAGTTGACACCGCCGGGAACACCACAGCGCAATGGTGTGTCCGAACATTGTAATAGAACTCTCTTAGATATGGTTCGTTCTATGATGTCTCTTACTGATTTGCTGTTATCTTTTTGGGGCTATGCATTAGAGATAGCCGCATTCACTTTAAATAGGGCACCATCTAAATCCGTTGAAATGACACTGTATGAATTATGGTTTAAGAAGAAACCTAAGCTGTCGTTCCTTAAAATTTGGGGTTGCGAAGCTTATGTAAAAAAGTTACAACCTGACAAGCTAGAACCCAAAGCGGAGAAATGCGTCTTCATAGGATACCCTAAAGAAACTATTGGGTACACTTTCTATCACAGATCCGAAGGCAAAATCTTTGTTGCCAAAAACGGAACCTTTTGTTGAGAAGGAGTTTCTCACTAAAGAAGTGACTTGAAGGAAAGTAGAACTCGACGAGGTTATTGAACCTTCTCTCATAGATCAGAGTAGCGCAGTACCGGAAGATGTTCCTGTGCAGCCTGCACCGATAGGAGAGGAAGCGAATGATAATGATCATGGAACTTCGAACGAGGCAGCTACTAAACCTCGCAGATCGACAAGGGAGCGTACCACTCCTGATTGGTATGATCCTTGTCTAAATGTCATGATTGTGGACAACAATGATGAAGACCCTGCGACGTATGAAGAAGCGATGATGAGCCCAGATTCCAACAAATGGCAAGAAGCCATGAAATCCGAAATGGGATCCATGTATGATAACAAAGTGTGGACTTTGGTAGACTTACCTGATAGCCGCAAGGCTGTCGAGAATAAATGGATCTTCAAGAGAAAAACAGATGCTGATGGTAATATTACCGTCTATAAAGCTCGACTTGTCGCAAAGGGTTTCCGACAAATTCAAGGAGTTGACTACGATGAGACCTTCTCACCTGTAGCGAAGCTAAAGTCTGTGAGGATTTTGTTAGCAATAGATGCATTTTTCGATTATGAGATTTGGCAGATGGATGTCAAAACGGCGACATTGAGGAAGAGTTGTATATGGTACAACCCAAAGGTTTTGTCGATCCTAAAAATGCTGACAAGGTATGCAAACTTCAGCGTTCCATTTATGGACTGAAGCAAGCATCCCGGAGTTGGAACCGACGCTTTGATAAGGTGATCAAAGACTTCGGGTTTATACAGTGTCATGGAGAGGCCTGTATTTAGAAGAAAGTGAGTGGGAGCTCTATAGCATTCCTGATATTATATGTAGATGACATATTATTGATTGGGAATGATATAGAACTATTAAGCAGTGTAAAAGGCTATTTGAATAAATGTTTTTCAATGAAAGACCTTGGTAAAGCAGCGTACATTTTAGGCATCAAGATTTATAGAGATAGATCAAGACGCCTAATAGGGCTTGCACAGAGTACATACCTGGACAAGATTCTAAAGAAGTTTAGAATGGATGAAAGCAAGAAAGGGTTCTTGCCTATGTTGCCAGGTAAGGTCTTGAGTAAGACTCAAGGTCCGGCTACGGCAGAAGAAAGAGATAGGATGAACAAGATCCCCTATGCCTCGGAAGTAGGCTCTATCATGTATGCCATGTTGTGTACTAGACCGAATATCGCACATGCTGTTAGTTTGACCAGCAGATATCAAAGTGATCCAGGAATGGAACACTGGACAGCGGTCAAGAATATCCTGAAGTACTTGAAAAGGACTAAGGATATGTTTCTTTGTTATGGCGGTGACCAAGAGCTCGTTGTAACCAGTTACGCCGATACAAGTTGGAACACTGATCCTGATGACTCTAAGTCTCAGTCTAGGTACGTGTTTATATTGAATGGTGCTGCAGTAAGCTGGTGTAGCTCCAAGCAGTGCACGGTGGCGAAGTCTTCAACTGAATCGGAATACATAGCGGCTTCGGAGGCTTCATCGGAAGCGGTATGGATGAAGGGGTTCATTGTTGAGCTTGGTATGGTTCCTAGTGCATTGGACCCACTAGTCATCTATTGTGACAACATGGGTGCACTAGTAGGAAAAGCCTCATCAGTGGCGCACGAAAATTCGATTCTGTGGCGCATGGAGGGTGCGCCACAGAAACGTCGCCACAAAAATAAGCTTTCTGTGGCGCATCTTGCCGTGCGCCACAGAATTAAGGTTTCTGTGGCGCACTTGTTGTTAGGTGCGCCACAGAAAAGGGTGCGCCACAGAATTGGTTCTAAGTGCGCCACAGAATTTGCTTGTATTATACACGATTTTGTGCTGCCTGCTATACATATGCAGTTTATACACAGCAATACAGATACACAATACAGATACACATGTTATATACAGCAACATTCAGATATAATATAAATATCATGTACATTGCACAGATATAACATAGACATCATCATCACATTACTTAGAGCCCGATCGAGATACATATATAGTGGCAAGTGTCAAATGTTTTGCATACAACTCTTAATTCATACAAAATTCACAATTTCGAGATACAAAGTAGTCTTCATCCGGTTCCTCCTTTGCTCCGTCATCTCTACCCACCAGGCTCGCTTGCATCGGGGTCCTTCATCCAGTTCCTACTATGATGAAAATGGAAGAAAGTGAGACCAACAAGTCCGATGCACAAGAGAAATGGAATAAATGCCTCATACATTGTTGGTCAATACAAATATTAACATTCAGGGACGGTGTAAGTGACCAAGTCCGATGCACAAGAGATTGATATTTGTGCTATCTTACCAGACTCACTTACGCCGCCCCCGAGTGTACGGTGACCAAACATTTTAATCATCGGCATTTTGAAAATCTCAAAGCAAATGGAATGACAAAATGGAATAAGTGCCTCATACATTGTTGGTCAACACAAATATTAACATTTAGGGATGGCGTCAGTGAGGCCAAGTCCGATGTACAAGAGATTGATATTTGTGCTATCTTACCAGGCTCACTTACGCCATCCCCAAGTGTACGGTGACCAAACATTTTAATCATCGGCATTTTGAAAATCTCAAAGCAAATGGAATGACAAAATGGAATAAGTGCCTCATACATTGTTGGTCAACACAAATATTAACATTTAGAGATGGCGTCAGTGAGGCCAAGTCCGATGCACAAGAGATTGATATTTGTGCTATCTTACCAGGCTCACTTACGCCTCCCCCTAGTGTACGGTGACCAAACATTTTAATCATCGGCATTTTGAAAATCTCAAAGCAAATGGAATGACAAAATGGAATAAGTGCCTCATACATTGTTGGTCAACACAAATATTAACATTTAGGGATGGTGTAAGCGAGGCCAGGTAGGATGCACAAGAGATTGATATTTGTGCTATCTTACCAGGCTCACTTACGCCACCCCCAAGTGTACGGTGACCAAACATTTTAATCATCGGCATTTTGAAAATCTCAAAGCAAATGGAATGACAAAATTGAATAAGTGCCTCATACATTGTTGGTCAACACAAATACTATGGTCAGAAACCATAGTTGCAGTATACACCGCCATATACTTTGCAGAAGGGCCCCCTTTCCCCGGTCGGCGTTCCGTCAACGGGTGCTTGACGACACAACAACGCCGATCTGCATCTCCGGCGCAGAACCACGCCAGTCCTCGCTGTCTAGTGAACTAGTCCTTGATGCAAAGACCGTGCCGGCCTGCCCAGCATTATGCCGGGCCGTGTTGCCGCGCTTCAAGCCGTGTGTCCCGCGCCCTGCAGGAGAGGGCAGGGCGCGTGATCGACACGGCCTGAAGCGCGACAACAGGGGTCGGCATGATGCTAGGGAGGCTGGCACCGTCTTGGCATTAAGGACTCGTTCACGTACTGGATGGCGAGAGAAGAAAAGTGGTGCTGCGCCGGAGAGGCATGTCGGCTTAGTTGTCTCGTCAAGGACTCGTTCACGGAACGGTGGCCAGTGAAAGGGGGGCTCGTCTACAAATTATATTGCGGCGTATAGGTGACCAAACATTCTAATCATCGGCACTAAAATGGAAGAAAGAGCCAAGTGGTATCTCAACTAGATATCATATGCCTCATACTTTGTTGGTCGAAAGAAATATTAACATTCGGGATGGGGTCGGTGAGGCCAGGTAGGATGCACAAGAGATTGATATTTGTGCCATCGCACCAGGCTCACCGGCCCCACCCCAGTGTACAAGTGACCAAACAATTTAATCATCGGCACTAAAATGGAAGAAAGGCCAATGCAATTAAGAAGTAGCTAGTATATATGAACTAAATGGAATGCCTCATACTTTGTTGGTCGAAACAAATATTAACATCCAGGGATGGAGTAAGTGAGGCCAGGTAGGATGCACAAGATATTGATATTTGTGCCATCACACCAAGCCTCACTTGCTCCACCCCAGTGTACGAGTGATCGACCAACCATCTAATCATCGACAAGTAAATCACTTGGGGTAATGTTAAAATGTTTGTCTCCATATTTGGGAGACATTTTTAATATTGGAGTCTAGCTAATGGAAATCAAGAACTAGTCTTGATCTCCAAATGGTGATTAGAGGGAATTTATTCATCTTAAGCAACATTAGGGACAAATGGGATCATGCAAGGGACTTGGGTCATTTGGATCATAAGGCATCAATTAAGGAGGCAACCAGGGACAAAGGGAAACATTTGATGATCCATTATCATAGGCAACAAAGCAGCAACTTTTTCCCCTCTAATCTAGCTAGAGTCCTTAAAAGAAATCCATCATAAGCATGGTCAAATACACATATTTAGATGGTGGGAGATGGTCAAAGGGTAGTATATATTCATCACTTGGTAATTTGGAGAGCAAACAAGCAGTAGCCATATCACTCAATCCAATAATATAGTAATTTGGATCATAAGGCATCAATTAAGGAGGCAACCAGGGGACAAAGGGAAACATTTTATGATCCATTATCATAGGCAACAAAGCAGCAACTTTTTCCCCTCTAATCTAGCTAGAGTCCTTAAAAGAAATCCATCATAAGCATGGTCAAATACACATATATAGCATGGGGCAGATGCTCCAAAGGGATTATATATTCATCACTTGGTAATTTGGAGAGCAAACAAGCAGTAGCCATATCACTCAATCCAATAATATAGTAATTTGGATCATAAGGCATCAATTAAGGAGGCAACCAGGGGACAAAGGGAAACATTTTATGATCCATTATCATAGGCAACAAAGCAGCAACTTTTCCCCCTCTAATCTAGCTAGAGTCCTTAAAAGAAATCCATCATAAGCATGGTCAAATACACATATATAGCATGGGGCAGATGCTCCAAAGGGATTATATATTCATCACTTGGTAATTTGGAGAGCAAACAAGCAGTAGCCATATCACTCAATCCAATAATATAGTAATTTGGATCATAAGGCATCAATTAAGGAGGCAACCAGGGACAAAGGGAAACATTTTATGATCCATTATCATAGGCAAAAAAGCAGCAACTTTTTCCCCTCTAATCTAGCTAGAGTCCTTAAAAGAAATCCATCATAAGCATGGTCAAATACACATATATAGCATGGGGCGAGATGCAGCCAAACAGCTCACCGGGCGGTGTGCATGCCCAACGGACACACAAAGCCAGTGAGTCACCACATGCTTGCCAGGCCAAAATGGGTAGAATACCCAGTTTGTATCATCATCTGGCTACTAAGCCATTTGGTGGAAGCAAAGCGAAGATCAGCCGAGAAGGAAATCACCAAGGGAACATTGGTCCATCGGTATGGTGACACTACCAGAGAAATCCAACATGGATTAATCCCTAACTAGCCATCCAAACTCACCTAGCACCACACAGCTAGTTATACCATCGAGAATATAGACATTTAAATGTCTATTTTGTTTTCAACGACAAAAGCTACTGGTAATCTAGTCATGGATCAACCGAGATAGCATGAGAGAGTCACAACAACAGCCACAGTAAAGGGGAGCCACCCTTGGACAACATAAAGGCTGTCAGGGCTACCTCAAACCCATAGGAACATTCACTAAGCCACTGCATCATAACCCAATAGGGCTCAGCATGAGCTAGGGTACCCAATCAATGATTGGCAACCCTCTAGCTACATCCAGTCCATCCATGAGATCATTATCTTGCTCAGCCAGTTCATCTCATTTATCTAATCAATCAAGTTAAACTAACCAGATAAATGAAATGCATAATTAACAGTGCACCAGACTATTGCAAATGATCCAGAGGATACCACAGTAGCATACCGTAGTAGCATTTCATGCATTTAAATGAACCAGTAGCATCAAAACCAACCAAATGTCCAACTAGCAAGCAATACCAAGTGAGCAAGTCTTCATTACCTTGTACAGGTTCAGACAAGGATTTATAGAACAAGTACAGAGAGGCAGAGGCAGAGGCATAGACAATTTCTATAAGCATATAGAACACTCCAATTTCTATAAGCATAGACAATTTCATTGTCACATCTTTCTATAAGCATCACTAGCAGCAGCAGCAATGCATATGAACACCATATACAGGTACGATTCAGAACAATTTCATTGTCACATTGTACAGGTTCAGAACAACATATAGAACACTCCAATAAGCATCACTAGCAGCAGCAGCAATGCATATGAACACCATATGAAGCAAAACGATTAGGGGCAATGCATCCAGAGCAACAGCAGCAATACATCCAGAGCGAGCATTTCGTCGAGCACGTTGTGCTCGCGCGGGGGAGGAAGAGGGAGGGGAGGGAGCTCACCGACGATTTGGAGAGTCGTGGAGGAGCTCACCGACGACGACGGCAGGGGTGGAGGCGGCGGCGGCTCCTCCACCTTGACGCGGCAGCGGCTCCTCCACCTTGACGCCGCGCCGGCCCCTCCTCCTCCACGCCGCAGCGGCTTGTGCTGCTGGTGGCGGGGATGGGTGGAGCGTGGCGGCATCCGGCCCTCGCGGAGGAAGGCGGCGGCGGCGGCGACAGCGACGGCAGCGCTCGCCATGGAAAGGCGGCGCGGGGAGAGAGGGGAGAGGGGAGAGGAACTGTGTGGCGAGGGAGGGGTACGGCCTTGATATAGACACGTTATTTCTGTGGCGCACCGAGACAAGTGCGCCATAGAAAACAGTATTTCTGTGGCGCACCGAGGCCAGTGCGCCACAGAATACGTTATTTCTGTGGCGCACCAGGTGCAGTGCGCCGTAGAAAAGGTAAGACCAATGGTTGGGCGTGACAGGATGTGGGCCCCACCAAGTTTTTGTGGCGCAGCGTTTCGTAGTGCGCCACAAAATTAAGCTATTTCTGTGGCGCACCCAGAATGGTGCGCCACAAAACAATATTCTGTGGCGCATTTTTAGTGGTGCGCCACAAAACTAAGCTTTGCCTATAAGGGTTTTCCTACTAGTGGTGCCATCGCCAATGCACAAGAACCAAGGTCACACAAGAAGCTGAAGCATATCAAGCTGCGTTTTCATTCGATTCGCTAGTACATCGAAGATGGTGAAGTAAAGATTTGCAAAGTACACACAGATCTGAATGTGGTAGATCCGTTGACTAAAGCTCTCCCTAGGGCAAAGCATGACCAACACCAGAATGCTATGGGTGTTAGGTACATTACAATGTAATCTAGATTGTTGACTCTAGTGCAAGTGGGAGACTGTTGGAGATATGCCCAAGAGGCAATAATAAAGTGGTTATTATTTATCTTTGTGTTTATGATAAATGTTTGCATAGCATGCTATAATTGTATTAACCGAAACATTGATACATGTGTGTTATGTAAACAACAAGGAGTCCCTAGTAAGCCTCTTGTATAACTAGCTTGTTGATTAATAGATGATCATGGTTTCGTGATCATGAACATTGGATGTTATTAATAACAAGGTTATGTCATTGATGAATGATATAATGGACACACACCCAAATAAGCGTAGCATAAAATCACGTCATTAAGTTCAGTTTGCTATAAGCTTTCATTACATAGTTACCTAGTCCTTCGACCATGAGATCATGTAAATCACTTATGCCGGAAGGGTACTTTGATTACATCAAACGCCAATGCGTAAATGGGTGGTTATAAAGGTGGGATTAAGTATTTGGAAAGTATGAGTTGAGGCATATGGATCAAGAGTGGGATTTGTCCATCCTGATGACGGATAGATATACTCTAGGCCCTCTCGGTGGAATGTCGTCTGATTAGCTTGCAAGCATGTGAATAGTTCACAAGAGATGATATGCCACAGTACGAGTAGAGAGTACTTGTCGGAGACGAGGTTGAACAAGGTATAGAGATACCGATGATCAAACCTCGGACAAGTAAAATATCGCGAGACAAAGAGAATTGGTATCGTATGTAAATGGTTCAATCGATCACTAAGTTATCGTTGAATATGTGGGAGCCATTATGGATCTCCAGATCCCGCTATTGGTTATTGGTCGGAGAGAAGTCTCAACCATGTCGGCATAGTTCACGAACCGTAGGGTGACACACTTAAGGTTTGATGTCGTTTTAAGTATATATGTAATATGGAATGGAGTTTGAATTTTGTTCAGAGTCTTGGATGGGAGCCAGGACATCACGAGGAGGTCCGGAATGGTCCGGAGAATAAGATTCATATATAGGAAGTCACTTTCCAAGTTTGGAAATGATCTGGTGCATTATGGAAGGCGTTACAATGTTCTAGAACCTTCCGGAAGAAATCACCATGGAAGGTGGAGTCCCGGTGGGACTCCACCAACCCTAACCAGCCAACCAAGTGGGAGGGTGGAGTCCATGGTGGACTCCACCTCCTTGGCCGGCCAACAAGGGGGGAAAGGGGAGAGTCCCTGTCCCTCTAGGTTTCGTCCATATGGCAGTTTTTGAATTGGGGTCTTATTCGAAGACTTTGGGCAAACCCTTGGGGTTCCACCTATATAATGAGGGGGAGAGGGAGGGGGCCGGCCACACCAATACCACCTTGGCCGCACACGCAAGCCGGCGCCCCCCTATCCCAAACCCTAGCCGCCTCCCTCCTCCCACCTCTCCGGTAGCGCTTAGGCGAAGCCCAGCCGGAGATCTCCACCACCACCGCCACCACGCCGTCGTTCTGTCGGGATTCCGAGGAGGATCTACTACTTTCGCTGCCCGCTGGAACGGGCATAAGGACGTCATCATCAACACCGAACGTGTGACCGAGTACGGAGGTGCTGCCCGACTGTGGCACCGTCAAGATCTTCTACGTGCTTTTGAAAGCGGCAAGTGATCATCTTCTGCAACAACGAGATCTAATCTCGTAGGCTTTGGAAATCTTCGAGGGTTAGTCTCATGATCTTCTCGTTGCTACCATCTTCTAGATTGCATCTTGGCTTGTTATTCGTTCTTGCGGTAGGAATTTTTTTGTTTTCTATGCTACGAATCCCATCACATACCTTGATATAAAAGCTATTTTCGGAACATCTTCCTTCTTGATCTTGATTTGATGGTATCCTGACCTTAAATCTATCTTCGAGAAGACTCCTGCTCTTTGAACTTGATCGAATAGATCTTGTATTCTGGGTAAAGGATACTTGTTCTTGATTGTTACATTGTTGAGATTCCTATAATCTCCACACATTCTCCTACCTCCATCTCTCTTATCCACAAAGATAACTGGTGTTCCCCACGGTGACACACTTTCTTGGATAAATCCTTTCTGTTCCAATTCATCAATCTGGGCTTTCAACTCTACTAACTCATTGGGTACCATCTTATATGGTGGTAGAGCTATTGGTGTTGTTCCTGGAATCAGATCTATTGTGAATTCTCTCTCCCTATCGGGTGGCATACCTGATAATTCCTTGGGAAATACATCTTGAAACTCATTCACCACTGGAATTTCTTCAATCTTTACTTCCTTCAAGCTATTTAATTCCAATCCGATCTCCACTTGAGTGTACTTGTCTCCCTGAAATACTATTTGACCTCCAATGGAATTGCGGAGTGATACTGTTTTGTCTCCACAATTGATCACTGCTCCATTCTCCGTCAACCAGTCCACCCTAAGATGACTGATATGTCCTTCATGGGAATGATGAATAGGTCCACGAAATACACATAGTCACATATGGTCATGACTTGAGCCTCTTTCACGTGGGTTACTAAGATCGTTCCCCCCGCGGGTAAGACAATTATGAGATATTCTAGTTTTGAACATCTAATCCCGTATTTTTCCACAAATTCACGTGCAAGGAATGAAGTAGTTGCTCCCGTATCAAATAGTAATTTGCCAGGATGAGTAAGAATGCTGAGCGTACCTAGGACTGCTTGATCCGACTCTCCAGCTTGCTCCAAGGTTGTGCAATTCGGCTTTCCATACAGCTTGCCCCTCTTATTGTTGTTGTTGTTGTTACCGCCTCCAGCTCATCCTCCCGAGTTCTGTCCACTCCAAGATGCCTTGTTTGGACATTCTGGCTTCATGTGTCCTTCTTGCCCACAACCATATATGATCCTGGGTTTCTGACACTCTCTTTTTGATGTGTCCCCTCTGCCCATAGTTACTGCAGATTATTTGGGATTTCGGGTTCTGATTCGGACCTCCACGGTTGTTTTGGTTCCCGACAGGTCGGTATCGTGGTTTGAAACTTCTATCTGGTGTTGGTTTAGTAATTGGGTGCTTCCTTGGCTCGATACAAGCCCTCTTCCTCCTATCCTCTTGAACCTGCTTGTAGTCATCCTCAAAAGTGATTGCCGAGTCAATCAGTTCCTGGAACTCTGCGGTCCGTGCTAACCTCAGTTGCATCTTCATGTACGGATTCATGCCTTTCATGAACCTCTTCTTTCTTTTCTCATCTGAATTAACCTCCTCTGGTGCATACCTATCCAAACGATTGAAATCACGAACATATTGCATGATTGGTGTAGTGTTCTGTTGTAGCTCTTTAAACTCCCTCTTCTTCAACTCCACTACGCTTTCTGGAACATGAGCATCCCGGAACTTCTTCTTGAATTCCTCCCATGTGAACACCTTCTCCGGTGGGTGTACAACGATAACATTTTCCCACCATGAAGCTGCGGGTCCTGATAAAAGATAGGTGGCATACCTAATCTTTTCCTCATCATTGCATCCCACCGTCCTTAACTTCCTTTATGTATCCATGAGCCAATCGTCTGCATCCATTGGTCCTGGAGCTTATCCAAAAGGTAGTGGTCTTGCATTTTGAAAGTCTGATAGGGTTACACATCTGCCTTCATTGCCCCTATCGTTGAGGACTTGAGCAAAGAAATCTTGCATGTTCTTGTTTTGGCTTTCCTAGTACCTCCTCCTATCTTCTTCCGTTGATCTCATGCACTGCAGAAAATCTGGATGCATCATAGGATGTGGTGGTGGTGGTGCATTTTCCATTCTGGCTGATGCGTCTGCTTCTTACTTTTCTCTCGCCTCTCGCTCTCTGAGAGCATCTTCGGTCTCAACTAACGCCATATCCCCCTAGTCCTATAACAAAGAGCGATACTCATAATTACACCATGCAAATGTTTTCTGAGCTCAACTCATTGCCCAGAACTAGTCACACAATAAAATCAAGAAGCAAATCCAAAGCAAATATTTATTATGTATATACACTATATGTAACATAACTTTACACACATATATTACATGTGGCGTATATAACCACTTATTTTGGCTCAAAGCCCAAGCCAACGGAAATTTAAAATATGTCTTAGTACAATACCATCTATACTACATTATTCCTCTCGCGAGTACTACTCCTCGTCATCTTCGTTTGTCTCCGTGTACATGCCTGCAGTCCATCCGGTACAACGGTTGGTCTTCCGAACGCCGTCCGGAACATAAGTCCTTCTGGTTTGAATGTAGTCTGAGTCGGACGAAGTGCCGAGACAGATATATGTCATGCCGAAATAGCTGGACAGTGATTCGAATGTATCCTCAGCAGGATACACACCTCCCACATTCGCCATCCATGGAGGGTTTCTATCCACTTGCCCCCTCATCTTCTTCTTTTTCTTCTTCTTTACTCTGGAACTCTCACGTACCTCGTATTGAGATGTGTTGGTTACCCCCATCTCCAAATCAAGAGAAATGGAGTTGGTATCCTTCTCACCGTGCCCGAAGTGCCGGTTAATATACTTGTTAACCTCGCCTCCTTCATCTTATGTATCAAACAGAATAGGTTCGTCTTCATCTCCAAAGGGTTCCCCGAAACGCCAACCAGTCGAGTTCTCGATTGGTGACTCCGAGCAAGCTAGGTTTCCCGAAGCATCTCCCCCATATCCTACGTCACATGACTCTGACACATGTGGATAATGTGGAACAAAGTTGGGTGTAAGTGGTTCTTATTTTGGCACCTGGTCACTCAAATCTTTGTAGTTGTTTAGGCTGAAGAAAGGTGTTGTATGTTGGGGTTGTTCCCTAAGATCATGCATTCGAGCCTGGACTTTGTCAGGGTCAGTGAACTCAGAAAGCATATGTCTGACTTCCTCCACCATCTTCATGTGCAGTAGGTACATCGTAGTCAGCAAGGACTTCCAGCTGTCCATGTGCTGGGCTGCTACTTCAGGATGTTTGTGTGCCATTAGTAGATGATTCATAGAAGTATCCTCATCTTCCTTGGCATGAGGCATATGAGAATACTCTGAACACAAGAGCTCTACGGATTTGTGTTGCCCGATTTCGAGAATTGCCTTAAAGATAGTCATGGGGTACGCCGTTGTGAGGGTTTTGGCTTCTCCATACGGCATAATACGACTCATCTCCAGTGTTTTAGGTAGTTGTACTGAGACTCTGCACTTGGCTACTATCTTGCCATCATAGTAGATGTACTTGAGAACATGAATCCTAGTTTCGCAATGAAGTTCCTTCAGCATCCCGCGCAAGAGATCTGTAAGACTTCCAACATAATCGCCAAGCCAACCTTCAACCTTCCTTAACATCCTCTTTGGAAAAGTGTACGCCATTCTGGCTGTATACATAAGTAAAATATTAGTAATGGTGATGCTTCATAATAGTAATAATAAAAAATTATCGCACTAAAAGATATGATTTTACTATTCTCAAGTGAATAAACACCATATTTCTAGAGAATTCTTTACTATTCCTACTTGACTCCTACAAGTCTTTTCCCTTTACTAGGTTTTTCCAACCTAAGGTCGCAACATTTGCTCTAATACCAGTTACGGTGACCCAGCATACCACTGCATGTTGTAGTATACAAGTCGTTGATATGATCTTCATGAAGGGACTTCTTCACAAATATCACATCCCTCAGAGTGGTACAACAAAAACATTGCAGGTCATAACACTCCAGATTATATTACAAACATGGTCTTAACAAGTTGGTATTATCACAGGTTCGATGAGAACACCTTATGATACTAATATAGAACTCTTACAACTCAACATAAAGTTCAAACTGAGCTCAGCAACTTATATAAGTATGCCACTACGCTGCTCAGCTCTAAGATAACTATGGTAGAACACTACTCCTCCGCCTCATTGTTGTCAACTCCGTAGACTATTCTATAGTCCATGCCTTCTACTCCTCCGGATCGATCAGGTTCCTCGTAGACCAATTCTTAGTCCCCTTCCGGTGCTCCGTCGTTGGCCTCCACTTCATTGTCACAGTCTAGCAAGGGTGTCTAAAGAAACTGAGTAGAGAGGTACTCAACAAGTTCAAAAGAGAAAAGGTGTTTGATGAACTAGCTACGACCATTGATCAGGTAATCTCAGGTCAATGCATGTTTCGAAAACATTTCTTCAAAAGGTTTATTTTATTCCGAAAACTATGCCCGCCAGGCTTCACAGGTTGACCAGAACTTCACGGAGTTCCTTTTCTGCCGCGTTCGTAGTTTCCTTTTGGAACTGCGAGTGACAAGCCACAATTCAATACACTCTGCAGAGGTGCGTTACTTTTCCCTAAGAGAACTTATCCTTGTTGCCAACCGGGCATACTTTCCCGTCCACACTTCCTTGGTGTGAGGCCTGGCATAAGAACCAAGCCAATCACTGCCTTCTCCGCGACCCCGCAGACCCACCCTATTGTAAGTCTATCCTGTTCTTTATCTATAGGTAGACCGGCCCAGGCATTTGTTCTCACCTATACCATTAAGGTAGACCGTTCCGAACAATTCTTATGCCCTGCCCTATACACCATAGATAGACCAACCTGGACAACCCTTACAATCCATCACAGACCTTTAATAAGCCTGCCCTCTCCTGTATCTATTGGTAGACCGTTCTGGACCAATGTCCTCACCTTTACCAAATAGATAGACCGATATAGGCAACCCTTATCACTAGTCCGTTGATATGCGAGAGGGAAAAGATACAGCTGACTTCCCTAGAGCCATTGTAGATCTTATGGTTAACGCGAAATGTACGACGCTAGAATCACTAGACGGCATTGGTGATTAGTCCTATATGAGTAGAACCCTTGCAATGGAACCTCCCCCATCAACACATATCATGGTTCCATTGCCAACTAGATAGGCATAATCATAATTGGAAAAGTAACATTTTATTTTCAATGCAGGAGTGGTAAGTATATAGCTTTGCGAGTAAATTGATAGAACATAATCAAGATGTCATGAGAAAGAGTGAACTTTCCTGGTGACTGCGAGATAGTGCTGTTCGATGCGTTGGATGGAACCTGGACCTTGGGTTCTGTAAAGAAGCATCATTGTCCGGTAAGGACAATGTTATAGAATCCAAATGATGCATGCATGGGTGCATTATTTTATGTTGAATCCCTTTCCCCGGAGTTCTTATTAAAATTTGGATGAATTAGGTTTAGCTTTGATATTTATGCCTTAGGCAGTAATTGATAATCCTTTTATACTATTTTCTGATAAAAGAAAAGGTTTAGGATTAAAGAATTTTCCTTAGAAAAATATTAACCTTAAATAAAAATATTAACAATAATAGAATATTTATCTTTTTGGAAATATTGATTTTTGAACATATTATAGTTATTTGGAATTTTCCTTGATTTTATATACCCAAGGAAAATTGCAAATTTGAATTTTCCATTTAAAATTCACATTAAAAAATTCTTAAATTTGAATTCTCATTGTTTATCTCATTTCATATTTTATTTTGGTTAAGGAATATTTTCTATGAATTATTCATATTTTTCTTGAATTTTTTTAGAGTTATTTTGAATTTATTTGCAATTTTTTAAAGTGCAGGGTTTGAATTTAAATTTGAATTGAATTTAAACCTAAGTGAAATGACCAAAATACCCCCCTAGGTCCCACTGGTCAGTCCAAATGGGTTGGACCAGACCAGCTCGGCCCGAAACGACCGCGTTGGCCCATTCCACTCCCTCTCGCTCGCGTCTAACCATAACCCTAACCGCTCAGGAGATTCCGTGGCGATGGCGTCGCCGCCATGGTCGCCGCCACGCTCCGGCCAGCTCTGGCCGCCTCCGGCCACGCCACCGGCATCGCTCGAACCGCCGCGCGATGATCTGTCCATTGATGCATGGGTGATGCTTCGGCATCGCCTGTGCCTTCGTCCCCAGGGTGTTGTGCTGTTCATGGAGTTCGTCAGCGTAACGACGGCGTCCACCCTGGACTTGCAGCTGCTACGGCCGCGCGGGCACTGCCTCGCCATGCCGTAGGTTCTGCTTCCAAGCGCAGGTACGTTCTTCAGGTCCTCCTCCCTCTCATCTCCTTATCTGTGCGCCTCCATGCTTCTGCTGTTCCTTTTCCTCTTTTCTCCAAGCTTCCTGATGATCCTAGGATCATGCAGGACAGTGCTGCGGATGCTCTCGCATCCTATTCTTCCTCTCTGTAAGCCCTAGCCAGCCAAACCATCACTGGTCACTGGCCAATTGTATGTTGATGTTGTTCATGGCCATGGTTGCTCTGCTCCATTCCTTCTGTCATGCTATGCTATGCTTGATGTGCTGCCTAGGCTTACTGGTGCCATATTCTTGCTTGTCTAGGTCTACTACAATTCAATTGTTTGCTGGTGATGCTTGCTGTCATTGTTGGCTATTACCCTGACACTTGTGATGCTTGTGGTGCATTTCTGTGTCTTGCACATGATCCAATTGATCCATTGGATCAACAGATACTAGTGACTAGGCTCTCTGTCTTGCTTGGCTGATGCTCTAGCCATTGGCTAAACACTCCAGACTTTGTTGGTTGCCAGTTGGTTAGCCTGTGATGCTTATTGGTGATTATCTCTCACTCTGAATGGCTTGTGATGCTACTGGTGCATTACCAGTGGTTTATGTGCTTGCTTAGTGGATAGTTAAGTTACTTAAGCTTGCAGTAATACTTGGTTAATAGTTTTGGTAGCCAGATAGGCATTAATGAAGCAATTTCTTCAGTGATCCTTCTCTGCATGTCATGTTGTTGCCATGTATTGATTTCTGTCAGTTATTCTTTGATGAACCATGTGTTGGTTATGATTCAACTGTATAAGCTGTTGCTTAACTGAATTCCAGCATGATTTGGAATAAATATTCTTGTCTGAACCAGCATGGTAATAAAGACAACTAGCCTGTGTGGCTTAGTTTGCTTGTTAAGCTAGTGTTGTGACCTCAGTAGCTTGCTACTGCATCTGGTTGCATCCTATTTGGCTATTTGGTGGTTTTGTGTAAGTATAAACAAACTCCACAGTTGGGAATCATCTAGATGAATGTCCTGTGGTTGCTTTTGATGAAAAATGGGTTAATCTGATGGTTTAACACACCATATGGTGCTAGGTTAGTTAGTTGGATATTGTTCTAGGGTTTTAGTGACTTGGATGGCTAGTACTAAATACTTAAGCATATCGAGTGACTATCTTATCTAGTTCTTGGTCTAGCCTCTTCTTCCTGGCATCACTTGGTAAATACCAAGTGATGATATACCCAGTGGAGCATCTGCTCCACACCAAGTGTGTATGAGCATTCTTATGATGGATTGGATCATGAGATCCATCCAGGTATGATGTATACCTTGCTCCAACTCCTAGAAAGATGTTTTGTGTTGATGCAGTGCTTCTTGATGGTTGATTTGATCACATCCCATCACCTCCTAGCTCCTGGTTGATCTAATCCTTAGGTCACCATGATCTATGGATGGTCGGTTGGGTTTTGGTGTTTGGTTTCTCTGGATAAATGTATGGAAATACTATACTAGTGGTTCTATGGTTGTTCTTGCTGTTCTTCCTTGATGAACTGATGATCCATCCCTATCTCTAAGCACTGTGCTATTTATAGCACAAGATGCTGGGCTCCTTGGTCGACAGCACATGTGTGTGTGTGTTGTGTTGTCTTGTGCTCCTCTCCTTGCTCATGATGGTGAATTGTTGTTGTGTCCCCCTTGTCTTTGGTTGGGACTTGATCCCTGGCTTGCCAAGGCTTATCACCTCCATTTCCATTTCTTTTTACTGCCAAGTGTCAAGGACACTTGGTACTGGACAAATTCTTCTTTTTTGCTTATGTTTTACAGGTTTCCAACATGAATCAAGATTTGGAGAATGACAAGATGAAGAATGATGAAGACTTTAGTTTAGAGTAAATTCAGTTGATGTAATCTTTATTTTTCTGTATTTTATTATTCATTCATTCTTGTATAGTGGATAATGTAATGACAATCTAAATATGTGTGCATGATCAATAAAGCTCAAGTTTTGTTTTATGAGCTTTTTAAAATTTTTGATATTCACTTATGAATTATTTGTATATATTTGATATACTTTTGAATAATTTGTATATGTGTGATGTGTGTATGAATTATGAATTCATAATTCATTTGTATATTGTTTTCTTTACTTCATTTGTTTTATGAATTCAATTTGAAATGCAATTCAAATCTTCTCCCAAAACTCTAAGTTTCAAAAGAGGTCATTTCGTAATTCATCACACTGACCTTGCTCTAACCCTAATAGCAACAAGAGAGAAACCTCGATCCCTCTTAGGTTTTATGTAATAAAGCGCGAAAATTTCCCCCGTTTTGTGATGAAATGCACATCCCATTTCTAATTCTACCCTTCGTTAGTCTTATGTTCTAGGATATTATAGCAGGCCGGCGACTAGCCGTGTGGTCAGGACAAGCATAGGTTTTGGCGTTGGAGCTATTGCGCTTGAAGATGTTCATCTTCAGGACGAAAGCATTGATCTTGAACTCCACTACGTCGCCGCGCTCCAGGTCATACTTAAAGATGACCTCCGACCAGTTCCTCGCCAGCACCACCTGCATTGATCTTGAACTCCACTACGTCGCCGCGCTCCAGGTCATACTTAAAGATGACCTCCGGCCAGTTCCTCGCTAGCACCACCTGCCCGCTGCGATAAAAGACATGTGTGCACTCATCGCACCACCGACAGGCGAAGATGGCGACGCGTTGCGACCGAGGGATCTTGATCTAGTCCCTCAAGCCAGCCTGGAATGCCGGTGGAACGACGAGCATGTGCAAGTCATCCTCGTCCAGTTGTATGTAGCAACGGCTAGGGATGAGTGCCTTGGGCAGGTGGCCAAGCTTCGACCTTTTCCCCAGCTGAGGGTGACAGCTTCGCTGCCTTGATCCTTCCTGAAACCACCGGCTTCAACACCTTAGTCCACCGATTGAGTGGCAACTTGTCCCCGTACCTGGGTGGAGGATACTAACCCTTGCCCACGGTGTCGCACTACAACTTGGCGATCTTGTCAGCAAATGGACAGAGATATGAGATCATGTCCATGGCATTGCAGACAACTAAAGCTAGGTCATATCCATGGCATTGCAGAGAAAGATTGTAGAAATGATGTGGAAGATGTCGTCATGGATGGCTACATCTTGCACAACATTGTTGGGATCTTTCTCAGCAATGCCATATTGCCATGGACATGATCTAGCTGAAGAAACTACAGTTTTTCAAATTTGGCCAGGCACTGGTGTAACATACGTAGAATGTGCGATCCCAAATTGGGAAAATTTGAATCGAACATCAATCAAACCAAAAACGTGCGAAAGAAGCAATTTAATGGCCGTATGGACAGAGGTGAGGCAAAAAAATCCGTCTGTATCCTCCCTAGAAAACCCTAACACTGCATCGAATCTAGAAGCTGGAGGACTTACGGTGGACAAATCAGGTGTTGTTGCCGCCGATGACAACCTAGGTTTGTCCAGTGAACCTCCGGGAATCATCGGTGGAATCGTCCACAACACGGAAGGGGTCTGAGCCGCCGACGGAAAAATCTCCTCGAGGTCAGCAAGGGTTGCGCCGACAAAAACCGTCTCCTTCCCCGCGGCCGCACTAGAGGTCATGGCCTCAGATGAGACCGTTATTGGTGTAGCCCTTGGCATGCGGGCTCTCCAGCTCAATGGCGATGGAGCTCTTAGAGCCTTGGCCAAATCGAAGTCGCTTCCTGTCCCCAGCATCTGGATCTAATTCGCTGCCCAACGTTCCTGCGAGAATTGAGCCTGCACGGAGATGGGTTTCCGCGACGGAGGTGGGGGTGGAGGAACGCCGGGCATGGCGGAGGTCCAGAGGAGCTGAGATAGGGTTTTTTTTGGCGGTGTGGGGAGTGGAGTGGGAAGTTTTGATGCACGTTCCGTCTCTCGTGCTTCCAAACACGTGCAGAGGACAGGGCATGTTGCGCTCGCCAGCGCCTGCACGTGCGACAACGTCTGAATCAAGTGTGACTCGCAGGCCAACATTTGGACTACTTTGAAACTCGTGCAGTGTAGGGAAATGGTACAAGCAGGCCAAGAAAATGGACCGAAATTAATTCCTATCCACACCTGTGGGAAACCACTTTGCCAGCAACTAAATAAGGCCCGAGTTTCCAGCTTTACAGGAAGCCCCAAGATTGAACGGACATGCCTCATTGGCGTGATTTGGCAAACATACAAGTGATCAAGGATGGGCAGATCCCATCATCTTCCAACAAGAAGGAAAACAGGGGATGATGTTGCGGCACAAAGAAGATTGATCGGATCCGCGCCTGTTTGCGACACACCATCCATTCATGTTTTGTAGAGCCAGAGCTACATGAAATCTGATGGGGGCGAAGCCTCAATTGTTGGCCTGATCTCACGAATTGACCAAGAACAAGGGGGTAGAGGGATAAACACCAAAAGCATGAAGAACACGACGAAGAACACGTAACGCACGCAACACAACCCAATAAAATTTTGGTTTACTCCCGATAGCCCGAACCACTATCCCGATAGAATCTTTCAAGGGAAAGAACGAGGTTGAATCCCCGAGAGAAAGACCGGTATACAATTGGTAGAGTCACACGTGTGAAAGACCGTAGTAGAATCATAAGTATGAAAGACTAATCATATAAAAAGTGCCATGGTACAATAGATTTGGTAATCTAAGGAGGGGTTTCCCTAATCCAAAGAGATGGTGGAGGCATAAGTCTCGATTCTCTCAAGTTCAACTATTACCAATGAAGGGGGGTGGGAGCCTATATATAGGGAGCCACTAAGGAGGGGTAATTTAGACATACGAAGAGATAAAGGTACATAGCAGCCACGAATGTAGTTACAGACGACGTGTACCATCCATCTGTCTTCCGGGCGGTAGTGCAGGACAGCATGGGGCGGTCGAGCTGGCCTGGGCAAGGGCGGAAGTGCCAGCCCTGGAGCATCTAGCTTATCTTCTTCCTTCGCTTCCATGCCTCCGTGATCTGGACTTTCCCTCCTCGATCTTCTATGCTTCCTTCTCGTCTCTCCATCCGTGACGATGTATCCATAACATGGAAATGAGGCGGATTATGAAGTAGTATGCCATCCTTGAGGGTAAGCAACGGAGTCACAAAGAGGATTGAATTCACCTTTAATTGACGTGACGACGTTAACGCACATAATGCGGTGAAGACCGAAGGTTGGGCTGCATCAAAATCTCTACGGCCGAAAGCGATGAGATTCACACGCACTGGTAGAAAACATGCCTTTCGTCCGGGCCTTTAGTCCCGGCCGTGTCCTGGGCCGGGACTAATGGTCCAGACACGTCGCCCCGAAACCACCCCATGGTGCGGTAACCATTAGTCCCGGTTTTTATGGGCGTCTAGTCCCGGGTTGGGATACAAGCCGGGACTAAAGCCTCTGCGCCTGCTGGCACCCCCTTTAGTCCCGGCTGGTGACACGTGCTGGGACTAAAGTCAAACCGTTCGGTTCCCGCGCGGAAATCGATCGTCGTCGCAATTACTGATCATTGTCGGAAGTTGCATCGACACACGGAAATCGATCGTCGATCGGAAGTTGCATCGCCGCCGGCGGCCGTCCACGGGAATTGATCACCCGATGGCTGGCCTGTTCACCTCCCTCACCTACATATGAATCTTCACATCTCCTCCATTGGCCACATCTTCACATCCTCCATTAGCCATCTCTCCCAAAGAGCTCTCTCCGGCCCCGGCCCCAATGGAGCAACTCATGCGCATCCTCTCCCTACCTCGATCTCGGGTGTACTACCACACCGCCGAAGAGATGCACTTCAAGATCGCGGTCACTCTCCATGCATCAAGGGTGGAGAGGTGGATCCTCGCCATCAAGAGGGATTTCCTCGACGCCGCACCAATCAAGTGCGTATGCTTGGGCTGTGAGTTCAGCGACCCTTGCGAGGGCAGATATAATAAGTGCGCCGCCATCCTTCAACTCTCGGGGCCGACCGAGACTTTGGTCTTCCAAATTTGTTGGGCTGATGAAGTGCCACAACTTCTCAAGGATTTCTTGCAGGACAAGACCATCAGATTCTGCGGCACAACTATCCACAAAGATGTGGAAATGCTGTGTTCCTACAAAATTGATATTCCATCTGCGTTCGACCTCCAAAAGATAACCCCGAACCCCACCAAATTTCCCATTCTGAGTCTATATGATCTGGCAAATTCTATTATTGGGACAAAACTTGAGAAGAAAAGGAGGAAGAGGGACAAGAAGAAAGACAACGAGGAAGAAGAAGAAAATAAACTGATTTTTGGATGGGACAATGTTCCATTGAGCTATGAGCAAGTGTAGTATGTCTCTCTGGATGCTCGCCTATGCTTCAAGATGGCTAGGAGATATTGGAGGCTACTTGGCTACACTAGCCAGGTTAATCGTCTCAATATTATTGATGATAAGTAGATGGTGATATGGTGTTTGGTGTGTGCGTCTTCTATATTTGTATGAACCTATAAATTGTCTCAATATATCGATTTTTCTATTGTTATTCAAATCCCTCATATTTTTCTAATAATAATGAATATATTATTTGTCCAATTGCGATTTTACAGATTTAAAGATATTAATTATGCCATATTATATGAATAATGCATATATTATTTGATAATAATAATAATAAATAATAAAAACAAAATTATTTCATATTAAAATTCCTTGCATTTTTCAAATAATAATGGATATATTATTTGTCCAATTGCGAGTTACAGATTTAAAGATATTAATTATGCCATATTACATGAATAATGGATATATTATTTGATAATAATAATAATAATAATAAATGAATAAAAAAAATTATTTCATATTCAAATTCCCCATATTTTTCTAATAATAAGGATATATTATTTTTCCAATTGCGATTTATAGATTTAAATATATTAATTATGTCATATTATATGAAGAATGCATATTTTTTTTGATAATAACAATAAAAAATGAATAAAACAAAATTATTTCATATTCAAATTTCCCACATTTTTATAATAATAATGGATATATTATTTGTCCAATTGCGATTTACAGATTTAAAGATATTAATTATGCCATATTATATGAATAATGCATATATTATTTGATGATAATAATAATAATAATAATAAATGAATAAAACTAAAATTATTTCATATTCAAATTCCTCACATTTTTAATAATAATAGATATATTATTTTTCCAATTGCGATTTACAGATTTAAAGATATTAATTATGCCATATTATATGAATAACGCATATATTATTTGATAATAATAATAAATAGTTTTATTACTTATTTTATTTTCATTGGAACTCAATATTATTATCTTATTCATTATTGTTTACTTAAATAAAAAAATTTGGTTTCAAAAATACAGAAATATGACACAATGGTATAAGAGTTAATATGATTAATATGGTAGTATTTACAAGAAGGTACAATCACATTCGTGGCAGCACGGTAGGAAAGAACCGAGAAGTTAAGCGTTAGTGTGAGGATGGATGACCGACAGGATGTTACCAGATCTACATTTGACTAAAGATTAAGTGTAATTAGCGTTAAAAATGTTACAAGTGAGAGAGTAACGAGTCAAACAATTAGAAAAAAGAAATTAGATAGAAGAAAGAAAAAGAAAATAAAATTAGAAAAATGAAATTAGAAAAAAAAACAATTTCGAAACATAATCGTTAGTCCCGGTTAGGCTTACGAGTCGAAACTAAAGAATGGATCCAATTCTATTGAATCTGACTCATAGTGATCATTTCTCTTTAGCAAAGAATGACCTTGGTTATCAAAGGATTGAACAACCGGGATCCATTTACTTATGATACCTAGTTGGCATTGATAACAAGGATCCAATGAATTATGAGTTTAATAGATCCCCTTTAGCAGAAAGACCTATATTCCTTACTCATTATCAGACAATCACTTACTCATGAAAAACCCTTTTCGTACTCCAGCCCAAACACTGTACCGCATCCACGTGAAGAAGTTTTATCCCGATTTTTAAGCCGTCCGTAACTAAAGATTGAAGCCCGGGTGGCAAATCGAGACTAGAAGTCTGTTCTGCAGTAGTGACGGACAGCACCGCTGCGTCTGTGGCTGCGGAAGATCTCGTCGTACGTACGTTTCCCCTTGCTTGGCCAGCTCCCTCGATCATCGATCTACTAAACCACGATGCCGTAGAGAATTTTTCCGTATGGGATCTCTCTTTCGGTTCTTCAATTTTGACAGAGGCGTTCGTCCTGTTTCTTTTGTTTTCCCACGGTATGTATAAATTGAGGAGAAGATCTCACAGTAGCGTAGCGACTATATATCACCGATTCACCGTCCATCACAACGTGGGCGATGTTTGCCGCAGCACATCGCTTGCAGCCTGCTCCTGCCTGCCATTAAGGTATTTTTTTTTTTGCGGGGACTGGCATTAAGGTCTTAACAGCGACCACTAGTCAACGACAATATTTAGGGATATCTTCATCTAAGATTATAAACATTTTTATTGGAAAATAATGCTATCAATGATATACTCAAAGAGACTTCACGCATTGGGCCTTTACACTAAAATGCACACGAACTAACTGCGCAAATACATCACAAGTAAAATGCAACACAGATGTATCCGGTGAAGAGATCGCTATCATAAGAGGAAAAAAACATTTAATTATGAAGACAAAATTCATGTTTCGAAGGGCGACCACCGTTGCGGCAAAGCCTTGGATGCATCGACACTACTAGGAAAAGGCTCATCAGTAGCGCACCATTTTGGAATTCTGTGACGCACTTCACGTCACAAAAAATTGAATTTTGTGGCGCATGGATCATGCGCCACAGAAAAGTGACATTTCTGTGGTGCACCCAGCGGTGGGGACGACGGCATTTCGTCGGATTTTTTTTTTTTTGAAATTTGCCGGAAATCACCGGAGGTGGGTGGGTGGGTGGAGGAGGAGGAGGAGGAGGAGGAGGAGGAGGAGGAGGCCGGCGGAAGGGGGTCGCCAGAGGTGGGGAGGAGGGGGTCGCCGAAGGAGGAGGAGGTCGCCGGTGGAGGAGAGGAGAGAGTAGGAGAAGTGGAGGAGAGGAGGAGAGAAGGGGAATTGGAGGAGAAGGGAAACTGGAAGTCGAGGAGAAGTGGAGGAGACGAGGAGGAGGCGCCACCGAATTTCAAATTTCAGCCTAATAATTCTGTGGCGCATGTGAATTTGGTGCGCCACACAAAGGCGATATTTATGTGGCGCATCCAGCTCCATGCACCAAAGAAATACTCAGAATTGGTCAACCCAATAATTAGCCACGGGTCCCACCAGATTTATGTGGCGCCTGGAGAGTTAGTGCGCCACGGAAATGTCAAATTCTGTGGCGCCTGGAGAGTTTGTGCGCCACAGAAATGCCATTATTTAATGGCGCACGTGCCTGGGTGCTCCACATAATTTTTTTATGGCGCATGGTTATTTGGTGCGCCACAAAAAGACATTCTACCTATATCTAGTTTCCTACTAGTGCGAATAGATCTAGTGAAAATTACTTGTTTTAGCGGTTCATTTAGTTTTCTAGGTTCATTTATCTTGTGTCTTCTCTTGTGGTGTACCCACCATATTGCCTATACGCTGGGCCATTTATGAAAATCGGACTCGTTTCAAGCCTTTTCATGTAAAATGCAAAGACATGGTGTTGTCGGCAATGTTTAATAAAACGCATGACTGCCCGCAGTTGAACTGTGGCACATTATTATCGCAGGCCGACGGTTCTCCAAATATATCTTGTGTGTACATTTTTTTTCTCACATCCCTTAATTTGGTATATTTTTATTCAATTTTTTAAGGTTGTTTTCTAAAAGTCCATGTCTGCATGACATAATTCATCTTAAGGGCACATCAAAATGGCTACTATATTTTTTTGTTAAGCAGATGATTGACATAAGTTTTTTTTATAGGGAAAACCGCAAGTGTTCTGCCAAATCAATTAAGTGGGAGAATAGAATTCAGCTACAAACTAGATAGAAACTAGCTGACAAGAAGACAAAGGGAAAAAAAACAACAAACTAAGCTCTAAAAATTACTACTCATTGATATCAGGCTGGGCACCTGGCTCATCTCCTCCTTCCCTTTCATGCAAGTATGCTCCCAGTGTTAACATTGCTAGATCGAATAGGGTAGATCTGATGCCGGGTACTCACTATCTCTGTAAAGAATGTACTGATACTGTGGGTTTACCTTCTGACTTGGAGGAGGAACCCGTCGAAGTCGACATGGTGGCGATCGCGACGGTGACTGGCATGAGGTCGAGCGAGAGGGGTGGCGGCGAGCTTTCCGTCGGCACTGTGCAAAACCTAGATCGGTAGGTGTGTCGGTGGGGCGAGTGGCACTCTAATCAACCTCGTCATGCGTGCCACAGGCCCCCACCACTTTATATAGCACAGACAACAGGGGCCCACCAACCAGTGAACGGTTGGGCGCCCCCATCAGGGCTCGGTCAAAGGACACGTCGAGTCGTTGGGCTCGTACGTGGTGGAGATCAACATAATACCCAGGAGCAACAAATCATCTTTGATCAGCTCCAGGATTTGAAGTTCAGGCATGGAAGACTTTTGGAACACCCTACGACATCGTTCTTTCTAGATATGCCAAGCTTCATAGATGGCCACTATCAACTAATCTTTGGATAGCATGCGAGATCTCTTGCGCCACCAATCAGCTTGGGAACGAAACCGAGACCTCTGTACTTCCAGACCATCTGTACCCGTCCATTGCGCCAATAGGTGCCACACTACTCGAGCATATGAGCAATCCATCACCAGATGCATGGCCGTTTCCTGGTCTTGGTATCAAAGAGTGCAGTGATGCCCATGATTCATGCCTTTTGTTTGAAGCACATCATCCGTGAGAATCCTCTTCCACATCCAAAGCCACATAAAAAATTGCATTTTGGTTGAACCTTGGACATTCATAATTTGCTGTAGTCAATCGGCGCAAAGGACCCTAGGAACTGAGCCTTGTAAGCAGAAGCAACGTTGTATCCATTTGAGGCTTTAAGGTTTCAAAATATCTGATCGTCATCATTGGACAAGTTTATGTCTTGCAATTTAATCCACAGCGCTGTGAATTCCCTCAACTGAGTTTATGTGCTGATGCGGCTGAGACCTTTCATCCATTTGTCACTTATCATTGCCTGTTCAACATTGAGCCTTTTTAATCTAGTCAGCTTAAACAGATTTGGGGCTAGCTCAGCCTGCGCAGCCCCATCCAGCAACCTCGAAGTCTAGAATTTAGCTATATTTCCTTTTCCCACGGTGATCTTTGTACACGCATCAAAGAGAGAGGAGTTCGTCGAATCACAAGGTGTCGGCGAACCAACCCAAGGCCAAGTCTGGTCCGTCCATTCATACCACTTCCATCTCATCCGAAGAGCCCGGCTAAACATGGTTAGGTCCAATATACCCAATCCACCAAGAGATTTGGGTCGGCGGACATTTTTTCAACTCACAAGGCATACCGCTTTTGCATCATCATTCTTGGTCTTCCATAGGAAGTCTCTTTGTTTGTCAATTCTTTTAATTGCCCATTTGCCAAGTTGGAACACTGTGAGCATATATATGGGTATGGCTGAGAGCACAGAATTCAGAGTAAGTCGAGCAGCCGCATTCAGAAATTTGCCACGCTATTTTGGTAACCTGGCCGCCACGTTATCAACAGAAACGTGTATTATGCAACAAATGCTCTCCTTCTATGATTTTTGCGCCTACTTATAAATACATAAATTCTATGATAATTCAAAGTAAAACATGTACCACCGACTTGTCTATGCATATTTATCATTTTAGGCCCTTGTGCTGTACGGTTGGTCGGTGGCCAACCATGACAAGCATGACCAAGCAATAATTTGGATGTTCGCACGACAGCGTGAGAGTACAATTTTTAAATTTCTAGTTGATGAAACTTGCCCAAACTGATGACTAGACTGGAATGTTGCCAGCCACACAAGTTGGACGTGAAAATGAGATTTTACTCCTGCTTACTAAGCGTACGGAATACATATAAAATAAGAGACATGCGCTGAGTTTCAAGATCTGTCGCACAGAAAAGATGTTCATCAGTCCTTGCATGTAATTTAATTTGGACCTACCAGGGGTTCCAAATCGAGACAGAATAAAATCAATTACTTTTTCATATCTCCGATCACTTGGTTACATGTAAGTGCAATGGCAAACCCATTTGACCTACTTTACTGTGCTGGTTCTGAAGAAAGAAAATACTCTGGACATCTTACAAACAAAACAAATTTGAGGAAACCACTGGCTTATTTGCTACACAGGCTACCGTGTGAGCCAACAAATAACTCGTAGGGTTGAAAATGGAGCGGAAAAATTCCGACTTTTTTCGCAAAAATACGAAAACAAAACGAAGTTACAAAAAAAAATGCGGAACAGAAACGGAAACAAAATTCCTTTGGCGTACGACCGAATCCATTTTAGGATTTGATGTGCATAACCCAATCCAGCAGCCCAGTATGTGGCATGTCAAGCGAAACCACCAAAGTGGTCATCCCAAAACAGATGACCATGTAATCCCTGCATGAGTTCGGGGAAGTTTCCACGGTTCGAGCTTTATCTATTCCCCAGTACTGAACAGTCATGCTAGGGTTAGGGACCAAGTTTGTCGGTTTTTTGTTTTGCATGATTTTTCTTCATGATACAAGCAGTCTGGTGGTTCCGGCAAACGTCTGCGTTCGCATCTATTTTCGACAATATCTATTTATGTATTTGTTTTTTGGGATCTGTATTTGTTTATGCTTTCGTAAAAGAAAAGTGAAAAAATGTGGCACCACTCAGTTCCGTCCGTTTTCTCTTCGTTTCATCCTTAATTTCTCTATAGAAAAACTATTACTATTACTGAATACTAGGGTCAGCCCATTTAAATTTATTTCAGTATTCCTAATACATCCTAAAGGTTCATATGGTAACTATGCATGGTAAGAGGTGAGATTAAAATCCAGTCTCTTATTGTTAGTTTAGTCTGAGTTGAATCTTGTTATAAGGGAGGTTCTTTTAGCACGTGTATGTGCTCTTCTCGTGCACCACGAAGCTCAGGGTGAAGGTGTTTGACGATACATCCTACCGCAAGCACTACCATAACGGTAGCGATGATGGCAACCGCGATGAGCAAAAGCCTGTAGTTTAGGATTCTGGATGTTTTTTCTTTATAGCGAAGATGGCGAAGACTAGCAGAAGCCTCTAGTTTAGGTTTCATCGATATTTCACATTTTGCAACTACGTAATAAAGCATATGTAATATTTCTATCTCAATTAAAAATTTCTTTGTTCTTTACAGTCTTATTAGAGTTTCTTATCGGGGTCGTTGGTGTGTGCAACCTCTTCTCAGATTAGGAAGCAGGTGTCAGCGCTTCCTATAGTGCACTGCTGGCACATAATAAATTAAATAAGTTGCGACGAGAGGAAGAGATTAACTGGGCGCAAAGGGCTAAGGTAAAATACATTCAGGAAGGGGGTGATAATACTAAATACTTTCACCTAATAGCGAATGGTAAACATCGGAAAAAGAAGATATACCAACTTGAGCAAGATGAGGGTACTATTGTCGGGGATGATAATCTAAGGGTTTATATTTTGGAATATTATAAAAAATTACTTGGTAACCCAGAACCTAGTTCTGTTGTTTTGGATGAGGGTAGAACTGCAGATATTCCGCAATTATCGGCGGATGAGAATAGAGTGTTAATTGCAAACTTCTCAATGGAGGAGTTTTACAATGCTATATTTCAAATGGAACATAATAAATCACCATGACCAGATGGGTTCCCTGCGGAATTCTACCAACACTTTTGGGGCGTTATTAAATATGATCTGATGGCTCTATTTGAGAGTTTACATAGAGGGGAGTTGCCCTTGTATAAATTAAATTTTGGGGTGATTACTTTGTTGCCTAAAAAGGAAAATGCCACACAGATACAGCAATATAGGCCAATATGCTTGCTTAATGTGAGTATTAATTTTTTTACTAAAGTGGCAACAAACCGAATTTCTGAAGTAGGAATTTCTGAAGTAGCACTTAAAGTAATTCGACCATCTCAGATGGCTTTTATTCCTGGGAGACACATTCTTGAAGGAGTGGTTGTTCTTCATGAGACAATACATGAGATGCATAGGAGGAAACTTGATGGAGTGCTTTTTAAGATTGATTTTGAAAATGCATAGATAAGGTTAAATGGCCCTTTTTGCAGCAAGTTCTTCGTATGAAAGGTTTTGATCCTATTTGATGCGATAGAATAGAGCAATTTGTGCAAGGAGGGAGTGTTGATATAAGAGTTAATGATGTTATTGGGCATAATTTTCAAACAAGAAAAGGATTACGTCAGGGGGACCCTTTGTCTCCAATTCTGTTTAACATTGTCGCTGATATGTTAGCGATTCTTATTGCAAGGGCTAAGGATGATGGTAAAGTAGGGAGTTTGTTGCCTCATTTGATTGATGGGGGGATCGATCTCTATTTTACAATATGCGGATGATACAATTTTGTTCTTGGAACATGATATTGCTGAGGCTGTTAATATGAAATTAATCCTATGCATCTTTGAACAACTATCGGGGTTAAAGATAAATTTTCATAAGAGTGAAATTTTTAGCTTTGGTAAGGCGAAGGATATGGAAGACCAATATAGACATAGTTTTGGGTGTGAATCTGGAACCTTACCTTTAAAATACTTGGGGGTTCCGGTACATCATAGAACACTGAGGAATGCGGAGTGGAACCCTATTGAAAACCGGTTTGCTTCCAAATTAGGTTGTTGGCGAAGTAAAATGTTGTCTTATGCTGATAGGTTGGTCCTTATTAATTCGGTCCTTACTAGTCTCCCTATGTTTATGCTATCCTTCTTGGAAATACCAGTTGGGGTGAGAAAGAGTTTAGATTATTATAGATCAATTTTTTTCTCGCAATCAGATGAGCACAAGAGGAAATATAGATTATCTAAATAGAATATTTTGTGTAGACCGAAAGATCAAGGTGGGTTGGGAATTGAGGTGTTGGAATTGAAAAACAAATGTTTGCTGAGTAAATGGTTGTTTAAACTTCTCTCAGAGGAGGGTATGTGGCAGCAGCTCTTATGCAATAAATACCTTAAAAATAAAACGTTGGCACAAGTAGAGGTTAAACCGACTGATTCATCCTTCTGGAAGGGTCTCATGCATGTTAAAGAGGAATTCTTCAAGAGGGGTTTTTCCAGAGTGGGGAATGGAACAACTGTTAGATTTTGGGAGGATATATGGATGGGGGATACTCCTTTATCTCATCAATATCCTGCTTTATATAATATTGTTCAACATAAGAATGTGTTAGTTTCGACTGTGCTTGCAGCTGAACCTATCAATATTTCTTTTAGAAGAGGCTTTAATGATAATAAATGGGTACAATGGTTACATCTATGCCAACGACTTATTACTATTAATCTAACGTCTGAATCTGATAAGTTTATTTGAAAGCTTACTGATTTGGATATGTTTTGAGTTAAGTCTATGTACCTTAATTTGATGAATGGACATGCTATTTATCTTCGTAAATATTTATGAAAGTTAAAGATCCCTTTGAAAATCAAATTTTTTATGTGGTTCATGAGTAATAAGGTGCTTTTAGCTAAGGACAATCTAGCTAAACGGAAGTGGAAAGAGTGTTAAAAGTGTTGTTTTTGTGATTCCACGAAAACCATTAATCATTTGTTTATTCATTGCCCTTTTGCAAAGATAATATGGCGAATGATATACCTTACATATAATATTCCACCACCAGCTAATATTACTAATATGTTTGGTAGATGGCTGAATGGTGTGAAGAAAGATGATAAACAAAAAATAAGAATTGGAGTGTCGGCCATTTGTTGGGCTATTTGGAGAACTAGAAATGATATTATCTTTAACAAGCAAATTGAAACTAATTTTTTGCAGGTTATTCGGCGAGCTGCTCATTCAATTTAGCAATGGGTTTTTCTTCTCCCGGTGGAGCAGCGGGAGGGTATGGTTATTGGATGCAATCGGATGCTAGCGGTTGCTCGGGACTTCTTTTTCCAGGCTACTGGGTGGCGGCATCTTAATAGAATAGCAAATGCTTAGCTTTTCTAAGTGCCATATTTTTAGCTGGTTGATTCATGTATCGACATTAGCTTTTCCATGATTGTAATAAGGGATGATGAATTGTTTGTGACTTGATACTTTCTTTAATAAAGCAAGCCGTGTGCATCTATTGATGCAGAGGCTGGGGCGATGTTCCTTTATCGAAAAAACTGCTGGCACACCTGCCGGTATCTATTTGAGACTCTCAGTAAAGATGATCTGCATCTTTTTAACTAATTAGTCTAGTTTAAACTAGCTCATGCTGTAGCGGTCTTGTGCGGAACTTCCGCGCGCGACCCTAGCATGAGCTCGCCGTCGATGGAGCAACGCCTTTTAGCTACCGAAGGCAACGGCATGCACATTCATGCTAGAGGTATCTACATGTGGTGTCGCAACCAGATGCTCCTCGGCGACGTGCTCACCAAAGAGAAGCGGCTCGTTAGTGTTTCCTTTCTTTCTGAAAGAGGAACACACTCCTGACTCCTCGATGATTGATTGGTAGACACAACTGAAATGTGAAGAACGCGAGTCGTCGTGCTCGTACGTTCCCCGGCCGGCTCGTTGACGCGCGCAAAAGCGAGAGCCACAAAGAAATTCCATGTCCTTGTCAATGCACCGATCGACCATTCAGACCACGCCAGTCGTAGTTGCGCAGCACCAAATTTCAAAACTGAATTTATTTACTGCGGAGTGCGAGGATCTATCGGGTGGATTCGATCGTCTCCTTGAAGAGCAGATAGCGGAAGGGGCAATAATTCGAGCGGCTTTTCTGACGCTGGTCAGGCGACTTTTGGTGCAACATATCGCTACAAACTAACAGACTGATAATCTCATGAATTCATACGTATTGTGTCGACTGATCAACGTACATTGAATAACTGACTGATACTTGGAAAATGATCTCTCATAGTCTCATTGGTACCTACTGGCTAGTGTCCTACTAGGTCCCATGTCTTTGAATCTACAGTTTGAACGGGGGAATGATACACATACACTGAACCGGCGGCACCGCCCGTCCTATATTGATGTTGATCTAGAAGAAGCTATGAAACCTTCTAGGAGCTAGTGTTAACAACCGGTGTGAGCGGGGAAAATTGTGAGGGAATTTGGAGAATAGGAATTATAGAAATCACTTCAGGAACTTATATATGGGCATTTAAATTTTTTCGATAAAGTATGGGCATTTAAATTATTTTCTATCCATATTACGAGTTGAATGACTCGATCGAATACCCTGTATTCTTTTTTTTTTTTTTGAGAAACACAGTACAAACGCAGACGCTCACATACATGCGCATACACTCACCCCTATGAACGCACACACGCACACCCCTACCCCTATGAGCACCTCCGGAAGACTGAGCCGGCGGATTGGATCTTGAAATTGACGAAGTCACCACAGGCGCCTCGCTGTCGACGGGAACGTCGCCTCCCACTGAATGAATATTCCGTCTTTATGAGACACACAGATGTCAAACCTGGGGTTTGAACTCTGGTGGGCTGGGGGTACAACCACCCTCCTAACCACCCAACCTCAGGTTGGTTCTCAAAACCCTGTATTCTTTGTGCGAGAAATATCCCGCATTTGAGGACAGAGTTTGAGCTTCATTCAAAATAGAGCCTGCATCAGACAAGCATGGTTTAGGGTGTAGAGCGGCGACCCGTCAGAAGACCTCGTTCTGTGCAGACGAACTCGTCAACCCCTTCGTCAGAAATGCAGCCCTCCAAAATGAAAAGACGAGAAAATTTGAGAAGATAGTGCAGCTCAGAAGGCCTAGTTCCAGTCTACTAGCATTTTCTTGACTGA
This sequence comes from Lolium perenne, assembly GCF_019359855.2. NCBI lineage: Eukaryota > Viridiplantae > Streptophyta > Magnoliopsida > Poales > Poaceae > Lolium > Lolium perenne. The sequence continues at coordinate 79,222,056 of NC_067244.2, read as the reverse complement.
GAGCACGTGTATTGATGTGTGCAGCTGACCTAGCTAGCGTGCTGAAAATCGAAAGGTTGAGAGCTAATTAGATCTGGTCGGTGCAGATCGGCCGACTCTTCCAGACGTGAATCAGCTGTTTCGGCCTTTCGGCCGACAGGTAGCTAGCTCATGATTTGAGGTCATCGAGTTCACTTCGATCTAAATGGTCTTTTTTCAAATTTTAAATTATTTTAATCTCTTTCAAAACTCTTAAATTTCTATGGCCATTTTTGGTCGCGGTCATGCTAAATAACTTAACTGAAGCACATACCATGCCGGTTAAATTGGCTAGACTGAAATGATCTAGCCTTTTTTGCTAAAAAAATAGCTAGGTTACGCCATTTAGGTTAGCTGATTTGCAAATATTTTAGACCCTATGGGTAAGAAATCAGGTAGATCACGCCATTTGGTATATCTAGATTTTTTTTAGTATAAATTTAGAGCAAACTTGCCAATCAAATTGGCGTGACCTCCATTTCAGTTAAGCCATCGTACATGGCGTGACCAAAAGGAAGATAGATGTATTAAAGTTTCGGGAGAGGCCAAAAATAATCTAATTTTTAAAATGGCTATTTAGAACAAAGAACTCAAGGTCATGGCCATAGGAAGAACTCGAGCTCACGATCCACTTAAAGCATCTCTAGCAATCCCCTTAAACCGCATATGTGCATGCATGAGAAAACGCGATTTGCCGGCGAAAAAAACGCTTCCGCGGACCAGGCTTCCACAGACCATAACCCTGGGAAATCGTCCAGGCTTCCGGTTAGCGGTGCAACTTATTTTGATAAAAATATAATGAAAATTTGTCGTCGGCATTGCGTTGACGTGGCTCTTCTTAGGTTGTTCCCTTCCTCATCTACATAGGAGTGATCTATGTTTGATCCTCCCATAGTAGTCTCTCTGGCATTGGTAGGAGCGGAGTGGTGTTTTGAGCTTGGTTCTAGTGGCTCTCGGGTCTTGAGTGGGCTTCGGTCCTGGCTTGAGTGGATGTGTCCATGTGGTGTTATTGTTTGTGTTATACCTCTTTTTTAATTAATAAATAAATTAAAGCTTTTACCTTTGTTTTGTTTTTTTTGCTTTGTGAAATTCTTGGCGAGGGATGAACCATGTATGTAGGTATCATGTGTTTATTTACCATAAAGAATATCAAGTTACTTGTAATATTTAACCGGTATAGATAACCATACGATAATTCAGCCCTCTACTTTATGTAGGTGAAATATCAAAATGGATAGTATGATTAATCTAAGAAGCAACACAAAATTGTCGGCATAGATAGTTGAGTAGCATGTGTTTTTTATGGATGAAAAAGTGCTACTAGCGGCAGTGCCAGATGAACTCGTTTTCCAGCTTCCATCACGACAATCTGATCCAGATGTACCTGCCTGAAGACTGAAACAATTTGGTATGTGCACCTGTTTAGATATGAGCTCATATTTTTGTCAGTATATATATAACCGAAAAGGGGTTGCCGGCCGCGGCTTCCTTTGATCTATCCCGTGTAGCTGTTTTACCTATATATGATGATGAAGCATCCTATCTTCGGTAGAGTGCAGACGAAATCAGCACCCGGCATGTAGCAGATAAGGGGAGCGAAGCCAATGATGCAGCTAAATCGGTGATGAAAGAAGTAGATTGGACATTTGGCAGCCTGCTGTAGGGAGCCGAGACAAGAGATTCCAACTTTCCTGAAAGCGCCAAGCGTGAGCAGACATGCCGCATTGACGAGATTTGGCAAACATGCAAATCGGATGGGTGCGGAGAACTCTACCCCGTCACCACTCCTTTCCGTCCGGGAGAGAAAAACCACAAGTGATCGAGAGTGGGCAGATCACATCGGGGGTCATTGGTTGCACGTTTTCCGCATCTACTGAGCTAAAATATAAACATTTGGTAGACCATGAAGAAGAAAGTGATTTTTCTCCAGAGCGAGCTTCTTAAAACAGTTTAAATGCAGGCAGAAGTTACCCCGTCAGATACGCTTTTTCGTTGTTCCACGGCGTGCAACCTCGGAGGAGCGAAAAGATCTACGTTGCAATTTCATTCCCGTCGAGGCACATCTTTTTCATGTTGACCTCGAAACGATGAATGGTGGGCAGGTTAGAAAGGATTAAGATTCAACTTATTTGGTTAGCCACAACATCAAAGTGAAGCCTACTAGTCGCATGGCCTTTGGCTTCTCTTACAGAGAACAAATAGAATTACTAGCAACCAATCAAAGTGCAAATCCTGGCCCAAGCCAAATTTTCACGCATTCGGTAGCTGGCGGGCTAAGTTGCACGAGATGGAAACAACCCATGCGAGCAACCAATCACGCACATCATGTTTCAACAAGAGGAAATCAGAGCATACCGTTGCCATATTTTTTTCGATAAAGGGCACTTTATTATTACTCAAGTCAAGTATTACACCCGGCCTCTGCATAACAGGGATGCACACAGCCGCTGATAGTTCCAGTTGCAGTAAACTAAAAAAAACGAGATCACACGAGTACAATGTGAAATAAAAGGAAAAGCTAGACTGTAGAAGGCATATGCAAGATCAATCCAACGTCGGCCGTTTTGTGGTTTACAGAGCGAGATGAAGATTTCTTTGACTTTTTTTCGCGAAAACACAAAGCTTGCGTTTCGATTCATTGATAGAAAAGGAGTTTACATTACAAGCCTAAGAAAGGCCGAACACCCACAGTACACACCCGACACTCAAACTAGACTACGACAAAATGGCCGAAAATCCGTCGAGTGCTCCTCCAGGACGCTGCAGAGTGAGCTCCTCCGCAAGACAGAACCCTTGCCGATGAAAGTCGCAGTGCTTGTGCATCGTCGAAATTACCAAGAGCCTGCCAGCCGCAGCCAAGACGCGTACCACCTGAATCCCGCGAGCCCACCACGGCTCAGCTGGGAGCATTGCTGCTCCGGCCTCGACCCAGATCCAAGGAACGCCGTCGGCACAGCGGCTAGCTCCCGGCAACCTCGACAGACGTGCAAGCGTGCAGTCTTCAGCAGCCCGCCAACAAACACAGAGGCCAGCCCACCACTGCGCATCCAGAGGCATGCTCGCGCTGTTCGAGGAAGATCCTCGTCGCGCAAGCCACCGCGATAGCACTCGAGAGGCTGGCGCGCTACCTGCATCGCAAGACACCTCCCATGTGGTCAGCGCTGAGATCCACGAGGAAGAACTACGGCCCGGACTCAAGTTCCCAAGACGACGCCTCCAAAAAGGGTACGACGTCCAAGACGCCGTCGTCGCCCGATTTGTCTAGCCAAATCTGAGGTTTTCACCCGGAGCATGAGACCCTAGGCAAGGGAGGTGCCGAAACTCCTCGATGATGCCACAAGAGGAAAACGGCGCCCTCAGGCGTCACCGTCACCGGCCCCGAAAGGCAGGGCTTTCGCCCAGAGCATGGTTCCTCACCACTGCAGGCACTGTCCATCCTTCGCCAAGACCTCGTGCGCTGACCCTTTTCTCTCAAAGCGCTAGCCTCGGCAGCGCAACCCGCCGGCAGCACGTCCAGCGCGCCAGGTCGGGGGCAGCCATGCCCCCAAAGGGACAGGCCGCCTAAGAGGGGCACTACCGAGCCGCAAGCGGCGCAGGTGCCAACATGGGGTGGGCCGCTGCGGGACTGCACACATCCACCTCAGAGAGCATCACCGGCCACCCAGCACCGTCAAACCTTGTCGCCAGCGCCGCACGGACGCCACGAGCCGCCACGCCAAGATGGCATAGGGTTCCGCTCAACCCGGCTAGAGCAGCAGCACCATGCGCTCGGAGCCGAGGAGGACGGACAAGGAGGAGGTGCCTGGCCGCACCCAGGCGCAGGAGGGCAGAACGGCCAGGGCCCACCAAACCCAGATCGGGCCCGAAGGGCCCAGACCCGAGCCAGCAAGCCCGCGCCGCCATGGCGCCATCTCCGGCCGCCCAGCACCACCTGCCGCCAGCGCCGTCGTCGCCGTCGCAGGCCACCCGAGGATACAGCCTGGCCGCGCCGCCCGCCGCCGGACTTGGTGGCTGCCCGAGAGCAGCCGCCGCCTCCGCCGCGGGGTCGTCGCCCCGCCACGAAGCCTCCACGCCGCTGCTGAGGCAGCCGCGCCTCCGCACCCCTCGTCAAGCGCGCCGCCCTCACCGGCCCCGTCGGCCCGCGCCAGGTCTTCCACGTGAGGGGGGAGAGGAGTCCTCACCGCCACCAGCGCCCGAGCTTTGCCCAGCAACGCCCTCCGACGGCGGCGAGGGGAGGGAGGAGCCAGGGGGAGGGGTCTGGGCCGGTGGCGGCTAGGGTTCCCTCCCGTCGCCCACGGGAGCGACGAGGGGGAACGAGGGGGAACCAGATTTCTTTGACCTAAATGGCCTATTCTAAAACTCTAGACTATTTTAGTCCCTCGCAAAATTTTAGTACTTATATGGTCGCTTGTAGTCACGTTTATTTGATGGATTAACTGGAATAAAAGACACGCCACAAGTTTCTTCAAAATCTATATCTTCTTATAGTCTATAAGGAAGGGGTTAAAAAGTTTTATGCAGCAAGTTTCAGATAAGTGGGTAGTAATAGATAAGTCGGTGTTTGATGCACTATCTGAAGTCGTGGATCGGTGATCTTAGACTTATGCAAGTTTTTGAAAACCGTGTTTTCGAAAACTTGCATAAGTCTAAGATCACCGATCGAAAATTGTGCTTTTGAAAATTGTGTTTTCAAAAAGATAATTTTTATTCAGAAAAATTATGTCCGACAGCCTTCATGAGATGTGAGATTATCATGGAGATCATTTCTCGCCGCCTTCATATTTCTGTTCAGAGAGGGAGTGAAAATTCACACTTGACGATGATCTCCTCGACAATCCCACTCACTACCGCAGCTTTACCAGTGCTCTTCAGTATCTCACCTTAACACGACCTGTAATCTCTTATGCTGTGCAACAAGCATGTCTTTTTATGGATGCTCCTTGCACATCCCATCTAAACTTGGTCAAACGCATCATTAGGTACATCAAAGGTACTCTCGACCTTGGCACCTATATCACTCCTTCTTCCACTTCCTCTCTCGTCGCCTACTCTGACGCCGATTGGGCCGGTTGCCCTGACACCCGACGATCCACTTCAGGTTTCTGTGTTTTTCTCGGTGATAACCTCATCTCCTGGTCTTCAAAACGCCAACTAACTGTGTCCAGGTCTAGCGCTGAAGCTGAGTATCGCGCGGTTGCTCACGTGGTTGGCGAAAGCTGCTGGATCCGCAATCTTATGCAGGAGTTGCACCCTCCGATCGATAGGTCTACTGTTGTGTACTGTGATAACGTATCTATTGTTTACTTGTCTGTTAATCCTGTGCAGCATCGGCGTACGAAGCATATTAAAATTGGCATTCATTTCGTGCGTGACAAGGTTCAGATTGGTGAAGTCCGTGTGCTCCATATTCCCACCGCCTCTCAGTACGCAGACATCTTCACCAAGGGTTTACCATCTGCTGCTTTTCTTGAGTTTCGTACCAGTCTCACTGTCCACGAGCCTCCCGTCGACACTGCGGGGGGCTGTTAGAGTGAAGACCGAGTCACCAGGAAGACCACCGCCTCTCCTCCTTGCATGTAGCGCATGCAACACTTACCTGATAATCGACGTGCTCCTACTCCGTAGAAGCTAGGATCTGAAACAATATTCAGTTAGCACTCGAGTCGTGTACCCCTCTCTCTCACCCCGCTGTACTTCTCTATATAAAGCTATGTACTGCGATGAATGAAATATAGTGACAGAGTGTTGCTTACACATTACTTTGCAAGTATACAAATCTACAACAAGTGAGTGCAGTGGTAAACCCATTTGACCTACACTTTGTCGGTTCCGAAGACAGAAAATACTCCGGACGACATCTAACAAAGAAAACAAATTTGTGGAAAATAATGGCTTATCAGTACACGTGTGCTGCCGTGTGAGCCAATAGATTAGTCTTCAGAAAACGTGTACTGAGCTAATTGGAGGGCAATCAAACCAAACATGTGTAGTTTGTAGAAAATGCGATCTGACCGGGTTTCACAGTCGTATGTTTACTGACTGATTTCTCGTCGGGTCGCAGTCGATGGAGCAGTGCTTTTTAACTACTGAAGGCAACGGCTTGCACATTCAGGCTAGATGTATCTCGTCGATGATTTCTTTCTTTCTGAAAAAGGAACACACTCACTCAATGCATGGTTGATTGACTGACACAACTGAAATATGTGAAGAACGGGCTAAGCTTGAGTCGTCGTGCTCGTACGTGCCCGGCCCGGCCGGTTCGTTGACGCACGGCCACAAAGAAATTCCCTGTCATTGTCAATCTACCAATCGTATTTGCGTAGCACCAAATTTCAAAACTGGCTTTGTTTTGTGTGGAGCTATCGCGTGCATCCGTTCGTCTCGGGCGACGCAGACATTGTTCGTTTCCTTGAGGCTGGTCATAGTGGTAAGTATCATGTAGTAGTATCATGCATATGATACTTGTGTATGATACTATTTCTATAGTGATTAGTATCATGAAGTAGTATCATAGTCATGCTATATTTATTGTTTTTTAGAATCTCAATGCAAATTTGTGCACAAGATTTGTTTGTCATTAACTTTTCTCGTGACATGCGCTATGATACAGTATCTACCTATGTTACTCTAATCTCCTCTCTCCTCCTTAATTAGCTGCCACATCAACATTTTTGTGAGACCAATGTGCATGATACTAGCTATGATACTCCCATTGTGGCTAGTCTGAAGAGGAGATATGGGAAGGTGCAATAATTCGTGAGGCTTTTATGTCGCAAGTCAGGCTAACTTTTGGTGCGCCTCAAATATCACCACAAACTGACTCGTATTGATAATCTCACGATTCATACAGTATGTGTTCTTTTTCTTCGGAGAGGAGAGTATTGTGTCGACAGATCAACACACAGTATTGAATAACTGACTGATACTTGGAAAATGATCTCTCATTGGTGTACCACTAGTACTACCTAGTGTACTACTAGATCCCATGCGTTTGAATGTTCAATTTGAACGGGGGAACGATACATTGAACCGGGAGGCACCGCCCGCCCTATAAATATGTCGATCTAGAAGAAGCTATGCAACCTTCTAGGAGCCTGCGTAAACAACCGGTGCGAGGGGGGAAATGTGAGGGAATTTGGAGAATGGGAATTACAGAAATCACTTATTCAAATTCTGGGCATATTAATTGATTCTGTTCAAAACAATGGATTATTTTCTGTGTATAAGACGAGTTTGATGTCTCGATCGAACAGCCAGTATCTTTTTTCTGCGAGAATCATCCCCCATTTGAAGACACAACTTTGAGCTTCATTCAAAATAGAGCTAGGCAGCTAGCTTCAGAGAAGCATGGTTTAGGGTATAGTGGCGTCCCGTGAGAAGACCTCGTCCTGTGCAGACGAACTCGTCAACCGTTGCTCAAAAGTACAGCCCTCCGAAAGAAAAAGACAAGTCAGAAAAATTGACAAGATAGTGCTGCTGGCAAGCTCACACGATCTTGTTCAAGTCTAGCGTTTTCCTCTCCGGTAAGCACGTGTATTAAACGAAGTCACACAAATGTGGATCAGCTGTTTCGGGCTTTCGGCCGACAGGTAGCTAGCTCACTATTTGAGGTCGTCGGTTAGAAGGAGAAGCTCCAGCTCAATATTCATAGGGCACGTTCGTTTGGGTCGGATCATGGACATGAAATTTGCCTTCACGCGTTTAAGTTTAGGTATGCCTCTAGCTGCCCGATGCATTTCACAGTTTGCAAATATTTTCTTCATTGATAGGTAAACACATATTACATATGATTTGGGACATATCATGAAATAATGCAAAATAAGAAACCTAGTGAGTTCACGTGTCCCTCGTCTTCTTCGTTGCGAAGAAAGAACACCCAGCCACCTAAACTAGACAAGGGTGTACGTTCTTCTTTACCACGACGGAAGAACATAAAAAAATCTACACTAGTGGCTTCAACTAGCCCTCGCCATCTTCGTTGAAGAACATCCTATAACCTACGGCTGCCCATCGATGTCGCCACCGGAGTTTGTCGCCGTGATAATGCCTACGGCAGGATGATTCAACACCTTGACGCTCATCTCGCTTTTCCCTTCGTAGAGGAAGTGTAACATTTTTTCGATAAAAAGAATATATTAATATCAAAAGATACCAATTACACCCAGCCTCTGCAACAACGCACCACCCTAATGGCACTACAGATGCACACAACCAAAAAATAGAAAAGAAAACTAAGAAACAACAGTATCTCGAGCCTAACAACAGCAATACATCCACCACCAAGACAACACCTGAAATACAGACTCTCCAAAAACGATGCCTTCAAAAGGGAACAATGCTCTAACACCGCCGTCGCCCGATCAAAGATCTTAGGTTTTCACCCAGAAGATAGTCCCCGCTCTCAAAACAATGCCTCCAACAAGGTTATCGCCGGGCACAACTAGTTAAGGCCAGACCTTGGGTTTTCACCCTAAAAGGTAGGACTCTGAACTTCACATGTGTTGTCGCCCCCACTTTCATACAGCTGCTGTGAAGCCCGAAACACCGAGCAAGTCTCTCAACAACGCGGAGACTTGAATCTCCCTTAGCTAGTCCTCCCATACGGCCTTCATGAAATTATCTTCTTCCGACTTTCATCATGGATCCATAGTCACTTGATGTCAACATTGAAAAAGAGCTTCGTGTCGCTCCCTCCAGAACCAAATGGTCGGAATAAAAGCATGCGTGCACGCGACCGAATACCACCTGATCCAGCAAACTACAGGCAAAAGATGCGTTGATGCATTCGCCGGCGGAGCCTTCCGGAACTCAACACTCCAGCTAGATGAAAAGGATCAGCATCTGGTAGGTCTTCATCTTCGCGGAAGAAGAACCCTAGGACCACCACCTTCAAACCAGAAGCAGACGAATAGGCCCCCACGCCGCCATTCGCTGACCAACGATGACGAAGGAGAATTCGGTGGACGGTGGAAGCTGCAACCACACCATCCTCGCCCCGCAGATCGCCGCCCCCTTCCTCGCGCCGCCAGCAGAAGCCGACGATGGATCTCGGCGGGCACAAGATCCAATAGCCGCCGCCGCTACCATCCATCGCCGGAGGCCGTGGTGGAGGAGCCGCCGCCGCACATCCAGGGACGCCGCCCTAGATAGGGAGCACGCCGAGTCCGGAGGTCGCCGCCCCAGCCGCCATCGCCGGTCGCCGCCTCCAACAACCCCCCGGGCACTTTGGCGCCGGGGCCCGCCGCCACCGTGGCCAGCGCCGACGGTAGCGGCGGAGGGAGAGAAACGGAGGGAGGAGGCGGCGGAAGGAGGGAGATCGGCCCCCCGGTGGCGCCCTGGGGAGCACCACGGGAGGGGTTTTCACGGGCTGTAACATGCATCCGACCTTCAGGTTGTGGTCACGGGCAAACTTGTCAAAGCCTTGGTCGAGGTGGATGAACCCTTGCCCGTCAAATATGACCTCGACGGGCCAGAGGCAAAAGCCGCGGTTGGCTTTCCGCAAGTTCATCTTTGCTGGCTCCCTACCGGCAAGAAACTTCACGAACTTTGTCTGAGATGTCCCGCTACAGTGAAATATAGCGATGGCTCCAAAAAGGAATAATGAACAATCGTCGTCGTCGTCCGATCGTAGATCATAGGTTTTCATCCTAGAGAAAGTCATTACTCGCAAAACAATGCATTCAACCAACTAAGATCAGAGCTTGGATTTTCACCCTATAAGGTACGACTTTAAATTTCTCTTGTATCGTCACCCCCCACATGGCGACGGCGCTGCTACGAGTCACAAATCATCAAGCAAGTTCCTCATCACTACCTAAACTCAAATCACCAAACAAGTTACGGAGCAGAGTGGTTCCTTCTCGGTCAAATCTATGTACGCCCAACTCTCCCAGGGCACGACTATTGCTCATCACAAGGACATGTGGAAATCAAAAGTGCCGCTTAAAATCAAGATCTTCTCCTGGCAGCTGGCGCTGGACAAGTTGCCCTCGGGACAGCAGCTTGTGACTAGACACGGCCCTTCCAATGGCCTCTGCGCCCTTTGTGGCGCCCCGGAGGATGCAAGCCACATTTTCTTCGCTTGTTCCCTTGCTAAATTCGCTTGGTCAGTGCTACGCCAGCTGCTGGGATGCAACTGGTGTCCGGCAAACTTCGCCCAATTCCATGCTATCCTCTCTGGTTTCTCTGGATATGCTAGGAAGCTGCTGTGGGTGCTCTTCCTGGCACAATCCTGGGCCCTTTGGAACACGCGAAATAAGCTTGCGATTGAAAAGAAAGTTATCTCTAACCCAGCTGACATTATTTACAAAATTATCATTCTTTTGCAGCTGTGGAGCCTAAAGTTCAAAGCAAGAGAAAAGGAGGGGCTAAACTGGATGGCACAAGAGCTAAGGGAGCTGTACGTGCACCTGAAGCCCTCGGCGACGTGAAGAAGTAGCCTCTCCTGCTGCGGCCCTTGGGCGTAGGCTGATCCGCTAGTTTTTATCTTTGTCTTGTGGTGCCTGTTGTTATGTTGGACCTCTTGGTCGTGTCCCTGTGGCAAAGCTGTAATGCCCAGCAGTGTGTAATCCTAACTGGCTACCGTGTGGCTTTATTAAGTTAAAGTCGGGCTTATCTGCCTGTTTTCTAAAAAAAGTTACGGAGTACGTATACTTTACAGATCGCAACGAATGAGTGAAAAATAACGACGTCGGTCAAAGTGAAAGTGACCAGAGGCTCAAGCATCTGTTCACGTTGACATGAGTGATCGAGTTGCCTTACCATGATCAAACACGGAATGAGGTCGTGCGAGGTTTTGCTTTTTCAGACTTCTCTTTCTGTATACTTCAATTTTTAGGCATCACTCATTTTCAGTGATGAAGAGAATGAGGAGATTCCATTCTTCTTTTGCGTAGGGAATCCCTTCGTTGACAGACAGATCACTGTAATTCCGATGCTTGCACGAGCAGCAACAACAACTGTAATCGACTACGATATTCGCACTACTAGCTGGACTGCCACACGAGGTGCAGACCTTGCCAGCAGCGCAATTTTCATTTGATAATGGGATTCTGTTAGATCCTGCTTAACTAAACGCTGGCCTTCGGACTGCAGCAAAATTCCGCTGGCTTGCAGATTTGGTCCAGCGATCTCTGTACGAGCGTGATTTTCTCACGTGTTCATCAGAAGCAGACGTGGCCACATGCACTGGTGTGACGGGCGGTGTGTATGGGCCCGGGTACATATTCACCGCAACATGATGATCTGTGTGTAAATCGTGGTGGAACGATGCGTACTCCTCCGGAGCCATCGGTTGCGTGTTTATATAGGTGTAGGGAAAAACCCCCATACGTGGCATATAAGAGGTATACGTGTACGTGTCGGGGTACTATTCCGTACCCGTACACATATGATTACATAGTCTAACATCCCCCTTTAATCTAAACCATGGGAGAGGTTTAGATTATGCTTAAACTCATCTAAGGATTTTACAGCAAGAGGTTTAGTAAAGCTATCAGCAACTTGGTCCTTGGTCGAGATAAAGCGGATAGCAAGAGTGTTGTTCGCAACACGCACCCGAACAAAGTGATAATCAATCTCAATATGCTTGGTACGAGCATGAAACACTGGATTAGCAGACAAAAACGTGGCACCGAGATTATCACACCATAAGACAGGGCGCTGTCGAAGCTGCACACCAAGTTCACGAAGAACAGCTTTCACCCATATCAACTCTGTAGTAGCATTAGCCAAGGCTTTGTATTCAGCTTCCGTACTGGAACGGGAGATAGTAGCTTGTTTCCGAGCACTCCAAGAAACTAAATTCGGACAAATCCTCCAGTAGAGCGGCGATCGTCAAGACTGCCCGCCCAATCAGCATCTGAAAAAGCACTGAGAAGTGTAGAAGTGGACCGTCTGAACGTAAGGCCAAGCTGAGATGTATCCTTAACATAGCGTAGTATCCTTTTAGCTGCAGTCCAATGAGCAGTAGTAGGAGCATGTAGGTACTGACAAACCTTATTGACGGAGAAAGAGAGATCTGGCCGTGTAAGAGTGAGATATTGCAGAGCACCAACAATACTGCGATACTGACTACTGTCAGCAGGACCAAGAGGTGTACCTTCATGCAAGGAAAGGGGCAAGGACGGTGACATCGGAGTAGGAGCTGACTTACAATCAATCATACCAACTCGTGTAAGAATGTCATGAGCATATTTTTCTTGAGTAAGGAGCAACCCATCATGTGTTCGTTTCACTTCAAGTCCAAGAAAGTAATGGAGATCACCCAAGTCTTTGATAGCAAAGTTGGCCATTAGATTCTTGAGCAATACTGAGATAGCAGCATCAGATGAACTAGTCACAATAATATCATCAACATAAACAAGAACAAAGATGATAATACCAGACTTAGCATATAAAAACAGAGAGGTGTCAGCCTTGGAAGGAAGAAATCCAAGCTCTTGTAACTTGGCACTGAGTCGAGAATACCATGCACGAGGTGCCTGTTTCAAACCATAGAGAGCTTTATCAAGTCTGCAAATATATCTGGGGGTATCAGGATGTTCAAAACCAGGGGGCTGTCTCATATAGACCTCCTCTTCCAGAACACCATGAAGAAACGCGTTCTTGACATCTAGTTGCCGAAGACTCCAACCACGGGAGACAGAAATAGAGAGAACAATTCGTACAGTGGCTATCTTGACAACAGGACTGAAAATGTCTTCATAATCAAGAACATGCCGTTGCTTGAATCCTTTCGCAACCAACCGTGCTTTGTAACGATCAATAGTACCATCAGCACGTCTCTTTATACGGTAGACCCATTTGCAATCAATAATATTTTTGTTGGGGCTAGGAGGAACAAGAGTCCAGGTCTTGTTCAACATGAGAGCATCATATTCATCTTGCATAGCAGCACGCCACTGTGTGTCTTTGAGGGCATCAGGTAAATTGCGAGGTTCACCTGTGGAGGAGAGCATGCCATATCGTACAGTTCGATCAGTATACTGTTTAGGCTGGCGTATACCTTTTTGCAAACGGGTGCGAGGGCCTGGTGGCGACGATGGTGGTGCAGCAGGGGCATCAGATTCCATCGCTGAAGATCCGGCAGAAGAAATAGCCGGTGAAGCCACATCAGAGGGCACAACGTTGTGCGTCACACCCAATCCAGGAGAAACAGCGTTGTCGCTGTTGGACAGGGCGTCCGCGTCGGAGGAGACAGGCGGGACCCCAGCGCCACGCGGCCGAGGCGGAGTGGAGGCGGGCGGGGGTGTGTGCGCAGCAGGCGGGGCCGCAGCTTTCGGGCGCGCGGGAGAGCAGGACGCCGACGCGGAGCACGAGGCGGAACCGCGTGGGGACCCAGGCTAATCCACCTCGGGATCGCTGCCATCAGGGGAATGTTCCCTGGAATCTGCATCATTGTTTGTGCCAGATTGAGCACTTTGCATGCTGATTTCAGCATATGATTCTGGAGGCTGTGTGGGATCATTTTGCACCAAATTTTCATCAGCTGGAGCATCAACCTGCGACACAAAAACAGGAGGAACACAAATAGGCACAATAGTAGACATATGATCATCAGCAAAGCAACCTCATTTGGAGTGGATGTGGGAAGTAAAAGGATTTCCTTTTTAAGGAGAGCACCAGCATTGGGATGGAGTTCTTGGAACGGAAAGACATTCTCGTCGAAGACAACATCACGTGATATATAGACACGGCCTGTGGAGACATCTAAGCATTTGACACCTTTATGGAGAGGACTATAGCCAAGAAAAACACATCATTTGGAGCGAAAAGCAAGCTTCCTAGCATTGTAGGGACGAAGGTTGGGCCAACAGGCACAACCAAAGGTTCTAAGAGCATCATAATTTGGTGTAATCTTGAGAAGACGTTCTGTAGGAGACTCAAGGTTAATGACTTCGCTAGGAAGTAGATTAATGCGAAATGTGGCTGTGAGAAAAGCTTTATCCCAATACTTGAGAGGCATAGAGGCATTAGCAAGCAAGGCAAGGCCAACCTCAACAATATAACGATGTTTTCTTTCAGCGGAGCCATTTTGTTGATGAACATGTGGGCATGAAACATGGTGTGTAATACCCGATTTTTGAAAGAAGGCATTGAGTGTCTCATACTCACCACCCCAATCAGTTTGCAGAGTAACAATTTTCTTATCAAATTTGTGCTCAACATAACTTTGCCAATTTAGAAAAGCTCGCTAAACATCAGAACGCTTTTTGAGCAAATAAATCCAAACAAACTTGTTATAGTCATCAATAAAGCTTACATAATAGGCATGTTTCCCAATAGAAATAGGTGCAGGACCCCATACATCAGAAAAGACTTGCTCAAAGGGAGTAGTAGATCTACTAGTGGAGATGGGATATGGCAACTGGTGACTCTTAGCTAGCTGACAAGAATCACAGACATATGGGGTAATTTCTGGGGTGTAAGTTATTTTATCCCTTCTAAGAACTTGTTGAACGACAAATGAAGACGGATGTCCTAGACGACGGTGTCATGTAGATGATGAAGGCTTTATTGTGATGAAAGCATGCTTGGAGGACGCATCAGAAATAGGCATCAAGGGATAGAGTCCTCCATAGCAGGGGCCTTTAAATAGAATTCGCCGTGTTGCTTGGTCCTTAATCAAAAAGAAGAAAGGATGGAACTCAATGAAAACATGATTATCAAGAGTAAATCGGTGAACAGATAATAGACTTTTTGAAGCACTTGGAACATGTAGGATATCACGAAGATTGAAAGAGTTATTAGAGGTGCATAAAACTGAATGACCAATGTTACTAATATGCATACCTGATCCTTCAGCAGTGCGGACACGGTCATGTCCATCATATTTATCATGAGTATGGAGCTTGCTTAGCTCGCTGGTGATGTGATCGGTGGCGCCAGTTTCATAATACCAGTGTTATCACCAGATTTTGGACAAATCCAGAGGTGGGCCGTAAGAGAGATGGGCTTGGAAGACTACACGAGGAAGATTTCTGAAACGGCCTTGCACGGAGAATTTGGGCTAGATTGCCCGTGTATCTTTAATTATAGTAGATTATTTCTTAGATCAAAAGTTAGAGTTTGTATCGTGCACGGTGGGATATTCCCACGTTAGAAAGTCCGCTGGACTATAAATATGTATCTAGGGTTTATGGAATAAACAACAACACAACGTTCACCCCAAAAACAAACCAATCTCGGCGCATCGCCAACTCCTTCGTCTCGAGGGTTTCAATCAGGTAAGCGACATGCTGCCTAGATCGCATCTTGCGATCTAGGCAGCACAAGCTCCACGTTGTTCATGCGTTGCCCGTACTGAAGCGTCTTTGATGGCGGGCAACGTAGTTATCATAGATGTGTTAGGGTTAGCATAGTTCTTCGTATAACATGCTTACGTAGTGCAACCCTTGCATATCTAGCCGTCCTCACGCCTATCTCAGGCGTGGGGGCGGCACCCTGCTTGTTCATCGTTTAGTAGATCTGATCCGTTACGATTGCTCCTTGCTCTGCAAGGATTAGTTTAATATCTGCAATAGTTAGGCCTTACAAAGGGGGGGAGGATCCAGTGGCACGTAGGGTGGCGTTCGCAAGTCCTAAACAGGATGTTCCGCGGATCAACATCATTGTTGGTTCTTTGGCCTTGTTTAGGATCGGCTTATGAGCACCGTGCGTGGCCGCGAGGCCCAACCTGGAGTAGGATGATCCGATTATGCGGTGAAAACCCTAAATCATCGTAGATCTCATTAGCTTTATCTTGATCAAGCAGGATCACCAAGTATTCGTGCACCCCGTACGAATCATGGGTGGATCGGCTCTTTGAGCCGATTCACAGGATAACCTGAGAGCCGATCGAGGCTCGTATTTAATGTTTACGTGTATGCCATGCAGGAACTAAGCGAGGCATCCCCATCACCTTCCTGACCAGGTATAGGTTAGGTGGCACGCCCTTGCACTTCGCATCGCCGCGTGTGACCAGAAGAGCATTGCGGGCCGTCGCTCGGAGGGGTCTCAGCCAGCCGCAGCTCTAGGCTCTTCCCGGCTCTACGGTGTTGACAGGCCGCTGCCCGCCGGTGGGTTTTGGCGATCAACACATTCTGGCACGCCCGGTGGGACAATCGTCTACATCAACCACATCGCCATCTACGTCTGAGATGGCGACGGACGGCACGCCAGTCACCTACGAGGAGCTGCCTGCTGAGCTCAAGAAGAAACATGACGAGATCAAGGCCACCCTCGAAGCCGACCTCATCGGCTCTTTTCAGAGAACCCGTACCCATGGCATCAGATGGAAGGGATTCTCACCACAAGGTGCACTCGATGGGATAGATCTCTCTGCCCCGTCGGAGGAACGCACCAGGGCCCTACGGCAGGAGATCAACTACTTGGTGGCTCACTCGCTACACCGCCACTCTGAAAACTTGGTCAACGTGTTGGAGCGTCTCGCTCTGCGCGTGATCCAGGAGATCATGAGCCACCAGTACTCGCCGTCAGGACCAGCTCTCGGGACGCACCAAGGAGAGTTGCCACTCCAGTCCCGTCCACCGCTGCCATATGCGTTGGCAGCGCCACCTGAAGTGCCGGCTACACCGGCATTCGTCGTCTACAAGATTGGTGGTGATCCTAGTGACTACCAGTTCTTGACGGAGGCGCCTAAGGAGATCCCTCAAGGATACGCGTGCACGTATGTGCCAGATTGTGGCAACTGGGCACTCTCAAACCAGGCCACAACGTCAGGGACTCCGGCGCAGACAGGAGGAACGTCAGCGACAGAGCTTGAGAAGCAGACGTGGCTAACTAAGTACGCCACCCCGACGAAACTCCAGAGCCCAGCTCCTGCAGTTGGCTCAGAGCTGGAAAAGCAAACTTGGCTGGCTAAGTACGCCACCCCGGCGAATCTTCAGAGTGCATCTCCTGCAGCCAGCACGGCGGATCAGATCAGTACCATACTGAGAGACCAGTTCGGCATTATGCCGAAAAGGAGGGCAATCGGCTATTCTAAGCCGTACCCCGACGAGTACGAGATGATCCCGCTGCCACCTAAATATCGGCTCCCTGACTTCTCCAAATTCAGTGGATCAGATGGCTCCAGCTCCATCGAGCACATCGGCCGATATTTGGCGCAACTAGGACCGGCTTCAGTGTCGGATCAGCTACGCGTGAGGCTCTTTTCACAGTCCCTCACAGGATCGGCTTTTGGATGGTATACCTCTTTGCCAGCAAACTCCATCCAGTCTTGGAAGCAATTGGAAGAACAGTTCCATATGCAATATCATTCAGAAGCTTCCGAGTCTAGCATTGCCGATCTAGCACAACTACGTCAGAAGCGCGGAGAAACGGTGACAGAGTACATCCAGCGCTTCAGGAATCTTAGGAACCGATGTTATTCGGTTCGTATACCTGAAAAGGAAGCAGTCGAATTGGCAGTAGCTGGCCTTGCAACACAGCTCAAGGACATGGCCTCCCAAGCAGATTATCCCTCGCTGGCGCACATGGTTCAGAAACTATCAGCATATGAACAGCGCCACCCAGACCTGTACCAAGACAAGTTCAAGCGTGCGATAGTCATGGTCGATACGAGAGGAAGGTGAAGTGCTGCGGGAGACCAAGAAGTAGCGATGGCTGAGTGGACTCGGGGAGGAACCCCCGTGTCCTGCAAATGGGTAAAGCCACCAGGGCCGCCCAGGGGATTTGATTTTGACGTGACCAAGACTGAACAAATCTTCGACCTCCTGCTCAAGGAGAAACAGTTGACGATTCCTGAAGGTCTCAAGTTCCCCACGGCGCAAGAGCTAAACGGAAAGCCGTACTGCAAATTCCACAACTCGCTTTCCCATGCCACCAACGACTGCAGGGTGTGGCGTCAGCACATCCAAGCGGCGATAGAGAAGGGGCGTTTAATTTTCAACCAGTACGCCATGAAGGTAGACACCCAGCCCTTCCCCGCCGTTAACATGGTAGAAGTCATCTACCCCGAGGATTGCCAGCCAGGTCCCACGTTCAGCATCAACATGGTAGGACCTGGGAACCACTCTGGCAAAGATGGAGATGAGGGCAGCTGCTCTCATAGCAAGGACACAGAGGAGGCTGCTCCACGCGATCGGCTCCATCATGATGGCAAGCGCTACGTCACAGAGGGAGAAGTGAAGAACATAAGATATCAACGACCTCTCTCTGATCACCTCCTCAACAAATATGTTAGTCAGTATGACCAACGCCGACGGTCCAATTATGATGATGAAGGAGATCGTCTGGCTAAAGAAGCCAGAAGACATCGTCGGCAGGATCGCTATGAGGAGGAGCACGAGCGCCGTGCCACAAACAAATCAAGGGAGCAAGATGACAGCGCCAGACACTGGGACTGCCCTTTCTTCAGACACTGCTGGGATTCAGGAATGAGCCGATTGCCCACAATCGGCAATTGCCCAGAATGCAACAAGAAGAAGAAGGAGGCAGCCAACGTGTCTGTGTTTGAGCGCTTAGGGCCTCTCCCACCACCAAGCAAACGTGCTGAGTCACTTCGTTGGGCAGATCTTGAGGATTCCGAAGACGAAGGACTAGAAGAAGAAGAAGACAGGTACCACCGTCCAAGGTGGTGCCCTGACGGACTCAGCCGTTCACAAAAGCGCAGGGTTCAACGTTTGCGCGGCCTGGAGGAAGCCGAAAGGTTATACCTGCATACGCTAAGGAAGGCACGGCCTGATCTGGCTGCGAAGGTTCAGCGAGCCCTGGATGAGGAGGGTCGTCCACGGAGAATGGAGTGGCGTCCCAAGCAAAAGAAAGCCGATGATGAAACATCGGCTGGCACAAACATGGTGCTTGTCTTGCCGACAGAGCTTAGTGCTCCACGATTATACGATGCACTCAAGGTGGACGACAGCAGGCGCATCAAGTCAGAGGTTGGGTTGGTTTTATCCAGCCTAACTGAGTAGCAAGATTAAACCAATGAGCAAACCGTGCGAGGCTGATCCTTGTGGTCGGCCCCAAAAAGTTTATGGAGGGACATTACAAAACCTTCATCGAACAAGCAATGTGGAGGCCGATTCCAGCAATCGGCCAAAATGATCTTCTGCACATATTCTGTTTATGGTCAGTAATGATCTACTGGGCAGCGGCCACGTCGGCAGATGAAAGTCAGCCTGAATCTTTGCGAAGCCGACGTGCAAGTGCAGTGCCCTGGCTTACCAAGAAAGCCGATATCTGCAATCATTTGGCAGATTCGGCTCGGGGGGCATATAGTCAGATGAACATGTGCAGATAAACATGTGTAGACATGTGTGCGGGGAAACATTGGGGGCCGATTGAGAAAAATCGGCCAAATAAAAAAAAATTTCAAGTAGCGAAGCCGATGTTCAGTCATCGACTTTAGTACAATTGCACAGGACCAAGACCTACTGGCTATGTGCTCAAGGGTTTACATCAACGTCGATGTTCAGTAGAAAGAAAGCTGATCAACGACTTATGCATCCTCGCCGGTATTCTTGCCTTGATGAAAGCTCGGGGGGCAGCTCGCCCTAGAAGTTCTTCAGAGAGCCGATTTTGATGGAATCGGCTGATTCTGCGTTACGATTCGGAGGCTGATGGTGACACATGTGGTTGGCTTACGACTGTCCTCGCCTTGATGAAGACTCGGGGGGCAACGGACTACATGAAGATTTGGTTCTTTAGAAACCAATTGGAGTTGCATCGGTTGATCCTGCGTCGTGATCCTCTCTGGAAGCAGTTCTGGTCGCGAAAGAAGATTGCTGAAGCTATGGAGAGGAATCAGGAAGGGAGGCCGTCGGCTTTTACAGATTTTGGACTGTCCTGTCGCTGCAAAGGGATTGGATTCTCAAAATAGCCGATGAAGGGTCATCGGCTAAGGGATTGAGAAAAAATATGGTCAGATACCAAATCGCAGCCTGAAATTGAGAAGTTCTTGGCCTACGAGCTAATCGACATGAGAATCCAGCTTCATGGGCGGCCAAAAGAAGAAAAAATCGATACATTGCTATCGGTCTTGATATGGCAGGCGGAAGGAATGAAATTGGGGCAATTGAAGGATGAATCAAAAGAACAATTTCATTAATTCAAAGGAGCAGCTTTACAAGAAAGAGCCGATGGCTCTCAAAAGAGGGATCTAGTGCCTAGCGCACTGCTACTACTAGTCCTATTCTACTAGTCGTCGCTGTCCTCGTCGTCACCACCGTCGATGTCGTCGGCGCTGCTCCCGGGGAGCTCCTCGTCGCTGCTACCCCAGCCCGTGGCCGGAGCCTCGTCCTCCTCGTCATCATCATCGTCCTCGCTGTCCGCCCAGGAGCGGAAGCGCTTGGTTGGCGGGTACCCGGCGGAAGAGGAAGATTCATCTTCTTCCTCCTCTTCTTCTTCTTCGTCGTCATCTTCATCCTCGCTGTCCGCCCACATGCGGGAGCGCTTCTTCGGCGGGAGCTTGGCGGAAGGGAGGGTCTTGGCCTTTGCTACTTCTCCTTCTTTCTTCTCATTATCGGAGGAGAGGGGGTTCACCTCGGAATGAGGCTTGTCCTCGTTCTTCTTCGGCGAGAATGGGGGGAAGAGGTTTGAGAAGGAGGAGGAAGAGGAAGACATAGCTGAGGGAGAAGAGGGTTTTTTGGTGCCGATGGCTGGAACAGAGGAAGGGGATGAAGAAAGCTAATCGATCGGCACAGTTAAATAATGAGGAGCCTGGTGGAAATTTATTGTCATTACAGTTTCCAAGGGGATGACGCCAGGGCTATCGAATTTTGCAGAGAAGCTGAGAAGACGGGGCATAATGATAACGGATACTGCAACAGCTCTGCTCTGCCACGACATGACCCGACGAAAGAAAGCATAATGATTTTGGAAAAAATTATTTCCAAAACCAGGGGGGCATGTGTTATCACCAGATTTTGGACAAATCCAGAGGTGGGCCGTAAGAGAGATGGGCTTGGAAGACTACACGAGGAAGATTTCTGAAACGGCCTTGCACGGAGAATTTGGGCTAGATTGCCCGTGTATCTTTAATTATAGTAGATTATTTCTTAGATCAAAAGTTAGAGTTTGTATCGTGCACGGTGGGATATTCCCACGTTAGAAAGTCCGCTGGACTATAAATATGTATCTAGGGTTTATGGAATAAACAACAACACAACGTTCACCCCAAAAACAAACCAATCTCGGCGCATCGCCAACTCCTTCGTCTCGAGGGTTTCAATCAGGTAAGCGACATGCTGCCTAGATCGCATCTTGCGATCTAGGCAGCACAAGCTCCACGTTGTTCATGCGTTGCCCGTACTGAAGCGTCTTTGATGGCGGGCAACGTAGTTATCATAGATGTGTTAGGGTTAGCATAGTTCTTCGTATAACATGCCTACGTAGTGCAACCCTTGCATATCTAGCCGTCCTCACGCCTATCTCAGGCGTGGGGGCGGCACCCTGCTTGTTCATCGTTTAGTAGATCTGATCCGTTACGATTGCTCCTTGCTCTGCAAGGATTAGTTTAATATCTGCAATAGTTAGGCCTTACAAAGGGGGGGAGGATCCAGTGGCACGTAGGGTGGCGTTCGCAAGTCCTAAACAGGATGTTCCGCGGATCAACATCATTGTTGGTTCTTTGGCCTTGTTTAGGATCGGCTTATGAGCACCGTGCGTGGCCGCGAGGCCCAACCTGGAGTAGGATGATCCGATTATGCGGTGAAAACCCTAAATCGTCGTAGATCTCATTAGCTTTATCTTGATCAAGCAGGATCACCAAGTATTCGTGCACCCCGTACGAATCATGGGTGGATCGGCTCTTTGAGCCGATTCACGAGATAACCGAGAGCCGATCGAGGCTCGTATTTAATGTTTACGTGTATGCCATGCAGGAACTAAGCGAGGCATCCCCATCACCTTCCTGACCAGGTATAGGTCAGGTGGCACGCCCTTGCACTTCGCATCGCCGCGTGTGACCAGAAGAGCATTGCGGGCCGTCGCTCGGAGGGGTCTCAGCCAGCCGCAGCTCTAGGCTCTTCCCGGCTCTACGGTGTTGACAGGCCGCTGCCCGCCGGTGGGTTTTGGCGATCAACAACCAGTTGGTGTCGACTCCAGTGAAGTTGGAACCTTTGTTCCCACGGTCTCCATCACCACGGGGATCATCACCATAGCGCCACCAACAGTCACGGGCTGGGTGCCCATGGATGTCACATATCTGACAGGTGGTGTTGACATAAGGGGTAGGCTGGCGGTCACACCTACCACCACGCCCACCTCCATCGCGCCGGTCTTCATCATTGCGACGACGAGGGAGGTCATCATCATATCAGCGCCCTTGATAACTCCGTCTCGGGATCAGAAACTCCGTTCTGGCACCCTGCCGGGACGGGGAATTGGAGGAGATCATCGCCATCATCACCACCGACGCCTCTCCATCGACCATCCATGTTTCCCCCATCCATGTGTGAGTAATTCCCTCGCTGTAGGCTGATGGGGATGGTAGGGATTGGATGAGATTGTTCATGTAATAGCATAAGATTGTTAGGGCATAGTGCCTAGTATCCGTAGATGGTACTTTTATGATATTGTTGCAACTTGTTATGCTTAATGCTTGTCACTAGGGCCCGAGTGCCATGATTTCAGATCTGAACATGTTATTGATTCATGATGATATTCATTGTTTTATGATCTTACCTGCAAGTTGTATACACATATTGCTGTCCGGAACCCGAGGCCCCAAAGTGACAGAAATTGGGACAACCAGAGGGGAAGGCTGTGATATGAGGATCACATGTGTTCACGGAGTGTTAATGCTTTGCTCCGGTGCTCTATTAAAAGGAGTACCTTAATTACCAGTAGATTCCCTAGAGGCCCGGCTGCCACCGGCTGGTAGGACAAAAGATGTTGTGCAAGTTTCTCATTGCGAGCACGTACGACTATATACGGAACACATGCATATGGTTGTTTAGTACTTGGATACTGTTTTATTACTATCTGCAAATGCCCTGCCTTGATTGTTACATGAGTTCTCTTATCCATGCAGCGCCCGTTCATCCATCCCTGTGCCTACAGTATTTCAATCCTGATGTTTACTATAATCACTACTGCTGTCTTTATTACACTGCTGCTTATATTTCACTACTGCTACTGCTATAAAAGCGTTGTTATCGATAAACTCTTGCGAGCAAGTCTGTTTCCAGGTGCAGCTGAATTGACAACTCCGCTGTTAAGGCTTACAAATATTCTTTGGCTCCCCTTGTGTCGAATCAATAAATTGGGTTTTACTTCCCTCGAAGACTGTTGTGATCCCCTATACTTGTGGGCCATTGATACGTCTCCGACGTATCGATAATTTCTTATGTTCCATGCCACATTATTGATGATATCTACATGTTTTATGCATACTTTACATCATATTTATGCATTTTCTGGAACTAACCTATTAACAAGATGCTGAAGAGCCAGTTGTTGTTTTCTACTATTTTTGGTTTCAGAAATCCTAGTAAGGAAATATTCTCGGAATTGGACGAAATCAATGCCCAGGGGCCTATTTTCACACGAAGCTTCCAGAAGACCGAAGAGTCAACGAAGTGGGGCCACGAGGCGGCCAGACCACAGGGCGACGCGGCCCAAGCCCTGGCCGCGCCGGCTTGTCTCCTGGGCCCCTCGTGACGCCCCTTGACCTGCCCTTCCGCCTACAAATAGCCTTCGTCGTGAAACCCCCAGTACCGAGAGCCACGATACGGAAAAGCTTCCAGAGACACCGCCGCCGCCAATCCCATCTCGGGGGATTCAGGAGATCGCCTCTGGCACCCTGCCGGAGAGGGGATTCATCTCCCGGAGGACTCTACACCGCCATGGTCGCCTCCGGAGTGATGAGTGAGTAGTTCACCCCTGGACTATGGGTCCATAGCAGTAGCTAGATGGTTGTCTTCTCCTCATTATGCTTCATTGTCGGATCTTGTGAGCTGCCTAACATGATCAAGATCATCTATCTGTAATGCTATATGTTGTGTTTGTTGGGATCCGATGGATAGAGAATACTATGTTATGTTGATTATCAATTTATTACCTATGTGTTGTTTATGATCTTGCATGCTCTCCGTTATTAGTAGAGGCTCTGGCCAAGTTTTTACTCTTAACTCCAGGAGGGAGTATTTATGCTCGATAGTGGGTTCATGTCTCCGTGAATCTGGGGGAGTGACAGAAACCTCTAAGGTTATGGATGTACTGTTGCCACTAGGGATAAAACATTGATGCTATGTCCGAGGATGTAGTTATTGATTACATTACACACCATACTTAATGCAATTGTCTGTTGTTTTCAACTTAATACTGGAAGGGGTTCGGATGATAACCTGAAGGTGGACTTTTTAGGCATAGATGCATGCTGGATAGCGGTCTATGTACTTTGTCGTAATGCCCAATTAAATCTCACAATACTCATCATATCATGTATGTGCATGGTCATGCCCTCTCTATTTGTCAATTGCCCAACTGTAATTTGTTCACCCAACATGCTATTTATCTTATGGGAGAGACACCACTAGTGAACTGTGGACCCCGGTCCATTCTTTACATCTGAAATACAATCTACTGCAATTGTTCTACTGTTCTCTGCAAACAATCATCATCCACACTATACATCTAATCCTTTGTTAGAGCAAGCCGGTGAGATTGACAACCTCACTGTTTCGTTGGGGCAAAGTACTTGGTTTGTGTTGTGCAGGTTCCACGTTGGTGCCGGAATCCCTGGTGTTGCGCCGCACTACATCTCGCCGCCATCAACCTTCAACGTGCTTCTTGGCTCCTACTGGTTCGATAAACCTTGGTTTCATACTGAGGGAAAACTTGCCGCTGTACGCATCACACCTTCCTCTTGGGGTTCCCAACGGACGCGTGTTGTACGCGTATCAAGCTCTTTCTCTGGCGCCGTTGCCGGGGAGATCAAGACACGCTGCAAGGGGAGTCTCCACATCCCAATCTCTTTACTTTGTTTTTGTCTTGCTTTGTTTTATTTACTACTTTGTTTGCTGCACTAAATCAAAATACAAAAAAATTAGTTGCTAGTTTTACTTTATTTGCTATCTTGTTTGCAATATCGAAAACACAAAAAAATTAGTTACTTGCATCTAGTTTGCTTTATTTACTATTGCTAAAATGAGTAATCCTGAAGTTGAAGTTCGTTCGTTTAAGCAACAAGGGGGAGAATGTTTAAGAGATGCTTGGTATAGAATTAGTAATGCCCATAATAGGTGCACTAAGAAACACTCCACCACTATTTTACTCAGGAATTTTTATGTTGGTATCTCTAGCTGGAATAGGTATGTTCTTGATTGTCTCGCGGGAGGTAACTTCCTAAGTACTCCTGCCTTAGAAGCTGGTTGCATTATTGAGAGTTTATTTGGAATACCACCTGTTAATGAAGTTAAAATTGAAACCTCTCTTGAAGATGTCATGAAAAAGTTGGGAACCATAGAACAAAACCTTCCAAGTATTGATACTACTTTGGGAGCATTACTTGATAGCACTGATAAACTTGATAAATCTCTAGGTGGAATTAATGAGAAAATTGCCATTTTGGAATCTTGTGCTATTCATGATAATCAAACCCAAAGGATTAGTGAACTTGAAGAGGCTATGGGAACATTGGGTTCAACATTTTCATCTATAAAATTTAGAGAGAAAGCTTATGTGGGTAAGGAGCAAAAGTTCATGTATGTCTCTAAAGGGCCTAAACCAAAAAGCTATTATAGGCCTAAAATTGATAAAGCTCTTAAAACCACTATAGATAAGGGAGCATCTAAGACACCTAATGGGATAAATTTTGAAAATAATGTTGACACTTCGTCTTTTGATAATACTTGATACACACTTTCTGCGCCTAGCTGAAAGGCGTTAAAGAAAAGCGCTTGTGGGAGACAACCCATGTTTTTACTACAGTACTTTGTTTTTATTTTGTGTCTTGGAAGTTGTTTACTACTGTAGCAACCTTTCCTTATCTTAGTTTTGTGCTTTGTTGTTCCAAGTAAAGTCGTTGATAGTAAGGTTCATACTAGATTTGGATTACTGCACAGAAACAGATTTCTTTGCTGTCACGAATCTGGGCAAAATTCTCTGTAGGTAACTCAGAAAATTATTCCAATTTACGTGAGTGATCCTCAGATATGTACGCAACTTTCATTCAATTTGAGCATTTTCATTTGAGCAAGTCTGGTGCCTCAATAAAATTCGTCTTTACGAACTGTTCTGTTTTGACAGATTCTGCCTTTTATTTTATTGCCTGTTTTGATATGTTCGATGGATTTTTCGATTCCATTGACTTTTAGTAGCTTTGTGAAATGTCCAGAAGTGTTAAGAATGATTATGTCACCTCTGAATATGAATATTTTGATTGTGCACTAACTCTCTAATGAGTTGTTTTGAGTTTGGTGTGGAGGAAGTTTTCAAGGATCAAGAGAGGGAGATGATACAACATGATCAAGGAGAGTGAAAGCTCTAAGCTTGGGGATGCCCCGGTGATTCACCCCTACATATATTAAGAAGACTCAAGCGTCTAAGCTTGGGGATGCCCAAGGCATCCCCTTCTTCATCGACAACATTATCAGGTTCCTCCCCTGAAACTATATTTTTATTCCGTCACATCTTATGTGCTTTGCTTGGAGCGTTGGTTTGTTTTTGTTTTTGTTTTGTTTGAATAAAATGGATCCTAGCATTCTTTGTGTGGGAGATAGACACGCTCCGCTGTTGCATATGGACAAATATGTCCTTAGGCTTTACTCATAATATTCATGGCGAAGTTTCTTCTTCGTTAAATTGTTATATGGTTGGAATTGGAAAATGCTACATGTAGTAATTGCTAAAATGTCTTGGATAATGTGATACTTGGCAATTGTTGTGCTCATGTTTAAGCTCTTGCATCATGTACTTTGCACCTACTAATGAAGAAATACATAGAGCATGCTAAAATTTGGTTTGCATAATTGGTCTCTCTAAGGTCTAGATAATTTTTAGTATTGAGTTTGAACAACAAGGAAGACGGTGTAGAGTCTTATAATGTTTTCAATATGTCTTTTATGTGAGTTTTGCTGCACCGGTTCATCCTTGTGTTTGTTTCAAATAAGCCTTGCTAGCCTAAACCTTGTATCGAGAGGGAATACTTCTCATGCATCCAAATACTTGAGCCAACCACTATGCCATTTGTGTCCACCATACCTACCTACTACATGGTATTTCTCCGCCATTCCAAAGTAAATTGCTTGAGTGCTACCTTTAAACAATTCAAAATTTATCACCTCTGATTTGTGTCAATGTTTTATAGCTCATGAGGAAGTATGTGGTGTTTATCTTTCAATCTTGTTGGGCAACTTTCACCAATGGACTAGTGGCTTCATCCGCTTATCCAATAATTTTGCAAAAAGAGCTGGCAATGGGATTCCCAGTCCCAAATTAATTAATAAAAATAGACACTCCTCCATGGTATGTGATTGTTGGACGGCAACATGGCTTGAGAAAGCAAAGGTGGGGAGGAGTGTCATCATAATAAAACTAAAATAAAAAGGCACTCCTTCATGGTATGAGATTGTTGGCAGGCACCCGAAGGATTCGGTTAGCCATGGTTTGTGAAAGAAAGGTTGGAAGGAGTGCCACACAAAAATAAAAATAAAATGGGAGCCGCTCTTTGAAGGTTTGTCTGGCAAGGGGGTTAGAGTGCCCACTACCATTCGTTGACAACAACAAACACCTCTCAAAATTTTACTTTTATGCTCTCTTTATGTTTTCAAAATCAAAGCTCTAGCACAAATATAGCAATCGATGATTTCCTCTTTGAAGGACCTTTCTTTTACTGTTATGTTGAGTCAGTTCACCTATCTCTCTCCACCTCAAGAAGCAAACACTTGTGTGAACTGTGCATTGATTCCTACATACTTGCATATTGCACTGTTATATTACTTTGCATTGACAATTATCCATGAGATATACATGTTACAAGTTGAAAGCAACCGCTGAAACTTAATCTTCCTTTATGTTGCTTCAATACCTCTACTTTGAATTATTGCTTTATGAGTTAACTCTTATGCAAGACTTATTGATGCTTGTCTTGAAGTACTATTCATGAAAAGTCTTTGCTATATGATCCATTTGTTTACTCATGTCATTTACATTGTTTTGATCGCTGCATTCATTACATATGCTTACAATAGTATGATCAAGGTTATGATGGCATGTCACTCCAGAAATTGTCTTTGTTATCGTTTACCTGCTCAGGACGAGCAGAAACTAAGCTTGGGGATGCTGATACGTCTCCGATGTATCGATAATTTCTTATGTTCCATGCCACATTATTGATGATATCTACATGTTTTATGCATACTTTACATCATATTTATGCATTTTCTGGAACTAACCTATTAACAAGATGCCGAAGAGCCAGTTGCTGTTTTCTACTGCTTTTGGTTTCAGAAATCCTAGTAAGGAAATATTCTCGGAATTGGACGAAATGAACGCCCAGGGGCCTATTTTCACACGAAGCTTCCAGAAGACCGAAGAGTCAACGAAGTGGGGCCACGAGGCGGCCAGACCACAGGGCAGCGCGGCCCAAGCCCTGGCCGCGCCGGCTTGTCTCCTGGGCCCCTCGTGACGCCCCTTGACCTGCCCTTCCGCCTACAAATAGCCTTCGTCGCGAAACCCCCAGTACCGAGAGCCACGATACGGAAAACCTTCCAGAGACGCCGCCGCCGCCAATCCCATCTCGGGGGATTCAGGAGATCGCCTCCGGCACCCTGTCGGAGAGGGGATTCATCTCCCGGAGGACTCTACACCGCCATGGTCGCCTCCGGAGTGATGAGTGAGTAGTTCACCCCTGGACTATGGGTCCATAGCAGTAGCTAGATGGTTGTCTTCTCCTCATTATGCTTCATTGTCGGATCTTGTGAGCTGCCTAACATGATCAAGATCATCTATCTGTAATGCTATATGTTGTGTTTGTTGGGATCCGATGGATAGAGAATACTATGTTATGTTGATTATCAATTTATTACCTATGTGTTGTTTATGATCTTGCATGCTCTCCGTTATTAGTAGAGGCTCTGGCCAAGTTTTTACTCTTAACTCCAAGAGGGAGTATTTATGCTCGATAGTGGGTTCATGTCTCCGTGAATCTGGGGGAGTGACAGAAACCTCTAAGGTTATGGATGTACTGTTGCCACTAGGGATAAAACATTGATGCTATGTCCGAGGATGTAGTTATTGATTACATTACGCACCATACTTAATGCAATTGTCTGTTGCTTTCAACTTAATACTGGAAGGGGTTCGGATGATAACCTGAAGGTGGACTTTTTAGGCATAGATGCATGCTGGATAGCGGTCTATGTACTTTGTCGTAATGCCCAATTAAATCTCACAATACTCATCATATCATGTATGTGCATGGTCATGCCCTCTCTATTTGTCAATTGCCCAACTGTAATTTGTTCACCCAACATGCTATTTATCTTATGGGAGAGACACCACTAGTGAACTGTGGACCCCGGTCCATTCTTTACATCTGAAATACAATCTACTGCAATTGTTCTACTGTTTTCTGCAAACAATCATCATCCACACTATACATCTAATCCTTTGTTACAGCAAGCCGGTGAGATTGACAACCTCACTGTTTCGTTGGGGCAAAGTACTTGGTTTGTGTTGTGCAGGTTCCACGTTGGCGCCGGAATCCCTGGTGTTGCGCCGCACTACATCTCGCCGCCATCAACCTTCAACGTGCTTCTTGGCTCCTACTGGTTCGATAAACCTTGGTTTCATACTGAGGGAAAACTTGTCGCTGTACGCATCACACCTTCCTCTTGGTGTTCCCAACGGACGCGTGCTGTACGCGTATCAGTCATCAGGTGGCTCCTGCGTTTTTCAAACCAAAAGGCATGGTATCATAGCAGTAAGTGCCAAACGGGGTGATGAACGAGGTCGCCTTTTGGTCGGACTTCTTCATCTGGATCTGGTGATACCCGGAATATGCGTCAAGAAAACACAGAAGTTCCGCCCTGTCGTCGAATCAATGACTTGGTCAATGCGCGGCAGGGGGAACGGATCCTAAGGACAATGCTTATTCAAGCCGGAGTAATCGATGCACATTCTTAGTATTTCAGAATTCTTTTTGGGTACAAGGACAGGGTTTGCGACCCAATCAGTATGGATAACTTCTACTACAAAACCTGCCTCTAGTAACTTTGCTAATTCCATTCCTATGGCGCGTCGCTTCTTATCTCCAAAGCGTCGCATAGCTTGCTTCACCGGTTTAGCCCCCGGGTTTATGTTAAGGTAGTGCTCGGCGAGTTCCCTTGGTACTCCGGACATGTCAGAAGGCTGCCATGCGAAGATGTCCATGTTAGCGTGGAGAAACTCGATGAGCGCGTCTTCCTATTTAGGGTCCATGCTGGCTCCGACCGAGACCTGTTTAGTGGAATCTCCTTTCTTGAGATCGATTTTCTTGGTCTCTATCGTGGCCTTGAACGTGTTTTTCTGTTCGGAGATCTTCTTCTTGGTGGTCTGCATTTCTGTTGGATCCACCGCAGATCTGTAGCCTCATAGCTCTTCTCCGGATATCACAGACTCTGCGAAGGCGGCTTCGCCTATCTCGCACTCCCGAGCCTTCTGGTAGTCTCCGGATACGGTGATCATACCGTTAGGACCCGTAATCTTGAGCTTGTTGTAGATGTAGCACGCTCTTGCGTGAAACTTGTGGTAGGCGGGCCTGCCAAAGATGACATGGTAGCAGCTCTTGAAGGGCACGACTTCAAACTTGATCATTTCTTCGCGAAAATTGTGGATATCGCCAAAGGCCACGGGAAGTCTGATGCTGCCGAGGGAGTTCCTTTTTACCCGGAACTACACCATGAAATTCAGTGGTGCTGTGTTTGAGCTGTTCCTTGGTGAGGTTCATCCGCTCCAGAGTCTCCAGGTATATGATGTTCAAGCTAGCTCCGCCGCCCATGAGGCACTTGGAGAAGTCATATCCGTCGATGCGGGGACTCACAACCAAGGCGTAGTACTCTTTCGGAATGATAGCAGGGTGATCCTGCCTATCAAACGTACACGGAGTTTCCGACCACCTGACATACTGCGGGACAGCCGGAACTGTGTCGTTCAGGATCCGGGTAGCTGCTTTATTGGCGCGGACTGTTGGGGTTCCGAGGAAGGTGTGGTATGCACCCACGCTCTTTTTGCCGAAGGGGTTGGGTTTAGCTGCGGATCCTTCCTTGGGATCCGGCGAAGCGTCGTCCTCGTCCATCGCCTCGGAACTGTCTTCCTCCTTGTCCTTGTTCTTACCCTTGCCTCCTTTGCCGCGTGGGCGGTGCTTGCGGGCTCGTTTGTATCATGCTTCCGGGTCGGATTTTAGATCATTGACCCACTTGCAGTTGCGATTTGTATGACTGGACTTTCCCGTAGCCGGATCCAGATGGGCCAGGCAGGGCATGTCTCTGTACTCTTCGTAGGTTTAGGGAGCGCAGGTTCCGGCAGCGGTGACCTCATCACCACGTTGCTGGCCCCTGCCGGCTCCGCCTCCGCCACCGCGGCCTCTTCCACCTCCTTGACCTCCGCGTTGGAAAGCCATGGCGACCATGTCGGATCCACCACTCTTCTGGTCATCGGGGGATTCTTCCGCTTGCTGCCGCTGCTGTTTCCGTTATCACGGTTCTTCTTTTGCTGATGCAGGGGTATTGCTGTAGCTGCTAGATCTCCGCCTGCGTCGTCATCGGCGGCAGTATGATCGCTGGCAATGGAGATCATGTCATCCAAAGTCACTTTGTTTCGTTAGCCAAGCAAGTGAGCTTGTGCCGCAACAATCCTCCCCTCTGCAATCCATCTATAAAGGCGTGCATAGCTGTGGTGTTATCAACATTCTCACACTCGTTCCTGCAAGTGAGCGGGGGTGATGGATTGCGGTATTTGTCTCTACCAGCATACATCGCATCCTTTCCCTTTCTTGGATCTGACGGAGGTGTCTTTGATGGTATAGGGATTGGATTCGGGTGTTCTCTGGTTCTCCTTTTGCGCTCCGAGGATCCGGTGCGCGATTCGTCGTCGTGGTTTTTGCTTTTTGAGGCTTCCTTTTGCGCAGTGGATATGCAAAGGTCTGGATTAGACTCCAACTTGCGTGAAGTATCTGCCTTGCTCTGCTGCTGAACCGCTGAAGCGACGAGGGTGCGGAGGTATCTGATGTCAATCTCCTCGTTCTTCTTGTTCAGGATCTCTGCAGCCTTATGCATGTTCTCCTTTGGAGTTGTGAGCGGCTGTAGATTGGAGGGGGTTGCGAAAGTAATCTTGCGGGGGCCAATGGCTTCCCGCCGGATCTTATCAGCTTCCTTTATCTTGGCCTCCCAATGCTCTCGGAGCTTTTTGGCCTTCTGCAAGGATTCGACAGCTTCCTACTCACGCTGGCGGAAGTTTTCCATTACCTCTCAAGCTTCCTGCCTTTCTTCCAACATCGCAGCTGCGGTGGTGGAGATTTTCTTGGCAGTAGCCAGCATCTTCCTTCTTGCTGCTTCTAGAGCTACTGGATCTGCGGCTTCTTCCGGGGTGATCGGTTTGTTGAGGACTTCTGTGTGAATTAGGGATCCGATGCCTGTTTGCTCCACGAGTTCTTCCGGGGAGAGGTAATATTTTTCCCCGGAAAAGTTGTCTTCTCCGGATTCCGACGCAGCGCGACGACGAGGTCGCGACGGCGGAGTATCCGAATTGGACACTATCGGGAGGACTGCAGCATTAGGAGTTTCTTCGTCAGCGTCTTCGCCTAACCCGGTTATGGTCGCTAGGACCTGCTTGGGTGGGGCAGATTCCGCATCCTCTTCCTTTTCACCTTCCAGGTCCTTCAATGCTTTGTCAAATTCTTCCGTGTTCATGGAGGGAGTATAGTCGGAAGCTGGGCTGAGGTTGCGCAGGATTGACTCTTCAACATCCCCGGCCTCCTCTTGCTGATCCGGTGCGCTGCTATCTCCGGTAGCTTCATGCTGTTCCGGGGCATCGTCGGTTCCGGCAGCATCAACCTGCATGGGTCCTGCATCTTCCGGAGGAGGAGCGGTTCCAGCGGTATGTTCGAGGTAGTGCACGAAGTGACACCTTTGCTTTTCCAACACCTGGGAGACCCAGGCGGATCTGCATTGGTCTTCCACCGTTGTCTCCTGCTCAGGGGCGGATTGGGTGGGTTTTGAATTTTCCAGATCTAAGGCGGAAACTTCCCTAGGGAGGTCCGGCGTCTCAGATCAGATCTTTGCGACTAAGTCCTGCTCAGCGGCGGTCGCGTCAGCGTTACTTACCAGGGCGTTTCCGTCGGAGTCGACGGTTTCACCGATGAAGATGTGTATGCCGCCAACTGGGACGATGGAGAGCTTGGTGGGGTTGGTCCTAGCCGGAATCCAGCACTCGTCCTGAGGGACGATCGGAAAGTTTCCGGCGTAAAGGACGCGCCCCACAGCGATGGAGTCGTCATAGCTTCCCATGGCAGAACCCTCCCGGTTCCGGCCTCCAGAAGCCGGTGGCCCCACGGTGGGCGCCAACTGTCGTTGCCTATTTAACAATACCGCGGAGGAGGTATCCTCACGAGGGGGAGAAGAAGTAGGGGCCATAGGGCGGAGAGCACTCGGGACGGCGGTACGCGATTTACCCAGCTTCGGAACACCTGCTCGAGGACAGGGCCTACTGCTGCTTGTCTGGAATTATCTGGGCGCTTTCGCGTTGTTACAATGAGTTGTGGTTGTGCCTCTAGGGCTCCCGGGATCCCGCTTATAAAGGCGCACTGATCTAGGGTTTACATGGAGAGTCCTAGCCGGAATACAAGTTGCCTAACTACGATACAATATCTTGCCGTGTACGTCAAGAATCCGCTTTCAATCAGGACCGTGCTGGATCCGGATACTACATGGGTCTTCACGGATCTGGCCTCCTTCGTAGGTCGGTTGGGATCCGGCTTCCTGTTCCTGGGCTGGACTTCATCCTTCAGGATCTACAGCAACTGGGCCGCCCGATGGGCCACATGCCACATCACCGTCTATGGGCCACCCGGGCTTGCCGGATCTAGGCCATGACGTTGATATACCTATAAAGTATACCCACAACACCCACCCATGGCACCTCCTCCAAAAATACATATCCTATTTTAGCTATTAAAATTTATACTAATCATGGCTAAATGTAAAGTTTGATAGGGAAGATTTTTAGCTTGGCACCCCCACACTTTTCATCCTAGATTCGCCACTGACTCCCGATATATATTGTTTGCATAGATTTGTTTTTTTCTCATATCCCTTAATTTGGTTTTTTCAACATATTTTTGTTTTGATGGTTGTTTTCTAAAAGTCTAGGCCAGCATGTCATAATTCATTTTGATTCTTTGGTACAGTGCACATCAAAATGGCTACTTTTTTTGTTAATCAGATGATTGGCATAAGTTTGTAGAATCGTGGTATGCAATATATATATATATGTGCTCTCCTTCTATGAATTTTCCGACTACTTAAAATATATAAATTCTATGATAATTTAAGTATAAAATGTACCACCGTACCCATCGATGTGTATTTATCATTTTAGGCCCTTGGGCAGTACGGTGGCTAAGGATGGCAATGGGCAGGGTATGGACAGGGTAGAGCAATACCATACTCATACCCATATAGCCAATGCGTACAAACTTCTACCCATATCCGTACCCATGGGTATAAAACTTTATCCATACCCATACCCGGCGGGTACCCGTACCCATTGGGTACCCGGTGGGTATGTTAAATTGTACACAAGTTAATCACAATTTTACATTTGTCGATAATAAATTTGATTAAAAAATTAATGATCTCAACTCAATAACAGCTAGTTGAGTACATAACAATTAACATACTATAAAAATCACATTCTCATATTCTAACTCATAAGTCAATAAAATTAGACGTGTCACGTAAGATTTGACAATAAATGGGCAGGGTACGAGTTTACCCGCGGGTACGAGGTTATACCCGTGTCCTGCCCATGACTTAATGGGCAGGGTATGGGTAGTACCCATGGGCATAAAAGTATACCCATACCCTGCCCATGCGGGTACGGTACCCATGGGTAAAATTGTCATCCTTAATATGTCGGTGGCCAACAGTGACAATTGACAAGCATGACCAAGCAATAATTTGGATCTTCGCACGACCGCGCCATAATACAATTTTTAAATCTCTAGTTGATGAAACTGGCCTAGACTGATGACTAGACTGGAATGTTGGCAGCCACACAAGCTGGACGTGATAATGAGAGTTTATTCCTGCTTACTAAGCGTACAGAATACATAAAATAAATATGCGCTGAGTTCCAGAATTCATCGTACAGAAAAGATTTTCCTCATTCCTTGCATGTAATTTAAATTTGCATGGCCCTACCAGGGGTCCAAATCGAGACAGAATCAAATCAATTACGGAGTACTTAATTTTACATATCTCTGATCATTTGGTTACATGTGAGTGCAGTGGTAAACCCATTTGACCTACACTTTGTCGGTTCCGAAAATACTCCGGACGACATCTAACAAAAAAAAACATATTTGTGGAAAACAATGGCATATTAGTACACGTGTGCTACCGTGTGAGCTAATACTAGATTAGTCTTCAGAAAATGTGTACTGACCTAATTGGAGGGCAATCAAACCAAACATGTGTAGTTTGTAGAAAATGCTGACCGGGTTTCACAGTTGTATGTTTACTGGCTGATTTCTCGTCTGGTCGCAGTCGATGGAGCAGCGGCTTTTAACTACTGAAGGCAACAGCTTGCGCATTCAGGCTAGATGTATCTCGTCGATGATTTCTTTCTTTCTGAAAGAGGAACACACTCACTCAACGGTTGATTGACAGACACAACTGAAATGTGAAGAACGGGCTAAGCTTGAGTCGTCGTGCTCGTACGTGCCCCGGCCGGTTCGTTGACGCACGGCCACAAAGAAATTCCCTGTCATTGTCAATCTACCAATCGTATTTGCGCAGCACCAAATTTCAAAACTGGCTTTGTTTTCTGTGGAGCTATCGCGTGCATCCGTTCGTCTCGGGCGACGCAGACATTGTTCGTCTCCTTGAAGAGGAGATAGGGGAAGGTGCAATAATTCGTGCGGCTTTTATGTCGCAAGTCAGGCTAACTTTTGGTGCGCCTCAAATATCACCACAAACTGACTCGTACTGATAATCTCACGATTCATACAGTATGTGTTCTTTTTCTTCGAAGAGGAGAGTATTGTGTCGACAGATCAACACACAGTATTGAATAACTGACTGATACTTGGAAAATGATCTCTCATTGGTGTACCACTTGTACTACCTAGTGTTCTACTAGATCCCATGCGTTTGAATGTTCAATTTGAACGGGGAATGATACATTGAACCGGGAGGCACCGCCCGCCCTATAAATATGTCGATCTAGAAGAAGCTATGCAACCTTCTAGGAGCCTGCGTAAACAACCGGTGTGAGGGGGAACATGTGAGGGAATTTGGAGAATGGGAATTACAGAAATCACTTATTCAACTTCTGGGCATATTAATTGATTCTGTTCAAAACAATTGATTATTTTCTGTGTATATGACGAGTTTGATGTCTCGATAGAACATCCAGTATCTTTTTTCTGCGAGAATCATCCCCCATTTGAAGACACAACTTTGAGCTTCATTCAAAATAGAGCTAGGCAGCTAGCTTCAGACAAGCATGGTTTAGGGTGTAGTGGCGTCCCGTCAAAAGACCTCGTCCTGTGCAGACGAACTCGTCAACCGTTGCTCAAAAGTACAACCCTCCCAAAGAAAAAGACAAGTTAGAAAAATTGACAAGATAGTGCTGCTGGCAAGCTCACACGATCTTGTTCCAGTCTAGCGTTTTCCTCCCGGTGAGCACGTGTATTGAACAATTGATGTGTGCGGCTGACCTAGCTATTGTGGTTAAAAGCAAAAGGCTGATTGAGTGCTAGTTGGATCTGGTCGGTGCAGGCCGGCAGACTAGTACCACGGAAAACGAAGCTCACACAAATGTGGATCAGCTGTTGGACGCGGATTTGTGCAGGACCTTATGGCGCCCAGACTCTATCTCTCACCGTCCATTGCATCAAGATTGGTGATTCGTTTTTGCAAAAAAATCCTAGGTTTTACCAGATTCATATCTAGCAGACCTTATTGTTTAAAAAGTTCATCACAAATTTCTTATGTGGATCCATTGTTGTTATCTGAAGATCTTCCAAATTTGGACAGTGAAAAAAGATCTTCACAAAATGCAGTGTGTATCCATATATCCCTGTATAAGTAACTTTTTTTCCACAACAAAAAATTCATGAAAAATCATAAGAAACCATTGGATACATTTATTTCGACCACAGATCTCTATAAAGTTCTACATGGATCTTCATAAGAAACCAGATTTAGTATGATATCTAGATCCATGAAAAAAGTATCCATAACAAACCAAGTGCTGGATCCATGACAAACAATCCTTGGATCCATTGGTTAAAGCAAGATCCTAACAACCACTAGATCCAACCAATTCAACGGATCCTAACAAGATCCTAACAAGAGAAAGAAAATGAAAGAATGGATCTCGGGGGCGCATGAGGAGGTTCAAGACGCCGGCCAGACGCTCGGGCTGTCCCTCGGGGCGGCGCAGGCGACTCGTCAACGGCGGTGAACCGCAGCAGCAGCAACGGCGGCCAACGGCGTGCTGCGTGCGGTGCCGTGCCGGCCCGGCCCGGCGCGAGGCGGCGGCGACCTTGCCGGCCACGAGGAGGATGGGCGGCACCCCGGAGGATGGGCTGCAGTCCGGCCGGCGGCGACGAGCAGGGCGGCGGAGAGAAGTAAGAAGGCGGCGGCTGGGGAGATTTGGGGGAAGATTTTTAGGGTTCATCCCGATTTGGGCCTTTTATACAGGCATCTGCCAAGGATTACTTCCGAATTAAAAACGATAGAGGGGTATTTTTGCAAAAAGGCTGCGCGCGAATCTCCCCCTGTACCGGACGGGCGGGATTGAGTCCGGGCGCCGTAAGGTCCGCTCGACCGAATATTCGGTTTCGGGCTTTCGGCCGACAGGTAGCTAGCTCACTATTTTAGGTCGTCGGCTAGAAGGAGAAGCTACACCTCACTATTAAGTAGGGCACGATTCGTTTGCGTCGGATCATGGACATACAATTTTCCTTCACAAGATTGGTCGTTTAAGTTTAGGGATGCCTCCAACGACCCAACACATTTTACAGTTTGCAAACATTTTTTTTCATTGATAGATTAGTACATATTACATATGATTTGGGACATATATCATGAAATAATGCAAAATAAGAAACCTGTGTAATGGGTTCACCTAGCTCTCACCTTCTTGGTTCCGAAGAAAGAACAACCCGTCACCCAAAATAGACAAATGTGATGTGGGTTCTTCTTACTGCGATGGAAGAACATCCATAAACATACACCGGTGGCTTCAACTGGCGCTCGTCATTTTTGCTGCAAAGAAAAAACACCATATAACATACAGTTGCCCGTTGATGTCGTCGTCAGAGTTGTCACCGTGGTAATGCTGCGGCAGGATGAGCCAACACCATGAGGCTCATCTCGCATTTCCCTTCGTAGAAGAAGTGTAACAGACATCCGACCTTCAGATTGTGGCCGCGGAGGCAAACTTGTCGAAGCCTCGGTCGAGGTAGATGAACCTTTGCCCATCGAATATGACCTCGACGGGCCAGGGGCAAAAGCCGCAGCTGGCTTCGCGCACGTTCACCTTGGCCGGCTCCCGACTGGCGAGAAATTTCACGAACTTATCTAGGATGTCCAGCTACAGTGAAATATAAGGGGAATTACAGGAAAAAAATCCCGCTACAGTGGTATATTCCTTAAAGCAACAGTACTCCACCAAAACAGCATCATAAGTCCAGCTTCTCCAATGGCGATGGCTCCAGGCAGGAATAATGCACAATCGTCATGGTCGGATCGTAGATCATTGATTTTCACCCTATAAGGTACGGACTTTGAACTTCTCATGTATTGTCACCCCCCACATGGCGACGGCGCTGCTACGAGTCACAAATCACCAAGCAAGTTCCTCATCGCTACCTAGACTTAAATCACCAAACAAGTTACGGAGTACGTATACTTTACAGATCGCAACAAATGAGTGAAAAATAACGACGTCGGTCAAAGTGAAAGTGACCAGAGGCTCAAGCATCTGTTCACGTTGACATGAGTGATCTTGTTGCCTTACCATGATCAAACACGGAATGAGGTCGTGCGAGGTTTTGCTTTTTCAGACTTCTCTTTCTGTACTTCAATTTTTAGGCATCACTCATTTTCAGTGATGAAGAGAATGAGGAGATTCCATTCTTCTTTTGCGTAGGGAATCCCTTCGTTGACAGACAGATCACTGTAATTCCGATGCTTGCACGAGCAGCAACAACAACTGTAAGAGCATCTCCAGCCGCGTCCCCTAAAGCATCCCCCAAAGGGTTTTGGGGCGCGCCGGACAAAAAATGTGTTCCAGCCGCGTCCCCCAAAGCCCATTTTTGTCCGGCGCGGCCGATACGGTGTCCGGCGCCCCGAGCCCGTCCCCGTCCCACAGGGGACGCACCGGGGATGCCGGACACAACGAAAAGCGAGGCGGGCTCCCACATGTCGGCGACTATTTGCATAAACCGTTGGTTCGCGCCTCTTTTCTCGTCGCTCCTTCGTTCCCGCGCCTCCCACCCCACCGCCGCCGCTGGATTTCCCGGCCGGTTGGGCGTCTGATCTCTGCTGAGAGTCGGAACCGTTGTCGCGGCTGGGGCTCCCGCCGGTCGTGCCGCCGCCGCGTCGCCAGCGCGTCGCAGAACGCGCCGTCAAAGCCGCCCCTCCTCCGCGCACAGAAGGTGCTTGACGACTTGCCAGGTAGGCGCGATTGGCCGCTGTTTGTTGTGTCGTCTGCCTCGGCGCAAATTTAACCATTGATTTTGCTTCAGCCATGGACAGCGATGATGAGATGGTTGCCCTGCTGCTGGAGGACGAGCAAGCCTTCGACGATGACCTGCGGGAGCATTTGCTGATCATCGCGTCCCTCCAGGAATTGCTCGACGCTGAGGCGGAGAAGAGGAAGAGGCCGCGCCGCGGAGGATCAAGGCCGGGAAGAAAGAAGTCGAAGCCCCGGCAGAGGATGGAGGGGCATGCCATGCTGCACAACGACTACTTCGCCGACGACGCAACACCCTGCTCTAAGCTGGTCTCACGACCAAATGTGGGAGGTGATGCAGGCTTGTGTGATCATGCACAACATGATCATCGAGGATGATCGCAAGAATCATGCTAGGTCACATGTTGGTCCCTATGAGTGTCAAGGCCCTCTTGCGGAGGTTGATCATGAGTTGCCTGCAGATTTTGCTGATTTTCTCGCCATGCACGCAGAGATCCGTGACAGCATTGTGCATGAGCAACTTCAAGCTGATCTCGTTGAGCATTTGTGGAGGATCAAAGGAAATACCGTGGCACCTTGATGTAGCATCTACCCCTATTTATTATATTTGTTTACTTGTTTTATTATTTGTTGTAATTTAATTTGAAAACAATCCTCGCAAACATTTTTATTCATATGCTATATTTGATAAATGGTTCTGTGTTAAAAAAAGTAATTTAAATGTTTGGGGGCGGCGTTTGAGGGACGCGGCTGAGGCGGCACGAACAAAACACGTCCCCCAAGCGCTCAATCCGGCGCGGTTTGGGGGACGCTTTGGAAAACGCGGCTGGAGATGCTCTAATCGACTACGATATTCACACTACTAGCTGGACTGCCACACGAGGTGCAGATCTTGCCAGCAGCGCAATTTTCATTTGATAATGGGATTCTGTTAGATCCTGCTTAACTAAACGCTGGCCTTCGGACTGCAGCAAAATTCCGCTGGCTTGCAGATTTGGTCCAGCGATCTCTGTACGAGCGTGATTTTCTCACGTGTTCATCAGAAGCAGACGTGGCCACATGCACTGGTGTGACGGGCGGTGTGTATGGGCCCGGGTACATATTCACCGCAACATGATGATCTGTGATTACTTCCCATTGCATCAGAAGCGATCTCTGTACGGCGGAGCTATTTCAACTTCATGTTCCCAAGTTGCAGAGAATAATTCGAACTGAGATAATCTTTCCAGATTTGCTCCGCCGTACAACCTTGCTTCCCATTGTCATTGCCATTGTAGCACGTGTGTGGCCCAGCCCATAGCAGCCATGCGGACTTGACGTCATCCACACCTTCCTCCAGTATCTCTGGCAGTCCCTCGTGAGTGCAGCACACACCTTTTTCTTTGTTTCGGAGCAGGGCGCGTACTATTACCACTACGTACCACACCACTAGGCAGCAGGCCTTCATGCCGAGTCTTCCTCCGCCGCCAACTCGACGACGTCGTAACCAAGCCTAACCAAACCTCCATGCGTACAAAAGCTATGTCAACTAATTTGCAACGGAGGCGATAGTACATTCGTATCGATGCAAATGAAATAAATGGACATAAGAACATTTGTACTAGTTCGAATTTTAAATTTTGAGAGGATTTGATTGATTTTAAAAAGAAAAATACTCAAGTTCGTTAAATTTTGAGAGGATTTGTTTGATTTTTAAAAGAAAAATACTCAAGTTCGTTAAATTTGTACTAGATGTGCCCCCAGTCCCCCACGGGTCCTCCCCTGGCTTTCAGCACCAACCCACCACCGCCAGCGGACCCTATGGTGGCGGCTCTCCATAGTGGGACCCCTCCCTCCCTCGAACGAGAGCAGATGATTCCATTGCCCCTTCAAAAGGTGGAGTAATGTAGCCGTACGAAAAACAGATGAATTGTCAAGAGATTACCAATACCCCGACTCTCAGTCACTGTTATCTAGATCATCCAATTTCAGATGAACCATCCATGGCCTGCTCGTGTGTTCTACTACCTCTGGACGTTTTTAATCGACGCGATCCGTACTGTGTTTCTGAAGGATGCTAGCCTAAAACGATACTCACTCGCGTCCATTTAATCCGAAGGGAGGGAGTAGATGAAAGTGGCCATACGCAGTGTGGCAATCACGCAGCACCTTTTAGCTACTGATGGCGAGATGGCATGCACATTTCTCGTCTACATATGTAGTGATGCCAACAGATTCTTCTCGGAGAGTGATTGCCAAAGAGAAACGGCTTCATACAGATACGGAATACTAGAAATGTGAAGAATGACCTTGGGAAGGCCGGCTCCTCGACGCACCAGCTAGCCAGCCTCAGAATTTCTCGTCGCTGTCAATAGCGTACCAATCATTCAGACTCGGGATGACTGAAAAGTAGAAACGGGAGAACAGAATCATATGAGAAACCAGTGCACTTCGATTTAAAGTCCAGATTTACTTATTTGGGTGGAGCTGCTGCGCCTAGCATGAGCTAGTGCTCGTCCAAATCGTGATTTGCGTTGGGGGATAGCACGTCAGTGACGGCACATGCAGACATTCTTTGCCTTGAAGATGAGACAAAGTAGTGGCAATAATTAGCCCTATGATGGCCGGCGGCGAAGGCTAGGGGATTTTTTGGTAGACACCTGAAGACCCGATCACATAACCGTAATGATTTTACATGAATGAAGTGCAACGATTGATCGAAGTGACCTCTCGATTTTCTCCAACCTCGCTTTTTTCAGTACAGAAGATTTTCTGCAGCCTATTGTTCTTCTAACTTCAAGTCTAGCTACATTCCGGCCTATGGGCCTATTTAGCCCTATGATAGAATGGACCGCATTCACGAGATTGCAGAAAAAAATTCAAGCCCAGTCATTGAGACCGTCCTGTTTGGGCACACAGGACACAGCACACACTGTGATTTTTCAGAATAATGTAGAAACTTAATGAAAATTCAACAAATTTATAGCCGCTGTTCAAAAGAGTGTCAGTTAACAACTTGGGCGTTCAAGAAGAAATACTCAATGAACAGCCATGATCCATCCCAGCATTCCAAGAAGTATGTCGTAGGGCACCTTCAAGCAAGCTTCATAAGAATGATCAGACCCAAACATTGACCGATATGGCCGCAAGACAGGTGGCCGAAGCTGTATCTCGGCCCACATTTGTGGCAGCTACAGATGTTATTAAAAACCATGCCTTCAAGGCATTTCAGTGAACCAGGCTCAACAAAGGCTTCATAATGCTTCTAAATGTTTACCAAGAACTAACACCAGAAAGTATAACGGCAAAGATGTGAGGACAACAAAAGACTTCAATCGAAGTAGCTGTTAATAACGTCATAGGCATAGGAGCATGATAGTCAATACCACAACAAGTACCCCTGTAAGTATAGTCACAGGGAGATCCCCAGGATTTTGATGAAAATTTATCCCATTTTATTTGTTAGTTCTCCATATTTCAGCTCGATCCCCACCGATCATCAGATACCACAAAGATACTTACAATGTATGATCTGTCATCACAAAAGTGCCCCCGATTAGACTTAGTAGTCTAATCAGAGACATGTCCCCCAGAAAATAAATTTACTCCACCCCCCACCCCCCGCGTCCCGTCTCAAAATGTAAAGGATGTTTGACTTTGCACGTTTTTTATGCACGACTTTGACCACCAATATATACCAAGTATATGGATTGGGCATATGCATAAATGCTATCATTTTATTTTTCCTGCGCAATACTTTGGTTTCATATGGAGTATGTCTTTATACTAATTTTGCAGACATATAGTAAAAAACATAGTCAAAGTTCTGCATTAAAAAAAAAAGTCAAGCAAGCCTTATATTTTAGGACAGGGGGCATATAACAGGAAAGCACCATATCCTTATAACGAGCATTCCATTTGCATAATGAAATCGCCAGAGTGTATCTCTCTTTGAACATTACTTCTGTGACCCTTAATAAATGCTGCCGTTTCAGACATATGACCTACTCCCATCCCAAAATAGGATGCCTATAATATTTGGATAAAGTCAAACTTCTCAAAATTTAACCAACTATATAGAAAAAAGTGTCAACATTTATAATTCCAGATTAATATTTAGAACCATCATGAAATATATTTTCATATTATGTGCATTTAAAACTGCATATGTTGATATATTTACATATAGTTGCTCAAATTTTAAAAAGTTTGACTTTGACTAAAAACTATAGGCATCCTAATTTGGGAAGGAGGGAGTACTCTCATCCTATCATATATCAAGAAATTATGGGACTCGCAAACGTTTTAATAAATCTTAAATGTTAACAAATAAAATTATCAGAAACTATGCTGCAAATGATGTTAAGTTAAATACTCTTGGGTTAAATCCATAGTACAAGGGTATAGGGAACTCCAGTTGAAAATAATGAAAAAAATATTTTTGCGTCCAAAAACGGCTTGTAGGGAAAGAAATGGATATTGTGCCCATGATTGCACATTACCGATAGAAGCAGAGAATATCAATAAGTTGTGGTTACAAAAGGATAATCAAGCTTATTTAATCTCTCAACAATACAATAATTCAAAAGGTAAAATATCAGTGTAATTCACCATTTGAAAAATGGGTGATGTAGTTCATGGAGTTCTTGTTATATCAGCTTCTAAAATTTAAACTTGAATCTCTTTGTTAGAGAAAAAAAACATAAGGAGGAATTTCAGACAGACCTTCTCCTTTGGACTTATTATCTGTTATGATTCGTTAATATTAATGATACAGAAAAAAATTGAGGTAGGAGAGTGAACTGAGAAG
This sequence comes from Lolium perenne, assembly GCF_019359855.2. Taxonomy (NCBI): domain Eukaryota; kingdom Viridiplantae; phylum Streptophyta; class Magnoliopsida; order Poales; family Poaceae; genus Lolium; species Lolium perenne. The sequence continues at coordinate 79,177,394 of NC_067244.2, read as the reverse complement.
TAGTACCTTACCTTTTTGTCATGTTGATTTGTTGACTCTGAGGACTGGTAACCAGGTTGCATGATTACAGCCTAATGCTGAAGTTTCACCTGATGCATTCCACATCACATAAGAAACTAATATGGGTTAAAAAGATAGCATTTTCAACAAAAAAAAATTGTCTAATGTCAAAATGCCGATAATTTTCCGGGAGGAATATTTGCTTGTTTACCTGCATATTGGAATTTAATGTTACATATTCGTCCATTTTGGAATGTAAAAGATGTGGTATGTGTATTCCAACAAATGTTGCACAGGTTACATGGAAATTATAAAGATTCAAGAATACACATATGATATCCAACAAAATCATACTTGTGATAGGAGAGTGGGCATAAATGAGTAAACTCAAAAAAAAATGAAAATAAGCAAGCACACAAAGCCAAAATGTGACTGGCAAAGACTAGCAAGACGATGATCACTTTAGTCCAGAATGTGTTCTATCAGAAAATAATATGGTCTAATATATATGGCCCTATTTAGAGAAAATATGTTTTTCTATGTTTGCGGCTATCTAGAATGCTCTTAAACTTACAACCCCAATAGAGTTCATTGGCGAATTGAAATCTATCTGTTGAATGTTTCAAGGGTAGCTATAACTGAATCAGGTAATTTCCTAGTCAGAGCTCAAGCAACTGATCTGTGTACATGACCTATAATGCTGCAGTAACTGGAAAATCTCAAAGAACAATATGATTGGAAAATCTCTGTTGTTAAGCTAATTCAAAATAGTTGGGGTTCGACCCTGGTATCAAGACATAGAGAACGGATGCAAAGCAATGTTCCATCTTGGACATCCAGCAATTATATTCAGCATTCCGGCTAATGTTTCTGCATCTCTCAGGAAAAACAACAGTGGCCTCCTTTCTTTAGTCTTTACGTATGACAGACTGCCAGCCTCACAGACATGAATTACAATCTAGAAAGCAAATTTCAGACAGACTGCAGTAATGAAGTTGATGTGCACCTGGTTTTTGTGTTACACCAGATCAAGATCTGGAACATATCCCTCCAGTCTCATCTCATCAACCAGCATGTCGAGGAGTGGATACATATCGTCCGCACCATGCTGTGGTTCATCACCTGCATAGAATTCAAGAACTCTGCCGCTAACTTCAACCCAGCTGCAGCCTGGAACTTTGTTCACACCTCTCTCTCTCATCAGTCCTCTCATCCGTGCAGAGTCATCCAATCTATCTGAACTTGCATATATCTTGGATGAAACCACATAGTTCCACGAGTTTGAGGGCTCCAACTGCATGATCCTATCGATGACCCTGCCACTGACCTCAACGTTCTTCGATTTCCGACAAGCAGCAAGCAAAGCGCCCAACATAACTGCATCTGCCTTACCAGGAATCTTCTGAATGAAGTCCCATGCTTCTTCTAAATGTCCGGCACGTGCCAATAAGTCAACCATGCAGGAGTAGTGCTCAACCTTGGGAATGATTTGGAACTCAGGTGTCAAGGAGTAGAACCATCTCCGGCCATCTTGCAGTAACCCAGCATGCACACAAGCAGAAAGTACTCCTATGAAGGTGATATCGTCCGGTCGGAGACCTTCCTCACTCCTCATCAGTTCAAACTGACGAATAGCTTCCTGGCCTCGCCCATTGAACGCAAGACCGCAGATCAAGGCATTCCATGAAGCTTCATTCTTGCATGGCAGTTTCCCAAAGACTTCTACGGCTTTGTTAAGATTTCCACACTTTGAGTACATATCCACCAATGCAGTCCCGACATAGACATTGCTGTATAGGCCTCTGTGTGAGGCGTAGCTGTCCAGTTCAGTGCCAAGCTCCAGAGCTCCAACTGCAGCACAGGCCGAGAGCACCCCTACCAATGTTATCTTATCTGGGCGTGCCCCTGCTTGCCGCATGCTGTAAAATAATGAAATGGCTTCGTTTGACATGCCGTTCTGCGCGTACCTGCGTCATCAGACATACCATGCACAAATGATCAGGCCAGATAAAAGGACATTCATTAGGGATTTTTTTCTTTCAAATAACGAAACAAGTGGATGCGTCGATACTTGCCCAGTGATCATGGCATTCCATGCGACGTTATCCTTGTCAGCAATGCCATCGAACACTCTCCGTGCCTCCCCCATCTCTCCGCACTTCTCATACATCCCAACGAGAGCTGATCCGACGAGCGATCCGACCTCGATCCCTGCAGATTTCACCCAGTCCTCCAACCACCTACCAAGCACCAAGTCTCCTGCATCCCTGCATGCTGCGAGCACGACCGCGACAGTCACCGCGTTGGGCGCCACGGCACCCTCGGCAACCATGGCACGGAACATCCGCGCCACGTCGGCCGCCATCCCCGCCCGCTCGTACGCTTTTATCGTAGCGTTCCAGGAGACGACGTCGCGGTGGAGAATTCCGTCGAACACCCTGCGCGCAGCGCGGGGATCGCCGAGGTTGGAGTACATGGTGATGAGGGAGTGGACGGTGTGGTCGTGGTGTTGCAGCCCGAGCTTGTGAAGAAGCGCATGCGCCGAGAGGGCGAAGGAAGGCGCCGGGCAGCGGGCGGCGGCGAGGAGGAGGAAAGGAAGAGTGTAGGTGTCCGGGCGGAGCTCAGAGCGGAGCATGCGGAGGAAGAGCTCGAGGGAGGTGCGTGGGCGGGAGGAGGCGAAGAAGCGGAGCGCGACATTGAATGAGAAGGCGGTGGGGGTGGGGTGGGAGGTGAGAAGGAGAAGGGCGTAATCGGAGGCGGCGGCGGCGGTGGTGGTGGTGCAAGAGGAGACGGAGAGGAGCTTGGAGAGGAAATGGTTGTAGGGGAATGGGGTGTGGTGGGAGGCAAGTACGAGGATGTGGGCATGGAGCTGCTTTATGGCGGACAGGGAGTGGCATCTCGAGTGGAGCTCGGAGATGAGGGAGGAGACTGATGGCGCGGTGGCCATTTCCGGCGTCGCCGCCGGTGTCTCTTCCGACGACGCTTCGGGTGTGTCTCGGTTTAGCCCATGTTTGGCATGTCACAGGGTGTATGTTTTGTTTGCCCATGAGTTAAACCGGTAATTGTAAGGAAAATTATACCAGATCTTAGAGTAATGAAAATTTAGATGCATGTAAAAAACAATTAGTTATTTAATGTATAAATATATTTAAATTTAGATAAATTTAAAAAACATCTATTTATAAACTGAAGAAGTGATAGTAAAATGGTACAACTAAAACTGAGCTAAGGGCATTTTCAACGCAGAGCGACCGTTTCCGTCCGGCCGGGCTGAAAATGCGTCTGGAACACGCTCCAGCGGGACACGCATAGTGATCGGGTCATCCATAACAACGCAAATCTGGCCCAAATATGCGCCTCGGATGCATCTCTGCGAACGCGCAAAGTGTCCACTCGCGTCTAGCGGACGTTTCGTCGGGCCCGCCTGGCAGTGACCCAGGCTCGATGCGTCTTCTCAGCCGCGGCAGTACTGGCGCCGAGCCATCGCTTCGGCACTCTGCGGCCGCGTAATGGCGATGCCTCGCGTGGCGCGCGGCCGCCGCCTACCTCTACGCACGAAGTAATGGCGAGCCAGTCGCACCCGGCTTATATAAACAGGGACGCGCGCATCTCATCTTCTCCCACACTAAACCCTAGACGCCACACAACCTCCACCGTAGCGCTGCTGCCGCTCAACTTCCACATTTGCCACCATGAGCAGCGTCGGCCGCGGGCAAGCTGCCGCGCCTCCAGCTCCACCTCCGACTCCACCTCCCCTGGCCTCGAGCTCCAACGTGGAGTTCGACGACGACAGCACCGACAACCTGCTGGACCCGGTCAGGGACGCCAAGTTCCTCGCTGACATGGAGAATAAAGCAGAGGAGGAGCGGGGGGCCCACGCGGCGTTTGACGCCGAGATGGAACGCCGCAGGGTGGCTGCCGCCGCAGCCGCAGAGGACGATGACTCCGACACCTCATGGTCTTCTGATGACCTTGATGTGCCTACCCCAAAGGAGAAGGCGGCGGAGCAGAGGGCGTTCGTCGACTCCTTCGAGACGATCAAGCCGAAGATGCCGCGAACGAGACGCTGCGGTGGTGCCTGCTAGAGGACGCGGCGGCGGACCGAGCCCTAGCGGCCGCACGGCAGGCGGCGGAGAAGCAGACGAGGGAGGAACGCAACGACGAGGCCGAACCGTCGGGCAGTAAGTAGTCTAGGTTTCTACAACTAGTTTGTATAGTTTCTATGTTGCTTTGTAAATATTTTGCAAACAAAAAATAGGTCACCCTACTGGGAGCACCTAGACGCAAACGGACGCGCGGTCAAAATATATCCGCGAGATGACGGAAACGGACAGTTACGACCAACTTTTAACGTCCGACATGCGTCATCCCGTTGAAGATGCAGATAACAATTGTGAAGGTTAAGAGCATCACTAGCAGATCGTTTATAGATTTGGAAAAACGTGATATGATGGTAAAAAAGCATCCACAGACTAGACTCCGCATATGCAAGCGGCATAATCGCATATTCCCGCATATGCGGCTATACCGTTTGCTATGCGGGATCTAGTCCACAAAACCGCATTAAATCTCCAAACTAAACCGCAAATCGGGGGGTTTACATATTTTAGGACACTTATATGACATAGTATAAGAAAATGTAAAACTATGACAGCAAATATAAACTAAATTTTAATAGTTTCAAACAACACACAATACAACAATAATCATAATTACATCAATAGTTTAAATTCACAAAATAAAAAAATGTTTAGAATACAAATAATAGTTCAAATCACACCTCAATCAATATGACATCAAAAGAATTAAATAGAACTGGCACACTACTGACCGTCGTGCCTCATCCAATGCTGTTGAATCAGATCGAGTTGAAGCTGCTTGTGCGACCCGGCATTCTCAATGGTGCGGTATGTCTCAAGAAATACTTCGATTCGGTTCGGATTCCTTGATGGCTTCGCCCGGTACCAACATTTTCAAAGAAGAAATCCAAGTTCAAATTTCTCTCATCATCGATGATCGTGTTGTGAAGAATCACACAAGTGGTCATGATGTCATTGTGGGTTTCTTTGTCTCAAAACCGTCCGGGACCTCAAACTATTGCAAATCTAGCCTGCAAAATCTCAAAAGCTCGCTCCATGTCCTTCTTGTGGGATGCCTTTTGTGCCTTTACAAATTCAACTTTATCTCAGCTCTCCAGGTTCCTGATAGTCTTCACAAATGTTGCTCACTTCGGGTATATGCCATCAGCAAGGTAGTAGTCGATTGTGTAGTCATGGCCATGACGAGTAGTTGCAGGTCGGAGCATCACCTTTAGATAGCTGATGGCGTGTATTTCACACGTTCGTTGGGCAACCCCAAGAGGAAGGTATGATGCGCATAGCAGCAAGTTTTCCCTCAGAAAGAAACCAAGGTTTATCGAACCAGGAGGAGCCAAGAAGCACGTTGAAGGTTGATGGCGGCGGGATGTAGTGCGGCGCAACACCAGGGATTCCGGCGCCAACGTGGAACCTGCACAACACAACCAAAGTACTTTGCCCCAACGAAACAGTGAGGTTGTCAATCTCACCGGCTTGCTGTAACAAAGGATTAACCGTATTGTGTGGAAGATGATTGTTTGCAGAAAATAGTAGAACAAGTATTGCAGTAGATTGTATTTTAGTAAAGAGAATTGGACCGGGGTCCACAGTTCACTAGAGGTGTCTCTCCCATAAGACGAACAGCATGTTGGGTGAACAAATTACAGTTGGGCAATTGACAAATAAAGAGAGCATGACCATGCACATACATATCATGATGAGTATAGTGAGATTTAATTGGGCATTACGACAAAGTACATAGACCGCCATCCAACTGCATCTATGCCTAAAAAGTCCACCTTCAGGTTATCATCCGAACCCCCTCCAGTATTAAGTTGCTAACAACAGACAATTGCATTAAGTATGGTGCGTAATGTAACTAGTGACTACATCCTTGAACATAGCACTAATGTTTTATCCCTAGTGGCAACAGCACAACACAACCTTAGAACTTTCTATCACTGTCCCAGGTGTCAATGCAGGCATGAACCCACTATCGAGCATAAGTACTCCCTCTTGGAGTTACAAGCATCTACTTGGCCAGAGCATCTACTAGTAACGGAGAGCATGCAAGATCATAAACAACACATAAGCATAAATTTGATAATCAACATAACAAGTATTCTCTATTCATCGGATCCCAACAAACGCAACATATAGAATTACAGATAGATGATCTTGATCATGTTAGGCAGCTCACAAGATCCGACAATGATAGCACAATGGGGAGAAGACAACCATCTAGCTACTGCTATGGACCCATAGTCCAGGGGTAGACTACTCACACATCACACCGGAGGCGACCATGGCGGCGTAGAGTCCTCCGGGAGATGATTCCCCTCTCCGGCAGGGTGCCGGAGGCGATCTCCTGGATCCCCCGAGATGGGATCGGCGGCGGCGGCGTCTCTGGAAGGTTTTCCGTATCGTGGTTCTCGGTACTGGGGGTTTCGTCACGGAGGCTATTTGTAGGCGGAAGGGCAGGTCAAGAGGCGGCACGGGGGCCCCACACCACAGGGCCGCGCGGCCAAGGGGGGGGCCGCGCCGCCCTATGGTTTGGCTCCCCTGTGGCCCCTCTTCGTCTCTCCTTCGGACTTCTGGAAGCTTCGTGGAAAAATAGGCCCCTGGGCTTTGATTTCGTCCAATTCCGAGAATATTTCCTTACTAGGATTTCTGAAACCAAAAACAGCAGAAACAAAGAATCGGCACTTCGGCATCTTGTTAATAGGTTAGTTCCAGAAAATGCACGAATATGACATAAGGTGTGCATAAAACATGTAGATAACATCAATAATGTGGCATGGAACATAAGAAATTATCGATACGTCGGAGACGTATCAGCATCCCCAAGCTTAGTTCTGCTCGTCCCGAGCAGGTAAAATGATAACACATATAATTTCTGGAGTGACATGCCATCATAACCTTGATCATACTATTTGTAAAGCATATGTAGTGAATGCAGCGATCAAAAACAATATATATGACATGAGTAAACAAGTGAATCATAAAGCAAAGACTTTTCATGAATAGCACTTCAAGACAAGCATCAATAAGTCTTGCATAAGAGTTAACTCATAAAGCAATAATTCAAAGTAAAGGCATTGAAGCAACACAAAAGAAGATTAAGTTTCAGCGGTTGCTTTCAACTTGTAACATGTATATCTCATGGATATTGTCAACATAGAGTAATATAATAAGTGCAATAAGCAAATATGTAGGAATCAATGCACAGTTCACACAAGTGTTTGCTTCTTGAGGTGGAGAGAAATAGGTGAACTGACTCAACATTGAAAGTAAAAGAATGGTCCTCCATAGAGGAAAAGCATCGATTGCTATATTTGTGCTAGAGCTTTGATTTTGAAAACATGAAACAATTTTGTCAACGGTAGTAATAAAGCATATGCATCATGTAAATTATATCTTATAAGTTGCAAGCCTCATGCATAGTGTACTAATAGTGCCCGCACCTTGTCCTAATTAGCTTGGACTACCGGATCATCACAATGCATTGTTTTTACCAAGTGTCACAAAGGGGTACCTCTATGTCGCCTGTACAAAGGTCTAAGGAGAAAGCTCGCATTGGATTTCTCGCTATTGATTATTCTTCAACTTAGACATCCATACCGGGACAACATAGACAACAGATAATGGACTCCTCTTTTATGCATAAGCATATAACAACAATTAATAATTTTCTCATTTGAGATTTGAGGATTGTTGTCCAAAATCAAACTTCCACCATGGAGCATGGCTTTAGTTAGCGGCCCAATGTTCTTCTCTAACATATGCATGCTTAACCATATGGTGGTAGATCTCTCTTACTTCAGACAAGACGAACATGCATAGCAACTCACATGAAATTCAACAATGAATAGTCGATGGCGTCCCCAGTGAACATGGTTATCGCACAACAAGCAACTTAATAAGAGATAAAGTGCATAATTACATATTCAATACCACAATAGTTTTTAAGCTATTTGTCCCATGAGCTATATATTGCAAAGGTGAATGATGGAATTTTAAAGGTAGCACTCAAGCAATTTACTTTGGAATGGCGGGAAATACCATGTAGTAGGTAGGTATGGTGGACACAAATGGCATAGTGGTTGGCTCAAGTATTTTGGATGCATGAGAAGTATTCCCTCTCGATACAAGGTTTAGGCTAGCAAGGCTTATTTGAAACAAACACAAGGATGAACCGGTGCAGCAAAACTCACATAAAAGACATATTGAAAACATTATAAGACTCTACACCGTCTTCCTTGTTGTTCAAACTCAATACTAGAAATTATCTAGACCTTAGAGAAACCAAATATGCAAACCAAATTTTAGCATGCTCTATGTATTTCTTCATTAATGGGTGCAAAGCATATGATGCAAGAGCTTAAACATGAGCACAACAATTGCCAAGTATCACGTTACCCAAGACATTAATAGCAATTACTACATGTATCATTTTCCAATTCCAACCATATAACAATTTAACGAAGGAGAAACTTCGCCATGAATACTATGAGTAGAAACCAAGGACATACTTGTCCATATGCTACAGCGGAGCGTGTCTCTCTCCCATAAAGTGAATGCTAGGATCCATTTTATTCAAACAAAACAAAAAACAAAAACAAACCGACGCTCCAAGAAAAAGCACATAAGATGTGATGGAATAAAAATATAGTTTCAGGGGAGGAACCTGATAATGTTGTCGATGAAGAAGGGGATGCCTTGGGCATCCCCAAGCTTAGACGCTTGAGTCTTCTTGATATATGCAGGGGTGAACCACCGGGGCATCCCCAAGCTTAGAGCTTTCACTCTCCTTGATCATGTTGCATCATACTCCTCTCTTGATCCTTGAAAACTTCCTCCACACCAAACTCGAAACAACTCATTAGAGGGTTAGTGCACAATATAAATTGACATATTCAGAGGTGACACAATCATTCTTAACACTTCTGGACATTGCATAATGCTACTGGACATTAGTGGATCAAAGAAATTCATCCAACATAGCGAAAGAGGCAATGCGAAATAAAAGGCAGAATCTGTCAAAACAGAACAGTTCGTATTGACGAATTTTAAAATGGCACCAGACTTGCTCAAATGAAAATGCTCAAATTGAATGAAAGTTGCGTACATATCTGAGGATCATGCACGTAAATTGGCTTAATTTTCTGAGCTACCTACAGGGAGGTGGACCCAGATTCGTGACAGCAAAGAAATCTGGAACTGTGCAGTAATCCAAATCTAGTACTTACTTTTCTATCAACGGCTTAACTTGGCACAACAAAACACAAAACTAAGATAAGGAGAGGTTGCTACAGTAGTAAACAACTTCCAAGACACAAAATAAAAACAAAGTACTGTAGGTAAAAACATGGGTTGTCTCCCATAAGCGCTTTTCTTTAACGCCTTTCAGCTAGGCGCAGAAAGTGTGCATCAAGTATTATCAAAGGGTGGTACTTCTACAGCGGGGTGTGGGCTTTTCTCAACCAAGCATAGTATATTAGATACATAAGTTTTAGCATCTCCCTTTTCATTAGTCTTAGGCGTGCTACTCTCATCAAACAAATTTTCAGGAACAAGCCAAGCATAGTTATTTTCTAGTGCATCATTCATAGCTAGGAGCTTACATGGTATTGGTGCTTTGATCTCCCCTCCATCATCAATATTATTAGTGTATCTTATTCTATCCATATCCATCTTTTCAAGGAGACTAACAAAATTAGTAGGAGAACCAAGCATATTAAATTTAGCAAACACCTTTCTAGCTTCTCTTGCTAGACCACCAAATTCTCTAAGAAGGGTTTCTAATACAAAATCTTTCTTTTCCCCTTCTTCCATATCGCCAAGTGTGAAAAACATGTGTTGGATTATAGGATTAAGATTAACAAATTTAGTTTCCAACAGGCGAACTAAATGCGCAGCAGCTATTTCATAAGTAGGCGCAAGGTCTACCAAGTGTCTATCTTCAAAATTTTCAATAGTACTAACATGATTGAAAAATTCTTCTATATTATTTCTCCCAACTATAGACCCACGTCCTACCGGTATGTCTTTTGTGGTAAAATTAAAAGGAAACATGATGAATAAAGTAAATGCAAGTAAACTAAATTTTTTTTTTTTGTGTTTTTGATATAGCAAACAAGATAGCAAGTAAAGTAAAACTAGCAACTAATTTTTTTGTATTTTGATTTAGTGCAGCAAACAAAGTAGTAAATAAAACTAAGCAAGACAAAAACAAAGTAAAGAGATTGAGAAGTGGAGACTCCCCTTGCAGCGTGTCTTGATCTCCCCGGCAACGGCGCCAGAAAATGTGCTTGATGGCGTGTATTTCACACGTTCGTTGGGCAACCCCAAGAGGAAGGTATGATGTGCACAGCAGCAAGTTTTCCCTCAGAAAGAAACCAAGGTTTATCGAACCAGGAGGAGCCAAGAAGCACGTTGAAGGTTGATGGCGGCGGGATGTAGTGCGGCGCAACACCAGGGATTCCGGCGCCAACGTGGAACCTGCACAACACAACCAAAGTACTTTGCCCCAACGAAACAGTGAGGTTGTCAATCTCACCGGCTTGCTGTAACAAAGGATTAACCGTATTGTGTGGAAGATGATTGTTTGCAGAAAACAGTAGAATAAGTATTGCAGTAGATTGTATTTCAGTAAAGAGAATTGGACCGGGGTCCACAGTTCACTAGAGGTGTCTCTCCCATAAGACGAACAGCATGTTGGGTGAACAAATTATAGTTGGGCAATTGACAAATAAAGTGAGCATGACCATGCACATACATATCATGATGAGTATAGTGAGATTTAATTGGGCATTACGACAAAGTACATAGACCGCCATCCAACTGCATCTATGCCTAAAAAGTCCACCTTCAGGTTATCATCCGAACCCCCTCCAGTATTAAGTTGCTCACAACAGACAATTGCATTAAGTATGGTGCGTAATGTAACTAGTGACTACAGCCTTGAACATCGCACTAATGTTTTATCCCTAGTGGCAACAGCACAACACAACCTTAGAACTTTCTCATCACTTGTCCCGGTGTCAATGCAGGCATGAACCCACTATCGAGCATAAGTACTCCCTCTTGGAGTTACAAGCATCTACTTGGCCAGAGCATCTACTAGTAACGGAGAGCATGCAAGATCATAAACAACACATAAGCATAACTTTGATAATCAACATAACAAGTATTATCTATTCATCGGATCCCAACAAACGCAACATATAGAATTACAGATAGATGATCTTGATCATGTTAGGCAGCTCACAAGATCCGACAATGATAGCACAATGGGGAGAAGACAACCATCTAGCTACTGCTATGGACCCATAGTCCAGGGGTAGACTACTCACACATCACACCGGAGGCGACCATGGCGGCGTAGAGTCCTCCGGGAGATGATTCCCCTCTCCGGCAGGGTGCCGGAGGCGATCTCCTGGATCCCCCGAGATGGGATCGGCGGCGGCGGCGTCTCTGGAAGGTTTTCCGTATCGTGGTTCTCGGTACTGGGGGTTTCGTCACGGAGGCTATTTGTAGGCGGAAGGGCAGGTCAAGAGGCGGCACGGGGGCCCCACACCACAGGGCCGCGCGGCCAAGGGGGGGGGGCCGCGCCGCCCTATGGTTTGGCTCCCCTGTGGCCCCTCTTCGTCTCTCCTTCGGACTTCTGGAAGCTTCGTGGAAAAATAGGCCCCTGGGCTTTGATTTCGTCCAATTCCGAGAATATTTCCTTACTAGGATTTCTGAAACCAAAAACAGCAAAAAACAGCAACTGGCACTTCGGCATCTTGTTAATAGGTTAGTTCCAGAAAATGCACGAATATGACATAAAGTGTGCATAAAACATGTAGATAACATTAATAATGTGGCATGGAACATAAGAAATTATCGATACGTCGGAGACGTATCAATAGCCAGGCAAGAAGGTGAGACCTATGCAACACATTGATATAATTGAGAGAACCCGGCAACCCAAAAAAATGTCAACACCCGGATTTTTAAGTCCGGATGCCTATTATGTCATACATCGCAATCCCAGGAATATTGTTGTTGCGAGGCATAATAGTTAAGTATCACAGTCATCATTCATTACAAACCATAAGTCTTACAAATTTGGAATCACATGATCCATATTACACGAATAGTTGATCTATCGATCAACGAACAAACACAAGTTCATAGTTCATAGCGGAAGCGTAAGATACAAGGACTCTCTAGTCCACAGGCCAACGCTTGACGTCGGAAGGCGCTTAGTTGTCGTAGGCGTCCTGCTGGTCATCTCCTTGGTCATCTTCATACTCTGGCCATTTGAATAGCCAGGGACAAAGCCGTGAGTACGTTGAGTACTCGCAAACTAATACTAATGTAAATGCTAGACATTCTAGTATGGTTTGCTAAGCTCTAGTTTCTTTGCATAAAGCTAGTTTTAGTTCACAAAGTTTGAGAAAAAGCTTATTCAAGTGCTAACTAACTCAAGTGGGAACATTAGTGTCATTCCCACCATTTCAAGTGGTGATTTCAATTCAATCCACCACGAGTCATTTCACCATCATCTTTCAACATCATTTTCAAAGATATGACATTGGAAACTGTATGGCCTTTCCAACCGTCCGTAACCGTGGACGCGGCTATTCGAATAGGTTTACACTCTGCAGAGGTTGCACACTTGTGCCACAACATTTGATTTCATCCGTCGGGATTACCCCGAATCATCGTAACACGATGCGGATCATCAACCATAACCTTTCACTTACAAATCCTAGTATGAGCACCTCTCCCCATGAGCTTGGCCTCCCAGTGAAGACAGACAGTCAGCCTGGGAACTGCACAGGGCTTGGGCCGGACATTCACCTCATTTCACGTCATATCATATCATTCATTCTGTTGTAGAGGCAGCTTTCGGCATAACCCCGATGACGCTTGTTTAGAGGGAACCCATACTAAGATGCATAAACTTCCAGTTAAGCCCTACCCATAATCAGGTATTGTGGGGGTACTTAATAATTGGAAAGGTATCGCATTCAAACCAACATCATTGTTTATCAAAAAATCACCATCTTCTCTTGTTCACATTCATCTTCAAAAATCATTCAATGGAATGCATCTTCATTCCAAGGTTTCAAAATCACTTCAAATTCACATTGTTCCCATCTAGAGTAGTCAAGTTTTAATTCATTAGCACTAGCTCTAATTCATGAGGGGTGCTAACTTGCTTTGCTTGGAGAAGACTAACTCACTACTCTAGTAATCAACTTGTACTTGGACCAAAGTTAACTATAAAAGTAACTCATTTAGAAAACAAGTAAAAACTTGTAAAGTAAAAAACTTGGGATGGGTTCATATAAGAAAAGATAAGAAACATGGTGCCTTGCCCCAAGGGGCTTTGCACTTTTCAAGAATATTAGCTTGCCTTGGTAGTTCTCAAACTGTTCCTCCTCCTCCTCTTGGTAGCAACCTTCTTCTTCGGCGTACTCTCCGGTGCTACCGTCTAAATTTGAATACGAGTATAATTACTCACTAATTCAATGGCTATTCCATACATCACATATAACACACAAACTACTCTATGCACACAAATAAATTAACTAGAGTGCATGGGTTGTGGGGTTTAAATAGAATTCACTTCTTTGTATTTCATATGTAAATGATAGTTTCCATAGGGCTCTTGAGAAATAATTTCCTCTCATTGAAATCTTCTTAAGATTTAATTTCTCAAACAATCATGTATGAACTCATATTGACCTAAGTCAAATGTTCATCATCATCATTTGTGAAAAGGATTTAAATGAGGTGGATCACCTCATACCATTTTAGTAACACTACATATGATTTAAATCTCAAGTAATTCATATAAGAGAGTTTGGACCAGGGGTCCAAACATCCCATGAATTCATGTGAGACAAGTTTAAATGAAGTGTAATACTCCACATATTTTACTTTAATAGTTTTGGACAATATCAACTAGTTAAACTAGTCAAATGATCCACTAATTAAACTAGGGCATGATCATGCAAAGTGACCACACCATTTTATTGCATAAACAATTAGTGTAAGTCAAATGTGAGCTATTAGAGTTGGAATTAACTTAATATCTATTTTGGTTGATTTTTAAGAATTATTTGAATAGGGAAAAGTCCCTGTCTTGTTATTTTTATCACATTAATTCTATAATGAATCTGGTCATGGGACCAGTGGCATGTTGTAGAGAATTTCAGTAGCTTTCCAACAACATAAAATTCACTAAATTTGGTTTAGCCAAATTGGAACTATTTAAATTCAAAGTTTGTGCTGTAAGGAAATTGTTTGGGAATTGTTTGAATCCATTTTGAATTAAAAGGCCGGCGGGAAAGCTAAATGGGCTCAAGGATTTAAAAATGGCCCAAGGCCAGCCCAGCCACGGTCCAGTGCCGCGCGGGCTGCCTGACAGCGGGTCCCGCATGTCAGCGTCTTTTAAACGCCGAAGCGGTACCGATCAATGGGAGGCGTTGGATTAGAAGGGGATCGGAGGGCCGTGGTTCATCGTCGTCTCCGACGAGAACCCGACGGTGCAGCGGCGGCAGTAGGGGGTGGGAGAGCTTACAGCGGCTCCAGCAAGGGATGGCAATATGCTCGAGGTAGATGTGGACGACGGCGGTTCTCCTGGTACTGGCGGCGGAGCTCGAGGTGGTCTGGTTCGCCGCCGATTTCTGCAGGGCTTCCGCAGCGGTGATCTTGCAATTGGTCCTCCTCCGGCGTGAATCAGATGAACGGTGGGGTGGTTGAGTGGTTGTGAGAGGTGGGGAGTGAGCTGGTGTGGCTGGATCGACGAAGGGAGTGCTCTATTTATAGCAACGCGAGGGGGCTGCGGGGCAGGGAAGAAGTCGACACGCGCGCGGCGTCTCCGGCGAGCTGTCGAGCTAGGCGGCGATGCTGTCGGGTTCTCCTCGTCCAGGCGAAGCTAGAGGTGGTGTTGGCACGGTCGGGCGGCGTGGTATGGCGTAGGATTGTGTCCGTGTCTGCCGCGCCCGCGGCGGACCAGGGTTGGCTTCTCCGGCGACGGCGGGTGCGGGTCGTGGTCGAGGGCGTGTCCAACGGCGTCGTGGTGTCACGGTGAGGCTCAAGGTGCTCGCAGGGGGTCCAGGGGCTGCGTGAGCGCGTGGGACGGCGCGTGTGCTGAGCGTGTCCACGCGCGACACGAGCGGCATACTGGCGGTCCTGGGCGTGTGCTGGGCGCGCGTGTTCCGGGCGTTGTCGTCATCCTCGTCGACCAGGGCGGTGCTAGGCGGCGCTAGGGTGGCACGGTGGTGAGCTTGGGCACCAGGGCCAGTAAGGGAGATGAAGGAGAGGAGAGGGAGAAGAACATGGCCGGCATGGGCCGGCATGGCCATGTCTTTGCTTGCTCTCTCTCTCTCCCTAGGGTTTCTATGCAGCACTTAGGGTTAGAGGGGGCCAGGGGACAAGGTAGAATAGCTTTGGTTTAGATTAGGGTAGTTTATGTGGCATAGAACACTATTTGCAATAGTGGCAAATAGTGCCATAATTTGGAAATTACAAATTTCTCTAAATTTGAAATAATTCAAAAGGTGAAACCTTTTGAAATGTGAGTGTTGATATAAGTTGTATTTGACCAGAGGTGATTTGAGGTGGTGGTGGAATTTTTAGAATTCAAACATTTGCAAAATTGGTTAAGTGGGGAATCTTGCATATGTGAGAAAGTTGAAACTTTGGATGAGCCTTGCTCATGATCCAGGATGAATTTGGCATGATGATCTTCACCAAAGTTGTTCACCTTGATGTTGACTTTGAAATGGTGCAAAGAGTTAGCCAGAGTTGGTTTGGGAAAATTGAATGGCAAGGGCTCAAAGTGGTGATCAGACTAGAATTGTCAAAATTGACCATTATCATATGTGAGGGGGATTTGTGTTTGAAATCCATTTGAATTGTGAATCTTTGATTCTGTTGTCGTCAGAAACCCACCGGCGGGCAGCGACGGGCAACACCGTAGAACCGGGAACAACCTAGAGCTGCGGCTGGCTGAGGTCCCTCCAAGCGACGGCCCGCAAAGCCTTCTGGTCACACGTCCGATGCTGATGCAAGGGCGTGCCACCTGACCTATACCTGGTCAGGAAAGTGATGGAGATGCCTCGCTTAGTTTCCTGCATGGCATACACGTAAACATTAAATACGAGCCTCGATCGGCTCTCAGGTTATCCTGTGAATCGGCTCAGGGAGCCGATCCACCCATGATTCGTACGAGGTGCACGAATATATGGTGGTCCTGCTTGATCAAGATAAAGCTAATTAGATCTACGACGATTTAGGGTTTTCACCGCATAATCGGATCATCCTACTCACGGTTGGGCCTCGCGGCCACGCACGGTGATCGTAAGCCGATCCTAAACAAGGCCTAAAAACCAACACGAGGTTGATCCCCGGAACATCCTGTTTAGGGCTAGCGAACGACACCCTACGTGCCGCTGGATCCTCCACCCCTTTGTAAGGCCTAACTATTGCAGATATTAAACTAATCCTTGTAGAACAAGGAGCAATCGTAACGGATCAGATCTACTAAATAATGATCAAGCGGGGTGCCGCCCCCACACCTAAGATAGGTGTGAGGGCGGCTAGACCTGCAAGGGTTGCACTACGACAGCATGTTACGCGAAGAACTATGCTAACCCTAACACATCTATGATAACTACGTTGCTCGCCATCAACAAGGCTTCAGTACGAGCAACGCATGAACAACGTGGAGCTTGTGCTGCCTAGATCGCAAGATGCGATCTAGGCAGCATGTTGCTTACCGGTAGAAACCCTCGAGACGAAGGAGTTGGCGATGCGCCGAGATTGATTTGTTGGTTGAACGTTGGTTGTTGTTTATTCCATAAACCCTAGATACATATTTATAGTCCAGGGGACTTTCTAACGTGGGAATAATCCCCACCGTGCACGATACAAACTCTAACTTTTAATCTAAGATACAATCTACCATAATTAAAGATACACGGGCAATCCAGCCCAAACTCCTCGTGCAAGGCCGCTTCAGAGATCTTCCACGTGTAATCTTCCAAGCCCATCTCTCTTACAGCCCACCTCCTGATTTGACCAAAATCTGGTGATAACACATGCCCCCCTGGTTTTGGCAATGATAATTTCAAAACCACTCTGTTTTTCCTTCGAAGGGTCATGTCATGGCAGAGCAGACCTGTCGCAGTATTCCTCATCATGATGCCTTGTCTTTCCAGCTTCTTTGCAAAATTTGATAACTTTGGCATCACCTCCTCGAAAACTGCAATGGCAGTAAATTTCCACCAGGCTTCCCATTATTTAACTGTGCCGATTGATTAGCTCTCTTCATCCCCTTCCTCTGTTCCAGCCATCGGCACCCAAAAAACCCTCTTCTCCCTCAGCCATGTCTTCTTCTTCCTCCTCTTTCGTCTCTCTCCAATCCTTCTCTTCAAGCGAGCCGGAGTGGAACTCCGATCACGCGCCAGAGAGCAACCTGGGTCTGACCGATGGGGAAGAGGACCTCAAGTTCCTCATCGATGGGGAGCTGATGAGCGAAAGTGAAGACGACCTCCATCCTTGGGCGAAACCCACCTCCTCCAACGGGAAGGGGGAAGAAGTAGAGGAAGAAGAAGAAAAAGAGGAAGGCGGCCCGTCTTCCCCCGCTAAGCTTCTGCCGGCCAAGCGATTCCGCGCTTGGGCGGACAGCGAAGACGACGATGATGACGAGGAGGAAGAGGAGGAGGATGAATCCTCCTCCTCCATCGGGTATCCGCCGACCAAGCGCTTCCGCTCCTGGGCGGACAGCGAGGATGATGATGATGACGAGGAGGACGAGGCTCCGGCCAAGGGCTGGGGCAGCAGCGACGAGGAGCTTCCTGGGAGCAGCGCCGACGACATCGACGGCGGTGATGATGAGGACAGCGACGACTAGTAGAATAGAACTAGTAGTAGCAGTGCACTAGGCACCAGATCCCTCTTTTGAGAGCCATCGGCTCTTTCTTGTAAAGCCGCTCCTTTGAATTAATGAAAATTGTTCTTTCAATTCATCTTTCAATTAATCCAATTTCATTCCTTCCGCCTGTCATGCCAAGACCGATAGCAACGTATCGGATTTCTTTTCTTTTGGATGCCCGTGAAGCCGGACTCACATGCCGATTAGCCCGTCGGTCAAGCACTTCTCAATTTCAGGCTGCGATTTGATATCTGACCATAATTTTTCGCAATCCCTTAGCCAATGACCATTCATCGGCTATTTTGAGAACCCAGTCCCTTTCCTTCTCTTGCAGCGACAGGACGGTCCAAAACCTGTAAAAGCCGACGGCCTCCTTTCCCGATTCCTCTCCATAGCTTCAGTAGTCTTTTTTTTGCAACACCTTACTACTTCAGAGAAGATCACAATGCAGGGCCAGTCGATGTGACTCCAATCGGCTCCCAAAACAGGACATCTACCAAGTTAGCTGCCCCCCGAGCCTTAATCAAGGCGAGAATACCGGCGAGGATGCACAGATCGTTGATCAGCTTTCTTCCACTGAACGTCGATGTTGACGTGAACTTTGAGCACATAGCCAACAGGTCTTGGACTTGCGTAACCGTACTAGAGTCGATGGCCGCGCATCGGCTTCGCTTCTTGTGCAAAATTTTTTTTTTATTTGGCCGATTTTTTCTAATCGGCCCCAGAATGTTTCACTGCACGCATGTTTACACATGTTTATCTGCACATGTTCATCTAACTATATGCCCCCCGAGCCGAATCTGCCAGATGACTGCAGATATCGGCTTTTATGGTTAGCCAGGGCACTGCACTTGCACGTCGGCTCCGTAAGGATTCGTGCTGACTTTCATCCGCCGACGTGGCCGCTGCCCAGTGGATCGATGCTGAACACAAGCAGAACATGTGGTGAAGATAATTTTGGCCGATTGCTGGAATCGGCCTCCATATCCATTGAAGCGCTGACTGAAGGTTTTATAATGCTCCTTCATAATTTTTGGGGCCGATCACAAAGATCAGCCTCGCCCCGTTTGCTCATCGGTTTGTTCTTGCTACTCGGTCAGGCTGGTGGATAAAACCAGCCCAACCTCTGACTTGATGCGCCTACTGTCGTCCACCTTGAGTGCATCGTAGAATCGTGGAGCACTAAGCTCCGTCGGAAGGACGAGCACCATGTTTGTGCCAGCCGATGTTTCATCATCGGCTTTCCTTTGCTTGGGGCGCCACTCCATGTTCCGTGGATGACCCTCTTCATCCAGGGTTCGCTGAACTTTCGCAGCTAGATCAGGTCGTGCCTTCCTTAACGTATGCAAGTATAACCTTTCGGCTTCCTCCAGGCCGCGCAATCGCTGAACCCTGCGCTTTTGTGAACGGCTGAGTCCATCAGGGCACCACCTTGGACGGTGGTACCTGTCTTCTTCCTCTTCTTGTCCCTCATCTTCTGAATCCTCGAGATCTGCCCAGCGAGGGGACTCAGCGCGTTTGCTTTGTGGCGGGAGAGGCCCTAAGCGCTTGAACACAGACACATTGGCTGCCTCCTTCTTCTTCTGGTTGCATTCTGGGCAATTGCCGATTGTGGGCAATCGGCTCATTCCTGAATCCCAGCGATGTACGAAGAAGGGGCAGTCCCGATGCTGTCGTTGTCGTCTTGCTCCCTTGATTTTTCCGTGGCACGGCGCTCGTGCTCCTCCTCATCGCGATCGTGCCGACGATGTCTTCAGCTTCTCTAGCCGGCACGATCTCTCTCATCATCATCGCTGGATCGTCGGCGTTGGTCATACTGACTCACATACTTGTTGAGGAGGTGATCAGAGAGGGGTCTTTGATATCTCATGTTCTTCACTTCTCCCTCTGTGACGTAGCGCTTGCCATCATGACGGAGCCGATCGCGTGGAGCGGCCTCTTCTGTGTCCTTGCTATGAGAGCAGCTGCCCTCGTCTCCATTTTTGCCAGAGTGGTTCCCAGGTCCTACCATGTTGATCTTTGAACGAGGATCCCTGGACGGCAACCTTCAGGGTAAGTGCATTCCACCATGTTAACGGCGGGGAAGGGCTGGGTGTCGACCTTCATGGCGTACTGGTTGAAAATTAGACGCCCCTTTTTTATCGCCGCTTGGATGTGCTGACGCCATACCCTGCAGTCGTTGGTGGCATGGGAGAGCGAGTTGTGCCATTTGCAGTATGGCTTTCCGTTCAGCTCTTGTACCGTGGGGAATTTGAGACCTTCAGGAATCGTCAACTATTTCTCCTTGAGCAGGAGGTCGAAGATTTGCTCAGTCTTGGTCACGTCAAAATCAAACCCCCGGGGCGGGCCTGGTGGCTTTACCTATTTGCAGGACACGGGGGTTCCTCCCCGAGTCCATTCAGCCACTGCTACCTCTTGGTCTCCCGCAGGAACTTCGTCTTCCTCTGCATCGACCAGGACTACTGCACGCTTGAACTTGTCTTGGTACAGGTCCGGGTGGCGCTGTTCATATGCCGATAGTTTCTGAACCATGTGCGCCAGTGAGGGGTAGTCTGCTTGGGAGGCCATGTCCTTGAGCGGTGTTGCGAGGCCCGCTACTGCCAACTCGACTGCTTCCTTTTCAGTTATACGAACCGAATAACATCGGTTCCTAAGATTCCTGAAGCGCTGGGTGTACTCTGTGTCTGTTTCTCCGCGCTTCTGACGTGGTTGTGCTAGAGCGGCAGTGCCAGACTCGGAAGCCTCTGAATGGTACTGCATATGGAACTGCTCTTCCAACTGCTTCCAAGTCCGGATGGAGTCTGGTGGCAAAGAGGTGTACCATCCGAAAGCCGATCCCGTGAGGGACTGTGAGAAGAGCCTCACGCGTAGTTGGTCCGACACTGAAGCCGGTCCTAGTTGCGCCAAATATCGGCCCACGTGCTCGATGGAGCTGGAACCATCTGATCCACTGAATTTGGAGAAATCAGGGAGCCGATACTTAGGTGGTAGCGGGATCATCTCGTAGTCGTCGGGGTACGGCTTGGAATAGCCGATTGCCCTCCTCTTCGGCACCATGCCGAACTGGTCTCTCAGTATGGTACTGATCTGATCCGCTGTGCTGGCTGCAGGAGTTGAATTCTGAAGATTCGCCGGGGTGGCGTACTTAGCCAGCCATGTTTGCTTCTCCAGCTCTGAGCCAACTGCAGGAACCGAGCTCTGGAGGTTCGTCGGGGTGGCGTACTTAGTTAGCCACGTCTGCTTCTCAAGCTCTGTCGCTGACGTCCCTCCTGTTTTCCCAGAAGTCCCTGATGTCGTGGCCTGGTTTGTGAGTGCCCAGTTGCCACAATCTGGCACATACGTGCACGTGTACCCGTGAGGGATCTCCTTAGGCGCCTCGGGCAAGAACTGGTAGTCACTAGGGTCACCACCGATCTTGTAGACGACGAATGCCGGTGTAGCCGGCACTTCTGGTGCTGCCAACGCATATGGCAGCGGTGGACGGGACTGGAGTGGCAACTCTCCTTGATGCGTCCCGAGAGCTGGTCCTGACGGCGAGTACTGGTGCCTCATGATCTCCTGGATCACGCGAAGAGCGACACGCTCCAACGTGTTGACCAGGTTCTCAGAGTGGCGGTGTAGCGAGTGAGCCACCAAGTAGTTGATCTCCTGCCGCAGGGACCTGGTGCGTTCTTCCGACGGGGCAGAGAGGTCTATCCCATCTAGTGCACCATTAGGCGAGAACCCCTTCCACCTGATGCCATGTGAACGGGTTCTGTGGAAAGAGCCGATGAGGTCGGCTTCGAGGATGACTTTGATCTCGTCATACTTCTTCTTGAGCTCGTCCGTCAGATCCTCGTACGTGACTGGCATGCCGTCCGCCATCTCAGATGTAGATGGCGATGTGGTTGATGTAGAAGCTTGTCCCACCGGGCGTGCCAGAATGTGTTGTCGTCAGAAACCCACCGGCGGGCAGCGACGGGCAACACCGTAGAGCCGGGAACAACCTAGAGCTGCGGCTGGCTGAGGTCCCTCCGAGCGACGGCCCGCAAAGCCTTCTGGTCACACGTCCGATGCTGATGCAAGGGCGTGCCACCTGACCTATACCTGGTCAGGAAGGTGATGGAGATGCCTCGCTTAGTTTCCTGCATGGCATACACGTAAACATTAAATACGAGCCTCGATCGGCTCTCAGGTTATCCTGTGAATCGGCCCAGGGAGCCGATCCACCCATGATTCGTACGAGGTGCACGAATATATGGTGGTCCTGCTTGATCAAGATAAAGCTAATTAGATCTACGACGATTTAGGGTTTTCACCGCATAATCGGATCATCCTACTCACGATTGGGCCTCGCGGCCACGCACGGTGATCGTAAGCCGATCCTAAACAAGGCCTAAAAACCAACACGAGGTTGATCCCCGGAACATCCTGTTTAGGGCTAGCGAACGACACCCTACGTGCCGCTGGATCCTCCACCCCTTTGTAAGGCCTAACTATTGCAGATATTAAACTAATCCTTGTAGAACAAGGAGCAATCGTAACGGATCAGATCTACTGAATAATGATCAAGCGGGGTGCCGCCCCCACACCTAAGATAGGTGTGAGGGCGGCTAGACCTGCAAGGGTTGCACTACGACAGCATGTTACGCGAAGAACTATGCTAACCCTAACACATCTATGATAACTACGCTGCTCGCCATCAACAAGGCTTCAGTACGAGCAACGCATGAACAACGTGGAGCTTGTGCTGCCTAGATCGCAAGATGCGATCTAGGCAGCATGTTGCTTACCGGTAGAAACCCTCGAGACGAAGGAGTTGGCGATGCGCCGAGATTGATTTGTTGGTTGAACGTTGGTTGTTGTTTATTCCATAAACCCTAGATACATATTTATAGTCCAGGGGACTTTCTAACGTGGGAATAATCCCCACCGTGCACGATATAAACTCTAACTTTTAATCTAAGATACAATCTACCATAATTAAAGATACACGGGCAATCCAGCCCAAACTCCTCGTGCAAGGCCGCTTCAGAGATCTTCCACGTGTAATCTTCCAAGCCCATCTCTCTTACGGCCCACCTCCTGATTTGACCAAAATCTGGTGATAACAGATTCCAAAGGTTGTAGTAAGTGTTTAATAACATTACTCAACTAATGGTGAAGACCAAATAGGTCTAGGGTCAAAATTCATAAAAATGCCATAGGGCATATGTGAGGGTTTTTAGGGTTTTGCATTTTATGGAATTTCTTCCTCTTTGATTTATTTGGGTTGGTGATCTTCACATGATCACACTAGGGTTTTAGAGTATATCAAATACAAGTAAAAGCAATCATCATGGCATATCACTCAAATGCACAAGTCCTATGCATGGTACTATATGCAAATAGAAAAGTTTTTGTTGGTTTGAAATTTTGCTTTCTGGATTTCTCTAACTTTCTTTTTATTGAAATTTGGGGTGTTACAAACCCTTCCCCCTTACAAAAGATCTCGTCCCGAGATCAAAAAGAAAGTTAGGTACTAAAGAGATCTGGGTACTCCTCCTTCATGAAGTCTTCGCGTTCCCATGTGGCTTCATCTTCGGTATGATTGCTCCATTGGATTTTCAGAAACTTGATGCTTCGGGTGCGGGTGGTTCGGTAAGCTTCTTCCAGGATGCGAATCGGCACTTTGCGGTAAGTCAGATCCTTGTTGATATCCACCGATCGGTGATCTATGTTCTTGAACACTTCGGTCTTCTCCGGGACTTCAAGGCATTTCCGGAGAAGTGAGATGTGAAACACGTCGTGCACAGCCGACATTTCTTCAGGCAACTCCAGTTGATAAGATACTTCACCTCGGTGGCTGAGGACTTTGAAAGGTCCGACATAGCGGGGTGCAAGCTTTCCTTTCAGTTGGAACCTTTGCATTCCTTTCAAGGGGGATACTTTGAGATAGACGAAGTCTCCGATCTCAAAGGTCATCTCCCGACGTCTCTTGTCGGCGTAGCTCTTCTGTCTGGATTGCGCCGTTTTGAGGTACTCTCGGATCTTGTGTACTTTCTCTTCGGCTTCACGAAGAACATCAGGGCCGAAAACTTGGCTCTCTCCGACTTCTGACCAGTTCAGGGGGGTACGGCACTTCCTTCCGTACAAGGCTTCAAAGGGGGCCATCTGTAGGCTGGCTTGGTAGCTATTGTTGTAGGAGAATTCTGCGTAAGGTAGGCAGTCTTCCCACTTGGATCCGTATTCCAGTACGCATGCTCTCAGCATGTCTTCCAGTATCTGGTTTACTCTCTCAGTCTGTCCGTCGGTCTGAGGGTGATAGGCGGTGCTGAAATTTAGGCGAGTGCCTAGTCCTTCATGCACTTTCTGCCAGAACCTTGAGGTGAACTGGGATCCTCTATCTGACACTATCGATTTGGGGGTTCCGTGCAGAGCGACTATTCTGGAGATGTAAAGTTCAGCTAACTTTGGGCCTTGATAGGTGGTTTTGACGGCGATGAAATGGGCGACTTTGGTCAATCTATCGACAACTACCCATATTGAATCATTGCCTTTGCTGGATTTGGGCAGTCCGGTGATAAAGTCCATTCCTACGGAGTCCCATTTCCATTCCGGAATCTGGAGAGGTTGTAACAGTCCGGCGGGTCGTTGATGTTCTGCCTTGACTCTCTGACAGATGTCACACTTAGCGATATAGCTACCGATCTCTCTCTTCATTCCGTGCCACCAAAATTGTTCTTTCAGGTCTTGGTACATCTTGGTACCTCCGGGGTGGATTGAATAAAGGGTGTCATGGGCTTCTTGCAGAATGACTTGTTTCAAGTCAGAGTCCGATGGTACGCAGAGACGTTCTTTGTACCAAAGAACTCCGGCTTCGTCTACGGTGAATCCGGGGCTTTTCTGTGACTATCTGTTTCTTGATTCCATCAATGCTAGCGTTGTCTTTCTGGGCTTCCTTGATCTGACCAACCAAGGTGGGTTGCAGTTCTATGCTGGCTAGGAATCCTTCACTAACAAGTTCAAGTCTGAACTGTTCAAACTCTTGATGCAAGCTGGGCTGTTCGGTTGCGAGCATGGAGTTCAAGCGGCACGGCGATCGACTCAAAGCATCCGCTACCACATTGGCCTTGCCGGGGTGGTAGTGAATCTCCATGTCGTAATCCTTGATCAATTCGATCCATCGGCGTTGTCTCATGTTCAGCTCCTTCTGGGTGAATATGTATTTGAGGCTTTTGTGGTCGGAGTAGATCTCGCATCGATTACCCATGAGGTAATGGCGCCAAACTTTCAGGGCTAAGACCACGGCTGCAAGCTCGAAGTCATGGGTTGGGTAGTTCTGTTCATGTTGCTTGAGTTGTCTTGAAAGGTAGGATACAACCTTGCCTTCTTGCATAAGCACGCATCCAAGTCCAGTCTTGGAGGCGTCGCAATATACGTCAAAGGGCTTTGCGATATCTGGCATGATCAGGATTGGGGCTGTTGTCAATCTACTCTTGAGCTGTTGAAAGCTCTCTTCGCATTTGTCGGTCCACTCAAACTTTCTGTCCTTTTTCAGCAGTTGGGTCATTGGTCGAGCGATGCTCGAAAAACCTTCTACAAATCTGCGGTAGTATCCGGCTAATCCAAGAAAGGCGCGGACCTCGGTTTGTGTGGTGGGGGCTTGCCATTCCATAACGGTTTTGATTTTGGCGGGATCTACGGCAATTCCTCCTGCAGACAAGATGTGTCCCAGGAATCCAACTTCTTCCAGCCAAAACTCACACTTGCTAAACTTGGCATACAACTTGTGCTGTCTAAGGGTTTCTAGGACAATCTCCAAATGCTGTTCATGTTCCTCTTCGGACTTGGAGTAGACGAGAATGTCGTCGATGAATACAACGACAAATTTGTCCAAAAAGTTCATGAAGATCTTATTCATGAGATTCATGAAATAAGCGGGGGCATTGGTCAGTCCAAACGACATGACGTTGTACTCATACAACCCATATCTGGTGGTAAAGGCAGTTTTTGGAATATCGGTGGCTCGGATCTTCAGTTGGTGGTATCCAGTTCTAAGATCTATCTTGGAGAAAACTCGGGATCCGGTGAGTTGGTCAAACAAGTCTTCGATCTTGGGTAAGGGGTATTTGTTTTTGATGGTGACATCGTTAAGCTTACGATAGTCCGTGCATAAACAATTTGCACCATCTTTCTTGTCGACAAACAAGACGGGGGATCTCCAGGGGGATGCACTTGGTCTAATCAAACCTTTGGCTAACGTGTCATCTATTTGCTTCTTCAGCTCCACAAGCTCGGTTGCGTTCATGCTGTAAGCTCTCTGGGCTATGGGTCCAGTTCCAGGGATTAACTCGATGATAAACTCGATATCCCGATCCGGGGGCATACCGGGTAGATCATCCGGAAACACATTAGGGTAGCGACAAACGACCCTGATTTGATCCAGAGTTGGCTTGGATACACTTTGGTTGCAGGTGAATTTTCTGGGTAGTTTTTCAGAGACGTGCTCAACTACGATACCTGTGCTGCTAGTCATGGTGATGGCTTTCTTGGCACAGTCTATCATTCCGTTGTGCTTGGACATCCAGTCCATTCCTAGGACAACTTCCAAACCTTTGGTTCCAAGTATGATTAGATTTGCAAAGAAATCTACATCATGGATTTTGATTGGCACATTTTTGCAAAATTTTCTGGCTTTGGTGGTTGATCCGGGGATTTGAACTATCATAACATGCTTCAAACTGAGGGGTTGAATTTTACTTGTTGATGCAAAGTCTTCTGTGACAAAGGAATGAGATGCTCCGGAATCAAACAACACTCTGGCAGGGATGTGGTTGACAGAAAACATACCCAGTACAACATCTGGTGCTTCCTGGGCTTCTTCAGCGTTCATGTGGTAGAGGCGGCCGTTGCGGTTGTTGGGATTGTTGGGGGCGAACTTCTTGCCGGTGGAGACACGGCGTTGCTGCTGAGCAGGTGCAGCGGTGTTGCCGGCGAGCTTGGCAAGACGCTTGGGACACTCGTTGGAGTAATGCCCCACTACACCACACTCATAACAGGTGATAGTGGTCTTGTCCTGCTTGTTCGCAATGGGAACGGCATTGCTTCCGGTTCTGGGAGCGGTGTTGGTGTTGGTGTTGTTGTTGTTAGGGGCTCGGGGTGGAGCGCGGTTGTTGTTGTTGTTGTTGTAGTTGTTGTTGTAGCCTCCTGGCTTGGAGTTTCCTCCACTCCGGTTCTGATAACCGGGGCGAGAGTTCTGCATCTGGGGTTTGTTGTTTCTCGGAGTGAAACCTCCGCTTGAGCTAGGGCGAAACTTCTGGGGGTGGCTTGATCCATTCTGATTCGCCATGCGGCGCTTGCGGTTCTCATTGGCTTGGTTTAACTTGCCCTCCATCTGGATGGCGGAGTCAACAAGGGCTTCGAGGTCGGCGAAGGGGATGTTGACGAGGATAGTCTGCATCTCATCATGCAGTCCGTTCAGGAATCTCTCCTTCCTCTTCTCAACGGTGTCGGTCTCATCAGGGGCATACCTCGACAATGTGAGAAACTTGTCGCGGTATTCAACCACCGTCATGCGACCTTGTTTCAGCTCACGGAATTCATCCCTCATCTTCTTGATAAGACCCGGGGGTACATGGTACTTGCTGAACTTGAGTTTGAAATCCTCCCAAGTCATGAATTGACCTCCGTTCATGACACGGGTGCTTGTCCACCAAGCGCGGGCTGGTCCAGCTAGATAGTGAGTGGCGAACAACACTTTCTCGTTGGCTTCCACTCCGGCTACCTCCAGATTGTTCTCCATAGTCTGGAGCCAATCGTCGGCATCGAGGGGCTCCTCGGTCTTGCTAAACACCGGAGGGTTGGTGTTTTGGAAGTTCTTGAGCTTGGATCCGGGGTGGTCATGATTTCCATGGCCCTGGTTGGCGATGTTCTGCAAGGCGATGAGGTTGGCTTGGCGTTCGGCTCTCTCGGTTTCCCGGTCTGCAAGCATGGTTTGCAGCAGTTGCAGCATCGCGTCGTTGGTGCGATTGGGAGGGGCCATCTGAAGATATAGAAGATCATGAGATAAGAGGGAACATTCTATGGTTCATTTTGGTTAAGTTTGAAAAACCTTTGAAAACTTGTAATCTTTTCATGACAAACATAACATTCATTCATTCATGCAACACATAGTACAAACTACACACATACTCCAATGGTTTTAAGAACCATTCTCATGCTACGATACAAGGGACGGGATACAACTCACACCTACTATAAGTGGAACTAGTGCAACTACTCCTCATCATTGACATCGATCGGGACGTAGTCGTCGGGTCCTGCCTCCAGGAACTCGTAGTCCTCCTCCTCGGTGTTCTCGTCCTCCTCAAAGTCGTTGTCGTCGCTCAGGAAGGCGTCTCCTCCCTGAATGTCGATGCCTCCATCGTCATCCTCCAGCTGACGAATCTGATCCTCCTGGGCCTTGACAGTGGCCTCAAGTGACGCGATCCGGGCGCGAAGGCGACGAATCGTAGCGTCCTTCTTGGCACGCTGCTGGCGAAGGCTCTTGCGGTCATTGTTGAGTAGCTTGATCGCCTCACCCTGCTCGGTGATGTGAGCATGGGTCTGGTTCGCGTAAGCGCGAGTGGCGTCGAGGTCCCTCTGAGTCTGGTAGAGCATGAAGTCCAGGTGCTCAGCATGGTGCCTCAACTCCGGGTGCGGCTGCAGCTCCATGGGCACTCCCGCGGCATCATGCCTCACAAGGTGGGCGTAGCGAGAGGCGAGGATGCGCACCACGTTCTGTCCACAGAGGCGCGCAAGTGCCTCCTGAAGGCCACGTGCGAGTCCGTAGAGCCAGTTGCTCTCGCGGAAGGAGAAGACGATCCTCTCCGAGGTGGGAGGCTCCATCTTGCCCCTTGATACGTCCAAAACGTATCTACTTTCCCGAACACTTTTGCTATTGTTTTGCCTCTAATTTGTGTATTTTGGATGCAACTAACACGGACTAACGCTGTTTTCAGCAGAACTGCTCTGGTGTCTCGTTTTTGTGCAGAAATCCAACTTTCGGGAAAATCCTCGGAATTTATGCAGAAGGCCCTATTTTCCCAGGAAACTAACGGAGCCAGAAGGACAATTGAGGTGGAGGCCCGAGGGCCCCACACCATAGGGCGGCGCGGCCCAGGGGGGGCCCGCGCGGCCCTGTGGTGTGGCCCCCTCGGCCGGCCTCCGACGCCCTCCTTCGGACTACTTATCGGCCTCGACCTAAAAACGCCAGAAGAGAAGTCGAAGTCGCCAGAAACCCTCCAGAACGCCGCCACATCGCGAAACTCCGTCGCGGGAGCCAGAAGTCTCCGTTCTGGCACTCCGCCGGGACGGGGAATTGGAGGAGATCATCACCGCCATCACCGCCAACGCCTCTACATCAACCAGCCATGTTTCCCCCATCCATGTGTGAGTAATTCCCCCGCTGTAGGCTGAAGGGGATGGTAGGGATTGGATGAGATTGGTCATGTAATAGCATAAGATTGTTAGGGCATAGTGCCTAGTGTCCGTAATTGGTACTTTGATGATATTGTTGCAACTTGTTATGCTTAATGCTTGTCACTAGGGCCCGAGTGCCATGATCTCAGATCTGAACATGTTATTGTTTCATCATGATATTCATTGTTTATGGTCTTACCTATAAGTTGTATACACATGTCGCTGTCCGGAACCGATGGCCCCGAAGTGACAGAAATCGGGACAACCGGAGGGAATGGTAGCGATGTGAGGATCACATGTGTTCACGGAGTGTTAATGCTTTGCTCCGGTACTTTATTAAAAGGAGTACCTTAATATCCAGTAGTTTCCCTTGAGGCCCGGCTGCCACCGGCTGGTAGGACAAAAGATGTTGTGCAAGTTTCTCATTGCGAGCACGCACGACTATATATGGAACACATGCCTATTGATTGCTTTGTACTTGGACACCGTTTTATTATTATTTGCAAATGCCCTGCTATGATTGTTACATGAGTTTCTCTCATCCATGCAACGCCCGTCATCCGTCCCCGTGCCTATAGTATTTTAATCCTCTTGTTTACTAAAATCACTACCGCTGTCTTTGTTACTCTGCACGTTGTTATTTCACTACTGCTACTGCTATAAAACTGTTACTACTGATAAATTCTTGCGAGCAAGTCTGTTTCCAGGTGCAGCTGAATTGACAACTCCGTTGTTAAGGCTTCCAAGTGTTCTTTGTCTCCCCTTGTGTCGAATCAATAAATTGGGTTTTACTTCCCTCGAAGACTGTTGCGATCCCCTATACTTGTGGGTCATCAAGACTATTTTCTGGCGCCGTTGCCGGGGAGCATAGCTTTATTTGGAAGTTCACTTGGATTAATATTGTTCGCTGCAAATTCTCCATCATGGGTAAACCTCGCGATACTAAGATCGCCATATGATACGTCCAATTTGCATCACTATTTTATATCATAATTTGCTGTTATTCATTGATATATTTCATATTGGGACACAATACTTATGTTATTTCATCTATTTTGCATGTTTTATCATTATTGGGAGATCAAGCACCGGAGCCGTGGATTCTCATTGGAAAAAGCACCGTCAGAACGCAATATTTCGGAAGATCAACTGTGGGAGGAAATTATACCAAAAATCCTATTTTTCAAGATGAGGAAGGAAGCCAGAAGGAGGAGCCAGGAGGAGCCAGGGTGGGCCCACACCCTAGGGCGGCGCGGCCCAGGCCCTGGCCGCGCCGCCATGTGGTGTGGAGGGCCCACGGCCCCTTTCGCCTCCTTTTCTTCGCCAAACCCTTCGTCCCGAAGACCTAAGCCACAGAGGGTACCTCGCGTAGAGTTACAGCCGCCTCTGCGGGGCGGAGAACACCAGAGAGAAAAGAGCTCTCCGGCGGGCAGGAATCCGCCGGGGAAATTCCCTCCGGGAGGGGGAAATCGACGCCATCGTCACCGTCATCGAGCTGGACATCATCGCCATCACCATCATCATCATCTCCACCATCATCACCGCCGTCATCACCGCTGGACACCGTCACCGCCGTAGCAATTTGGGTTTGATCTTGATTGTTTGATAGGGGAAACTCTCCCGGTATCGATCTCTACTTGTTGTTGATGCTATTGAGTGAAACCATTGAACCAAGTTTATGTTCAGATTGTTATTCATCATCATATCACCTCTGATCATGTTCCATATGATGTCTCGTGAGTAGTTCGTTTAGTTCTTGAGGACATGGGTGAAGTCTAAATGTTAGTAGTGAACTATGGTTGAGTAATATTCAATGGTGTGATATTTAAGTTGTGGTGTTATTCTTCTAGTGGTGTCATGTGAACGTCGACTACATGACACTTCACCATTTATGGGCCTAGGGAATGCATCTTGTATTCGTTTGCTAATTGCGGGGTTGCCGGGGTGACAGAAACCTAAACCCCGTTGGTATATCGATGCAGGAGGGATCGCAGGATCTCAGAGTTTAAGGCTGTGGTTAGATTTAATTCTTAATTACTTTCTTGTAGTTGCGGACGCTTGCAAGGGGTATAATCACAAGTATGTATTAGTCCTAGGAAGGGCGGTACATTAGCATAGGTTCACCCACACAACACTTATCACAACAATGAAGATTATTTAGCCGTATGTAGCGAAAGCACTAGACTAAAATCCCGTGTGTCCTCGAGAACGTTTGGTCATTATAAGTAAACAAACCGGCTTGTCCTTTGTGCTAAAAAGGATTGGGCCACTCGCTGCAATTGTTACTCTCGCACTTTACATACTCGTACTTTATTCAACTGTTACCTCAAAACCCCCTGAATACTTGTCTGTGAGCATTTACAGTGAATCCTTCATCGAAACTGCTTGTCAACACCTTCTGCTCCTCGTTGGGATCGACATTCTTACTTATCGAAGATACTACGATACACCCCCTATACTTGTGGGTCATCAAGACTATTTTCTGGCGCCGTTGCCGGGGAGTGAAGCGCTATTGGTAAGCGGAATTGGTAAGGAAAACCTTTACTGTTGTGCTGATTTTATTTCTGCCTGCTGCTATAAGTCATTATGGAGAGATCTTCTCTTCAATTTCTATTTGGAAAATCTACTACTACTGCAACGGTAGTGGATGAAGCGCCAGGTGAGGAAGTAATACCATATAAAATACCTATGAAAATTATTGAACGTGTTATGGATAACCGCTATAAAGGGGATGGAACTGTCCACCCCGGTGATCATTTACTGTTTTTGCATGAATTATGCGGGTTATTCAAATGTGCAGGTATTGCTATGGATGAAGTGAGGAAGAAACTATTCTCTTTATCGCTGTCTGGTAAGGCGGCGCATTGGTATAAATTCTTGGATAATGGGGATTCTCTTGAATGGAATGATATTGTGCCCCGGTTTTATTCTAAGTTCTATCCTCCAAGTGAAATTCATAAGGATCGGAATCGCATATATAATTTTTGGCCTCATGATGGAGAGAGTATTGCCCAAGCTTGGGGGAGATTGAAGTCTTTAATGCTCAAATGCCCCATTCATGAGCTTCCTGGTAATGTTATTATTGATAATTTCTATGCAAGACTTTCTTTTCAAGACAAGACCTTGCTGGATACTTCTTGTTCTGGATCATTTACACGCAACAAAGAAGAGTTTAAAAGGGACCTTCTTGATCGAATCCAAGAAAATACTGAAGGTTGGGAGAACGACAAGGATAGAGAATCGTATAATTTATGATTATAAATGCATTGAAGCTTTTATGGATACTGATAAATTTCGTAATATGAGTGCTACATATGGTCTTGATTCTCAAGTTGCTGTAAATCTTTATAAAGCTTTTGCCTCTCATTATGAATTGCCTAAGAAGAACTTTGATAAGTATCATGAACCGTATAAAGATAAAATTGATTCATCTATTAATAAATGTGTTGTAGTTGAAACTGCTGATCATATTATTCCTGAAGCTTATATTGAAAAAACTCCTTTCCCTGCTAAAATGAAGGAGTACTCTGTTATAAATAGTGCGGTTCATAAAAGTGAAAAGAAACCTGTAGAACTGAAGAACAAATAAAAGTTGAACCTGCTGTTGCAATAATTAAAGATCTTGTGACTGAAAATGTGGAGGATGGTCATATTATTTTCTGTGAAGATGCTTCTAATATTGTTTCACATCCTAATAAACCCAAACAAGCTAGTGTTCCTATGCTATCTGTTAGAATTGGTGATCATTGCTATTATGGATTATGTGATATTGGTGCAAGTGTTAGTGCTATTCCGTATGAGCTTTACACGGAGATTATGCACGAAATTGATTCTGGTGAACTTGAAGATATTGATGTGGTTATTCAGCTGGCAAATAGAGAAACTATTTCTCCAATTGGTATTGTTCGAGATGTGGAAGTTTTATGCGGTAAGATTAAATATCCTGCTGACTTCTTGGTACTTGGTTCTGCTGCTAGTGATTATTGTCCTATTATTTTTGGTAGACCTTTTCTAAATACTTGTGGAGCTATTATAGATTGCAAGAAAGAGAAAATTTTGACTAAATTTGCTGGTGAATCTTATGAGTTTAACTTCTCTAAATTTACTAAAACTCCTTATAAAGCTGATTTGCCTAGTAATGATTTTAAAATGGAGCAATGTGCATCTATTGTTCTCGTTCCTAACAATCCTTTGCAGCAACATTTGGAGGATAGCGAGAGCGAAATTTTTAGGAAAGAAAGAGATGAGCTTGAGGAAATTTTTCTTCGCCAACCTATTCTCAAGCATGATTTACCGGTGGAAGATTTGGGTACAACATCGCCACCAAAGGAAGATCCTGTTTTTGATTTAAAGCCTTTACCTGATAATCTTAAATATGCTCATATTGATGATAAGAAAATATATCCTGTTATTATTAGTTCTAAGCTTTCAGAGATTGAGGAAGAAAGGTTATTGGAAATATTGAAGAAGCACCGAGGCGCTATTGGCTACACTCTTGATGATTTGAAAGGGATTTCTCCTTCTATTTGCCAACATGCTATTAATATCTAAGATGATGCAAAGCCTGTTGTTGAACCTCAGCGTCGTCTAATCCCGAAGATGAAGGAAGTGGTAAGGAATGAGGTATTACGACTCCTTGAAGCTGGTATTATATATCCTATTGCTGATAGTAGATGGGTTAGTCATGTGCACTGCGTTCCCAAGAAAGGAGGTATGACTGTTGTGCCTAATGATAATGATGAGCTCATTCCTCAAAGAGTAGTTGTAGGCTATAGAATGTGCATTGATTTTTGAAAAGTTAACAAAGTTACTAAGAAAGATCATTACCCTTTACCATTTATTGATCAAATGCTTGAAAGATTGTCTAAAAATACTCATTTTTGCTTTCTTGATGGTTATTCTGGGTTTTCACAAATTGCTGTTAAAGCTAAAGATCAAGAGAAAACCACTTTTACTTGTCCCTATGGAACTTATGCTTATAGACGCATGCCTTTTGGTTTATGTAATGCTCCTGCTACTTTTCAAAGATGCATGTCTGCTATTTTTCATGGTTTTTGTGAAAGTATTGTAGAGGTATTCATGGATGATTTTTCCGTCTATGGAAATTCTTTTGATAGTTGCTTGCGAAATCTTGATAAAGTTTTGCAGAGATGTGAAGAAACTAACCTTGTTCTTAATTGGGAGAAATGCCACTTTATGGTTAATGAAGGAATTGTATTGGGACATAAAATTTCTGAGAGAGGTATTGAAGTTGATAGAGCTAAAGTTGAAGCAATTGAGAAGATGCCCTATCCGAGGGACGTTAAAGGTATTCGTAGTGTTCTTGGTCATGCTGGGTTTTATAGGAGATTTATTAAAGATTTCTCCAAGATTTCAAAGCCTCTTACTAATCTTCTTCAAAAAGATGTACCATTTGTTTTTGATGATGATTGTAAGGAAGCTTTTGAAACTCTTAAGAAAGCCTTAACAACTGCTCCTATAGTTGAACCTCCTGATTGGAACTTACCCTTTGAGATTATGTGTGATGCTAGTGATTTTGCTGTAGGCGCTGTTCTTGGACAGCGAGTAGATAAAAAGCTGAATGTTATTCATTATGCTAGTAAAACTCTTGATGCTGCTCAAAGAAATTATGCTACAACTGAAAAGGAATTATTAGCTGTAGTCTTTGCTTGTGATAAATTTAGATCTTATATTGTTGATTCAAAAGTTACTATTCATACTGATCATGCTGCAATTAGATACCTAATGACAAAGAAAGATGCTAAGCCGAGGCTTATTAGATGGGTACTTCTTTTGCAAGAATTTGATTTACATATTGTAGATAGGAAAGGTCTTGATAATCCTGTTCTTTGATAATTTGTCTAGATTGGAAAATATTGCTTATGATCCTGTTCCTGTTAATGATAGTTTTCCAAATGAACAATTGGCTGTAATAAAGGTGAGCTCGCGAGATAGTCCTTGGTATGCTGATTACGCTAACTTTATTGTTTCCAAGTACTTGCCTCCAACCTTTTCAGCTCAGCAAAGGAGGAAATTCTTTTATGACTTGAGGCATTATTTCTGGGATGACCCACACTTATATAAAGAAGGAGTGGATGGTATTATGCGAAGATGTGTCCCCGAATATGAACAACAGGAGATATTGAGTAAATGTCATGGTAGTGTTTATGGAGGACATCACGCCGGAGAAAGAACCGCGCAAAAGGTTCTACAATCAGGTTTTTATTGGCCAACTCTCTTCAAGGATGCGAGAAAGTTTATTCTATCTTGTGATGAATGCCAAAGGGTTGGTAATATCTCCAGACGCAATGAAATGCCTATGAATTATACTCTTGTTATTGAACCGTTTGATTGTTGGGGATTTGACTTCATGGGACCTTTTCCGTCTTCGGAAGGTAACACTCATATACTTGTTGCTATTGATTATGTTACTAAATGGGTGGAAGCTATACCTACAAAAAGTGCTGATGGTGAGACCTCGTTAAGAATGCTTTTAGATATTATTTTTCCTAGATTTGGAGTGCCTAGATATATTATGACTGATGGAGGTTCTCATTTTATTCATGGAGGTTTTAGAAAAACTCTTGCTAAGTATGGTATTAATCATAGAATTGCTTCCGCTTATCATCCTCAAACTAGTGGTCAAGTAGAATTATCAAATAGAGAGATTAAATCTATTTTGGGTAAGACTGTTAATAAAACTAGAAAGAATTGGGCTAGTAAATTGAAGGATGCACTTTGGGCTTATAGAACTGCTTATAAAAATCCCATGGGAATGTCACCTTATAAAATGGTTTATGGGAAAGCTTGTCATTTACCTTTAGAACTAGAGCACAAAGCTTATTGGGCTGTTAGAGAATTAAATAAAGATCCTAAACTTGCCGGTGATAAGAGGTTGTTGCAATTGAGTTCTCTAGATGAATGGAGAAGTGAAGCTTATGAAAATGCTAAACTCTTTAAAGAGAAAGTTAAAAAATGGCATGATAGGAGGATTATCAAAAGAGAATTTAATATTGGGGGTAAAGTCCTATTGTATCGGTCTCGTCTCAGATTCTTTGCAGGGAAATTACTCTCGAAATGGGAAGGACCATATGTTGTCAAGGAGGTGTATCGTTCAGGAGCAATCAAAATTAGCTCTCTCCAAGGCAATGCTACGCAAGTGGTGAATGGACAAAGACTCAAGCATTATATCTCGGGTGATTCTTATAATGTTGATGTTGATATTATTCAAGTGGAAACACCGGAAGCTTTCATCAAAGGGCAAATTGACAGTCCGCCAGAACTCGACTTTGAATAGGTAACAGTACTGGTAATGAAAAGTACGCAATTTACTTTCCGAACAATATTTTCGCTGTTTTTGGAAAATATGAAAAATTACGAGTTCGAAACGGAGTGGAAAGGACGCACGAGGGCATGGCACCATAGGCCGGCGCGGCCTGACCAGGGCCCGCGCCGACCTATGGTCTGGCCGCCCCGTCGCCCCTTTCCGACTCTGGTTCGATCTGGTACTTTCCGTTTGTTGTGAAAATTTTTGCTATATAATCCCCCGGACCCCTGGAGGTCCGTATATCGTGTTTTCGACGTGTTTTGTTTCGAGCTGTTTCTGCCAGGATCTGTTTTCGGTCTAGAAGCACCATGGCCTCCAACAACAAGGGCAAGGGGCTTTCGGAGGAAGGAGTGAAGGAGGTGCCATCAAGACAAGAGCAGCAAGCCGGAGGGAGCAAGCAAATCTTGGCGGGATCTGTTGACACTCGACGTTCTTTTTCTCATAACCTGCAGGGACCTTTACCACCCGCTCTTAGCCTCGACTCCTTCCCCATGTTGGAAGAAGTTCTACGGACTACCGATGAGTTTTGTGATCAATATCGGGCTCTAAGAAGAGAAGTGGAGATACTCCAAGAGGAGAATTGCCGTCTCCGAAGAATGCTGGAATACCACTCAATTCGCATCACAAGGTCGTCATCGCCAACTTCAGATAACAATGAATCTCTCCGAATCTTAGTGCAGAATTGTCAAGCTGAGAAACTGAAGATGAAGGAGCTTATTAAGAAGCGCGGGAGGAGTTCATCACCACCATCGCCGCAGGAGTAACTCATCATCGGTATTGGCATCCCCTTGGTTTATTCCAAGCTTGGGGGAGTGCCGCGGTATCACATTATCACTACCTTTTACTTTTATTGTCAAGTAGTGTCATATCATGAGTAGGGAAGTTATCATATAAGATGGGTTGCGTTTGGAAGTATCTCTCCTTTAGTTGGTTATCTATGTATCCCTTGGTGTGAGTTATCTTTATGGAATATTAATGAGAAGTCTTATCATTTACATATTGCACATCTTATTTTAGTTTGCAATCTCTACTATACGATTCACCTTGTTGTTAGTATTGGTATCACTTTGGGAGCATTGAATAAATCTATTTGGTTTTGGCAAACTTAGCATTGGTCAATAGCAACAACACTTTGAGGTTTAAATAGAAAAGAGAAATACATGTAGATGTTTCATTGTCTTTCTTGTTAGCTCATAGCTTATTATTCTGAAGTTAAAATTGTTTGTGCTTACAAGGAAGACGCATGATTGTTTTTATCATATGTATATTTGTTTGTTTCCCTCGACTCTTATGCTTGCTAATTAACCTTGCTAGCCAAAGACACATCTTGAGAGGGAATACTTCTCGTGCATCCAAACCTTAACCCAAACCTATGCCATTTGTGTCCACCATACCTACCTACTACATGGTATTTTCTACCATTCCAAGTAAATACTTCATGTGCTACCTTTAAACAATTCAAAACTTAGTATCTCTTATTTGTGTCAATGTTTCATAGCTCATGAGGAAGTATGTGGTGTTTTATCTTTCAATCTTGTTGGGGAACTTCCACCAATGGACTAGTGGCTTCATCCGCTTATCCAATAATTTTGCAAAAAGAGCTGGCAATGGGATTCCCAGTCCTAAATTAATCAAACTAAATAGACACTCCTCCATGGTATGTGATTGATGGACGGCACCTGAAGGATTCGGTTAGCCATGGCTTGTGTAAGCAAAGGTTGGGGGGAGTGTCATCATCATAATAAAACTAAAATAAAAAGGCACTCCTTCATGGTATGAGATTGTTGGCAGGCACCCGAGGATTCGGTTAGCCATGGTTTGTGAAAGAAAGGTTGGAAGGAGTGCCACACAAAATGAAAATAATATGGGAGCCGCTCTTAGGAGGTTGTCTGGCAAGGGGGTTAGAGTACCCGCTACCAGTCGTTGACAACAACAAACACCTCTCAAAATGTTACTTTTATTCTCTTTATATGATTGCAAAACTGAAAAAGCTCTAGCACATGATTTAATCCCTGCTTCCCTCTGCGAAGGGCCTGTCTTTTACTTTATGTTGAGTCAGTAAACCTATTTCCCTCCATCTCAAGCAAGCATTTGAGTAGTTGTGATCAAACCATTATATTGTGATTTGCTACATCATGGCTTTTATTCTTCTTTGTTTAGTACAAGTTTTATCTGAATGAATACAGCTTTGCGAGTTATCAATGATCATGAGAAGACCATTATGATTGAGTATGCAAGTTGTGCCTTATAAACTTTAACATGAGAGCGCTGCTCAATGAGATAAATATAATCTGTTAAATGTTCTCTGACCAAGAACGAAGTTTGCCATCACCAATTATGATTTCTCATGCACCTTTACTTGTGATTACCTTATACTTGTTTCAATATGAGTTATAAGAGGTTGTTTACTATAATGACCTGTGTGAATGAATATGATGCTTCTTGTCCGTATTTTATTTATCGACTCTTCACTCCATAAACATGTGGTCATGTCCATCGAGCTCAGTTTCGCTTGGGGACAAGCGAAGTCTAAGCTTGGGGGGAGTTGACACATCCAATTTGCATCACTATTTTATATCATAATTTGCTGTTATTCATTGATACATTTCATATTGGGACACAATACTTATGTTATTTCATCTATTTTGCATGTTTCATCATTATTGGGAGATCAAGCACCGGAGCCAGGATTCTGCTGGAAAAAGCACCGTCAGAACGCAATATTTCGGAAGATCAACTGTGGGAGGAAATTATACCAAAAATCCTATTTTTCAAGATGAGGAAGGAAGCCAGAAGGAGGAGCCAGGAGGAGCCAGGGTGGGCCCACACCCTAGGGCGGCGCGGCCCAGGCCCTGGCCGCGCCGCCATGTGGTGTGGAGGGCCCACGGCCCCTTTCGCCTCCTTTTCTTCGCCAAACCCTTCGTCCCGAAGACCTAAGCCAGAGAGGGTACCTCGCGAAGAGTTACAGCCGCCTCTGCGGGGCGGAGAACACCAGAGAGAAAAGAGCTCTCCGGTGGGCAGGAATCCGCCGGGGAAATTCCCTCCGGGAGGGGGAAATCGACGCCATCGTCACCGTCATCGAGCTGGACATCATCGCCATCACCATCATCATCATCTCCACCATCATCACCGCCGTCATCACCGCTGGACACCGTCACCGCCGTAGCAATTTGGGTTTGATCTTGATTGTTTGATAGGGGAAACTCTCCCGGTATCGATCTCTACTTGTTGTTGATGCTATTGAGTGAAACCATTGAACCAAGTTTATGTTCAGATTGTTATTCATCATCATATCACCTCTGATCATGTTCCATATGATGTCTCGTGAGTAGTTCGTTTAGTTCTTGAGGACATGGGTGAAGTCTAAATGTTAGTAGTGAACTATGGTTGAGTAATATTCAATGGTGTGATATTTAAGTTGTGGTGTTATTCTTCTAGTGGTGTCATGTGAACGTCGACTACATGACACTTCACCATTTATGGGCCTAGGGAATGCATCTTGTATTCGTTTGCTAATTGCGGGGTTGCCGGAGTGACAGAAACCTAAACCCCCGTTGGTATATCGATGCAGGAGGGATCGCAGGATCTCAGAGTTTAAGGCTGTGGTTAGATTTAATTCTTAATTACTTTCTTGTAGTTGCGGACGCTTGCAAGGGGTATAATCACAAGTATGTATTAGTCCTAGGAAGGGCGGTACATTAGCATAGGTTTACCCACACAACACTTATCACAACAATGAAGATTATTTAGCCGTATGTAGCGAAAGCACTAGACTAAAATCCCGTGTGTCCTCGAGAACGTTTGGTCATTATAAGTAAACAAACCGGCTTGTCCTTTGTGCTAAAAAGGATTGGGCCACTCGCTGCAATTGTTACTCTCGCACTTTACATACTCGTACTTTATTCAACTGTTACCTCAAAACCCCCTGAATACTTGTCTGTGAGCATTTACAGTGAATCCTTCATCGAAACTGCTTGTCAACACCTTCTGCTCCTCGTTGGGATCGACATTCTTACTTATCGAAGATACTATGATACACCCCCTATACTTGTGGGTCATCACCATATTACCATCCACTACAAGAAAAGGTACAATTCTGAATACCTCTGCTGCTCTTGATTCACCATCTGTGATTGATAAACTTGTTTCACCGCCACATGCTTCGCATGCGGGTACATCTGCTGAATCTGAACACTCTCATAATATTGATAATGTTTCTGCTGTGCTTGATGATAGTGGTTCATTGGGATCTTTTCTAGATGCTACAATTGCTAGGTCTAGACAAATTGAAAATACTGAAACTCCTAATGCTACTACACCTGTTAGTTCACCTGAACTTGATTATTTTAGTGATGATCCTGAGGAAGATTATGTGGAGCTTAATGATGATTTTATTGAAAAATGCAATGCTACTACTGATGCAAGAAAAATTAAAAAGTTGCTTGCAGAACATGCTGTTAGATATAAACTGTCTCCTGATCCTAAGTTTGCCACATCTCCTATAAACATTAGGGATAAAGATTATGATTTTTCTCTTGATCTGTCTCATATAGCTATTGTTGAGAAAACACCCTTTTGTGGTACTGAAAAAGAAAGTGCTGTTGAACACATGACTGAGTTATCTACTCTAAGTAGCTTGTTTTCTGATGATGTCAAGATGCGTACTTACTTTGTTGCTAAAATATTTCCATTCTCATTAAAGGATGACGCTAAAACTTGGTATAATAATTTGCCACCTAATTCTATTAGAAGTCCGAAAGAATTGCTTGATGTTTTCTTCCGCAAATACTTTCCTGCTAGTGCTCAACATATTGCTTTGCAGAGAATTTATAGTTTTGACCAGGGAGATGAAGAGAAATTGCCTGAGGCTTGGGCGAGATTTTGCTCTCTTATTAGAGCTCGGCCTGAGCATGATTTGGAAAAGCATGATTTGCTTGATATATTTTATAGTGGACTAACCATTGAGTCTAGGGCATACCTGGATAGTTGTGCTGGTTGTGTTTTCAGGAAAAGAACTCAGGGCAATGACTGAAGAATTATTGGCTAAAATAAGCCGGAATCATGATGATTGGACTACGCCTGAACCAACTCCAACTCCAATATTGAAGAAGAGGGGTTTAATTAAATTGAATGATGAAGATATGAGGGAAGCCAAGAAGTCTCTCAAGGAGAAAGGTATTAAATCTGAAGATGTGAAGAATCTACCTCCTATAGAAGATATATGTGAGATAATTCCCCCTTCATCCATGATTGAGGTAAACTCCCTTCAACGCTTTACTAGGGAAGATATTCCGTATTCGAAACCTCCTGCACAATGCTTAGATGAGTTTGATAATTATATTGTTAAGCAAGAAAATTTTAATATGAGAGTAGAGAATCATTTAATGGAAAATTCTCGAGCTATTAGTGAATTGCATGATATTGTAGAGAGAACCTCCAATGATGTTAAGATGCTTGTTAAACATTTTCATATGATTCAAACGCAAATTGATCAACTCACTAAAGTGCAAAATGACTTGTTAGGGAATAATTCTAAAGAGAAACATGCTTATGAAGTAACAACTAGAGGTGGTGTCTCTACCCAGGATCCTCTATATCCTGAAGGGCATCCCAAAAGAATTGAACAAGATTCTCAGCGCATTGAACCTAGTG
This sequence comes from Lolium perenne, assembly GCF_019359855.2. Classification (NCBI taxonomy): domain Eukaryota; kingdom Viridiplantae; phylum Streptophyta; class Magnoliopsida; order Poales; family Poaceae; genus Lolium; species Lolium perenne. The sequence goes on along the minus strand of NC_067244.2, from coordinate 79,134,979 downwards.
CTCATTCTAGGAAGAAAAAGAAGAAGAAACATAAAAATGTTGTAGAATCCTCTGAACCTGTTAATGATCCTAATAGTATTTCTATTTCTGATGCTGAAACTGAAAGTGGTAATGAACATGATAATGATAATGATAATGATAAGAATGATACTCCTGATAAAGAAGAGGTTGAGGAAGAACCTGAAAAGCATGCTAAAAATAAAAAGTATACTAAAGAAGACTTTATTGCTGAGAAACATGGTAATGAAAGAGAACCTTGGGTGCAAAAGCAAATGCCTTTTCCTGCTAAGAAACTAAAATCAAAGGAAGAAGAACACTATAATAAATTCTGTGATTGGATGAAACCTTTATTCTTGCAAATCCCTTTGACTGATGCTATTAAATTGCCACCTTATTCAAAGTATATGAAAGATATTGTTACTAACAAAAGGAAAATCCCCAATGAGGAAATTTCCACTATGCTTGCTAATTACTCTTTCAATGGCAAAATTCCAAAGAAGTTGGGTGACCCAGGTATACCTACTATTCCTTGTTCTATTAAGAATAATTATGTTAAAACTGCTCTATGTGACTTGGGAGCCGGTGTTAGTGTTATGCCTTTTTATCTTTATAAGAGACTTTACTTAGATAAGTTGATACCTACTGATATATCTTTGCAAATGGCTGATAAATCTACTGCTATTCCTATTGGTATATGTGAGAATGTTCCTGTTCAAGTTACTACTAACTGCTTGATATTAACTGATTTTGTTGTGTTAGAAATGCCTGAAGATGATAATATGTCTATTATTCTTGGGAGACCTTTTCTTAACACCGCAGGGGCTGTTATTGATTGCAACAAAGGAAAGGTTACTTTCAATGTTGATGATAGGGAGCATACCGTTTATTTTCCCAAGAGGATTGAGAAAGCGTGTGGAGTTAATACTATTTCTAATGTGAGAACTATCAAAGTGGGAACTATTGATTGTCCTATATATGAGCCTAAGGAAGAATATCAAACTCTCGTGATTGGATCCATATCAATACAATTCAAGGTAACATGATTGATTTGAGGTTTATTTCTTCTTATGCTATGAAAAAGTTATTTGGTGACAAGACTTGATCAACCTTGTTAACGAATACTTTTCATATGCATAGAGGAGGTAAACAACATATCTTTCTTCCTCCACTTGCTCTAGTTGCTGTAGCACTTTTAATTTGCAAAGTTCTTTAGTTATTTGAAGATTTCGAAATTTTTCCTGGCCAGTAATAATAAACTAAATACCCAGAAATGTGCGTTTTTCAAAGTTTTCAAAAATTCACAAAAATTATACCGTTGGTCCTATTTTTCGACGAGGCACCTGGGAGCACCAGAGGATGACCTGTGGGGCACCAGAGGGTGCCAAACCACAGGCCGGCGCGGCCAAGGAGGTGGCCGCGCCACCATGTGGTGTGGGCCCTCCTTTGCCCCACTTTGTCATCTCTTTCACCCAGAACAGTCTCTCTCCCGAAAAAACTCGTACCAAGTTCCTCTCACTCGCGTTTTTGCTCCAGAGCTCCAGATTTCTCGATCTCTTTGCTCAGCCCAGATTTCTGTCTGAAATTTGGCACATTTGCTCTTCGAGAAGCTATGAAGAAGTTCAGCTTTGGAGAGTTGTTTAAGAAAGGGACAACCAGCACCGGGAGGCCTTCTAGGGCCGCCACCCGGATTAGGCGATCATACAATGAAGACTTCCACCAGCAACATGACTCCGAGGACGCCGGGGCCTCCTACGACCACTCCGTCACATATCCGGGTGCTTCTTCTAGCACATACCCGGAATACGATCCATCTTCGTCATATTACGGAGACACTACCTCATGGGATCGATGGGATTGAACTCCACTTAGGCCAAAAGCCTAAGCTTGGGGGGAGGTATACCGGCATCACTCATTCTTTGCATATTATGGTTGCTGGATACTTGTACATACTTGCTTTGTTCGTTTGAGTGGTTTTCTAATGAGAGGAAGATGATATTTGGGGAAGTGCTGCCTGAAAACAGATTCTGGAACGTTACCGTAAAAATTCTTAAAAATAGCCAGAGCGTCATTTTAAGCTGCCAATTTTTGTGCAGGTTCCCCAGGTTGTTATCTAACTTTCATTAGTTGAACACTTTTCGATCTGAGCAACGTAAGATTTTTGTAAAAATCGATTTCTGTACTGCTGTCAGGTTTTGGCAGATTTCTGCCATCTCGCTTTTCTGTGTTTCTTTTAATTTGCTATTTCTTGTTCTTGTTTTGTTTCCTTCCCAAAACACAAAAAGACCAAAAATATTTCTGTTATTTCTCTTCACCATTTGTTTGCTTTGGTTTCTTGCATTTGTTTCACTTTATTTGCTATTGCTAGTTTGCTATAAGAAAACCCAAAAAGATTTTGCTTTGTTTGTTTGTTTCCTCTTGTCCTTGTTTCTAATTCGAAAATACCAAAAATATTTGCTGTTCTTCTTTGGTTTGTAAAGTTCTTTATGAGTTCAATGGTCTTCGGTGGCTGGAGCGTGGTTTTCATTTCATAATATCCAAGCTACACAAGTGAAAAGGCAATAATGACGATCTACGACGATCTGATTGTGGTGAGAGGCTGGTATGAACTCTATTTGTTTTCATTTTTGTACATATACTCATCCATGTGAGCATGCTTAGTTGGTTCAGGTGAGGTATATGTTATTTGAGAAAGTCTAGTAGTTTATGATCTCTCATGTTTAGTTCCAATCTATTAATATGAGTAGCATGTCATGGATGTTTGCTTGCATTGTTTTATTCATAAGTAAGTATGGCATTGTGGTATCCTCCTCTGAATAATTCATTTATATCGACTTGGCACATGCTCACGCATGCATATGACTGAACAAAAAAGTCAATTAAGCCTCGATGATCTATATTGCTTCAGAGTTCTTGTATCACTTTTATGCCTCCGTTAATTTATTTTGCCGCAAGCATGATTATGACAGTTACTGCTCTCTTGATTTGTCGCTCCCTAGTCTATTGCTAGCCTCCACTTGTACTGAGCGGGAACGCTGCTCGTGCTTCCAAACACCTGAAAACCAAGTTATTCCAGAGTGTCCACCATAAATACCTATGCATGGCATTTCAAACCATTCCAAGTAAATTCTCGTGCGCTACCTTTAAAACCTTCAAAATGCTTCTCAATTTGTGTTTATGTTTCATAGCTCATGAGGAAGTATGTGGTGTTTAGCTTTCAACCTTGTCATTTACTTTTGACGGACTCTCATATGGACTAGTGGCACATCCGCTTATCCAATAATTTTGCAAAAAGAGCTGGCAATGGGATTCCCAGTCCCGAATTAATTAGCTTAAATAGACACTCCTCCATGGTTTGTGATTGTTGGACGGCACCCGAGGATTCGGTTAGCCATGGCTTGTGTAAGCAAAGGTTGGGGGGAGTGTCATCATCATAATAAAACTAAAATAAAAAGGCACTCCTTCATGGTATGAGATTGTTGGCAGGCACCCGAGGATTCGGTTAGCCATGGTTTGTGAAAGAAAGGTTGGAAGGAGTGCCAAATAAATATGCAATAATTCATGGGAGCCGCTCTTGAAAGTCCGGTTGGCGAGGTAGTTAGTGTACCCATTACCATTCATTGACAACAACAAACACCTCTCAAAATAATTTTACTCCTGTCTTTATAAAAATGAAAAGCTCTAGCGCATGTTAATCCCTGCTTCCCTCTGCGAAGGGTCAATCTTTTACTTTTATGTTGTGTCTCCATTATTTCTTTGAGCACTATCTTGAGAGCACAACTGTCATTCTTAGTATAATATGCTTGTCTCAAAATATGATTGATTGTGGTATAACTTTGATGCATTTATCTTTTGACAATCACTACTTCTAGTCTTTCTATGAACTCCAGAGGTGCCGGGCATTTATGTTTTGCCAATCAAATACAAAAAGCGAGATACCACTTTATCATACTCTCTTATGAACATTGCAATCTTGCTTATATACATGATTCATGATGCTTCTTATTAATTGTTGGTACCTCTCCATGATTGACATAGCTGTTAGATGATCTTATTTGCATGTATCTCATTATGAACTGCTCGAGTATTAGCCATTGCATGAGAATATATACATCATATGAGCAAATGTGTTCGTGAAAGTTCTTTTATCGCTCAGTTGTTAACTGAATTGCTTGAGGACAAGCAATAAGCTAAGCTTGGGGGGAGTTGATACGTCCAAAACGTATCTACTTTCCCGAACACTTTTGCTATTGTTTTGCCTCTAATTTGTGTATTTTGGATGCAACTAACACGGACTAACGCTGTTTTCAGCAGAACTGCTCTGGTGTCTCGTTTTTGTGCAGAAATCCAACTTTCGGGAAAATCCTCGGAATTTATGCGAAGGCCCTATTTTCCCAGGAAACTAACGGAGCCGAAGGACAATTGAGGTGGAGGCCCGAGGGCCCCACACCATAGGCGGCGCGGCCCGGGGGGGCTGCGCGGCCCGTGGTGTGGCCCCCTCGGCCGGCCTCCGACGCCCTCCTTCGGACTACTTATCGGCCTCGACCTAAAAACGCCAGAAGAGAAGTCGAAGTCGCCAGAAACCCTCCAGAACGCCGCCACATCGCGAAACTCCGTTGCGGGAGCCAGAAGTCTCCGTTCTGGCACTCCGCCGGGACGGGGAATTGGAGGAGATCATCACCGCCATCACCGCCAACGCCTCTACATCAACCAGCCATGTTTCCCCCATCCATGTGTGAGTAATTCCCCCGCTGTAGGCCGAAGGGGATGGTAGGGATTGGATGAGATTGGTCATGTAATAGCATAAGATTGTTAGGGCATAGTGCCTAGTGTCCGTAATTGGTACTTTGATGATATTGTTGCAACTTGTTATGCTTAATGCTTGTCACTAGGGCCCGAGTGCCATGATCTCAGATCTGAACATGTTATTGTTTCATCATGATATTCATTGTTTATGGTCTTACCTATAAGTTGTATACACATGTCGCTGTCCGGAACCGATGGCCCCGAAGTGACAGAAATCGGGACAACCGGAGGGAATGGTAGCGATGTGAGGATCACATGTGTTCACGGAGTGTTAATGCTTTGCTCCGGTACTTTATTAAAAGGAGTACCTTAATATCCAGTAGTTTCCCTTGAGGCCCGGCTGCCACCGGCTGGTAGGACAAAAGATGTTGTGCAAGTTTCTCATTGCGAGCACGCACGACTATATATGGAACACATGCCTATTGATTGCTTTGTACTTGGACACCGTTTTATTATTATTTGCAAATGCCCTGCTATGATTGTTACATGAGTTTCTCTCATCCATGCAACGCCCGTCATCCGTCCCCGTGCCTACAGTATTTTAATCCTGCTGTTTACTAAAATCACTACTACTGTCTTTGTTACTCTGCTGCTGTTATTTCACTACTGCTACTGCTATAAAACTGTTACTACTGATAAATTCTTGCGAGCAAGTCTGTTTCCAGGTGCAGCTGAATTGACAACTCCATTGTTAAGGCTTCCAAGTGTTCTTTGTCTCCCCTTGTGTCGAATCAATAAATTGGGTTTTACTTCCCTCGAAGACTGTTGCGATCCCCTATACTTGTGGGTCATCACCCCTCAAGTCGGCAGTGATCACCCACTGCAACTCTCCTCCGGGCGTGTCGTCCAGCTGAACCCCGTGAAACTCGGGGTGTGGGCGCCCAAGGAAGTCAGAGACGGCGTTGAGGTCGTGCTCGAAGATCAAGCTTCCTCCGTTCCCAAGCTGGTAAAACTTGGTGTTGATGGGTTCATTCGGCTCCATCTGAAAGAGAATTGGATGAGTAAGTTAGAGAGTGCAAAGTGTGGCAAAATTTTAAGTTGATTCAAATAAGATAGAACATGATTCATCAAATTTTGGCAAAGTCTCAAAGACAAGAGTGTAGTAAATTTTCACAAATAGTTTCTTTCATTTGATTTCAAAGTTAAGGTTTTCAGAACGCCCATTCTAACTAAGGTCTTCTAAGGTCAAACAATGGCTCTGATACCAACTTGTCAACACCCGGATTTTTAAGTCCGGATGCCTATTATGTCATACATCGCAATCCCAGGAATATTGTTGTTGCGAGGCATAATAGTTAAGTATCACAGTCATCATTCATTACAAACCATAAGTCTTACAAATTTGGAATCACATGATCCATATTACACGAATAGTTGATCTATCGATCAACGAACAAACACAAGTTCATAGTTCATAGCGGAAGCGTAAGATACAAGGACTCTCTAGTCCACAGGCCAACGCTTGACGTCGGAAGGCGCTTAGTTGTCGTAGGCGTCCTGCTGGTCATCTCCTTGGTCATCTTCATACTCTGGCCATTTGAATAGCCAGGGACAAAGCCGTGAGTACGTTGAGTACTCGCAAACTAATACTAATGTAAATGCTAGACATTCTAGTATGGTTTGCTAAGCTCTAGTTTCTTTGCATAAAGCTAGTTTTAGTTCACAAAGTTTGAGAAAAAGCTTATTCAAGTGCTAACTAACTCAAGTGGGAACATTAGTGTCATTCCCACCATTTCAAGTGGTGATTTCAATTCAATCCACCACGAGTCATTTCACCATCATCTTTCAACATCATTTTCAAAGATATGACATTGGAAACTGTATGGCCTTTCCAACCGTCCGTAACCGTGGACGCGGCTATTCGAATAGGTTTACACTCTGCAGAGGTTGCACACTTGTGCCACAACATTTGATTTCATCCGTCGGGATTACCCCGAATCATCGTAACACAGTACGCGGATCATCAACCATAACCTTTCACTTACAAATCCTAGTATGAGCACCTCTCCCCATGAGCTTGGCCTCCCAGTGAAGACAGACAGTCAGCCTGGGAACTGCACAGGGCTTGGGCCGGACATTCACCTCATTTCACGTCATATCATATCATTCCTTCTGTTGTAGAGGCAGCTTTCGGCATAACCCCGATGACGCTTGTTTAGAGGGAACCCATACTAAGACGCATAAACTTCCAGTTAAGCCCTACCCATAATCAGGTATTGTGGGGGTACTTAATAATTGGAAAGGTATCGCATTCAAACCAACATCATTGTTTATCAAAAAATCACCATCTTCTCTTGTTCACATTCATCTTCAAAAATCATTCAATGGAATGCATCTTCATTCCAAGGTTTCAAAATCACTTCAAATTCACATTGTTCCCATCTAGAGTAGTCAAGTTTTAATTCATTAGCACTAGCTCTAATTCATGAGGGGTGCTAACTTGCTTTGCTTGGAGAAGACTAACTCACTACTCTAGTAATCAACTTGTACTTGGACCAAAGTTAACTATAAAAGTAACTCATTTAGAAAACAAGTAAAAACTTGTAAAGTAAAAACTTGGGATGGGTTCATATAAGAAAAGATAAGAAACATGGTGCCTTGCCCCAAGGGGCTTTGCACTTTGCAAGAATATTAGCTTGCCTTGGTAGTTCTCAAACTGTTCCTCCTCCTCCTCTTGGTAGCAACCTTCTTCTTCGGCGTACTCTCCGGTGCTACCGTCTAAATTTGAATACGAGTATAATTACTCACTAATTCAATGGCTATTCCATACATCACATATAACACACAAACTACTCTATGCACACAAATAAATTAACTAGAGTGCATGGGTTGTGGGGTTTAAATAGAATTCACTTCTTTGTATTTCATATGTAAATGATAGTTTCCATAGGGTTCTTGAGAAATAATTTCCTCTCATTGAAATCTTCTTAAGATTTAATTTCTCAAACAATCATGTATGAACTCATATTGACCTAAGTCAAATGTTCATCATCATCATTTGTGAAAAGGATTTAAATGAGGTAGATCACCTCATACCATTTTAGTAACACTACATATGATTTAAATCTCAAGTAATTCATATAAGAGAGTTTGGACCAGGGGTCCAAACATCCCATGAATTCATGTGAGACAAGTTTAAATGAAGTGTAATACTCCACATATTTTACTTTAATAGTTTTGGACAATATCAACTAGTTAAACTAGTCAAATGATCCACTAATTAAACTAGGGCATGATCATGCAAAGTGACCACACCATTTTATTGCATAAACAATTAGTGTAAGTCAAATGTGAGCTATTAGAGTTGGAATTAACTTAATATCTATTTTGGTTGATTTTTAAGAATTATTTGAATAGGGAAAAGTCCCTGTCTTGTTATTTTTATCACATTAATTCTACAATGAATCTGGTCATGGGACCAGTGGCATGTTGTAGAGAATTTCAGTAGCTTTCCAACAACATAAAATTCACTAAATTTGGTTTAGCCAAATTGGAACTATTTAAATTCAAAGTTTGTGCTGTAAGGAAATTGTTTGGGAATTGTTTGTATCCATTTTGAATTAAAAGGCCGGCGGGAAAGCTAAATGGACTCAAGGATTTAAAAACGGCCCAAGGCCAGCCCAGCCACGGTCCAGTGCCGCGCGGGCTGCCTGACAGCGGGTCCCGCATGTCAGCGTCTTTTAAACGCCGAAGCGGTACCGATCAATGGGAGGCGTTGGATTAGAAGGGGATCGGAGGGCCGTGGTTCATCGTCGTCTCCGACGAGAACCCGACGGTGCAGCGGCGGTAGTAGGGGGTGGGAGAGCTTACGGCGGCTCCAGCAAGGGATGGCAATATGCTCGAGGTAGATGTGGACGACGGCGGTTCTCCTGGTACTGGCGGCGGAGCTCGAGGTGGTCTGGTTCGCCGCCGATTTCTGCAGGGCTTCCGCGGCGGCGATCTTGCAATTGGTCCTCCTCCGGCGTGAATCAGATGAACGGTGGGGTGGTTGAGTGGTTGTGAGAGGTGGGGAGTGAGCTGGTGTGGCTGGATCGACGAAGGGAGTGCTCTATTTATAGCAACGCGAGGGGGCTGCGGGGCAGGGAAGAAGTCGACACGCGCGCGGCGTCTCCGGCGAGCTGCCGAGCTAGGCGGCGATGCTGTCGGGTTCTCCTCGTCCAGGCGAAGCTAGAGGTGGTGTTGGCACGGTCGGGCGGCGTGGTATGGCGTAGGATTGTGTCCGTGTCTGCCGCGCCCGCGGCGGACCAGGGTTGGCTTCTCCGGCGACGGCGGGTGTGGGTCGTGGTCGAGGGCGTGTCCAACGGCGTCGCGGTGTCACGGTGAGGCTCAAGGTGCTCGTAGGGGGTCCAGGGGCTGCGTGAGCGCGTGGGACAGCGCGTGTGCTGAGCGTGTCCGCGCGCGACACGAGTGGCATACTGGCGGTCCTGGGCGTGTGCTGGGCGCGCGCGTTCTGGGCGTTGTCGTCGTCCTCGTCGACCAGGGCGGTGCTAGGCGGCGCTAGGGTGGCACGGTGGTGAGCTTGGGCACCAGGGCCAGTAAGGGAGATGAAGGAGAGGAGAGGGAGAAGAACATGGCCGGCATGGGCCGGCATGGCCATGTCTTTGCTTGCTCTCTCTCTCTCTCCCTAGGGTTTCTATGCAGCACTTAGGGTTAGAGGGGGCCAGGGGACAAGGTAGAATAGCTTTGGTTTAGATTAGGGTAGTTTATGTGGCATAGAACACTATTTGCAATAGTGGCAAATAGTGCCATAATTTGGAAATTACAAATTTGTCTAAATTTGAAATAATTCAAAAGGTGAAACCTTTTGAAATGTGAGTGTTGATATAAGTTGTATTTGACCAGAGGTGATTTGAGGTGGTGGTGGAATTTTTAGAATTCAAACATTTGCAAAATTGGTTAAGTGGGGAATGTTGCATATGTGAGAAAGTTGAAACTTTGGATGAGCCTTGCTCATGATCCAGGATGAATTTGGCATGATGATCTTCACCAAAGTTGTTCACCTTGATGTTGACTTTGAAATGGTGCAAAGAGTTAGCCAGAGTTGGTTTGGGAAAATTGAATGGAAAGGGCTCAAAGTGGTGATCAGACTAGAATTGTCAAAATTGACCATTATCATATGTGAGGGGGATTTGTGTTTGAAATCCATTTGAATTGTGAATCTTTGATTCCAAAGGTTGTAGTAAGTGTTTAATAACATTACTCAACTAATGGTGAAGACCAAATAGGTCTAGGGTCAAAATTCATAAAAATGCCATAGGGCATATGTGAGGGTTTTTAGGGTTTTGCATTTTATGGAATTTCTTCCTCTTTGATTTATTTGGGTTGGTGATCTTCACATGATCACACTAGGGTTTTAGAGTATATCAAATACAAGTAAAAGCAATCATCATGGCATATCACTCAAATGCACAAGTCCTATGCATGGTACTATATGCAAATAGAAAAGTTTTTGTTGGTTTGAAATTTTGCTTTCTGGATTTCTCTAACTTTCTTTTTATTGAAATTTGGGGTGTTACAAAAAATAATGCCAAATCCATAGGTCCTCGGAAGCAACTCCTTCAAGCACGCTCGTTGGATCATGGCTCTTGCCGCAATAGATGCCCTCGCCTTCGGGAAGTTTTTCCAATTACAATGCATACAGTCTATGTTGCCAAACATTCCCGGCAAACCGTGAGCATCATTCTGCGCCATCAACCTCACCGTGTCTTGTTCATTAGAGGCTCAAAGAAATGTCGTTCCATAGACATGGATCATAACCTTGCAAAATCGGTGGACAGACTCCATGGTAGTATCTTCGCCAATACGGAGATACTCGGTGGCGTAGTCGGACGAGATGCCATAGGAAAGCACCCTCATCATCACAGAAATCTTTTGGTAAGCGCTAAATCCTAGCTATCCGGTTGCATTTCGCTTGCGCTTAAAATAGGTCTTGCCTAGTTGTGGCAGATCTTGCGGCAAGCGGAGATTAGATCTTTGCCATCCTCCGGCTAGCCTGATCAAATCGTCACGTGGAAATAGCTCACGCCGGGCTTCGTCATATCCAAGCAGGTCTGTAAACGGAAAATATTCATGATAAAGTGCAATCCAGAGTTACTAAGAAAGGCATAGATCATGGATCCGGATTCTTACCCATAACATCAGTGTTGAGCAGGTCCTAGACTAGCTCCGCTTGACGTGTATAGGTCTGGATAGTTTGAATGTCATTGGAGGTTTTTCAGCATGACGTTGTTCGTCTTGCGCTTCTCCACTAGATCAGCCTTTTCACGAATAAACTCCGAGTTCTTCTCAGGTAGTTGGTCTTCAACGAGCTTCTGCTTCTCCTCTGCCACCTTCAGTTTTGCTTCCAGGTCATTGTGGGTGGAGCGCAAGCTCTCAAGCTATGAAGAGGTAGTGGCTAGGGAAGTAGAGGCACTTGTCCAACCAAAAAGTTGTAAGCAAAAACAAGTCAGAAGATTGACGAATTAAAGGAGTGGTCGGAGATATACCTTGGGCTTCTTCAAGTTTCTTCTCCAGCTCCACAATCTTCTCATTTGCCTCCTCTATTTGATCCGCCCAGCGTAACGCGGTGTTGGAGGGAGATGTTCTTGTGAAGCTCGAAGTGCAAGGCTTGTTGTTCCTGCAACAACGATAAAATCAAGAAAGGATAAGTTCCGATAACAATAAAAAACAAGTGTAGATCTTTTCAAAGTATCATTGCCAGAAATGTTTCCGACATGACGCTTGGGGGCTACTACGACACTTTAAAATTTCTTAGGTTGGTTCACTCAAAGTATGCCAGCGAATGCAAGAACATCAGTAGCTACCTTCTTTATCTGCTCCTTTTTGAATCCCATGTTAAAACATATGCCGCTAAAGATGAGCTAAACCAACCGGTTGAGCATAAACTCTGAAAGCTCAGGTTTCCAAACTATGACAGGTTTGGTTGAAATCATACATTGGTGAGCATTGACAGTAGGAGCAGAAAGATCAGGGGAGCGTAATGGTATGATCGCCTACATGACAAACACTAACACATCAATGAACTACCACTACCACATCGACATCCTTAAGTAGTAGCACATCAATGAACTACAACTACCACATCCGCATCCTTAAGCAGTAGCACATCAATGAACTACCACTATGTGGTGACCCGGCATACCACTGCATGGTGTAGTATGCAAGTCTGATATAACACCAATGAAACACCGTTCCACTAGTATTATATCGCTCAGAGTGGTACAACAGAAACATATGCGGGTCCAAGGCATGTCTATAGAATTACACACACAGACTCTGTTACAAAAGATCATCACAGCCTCCTACTTTACAATGAGGTAAAACTGCAGATAACTCTAGAAGAACGACTCGTAGTCTAATCTTATCACGAACTCTATTTGTAGAGTATTTAACTAGCTATAGAGGCTATGAATAGATTCTAGCTAAATAGGAGCTAGGTTTAGGAAACTAGTTCCCTTCTATGGCTAAACTAGGTTTTCTCCTTGATGGATGAGGTATCTGACTCCTCTGACAGGGTCCTGTTTCTTGATGTAGTTGTTGACTCCTCGGCCTTCGAGTTGCATTGTAGATCCTCCTTCGATGTCTCCATATCTAAGCAGGGGATTTAAGAGTGGGATGAGTACGAGCGTACTCAACAAGTTCATTATAGGAAAGAGGTGTTTAATGCACTAGCTACAACATTAGACCAGAAAGTCTAATACCAATGCAAGTTTTCATAACCATTTCTTCAAAAGGTTGCTTTTATTCAGAAGAACTATGTCCATCAGCCTTCACCGGTTTACTTGAACTTCATGGAGTTCCTTTCCGGCAGCGTTCGCAGTTCCATATCCCGGAACAGGGAGTGACAGGTCACGGTTCATTACACTCTGCAGAGGTGTGTTGCTTTACCCATAAGAGATCTTATCCTTGGTGCCAACCAGGTGTACATTCCTGTCCACACTTCCTATGGTGTGAGGCCCGGTATAAGGTCTAGCCAATCATGTTCCTCCGCTACCTCGAACACCCACCCGTTGCTGCAATCTCCGACCCTGGGTCCACGCCGGTCCCATTATTCCCATATATTTCAGGGTGGACCCCGACCACGACGACAATGCAGGGCTCTACCATACATTCCTACGCCGGCAGTTGCAACCCATCATAGACCACATTACCGTTGGGACTTCTACGGGTTCCCACCCCTGCATCTTGTCTCTCGAGATCAAGTGCACCCGGTAATGCGCATCCGTTGATGAACAAGAGGTGGAAACACTTTTGACTACTCCGTCCCACTCCGGATCTTATGGTTAACACGGGTATTACGGCACAAAAATCACTGGACGACATTTGTTGTTTAATCCTAGATGGATATAAACCCTTGCAATGGAACCTCCACCATATCAACACAATCCATGGTTCCATTGCCCACCACATAGTCATATTCATAGTTATGAAAATAGTGGTTTTGGTTTTTATGCAATAGTGATAAACATAGTACTTTGCAAGTAATTTGATAAAAATACTCGAATGGCATGAGCAAGTGATGAACTTGCCTTTCTTGACTGCAAGATTATGCAGCAAGGTCTTCGATACGCAGTAACTCCAAGTTCTGAAATAGCATCATCGTCCGGTAAGGACGATGTTTAAAAGATTGGCAAGGATGCAATAATGCATAAGTATGAGATGCAATCATTCTAAACGTGACCTAACCCCGATGATTTAGGATTAGAGAGTTGGTATGATTGGTGTAGGGTGTGTTGCACTTTTAGTGTGGTTCACAAACAAGGTTCTTATTCAGGGTTGTGTTGTTTTAGAATTATAAGCAGGTGGCAAGATGAATAGTAACAATCATACACAACCAGGAATAGTAGCTGTATAATAAGTAAGGAACAGTTGTCAATTTTAAGTCCTATAATACATGGTTGATGGTTACTTATTATATAATTCAAAAGAATAACTTTTGAAGAACATATTCTTTAATAAAGGACAAGTGTGATAATTAGGTTGGGGATTCTATGGTTGACTAAGGCTTCTCAATAGTTTCTGGAGTCAGATTTAGATGGATCCCAACAGGGTTGGATTCATCAACACCTAGGCTTGTAAGGTTGTGTTAAGCCTAGGCATCCTAGGCAATTATTTATACAAGGTTGCTATCAAGATTGGTTCATCTTGTTGGTGATAGCTAGCTAGGGTTTATAGGTCCTTATAAGCAGGGTTGATGATGATTCTTTATTTACTTCAAAAGAATAGCTTTTGAAGAACATACTTCTTAAGAAATAAGAAGTATAACATTTTGGTTTAAGGTTGTCTAGGGTTTTCTATTGGATTTACTAAGTAAGGAATAGTTGACTCCTAAGTAGGATGACTAGTAATTATCTTACACTAATAGGATTTAGTGGAGTATGGTTAGGTAAGGCAAGATAATAAGCATGGTTGCTATTAGGGATCATAACCATGGTGTGATGCTAATTAAATAGGAATGGTTAAGGTTGATAAGTTGGATGATAGGAACTAGGGTTTAGATGTGGTTGATCCAATTGGATCAACTAAGTTGGATAGGTATGCATATATGGACTACTATATGATTGATGATGGGGCTCCTACAATTTTTATGTGGCATGGCATGTATTTAATTCCTGATATGATACTATGGATGAAAAATAGAATACCATGATTACATGTGAGGATCTAGGGTTTAGGTTTTAGAAGTAATTTAGGGTTCACATGTAATAATGGAACTAGGGTTCCTAATTAATTTAGGGTTTTAGGTGTCACATGAAATGATAGGGTTGTAATATCATTCAATTTAGAATTAGGGTTTACTATTTACCATAAAGTTCTATGATTAATAACTTCATTTTAAAGTTGAAGTTATTAATAAAGATCATATTCAATTTGGTTTTTTTTATTATTTTTAAATAATTAATAATTAGGATAATTATTAATAAGGGTTTAAATTTCCACTAATAATAATTGAATAGGATAACAAATAAAGAAAATTAATTTTGATGTTTTATTTAGTTATTTACTGGTTTTTATTTAATTTTGGAAATTTGTACTAATTATTGAAGTTTAATTGAATTTAGAATTAAAATTAAAGGCTTAAATAACAAGTATTAAAAAAATTGAATTTTTATTAAAAATAAAAATTTCATTTTATATTTTTATTGGATAGAGTTTATTTTTAGGATCATTTTGATATCTCATTTATATTTTTCTGAGTTAAAATGGATTTTTCTAATTCATTTGATGTTTCAGCAATTATTGACTTTGTATTTAAATGAATAGAACTACTAAACGTACCCGACCTAGAGATACCCAGGGTCACTGATGAGTGGGCCAAGGCCATGTCGGCTACCACGCGGATATTGACCGGAGGTCAAAATCCACGACGTGGCAGAGAACTCTCTCTGCCGGCGGGATGCCGGTGACGGCGCCGCCGTTTCTGGGTTCGGGCGGACGGGCTCCTCACACCACTCGATGCAACACACCGCGGGGATTCAAACGGTACCAACATTGCCCCAAAATGGTTGCCAGAGTTTGCTCGCCGGCGAGGTACCGTGGCGGCGGGGACTGGTTCGCGGTGCGGTGATGCTACGGCACGCGATTGAGCTAAACGAGCATGCGATGGGTATCAGCGACTCACCAGGAGTACGCAGGGCTTGACGGCGAGCTGAATGGCGATCGGCATTGCCGGATTTCACCGGTGCCGGTGTCGGAGAAGACGAGGTCGTCGGCAACGATTTTGAGCGCGGCTGCTCGATTCTTTTTGCAGGATGAACAAGTCAAGGACGGTGGTCACGATGGCGTCCACGGTGAGACTGGGGATGGTCTCTATCGACGGCGAGGTTGAACGGCCGGTGACTAGGGTTTCGGTATCGAGAAGAAATTCAAGCAGAGGGGGAAAGAAATCGGAGCTAGTGTTCGTCCAGGGGCTTTATACTGCTCGGGAGCACGCCTCGTCACACCGCCGGGCGAGGAGAAGTCGCCAGCGACGAGGAGAAGAGGAGCACGCCGTCGTGCTGTCCTCCATGTGTACGAAGAGGATGAGGATGACCTCCTCCCTCTGATATTTCTGGCGAAGGGGTAAGTTGGGCTGGGCCAGGCTGCTGCTGGGCTGCGTTGCTGGCTTGGTTGCTAGGCTGCTGCTGGGCTGCTTCAGCTGGCAAGGTCCAGGTAAGGCTTTTCTCCCATTTTCTCTTTTATTTATTTCCTGTTTTGTATTTCTATTTTGAATTCAGATTTGAATTCATATTCAAACCCTTTTCTATTTTGCAGGTATTTCAATATGTTAATTTTATTAAGATCTGGTGCAATGATTATTACACCACTATTCCATTTGAAGCAATTATCTTGTATTAGATTGAGTTTATTCATATGTGTTTATTCAAAATAGCAATTGGCCATGAGTTTATATTTTAATTTTCTTTTTCTTCTGAATCAATTCTGTTTGGAATGATTAATGTTGATACTTTCAACTCAAAGTAATTCAGAGGTTGAATTAGATCTTGGTTTCCATTTGGGAAGTGATCACTTGCATGTTATTTTATGTGCACAATTATGTGTTAATAAGTAGGAGATTCTACTAGGGCTCCTTCAAATTTTAGTACTATTATTATAGTTTGATATCACCTTAACTTATCTAGAGTAGGTACTACTCTCATTATGGTTGGGTCTTGGTTATACATATAAGTGGTTGATCACCACCATGGGTTTAATCAAATGGTTTAGCACTAGGTTATTCTTAAGTTCCATATTTGAGCATGAGCTTAAATTAGTGAACAATTCTAGGGTTCTCATCATGTACTCCTAATGGCAATTGATTTGAATCTCAATTATGGCCTGGTTTTATATTATGATAACCATAGTGGTACATAAACTAGAAGTGAGGTATAGCTTAGGGTTTAGTCACCACTATCCATGGCAAGAGGGTTTATCGCTTAATAGTTGTGGTTCTCCTTTAGTTACTAAGAATCAGAGAATTGGTTTTTTTTTATCTTTTACCAATAGACTTCTATTCTCACTCTTAATTTATCACTAAAGAAACTAAAGTGGTTATGGTTCTTTTTATAGTTAACTTTGGTCATATGGATGGATGGTTTCTCACTATATAAAGTATAGAGTTTATCTCTATGGTTTGTTTAGGTTCTTTAATCTATGAAATGTAAATGTGGTAGGATTCTACTTAGGTTCACCAAGTGAATCACAAGTTAAGGTTGGGATATAAGCCTAGGGTTGCTTACTAGTTACCTCCCTATAATTTCATGTGGTGAATGATATCTACTTATCCTATTAGGGTTTAACTTTTCCTCACATACCTCAAGAGCATGATCACGGATTAGGTATAATCAACTTGTTCTTAACCTCTCTACCTCAAATTCTTAGGGTTTATGATCATTATTCAATTTATAATGATCAAGGTTTGGCTTCTGAAGGTATCTCTCATTAAATAGATTTCTCACTTCCATGATCAAGCATTGTCTTGATCAACTAGGGTATAGTACTTCTAATTTACCTTCTTGAATGGGACTACTATGGTTGCCTCTTAAATTTATATCCCAGGAGAATGTCTGAGATATTATGTTAGGGTTCTACTTAATCAATGATGATATAATCATCTGGTTATATGGATAGTTCTCTTCCTTAAATTCAAGTGTTGCCTCAACTAACTTGAGTATAACACCATAGGTTGAATTCTCTCATATAGGAATAGTTATTCTAGGGTTTATGGTGTACTCACAAGATCTCTTTAGGTATCTAAAAGGTTAAGTATCTACCTGGATAACTAATTTGAATTAGTCTCTACTTTATTTTATCAATTCATGGATATGGTATTATTCCATGTGATATTAGGTTATCTCACCCCTCCAAGATGAAATGGTTTACAAATCTAATACTTTAGTTCAAGATTTGTTCTTGGTTCTTAAATAAGTAAATCTAGAATTGGTATGAATGTCTCTCTCATTTGGGAAGGACTTTAATTCTAACCTAAGGTTATTCTCCAAAGGTAATGATGTGGTCACCAATCTCTATGGTTAACATAAATGGGTTCTCTCTCTAGGGAAGGTCTTGAATAATATCCTAGGGTTCCTCTTGAAGATGATGTTGTGATCATATGGATATTTATATCCAAGGTTTGCCTTAAGGTCTGTCATTGCTTCCCTAAATGAAATAGGACTCTCACCTCTCTAGGTTTGATGTATAATAATATGGAATAGAGATATATATATATATTTCTAGAGTTGATCTCCTTGTTATGTTTCCAGGAATAAAGTAGAATGAATACCATGAGGTTCATGGTAGGATCAGGGATTAGTTTAAGACATGAAAAAGATAAGGTAAGAATAGTTTCTCCATTTTATTGTTACTTGATTTGTAATTGAATAGATGTTCATATGCTATGGCAAGGATTACCTTATTATAATCTTTTATAAGATCAAGCAATTGATCATTGAGTAAAGTGTTGTTGTGTTGATTATTAATTCCATTTGATCTAACCCCTTAGATCAAATCATCTCTACCCAAAACAAGATTCTAACAAAGTCACATTGAGGTTTATAGCGCTTGACTTGATGAGCTACTTCAATTCCACCAAGGTCAAGTGAAACTTCAGTTACTGTGACTGTTTTACTTTAAAGCACAAAAATTCCCCATATTTTCTATGCATGAATGCAATGCACACATCTGTTTCCTCTATTTTTGTAACCCCAATATCTGGGATATTACAGTAACATTGCATGGTATAGGTGTCGGCTAAGCACACCTCCAGGACACCATATAAAAGGAAATTCCTTCCAGCACATAGTTGCTTAGCTCAGCACAAAATCAATACCTCAACTCCTTCCCCGGTTCATTCAAGAACATCACCCTCAGATCATCAGCAGTTCTTATATAATCACCAAAGGATCATTAGATAGATACACACACCACCATCAGACCAACCAGCCACAAGTTTAGAAGATCAAGATCTATAGTTGGGAAGAAGCAGAAGCTGCAAGGAGGAGAAGTTCATCACAAGCAGAAGGAGTATTTCAGATTCCAGAGCAGATCAAGCTACACTCCAACAGCAGGTTATTAGGCAACAATTTAGCATAGCATCTGTTCTCAGTCTGCATAGCCGGTGGGAGGAAATCAAAGAAAAGAGATACAGTCATTCCATATCACTACACCTCGACTAGGTTTTCACCTAGGAGGATAGAGAGATGGATTTCTCTCAGATCTGGCATAGAAGAATAACGAGAAAAGAAAGAGCGGCCTTACAGTCAGAGGATCCACACTCAACACCGAGGTCGGGGAAGCAGGGGACCCTAGCGAAGATGCAGGCAACACCACCATCCCAGTGGAAGAGTCACATGCAACGGTGATAACCGTCCCCGTGGTAGAGTCAGATGCAACCTGGACAACCTCGACTGGTGACGAATGAATGGCCTGCAATGGATTCGTTTAGACACCCTGTGTACCCAAAAGATCTAGATCTAAGGCTAGGGTTTGCATCAAATTACCACAACCGAAGTCATCGACGTAGAGGAAGAAGACGACCATCCGCGGCCAGTAGCCGCCGCCACAACCACCGTCACCGCCGCAAGCTTCACCGACCGTGCGGGTGAGGAAGAGTTGGCCATGTCACTAGATCGGGAAGGGTGGATGAGCTCAAAATGGGGGATTTTGAGTTGGCGGTGAGAGCGCCGCCCCTATATACGGTGGCGAAATTTCAAGCGCGGTAACTGAATTCATCCCGCCGAGATTTCGCTATCCCGCGCCAGCTCGCGCGATCTTCCGCGATGGCTTGCTAGATTCTGCTGATCCAGGCGTTCCTCCAGGGCCTGGCACGATGGTCATTTGAGAACCGGTTCCTGCAACAACGCGAGCGAGCTAAGGGCATCTCCAATGCGGCGACCCAAATGGACGCGCTGGGCCATCCGTTTTGGGCCGTTTGAGTGGCCACGCGGACACCCGGACAGCGGCCTGCGTCCGCGTGTCCGTTTGGGTCGCACGCCGCACCCAATGCAGCGACCCAAAAAGCTGCCACGTGGTACGTCTTCAACGTGCGGTGCTGCGCCATGGCAGGCCTCGACGGGACAGCAATGGCGGGTAGGAGAACGCGTGGGAAAGTTCCCGCGCGCGCGAAAATGACATGGGCGCGCGCTCGCGCCCAAGTTTCCCGCCAAGGCCGCCGGCTATAAAAGACGGCGCCGCCCTCATAGACCTCACAGCTGCTCCGCCGTTGATGTGGGCATTACCCTTTAGGTAACTAGTATTGTGCTACCTCTTACGACCCAACCAGGGGCCCATGAAGGATGTCCATCGACCAAGGTGGGCTGATACGTTAATTCCAAGAAAGGAGTCTTGGAAAGCAAGGGAAGAAGACGAAGAAAACAAGGAAAGATTAGACATAGGACTCTTTGTAAACCTAGTCGTACTCGAACAGGTCTTTCGAGACCTGGCTCCCAATATAAGGGCCAAGAGGGGGCATGTTGAGGGACACAACAATAGTAGCCATAACCACCATAAGTCTAGAGCTAGGTCATCGCAGAACTTAGCCTCTCGATGAGATCATAGCCGAAACCTTCAGCACCCCATTGTAACTCAATATTTTCAGTAATCAAGATCAGACAGGCAGGACGTAAGGGTTTTACCTCAACGAGGGCCCCGAACCTGCGTAAATCGCTCTCCCCGCTTATTTGATAACCAATGTCTCGTGTCAGCCTACAGGATTCCATCTACCCTAAGCCCCAAACGGAGGGCATTGTCGGGGAGTACCCTCGAAAATTGGCGCCATCTGTGGGAAACTTGTTGGTACAAGGCATGTCATCGTCAGTCCCGGTCACATCTGCAGCGTTCGTGCTGGAATTGCCAACGCCGCCAAGTCCAAGAAACTCGGTTCGCTGCGGATCCTTCGAGTTCACACCGCGTACTGAGGCCTCGCATCCGATCTCTTCGGAGCCGTGCGGTAGCATGGATACAGCTTTCGGTGGTGTTCACTTCATCATCGACTCCAGAGGATTTCTTCGACTTCCCAGTTCAAATGTGCCAAGCCTAAGAACTTCGGTTCCAGATAATATCGCTTCACCAGCAACTTTGGCAGCCTCGCCTAGGGATAAAGGTGAGGGCAGTCAAAGCAGTTTCGGTAGCATAGAGGATCAATGGAAGAGATGAAGGGATCTACGCCGTGAAGAAGAGGGAAGGGCTGCGAGCCGTATTCGACTGTGCGAACAAGGATACTACAATATGAAGTCAAGCAAGAGCCGCCTTCGCACACCTTACTTATCGGCCACAAGCAGCTTGAAGCACCGTATTACTTGCACTCCTACATCAACCCAAAGGATAACCTCGAGAAGGCTACGCATCTACTCAGAAATTGTCGACAGTTCCTCGAAATCCAGCAGTTTTGCGATGACCTAAGGGCAGAGGCAGTGGTAAAAGCTCATTCGGCGGAGAAAAGGGCGGCAGCTTGCAGTCACTCACAGCAGCAACAATACCTGCCGGAAGAAGAAGATGTGTATATCCCAACCGAAGTATACCCAGCGTCCCGGGGACATGTCAACATGATCCATAAAACCAGCTTCTCTAAAAGGGAAGCTAAGAAGTTCTCGCGGGAAGTAAAGTATGTAGAGGTTGCTATGGCATGATGTACTCGACTATATCGACTGGTCAGATCAAAGCATATTATTTAGCAAAGCAGATCACCCGACGACTGTTCCAAGGCCTGGTCACGCTACTTTAGTTCTTGAGGCGCAGATTGGAGGATATAATATGAGCAAGGTATTCATGGACGGAGGATGCGGCCTGAACCCATTATTTGCAAGCACAATGAAGGCAATGGGTTTAGCGGTTGATATACTAAAAGAATCTGATACAGGCTTCCATGGCATCATCCCGACCCGACCCGCTTATCCCCTTGGCAAAATATCGTTGGATGTAGTCTTCGGCACACCTAGCAACTTCAGGAAGGAAAAAATTCGAATTTGAAGTAGTTGATTGGGAGTCACAATATCACGCCATCCATGGTAGGTCAGTGTTTGCCAAATTCATGGCGGTACCTCACTATGCATACTTGAAGTTGAAGATGCCAGACAACAACGGGACATCAATAACCGTTCATGGAAGTTTTTCTCGTTCTGATAATTGCGACAGGGATTTCCAGAAGATTGCTTCAAAGTTTGGAGTTAAGGAAGAGCTCAATGCACTTGACGTTGTCATAGATCACACACAGCCTCCTGCCGATAATCAGAATGTAAAATCCGACGAATTCGACGTTGCAAAGGAAGCAAAGAAACAACAAGTGCATCCCTCTGACCCGAAGAAAACAGTCAATAGGTCGGCAGATCTCACTGTCGCATAGGAAGGCACGCTCATCGAGTTCCTCCGTGAGCGCTGGGAAATATTTGCATGGGAACCATCCGAGATGCCAGGTATTCCCAGGGAACTCGCTGAGCACGCCCTCAATATTGACCCTAAAGCCAAACCTGTATAGCAGATGTTACGTCGTTTTTCGGAACCAAAAATAAAAGCTATTGGTGAGGAAGTTAATCGGCTCTACAAAGCTGGTTTTATTCGGGAGATCAAGGAAGCCGAGTGGGTAGCCAACCCAGTCATGGTGCCAAAGAAAGACACGACAGCTCTTCATATGTGTATCAATTACACAAGCCTCAACAAGCATTGTCCAAAGGATCATTTTCCGTTGCCTCGCATCGATCAAATAGTCGACTCTATAGCTAGCTGCGATCATCTCTCCTTCCTCGATGCTTATTCAGGGTATAATCAGATCAAGATCAAAAAAGAAGACCAAGAGTTAACTGCATTCATAATTCCGCATGGCGTTTACTGTTACAATGTTATGACATTTGGACTGAAAAATGCGGGTGCAACTTATCAGCGGTGCATGCAAGGTTGCCTTGGAGATCAAATTGGTCGGAATATTGAAGTCTACATCGATGACACTGTGGTTAAAACCAAAAATGCAGCTACCCTCATCAACGATCTGAGAGAAACTTTTGACAATCTCGACAGGTATAAAATAAAGCTGAATCCGAAGAAATGCCTATTTGGAGTACCAGGAGGCCAAGTACTTGGGTACTTTATTTCAGCAAGAGGGATAGAAGCCAACCCTTTAAAAATCAAAGCCATCCTCGACATGGAACAATCAAAGAATATGCATCAAGTGCAGCAGTTGGCAGGACGGTTGGCAGCACTTAGCAGATTCATTGCAAAATTGGGAGAAAAGGCTTTGCCCTTTTATCAGCTCATGAAGAAGTCAGAAAAGTTCGAGTGGACAGTCGAGGCTCAGGAATCTTTTGATAATCTAAAAAAGATCTTGTCAACATCTCCGGTACTCGTAACTCCACAAGAAAAAGAACCACCTTATGTACATAGCTGCAACGGTGCAGGTCTTTGGCACGGTTCTAGTTGTCGAGCGAGAAGAGGCAGGGAGAGTTCATGGTGTACAACGACATGTTTACTACCTCAGTGAGGTACTTACACCTGGGAAGCAGTGATATCCCCATCACCAGAAACTGGCATATGCCGTATGGAGGACAACGCGCAAGCTACAACATTACTTTACAGAGCATCCGATCATCGTGGTAACCGAAGCATCATCAAAGAATATACTCACCAACCCAGAGGCTATGGGTAGAGTATTTCAATGGGCTATCGAGATAGCGCCACATGACATAACTTACGTCAATCGAATAGCAATTAAATCTCAGGTTCTTCCAGATTTCTTGGCTGATTGGATTCAATCACAAATTCCGGCAGCACCCGACATGTCTGGATCTTGGACGATGTATTTTGATGGATCAAAGCGGAGTACAGGTGCAGGAGCCGGAGTAGTATTGATCTCACCACAGGGAGACAAAATGAGATACATTCTGAGGATGAACTTTCCACTTCCGACAAATAATGAAGCAGAGTATGATGAACTATTACACGGGATGCGTATGGCTAAGGCATGTGGAGCAACTCGGTTGGAAATTTATGGAGATTCAAATCTTGTGGTACAGCAGTCGATGAATCTATGTGACGCGGTCAGTGACAACATGATTGCTTACCGTCAAATATACCAGTCCATGAAAGCCAAATTCGAAAGATGCGAGCTAAAACACATCGGCAGGGCTAGCAACGAGGAAGCTGATACTTTAGCTAACATAGGATCCACATGCTCCCCTATTCCAGATGGAGTCTTCTATGAAGTAATCTCTCAGAGATCCATTAAGGAAAACATGTCGGCACCTCCAGAAGTGTCGACTGCTGGCCCGGAAATTGTGCACTAGGAAGGTGTTGAAGATTCCACACTACAATCTACAAAGCAACTCCTTCTCCTTGAACGCCTCTGGACTGAGTCTTTTTTTAGCATATTTGATAGAGCAAAAATTACCAGACGACCCGACGGAAGCCAAGCGTATCGTACGCAGGTCTAAGGCCTTTACTATAGTGGATGGTGAACTTTATAAGTGTAGCATCTCTGGCATCTTTCAAAGGTGTATCGCCATTGCCGATGGAAAAGCTCTATTGCGAGAAATACACGAAGGAACTTGTGGTCATCATGCAAGTAGTAGGGCTCTCATAGCCAAAGCTTTCAGAGCAGGGTTTTATTGGCCAACAGCAGCATCTAACGCTCGGGATTTGGTGAGGAAGTGTGACCCTTGTCAACGTTTTGCACCAAAGCCGCACGCGCCTGCAATGGATCTGATGACAATACCTTTGGCCTGGCCCTTTGCGCAATGGGGACTCGATCAAGTTGGTCCACTGCCGAGATCATCACCCGGTGGGCACACGTATCTATTAGTTGCAGTCGATAAGTTCACTAAATGGATTGAAGCCGTACCAGTCAGAGACCAAACAGCTAAAACTGTTGTTAAATTCTTTAAAGGAATAACTTGTCGTTTTGGTATGCCTCATAGCATCATTACAAACAACGGAAGTAATTTTGATTCCAAGGAATTCCGTAAATTCTGTGATGACGGTGGTATCAAACTTAAATTCGCTTCAGTTGCACATCCTCAAACCAATGGTCAAGTCGAAAGGATCAATGGCTTAATATGTGACGGCATTAAAAAACGCCTCACAGGCGCAGCTGGAGCTTGGGTCGAAGAATTACCAACTGTGCTCTGGAGCCTGCGGACTACGCCGAACAGGTCGACCCAGTATACTCCATTTTTCTTTGTGTATGGAGCCGAAGCAGTTTTACCAACTGATGTTCGTTTTGAAGCTCCTCGGGTGACCATATACACAGAGACAACTTCCATTACTGCACTACAAGATGTTGTAGATCTCCTTGATGAAGCTCGAGACATTACCTTAGCCAGAACGGCTATATATCAACATGTGATACGAAATTACCACAGTCGACAAGTTCGCAACCGAGGCTTCAGCGTTGGTGACATGGTATTACGACCGAAGCAAGAAAGAACCTTGAAACTGGAATCTCCATGGGAAGGACCATTCATCATTACTGAAGTAATACCCGGAGGAGCTTATCGACTCAAGAACCCTGCTTCGGGCAAATATGTTGAAAATCCATGGAATGTTGCACACTTGCGATGATTCTATGCATAGAATTCAACTATTCCTTATTCGTTACATGAAGGCCACTTAACCCGTCATATATTATAAATAAATTTTTTGGTTGAGCTTCCATATTTATTAATTATTTTGCCACTCGAACGGTTGTTCGGGTCCCTTTTATTGGCTACTAATCCCATCGGGAGCTTCGGCCAAAACTCGTGTTACACAGCCAACTCAACAATACTCGAAGGCTGCAAGGAATTATTACAGTATCGATAATTAATTAATACTCCCATCGGGAGCTATGGTTATCGATACACAATAAACCAGCCAAGCCTCAAGAAAATTCGCGAGTGCTGCAACTGATAGGAACAATATTACTTACAAAAAGGCCCATATCGGTGCACCATGTTACGAAGCCAAATAAATAAAGCGCCTAAATCTCTTGTTTACTCGATGGGTGTCACTCTTACGGAACTTACGAATCGACTCTGAAAATAATGCAATTACAACAAAATCGTCGAGTGAGCAAGCTGACTTGATCACTCAGTTGCCCTTGACAAAGCTTTTTTATCGAACTAACAAGTTCAAAAACAAATGATGTTTAAAAAAAACATCGAAGCACATACAGGATTACTCCTTGCAACGCAAGGTCATCATAAAAAAAACTATACATAACTTCATGGCAAGGCTTCTTGATCTTCTCGGGCCTTCAAATCTTTTTCGACTCCTGTTTCCATTTGGGAAATCATAGTATATGCACGTCTGCCTATAGAATAATATTGATCTAATTTTTTATTAGCATCTGCTATGGCCTCCAAATTTATGGTCGGGTGGCATGCTAAGACTGAAGCAAGAGCAAGTTCGGCTCCAGCAAGAAGTTCCTTCCGCACCAATAATCGAATCCTCTCCGGAGTCTTGAACCGATTAAATAATGCAGATAAAGTCTCGGGTGCATGATCCAATGGAAACAAAGTCTTCCACACCATGGAAAGATGAGCATGATATTTGTGAAAGTAATAATGCACCTTCTCGACTCGATGTTCAAACTTAGCTATGGCTACAAACTTTGATCGATTAGACCACAGCTCATGTTTTGGGTGAGTAACATCGGTCATCACTGCAATCTTCTCATGGATCCACTTGTTCTCTTCTGATTCATCAAAGGCTACGACTGTTGAAGTCAAAAGTTAGATCAGCAGAAGATTATTTAACGAATGAGTCGACAGAAAACAAGGTGAAGGTGGTCGACTGCTTACAGCTTAAACTCTCAGTAGCAACACGGAGGAGATCCAAAGCATGTTGTTCAATAGCAGTGGTAATTTCACTTTTTCTTTTCACCAGAGCTGCCATAACATGAAGATTGGATATGTCTTTGTTCAACCGAGAGATTTGATCACGCAAGCGACGAACAAGATCAGATTCATCACCAGTTGAAGGATTCAAAGAAGTTTCGGCATGGGAAAAAGTTGAAGGAATCTGCAACACAATTTTCAATTCAGGAAAGTGCCGATAAAAAGCGAAAAAACTCCCATCGGGAGCGCATGTTACATCCAAAAGATTGTTGATACTAGCAACAGAGCTAGTACAAAACATGGCTAGACTAAATTGTATCTGAAATTACAACAACAAAGCAAGGTTTGTTTCAAGGTCGAGCTGATGATGAATCAGGAGCAGCTTCATATGTAGCTTTGTTCTTATCCTCGTCAACTAGTTTGAGGAGTCGATTGGCGCACAACATTGCCGATTGCTTGAAAGGCTCAAGGTTGACTAGACATTCATTGGCATCTACTGGCAACGACTTGGACAGCTTTTCTAACTCAGAACTTAGTCCATGCCCCATTAGAAGCTGAAAAGTAAGAAGCGCCCCGTAAAGATGGGAGTGCCACTTCAATACATCTACAGCTTCGGAAGAATCAACAAAGAAGGCATCCGTCATTTCGCCAAAGGTCTTGTTTTGATTCAACTTTGGGAACATCATCGAAAACAGTCTCGATAAAGCCCCCTTAGTTTTCTGCAAAAGACCCTGGACTTGGTTGTTGGAATCGGTAGCAAACACGAGAGCCACGATACGGAAAACCTTCCAGAGACGCCGCCGCCGCCAATCCCATCTCGGGGGATTCAGGAGATCGCCTCCGGCACCCTGCCAGAGAGGGGAATCATCTCCCGGAGGACTCTACGCCGCCATGGTCGCCTCCGGAGTGATGTGTGAGTAGTCTACCCCTGGACTATGGGTCCATAGCAGTAGCTAGATGGTTGTCTTCTCCCCATTGTGCTTCATTGTCGGATCTTGTGAGCTGCCTAACATGATCAAGATCATCTATCTGTAATTCTATATGTTGCGTTTGTTGGGATCCGATGAATAGAGAATACTTGTTATGTTGATTATCAAAGTTATGTCTATGTGTTGTTTATGATCTTGCATGCTCTCCGTTATTAGTAGATGCTCTGGCCAAGTTGATGCTAGTAACTCCAAGAGGGAGTATTTATGCTCGATAGTGGGTTCATGTCTCCGTGAATCTGGAGGGGTGACAAGAACCTCTAAGGTTATGGATGTGCTGTTGCCACTAGGGATAAAACATTGGTGCTATGTTCAAGGATGTAGTCACTAGTTACATTACGCGCAATACTTAATGCAATTGTCTGTTGTTAGCAACTTAATACTGGAGGGGGTTCGGATGATAACCTGAAGGTGGACTTTTTAGGCATAGATGCATGCTGGATAGCGGTCTATGTACTTTGTCGTAATGCCCAATTAAATCTCACTATACTTATCATAATATGTATGTGCATGGTCATGCCCTCTTTATTTGTCAATTGCCCAACTGTAATTTGTTCACCCAACATGCTATTTATCTTATGGGAGAGACACCTCTAGTGAACTATGGACCCCGATCCAATTCTCTATACTGAAATACAATCTACTGCAATACTGTTCCACTGTTTTCTGCAAACAATCATCTTCCACACAATACGGTTAATCCTTTGTTACAGCAAGCCGGTGAGATTGACAACCTCACTGTTTCGTTGGGGCAAAGTACTTTGGTTGTGTTGTGCAGGTTCCACGTTGGCGCCGGAATCTCTGGTGTTGCGCCGCACTACATCCCGCCGCCATCAACCTTCAACGTGCTTCTTGGCTCCTCCTGGTTCGATAAACCTTGGTTTCTTTCTGAGGGAAAACTTGCTGCTGTGCGCATCATACCTTCCTCTTGGGGTTCCCAACGAACGTGTGAGTTACACGCCATCACACTTCCGTACTCGGTCGTGCGTACGGTGTCGATGAAGCCTGTCCTCTCCCCGTTCAAGCGGGCATAGGAGGTGTGGTAGATCTCCAAGGAATCCTAGCAGCACGACGGCGTGGTGGTGGTGGTGGAGGAAAAACTGCAGGGCTTTGCCTAAGCCAGAGTAGCGTATGGTGGAGGAGAGAGGGGGCGGCCAGGGTTTGGTCTGAGGGATGGGCTGCGCCCCCTGCCCCCTCCCCTATTTATATAGGGGGGGAAGGTCGGTTGGGATGGCCCCCCAGCGCCCCCATCTCATCTAGGGCCGGCGGCCACAAGGGGGAGGGGGGAAACTTCCCCACCAAGATGACCCCCCCTTAGGGTTTTGGGGAAACCCCAAGGGGAGGCCGGCCTGGGCCTTGGGGCTTGGTGCGCCTAGACCATTAGGGCAAGGCAGCACTCCCTCAGCCCATGTTGGCCTCCCTAGGTCGTGGGCCCCATGGTGGACCCCTTCGGAACCTTCTAGAACCTTCCGGTCTATCACCGGAAAAATTCCGAACTTTTTCCAAAACCTAGAAATCAACTTCCCTTATATGAATCTCATTCTCCGGACCATTCCGGACCTCCTCGTGATGTCCTGGATCCCATCCGAGACTTCGAACAAACTTCGGTCTCCATTTCATATTACGAATCTACTTATGCGACATCGAACCTTAAGCGCGTCACCCTACGGTTCGTGAACTATGCGGACATGGTCGAGACTCCTCTCCGAGCAATAACCAATAGCGTGATCTGGAGATCCATAATGGCTCCCACATATTCAATGATAACTTAGTGATCGATTGAACCATTTACATACGATACCGATTCCCTTTTTCACACGATACTTTACTTGTCCGAGGTTCGATCATTGGTATCTCCATACCTAGTTCAACCTCGTTACCGAAAAGTACTCTTTACTCGTACCATGGCATGTCATCTCTTGTGACCAAGTCACATGCTTGCAAGCTAATCAGATGACATTCCACCGAGAGGGACCAGACTGCATCTATCCATCATCGGGATGGACAAATCCCACTATTGATCCATATGCCTCAACTCACACTTTCCGAATACTTAATCCCACCTTTATAACCATCCATTTATGCAATGGTGTTTGATGTAATCAAAGCATCCTTCCGGTGTAAGTGATTTACATGATCTCATGGTCGAAGGACTAGGTAACTATGTATCGAAAGCTTATAGCAAATTGAACTTAATGACTTGATCTTATGCTATGCTCATTTGGGTGTATGTCCATTATATCATTCATCTAATGACATAACCTTGTTATTAATAACATCCAATGTTCATGATCACGAAACCATGATCATATATTAATCAACAAGCTAGTTATACAAGAGGCTTACTAGGGACTCCTTGTTGTTTACATAACACACATGTATCAATGTTTCGGTTAATACAATTATAGCATGGTATGCAAACATTTATCATAAACACAAAGATATTATAATAACCACTTTATTATTGCCTCTTGGGAATATCTCCAACAAATGCGACCCGCATCCTACGCGTCCACCGTTGCACGTCTGCACGTCTTGGACTTCTACAACGTGACACGCGTTGATACGTCTCTGACGTATCGATAATTTCTTATGTTCCATGCCACATTATTGATGATATCTACATGTTTTATGCATACTTTATGTCATATTTATGCATTTTCCGGCACTAACCTATTAACGAGATGCCGAAGAACCAGTTGCTGTTTTCTGCTGTTTTTGGTTTCAGAAATCCTAGTAAGGAAATATTCTCGGAATTGGACGAAATCAACGCCCAGGGGCCTATTTTCACACGAAGCTTCCAGAAGACCGAAGGAGTCACGAAGTGGGGCCACGAGGTGGCCAAACACTAGGGCGGCGCGGCCTGGCCCTTGGCCGCGCCGACCTATTGTGTGGGGCCCTAGTGTGGCCCCCTGACCTATCTCCTCCGCCTACTTATAGCCTTCGTCGCGAAACCCCCAGTACCAAGAGCCATGATACGGAAAACCTTCCAGAGACGCCGCCGCCGCCAATCCCATCTCGGGGGATTCAGGAGATCGCCTCCGGCACCCTACCGGAGAGGGGAATCATCTCCCGGAGGACTCTTCACCGCCATGGTCACCTCCGGAGTGATGAGTGAGTAGTTCACCCCTGGACTATGGGTCCATAGCAGTAGCTAGATGGTCGTCTTCTCCTAATTGTGCTTCATTGTCGGGTCTTGTGAGCTGCCTAACATGATCAAGATCATCTATCTGTAATGCTATATGTTGTGTTTGTTGGGATCTGATGGATAGAGAATACTATGCTATGTTGATTATCAATCTATTACCTATGTGTTGTTTATGATCTTGCATGCTCTCCGTTATTAGTAGATGCTCTGGCCAAGTTTTTACTCTTAACTCCAAGAGGGAGTATTTATTGGCTAGAGGGAGTATTTATTGATAGTGGGTTCATGCCTCCATTAAATCTGGGACAGTGACAGAAAGTTCTAAGGTTGTGGATGTGCTGTTGCCACTAGGGATAAAACATCGATGCTATGTCCGAGGATGTAGTTATTGATTATATTACGCACCATACTTAATGCAATTGTCTGTTGTTTGCAACTTAATACTGGAAGGGGTTCGGATGATAACCTGAAGGTGGACTTTTTAGGCATAGATGCATGCTGGATAGCGGTCTATGTACTTTGTCGTAATGCCCAATTAAATCTCACTATACTCATCATATCATGTATGTGCATTGTCATGCCCTCTCTATTTTTCAATTGCCCAACTGTAATTTGTTCACCCAACATGCTATTTATCTTATGGGAGAGACACCACTAGTGAACTGTGGACCCCGGTCCATTCTTTTACATCGAATACAATCTACTGCAATACTTGTTCTACTGTTTTCTGCAAACAATCATCATCCACACTATACATCTAATCCTTTGTTACAGCAAGCCGGTGAGATTGACAACCTCACTGTTTCGTTGGGGCAAAGTACTTTGGTTGTGTTGTGCAGGTTCCACGTTGGCGCCGGAATCCCTGGTGTTGCGCCGCACTACATCTCACCGCCATCAACCTTCAACGTGCTTCTTGGCTCCTACTGGTTCGATAAACCTTGGTTTCTTGCTGAGGGAAAACTTGCCGCTGTACGCATCACACCTTCCTCTTGGGGTTCCCAACGGACGCGTGCTGTACGCGTATCAAGCAGATTTTCTAGCGCCATTGCCGGGGAGATCAAGACACGCTGCAAGGGGAGTCTCCACATTCCAATCTCTTTACTTTGTTTTTGTCTTGCTTTATTTTATTTACTACTTTGTTTGCTGCATTATATCAAAATATAAAAAAATTAGTTGCTAGCTTTACTTTATTTACTGTTTTGCACCCTATATCAAAAACACAAAAAAATTAGTTACTTGCATTTGCTTTACTTATTTCATCATGTTTCCTTTTAATTTTACTGTAAAAGATATATATGTGGGACAAGGGTCTATAATTGGTAGAGATAATATAGAAGAATTTTTCACCCATGTTAGTATGCAAGAAGATCTTAAAGATATACCCCTTGCAAAAGCTGTCCCTACTTATGAAGATGCCTCTGTTTGTTTGGTACGCATGATGGAAGCTAGATTTATTAGTCTCAGCCCCATGATACAACACATGTTCCTTACACTTTATGATATGGAGAGGGGAGAGAAGAGAGATTTTGTTCTAAAAGTCCTAGTGCGAGAATTTGCGGATATAGCTAAAGAAGCTAGAAAAGTTTTTATTAAGCATAAGAGGCTTGGTATGTTCACCGATTTTAAAAGAACACTTGAAAAGATGGACATGGATAGAATTAAGTATACTAATAATGTTAATGATGGTGGGGAGATTAAAGCACCAATACCTTGTAAGCTCCTAGCAATGCATGAAGCTCTAAATGATAATTATGCTTGGCTTGTTCCTGAAAATTTGTTTGATGAGAGTAGCGAGCCCAAGACTAATGAAAAGGGAGCCTCTGAAACTTATGTATCCAAAATACAATGCATGGTTGAGAAAACTCCAAACCCCGCTGTAGATGCATCATCTCTTGATAATACTTGATATACACTTTCTGCGCCTAGCTGAAAGGCGTTAAAGAAAAGCGCTTATGGGAGACAACCCATGTTTTTACTACTGCACTTTTATTTTATATTTGAGTCTTGGAAGTTGTTACTACTGTAGCAACCTCTCCTTATCTTAGTTTTATGCATGTTGTGCCAAGTAAAGTCTTTGATAGTAAGGTTCATACTAGATTTGGATTACTGCGCAGAAACAGATTTCTTTGCTGTCACGAATCTGGGCCTAATTCTCTGTAGGTAACTCAGAAAATTATGCCAATTTACGTGAGTGATCCTCACATATGTACGCAATTTCCATTCAATTTGAGCATTTTCATTTGAGCAAGTCTGGTGCCTCAATAAAATTCTTCTTTCCGAACTGTTCTGTTTTGACAGATTCTGCCTTTTATTTCGCATTGCTTCTTTTGCTATGTTGGATGGATTTCTTTGTTCCATTAACTTTCAGTAGCTTTGTGCAATGTCCAGAAGTGTTAAGAATGATTATGTCACCTCTGAACATGTAAATTTTAATTGTGCACTAACGCTCTAATGAGTTGTTTTGAGTTTGGTGTGGAGGAAGTTTTCAAGGATCAAGAGAGGAGGATGATACAATATGATCAAGGAGAGTGAAAGCTCTAAGCTTGGGGATACCCCGGTGGTTCACCCCTGCATATTTAAAGAAGACTCAAGCGTCTAAGCTTGGGGATGCCCAAGGCATCCCCTTCTTCATCGACAACATTATCAGGTTCCTCTAGTGAAACTATATTTTTATTCCATCACATCTTATGTACTTTGCTTGGAGCGTCGGTTTGTTTTTGTTTTTGTTTTGTTTGAATAAAATGGATCCTAGCATTCTCTGTGTGGGAGAGAGACACGCTCCGCTGTTGCATATGGACAAATATGTCCTTAGGCTTTACTCATAATATTCATGGCGAAGGTTGAATCTTCTTCGTTAATTTGTTATATGGTTGGAAACGGAAAATGATACATGTAGTAATTGCTAAAATGTCTTGGATAATTTGATACTTGGCAATTGTTGTGCTCATGTTTAAGCTCTTGCATCATATACTTTGCACCCATTAATGAAGAAATACATAGAGCTTGCTAAAATTTGGTTTGCATAATTGGTCTCTCTAAGGTCTAGATAATTTCTAGTATTGGGTTGAACAACAAGGAAGACGGTGTAGAGTCTTATAATGTTTACAATATGTCTTTTATGTGAGTTTTGCTGCACCGCTTCATCCTTGTGTTTGTTTCAAATAACCTTGCTAGCCTAAACCTTGTATCGAGAGGGAATACTTCTCATGCATCCAAAATCCTTGAGCCAACAACTATGCCATTTGTGTCCACCATACCTACCTACTACATGGTATTTCTCCGCCATTCCAAAGTAAATTGCTTGAGTGCTACCTTTAAACAATTCAAAATTTATCACCTCTAATTTGTGTCAATGTTTTATAGCTCATGAGGAAGTATGTGGTGTTTATCTTTCAATCTTGTTTGGCAACTTTCACCAATGGACTAGTGGCTTCATCCGCTTATCCAATAATTTTGCAAAAAGAGCTGGCAATGGGATTCCCAGTCCCAAATTAATTAACAAAAATAGACACTCCTCCATGGTATGTGATTGTTGGACGGCACCCGAAGGATTCGGTTAGCCATGGCTTGAGAAAGCAAAGGTGGGGAGGAGTGTCATCATAATAAAACTAAAATAAAAAGGCACTCCTTCGTGGTATGAGACTGTTGGCAGGCGCCCGAGGATTCGGTTAGCCATGGTTTGTGAAAGAAAGGTTGGAAGGAGTGCCACCCAAAAATAAAAATAAAATGGGAGCCGCTCTTTGAAGGTTTGTCTGGCAAGGGGGTTAGAGTGCCCACTACCATTCGTTGACAACAACAAAAACCTCTCAAAATTTTACTTTTATGCTCTCTATATGTTTTCAAAATCAAAGCTCTAGCACAAATATAGCAATCAATGCTTCCCTCTACGAAGGGCCATTTTTTTACTTTTATGTTGAGTCAGTTCACCTATTTCTCTCCACCTCAAGAAGCAAACACTTGTGTGAACTGTGCGTTGATTCCTACATACTTGCATATTGCACTTGTTATATTACTTTACATTGACAACTATCCATGAGATATACATGTTATAAGTTGAAAGCAACCGCTGAAACTTAATCTTCCTTTGTGTTGCTTCAATACCTTTACTTTGATTTATTGCTTTATGAGTTAACTCTTATGCAAGACTTATTGATGCTTGTCTTGAAAGTACTATTCATGAAAAGTCTTTGCTATATGATTCAATTGTTTACTCATGTCATTTACCATTGTTTTGATCGCTGCATTCATTACATATGCTTACAATAGTATGATCAAGGTTATGATGGCATGTCACTCCAGAAATTATCTTTGTTATCGTTTACCTGCTCGGGACGAGCAGAAACTAAGCTTGGGGATGCTGATACGTCTCCGACGTATCGATAATTTCTTATGTTCCATGCCACATTATTGATGATATCTACATGTTTTATGCATACTTTATGTCATATTTATGCATTTTCTGGCACTAACCTATTAACGAGATGCCGAAGAACCAGTTGTTGTTTTCTGCTGTTTTTGGTTTCAGAAATCCTAGTAAGGAAATATTCTCGGAATTGGACGAAATCAACGCCCAGGGGCCTATTTTCACACGAAGCTTCCAGAAGACCGAAGGAGTCATGAAGTGGGGCCACGAGGTGGCCAAACACTAGGGCGGCGCGGCCTGGCCCTTGGCCGCGCTGGCCTGTTGTGTGGGGCCCTCGTGTGGCCCCCTGACCTATCTCCTCCGCCTACTTATAGCCTTCGTCGCGAAACCCCCAGTACCGAGAGCCACGATACAAAAAACCTTCCAGAGACGCCGCCGCCGCCAATCCCATCTCGGGGGATTCAGGAGATCGCCTCCGGCACCCTGCCGGAGAGGGGAATCATCTCCCGGAGGACTCTTCACCGCCATGGTCGCCTCCGGAGTGATGAGTGAGTAGTTCACCCCTGGACTATGGGTCCATAGCAGTAGCTAGATGGTCGTCTTCTCCTAATTGTGCTTCATTGTCGGGTCTTGTGAGCTGCCTAACATGATCAAGATCATCTATCTGTAATGCTATATGTTGTGTTTGTTGGGATCCGATGGATAGAGAATACTATGCTATGTTGATTATCAATCTATTACCTATGTGTTGTTTATGATCTTGCATGCTCTCCGTTATTAGTAGAGGCTCTGGCCAAGTTTTTACTCTTAACTCCAAGAGGGAGTATTTATGCTCGATAGTGGGTTCATGCCTCCATTAAATCTGGGACGATGTGAGAAAGTTCTAAGGTTGTGGATGTGCTGTTGCCACTAGGGATAAAACATCGATGCTATGTCCGAGGATGTAGTTATTGATTACATTACGCACCATACTTAATGCAATTGTCTGTTGTTTGCAACTTAATACTGGAAGCGGTTCGGATGATAACCTGAAGGTGGACTTTTTAGGCATAGATGCATGTTGGATAGCGGTCTATGTACTTTGTCGTAATGCCCAATTAAATCTCACTATACTCATCATATCATGTATGTGCATTGTCATGCCCTCTCTATCTGTCAATTGCCCAACTGCAATTTGTTCACCCAACATGCTATTTATCTTATGGGAGAGACACCACTAGTGAACTGTGGACCCCGGTCCATTCTTTTACATCGAATACAATCTA
This sequence comes from Lolium perenne, assembly GCF_019359855.2. Taxonomy (NCBI): domain Eukaryota; kingdom Viridiplantae; phylum Streptophyta; class Magnoliopsida; order Poales; family Poaceae; genus Lolium; species Lolium perenne. Next base: position 79,098,641 of record NC_067244.2, on the reverse strand, counting down.
CTGCAATACTTGTTCTACTGTTTTCTGCAAACAATCATCATCCACACTATACATCTAATCCTTTGTTACAGCAAGCCGGTGAGATTGACAACCTCACTGTTTCGTTGGAGCAAAGTACTTTGGTTGTGTTGTGCAGGTTCCACGTTGGCGCCGGAATCCCTGGTGTTGCACCGCACTACATCTCGCCGCCATCAACCTTCAACGTGCTTCTTGGCTCCTACTGGTTCGATAAACCTTGGTTTCTTACTGAGGGAAAACTTGCCGTTGTACGCATCACACCTTCCTCTTGGGGTTCCCAACGGACGCGTGCTGTACGCGTATCACGCGTCCACGATTGCACGTCTTTGACTTCTGCACCGCGACCCTCGTCTACGCGTCAACAATTGCACGTCTTCCATTTCTGCACCGCAACACGCATCCTAGAGTCTAACCCTGGAAATTTAGATATACTCAGGTATACCCTCGAGTCTTATACTAGCATTTTTTGTGTGCTCAGTTTTCCCCTTGAGTGCTAATACTAGCTAGTGCAATATACTCAGTTTTACCCTCAAGTGGCTAGTCAACAGAGAGTCAACAAATGGGATTAACTAGTTAAATGAGTCATTTAATGTGCAAAAAATTACGAAAAAGAGTGGCACTTACTCATGGAGTCTTTACCACAAATTGCCACTTCTCAAATCATAGATAAGTCATAGATAAATCAAGTTTTACCACAAATTTCCACTTCTCAAATCACCTAGTAGCTATGAAGGTGCATGATTTTCCACAATAAGCCCTTCCCAAAACAACTTTCCCCAAAACATACTTTGTCTAAATGAGGCCACAATTCTCACACTAATGTATATTTGTATTGCTAATAGTTTGCGGTAGGCCAAGATGGGTTTCATTGTACAAAACACGCATTTTCCATTTTTAAAATCTCATATTTGAATCCCTTAGTCTGTTTACTACTCAGGTGCCCTTGGTTTCTTCATACTACTCAGTTTTGCCCTCTCCCTTCACAAATTCCCGCAGACGTGCAACATTGCCCTGATTGGTCTAGCCCATGTGTGGTGACCCGGCATACCACTGCATGGTGTAGTATGCAAGTCTGATATAACACCAATGAAACACCGTTCCACTAGTATTATATCGCTCAGAGTGGTACAACAGAAACATATGCGGGTCCAAGGTATGTCTATAGAATTACAACACCGACTCTGTTACATAAGATCATCACAACCTCCTACTTTACAATGAGGTAAAACTACAAATAACTCCAGAAGAACGACTCGTAGTCTAATCTTATCACGAACTCTATTTGTAGAGTATTTAACTAGCTACAGAGGCTAAGAATAGATTCTGGCTACTTAGGAGCTAGGTTTAGGAAGCTGGTTCCCTTCTATGGTTAAACTAGGTTTTCTCCTTGATGGATGTGGTATCTGACTCCTCTGACAGGGTCCTGTATCTTGAAGTAGTTGTTGACTCCTCGTTCTTCGAGTTGCACTATAGATCCTCCTTCGATGCCTCCATATCTAAGCAGGGGATTTAAGAGTGGGATGAGTACGAGCGTACTCAACAAGTTCATTATAGGAAAGAGGTGTTTAATGCACTAGCTATGACATTAGACCAGAAAGTCTAATACCAATGCAGGTTTTCATAACCATTTCTTCAAAAGGTTGCTTTTATTCAGAAGAACTATGTCCGTCAGCCTTCACCGGTTTACTAGAACTTCATGGAGCTCCTTTCCGGTCGCGTTCGCAGTTCCATATCCCGGAACAGGGAGTGACAGGTCACGATTCTTTACACTCTGCAGAGGTGTGTTGCTTTACCCATAAGAGATCTTAACCTTGGTGCCAACCGAGTCATGTTCTCGTCCACACTTCCTTTGGTGTGAGGCCCGGTATAAGTTCTAGCCAATCATATTCCTCAGCTACCTCGAACACCCACCCGTTGTTGCATGCGCCGACCCTGGGTCCACGTCGGTCCCATTATTCCTGTAGATTTCAAGGTGGACCCCGACCACGACGACAGTGCTGGGCTCTACCATACACTCCTACGCCGGTGGCTGCAACCCATCATAGACCGCAATACCGTGGGGACTTAAGGCTTCCCCAGCCTACCGCTTGTTCTTCGAACGACAAGTGTCTACGGACTGTGCCGTGGGGACTTAAGGCTTCCCCAGCCTACCGCTTGCCGCCGACAGATACAAGTGTCTACGGTAAAGCGCATTCGTTGATGAACGAGAGGTGGAAACACTTTTGACTACTCCGTCCCACTCCGGATCTTATGGTTAACACGGGTATTACGACACAAGAATCACTGGCGACATTTGTTGTTTAATCCTAGATGGATATAAACCCGTGCAATGGAACCTCCACCATATCAACACAATCCATGGTTCCATTGCCCACCACATAGTCATATTCATAGTTATGAAAGTAGTGGTTTTGATTTTTGTGCAATAGTGATAACCATAATACTTTGCAAGTAATTTGATAAAAATAATCAAATGACATGAGCAAGTGATGAACTTGCCTTTCTTGACTGCAAGATTATGCAGGCAAGGTCTTCGATACGTAGAAACTCCAAATTCTGAAATAGCATCATCGTCCGGTAAGGACGATGTTTAAAAGATTGGTGATACGTCCAATTTGCATCACTATTTTATATCATAATTTGCTGTTATTCATTGATATATTTCATATTGGGACACAATACTTATGTTATTTCATCTATTTTGCATGTTTCATCATTATTGGAGGATCAAGCACCGGAGCCAGGATTCTGCTGGAAAAAGCACCGTCAGAACGCAATATTTCGGAAGATCAACTGTGGGAGAAAATTATACCAAAAATCCTATTTTTCAAGATGACGAAGGAAGCCAGAAGGAGGGGCCAGGAGGACCCAGGGTGGGCCCACACCCTAGGGCGGCGCGGCCCATGCCCTGGCCGCGCCGCCATGTGGTCTGGGGGGCCCACGACCCTGGCCGCGCCGCCATGTGGTCTGGGGGGCCCACGACCCCTTTCGCCTCCTTTTCTTCGCGAAATCCTTCGTCCCGAAAACCTAAGCCACAGAGGGTACCTCGCGAAGAGTTACAGCCGCCTCTGCGGGGCGGAGAAGACCAGAGAGAAAAGAGCTCTCCGGCGGGCAGGAATCCGCCGGGGAAATTCCCTCCGGGAGGGGGAAATCGACGCCATCGTCACCGTCATCGAGCTGGACATCATCGCCATCACCATCATCATCATCTTCACCATCATCACCGCCGTCATCACCGCTGGACACCGTCACCGCCGTAGCAATTTGGGTTTGATCTTGATTGTTTGATAGGGGAAACTCTCCCGGTATCGATCTCTACTTGTTGTTGATGCTATTGAGTGAAACCATTGAACCAAGTTTATGTTCAGATTGTTATTCATCATCATATCACCTCTGATCATGTTCCGTATGATGTCTCGTGAGTAGTTCTTTTAGTTCTTGAGGACATGGGTGAAGTCTAAATGTTAGTAGTGAACTATGGTTGAGTAATATTCAATGGTGTGATATTTAAGTTGTGGTGTTATTCTTCTAGTGGTGTCATGTGAACGTCGACTACATGACACTTCACCATTTATGGGCCTAGGGGAATGCATCTTGTACTCGTTTGCCAATTGCGGGGTTGCCGGAGTGACAGAAACCTAAACCCCCACTGGTATATCGATGCAGGAGGGATCGCAGGATCTCAGAGTTTAAGGCTGTGGTTAGATTTATTCTTAATTACTTTCTTGTAGTTGCGGATGCTTGCAAGGGGTATAATCACAAGTATGTATTAGTCCTAGGAAGGGCGGTACATTAGCATAGGTTCACCCACACAACACTTATCATAACAATGAAGATTATTTAGCCGTATGTAGCGAAAGCACTAGACTAAAATCCCGTGTGTCCTCGAGAACGTTTGGTCATTATAAGTAAACAAACCGGCTTGTCCTTTGTGCTAAAAGGATTGGGCCACTCGCTGCAATTGTTACTCTCGCACTTTACATACTCGTACTTTATTCAACTGTTACATCAAAACCCCCTGAATACTTGTCTGTGAGCATTTACAGTGAATCCTTCATCGAAACTGCTTGTCAATACCTTCTGCTCCTCGTTGGGATCGACATTCTTACTTATCGAAGATACTACGATACACCCCCTATACTTGTGGGTCATCAAGACTATTTTCTGGCGCCGTTGCCGGGGAGTGAAGCGCTATTGGTAAGTGGAATTGGTAAGGAAAACCTTCTTGTTGTGCTGATTTTATTTCTGTCTGCTGCTATAAGTCATTATGGAGAGATCTTCTCTTCAATTTCTATTTGGGAAATCTACTACTACTGCAACGGTAGTGGATGAGGTGCCAGGTGAGGAAGTAATACCATATAAAATACCTATGAAAATTATTGAACGTGTTATGGATAACCGCTATGAAGGGGATGGAACTGTCCACCCCGGTGATCATTTACTGTTTTTGCATGAATTATGCGGGTTATTCAAATGTGCAGGTATTGCTATGGATGAAGTGAGGAAGAAACTATTCTCTTTATCGCTGTCTGGTAAAGCGGCGCATTGGTATAAATTACTGGATAATGGGGATTCTCTTGAATGGAATGATATTGTGCCCCGGTTTTATTCTAAGTTCTATCCTCCAAGTGAAATTCACAAGGATCGGAATCGCATATATAATTTTTGGCCTCATGATGGAGAGAGTATTGCCCAAGCTTGGGGGAGATTGAAGTCTTTAATGCTCAAATGCCCCATTCATGAGCTTCCTGGTAATGTTATTATTGATAATTTCTATGCAAGACTTTCTTTTCAAGACAAGACCTTGCTGGATACTTCTTGTTCTGGATCATTTACACGCAACAAAGAAGAGTTTAAAAGGGACCTTCTTGATCGAATCCAAGAAAATACTGAAGGTTGGGAGAACGACAAAGATAGAGAATCAGGTATAATTTATGATTATAAATGCATTGAAGCTTTTATGGATACTGATAAATTTCGTAATATGAGTGCTACATATGGTCTTGATTCTCAAGTTGCTGTAAATCTTTATAAAGCTTTTGCCTCTCATTATGAATTGCCTAAGAAGAATTTTGATAAGTATCATGAACCGTATAAAGATAAAATTGATTCATCTATTAATAAATGTGTTGTAGTTGAAACTGCTGATCATGTTATTCCTGAAGTTTACATTGAAAAAAACTCCTTTCCCTGCTAAAATGAAGGAGTACTCTGTTATAAATAGTGCGGTTCATAAAAGTGAAAAGAAACCTGTAGAACCTGAAGAACAAATAAAAGTTGAACCTGCTGTTGCAATAGTTAAAGATCTTGTGACTGAAAATGTGGAGGATGGTCATATTATTTTCTGTGAAGATGCTTCTAATATTGTTTCACATCCTAATAAACCCAAACAAGCTAGTGTTCCTATGCTATCTGTTAGAATTGGTGATCATTGCTATTATGGATTATGTGATATTGGTGCAAGTGTTAGTGCTATTCCTTATGAGCTTTACACGGAGATTATGCACGAAATTGATTCTTGTGAACTTGAAGATATTGATGTGGTTATTCAGCTGGCTAATAGAGAAACTATTTCTCCAATTGGTATTGTTCGAGATGTGGAAGTTTTATGCGGTAAGATTAAATATCCTGCTGACTTTTTGGTACTTGGTTCTGCTGCTAGTGATTATTGTCCTATTATTTTTGGTAGACCTTTTCTAAATACTTGTGGAGCTATTATAGATTGTAAGAAAGAGAAAATTTTGACTAAATTTGCTGGTGAATCTTATGAGTTTAACTTCTCTAAATTTACTAAAACTCCTTATAAAGCTGATTTGCCTAGTAATGATTTTAAAATGGAGCAATGTGCATCTATTGTTCTTGTTCCTAACAACCCTTTGCAGCAACATTTGGAGGATAGCGAGAGTGAAGTTTTTAGGAAAGAAAGAGATGAGCTTGAGGAAATTTTTCTTTGCCAACCTATTCTCAAGCATGATTTACCGGTGGAAGATTTGGGTACAACACCGCCACCTAAGGAAGATCCTGTTTTTGATTTAAAGCCTTTGCCTGATAATCTTAAATATGCTCATATTGATGATAAGAAAATATATCCTGTTATTATTAGTTCTAAGCTTTCAGAGATTGAGGAAGAAAGGTTATTGGAAATATTGAAGAAGCACCGAGGAGCTATTGGCTACACTCTTGATGATTTGAAAGGGATTTCTCCTTCTATTTGCCAACATGCTATTAATATGGAAGATGATGCAAAGCCTGTTGTTGAACATCAGCGTCGTCTAATTCCGAAGATGAAGGAAGTGGTAAGGAATGAGGTATTACGACTTCTTGAAGCTGGTATTATATATCCTATTGCTGATAGTAGATGGGTTAGTCCTGTGCATTGCGTTCCCAAGAAAGGAGGAATGACTGTTGTGCCTAATGATAATGATGAGCTCATCCCTCAAAGAGTAGTTGTAGGGTATAGAATGTGCATTGATTTTCGAAAAGTTAATAAAGTTACTAAGAAAGATCATTATCCTTTACCATTTATTGATCAAATGCTAGAAAGATTGTCTAAAAATACTCATTTTTGCTTTCTTGATGGTTATTCTGGGTTTTCACAAATTGCTGTTAAAGCTAAAGATCAAGAGAAAACCACCTTTACTTGTCCTTATGGAACTTATGCTTATAGACGCATGCCTTTTGGTTTATGTAATGCTCCTGCTACTTTTCAAAGATGCATGTCTGCTATTTTTCATGGTTTTTGTGAAAGTATTGTAGAGGTATTCATGGATGATTTTTCCGTCTATGGGAATTCTTTTGATAGCTGCTTGCGAAACCTTGATAAAGTTTTGCAGAGATGTGAAGAAACTAACCTTGTTCTTAATTGGGAGAAATGCCACTTTATGGTTAATGAAGGAATTGTATTGGGACATAAAATTTCTGAGAGAGGTATTGAAGTTGATAGAGCTAAAGTTGAAGCAATTGAGAAGATGCCCTATCCGAGGGATGTTAAAGGTATTCGTAGTGTTCTTGGTCATGCTGGGTTTTATAGGAGATTTATTAAAGATTTCTCCAAGATTTCAAAGCCTCTTACTAATCTTCTTCAAAAAGATGTACCATTTGTTTTTGATGATGATTGCAAGGAAGCTTTTGAAACTCTTAAGAAAGCCTTAACAACTGCTCCTATAGTTGAACCTCCTGATTGGAACTTACCATTTGAGATTATGTGTGATGCTAGTGATTTTGCTGTAGGTGCTGTTCTTGGACAGCGAGTAGATAAAAAAGCTGAATGTTATTCATTATGCTAGTAAAACTCTTGATGCTGCTCAAAGAAATTATGCTACAACTGAAAAGGAATTATTAGCTGTAGTTTTTGCTTGTGATAAATTTAGATCTTATATTGTTGATTCAAAAGTTACTATTCATACTGATCATGCTGCAATTAGATACCTAATGACAAAGAAAGATGCTAAGCCGAGGCTTATTAGATGGGTACTTCTTTTGCAAGAATTTGATTTACATATTGTAGATAGGAAAGGTGCTGATAATCCTGTTGCTGATAATTTGTCTAGATTGGAAAATATTGCTTATGATCCTGTTCCTGTTAATGATAGTTTTCCAAATGAACAACTGGCTGTAATAAAGGTGAACTCGCGAGACAGTCCTTGGTATGCTGATTATGCTAACTTTATTGTTTCCAAGTACTTGCCTCCGACCTTTTCAGCTCAGCAAAGGAGGAAATTCTTTTATGACTTGAGGCATTATTTCTGGGATGACCCACACTTATATAAAGAAGGAGTGGATGGTATTATGCGAAGATGTGTTCCCGAATATGAACAACAGGAGATATTGAGTAAATGTCATGGTAGTGCTTATGGAGGACATCACGCCGGAGAAAGAACCGCGCAAAAGGTTCTACAATCAGGTTTTTATTGGCCAACTCTCTTCAAAGATGCGAGAAAGTTTATTTTATCTTGTGATGAATGCCAAAGGGTTGGTAATATCTCCAGACGCAATGAAATGCCCATGAATTATACTCTTGTTATTGAACCGTTTGATTGTTGGGGATTTGACTTCATGGGACCTTTTCCATCTTCGGAAGGTAACACTCATATACTTGTTGCTGTTGATTATGTTACTAAATGGGTGGAAGCTATACCTACAAAAAGTGCTGATGGTGAGACCTCTTTAAGAATGCTTTTAGATATTATTTTTCCTAGATTTGGAGTACCTAGATATATTATGACTGATGGAGGTTCTCATTTTATTCATGGAGGTTTTAGAAAAACTCTTGCTAAGTATGGTATTAATCATAGAATTGCTTCCGCTTATCATCCTCAAACTAGTGGTCAAGTAGAATTATCGAATAGAGAAATTAAATCTATTTTGGGAAAGACCGTTAATAAAACTAGAAAGAATTGGGCTAGTAAATTGAAGGATGCACTTTGGGCTTATAGAACTGCTTATAAAAATCCCATGGGAATGTCACCTTATAAAATGGTTTATGGGAAAGCTTGTCATTTACCTTTAGAACTAGAGCACAAAGCTTATTGGGCTGTTAGAGAATTAAATAAAGATCCTAAACTTGCCGGTGATAAGTGGTTGTTGCAATTGAGTTCTCTAGATGAATGGAGAAGTGAAGCTTATGAAAATGCTAAACTCTTTAAAGAGAAAGTTAAAAAATGGCATGATAGGAGGATTATCAAAAGAGAATTTAATATTGGGGATAAAGTCCTATTGTATTGGTCTCGTCTCAGATTCTTTGCAGGGAAATTACTCTCGAAATGGGAAGGACCGTATGTTGTCGAGGAGGTGTATCGTTCAGGAGCAATCAAAATTAGCTCTCTCCAAGGCAATGCTACGCAAGTGGTGAATGGACAAAGACTCAAGCATTATATCTCGGGTGATTCCTATAATGTTGATGTTGATATTATTCAAGTGGAAACACCGGAAGCTTTCATCAAAGGGCAAATTGACAAATCCGCGTAACTCGACTTTGAATAGGTAACAGTACTGGTAATGAAAAGTACGCAATTTACTTTTCGAACAATATTTTTGCTGTTTTTGGAAAATATGAAAAATTACGTGTTCAAAACGGAGTGGAAAGGACGCACGAGGGCGTGGCACCATAGGCCGGCGCGGCCTGACCTGCGCCCGCGCCGCCCTATGGTTTGGCCGCCCCGTCGCCCCTTTCCGACTCTGGTTCGATCTGGTACTTTCCGTTTGTCGAGAAAAAATTTGCTATATAATCCCCCGGACCCCTGGAGGTCCGTATATCGTGTTTTCGACGTGTTTTGTTTCGAGCTGTTTCTGCCAGGATCTATTTTCAGTTTAGAAGCACCATGGTTTCCAAGAACAAGGGCAAGGAGTTTCCGGATGAAGATGATCGAGATCTTGGGTGGAAAGAGGAAGACAAGGACGTCAAGGAAGAGGATGAAGAAGAGGTGGAGGAAGATTCGCGCGCACACCCGCGTGCTACTATCGCAAGCATCAAGGTGGTGGACAACCCTTTTAGTGCAAACAAGAGCGCAAGAATTCGCACTGGAGGAGGGGTTCCACGTCATTACCTAGCTCCGAAAACATCTCCATCAGGCACTCATCACCCCTTCCACAATCTAATTTTCAATAATCAAATTGAAGGGACTCCCAAGGCAGCATTGCCTAGCCAGTGGGATATAGATCGCTCTAACATTGCAGGAGAGAAGGAGCCTGAGGCTGAAGAGTGGGGAAATAACTCCAAGAGCTGGGACTCGCCATCAGACAGACTCTTTAACCGCGTCGAGCACAACTCAGAGATGATTCGCAATCTCATATACAGGATTGATGAGCTTCAGGAGCTTATTGAGAAGCTTGTCAGGAATTCATCACCACCATCGCTGAAGGAGTAATTCATCATTGGTATTGGCATCCCCTTGGTTTGTTCCAAGCTTGGGGGAGTGCCGCGGTATCACATTATCACTACCTTTTACTTTTATTGTCAAGTAGTGTCATATCATGAGTAGGGAAGTTATCATATAAGATGGGTTGCAGTTTGGAAGTATCTCTCCTTTAGTTGGTTATCTATGTATCCCTTGGTGTGAGTTATCGTTATGGAATATTAATGAGAAGTCTTATCATTTACACATTGCACATCTTATTCTAGTTTGCAATCTCTATTATATGATTCACCTTGTTGTTAGTATTGGTATCACTTTGGGAGCATTGAATAAATCTATTTGGTTTTGGCAAACTTAGCATTGGTCAATAGCAACAACACTTTGAGGTTTAAATAGAAAAGAGAAATACATGTAGTTGTTTCATTGTCTTTCTTGTTAGCTCATAGCTTATTATTCTGAAGTTAAAATTGTTTGTGCTTACAAGGAAGATGCATGATTGTTTCTATCATATGTATATTTGTTTGTTTCCCTCGACTCTTATGCTTGCTAATTAACCTTGCTAGCCAAAGACCAGACCGAGAGGGAATACTTCTCGTGCATCCAAACCTTAACCCAAACCTATGCCATTTGTGTCCACCATACCTACCTACTACATGGTATTTTCTGCCATTCCAAGTAAATACTTCATGTGCTACCTTTAAACAATTCAAAACTTAGTATCTCTTATTTGTGTCAATGTTTCATAGCTCATGAGGAAGTATGTGGTGTTTTATCTTTCAATCTTGTTGGGCAACTTCCACCAATGGACTAGTGGCTTCATCCGCTTATCCAATAATTTTGTAAAAAGAGCTGGCAATGGGATTCCCAGTCCCAAATTAATTAAACTAAATAGACACTCCTCCATGGTATGTGATTGATGGACGGCACCCGAAGGATTCGGTTAGCCATGGCTTGTGTAAGCAAAGGTTGGGGGGAGTGTCATCATCATAATAAAGCTAAAATAAAAAGGCACTCCTTCATGGTATGAGATTGTTGGCAGGCACCTGAGGATTCGGTTAGCCATGGTTTGTGAAAGAAAGGTTGGAAGGAGTGCCACACAAAATGAAAATAATATGGGAGCCGCTCTTATGAGGTTGTCTGGCAAGGGGGTTAGAGTACCCGCTACCAGTCGTTGACAACAACAAACACCTCTCAAAATGTTACTTTTATTATCTCTATATGATTGCAAAACTGGAAAAGCTCTAGCACATGATTTAATCCCTGCTTCCCTCTGCGAAGGGCCTGTCTTTTACTTTATGTTGAGTCAGTAAACCTATTTCCCTCCATCTCAAGCAAGCATTTGAGTAGTTGTGATCAAACCATTATATTGTGATTTGCTTCATCATGTCTTTTATTCTTCCTTGTTTAGTACAAGTTTTATCTGAATGAATATAGCTTTGCAAGTTATCAATGATCATGAGAAGACCATTATGATTGAGTATGCAAGTTGTGCCTTATAAACTTTAACATAAGAGCGCTGCTCAATGAGATAAATATAATCTGTTAATTGTTCTCTGACCAAGAACGAAGTTTGCCATCACCAATTATGATTTCTTATGCACCTTTACTTGTGATTACCTTATACTTGTTTCAAGATGAGTTATAAGGGGTTGTTTACTATAATGCCCTGTGTGAATGAATATGATGCTTCTTGTCCGTATTTTATTTATCGACTCTTCACTCCATAAACATGTGGTCCTGTCTATCGAGCTCAGTTTCGCTTGGGGACAAGCGAAGTCTAAGCTTGGGGGGAGTTGATACGTCCAATTTGCATCACTATTTTATATCATAATTTGCTGTTATTCATTGATATATTTCATATTGGGACACAATACTTATGTTATTTCATCTATTTTGCATGTTTCATCATTATTGGAGGATCAAGCACCGGAGCCAGGATTCTGCTGGAAAAAGCACCGTCAGAACGCAATATTTTGGAAGATCAACTGTGGGAGAAAATTATACCAAAAATCCTATTTTTCAAGATGACGAAGGAAGCCAGAAGGAGGGGCCAGGAGGACCCAGGGTGGGCCCACACCCTAGGGCGGCGCGGCCCATGCCCTGGCCGCGCCGCCATGTGGTCTGGGGGGCCCACGACCCCTTTCGCCTCCTTTTCTTCGCGAAATCCTTCGTCCCGAAAACCTAAGCCACAGAGGGTACCTCGCGAAGAGTTACAGCCGCCTCTGCGGGGCGGAGAAGACCAGAGAGAAAAGAGCTCTCCGGCGGGCAGGAATCCACCGGGGAAATTCCCTCCGGGAGGGGGAAATCGACGCCATCGTCACCGTCATCGAGCTGGACATCATCGCCATCACCATCATCATCATCTTCACCATCATCACCGCCGTCATCACCGCTGGACACCGTCACCGCCGTAGCAATTTGGGTTTGATCTTGATTGTTTGATAGGGGAAACTCTCCCGGTATCGATCTCTACTTGTTGTTGATGCTATTGAGTGAAACCATTGAACCAAGTTTATGTTCAGATTGTTATTCATCATCATATCACCTCTGATCATGTTCCGTATGATGTCTCGTGAGTAGTTCGTTTAGTTCTTGAGGACATGGGTGAAGTCTAAATGTTAGTAGTGAACTATGGTTGAGTAATATTCAATGGTGTGATATTTAAGTTGTGGTGTTATTCTTCTAGTGGTGTCATGTGAACGTCGACTACATGACACTTCACCATTTATGGGCCTAGGGGAATGCATCTTGTACTCGTTTGCCAATTGCGGGGTTGCCGGAGTGACAGAAACCTAAACCCCCGCTGGTATATCGATGCAGGAGGGATCGCAGGATCTCAGAGTTTAAGGCTGTGGTTAGATTTATTCTTAATTACTTTCTTGTAGTTGCGGATGCTCGCAAGGGGTATAATCACAAGTATGTATTAGTCCTAGGAAGGGCGGTACATTAGCATAGGTTCACCCACACAACACTTATCATAACAATGAAGATTATTTAGCCGTATGTAGCGAAAGCACTAGACTAAAATCCCGTGTGTCCTCGAGAACGTTTGGTCATTATAAGTAAACAAACCGGCTTGTCCTTTGTGCTAAAAAGGATTGGGCCACTCGCTGCAATTGTTACTCTCGCACTTTACATACTCGTACTTTATTCAACTGTTACATCAAAACCCCCTGAATACTTGTCTGTGAGCATTTACAGTGAATCCTTCATCGAAACTGCTTGTCAACACCTTCTGCTCCTCGCTGGGATCGACATTCTTACTTATCGAAGATACTACGATACACCCCCTATACTTGTGGGTCATCAATTGGCAAGGATGCAATAATGCATAAGTATGAGATGCAATCGTTCTAAACGTGTCCTAACCCCGATGATTTAGGATTAGTGAGTGGTAATGATTGGTTTAGGGTGTGTTGTACTTTTAGAGTGATTCACATACAAGGTTCTTATTCAGGTGTGATTACTTGGTATTATAAACAGGTAGATAATAAAGCATAATAATCAATTGAGCACAAAGAGAATGATTATTGGCATAATGTTAACAAGTAAAGAACAGTGGTCAGTTTTAGTACTATATGGCATGGTTAATGATTGATTACCATATACTTTAAAAGAATAACTTTTGAAGAACATGTAATTTGATAAAGAACAAGTATGGTAATTAGGTTTGTGGGTTGCTATAATTTATTCTGGTTCCAAGTAGTTTCTGGAGTAAGTATAAGATGGATCACAACATAGTTGGATTCATCAACAACTAGGGCTTGTAAGGTTGAGATAAGCCTAGGCATCCTAAGCAATTCATTATACATGGTTGTTGTCAAGGTTGGTTTATCTTGCTAGTGATAGCTAGCTAGGGTTTATAGGTCCTTATAAGCAGGGTTAGTGATGATTCCCTATTTTCTTCAAAAGAATAACTTTTGAAGAACATACTTCTTAAATAATAAGAAGTATATCAATTAGGGTTGAAGTGATCTAGGTTTTACTGTTGGTTCTATTAAGTAAGGAGTAATTGACTCCTAAATAGGATGATTCATAATTATGAAGTATTTGTAGGGTTCAGTGGACTATGGTTATGTAATGATAAATATTGGGCCTAGATGCTATTTGGGTTCATCACAATGGTGTGATGCTAAACATGGATGAATAAGGATGATGGTTTTGACAGTAGGAGCTAGGGTTTGAAACTTGGTTGATCCTACTTGATCAACTAGGTTTAGTGATATGCATACATGGAATACTAATTTGCTAGTGATAGGGTTCTACATTTTATGTGGACATAGGTATGTCTTTTAGTTGCTAATGGTGGCTCTATGATTTGAATTAAAGTACCATGATCACCTATTCTAACCTTGGGTTTAGGTTAGAAACAAATTAGGGTTCACATGTAATAATGGAACTAGGGTTCCAAATTAAGTTAGGGTTTTAGGAGTCACATGAAATGATAGGATTTTAATATCATTCCAAGTGGAATTTAGGGTTTGCTATTTACAATTTAATTCTATAATTAATAACTTCATGTTGGAGTTGAAGTTATTAATAACTTTGAAATAAAAATAATACTAATCTTGGCATTTTATTATTTTAAAATAATTAATAATTAAGGTAATTATTAATTAGGGTTTAAATTCTATTATTAAGGATTAAATAAGTTATAAATAAATAAAATTAGTGTTAATGTTTTCTTTATTTACCTTACTGGTTTTTATTTATTTTAGATAGTTTTCCTAATTATTGAATTTTAATTGAATTTAGAATTAAATTAAAGGCTTAATTAACAGGTATTAAACAAGTAAATTTTTATTAAAAATAAAAATTTCATATTATATTTTTATTAAATAGAATATACTTTTATAAGAATTTTGATGTCTTATTCTTATTTTTCTGAGTTAATATGATTTTTCTATATAATTTTAAAGTTGCAGTAATCATTGAATTGAAAAATAAAACAACATGACTAAACCTACCCGGCCAGTTTACCCACGCAGTCACTGACTGGTGGGCCAAGGCCACGTCACCTGCCACGTGGGCAGTTGACTGGTCAAAATCCAGACGTGGCAACGGAGCTCATCTCCGGCGAGGCAGTCGGCCACGGCGGCGACGTTTCCGGCCACACAGGACTACGCGGTTGGGCTCAATCGAACAAGCGCGCTACTGGGAACCTAACGGTGGTTTCGCCGCCAGCTATTGGTCACCGGCGCTTGCTCAACGACGAGGCCGAACGGCGGAGCTTGCAGTCGCACGACGCGGGCACGCTACGGAGCGAACGAGACAGATCGAGGTTGCCGTTGAGTATGAGAAGCTCACCACGATCACGCTGGAGTCGTCGGCGAGGTCGGGGAAGGTCCAGGTCGCTGGAATCGACCGCCACCGTTGTCGGAGACGATGAACTCGACAGGGTCGCTGGGGGCTGCTTCAGCTCGATTCCTTGCTCAGGCTGAGCAAGTCGAGTACGGAGAGGTCGATGGCATCGACGTCGAGTCGCGGGGAGGCTCAAATCATCGGCGAGATGAGTTGGCCGGGGAAGCTAGGGTTTCGGTTCTTTCCGAAATTAAAACAGAGAGAGGGGATTCAAGGGTTAGGGTTCATCTAGCGGCGGCGCATTGAGCTTTATAGACGCCAGAGAGCGGCGGCGAGGATCTTGGCGTGGCCAGACGGCGTCGAGTCGACAGCGAGCAGCTTGCCGGGATGGACGAAGACGATGGTCTCCACCTGTGCGAAAACAAGACGAAGGGGTATTGGGCTGTCATATGGGCCTGGTCGTTGGATTGCTGTTGGGCTACGCCTGGGCTCCGGTGGCCTGTTCTGGTAAGTCCTCCTCCTCTCTTTATTTCCTTTTCTCTTTTCTATTTTTAATACTGTTTTTCAATTCAAATTTGAATCCTGTTTATATCTTGCAGGTTCCTTATGATGTTGATATGTAGTGCAAAGATGATTCCACTACTTTTCTATTTGAAACAATTATCTTATATTTGATTAGATTGCATACTTGTGGGTTATTCAAAATATTAAATAAACATGAATTTATGTATTCATTTTAAGTTCCATATTTTTGTGAGATCAATTCTGTTTAAATTATTTGAAATTACCTTCTTGTTTATGGTAGAAATATGAGTAGGGTTGGATTATGTGTTTAACCATATTGGTTATTCACTTGCAGTTTAGAATATGGCTAACTTTTCAGATAGGTTTCTTTATGGTGATAATTCAATCCACCACTCTCTTAGTTCTAGGAATATTTTATTAAGGTTTATAAGGTCTCTTATTAATATATAATGGTATTTATCTGTATTACTTTTATAAGAAAACAACTTGGAGTGGACCATATTACTTAATTTCTTATTTGATAATGTGGTCACTTTCTTATAATTTTATGTTCTCATCTATTGGCTAAGGTTTTGGAACTTTATGGGCTTAGGTTTTAGTTGTGGATCACCCAAATGATGCACCAACTAGGGTTTAGTCTCCCCTATCCATTATAAGGTGATTATTTACTTAATAGTTGATGTTCTCCTTTAGTTACTAAGGACTTGAGAAATGGTTTTATCTTTTTCCACTAGATTTCTATTATATCCTTAATCTATTGTTTAAGTAGCAAAAGTAGATATGGTTCTTTTTATAGTTAACTTTGGTTCTAATGATGAATAGTTTCTCATCATGTAAAGTATAGAGTTTTACTCTAAAGTTTTCTTAGGTACTTTATTTGAGGAATAAATGGAATATAGATGTGATAGAATACTACTTATGATCACCAAGTGGTTCACAAGTTAAGGTTGGGATATAGGTCTAGAGTTTATTACTAGTGATCTCCCTATAATTTCATGTGGAAAGGGGATCTGCTTATACTAGTAGGGTTTAACGTATCCTCACATATCTCCAAAGCATGATCATATATTATATATGATCATCTTGTTCTTAATATCTTTACTTCAATTTCTTAGGGTTTATGATCATTACACAATTTATAATGACCAAGGTTGGACTTCCTAAGGTATCTCTCCTTGAATGGGTTTCTCACTCCCAAGATCAAGTGTTGTCTTGGTCAATTAAATATTTACTTTCTTTTATAGTTTCTTGAATGGGCATGGTTATGGTTGTCTCAATTATCTTGAGTATAACACCATAGGTTGAGCTTTCTCATTTAAGAATGGTTATTCTAGGGTTTATGGTGTACTCCTAATATCTCCTTAGGTATCTGGGCTAAGGTTTCATTTGTCTAACTTAATTGGGTTAGTCTCTTCCTCACCTTATCAATTCAGGGGTATGGTATTATTCCATGTGATATTAGGTTATCCCACCACTCCAAGATGAAATGGTTAATCTCCTAATACTTCAGTTCCAGGGTTGTCCTTCATTCTTAAATAGGTAAATCTAATATTGGTATGAGTGGTCTCTCTTTCATTTGGGAAGGACTTTAATTCCATCCTAAGATTAAGTTCCATAGAGAATGATGTGATCATCAATATCCATGTTTAACATAATTGGATTCTCTCTCTAGGGATTGTCTTGAATAATATCCTAGGGTTCTTTCTAAAGATGATGCTTTGAATACTTGGATGTATATCCAAGGTTTAGCTCAAGGTTTGTTAATGCTTCTCTAATAATTACTATAGAACTCTCACCTCTCTAGGTTTGATTTGTAATACTTGGAATGGAGCAGGATATATATTTCTTAGTTGGATCTCTTTGTCTTGTTTCCAAGATTAAGGTAGAATGAATACCATGAGGTTCATGGTAGGATCAAGGATTAGTTTAAGACATGGAAAAGATGAGTGAAGAATAGTTTCTCCAATTATTGTTACTTGATTTTCAATTCAATGGATGTTCATATGTTATGGCAAGGAATATCATGTTGTGATCGTGGATAAGATCAAGCAGTTGATCCTTGTCTAAAGGGTTGTTGTGTTAGTTTTAATTCCATTTGATCTAACCCCTTAGATCAAATCATCTCTACCCAAAACAAGGTTTTAGCAAAGTCACATTGAGGTTTATAGCGCTTGACTTGATGAGCTACTTCAATTCCACCAAGGTCAAGTGAAACTTCAGTTACTGTGACTGTTTTACTTTAAAGCGCGAAAATTCCCAGTTTTCTATGCATGAATGCAATGCACACATCTGTTTCCTCTATTTTTGTAACCCCAATACCTGGGATATTACAGTCTCTACCCCTTAAACTAAACTTCGTCCTCGAAGTTTGATCTCTCTCACGTTTCGGAATGTGGATCTGTCTTGTGCAGACTACGACTTTTCTCGAACTCCGTATTGATCTTACTGGATATAACTGAATATATCCCTTGTCCAGATTCTTCCTGGAATCCATTAGGGTTTGTCTCTGAACATTAGTTTCTTGTTCCAGTGCTATAATTTTTCTCTAGAATCTAATAATACTTGTCTCTGAACCATGGCTTCTAACTTTAATTATTTAATTTCTTTCAACTCTACAAGCTTGTTTTCTTTTTCATTGAATATTCAATGATTGGGACTTCTTCTTGTACTGACAGTCTTAATTGAGGACTAATTGGATAACATTCTCCTATTTGATAAAATAGGTCTTTGTTTTTCCCTTACTACCAAAACTGCAATAATGGTACTTGGTAAGGTACTTACTATGGAATTGATCAGGGTGGTTTATTCCTCTAAGAGTGGATTAGACTCATTTAGTCCATCCAATCATGGTTTATAGTTGATACCCATAACTATTTTGTGTTCTTTAGGTTCCATGAAAGGAATTATTCTTTTAGTATTTAGTTTTGATATAGTCAATCTTCTTCATTCTTTGACCATCCTGGGCTTTATTGGTCTACGGTATTTCCTTCGTCCAACTTCATTAAACTTATCTTCTTTGAGCTCTCGTACTTCTGAATAAATATTACTCACTTTCTCAAGTTCTAGTCCACTTCTTACTTCCTCGAGGTATGAATCTCGGCTTCTGGTCTGACATCTTTCTGAAAGAAATGTCCAATAATCTTATGAAAATAAGATAGAACTTCCTCTCAGTTCAGACCTTCTGCTTCTATCAAGCTTAAAGTATTAAGTTATTGTACATCCAACTCAGTCTTTACTCTACCCCTTAGAGTTTTCTTATGGTCTTCAACTCCTTTTCTTCCAACTATTGGACTTATGATTAGAATATTGGTATAGGTCTTGTTTATAATTTATATTCCTCTAAGGTTTTGCGAAGAAACTTTGTGGTGTATCCACTCAATTGTGGACATCCAATGTGAATCCTTTGACTAAATGTTTATAGATCTAGCTATTTGGTTGACAAGATTTTTATTTGTTCAC
The DNA here is from genome assembly GCF_019359855.2 of Lolium perenne. Classification (NCBI taxonomy): domain Eukaryota; kingdom Viridiplantae; phylum Streptophyta; class Magnoliopsida; order Poales; family Poaceae; genus Lolium; species Lolium perenne. Next base: position 79,079,484 of record NC_067244.2, on the reverse strand, counting down.
AAACTTTTGTTACAACTAATTAAATCATGGACTATTTGTAATACCAACTGATACCAGCTGTGGTTATTATACCAACTGTGGCTATTTGATATCTAAAAATGGATTCTATTATAGGTTCTGATCAACTGGACGAGACATCTTCTACTCTATCTCGCAGTATTGATCCTATACCAATTGTGGTCTTCTGATATCAACTATGGTCTTCTTATATCTACTATGGTTTCATAGGTCATCTTCCTCTCTTCAGGGTTTATTTTGCAAGAAAACCACTATGAATATAGTATCCAAAGTGATTTCCCATGCATTCCCTCTTCCATAATGACTATGGTTCTTCATTTACTTCTCCATAATCATCATATTTCTCACCTTCATGCTTTTCTTGTACTAAAGTACTCCTCTGTTGAGGCAAAGCATGAGTTTTGATTTATACTTCCTTCAGAGTATTGTGGTTACTTCCCACAACTTTATTTCCTTTAACTAACTATCCTTCATCTTGTCTTCAGAATCTTCAGAATTCGTTACTTCCTCACACGAATACCATTACCCTCTAGATCTTTAACATCAAGTAGGAACTTGATATTGCAACATGCATTTGCATATCAAAGTCAAACTTCATGTATGGATCTAGTCAAACAATAAAAGTCCAATAAAATCCAAGAAGATTCAGCTTTGTGCATATAATACACACCATCATAAGCCTGAATATACTAGTTGAGTAAGACATCTCTAAACATCAGGCTGAGATGTGTAGTATATAACACCACATAAGAGGGAGTGATGTTTTGGCACATGGGAGCATATGCTCCTTTTATTTTGAAATACATATTAGATATATTTTAAAATTTCAAAAAAATTGAAACAAAAATTTCGCACGTACATCTTCATGTGCTACGCGCTCACAAAGTCATTTCATGAAAAATCGACATGTCATGTGGCGTGTGTAAAAAAGACAAAATTCGGTGCTGAAACAAAGACTTATCACAAGATAAATTTTCTCTTTTTTTGCTTAGACTACAAAAAATATCATTTTTTCGTGAAACTTAACCGAATACACATATATTATGGAGATGTACATGTAAATTTTTTTATCAAATTTTTTTAACACTTGGAAATATGTTTTTATGGTAGAGGGATCATATGCACCTGGGAGCCGAATTGAGTTTCTGCACATAAGATAGGTTTATATCATGATACTTAGCATGAGTATATGGGATTCTACTATTTGTCTCAACATTTACCTTAATTGCTTATTTGCAATGAGATAAACTTGAAATAAAGTGGTTTGGGATGGTTAAGGTTCACCTAATTTCCTTTGGTAGTTCTAGCTTAACTTCCATTTTGTTGAGGACTATCTCACATGATATGTCTAGGTTCTAACATTGCTACTCTAAGCACATAACTATGGAAATATAGCTCTTATACTTCCATGTGTTTCTACCATAAGGCTATGGTCATGATGTGCTTGGCACACTTTCCATAGTTTTGGGAACACAATTCTTACACTATTGTTTAGCACTTGGCTTCTTATTGTACTCCTCCTAAATACTTTAGATGTTCTAATCCATCACATAACGATTCTCAGGTGAATCATATATGATTAACAACTCTACCATGTAAGTAGACATATATTATTCCTATCACTCTTCCTTACTTCCCATGATTGACTCATCATGGTCTATACTATCTTAAATAACTTATAGTTATCACTTACTATCAATTGTTTCACAAGTCTGGATAATTTTACTTACTCATTACTTAATTTGGTCTACAACTTCTATTAGGATATCTTAATTACCTTCATCACTTGATATTACTCCTATTACAGGTCTGGATAACTTTTACTTAATCATAACATATGTTGGTACACATCTTCCAATAGGATAGCTTCCTTATGGTTGTATCCTCTCTTTGGACTACCTTGTATTGTATACCAACTGTGATCTACCCATCTATTGTTTTAAGGACCTAATGGTATGCTACAAGTTTGGGATTAACTTCTAATTTCCCTTAGGAAGGATAGGTAGGAAATGTTGACTCAAGTGTGTCAGGATTATTCTCAAGTGAATATCCATCTCAAGTCATACAAATATTTGGTTTACCTAAGACAACTCCCTATAGACACTACCAATCCTATAGGTCTCCTTTAAAGGGTTTTAATCCTAGGGTCAAAGCATTTGCTCTGATACCAACTGTGGTGACCCGGCATACCACTGCATGGTGTAGTATGCAAGTCTGATATAACACCAATGAAACACCGTTCCACTAGTATTATATCGCTCAGAGTGGTACAACAGAAACATATGCGGGTCCAAGGTATGTCTATAGAATTACAACACCGACTCTGTTACATAAGATCATCACAACCTCCTACTTTACAATGAGGTAAAACTACAAATAACTCCAGAAGAACGACTCGTAGTCTAATCTTATCACGAACTCTATTTGTAGAGTATTTAACTAGCTACAGAGGCTAAGAATAGATTCTGGCTACTTAGGAGCTAGGTTTAGGAAGCTGGTTCCCTTCTATGGTTAAACTAGGTTTTCTCCTTGATGGATGTGGTATCTCGACTCCTCCGACAGGTCCGTATCTTGAAGTAGTTGTTGACTCCTCGTTCTTCGAGTTGTGACCGTAGATCCTCCTTCGATGCCTCCATATCTAAGCAGGGGATTTAAGAGTGGGATGAGTACGAGCGTACTCAACAAGTTCATTATAGGAAAGAGGTGTTTAATGCACTAGCTACGACATTAGACCAGAAAGTCTAATACCAATGCAGGTTTTCATAACCATTTCTTCAAAAGGTTGCTTTTATTCAGAAGAACTATGTCCGTCAGCCTTCACCGGTTTACTAGAACTTCATGGAGCTCCTTTCCGGCCGCGTTCGCAGTTCCATATCCCGGAACAGGGAGTGACAGGTCACGATTCTTTACACTCTGCAGAGGTGTGTTGCTTTACCCATAAGAGATCTTAACCTTGGTGACAACCGAGTCATGTTCTCGTCCACACTTCCTTTGGTGTGAGGCCCGGTATAAGGTCTAGCCAATCATGTTCCTCCGCTACCTCGAACACCCACCCGTTGTTGCATGCGCCGACCCTGGGTCCACGTCGGTCCCATTATTCCTGTAGATTTCAAGGTGGACCCCGACCACGACGACAGTGCTGGGCTCTACCATACACTCCTACGCCGGTGGCTGCAACCCATCATAGACCGCAATACCGTGGGGACTTAAGGCTTCCCCAGCCTACCGCTTGTTCTTCGAACGACAAGTGTCTACGGACTGTGCCGTGGGGACTTAAGGCTTCCCCAGCCTACCGCTTGCCACCGACAGATACAAGTGTCTACGGTAAAGCGCATCCGTTGATGAACGAGAGGTGGAAACACTTTTGACTACTCCGTCCCACTCCGGATCTTATGGTTAACACGGGTATTACGGCACAAGAATCACTGGCGACATTTGTTGTTTAATCCTAGATGGATATAAACCCGTGCAATGGAACCTCCACCATATCAACACAATCCATGGTTCCATTGCCCACCACATAGTCATATTCATAGTTATGAAAGTAGTGGTTTTGATTTTTGTGCAATAGTGATAACCATAATACTTTGCAAGTAATTTGATAAAAATAATCAAATGACATGAGCAAGTGATGAACTTGCCTTTCTTGACTGCAAGATTATGCAGGCAAGGTCTTCGATACGTAGAAACTCCAAATTCTGAAATAGCATCATCGTCCGGTAAGGACGATGTTTAAAAGATTGGCAAGGATGCAATAATGCATAAGTATGAGATGCAATCGTTCTAAATGTGTCCTAACCCCGATGATTTAGGATTAGTGAGTGGTAATGATTGGTTTAGGGTGTGTTGTACTTTTAGAGTGATTCACATACAAGGTTCTTATTCAGGTGTGATTACTTGGTATTATAAACAGGTAGATAATAAAGCATAATAATCAATTGAGCACAAAGAGAATGATTATTGGCATAATGTTAACAAGTAAAGAACAGTGGTCAGTTTTAGTACTATATGGCATGGTTAATGATTGATTACCATATACTTTAAAAGAATAACTTTTGAAGAACATGTAATTTGATAAAGAACAAGTATGGTAATTAGGTTTGTGGGTTGCTATAATTTATTCTGGTTCCAAGTAGTTTCTGGAGTAAGTATAAGATGGATCACAACATAGTTGGATTCATCAACAACTAGGGCTTGTAAGGTTGAGATAAGCCTAGGCATCCTAAGCAATTCATTATACATGGTTGTTGTCAAGGTTGGTTTATCTTGCTAGTGATAGCTAGCTAGGGTTTATAGGTCCTTATAAGCAGGGTTAGTGATGATTCCCTATTTTCTTCAAAAGAATAACTTTTGAAGAACATACTTCTTAAATAATAAGAAGTATATCAATTAGGGTTGAAGTGATCTAGGTTTTACTGTTGGTTCTATTAAGTAAGGAGTAATTGACTCCTGAATAGGATGATTCATAATTATGAAGTATTTGTAGGGTTCAGTGGACTATGGTTATGTAATGATAAATATTGGGCCTAGATGCTATTTGGGTTCATCACAATGGTGTGATGCTAAACATGGATGAATAAGGATGATGGTTTTGACAGTAGGAGTTAGGGTTTGAAACTTGGTTGATCCTACTTGATCAACTAGGTTTAGTGATATGCATACATGGAATACTAATTTGCTAGTGATAGGGTTCTACATTTTATGTGGACATAGGTATGTCTTTTAGTTGCTAATGGTGGCTCTATGATTTGAATTAAAGTACCATGATCACCTGTTCTAACCTTGGGTTTAGGTTAGAAACAAATTAGGGTTCACATGTAATAATGGAACTAGGGTTCCAAATTAAGTTAGGGTTTTAGGAGTCACATGAAATGATAGGATTTTAATATCATTCCAAGTGGAATTTAGGGTTTGCTATTTACAATTTAATTCTATAATTAATAACTTCATGTTGGAGTTGAAGTTATTAATAACTTTGAAATAAAAATAATACTAATCTTGGCATTTTATTATTTTAAAATAATTAATAATTAAGGTAATTATTAATTAGGGTTTAAATTCTATTATTAAGGATTAAATAAGTTATAAATAAAGAAAATTAGTGTTAATGTTTTCTTTATTTACCTTACTGGTTTTTATTTATTTTAGATAGTTTTCCTAATTATTGAATTTTAATTGAATTTAGAATTAAATTAAAGGCTTAATTAACAGGTATTAAACAAGTAAATTTTTATTAAAAATAAAAATTTCATATTATATTTTTATTAAATAGAATATACTTTTATAAGAATTTTGATGTCTTATTCTTATTTTTCTGAGTTAATATGATTTTTCTATATAATTTTAAAGTTGCAGTAATCATTGAATTGAAAAATAAAACAACATGACTAAACCTACCCGGCCAGTTTACCCACGCAGTCACTGACTGGTGGGCCAAGGCCACATCACCTGCCACGTGGGCAGTTGACTGGTCAAAATCCAGACGTGGCAACGGAGCTCATCTCCGGCGAGGCAGTCGGCCACGGCGGCGACGTTTCCGGCCACACAGGACTACGCGGGTGGGCTCAATCGAACAAGCGCGCTACTGGGAACCTAACGGTGGTTTCGCCGCCAGCTATTGGTCACCGGCGCTTGCTCAACGACGAGGCCGAACGGCGGAGCTTGCAGTCGCACGACGTGGGCACGCTACGGAGCGAACGAGACAGATCGAGGTTGCCGTTGAGTATGAGAAGCTCACCACGATCACGCTGGAGTCGTCGGCGAGGTCGGGGAAGGTCCAGGTCGCTGGAATCGACCGCCACCATTGTCGGAGACGATGAACTCGACAGGGTCGCTGGGGGCTGCTTCAGCTCGATTCCTTGCTCAGGCTGAGCAAGTCGAGTACGGAGAGGTCGATGGCATCGACGTCGAGTCGCGGGGAGGCTCAAATCATCGGCGAGATGAGTTGGCCGGGGAAGCTAGGGTTTCGGTTCTTTCTGAAATTAAAACAGAGAGAGGGGATTCAAGGGTTAGGGTTCATCTAGCGGCGGCGCATTGAGCTTTATAGACGCCAGAGAGCGGCGGCGAGGATCTTGGCGTGGCCAGACGGCGTCGAGTCGACAGCGAGCAGCTTGCCGGGATGGACGAAGACGATGGTCTCCACCTGTGCGAAAACAAGACGAAGGGGTATTGGGCTGTCATATGGGCCTGGTCGTTGGATTGCTGTTGGGCTACGCCTGGGCTCCGGTGGCCTGTTCTGGTAAGTCCTCCTCCTCTCTTTATTTCCTTTTCTCTTTTCTATTTTTAATACTGTTTTTCAATTCAAATTTGAATCCTGTTTATATCTTGCAGGTTCCTTATGATGTTGATATGTAGTGCAAAGATGATTCCACTACTTTTCTATTTGAAACAATTATCTTATATTTGATTAGATTGCATACTTGTGGGTTATTCAAAATATTAAATAAACATGAATTTATGTATTCATTTTAAGTTCCATATTCTTGTGAGATCAATTCTGTTTAAATTATTTGAAATTACCTTCTTGTTTATGGTAGAAATATGAGTAGGGTTGGATTATGTGTTTAACCATATTGGTTATTCACTTGCAGTTTAGAATATGGCTAACTTTTCAGATAGGTTTCTTTATGGTGATAATTCAATCCACCACTCTCTTAGTTCTAGGAATATTTTATTAAGGTTTATAAGGTCTCTTATTAATATATAATGGTATTTATCTGTATTACTTTTATAAGAAAACAACTTGGAGTGGACCATATTACTTAATTTCTTATTTGATAATGTGGTCACTTTCTTATAATTTTATGTTCTCATCTATTGGCTAAGGTTTTGGAACTTTATGGGCTTAGGTTTTAGTTGTGGATCACCCAAATGATGCACCAACTAGGGTTTAGTCTCCCCTATCCATTATAAGGTGATTATTTACTTAATAGTTGATGTTCTCCTTTAGTTACTAAGGACTTGAGAAATGGTTTTATCTTTTTCCACTAGATTTCTATTATATCCTTAATCTATTGTTTAAGTAGCAAAAGTAGATATGGTTCTTTTTATAGTTAACTTTGGTTCTAATGATGAATAGTTTCTCATCATGTAGAGTATAGAGTTTTACTCTAAATTTTTCTTAGGTACTTTATTTGAGGAATAAATGGAATATAGATGTGATAGAATACTACTTATGATCACCAAGTGGTTCACAAGTTAAGGTTAGGATATAGGTCTAGAGTTTCTTACTAGTGATCTCCCTATAATTTCATGTGGAAAGGGGATCTGCTTATACTAGTAGGGTTTAACGTATCCTCACATATCTCCAAAGCATGATCATATATTATATATGACTAGTTAGCTGCCCGTGCGTTGCTACGGAAAAATAAAATATGCCATGAAAGATAATACTTTATCGTGATAAGAGAATTATTTTGCCCATTTTTAGTTTGTCACTCCCAGGCTCTTGACTGTTTTACATCGCTTCCCTTGTTTGTTATGTTGCCTCTTCACCCCCTCCTTTTTGTTGATGCTTGGTCTTCATTTATACCTTGCTTTGATTTTGACTCTCTTATGCTTCGCAATCGAATTTTCCGTGCATTCCTCTCTCTAAATGCTAGCATATCTTTGAGAAAACACAAAATATTGTTCTTACTCTACCCATGCACGTGGACTTGAAGAATTTTTAGCAGTTCACAAGCATATAGAACATGAATTCACATAACACAACATAACAATAAAAGGCTCTCCATAAGCTAGTTGCAGGACTATGTCCAAGTGCCAAGCCAAATAACAATTTTTTTTCCAATACAGTAGAGAAGCTAACCTTAGAGAAAAGTAGCAAACACATGATTATCATAAGAAACAACCAATCTTCAAAAGTCAGGCATGTTCTATATATAAAATGCTCGATGAAGAGCAAATAAATTCATAGTACCTAACAAATTATCGCATAAAAACTATCCCTATGGGCACAATTGAATCCTTTATGCCTTTGCATGCATAGCAATAGAACCATAGCAAGCTCCATACGGTAATTTATCTAGCATTAGTAAGCCCAGCAGGTTACATTTCAATTATGAAGAACTACACACCTCATGGAGATAATATGATGGTTCAAACAAATGAGATAATGTTCACATAAACGTGTCACTATATTATCTCCATGAGGTGTAAAATCTGCAGTCCTGAGGGACCAAAGTATATGCAGTTTCTTTTGCTTTATTTCCGAAGAAATATAGGTTGTTCTTGCTTTAGGTTAAGTTTCCGAGATATGACTTTATTTTCTAAGTAACCATAGATCAAACATCTATATTTTTTCCATCATGTTTGTTTCTTCCCATAATTTCTGATAAATGATAATCTCCAAATCTTATCTTATGTTACTTCACTAAGTTACCAACATATGACTCTTCGATCCTTGTCGCATCTCTAACCTCTGATATTTGTTTCCATGATAGCATGCATATTTTTGGGATGTGAAGCCTCGATGAGAATTCACATAGGATAAAAAAAAATTGTAGAATAATCAAATACAAATCTATCTCCTTATAAAGCAAGTTGAGCATCTCTTTTAGCTGTTGTTGCCCTGATCTTGACACATGTTTCAATTTCTTGCGACAGCCCCGAGGAGACCAAGATTTATAGGTGCTAGCAGATTGGAGTCAAAATCTCCAAATCACCTGAATGTAAATGCAGTCATAGAAGAACTTGTTACATATATTCAGATATGTCAAATAGGTCACCGGAGTGGCTAGACTACAAGCTGTATGTCTATAGAAAAGCTGCCCCTAACCAGATGATGGCCACCGAGGTAGAGACCAACTGGAGACATGCCATGACTCGATTAAACAACATCCGTCTCCATCTTAGAGCTTGGCAATGCCTCTAGACCATGCTTTTCTCAGCTCCAGCTGATGATGGTGCCGGCTTGCAGAATGATGGGGACCGGGACAACACTGAGCGTGATTACGGCAATTTGTGAGAACGTGAATCAATGACTGACTTTCTAGAAATAATAAAAGTTTCTCGTGTGTGGTAAAACCTGAAAGCAAAACAAGGATATAACCCACTTTAGGAAAAGGACGGAAACTATGTAATATGGATTCCCGTACATATTTATAAGCTTGTTGAGAAATTGCACCACACAAAAATATTGCACAAACATATATGTTTTTCACGAGAAGAAAATTCTAATTCTGATAATCTAACAAACATGCAGTACTAAGGAACATTGCATCACTCCATACATGCCTACATTATGCCAAGTCAAAGCAGTCAAGTGACCTAGCTCCTTGCTTAAATTGTAGTACCTGTACAAGCTGATACTCTTGGCCAAGCAATACAGTATCCAATCAGAACTGCTGCCGGGTTTGCAAAGATAGGCAACACGGGTTGCATTAGCATCCGTAAATGATGCAATTGAGCCTTCAATACCACCAAGCGCTGCAAGAATAGAGAGCAAGCCAAAACAAGAACAACAGCTGACTACTAATAACTTGGTGTTCAATATAAACAAAGAAGGTCAAGTGACAAATTTGAAAGTGTGTTTACTTGTCAGTGTGTTCAATGTGTTGCGGCAACTCTCTGGTAGCTGCTGAACAGGTTGGCGGTCAGATGTGGCGTCTCCATTTTTTCCGGGAGCAATTGTCCTGGTGGGCGACAAACTATGCTTGACGAAGATATGAGTGAAACGGTGTGGGAGGCGGAACACTGAACCTGACTTCTCTTTTAGGTATTGTAGAGATAGAGATACGGGCTTATGGCAATGGCAGGGGAAAAAAATGATGTTGAAAGCATTCTCTGTAAATTAACATAGAACCAAACGATGACATGAACATAAAGGCATGTGTCTTCTATATCTGAAACACGCCCCTCTAGCAAACTTTAAAACAAAGTAGTTTAATTAGATTCAGGTTTGGCTCATATATAAAACTCAGGAAGAAAAATAAGAGAACTGAAAGAACTTGGAGAGTATGCAAAAGAATCTTACTCCAGCAACACACAACCTCTTGCAACTTTACCAACATATGCATCTCTTGAAGAGATAGTCCTCTATGCCACGTCTCCGCTTCTGAGTTAGTTAGTACTAATGGCAGCAACCAGTCTATTAAATCTAAATGATATTTGAGCCAGAAAGTGTAATCTTCACCTCAGTAATTACATGCATTTTTTGAGTTTTTGGCTAAAAACCAAAAAATAGGGCCAAATTATGGCATCCTTCTCCAAATCATACTATTTTTAAGACTCCTTCATAGTACACCATGTAATGTCATAAGTACATTTAGGACTACATAGGACATGCACGATTATTAATACCATCATAAACTCTGAAGTTAACCCCTGTGGTCTAAAAAGAATGTAACTTTTTTAGTCATATCAGAGCTGAGTAATTTCATTATGAAAATTCAACCTGTGAAACAATTAAAGAAAACATACCGTTCAGAACCATTGATGTAGGATTGTGTGCTGGGCAGTGGCCTCGGCAACCATGTCCTCTATATCTGCACTGCCGCTGTGATATATATCACCAGTTCACCACCACCATGAACGATTGCAACAATGGACAATCTTGCATCATTGTGAATGGTCTGATTCAGAGACTAAAATCAATCAGTTCTTGTCTCTCTGTAATCACAACAATAGAACATCCTGATTCAGAGAACTGTAACAAACATGATTAAAAAACTGCTTCTATTACATTCAGCAGTACACACAAAAGACATACTTCCAATGCCAAATATTAATGTAGTACAATGTGGAACTCGGTGTATAAGTTCGACAGTTGAAATTGTTAGTATTCTTGGGACATTACACTTAGTGAATAATTGTGCAAAAGAGTAAATTAGTACTGACAATTCATGCCTAGATAAAGGTCGAAAGCACCGACATATGCATATAACAAGATACAGATTACAGACTACACAATGCACTACACCTAATACTTACATCACGCCTGTGCTAAAAAAATGTTCCTGGAATCCATGGGGGCGTCCATTGTGTGAAAACTCTGCAAGCAGCTTCCTCTTGGTTGACGCCACCATTTTCTGCACAGGTCCAATCTCCGGGTGCTCTCCTAGAACCTGCACACCATCCTCATCAACAGCCACTACCCTATCGCCAACTGCAAGCCAAACCTTTGGGCTCCTGTACATGACGAACTGTGGCTCTACCACAGCCACACATGGGTCGTCAACCTCAATGTGGTGGTGACCACGGTCCTCTTATCCCCAGGGAGGATAGCCATGTGTCATATCCCGTGGCCACCAGCGACTGCCGGGACGTGAGATGGATACAATGGTGCTTGTGGTAGCACCGGACCTGAAGAAGATGAAGATCGCGAGGAGAAACCAGACCAGAGGATAGAGGGGGGCAGACGAGAGAGGAAGAGTCGATTCAATTTCTGTTCTGTTCTGTTCTGTTCTCCCTTTCTTGCAGCCTTGGCTCCTTTTTATCGTCAGCCAGCCAAGCAGCAAGCCCAGTGCAACCAGCCCTTGGCCCATGTCCATCCGGCCCAATGTATCCACCACGCACGGGCATGACATTGCCGCCCCGAAGAAACATTGCTTGCCCCCAAGCAATGGCTCAGTGAGGTTGACCCAGTCAAGAAACAACATATAGATATATTGAGCAACCCTGGCAGCGGGTATTTGTTGATCTTTCTCCAAAAAGCATTTGAACTCCTTTTGGCAGATACCAGGATCCCATTGTTTGTACTCGTGGTCGCTTGACACACCAAGGAATGGACATGAATTCCTGCACACGCACGGGTATGACATGTTATTGTTCTCATGATTATTGAGTAACAGTAGAACCGGTGGTCTTAACTTCTCATCACAGATGCATTCAGTCGTGACCAGAAATGTTGGAGCAGCTATAACATGCTTGATGGTGTACTCTTTAGTGAAATCAATTGCGGCAGAGATCACATTGGCAGATTTCATGAGGCTGGGCAGCTATGTGTGCCAATGATAAAACATGAGAGCATTCTTGCTTTTAGAAGTATGAAGGCAAGGAACCAATCCACCTCCTGCTTGTCCTAATGAATCTGCACGTATTATCCTTCTCCACTTCATTGGTGCCCATACAATCACTAGTCTGATGTATCTATTCGGACCAATAAAGATCATATCTTGTTTTCCAGGATCCCATGGTGAGGATAGCTTCACACTGGTTGTAGCATAGGGCGGCAAAAATATGGGATCATGTGTTACATCCCATGGAGTGCATGGATCCCATGGTACTGTGAGTAAATCACTGCTGTTATCTTCTTGTGGTGGCAGTATAAGATACACCTTCTGAGCTCCACTTGCTGCATGACCCAAGCCTATGCTAGTGTCAGCCATAACCTCAGGATCCTTGAGAGAATCCCTAGGCTGCTCCAAGAATATCGACAAGTCGCCAACATGAGTGAGCACACTATTGCCAATACCATCATCCACATAATCCAAATAAAGCTCCAAGAAAAGTGAGATGCCAGCGACGTTAGTTAACACATCATCGTTGTCCTCCATGGCGAGTGAGTTGACATCATGCTTCGGTTGCCCGCCATGCACCATGTCATTGCTGAACACTTGGAAAGTAGCACTAGCGTCACCTTCCTTGTTACTGGACACATCAAGCATTTTGTCAAATACATGGTGGCCAGCGTCGATGTGGTCTTGACAGGTTTTGTGTGTCTTGGAGTTGAGGCTAAGGGTTGCAGAAATGCCACATGACGAAGCATCTCGAGCATTCGTGGGGGTGAATGTTGCCACTGGCATGCTGGTGCCATGGCTGTACCCTGCCATCAAGCACACTGCGGGCATCACAAGTGGGGCAGTCGTTGGCTTGCATAGATCAGCGGTAGCAGCGGCACGGTCGTCCAAGACGACCAAGGGTGATGACGACATCGTCGCCGGCTGCAGCGAGCCCCAGTCTGGCATGACCAGCGACATAGTTGTGGCAGTAGGAAGTGATGCCCTGCTGCTCGCCCATGAGGTGGAGGTGGCAGGGATGATGGTCGGCCACGCATGTTGGATGTCGATGTAGCAGCAGCAATCAAAGATGCACTGTCCCTGCAAAGAATTTCGAGCGCATGTTGCTTCCTGCCATGATCGGAACTCCACAAAGGCCCACACATGAGGGGATCGCTGCACCACAGTAATCTTGTTTCCCGCACCATATGGATCAAACACCTGATGAAGAGTCTCCTCCGTCACTGGCCTGTGCAGAACGCTCACTGTGACGCTAAGAGATGTGCATGTGGTCATCTCTCGCTGCCCAAGCATTGGTTCGAACAGGTGGTGAGCGACTGTTGGAAGCACTCCAAATCCAGGGTAACCAGTCAGGTATTGCAGGATATCCGCCAAGGATTGATCAAATGGATGAACAACCGATATCACCAACCTTCCGCTGGGAATCTACAAGCCAAATCGAGAGGATACGACCAACCCTACACTGCGGAATCCCACCAAATCGTCCCGAATCTGATACCAACTGTCATATCCCGTGGCCACCAGCGACTGCCGGGACGTGAGATGGATACAATGGTGCTTGTGGTAGCACCGGACCTGAAGAAGATGAAGATCGCGAGGAGAAACCAGACCAGAGGATAGAGGGGGGCAGACGAGAGAGGAAGAGTCGATTCAATTTCTGTTCTGTTCTGTTCTGTTCTCCCTTTCTTGCAGCCTTGGCTCCTTCTTATCGTCAGCCAGCCAAGCAGCAAGCCCAGTGCAACCAGCCCTTGGCCCATGTCCATCCGGCCCAATGTATCCACCACGCACGGGCATGACACCATGCCCAGATCCGGCTGCGGTGAGAGGAGGTGCATCAAGGAGAGGGGATCTAGAGATACACCAGTGAGGAAAAGCTCAAGACTCTCCTTACCTAGACCCGGTCAAGTGCTGCTTGGGTGGGTGCCTGTGCGAGCGCCGGCCGCCGTGCATCCGCTGATCCTTTGTCGCCTCACAAAGGCGCTTGGTCTCCTGGCCGAATTTCCTGCCCAAGGAGCAGATCCCGGCCGCGGCGCTCGTGACGCCAATCTAGTCTGATGCACCACGAGTCGCTCCCAGTCTGAGCCCCTGGACTGGATTGTTGGTCGTACCTGCTGCTGCGCTAGATGTTACCACCCCCTGTCCGCTGCCGGCCTGGAGCGGTTGCTCTATGCGCGAGTCATGGTGGTGGTGGTGGTGGTGGCGGGGACGGGGGGAAATGCGTGAAGCAGGGCGCATGGGAAAAGGAAATGGAACCGTTCAGTTACTTAGCGGTGGCAATTTGATGTGATTACTCAGAAAACACAGGGTAGTTCTATGTGACGTACCATGGGACACCACTTCTAGACATTTAATATAGTAGAGATCATCTTGTTCTTAATATCTTTACTTCAATTTCTTAGGGTTTATGATCATTACACAATTTATAATGACCAAGGTTGGACTTCCTAAGGTATCTCTCCTTGAATGGGTTTCTCACTCCCAAGATCAAGTGTTGTCTTGATCAATTAAATATTTACTTTCTTTTATAGTTTCTTGAATGGGCATGGTTATGGTTGTCTCAATTATCTTGAGTATAACACCATAGGTTGAGCTTTCTCATTTAAGAATGGTTATTCTAGGGTTTATGGTGTACTCCTAATATCTCCTTAGGTATCTGGGCTAAGGTTTCATTTGTCTAACTTAATTGGGTTAGTCTCTTCCTCACCTTATCAATTCAGGGGTATGGTATTATTCCATGTGATATTAGGTTATCCCACCACTCCAAGATGAAATGGTTAATCTCCTAATACTTCAGTTCCAGGGTTGTCCTTCATTCTTAAATAGGTAAATCTAATATTGGTATGAGTGGTCTCTCTTTCATTTGGGAAGGACTTTAATTCCATCCTAAGATTAAGTTCCATAGAGAATGATGTGATCATCAATATCCATGTTTAACATAATTGGATTCTCTCTCTAGGGATTGTCTTGAATAATATCCTAGGGTTCTTTCTAAAGATGATGCTTTGAATACTTGGATGTATATCCAAGGTTTAGCTCAAGGTTTGTTAATGCTTCTCTAATAATTACTATAGAACTCTCACCTCTCTAGGTTTGATTTGTAATACTTGGAATGGAGCAGGATATATATTTCTTAGTTGGATCTCTTTGTCTTGTTTCCAAGATTAAGGTAGAATGAATACCATGAGGTTCATGGTAGGATCAAGGATTAGTTTAAGACATGGAAAAGATGAGTGAAGAATAGTTTCTCCAATTATTGTTACTTGATTTTCAATTCAATGGAAGTTCATATGTTATGGCAAGGAATATCATGTTGTGATCGTGGATAAGATCAAGCAGTTGATCCTTGTTTAAAGGGTTGTTGTGTTAGTTTTAATTCCATTTGATCTAACCCCTTAGATCAAATCATCTCTACCCAAAACAAGGTTTTAGCAAAGTCACATTGAGGTTTATAGCGCTTGACTTGATGAGCTACTTCAATTCCACCAAGGTCAAGTGAAACTTCAGTTACTGTGACTGTTTTACTTTAAAGCGCGAAAATTCCGCAGATTTTCTATGCATGAATGCAATGCACACATCTGTTTCCTCTATTTTTGTAACCCCAATACCTGGGATATTACACCATGTCACGCGGATCGTGCCCGCCGACCGTTGATCGTGTGATCTAACGGGCATGATAACCCCTCTCTCTCTGTCGGCGGTAGCTTCCACCCTCTAAGTATGCTAAAGGGCGGTTTTCTGTATTATTTTTCATGCGCTAAAGCCCAACTCTTTTAGGCATTACTTTTCACGCAAAAAATGATAAACCATCACCGATTTGTTGTAGCCATTAATTTTCACGCAAAAATGATAAACCATCACCGATTTGTTGTAGCCATTAATTTTCACGCAAAAAATGACAAACCATCACCGATTTGTTGTAGCCATTACTTTTCACGCAAAAAATGATAAACCATCACCGATTTCTTATAGCCATTACTATTCACGGTAAAAATGATAAACAAAACAATCTATCTATCTCTGTATTTGAAGTTTGGGATGGTTCACCATCTACTTATCTTAACTTTTGAGGTTTTAACCTGAAAATCAAATGGGTATCTGTTATCACCAAATTTTAACCAAATCAGAAGTGGGCCATGATTGAGATGGGCTTAGCAAATATACGAGGAAATTATTCATGAATCGGCCTTGTATGAGGAGTTTGGGCTAAATTGCCCGTGTATCTGTAAATATAGTAGGATACGTGCCGGTTAGGATTAAAAGATAGAGTTTAGCTCGTACACGGTTGGGATTATTCCCACGTTAGAAAGTCTACGGACTATAAATATGTATCTAGGGTTATTGAGAAAGAGGACGATCACGTTCACAACAAACCAATCTAGGCGCATCGCCACCCCTTGTTTCGAGGGTTTCTTCCGGGTAAGCGCTATGCTGCCTAGATCGCATCTTGCGATCTAGGCAGAATCTTGTTTATCTTTTGTTCATGTGTTGCTCGTACTGAAGCCTTTTTGATGGCGAGCAACACCGTTATCATGTATATGTTAGGGTTAGCATCGGTACTTTCTCGATGTATTTGTTTAGTCATGCTACTCCTGGATATCTAGCCACCCTTGTACTGATCTTAGGTGCAAGGGTGGCACCCTGCTTAGTCATTGTTTAGTAGATTCGATCCGTTACGATTGCTCCTTGTTCTTCAAGGATTAGTTTAATATCTACATAGTTAGGCCTTATAAACGGGTTGAAGGATCCAGTAGCGCGTAGGGTATAGTTTGCTAGTCCTAGAGAAGACGTTCCGGGAATCAACTCCACGTTGGTTTTTAGGCCTTATCTAGAGCTGGTTTACTATCACCTTTCGTGTCTGCCAGGCTCAATCACGTGTAGGATGTTCCGGTTATGTGGTGAAAACCCTAGATCGTCGTAGATCGTTTTAACTTTATATTGATCAAGCAGGACCACCATGTTATCGTAGATCTCATACGAATCATGGGTGGATCGGCTCCTTGAGCCGATTCACAGGACAACCTGAGAGCCGATCGAGGCTCGTATTTAATGTTTACGTGTATGCCATGCAGGAAACTAGTCGAAGCAATCCATCACCTTCCTGACCAGGTATAGGTCAGGTGGCACGCCCTTGCACCAGCATCGGACGTGCGTGCCGGAGCTTTGCGGGCCGTCGCCCGAGGGACCAGGGCCCTCCAGCAGTCCTGGGAGCCTCCCAGCTCTTCGTGTTGCCCGTCGCTACTCGTCGGTGGGTTTTGGTGGTCAACACATTCTGGCACGCCCGGTGGGACGTTCTTCTACAACAACTGCATCAACATCTGCATCAGAGATGGCGGAAGATCCAGTCACGTACGAGGAGCTGTCTGAGGAGTACAAGAAGAAGTACGACGAGATCAAAGCTCTCTTCGAAACCGACCTCATCGGCTCTTTCCAGAGGACCCGCTCACACGGCATCAGGTGGAAAGGGTTCTCAGCTGAAGGCGCTCTCGATGGAGTGGATCTATCTACTCCTTCAGAAGAACGCACTAGGTCTCTACGTCAGGAGGTTAATCACATGGTAGCGCACTCGCTACACCGCCATTCTGAGAGCCCGGTGAACGCTTTAGAGCGTGTTGCGCTGCGCGTGGTCCAGGAAATCATGAAGCATCAGTACTCTCCGTCAGGACCTGCCCTAGGGACTCACCAAGGAGAGAAACAGTTCCAGACCCGACCACCGCTGCCGTTCGCGCTAGCAGCACCAGAAGTGCCGAGTTCACCGACATACGTCGTCTACAAGATCGGTGGCGATCCTAGTGATTACCAGTTCTTGTATGAACCGCCTAAGGAGATCCCGCATGGATACATGTGCACATATGTGCCAAACTGCAATAACTGGGCGCGCACGAACCAGGTTGCAACAGTAGGGGTTTCTGGAGCAGCAGGAGGGATTTCTGGACCAGATCCTGAGAAGCAGGCGTGGCTAGCTAAGTATGCCACTCCAACGAATCATCAAAGCTCAACTCCTGCAGCTAGCACCGTGGATCAGATCAGCGCAATCTTGAGGGACCAGTTCGGCATGGTGCCGAAGAGGAGGGCAATCAGCTACTCCAAGCCGTACCCCAACGAGTATGATTTGATCCCACTACCACCCAAATATCGGCTCCCTGAATTCTCCAAGTTTAGTGGATCGGAAGGCTCTAGTTCAGTTGAGCATGTGAGCCGATATTTGGCGCAGTTGGGCATGATCTCAGCATCAGACCCATTACGTGTGAGGTTTTTCGCGCAGTCTCTCACAGGATCGGCTTTCGGGTGGTACACCTCGCTGCCGCCAGATTCAATCCAGACTTGGAAGCAAATGGAAGAACAGTTCCACATGCAATATCACTCAGAAAGTTCCGAGGCTGGCATTGCCGATCTAGCACAAGTACGACAGAAGCGCGGAGAAACGGTATCTGAATACATTCAGCGCTTCAGGGCCGTCAGGAACCGATGCTATTCGGCTCGCATGAATGAAAAAGAGGCAGTCGATCTGGCAGTGGTGGGTCTCGCATCACCGATCAAGGATATGGCTTCCCAAGCAGAGTACACTTCACTGGCGCATATGGTTCAGAAATTATCGTTATATGAACAGCGCCACCCAGAGTTGTACCAGGAGAAGTTCAAGCGCGCGGTAGTCCTGATGGAGACGCAGGAAGATGAAGACTCTGCGGGAGAACAGGAGGTAGCCGTGGCTGAATGGACTCGGGGGGCAAACCCCGTGTCCTGCAAATGGGTTAAACCACAAGGTCCTGCAAAAGGGTTTGACTTCGACGTAAGCAAAGCGGAGCAGATTTTCGACCTCTTACTCAAGGAGAAGCAGCTGAAGTTACCCGAAGGCCATAAAATCCCTACGGTGCAAGAGATGAACGGAAGGCCATACTGCAAGTGGCATAACACGTTCACCCATACCACCAGTGACTGCAGGGTGTGGCGTCAGCAGATCCAAATGGCGATAGAACAAGGCCGTCTAATTTTTAGCCAGTACGCCATGAAAGTTGACACGCACCCCTTCCCCGCCGTTAACATGGTGGAGTGCACTTACCCGGGGAGGTGCCAGCCAGGTTTCTCGTTCAGCATCAACATGGTAGGACCTGTGCACCACCCTGGTAAGGACAAAGGCGAGAGCAGCCGCTCTCGTGGCAAAGAAAAAGAGGAGGCCGTTCCACGCGACCGGCCCCAACATTATGATAAGCGCTACATCACAGAGGAGCAAGTGAGGAACGTGCGATACCAGCGACCTCTCTCCGAGCACCTCCTCAACAAATATGAGCGTCAGTACGACCAGCGCCGGCGATACGACAGCGACGACGAAAAAGATCGTCGGTCTAGCATGGAGAACAGGAAATATCGTCGGTACGATCGAGACGACGAAAGATATGAGCGCCGCGTCAAGGAAAAGTCAAGAGAGCAAGACGACGTGGACAGACACTGGGATTGTCCTTTCTTCAAGCATTGCTGGGATTCAGGGATGAGCCGATTGCCTACAATCGGCAACTGCCCAGAGTGTAGATAGAAAAAGAGGGACACAGGAGACGTGTCAGTGTTCAAGCGTCTAGGGCCTCTCCCATCTCGGAACAAGCAGGCTGAGTCCTCTCGGGTAGAAGATCTCGAGGAGTTAGAGGATGACGATGAAGAAGAAGATAGATACCACCGGCCAAGGTAGTGCCCTGATGGACTCATCCATTCTCAAAAACGTATGGTTCAGCGACTACGTAGCGTAGAGGACGCCGAGAGACGATACCTACACGCGTTAAGGAAAGCACGGCCTGATCTGGCCTCGAAAATTTAGCAAACTCTGGATGAGGAGGGTCGTCCACAGAAGAAAGAGTGGCGCCCCAAACAAAAGAAAGCCGATGATGAGACATCGGCTGGCACGAACATGGTGTTCATTCTTCCATCGGAGTTTTGTGCTCCAGGAACAGAAGAGGCACCTATAGCACAGCTCGACTGCGGCCCACGGCCAGTTATCGGAGAAAGGAGCTACAGGCATATGAAGGCCCTGTACTTGAGGGGTTATATCAACGGGAAGCCTGTCAATAAGATGCTGGTTGACACGGGAGCAGCAGTCAATATAATGCCATACTCCATGCTACGTCGTTTGGGATGTTCTAGCGCAGACCTGATCAAAACCAACGTCACATTGAACGACTTCAACGGCCAAGCATCAGAAACACAAGGCGTTCTGAACGTGGATTTAACTGTAGGCCGAAAGACCATCCCTACGTCATTCTTCATCGTCGATAGCAAAAGCACCTACGCTGTCCTGCTAGGGAGAGATTGGATCCACGCTAACTGCTGCATTCCGTCCACGATGCACCAATGCTTGATACAGTGGGATGGAGATGAAGTGGAGGTCGTCCATGCAGATGATTCAGCCGAAATCTCAACGGCTGGCATGAACATTTGGGAAGCGGGAGGCCAAGAGCCACTCTCCGGGATCAATTTGGACAGCTGCGAGTTCATCGACGTGACAAAAAACGGGGTGAGGCTGGTCTTATCCACCGGCCTGACAGTATAACAAGAGCAAAGGCAACGGACATACGTGGCAAGGCCGATCCCTGCGATCGGCCCCAAAAAATAAAAAAATGGTGATCTTATCTCAAGCATGTCACGTAGTCACAGTAAAGCACGAACAAGATGTAAACCTTCCTTGAGCAATGCAATGAAAATGGGGGCCGATTCCAGCAATCGGCCCATACTATCCTCGCCATATGTTTTGCCTGTGTTTAACATCGATCTGGCAGGCGACGGAAAGCTAGGGTATGGGTTTACATCGGCTGATGAGCTAGAAGAGGTTGACATTGGTCCTGGGGATAAGCCTCGACCAAC
Organism: Lolium perenne; assembly: GCF_019359855.2. Taxonomy (NCBI): domain Eukaryota; kingdom Viridiplantae; phylum Streptophyta; class Magnoliopsida; order Poales; family Poaceae; genus Lolium; species Lolium perenne. Next base: position 79,058,665 of record NC_067244.2, on the reverse strand, counting down.
TTTTATCAGCAAAAAGCTAGATCCACATCTCAGGAGCCAGATGATAGCTCTGTTAAAAGAATACCCGGATTGCTTTGCATGGGATTACACAGAGATGCCTGGGTTAGACAGGAGCATCATTGAGCATCGGCTCCCTCTCAAGAAAGGATTTCGGCCGTTCCAACAACGTGCACGTCAGATGAAGGCCGATATCCTAGAAGAAGTCAAGAAGGAGGTCGAGAAAATGTTGACCGCCGGGTTCATCAAGCCGTGCAGGTACGCTGAATGGATTTCCAATATAGTGCCTGTACAGAAAAAGGATGGCCGATGGCGTGTTGCCATAGATTTTCGAGATCTCAATAGAGCCACTCCAAAGGATGAATATCCCATGCCGGTAGTAGAGACATTGGTCAATGCAGCTGCTGGTCATAAGGTCTTAAGTTTCATGGATGGCAACGCCGGCTACAATCATATCTTCATGGCTCCAGAAGATATACACAAGACTGTATTCAGAGTACCAGGTTCAGTGGGCTTGTTTGAATATGTAGTCATGACTTTTGGACTGAAGAATGCTGGTGCAACATACCAAAGAGCCATGAATTACATCTTTCATGATCTGATCGGCAAATTGGTGGAAATCTACATTGATGACGTGGTGGTCAAGTCTGTCTCCGTAGAAGGACACTTGGAGGATTTGCGACGCATCCTGGACCGGACCAGAAAATTCGGGCTAAGAATGAGTCCAAAGAAGTGTGCTTTTGGGGTGACGGCCGGTCAGTTCTTGGGTTTCTTGGTTCATGAGCGTGGAATCGAGATCGGCTTGAAAAGCCAGGAGGCAGTACGCACCATGCAACCACCTACCACGAAGAAGGAACTCCAATGCCTCATCGGCAAAATCAACTTCGTCCGAAGATTCATCTCCAATCTGTCGGGACGAATTGAGCCGTTTATGGGATTGGTGAAAATTAAGTCTGATGACGAGTTTCACTGGGGCAGAGCAGCAGCAAGCGTTCGACGAGATTAAGGAGTATTTATCGACACCGCCTGTGCTGGTTCCGCCTCAGCAAGACAGACCGTTCTACATTTACTTATCGGTAGCTGACACTTCCATCGCGTCAGTGGTGGTGCAATTGTATGAGGGTCTGGAAAAGGTGGCTTTCTACCTCAGCAGGAGGATGTTGGATGCACAGACGAGGTATCCTAAGATCGAGAAGTTGTGCCTCTGCTTGTTTTTCACCTGCACCAAGATTCGTCACATCTTTCTGACGGCAGAAATCATCATCATATGCAAATCGGACGTCGTCAAACATATGTTGTCGGCCCCTGTTTTAAAAGGCCGACTTGGTAAATGGATGTTTGCATTATCGGAGTTTGATCTCCGGTATCAGCCTGCGAAAGCGGTCAAGGGACAAGCGTTGGCCGATCTCATCGCTGAACGAATTAATACTGATATAGCAGCACTATCAGTACGTGCATGGGCTATGTTCTTCGATGGATCGGCTTGTGACAACGGTTGCGGCATCGGCATTCTGCTCGTGTCGCCTCGGGGGGCAACATATTCCTTCTCCATCAGTTTATCTACCCCTTGCACCAACAATGTCGCTGAGTACGAGGCAATATGCAAGGGAATGGCGTTGCTTTTGGAAGCCGGGGCAGAAGCGGTGGAACTATTTGGAGACTCTAAGTTGGTGATTTCCCAGCTCACGGACGAATACAAGTGCGAGAGTGAGTCACTTTTCCCATTATGGATGGAATGCCGTGAGCTGATGGCACAATTCCGATACATCAACTTCAATTGGGTCCCAAGATCTCAAAATACCGAGGCCAACGATCTTGCACAGATGGCGTCAGGCTACAAGGACATACCAGACGGGTCAGAAGTTCAGGTGCAGTTCCTGGAACAGGATGACTGGAGAGCCGATATCTTCAATTACTTGAAGGATCCGGCTCGGGGGGCACCTAAACGGATAAGGTACAAGGCCATGAAATATGTCCTTATAGGAGATGACATGTTCTACAGGACGTTAGAAGGGATACTGCTCAAATGCCTGGGACCAACCGAGTCTAATCGGCTCTTGCACGAGGTGCATGAAGGTGCCTGTGGAACTCACCAATCGGCTCATAAGATGAAGTGGCTGATTAGGCGATCAGGGTTTTACTGGCCCACCATGCTTGAGGACTGCTTTAGGTACTATAAAGGGTGTCAAGTGTGTCAGATGTTTGGGAAAATTCAGATGGTGCCCGCATCAGCAATGAACCCCATCATCAAGCCTTGGCCATTTCGAGGTTGGGGCATGGATATGATCGGTAAAATCCATCCTGCATCGAGCAAAGGCCACGAGTGGATTTTGGCCATTACAGATTACTTCACTAAATGGGTGGAGGCCGTCCCGATGAAGAAGGTAAAGTCAGAAGATGTCATCAATTTCGTGAAAGAACATGTCATTCATAGATTTGGGATTCCCCAGACTATCACGACCGATGGAGGATCGGTCTTTGTTTCTAAGGAATTCAGAAAGTTCTGCGATGACATGGGGATTAAGCTGATCCGATCGTCTCCATACTATGCTCAAGCCAACGGACAAGCTGAAGCGTCCAACCAGAGCCTTATCAAGCTGATTAAGAGGAAAGTTGACGAGAACCCTAGGCGGTGGCATGAGGTATTGTCAGAAGCTTTGTGGGCCTACCGCATGTCATGCCATGGAGCTATAAAAACTTTGCCATACCAGCTGGTCTATGGGCAGGAAGCCATATTGCCTTGGGAAATTACGGCTGGATCGAGACGTGTTACGTTTCAGAATGATCTAACAGCTGAAGAATATGCAGCCCTGATGAGTGAAGTAAATGGTCTCCTAATTGGCACGGTCCGTACAAAGTCGACCAGGTCTTGAAGGGTAATACATATATGCTCGAGCAGCTGGACGGTGTCAAATTCCCAGTAGCCGTCAATGGTCAACACCTCAAGAAATATTTCTCGAGCATGTGGGATGACGGACAGTGAAATATGGGGGCCGATGCATAAAATCGGCCAGTAAAAAATTTTAAATTTTTTTTATACAAATCACAGCCGATGCACAAACATCGACTTTGGAAATATGGACACCAGTACAGCCGATGCGCAGACATCGACTTCAGAATATAAAAAAAAATTGTCAGATCACGCGGAGAAGTTGAGAAGGCAAGGCATCATGATGAAGGATACTGCGACAGTTCTGCTCTGCCACGACATGACCCGACGAAGAAAAAACAGAGTGGTTTTGGAATTATCATTACCAAAACCAGGGGGGCATGTGTTATCACCAGATTTTAACCAAATCAGAAGTGGGCCGTGATTGAGATGGGCTTAGCAAATATACGAGAAAATTATTCATGAATCGGCCTTGTATGAGGAGTTTGGGCTAAATTGCCCGTGTATCTGTAAATATAGTAGGATACGTGTCGGTTAGGATTAAAAGATAGAGTTTAGCTCGTACACGGTTGGGATTATTCCCACGTTAGAAAGTCTACGGACTATAAATATGTATCTAGGGTTATTGAGAAAGAGGACAATCACGTTCACAACAAACCAATCTAGGCGCATCGCCACCCCTTGTTTCGAGGGTTTCTTCCGGGTAAGCGCTATGCTGCCTAGATCGCATCTTGCGATCTAGGCAGAATCTTGTTTATCTGTTGTTCATGTGTTGCTCGTACTGAAGCCTTTTTGATGGCGAGCAACACCGTTATCATGGATATGTTAGGGTTAGCATCGGTACTTTCTCGATGTATTTGTTTAGTCATGCTACTCCTGGATATCTAGCCACCCTTGTACCGATCTTAGGTGCAAGGGTGGCACCCTGCTTAGTCATTGTTTAGTAGATTCGATCCGTTACGATTGCTCCTTGTTCTTCAAGGATTAGTTTAATATCTACATAGTTAGGCCTTATAAACGGGTTGAAGGATCCAGTAGCGCGTAGGGTATAGTTTGCTAGTCCTAGAGAAGACGTTCCGGGAATCAACTCCACGTTGGTTTTTAGGCCTTATCTAGAGCTGGTTTACTATCACCTTTCGTGTCTGCCAGGCTCAATCACGTGTAGGATATTCCGGTTATGTGGTGAAAACCCTAGATCGTCGTAGATCGTTTTAACTTTATATTGATCAAGCAGGACCACCATGTTATCGTAGATCTCATACGAATCATGGGTGGATCGGCTCCTTGAGCCGATTCACAGGACAACCTGAGAGCCGATCGAGGCTCGTATTTAATGTTTACGTGTATGCCATGCAGGAAACTAGTCGAAGCAATCCATCACCTTCCTGACCAGGTATAGGTCAGGTGGCACGCCCTTGCACCAGCATCGGACGTGCGTGCCGGAGCTTTGCGGGCCGTCGCCCGAGGGACCAGGGCCCTCCAGCAGTCCTGGGAGCCTCCCGGCTCTTCGTGTTGCCCGTCGCTACTCGTCGGTGGGTTTTGGTGGTCAACAGTATCATAAAGGGAAATAAAAGTTCAAAAAAATGTAAAAACGAAACAATCTACCTATCTTAACATAGAAGATCGTCTGTATGATTTTTGAGGTCATTTAGAGAAGGTAGAAAAAATCCCTTCTGAGAAGGTCGAAAAAACCTAACTTGTTACAAAAGCTGGTTTCAGTGAGACCTAACCAAGTTTGGCATACACGATACCATACCTATAACAACAAGGAATATCTAAAAGGGAAAGTTTCACAAAATTTGAAATTTAGGGTGAAAATGATGCCATACATGATGCTGTTTTTCGAGGTTTTGACCTGAAAATCAATTGGGTATTATAAAGGGAAATAAAAAAGTTCGAAAAATGTAGAAACGAAACAATCTATCTATCTATGTATAGAAGATCAGCTGTATGAAATTTGAAGTCATTTAGAGAAGGTGGAAAAAATCACCTTGTTAGAAAAGCTGGTTTCAGTGAGACGAAACGGCATGCGCTTAAGCAAAGTGATTTTTTCGAACCATCTCCAATTGACCCCAAATTTGCCATACATGAGGTCATACGTGTAACAACAAGGAACCCTATCTAAAAAGTGTCAAAAAGTTTGCCCAACCTTGATTCGAGCACCACAGCCTCCAAACGATGCCGATGCCGATATCGGCATGGTCAGAACTGCTATGCTCGCCGTCACTGCTAGGTCACCGTCGGGATGCACCCTCAATCCCGTCCCCTCATTCGATCACTGACACATCAGAGATACCGCCGAGGCCAATGCCGAACGTACATGCTGATGCTAATGCCGAACATGCATGCACGCTGCTGTGGGCACGGCCACGCCGCCCCGCTATGCTGGACGCCACAGACCACCGCGAGGTCTTTACCTTCGCCACCACACTCTGCTAGCACCCATCTATACACGCCAGAAAGGAGAGACACTAGTTTTCTCTACATTGCTCGCGTTCGTGTCCGACACGGTCAGTCAAAGTTTTGAGGTAGTCGTCGATGTCGTCGACCATTTCTTCTCTTCTTTGCATGGTTAAACGCGTCTAGTTCATATCTATCTAATGCGTCTGGTCTCGCCTCATGCAGTTCTTTGTGGACGTCGATCCCATCTCGGCACCCCACGGACCACCTCCTCCGTGCCATCGCTGTAGAGCTCCGTTTAAAAATCTAATCCTACCCGTGTATTGCCTCGCGTATCACCGTCATGGTCCCACTTGTCATTCGATATACCGAAGCCCCACTCATTCGCGTTTTGGTCAGGGATACATCGATGCTTACGGTCAAACAAAGATGGATGGTCCGACGTGTCTTTGCAGGCTCTACGTGGCCCCACTAGTCAGAAGATAACGGTCAACCGTCGGGCAACCGGCTGTTACAGCACATGTGATGGTTTCAGACAAGGTTTTGGGGAAAACCGAGGAAAAACTAAGGAGCTGGGGAAAACTGAGCACAACTAAGGACCCGAGGGCACGAAAATAGAAATCCCAAAATAAAAAGTTATGTCAAGTTGCGTGATAGACGAATCTCATCTTATACTTGATCTAAACATCAACCATCGGTTCGGAGGCTAAAGAGATATTGTGCCAGGTATTATACTTATGTGATCACGAGAAATTGAAGGGGCAGAGGCGCCAACAAGAGGGTTAGCCTTCGACAGAGGAACCTTGGCCACGCTTGTTTTGGGCGGCGGAATAGGCTCAACAGTTGAAGGATTTGATACCTTTGAGGATTCAGTCTTTTCAGAAAGTATTTTTTACCTCTTCGCGAGAGGGACGTCATCATCATCATCACCATCGGCGGAGCTGTTCGAAAATAAACACACACTTCAGGAAAATTGGGGGGAGTTTGATGCGAAAAAGGAGGAAAAACTTACAGCTCCAGGTCATCTTCATCGGCAAAGAGGCTTGTGGAACCCTTTGTAACTGGAGGAGGCGACGTTCTTCAAGAAGAAGCAGGGGAAGCGGTTGCGTCATCATCATCTTCTCGTCTGCTAGGACTCGATTCAGAAGTCGCTAGCAAGTCTTCGTTAATCTTCCTGCGTCGCATGGACTTAATACGAGCATCATCCTTGGGGGCTTCATCACCTTGGACGTCGCTATCCTCGAGAGGGTGCTACTCATCTTCAGTCTCTTCGGAAGCATCGTAATCCTCCGGTACTAACCCACTTTCAGGTGTAGGAGGGTAGCCCTGAGCAACAATGGAAGCCTGTTGACAGGAAGGGAAATTGTCGAGTTCAGATCTAGAAATGAAAACGACATTTGATGCATATACAAGAGAAATAATCTTTGCGGGAAGATGCTTGAGGTCGAGAGGAGGACGAGCCGAAGTCAAAATAATATTTTCTTTCTGACTGAGACGAGTTAGACGCCGCACCTCGTCTCTAAGTTCTTCTTCGGTATATTCAGACAGGCTGACCCTAGATTTATCCCCTTCGCCGGTGTACAACCACAATTGATGAGGGCGTGACATTAGTGGTTGCACCCAACGCTTTAGAAACACTGAAACTACCTCAGTGCCGCACATTGTCAGACCTTCCGCATTCTTCAGGTCCATGACCTTTTCATACAGTTGGTCGGCTAGGGTGCCTTCTTCGGCACTCAAAGTATTTCGCCAGGATTTCTTCGGCACAACCAAGGGGGCATCTTCGAACATGGGCAGATTGGAGCGCCGTCCTAATACTGGGATGTCCCGCAGATAGAACCACTTATGTCGCCAGCCCTGGACTGACTCATTCATCGGGTAGTCAAAGTAATTGACCTCCTTCCTGATGACAAAACCGACGCCGCCAACGACGGGAGGACCGTCATTGCCGTTGTGGCGTTTGACGTAGAAGATCTTCCTCCACAAGCCCCAGTGAGGGTCAATGCCGAGGAAGGCCTCACACAGGGTGATGAAGATGGAAAGATGGAGAATGGAATTGGGAGTCAGCTGCCAGAGCTGGATCCCGTAAAAGAAAAGAAGATAACGGAGAAACTCGTGGGCAGGGAGAGAAAGCCCACGGAACAGAAAAGCAGTAAACATGACAGTAAAGCCCTTCGGAGGCTTTGGACGAGAGGAGGAACCTGGGTGGCAGATATCGGATTCGGCAGACAAGATGAGGCCGAGCGTCCTCAGCTTGTTCACCTCGCGATTGGAGATGGTGGAGGCACACCAGTCGCGACCAATCTTGACCGCTCCTGCGGAAGTGGTTGAGTCAGCAGTTCCCTTCTTCTTGCCCATGGTGATTGAGTTCTTAGAGCAGAAGCGATGACAAGAAGGAAGTGAGGAAGAAGATGAGTAGTAGGGAGGAGTAAAAAGTGAAAACGGAAAAGGGTTCTTTATTTATAACAAGGAGTGCTAGGGGATCGTGGCCGTAACTCTAAATATCGTGGGAAGATGGGCAAGGATCCAATTGTACACGTGTCCAAGTAAGAGAGATGAAACCTGATACGTCTCCAACGTATCTATAATTTCTGATGTTCCATGCTTGTTTTATGACAATACCTACATGTTTTGTTCACACTTTATGATGATTTTATGCGTTTTCCGGAACTAACCTATTGACGAGATGCCGAAGTGCCAGTTCCTGTTTTCTGCTGTTTTTGGTTTCAGAATCCCTAGTAAGGAAATATTCTCGGAATTGGACGAAATCAACGCCCAGCATCTTATAATTCCACGAAGCTTCCAGAACACCCGAGAGGGACCAGAGGAGAGCCACAGGGGGCCCACACGTGTGCCCAGCGCGGCCAGAGGGGGGGGCGCGCCCCCCTATTGTGTGGCGGCTCTGTAACCCCTCCGATGCCGCCTCTTCGCCTATAAGAAGCCCCCTGACCTAAATCTTCGAGACGAATAAGCCACGGTACGAAAAACCTTCCAGAGCCGCCGCCATCGCGAAGCCAAGATCTGGGGGACAGAAGTCTCTGTTCCGGCACGCCGCTGGGACGGGGAAGTGCCCCCGGAAGGCATCTCCATCGACACCACCGCCATCTCCATCAACGTTGCTATCTCCCATGAGGAGGGAGTGGTTCTCCCTCGAGGCTAAGGGTTGTACCGGTAGCTATGTGGTTAATCTCTCTCCCATGTTCTTCAATACAATGATCTCATGAGCTGCCTTACATGATTGAGATTCATATGAGTTTTGTATCACTATTAATCTATGTGCTACTCTAGTGATGTTATTAAAGTACTCTATGTCGTGGTATCATCACGGCATATGCCATAGGGTGGCTAACGAAGGTGGTTCCTAGATGATCTCACGGCGGTATCCGGATGCGGGTATGGGGATGAGCGACACGGCGACGTACCCAAGTTCGAGGCCCTCCGATGGAGGTAACACCTCTACTCTTGCTATGAGTGTATAAGATGATCACACAATACAATGGTGCTGCTAGAGCTGTGTCCGGCTGGCCCTGGGAGGCTAAGGAAGACGATGGTCTCTCTCACAGGGTAGCGCTAAGGGTGGAATGGAGTGAGAATGATCGATCCCCTACACGAGAGGGGGTAGTGCGTCTTATATAGACGCCGGCACTTTACATAAAAGACCCTATAGTCTACTGGCCGGCTTGGCCGGCTCCGGCTTCCGCTCCTTCCCGAGGCGTTGACGTCAGTAGCCGTTGAGGCCTCATGGCCTGTCCCATCCGGCTGCCTGAGTCAGCGGTATGGAGAGGAAGCGTCCCTGTCGCCATCATGCCCTGTAGCCGGTACGGATCGACGTACACCATGATGGCCTCTCCGGCGCGTGGCACTATTGCTCCACAGTGCCCCGCGCTTTACGGGAGATGAGGTCAGCGTGGACCTGTGAACCCGGACCACCTACCCAGTTCCTTCTAGTGCAAGATTTGCCAGCCTCGAGTCGGTCTGAGGTACAAACCCCTAGTCAGATATGGCTTGTAGAAGCCGGCCCAGCCACAGCATTGGCGGCCGTAGCCAGGCCGACTAGGACTTAGAGCCAGCCGGCAGCCGGACCAGCCGGCCACGGCTCCAGCCGGCTGCTCCTCAGCTGGCCTTTGCCGCGAGCCGGTGATACGTCTCCGACGTATCGATAATTTCTTGTGTTCCATGCCACATTATTGATGATATCTACATGTTTTATGCACACTTTATGTCATATTCATGCATTTTCTGGAACTAACCTATTAACAAGATGCCGAAGTGCCAGTTGTTGTTTTCTGCTGTTTTTGGTTTCAGAAATCCTAGTAACGAAATATTCTCGGAATTGGACGAAATCAACGCCCAGGGTCCTATTTTGCCACGAAGCTTCCAGAAGACCGAAGAGGGGACGAAGTGGGGCCACGAGGTGGCCACACCCTAGGGCGGCGCGGCCCAAGCCTTGGCCGCGCCGACCTGTAGTGTGGGGCCCTCGTGTGGCCCCCTGACCTGCCCTTCCGCCTACTTAAAGCCTCCGTCGCGAAACCCCCAGTACCGAGAGCCACGATACGGAAAACCTTACTGAGACGCCGCCGCCGCCAATCCCATCTTGGGGGATTCAGGAGATCGCCTCCGGCACCCTGCCAGAGAGGGGAATCATCTCCCGGAGGACTCTACGCCGCCATGGTCGCCTCCGGAGTGATGTGTGAGTAGTCTACCCCTGGACTATGGGTCCATAGCAGTAGCTAGATGGTTGTCTTCTCCCCATTGTGCTTAATTGTTGGATCTTGTGAGCTGCCTAACATGATCAAGATCATCTATCTGTAATTCTATATGTTGCGTTTGTTGGGATCCGATGAATAGAGAATACTTGTTATGTTGATTATCGAAGTTATGTCTATGTGTTGTTTATGATCTTGCATGCTCTCCGTTACTAGTAGATGCTCTGGCCAAGTAGATGCTTGTAACTCCAAGAGGGAGTATTTATGCTCGATAGTGGGTTCATGTCTCCGTGAATCTGGGGAAGTGACAGAAATCTCTAAGATTATGGATGTGCTGTTGCCACTAGGGATAAAACATTGGTGCTATGTTCGAGGACCTAGTTACTGATTACATTACGCGCAATACTTAATGCAATTGTCTGTTGTTAGCAACTTAATACTGGAGGGGGTTCGGATGATAACCTGAAGGTGGACTTTTTAGGCATAGATGCATGCTGGATAGCGGTCTATGTACTTTGTCGTAATGCCCAATTAAATCTCACAATACTCATCATAATATGTATGTGCATGGTCATGCCCTCTTTATTTGTCAATTGCCCAACTGTAATTTGTTCACCCAACATGCTGTTTATCTTATGGGAGAGACACCTCTAGTGAACTGTGGACCCCGGTCCAATTCTCTATACTGAAATACAATCTACTGCAATACTGTTCTACTGTTTTTCTGCAAACAATCATCATCCACACTATACATCTAATCCTTTGTTACAGCAAGCCGGTGAGATTGACAACCTCGCTGTTTCGTTGGGGCAAAGTACTTTGGTTGTGTTGTGCAGGTTCCACGTTGGCGCCGGAATCCCTGGTGTTGCGCCGCACTACATCCCGCCGCCATCAACCTTCAACATGCTTCTTGGCTCCTACTGGTTCGATAAACCTTGGTTTCATACTGAGGGAAAACTTGCCGCTGTACGCATCACACCTTCCTCTTGGGGTTCCCAACGGACGCGTGCTGTACGCGTATCAAGCTCTTTTTCTGGCGCCGTTGCCGGGGAGATCAAGACACGCTGCAAGGGGAGTTTCTACTTCCCAATCTCTTTACTTTGTTTTTGTCTTGCTTAGTTTTATTTATACTTTGTTTGCTGCACTAAATCAAAACACAAAAAAATTAGTTGCTAGTTTTACTTTATTTGCTATCTTGTTTGCTATATCAAAAACACAAAAAAATTAGTTACTTGCATTTACTTTATCTAGTTTGCTTTATTTACTGTTGCTAAAATGGCCACCCCTGAAAATACTAAGTTGTGTGACTTCACAACCACAAATAATAATGATTTCTTATGCACACCTATTGCTCCACCTGCTACTACAGCAGAATTCTTTGAAATTAAACCTGCTTTACTGAATCTTGTTATGCGAGAGCAATTTTCTGGTGTTAGTTCTGATGATGCTGCTGCCCATCTTAATAATTTTGTTGAACTATGTGAAATGCAAAAGTATAAGGATGTAGATGGTGACATTATAAAATTAAAATTGTTCCCTTTCTCATTAAGAGGAAGAGCTAAAGATTGGTTGCTATCTCTGCCTAAGAATAGTATTGATTCATGGACTAAATGCAAGGATGCTTTTATTGGTAGATATTATCCCCCTGCTAAAATTATATCTTTGAGGAGTAGCATAATGAATTTTAAACAATTAGATACTGAACATGTTGCACAAGCATGGAAAAGAATGAAATCTCTGGTTAAAAATTGCCCAACCCATGGACTGACTACTTGGATGATCATCCAAACCTTCTATGCATGACTAAATTTTTCTTCGCGGAATTTATTGGATTCAGCTGCTGGAGGTACCTTTATGTCCATCACTCTTGGTGAAGCAACAAAGCTTCTTGATAATATGATGATCAATTACTCTGAATGGCACACGGAAAGAGCTCCACAAGGTAAGAAGGTAAATTCTGTCGAAGAAACCTCTTCTTTGAGTGATAAGATTGATGCTATTATGTCTATGCTTGTGAATGATAGGACTAATGTTGATCCTAATAATGTTCCGTTAGCTTCATTGGTTGCCCAAGAAGAACATGTTGATGTAAACTTCATTAAAAATAATAATTTCAACAACAATGCTTATCGGAACAATTCTAGTAATAACTATAGGCCATATCCTTATAATAATGGCAACGGCTATGGTAATTCTTATGGGAATTCTTACAACAATAATAGGAACACACCCCCTGGACTTGAAGCTATGCTTAGAGAATTTATTAGTACACAAACTGCCTTTAACAAATCTGTTGAGGAAAAACTCAATAAAATTGATATTCTCGCTTCTAAGGTTGATAGTCTTGCCTCTGATGTTGATCTTTTGAAATCGAAAGTTATGCCTAGTAGGGATATTGAAAATAAAATTGTTACTACAGCAAATGCCATCCAAGTTAGAATTAATGAGAATATAAGATTAATGGCTGAACTGCGTGCTAGGTGGGATAGAGAAGAAAATGAAAAACTAGCTAAAGAGAAGAATGTAGCTAAAGTTTGGACTATTACCACGACTAGTAATGCTAATGCTACACATGTTGCTGCACCTCCTACTATTAAAAATAAAAGAATTGGTGTTAGCAATGTTTCCACTTCTAATGCAAAGCGCGAGAAACTGCCTGAAACTGCTAAAACTGCTGAAACTGCCTGTGATAAAGCTGCTGAAATTTTTTCCAACATTGGGGATGATGATCCCATTGCTTTAGATTATAATGGTTTGAATTTTGATGATTGCTACATCTCTGAAGTTATAAAGTTCTTGCAAAAACTTGCTAAAAGTCCTAATGCTAGTGCTATAAATTTGGCTTTCACGCAACATATTACAAATGCTCTCATAAAAGCTAGAGAAGAGAAACTAGAGAGCGAAGCCTCTATTCCTAGAAAGCTAGAGGATGGTTGGGAGCCCATCATTAAGATGAAGGTTAAAGATTTTGATTGTAATGCTTTATGTGATCTTGGTGCAAGTATTTCTGTTATGCCTAAGAAAATTTATAATATGCTTGACTTGCCACCGCTGAAAAATTGTTATTTGGATGTTAATCATGCTGATCATTCTACAAAGAAACCTTTGGGGAAAGTTGATAATGTTCGCATTACCAATAACAATAACCTTGTCCCCGTTGATTTTGTTGTCTTGGATATTGAATGCAATGCATCTTGTCCCATTATATTGGGAAGACCTTTTCTTCGAACTGTTGGTGCTATCATTGATATGAAGGAAGGTAATATAAAATATCAATTTCCTCTCAAGAAAGGTATGGAACACTTCCCTAGAAAGAGAATGAAGTTACCTTTTGATTCTATTATTAGAACAAATTATGATGTTGACACTTCGTCTCTTGATAATACTTGATACACACTTTCTGCGCCTAGCTGAAAGGCGTTAAAGAAAAGCGCATATGGGAGACAACCCATGTTTTTACTACAGTACTTTGTTTTTATTTTGTGTCTTGGAAGTTGTTTACTACTGTAGAAACCTCTCCTTATCTTAGTTTAGTGTTTTGTTGTGCCAAGTAAAGTCGTTGATAGTAAAGTTCATACTAGATTTGGATTACTGCGCAGAAACAGATTTCTTTGCTGTCACGAATCTGGGCTGTTTTCTCTGTAGGTAACTCAGAAAATTATGCCAATTTACGTGAGTGATCCTCAGATATGTACGCAACTTTCATTCAATTTGAGCATTTTCATTTGAGCAAGTCTGGTGCCTCGATAAAATTCGTCAATACGAACTGTTCTGTTTTGACAGATTCTGCCTTTTATTTCGCATTGCCTCTTTTGCTATGTTGGATGAATTTCTTTGATCCATTAATGTCCAGTAGCTTTATGCAATGTCCAGAAGTGTTAAGAATGATTATGTCACCTCTGAACATGTTAATTTTTATTGTCCACTAACCCTCTAATGAGTTGTTCTAAGTTTGGTGTGGAGGAATTTTCAAGGATCAAGAGAGGAGATGATGCAATATGATCAAGGAGAGTGAAAGCTCTAAGCTTGGGGATGCCCCAGTGGTTCACCCCTGCATATTCTAAGAAGACTCAAGCGTCTAAGCTTGGGGATGCCCAAGGCATCCCCTTCTTCATCGACAACATTATCAGGTTCCTCCCCTGAAACTATATTTTTATTCCATCACATCTTATGTGCTTTTCTTGGAGCGTCGGTTTGTTTTTGTTTTGTTTGAATAAAATGGATCCTAGCATTCATTGTATGGGAGAGAGACATGCTCCGCTGTAGCATATGGACAAGTATGTCCTTAGGCTCTACTCATAGTATTCATGGCGAAGTTTCTTCTTCGTTAAATTGTTATATGGTTGGAATTGGAAAATGATACATGTAGTAAATTGCTATAATGTCTTGGATAATGTGATACTTGGCAATTGTTGTGCTCATGTTTAAGCTCTTGCATCATATGCTTTGCACCCATTAATTAAGAAATATATAGAGCATGCTAAAATTTGGTTTGCATATTTGGTCTCTCTAAGGTCTAGATAATTTCTAGTATTGAGTTTGAACAACAAGGAAGACGGTGTAGAGTCTTATAATGTTTTCAATATGTCTTTTATGTGAGTTTTGCTGCACCGGTTCATCCTTGTGTTTGTTTCAAATAGCCTTGCTAGCCTAAACCTTGTATCGAGAGGGAATACTTCTCATGCATCCAAAATCCTTGAGCCAACCACTATGCCATTTGTGTCCACCATACCTACCTACTACATGGTATTTCTCCGCCATTCCAAAGTAAATTGCTTGAGTGCTACCTTTAAAATTCCATCATTCACCTTTGCAATATATAGCTCATGGGACAAATAGCTTAAAAACTATTGTGGTATTGAATATGTACTTATGCACTTTATCTCTTATTAAGTTGCTTGTTGTGCGATAACCATGTTTCTGGGGACGCCATCAACTATTCTTTGTTGAATATCATGTGAGTTGCTATGCATGTTCGTCTTGTCTGAAGTAAGAGAGATCTACCACCTTATGGTTAAGCATGCATATTGTTAGAGAAGAACATTGGGCCGCTAACTAAAGCCATGATCCATGGTGGAAGTTTCAGTTTTGGACATATATCCTCAATCTCATATGAGAAAATTATTAATTGTTGTTACATGCTTGTGCATAAAAGAGGAGTCCATTATCTGTTGTCTATGTTGTCCCGGTATGGATGTCTAAGTTGAGAATAATCAATAGCGAGAAATCCAATGCGAGCTTTCTCCTTAGACCTTTGTACAGGCGGCATGGAGGTACCCCATTGTGACACTTGGTTAAAACATGTGCATTGCGATGATCCGGTAGTCCAAGCTAATTAGGACAAGGTGCGGGCACTATTAGTATACTATGCATGAGGCTTGCAACTTGTAAGATATAATTTACATGATACATATGCTTTATTACTACCGTTGACAAAATTGTTTCATGTTTTCAAAATCAAAGCTCTAGCACAAATATAGCAATCGATGCTCTTCCTCTATGGAGGACCATTCTTTTACTTTCAATGTTGAGTCAGTTCACCTATTTCTCTCCACCTCAAGAAGCAAACACTTGTGTGAACTGTGCATTGATTCCTACATACTTGCTTATTGCACTTATTATATTACTCTATGTTGACAATATCCATGAGATATACATGTTACAAGTTGAAAGCAACCGCTGAAACTTAATCTTCTTTTGTGTTGCTTCAATGCCTTTACTTTGAATTATTGCTTTATGAGTTAACTCTTATGCAAGACTTAATTGATGCTTGTCTTGAAGTGCTATTCATGAAAAGTCTTTGCTTTATGATTCACTTGTTTACTCATGTCATATACATTGTTTTGATCGCTGCATTCACTACATATGCTTTACAAATAGTATGATCAAGGTTATGATGGCATGTCACTCCAGAAATTATACGTATTTATCGTTTTACCTGCTCGGGACGAGCAGAACTAAGCTTGGGGATGCTGATACGTCTCCGACGTATCGATAATTTCTTATGTTCCATGCCACATTATTGATGTTATCTACATGTTTTATGCACACTTTATGTCATATTCGTGCATTTTCTGGAACTAACCTATTAACAAGATGCCGAAGTGCCGATTCTTTGTTTTTTGCTGTTTTTGGTTTCAGAAATCCTAGTAAGGAAATATTCTCGGAATTGGACGAAATCAACGCCCAGGGGCCTATTTTTCCACGAAGCTTCCAGAAGTCCGAAGACGAAACGAAGTGGGGCCACAGGGTGCCCAAACCCTAGGGCGGCGCGGCCCAAGCCTTGGCCGCGCCGACCTGTAGTGTGGGGCCCTCGTGTGGCCCCCTGACCTGCCCTTTCGCCTACTTAAAGCCTCCGTCGCGAAACCCCCAGTACCGAGAGCCACGATACGGAAAACCTTACTGAGACGCCGCCGCCGCCAATCCCATCTCGGGGGATTCAGGAGATCGCCTCTGGCACCCTGCCGGAGAGGGGAATCATCTCCCGGAGGACTCTACGCCGCCATGGTCGCCTCCGGAGTGATGTGTGAGTAGTCTACCCCTGGACTATGGGTCCATAGCAGTAGCTAGATGGTTGTCTTCTCCCCATTGTGCTTAATTGTTGGATCTTGTGAGCTGCCTAACATGATCAAGATCATCTATCTGTAATTCTATATGTTGCGTTTGTTGGGATCCGATGAATAGAGAATACTTGTTATGTTGATTATCGAAGTTATGTCTATGTGTTGTTTATGATCTTGCATGCTCTCCGTTACTAGTAGATGCTCTGGCCAAGTAGATGCTTGTAACTCCAAGAGGGAGTATTTATGCTCGATAGTGGGTTCATGTCTCCGTGAATCTGGGGAAGTGACAGAAATCTCTAAGATTATGGATGTGCTGTTGCCACTAGGGATAAAACATTGGTGCTATGTTCTAGGACGTAGTTACTTATTACATTACGCGCAATACTTAATGCAATTGTCTGTTGTTAGCAACTTAATACTGGAGGGGGTTCGGATGATAACCTGAAGGTGGACTTTTTAGGCATAGATGCATGCTGGATAGCGGTCTATGTACTTTGTCGTAATGCCCAATTAAATCTCACAATACTCTTCATAATATGTATGTGCATGGTCATGCCCTCTTTATTTGTCAATTGCCCAACTGTAATTTGTTCACCCAACATGCTGTTTATCTTATGGGAGAGACACCTCTAGTGAACTGTGGACCCCGGTCCAATTCTCTATACTGAAATACAATCTACCGCAATCTTTGTTCTACCGTTTTTCTGCAAACAATCATCATCCACACTATACATCTAATCCTTTGTTACAGCAAGCCGGTGAGATTGACAACCTCATTTTGTTTCGTTGGGGCAAAGTACTTTGGTTGTGTTGTGCAGGTTCCACGTTGGCGCCGGAATCCCTGGTGTTGCGCCGCACTACATCCCGCCGCCATCAACCTTCAACGTGCTTCTTGGCTCCTACTGGTTCGATAAACCTTGGTTTCATACTGAGGGAAAACTTGCCGCTGTACGCATCACACCTTCCTCTTGGGGTTCCCAACGGACGCGTGATGTACGCGTATCAGCCGGCCAGTGGCCAGCCGGCTGCTCCGCGTCCATTGCCCTACTCGGGGTCTTCCCCCGGACATTAGCCCCCGAAGCTGGCAAGGTCCTGCGTTAAGAGGGACCTAGGCAGGTTTTCCTGGCTTTTAGATCTCTTGAATATGTTTGACGGCACTCGGATGGGCCGGCTGAGAATTTCCGTTCAGCCGGCTGCGCCCTTATCCGGCTCGTCTCGTCCGGCTGCTCCTGGCCGGACGCTATTTTTGCTTCTGCAGCTTTCGCTTTTTCACAAGTCTTGGCGACGCTTCCGCCTTGCCGGGAAAGTTTGGGACCGGATTGAATTTAATGCCGGCTCCGGCTTGGGCGCGCCGGAGTCTCTGTCGCCTCGGGCCCTGCGCCCGACTTGACTGGTCTGACGTCAGGCTGGTGCGGTCGTTTCGTCTGGTCGCATCACTGTCTCCTCCGGATCCGGTGCGGTCGTGGGGGACGTGGTGTGGCACTTTCCGGTAACCGCAGCGGTCGTGGGGGAGGTTATGGCGCAATTAATCCGTGGGACGTGGCCACGCTCGCCACTTGGAGGCCAACCGCCCGCGGTCAGGCGGCTATAAATGCCGCGGGGGGCCACCGAGGCGGCCACTGCGCCCACTTCCTCTTCCTCGCGCTCCCACTTCCTGCGTCTTCTCCTTCGCGCTCGAGCTCATCGCTGCTCCGGCGGAAATCTTCTCACCATCTCCCTGGCGAACTCCGGCGGGCAGCAGCCCCGGCACGTCTCCGCCGATCCGCCGCCACCGCTTCATCAATCCGGCGCCACGGGGACGCGCGTATCCATGGTGCGTCCTCCGCCGCCGCTGTCACGCGGTTCTTCCTCGCCCTTTCACCTGTCTTGGTCTTCTTCTTTCTCCTCCTCGTCAATGGCCCAACCGAGCGGATCTTGGAGGGGTTCCTACATGCGGGAGGATGACATCGAGCGCTTGGTGCGCCTCCGCCGGATCCCGTCGGTGGTGATCACGAGGGCTCCCAGCGCGGAGATAGAGCCCAGGCCGGAGCCCGGCGAGCGCGTGGTCTTCGGCGCGCACTTCGACCGCGGGTTGGGCCTGCCGGCTTCCTACTTCTTCCGCCAGTTCCTCGACTACTTCGGCTTGCAGCCTCACCACCTGCCGGCCAACGCCTGCGTCCTCCTCAGCTGCTACGTGGCGAGCCGGATAAGGTCCGCTTGGTGACGATCTTGTTGAAGGACTTGGTCTTGTGGAGGACGCTCATGTGGACGAGCATGGCGATGTATTTCTCCACGCCTAGAGTTGGAGCGAGAGTCTTCATGACGAGCATGTGGGCGATGAGGTCGATAATGGTCTTCATGCCTTGAGGACGAGCTTGAGGACGAAAGGCCACCATGAGAATAGTAATCTTGTGGCGAGCTTGATGAAGAGGAAGTAGAGCGGTGTCGACGATGACGACCCAAGTTGGTGATGGCGCGCTCGAGGCTATCCATGCGCCGCTCCATGTTGGCATCATTGGCCGCCATTTGGCCATTCAAGTTGTCCGTAGCTTCACGAAGAAGAGCCAAGTCTTGGTTCACGGCGGAGAAGTTGTGAGCCACCTCATCGTATTGCTCATCGATGCGTGTCTCGAAGAGGGTGAGTTGCTCCTTGAACTCTTGTCGTTGCGTCCATAGGTTGTGTTGAGTAGCCAACCTCTCGGTGTTTCGGAGGATCTCTTCATCCCTTGTGGTATCTCCGTTCCTATCCATGATGGAAAGACAAGAACTATGTTGTGTATGTTAGTGGAAAGAGACTACCTCGCACTCTTACCAAGGTAAGATAGTATTGAGGCAATCCACCAAGCCGAAAGCAAGATCAAGTGTATCGGGAACACACGCAAAACCACACGCAAAAGCTAGCAAATATGGTGTTAGGCGAGTGTTGTGGAAAACCAAAAGACAAATCCAAGATCGAGTATGTTGTTAAAAGTGGGTGAGGTCCAAAAATCCAAATGTCAATGTGAAAATCACTATAAACACGGAAAAGTTGTGGAACACACACACGAGATAAGCGGGGTTAGTGCAACCAAAAGTGAGCGAAAAAGTGTATGTATAAGTGCTCGGTGTCACACTAACACAAGGAGAGCCAAAGCTTCGGTTGCAAAAGAAGAGACAACAAGATTTACACGCGGCCTCTCTTCTCGTATCTCTCTTTTGCTTAAAAGCTTTTTTTGTCTCTTTTGTATATGGTGGCACTTGCACTCGTTTGTATCTTTGGTGGCACGTGGACACTTTTGTATGTATGGGCGTATGGATGTATGGATGTATGGATGTATGGTGCTACTCGTACTCTTTTTGTGTTTTTGGGGCTTTTTCACGCACTATGTTAGCGTTAGCCTCGCTTTTGCTATCTTGCCACACGAGTGTTTGCTTGGATGCCTTACTCAACGCGACACACACACCTCATAATGCGGGGCCATGTGCAATGTCTCGCAACACTAGACAAGCAATGCTCAATGGGATAGATCGCAAAAGGAACAGGGGTTACAAGGTGAAAGCTGCAAGTCATACCTGCGATGGTGGTGGTGGTGGTGGTGATGGTGGAGATCGCCGGAAGACGAGGTCGAAGGAGGGCGCGAAGGGGCGCCCGGTCTGGGGGCCGGTTGGGCCGGACACAGGCCGGCTGGCCGGTCACACGGCCGGTCGACCGGGTTCTGGGCTGGCCCGGCCGGTCTGCAACCCGGTTGACCGGATGCTCAACCGGACAGCGCGATTTCTCTCTCCTGTTCTTGAGTCAAACCAAACCAAATCGACCAAATCGAAGGGAAACGATGGAATTGGAGGCTAGAAAGTGGGGAAATAGTAGATCAAGCACAACAACACCGAATCCATGGACCAAAACCACTCAAAACGTAACCAAATCACAGATCGGTCAAGAGGCAATTTGGGGCTATTTTTGGGGATTTTTTGGAAAATTTTCTAGGAACGAAATCGGGTGGGTGGGAGGTCAAATCCGCGGTAACCAAGAGCTGCTGATACCATATGATGAGGTCTAAGACCCCGTGTGTGGCCCGATCTCGCGGATTGACTTCGAAACCAAGGGGAGAGATGGGAGAACGCGAGGAACACGAAGAACGCGACAAAACACGAGGAACTCCGAGACTCACGCACGCACACCAACCCGATACACCCGATGCTTACCTCCGTGGATTGATGGACCACGCCAATAGAATCTCCGAGGAAGAGGCACGTGGCAGAATTCCCGGAGAGAGATTGGGGTTGGAGAAGAAGAACTTGATGAGGGAGAGAGAGTAGCTTGTACTAGAATCTCACTCAACAAGATACAAATCAACAACCAAGGTGCCTTGATTACAGAGGGATGATAACCCTAGGGAGACTAAGCTCAAAGGTAGGTTTGAGTTCAAAACAAGTCTGAAGAGGTGAAGGGGCGTCTTGGGTGCTTATATAGTCTTACAAGGCGTCACGGGCCGAAAAGGTACAAGTTAAACAAGTTCGGGCCGATTTGGCGACTTAAGTCGTGCAGGCCGGTCAGGAGGCCGGTCAGACCGGGCCTGGGACCGGGCAGGCCGGTCCAGACCGGGCCCTGGACCGGGCGGCAACCGGACGAGGTTCTGGGGCCCCGGGATAGCGCCCGGATGGCACAAGCGGGAAATCCGGTTTGGACCGGGTGGCCCGGTCAGGAGGCCGGTCAGACCGGGTTCTGGACCGGTCGGCCAACTTCTCTTCGTTGTGCTCTTCGGGCGACTTCCGGTCCAGCTCCATGTCCATCTTCACGTCCAGCTGCCCCTCTCCTCCCTTTGACCATGGTGTGTCCTCCTCTCCGTGATCTTGATGCTCCTTGTACCTAATGACACATAGCACGTCGGCATGAGGTAGTAATCCATCCAAAGGGGTACCGAGATCAAGGGTGGTAAGGAGCGAGTTCACCTCATCATGAAGAGCTTTAACTCGGGCTCGTGTCATCGGTCCACTTGGGGGACTTGTTGGTCTTGGTGGTGACCGGGGCTACATCATCTCCCCCCCCCCCCTTGGGAAAGAGTCGTCCTCGACTCTTGCACCTCCTCATCTCCATGATAGGGTGACAAGTCCGAGACGTTGAACGTGTTGCTCACCAAGTACTTGGATGTCGGTATGTCGATGACGTAAGCGTTGTTGTTGATGCGTTTGAGGACCTTGAAGGGGCCATCTCCTCTTGGCTTGAGCTTGGAGTTGCGCTCATGAGGGAATCGTTCCTTCCGGAGGTGGATCCAAACGAGGTCTCCTTCTTCGAATATTCTTGCCTTCTTCTTGGCGTTGATGCGGTTGGCTTGACGAAGAACATGTTCTTGTATGGTTGCCCTTGTCTCTTCATGTAGTTTCTTGATGGCGGCGGTGCGCTTGTCGAAGTCCATGTTGATGCGCTCGTGGAGGGGAAGCGGAAGTATGTCGAGTGCCGTGTAAGGTTCGAAGCCATAGACGACCATGAAGGGGCTCCTTGATGTAGTCTTGTGCTTGGCGCGGTTGTAGGCGAACTCGGCGTGAGGAAGGCACTCCTCCCATGACTTCAAGTTCTTCTTCACGAGGATGCGTAGGAGGGTGGAGAGGCTTCGATTGACCACTTTCGTTTGGCCATCCATTTGCGGGTGCGATGATGATGAGAACAAGAGCTTGACTCCAAACTTCGCCATGAGCGACTTCCAAAGATAACTCAAGAACTTGATGTCTCGATCTGACACAATACTTTGCGGTACTCCATGTAGGCGAACAATTTCCCTGAAAAACAATGAAGCAATGTGTGAAGCATCGTCGCTCTTATGGCAAGGTATGAAATGAGCCATCTTCGAGAATCTATCCACTACAACAAAGATGGAATCATGACCATGCTTAGTGCGAGGCAAGCCTAGAACGAAATCCATGCTAATATCGGTCCATGGTGCATAAGGAATAGGCAATGGAGTGTAAAGACCATAAGGGTTGGAGGTAGACTTAGCTTGTAAGCAAGTGGTGCACCGGCGGCAAAGGCGTTCCACATATCGCTTCATCTTTGGCCAATAGTAATGAGTGGAGAGCATCGCAAGTGTCTTATCACGGCCAAAGTGACCCATAAGACCTCCTCCATGAGACTCTTGCAAAAGCAATTTTCGAAGCGAAGACTCGGGAATGCAAATCTTGTTAGCTTTAAACAAATAGCCATCATGCAAATAGAAATCATCCACTCCTCGCTCAATGGAGCACTTCTCAAAAATTGGAGCAAAGAAAGAATCGGAAGGATAGAGTTCTTTGATCTCTTCAAGTCCCAAAACATGAAAATCCAAACGAGTTAGCAAAAGGGTGTTTTTGCGGGAAAGAGCATCCGCCACAACATTGTCCTTGCCCTTCTTGTATTTGATCACATATGGGAAGGACTCAATGAACTCGACCCATTTTGCATGTCGTTTGTTCAAGTTGTGTTGGCTTTTCAAATATTTCAAGGACTCATGGTCGGAATGAATGATAAACTCTTTTGGCCAAAGATAGTGTTGCCAAACTTCAAGAACACGAACCAAAGCGTAGAGCTCCTTGTCATATATAGGATAGTTGAGGCGTGCGCCATCTAACTTCTCACTATAGTATGCCACGGGTTTGCCCTCTTGCATAAGAACACCACCAATACCAAGCCCACTTGCATCACACTCAATCTCAAAAGTTTTTGCAAAATTTGGAAGAACAAGAAGGGGAGCTTCGGTAAGGCGTTTCTTCAACTCATCAAAAGCATTTTGTTGGGCCTTGCCCCAAACAAACGGAACATTCTTCTTGGTAAGTTCATTCAAAGGGCAAGCAATGGTGCTAAAATCTTTCACAAAGCGGCGGTAAAACCCGGCAAGTCCATGGAAGCTTCGGACTTGGCCAACATTTGTAGGGGTAGGCCAATTATGGATGGCCTCCACCTTGGAAGAATCAACTTCAATCCCATTAGCGGAAACCACAAAGCCAAGGAAAACCAATTTGTTTTGAGCAAATGTGCATTTAGGGAGGTTAGCATAAAGCTTTTCATGTCGCAAGATGCACAAGACCTCTCTCACATGTTGCACATGGTCCTCGAGGTTTTTGCTATAAATAAGAATATCATCGAAGTAGACAACCACGCTCTTGCCAATGAGAGGACACAAGATGTGATTCATGAGGCGCATGAAAGTAGATGGAGCATTGGAAAGACCGAAAGGCATAACGAGCCATTCATAGAGACCGAGTTTGGTCTTGAATGCCGTTTTCCATTCATCACCAATAGCCATGCGGATTTGATGGTAACCACTACGCAAATCGATTTTAGAGAAAATCGTGGCACCATTAAGTTCATCAAGCATGTCATCTAAACGCGGAATGGGATGGCAGTAACGGACGGTAATGGCATTGATGGGGCGACAATCCATACACATCCGTTGCGTCTCATCCGGTTTAGGCACAAGAATCACGGGAACCGCACAAGGGCTAAAGCTTTCGCGGATGTACCCTTTGGCGAGGAGATCTTGAATTTGGCGTTGGATCTCCTTGGTCTCTTCGGGGTTGGTGCGGTAGGCGGCACGGTTTGGGAGCGGAGCGCCGGGTATGAGGTCGATGTGGTGTTCTATGCCTCGGAGTGGTGGTAGTCCATGAGGGAGCTCGTCGGGGAAGACGTCTTGAAATTCCTGCAAAAGAGACAACAAAGACGGAGGAATGTTGGTTAAGTCGTTAGTCGCCGACGAGGGTCCCTTGCATATGAGCACATAGTGAAATATGGTGGATGGGTTCTCTTGGAGCTCTCTCCACTCACTCTTGGTGGCTAGAAGGACACTCTTGGACTCACTCATATATGGCTTGTGGCGCTCACTATCTTTGTGGTGGGTCGCTCCCTCTCCTCTCATCTCACTATGGTGGGTGCGGAGTTGTGCCCTCGCTAAAGCCTTCGCATTATCCGCGATGATTTGTCTAGGAGTCATCGGGCGCAACTCGAACTTCTTGTCGTTGACCTTGAAGGTGTATGTGTTGGAGAGTCCATCATGTATAGCCTTCTTGTCATATTGCCAAGGGCGGCCAAGCAACATGTGGCACACCGTCATGGGTACCACGTCACACTCGATAGTGTCCTCATAAGGTCCAATCTTGAAAGTGACGGTGACGGTATGTTGTATCTTGACGTTGCCCTTGTCACTCAACCATTGGATATGGTAGGGGTGAGGATGCTTGCGGAGAGTGAGGTTGAGCTTCTCACACAATTCGGTGCTTGCAAGGTTATGGCAACTTCCACCATCGATGATGACCTTGATCGATTTTCCACCAATTCCGGCACGGGTTTGGAAGATGTTGCAACGTTGTTCTTCCATAGTATGAGGTTGTGTGGTTAGCACCCTTGTGACCACAAGTGAGGGACTTGGGTCATGCTCACATAAGAGAGGATCTTCTCCACTTTCTTGCTCATAAGCTTCTTCACTTTCCACGGCGGCTTGCACAAGGGCTTCATATTCATCCTCATCAAGTGTCTCGATGTCACCATTCTCCATAGTGATCATAACCTTGGTGTTCTTGCACTCAAATGATTTGTGACCTTGGGTGCCACACTTGAAGCAAGTGACACTAGATGGTCCCATGGATGCCTTAGAGGAGGCGGTGGAGGAGACCGTTTGCTTCATGCGACTTTGGATAGTCGGTTTCTTGGATGGTGTAGAGGATGCGTCGGCCTTGGCACTTGTAGCATGAGGAGTTGATGTAGTAGGAGGAGTCGATGTAGCGAGCTTGGAGGAGAAATAGGTCTTGGCCTTGGAGTACTTGATGTCCTCAATCACTTGGCGCTCGGCCTTCGATGCTTGGTGGACCAACTCAACCATGTTGGAATAGGGTTGGAACTCGACGATCCTCTTGATGGGGTAAGTAAGGCCATTGAAGAAGCGGGCAATGGTTTGTTCCTCGGATTCTTGGATGTTGGCTCGCATCATAGTGAGCTCCATCTCCTTGTAGAACTCCTCAACGGTCTTGGTGCCTTGCTTCAACTTTTGGAGCTTGTTGAAGAGGTCGGTCATGTAGTGCGTGGGGACAAAGCGAGCATGCATCTCTTTCTTCATGTCTTCCCAAGTGTCAATAGGAGGTTCACCCTTCTCTTCTCGAAGAGTGAGGACTTGCTCCCACCAAGTGTTGGCGTAGTCCTCGAACTCAAGAGACGCCATAGCCACCTTCTTGGCACCGGAGTAGTTGTGGATGCGGAATATCTTGTCAACCTTGAGTGCCCATGAGAGGTAGGCCTCGGCATCTTCTTCTCCCTTGAACTTTGGCATGGTGAACTTGAGTCTTCCAAACATGTTCTCTTCATCCTCCAAGGTTCTTCTACGAGGAGGGGCGACTTCATCTCTTGCGGCTTGAGGAGGAATAGGAGGTCTTCTACGGCCAACCATAGCATTGGGTTGGCGTTGAAGATGAACGCTTGCTTCACTTGGTTCCCGGTGAGGATGTGGTGGAAGATCTTGTCGCGGTTGAGGACGATGCTCAATGTTGGGTCTCTCATCTTGATCATGTTGTGGTTCTCCTCGTCCACGTTGGTCATGGCGAGGGTGGCGGCGGAGATCTCGCCGAGGTTGATCTTGAGGACCTTGGTCTTGGGGTTGGTCATCACGCCCATGGTGGGCATGGCGATCCGCTTGGTGACGATCTTGTTGAAGGACTTGGTCTTGTGGAGGACGCTCATGTGGACGAGCATGGCGATGTATTTCTCCACGCCTAGAGTTGGAGCGAGAGTCTTCATGACGAGCATGTGGGCGATGAGGTCGATAATGGTCTTCATGCCTTGAGGACGAGCTTGAGGACGAAAGGCCACCATGAGAATAGTAATCTTGTGGCGAGCTTGATGAAGAGGAAGTAGAGCGGTGTCGACGATGACGACCCAAGTTGGTGATGGCGCGCTCGAGGCTATCCATGCGCCGCTCCATGTTGGCATCATTGGCCGCCATTTGGCCATTCAAGTTGTCCGTAGCTTCACGAAGAAGAGCCAAGTCTTGGTTCACGGCGGAGAAGTTGTGAGCCACCTCATCGTATTGCTCATCGATGCGTGTCTCGAAGAGGGTGAGTTGCTCCTTGAACTCTTGTCGTTGCGTCCATAGGTTGTGTTGAGTAGCCAACCTCTCGGTGTTTCGGAGGATCTCTTCATCCCTTGTGGTATCTCCGTTCCTATCCATGATGGAAAGACAAGAACTATGTTGTGTATGTTAGTGGAAAGAGACTACCTCGCACTCTTACCAAGGTAAGATAGTATTGAGGCAATCCACCAAGCCGAAAGCAAGATCAAGTGTATCGGGAACACACGCAAAACCACACGCAAAAGCTAGCAAATATGGTGTTAGGCGAGTGTTGTGGAAAACCAAAAGACAAATCCAAGATCGAGTATGTTGTTAAAAGTGGGTGAGGTCCAAAAATCCAAATGTCAATGTGAAAATCACTATAAACACGGAAAAGTTGTGGAACACACACACGAGATAAGCGGGGTTAGTGCAACCAAAAGTGAGCGAAAAAGTGTATGTATAAGTGCTCGGTGTCACACTAACACAAGGAGAGCCAAAGCTTCGGTTGCAAAAGAAGAGACAACAAGATTTACACGCGGCCTCTCTTCTCGTATCTCTCTTTTGCTTAAAAGCTTTTTTTTTCTCTTTTGTATATGGTGGCACTTGCACTCGTTTGTATCTTTGGTGGCACGTGGACACTTTTGTATGTATGGGCGTATGGATGTATGGATGTATGGATGTATGGTGCTACTCGTACTCTTTTTGTGTTTTTGGGGCTTTTTCACGCACTATGTTAGCGTTAGCCTCGCTTTTGCTATCTTGCCACACGAGTGTTTGCTTGGATGCCTTACTCAACGCGACACACACACCTCATAATGCGGGGCCATGTGCAATGTCTCGCAACACTAGACAAGCAATGCTCAATGGGATAGATCGCAAAAGGAACAGGGGTTACAAGGTGAAAGCTGCAAGTCATACCTGCGATGGTGGTGGTGGTGGTGGTGATGGTGGAGATCGCCGGAAGACGAGGTCGAAGGAGGGCGCGAAGGGGCGCCCGGTCTGGGGGCCGGTTGGGCCGGACCTGGGGCCGGCCTGGCCGGTCACACGGCCGGTCGACCGGGTTCTGGGCTGGCCCGGCCGGTCTGCAACCCGGTTGACCGGATGCTCAACCGGACAGCGCGATTTCTCTCTCCTGTTCTTGAGTCAAACCAAACCAAATCGACCAAATCGAAGGGAAACGATGGAATTGGAGGCTAGAAAGTGGGGAAATAGTAGATCAAGCACAACAACACCGAATCCATGGACCAAAACCACTCAAAACGTAACCAAATCACAGATCGGTCAAGAGGCAATTTGGGGCTATTTTTGGGGATTTTTTGGAAAATTTTCTAGGAACGAAATCGGGTGGGTGGGAGGTCAAATCCGCGGTAACCAAGAGCTGCTGATACCATATGATGAGGTCTAAGACCCCGTGTGTGGCCCGATCTCGCGGATTGACTTCGAAACCAAGGGGAGAGATGGGAGAACGCGAGGAACACGAAGAACGCGACAAAACACGAGGAACTCCGAGACTCACGCACGCACACCAACCCGATACACCCGATGCTTACCTCCGTGGATTGATGGACCACGCCAATAGAATCTCCGAGGAAGAGGCACGTGGCAGAATTCCCGGAGAGAGATTGGGGTTGGAGAAGAAGAACTTGATGAGGGAGAGAGAGTAGCTTGTACTAGAATCTCACTCAACAAGATACAAATCAACAACCAAGGTGCCTTGATTACAGAGGGATGATAACCCTAGGGAGACTAAGCTCAAAGGTAGGTTTGAGTTCAAAACAAGTCTGAAGAGGTGAAGGGGCGTCTTGGGTGCTTATATAGTCTTACAAGGCGTCACGGGCCGAAAAGGTACAAGTTAAACAAGTTCGGGCCGATTTGGCGACTTAAGTCGTGCAGGCCGGTCAGGAGGCCGGTCAGACCGGGCCTGGGACCGGGCAGGCCGGTCCAGACCGGGCCCTGGACCGGGCGGCAACCGGACGAGGTTCTGGGGCCCCGGGATAGCGCCCGGATGGCACAAGCGGGAAATCCGGTTTGGACCGGGTGGCCCGGTCAGGAGGCCGGTCAGACCGGGTTCTGGACCGGTCGGCCAACTTCTCTTCGTTGTGCTCTTCGGGCGACTTCCGGTCCAGCTCCATGTCCATCTTCACGTCCAGCTGCCCCTCTCCTCCCTTTGACCATGGTGTGTCCTCCTCTCCGTGATCTTGATGCTCCTTGTACCTAATGACACATAGCACGTCGGCATGAGGTAGTAATCCATCCAAAGGGGTACCGAGATCAAGGGTGGTAAGGAGCGAGTTCACCTCATCATGAAGAGCTTTAACTCGGGCTCGTGTCATCGGTCCACTTGGGGGACTTGTTGGTCTTGGTGTAGCGACGTCGGTGACCGGGGCTACATCACAGCGGGGCTGCGCCGCCTGCAACTGGGATCGGCAGTGCCGCACCCAGCGTGGTGGTGGTAGAGGAGAGCCCGGAGGGGACACCTCAGGCGCCGGAGACGGCTGCCCCGACCGGGCTGACTGCTTCGACCCAGGCGCCTCCATCTTCGGAGCCGTCAAGGGAGGAGCCGGCCAGGCAGGAGCCGGCGGGGGATGAGCTGGCGCGCACAGGGGACACCGGCTCGCGGGCGCTGGTGAGGATGGAGGGCCCGTCGGCGCCGCTGGAGGGCCTTCACGTGGCCAAAGGTGCCCGGCTTCTGCATGTGGCGTCTGCCTCCGACTCCAGCCTTGGCTCAGCTGGCACCATGGAGCAGGCGTGGCACAACGCGGACTCCTACGAGGTGACCAGCCGGGAGGGGAACCCAGGCATGGCGCCGATGAAGATGTTCTTCTCCGGCTTCCGCGCCAACCTCAAGGCCAGGGCCGCCGAGACCGCAGCCAACCTCGCCAAGCTGGAGGACGCCAGCAAGGTAAGCGCTTCATCTTTTTTGCAATTTGTTATTATCCTGGTAGCCCTCCGAGGCATGGGCCGGCTGTTTGGAGCCGGTCTGGGTTTCGCCTGGGTATCTGATTCTCTTTTTCCTCAGACGGTTACGGAGTGGCGTACCGTCTTGTACAACCGGGTCGTGACCCGCTACCATAAGGCCAAGATTGAGCGGGTCGACTTGGCCGCGAGCTGGAGGCCGTCAAGGGTAAGGTCTTCTTCCTTCTGATTTGATTTCTTTTTCTTTGATCTTGCTTGGCTGACGCTTTTTCCGGCTGTCTTGCAGCTGAAGCCGCCAGGGTCCCGCAGCTGGAGGCGGACCTTCGGGCCGCCCGCGCTCAATGTGCCGAGAGCGAGGAGGCGGGCCGGGTTGCTGCCGCTAAGCTCAAGATGGCTGATGGGGAGCTGGCGCGGTTGCGCCAACTTGAGGAGAATCACCTCAAGGAGCTCGCCACCCTCAAGAAGGCTGAGGAGGAGAAGGTGGACGGTCTGAGCAAGCGGCTGGAGGAGGTTGACCAGCAGCGGCTTGCGCTTCGCCAGGAGGTGACAGCCAAGTCTGAGGAGCTGTCGGCCACCGCCAGACGCTGGGTGGAGGAGATTGGCTCGCTCGACCGCGGCTTGGCGGGTAAGTCCTTTATTTTTTCTCTTTCCTTCCCCTTTGCCGGCTTTCGGCTGTCGGCTGTCGGCTTAGGATGGCAGCCGGCAGCAGAAACTCTGATTTTTTTGATATCTCCATCTTCGGGCTGGGGGCAGTCGGTTCTTGCCGGCTACCGCCAGGCTTTTTCCTTTTTCCTTCGAAATCTCCATCTTCGGGCTGGGGGCAGTCGGTTCTTGCCGGCTGCCGCCAGGCCTACTTTGGAGCTTCGGAATCTCCATCTTCGGGCTGGGGGCAGTCGGCTCGTGCCGGCTGCCGCCAGGCTTACTTTAGGACTTCGAAAATTTGCATTTTTCAGCTTTTTTCGGCTTTGATATATTTCTGACGTATTTCTTCTTTGCAGCGGCCTTTCCAGAGGCGTAGGAGGCGGCGCTAGCAGCCGTTGGTGCTGCGCGCAATGCTAGGAGGCGGGCAACCGGTGAGGGCAGCGCTGAGTACTTCACCATGGAGGACTACATGGCCTCCATGGCCGCCCGCGTCGTGCCCATCACCAAGCTCGGCTGGGAGCTCCGGAAGGCGGCGGAGGAACTGATCCGGCTGTTATGGCCGACGGAGACGTTGCCGCAGGATCTCTCCAACCTCATCTCCTGGCTGGAAAGGGCGTCTGACCGCTTCCTCGACTGGAAGGAGTCCGCCGTGCGCGCTGGAGCCGACATGGCATTGTCCTTCGTGCTCTCCTGGTACAGCGAGGTCGACCTCGAGCAGCTTGAATGCTGGCGGGCTGGCGTGGAGGACTCTCTCCCGGCCGAGACCAAGACAGCCCGGCTTGCCCGAGCCTGCGCCATCGCCGACTTCGTCGACAAGGGCCTTTTCATCCTGGACCCGAACCCGCGGTCTGAAGACGAGGGCGAGGAGATGGAGGACGAGGAGGCGGAGGACGTGCCTGAGGACGACCCGGCCGCTGGCTCTGCTAACGCTCCCCCGGCTGGTCCTAATCCAGCCGGTGCTTAGATGTTCCTGTCTTAGTCATTGCTTTTGCAAAACAATCCATTAAATCCCCGGGATGCCGGGTGCATATGTATGAATATTGTTATCCTTTTATTATGTCACACTTTAATGTGTTTATTAATCATTTGTGTGCCGACTTGCTTTCTTCCGACTTGTTCGCTTTTTCCCATCCGCCCCACTCTTTGGCTTTGCTCTTGCCGATCGTACGTCCGACTTGCGATCCGTCGCCGGATCAAGAGCGGGCCGCTGGGTGAGGCCGATAGTATTTCAGTCGAACGAGCCGAGTTCGGCAATTCGGCACTTTTATGAAAAGTTGCAAGTCAATTCGCTTTCACTCTTTCCCTCAGTCGTCTTTCGCGTGCCGGCTCCCTAGGCCTTACTCCTGCCAGCCGGACAGCCGGGTTGCGGTCTGTAGCTGGATCGGAAGCCGGCTGTCGGAAACCGGATCACGTTACTTAGTCGGCCGCGTGAGAGGGTGTAAGCCAATCGGCGAAACAAAGTAGAGTACGCGAAAAACTTGTCGGAAACGGCGCTCTTGGCGCATGCTTTTTCATAGCTTACAAAAGGAGTACAAGGGATACATACATTCCTGCTCTCAAGTGCAAAATGGGCGAAGCAAGCTGACATTCCAGGGACGTTTAGTCTCCTCATCAGCCTTGTCTGGCTTGTTCTTTCTAGCCTCTTGGGCATCTATGAGATAGTAGGAATCATTACTTACTGCCTTGCTCACGATGAAGGGACCCTCCCATGGGGATGACATTTTATGCTGTCCGGCTGTCTGTTGGATCAGCCGGAGCACTAGGTCTCCTTCTCGGAATGCTAAGGGCTGGACCTTCCGGCTGTGATAGCGTCGGAGGCTTTGCTGGTAAATAGTAGATCTGGACGCGGCTAGCAGCCGGGCCTCTTCGACCAGGTCGACTCCATCTTCGCGAGCTTCTTTAGCTTCGGCTTCTGTGTAGAGCTTGATCCTTGGCGCGTCATGCTCGATATCAGTCGGCAGGACGGCTTTGGCCCCGTATACGAGGAAGAATGGTGTGAAGCCGACTGAGCGGTTTGGCGTTGTACGTAGGCTCCACAATACACTAGGCAGCTCTTCAATCCAGCAGTCGGCTGCTCGCTCGAGCGGCTCCACCGGCTTGGCGTTGGTGGGCTCGATGCGGGGCCCAGCCGGGAACGTGCCGGCTGGCGGGTGCCGGTTGGCTCTGGAGCCGGCCGGTGCTGGCGCCTTGGCGCCGCCTACTCGGAGTCATGCTCCTGGTTCCGGCTTGGTGGTGGCCGACTGCGGCCGCTGTGGCCGCTGTCCAGCCGGCTCGTCCAGCTTGAACCTGCGTGCGTGGCGCGGGAGTCTTTGCGCCGGCTTGGCGCGGGCGAGGAGGACTCGGCCGTGTCCCTGTGGGGGTCCTTGCTGTTGCCTGCAGCAGCGCGGACGGGAGGAACTTTGGGAGCACCATACCTGGGGTCCTTGGTCTGCTCAGCTGCAGCCCGGCACAGGTCAGCTACGTGCTGCGTCTGGCGGCGCAGCTCTTCTCCCTCGAGGAGGCTCAGCTCCTTGGCAGCGGCTTCGGCTGCGAGGATGTTCTTGTTGGGGGTGTTGTAGACGGGTAGCTCCATGGATGGAGCCGGCGCTTCTACGCCGTCGCGCTCAATCTCGGCGCCTAGGCCGCCTCCTCGCCGGCGGATCATGCCGGCTCGGCTGGGGTTGTTGCCGCCTGGCGTGAAGCCATGGGCGTGGTCGTACTCGCGCTGGGTGATGGCCAGCTGGCGCTTGGCCGTGGCCAGCTCGTCCACCTGCTGGAGGAGGAGCTGGCGATGCGCCTCCAGGTCCGCCTCGACGGTGGTGGCGTCGGCGCCTCCGGTGAGCGGAGAGCTCAGCTTTGCCCGGACTTCGTCCAGCCGGGATGGTGGCGGGGGCGCCTTTGGGCCCGAGCCGGATGCGTTGGGGTCGACGTTGCGCTCCAAGTTGGGGCCGCAAATGCGAGTGGACTTGATGGGGGGCTCCTTGCCAGCCATCATGACTTGCACGATGGCGGGGCTGGCGGGAGCGCTGCTGCTGCCGGCTCGCGGAGGAGGGCTTGCGCAGCGTAGCACCTGCCGCGGGTAGCGCGGCGGTGTGATGGTGGCGACGTAGACGTCGTGGCCGCCGAAGGAGATGACGCTGCCGCCGGCTGGGAAGGGCCGGTCGGCGAAGCAGCCAGCGTTGTTGCTGACGTAGTCGAGGGAGCCGAATCTCCAGATCAAGCCTGAAGTGACTCGCTCGCCGGTGCTGATGGTGAGGCCCGTCCGGATGAAGACACCGGCCGAGGACGCTGAAGGCCCCACGGTGGGCGCCAAATGTCGTGGTATCGTCACGGCATATGCCATAGGGTGGCTAACGAAGGTGGTTCCTAGATGATCTGTCAACACCCGGATTTTTAAGTCCGAATGCCTATTATGTCATACATCGCAATCCCAGGAATATTGTTGTTGCGAGGCATAATAGTTAAGTATCACCGTCATCATTCATTACAAACCATAAGTCTTACAAATTGGAATCACATGATCCATATTACACGAATAGTTGATCTATTGATCATCGAACAAACACAAGTTCATAGTTCAACATAGCGGAAGCGTAGGATACAAGGACTCTCTAGTCCACAGGCCAACGCTTGACGTCGGAAGGCGCTTAGTTGTCGTAGGCGTCCTGCTGGTCATCTCCTTGTTCATCTTCATACTCTGGCCATTTGAATAGCCAGGGACAAAGCCATGAGTACATTGAGTACTTGCAAACTAATACTAATGTAAGTGCTAGACATTCTAGTATGGTTTGCTAAGCTCTAGTTTATTTGCATAAAGCTAGTTTTAGTTCACAAAGTTTGAGAAAAAGCTTATTCAAGTGCTAACTAACTCAAGTGGGAACATTAGTGTCATTCCCACCCTTCAAGTGGTGATTTCAATTCAATCCACCACAAGTCATTTCACCCTCATCCTTTTCAACATCATTTTCAAAGATATGACATCGGAAACTGTATGGCCTTTCCAACCGTCCGTAACCGTGGACGCGGCTATTCGAATAGGTTTACACTCTGCAGAGGTTGCACACTTGTGCCACAACATTTGATTTCATCCGTCGGGATTTCCCCGAATCATCGTAACACAGTACGCGGATCATCAACCATAACCTTTCACTTACGAATCCTAGTATGAGCACCTCTCCCCATGAGCTTGGCCTCCCAGTGAAGACAGACAGTCAGCCTGGGAACTGCACAGGGCTTGGGCCGGACATTCACCTCATTTCGCATCATATCGTATCTTTTCTTTTTGTGGTAGAGGCAGCTTTCGGCATAACCCCGATGACGCTTGTTTAGAGGGAACCCATACTAAGACGCATAAACTTCCAGTTAAGCCCTACCCATAATCAGGTATTGTGGGGGTACTTGATAATTGGAAAGGTATCGCATTCAAACCAACATCATGTTTTATCAAAAAAATCACCATCTTCTCTTGGTCATATTCACCTTCAAAAATCATTCAATGGAATGCATCTTCATTCCAAGGTTTACAAATCCTTTCAAAAATTCACATGGTTCCCATCTAGAGTAGTCAAGTTTTAATTCTTTAGCACTAGCTCTAATTCATGAGGGGTGCTAACTTGCTTTGCTTTGGGGGAGACTAACTCACTACTCTAGGACTCAACTTGTACCTTGACCAAAGTTAACTATAAAAGTAACTCATTTAGAAAACAGGTAACAACTTGTAAAGTAAAAACTTGGGATGGGTTCATATAAGAAAAGGTAAGAACATGGTGCCTTGCCCCAAGGGGGCTTTGCACTTTGCAAGAATAATAGCTTGCATTGGTAGTAGCTTGCCTTGATAGTTCTCAAACTGTTCCTCCTCTTCCTCCTGGTAGCAACCTTCTTCTTCGGCGTACTCTCCGATGCTACCGTCTAAATTTGAATACGAGTATAATTACTCACTAATTCAATGGCTATTCCACACATCACAAATAAACACACAAACTACTCTATGCACACCAAATAAATAAACTAGGGTGCATGGGTTGTGGGGTTTTAATAGAATTCACTTCTTTGCCTTTCCTATGTAAGTGATAGTTTCCATAGGGTTCTTGAGAAATAATTTCCTCTCATTGAAATCTTCTTAAGATTTAATTTCTCCAACAATCATGGATGAACTCATATTGACCTAAGCCAAATGTTCATCATCATCATTTGGGAAAATGGTTTAAATGAGGTGGATCACCTCATACCAATTAAATAACACTACTTTTGATTTAAATCTCAAGTAATTCATATAAGAGAGTTTGGGACCAGGGGTCCAAACATCCCATGAATCCATGTGAGACAAATTTAAATGAAGTGTAAGACTTCACACAATTTAACTTTAATAGTTTTGGACAATATCAACTAGTTAAACTAGTCAACTATCCATTCATTAAACCATGGCATGATCAGGCAAAGTGACCACCCCATTTTATTGCATAAACAATTAGTGTAAGTCAAATGTGAGCTATTAGAGTTGGAAAAGACTTAATATCTATTTTGGTTGATTTTTAAGAATTATTTGAATAGGGGAAAGTCCCTGTCTTGTTATTTTTGTCACATTAATTCTACAAAGAAATTGACCATGAGGCCAGTGGTATGTTGTAGAGAATTTCAGTGGCTTTCTAACAACATAAAATTCACTAGATTTGGTTTAGCCAATTTGAAATGGTTGAATTTCAAAGTGGAGGCAGTATTCAAATTCATTTGAATTAATTAAACTAGGTTTGAAATAAAAGGGCCGGCGGGAAAAGCTATTGGGCCAAACGATTTGAAAACGGCCCAAGCCAGCCCACCACGGTCCACGGACGCGCGGGCTACCTGACAGGGTGGGGTCCGCCTGTCAGCGGCTCATCTCACCCGAATCGGTACGTTTTAATGTGGGGCGTAGGATTAGAAGGGGATCGGACGGCGCTGGTGCGTCGTCTTCTCCGGCGAGAGGCAGGGAGTTGGGCGGCGAGGGTAGGGGGTTGGAGAGCTCACCGCGGCTCCAGCAAGGTATGGCAGTGTGCGCGAGGTAGATGTGGACGACGGCGAAGCAGCTGGTAGCAGTGGCGGAGCTCGAGGCGGCCTGGATCAATGGCGATTTCTCCAGGGCTTCCGCGGCTCCGATCTTGCAATTGGCCTTGCTCCGGCGACGATCGAGGTGGCTAACGGTGCGAGGCAAAGTGGTGAAGGGTGGGGAGTGAGGTGGTGTGCTCAGTTGCTTCCAGGGAACGCTCTATTTATAGGATTGAGCAAGGGTTGCGGGGCAGGGTGGTGGTCGACATGCTCGCGGCGTCTCCGGTGAGCTAGCGAGCTAGGCGAGGTGGCGGCAGTGCTCTGTGTGTCCAGGCGAGTCTAACGGCAGCGACAGCTTGGTCGGGGGAGGCTCGGTTGGGTCGCGTTGCTTCCACGACGGTCGCGGCGTTCACGGGATATGGTCGTCGTCTCCGGCGCCGGCGGTCACGGGTCTGGGCTGGGTGCGTGTCTGGCGGCGTCGCGGTGTCACTGCGGTGCTCAACGCGTTGCAAGCGGGGCCAGGGCGTGCTCGAGGTAGTGGCGGGGCGCGTGTCCAGGGCGCGCGCTTGTGCGACGTCCACGGCATGGCGTCGCCGTGCCGGGCGCGTGCGTTCCAGCCAGTGTCGAGCTTCTCCTCGACCGTGGCTTGCCCTAGCATGCTTGGTAGGATGCGGTGGCGTTGTTTGGCAAGGTGGGCAGGGGTGGCGATGAAGGAGAGAGGAGGTGGGGCGGCATGGTGGTGCCATGGCCGGCATGCCATGCACATGTGAGCTACCCCCTCCTCCTTAGCTCCACTATGTGTCCTTGATGGTTAGAGGAAACCAGGGGACCAAATGGGCTAGGTTTGATGTAGATTAGATGTGTAGATCACAATAGCAAATAGTGTCTAAATAGTGTCATATTTTGCAATTTGCAAAATTCTCCAAATTTGACTTAATTCAAAAAGTGAAAGTTTTTGGAGTGTGAGTGTTGAGATAAGTTGTAAATGACCAGAGGTGATTGGAGGTGGTGGTGGAAAAATTTGAATTCAAAGATTGGCCAAAATGGCTAAGTGGAGATTGTTGCACTTGTTAAAATGTTGCAACTTTGGATGAGCATAGCTATTGATCCAAGATGAATTTGGCAGGGTGATCTTCATCAAAGTTGTTCACCTTGATGTTGTCTTTGAAATGGTGCAAGGAGTTAGCAAGAATTGGTTTGGGAAAATTGATTTGCAGGGGCTCAAAGTAGTGATCAGACTAAATTTGGCAGATTTGGCCATTATCTCATGTGAGTGGGAATTGTGTTTGAATTTCATTTGAATTGTGCAACCTTGATTCCATAAGTTGTAATAAGTTTTTAGTAACATTATCCAACTAATGGTGAAGACCAAATAGGTCTAGGGTCAAGATTTATAAAAATGCCATAGAGCATATGTGAGGGTTTTTAGGGTTTTGCAATTTATGGAATTTCTTCCTCTTTGATTTATTTGGTTGGTGATCTTCACATGATCACTCTAGGGTTTTTAGAGCATAGCAAATACAAGTAAAAGCAATCATCATGGCATATCACTCAAATGCACAAGTCCTATGCATGGTACTATATGCAAAAAGAAAAGTTTTTGTTGGTTTGAAATTTTGGTTTCTGGATTTCTCTAACTTTCTTTTTATTGAAATTTGGGGTGTTACAAACCCTTCCCCCTTACAAAAGATCTCGTCCTGAGATCGAAAAGAAAGTTAGGTACTAAAGAGATCTGGGTACTCCTTCTTCATGAAGTCTTCGCGTTCCCATGTGGCTTCATCCTCGGTATGATTGCTCCACTGGATCTTCAAAAACTTGATGCTTCGAGTGCGGGTGGTTCGGTAAGCTTCTTCCAATATGCGAATCGGCACTTCGCGGTAAGTCAGATCCTTGTTGATATCCACCGATCGGTGATCGATGTTCTTGAACACTTCGGTCTTCTCCGGGACTTCAAGGCATTTCCGGAGAAGTGAGATGTGAAACACGTCGTGCACAGCCGACATTTCTTCAGGCAACTCTAGTTGATAAGATACTTCACCTCGGCGGCTGAGGACTTGGAAAGGTCCTACATAGCGAGGTGCAAGCTTTCCTTTCAGCTGAAACCTTTGCATCCCTTTCAAGGGGGATACCTTGAGATAGACGAAGTCTCCGATCTCAAAGGTCATCTCCCGACGTCTCTTGTCGGCGTAGCTCTTCTGTCTGGATTGCGCAGTCTTGAGGTACTCGCGGATCTTGTGGACTTTCTCTTCGGCTTCACGAAGAACATCTGGGCCGAAAACTTGGCTTTCTCCGACTTCTGACCAGTTCAGGGGGGTACGGCACTTCCTTCCGTACAAGGCTTCAAAGGGGGCCATCTGTAGGCTGGCTTGGTAACTATTGTTGTAAGAGAATTCTGCGTAAGGTAGGCAGTCTTCCCACTTGGATCCGTATTCCAGTACGCATGCTTTAAGCATGTCTTCCAGTATCTGGTTTACTCTCTCAGTCTGTCCGTCGGTCTGAGGGTGATAGGCGGTGCTGAAATTTAGGCGAGTGCCTAGTCCTTCATGCACTTTCTGCCAGAACCTTGAGGTGAACTGTGATCCTCTATCTGACACTATCGATTTGGGGGTTCCGTGCAGAGCGACTATTCTGGAGATGTAAAGTTCAGCTAACTTGGGGCCTTGATAGGTGGTTTTGACGGCGATGAAATGGGCGACTTTGGTCAATCTATCGACCACTACCCATATTGAATCATTGCCTTTGCTGGATTTGGGCAGTCCGGTGATAAAGTCCATTCCTACGGAGTCCCATTTCCATTCCGGAATCTGAAGGGGTTGCAACAGTCCGGCGGGTCGTTGGTGTTCTGCCTTGACTCTCTGACAGATGTCACATTTAGCGATATAGCTATCGATCTCTCTCTTCATTCCGTGCCACCAAAATTGTTTTTTCAGGTCCTGGTACATCTTGGTACCTCCGGGGTGGATTGAATAAAGGGTGTCATGGGCTTCTTGCAAGATGACTTGTTTCAAGTCAGAGTCCGATGGTACGCAGAGACGTTCTTTGTACCAAAGCACTCCGGCTTCGTCTACGGTGAATCCGGGGGCTTTTCCTGCGGCTATCTATTTCTTGATTCTGTCAATGCTAGCGTTGTCCTTCTGGGCTTCCTTGATCTGACCAACCAAGGTGGGTTGCAGTTCTATGCTGGCTAGGAATCCTTCACTCACAAGTTCAAGTCTGAACTGTTCAAACTCTTGGTGCAAACTGGGCTGTTCGGTTGCGAGCATGGCGTTCAACTGGCACGGCAGTCGACTCAAAGCATCCGCTACCACATTGGCCTTGCCGGGGTGGTAGTGAATCTCCATGTCGTAATCCTTGATCAATTCGATCCATCGGCGTTGTCTCATGTTCAACTCTTTCTGGGTGAAAATATATTTGAGGCTTTTGTGGTCGGAGTAGATCTCGCATCGATTACCCATGAGGTAATGACGCCAAACTTTCAAGGCTAAGACCACGGCTGCAAGCTCGAGGTCATGGGTTGGGTAATTCTGTTCATGTTGCTTGAGTTGTCTTGAAAGGTAGGATACAACCTTGCCTTCTTGCATAAGCACGCATCCAAGTCCAGTCTTGGAGGCGTCGCAATATACGTCAAAGGGCTTTGCGATATCTGGCATGATCAGGATTGGGGCTGTTGTCAGTCTACTCTTGAGCTGTTGAAAGCTCTCTTCGCATTTGTCGGTCCACTCAAACTTTCTGTCCTTTTTCAGCAGTTGGGTCATTGGTCGAGCGATGCTCGAAAAACCTTCTACAAATCTGCGGTAATATCCGGCTAATCCAAGAAAAGCGCGGACCTCGGTTTGTGTGGTTGGGGCTTTCCATTCCATAACAGTTTTGATCTTGGCGGGATCTACGGCAATTCCTCCTGCAGACAAGATGTGTCCGAGGAATCCAACTTCTTCCAGCCAAAACTCGCACTTGCTAAACTTGGCATACAACTTGTGCTGTCTAAGGGTTTCTAGGACAATCTCCAAATGCTGTTCATGTTCCTCTTCGGACTTGGAGTAGACGAGAATGTCGTCGATGAAAACAACGACAAACTTGTCCAAAAAGTTCATGAAGATCTTATTCATGAGATTCATGAAATAAGCGGGGGCATTGGTCAGTCCAAACGACATGACGTTGTACTCATACAACCCATATCTGGTGGTAAAGGCAGTTTTTGGAATGTCGGTGGCTCGGATCTTCAGTTGGTGGTATCCAGTTCTAAGATCAATCTTGGAGAAAACTCGGGATCCGGTGAGTTGGTCAAACAAGTCTTCTATCTTAGGTAAGGGGTATTTGTTTTTGATGGTGACATCGTTAAGCTTACGATAGTCCGTGCATAAACGATTTGCACCATCCTTCTTGTCGACAAACAAGACGGGGGATCTCCAGGGGGATGCACTTGGTCTAATCAAACCTTTGGCTAACATGTCATCAATTTGCTTCTTCAGCTCCACAAGCTCGGTTGCGTTCATGCTGTAGGCTCTCTGGGCGATGGGTCCAGTTCCGGGGATTAACTCGATGATAAACTCGATATCCCGATCCGGGGGCATACCGGGTAGATCATCCGGAAACACATCAGGGTAGCGACAAACGACCCTGATTTGATCCAGAGTTGGCTTGGATACACTTTGGTTGCAGGTAAATTTTCTGGGTAGTTTTTCAGAGACGTGCTCAACTACGATACCGGTGCTGCTAGTCATGGTTATGGCTTTCTTGGCGCAGTCTATCAATCCATTGTGCTTGGACATCCAGTCCATTCCTAGGACAACTTCCAAACCTTTGGTTCCAAGAATGATTAGATTTGCAAAGAAATCTACATCATGGATTTTGATAGGCACATTTTTGCAAAATTTTCTGGCTTTGGTGGTTGATCCGGGGATTTGAACTATCATAACTTGCTTCAAACTGAGGGGTTGAATTTTACTTGTTGATGCAAAATCTTCGGTGACAAAGGAATGAGATGCTCCAGAATCAAACAACACTCTAGCAGGGGTGTGGTTGACAGAAAACATACCCAGCACAACATCTGGTGCTTCCTGGGCTTCTTCGGCGTTCATGTGGTAGAGGCGGCCGTTGCGGTTGTTGGGGTTGTTGGGGGCGAACTTCTTGCCGGTGGAGACACGGCGTTGCTGCTGAGCAGGTGCAGCGGTGTTGCCGGCGAGCTTGGCAAGACGCTTGGGGCACTCGTTGGAGTAGTGTCCCACTACACCACACTCGTAACAAGTGATAGTGCTCTTGTCCTGCTTGTTCGCAACGGGAATGGCATTGCTTCCGGTTCTGGGGTTGGTGTTGGTGTTGGTGTTGTTAGGGGCTCGGGGTGGAGCGCGGTTGTAGTTGTTGTTGTTGTTGTTGTTGTGGTAGCCTCCTGGCTTGGAGTTTCCTCCACTCCGGTTCTGATAACCGGGGCGAGAGTTCTGCATCGGGGGTTTGTTGTTTCTCGGAGGGAAACCTCCGCTTGAGCTAGGGCGAAACTTCTGGGGGTGGCTTGATCCACTCTGACTTGCCATGCGGCGCTTGCGGTTCTCATTGGCTTGGTTTAACTTGCCCTCCATCTGGATGGCGGAGTCAACAAGGGCTTCGAGGTCGGCGAAGGGGATGTTGACGAGGACGATGCATCTCATCATGCAGCCCGTTCAGGAATCTCTCCTTCCTCTTCTCAACGGT
Source organism: Lolium perenne (assembly GCF_019359855.2). Lineage (NCBI taxonomy): Eukaryota > Viridiplantae > Streptophyta > Magnoliopsida > Poales > Poaceae > Lolium > Lolium perenne. Next base: position 79,016,844 of record NC_067244.2, on the reverse strand, counting down.
GTCAGTCTCATCAGGGGCATACCTTGACAAGGTGAGAAACTTATCGCGGTATTCAACCACCGTCATGCGACCTTGTTTCAGCTCACGGAATTCATCCCTCATCTTCTTGATAAGACCCGGGGGTACATGGTACTTGCTGAACTTGAGTTTGAAATCCTCCCAAGTCATGAATTGACCTCCGTTCATGGCACAGGTGCTTGTCCACCAAGCGCGAGCTGGTCCAGCGAGATAGTGAGTGGCGAACAACACCTTCTCGTTGGCTTCCACTCCAGCTACCTCCAGATTGTTCTCCATAGTCTGGAGCCAATCGTCGGCGTCGAGGGGCTCCTCGGTCTTGCTAAACACCGGAGGGTTGGTGTTTTGGAAGTTCTTGAGCTTGGATCCGGGGTGGTCATGATTTCCATGGCCTTGGTTGGCGATGTTCTGCAAGGCGATGAGGTTGGCTTGGCGCTCGGCTCTTTCAGTTTCCCGGTCGGCAAGCAGGGTTTGCAGAAGTTGCAGCATTGCGTCGTTGGTGCGATTCGGAGGGGCCATCTGAAGATGTAGAAGATTATGAGATAAGAGGGAACATTCTATGGTTCATTTTGGTTAAGTTTGAAAAGCATTTGAAAACTTGTAATCTTTTCATGACAAACATAACATTCATTCATTCATGCAACACATAGTACAAACTACACACATACTCCAATGGTTTTAAGAACCATCCTCATGCTATGATACAAAGGACGGGATACAACTCACACCTACTATAAGCGGAACTAGTGCAACTACTCCTCATCATCGATATCGATCGGGACGTAGTCGTCGGGTCCTGCCTCCAGGAACTCGTAGTCCTCCTCCTCGGTGTTCTCGTCCTCCTCAAAGTCGTCGTCATCGCTCAGAAAGGTGTCTCCTCCCTGAATATCGATGCCTCCATCATCATCCTCCAGCTGACGAATCTGATCCTCCTGGGCCTTGATAGTGGCCTCAAGTGACGCGATCCGGGCGCGAAGGCGGCGAATTGTAGCGTCCTTCTTGGCACGCTGCTGGCGAAGGCTCCTGCGGTCGTTGTTGAGTAGCTTGATCGCCTCACCCTGCTCGGTGATGTGAGCATGGGCTGGTTCGCGTAAGCGCGAGAGGCGTCGAGGTCCCTCTGAGTCTGGTAGAGCATGAAGTCCAAGTGATCCACATGGTGCCTCAACTGGGGGTGCAGTGGCACATCCATGGGTCTTCCGTCAGAGTTACGCCTCGCGAGATGCGCAAAGCGTTCCTCACGAAGTGCTTCCGCATTCTGTCCGCACAGACGAGCAAGTGCTTCCTGAAGAGCACGTGCAAGCCCGTCGAGCCAGTTGCTTTCCCTGAAAGAGAAAAGGATCCTCTCCGAGGTGGGAGGCTCCAGCTTGCCCCTCAAGTCAGCGGTGATAATCCACTGCAGTTCCCCTCCCGGCTGGTCGTCCACCTGAATCCCGTGAAACTCGGGGTGTGGGCGGCCAAGGTGATCCGACAGGGAGTCGAGGTCATGCTCAAAGATCAAGCTTCCTCCGTTCCCAAGTTGATAAAACTTGGTGTTGAGGGGTTCATTTGGCTCCATCTGAAAGAGAATTGGATGAGTAAGTTAGAGAGTGCAAAGTGTGGAAAAATTTTAAGTTGATTCAACAAGATAGACATGATTCATCAAATTTTGGCAAAGTCTCAAAGACAAGAGTGTAGTAAATTTTCACAAATAGTTTCTTTCATTTGATTTCAAAGTTAAATTTTTCAGAACGCCCATTCTAACTAAGGTCTTCTAAGGTCAAACAATGGCTCTGATACCAACTTGTCAACACCCGGATTTTTAAGTCTGAATGCCTATTATGTCATACATCGCAATCCCAGGAATATTGTTGTTGCGAGGCATAATAGTTAAGTATCACAGTCATCATTCATTACAAACCATAAGTCTTACAAATTGGAATCACATGATCCATATTACACGAATAGTTGATCTATTGATCATCGAACAAACACAAGTTCATAGTTCAACATAGCGGAAGCGTAAGATACAAGGACTCTCTAGTCCACAGGCCAACGCTTGACGTCGGAAGGCGCTTAGTTGTCGTAGGCGTCCTGCTGGTCATCTCCTTGTTCATCTTCATACTCTGGCCATTTGAATAGCCAGGGACAAAGCCGTGAGTACATTGAGTACTCGCAAACTAATACTAATGTAAGTGCTAGACATTCTAGTATGGTTTGCTAAGCTCTAGTTTATTTGCATAAAGCTAGTTTTAGTTCACAAAGTTTGAGAAAAAGCTTATTCAAGTGCTAACTAACTCAAGTGGGAACATTAGTGTCATTCCCACCCTTCAAGTGGTGATTTCAATTCAATCCACCACAAGTCATTTCACCCTCATCCTTTTCAACATCATTTTCAAAGATATGACATCGGAAACTGTATGGCCTTTCCAACCGTCCGTAACCGTGGACGCGGCTATTCGAATAGGTTTACACTCTGCAGAGGTTGCACACTTGTGCCACAACATTTGATTTCATCCGTCGGGATTTCCCCGAATCATCGTAACACAGTACGCGGATCATCAACCATAACCTTTCACTTACGAATCCTAGTATGAGCACCTCTCCCCATGAGCTTGGCCTCCCGGTGAAGACAGACAGATCAGCACAGGAACTGCACAGGGCTTGGGCCGGACATTCACCTCATTTCGCATCATATCGTATCTTTTCTTTTGTGGTAGAGGCAGCTTTCGGCATAACCCCGATGACGCTTGTTTAGAGGGAACCCATACTAAGACGCATAAACTTCCAGTTAAGCCCTACCCATAATCAGGTATTGTGGGGGTACTTGATAATTGGAAAGGTATCGCATTCAAACCAACATCATGTTTTATCAAAAAAATCACCATCTTCTCTTGGTCATATTCACCTTCAAAAATCATTCAATGGAATGCATCTTCATTCCAAGGTTTACAAATCCTTTCAAAAATTCACATGGTTCCCATCTAGAGTAGTCAAGTTTTAATTCTTTAGCACTAGCTCTAATTCATGAGGGGTGCTAACTTGCTTTGCTTTGGGGGAGACTAACTCACTACTCTAGGACTCAACTTGTACCTTGACCAAAGTTAACTATAAAAGTAACTCATTTAGAAAACAGGTAACAACTTGTAAAGTAAAAACTTGGGATGGGTTCATATAAGAAAAGGTAAGAACATGGTGCCTTGCCCCAAGGGGGCTTTGCACTTTGCAAGAATAATAGCTTGCATTGGTAGTAGCTTGCCTTGATAGTTCTCAAACTGTTCCTCCTCTTCCTCCTGGTAGCAACCTTCTTCTTCGGCGTACTCTCCGGTGCTACCGTCTAAATTTGAATACGAGTATAATTACTCACTAATTCAATGGCTATTCCACACATCACAAATAAACACACAAACTACTCTATGCACACCAAATAAATAAACTAGGGTGCATGGGTTGTGGGGTTTTAATAGAATTCACTTCTTTGCCTTTCCTATGTAAGTGATAGTTTCCATAGGGTTCTTGAGAAATAATTTCCTCTCATTGAAATCTTCTTAAGATTTAATTTCTCCAACAATCATGGATGAACTCATATTGACCTAAGCCAAATGTTCATCATCATCATTTGGGAAAATGGTTTAAATGAGGTGGATCACCTCATACCAATTAAATAACACTACTTTTGATTTAAATCTCAAGTAATTCATATAAGAGAGTTTGGGACCAGGGGTCCAAACATCCCATGAATCCATGTGAGACAAATTTAAATGAAGTGTAAGACTTCACACAATTTAACTTTAATAGTTTTGGACAATATCAACTAGTTAAACTAGTCAACTATCCATTCATTAAACCATGGCATGATCAGGCAAAGTGACCACCCCATTTTATTGCATAAACAATTAGTGTAAGTCAAATGTGAGCTATTAGAGTTGGAAAAGACTTAATATCTATTTTGGTTGATTTTTAAGAATTATTTGAATAGGGGAAAGTCCCTGTCTTGTTATTTTTGTCACATTAATTCTACAAAGAAATTGACCATGAGGCCAGTGGTATGTTGTAGAGAATTTCAGTGGCTTTCTAACAACATAAAATTCACTAGATTTGGTTTAGCCAATTTGAAATGGTTGAATTTCAAAGTGGAGGCAGTATTCAAATTCATTTGAATTAATTAAACTAGGTTTGAAATAAAAGGGCCGGCGGGAAAAGCTATTGGGCCAAACGATTTGAAAACGGCCCGAGCCAGCCCACCACGGTCCACGGACGCGCGGGCTGCCTGACAGGGTGGGGTCCGCCTGTCAGCGGCTCATCTCACCCGAATCGGTACGTTTTAATGTGGGGCGTAGGATTAGAAGGGGATCGGACGGCGCTGGTGCGTCGTCTTCTCCGGCGAGAGGCAGGGAGGTGGGCGGCGAGGGTAGGGGGTCGGAGAGCTCACCGCGGCTCCAGCAAGGTATGGCAGTGTGCGCGAGGTAGATGTGGACGACGGCGAATTAGCTGGTAGCAGTGGCGGAGCTCGAGGCGACCTGGATCAATGGCGATTTCTCCAGGGCTTCCGCGGCTCCGATCTTGCAATTGGCCTTGCTCCGGCGACGATCGAGGTGGCTAACGGTGCGAGGCGAAGTGGTGAAGGGTGGGGAGTGAGGTGGTGTGCTCAGTTGCTTCCAGGGAACGCTCTATTTATAGGATTGAGCAAGGGTTGCGGGGCAGGGTGGTGGTCGACATGCTCGCGGCGTCTCCGGCGAGCTAGCGAGCTAGGCGAGGTGGCGGCAGTGCTCTGTGTGTCCAGGCGAGTCTAACGGCAGCGACAGCTTGGTCGGGGGAGGCTCGGTTGGGTCGCGTTGCTTCCACGACGGTCGCGGCGTTCACGGGATATGGTCGTCGTCTCCGGCGCCGGCGGTCACGGGTCTGGGCTGGGTGCGTGTCTGGCGGCGTCGCGGTGTCACTGCGGTGCTCAACGCGTTGCAAGCGGGGCCAGGGCGTGCTCGAGGTAGTGGCGCGGCGCGTGTCCAGGGCGCGCGCTTGTGCGACGTCCACGGCATGGCGTCGCCGTGCCGGGTGCGTGCATTTCGGCCAGTGTCGAGCTTCTCCTCGACCGTGGCTTGCCCTAGCATGCTTGGTAGGATGCGGTAGCGTTGTTTGGCAAGGTGGGCAGGGGTGGCGATGAAGGAGAGAGGAGGTGGGGCGGCATGGTGGTGCCATGGCCGGCATGCCATGCACATGTGAGCTACCCCCTCCTCCTTAGCTCCACTATGTGTCCTTGATGGTTAGAGGAAACCAGGGGACCAAATGGGCTAGGTTTGATGTAGATTAGATGTGTAGATCACTATAGCAAATAGTGTCTAAATAGTGTCATATTTTGCAATTTGCAAAATTCTCCAAATTTGACTTAATTCAAAAAGTGAAAGTTTTTGAAGTGTGAGTGTTGAGATAAGTTGTAAATGACCAGAGGTGATTGGAGGTGGTGGTGGAAAAATTTGAATTCAAAGATTGGCCAAAATGGCTAAGTGGAGATTGTTGCACTTGTTAAAATGTTGCAACTTTGGATGAGCATAGCTATTGATCCAAGATGAATTTGGCAGGGTGATCTTCATCAAAGTTGTTCACCTTGATGTTGTCTTTGAAATGGTGCAAGGAGTTAGCAAGAATTGGTTTGGGAAAATTGATTTGCAGGGGCTCAAAGTAGTGATCAGACTAAATTTGGCAGATTTGGCCATTATCTCATGTGAGTGGGAATTGTGTTTGAATTTCATTTGAATTGTGCAACCTTGATTCCATAAGTTGTAATAAGTGTTTAGTAACATTATCCAACTAATGGTGAAGACCAAATAGGTCTAGGGTCAAGATTTATAAAAATGCCATAGAGCATATGTGAGGGTTTTTAGGGTTTTGCAATTTATGGAATTTCTTCCTCTTTGATTTATTTGGTTGGTGATCTTCACATGATCACTCTAGGGTTTTTAGAGCATAGCAAATACAAGTAAAAGCAATCATCATGGCATATCACTCAAATGCACAAGTCCTATGCATGGTACTATATGCAAAAAGAAAAGTTTTTGTTGGTTTGAAATTTTGGTTTCTGGATTTCTCTAACTTTCTTTTTATTGAAATTTGGGGTGTTACATGATCTCACGGCGGTATCCGGATGCGGGAATGGGGACGAGCGACACGGCGACGTACCCAGGTTCGAGGCCCTCCGATGGAGGTAACACCTCTACTCCTGCTATGAGTGTATAAGATGATCACACAATACAATGGTGCTGCTAGAGCTGTGTCCGGCTGGCCCTGGGAGGCTAAGGAAGACGATGGTCTCTCTCACAGGGTAGCGCTAAGGGTGGAATGGAGTGAGAATGATCGATCCCCTGCACGAGAGGGGGTAGTGCGGCTTATATAGACGCCGACACTTTACATAAAAGACCCTATAGTCTACTGGCCGGCTTGGCCGGCTCCGGCTTCCGCTCCTTCCCGAGGCGTTGACGTCAGTAGCCGTTGAGGCCTCATGGCATGTCCCATCCGGCTGCCTGAGTCAGTGGTATGGAGAGGAAGCGTCCCTGTCGCCATCATGCCCTGTAGCCGGTACAGATCGACGTACGCCATGATGGCCTATCCGGCGCGTGGCACTATTGCTCCACAGTGCCCCGCGCTTTACGGGAGATGAGGTCAGCGTGGACCTGTGAACCCGGACCACCTACCCAGTTCCTTCTAGTGCAAGATTCGCCAGCCTCGAGTCGGTCTGAGGTACAAACCCCTAGTCGGATATGGCTTGTAGAAGCCGGCCCAGCCACAGCATTGGCGGCCGTAGCCAGGCCGACTAGGACTTAGAGCCAGCAGGCAGCCGGACCAGCCGGCCACGGCTCCAGCCAGCTGCTCCTCAGCCGGCCTTTGCCGCGAGCCGGCCAGTGGCCAGCCGGCTGCTCCACGTCCATTGCCCTACCCGGGGTCTTCCCCCCGACACTCTATTCCTCCTCCATGATGTAATGGTGACAGTGTGTGCATCATGTAGTACTTGGCGTAGTTTATGATTGTAATCTCTTGTAGATTATGAAGTTAATTATTACTATGATGGTATTGATGTGATCTATTCCTCCTTTCATAGTATGATGGTGACGGTGTGCATGCTATGTTAGTACTCGGTATAATTGTGTTGATCTATCATGCACTCTAAGGTTATTTAAATATGAATATCGAATGTTGTGGAGCTTGTTAACTCCGGCATTGAGGTGCTCTTGTAGCCCTACACAATTAATGGTGTTCATCATCCAACAAGACAGTGTAGAGTGGTTTTATTATGTGATCAATGTTGAGAGTGTCCACTAGTGAAAGTATGATCCCTAGGCCTTGTTTCCGAATAGAAAAGTCACACCACAGAGATTCCTATCTCCCACGTCAACTGCACGCCAGCAAGTATTTTCTGGCGCCGTTGTCACTGTTTGTTTACTGTTCCACAGCATGTTTACTCGCTGCCATATTTTATCCAGATTGCTATTACCACTCATATACATCCATATTACTTGCATTTTACTATCTCTTCGCCGAACTAGTGCACCTATACATCTGACAAGTGTATTGGGTGTGTTGGGGACACAAGAGACTTCTTGCATTGTGATCGCAGGGTTGCTTGAGAGGGATATCTTTGACCTCTTCCTCCCTGAGTTCGATAAATCTTGGCTGATCCACTTAAGGGAAAACTTGCTGCTGTTCTACAAACCTCTGCTCTTGGAGGCCCAACACTGTCTACAGGAAAAGAAGTGTGAGTAGACATCAAGCTATTTTCTGGCGCCGTTGCCGGGGAGGAAAGGTAAAAGGCACTCACACTCCGGTCCCAGGTAACTAAGTTATTTTCTGTTGCCGTTGTAAGTGCTCAAAGCTATTTCCTTTAGATCCTGCAATTGCATCTTTTTGTTTCTTGTTTTTATTTTTCACTAGTTAGGCATAATGGAAAGTAACAGTGAGCTTTTGAAGCTATTTCCTGAGTTAAGACATGGATGGTTTGATGCGAAAATTAAAAAACCTATGGAATCTTATTTGCATGCTAGTAGCAATGATATTAGTATGAACGCTTTGAACACCATTGTTGCTAATGATATGGAAAATTCTAAGCTTGGGGAAGCTGGTTTTGATGAGCATGATATTTTTAGTCCCCCAAGCATTGAGGAGAAAATTTTCTTTGATGATACTTTGCCTCCTATTTATGATGATTATAATGATAGTGGTCTTTTGGTGCCACCTACTATGGAGGATAAATCTAATTATGATTACAATATGCCTCCTATATTTGATGATGAGAATAATAATGATAGCTACTTTGTTGAATTTGCTCCTACTACAATTAATAAGAATGACTATGCTTATGTTGGGAGTAGTAATAATTTTATGCATGAGACTCATGATAAGAATGCTTTATGTGATACTTATATTGTTGAGTTTGCTCATGATGCTACTGGATATTATTATGAGAGAGGAAAATATGGTTGTGGAAATTTTCATGTTACTAAAACACCTCTCTATATGCTGAAAATTTTGAAGATACTTGTGTTTTATCTTCCTATGCTTGCCACTTTGCTCTTCATGAACTTGTTTATTTACAAGATTCCTTTTCATAGGAAGTGGGTTAGGCTTAAATTTGTTTTGAATTTGCTTTTTGATGCTCTCTTTTGCTTCAACTCTTATTTCTTGCGAGTGCATCATTAAAATTACTGAGCCCATCTTAATGGCTATAAAGAAAGCACTTCTTGGGAGATAACCCATGTGTTTATTTTGCTACAGTACTTTTGTTTTATATTTGTGTCTTGGAAGTTGTTACTACTATAGAAACCTCTCCTTATCTTACTTTATTGCATCGTTGTGCCAAGTAAAGTCTTTGATAGAAAGGTTGATACTAGATTTGGATTACTGCGCAAAAACAGATTTCTATCTGTCACGAATTTGGGCAGTGTTCTCTGTAGGTAACTCAAAAAAATCTGCCAATTTACGTGCGTGATCCTCAGATATGTACGCAACTTTCATTCAGTTTGAGAATTTTCATCTGAGCAAATCTGGTGCCTCTAAAAAATTCGTCTTTACGGACTGTTCTGTTTTGACAGATTCTGCCTTTTATTTCGCATTGCCTCTTTTGTTGTGTTGGATAGATTTCTTTGTTCCATTAACTCTCAGAAGCTTTGGGCAATGTCTAGAAGTGTTAAGAATGATTGTGTCACCTCTGAACATGTGAATTTTTATTATGCACTAACCCTCTAATGAGTTTGTTTTGAGTTTGGTGTGGAGGAAGTTTTCAAGGGTCAAGAGAGGAGGATGATATATGATTAAGAAGAGTGAAAAGTCTAAGCTTGGGGATGCCCCGGTGGTTCATCCCTGCATATTTCAAGAAGACTCAAGCGTCTAAGCTTGGGGATGCCCAAGGCATCCCCTTCTTCATCGACAACATTATCAGGTTCCTCTAGTAAAACTATATTTTTATTCCATCAGATCTGATGTACTTTACTTGGAGCGTCTGTTTGTTTTTATTGTTTGAATAAATTCATGCTTGTGTGGGAGAGAGACACGCTCCACTGGTTCATATGAACACATGTGTTCTTAGCTTTTAATGCTCATGGTGAAGGTTGAAACTGCTTCGTTAATTGTTATATGGTTGGAAACAGAAAATGCTACATGTGGTAATTGGTATGATGTCTTGAATAACTTGATACTTGGCAATTGTTGTGCTCATATAGATCATGTTTAAGCTCTTGCATCATATGCTTTGCACCTATTAATGAAGAACTACATAGAGCTGGTTAAAATTTGGTTTGCATGATTGGTCTCTCTAAGGTCTAGATATTTTCTGGTAAAGGTGTTTGAACAACAAGGAAGACGGTGTAGAGTCTTATAATGCTTGCAATATGTCTTTTATGTGAGTTTTGTCTGCAGTTCATACTTGTGTTTGTTTCAAATAACCTTGCTAGCCTAAGCCTTGTATTGAGAGGGATTACTTCTCGTGCATCCAAATCCTTGAGCCAAAAACTATGCCATTTGTGTCCACCATACCTACCTACTACATGGTATTTTTCTGCCATTCCAAAGTAAATTGCTTGAGTGCTATCTTTAAATTTCTATCCTTTGTCTTTGCAATATATAGCTCATGGGAAAAATAGCCTAAAAACTATTGCGATATTGAATATGTACTTATGTATCTTATTTCTTATTAAGTTGCTTGTTGTGCGATAACCATGTTCCTGGGGACGCCATCAACTACCCTTTGTTGAATATCATGTGAGTTGCTATGCATGTTCATCTTATCTGAAGTAAGGGCGATTTACCATGAGTTGAATGGTTTGAGCATGCATATTGTTAGAGAAGAACATTGGGCCGCTAAATAAAGCCATGATCCATGGTGGAAGTTTCAGTTTTGGACAACAATCCTCAATCTCTTATGAGAATATTATTTGTTGTTGAATGCTTATGCATTAAAGAGGAGTCCATTATCTGTTGTCTATGTTGTCCCGGTATGGATGTCTAAGTTGAGAATAATCAAAAGCGAGAAATCCAATGCGAGCTTTCTCCTTAGACCTTTGTACAGGCGGCATAAAGGTACCCCTTTGTGATACTTGGTTAAAACATATGTATTGCAGTGATAATCCAGGTAATCCGAGCTAATTAGGACAAGGTGCGGGCACTATTGGTAATTTATGCATGAGGCTTGCAACTTGTAGGATATAATTTACATAACACATATGCTTTATTACTACCGTTGACAAAATTGTTTCTTGTTTTCAAAATAAAAGCTCTAGCACAAATATAGCAATCAATGCTTCCCTCTGCGAAGGGCCTTTCTTCTACTTTTATGTTGAGTCAGTTCACCCACTTCCTTCTATCTTGGAAGCAAACACTTGTGTTAACTGTGCATTGATTCTTACATACTTGCATATTTGCATTCATCATATTACTTTATGTTGACAATTATCCATGAGATATGCATGTTGAAAGTTGAAAGCAACCGCTGAAACTTAATCTTCCTTTGTGTTGCTTCAATGCCCTTACTTTGAATGTATTGCTTTATGAGTTAACTCTTATGCAAGACTTATTGATGCTTGTCTTAAAAGTACTATTCATGAAAAGTCTTTGTTATGTGATTCAGTTGTTTAATCATTATCTTTATCATTGCTTTGAATCGCTGCATTCATCTCATATGCTTTACAATAGTATGATTAAGATCATGTTGGTAGCATGTCACTTCAGAAATTATCTTTGTTATCGTTTACCTACTCGAGGACGAGTAGGAACTAAGCTTGGGGATGCTGATACGTCTCCAACGTATCTATAATTTTTGATGTTCCATGCTTGTTTTATGACAATACCTACATGTTTTGTTCACACTTTATGATGATTTTATGCGTTTTCCGGAACTAACCTATTGACGAGATGCCGAAGTGCCAGTTCCTGTTTTCTGTTGTTTTTGGTTTCAGAAATCCTAGTAAGGAAATATTCTCGGAATTGGACGAAATCAACGCCCAGCATCTTATAATTACACGAAGCTTCCAGAACACCCGAGAGGGACCAGAGGAGAGCCACAGGGGGCCCACACGTGTGCCCGGCGCGGCCAGAGGGGGGGGGCCGCGCCCCCCTATTGTGTGGCGGCTCCGTAACCCCTCCGACGCCGCCTCTTCGCCTATAAGAAGCCCCCTGACCTAAATCTTCGAGACGAATAAGCCACGGTACGAGAAACCTTCCAGAGCCGCCGCCATCGCGAAGCCAAGATTTGGGGGATAGAAGTCTCTGTTCCGGCACGCCGCCGGGACGGGGAAGTGCCCCCGGAAGGCATCTCCATCGACACCACCGCCATCTCCATCAACGCTGCTGTCTCCCATGAGGAGGGAGTAGTTTTCCCTCGAGGCTAAGGGCTGTACCGGTAGCTATGTGGTTAATCTCTCTCCCATGTACTTCAATACAATGATCTCATGAGCTGCCTTACATGATTGAGATTCATATGAGTTTTGTATCACTATTAATCTATGTGCTACTCTAGTGATGTTATTAAAGTACTCTATTCCTCCTCCATGATGTAATGGTGATAGTGTGTGCATCATGTAGTACTTGGCGTAGTTTATGATTGTAATCTCTTGTAGATTATGAAGTTAATTATTACTATGATGGTATTGATGTGATCTATTCCTCCTTTCATAGTATGATGGTGACGGTGTGCATGCTATGTTAGTACTCGGTATAATTGTGTTGATCTATCATGCACTCTAAGGTTATTTAAATATGAATATCGAATGTTGTGGAGCTTGTTAACTCCGGCATTGAGGTGCTCTTGTAGCCCTACACAATTAATGGTGTTCATCATCCAACAAGACAGTGTAGAGTGGTTTTATTATGTGATCAATGTTGAGAGTGTCCACTAGTGAAAGTATGATCCCTAGGCCTTGTTTCCGAATAGAAAAGTCACACCACAAAGATTCCTATCTCCCACGTCAACTGCACGCCAGCAAGTATTTTCTGGCGCCGTTGTCACTGTTTGTTTACTGTTCCACAGCATGTTTACTCGCTGCCATATTTTATCCAGATTGCTATTACCACTCATATACATCCATATTACTTGCATTTTACTATCTCTTCGCCGAACTAGTGCACCTATACATCTGACAAGTGTATTGGGTGTGTTGGGGACACAAGAGACTTCTTGCATTGTGATCGCAGGGTTGCTTGAGAGGGATATCTTTGACCTCTTCCTCCCTGAGTTCGATAAACCTTGGCTGATCCACTTAAGGGAAAACTTGCTGCTGTTCTACAAACCTCTGCTCTTGGAGGCCCAACACTGTCTACAGGAAAAGAAGCGTGGGTAGACATCAAAACCGGCGGCCCATTACTTCCACTACGCGCGGAAATTGAGGAGGCACCTCGATCAATGCACAAGCACTAGTCATTTCTTAACTGACCGCGCAGAAATAGGGTGGGCCCGTCAGGTCATGTCCTATTAGTCAGACCGCAACAACGGTACATCATTAATGATGTCATAAGTAATATCGACTCTACATAGAGCACCCGAAGGAAATTGAAACATTCGAGTGGTATGGTATGAGTCTACGCACGATTGCAACCATCCGCGCATAGACTCGGGGGCTACTCCCATCGGGAGCGCTGAACACGCACCCGATAAAATTTGGACTCGAGACTTTTGCAGATCCAGGATCATGCCCGGGACTTGATTCTGAGTAGGGTGACGTTGTTTTGCCATCGGCAGTTAACCAACATCGATTTATCGAGTAAAGCTGAGCGCGTTACTCAATATCCTTTATGTACTACCAATGGGCACAATCTTACTTGGAAGCATTGAAGACCCGATATAGGAAGACATATCGGATGATCATGGTAGTTTGCGAAAAATATCGGCAGAAGAAAAACATTCGAGTAGTACAACTTGAGTCTACACACGGTTGCAAGCATCTGTGCCTAGACTCGGGGGGCTACTCCCATCGAGAGCGCTGAACGCGCACCCGATAAAGAAGACGTTGTTATTACAAGGGAGTCAAGATTTTTCGGATACTGAAAACATTCGACAGAAGACAGTTTTAGTCCCTGCCCGAAGTTTCTTTGGCCAGTCACTCGGGGGCTACTGATGTGGGCATTACCCTTCGGGTAACTAGTATTGTGCTACCTCTTATGGCCCAACCAGGGGCCCATGAAGGATGTCCATCGACCAAGGTGGGCCGATACGTTAATTCCAAGACAGGAGTCTTGGAAAGCAAGGCAAGAAGACGAAGAAAACAAGGAAAGATTAGACACATGACTCTGTGTAAACCTAGTCGTACTCGAACAGGCCTTTCGAGACCTAGCTCCCAATATAAGGGCCAAGAGAGGGCCTATCGAGGGACACAACAATAGTAGCCATAACCACCGTAAGTCTAGAGCTATGTAATCGCAAAACTTAGCCTCTCGACAAGATCATAGCCGAAACCTTCGGCACCCCATTGTAACTCGATATTTTCAGTAATCAAGATCAGACAGGCATGACGTAAGGGTTTTACCTCATCGAGGGCCCCGAACCTGGGTAAATCGCTCTCCCCGCTTGTTTGATAACCGATGTCTCGTGTCAGCCTACAGGATTCCATCTACCCTAAGCCCCAAACGGAGGGCATTGCAGGGGAGTACCCTCGACAGCCGTCCTCTCCCCTCTTCCTTCTTCGGCGCCCTCTACACCTCCATCGCCATGCCGCGCACCCTGCAGGCCACGTGGGCCAAGCTCTCCCTCGCCGCACGGCCAGGTTCCCGCGGACGGAGGAGGAGGAGCGGGCAGACGCGCGTTGGGTCGCCGCCGACGAGGCGCTTCGCGTCGCTGCCGAGGGGACGACGAAGAAGGAAGAGGACGCGGAGCTGGTGTAGGCGGCCGCGGACGGCCGGTACGAGGCCGCAGAGGTGGAGGCGGAACCCGCCGTGGAGGAGGAGCCCGTCGACGCCGACGACTTGTTCGATGACCTCGCGCTGGCCAACATCAACGTCATCATCGAGGAGCGTCTCGCCGACCTCACGCGCGTGACGAAGGAGCACGAGGCCACCTGTCGGGCGGGCCGCCGGCGTTTAGGCGACCTCCTCGGCCAGAAGAACCAGCTCCTCGCTATGCGAGCAGCCCGCCACCTCATGCAGCTGCCCTCGCCCGAGCGACGCACCCGGGAGGCTGCTGCGTTGGCGGAGCGCGGCCGCCAAGAGCGCATGCGCCGTCAGGAGGAGAACCACGAGGCCCAGACCGCCGGCCGCGTCCGCCTGGAGGCACAGACCGCTGTGGATCTCGCCGCCCTGCAGGAGCTCGGCCTGTGCGGGAAGCGGATGGTGCCGCCGCAGGAGGCGGAGCGTGAGCGCGCCCATGCTGCACGGGCGGAAAGGAGGAGGGCGGAACCCTCACGCGTACAGGCTGCCCGCGTCGAGTGAAATCCACGGCCCCGGCGGCGAGTCGACGGCGAGCCGCCGGCGAGGCCACCGGCCCCATACGTACCTAGACTAGTAGTAGTAGATTTAAGAAAAATTGTAATGTCTAACTTTAATGAAGAAAGCCCTATGACACGCGGGCTAGGGGCGGATAAGGGACAGACGCGAGCGACCAGCCATCGGCATCCGCGACCACGCAAACGCGGCCCAGATTTGGACCGGCTTTGAGCCGCCCCGGACACTGCGGCCATCCGTTTTTATGATGAATCCGTGCGCTGGGCAGAGTTTTTGTCCGATTCGACCCATCCAGATCCACGGGCGCCGGATGGATGGCCGCGTTGGAGATATCCTAAGGTAATCAAACGGGCAAAAAATTGTTGGTCCGATGAAGCAAGATCAGGCTACCAAACGCGCCCACTGCATGTGCAATGGCTGGTAGTTGGACGTAGGCGTGGAACGTGGACCAAGCTGGCAACGTACATCAACGACAAGTGCCGCTTTGGTGTTGTTGCGATCCGTAGGAGAAACAGTCCCATCGGTTTCTCCGCTGACGTGCTGAAGGTACTAGGCTTGAGGTCAACATGGCGCATATACGATAAAGAATCCATATTCTATCATCACGAAGAAGTATCCAGAAAAGGAAAAACCATCGCATATTCCAGCCCTCGCCGATCTATCACCTTCGCTCGCCTCTCCCCTCACCGCCTGTACGTCTAATCGCTCCTTCCTCCGCCGACAACTTTGTTCCCAACTGATTACTGGAAAAGCTGCTAACTTAGTTTCGGGTTGAGTCCTACACAGTTATAACTGGCATTTCTTAGTTGCACAAATAAGGTTACAAGTAAAATAAAATTACATTGAAACGGTTAGATTTACTTTGTGATTCGTACTAATGTAAATTGTAATACAAGTTGCAACTAAAATTCAATAATATCATGTGACCGAAAAGTGTTGTTTAAACATAAAGGCTCTGAGAGCCCACCATTAAATTAATACAGCCATCAACCGGCTAGGATACAAGGTACTAAAAATATACCTTAGAACATGTTTAAAAGAAACTAGCAAAGCCCTACAAGAACTACAAAGTTACGGAGTCAGCAAGCAGTGGCGACATAGAGAGATCCTTGAGCATCAGAGCTACAAGTACAGGTTTGGGCAATACATGTGCCCATAAACTTTACAACTATCGCTCTACGCACCAGAGCTACGACTACAAATACATTGAGCGTCACCGACGACACCAAGTGCCACCAAGAGGACAACCTTGAACAAGCCAAAGATCGTTGTTGACGAGAAGCGCCAAAGCCACAGAACCCAGCCCACCCAAGCCCCTAACATCCCAAGGCAACACCTCCAAGGAGAAAAACAACGTTGAAGCATCGCCGCTGCCCGACGAGAGCCTAGGGTTTTCACCCAGAAATTGACTGGTAAGGAGGGGCGGGGAGGACGAGAGACCTCAATAGCGCTTCCAGGAAGGGGACGGCTAGGAAGCGCCGCCGCCGTCGTGGTCGAATAAAACAACCAAGGGTTCCCCCTAGCCATCGAAATCCTCCACCAAGCTACTCTTTTGCGACAAGAAGTCGAAGAAGATGAGCTGAATTCACCACCGAAGGCCAAGGTCTTCAAGATCAGGATCCGGCAATCGTAGTCGCCAACCACTAGAGCCAACTCCTTGTACCTCCACGCCACCCGAGCAGCCACAAGGAGCAGGAACATCACTAGCAACCGTCACCCCGCCGGCAAGGTCGATGCTGCCCACCACCCAGGGCCGCCACCCCGTCTTCCAAGCACCTTGGCGTCATCACTTTGAAACAAACCACGAGCCCCAAAGCCTTCGAACCAGCCGAAAACCCCATGGGCAGCCGAAAACCTTCGAACCAGCATCATCCCACCGGGTGTGGATCCACGAGCACCACTCAAGCAGAGCAAAGGGGAGGGGCGTGGAAGAGCCCTCTCGACCAGCATCCAGGAGGAGGCAATGCCGATATATCGTGCTCCGAGCCGCCGCTCCTAGCTCCAGAGCTTCCAGGGCTAGATGCACGCAGAGCCACCAACCTGGAGGTCACCGAGCCTTCCATCGAGATCTTGCCGCCTTGTCGCGTAAGCTTCATACGCCGGCGAGCATGTCCAGTACACGTAGCCACCATGGTGCCGAGCGACCACGCCGCCGCGCCCCCCCAACCGCATCATCCCGCCCCGCCACTGTCGCGCGAGGGGGAGAAGAGGGCCCGCCGCCAACAGCCCTGGAGCTTCGCCTGCGGCGCCCTCTGGCAGCAGCGAGGAGGAGCGGTAGAGGCGAGAAGGACCTGTTGTTGGCCCGATCTAAGGTTCATGGGCTGTGCTCCGGTGTCCCCCCTGGCGAACGACGTTCAGGTGGTAAACGTGCGTTCGGTTCGTGACCAGAAAATATGGATGATCCCATCCCAAAAGCCGAATATTTCTGAGAAAGGCTGGACCATATGATCCGTGAATTTCATGACTAATCTCACTAGCCGCCTAAGAATCCATGGCCGTCGACGCGACTCCGACACCTACCACCGTCGTATGTGTGGCTCCCCAGCTCAGCGGCGGCCACCATGTCACGGCGAGCGGTGGGCTTGCTTTTCCGCGTGGCTCCCTAGCTCGACATCGGCGGCCTCCAGGGCGCGGTAAGCGGCGGGCTTGATTTTCAACGTGGCTCCCTAGCTCGGCGGCGGCGGCCTCCATGGCGTGACGAGCAACGAGCTTGCTACGTCTGCGCCACACCCAGTCGAAGAAACGGCCTCGCTAAGTATGTTCGGGTAGTGACCTTGCTAGGCACGGGTAGGCGGCCGCCCGCTAGGTCTGGCCTCCACCACAAAGGGAAAAAGACCCGTTAATTACATATTAACCGGTGTGTTAATGGCATATTTATATTTTTCTATTAATCGGTAATTAAACATATTTTATCTCATACCATCCCGTACATGTTTGCCCATAAACCAAACACACATGTTAAGTCAACCCACGAAGGGGTATCAGCAGATCCTAGCCGTCTAAATAGAACAAAGTTTAGAGGGGGACACCAGAGCAATAGCCAAGGTTCACACTACCACTCGCAAGAGCGAACAGAGCGATGAGTGAGGTGTGACCGACAAGTTACACGAGCAGAGCCGTGGTAGTCGGTGATACATCTTCATGCATTGAGGTAGTTGTGCCTCGATTAAAACAGACCAAGGTAGTGGGCTGCCCTAGCTGGCGCTCGATCGCTAGGAGATTAGCGAGCGATCGGTTTCAGACATGATTAGGAGCAAACGTGTTTTACCTTGCCGTACATTTGCATGCATGCAAAAAGGAACAAATTTAAAAGTTTAAAACGTTTTAACTTTCAAACGACAACTCCAAATTAAGATCCGCTTTCACCAATAAATCCGTCTCGACGAGATCTTCAAAACTAGCACCCATGTTAATATGTTTCGATGACTTTTTTTTCGGGCTAAAAGTTATCAACCCTCTCTATTTGAATAATCAACCCCTCCGTACTTGAGTGATCAACGGCAAAGGTATAAAATTATCAACCTGGTGCAGGGTATTGAGGGAAAGTTCTGCATGCATGCACAAATAGACGAATCTGCTGATGTCAGCGGAATCTTTTCCAAATTTCAAAATTCAAAATGTTTTAACTTTCAAACGACAACTCCAAATTAAGATCCGCTTTCACCAATAAATCCGTCTCGACGAGATCTTCAAAACTAGCACCCATGTTAATATGTTTCGACAAACTTTTTTTCTGACTAAAAGTTATCAAGCCTCTCTATTTGAATAACCAACCCCTCCGTACTTGAGTGATCAACGGTAAATGTATAAAATTATCAACCTGGTGCAGGGTATTGAGGGAAAGTTCTGCATGCATGCACAAATAGACGAATCTGCTGATGTCAGCGGAATCTTTTCCAAATTTGAAAATTCAAAACGTTTTAACTTTCAAACGACAACTGCAAATTAAGATTCGCTTTCACCAATAAATCTGTCTCGACGAGATCTTCAAAACTAGCACCCATGTTGATATGTTTCGAGCAACTTTTTTTCGGACTAAAAGTTATCAACCCTCTCTATTTGAATAAACAACCCCTCCGTACTTGAGTGATCAACGGTAAATGTATAAAATTATCAACCTGGTGCAGGGTATTGAGAACAAGTTCTGCATGCATGCACAAATAGACGAATCTGCTGATGTCAGCGGAATCTTTTCCAAATTTAAAAATTCAAAACGTTTTAACTTTCAAACGACAACTCCAAATTAAGATTCGCTTTCACCAATAAATCCGTCTCGACGAGATCTTCAGAACTAGCACCCATGTTGATATGTTTCGAGCAACTTTTTTTGGACTAAAAGTTATCAACCCTCTCTGTTTGGAATAATCAACCCCTCCGTAATTGAGTGATCAACGGTAAATGTATAAAATTATCAACCCCAAAGTTAATTTTATTTTAAACATTTTAGCGAATCTTTTTTAGTTTAGAAGCTATCAACCTGGTGTCCTGATATTTATCAATAGTAAATATGAATAACTACCAACCCTAAAAATCTAAATTTATTTCAAATATTTTGGCGACTCTTTTTAGTTTACAAGTTATCAACCCGGAGCCTAGTTATTTATCAATGGTAATTATGAATAACTACCAACCCTAAAAAGTATTTTATTTTACAAGCTATCAACCTTGTGCCTCGTTATTTATCAACTATAAATATAAATAAATAATAACGCTAAAAAGTATTTCATTTAGAATATTTTAGCGACTCTCTTTTAGTTTACAAGCTATCAACCCGGTGATCCGCTATTTATCAATGGTAAATATAAATAAATATCAACCCTAATTTTTTTATTTAATTTAAAATATGTAGCGATTCTTTTTTGTTTACAAGTTATCAACCCGGTGCCCCATTATTTATCAACGGTAAATATAAATACCCAGCAACCCTAAAAAAGTAAATTTCATTTAGAATATTTTAGCAACTTTTGTTAGCTTACAGCTTAAAAATAATACTTAATTTGAGTAGCAAGTGGTAGTTCATTTGAGTTGCAAGTGGATCTTCCCACCCGTTATTTTCCCCCCCTTAAAAACCACTGTCCCGAAAAAGGGAATTGCAAAAGGATCCCTTTAAACATGAATTACCGTACGAAAAAAAACCAAAAGGGAATTGCAAAAAGAGAATTGAGAATCTGCCTCGTGCTGAAGAAAAAAAGTGAGATGCTATGTGTATGCATGCAACAACTTACGAAAGCATGCTGAAAAGTTAGCTCATTAAATGTAAATCAATGAGATGATCTGTGCATGTGCATGCATGCAGTGTGAACGCTCTTTACTGCATGCAACTTGCAAAGTAGTAATACAAGCTGTTAGTGTGAACACATGTGAACGCAATTAAACACTAGGTGATAAAAAGGGAATTGACTCGCTCCGCGAGCGCTTCCGCGCCACAGAAAGTGATTGCTCGAGCGCTCGATTGCCAGGAAGGGGATTCGCAAGGTAGTACATCTTCATCATCATCGAGACCTAAAATAACCGAAGGATGCGTTGACCGAGCTAGGACACACGTGTATACGCTGATCACTCAAACGCAAGTCACGGCACATGCAAACCGCCGACACGAATTGAAAAGTTAAAAAAAGTTATCTGATTACAACTCAGATAGATACAAACTCAAGGTTCGTATTTCAAAAATAGTGGTTTCTTTTCAAAGTTTCACAAAAAAAGAAACGCAAATTCTATTTCTTGCCTGGGCACTGTATTGTCTACCACGGTGCTCCCTAGTCCGATCCATCAGATCCCCATCTAACGATCCAAAGGAAAAAGACACTAACGTCCAAAACAGCGCTAGTAGAATTTCCCTTCCTCTTCTCTTTTTTTTCCCGTGCCCGTTCCAGTTCATCCCCATTCTCCTCTCTGCTCGCCCCTCCTCAACGTCCCTTCCCGATCTCCACCGCTGATTCAACCTTGTCGGGGCGAGCGGTCCGACGAAAATCCTCGGCGGAGTATCCCTGGTCGGTTCGAGTAGTGGTGGACCAGTTTGGTCGGCGCGGAGAAGCGGATCAAGGAGTTCGGGCGCGGGTGTGGCCGTTCTGGGAGGGTCCCGTCGGCGGCGGGGAGACGCCAATCTGACGATTCTGAGGCGGCGCGAGGTCCTTGGTGAAGGATATCTTCGCCGCTGCTCCGGGATTCGACGCTATTGTGGCGTCGCGGCCGTCGTCGTAATAGTGGTCGAAGGAGAGCATCCTCGTCGAGGCGCTGGTGAGTCCTTCGTTCCTCTCTGATTTCCTGCATGCTCATGTTGATTTTAGGGGCGGCGTTTGCTCGACGCGAGTTCGATTTTGGTCATGGCGGTGCTAATTTCTTCTGTACCCATGTTTTTGCTCATCTAAATCAGGCAGCTGTGCTCGATTTTTACCCACGGATGAGAATGATCTAGTTGTTCTGTGTGCAGTAATTAGGTTCTCTTCTAGTAGCCACACAGACGTGCGTCCATGTAGTTACAGTTTAGATTGCTATATGTCCAGTTCAGTGTATCTGTACATCGGAACTTTTTCAGGTATATGTTAATTGTAGGATGTACAATTTTGGTAGTTTATACATCTTAGGCATATTGGAAGTAGTATATGTACGCTCATAGGATGTATTTTCTATACATTTTTTCGTTTGTATAAATCAGAAGAAATTACTGAACCTGCTTTGGACCTGCTTTTGTCATCCCACTGGATGTATATTTGAACAATTTATACACTTAGAATTATGTATCCGATCAATATTAGTTACCACTAATATAGATGTATTTAGACATATTTTTGGTATAGGTACATCCATACTAGTGGCAAGTAATATGAATCGGAGGGAGTAGTTAGTTTATGCGACACATGTAGGATGTATTTTTTGTCACTCAACATCGATTTGTAAGCTGAGTTCCCCGACCGACAGTCAAACTGTCTCGCTATGTGTATCCGTATCTCCTCACACGTTCTTGTACATGCATACAAATCGATGTTGGGTGTCTGGTCCAGCTTCTTTTTGTTCGGTGGTGTTAGTTCATGGACGATAGAGTAGCTTTTCAATCTTAATCATGCTACTGTAATTGTGCAATATTTAGTTTTTGGTAATAAGGGCATATGGGTCTTCAGATTGTCCGCTCATAGGATGTATATATTCCATCCTGGGCTAGGTTTTCAGATTATTTGGGTGCTAATTAATAGATCCCACCATCTAAAAGTATAGACTCAGGATATATCCCCCCCCCCCCCCCTCCAAGTTTTTGTTGTTTCTTTCATAGCATGTATTATTTTTTCCTGCGCGTTGATGGGCGTAACAAATCAAAGGAATCATGTACCCGACACAGGCAGGAGCATGTCTTACACGGTGCTCATGCGCGTGAGTCATCGGATTAGAAATGGGTGGTCGATTGAAAGCGGTGGGTGAGGTCCGACGGCTTTTGGTGGCCAGCGCGCACGTGTAAGTGGAGCTCCAAAATTTCCCCATTCTCGTTCGTTTTCGTCTCCTTCATCTCCATCCCCACTCTCCAATCGATTATCTGCGGCGGCGTAGCGGCACAGGCAGGAGCACACAGCGGCCAACCTAATCCCAACGCCGGGGCTATCCACCACCCGTCCTCAGCCTCCCTTCCTCCTGGTGATCGGGTGGAGCACCCCCACGAGCAGGGGAGGCGACACGCGTGGTCCCTGGTGGTTGAGAAAGGGCGGCGCGTCGATGGCGAGAGGCCAAGATGGGGGAACGTGGGCGGTGGGAGGAGCTCGCGGTATGGCGGAAGACTTGGTTGTGCTTCTGCTGCCGGTAGCGCTACTCCTTACTGTCAAGATCTGAGGCGGGCATCGGCGGCATGGCTGCTGCCTCGGCGGTGGTCGGTTCCACTGGTCGCGGTGCGGATATGCTTCCACGGTACGGCCATGATCCATGCGTTCGCAGTTTGTTGATCTCGCGGGCGATGCAGCCTTGGAGACGAGGATGCTGCGGTGGGACTCGGGCATGTTGGGCTGCACGGCCTGCCGAGTCTGCCTTGCGCAGGCCCTTGGCAAGCCCAGCCACACCCATCCAATAGTCACTGTCGCCGACTAGGAATGTCACGAATTCCTGTCTCGGTTAGGTGCTTATTTTCTTGTAGCTTTTTGTGTGTCCAAATGCAATTTACTTCAGCATCTTATGACTTCTTTTTTGTTCATCCATATCTTCATGATTTCATGTAACATGTTTGTGTTAATTAGGATGTTCTGTTTGATCGAGCCGCATGGCTAGGTGTAGGAGGGCTCCAGCTTCTCCCTCCGCTTCCGCTCGATTTATATATCTCTGCTTCTCCGCCATGTCTCTCCGCTTTGTGCTGCCGGTGGTAGTTGCGGATGTGCTATATTACTGCTAGTCTGCTACTACTTGCGTTGTGGGTAGCTGTTCTCGATTTATATAAAGACACCAAGCTAGCGTTTTTCTATGAAAAGAAGTATTTTCCTAGGAAAATCAACGGCAAAACAATGAGGCTTTGCTGCACTTTCTATTGAGTTTATCAGCTGAGCCCGGGTAGCTGCTTGCCGGGAGGTGCCTTCAACACTTTTTAGGTTGATCTGGTTATAGGGCAGTAGCATAGTATTATTTGAACTAGGATAGTATCTCTTGATCCCGTTCTATGTATTTTTAGATCCAACATGTTTTTGCACAGATTCTTGTATTTTGTTACATCCGTCGATTTGGTTTGCATAAATCTCTAGATTTTACTACATCTGAATACTATTTTGTTACATGTAAGCACTATTTTGTTACATGTAACATGCAATTGGATATCTCTGGATTTTATTACATATAATTAGCATTTTGTTACATCTAATTAGTATTTTTTTACATCTAATTAGCTTCTAGGTACACTTTTTGATACATCCAGTTCATCTATTTCTACTTTTCAGAAATAGCTTATTATGTAAAAATTGCTAGTCTCATTACTGAATTTCTGTTTATACAGTACAACACCAACTATGTCTTACTAACATATGCTTGTCACTTTGTTACAGTTAATAAACCATGGCGGTCTACACTTGGAGAAAGCAAAATACTAAAAAAGTACATTTAGTTCTTATCGGTGCACAAAGTTGGAAAGGGTTCGTTTGATTTTGGATCAGTTCTCGTCTGTACACTCTGTCCGTCTTTTGTGTAGTTGGATTTAGGAGGTGTACATTGTGTGTATCTATTTTCCTTCTGTTTTCTTAGTTTTAAACTGGTAAACCTCGTCTAGATTAGGATGTATTTTTTTGCGGAAACAAACTTTTATCCTGATGCGTGCTTTGCTTTGGTGCACCTGGTGGAGTAAATCTAGTGCTTCTCCAAAAAAATGTGCATGTAATTTCTGGTTCTGACTGGGGCGCACTCTACCGTGCCGGAAACTAAGCGAGAAAAAGTGGTCCTAAGCCACATTTTCTCTTCTGTTAATGTGTCACTATCAAGTGACGGGACCACTTTCCCTTTCTGTTATTTGATTCTCCTGAAAATAACTGGTGTGCGCGTGCGATGGGGGAGAAACTTTCTATTTTGGGACGGGCAGATACAGTTACGTGTTTCTTTTCTATTTTTGGGTGGGGCACCCCGTAAGACCAAATAGTGCCTGGGCACTGTGTAGCAAAGCCCAAAAAGAAAAGAGGTACGGGCAAAGAATTCTCCCCGAGTCTCCGCTGGAGTGAAGGCAGCAACCACCGGCTGTTGCGACCACCAACCTCTCTTCTCTCTCTAAACCCCACCGGCCGGTGACCGCACGTCCATTTCACGTGCCTCCCCTCCCCTGTCCTTCCTTCCTCCCCTCCCACGTTACCTCCGCCCGCCGCCGGCGAGCTCCTCCCCGACGCGACGCTGCCCCCCACCCCGCTCCGCCGGAGATGGCCACGGAGGGCCTGGTGCCCATCACGCGGGACTTCCTCGCGCGCTACTACGACAAGTACCCGCTGGCCCCGCTCCCCGACGCCGTCACCGCCCTCGCCGCGCGACTCCGCTCCCTCTCCGCCGACCTCGCCGCCATCTCTCCCCTCTCCCCCGGTGAGTGCCCTCTCCGCTATCTCTCTGTGATCCGCTAGCTTCTCGACCCTGCCGCTGCTACCTTTGATCTCACCACAACTAGGCGGTAAGGGGCCATGCTAGAAATTGGCGGTTGATTCTTCTTGTGATGTGTACCTACCTTTGCGGGGTTAGGTCGGGTCAACAGTCAAAATCAGTTTTTGACAGGACAATGACTGGGTCTGACTGCGGGGTATGCTATGCTAATCAGGGCATTGTACTAGTAGCTCGGTTATTTTTCTCTCTGATTACGCAGAATTTTGGTCATTAGCCAACGAGTGCTGTTAGCTGCTATGAGTTGCTGAATGCCACTAAATACCGATTAACTTCAAACTTTATTCTTAGAAGCTTATTAAACTGTCAGCGGGATCTGATTGATGGATCACAGGAGCCCACGTATATTTTGCAGAGAAAATATCATACACTGTCCAACCAAACTGATATTGATGGATCACCGGATGAAATAGTGTGCCAGATACTTACAAACCATGGTTTTCAATGCGGTAAGGTGTCCTAGGGCGTTATACCCCTGCTCTAACGCCTAAGCAGGCGCCTAAGTGTCTAAAGCTGGCAAATTTCCAAGGTGCTGCCAGGGGCCCTTACCGCCTAAGTGTCCCTAAAGGAAACACCTTAAAATCCATGCTACAAACCCGCACTTGATAATTTTAGTTAAGGCAGACAACAAAAATAAATCATGGAAATATATATAAAGTAAAAATCCCTTGTACTTGTACGGTGGGTGCTCACATTATAAAGGCTGTGACAGGACATGATTTTGAAAAAATTGTAATACCATGATAGCTAAAAAAATTGTTTAAAAATTTTCTCGGCTGAGGCTATGTTTTGATTTCACACTGGGCACCGAATTTCTCGTGTACGGGCCACAGCGCATCTAAGAAAGGAATTAGCTTTTCATTTGGGCACTAAACAATGCTTTTCTGGCTTTTCAAATGCTGGAGCTTTAAATAGATGGTGATCTTTCTGAAGCAAGCATTGGTCTGACATGATAATTCTATCTGTTTTGCATGTCCAAGATGAGGAGCTGTTGGAACAAGAAGCAAGTGGTGTACCTGCCCCTAAAATGGATGAGAACATGTGGAAGAACAGAGAACAAATGGAAGAGATTCTATTTTTGCTTAATAAATCTCGTCGTCCTGTTGCAGTAAGTTTAGCTCTGGATCTTGCTGTGAGGATGGATTCTTCCTTCTAATTTTGAAGTTAACATTTGGCATGTGCACGCAACAGCTTCAACAGAAGTCCACACCAGAAGACGCTGATATAGCTTCTGTACTTGACGATGTTGAAACTAAATTGAAGGATACGTTGAAGAAGTTAGAACAGTTTCAGTTAAAAAATGCTGATAATGTTTTCAATACAGGTTGGCCTTCTCTCTCTCCTTCCTTTTTTCTGTTTATACTGATATATTCATAAATATAGGGGAAAAATACAATTGCCGATTGATGAATCATTTCTCATAACTAAGCAAGTCAATCTTGTATATTGAGCACCTGATAATTTGTACTGATTGTCTTAAAAATATTATGGATGGCAACTGAATCTCCTTCACTGGTAATTTACCTGGTCGATAACATCAGTGCTATACTGTTTTATGAGATTTTCTCAGCTGTGAATTTCACAGTCCCACATACTAGCTTACTATGATCCTTTTCTGAAGGAATAGCCTACTATGATATGCTCAGTGTTATATCGCTACCATGTGGCTTTCCAGTCATTTTTGCAGTATTGATGTCTGCAACTGAAATTTATATAGCAAACCAGTATTTCTTTCATCATTTTGATACCAAATCATTTAGTATTTGACATGCACTTACGTTGCAGTTATGACATACATGCCACAAGACTTCCGGGGTACACTGATCAGGCAACAGCGAGAACGCTCCGAGAGGAATAAGCAAGCGGAGGTTGATGCTGTAGTAAGTGCTGGTGGAAGCATTCGCGATCGATACGCATTGCTGTGGAAACAGCAAATGGATAGGTTCTTCTCCTTTCAGTTATCAGTGAATACATATTCATTATTATCAATAAATTTGTAATATTTTTTTCCATTATATGTTCTGTAGGCGGGTGCAATTAGCGCAACTTGGTTCTGCATCAGGTGTATATAAGACACTTGTTAGGTACTTGGTTGGTGTTCCACAGGTAAGCTAAATTGTTGGAATCACATTCACCATATTGATGATAATGATGTTGTTCAAGAACATCAATATTATATATTTGTGGTTAAACTGGATTACTAAAAACTTCTTTGAAATCCCACCGATATTGACATATCATTATCAAAATATAAATTGTTGAATGTTCCTTAAATATATATTACTCCTTTTGAAATGCAATATTAAATGAGCAGCTTCGTTCTGCATCAGGTGTATATAAGACACACATTAGGTACTTGGTTGGCGTTCAACAGGTTAGCTAAATTGTTGGAATCACATTCACCATATTGATGATGATGATGCTGTTCAAGAACATCAATATTATATATTTGTCGTTAAACTGGGTTACTAAAAACTTCTTTGAAATTCCATCTGATATTGGCACATTATTATCAAAATATTAAATTGTTGAATCTTCCTTAAGTATGTATTACTCCTTTTGAAATGCAATATTAAATGATTGACATAGTATAATACCCAGTTTC
This sequence comes from Lolium perenne, assembly GCF_019359855.2. NCBI lineage: Eukaryota > Viridiplantae > Streptophyta > Magnoliopsida > Poales > Poaceae > Lolium > Lolium perenne. The sequence goes on along the minus strand of NC_067244.2, from coordinate 78,989,252 downwards.
TTGTACGTGCAGGTTTTATTGGATTTCATTCGACAAATAAATGATGCTAATGGGTATGTAATTCTTTTTTATCAAACAGAAATTAGCATGCAGTCCCATGTATATGGAAGAAAGGACTCAAACTGATGATTTAGATTCCCTTTCTTTCAATTTAATTTTGTCTTCAGACCTATGGAAGTGCAACGAGAACGTTATGGGCCAGCACTATACACACTCACAAAACTGGTGCTTGCAATTCGGTTGTATCTACATCTCTCTTTGGCACGATATGGACAGAAGAAAATGTGAGCGAGCTTCTTAAAGAATCTGCATTTTCCTACTAGCTCTGTTTGCATCTTCGTCATGACCCTCCTTTGACCTCTATTTGAAATTAACAGAGGGAAAGATGACATCGCTGCGTTGCAGCAGGCTGTGGTTTTTTACACTGAGGAATTTGGCAAGTTCACTGTATTCATCGGGTAACTACATTTCATTATCAACATTATCTAATATTTATTAAGCTTTATCTATAATATTTGGCTGTTGCTATTCCCAGACTAGCGCTCAACATACATGTTTATAATATTTAACCTGCGATCATCATCTGTTCACATATCATTGAGTGCAATGCTTAGATTCAAAGAAGATGCATAGTGTTTTGCAATCTTATTCTTACGGGTTACAGGATATAATTTCCTTGGCTATAAGCATTACAGTTTGAGGCGTTGTTTAACTTTTAGCTGTATGCCATTTTGAGGAGAAACACGAGTTGATCATTTGTTAAGCCATAATCGTAATATTGCTAGCATCTTGGTTGTCAGCCCTACTTCATTGGAGCTATGTGGTGACTACATATTTTGGGAAATGGCAGTGGCATCTTGAGTATAACTAAATGAAGCCTATAAGTAACACGTCGAAGTATAATCTTCACTGTAGGCAGCTAGATGATGATCTTGTGATGCAGATTTACCACGCCTGACTATATCCTACACCTAATGTACCTTGTGTAGAAATTGATTACTTCTATTTTGAGTCTTGATCCTCTGTTAACTGCTGAGAGATACCACTGCAGGGAGGTTTTTGTGAATGCCCCATTTTTCATATCTGCTGAGGATGCAGGTGCTGATTCAAGGTATTATTTCCTTTCAGTACAAGTTTGACGATGCATTTTGCATTAGGTAGTTAGCACTTAGCTTACTACAAAACACAGAGGAAGTCTCTAAAAGGCATGAATAACTGAAAGATTAACTTATTTTCACACTTATTCTTGTAGGAACAGCGATGAGTACCGAGAAACTATTATTCCAGCTGGAAAGACACATGAGGTACTGATCTTTTTGGACCGAACTATTTTATCGATTCATTGATAAATCCTACAAAGTGCAATTCCATCTGTAGTATCTTTGTACTCAAGTAGTCATCTGCAACTTCTATAAGCTTATTTTTTTTATGGCTTTTGGGGTGTCAAGATGTTTATGTTCTGTCTGTCATATTCCGCAGGTTATTTTAAATGTTGAGGCTGTCAACTCATATATTGCATGGGATTTCTCTTTGCCGCAAGGGGCCCTCAGCACGTTACTGGTACTATGTCGAATCTCTGTTCTGAAAAAACACAGGACTTCACTTTCTGTTGTGTAGATTCTTTTTTGCTTAGGTATACAGGTAGTTTTTCCTTTTTATTTCAGAGTGGACATAATTCTTTCTATGATAGCTGGAGTTGATTTTAGCTGTGCCGATCAATGATTCTACTTCTGCATGTTTGTAATAGCTTAGCTGATCATGAATTTGGGTACTGGGGACTTTCTTATTCTATTATTTAATTTAATGCATTGGTATGAATCTTTTTTTTTAGAATGTATGAAACTTATTTGTATAGTATATTGTAACCAATCAATTAAAATCGTATCGAGTATCCAGGTATGAGTATATTCATCTAACCGACCCAACTGCGGAGATTTGCATGCATTCTGCCTTTATGGGGTGGCTCCCGCTCCTTGTGTGCTGCCTCCCAATGGACCGGTGCACTTTCCTTCAACATATGACACACAGTTTTAATCTATTATCATATGTGTATATGTTTTACTTAATGTTATGTAACGAAATCAATACATGTTTCACATTTGAACAGTTCAATGTACAGTTCCATTCTAACAGGCATGATACTTTGAAGGGAAAAATTAGTTGTAAGAAAAAGAAGTGCCTTATCCTAGAACAGCTGAATAGCTCAACTCTAAAATAATGATAATTCTCCCTTAGACCCTAAAAGAGTGATATTTAGGATCGAGGAAATTGTAATTGTGTATGATCAAGTCATCTTCATCCTGTCCAAATAGGAACAACTCATTGTACTTGTACATCAACAATTTCCCTTCCTGTAGCACTTGCGACAATACATGTTTAAATCGGTTTGGTCCTCCCCAATAGGAACAACTCATCCCGTTATTCCTAATAAGCAAGAAAAAGTTAAATAATTTTTAAGTATTATCTGTTCTGGCATTCTGGGAGAGTTTCTTGTATTTCTATTCATTCCAAACTTAATAGTTGTACTACACAAATGAATTAGTAGGATATTATGGTGTCACCTCCACCGAGACTGCAGCAGTTTGATGTTTTACATTCGTCTCTTGAAATTATTCATTATTGGATTTTATTTTATAGTTTTAAGTTAAATATTTGATCTGGACAGGATATTGGCTTTCATGTGGAGTACATAAGCCCATCAGGGGAGAAAACTGTAAGTTCATTTATTTTCTGGCAGTGCGACTGTATTATCTGTTCATAAAAGGAACTGAAATATCCTACACATGTCTTCTCTACTATAGTTTATCATTTGTGGATATTGATGTTAATCAATTTGGTAGTAACATGACTACAGTAGCTATTATGGTTTGTTTGATGCTTGGATTGCAGAGTTGATTAGTGCTGATTGTTAGCCTTTTGGCAGTAACCTGTTCTGTGACTGGCAAAACTGTACCTCAAGTCCATTAGATTTATTCAATCAGCTGGCAGTTGTTATTTGGAAATCTTACCTAGTTGGCTAGTTATATGACAATATCACTCCATTATTGCAAAATTTACACAGCATTCACAACTGTAGCAAGAACCAGATTTTCCTATGACAGATATGTTATAGAATATCTATAGATAGATGGAAATTGTTACTTGAGATTGAAGAAAATAAAAACAGAAGGAAACATTGGTGACAATAATAGAATTATGTCAACTCAAAGGCAGACTAAAACAGCTGTTTTACTGGTTACTGGCTATGGTCCAGATGTTTGGACCAAAAAAAGAAGGTTTACCCTGTTAGACATGTCTAACAGGCCCCTTACTTTTCTGCCCCGTATTTCGCGATTATTTCGCCCCGTATAAAAAAAGTGCTCGTCGATACACAGTTCCGTCTAGCAGACCCCGTATTTCACCCCGTAAATTCGTAAATTTAAAACCCCGGGAAACTTGTTCATATTCATAGTTCGTCGATCATACATACGGATCAACGTATATACATACAAAATGCGCGATCCTAAATGGATCGCGACTTCTAGTCGGAGAGGTCGACGATGTACGCGTCCGCCTCCGCCTCCCGCAACTGCGCCTCCTTCATGGCGGCGATGGCCGCCGCCTTCTCTTCCTCCTCCGCCCTCTTCTTCTCGGCGTCGTCCTTGAGGGACTCTTCTATCGCCTTCAAGAAGTCGGGGTCCTCCTCCTCCTCGCCGGCGAGCGGAGCTCCTCCGCCGCTGGTGCTCCCGATGCCCGCGTTCCAAGCCGCCTTCGCCCGGCGTTGGCGCTCACACTCGGCGCGCCACTTGTCGAAGTCGGGGCCGCTCATCGTCTTGAGCGGCAGATCCTCCTTGTACCAGCGCCCGCCCGCCGCGAACTCAACGAGCTTCGGCGGGACGTACGCGGCGCCGGCGTACCTGCAGGCAGCACGGCGGCTCCCGGCGGCGGATCTCTTGCATTGGAGACGCCACGCATCCTCCACGTTGTCCGGCGAGCGGGATCGCTTCGATCCGCTCGCCGGCGAGGCTGTACTGCGGCGGCGTGCGTCCATGCCGGAGCTGGGGTGAAATGCGGAGCTAGGGAGTGAGGGATTTCTCGCCGGAGCTAACTGGGGAGGCGGCAGCGCACGGCGGAGCTAGGGTTGCGAGTGAGGGGTTAACCCCTCACTCGCACCTTCGCCCGGTATAAGTAGGGGCGGCGGGGCGGATTTCCTGGGCCCCGTATTCCGCCGAAACGGGCCGGCCCGAATACGGGGCCTGCTAGACGGCCCGAACCGCGCCTGCCCCGTATCCCGCCGGAATTTTACGGGGTGGGCGGGTTATAAGGGGCCTGTTAGACATGCTCTTACATGCTGCCAGCTGCTTTCCTAATCTGCCTTGATGGAAGTGCTGTGGCTTTCTTAAGAACACTTAGTTCTGTTGTGTCTTGAGTGTTTCTTTATTGCACTATCTGATGGCAAAATTTTCCCTTGGAGAACACCTCTTACTGCTTCCTTCGTCGAATCGTCTTTTCCGTGTATATGAGCATGAACTAATGAAGTTTGTCCATGTAGCACAGGAATCTGACCAAACCAGAAAAAATGACGGAAGACAAATATAAGAAAACTCATATCTGAACTGTGCAGAACATTATAGTATGAAATGTTTGTGCATTCCTTTTATTATTTGCACTGATAAATATAGAAAATCATACGTAAGTACAATTTTTTTTACATAGCAATCAACAGGTTGCCACTGATTTATAAAACCAGTATTGTCTTTGTCAGATATGTCTGCATGATCCTGTAAAAAACAATATGTACAATGATCCATAAATTAATTTCAACATTTATCTGTGTTCATTGTTTTCTCAAATGAATTTGTATGTATTTTTGCAGTTAATTCTTCCCTACCGACGTTATGAAGCTGACCAGGTGAGCTCACTTTTATTGCTTATTCTCTGTTTGCTTCAGAATATTCTACTTTTCAGGTCCAGTCAATTGTTTTGATTTGAAACGAGTTACATTACTATCAAGTGTCCGACTTATGATCACAATGGATTCTCAGGGTCGAGCTTCCTGACAGGAGGAACAGAAATGTTCTTGCTTTCTTGGCAGTTGGCACCACAATTTTTATCCAGTAGGTAGATACTCTGCAGCCGTAATATAACATGGACTGCAGCCAAAGGGCTGCATGGTCTGTTGGCCATTTGTATCATTCATGTAACTGTAATCTCCCAATCGGAAGTGCAAAACCCACCTTAATCGCTCTAGTCCTTTGGTTCCTCATCAGGCAATCAGAAATCTGTGCAGTTAAGCACCACAGCTGATATGAGTACTGCTATCCAACAAACCCAAATTTAGACCTCTACCCAACATCATTATATTATAGTTAGAGCAGGTCTAACAGACCCCTTAAAACACCCAAACCTGTATAATAACCGCCAAAATACGGGTTTGAGCTCTACCCGGTCGTCTAGCAGACCCCGTAAAAACGCCCCCCGCTTCGATTTTTACCGGTTTCGATTACGGGGCGGGTCTTCGCCCCCTACTTGTACGGGGTGGGCGGCCAAATACAGGGCCAACCCCCCCCACTCGTGGCGGGTTGAAACTTCAGAAAATAACTGCTTTCGCGATTCGCCTCGCCGGAATCCCGCTAAATTCCGGCGAGCTGCAGCCGGGGCGGGGCTGGGCGAGCGCCACTGGGGCCGGGGCGGGGCTGGGCGAGGGCCGCCGGGGCCGGCGCGAGCATGGCCGGAGCGGGCGGGGCTGGCCGGAGCGAGCACGGCCGCGGCGCGGTCGGGAGCGGGGCGGCGCGAGCTGGGCGGGGCGAGGACGGCCGGAGGCGGCGCGGCCGGGGCCGGGGCGGGGCGAGGGCGAGGGCGGCCGGGGGCGGCGCGGCCGGAGCCGGGGCGGGGCGAGGCGAGGGCGGCCGGGGGCGGCGCGAGCGGGGCGGGGCGAGGGTGGCCGGGGGTGGCGCGGCCGGGGCAGGGGCGGGGCGAGGCGAGGGCGGCGCGGCCGGGGCCGGGGCGAGGGCGGCCAGGGGCGGCGCAAACCATGGCCGGGACGGGCAGCACGCAGTTGGCTAGAGGAGGAAGATGAAGATTTTTTTTCGATTTGGCATATTCTGGGAATATTCTATTTTACAGGGTGAGTTTACAGGTTCTGCTAGCTCGTCCGAGTTTTCGGCCGGCGAAAAGTGAATACAGGGCCCTCTACTCGGGTTTTAAGGGGCGAAAATATACGGGGCCTGTTAGACATGCTCTTAAGGTCATCTGCTTTGCTACTCACTGACAATGACATTTCAGAGCTTAGAAACATTGGTTTTGTTAGCAAGTTATTAGATGTACAACCGCGAGTGCGAAGCATTTCGGGGAAATGATGCCAGGAGAGTAGGCTTTTGTAATAACTGCATTTACTTTCTTGCCAAAACTCTCAATTAATAGATTGGGACAAAGCTTTTGCCCCCGTTTCAGAAAAAAAAAAGACGTAAAATCCCAGTCGGGTGACTAGGGAACAATGATTTAAGCACACCCTGCACAAAAACAGTAGACAAGAGTGGTTGCTTTACCTTTAGCAGCTGTATGATGTAAGAGTACAATCCCCCTGTGCTCTTTGAATGGTTAACATTTTGTTTGTCCTGCACAGGGTAACTTTTGCACTGTTTTTGCTGGATCATACAAGCTTGTATGGGACAACTCATATTCAACATTCTTCAGAAAGGTATTTAATGGAGCATATCCTGCATGTATTTTTGCAATTTGTAGAAGTTATACAATAAGCGAGCAATCCTGGTCTTCGGCATGTACAGTTTATTTCAGTGACTTTATGTCTTTAAGCCATTTTTGTTTTCTATATTTTCATGGAAAAACTGTTATTCTTGTGCCCGATTAGCAAGCATCTCAGCTGTCATTTGCAAGATTACTAGAATTTCTGTCTAGACTAAAAAAATGTGTAAGGCTAACATATATTCCTTTGTAATAACTAGTACTAAAACCAGTGGCAATGTTTATAGTATAATGGATTCATGATTGGCACTAAAGGGAACGAGGTTCAGTTTTTGGGATTATTGCTGAACCTGTCATGAAAGGTGATGTTATAACCCTGTTTCTGCCAACTGTTTGGTAGCAAACCCTAAATCATTGGTACTCCATAAAGGTTGTTTAGGTAGCACACACACAAAAGGAAAGGAATTGCAAACATAGTTAAAAGGAAAATATGTGGGTAAACCAGAAACGGAACCGGTCAAGTCATGTGACATTGGAATATATTGTGTAGCCCTTCTGTTCTGATGATCGTCCGTTTCATTTGCCCATGACAGACTCTCAAGTACAAGGTGGACGCAGTACCCCCGGTCATCGACCCTGTGGAGCCTGTCGCTGAACCTTGATAGAGTCAGACTCAGACTTAATGTAAAGCTGCAAGGGCTAAGGCCTGTGTCGGAGTAGCCGCGCAGATGCATCTAAAGCCCTTGCAAAATGTTGTAACCTTATTCTTTTGCCGACTGCGAAGCGGCAATTCTAACTGTGTAGTTCTAGCGATAACACGTTACATGTGTGAGCGCAAAATATGTATCTTTGTGTGGAGGCATTCTTTTGTGTGCAGATGATGGACTCATATTTTCCCAGGCTGTCTTTTTATGAAAATCCGGCACCACTCCCAGTAGCAATCGCAGGAAGGTTCAGACGAACCGATCATCGATGCAGCTTTTGATGCTGAGTTGCTGCGGCAGATCACCGTGGTAGATTTAAGAGTTGATTGCAGTTGCTATAAGGGTGCATGGCGCTACCAGCTCCTCCTCTACCTCTGGCATATGTAGATTGTTCGTTTTGTAGGTAGAGCCCTGCTGACCCTTGAGCGGAGAGGCGAGCTGGGTAAGCAAGAAAGGAGGATTATGAGTACCTACAGAAGTACAGATCAAGGTGCTTGCTTCCAAGCGCTAGGAAGGTAAAAACCATGCCAAAGGAATGACGAGCATATAAGGATGTCTTGAGCGAAGGAATAACCTGCGTTAGTGCAGATAGATGGCTAGATATTTGTGCGTGCCAGTGTAGATAGGTTGAGGATTTGCACACTCAAAGAACTAATCAGTGATGTCAAAAGCATGGCACTCAGCTACTACCGCTGCTTCGAGCCCTTCCTCCACCTCCTTCCTCTCATTGACTATCCTGGAAGAGTACTGACGTGATCGACCTCTCTTCTATCCTTTTCTCCGTCTTCTCTCTCTTTCTCTCTCTTTCCAGCTTTTCCTGACATTAAGGGCATCTCCAACTGAGCGATCCAAACGGACGCGCTGGACCATCCGTTTTGGGCCATTTGGGTGGCCGAGCGGATGCGCGGACGGAGCCCCGCGTTCGTGCGTCCGTTTGGCTCGCACGCTGCGCCCAACGCGCGGACGCAACACATATTCGAAGAAATTTTAAAAAGAAATTTAAAATGCAAATTTAAACGAAATTTGATTAAGCATATGCCCTATTTTGGGCAAATTTGTACATAGCCCTATTTTGAAATAACTAAAAGAAACCCTCTATATGGGCTTTAAAATTTAAACTAAAAAACCCTATGTTAGGGTTTGGTCGTTAGGGTTTGGTCGACGACGCGGTGGCCGCCGGTGTGCCGCCTAGTCCCTGTGGGTGTCGTCGGCCTCGGCGTCGACGACGTCCCCGGGCGGCGAGGCACTGTTGTGGCTCGATCGCGCCGGGGACTCCGGCCACGGAGACCACAGGGCCTCCTCCAGGCGGAATGGGGGTCCGGAGCCGCCCGAGGAAGCGGCGCCGCGGCAACACGGAGCTGCGCCTGCCTCTCCTGCTAGGCGAGACGCCTGGCCTTCTGGCGCCGCTCCTCCTCCGCGCGGCGCCTGGCCTCCTGCCGCCGCCGCGCCGCTTCTTTCTCTCGCCGTCGCGCCGCGGCTGGCCTAGGCGAACAACTCCGGGCCTCGGCATCCTCCACCGCATGCCGGGCCTCCTCCTCCATCGCGGAGGTGCGAATGGCCGCTTGGAGTTGCGGCCATTTCGCTTCCTCCTCATTGCCGAGATGAGCAGAGCGGCGCGGAGGTCGGGGTCCTCCTCCGAGGATTCCAGCTTGGGCTGGAGCAGCAGCGGTGCCGGTTGCGGCAATGCCGCGCCGCCGCGGGCGGCCTCTCCGATGTGGAGGCCGCCGCGGTTCCCTCCGGCCCGCAGCGCCGGCGGCTGCTGCTGGCCTCGTCGTCATTGGCTCCGGGAGCGAACCATCGCTTGGGCATGGCGGCGGTTGCGCTCGGGGAGTGGAGTGGAAACTGGACTGGAGGGACAGATCCCCTCCAGTCCACATTTAATAAGTCTCCCCGGTCACCAACAGATGGCCCCAAGGTAGACGAGCAGCCAAGCGGCAGGACGCGACCGGACGCCGCGTGCCATCCGCGGCCACGGAAACCTAGCCCAGATTTGGGCCGGGTTTGCGTCGTTCCGGACGCCGCGGCCATCCGCATTTGCGGTGCGTCGCCGCGTTGGGCCGCATTTTTGTCCGGCTGGATCCATCCGAACGCGCGGGCGCGGGATGGGTCACCGCGTTGGAGATGCCCTAACATTGGGTCTATTCAGGAATTAGTGCGATGGCATCAAATGAGCCTTGAGTTAATAAGTTTCTCTATTAAGTACAAGAACAACAAATGCAAAATCTTACTCTTTTATGCAGGCCATACCGTTAGCTATTCATTGGATGTGGTCCTACCTACAACTAATGGAGAAGCGAGAGGATATGTGCAATCGGCAGGTGAGTCTTCGCTCCCCACTCTGGAGTACAAGAGCAACATATTGAATTGATGCACTAGCCCAGTTCATCTAAAAAGTCCGAAAGTATTTGCATATTTCAACGATATAAATCTAGCACCTATTCTCTTATACCAACAAAAATTGTTAATTTCAAGAACTCTGTACAGTGCACCTTGAGTGCATTCCTGAATCCTATAAATATACTTATAAGTATGCCTCTTTCACAGTTTGTACAATGTGAAACTCTGCTAAAGCCTTTGCATCCTGTAGGGAGTTCTCATTCCTATGTGCTCCTGTTGTTCTGCAAGCTTCCCTGAGAAGGGAACCCCCCACTGTACGCAAAGGCCCTGCTGTCCATCTCAAAGGTCGTGGATGACGTCGATGTGTTGGAGTACGGGAACCTTGGCACAAACTTCTTTGCCGTCGAGTCTACGCTGAAAGATGAGCTTGTCGATACTGAACCTGGCGTGATCCCGTGGTCTTGCATTATCATCTCGATCTCCCTCACGATGTTGTTCATCGACGGGCGGTCAGGTCCCACCTCTTCCACGCACTGTAGTGCCATCTTCAAGAACCTTGGGAAGCCCTGGAGCCCTCCCAGTTTGAGAAGAACTGGGTCCATCACATCCTTCAGCCCACAGTACATGCTGTCTTCCATGTCTAATGCCGTCTTCACCTCACGGACAATGTACTTCTTCTCGTATATAGGCGGCTTGGCCACTATTAGTTCCAGTAGTACCACACCGAAGCTGTACACATCGCTCTTCGCCGTCAGCTGCTGTGTCATGTAGTACTCTGGGTCTAGGTACCCCTGCATTACAAGTGTTTTAAAGCTTAGAATGGAAATGATAAGCATGCTCTGCAGTGCCATACAGAAGTGCAAGCCTACCAGTGTTCCCTTGACGTTTGTGCAGAGCTCGCCTTCCTCGCTGTCTGATACCAACAACGAGAGGCCAAAGTCTGCCACCTTTGCGGTCATCTTCGCATCGAGGAGAATGTTGGTGGACTTCACATCCCTGTGGATGATTGGAGGATTGGCATGGTCATGGAGGTAAGCTAGCCCTCTAGCTGAATCCAGGGCTATCTTAAGTCTGGAACTCCAATCCAACTGTACCCCTTTAATACCTACAGTGACACATCATGATCAGTCTTGTGTAACTCGAAGTTTAATTGTGATAATGAGATGGAAGAACATGTTAACGTACCATATAGTGACTCGCTTAGAGTTCCATTGGAAATGAACTCATAAACAAGCATCCTTTCACCCTTCTCGAAGCAGAAACCAACTAGCCCGACCAAGTTCTTGTGATGCACCCTCGAGAGGAGCTCGATTTCTGTCTTGAACTCAAGCCCACCCTGCATGGACCCTTGCTTGGACCTCTTGATGGCTATGATCTGGCCATCCATCAGTTTTCCTCGGTACACCTGGATTTGGTCAGAACAGAACACTTATAGAACTGTCCCAAAGATGATAAAACCTTTAATTTCTCCAAAGGGTTGTTTGCTTACCGTTCCGTAGCCTCCTGCTCCAATTGCATTGATTTCTCTGAAGTCATTCGTGCTCAGCTTGAGCTCTTCCAGTGTAAAGACCCTAGCACTCTTGAGTTTTGGCGCTTCACCAATATCTTCTGTTGTTGATCCCCATGAAGCTGAAAATAAAGATCAAAAGGGCAGAAAAGTAAGTTTTTAACCCGATGCAGTCTGTATGCTGTATGGAATCTTATCTACGAGGTACAGTGCAGTACCAAAAGGATCGCTCAGGGTAACAAACTTCCGAGCCCGTTTCCTTTGACGCACAGCGTAAGCCCCGATGAACGCGAGCCCGACCACCAAAAGAACAGAGCCGGTCACAACACCAATCAAAATTGCTCGAGAAACTGCATCATCGACACCCACAACATCAGCCCTGGTACCCATTTGGCAGCACGAAAAACATCACATGAACGGCTGGATCAATTATCTACTAGTTACCTTTGTCGTGGAACAGATAAGGACGTGCTTCCACATAGTAAGGTCCAAATTTCTCTGGCGGCTTGTAAGTCTGAAGTGTCAGATTGAAGCAGTTCAACACCTGGTAGTAAGTGAACCTCTTCCGATCTTCTGGGCAAGCCTTAAATTCCACCTTTAGGTACGCATCGCCGGTGTGTGGTACTAAGCCTAGGTTCCGGGTACAGTTTTTCAGTGTGTCCGAGAGGTTTTTGTGCAGTTCACCAATGTACTTGTTGACGTTGCCAAAGGAAGGAGATCTGAATTCTATGGTTTCCTCAAATGGATTTTCACACTGGACATTAAAGGTAGGATACACAGTTGGAGGTTCAGTTAGCTGGTCCGTGCAGAGCGTCGTGCTTGACAGAAGAGAGTCACTGCAGAGTGGGTTTCCTTCAAGCCTGGCAACAGCAGAGCAGCAAGATGAAATTAGAGAGTAAGAGTTTGAAGTGAATGGTAGGCATCGCCTTGTCAAAAAAAAAAAAATTCTTGAAACGATCAGTGATACTCACTTGAGATTTGTGTAGTTGAGGGTGCCGTACACTGTAACCGAGGAAATGCTGTTGTTCCGGATGTCAACAAGGTCTAGATCTTTGCTGATGTTATTGCCCATGTCAAGCGTACCATTCAGTTGATTATGACTCAATATTCTGCAGTATGTTTGACTAGTTAGTAGATTTTGAAACCATACTGCACAAGGTAGAGGTTTTACGGTTGTTGCATTGTCTTACACATGTTGCAAATTAGTCCGGCTGAAAAGCTCCTGTGGCAGTTTCCCAGAAATCCCAACTGACTGCATTGTACTATACGACAAAACAAAAGAGTTTTTATGTCATTTCTGCTCTTAAACTTCCTCTTAAGTACTGAATTCAGATAGCATTGCAACTTACAGTGTCATTAAACCCTTCAATCCTGTAAACCAACTTGGAACACCAGAAGGTGTGAAGCTGTTGTTGCTTAGATCCCTGTGCATATAGTGCCATATCACTTGTTAGTGATACTGAGTGAAAGTTTGTAAAGAATGCTGATTAAGATTGTACTAAGTTCTTACACATTTTCAAGACCATCCATAGCAGTCAAATTTGGCATTGGTCCACCCAGCTTGTTATTTGATAGCATTCTGAGTTTTCAAAAAAAAAAAAATACAAGTGACACATTAGTGCTTATCTCATTAAAATAAGTATCTTTGCGAGAGCACCATCTAATAAGATTTTGGAGTGGTGGGTACAACAACTTACAGAACATGGAGCTTAGTCAGCATTTGCATAGGCGGAACTTGGCCCGTGAAGTTATTGTCGTTTAGACGGCTGTGTTTCCAAAATCACATCAAAATAATCAGCTTGGGATAGACTGAGAGAAACCCTAATGCCCCAAAATAATTCTAGAGCTAGTTGTCTGAACACTTACAGTACTTCAAGTTTTGGGATTACCCCAATGGATGCTGGAATATTTCCACTAAACCTGTTCCTGTCCAGAAGTCTAGACGCAACAAATCGTAGTCAGACATGTTACAGTGCAAATGATGCTAGAGACAAGGCCTAACTATTTGAACTTACATATGCTTGAGGCTCATGTTTGAGTTGAACATATTCTCTGGGATATGACCCTCTAGCAAATTTTGGTTAAGATGGCTACAAAGGGCCGAAACGACAATGGAATGAGTGATAACCAGATGTTAAATATGATTAACAAGAAGCTAAATGTTACTTCTGACGCTTACAAGTGTTCCGCTTTAAGAAGCTGGTCCAATCCAGTTCCATTGTCCCTGGAGTTTGGTAGGCGTCCGGTCAAACTGTTATTAGCTAGGTCTAGCCATGTAACCTTCGAGAGCTTGCCCAATGAGGGTGGGATGCTACCCGTGAATTGGTTTGAGTTCAGAGCGCTGTAGAAGGACATCGAGTGAGATCCAATAGACAGATAGTTCTTACAAACATACCTATGAATTGTTGAAACGAACAACAAGAATCTTACAAGAATTCGAGTTGTGCCAGGTTGCCTAGTTCATTTGGAACAGTTCCGCTGAAACTGCAACCTATTAATACTCTACAACATCATTCAAGTTACGAAGGAAGATGATAAGTCAGCAACGGAGGTGGAAACAAAAGATTATATAGTTCATAGGTCTACTGCAACTTACAAGTGTGTAAGCTGAATCAACTTCCCAATAGCAGGTGTAAGTGGGCCGCCTAGATCTTTATTCGAGGATAGATCCCTGCAGTTCATTCACGGCAAGTGATTAAGTGTCCTAATATTACTTTATTGCACAAACACAAAACAGGTAAACGCATAGGATTGTCCATAGAGCTAATTTTCAATGCTCTGAAAACAGAAAAGTCTCTGCCACAAGCTAGGAAAGCGTATGATTTGTTTTTAAAAGAAGGGTTGACACACCGTGTCTGCATCAGTGCATCAGTAGATGTGCACAGCCATTTTTATTGAGAATAGTTCGTAGCCAAAAAAACAGAGCACACAACAGAAGCACTCACAAGATCGTGAGCTCGGTCAGGCTTCCTATGTCGTCGCTCAGGGTGCCTTTCAAGTTCATACCAAATAGGTTTCTGCGAGATAGAAGAGAGTTAGAGGAAACCAAAATCAGACAGAATCTTGGACAGGTCCTAGCAAATGCTGAGGTCAATTCTACTCACAGTGATATAACCCTAGAGTTGCCATTGCAAATAATTCCATCCCATTTGTCACCGCAAGGATCATTAGATGATTTCTTTGTCCAGCTTCTAGGCATATTTGACCATTTCTTCTTCAAGGATTTTAGAGCAGCCGCTGCAAAAGGGAGGAGGGACATACAACTTGTCAAACCAACTTTACGACCAACTTCTGGATACTGTTTCAGCTAAGACTCTGGTGATGTCCTGGGTAAATTTGCTACTAGCAGATAGATTTCTTCACCAACAGGATCCAAGAGAAGTACCACAACAATCTCTTGGGCAAATGATTCCAGCAGCAAAAACCTGAAACCCTGAAACTACAAGATTTCTAATCCCTAGTCCACCCGGAGACCAGATGGTACCAAAAGTAAATTACTATACTCAACCAATTAAGCTAGATTCCAAAATATTTTCGCCGCAATTAGACACCAAGAAGCAGCTAAAATTAAGCCACAAACTAGCTGATGCAAATGAACTGCTTATTGCCCCCACAAAACCACAAGAACCAAGAAGAACAAAAGTCGATTAAAAAGCCTAGCTGGAGCATACCATCCTGTGGGTTGGTGGCGGCGGCGGCGATCCTCGACCCGGCGAAGAGGCACAAGACGAGCAGCAAGAAGAAGAGCCGCCCCTTAGCGGCCATCCCCTGCCCTGCCGGCAACCAAAAACTGCAGAAGACCGGTCCTTTTCTGGTCCCGGTGACAGATGTGCTTCGATTCCTCTGCTGCTCTGCTCCTGGAAAGCGGTGCGGCGGACGGAGGTGGACTGCTGCAACCAGGAAGAAGCTTTTCCGAGCTGGAGGAAGAAGGGCAGCAAGACGCGGAGCTCGCCAATGCTGAAATGTAGAGAACCGTGTCGGAGATCAAATCAAGTTATAGTAGGTGACGCGTGCTTGCTACTTCCTGCGCCTTTTTTGCTCCCGTTTTACCTGGTCAAATCCCTGGAATCTTCCTCCTTGGGCCCAAGAGTACTCCGTATTTGTTTTGTGGTGGTTAGGTTTGTTTGACACTCTCTTCCTCCTTGTATGGAGTCAGTATTAGTAATTTAACTGCACCTGCCTGCCTGTAGAGCAAGTCGGCGAGCAGGACTACGCTGGTGGTTAACAAAATAACAAGTACTATCCACGACCACTGGACGTCAGATGATCTGAACCCATTCGACCCAGCGATTTTCCTGGTATTTTTATTTGCAACATACTGCCAAGTACACAAAGCTGATAATGCCTGTACTAATAATACTATAATTATACACGACATTCATTATCCATATTGAAAAGTATGCTTAACCATAATGACAATCGTAGGGGTTAGTGGGTTACGTTCTCGGAACGCTGTAATCAGGAACCCTTTCATATAGTTGACTGGTCACACGGCCCCTCAACCTGGTCAAGCCAGGCAGCCAGCTCTAACAAACACAAAACAAAAACCTGGTCAAGCAGCACGCTGGCACCGATGATAATGCATTCTACCCGGGCGGTAATAGGCGGTATACCGTTGTAACTTCTTTAAAAAATGGCAACGTTGACAAAACATATACTCCAACTCCAACTTGTGGCTCTAGAAGACAGGAAGGGAAGTTGACAAATTTGATAGTGAATGGTACATATATACTAGTAATAATGCTCCCTCCGTGTGTGTATTGATAACTTCTCAGGTTATTTGTCTTTTTGTTACGTAAGCAGTGAAAATAATAGGAATGCGAAAATTCGGAAAAAAAAATAGGAATGTGATTTTTTTTAATTCGTTGTTGAGATGTGTATTGTCCATATGTCCTGGCATTTTCCAGCATTCTTCATGACAATTATGTGTTTTAGTTGAAAAATAGGTACTGTTTGGAGCTGGAAGACCATTTATGTATCCTCCTGAATGCTTTGTGTAGGTTTATATGTGCAACTAAAGATCTTGGTGGGACAAGTCCGCAGTACTTTTGTTTGTGTCTTTATGTTTTTTTTTTCTTTTATGTGGTATTAAAAATTAGAGTAAATTGTATTCTTTTTATTCTGTATTGTGCACTTGCGACAATCCTACCCCATTTAGCAGTAATTCATCCAACATACCCTATTTAGTGAAACTTGCGAACAAAATTACCTCTTCTGAATTTTAAAAGTGTTTGTTCAGGTAGGACAAGTCGTCAAGTCCATGCAGCGTGTCATTATGTGTTTTCCCATTTCATTTCCCAAGCTTGTAACCCTAGAGGTTTGTTAGCAAAAAAAAAGTTGGGTTATCAGCGCAAGTAGTATTTGCCCGATCAACTGTAATTAGACATGGTGATCCCGAACGGTTTGTCAACACAATTGCAAAGCAAGGGAGTTGTTCTATTGTGGTTGATTCGAACATTAGACATTTACAATCCTTTTTTCCCTAGGCCTACTACATCCGTTTCCCAATAAAACAATATGAACTAGATACATGTGGTGTCATGTCGATATTTGCAATATAAAAAACCTAGTATTCGTTGAAACTAATCAACGAGTAAACATGGCCAATACTAGACTTGTTTCTTAGTCTAGTGGGCTTAAGGCAAAGCTCAACCACTGTAGTTTGAAACATGTTACATCCTCCTCACATGGAAAAGGCCAGAACATCATATAATCTATGACCAAAGCTAACCCTGTTTCTCAACATTAATCTAGCCACCTCCAACTTTAGAGCGATTAAAACAATCCCAACATGGCACACAAACCACATTCTCAAACTTTACAAGGGGTAAAATTTGGTACAAGTTTCATTAAATGGGAAATGCGAATGAATTATAGCTAAATGGGTTAATTGTTGTCACATGATAAACTAGGGGGTAAAACATGTTCACACTAAAAACAATTGTGCGGTCTCCACATTTAAGCATGGACACAACACCGTCCTCGTACATGCAGACACGCACACGCACACACAATTGTCACTGAAAAACACAACTGGACCATATGGTGTACAAAATTGAGTGGTGATTGTCTTAAGAATGGGCTAGGGTGTGCTATTGATACTTCCTGGTGTGCTTTAGATGAACGTGCGGCTCAGACTCCATGACAGATGTTTTACTCCCAACCCTCCCAGCCCTCCCTCCCAGAAACCCTAGCTCCTCCCGCCGCCGCCGGCGGTGGCGCCGCCGGCCAAAGGCCGCGGGGCGTGGCGGCGGCGGCGGGCTTCCCTCATGGCGCGGTGGGGACGGCGGCTGGGTCCTCTTCTCGATGCAGCGGCGGCGGCGACCTCCTTCCTCCCGTGATGGTGGGGCGGCGGCGGTGGACTTCCGGCCTCCCGTGTGATGGCGGGGCGATGGCGGTCGGAGGATGGAGGGGCGACGGTGGCCTTGTGCTGCGGCCTCCCCTACCTCCCGGCGGCGGCACACCGGTGGCGGCTGGTGGTGGGATGCGCCATCCCCTCCGCTTCTCGCCGGTGCGAGGGGGTGACCTTGGGATCCTCTCGCGGTACGAGGATGCCCGGGGCATCAACCTCGGGTTCGAAGGTGGAGGCGGCCTTCTTCTTCGCCGGAGGAGGTCGGCTGGTTGCTGGGGTGGCGGATCACGAGATCCCTCTACCCCGGTGATGAAGATCTAGTTGACGACGAGTTAGCGGCGAAGGGGCCACCGGTGAACACCGAGCCTTGACTTCGTTCTTGGCGGATGATGGCGGCGGCTATTGGCGTCGTTCCCTTGCAAAGGCATCATCTTTGTTGGCCTCTACATTCTCTCTCGCCGAGTAGGGGACTTGCGGCTGTCGGTGAAAACCGTGCCATGATTGGCGGGCGATGGCGGCGTTAAGCGTCGCTTTCCTTCTTGAAGGCATCATCGTCGCAGTCTGCGGTCTCTCACTCGTGCTGCTCCGGGGGAAACCCTAGGTCCGGGTCTCCCGGATTGGACGATGGCGGCGCGCCCTGCGTCGTTCTACCTCTTGGGGCATCGTTTTTGGAGCAGCTGCTAGATGTTGGCGGTTTTTGGTGGAGTGGTGTTCATCTACCACATTGTTGGCGCTGAGTCTCAGTGGCATGGTGCTGCAGGGTATCGACGACAGATGCGGGATGATGTATACGTACAGGATGGTGGAGCCGTCTGGTGTCATGGTGACATCGACGGTGGGTCTTGCAAGGTTAATGCGATGATCTCTCTTGAAGATGGAGTGGAGGAAGACGCCGGGAGCAACTTCTGTGGCGTGTGCGTTGGCGTGCGCTGAGAGTCTGCTTGACTGAATGTGCTTCTCACCTGCTATTGGGCGGTTTGGGTAGGCATTTAGTTTTTTGGATGATGTGAGTTGGTGTATTGTCACCCTCTTCATCCCACTGTAGGTCTAGTGAGGTGGCTTCGAGGTTGATTTTTTGTATTGCTTCTCGTAAGGTTTGCTAATAATCTAATAAAAAGCCGTGTGCATCCTTTAGATGCAGAAGCTGGGGCGATTTTTCCCCCTTTTCGAAAAAAAGAAAAAAAAATTGCCTATAGTTGAAATGCTTATTTTGTGACATCTTTGCACGAAAATTTGAAGGAAATGATATTTCTACCACTAATAGATGCACATCTTTTAACTTCACCCCAAAAAATTTCAACATTTGGATGAAGCATTTTTTTTCCGACATGTGATTCAGAGTCAAAGTGGTCCTGCTTATCCAAGTGACCTAAATTCAGAATCCTGGAATTCAAGAAATTTCGTTTATTCATCAACATTGAGAAATAAGTTTTCAAAAGCAGCCACTCTAGTCGAGTAACAAAGGTATTTTTTTTTGTGAATGCATAAATTTATAACAAGTAGAAATCCATGTGATAATACGTATTATCAAATGTTCTCACCTTTTATGCATGAATGTTAAACAATTACGCAAACTTAGCATTCTTGTAAATTATTCAAGATTAGGTTTAATTTTGAAAAAGGAATTTAGTTTAGTGTAGTGTACTAATATAATTTTAAGATTTAGCATATGAATAAATAGTACAAGAGTAAAATTAGGAACATCGACATTTTTAGAGATTAACATGTACGTTCGGAAATTCAATTCGGCTCCCGGGTGTGTATGCTCCCTCTACCAAAAAAAAAAAAACCATATTTCGAAGTGTTCAAATTTTTTGAGTGTTGCTCCATATTCTGGTGCCCCGTAGCATAGCAATTCCACCAATTTTACTCATACAAGTCATTGTAGCATCTTTGTATATATTTTCATTTAGAAGTGGCGACGACTAGGTGCGCTGTCTCGGTCTCTCCTTTCAGCAACTTCCTTGAAAACCACCAGTTGTGCCTGTTAATAGAAATATTTCCGTGCAGAGCAACTGGATCATACTTTAATTCACTATCTGACTATCCGTACCAACCTTCAGCTTGATATGTCAAAGGGATATACAGTAAAATATATGTGCCTCTCGCATTTGCATTTTGCAATGAAGAACACACATATATACCGTATCGTTGTGCCACAGAGAATCTCCTTTGTACGGACCGACCATACATCACCACCCTCTTAAATTTTCTGGTCATCGCGTGATCGGCCATGTCCAACTAACGGTAGTAGACGGGCCCAAGGTAATCTCTCCTACTTTAAAAGAGCGAGAGCGTCCCATCCAACCAATCTCAACCCTTCAATCGACCTATCCAATAGCTGAGATCTATTACATCTTTGATGGGAGCAGACCAGCAGACCACGTCTGCTCTGCTCCATAGAAAAAAAAAGGACATCGATCGATACACGAACACAAATCACGTAACCGTTCCTCAGACCCCGCAGCACTTCTCGCCCAGCAGCAGTTCTCGCCGTCCACCACACCTTCCTCTCGCCGTTGTCGCCGTCCCGTCAGTCACGCCTTCCTCTCGCCGTTGCCGCCCAGCAGCAATTCTCGCCGTCCAGCACGCTTTCCTCTCGCCGTTCTCGCGTTCCACCACGCAGTCCTGTCGCCGTCGTCAACCTGCCGCCATATCGCCCTCACGCCGACGCCATGTGACAGGCTCCAAGAGACGCACGCAGCTGCACTTCTTCCCAGCGGTTCCACCACTGTTTACCTGATCACTTTCTGGTAAACTGTGACCTGCAGCATTACTCAGAATCAAATTATTGAATCAGGGCTCTTACGTTGGCTGAACGCAATTATCTGCATATCAGCGAAATCAATGACTGCAGTTTCATACACCTTCATACAATATTTGGTTTGAGTCAGATAATTGTTTGCATCTGTGGTCGAGTACATGTATATGCTGCGATTTCTGCATTGCTACCACATGAAGTAATAGAAGCCGCAAGAGGTTGAAATCAGTAAACTAAGCATGTACTGTAAATCATATGGTCATAGCTCTATTGAATTTTTAGGCAAACAACTGGACAATTGACCGGTGATTCTGACTGTATAGCTTCAGGTAATTAAGCCTAGCATTTTCTCAAGATTTCAGACTATATTATTATCCCTACACTATCAAATGACTCTCTTTAAAATCAAAACCTAGGCTACAAGTGATAAAACGTGACCTGGATATAAGTGAAATTCGTGATTTTCTATGCCTTGCTTGTTGATCTCATGAAGATATATGTTATTGACTCTAACACTGGGGCATGAGTTCAGGGAAATGTATACAACAGTAAACTGAATGATAAAGCTTTACTATTAACAATTTTTTACTTTTGTTAATTAGAGATATCTCAATATAATGAATATTGCTTGAAACATTTGATCTCTGCATAAACATCTTACTTAAGTCAACCTTTACGAATTTCTGAATAAGGAATCCGTTTGGGTATGTATAAATGTGTTTGCGTGCAAATTTTAGCAAAAATACTTATCTACTTGGGGTATTTGTTGATTTTCTCGACGATAGCAGTTTTGACAGTTTACTTTGTTTTCGTCACATTTTTTGATACCTCTTAATTTTACAAGGAACCTTATTTCGGTACATATATGGCATCTTCCACACGGACTCCATTCCAAGACATAACGAACAGCCAAAGTCAAGGTAGCTGACAGCACGCTCAATGTTCAGTAACATCGTCAGTTTCGTCATACTAAGGAGTCATGTGTAAGCAGATTCTGAAGAGCTGAAAAGGCAGAGGGAGAGGGAGCGGTATGCAAAAAATAGAGATGACATTTTAAAACACCGACGTGAACTACGGGAGCTTAAAAAACAGCCAACCGCCGATGTGAATGATGAAAACATACCATGTGAGACACAGGACAACAGAATATGTGGAGTCACCCAGATACATAACATTGCTTCTAAAGAAGGTCATGTGTTCTATGCTTCCAACATATATGTGCCATGTTATATGAAATACTGATTTTGTAGCTGCAAATACTTACAGGTATGGCGCCCCATGTTCAGGACTATGCATCTCAGGTGGGCGGTGACGATGAGTCCGATTGGTTGCATAGAAATGAAGCATACCAGCTGCAACCAAAACCAGGAGGAGAAATACATGTTAACGCCCAGTCCAATATTGAAGTGTCAAGGTTCACTAAGCAAATTATCTGGTAATATAATGATGTGCATCATGTTTTATTTTAATGCAACAAATATAAATGCTCTACAATCTCAGTTCACAAAGTTGTTTGCTGTTCAGGTATTAATATTGTAGGATGCAATCTCATCATTATTATGTGACATACTAAAGTGTGATATCTATGCAGATTATAAAGAGCTCAAAAGGCATAGGGAGAGGGAGCGGTATGCAAATAATAAATATGAGATTTTAAAGCGCCGACGTGAATTACAAGAACTTAAAAAACAGCCAATCGCCGGTGAGCCTGAGGAAAACCTACCATGCTGTACACAAAGCCACGTAATATCTGGAGTCACCCGGATACGTAACATTGCTTCTAAAGAAGGTCATGTGTTCTATACTTCCAACATATACGTGCCATGTTATTTGAAAAAGGCTGATTTTGTAGCTACAAATACTTATAGGTATGCCGCCACATGTGCAGCACTATGCATCTCAAGTGGTCGGTGACAATGAGTCCGATTGGTTGCACAGAAATGAAGCATGGCGTATGCAAGAAAAATCAGGAGGAAATAGACCTATTCTTGTCGCCCAGTCCAATATTGCAGGGGCAGGTTCACTCAGCCAATTATCAGGTAATATATTCTTGGGCCTCTTGTTTAATTTATTTAAGAAAGTATATATGCTCTACATCACACTTGTGTGAGTGTGATGCTGTGACAAAGGTGTTTATGGAAATTCTCTGATAATGATGTTTTATTACTGGTCCTGTGACAGACCTAACAAACAATCGCGTATGCCCAAGCCAAGGCCGCCCAAAACGCACTAACATGTCATGGTATGCTCGAATGTCTGAAGAAAATAAAGCTGAGTATCTACAGAGACAGCGTATAGCCCACCAACAAAAGATAGATGCGGCAAGGAGTGGACTCGACGGGTCTCAACCACCAGCTACTTATATACCGAGTTCACCGCATACCCCAATGAGCAACGTGACACAAACGCCATGCTGCGAGTCAGCTATGGGGCATGTGTCCACATCTGCAAATTTTCATGGGCAAGAGAGTTTTGTAGCAAAAAGTGCAGATCCTGATAAGAGACGGCATCAACGCAGGGAAAAATACTCGCTCATGACGGATGAACAGAGGGAAGAATATTTGCGCAATAACCGCAAGTATAAGCATTGCAGAAGGGAAAGCGGGACACTGTTTGACCACAACGATACTATACATGTCAAAAATAGCTCCGCATCTAGCCCACGAACCAATGCTGCCATGCACGCACAATCATCTGAGCCAGGTATTGTTGATGTACTAATGTTCATGTCTATACCAGTTAGTTCTCTCCATGTATTATTGTACAACGGAATTAATATTCAGAACATTTTCTGCATATCATTCATTTATTGTGTTTGTAAACTGCTATTTATCAATTGTTATGATATTTAATACAGATCCAGGTGAGACAAACATTACCGATGAATCTGATCCTCCGGGGATTTTTGAACCAGTTGAACAAGATGCTAGGTTCGAAGGTAAAATAGCATGGCGATTGTGCACATTTTTATAAGGCCTCATTTATACATTAAGCCAATTTAACTTGTTTTGCACACAGAAAACACGGAAACCATGCAAGAGGAAGAAACAGTGCTTGATGATGATGAAGAGTGCAGGATTTTTACTGGTCTAGGTAACTCATAACAATAATTTTTTTTATAACTATTAAATTCTGGTCAGAATAAGTGCCGCATCAACTAAATTACTATTTGTTCTGCTTGTGCAGGTGATGTATTTGATTCATACCGATTGACAACTGATGTGCCTCAGAGTGAACAGAATGATGATCCTTATGACTTCGTGTACCACAATCTGCCAAAGAAGCATCATGTTTTGAAAACAGTACCAGACTGCATCCATTGTGGAGCAATGAAGCTACAATATGAGGGCCCTGCTTTCTGTTGCAGAAAAGGAAAAGTCAAGATAGCTACCCCTGAAGTTCCTCAAGAGTTGCGCCATTTGTTTACAAGTCAGGTTGATGCTGATGCAAAATATTTCAGAAAGCATATTCGATATTTCAACACCCACTTCTCCTTCACAAGCCTTGGAGTGACCCTCGACAAGACCGTCAGCAGTGCGGCGAGAACAGGTGTGTATACATTTCGTGCACAAGGGGCACTATATTATAAAATGGATGATCTGGTGCCAGGTGATAAAGGACCTAGACATCTCCAGCTCTACTTCTATGATACAGATGAAACCTTGGAACATAGAGTGAAGCGGTCTCCAGATCTTGATATCAATATCATACGGGCCATTCTGGAGATACTAAAGGACAACCCCTATGTGAAGACCTTTAAAAGCTGTGGATCTGTTCCGAACCTGGAAGAATATAGAATATCCCTTAACACGGACATAAGACTGGACCAGAGAAGGTACAATGTCCCCACAGCTTCACAGGTGGCCGCGATGTGGGTTGAAGGTAGTGACCCGCAAAACACTTTTGATAGGCAGGTTGTCATGCATGGCAAAGGGGGCCGTCCTATATTTATTAGAGCTTACTATGGTTGCTATGATCCTTTGGCGTATCCATTATTCTGATCTACGTACATAGCTAACTCAATAACCTAGGTACAGAGTTGTAGACCACATGGAAACCTTACACATGTCGTGATAATTTGGAGCATACATATTGGCGAGTTCCTTTTCTATTTAGGATGCATACATATTGTCAATTGTGTGTTTTTCTGTACATTACTTCATCATCAGCAAATCGATACTGTAGAACGTGAATGTCAAGCTTTTTACACTTACATGCAAGAAGCTTGGCGTAACTGTCACCAGCTATCTGGTCCGATTGCATTCTGAGAGAGATTTTGTCCTATTCGTACTTCAAAAGAGATTTTCCTACATAAGATAGATAAAAAATTAGTAACATCATTAAACTTCTTTAGAGTTTCATAAGAATTAGAAATCTGAATTATTTCTAACAGTATCTTGAAACCGTTAAGTGAAACCTCAATATCAAAGATGTAATTTGAAAATGCAATGGAGCAGAGTTATAAACATACTAATTATTTAGAGGATAGAAGGTAGGTAGGCTTACATGCCTACTTCTGAATAGGAATTTTGGTTGAAGCCAACACCGAAAGTCAGAGAGGAAGCATCATACTCTGATCTTGACAGTTCAATCTTGAGCGCACCTGTTGTTTACTTTTCCTTATGACATCAACACCATTAAAACCCCAAGTCTCTAATTTAGTTCCTATGCACAAGAGTTAAAACAACAGCGACCAAACATCAGGTCCAGTCTTGAGCACAATCATTCCACACATAATACACAAGCACACATAGCACATTAGGAAGATCAGAATCTTGTGTGGCGGCAAAGTAGTGCCCCAGATTATTATCAACTACCAGTGATAGAAGATCATCCACTGCACTAACCACTTTGTCATGCTCGCAAAAGAAACACATCAACAGAAGTCCATTGAACAAACAAATTGCCTCATCCCGAAGCTGATCATATTATAAAATTTTAAGGCCATCCTAAGTGAATGTAAGTAGTAGTATTGCACATAATCAAACTGAGAAAGTAAAACTAACGATATCCGAATACAGTATGTGATTTGAAAATTGGCAACGAAGTTTCATTTTGTACTTGGGTAGTCTGAAATTCTGAACCAAACAAATAGTTCACGAATACATGATAAACACAAGTATGAAAATATTGTATCAGGCTTTTCAGATAGCCCGTAGCCTCAAACCCAAATTGGCCCGGATTATGTCAAGAAACTAACATGGCACAACAAATTGCTCCCTATCTAAAATTGCATTAAAGACTTTTGGTGCAAACCAGCACAAGCCACTGTCATTGTGTCTTGCGGGAAGCGTACCTGGGCACACGTGCGAGGAAGACGAAAATATCCTGGGCTTCAGGACATCTTATTCTCTGATGGAGGGCGCAACACAATTGCAGACGGGACAAGGCATGGAGGCAGGGCTTCGAGGAGGGGGCCGGTCGATGTGGAGGCAGGGTATCGGCGGCGTGGAGGGCAGCCTCGATTCCCCAACTATTCTCCGGCGATTCCCAAGAGTTGAGGGCGTGGCCTCGCTTCTCCGGTGTTGAGGATGTATCCCTCCCGTGGAAGCCGGGATCGCGCGGCTGCGGCAGCAGGAATGCTCCAGTGGTGGATGCCGACCTAACGGGGGCGGGCTCGTGCGGCACAGGCGGCGTGCAGCGACCTAATCGGGGGCGAGCTCGCGCGGCACAGGCGGTGGCGGACAGGGAAGCGCGGCGGTCTCGCGTGCAGGGCGGCGATGTGGCACGGAATCGGCAATGGAGAAGGCGGGTGGCCGCGTCTGCGGATCCAGTGGAGACGGGGACCGCCCGTCCACCTCCTTTTGCCCCTCCCGCTGGGTGCCCTGGCCTTCCGTTGGCTTCCGGTCGCCTGGACGAAGAGGACGGAGGAGGTTGTCGTCCAGGCCATCGGCGGCGAGGCAGGACAGCGGGGGTCCGGTCGACGGCGGTGGGTGGGGGGCGTCGGGAGAGCCAGCGAGTACTGTGAGTGCGACTTTTGTTTACGGCGATGAGACATGGAGTGAGGACGACATGGAGTGAGGTCGGCAAGCTAATCTCGGGCCTGTCGGCCGTCAGGTGTGCGTGGGCCGTGGGCCGTGGACTGCTCTTGTCTCTGCCACAATTTAGAAAAACAAATTGCCCTCAAATTTTCATTTTTAATGATTTTGAAGGTCTTTTTTGGTTAGGAATGATTATCCTTATTGAATAAATACTAATTTCTGTGTCATTAAAAAATTATAATCATGCAGGTCATCCTGTGGTCTATGGATGTTAAATTTCATGGAATATTTCACGGGGGATATTTTATCCGACATTCCTAAACAGGTATATTTGCTCCATATCGCGATACTTATTCCATGTTGTATCATTATTACTTGAAAACTAACTTTAGTTACTGCTTGATTAATAGGTTAATATGACCGATTTTAGAAACAAATTAGCCGTAATTTTGGTGGATTCACATTTGAACGATGATAATATAAGGAATCGAGACTTGAAAGATGATGAAGAACAAACATTTGATCCTACTGATTGTGTCATTGTGGATGGACCTCCTAAAACATCAAAACATCGAAACTAGCGTCACAAATTGGGTTCATCTCGCAATCATTGCTTCATTACCATCCGCCAATCCAACAGACCAGGAATTAATAGATGAACTTTGCCTATACATCAACACAGTTGATGATATCCCTTCACTAGAGTAAGCAACATTTTTTTTCATTTTATTGTATTGTTCTAATAAATTGCGATAGCATACTTGTAATTGTAATTGTAATTGACATAATTCTAATTTTACAGGATTGAATGGGCTAAAAGTTCGAGTCCTTATCCTATTAGTCTTAATTTAAGACAAATAAGTAGCATACTAAAAATGAATGAAAATATGGACGTTAGTTGCTTTAATATGATCAGACGGATATCGCGTGGCACGACATCCAGCTTGCTAGGGATGTCCCAGTCCACTACATGGATTTGAACTTCTGTGTAAGTTACTATAACTACATACTAAATCTATTTATATGTGACTCACTTGTGGCATATACTAATGTTTTTTATTATTATTATTTTAGTTGATGTCTCAATATGCTCGAGATCCAAGTCGTAGTGACTATCCTGACGTTGCTCGGTTGGCTCAGTTGTTTCTTAGCTGGCCTGACAGCAATCAGTATCATATATCTGAATGCAATATGGTAAGAATTCAGTCCTTCATTCTTAAGAGTCAATTATCTGTTATAATGATTGCTATATTTTTAAATGTATCGGTGCAGATTTTATTGCCTTGGGATATTGTTGGGTTATTCCAGTTGTTCGTCTTGGATCGGCACAAAAAAGTTATCTCTTTTTTGGACCCACTTCCAATACCATATTTGGGGAAGACTATACTTAAAAATGTGGCCGATAATTTTAATCTTGCCCTCGAAGTTGCAAACCCTGCATCAAAGGATGACATAACTAAATGGGGTTGCAAGGCTCCCAACAAATCTAGACGAGTAAGAATCTTAACAATGTGTTACAATCTTAACGTATTTATTCGACCCGCAATGTAACATTATATGCATGCAGTGCTCTGTCGGGTTATTTGGTTTTTGAGTTCATGCATTCATGGTACGATGGATTGCTACATTTTCCAGTACCCACGGTGAGTATTTACACATGTTCATTTGCATACACTTTGCACATGTTTTTTTATAACAATGTTGTATAATGCATATATAGGACGGTTTTCAACTAAGGAAGCGATTTTTGGTTCACATCCTGAAGTATGAAGCAAATGAAGCTTTAAGCAATATCCCAGCCATTGCACGAAGCCTTATTGATCGCATAAAAAAGTGGACCTTCAAGAAAGAACCGTCATCCACGAATAAATAGAAGATACAATGTTGCTTAGTTATTTTATCTGTCACTCATATTTCGCCATGTATCAATAATACATAGATGGACCTTCAAGAAGAAACATAATACAAATTGTTGCTTAGTTTATGTTTTTAAGTATTTTTACAACTAATTCTAAATACATTTATGTGATTGTAAATTTTATGTAAGTGTGGATTGTGTGTTTTAGGCGCTCTCACACCTCTTAGGCATAAATGGCTTGGTAAAATACATGACAAACGATCACAATATATGTTTTTATTACATAGGACAAGACGTGCATTGCACGTGCACGCTTACTAGTTAAGCTAAAGTTCAGTCTGCTGTGGAAGAATAAAAAAATCACTCTCTTCGCTAGAAGTAGTAGCCGTTGGTATTGAGGAAAAAGCCAACATTATCCTCGTGCTCGTAGGGTGCGGCCAACTCTTTCAATGAAGAACTTATTTCCCTACCCACTTCAGCACAAAAGTTACGATCAACAAATCCGAACATTAATTGATTCGTGGAAATGCCACGGGACCTCCATATGTATAGAAACGGAAAAGATCATGATGACGATGGCTACCATTCATTCCTCGAATAGGACACCCAATTTGTGAACAAGATAGAGAGATATTTTCCTTTTTTCACTCTCACATTTTTTTTTTGATCTCGTGACTTTTTGTACGAACAGAAAACAAACAAGAACAAAAAGACCATCATTAGTGCAAACAATGCAATAATTTATGTAAGGGCAAAGCCTAAAATGGCGTAACCAAATAGTTATTTAGTTAATGATGAATTTTAGGCCACAGAATGAATCAACGAACTAAACACGTTTTCAATACTAACAACAGCCCCCGCTAAAGCAATTGTAGCAGCCCAACATCTATTAATTAGTTCTGCCCATTCTAACATATCTAGTAAATACTGAACTCTGTTTCGCGCTTTTCCTTCCCATTCATTCTTCTTGTATTTTGTGTTGATTCGTATTATCCACCCCGCTAAGGGAATGTGAAGCCCTAACCTTATCTTGGGCTTGACATGTGAACTCGAACACTCTATATCAACTTTTTAAAATCTTCGGTAGACTAAACACTTGTATTCTCTTTTGTTTCCTTTGGAGGCTCTAGCTTTCGAAATAACCACTTATTGCCTTGCTAGTGAAACAATGTTTTTTCTCCAGATTACTACCAAATGTAAACCTTTTCTTCTAAAATTTGTGCAATTTTTATTTGTGAAATTCATGACCTCGGAATGCTCCATAAGGTACCTTGTCAAATAAAAAATAATGTCATGGCATAACTGCGGAATTTTTTTTATCCGTCTATGAGTCCCATCAAATTGTGCTACAAAAGTAGCTCCATATTACCACTGTCTTTCATAGTCAAAATGTGTGAAACTACAGTTAAACTCACAATGGATTCAAGAAAATAAGGTTATGGCAAAGTTGCTATGAGACCCACTTCAGGACTTGGGAGAAGTCATACATCTCTTCGCGCACATTCTGAACCATAAAGGCAATAGGAAACACAATCTGAAATAAGGAAAGAAAGCAAAATTATTGAGTTTCAAATAGTTACTTACCAATGCCTTGGTTGAATCCCATTTTAAAAAATTGTGCCTTGATGTAGTTTTCCCCCGTCCTAATACCAAATTATCTACCTGAATTGTTGTACCCCTCTAGACTAAGGAAAGCGGTAGGCCTATTTCCTTTTTGCTTTTGCTCCATGCAGATTTCACAAAATGTTGTAGTAGACAATGCATCCCAATGTGCCTTAGGTGTCTTATCTTCCATCTAAAAGCATAAGGCAAAATATATTTAACAGATTTCAAGTGCTACAGATTTCAATTCACATAAACATGCATAGACATGAAATGTATGTATGTATTGCAATTCAATTAGATATGCATACATATTTCACATAAACAAGCATACAGATGCAATTCAATTCACATAAACAAGCATACAGATTTCACATAAACATGGTGCTAATCATGTTTCTCACCTTCCTGTTGCATGTACTTGGTGTCATAGGGAGGCAGAGATGGTCGCCGACGAAGAACAGCTTGCGGGGCCGGAGCAGGACGTCGGTGAGTCATCGGAGAAGCCCGCACAGACGACGTCAGACGAGGAAGCAGGACGAGGCGGTGCCTCCAGGTGCTACCGTCTCCGGCGGCCGACGGGATCGATCGCGCCCCGTGGTGTGCGCCCCGTGCTGCGCCCGGTCGAATCGGTGACGACGGGAGATGGCGGGGTCGGGAACATCGTAGAGGAGGTTCGCTTGCACGTTGGCGGTCGACGGCGGGGAACGACAGCGGCCAATCCCCTAACCCTAACCAGCAGACGAACGATGGGAAATGAGGTCGGGGCCGGTCCGGGTCTTTCCGTTTCACATGCACCCTTTGCTTTATATGGAGTGGCAAGTTTTCCGTTAATATGGTGAAGTATAGAGGGCACTTCAGTCATTGGCAATGCGGGATGCATGCAAAAATTCAGGAAGCACCTCCCGCGTCGCTTTTCCTGCAAGACGCCATGCTAGTTCATTTTCTGGCCGTGATTCTTGCCAGCGCTTATCAATTGTTGGGTGTTTGTTTAGGCTTCCACTTTGGAACCCAAAAACGAAGCAGAAGCCTAAACAAACATATTCTTAAAGGAGTAATATCAAGGTATCGATCAATGTTTGTTTTGGTATCATATTTCGTGTATTTTTCTTCAATCATTTTCACTTCTGGAGTTTCCGAATACAAGTGAAAACGAAAATGATAAAGCATAATTCCATCCATTTTGTTTTGTTTTCAATCTCTCTTGATGTCTTACTTCTATAACTAGCGCCGCTTCCATGGTGTTGCGTGTTTTGTTGCAAGAGTGTATTTGTTTGGCACCCACACCATGTCCTATACGCATTATGCGGTGCAACACTAAGCCATGTGGACGTGTCTGCGAAAATCCCCGATGTAACTTAAACTAACAAACTCCACAAAAAAACTCAAACTATAACAAAAACTAAATATAGCGAAGACATGCGAACGGAAAGAAGATCCTCATTTAAAAAAATGTGAAATCCATGGGCAATGAATGCCTACTCTGACACCCGAGATAGATGTCTCGAACCATAATATTTTAACATGCTTGAGAATCCTTCTGCACACAGCAAAAAAAGATACGGCGATAAAGGGTCGCCCTGTCTAATACCCCTAGATGGTTTAAAAGCTTCGGAAAATTTCCATTAACTCTGACCGAGAAGGAAACCGTTTCCACACTGCTCATAACTTTGTCTATCCATATATCCGCAAAACCCAACTTGCTCATAATAGCCCTTAAGTAAGACCACTCCACGCGATCATAGGCTTTCGCCATGTCAAGCTTCACCGCACAAGCCCCAGCCTTCCCTTTCTTCCTCTTCAAATAGTGGGCGAGTAATACATTATCTGAAATAAGACGTCCCGGGACAAACGCACTTTGTTCTTCAGATATTAACACATCAAGAAAAGATACTGTCCATGCAGTTTCCTCGCCTATTTGGTTTACTTTATTTAACTTTTATCTGGACAATTTTGTCGGCTCCTTCATATGTCGGATCCAGAGACACTTGCGCCGCCGTTTCTGCTATGCCTGCGCTGCAGAGGAGTAAGGCACCGAAGGAGCAAAAAACCCTTGAGGTGATTCCCACTCCCGAAGAAACATCGACGTGAGGGTATGAACGCCTGCAGCTTGCCGTTTTTTCTTCTATTTTGGCCGGATTTAGAGTAGGCTGACCCCTTATTTGGTTTGTTCTCCCGCGCCGGCGAAGCTTGTATGCCGTGCAGGCTGTGGATTGGGCTCCCTCTGTACGGGCTACGAGTCGTCTAACCCCTATGGACCAGGCCAATCATCGGACGAACAGCTCTCCTTTCGCTTGAGGTAACTGAAACGGCCGGCACGGTAATGATCATGGTAATTTCGAGTCGTGCAAGCCCCTTTTTCTTCTCCTTCCTCTCAACTTTAATCAACGGATGTATTTATCCGTAGGTGTTTTCTTAGGATGTTACCACGCACACCATGAGGATGGTGCATGTTGGAGCTTTGTCTTGATGAAGGTATTTTCTTACTAATTCTTGCAGATGGAGTCGAGTTTGTTCTATCATTTTAATGTTCCTGGGTAATGCCACATGACATCGTCCTGGTTTTTTAGGGACTGAGAGTGCAGTTCTTTTTCTTCGTGCTGTTCAACATTATTCTTCATTACCATCGATATATGAGCCCAAGGTTCAAAGCGACGGAACGAAGAAAGCACTTGCTAATGGAACTAATATTGAAAAGAATGTTTTTTTGTTTGTTTAACATTATTTCCCCATTGTTCATGTTAGAGATCATCGAGAACCTTATCTATGGTGACCTCTATGATGTCCACTTGTGTTCATTGGTATTCTAAATATTCAGTTCCAAGGATGAGCTTTGGCACGAGGATCTAAAAAGCATTTTTGAAATGATAAGTAAATCCAGACTTTAAAAATAGGTAACTTAACCTGGAGTATACCATAATTATACTTCTATTTGTTCTTTTCCTAGACGAAAGATACTAAAACGGCGAATCTTTCGCATATTATTTATTGTGTTTCTTGAGATTGTATTGATTCTGGCTCCCCCTTTTTGCAGGATCAATTGATGATTGTGTGCACATGCTTGTGATTCACTTAATTTAGGAGATCCGATTTGATGTGACTACTAAAATCTAAGCCAATACTCTAGGTGTGGTTCAAATCTTCCTGGATTGTTGTGCATAAGAATAGAAATAGAAGGTAATTGAAAGATGTACCTATATAATCACTCTTTGTAGTATATGGTCAGCTTGTATGACAAGTATGTGTGAATTATTCTACCCCTTGCTTTCCTTTTCATTAGCTCGTGGGAACACCACACTTACACTTTCTATTTTGCTACCAATGGGACGATCACAATGACTATATTTTCTATATTAACTCAAGGAGCGACTGGATTTGAATTTTTTTTGATAAGTCACGGCTTAGAGGAGACCGCTAGGCTGCGCTTAAGCAATTTTTTTCATTCTACATATGGTCTGCTCTATTTAAGTATCGCATGCGGCTGCTTGCTTCTGAATAAGGGTTATTGTATGTTGCCATGCATCACATGTCAAACCAGTGGTTACTTTTGGCATTTTTTCTTCAGATTATTTCTTTATATGAATAATTGAAATACTGAAATTAGAGCACTACATGTGTACTAACCATGATTCTGTTAGGATGCCAAGCTCTGCTCTATTTTAGTATTACACGCCATCACTTGTTTCTGAATAATGGTTGTTGTATACTTGTCATACATCACATGTCAAGCCATTGGTTATCTTTTGTTATTATTTCTTAAGATTGTTTCGAGTTTCGACATCAATAATAAGTGAAATACTGAAACTAGATGTCTACTAGCAGTGATTTTTTTTACATGTACTAGCCATGATTATGTTAGTAGTATAACCATTTTTGCACCTCTGTCAATTTGTTCACAACATCTTGTTTCCATTTTCTGGTGCCATCTAGGCTTTGCTGACAACTCAATAAACTGCGACTTGGGCCAAACTGAGCTGGTGTAGAGGTGATCTGTTGTCTAGCATTTTGTGCTGAGAGTTGAGTAATTTTTTACGCCATCAATTTAGTCTTATTTTTTGTTAGAACTGAGTTGTTATTACAAGTTCTATCACCACTGCAGACCATTAATTAATTATGTATGAGCATATTCTAAATCACCATGAACAATCTGCTTTAGGGCCGTCTTGTTGTGTTTTGTGTTATGCGATAAACATAGAGCACTTGTGTATTAGCTCTTGTTAATTTATGCATTAGTATCCACGCATGCCAGGTTCCATTTGGGAAAGAGCAAGCCATCCACAGGGGAAGAAATGGTGTAATTGTTTTTTTAACAAATAGAAGTACAATTAGATGTTTTATATGTGATTTACACCGCACAACTGGTTTTCTATAAAATTTATGCAATTGAACCTCCGTCAAATTGCAAAGACAAAGTTCTACCTTGAAGGATAAACAGCTGAGCACTAATAGATTTTGACTTTAATTTGTGTTGTTCATATGAAATCCATGGATTATTCGGGGCCAGGAGTGGACAGAGAACAACGTGTATTGTGCTGCTCCTGACGCAAGAGTAGATCTTACAGTTCTGTACTTGTTGATCACCTTTGTTTATACTTCTACCTCTGTATTGTTACCTTTATTTTTTTGTATTTTTCCATGGTGCTAAAAAATGGATTGTTTGATTCTACTATCTTTGTTGCTTGACTCTTACATATTATTAGATAGCAGTAGCTCTGCTATAAATAGCAAGATCTGTAAACCAAGAAATAACTTCTAAATGATGGTTTGTGTTATGTTTGGACTTTTGTAGTTTCACCATTGCACTTCATATTGCCATGCATTAGTTCTCAGCAATGCTTCAAATATTCAGTTAGATATTTACATTTGGCCAACCTAATAATATTTGTCCTACTAGCTAGAATTATTACTTCATTATACTACCTCTGTCCATAAATAGATGCCAAAAGTTTGTCTAAATTTGAATGTATCTAGTCACGATTTAGTGTATAGATACATCTGAATTTAGACAAATCTTTGGCATGTATTTATGGATGGAGGGAGTATATTTTCCCTGTCTTGTGCAACTATGACAATACCATCAATATATCTTCACAAATCATTATCATTTACGAAAAATGAATATTACCTATATACTTGTGATCTGACTAGACTGATGAAGGAAAGCTACTCAAGGACAAGGGTTCAGCTGAGCGTATATAATAAATGTTCTCAGTTTATTGGTGCCTCTCATTCAGAAGTTTTAAGGTCTAAATGGCTACCGTTTTGCCTTTGGTAGGAAACTTCATGTTTCAGCAGGCTAGGGCTTGATTTGGATCAGTTCATCTCGACATCCTTTCCTGATGGACATTTTCTCATATGAATTTCGTTTCTTGAGTTATTAAATGCTTGCATTGATTCAGCTTTTATAAATGTGTGTGCTTTTGCAGGCATTCAACATGGTGTGTTGGCTGGTGGATTTCTCCGCCCTTTCCTTGGTCAGATACAGGCTTGCTAAACTTTATAATTCGATTGTTTAGTATATATAAACTTGAAGGCATAGCCATTTATATGGATGTAAGAGTTGAACTTCGTAGAACGTGAAGTTCCAATTAGAGTTGAATACTTTAGTCATGTAAAAATAGATGCTTCTATTATCTAAGTTTTTTTTAGGGATTTCTATAGCTCTTCTCTCAAAAGTGAGATGCATGTAAGAGTTGAAATCTGTAGAACATGAAGTTCCTATTAGAGTTGAGTACTTTAGTCATGTAGAAATAGATGCTTCTGTTATCTAAGTTTTTTTTTAGGAATTTCTGTAGCCCTTCTCTCAAAAAATGGATGGGCGCAGCAACGCTGGCATTCATGGTCTAGTTTATTCATATTATCTCTCTTCCTCCACCCAACTTCAAACCAACTCCATTGGATCTTCAAATCTGCTCGTTTTTTATTCGATCCCTCGCACTCCTTCGAACCATGGTACGTTTCTCCTCCGATCCCCAACTTATCTTCAGCAATTCCATGTCCTAGCTCTTGCCATTATCAATCTAGACTTAGTATTATTATGAATTTCATCCTCTTAATGGACATGTTACACTTTAAAATTTGAGGAGATTCTTTTGTAGCATGTGTAGAGGATCATTCCATGCTTGCTATCATCGGATCAGATTTTTTTTGTTTAGTTAACAAATTATTATTGAAAGGTACTTAATTAGTGATTAATTTTAGATGAACACAAGGATCTGCACACACGCCGTGGTTGCAAAAGACGCACCACCGAATGAGAACACCCCTGGTGCGTTTCACATCGAATTCGATAAGCCACGCCAACTCAATCGTTTGAACCGCCTCAAGAACTGCGAGATCAAGTCTACTAAATGGGCGTTCCCCCATATTCTGAACCAACTAGGCCTACGCCATAATTTTGATAACCTTTGCAATAATGTTGGTTTGCCTCACTTTGTCTTTCAGGAAGCCGGCACCTATCGCCGCTCGACACTCGAGTTTCTTAGCACCTTGAAGCACACGGTGGGAAGTTTTCACATCCCGGAGGAAGAACAACCCAGAGTCGGTCGTATATCCTTCCGTTTGATGAACAGAGTATTACTTGACTCTGGATGAGTGGTTCCACCACTTTGGTTTCGACAACAGCACCACCTCCAACCGCTTCAATTGTTTCGCTATGAATCCATCTCCCCTAAACTATTTTAGTAGAATGAAAGTACCTCATACACTCCCTCAAGGTAACAATATTAAGTGTCCATCTATTAGCTATTTGTGTTATTGCATACACCTTGTAGGCATGTGATGATTTCACAAGAGTTAATGAAGCGGACATGATGATCCTTGCAAAGGCCGTTTTCTCAAACTGCAACATCAGGCCACATTTGGGCACTCTCCTCGTGATGTACCTAAAGCACCAATCACTTGAAGCTCATGGCTCCATATGCGGAGGGGGAGTCATAACCTTTCTAGCATGAGGACTTAACATCAATGTAAGTAAATTATAAGCATTGGAAGGACCTCGCCGTGTAGGTTTTGCTACTCTGAATGCATGTGGTAAGGTAAGAAAAACTAATGGTGGATATTACTTCAACATACTGGAAGCTGATCACTTGATCACGCCCCTTTGCCTAATGGCCTATTCTCTATCGAGGATGAGCGTTCACATTATGATGCGCATGTTGAGGAAAATCTACTACAACAACAAGATGAACCCAAAGGAGAAGAAGAAGTTGGAGAAGAACACACATGGCCCAAAAAAGAGCAGCAACCACACCACGACTTGACCACCTATGAGGACATGTACGCTCTCGAAGGAAGCATTGAGAACATAGCAAACCTCACCATCAACCTTCGAGATTCCACCGGGGAACTTTCATCCCAATTCACCCATTGGAGCAGCCAACGGAACTTTGGAAACTACCCTCCACCGCCACAATGAGCTCAACAAGGGCTTGCAAAAGCCTAAGCTTGGGGATGTGTTCCTCAAGAACTTTTATTTGTGTTAAGTAATTTTTTTCCAACTCTTTGAAGACCTTTAAAACACTCATGTTGGTTTGTTCCAACACTTTGCTTTTTATTTTCTTTCATTATTAGTTCATTTTATTTTTATTTGTTTTTACTTCCTAACTTAGTCGCCAATCCTTTTATTTTTATCTCTCAACGTCAAATCAACAAAAATATAAAATATTTTTTTCCTTTTATCCTTGTTCTTGAAAAATGAATTTTCATTGGCCTATCTGCTTTCATATTATTAATGAGAGTGATCTACTATGAGTTTTGAAGGAACACATCAGAAGGAAGAGAAATGTGAAGCCACCTATAAGAAGTATGTCCTATGTCTCCCGCTTTGGAAATCTGAAATGCTTGTGCTAGTTAGTATACTTGTAAAGCTATGGTATTAGCGGGAGTGATTTGAAATAATTGGAATAGAGATTTTATTTGTGTGTTTAATTATTTGTGATATCTCTTACTCTAGTTCATTTAGTTAACCGAGTTTTCCTTGGAAATAATATTGCCAAACAAGTACAATGATAAGAAGTCTACAATTATGACTTCTATGATGACCGATTGTCTTAAGGGTTTAACTTTGAAGATACTTAACCCCGTAGATTTAGTGATAGACTTGATAACACTCTTGATAGGAATTTTTTATTTAATTGAAGTCTAGTGGTAACTGAGATGCATGCCAAGCTGTAATGTTCTGAATCAAGTACTATGATATTTCTTACAGCTTGTCTACGAACTATGATGCATAATCTTGGGATGCTAACAACTCCGCTGGCTTATGAATGATTTGCGGAATAAATTCCAGTTTCACCTATTGAGTTGAGGACATGGGTAGCTAGCAACTTGTGTGCAACCATTAGTACCCTTGAGTAGTACTAAAATATTACTAAAGGTCATTCATGACTCTTAATTGAAAAATATGGTTGGAATCCAAATGTATCACTTCTAAGTCTTGGCATGGACTCATTACTATTGTATGAATTTTCTTGAAAAGCAATGAATTGATAGTAAGTGTTTTGATAGTCTTAAATCTTGATTGTCGTGGGTATGACCACGGCAGGTGCTACGGGGGGCAGCACTTCATTGATACGGGGGCAAGGAGACATTGCCATCTGCGGATCGAGGTGCACAGGACGCAAGGGTTTACCCAGGTTCAGCCCCTCCGGAGAGTAAAAGGTCTACGTCCTGCTAGATCTATTGCTCAGTGGAGAATTACAATGGGGGGGGGGCTCAGTCGGAGACTACGCCAAGAGCTTACAGGGGGAGATTGGATCTCAGATGATGTATCCTCTAGGGTTTTAGCTCGGGGGTTTATATAGGCACCCCCGATATAGGGTTACATGAATATAACTACGAATCATATCAGTTGCTACTAATCCGGGATTTGCCACCCCTCTCGCAAGCAATCCCCTTCTCCAGTCGCGCGGATCTTCATCCAGGGATTGCGGCCCAGTCGCTACAGGGCCCAGTCACCCGGTCGCTGCAGGGCCCAGTCACCCAGTTGCTCGGGCGACTGGCAGCCTTCTTGGGCCTTCATCTCCATGGCGAGTGGGACTGGCGACACACCCCCTTAGGGCATATCCCCATCAGTAGTCCCCGAGCGCGGTGGTGATGAAGCGTGGATTCGAGACGAGTCTTGAAGAGGCGCGGTGATGGATTAACGTGAGTCGCCATCGGGCTCCCAGAAATGAAGTCACCGCTTAAGCTCCAGTCTCCAGTCGCCAAAAGGTTAGTCAGCCAGTCGGCGTATGACAATCGGCGTTGGCCAGTCGTCGTTTGCCAGTCGGCGTATGACGGTCGGCGTTGGCCAGTCGTCGTGTAGACACGTGGAGGAGCCAACGGCTATATTTCACGTTGACTGAGGCGCGAGCCGTTTGCATGCAGTTGACCGTTGGGCTTGACGTGATTGCAAACGGCTAGTTTAACGGTTACTCAGCCTAATTCGGCGCAGATCCTAGTCGTTGATTGCGGGGCGGCGGTTTCGGAGCGAACGTGAAGGGCGGATCCGTTCCTACTCCCGGGCGAGTGCGTCGGTATAAAGGAACATTCCGGGAATTAGGGCTTCTCATTCCTCCGCATTCCTCTTTCTCCTTCTCTCATTTTCTCTCCATCTCGAGCTCCACGTACATCGCCTCAGGGATCATTCCCGAGTTCAAGCAGGAGCGGTGGAGGCTTCCGGCGGTGAACGAGGTGGAGCCGCTCCCGAGGCCCGGCGAGTTCGTGATCTTCCTGAGCTTCCACGATCGCGGCTTCGCACTCCCCACCTCCGACTTCCTCCGGCAGCTCCTGGCCTTCTATAATATCAAGATCTCCGACCTCGGGCCGCACAGCGTCCAGCAAATATCGCTGTTCGTGGCGCTGTGCGAGTGCTACTTGGGCTGCCCACCCTACTTCCCCCTGTGGGTATCGATCTTTCATGGGCGGGTGACCAGGGCCAGCAAGAGCGACCAGTCGCTCATCCCGAACGACGGGATCACCTTCCAGGTGAAGTCCGGGGAGAGCTTCATCGACATGGCGCTCCCCAAGAAGGCGCAGTCGCAATGGCGCCGGTTTTGGTTCTACGCCATGGAGTACACTCCTCCAGGGGGGTTCGCATCCCCCAGTACACGCCGGAGCCGAGTGTCCCCCGGCACCTCAACGTGCGGTCGCTGCTGCGCGACCAGGAGGAAGTGGTGAGGGAGATGCGCCTGGCGATCCAGGCGCTGAAGGACGACGGATTGACGGCCGCCAACATGTACAACTGTTGGCTGCCGCCGCCTGATTCCTCTGCGCTGCCGCGACCACTTCATGTGGGAGTACCAGGGGCAGAACGACTGCACCCGGTCGACGGCGATCGAGTGGGACGAGGCCGAGTACCGGAAGGCGCTCGCCAAGGTCACCACGGCCACCTTCACCTCCTTCGACGATGGGCTGCAGCCCTTTTCCGAGGACAAGCCGGCGCCTCAGGTACCAATTTATCCTCTTTAGTGATTTCAACTGATCGATTGGGGTTCCGAGTCAACTGACGCGCTCCCTCGGCCTGGGTGCAGCGGTGGCAGAAGGTCGCTGACCATATTCCCCCGCTCGCGGGGAAAGTGCCCTCGGAGATGACCGAGGGCGAAGAGGACGAAGCCGAAGACGAGGGGGAGCGCACCGAATCGGACTCCGATGCGCGGGACTTCATCCGACTTCCCCACGGTGTGAAGAGGGGGGCGACCTCCTCATCACAGGGCGCACCGGGGGAGGGCGCCCCAGAGGACGACGAAGGAGAGGAGACGACCTCACCTCCTGAAGGAAAGGGGCCCGCGAAGGGGCCCGACGAGCTGCGGTCCAAGCGGCTGCGCCAAACCATCCTTGAGGGCGCCACCGAGCTCCGGCGCCCCCTGAAGGACGCCCTTGAGGCCGGGGCCCGAGTCGGCCCAGGCGTGAAGGCGATTCCGACGGCGAAGTAAGCATATCTGCCCTATCTTGTTTCACCGTTTCCTGAGTTAGCGAGGAGCTCACGTCGACCCTCTGTAGGTCCAAGAAGAAGATCCTGATGCGGCCCATCCCGGTTGGTGGAGCGGCGGCTACAAGGGCGGCCGAGGCGAAGAAGGCGGCGGAGCTGAAGAAGGCCGCCGAGTTGAAGAGAGCGGCCGCCGTCCCTGCGAGCCTAGCCTCATCGCGAGAGGAGCCCGCCATCACGAGCAAGGCGGCGGGTGCGACCGCCAGTTCAGTCGGGCCAGTCGCCGGAGGCGGCCCCTCAGCGAGTGCAAGCAGCGGCGAGGTGACGAAGACGGGCGTCGAGTCAGCCATGGCTCGGGGTCCGGATGTCGTCCCCCCCATGGTGGAGGAGACGGCGGGCACCGAGTCGGCGACGGCTCCAAGTCCAGGCGTCGTCCCTCCCGTGGTGGAGAAGGAGCGGGGCGCTGCCGAGGGAAGTGATCTCTCGGCGAGGATGAAGGAGCGGCGCACAAAGGCCGCCAGGGACCAGGCTCGTCCCAGCGATCCCGAAGCGCCAGCGGTGGAGACACTATCGACCGAGGCGGTGGTGCAGGGGGGCGGGACGCACGAGTCGCGTCGGCCTCCACTGTCGACTTTGTCCTTTACTGAGCTTCACGCGGCGCTCGGTGAAGTTCATGTGGTAAGCGTCTCTTGGCTTGTAGTACGGTTCCCCCCCCAGTCCCCGAGGGTCGACTTGGGCTGAAGGGGCGAGTCGAGTCTTCTGTTTTGATTGGTAACCAGACGAATCTTGTTTTATACGCGTTCGTATTTTTTGGCAGGCTGAAGTGAAGCGCCTAACGGCACAGGTGGAGGAGGCGGCGAAGAAGAACCGCCAGCTGGTCGCCATTGGCAGTAAGTTTTCACCTTTTTCGGGGTCGGCGAAATTTCATGTGATTCTTCCGACTTTCTTAGTATCTCTGATGCTCGTCGTTCTTCTGTAGCAGAGGCGCGCGAGAAGGCATTGGCTGAAGCGCGCGAGGGGTATGTGAAGGAGTCCTTCTACCCGGACGCCGAGTTCCGGGCGAAGACAGCTGAGGAGGCGACGAAGAAGGCAAAGACGGAGCTTGCTGACCTCAACAAGGTTTTGGAGGGCAAAGGCAAGGAGATCGAGGACGTCATTGCCGATTACAAGGGCAGGCTCGAAGCTGCGGCGGAGGCTAGGGACGCTGCCCGGGGAGCCGCGGCGACGCTGCGGGAGGAGATTGCGGCTTTGAAGTCGCAGCACGCCAAGGAACTTGCCGCGGAGAGGGAGGTGTCAGAGAGTACTGTCTTGGCGGTGCAAGCCGAAAAGACCAGTTTCGAGGCCTTCGTCCGCAAAATGTCACGACAGCTCCTTGGTACGTGCTTCTCCCTTGCTGTTTTTCGTTAACCCTTTGCGAAAGCATGGCGTCATCAGTCGCCAAGCGTGGCGAGTCCACTGTGGGGGCCAGTCCCCGGGCGTGGCGAGTCCGCTGCGGGGGCCAGTCCCCGGGTGTGGCGAGTCCGCTGCGGGGGCCAGTCCCGGGGCGTGGCGAGTCCGCTGCGGGGGCCAGTCCCCGGGCGTGGCGAGTCCGCTGCGGGGGCCAGTCCCCGAGCGTGGCGAGTCTCTTTTTCAGCAGGTGCTGACCTTGTGAGCTTTTCGTTTTTT
Organism: Lolium perenne; assembly: GCF_019359855.2. Taxonomy (NCBI): domain Eukaryota; kingdom Viridiplantae; phylum Streptophyta; class Magnoliopsida; order Poales; family Poaceae; genus Lolium; species Lolium perenne. Next base: position 78,946,892 of record NC_067244.2, on the reverse strand, counting down.
CAGGTCAGTGTGAATTCGTGGAGTCGGCGACCCCGTGAGAGTGCCTTCAGACTGCGACCACGCGCATTATCGCCTGTGCGGGGGACATACTGGCGGCGCTTCAGTACCTAAGTCCGCGGGAGGTGATTCCTCGTGATGCGCCATCGGTCTTCAAAGCCGTCTCCGATATCCCGGCAGTGGTCGACTGGCTCCGCCGCTCCTCTTGCCGCGTGGGCGTCACCATGGCTTTGAGCATGGTGCTTGCCCACTACTCGGAGGGCTTCGATGTGGAGGAAGTGACGGCCGGCTTTCCGTCCGAGACTGGCGAGTTCTACGTCGTCGAGGTGTTGCGCCTGATGGAGGCGGTACACCCTTACGCCGATCGAGTGCTGGCGACTGCGGACTTGGAGACACATATTGTCAACCAGTCGGCTCCCGAGGACGCGGAGAAGGAGGCGGGCCCGAAGGACTTCCCCGCCGAGCGCCTCTTCCATGCTGCGGCCACCAATGCCCTATCCACCTATCCGGTCGTCAGGTACACCCCGAAGTTCTTACATGGAGAGGGTGGCGCCGAGCCGGTGATAGAGGAGCAGCCGGGGTCTGCCAAGTAATTCTTTCTTGTATGAGGGGTTACCCTCTGGCCTGTAAGGATAAATATTTTGTCCCCGCGAGCATGTGACTCGTGGGTGTTAGTTGTATATAAGTAAATTGCTTTTGGCGAATTGTGGTTGGTGAATTCTCTGTTGCGAGTGTCTTGTTGTGAGCCTACTCTCCATGGCCAGAGGGGCCAGTCGCTATGCGACCCCGATGAAGGCTATCGACTTGACTGTTTTCCTTGTCGAGCTGGGCGTCCCCAGTCGCAGTACGTAGTCATTTAGTGCGAATAGCAGCCTCATGGGTGGAGGAGTGGGTCGTTTGTTTTGCGTTGTTTGTGTAGTGTGCCTCTCGTCATGGCTCGGTGAGCCAGTCGCTTGGCGACTCCAAAGGGGTTCTTGGTGTGGTGTTGTTCCTTTCCGAGCCGCGGGTCCGTTTTGCGGAGTCCCTGGTCGAAGTACTTAGCCTTTCAAGTCACCTGCCTAAGGTAGATGAGGGTGTTTGCGTGCTGTATAGCATAGCACTGTACGGTTGCTGGGCCCGGAGGGCTGGTTGGGCGGGCGACCCTGCTGTAGGATCCAGTCGCCATTTTTGCTTGACGGCGTAAGGGACGCGGGGCTAGCCGGGCCTGGTGTTGCGACCGGTTTGCCTGTCGTGCCCTTGTTAGCCAGCTACTTGGCTGAACGTGGATTGCTCTGCCAGCAGCAGCAACCGAAAGTCTCCCAGTCCCCGAGTCGTGCGGATTGGCGACTGGGCTCATGGTGGTGAGATGGGAGATATGTTCGTGGGGCGAGGGATGGCGAGATGGTCGGCGAATGCGATCGAGGCAACATGCGACTTTATTGATATTCGTGTGTTGCTTACATGCTCTTCCTAGGTGTAGAACCAACGGAGGAGGTTGATGTTCCAGGGGCGCTCGACCTCCCTGGTGAGTGGCTCGCCTTTGTCATCTTTGCGAACGTCGGTGAGGTAGTAGGCGTTATTGCTGAGCGCGCGGCTGACGGCGAATGGTCCTTCCCAAGGGGGGGAAGTTTGTGCATGCCTTTCTTGTCCTGGATTAACCGAAGGACGAGGTCGCCTTCTTGGAAGGAGCGACCGCGGACGCGGCGACTGTGGTATCGGCGAAGGCCTTGCTAGTAAATGGCCGTCCTGGAGAGTGCGAGGTCTCGTGCCTCATCGAAGAGGTCGACATCGTCTTGCCGAGCGCGCTCGTTCTCTTCTTCGGCGTAGTTGGCGACTCGTGGCGAGTCGTAGGCGATGTCGGTGGGCATGACAGCTTCGGCACCGTACAGCAGGAAGAAGGGCGTGAAGCCAGTCGACCTATTTGGTGTTGTGCGAATGCCCCAGAGGACGGAGGGGAGTTCTTCTGCCCAGCATCCGGCCACGCGCTCCAGGGGTACCACCAGTCGTGGTTTGATTCCATGGAGGATGCTCTGGTTCGCCCTTTCTGCTTGCCCGTTCGACTCAGGGTGTGCGACTGACGCGAGGTCGAGTCGGATGCCTTTGTCTTCGCAGAAGTCGGCCATTCCCCTTTGGCGAAGTTAGTGCCGTTGTTCATGATGATGCTATGAGGGTAGCCGTAGCGGTAGATCAACTCCCGTAGGAACTTGGTGGCTGTTTTGCCGTCGCACTTCTTGATGGGTTTTTCCTCCACCCATTTGGTGAATTTGTCCACAGCGACCAGGAGGTGAGTGTACCCGCCGGGGGCTGTCTTGAATTTTCCCACCATGTCCATGCCCCAGACGGCGAACGGCCAGGTGAGGGGTATGGTTTTTAGCGCCGAGCCTGGCATGTGCGATTGACTCGCGTACTTCTGGCATCCGGCGCACGCGCGGACGAGGTCGACTGCATCTTCGTGGGCTGTTGGCCAATAAAATCCGTGCCGGAAGGCTTTGGCGACGATCGAGCGCGCGCCTGCGTGGTGGCCGCAGTCGCCTGCATGGATGTCGCGCAGAATCTTGCGGCCTTCGTCGGCGGTGACGCACCGCTGGAATACTCCGGAGACGCTGCGCTTGTAGAGCTCGTTGTTGATGATGGTGAAGGACTTGCAACGGCGCACGAGCGCGCGTGCCTCCGTTTCGTCCATCGGCAGTACCTGGCGCTCGAGGTAGCCTAAGTACGGTTCCGTCCAGTCCCCAGTATCGGAGGCGAGTGCGACTAGGGCGGAGTCGGGTGCGGGTGGTTCGGCAATGTCGATCTCCCGTGGCACGTGCACCGACGAGTGACTGAGGATGTCGAGGAAGATGCCTGGAGGGGGTGGGAGTCGCTTGGATCTGAGCCTGGCTAGTGCGTCTGCTTCTTCGTTCTTGCACCTGTCGACCCACTCAACGACGTGGCCGGCAAAGCTGGCGCCGGCCTAGTCGACCGCTCGCTTGTAGGCGATCATGTTGGCGTCGGTGGCGTCATAGGTGCCGGACGTCTGGCTGGCGATGAGGTCGGAGTCGCCAAGGCAACGCAGTCGTGTTGCGCCCATCTCCTTTGCGATGCGCATGCCGTGGAGGAGTGCCTCGTACTCGGCCATGTTGTTGGTGCAGGGCTCGAATCGGAGCTGCAGGACGTATCTCACGATGTCGCCTTTAGGCGAAGTGAGGATGACCCCTGCTCCTGCTCCTTCGAGGTTTTTGGAGCCGTCGAAGTGTAGTGTCCAATGTTTGAGGTCCGCCGGGGAGCTCGGCTGCTGGGCTTCTTCCCAATCGGCGAGGAAGTCGGCAAGCGCTTGGGATTTGATAGCATGGCGCGACTCGTACGTGATGTTGTGGACGCCGAGTTCGACTGCCCACTTGGCTATCCGGCCGGTTGCGTCGCGGTTGCGGATGATGTCGGCGAGTGGCATTGAGGCGACCACCTTGATGGGATGCTCGTGGAAGTAAGGGGCCAGTCGCCGCTGGGCCCTGAGTACCGCGGATACCAGCTTTTGGTAGTGCGGGTACTGCTGCTTCGACTCGATTAAGGCCTCGCTGATGTAGTAGACTGGGCGTTGTATCAGCTGGTCTTTTCCTTCCTACTGGCGCTCGACAACCATGACCGCACTTATCGCGCGATTGGACGCGGCAACATACAGCAGCATGGTTTCTTGTGGGAGTGGGTCCGCGAGGACGGGAGCGTTTCTCAGGGCGTTCTGGAGCTCTTCCAGGGCCTTCTGTGCTTCGTCCGTCCACTCGAACGATTCCGATTTCTTTAGGAGACGATAGAGTGGCGTGGCCTTGTCGCCGAGTCGGGGGATGAAGCGACTGAGAGCCGCGACTCACCCGGCGAGTTTCTGCACGTCGACCAGGCAAGTTGGTTGTTTGGTTCGCATGACCGCCGAGATCTTTTCCGGGTTGGGCTCGATGCCACGTTTGGATACGACGTAGCCGAGGAATTGTCCGGATGGGACCCCGAAGGTGCACTTCAGGGGGTTGAGCTTGATCTGGTAGCGCCGCAGGTTGGCGAATGTCTCGGCGAGGTCGGCAACTAGGTCGTCCTGCCGAGTCGACTTTACCACCACGTTGTCTATGTAGACGTGGACGTTGCGACCAATTTGGCTCTCCAGGCAGCGGTTCATGCACCGCTGGTAAGTCGCTCCAGCGTTCCTGAGGCCGAAGGTCATGGATGTGTAGCAGTAGGCGCCGAGTGGTGTGATGAACGTCGTTTTCTCCTGGTCTTCCTTTGCCATCTTTATTTGATTGTACCCGGAGTATGCATCGAGGAAGCATAGCGATTCCAACCCCGCGACCGTGTCGATGATCTGGTCGATTCGCGTTAGGACGAATTGGTCCTTGGGGCAGGCGCGGTTGAGACTGGTGTAGTCAATACACATGCGCCATGTCTTGTTTTTCTTCAGCACTAAGACTGGGTTTGCCAGCCATTTGGGGTGCTTGATCTCTATGATGAAGCCGGCGGTGGGTAGCCGGTTCACCTCTTCGGCGATTGTGCGTCGACGCTCTTCGCCCACGGGTCGCATCGCTTGCCTAACGGGGCGTGCAGTGGGGTCGACGTGTAATTTGTGCTCAGCAAGTTCTCTCGGGACACCTGGCATGTCAGATGGTTTCCATGCAAAGATATCTCGATTCTCACGGAGGAACTTGATGAGCGCGCTTTCCTATTGGGCGGACAGGCCCGTCCCAATGGTAACTTGCCTACTCGAATCGTTCTCTACAAGATCTACTTGGCGAGTATCGGTTGTAGGCTTGAAGGTTGCTACGGGCGAGTCGAGCTCAGTCGGCTTCTCGAGGATGGCGGGGTCGTTGCGGTCGACTGTGTACTTGGCGAGCTCGACGATGTTGTCGCGTTCCTCGGCGATGATGGTGTCGGCTAGCTTGGCGTCGTTGTCCTCACACTCCAGGGCCATCTCTGGGTCGCCGTGGACGGTGATGACGCCGTGGGGCCCGGGCATCTTCATCATGTTGTAGGCGTAATGAGGCGCAGCCATGAACCTGGCGAACGCCTGGCGACCGAGGACGCAGTGGTACGGGCTGCGGAAGTTGACCACCTCGAATGTTATCCGCTCGGTGCGGTAATTCACGGGTGTGCCGAAGGTTACCGGCAGCGTGACCTTTCCGATTGGGAAGGCCTTCCGCCCTGGGACGATGCCGTGGAACGTGACGTTGGTGTTCTCGAGGCGCGAGTCTGGCAGGCCGAGCCGCTAGAAGGTCTCGTAGTACAGAATGTTAATGGAGCTTCCTCCATCCATCAGTGTCTTCGGAAGCCAGTAGTCGGCAACCTTGGGCCTGATGACTAGCGCCACTCGGCCGGGGTACTCAATGCGTGGGGCGTGGTCTTCGCGACTCCACGTGATGCTCTGTTCGGACCAGTTGAGCCAACGGGGGACGTCGAGGACGACTGCGTGTGCAGCCACCGCCCTTGTGAGGACCTTCCTATCTCGGCGGTCGTCGACTCCGGTGAAGGTATGGAGCGAGCCGACGCTGCGGACGAACCTGTCTTCCTTGTGCTGGTCTTGGTCATTGGTGCGGTCCTTGTGCTGATTGCCGCCGTCGGCTTCCTTGGCGCGGCGGGCCTTCTCTATCTGCTTCAGGGAGTAGCAGTTTCCAGTCGTATGGGTTGAGGGCTTGCCCTCCCTGCTGTGATAGATGCACGGGGCGTCCAGCAGGCTGCTTGCGTCAAACCGTTTAGGTTGGGGTCGGTCCTCTCTTGGTGCGCGGTTGTCTCGGTGAAAGGACTTTGGGTCACGCTGCTCGTAGTCGGCGTTGGCGACGAGTTCGGTGTGTCCGCCGTCTGCGCGGCGCTTGCCGTTGCTTGGCTGGCCGCCAAACCGGTAGTCGCCGCGACGAGTGTCGGGGTGAGTGGGGCGGCGATTGCGCCGCTGCCCGTACTCGTCGTCCGAGTCGACCGCAGGGTCTTCGTCGGCGTAGCGCAGGGCGATGTCGAAGAGCTCGGTGACATAGGCATCCCCAATGGGCCTGCCGAAGATGGTACCCGGGGTTTATTGAAGGCCCATAACTCGAAGAATAAGAAGATTCGGAAGCCCAATTTGTTATTAAGGAAAGCTAGAGTTGTATTAGGAAGTAATACTTGTAATCTTGCGGGACGGGTTGGAAACCCTCCCGGACTCTGTAACTTATGTATTACGAATCCCTCGGCTCCACCTCCTATATAAGGGGGAGTCGAGGGACAAAGAGAGGAATGAATCAATTGTCAACAGAACCTTAGTTTCTTAATCATCGAGTACTTTTCGGCTGAAACCTTCGAGATCTACTTGCCCTCTACTTCCAACGGAACCCTAGTCTACAATACGTAGACATTGATAAGTTAATACCTTGTCAATTGGCGCCGACCGTGGGGACTAGAGGCGACAAGGAGCTGATCTCGATGGCACGTTCAAGATCGTCGACTTCATCAACTGCAAGCAACGCTTTGGACAGAGGTAAACAGATCGAAACTGGTCTAGTCGATTTTGTTCCTCACCCGCCCTCCCGTTTGGATGCATATCCGTATCTGGAGGAGCCTATGGAGATGACCTTTGGCGAGTTCCAATTCCGTGTCGAGAAGGAATGATCATATCGTCTCGAAATTCCGATCTCGTCGGGATTATCGGCGGTCGATCCCGATTCTTCGGATTCAACATCGTCAACTGAGTCAGGCGAAGAAGAGATTTCGTCTCCACGCTTCATCAGCACCAGGGCAAGTGAAAAACTCGCCAAGATCTTCAGCGACATGTCTTTCGAGTCATCTGCGGACTCCGATATAAGCGATGACTCGAGCAACATCGACAGCTTCACCTTCGTCGATAGATCCACTACTGTTGGAAAGGTCTTCACCAATCTCAATGATGGTGTCACCAAACCCGACAAAGTTCAGAATCCAAAATATCATCAGATATATGTGATTGGAGAACCAAGTCGCCCAGTGGAGGAGACGTCAGAAAACTTTGACGATGCGGGAAATCCATATGTTGATCCTGCAGATCTCACGCGAGGTTTGGGAACAAAATATATCGGACCAGGAACACGAGAGATGGTGCAATTTCCGCAGGCAGTATGGGATCGAGTCGCAAGAGCTATTGATGGTACAGAACCAATGACCATTACGGCGACACCTGCGGAGTTACAAGCGTATCAATATAGGCTTGCACGTACCAGGAGGGAGCTCGAGAAGCAGAAAATCGAGTTGGACAAGAGGCAAGAAGCCGCTTCCGCATCAAGCAGACAAAGGGCAGAGCTAAGCCAAAATTCAAGAACTTCGGGAGATAGTCATAGAGAAGGTCGAAGGAGAGCAAGATCTCGGCTGCAAAATATACCTGAAGCTGAGAGAGAGAACTTAATTCAAAACCTCGATATGTCTTTTATGTCAATCGACACGAGGGGGAATATTATTCCAAAGGGATTTCTATTTCTGTGCCCTCGGGTCCTTAGTTGTGCTCAGTTTTCCCCAGCTCCTTAGTTTTTCCTCAGTTTTCCCCAAGACCTTGTCTGAAACCCGCAGAAGCAGCTCGGACGGCAGGATTCCGTTAAGTTGACCGTTCCGTGCTGCCGAGTGGGGTCGTGTCGTTTGTGGGGCCGCGTCGTGTGGGGCTGGTAGGAAGGAACCGCGTGGGACAGGACGAGACCATGTTTGTGTGGCCGTAGCGTGTGTGGCCGTAGCGTGTGGGGCCGTAGCGTGTGGAGCCGTGTGGGTCCGGGACGTGGGCACGAGTGGTTTTTGTCTCTTTCGCCCAGATTAGCAGCTTTCATGTATCTTTTTCCTCTCTCTCGCTCGATCTCATTCATATTTGATAGCCCAAATTGGTAGCAAATCTAGAGCAGCTTCTCCTTCTGTTTTTTAACGACATTCATTTCTTTATGCCTTCGTTTTTACCCAATCAGGTAGGAAATCTAGGGCACAAATCCAGAAAAATATAGGATAAGCTGCATACAGCAACCAACATAGCATAGATATGTTCAAAACAGATCCAACAGTAGTACCGATAGAACCCTACAACATAAGCTACATTTTACATGAATTTAAGCTGCTCTACAGATAGAGCAGTCACATACAGAGAGTGCAGTAGGCATGTTCAACGCCTCCAGGTTGCGCCTGTGACTCGTCTGGAGGTTGCACAGGTGAATCCCAAGTGCTTTGTGTTTGGCCATGAACGCATGCACGTTCACCGTCGTTCCAACTCTAGCGCCGCATCTGCCAATGGATTCAGCATGGTTCACCAGGCAGTTGAAGTCGGTGGCGCGGAGCTTCCTGTTGCAGAAGGGGCACTTGTAAATGCCTCGAGCAAAGGGGCCATCGTAATGGCCGGACTGCAGCCTCCTGAGGACGTGACGAGTCTTGGTGTGGAAGGACTCGTCGTCGCTATCGACGTCGCTGCTCTGCACCTGTCACGTAGCACCAAAGATCGTGCAAAAAACACGGAGTCAATTGCAACGATGATGGGACAGAGAGTGAACAAAGATCATGCATGATAATATGGGCTCGAAAAAAAGAGGTAGCCTCAGTTACATTGGACACACTTATATCCAGGATTTGAGTCAGTAAACCAAAGATCATGCACAACAAATTTGTACACACCAATTGTTTACTGACCAAACCCTGAATCAATTTGTGCCCAAATATTCATCATCATCGGCACAAATCTTAAACAAAAGCAAATCACAAATGGATTGAACTAGGGAACAGACGCACCCTAATAACGCTAGATCTAACACAAATGGATTGAACTAGGAACAGACGAACCCTAATAACGCTAGATCTAACATAAAAGGATTGAAATGGGATAAGAACAAGGGAGCAAAGGGTTACCTCCGGCTCGTCGTCGACGATGCTGGTGTCGTAGGGGTTCTCCGGCGTGATGTACGGCGCTGGTTCGTACGGGTCCCAGCGACGGGGGCCTGGACGGTGGCGGCGGCCGATGCGCCGGCGGCTGATGCGCCGGCGGCTGATGCGCCGGCTGCTACGTTGGAAGCAGCGACAGGGGCCTGGACGGGGGCAGCGGCCGATGCGTCAGCGGCTGATGCGCCGACAATGGGCATCTCATTCTTCTCCATCGCCGGCGGTTTTCTTCGGGGTTTTTTCTTCGGTTGTGGAGAAGATGATGGGACAGGAGAGGCGGTTGCAGTGAGAAAGTGCGTCGAGGGGGAGAAAAAGGGCTCTATAAAGACGAAGGTGGCGTGTACCGCAACACGCGTCCGCTATGCACGGCTGCAGCGTGCACCGCGACACGAGTCTAACCCTGGGACGTTTGGTGTACTCAGTTATAACCTCGGGCCTTATACAGAAATTTTATCTGTACTCAGTTTTCCCCTCGAGTAGTTAGCCTGGCAAGTGCAATATACTCAGTTTTACCCTCAAGTCGCTAGTCAACAGAGAGTCAACAAATGAGATTAACATATCTAATTGAGTCATTTCATGCGCAAAAAAATTCAAAAAAATAAAAACATAGTGGCACCTACTCATGGAGTCTTCCTACGCAACCTGCCACCAAGAAAAACTTAACAAACATATATAAATCAAGTTTACCACAAATTGCCACTTCTCAGAATCACTAGTGTATCTATGAAGATGCATGGTTTTCCACTCAAACCCCTTTGCAAAACATCTTCCCCAAAAACATAGTTTGTCTAAATGATGCCATAATTGTCACACTCATGTATATTTGAATTGCAAATAATTTGATGTAGCCCAATATGAATTATATTGTAGAAAACACGCATTTTTCATTTTTCATTTTGTAATTCTTTTTGTTTGAATCCCTTAGTCTATTTACTATTTATGTGCCCTTGGATTGTTAGTACTACTCAGTTTTGCCCTCAAGTTCTGTCACAAATGCTCTCAGAAGCCCAAACTTATCCTGATTGGTTGAGCCGTTGTCACACGGATCGACTCCACAAACCGTTGATCAACTGATCTAACGGGCAGTATACCCCTCCCCGTCTCTTCGTGGCCACCCCTCTCTCTCTCTCTTCGTGGCCACCCCTCTCTCTCTCTGTCGGTGGATGCATTATTGTCACCCCTCTAACAATTATCAACTATCTTTCGCTTTCGTTTTTCCTTTAGGGGATATAGTTTTGGCATATAGTTTTAGTAATTTGAAACGGCCCAAAAGTGGAATAATTTTGGTATAAACATGAGGCATACATATTTGCGGATTTCGGTGAATGCATTATTGTCACCCCTCTAACAATTATCAACCATCTTTCGCTTTCCTTTTTTCTTTTAGGGGATATAGTTTTGGCATATAGTTTCGGTAATTTTAAACAGCCCAAAAGTGGTATAATTTTGGTATAAACATGAGGCATACATATTTGCGGATTTCGGTGAATGCATTATTGTCACCCCTCTAACAATTATCAACTATCTTTCGCTTTCCTTTTTCTTTTAGGGGATATAGTTTTGGCATATAGTTTCGGTAATTTGAAACGGCCCAAAAGTGGTATAATTTCGGTATAAACATGAGGCGTACATATTTGCGGATTTCGGTGAATAGATTATTGGGAGCCCTAATTATCAACTTTCTTTAGCATTCCAATATAGTTGGTAATTTCGGTGAATGCACACACTAACTATGAAAACAACTACAAGTACATGTAACTGAATAATGAATTTGTAACAAGGTATCCCTTGTAACAACTTCTAGCGCCTGGTGAACAATGATAAGAATCCGATCGCAATTATACAACAGAAAAAACAACCAGCCATCAGATTAGCTTGCTTCTTCAACTCGATCAGCTGCCTTAACTGCTTGTTCATTTTCTTCAGTTCTCCCTTCACTTCCTCCAGTCCTACATTGGGAGCATTAGGCATAATCGGAACGGCTCCTCTCTCCGCCGCATTCTCTACAAAGAAGTCCCCTCCCAAATTGCGCTCCCCAATAGCGCCAATTGATTCTTGCAATTGAAGCCTCTGAACGTACACATCGATCCACTCGAAATGCCTGCATTTCTTCAGGATCTGAAAACAACAACGGGAACCCTAAATCCCAAATTCGAGGGAATAGCAAGAAAATCGAGAGAAAACAGAGAAATTGGAGCGAGATCTAACCTTATCCCCCTCTCTATATGGCAAGCTCTCGCATGCAAGGAACTCACGTCCACGGTTGCCATTCTCGTCCGTCTTATAGATCGACCGCTTCAGAGGCTCCTGGAGTGGGCAGTCAAGGCATCTTGTCAAAGGCACGGGTTCATACTGCGGCCATGAAGAACGGGAGGTCGAAGAGAAACTAGACATCACCCTCCTGTCGGAGAAGGGCTGCCGCTGGCGGAGAAGAAGAACAATGTGGCGCGGGGAAAGAAAGGGGAAGCAATGGCACGGGCACGGGCGCGGGGCTGGCTTGGGCTCCCATTTTGCAACGGTCACCTGGGTAAGCTGTGGGTCCGGCGCACTAACGTGGACAAGTTGTGGGTCCCACGATGATCTAGATAAGTGAAGACGTGTCCACTGCGGGGCACCAACAGCGGCCCCACTTGCCAGCACCAACCAACGTCAACTAAACGGGATTCCTTCCGTCCGAGCTCCTTCTGCGGGTTTCAGACAAGGTCTTGGGGAAAACTGAGGAAAAACTAAGGGGCTGGGGAAAACTGAGCACAACTAAGGAGCCAGGGGCACGAAAATAGAAATCCCTATTCCAAAAACACCGGAAGCAGGATACATGGCAACGCAAGCTTTCATCTTAGCGTCCATACCACCTCCCGGAGATCCAAGAGAAGCGTTGTATAACATGACCATGGCAGGGTGTGGAGCCATGGGAGCAGCGTTCGTAGCTACACCTCCCGAAAGAACTGCAAGGCAAAATAGTCCGCGACCTACCGTAGCAGTGCAAGATCCACCGAGAGCAAGTGGAGTTAGAGATTGATACGTCCATTTTGCATCACTATTTTATATCATAATTTGCTGTTATTCATTGATATATTTCGTATTCGGAGATGATACTTACGTTATTTCATCTATTTTGCATATTTCATGATTATTGGAGGATCGCGCACCGGAGTCGGGATTCTGCTGGAAAAAGCGCCGTCAGAATGCAATATTTCGGAAGATAAACAATTGACGGAAATTATATGAAAAATCCTATTTTTTCAGAAGACGAAGGGAGCCAGAAGGGGGAGCCGAGGAGGGCCGCCATGGGCCCACCTCATAGGCCGGCGCGGGCCAAGGCCTGGCCGCGCCGCCTTGTGAGGAGGGGGCCCACAGCCCCCTCTGGCCTCCTCTCCTTCGCGTACTTCTTCGTCCCGAAAACCTAAGCTCCAGGAGATAGTCGCGAAGAGTCATAGCCGCCTCTGCGGGGCGGAAAACACCAGAGAGAAAAGAGCTCTCCGGCAGGCTGAAATCCACCGGGGAAATTCCCTCCCGGAGGGGGAAATCGACGCCATCGTCATCGTCATCGAGCTGGACATCATCTCCATCATCATCACCATCATCTTCATCATCATCACCGCCATCTCCACCGCTGCACCTCGTCACCGCTGTAACAATTAGGGTTTGATCTTGATCGTTTGATAGGGGAAACTCTCCCGGTGTTGATTTCTACTTGTTATTGATGCTATTGAGTGAAACCATTGAACCAAGGTTTATGTTCAGATTGTTATTCACCATCATATCACCTCTGATCATGTTCCATATGATGTCTCGTGAGTAGTTCGTTTAGTTCTTGAGGACATGGGTGAAGTCTAAATGTTAGTAGTGAATTATGTTGGTTAGTATTCAATGTTATGATATTTAAGTTGTGGTGTTATTCTTCTAGTGGTGTCATGTGAACGTCGACTACATGATACTTCACCATTTATGGGCCTAGGGGAGTGCATCTTGTATTCGGTTGCTAATTGCGGGGTTGCCGGAGTGACAAAAACCTAAACCCCCGTTAGTATATCGATGCAGGAGGGATAGCAGGATCTCAGAGTTTAAGGCCGTGGTTAGATTTATCTTAATTACTTTCTTGTATTTGCGGATGCTTGCAAGGGGTATAATCACAAGTATGTATTAGTCCTAGGAAGGGCGGTGCATTAGCATAGGTTCACCCACACAACACTTATCAAAACAATGAAGATTAATCAGCTATATGAAGCGAAAGCACTAGACTAAATTCCCGTGTGTCCTCAAGAACGTTTGGTCATTATAAGTAAACAAACCGGCTTGTCCTTTGTGCTAAAAAGGATTGGGCCACTAGCTGCAATTATTTCTCTCGCATTTTACTTACTCGTACTTTATTTATCTGCTATATCAAAACCCCCTGAATACTTGTCTGTGAGCATTTACAGTGAATCCTTCATCGAAACTGCTTGTCAACACCTTCTGCTCCTCGTTGGGTTCGACACTCTTATTTATCGAAAGTGCTACGATACACCCCCTATACTTGTGGGTCATCAAGACTATTTTCTGGCGCCGTTGCCGGGGAGTGAAGCGCTATTGGTAAGTGGAATTGGTAAGGAAAACCTTTACTGTACGTGCTATTTTTTATTTCTGTCTGCTGCTATAATTCATTATGGAGGGGTCTTCTCTTGAATTCCTCTTTGGAAAATCTACTACTACTGCAAAGGTAGTGGATGAGGCGCCAGGTGAGAAAGAGGTTCCATACAAAATACCTATGAAAATTATTGAACGTGTTGTGGATAACCGCTATGAAGGGGATGGAACTGTCCATCCTGGTGATCATTTACTGTTTTTACATGAATTATGCGGGTTATTCAAATGTGCAGGTATTGCTATGGATGAAGTTAGAAAGAAACTATTCTCTATATCGTTGTCTGGCAAAGCGGCGCACTGGTATAAATTGTTGAAGAATAGGGATTCTCTTAATTGGGAGGACATTGTGCCTTTATTTTATTCCAAATTCTATCCTCCAAGTGAAATTCACAAAGATCGGAACCGCATATATAATTTCTGGCCTCATGATGGAGAGAGTATTGCCCAAGCTTGGGGGAGATTGAAGTCTTTAATGCTCAAATGCCCCATTCATGAGCTTCCTGGTAATATTATTATTGATAATTTCTATGCAAGATTGTCTTTTCAAGATAAGACTTTGTTGGATACTTCTTGTTCTAGATCATTTACACGCAACAAAGAAGAGTTTAAAAGGGACCTTCTTGATCGGATCCAGGAGAATACTGAAGGATGGGAGAACGACAAAGATAGAGAGTCAGGTATAAACTATGATTATAAATACATTAAAGTTTTTATGGAGACTGATAAATTTCGTAATATGAGTGCTACTTATGGTCTTGATTCTCAAGTCGTTGCAAATTTTTATAAAGCTTTTGCCTCTCACTTTGAATTGCCTAGGAAGAATTTTGATAAGTATCATGAACCATATAAAGATAAAATTGATTCATCTATAAATAAATGTGCTATAATTGAAACTGTTGATCGTATTCTTCCTGAAGCTTATATTGAAAAAACTCCTTTCCCTGCTAAAATAAAGGAGTACTCTGTTATATCTAGTGCGGTTAATAAAAGTGCAAAGAAACCTATAGAACCTGAAGAACAAATAAAGGTTGAACCTGCTGTTGCAATAATTAAAGATCTTGTGACTGAAAATGTAGAAGATGGTCATATTATTTTCTGTGAAGATGCTTCTAATATTGTTTCACATCCTAATAAGTCTAGGAAAGCTAGTGTTCCTATGCTCTCTGTTAGAATTGGTGATCATTGTTATTATGGTTTATGTGATATTGGTGCAAGTATTAGTGCTATTCCTTATGAGCTTTATACGGAGATCATGCATGAAATTGGTTCTTGTGAACTTGAAGATATTGATGTGGTTATTCGGCTAGCTAATAGAGAAACTATCTCTCCTATTGGTATTGTTCGAGATGTGGAAGTTCTATGTGGTAAGATTAAATATCCTGCTGACTTTTTGGTACTTGGTTCTGCCGCTAGTAAGTATTGTTCTATTATTTTTGGTAGACCTTTTCTAAATACTTGTGGAGCTGTTATAGATTGCAAGAAGGAAAAAAATGTGACTAAATTTGCCAAAACTCCTTATAAAGCTAATTTGCCTAATAATGATTTTAGAGTTGAACAGTGTGCGTCTATTGCTCTTGCTCCTAATAATCCTTTGCAGCAACATTTGGAGAATAGTGAGAGTGAAGTCTTTAGGGAAGAAAGAAATGAGCTTGATGAAATTTTCCTTCGTCAACCTATTCTTAAACATGACTTGCCGGTTGAAGATTTGGGTACAACACCACCACCAAAGGAAGATCCTGTTTTTGATTTGAAACCATTGCCTGATAATCTTAAGTATGCTCATATTGATGATAAGAAAATATATCCTGTTATTATTAGTTCTAAGCTTTCAGATATTGAGGAAGAAAGGTTATTGGAAATATTGAAGAAACACCGAGGAGCTATTGGCTATACTCTTGATGATTTGAAGGGGATTTCTCCCTCTATTTGCCAACATGCTATCAATATGGAAGATGATGCGAAGCCTGTTGTTGAACATCAGCGTCGTCTAATTCCAAAGATGAAGGATGTGGTAAAGAATGAGGTATTAAAACTTCTTGAAGCTGGTATTATATATCCTATTGCTGATAGTAGATGGGTTAGTCCTGTGCATTGTGTTCCTAAGAAAGGAGGAATGACTGTTGTGCCTAATGATAATGATGAGCTCATCCCTCAAAGAGTAGTTGTAGGGTATAAAATGTGCATTGATTATTGAAAAGTTAATAAAGTTACTAAGAAATATCATTACCCTTTACCCTTTATTGATCAAATGTTAGAGAGGTTGTCTAAAAATACTCATTTTTGCTTTCTTGATGGTTATTCTGGGTTCTCACAAATTGCTGTTAAAACTAAAGATCAAGAGAAAACCACTTTCACTTGTCCCTATGGAACTTATGCTTATAGGCGTATGCCTTTTGGTTTATGCAATGCTCCTGCTACTTTTCAAAGATGCATGTCTGCTATTTTTCATGGCTTTTGTGAGAATATTGTAGAGGTATTCATGGATGATTTTTCTGTCTATGGGAATTCTTTTGATAATTGCTTGCGAAACCTTGATAAAGTATTGCAGAGATGTGAAGAAACTAACCTTGTTCTTAATTGGGAGAAGTGCCACTTTATGGTTAATGAAGGAATTGTATTGGGACATAAAATTTCCAAGAGAGGTATTGAAGTTGATAGAGCTAAAGTTGAAGCAATTGAGAAGATGCCCTATCCTAGGGATGTTAAATGTATTCGTAGTGTTCTTGGTCATGCTGGGTTTTATAGGAGATTTATTAAAGACTTTTCTAAGATTTCAAAGCCTCTTACTAATCTTCTTCAAAAAGATGTACCTTTTGTTTTTGATGATGATTGTAAGGAAGCTTTTGAAACTCTAAAGAAAGCCTTAACAACTGCTCCTGTAGTCGAACCTCCTGATTGGAATTTACCTTTTGAAATTATGTGTGATGCTAGTGATTTTGCTGTAGGCGCTGTTCTTGGACAGCGAGTAGATAAGAAATTAAATGTTATTCATTATGCTAGCAAAACTCTTGATGCTGCTCAAAGAAATTATGCTACAACTGAAAAGGAATTGTTAGCTGTAGTCTTTGCTTGTGATAAGTTTAGATCTTATATTGTTGATTCAAAAGTTACAATTCATACTGATCATGCTGCAATTAGATACCTTATGGCAAAGAAAGATGCTAAGCCAAGGCTTATTAGATGGGTACTTCTTTTGCAAGAATTTGATTTACATATTATAGATAGGAAAGGTGCCGATAATCCTGTTGCTGATAATTTGTCTAGATTGGAAAATATAGCTTATGATCCTGTTCCTATTAATGATAGTTTTCCAAATGAATAATTGGCTGTAATAAAGGTGAGCTCGCGAGATAGTCCTTGGTACGCTGATTATGCTAACTTTATTGTTTCCAAGTACTTGCCTCCAACCTTTTCAGCTCAGCAAAGGAGGAAATTCTTTTATGACTTGAGGCATTATTTTTGGGATGACCCACACTTATATAAAGAAGGAGTGGATGGTATTCTGCGAAGATGTGTTCCCGAATATGAACAACAAGAGATATTGAGTAAGTGTCATGGTAGTGTTTATGGAGGACATCACGCCGGAGATAGGACCGCGCAAAAGGTTCTACAATCAGGTTTTTATTGGCCAACTCTCTTCAAAGATGCAAGGAAGTTTATTTTATCTTGTGATGAATGTCAAAGGGTTGGTAATATCTCCAGACGCAATGAAATGCCTATGAATTATACTCTTGTTATTGAACCATTCGATTGTTGGGGATTTGACTTCATGGGTCCTTTCCCTTCTTCAGAAGGTAACACTCATATACTTGTCGCTGTTGATTATGTTACTAAATGGGTGGAAGCTATACCCACAAAAAGTGCTGATGGTGAGACTTCCTTGAAAATGCTTTTAGATATTATTTTTCCTAGATTTGGAGTACCTAGATATATTATGACTGACGGAGGTTCTCATTTTATTCATGGTGGTTTTAGAAAAACTCTTGCTAAATATGGTATTAATCATAGAATTGCTTCCGCTTATCATCCTCAAACTAGTGGGCAAGTAGAATTATCAAATAGAGAAATTAAATCTATCTTGCAAAAGACTGTTAATAAATCTAGAAAGAACTGGGCTATTAAATTGAAGGAAGCACTATGGGCTTATAGAACTGCTTATAAAAATCCCATGGGTATGTCACCGTATAAAATGGTTTATGGGAAAGCTTGTCATTTACCTTTAGAACTAGAGCATAAAGCTTACTGGGCTGTAAGAGAACTAAATAAAGATCCTAAACTTGCCGGTAAGAAAAGATTGCTACAATTGAGTTCTCTAGATGAATGGAGAAGTGAAGCTTATGAAAATGCTTAACTCTTTAAAGAGAAAGTTAAGAAATGGAATGATAGAAGAATTATCAAAAGAGAATTTAATGTTGGAGATAAAGTCCTATTGTATCGGTCTCGTCTCAGATTTTTTGCAGGGAAATTACTCTCAAAATGGGAAGGACCATATGTCATTGATGAGGTGTATCGATCAGGAGCAATTAAAATTAGCTCTCTGCAAGGTAATGCCACACAAGTGGTGAATGGACAAAGACTCAAGCATTATATCTCTGGTGATTCTTATAATAAAGATGTTGATGTTATTCAAGTGGTAACTCCGGAAGCCTTCATCAAAGGCCAAGTTGACAGTCCTGCAGAGTTCGACTTTGAATAGGTAACAGTTCTGGTAAGAAAAAGTCCACGTTTAACTTTCCGAACAATGTTTTTGCAACTTTTGGAAAATATGAAAAATTACGAGATCGAAACAGAGTGGAGGAGACGCACGAGGGCTTGCCCCCACAGGCCGGCGCGGGCCCCAGCCTGGCTGCGCCGCCCTGTGAGGAGGGCCCCTCGTTGCCCCTCTCCGAATCTGGTTCGACCTGGTACTTTCCTTTTTACGTAAAAATTTCTGCTATATAATCCCCCGAACCCCTGGAGGTCCGTATATCGTTTTCTCGTCGCGTTTTGTTTCGAGCTGTTCCTGCCAGGATCTGTCTTTGATCTAGAGCACCATGGTCTCCAACAACAAGGACAAGGAGCCTTTGGAGGAAGATATTCAAGACCTCGAGCTACAAGGAGAATTCAAGGAGGAGCTGAAGGAGATCTTTAAGGATCGCAGGAACGGACCATCACCATCACCACCGAAGGAGTAATTCATCATCGGTATTGGCACCCCCTTGGTTTGTTCCAAGCTTGGGGGAGTGCCGCGGTATCACACCATCACCATCTTTTATTTTTTACTATCAAGTAGTGTCATATCATGAGTAGGGAAGTTATCATATAAGATGTGTTGCGGTATGGAAGTATCTCTCTTTTAGTGGTTATCTATGTATCCCTTGGTGTGAGTTATCGTTATGGAATATTAATGAGAAGTCCTATCATTTACATATTGCACATCTTATTTTAGTTTGCAATCTCTATTATATGATTAATCTTGTTGTTAGTATTGGTATCACTTTGGGAGCATTGAGTAAATCTATTTGGTTTTGGCAAACTTAGCATTGGTCAATAGCAACAACACTTTGAGTTTAAGTAGAAAAGAGGAAATACATGTAGATATGTTATTATCTTTCTTGTTAGTTCCTAGCTTAGTGTTCTGAAGTTAAATTTGTTTGTGCTTACAAGGAAGATGCATGATTGTTTCTATCACATGTATATTTGTTTGTTTCCCTCAACTCTTATGCTTGCTAATTAACCTTGCTAGCCAAAGACCTGCACCGAGAGGGAATACTTCTCATGCATCCAAACCCTTTAAACCAAACCTATGCCACCAGTGTCCACCATAACTACCTATTATGTGGTATTTCCCTGCCATTCCAAGTAAATACTTCATGTGCTACCTTTAAACTATTAAAAAATTATTACCTCTTATTTGTGTCAATGTTTTATAGCTCATGAAGAAGTATGTGGTGTTTTATCTTTCAGTCTTGTTAGGCAGCTTCCATTAATGGACTAGTGGCTTCATCCACTTATCCTATAATTTTGCAAAAAGAGCCGGCAATGGGGTTCCCAGCCCCAATTAATCAACTTTCATTAATAATTCTCTTCACATGTTTTGCCCTGATTCTTCAGTAAGCAACTTAATTTTGCAATAGGCACTCCTCCATGGTATGTGAAATGTTGGAAGGCACCCGAGGATTCGGTTAGCCATGGCTTGAGAAAGCAAAGGTTGGGGGGAGTGTCATCCTTAAATAAACTAAAGTACATGTGTAAAACAAAAGAGAAGGGGGATGATCTACCTTGCTGGTAGAGATAACGTCCTTCATGGGAGCCGCTCTTTGGAGGTCTGTTTGGCAAGGGGGTTAGAGTACCCATTACCATTCGTTGACAACAACAAACACCTCTCAAAACTTTACTTTTGTGCTCTCTACATGATTTCAAAACTTAAAAGCTCTAGCACATGATTTAATCCCTGCTTCCCTCTGCGAAGGGCCTATCTTTTACTTTAGGGATTTCTATTTTCGTGCCCCTGGTTCGTTAGTTGTACTCAGTTTTCCCCAGTCCCTTAGTTTTTCCTCAGTTTTCCCCTCCTCTAGTTTGAAACACGCACAAGTGCTGGAACGGCCGGTAGCCGTCAGGTCAGAGGCCTTGGCCGTTAGTCTGACCGGGTGGGGCCGCACAGGGGCAGCTCCTCCCTGACCGTCTCGTGCTGACGGGTAGGGTCAGGAGACACGTCGGAGCAGCCATCCATCTATCGCTGACGTGTGGGCCGTTTTATTTCATGATTTTATACGCGGTGCTGCCAATGACAAATGGGACCGCTCTATAGGGCTGCCGCAGCCAATGACCAGTGGGGTCGTATATTTTTCAGGAAAAGACATATATTGCCGCTCTGTGGGGCTGCCGCAGCCAATGACCAGTGGGGTCGTCTATTTATTTAGAGAAACTCATATATTGCCGCTCTGTGGGGCCTCCGCAGCCAATGACCAGTGGGGTCGTCTATTTTTCAGGAAAAGACATATATTGCCGCTCTGTGGGGCTGCCGCAGCCAATGACCAGTGGGGTCGTCTATTTATTTAGAGAAAATCATATATTGCCGCTCTGTGGGGCCTCCGCAGCCAATGACCAGTGGGGTCGTTTATTTTTTAGGAAAAGACACATATTGTCGCTCTGTGTGGCTGCCGCAGCCAATGACCAGTGGGATCGTCTACTTATTTAGAGAGAAAAAATCATATATTGCCGCTCTGTGGGGCCTACGCAGCCAATGACCAGTGGGTCGTCTATTTTTCAGGAAAACTCACATATTGCCGCTCTGATATATGTCTTTAGAGAATATCATAGAGAGAAGCAACAAGTTCGCTAATTAATTATTCTTAAACTAGACCGGAGAACCGCTGGCAGCTCGTTCCCCACCGTCGGATGGAGCAGCCATCGCCGGCGCCTCGTCGCGCCGCCGGCTCTGTCCCCCGGCAGCGTCGGACGAACTGCAGCGTTGCACGTCAACCACGGCTCCAGCACTTGTTTCGTCCGCACGCATTGTACCCACCGCAGGAAAGTCCGCCGCAAGCAGATCCGCCGCCCACGACGACCGGGATTTGTTCCGCGCACCAATTGGTATAGCTTGGTAAGACCTCCGCTTCTGCCTCCCCCGCCCCCTAATCGATTCGGTTCCCGTAATTTATTGGAGTTTGCAGGTACGAAATAGTCCTCAATGTCTGGTCGTAGCGGGTACACCGGCGAGGGTGGGGATTCGATCATGTCGTGGCCACGTTCTACTTCTCCTACCTCGTCGGAAGTGCAGGTATCTAGCTTCAGCTCTCTGTACTACCGTTGAATTTGAAGTTCCGCCATGGCCTGTTGGGGTGATTTCAGTTGTTCTTTTTTCCATTATTGTTATAGTTAGCCAGGCAAGCCGATGATCCATGGTACATTGCATACCAAGATGAATCAACCCAGTGGTGTAGCCAGAGGATGGATTTGGAGGAGAAGGTGGCCAATTTAGGTGATGAATTAGCCCGTAAAAACCTGATGATATTCGAGCTGAAGCGTATTGTGGAGGAAGAAAAGAAGAATTCAGAGCTTATTCGCAAGGAGAAGTTGAGAGTTGAGATAGATCTTGCCGTATTTGATCAAGTGGTAGAAAACCTAGAACATGAACTTAAAGTGATGGGAGAGGAGAAAAGTAGATTCATCTGTGAAGTTTTATTAGGTGTCATCCCTGTCCTAGCAGTTATGTGGTTCTGGTAGACGATTTAGTATAGAATTGTTATTCAGTAGATGGCTCTAACCACTGTATTTTGTTGTGGCTCTAAGCACTGTATTTTGGTGTACAATTTCCTACTTGTGCTAAGTAATGCGCACGATAATTTTAGCATGCATGAACATTTTATAAAAGTGAAGGGATCCCAAAAGTGAAAGCATGTACCAGCCTCCGGATCAAATACATATCAATATCTTCCCAATCAAGTTGGGATAGAATTCAAATCATACATACGGATGTACATGGACACATCAAGAACGCGGAGAAGCTTTTTTTGAGACGGAGGTAGTAGTTCGAACAATTTTATCCCATTTGGAAATTGAAAAATACAAATTTATCATAATTTATCCCAATTTGCGGCGTCGAACACGGCCGCGCAGCGATGGGCAAGAAAGGCCGGGACAACGAGCGGCTGAGGGGTGGTCATCTGCGCCATCAAACGTTGAAGCGATGTTATCGGCGATGGCTTCAATGTTCTTGGCATCGATGACCAGTGTCGGAACCGCCGCTGTCTTGGTGTACTTCATCAGCGACGGATCTACGGAGGGCTGGATCGGAGGCTTTGCAGCGCGGTTGTAGACGATGGCATCAATCGTCTTGGCATCGATTCGCACTCTCGGCACCGGAAGTGAGACATCAACAGGCTCCGACATTGAAGGCTGGGTCTGCGCCGTCGAAGCGATGTTGTAGGCGATGGCTTCAATGTTCGTGGCATCGATGACCACCGGCCGGCACGGCCGCCGTCTTGGTGTTCTTCATCATTCAACAGATCTGAGAATAGAATCGAAAGTGAGACAGAGAGAGACATTTCAACTATTTCTGACGGTTAGATCCTCACCGGCACTCTTAGATCCACGGCGCACGCACGGTTAGATCCGCGCCGCCGCACGCACGGTTAGATCCGCGCCGCCGCACGCCGCCGCACGCACGGTTAGATCCGCGCCGCCGCACGCTGCCGCACGCACGGTTAGATCCGCGCTGCCGCACGCCGCCGCACGCACGGTTAGATCCGCGCCGCCGCACGCCGCCGCACGCACGGTTAGATCCGCGCCGCCGCACGCACGGTTAGATCCGCGCCGCCGCGACCGCCGTAGTAAGAGAGGAAATACGAGAGAGGAGGATGCGACTGGAATATGCGATCGCCGTGGTCGGTAGGTATGTGCTCTGCTCTTGTCTCCGTATGCGTCCATCGTGGTAGAGAGAGAGATACAGGCCGTCCGATCATAAATGATCGAACGGTGCAAGCGTTCGTTGAGCTTTCAACTAACCAAGATCCGTGTGACATACATCTCGACCAATCAGAGATCAGCAAGTGAGTACAAGTTAGGAAAACTGAGTAGAACTAAGAGGGGGAAAAGTGAGGAAATGTTTATCGGAAGGGCAAAACTGAGTATGACTGAGTAAAACAAGTGGGCCCGGAGGGGGGAAAACTGAGTAACACTAAGTAAAACAGGGGCACCCAAATAATAAACGGACTAAGGGAAATTGAAGCTTTTGGCATAAAAATTGTAAAATTGTGTTATTTGAACAATATATTACATTTTGGCCGACTAGATATTGTTTGCAACTCAAAGATACACAAGTGTGACGAATTTGGACTCATTTGGACAAAGTTTGTAAGCATAGTGGGTATTTGGGAGGTGTATTGAGCAGAAAGCCCTGCATCTTCATATCTAGTAGCTCATGGACTAGGAAGTGGTTTTGAAGCTTTTGGCATAAAAACTTCATATCTCTATATTTCCTTTTCCATTATTATTTCTCTAGGTTGTAGGTAACATAACAAGGCTCCATGGGAAGGTTCCACCATGTTTTGAATTATTTTGAATTGAACCCTAAAACCCTAAAACCCTAAAATGATAAATGTGGCTTAAATGTGGCATACAAATTGTTCATACAAATTCAAATTGTTCAACACAAAGGGATCCCCAATACAAAGGGAACCACAATACAAATTGTTCATACAAATTCAAATTGTTCAACACAAAGGCATCGCCAATACAAAGGGAACCCCAATACAAATTGTTCAACACAAAGGGATCCCCAATACAAAGGGAACCACAATACAAATTGTTCATACAAATTCAAATTAGTTGTTCAGAATAAAATCTTTCTCTTGCTCCTGGTGTGACTCGCCGGGGCCACCACCTTACTCCGGGTAACCCTACCAGGGATATTACTGGTGTCTACCTTCCTTTTGCCCTCTTTCTTGTTCTTCTTCTTCTGCAAAGCTTGTGCTTTTTCTTCTGCCATGTACTCTTCGAAGTTAGCATCTATCATGGCCTTACAACTTTCGAAGCATTCTCGACTATACTGTTCCCTCTCCTCTAGACTCATCGGTTGAAGCCATTCTACATCCATCTGTTCCCTCTGCTCTCGATCCATCGGTTCAAGCAGCTCTACATCCATCTGTTCCCTCTGCTCTCGATCCATCGGTTCAATCTCCTCATGTTCAATTGCTGCTTCAATCTCCTCTGCATTTGCTGCTTCAATCTCCTCATGTTGAACTGCTGCTTCAATCTCCTCTGCATTTGCTGCTTCAATCTCCTCATGTTGAACTGATGCTTCAATCTCAACTTGAATTGTTGCTTCATTCTCCTCTGCATTTTCTGCTCCCGCCTGATCTTCCATTCCAAAAGCTGGGTCAACTCCATTTTTACAAAGCCTAGCAATGTGTCCAGGGATTCCACAACGTTTGCACTTACGTTTTCGAATCGGTGCACCACCCTCTGCACTAGCTCTGATCCTATTCTTCCTCGGCCTACCTGCCGGTCTAGTCAATACCGGAGAGTACAGCTTTGAAGCCCGGATCGACTTTCATCCATTGGTCTTTTCCCAACAAGGTAGGAACATTCATAGCATATGCAGCCCTAAATTTGGCAACAGAGAAATACTCTGACACATACTGATCAACTTCACCATCTTCACCCCCTATAACACTCATGAAAAACAATGCGTGTATGCAGGGTATCCCACGGATCTGCCATCCCCTACAATGGCATGTCCTATCAACCAAACTCACTGGATACCTCCACTGCCTATTTTTACTGTCAGTGTAGGTTACCTCAGCCTCCATTCCTTTTCTGACGCATTGCATCCTCAATTGTTTTGCCCTCTCATGCAAAGACTTAATCAAAGATGGGAGCATGAGATGGCCAACATAATTTGTGGATGCAATTCTTTGACGCAGATCGATCTTTATCATGATCATCTGCCTAATCTTATCAAATATTTGCCACAGCATAAGCCCTTTCAATGACTTGACCTTTGAATTGAAACTCTCCTCAAGGTTACTTGTTACATAGTCTACCTTGCAAATTTCATTGAATTGTCTTCTTGACCACACCCTACCATGATGTTCATCCAAGTACTCCTTCACCCCAGGTTTTTGTTTATACAACACATCCAAATGAAACAGATGCTTCCTAGAGCTGCATGTGTATGAAGCTGGCCATAGGTTGTCAGTAAAAACTTTACCCTTGAATTTCTTTGTAAAATTCTGTACCAAGTGTCGCATACATTCCCTATGCTCCACTCCAGGGAATACTGCTTCTACCGCAGTCTCCAAACCTTTGCAAGCGTCTGTGTGGATAACAAGTCCTGGTGGATGACCTATAAGATCGCGCAAATTCTGCAGAAACCAAGTCCAACTTTCCTGTGACTCAACCTCCAAAACCCCATAAGCAACAGGGAACATCCAATTATGTCCATCAACTGCAGTAGAAGCAACTAGCTATCCTTTAAACCTGCCATGAAGAGCTGATGCATCCACGGCCAAATAAGGCCCGCAACCGTCCAAAAAGCCTTTCCAAAGAAGCTTTGAAACAAACAAAAGCCCTTCTGAAACATTCCTTGTGCATTACCTTCCCGCTTTTCAATTTGTAGGGAATTGTATGCTTGTCTATCGCTACAACACTGCCTGGACTAGCCATCTCAACTTCAGCTTTGAAAGTGTAAAGCAACTGAAAGCTTTCATTCCATGGACCATTGATCTTGTCAAGAGCCATTTCCTTTGCATAGAACATCCTCATGTAAGGTACTTTCATTTTATACTTCTCAACCACCTTTTTAACGAGTGCTGTTGGACCAAGTGAAGGATCTTCTCTCAGCCAATCTAGGATTATATCTCGCCAACCACCTAGTCTTCGCTAGCTTTGTTTTCAGCTCGCTCTCCCCCTAGAGGTGGACACCTATGGATCTCCTTATTCTTCTTTATCTGAAACATAATGATAAGGGATGTCATTAATAGATAACAAATTTTACACCGTGATCTAAATACACAACCGGTTGGCGTAGTACCCGAACCAAGCCGCTTCGCGCATTGTGGATGCATGCAGCCTAAACCTACACCTTGGGTATGGGCATTTAATTGTGAACCTACCTGGCTCACTTTTAACAACCTCAAAATTATTCTTAGTGAGAATGTGATATGTAGTAATTGCATTACGGCAGTCCATCATCGTTTGAAACACGGTGCCTTCTACAAGCTGGGGATCCTCCCTGTTCCACTCAATTGTTGGCAAGTCTTCACCTTCGTAATCGGCTAAAACAAGGCTGTCATCATTCTCATTCTTCTCTTCATCATCAGTGTCATCAAATCTGGCACCAAAAGCAATATCTTCCATGTATTGATCCTCCATTGCCTCGCTTACCGCATCGATCTACCAATTCAGAAACATCAACTCATCATCATCATCTTGAGGAGATCGATCCTCAATGTCCGCATCGTCCTCCACATCGACCGTACGAACGATCTGGCTACCACTAGCACCGGGGACAGATGGTGCTGTCGTGGACCTACAAGGAGGGCCGCGGCGCACACTGTTAGAAGAGGCAGCAGCAGTAGAGAGACATGATGCCCGACCACCTGATGATGCCCCAGCACCAGAGAGAGATGATGCCCGGCCCCTGTCCACATGGATACGAATTTTACCGAACAGGCAAGAAGCATTCAAAGCAAAAAGAATTCCCAGATCGTCATCAGAAATTAGTGGAACAAATCTTCCCTCCTTGTTGTGCAAATATTCGAAATGAATCATGCTGCCGTCGAGCTCCAGCATGAAAGCGCAGATGTTAGCTTTCAAATTCCTCAACGAGATGGTGGTTGCAACCACCGCAGGGAAGAAAAACCCATTCTTATAACGTTTAGAACCACGCGTAAAGCTAGAATCCAGCCTAACTACCAGCCGAAAAGCCAGCGCTGGATCAATCCTATTCGAAAAGCAACGCAGTTAGTTGAGCAACAACGATTGGCGCTCAAAAACTGCCTACTGTTAATTCACATAGGCAGACGATGCTTACCCAGATGGAATCCATGCGTTAGATCCCTCCGATTCCCAATCTTCTCCGCGGCTGACGCGAACATTTGGCACACCAGATGGACATACAAACTCCGCGAAAGGGGTAGATCTAGATCTGGTGGAGGCGGAGCCCTCTCCGCCTCCCGGTGGTGGTGGTGGGGGCGGGGGCGGCTCGGCGGCGGACGATGCCATAAGGTAGGAGGGCAGGACGGCGTGGCGGCGGAGGGGCGGTGTGTGAGCTCCTCCAGTATCGGGCGGAGTGGAAAGCTTTGGGTGAGCTCCTCCAGTCAACAGTCAACACAGTTCGAAAGAAACTGTCAATTCAACACCAACGCGGCTCCCTAGCCGTCACCGGTAACGGTGAAGGCCTCTGACCAGACGGCAACCCTCCCGTCTGAGCGTCTGCGACGGGTTTCAAACTAGAGGGAGGGGAAAACTGAGGAAAAACTAAGGGGCTGGGGAAAACTGAGTACAACTAACGAACCAGGGGCACGAAAATAGAAATCCCTTTACTTTATGTTGAGTCAGTAAACCTATTTCCCTCCGTCTTTAGCAAGCAATTGAGTTGCTGTGATCCAACCATCTATATTGTGATCTACTTAATCATGCCTTTTATTCTTCCTTGTTTAAGTACAAGTTTTATCGGAATGAACATAGCTTTGAAACTTATCAATGATTATGAGGAGATTACCATGATTGAGTATGCAAGTTTATTATAAGCTTTAATATGAGAGTGCTGCTCAATAGATAAGTATAATCTGTTAACTGTTCTCTGACCAAGAACAAAGTTTGCCATCACCAATTATGATTTCCTATGCACCTTTATTTGTGATTACCTTCTACTTGTTTCAAGTTGAATTATATGAGGAAGTTATTCACTAGAATGTCTTGTGTGAATGAATGTGATGCTTCTTGTCCGTATTTTATTTATCGACTCTTCACTCCATAAACATGTGGTCCTGTTTACCGAGTTCAGTTTCGCTTGGGGACAAGCGAAGTCTAAGCTTGGGGGGTTTGATACGTCCATTTTGCATCACTATTTTATATCATAATTTGTTGTCATTCATTGATATATTTCGTATTCGGAGATGATACTTACGTTATTTCATCTATTTTGCATATTTCATGATTATTGGAGGATCGCGCACCGGAGTCAGGATTCTGCTGGAAAAAGCGCCGTCAGAATGCAATATTTCGGAAGATCAACAATTGAAGGAAATTATATGAAAAATCCTATTTTTCCAGAAGACGAAGGGAGCCAGAAGGGGGAGCCGAGGAGGGCCACCATGGGCCCACCTCATAGGCCAGCGCGGGCCAAGGCCTGGCCGCGCCACCTAGTGAGGAGGGGGCCCACAGCCCCCTCTGGCCTCCTCTCCTTCGCGTACTTCTTCGTCCCGAAAACCTAAGCTCCAGGAGATAGTCGCGAAGAGTCATAGCCGCCTCTGCGGGGCGGAAAACACCAGAGAGAAAAGAGCTCTCCGGCAGGCTGAAATCCGCCGGGGAAATTCCCTCCCGGAGGGGGAAATCGACGCCATCGTCATCGTCATCGAGCTGGACATCATCTCCATCATCATCACCATCATCTTCATCATCATCACCGCCATCTCCACCGCTGCACCTCGTCACCGCTGTAACAATTAGGGTTTGATCTTGATCGTTTGATAGGGGAAACTCTCCCGGTGTTGATTTCTACTTGTTATTGATGCTATTGAGTGAAACCATTGAACCAAGGTTTATATTCAGATTGTTATTCACCATCATATCAACTCTGATCATGTTCCATATGATGTCTCGTGAGTTGTTCGTTTAGTTCTTGAGGACATGGGTGAAGTCTAAATGTTAGTAGTGAATTATGTTGGTTAGTATTCAATGTTATGATATTTAAGTTGTGGTGTTATTCTTCTAGTGGTGTCATGTGAACGTCGACTACATGATACTTCACCATTTATGGGCCTAGGGGAGTGCATCTTGTATTCGGTTGCTAATTGCGGGGTTGCCGGAGTGACAGAAACCTAAACCCCCTTTAGTATATCGATGCAGGAGGGATAGCAGGATCTCAGAGTTTAAGGCTGTGGTTAGATTTATCTTAATTACTTTCTTGTATTTGCGGATGCTTGCAAGGGGTATAATCACAAGTATGTATTAGTCCTAGGAAGGGTGGTGCATTAGCATAGGTTCACCCACACAACACTTATCAAAACAATGAAGATTAATCAGCTATATGAAGCGAAAGCACTAGACTAAATTCCCGTGTGTCCTCAAGAACGTTTGGTCATTATAAGTAAACAAACCGGCTTGTCCTTTGTGATAAAAAGGATTGGGCCACTCGCTGCAATTATTTCTCTCGCATTTTACTTACTCGTACTTTATTTATCTGCTATATCAAAACCCCCTGAATACTTGTCTGTGAGCATTTACAGTGAATCCTTCATCGAAACTGCTTGTCAACACCTTCTGCTCCTCGTTGGGTTCGATACTCTTATTTATCGAAAGTACTACGATACACCCCTTATACTTGTGGGTCATCAGAGATACAGCGACTCAGGCCAGGGTGGATAGAGCGCGACAAGATAGAAAAGAACATCGGTATTCACCAGAAGTTGCTGAAGAAGATATGTGTGGACTCCCGTGTTTTACGCGACGAGTCCGAAAAACTCGAGTCCCGTCAGGATTCAAGTTACCAGACAGTTTCAAGAAATTCGATGGCCTGCAAGATCCCGAGGATTGGCTAGTCGATTACCTCGAGACGGTGAAACTGATAGGTGGCACCAGAGCAACAGCCATGCAAAGCATTCAAATACACCTGAGTGGAGCCGCAAGATCTTGGATAAAGAAGCTTCCCCCAGGTTCCATCGACAGCTGGGATAGTTTTGAGGATGTGTTTGTCAAGAACTTCCGATCAACCTGCAAAAAACCGGCATCACTAGAAGAGTTGAGATCGTGTTGACAAAAGCATGATGAATCAATGAGAAAATACATCCAAAGGTGGAATATCATCAAAAACTCGGCAGAGAATATATCTGACGAGAGAGCAATAGATGTGTTTGTGGCAGGAATTCGACGAGGAGATTTTGTCGAAGACTTGGGGAGAACCAACCCAAGGACAGTGTCAGCATTGATGGAGATAGCAAACAGATTTGCAGACGGAGAAGATGTTGTTCACAATAAGCGACACAGGTCACCGGAGGAGGACCGTAGTCGGAATTTTCAAATAGAAGACGATTTCCTCGACAATTCTCGAGTTACGATGCTCCTGGCCAAATATCGGCTAGGTTTCGGGGAAACACTGGAGGAAACAATAGAGATGAATATCAAAGGAGTAACGAGCAGCAAGGCGACAATAGAGATGACTCTCGGAATAACAGGCAAAATAGTGGATCAAGGTTTCAGAGACCTTTTGTATCTCCCGAGGATATGATGAACGGGCCATGTCAGATGCATTTCTATCTCGACAATAATGGGAAGAGGCAATCAGGACATCTGCAGAAGGACTGTCGCAATTTTCAAGCAATGTTGCGGGTTGCAGGGCTAGTCAATGCTCAAGCAACAAATAGAAACCCCCAGGGGCCCAGGAGTGAGATCCATCTACCACCTCCTCCCGCGATCACGGACGAAAATTGACACCAGCTCAGAATAGCGGCAGCACCACACCCACCTCCATATGTTGATCCTAACTCCAATGGCGCGGTCTTGATGATTCAGAAAGCTAGGCCATCTAATAGGGCTCAGAAAGTAATCTCGCGGCAAGTGTTCATGGAAGAGAAGATGCCTCCACCAACGATTGAGTACCTAAATTGGTCGGGACAGGACATTGGTTTCACAATTGCGGATCACCCGCAGCAAGTTCCGTGACCAGGGCAGTTAGCACTTATCTTACCAGCGGTGATCGCAGGATTCGACGTATCTCGAGTATTCATAGATGGAGGCAGCAGTTTAAACCTTATGTATGCAGATACACTAAGGAAGATGAACATATCCCTGGCAAATCTAAAACCAACTGACACACGTTTCCATGGAATTACGCCAGAGAAGCCGAGTTATCCGTTGGGGAGGATCAATCTCGACGTTCAGTTTGGGACCCGAGAAAACTACAGGATAGAAAGGCTGGAGTTCGAAGTTGTGGATTTCCCGTCGCAATATCACGCTTTGTTGGGACGACCAGCATATGCCAGGTTTATGGCGGTACCACACTACACGTACCTGTTGTGGAGGTTACCTGGATCTAAGGGATCAATCACAGTCAAAGGAAGTTTCGCGTTAGCTGATAAATGCGATAAAGATTTTCATCGATTGTCAGAAACTTTCGGGATGCAAGCAGAATATATGGAGTCAAGGCTCACAACCGATTATGATGTGTTGCCAGATGCAGGAAGGCCACTCAGGGAGCCAACCTTCAACACTACTAAGGATTCCAAGGAGGTGCAGATTCACCCGACAGACCCAAAGAAAACGACGTCCATTGCAACAAACATGGACCTCGCATAGGAAAGCGCACTCGTCGAGTTCCTCCGTGAGCACTGGAAAATCTTCGCATGGTGTCCAGCTGACATGCCAGGAGTACCCAGGGAACTTGCCAAGCACCACCTAAACTTGGATCCAATAGCGAGACCAATCAAACAACCTTTGCGGCGTTTTTCGGAACCAAACCGCAAAGCCATGTTGTCAGAGATTGACCGACTCAGAGAAGCTGGTTTTATCAAAGAGATACATACAGAGGCCACGTGGGTAGCTAGCCCAGAGCTGGTCCCGAAGAAAAACATGAAAGTCCTTTGCATGTGTG
Source organism: Lolium perenne (assembly GCF_019359855.2). Classification (NCBI taxonomy): domain Eukaryota; kingdom Viridiplantae; phylum Streptophyta; class Magnoliopsida; order Poales; family Poaceae; genus Lolium; species Lolium perenne. Next base: position 78,915,139 of record NC_067244.2, on the reverse strand, counting down.
TCGACTTTACGTGTCTCAATAAACACTGTCCAAAGGATCACTTTCCCCTCCCAAGGATCGATCAAATCATCGACTCCACGGCAGGATGTGAACGTCTTTCCTTCCTGGACGCATATTCTGGTTATAACCAGATCAGATTAAAAGAAGATGATGAAGTCAAGACAGCGTTCATAACACCTTATGGCGTATTTTGCTACAGAACAATGCCTTTTGGTCTAAAAAATGCGGGAGCAACATATCAGCGGATGATGCAGAAGTTCTTGGCAACACAGATTGGGAAAAACGTACAAGTGTACATTGACAATGTCGTGATAACATCAAAAAAGGGGACAACATTGATTGAGGATTTGAAGGAAACTTTTGACAACCTTGACAAGTTCTGCCTTAAGCTGAACCCGACAAAGTGTTCTTTCGGCGTCCCTGCAGGAGAACTTCTCGGGTTCCTAGTATCAGCAAGAGGGATCGAGGCTAATCCAGAGAAAATCCAAGCCATCGTAAAGATGCGGAAGCCGACAAAGTTGAAAGAAATACAACAATTGACTGGGCGAGTCACAGCATTAAGCAGATTCGTCGCCAGGCTAGGAGAGAAGGCATTGCCGTTCTACGCTTTGATTAAGCAAGGGGAGAAGTTTCAGTGGAACAAAGAGGTGGAGAAAGCTTTCGAGGATCTCAAGCGCACAATCTCGACACCACAAATCTTGGTGGCGCCTAAAGAAAAGGAACCCCTCTTGCTATACATCGCAGCCACACCTCAGGTGGTCAGTACAGCTCTCATAGTCGAAAGGGAGGAAGAAGGAAAACTCCATGGAATACAGAGGCCAGTATATTTCATCAGTGAAGTATTATCGCCTTCAAAACAGCGGTACCCGCAGTACCAGAAGCTAGCATATGGAGTGTTCACAACAGCAAGAAAGTTGCGACACTATTTTTCGGCGCATCCGATAATAGTGGTCAATGAGGCGCCTTTATCCAATATATTAAACAATCCAGAAGCTACGGGCCGTGTCTCCCTTTGGGGAATAGAGATTTCCCCTCGGGATATCACGTACGAAAAAAGAAAAGCAATAAAGTCACAAATTTTACCAGACTTCATCGCAGAGTGGATGGAGCTACAAAATACGGGACCCCCAAATCTATCGAGAACCTGGACTATGAACTTTGACGGGTCCAAGAGATTAGAGGGAGCGGGAGCAGGCGTGATACTAATATCACCTGAAGGCGACAAATTAAAGTATGTCTTACGGATGACGTTTCCAAACGCGTCTAACAATGAGGCAGAGTATGAAGCTCTCATACATGGGATGAAGATGGCGAAAGCGTGTGGTGCAACCCGACTAAAAATCTTTGGCGACTCACAATTGGTGGCTCAGCAGGTCATGAATTAATGTGATGCAGTCAATGAAAGTATGATAGCATACAAGGAAATGTATAACGAGTTGGAGAAACTGTTTGATAGATGTGAGGTAAATCACATCAGCAGGCTAAGTAATGATGAAGCCGATGTTCTTGCAAACATTGGGTCGCAGTGTCTCGCGATTCCACCAGGCGTGTTCTGGGAGGAGATAACAGAGAGATCTACAAAGCCGAAGAAACCAAAGAAGAAGGACAAGAAATCCTCGGGGGCTACGAAAGAAGCACTAGAAGAAGAAGAGGAACAGGATCTAGTAATGATGGTGCAAATCCCATGGATGCAGGCGTACATATCATACATCTTAAGGAAAACAATACTCGACGATCCAGTTGAAGAAATGCGAGTTATTAGACGTTCCAAAGCCTTCACTGTGGTCAAAGGGGAGTTATACAAGCGAAGTATTTCGGGTGTGTTACAAAGGTGCGTCACACCCGAAGAAGGAAGGATAATTCTGAAGGACGTACACGAAGGAATATGTGGTCATCATGCAAGCAGTCAAGCTATCGCGGCCAAGGTTTTCAGAGCAGGATTTTATTGGTTGACAGCAATCGAGGATGCAAAGGAAATAGTGCGAACTTGCGATGCGTGCCAGAGATTTGCCGCAAGGCCTCATTCTCCGGCAGCAGTGCTGATGCCAATACCACTGTCTTGGCCCTTTGCTCAATGGGGTCTCAATATGGTGGGAAAACTACACAAGGCCTCGCCAGGAGGATACGAGTATATGCTCGTCGTTGTCGACAAATTCACCAAGTGGATAGAAGCAAAGCCGATAAATTCACCAGACGGAGCATCGGCAATCAAGTTTGTGAAAAAGCATTGTCTTTCGATTTGGAGTACCTCATAGCATCATCACGGACAATGGCAGTAATTTCACATCCAAGGAATTCAAGGCATACTGTGCAGAGGTGGGCATCAAATTGCACTTCGCGTCAGTTGCGCACCCGCAGACGAACGGTCAAGTCGAGAAAGCCAATGGTATCATTTGCAATGGTATTAAGAAGCGCTTGTTAGGTCCATTGGAAAAAGCTCGACATACTTGGCCAGAGGAGTTGCCGAGTGTGTTATGGAGTATCCGAACAACACCAAATACAGCGACATAGGAGACTCCGTTTTTCCTGGTCCATGGAGCTGAGGCAGTACTGCCGATAGAAATAGAGCATGATTCTCCAAGAGTCACGGAATACGACGAAGAAGCTTCCAGAAAAGCATTGGAAGACGATGTCGACGCACTTGATGAGGCTCGAGACGAAGTGTTATCACGGGTCGCCAAGTACCAGCAAGATCTGAAAAACTACCACAGTCGACGTTTGCGACCAAGATCTTTTCAAGTTGGAGACTTAGTTCTACGACTCAATCAAAAAAGCCATGAAAAACTCGAGTCATCGTGGCTTGGCCCTTACATCGTCACAAAAGTAATTGAAGGAGGAGCATACAGGATAAAGGACAAGAAGTCAGGAGCCGCCGAGCCAAATCCTTGGAACGTGGCACAACTCAGGCGTTTTTACGCCTAGAGTCGAAATATAGTCCTCCTTGTAAAAATATAATGTACTGAAACGCCCGCGAGTTTTCAGACGCACTCTTTTCCTTTTTCAGGGCACCGAGTGGGGCTGGAAAAGGTTTTTAATGAGGCGGACTCGTGGTGCTATAATATAATAAAGATAGTCGAAGTATACATCTTTTTCTCATGCTCGGGGGCTTGCGCCCAGAAGTTACAATATATATATACAATGCCGACGAATACACCTCGCAAAAATATTTCGCCTTGGTGCAAAGCACCTCGTCAAATAAAAAGACGATACAAAATAGTAATCAACAAAAAAGCTAATACCCGCAAAAATAGTACACTCAATATAATTTATCTTGCCTTGGTTCAACCTCGCATACACAATAGAGAAAATCGCTACCAAAACGCTCGGGGGCTTGATGAGGAAAAATAAAAATATTTAATGGCTTTACAATATAGATTATGTTTACAACATACAAGATGCAACTCCTGAGAAAAGTCGACAAGCTAAAAGAGAAACTCTCAATTGCTGCCTAGTATATCATCTATGGTCATCCGTTCATTATTTGCAGTACGAGTACTATGTTCAGCAGAGCTGCCCTTCACGAAGAACTCAGCGTCCATCCGAAGAAGTTCATCCATCATCTCTTCTGCGATAGGGGTCACAATGTCATCAATTTTGCCAATGTTCCTCTTTCTTTTCGCCATCTTGGCCAGGCACTTGGCAACAATTCGACTCATGTCTAACTTGGGATAGCAGATTTGTATCATCATCATAGCAAATCTAGCGCCGGCAGATAATTGGGCCCGCACAAATCCATGGATTCGAGGTGCATCCCGAAATTTCTCCATCAAAGCAGGAAGAGTTTCTGGCATCTTGTTGCGCGGGAACATGGTGCTGTAAACTAAGGACAATGTCCTTGTACAGAAGTCGAGGAAATCACGAACCCGACTCGCACGATCTTGAAATCTGACGATTTGGCGAGTACGTTCAGGCGTAACCCAAAAGTTGGAACCATGTTCTTCGGCAAGTCTGAGAAGCACATTGGATCGGGCTTCAACACGTTGATCCTCGGCAACGGTATCCAAAAATGAACCTGTTTCAGTGGAAAAATCAGTAAGGAAGGAAGAATAGCAAGAGTAAAATCAAACACGATCAATTGAATGAAGTGTACCTGTCATATCCAAGCTGGAGTCATTCATCAGTTGAAGCATGTAATTTTCTCGCGAAAAAGCTTCGGCAGCCTCAGTAACCGCGGCCTCTTTCTCAGCTATAGCATCCTGAGCCTGCTGAAGCACAATTTTTTCCCTCTCTAATGATTTTCGAGACTACTCCATTGTCATAAGTACTTGCTTCTTCATAGACTGGAGTTGTTCCGAAGTTCTTCCAAGTCTTGTGCGGAACTCTTACTCGAGGAATCTTCAATAAAGTCATCAGCAACAGGTGTTTTCTTCAAATAGGATGAAGCAGGAAAAGCATCGAAAGGACGAGGAGTTGAAGTGTAGTTATCAAAGACCAACTGGAAATAAAAGTGCGACATCAATCATCAAGCAAAATAGATTTCCATTGATCTTCAAAGTATTTACATAGTTCTCGCAAGAGTTGGGATCCTAGTAAACCAACAGTGCGTTGTCGCAAATTACATCTACAGCGACAGATGTCAAAAGAGAAAAGAAGGGAAAAAGGCAGGCAAGACGGTCTACTTGACCTCTGGCTTGGAAGAGCTAGGAGCAGGAGTTGGTTTGCATCCGAGGTAGGCGAGAATTTTCTTTGAGTTTGGCTTGGCAGCCTTAATCAGGGACTGCCACCTCTTCGTCTCCATCTCCTTCGTGTCGCCAACTTTCGCCCAATCGACATATTGTTGGTTATCAGCAACCAAGGCGATGGTGCCTTCAACACCAACTTTCAAGCTTTCTTGGCGAAGTTTGAGCCCAAGATCTTCTTGAGAATTGAAGCACTTAGCGAGAGCAGTGAAAGTCGTGGGTTCTTCCTTCTTCGTGAAGAAGTAAGGAAAAAGCCGTGACAGACCCGTCCTAGCTTCGGCAAGGCCTTCACGCGCCTCATCTCCGTGGATCTCAAGGAGGGAAAGCGCGTCAAGAAGGCGATCACCTTCAGGATTTTCCAGATCATAATCTTGCTGTGTCTTCCCTAAAAAAAGTAAAAGGAGGTTGTCAAGAAAAAGCGACCAAGGACAAATATGACGACTCGAAGAAATAGCAAGGATTTGATTACTTACTAACAAAACGTCGACTTTGCGACTCCAAGTGAGCCACAATTTCTGTTTCACGAGCAGATTGCTGAGCTATATTTTCGCTCAAAGAAGTTTCCGCGTCATGAAGTCTTTTTCGAAGATCTTCGATGGCGGCAGCATCTGCTTCAGCTTTCTGGTGAGCTTTTTTGCTTTGCTCTAACTTGATAGCAAGAGCGTCAGCACGTTTGTTGGATTCCGCAAGATTTTCTGGCATAATCAACGACAGTAAAATGTTATGACAAAATAATGGAGTATGTTTAGTAGAAGAAGCAGATAAAAAAAGTAGTACCTTCAAGCTTCTTGGCATGGTCACGATACCCGACGAATTGGGTACCGAGACGGATAAATTCCTTCATCAAAGGCTGAAGAGAAGACCAAAGGAAAAGAGAAGTCAATATAGGAAGTGAAAGTTCGACAGCACCTAGCAAGAAACAAAGGGGAGTCGAAAGTACTGAAATGCTCGGAACGTAAAAAAAGAGAGTGAACAACTTACATCATCCAATGAAGGAGTCGTGGAACTACCAGTTAACAGGATAGGCTCCTTGGCTGGTTCTACCCTAGCTCTCTTTGGTGAAGAGGCTCGGGGGCTCGCAACTGGTGTTGGATGCTCTGTGTCTTGTTGAGGAGGAGAAGTTTCGTCCCCATCAGGTTGAGCTTCAGAGACAACTAAAGTACGGGACGTGCTCGTTCGAGCAGTCGCGTCAATAGGTGTATTTTCATCCTCGTCGCCACTACAACAAATAAAGCGACAAGATAAGAAACAATATAGACAAAATATCGAGAACAAAAAACAAAGAGCAGCAAGAACTTACGAGCTGACAAGAGCATCTTCGTAAGGATTGAAAGTTTTCCTTCCAGCATCAGGAACAACTTCTTCGTCACGCAAAGCGCCGGCATTGGAGGTGCCGGAATCGACAACTTCATCCCTTTTTCTCTTGTTCTTTGGAGAAGCAGCTGGGGTAGGAGAGTGTGTCGATGCGGTAGCCTCGGTTTCAACTTCCTTTTCAGAGGATGCCGCGGATTTTCAAGAACCCGCGATTTCACTCTCAGGGCGAGAAGTACCCTGGTTGTCGTCGGTGACAACAGCCCGTTCTTCGACTTCCCCACCTTCGGGAAGGGGAGGAAGAGGCGACGTAGTTTTATGCTTCTGGACAAGATAGACAAAGTATCGACATGGATTTATATCAGTAACAGCAGTCGAAGAAATAGCAGTACCAAAGGAAAAAAGAAAAGAGTGCATGAATAAACAGATGATAAAAACATATTACCTGCGGGAGCGCGTTGGTGCCGCTATATGGCGTCACACGGCAAGATGACGGGATGGTGTCTTTCTTGCTAAGCGACGAGATCTTTCAGACAAGTTTTTCTAAGTCCTTGACCGATAAATCTGTCGACAGGCGATCCACATCTTCATCGCCAGCATACATCCAAAGGGGGTTTTTGCGAGCTTGTAGAGGTTGCACCCTAATCCTAAGGAAATACGACGTGATTTGGATACCCGACAATTCTTGTCCATGGGTATTTTGAAGTTGATGGATGCGTGTCATCAGCGCCTCTGTCGTCGCTTTCTCTTCGTCGCTAGCCTCTGCATCCCAGGACCGACGGCGACAGATTTTTTCGGTACCATCAAAAGGGGGAATGTTTTCTTCAACCGAGCCATGGTTCTCTTCGTGGATATACAACCATTTTTTGCGCCACCCTTGAACTGAGTCAGGGAATTTGACGTCAAAGTACTCGACATCAGGGCAAACGCAGATAACAACGCCGCCTATGTTATAGGCAACGTTGGCAGAGCCATTACGGCGACAGAGAAAAATGCGTTTCCATAAAGCCCAGTTAGGCTGGACTCCAAGGAAGGATTCGCAAAGAGTGATGAAGATCGAGATGTGGAGGATGGAGTTGGGAGTAAGATGGTGAAGTTGCAATCCGTACACAAAAAGCAACCCCCGTAGAAAATTGTGAATGGGGGAAGAAAGGCCACGGATGAGGTGGTCAACGAAACTGACCCGATACTCCATAGGAGGGGATGGATAGCTTTCTTCGCTGGGGAAGCGCAGCGCGTCTTGCTTCTTGCTGATCCCAAGTTTCTTCAGCAAGTTGATGTCTTGGGGGGAGATTTTGGATCTCTCCCACTCAGTGCTCCCCAGATCCGCGGTTGCCATCTTGGACTCGGGAGTGCTGTGCCTGGTGAGTCTCCGAGGTGGCATCAACAATGGCGCAGGAGAAAAGTGTCAGTATGGTTGAGCTCGAGATGTGTTGGGCGCAATGGGGATTTTGACAGAGGAGAGCAGAGGAGCGGCGCGAGCGAAAGAGTGGAAGGAGGAAGACGATGACCTTAAGTAGAGGTGCGGTGAATCGACGCACCGTTGGATGGAGATTTTGTGAGATAGATGGTGTACACGTGGACAAGGGGTAAAAACGCAATTTCACTGAGAAGGGAAGGAACAGGCGCTACAGTGCGTGCGCCAGGAAAAGTGGAGGACGTGTGTCCCCCACTTGCACGACGTGTCAACTTGATAAGAAATTTGGGTCTGCAAGACAGAGAGAGAGCAATTTCGCGTTTTCCCGATACAGTGATCGTGGCTATCGTCAGCAATGATGTCACCTTGGCAAGAGAAAATTTCAGCTATGAAGCTTCATAAGAATGGCGAGAGCAGAAGATTATTGATTATTTCGAGAGCCTTTGGTCAAATACAAGTTTTTGATCAAATGCTCGGGGGCTACTTTGGGAAAATGAAAAACTCGAGTATGACAAAATAGAAATGGCGAGAGCCTATGATCAAATACAAGCATTTGTTCATAGCCTCGGGGGCTACTCCCATCGGGAGCGCTGATCGCGCACCCGATAGATATGAAAAGCTCGAGAAAGAATAACAATATAGCGGCAGAAGGTACTAATTTGTTGAGCCTACAACCAAGTACAAGTCCTTGGCTGTAGCCTCGGGGGCTACTCCCATCGGGAACGCTGCTCGCGTGCCCGATGAAATTATTAAAAAAAAGAGAGAGAAGAAAAAAGAAGAAGTGAGCATATTTCGAGTTATACACATAACTCTACATATACTCCCATCGGGAAGGCAAAATAAGTCATCTGTTGACTCAATAAAATGTGCTATTCCAACAGCCGAAAAAGCACTCGACAATATATTCTCAGAGCACCAAGTCGCAAATAATCTCTGAATGCCGCAAAACTTTGCGAAGGCGAGACCCCAGATCCGTTCTGAGCGGCGTGGCACCGTCTCTGACGTCGGTTTGCTACTTTTTTCCGTACCAACAGATACGAAGAAAAATCCTAACGGACGCGTTAGGTACCCAATAAAATATGACTGGGACTCGACAGAATGGTAAGACCTTAAGCGGCACATGTCGAAGTTTACACCAGTATCCCGAGATCATGTCCAGGGACGTGATCTTGAAGTAGGTTTTTGCGGATTGCCACTAGAGCAGTTAACTAGTACCTGATCCGTCAGATGAACTAGCCCCAACTACCATCATCCCTGTACAATATATAATTGCATATCCAAAGATATGTGATAAATTTGGCATAGTTATTGAATGATTAGAGTTGGAGATTTTCCATGATTCTTCGATTCAAGCAAAATCTCGGGGGCTACTGACATAGGCATCCCCAATGGGCCTGCCGAAGATGGTACCCGGGGTTTATTGAAGGCCCATAACTCGAAGAATAAGAAGATTCGGAAGCCCAAGTTGTTATTAAGGAAAGCTAGAGTTGTATTAGGAAGTAATACTTGTAATCTTGCGGGACGGGTTGGAAACCCTCCCGGACTCTGTAACTTGTGTGTTACGAATCCCTCGGCTCCACCTCCTATATAAGGGGAGGGGTCGAGGGACAAAGAGAGGAACGAATCAATTGTCAATAGAACCTTAGTTTCTTAATCGTCGAGTAGTTTTCGGCTGAAACCTTCGAGAACTACTTGCCCTCTACTTCCAACGAAACCCTAGTCTACAACACGTAGACATTGATAAGTTAATACCTTGTCACTCGGCGATGGAGATGTTGTCTCTGCTGATGCGGCGGAGCTTGGTGCTGAGTGGCTCGTACCGGCAACACCGCCGGAAGTAGTAGATCGCCGTGTCTGTGCTGATGCCGCTGGAGGTCGTCCACATGTCCTGCCAGCGTTGCACCCATCGGTGAGTCGACTCGCGTGGGCCTTGGATGCAGCGATCCAGGTCTTCTATGGTGGTGGCGCGGGTGTACGCACTGGCGAAGTGCTGGATGAAAGCGGCGCGAGCTTCTTCCCATGAGTCGATGCTGTTTGGGGTGAGGGTGTTGAACCAGTGGCGATTTACGCCATCCATCATGAGGGGCAGGTAACGTGCGGCGAGCAGCTCGGAGTGGCCCTGGATGCCCATCGCCATGGTGTACGAGTCAATCCAGACCGTAGGGTCGATGTGGGTGTCGTACTTCTCGATGTCACGGGGCCCCTTGAACCCTACGGGGTAGGGCTCGCCTCTGATCATAGGACCAAAGCATGCTGGACCGACTCGATTGAACGCGCTCTGGCGTGGGAGTTCGTCGGCGTAGCGGTCGTTCACGCGGTTGCGCGCTCGCCATTCTTGGTCGTTGACGATGTGGGTGCACGCGTCGATTGGCTGCCCATTGGCGGCGACCATTACTCGCACGGGGCGCGGCTCGAATCGGTGGTTGGTCGAGTGGGCGGCGCGTGGCGCTGGTGGTGGGCAGTTGTTGACGTTGGCGACCGCGCGATTCACCGCTGCCGAGGAAGCGGCGCGGATGGCGGATGAGCGTGAGTAGAGTCGCCCTTGTGAGTCGGCGGCGGCATGCTGTTGCTCCAGGGCCTTGGCGACTAGGGCCTTAGCATGCTGGACGAGGATCACGCCGTCTCCCGTTTCAGGAAGTTTGGCGAGAACGGCCTGAGCGGCCGCGACATTGTCGGCCGGTGACGAGTGGAGGGGTAGGCCGTTGGCGTCGACTTCCACGCGGGGAGCTTTGGGTGGCGGTGGTGGCGGTGGTGGTGGTGGCGGTGGTGCGCCATGCGCCACTCTGCCGGCGGCGGCCCGACTCGATTCGGGGATGTCGGGGTTCTGGACTCGGGCGACCCGGACTTCTCCGTCCGGATCATCGAAGTTGAGGCGGGCGCTGGGGAAGTCCTGCGCGCGAGCGCGCTCCATGCACAGGCGATTGCGCTGTTGGCGGTAGTGAGACACGGCTCTCACTTCATCTTGCTCGAGGCGGAATTTCTGCCGCTCGGCGAGCTCCTCTTCCTCTGCTCCTCAAGGGCCGCCCGATGCGCCTCGATCTCGGTCGCGTTGGCGGTTGCAGGGAGGGGCGTGGAGAAGGCATCGTTTGGAGGCACTTCGTCGCCTCCCGCCATGAAGACGGTGATTGGGTACTGGTAGTGCGGGGCATCGACGGAGTCCGACTCGGAGTCGCTGCCAAGAGGGGGAGGATGAATTCGTCTTCGAAGTCGCTCGGGTGAGAGACCGGGGAGATGGAGTCCCCGAACGATGCCACGGTGATAGAACCGACGACCGACACTGTGGCGGTGGACCCGGCGACTGATGCCATGGCGGTGGATCCGGCGACCGACGCCGTGGCCGCCGAGTCGGCGTCGTCCTCCAGGGCCGACTCGCCCTCGACGTATACTTCGCCGGTGAGAGGGAGAGTGGCGGTGAGGAGTTGCCCCGGCGCAAAGGGGTCGTGCAGCTGGCCAGGGCGAGGCTCAGTGGGGTCGCTGACGCCGGCGAGCCCAACGAAGAGGTTGATCATGCTGACCGGCACCATCCAAGCGTGCGTGAGGGGCGCGGAGGCCGGCTGATAGGAGCTTGGTTGGATGTGGAAGAAGTTGCCCGTGGCGATCATCCTGCCGGAGGCGATCGGCCGGCGTGTCGGCGAGTAAGGCCTCGCCGCAGCTCGGAGGCTTGATGTCCCATGCCCCACGGTGGGCGCCACTGTCGTGGGTATGACCACGGCAGGTGCTATGGGGGGCAGCACTTCATTGATACGGGGGCAAGGAGACATTGCCATCTGCGGATCGAGGTGCACAGGATGCAAGGGTTTACCCAGGTTCAGCCCGTCCGGAGAGTAAAAGGCCTACGTCCTGCTAGATCTATTGCTCAGTGGAGAATTACAATGGGGGGGGGGGGGCTCAGTCGGCGACTGCGCCAAAAGCTTAAAGGGGGAGATTGGATCTCAGGTGATGTGTCCTCTAGGGTTTTAGCTCGGGGGTTTATATAGGCACCCCCGATCTAGTGTTACATGAAGATAACTGTGAATCATATCAGTTGCTACTAATCCGGGATTTGCCACCCCCTCGCAAGCAATCTCCTTCTCCAGTCGCTACAGGGCCCAGTCACCCGGTCGCTGCAGGGCCCAGTCACCCAGTCGGTCGGGCGACTGGCAGCCTTCTTGGGCCTTCATCTCCATGGCGAGTGGGACTGGCGACACACCCCCTTAGGGCATATCCCCATCATTGATCTATTGATGTTGACGTCAATAAGATACTTCATTGCTTATACTTCTTTTGATATGAATGCTCATACTTAATTTGATGATAATAAACTTCCTAGTGTTCCTTGGCATGCTGAGAGTTAGCTATTTATACTAGAGTGATTGTTTACACAACTAGTTATTCATGCTCATGAATCTTTATTGTGATTGTCTCGAGTTACCAATGCGCGTATTATATTCTTGGCACTTGTCTAAATATGCTAAGCCTTTGAATGAAAGAAGTGCTGGACTCATAAGACTACCACCTGTAAGTGCATTTACTCTCTTGTTATTTTGGTTTAAACGCTAAGTTCCTTATGTTTCTTTGTTTCTTGCTCTAGGACGATCAAGGCTAAGCTTGGGGAAGTTGATGGTTGTGAAATATGCCATTTTGCCTCACGTTTAAACCCTTAGCTATGTCAAGAAATTTACTAAACTTCTCTCTAAGTATGCCACTAATGACTAATTATTTCAAAGGTGTGTAATCCTTTGTTTGCTTGAATGGTGTACAGGAAATCAAGTCTTAATGGAAAATGGACCTACAATTACTATATAAAATCTCATCACAATTGCAATAAAATTGACTAGAGGGCGAAATGAGGTTCCAGAAGGTTTAGCGGGCATCGGAACGGGCAAGACCCGACCATACCACCCGCCCATATAGGCCGCCGTAACATTCCCCAGGTCAAACACTATATTTCGTGAAGGAACCCCGATGAAAAAGAGAGCCATTCGTCGCCAACCAGAGCGGCTGTCCATCATATCGATCTACACCACACCGAAGGAGATCCATCCATCCACCATTATTCATCCATTCCATCTCCAATCTCCTCAATAGCCATTTCCATCGCCATTGTAATGGATATCTCCTTGAGAATTGGCGACCTGTAAGAATATTATGATTTTAATCCAAGTATTTGCAAGAATGATTTCTATCTTTGATCTTGATATTATGTGTGAAAAGTCCTCACGGCCTGTGGGTTGTGGTGAATCCTCGCACCGTTTATCTACATCTAATCTTATGATTTTGTGTTGTCTCTTTTCCGTGATTTGAAGGACTTGCAAGTACCCATATCTCTCGGATCGATAAAGGGAAGAGGTGGCATGAGTGGAGAACGAGTGGCGCCATTGCGAAACTTCAGTGACCGAAAGGGAAAGTAACGGTACATGCTTAGTGATTCGCTTGGGATCAATGGCACAATCATCTTGGTTAATGTGTTGGTCAGTTTTCATTTACTTAATATTTTTTGTTACTCGCGGCTGTGGGAACAATGATTGGATTGAGAGACTAATGTCACCTTTGGCTTTAGGGGCAATAGTATTTACGGATGTGCCGCTCACAAATCTCTATCACTATTTTATTTACTACACATTTTCACTTCATTTCTATATGTATGCATAGCTGCAGGAGAATCTATGATCATGGCCTGTTTTAATCCATTGAACAAAATACCAAACAAAGTAAAGTTGAGAGGTCCGGTAAACGTAAAATAAAATCAACTAGCAAAGTCTTGTAGAGAATTCCTTTACACCATTTTAGCATTTCTTCCCAAGGTTCGATTAAACCTAGGTCTTCTGAGGAAAAAGTTTACGTACAACAATCTATAATCCGGAGAGAAGGTATCAACCTCTATTACTGGTGCCGTAGCTAGGGAAGCAATTTCGCTATTCCAGTAAGATTACTAGAGACCTTGTTTGTTAGTTTTTTTTTTAGTTTTATCTATTGTCATTAGTTTACTTTTTGTTACATATTTGAAAACCCAAAAAAAATTGTTCTTGTTTCTTTTGTTTGCTGATTATGCTAATTTTATTGTTGGAAAAGTTATACCACCTCATTTTACTTATCAACAAAGAAAGAAATTCTCCTATGATCTTAGATATTACTTTTGGGATGACCCTTTTCTTTATAAAAAGAGTGTGGATGGTATTATTAGACGTTTTGTACCTGAGTTTGAACATCAAAGCATTATAAAATTCTACCATGACAGTCCTTATGGAAGACACCACGCATGAGACCGCACAACTAAAAATGTACAATCTGGTTTCTATTGGCCTACTTTATTTAAAGATTATGCTACTTATGTTAAAAACTTGTGAAAAATTTAAACGTGTGGGAAATATTGGTAAGAGAAATGAAATGCCTATGAACTATACACTGCCTCTTGAACCATTTGATGTGTGGGGATTCGACTTTATGGGACCATTTTCTCCCTCCACATCAAAGCATACTCACATTTTGGTTGCAGTGGACTATGTTACTAAATGGGTGGAAGAAATTCCTACAAAACGTGTTGATCATGCTACTGCAATGAAGATGTTGAAGGACACCATCTTTCTCAGGTTTGGAGTACCTAGATTTTTAGTTACTAATGGTGGTTCTCACTTTATTCATCAAGTTTTTAGAAAATCATTGACTAAATATGGTATTAATCATAGAGTAGCATCTCCATACCACCTACAAACTAGTGATCAAGTGGAATTGAGTAATAGGGAAATAAAGCTTATATTGGAGAAGACAGTTAATAAAGCTAGATCTGATTGGCCAACTAAAATTAATGATGCATTGTGGCCTTATAGAACTGATTTTAAAAATCCTATGGGAATGTATCCTTATAGAATGGTCTATGGAAAAGCATGTCATTTACCTGTAGAATTAGAACATAAAGCTAGGTGGGCTATTAAGCAACTTCACTCTAGATATTCTCGTCCTCTTTCCACAAAATTGGTTTCCTGCCGATCGGAGTTTCCAAACTCTAGATATTGCATTTCCAGTTTTACCTTTTTGGTTTATAAATAAAAGGAAAAAGTTGGGCGATTCAGCTCTGTCCGGTGGTATCACCAGTGTGGGGCCGGTACCACCGCCTGGCCTCCACCGGAGCCACCGCCCACGGTACCGGCTGGGGTACCGCTAAAGGGCCAAACCTTACAACAACCTTCCCGTATGTTGGTCGTGGCCGGTACCACGGCCGATAACATGGCCAGTGGTACTGGTCAGACCTGGCCGGTGGTACAGGGCCTAAGTGGCCGGTGGTACCGGTCCTCCATCCGCGAGCTATCTACCACCTGAGGGCGCCCGGACGTACCGGCCAGAGGCCTGGTAGTACCAGCCTCCTCAACCAACGCGTGCCCCGGCCTGGCCAGTAGTACCGGCCACCAAGGGCCAGTAGTGGCGGCTTCTTCTCATCCTGCGCGCGCAACACACCTACCACAACCGGCAGCCCCCACCCACACCTGGCCGGTACTACTGGCTACCATGGACGGTATTACCGGCCTGCCCTCCACGCGTGCTCGCATCCTTCCTGCATACCGACGGTAGTACCACCCCTAGCTGGCCGGTACTACCGGCCCATGTTGGGTCCAGCCCCAACAGGCAGAAAAACATGAGCCCCTTTTTAATCCCCCCTTTTTCCTGTTTCTTGTCAGTACTTCTTCTACCTCTAGCTCTCCTCCATTGTTGAATACATGAGAGCTTCCCCTCACTCGACACGATTCTTGCTCATAATTGAGGAAAAGAGAGAGGAGATCTAGATCTATATTTGCACCAATCAAATTCTTCTCTTTGTGAGGGAATCCCCAGATCTAGATCTTGGAGAGAAATTTGGTGTTCCTCTTCTTTTGTTCTTCCTCTCTTATTCCCCCAATAGCTTTAGTAGCTTTGTTGGAATTTGAAAGTGAAGAATTTGAGAATCTTTGTGGTGTTCTTGCCACTGCATTTGGTGCATCGGTTTGACTTCTTTGCGGTGATACGTGGAGATGAAAGTTCGTGAGATATTCACTTCGGGAGCTTGTTCTTGGAGCTTGTTCCTCTTGGATCTTTGGACCATAGGCGGCTTGGTGGTCTTTGTGTTCTTCGTGGTCTTTGTGGTGTTCTCGAGGACTCCAATTAAGTTGTGGATATTCTTCAAAGGCAAGGCCTTTGTGGTGATTTATTGGGAACCTCCAATTAAGTTGTGGAGATAGCCCCAAGCTTCGTGCGGGTTCGGTGACCATCCTAAGGTTCCATAGTGGATCGATGACATCCCTTTTGGTGGGAATTCTCGAGGAGAATACGGTGGCCTTCGTGTAATTGGAGTGACTTGTCCTCCGCACCGCTCCAACGGACAGTAGCACTCGCAAGAGTGTGAACTTCAGGATACATCATTGTCTCCGCGTCACCTCGGTTATTCCTATACCTGAGCTCTTTACTTATGCACTTTACTTTGTGATAGCCCCTTCATGCTTGAAGTTATATATCTTGTTATCACATAGTTGCTTGAATTGCTTAGTGTAAGTTGTTGGTGCACATAGGTGAACCCTAGTTATATAGGTTTTGTGCTTGACAAATTAAACGGTAGTTTTATTCCTCATTTGTTAAGCCATATTCGTAAAAGTTTTAAACTGCTTATTCACCCCCTTTTAGGCGGCATTCGTGTCCTTTCAGCATGACCCCCCATCATAGAATTTTTTTGCCAGTGTAAACAAGGGGCCTTTGGTGGCCATGTCTAGCATGGCCGCTCAATGTTGCTATCTAACGCTTCGGCCAGAATGCGCGCATCATCAGGCCATGCATAGTTAGACGGATTTAGTTGTAAGCATATATCAGCTATTATCGCGTTGAAGTTGGCGAGCGCTTAGCCAGCTGGCTTTTAAAATGCCCTTGGATTGAAGATGCCCACCTTGGATATTTTCTACGAGTGTATACCTGTCCCTGTACTGTTAAATTTTAGTACCTTTTGCATCTGATTTTAATTCTCATTTAATTTTAGAAATGATGAAGCTAGTTTATGGATTGATCCCATTGGGGTGTCTGCAGTCTTCTGCAAGTGAAAGAGTTGATCAGCAGGGTAAGACACTATAACCATATGAGTTAACTGATATGCCACAACATGTCACACATCAGAAGAAATGCAAAGTTTGATTTCCAGTTGATTAGACTATTGGATGACTGCACAAACCGTATTAAATATCTTAAGATAGAGTCACCAAGAAAATCCTTTAGAGAAAGATATTAAATGAGTAAAAACAGTTTGCCACCACTCGTATACACCACTAGTATATTCTGCTCCCTAGTTTGTAAAATTAAGACGTTTTAGATATCTTAAAATGGACTAGATACATACCATAGTGAGTGAATCCACACACGCTAAAAGTAGACTAGATACATATTACAATAGATAAATCTACAAAAAAATTAAACATCTTATATTAGTGAACGGGAAAGTACCAGTACAAATCGAGCTTCGAGATGTGATCCATATCCGTCCCATCATTTATGTTTTATCTAGTAGAAGGCTGCCTCTTTAAGGAATTTTCTGGAGTAGGGGGGGGCATGCCCCCTGGCATAGAAAATTAAACAAGGATCTACCGTCGCCGCTCAATGTTGAACGATTCAGAACACTTAATATTCTCTTTATTGAGCGTTTAAATCGTACAATATATACTAATACTAAATTCGTCCTCCAGCCTTAGCACTGTATGAGGTGAAGGTGATGCTCAATGACAGCTGTGGTGTAATTAATAACTGGAAATTTATCAAGTTAGTGCATGCACTATTTTTTTCTGCTATGGTCTGAGGTGCACATGGTGAACTTGTTGAAATGTAAGTGAGCATGATCATCTCACTTGATTTAGTCCATCAAATATATTCCTGCCCAAGGCAGTTACAGCAAGTTTACATTCTATCCTCCATAGTGAAGGTTCTCGAATTTTTTTAGTAAAGAATATTTTTCGTGCTTGATGTAGACTTTACCTTATACTAATAAATTTCATTTAAATTACTACCTCCATACCGGTTTAATAGGCAAATACGCATTTTAAGAAAGAAGTTTAATTACAAATTTGGTCAACAAAATATGAGATATATGATACAAAAATTATATCATTGGATTCATATTTAAAAGAAGTTTCTAATAGTATAATTTTTATGATACATATTTCATTTTTTTTGACCAAATTAGTAGTTGAAGTTTTTCTCGAAATGCGTAATAGGCCTATGATCCGGTATGGAGGTAGTACATTTTACTCATGCTCTACTGCAGCGACATTATTATTGCTAGTTATTCATAGATTATTCACATGACTATTTTCTTAATATATATTACTAGTTTGTAATTGCATTTACCCGTGTTCACAAAACTATTCACTTAGCTTCCCCTTTCTTAATTTGCAGAGTTTTGAACTCATCGAGGTTAAGTGGCGTCTTGTCACCCTGCATTGGGAAGCTGAAATATTTACAACGGCTATAAGATCAATGATTAATTACTTCATAAATCTAAAAATATCCTCATGAAAAGGGTGTAGTCATAGATAAGCATATTTTTACATACAAAAATAGTTCCTCATAAAGTCAGTTCACATATCTTGGTTTCAGGTATATCTAGTATATGTTAAAATAAAGAAGGGGGGGGGGGGCATGGGCCCCCTGCCATAGAAAATTAAGCAAGGGGCCCTTGGTCTAGCTTTGTCGGACGCTTCGGCCAGAATGCGCACGTCGGAACGATTTAGAACACTTAGTATTCTCTTTATTGAGTGTTTAAATCATACAGTATATACTAATACTAAATTCGTCCTACAGCCTTTGCACTGTATGAGGTGAAGAGGATGCTCAATGATAGCCGTGGTGTCATTAAAGACTGCAACGTTTATCAAGTTAGTGCATGAACTATTTTTTCTGCTGTGGTCTGTGGTGCACATGGTGAACTTGTTGAAATGTAAGTGAGCATGATCATCTCACTTGTTTTACTCCATCAAATATATTCCTGCCCAAGGCGGTTACAACAAGTTTACATTATGTCCTCTGAACATAGGGAAGGTTCTCGAATATTTTTAGTAAAGAATATTTTTGTGCTTGATGCAGACTTTACCTTATACAAATAAATTTCCCTTAAATTGCATTTTACTCATGCTCTACTACAGCGGCATTATTATTGCTAGTTATTCATAGATTATTCACATGACTATTTTCTTAGTATATATTACTAGTTTGTAATAAGTACTATACTAAAGCTTAACAACTTTGTTTTTTCTCAGATTTTTTGACTTACTTTCTGTGTATTTACTGTGTTGACACGTGTTTTGGTGTGCTCTTTTATTTCACTGTGTGTAGTTATGAGGGTGCCTTGCAATTTCTGTCTCTTTTAACTAGGCCTGGTTGTTCCTGTGGTGCTTTAGGTTTGGGTGTACCTAGCCAGTCTACCTCTGCGGTTGTCGCGTATTGGGCCCCAAACATATGGTAAAGCGGTGGGACGTCAGCCTTTTTTACCACCAATCTAATTAGTTTTGCTCTTCCAGTCTCCCTACCTTTGACTAGATTGGAGAAACCAGAAATTCTCTATAGTTGTTCCTATCTCCTCCATTACCACCTCCACCTCTTCGTGTCTGACCTCTTCCCCGGATGAGCAGCACTACAAGAAAAGTTCTGATAGACAACGTCTCAAAATCGTCCGCTAAGGGGTATTTTTCGTCGCCTATGGGCCTAACCCGACGATATGGGTTCTGTTGTGGAAACTGCGTCAGGCAAAGTCTTACGACGATTTTTTCGGTCCGTCGCGCTTGGGCGCCCTTCCGCCACGGAAAATCGGACCGTTGCCCAAGTGTTTCCGGGAGCCCGTTGACTGCTGACGTCATGCAAACTGACACGTGGCAGACGCCGTTAGGCGATTAACGGCGTTAACCGGCCGAAACCCCGTGGTAGATGGTAGGCCCACACGAGGCCTGCCACGTCTTAAGCGGGGCCGGGGCCAGTGACATAGTTTGACCTGGTCAACTATATAGCCGGGCTGGTCCATTAGTTACGTGGGCCGGGCCTAACCTCTAAGGTTGATCGGTCAAAACTTAAATGGGCCGGCCCATTTAACATGTGGGGTCCACCTTACAAGAATCGGGCCGGCCCAAGAAGCAAGTGGGCCGGGCCAAAACACAGGTGGGTCCCACTTTCCTGTTAAAGGGCCGGCCCATTTAGTGTGTGGGGTCCACCATATAGCAAGTGGGCCGGCCCAAAAACAAAGTGGGTCCCACTTTCCGATTAAAGAGTCGGCCCATTTAGTATGTGGGGTCCACCATATAGCAAGTGGGCCGCCCAACAAGATAGTGGGGCGGGCCAAAAACACAGTGGGTCCCACTTTCCCGTTAAAGGGCCGGCCCATTTGGTGTGTGGGGTCGACCATATAGCAAGTGGGCCGGCCCAACAAGATAGTGGGCCGGCCAAAAGCACAGTGGGTCCCACCTTCCCGTTAAAAGGCCGGCCCATTTACAATGTGGGCTCCACCATATAGCAAGTGGGCCGGCCCAACAAGATAGTGGGCCGGCCAAAAACACAGTGGGTCCCACTTTCCAGCTTAAAAGGCCGGCCCATTTAGTATGTGGGGTCCACCATATATCAAGTGGGCCGGCCCAACAAGATAGTGGGCCGGGCCAAAAACACAGG
This sequence comes from Lolium perenne, assembly GCF_019359855.2. Lineage (NCBI taxonomy): Eukaryota > Viridiplantae > Streptophyta > Magnoliopsida > Poales > Poaceae > Lolium > Lolium perenne. Next base: position 78,895,099 of record NC_067244.2, on the reverse strand, counting down.
TGGGTCCCACTTTCCAGTTAAAGGGTCGGCCCATTTAGTATGTGGGGTCCACCATATAGCAAGTGGGCCGGCCCAACAAGATAGTGGGCCGGCCCAATAAGCATGTGGATCCCACTATCGTGTAACCGGGCCGGCCTACTAAAGAAGTGGGCTGGCCCAAAATGAAAGTGGGTCCCACACTACTGTAAGTGGGCCGGCCCAATCTGTTGTAGTGCCCTACTTGTTTGACTAGTCAACTTGCATTACATTTCATGAGCCTAAAATCTGATATCAATGATACACACAATTACATACACAAATAAAACAGGTAGGAAAATTACAAGGCAATTAATGTGCCCAAACAAAAAAATTACATAGAATCATTGAGGACTTCTATTAGCATCATCAATAACACGTTGACATTTGGCAATCGCCTTGATTGAATCTTGTGTACTCTTTGTCAACATATCGGCCTACAGATCTTAAAGCAAAGAATACCATGTCTTTTATAAAGTACAGCCTTGAGATATTTACCTGTTTGATGAAAGCAATGGTCTAGGTTGACGGCTATGAGAAGATGCATCAAGAAATATCGAACTTTTGTGGGCCTCACTTCTAATGAAGATTGCTTCATCACAACCGCATTACGATAATAATGCAAAACGAGTTAAACGATGAACTATGCAAACATTTATTATGCAATGTAGAAATAAGATAATAACAAGTTGCATAAATAAGACAATGTATGGAACTTGTACTAAGCACAAACTTACATCATAATGTTGCACGGTGGTCGCTACAGATCCTTTTTGGCGACTATCTTCTAATGATGACTCGCTTCATTAAAACTGCATTCTGGTAACATTGCAAACATAGTTACAACAATTAACTATTCAAACATGTATTACGCAATGTAGAGATCAGATAACGACATGTAGCAGAAATAAGCACAAGATAAGATAAGATGCATGTACTAAGCACATCTTGGCTCATTGCAGTCCTTCTCTTGCGTGCACTAGTCGTGGTCAACATGCCTGTCATTTTAGGTTCAGCCATCAAGTGAAATGCTAATCCTATCGCTCCATTGTCCTTAATCTGTGTTTAGATATCACATTTAAGACCAAGTCATTGGTTTCAAATAACAAAAAACTTGAGCTGCCAAATGAATAAGCCAATATTTACCAGATATCGATTAAAACCAACTAGATGTTGCTTTGCATGAGATACGAATTTCAGACATTCAGATTTAGAGTAGGGTAATGCCAAGGTTTTCCACATAAAGTAAACCGGCATTAAGAATGACCAAATCTCAGGTTCAAATCACCTTCGTATGCTTCTCCAAGACAAGCATATCAAATAGGCGTAAACATAGTAAAGCATGAATGGCATTGCTATGGCAGGGTTCCAAGTGTTAATCTCTTGCATAAGGAACAATGCATATAGGTTATAGATAATAACGGAAGTAAACCGCCAAAATTACCAACCAAGAACTCAGATTCCAACCTTCCCTAGCGTCCCCATTGCTAATGTTGGATGTTCTAATAAGTGGTTCGCATGATCAATCCCTAGGAAAAATAACATTGACAAGTCAGTCTACGATAATACAAAGACCAGACATGCACGCAGCAATAACTATATAAGCTAAAGACGAGGTATAAGAGCAAGCAGATTGGAAATGCACATAGCATGATTATAAAAGCAAGGTGAGAATAGCAGTACACGAGAAAACAAACCTAGCAAAAGCGGTGAGCTAATGACATGGTATAAGAACAAGCAGATTGGAAATGCCCATAGCATGACTATAAAAGCGAAGCGACAATAGCATGCAAGACAAAAACAAGAGGCAAGAAATGAATGGGTATAAGGCTATAAATATGTGGATGCACACAGTGTCGATAGAATGAACAGGATGGTAGCGACCGGATAATGCTTTTGTACTGTACAATATTTAAACAAACTTCATGCGAAGCAACAGATCAAGAAAGTTAACGGCATATGAGATCTCGCAAATAACTACACAAAACATGGCTAAAGAAACACCGCGATCTAACGGGCCGGCGTACTAACCAAGCTGCGGCGGGGTGGACGGGGCGGCAACTTGCATTCCAGCGGCGGCGAACGCGGGAGACGATGAATCGACCCTGTTTCAAAGAGAAGCGGGCGTTAGTGAAGCAGATCTGGTTGGCTGGCAAGGGATTCGGTGAAGTTGATACAGCCGCTGCGCCGAGGTAGTCGGTGGCGAGGTCGGCGGTGAAGCAGATCCGTCGGTGGCGAGGTCGGCGGTGAAGCAGATCCGTCGGTGGCGAGGTCGGCGGTGAAGCAGATCCGTCGGTGACGAGGGCGGCGGGGGAGCGGATCAGGTGGGTGGACAGCCAACACGATCAAGGCTACGCCGTGGAGGAGTATGCCGGCGGCGAAGCAGATCTAATCTTGTAGAGAGTCGAGCTTTGGCGTGTGAGAGTATTTTTGAGCTAATGGGGCGAATGGTTGGTGGGTGGGTGTGGGCCTGTGGGGAGGGTTCGGGATCTAGGCAAGATATTTCATTGTTACCGAATGAGCCCTCCATGGTCGGTGGGTTGTAGCTTCCGGACCAGGGTTAAAAGGGTAAAACTGGTCACGGGATTTTCGAATGGATGCGGCGGGATGATTTGGCGCGCGGCCGAAATTTTCAGTTTCAAGCTAGCAGAACGACAAAAATAATGTTCTTCCCCAGGGAGCTCTCATTTCTTCCTCTTCTCTTTCTCTCTCGAGTCTCTCCCACTCCCCCGGCTCCTCTCCCCCTTCTCTCCGGCGGCCTCGCCGGCCGGAGACGAGGCCGACTTCTCTCTGTATATTGTACACCCTCCGAACTAAATTAATTGATTCAACTTTCCTTAGACGTGTATGTATCTAGAGTAAAAACATGTGTGGATACATCCATATTTAGATAAGCAAAGTTGAGTCAGCTAATTTGGATCCGAGGGAGTTAGTGTTGTTGTAAGCTTAGATCCAGTGTTTCCCATGAGCAGAATGGCGCAATGGAGTCGGGGATCTCGTCATCGGCTTCAGATCTGGCCTATGGTGAATCTGGCGGATCTTGTCGGCCAAACCCCGATCTGGTGCCATCAATATGATGGCGCTAACGGTGAGGCTTGCTTTGGTCAGTGCTTCAGATCTGGTCAATGGGGAAGTCAAGCTGCTAAAGTTCACAAGCTCGGGGCATACGACGGCGTCATCCGTCTTGCCCGTGCACATCTTGGCCTTTCAGCGGCCCTTCTCAGAGCCAATATGCCGTTGCTGAGGCCCTTCTTCTCCTTCGTCCTGGCGACTACCGGCGACACCGTCCCAAGTGGTGCGTCCCCGTGACGGAGTTGCTGGAAAGGATGCGGAGCAGAGATCTGATGTTCGGTCGAGAAGGACTCGATTGATTTTCTTCTATATGTTTTGGGGTCCTTTTTGTAAAGTTGCAGGTTCTATTAGTTATTGTCTAGTACTTTTGGTCCTCTATGTAATTTTTTGGACTAGTTTCCATTGGCACTGATAAACTTGAATTTTGACAAGTTCACAGGGAAAAAATTCCTTTGCACATATGGCCTATCATGTATAAACATTCTTGAGATTTAAACTATATGTAATGTGCCATGCATTAACCCTAAACCATATATATGTAACTAACCCTAGCTGATCAAACCCAACTTAATTAAAACAAATAACCCTAAACTATACGCATGCACTTTATGCGCATAGGCGCGGGTGCCTCTAATAATGTGTGTGCGCACTCGATCGATGATCCCTAAACCTTATACAACCCTGAAACCCTAATCCCTAATCCCTAAACCCTAAACACCCTAAACACTAAACCCTAAACCCTAACCCTAACCCTAAACCCTAATTAAACCCTATATATAGGCCAATGACACTTAATTGTGCATCAAGCAGGCCAGGGGTGCCTCGCGGTCCTCTAATTAAATTAAATGTGCCATGCATTAACCCTAAACCATATATATGTAACTAACCATAGCTAATCAACCCTACTTAATGAAAACACATAACCCTAAAGTATACTAGCTATAACCCGATCTGATAAAAACATGCTCTATATATAGCAGCTAGCTAGCAAACCTTAGATTAACACCAATTAATATATACATGGCCTATATCGATCATGTTGTATAACATATCCCTGAGATTCATTAATTAATTATATAATTATCGTGATAAATTAATTAACTCTAATTTTGACAAGTTCTCTCGAATGAAAACACATTTGATTAAGTTGCCTCATAATATATATATAATTAGTGTGCATGCATGGCCTACCATGCATTCGTGCATATATTTTAATGTATATTTGAACATATTCTTGGGGATTTCAATCTCTCTCTCTCGATCATCTATATATCGTTGGTGGCCAAAAAAACACACATATATATGCATGCAATTTATGCGTAAAAGCGCGGGTGCCTCTAATAATGTGTGTGCGCACTCGATCGATGATCCCTAAACCTTAAACAACCCTAAAACCTTAAATCTCTAATCCCTAATCGCTAAAGCTAAACACCCTAAACACTAAACCCTAAACCCTAGACCCTAAACCCTAACCCTAACCCTAACCCTAAACCCTAGCTAACCCTAAACCCTAATTAAACCCTATGTATAGGCCAACGACACTTTAATTGTGCATCGAGCAGGCCAGGGGTGCCTCGCGGTCCTCTAATTAAATTAAATGTGCCATGCATTAACCCTAAACCATATATATGTAACTAACCCTAGCTAATCAACCCTACTTAATTAAAACACATAACCCTAAACTATACTAGCTAGCTATAACCCGATCTAATAAAAACATGCTCTATATATAGCAGCTAGCTAGCAAACCGTAGATTAACACCAATTAAAATATACATGGCCTATATCGATCATGTTGTATAACATATCCCTGAGATTCATTAATTAATTATATAATTATCGTGATAAATTAATTAACTTGAATTTTGAGAAGTTCTCTCGAATGAGAACACATTTGATTAAGTTGCCTCAGAATATATATTTAATTAGTGTGCATGCATGGCCTACAATGCATTCGTGCATATATTTTAATGTATATTTGAACATATTCTTGGGGATTTCAATCTCTCTCTCGATCATCTATATATCGTTGGTGGCCCAAAAAACACACATATATACGCATGCACTTTATGCGTAAAGGCGCGGGTGCCTCGATCTAATAATGTGTGTGCGCACTCGATCGATGATCCCTAAACCTTAAACAACCCTAAAACCCTAAATCCCTAGTCCCTAATCCCTAAACCCTAAACACCCTAAACACTAAACCCTAGACCCTAGACCCTAAACCCTAACCCTAACCCTAACCATCTGCCCTAGCTAACCCTAAACCCTAATTAAACCCTATGTATAGGCCAACGACACTTAATTGTGCATCGAGCAGCCCAGGGGTGCCTCGCGGTCCTCTAATTAAATTAATTAAATGCGCCATGCATTAACCCTAAACCATATATATGTAAATAACCCTAGCTAATCAACCCTACTTAATTAAAACACATAACCCTAAACTATACTAGATATAACCCGATCTAATAAAAACATGCTCTATATATAGCAGCTAGCTAGCAAACCGTAGATTAACGCCAATTAAAATATACATGGCCTATATCGATCATGTTGTATAACATATCCCTGAGATTCATTAATTAATTATATAATTATCGTGATAAATTAATTAACTTGAATTTTGACAAGTTCTCTCGAATGAAAACACATTTGATTAAGTTGCCTCATAATATATATATATAATTAGTGTGCATGCATGGCCTACAATGCATTCGTGCATATATTTTAATGTATATTTGAACATATATATTCTTGAGGATTTCAATCTCGATCTCTCTCTCTCTCGATCATCTATACATCGTTGGTGGCCCAAAAAACACACATATATACGCATGCACTTTATGCGTAAAGGCGCGCGCGGGTGCCTCTAATAATGTGTGTGCGCACTCGATCGATGATCCCTAAACCTTAAACAACCCCTAAAACCTTAAATCCCTAATCCCTAATAATCCCTAATCCCTAAACCCTAAACACCCTAAACACTAAACCCTAAACCCTAACCCTAACCCTAACCCTAACCCTAACCCTAAACCCTAGCTAACCCTAAACCCTAAACCCTAGACCCTAAACCCTAGACCCTAAACCCTAACCCTAACCCTAACCCTAAACCCTAGCTAACCCTAAAACCCTAATTAATTAAACCCTATGTATAGGCCAACGACACTTAATTGTACGTGCATCGAGCAGGCCAGGGGGTGCCTCGCGGTCCTCTAATTAAATTAAATGTGCCATGCATTAACCCTAAACCATATATATGTAACTAACCCTAGCTAGCTAATCAACCCTACTTAATTAAAACACATAACCCTAAACTATACTAGCTAGCTATAACCCGATCTAATAAAAACATGCTCTATATGTAGCAGCTAGCTAGCAAACCGTAGATTAACACCAATTAAAATATACATGGCCTATATCGATCATGTTGTATAACATATCCCTGAGATTCATTAATTAATTATATAATTATCGTGATAAATTAATTAACTTGAATTTTGACAAGTTCTCTCGAATGAAAACACATTTGATTAAGTTGCCTCATAATATATATATATATATAATTAGTGTGCATGCATGGCCTACAATGCATTCGTGCATATATTTTAATGTATATTTGAACATATTCTTGGGGATTTCAATCTCTCTCTCGATCATCTATATATCGTTGGTGGCCCAAAAAACACACATACATACGCATGCACTTTATGCGTAAAGGCGCGGGTGCCTCGATCTAATAATGTGTGTGCGCACTCGATCGATGATCCCTAAACCTTAAACAACCCTAAAACCCTAAATCCCTAATCCCTAATCCCTAAACCCTAAACACCCTAAACACTAAACCCTAGACCCTAGACCCTAAACCCTAACCCTAACCCTAACCCTAACCATCTGCCCTAGCTAACCCTAAACCCTAATTAAACCCTATGTATAGGCCAACGACACTTAATTAATTAAATTAATTAAATGCGCCATGCATTAACCCTAAACCATATATATGTAACTAACCCTAGCTAATCAACCCTACTTAATTAAAACACATAACCCTAAACTATACTAGATATAACCCGATCTAATAAAAACATGCTCTATATATAGCAGCTAGCTAGCTAGCAAACCGTAGATTAACACCAATTAAAATATACATGGCCTATATCGATCATGTTGTATAACATATCCCTGACATTCATTAATTAATTATATAATTATCGTGATAAATTAATTAACTTGAATTTTGACAAGTTCTCTCGAATGAAAACACATTTGATTAAGTTGCCTCATAATATATATATATATATAATTAGTGTGCATGCATGGCCTACAATGCATTCGTGCATATATTTTAATGTATATTTGAACATATTCTTGGGGATTTCAATCTCTCTCTCGATCATCTATATATCGTTGGTGGCCCAAAAAACACACATATATACGCATGCACTTTATGCGTAAAGGCACGGGTGCCTCGATCTAATAATGTGTGTGCGCACTCGATCGATGATCCCTAAACCTTAAACAACCCTAAAACCCTAAATCCCTAATCCCTAATCCCTAAACCCTAAACACCCTAAACACTAAACCCTAGACCCTAAACCCTAACCCTAACCCTAACCATCTGCCCTAGCTAACCCTAAACCCTAATTAAACCCTATGTATAGGCCAACGACACTTAATTAATTAAATTAATTAAATGCGCCATGCATTAACCCTAAACCATATATATGTAACTAACCCTAGCTAAGCAACCCTACTTAATTAAAACACATAACCCTAAACTATACTAGATATAACCCGATCTAATAAAAACATGCTCTATATATAGCAGCTAGCTAGCTAGCAAACCGTAGATTAACACCAATTAAAATATACATGGCCTATATCGATCATGTTGTATAACATATCCCTGACATTCATTAATTAATTATATAATTATCGTGATAAATTAATTAACTTGAATTTTGACAAGTTCTCTCGAATGAAAACACATTTGATTAAGTTGCCTCATAATATATATATATATATAATTAGTGTGCATGCATGGCCTACAATGCATTCGTGCATATATTTTAATATATATTTGAAGATATATATTCTTGGGGATTTCAATCTCGATCTCTCTCTCTCGATCATCTATATATCGTTGGTGGCCCAAAAAACACACATATATACGCATGCACTTTATGCGTAAAGGCGCGCGCGGGTGCCTCTAATAATGTGTGTGCGCACTCGATCGATGGTCCCTAAACCTTAAACAACCCCTAAAACCTTAAATCCCTAATCCCTAATAATCCCTAATCCCTAAACCCTAAACACTAAACCCTAAACCCTAAACCCTAACCCTAACCCTAACCCTAAACCCTAGCTAACCCTAAACCCTAAACCCTAGACCCTAAACCCTAGACCCTAAACCCTAACCCTAATTAACCCTAAACCCTAGCTAACCCCTAAAACCCTAATTAAACCCTATGTATAGGCCAACGACACTTAATTGTACGTGCATCGAGCAGGCCAGGGGTGCCTCGCGGTCCTCTAATTAAATTAAATGTGCCATGCATTAACCCTAAACCATATATATGTAACTAACCCTAGCTAGCTAATCAACCCTACTTAATTAAAACACATAACCCTAAACTATACTAGCTAGCTATAACCCGATCTAATAAAAACATGCTCTATATGTAGTAGCTAGCTAGCAAACCGTAGATTAACACCAATTAAAATATACATGGCCTATATCGATCATGTTGTATAACATATCCCTGAGATTCATTAATTAATTATATAATTATCGTGATAAATTAATTAACTTGAATTTTGACAAGTTCTCTCGAATGAAAACACATTTGATTAAGTTGCCTCATAATATATATATAATTAGTGTGCATGCATGGCCTACAATGCATTCGTGCATATATTTTAATGTATATTTGAACATATATATTCTTGGGGATTTCAGTCTCGATCTCTCTCTCTCTCGATCATCTATATATCGTTGGTGGCCCGAAAAACACACATATATACGCATGCACTTTATGCGTAAAGGCGCGGGTGCCTCTAATAATGTGTGTGCGCACTCGATCGATGATCCCTAAACCTTAAACTTAACAACCCCTAAAACCTTAAATCCCTAATCCCTAATAATCCCTAATCCCTAAACCCTAAACACCCTAAACACTAAACCCTAAACCCTAGACCCTAAACCCTAACCCTAACCCTAACCCTAACCCTAACCCTAAACTGTACTAGCTAGCTATAACCCGATCTAATAAAAACATGCTCGATCTATATATAGCAGCTAGCTAGCAAATTAAACGGTAGATTAACACCAATTAATATATACGACATGGCCTATATCGATCATATGTTGTATAACATCTCCCTGAGATTCATTAATTAATTATATAATTATCGATGATAAATTAATGAACTTGAATTTTGACAAGTTCTCTCGAATGAAAACACATTTGATTAAGTTTCCTCATAATATATATATAATTAGTGTGCGCACTCGATCGATGATCCCTAAACCTTAAACAACCCTAAAACTCCCCTAAACCCTAAACACCCTAAACACTAAACCCTAGACCCTAAACACCCTAAACACTAAACCCTAAACCCTAGACCCTAAACACCGTAAACACTAAACCCTAAACCCTAAACACCCTAAACACTAATTAAACCCTAAACCCTAAACCCTAGACCCTAAACACCCTAAACTAAACCCTAGACCCTAGCTAAACACCCTAAACACTAAACCCTAAACCATAAACCCTAGCTAACCCTAAACCCTAATTAAACCCTATATATAGGCCAACGACACTTAATTGTGCATCAAGCAGGCCAGGGGTGCCTAGCTCGCGGTCCTCTAGTTAAATTAAATGTGCCATGCATTAACCCTAAACCATATATATAACTAACCCCTAGCTAATCAAACCCTAGTTCATTAAAACACATAACCCTAAACTATACTAGCTAGCTATAACCCGATCTAATAAAAACATGCTCGATCTATATATAGCAGCTAGCTAGCAAATTAAACGGTAGATTAACACCAATTAATATATACGACATGGCCTATATCGATCATATGTTGTATAACATCTCCCTGAGATTCATTAATTAATTATATAATTATCGATGATAAATTAATTAACTTGAATTTTGACAAGTTCTCTCGAATGAAAACACATTTGATTAAGTTTCCTCATAATATATATATAATTAGTGTGCATGCATGGCCTACCATGCATGCATTCGTGCATATATTTTAATATATATTTGATCGAACATATTCTTGGGGATTTCAATCTCTCTCTCTCGATCATCTATATATCGTTGTTGGCCAAAAAAACACACACATATACACATGCACTTTATGCGCAAAGGCGCGTGTGCCTCTAATAATGTGTGTGCGCACTCGATCGATGATCCATAAACCTTAAACCCTAATTAAATAAACCCTAATCCCTAATCCCTAAACCCCTAAACACCATAAACATTAAACCCTAGACCCTAGACCCTAAACCCTAACCTCCTAACCCTAAACCCTAAACCCTAATTAAACCCTATATATAGGCCAATGACACTTAATTGTGCATCAAGCAGGCCAGGGGTGCCTTAGCTCGCGGTCCTCTAATTAAATTAAATGTGCCATGCATATATATGTGTGTTTAATTTGGGGATTTCAATCGCTCTCTCGTATGTAGATCTCTCTCTACCTCTCTCTCTCTCTGTCTCTCTCTCTCTCTCGTTAATTGGTGGCCAACAACACACACATGCACTTTGTGCGCAAAGGCATGCGCCTCTAATAATGCGTGCGCAGTCGATCAATCTAGTTTTGATTAATCATAGCACACAAATAAAGAAGTTGTATTTGAATCCACACAACCTAATCTAAAACACATAACCCCTAACATGGCCTAATTAATTAACCCCTTCTCTCTACCTAATTAGTGGAAATTGCACAAAATCAAAAGGGGTCCCTCACTAATTGTGCATATCTGCTAGATTGTGATAAACTTTTGCCCCATATATATTTGGTGGATGGGTGCATCTTGGCATGTAAAACAATTAGTGTTTGCAAATGGCGTTGTCAAAATTTATGTACAAATGATTTCTTTCCATCCAAAGTGCATAAAATGGGAGTTTTAATGAAGAAAGTACAAATAAAACAGCTCAACATGCTTCCACACCCCGATTTCCACACGAAGTAGAGCATATTTAAAGGATAATTCCAGAGTTTTACTATTTTTCAAGCAACTTTGCTAATTTTCCCCCACTCACATGACTTTATGTCGATTTAACGAAAATATGGCGAATTTAAACTACATGGGCGGGATAGTTTGAATTGTGCGCGCGGCAAAGGGAACCGCCTATTCCTCAACCTTGTGCACGGCAAATTACACACGCAACTCCATTAAACGCCACCTACCGACCTTAATTATCACCCCGGCGGCCCGGCCGCATGACCCCCCACCCACCCCTACACAACTTATCCCCGTCCGTGCGAAGAGCTTCCCCTCCCCGTCCCGTCCATGCGAAGAAGAAGCTTCCCCTCCCCGTCGTTCTTCTCGAGACGCACCGGCGGTCAAGTTGATCCACGGTAGGGCTGCTATCTCTAGCTCAATCATGTATCGGGCAAGACGGCCTAACGATTTATATTTTCTTGATGCTGCTAAAAAAATTCGTCGCATGCTCGAACTAATTGGCACTTTATAGTTTTCCGCTCGATTTGTCATCGATCAATTTGTTCATTTGCGTGGGCATATAGAGTCGCTCTGCACTCGATCCGTTAATTTGCTGAAATGCCATGGCAGAGTTTTGTACACGATCTGTTTGCTAAAATGTCGATGGGCATTTTTTGTTTTGTACTCGACATGATTGCTGAAATGCATAATCATGTAGTATAGTTTTGTACTCGATGGATATACATTTCCTACTTCGCCTTAAATTAATAACCAACCACTGTATCTCATAATTAAACAGATGGACAGAACTTGGATACTGCATGGACACTTATGTCCCCCTTCATATATAAATGGTGTTCAACCCTTTATGGGGTTTATTAGAGCTCATGAAGGTCACAACCTGGACGTGTATTGCCCGTGCTGCACATGTATGAATGGTGAGAAGAGGCCTCACCCCGTAGTGGCGAGATCATTTACACATTTTTGGGATGGACCGCACATATGTTAGGCGGGTTTAGCATGGTGAACCATATAATGATCCTTTAGCAGAGAAGCAGATCTTGCTCACACCGTATGTGTGCGGCATATGTAGTTAATTATTTATATTGATGCTGCCGCTGTTTCAATCAATAGTTTGCATTGCCGTGCAAGGTTCTCAGTACTCAAATTTAACTTGTTGCAGATGGATGGACGGGAAGGAGAGAAAAAGCGCTTGCTTCAGAAACGGGTTTCAGCTCTGGGACATGTGCTGTGCCGATGAGAAGGTAAATATGTAAAACGGCATTTGTTCAGGTTGCATCCCTTAGATGTTTGTCTAATCGGTTGATGTACTAATTGCGTAAGCATAGAGTTGAAGAGGTCTCTCGGTTTGATGGGAGATTTGAAGATGAATCTCAGTTTTATGCACCCGTGGATGGTACTAATGACGAGCCTTTCATAGACGAAGGTCCCGCACCGAGATTATCCAGCTCTGCGTAAGGAGGCCGTGGACCGAGTACACAGCTTTGCGTTGAAGTGGATGCACGCCCGGAGATCATCAGGGGCGTCCGGGTAGTCTCAAGACCACCCAGCCCTGATGCACCTGTGGATGGTACTGATGATGACCCTCTCATAGACGAAGGTCCTGCACCTGAGATTATCCAGCCTAAAGAAGGAGGCCGTGGACCGAGTACACAGCTTTGCGTTGAAGAGGATGCACACCCGGAGATCATCAGGGGCGTCCCGGTAGTCTCAGGACCACCCAGCCTCGATGCAAAATGTTGAGCTACTTTATGATTCGTACTCTTATGTTCTGGTGCTGTAGTATGTTATGATTTGTACGCCTTTGGCGCTAGATTAAGCATTCAGTGGATGATCGCGTTGCAAAATTTGACACCCACACAATCAGTTCATCGTATGAGTAGTAGCACAATTACTTCTACAGCGATTCCTGCCAGCGCATTAGTTGGTAGCATGAAACACTTTCAGGTACTCCCCTCTGATTCATATTAATTGACTCAATTCTGTCTAGATATGGATGTATCTAGATGCATTTGTTAACTAGACTAACAAACTTGAGTCGCTTAATATGAATCCGTGTAAACCGCCCTTGATCCTCGAGCAGCTAGTTTATTGACTCTGGACTCCAAGCCTCTCGCGGCAAGCCATCGACGAAGCTTTGACCAGATCTTGGCCCGCAATTTTTTGTGTGTGGCGAATAGCAAAGCTTTGACCAGTTCCTCTCGGGATGCAGCACGCCGGTGAGCTTGCACGGTTGCCATGAGCACTTTCCGGCGGAACTTCCTCTTCAGCGCCCTCAAGCCGTCGCTGCGAGACAAAGCACGCAGTGCCTCGAGGTGGACGGAATTCTGGATCTCAGGCGGGGGTCCGCATCGTCCGGAACGATCTCCAGTGGTTAACGAGGACATGCATGGCGGCCAGGGGTTTTTTTTTTTTTTTTGGTTTGAGCTTGGGATTTGGGGTTTTTTTGGATAGGGGAGGAGGAACCGAGGAAGAGGAAGGAACAGCCACGTGCTTGGCGCGTGGCGGTGTGCTTGAATTTCGAATTTTTGTGAAATGTTTCATTTCCCCGCTACAATTGGGGGTTTCTTGACGCGCCAATGCGTCCCGCCGGGCAGCTTCAAGTGAATTTGGGGTGCCACGCTATGGGCCCTAGTTTCGTGAGACATGTAATGACTATAGTCACATCGCAAGTTCACCGTGTAATAAAATATGTTACCCCTCCCCTTTATGTAGCACCCCTTCTCTCCCGATCGAGTGCCGATTGCCGACGGATGCAAGCCGCTAGCTCGATCCCCTCCTTTCGCCTCCACCGTCTGTGCATCCAGCTTGGATGGGCAAGCTGCATCTAGACCAAGCGGATTAGGTAGGACTAGTAATGTTCTTTCCTTTCTCGAGATCGGTTCTTTTTTCCTCTCCTCGATATCTTGCGCATCTCTTTCCTATTCTGGGCGAAGGGGTGTCTTTCTGGTCACCCTCGAGCTGGGAGTGATTGATGGGGGTGGGGGCGGGGGCTACCTTTGCTTGGATTGGGGTGTTCTTCCTTTATTTGTCGACATTTGCAACCTTTGTAGTTTCTGCTGATCCTCACTGTATCTTTTGTCAGCTTGTACAGGAAAGGTAAGACCTCGGCGGTGGGGGCAATGGAGCGTAAGGCTACCACGCATGTGGGCAGTTGGCTGAGCCTGAGCTACGTCCCCAGCCCCGCGAAGCAGGTACTCCGTTTGCTTATCCACTCTTTACCTTTTAAGTGTCTCTCTGCATCCTCAATCTGTTCCTGTTCTGGAATATGCTTAAAGTAGCACATGTCTTCGTGTGTTTGTGCGTAAAGCCTCCGTGACACCATGCTCTATATTCTCTCGTATCAGGTTGGTACCTCCGTGTTCCGTGCCGAGGCTATGGGGAACGAGAATAGCGCCCCACCCGCCGCAGGAGCATGGCCCGATCTGCAAGACAAGAAGCGAAATGCCATCGCCGAGTTGGGCAGTGGACCGCCCAATGGTAATTTTTTTTAACCAACTTACCATGATGTAGTCCGAATCTGATACTCCCTCGCATCCAAATTAATTGACTCAACTATCTCAGATACGGATGTATCTAGATGTGTTTTAGCTCTAGATACTATCGCCTCCATCCCAAAGCTTTGGGCTTATATTATTTTTAGAAAGTCAAACTATACCATGTTTGACTAAGCTTTTACCAAAAATCAGTAACATGCAAAATACAAAATTAATATCATTAAATAGATAATAAAATATATTTTCCTATGGTATCTACACAGTATTATATTTGTTGATAGAATGTTCTAAAATTTTGGTCAAACTTTGCTTGTTTTGATTTCTGTCCATAGCTAGTGTTCACGCTGCAAAAGGCTAAGAGCATCCACTATATGCATCAGTCTATCTCATACAGTAATTCAATATCACTGCTGAGGTCTGCCTTTTGTTTTGCTATACATATGCAGACTGAAACTTTAGGGCCTTTACTGAAAAGGAAGATCAAAACTGCGGCTGATCAGGCTGCCAGCATGTTGATGCCGCCCCCATCTTCTAAATGCCTCTACAAGCACAAGGCCACGCGCCAGCTGGGTGGTGATCTTTTAATGAATATGGTATATTTTCTTAATCCACAAAACATGCCTTGATTTTTCTCTGTTTATTGTCGGTTTTTTCTATGCTTGCCAAAAGTTTACAACAACAACAACAACAACCAAGCCTTTCAGTCCCAAACAAGTTGGGGTAGGCTAGAGTTGAAACCCATAAGATCTCGAAGCCAAAAGTTTAGAAACACCAAATTCGTTTGCTTACAATCATCATACAATAATGTTCATCTACTCCAGTTCCCCTAACCCAACAAAAAATGATGTTAATTACGATTTTTAGATTAAAAGAGCACCATTAGGCGCTGTTAATTACGACTTTGAGATTAAAATGTCATTTGCAATTGTTAATTACAATTTTGAGACAAATGGTTAGTTTAACCTCGATCTCTTCTGCTCTCCATTTATCCCAACCGAACAAAAATTTAACCATTCCATTCCTCTCGAAATGGAACCATTCCATTCCATTCCACGCTGTTTCGTAACCGAACACACCCTTGCATTGTTGTGAACTGTTGTCCATACACGGCCATACCCTTCCACTTACATCCAGCACTATATGCATCGATCTGTCTCGTAGTCATTCAATATCACCGCTGAGATCTGTTCCCATTCTTATGCAGGCTGAAATCGCTGCGCCTTTACTCAAGTGGATGCAAAATGAGGCTAATGAGGCTGCTGTGAGGACGATGGTGCGGCACCATCTTCCGAAAACCTCTACAAGCACGAGGCCATGGGCCACTGGTGGTGACCTTTTAATGAATCTGGTATATTTTCTTAATCCACATACATGATTTCATTATTATCTGTTTAATTATCGTTGGCTTTGTCTAATGCTTACCAAAAGTTCGAAACACTGCGTTTGCTTAGAATCATCATACACTAATTTTTCACTTTTCATCTGTCTCATCCAAGATATAAACTGTTGATTTCCATTGGCTTCTTTTGTAATCATTTGCATTGTTGTCGATCGTTCTCTATGCACAACCCTATTCTTCCACTTACACCCGCACTATTTGCATCACTATCTCATAGATTTATTAAATATCAATGATGAGTTCTGTTGCTATTCATATGCAGGATGAAACTTCGTGCCTCTACTCAAATGGATAAAAATGATCCCGATGAGGCTGTCGTGAAGACGATGGTGCCGCCACCATCTTCTGAAAACCTCCTCAAGCACAAGGCCACGGGCCACTGGGTGGTACCCTTTTCAAGAAGCAGGTATATTTTCTCAATCCTCATACATGATTTGATTTTTGTCTGCTTATTGCCGGCTTTGTCTAATGCTTACCAATAGTTCAAACACACACACCTATTCTTACACTTACATCCAAAGACTATATGCATCGTTGTCTCATAGATTCATTTTATATATCATCGCCGATGTCCGTTGCTCTTCAATTTTCATATGCAGATCGAAACCGCTAACCCTTCATTGGTCAAAAGGATTGCAACCGCTGCCGATGAGGCATCTGCAGAGGCTGCCACCAAGTTACCGTCAGCCCCACCTTCGGATGCTTATATAAGCTCAAGTCCAAGGACCAGCCGGGCCGTAACCATCCAAGGGTTCGGTATATTTTCTTAAGCCACATATACATGCCATGATTTACGTCTCGATATTATCACCGGCTCTGTCTAATGCTTTTTGGAATTCGAAAACACCAAATTAGCATGCTTATATTCATCATACACTAATTTTTCACTCTTCGCTTTGTAACATAGTGTTATGCACTCGCTTGTCAACATTTGCATTGCTCTGAACTATGCACTTTACACAACCTAATTCTTCCACTTACATTCAGCGCTACGCACCAGTAGTACCTCCCATGTTTCCTTCACCATCCCGATGCCGAGCTTGCGGGAATATGGCGGGCCCATGTACATACTCCCGCATATAACACCTCCTATGGCTCTATCTACCTTTCTAGTAGCTCCTTCACAGAGTTACAGGTATGTATTCTCAGTGGTTTAGCATGAATTGGCATATAGTAAAGTCTTGTTTTTAGTCTTCCCGCTTCTTACATTTGTATCAATTTTCACATGCAGATCGTACCTTGTGAACTTCGTCCAATGATTAACCAGATGTGTCCGCATGAAGGGTCTTTCACTATGCATGGCAATGGCAAATTGATGAACACCTACACGGTCTATGAGGTGTATGTCTACAAGACGCAGCCATCACATATTTGTATGGACATGATTGGAGAAAGTTTGCTTTTGACTACGGTCGAAGAAGGGCGACGAGCCGAGGATCGTAAACTCAAACGGGCAGATATACGTAATCGCTACGTAGTTGGAGACACTTCTAAATATATAATATGTAACTTTTTTCTACTCATATCTTTTGATAATCGTTTCCGAGCAGCTTGTTCTAAACCATTCCCTCTGTTCTAGCTTGCTGGGTTTAACATGATCAAAGCTGCAGATCCCCGATGGAACATGAGCGGATGTCACAAAGGGCAACCACACCAAGACCGGCACCGGCATCCCACTCTCCCTGCATCAGCACCGGTTCCCCGTACTCAGCTCCGTTCGCATCTACCCAGCAGTCCCCTACATCGCATTGGTTCCCGTAGAGGCCCCATATACTACACTCCGCCCAAAGAGCTCCCGCATCGATCGGTTCCTCTAGCTACACCGTTTATCGCACTCGCCAACAAGCTTCTCGCATCGCACCGGTTCCTCTAGAGGCACCGTTTATCGCACTCGCCCAGCAGCCTCTCGCATCGCACTTTCGTGTACCAGCCTGTGCTCCCGCACCCGCCCCACCGGATCACCGAGGTCTCACCATTGCCGTGGCCACCCGTGTGGTGACCAGGACGCATCCGAAGGCTATGTTCGTGAGTATATGACAAAGCATAATCGCTCTTATCTTGATGTCTTCTCTGCTCAAAGTCTCACATGGTTCAAGGCATTGGTGCCATTGACTAATTTTTGGTGGTATCTCTTGCTTTGAATCGTAAATTGCCTAAAAGTATCTCCAAGGATCTCAATGCGGCCGAAGGGGCAAGATATCCCTCGTCATGGAGAGTGAAGGTCTCACCGTGGAGGGATGGTACTCCGTCGATCCTGGCGTATGGCCGCTTGGTCGTTACTTCCGTGGAAAAAGTTCATTGACGGTGCCAAACTTCGCATTGGATCAAAGTTGAAGGTCAAGATCTTTCGATGCCGCCGTGACATGCCGGTCATAAAGTTCGCGGTTGTCTAGTTCTGTTGCCCCATGAGCCCTTAGCAAATGCATTTGTAGTTATACTTATATAAGGTTATCTTATCTCGAACCGCTAATTAATTGTATGGGTGGTAAAACTCTGGCAAGCTTTTGCTCTTAGCAAGTATGTATGTATGATCAGCTATTATGATAACTAATGTTTGTGTTCATCTTAATTTGCATTTCCGTTTTAGAAAAAACTTAATTTCTATTTTGGCTGACCTTTTAGAGAACTATCAGATTGAACCCACAACATGATTCAAATAGATTCATTACACCGAGCCACATGTCTTGACCTTGCTATACACTGCTTCCATTAATCAAAGGCAAGAAGGCTTACCCGAGCTGCTCGAACCATGGCAGATTCGAATCCACCTTATCTATCTAGAAATACAACCTTTGCGTAAAGAGGATTTGCGGTATGGGGAGGCTGACATTGGGGACCCATGAGCCAAAGAAACGTCGTCAACGTTTTAAAGGTGGCAGGAGATCGAAAGAAAAAATAAGCCAAAAATCAGTTGGTAAACAAATTCAAGAAAAGAAACATTTACCTTTCTGAGAGGATGACATGCGGGACCCATGAGGCAGCAGCATCCTCAACTATTTCAAGGCGGCAGGGGATCAAAAGAAAAAAGAAAATAGCCAGAAATTAATTAGGGTCAAAAATAAATCCATCAAAGGAAACTTTTATTGTACATAGAGTATGACATCTGGGACCGACTTCACACCTGTGTCGTCAACGTTTCAAAGGGGGCAGCGGATCAACAGAAAAAGGCAAATAGCCATAAATTAGGGGAAAAAAATAAATCCAACAAAGGAAACTTTTATTGTTCATAGAGGATGACATGCGGGACCCATGAGCCAGCAGCCTTCCTCAACGTTTCAAAGTCGGCATGAGATTGAAAGAAAAAGGCAAGTGACATAATATCGGAGCCAAAAATAATCCAAGAAAAGAAACTTTATTGTACATAGAGGATGACATGCGGGTCCAATTTTGTAGCAGCGGTCTCAACGCTTCCAAGGAGGCACAGGACCGAAAGAAAAATGAAGTAGCCGAGAAATCGGGGTGTGAAAAAAAATCCAAGAAAAGAAAGATTTCAATTGGGCCGTATCTGGACATCCGGGCCTTCGAACTATCCCGCCGGGCCTTTTGACTCGTACAATTTCAGCCCACTCCAAAACAGGAAAGGTCGGATTTTTCTCAAAAAAAAAAAAAAACAGGAAAGTCCTATGCTTCGCAAAAACAAAAAACAAGGAGATACAACATATAAGTTTGTTTATGTAGTAATAAAGATTTAAATTATCCGTATGCATTAGCACATAGAGAAATACAAAGATTATAGTATGCAAAATAAAATATCACATGTTTCTTGTACGGGAGGTCGACATCGGGGACCCATGAGCCAGCAGCGTCGTCAACGTTTCAAAGGCGGCAGGGACCGAAAATAAAAAAAGCCAAAAATCAGTTGGTAAAAAAATACAAGAAAAGAAAACATTTATCGTTTCCGAGAGGATGACATGCGGGACCCATGAGGCAGCAGCATCCTCAACGTTTCAAAGTCGGCATGAGATCGAAAGAAAAAGCCAAGTGACATAATATCAGGAGCCAAAAATAATCCAAGAAAAGAAACTTTATTGTACATAGAGGATGACATGCGGGTCCTATTTTGTAGCAGCGGTCTCAACGTTTTCAAGGCGGCACAGGACCAAAAGAAAAATGAGGCAGCAGCATTCTCAACAATTCCAAGACGGCAGGGGATCAAAAGAAAAAAAGGAAATAGCCAGAAATTAATTAGGGGTCAAAAATAAATCCACCAAAGGAAACTTTTATTGTTCATAGAGGATGACATGTGGGACCGACCTGCCAACAGCGTCCTCATCGTTTCAAAGGGGGCAGGGGATCAAAAGAAAAAGGCAAATAGCCAGAAATTAGGGGTCAAAAATAACTCCAAGAAAGGAAACTTTTATTGTTCGTAGAGGATGACATGCGGGACCCATGAGCCAGCAGCTTACTCAACGTTTCAAAGGTGGCATGAGATCGAAAGAAAAAGGCAAGTGACCAAATATCAGGAGCCAAAAATAATCCAAGATTTATTGTACATAGAGGATGACATGTGGGTCCCATTTTGCAGCAGCGGTCTCAATGTTTGTAATGCGGCTTGAGATCAAAAGAAAAAGAAAGTAGCTAGTAATTAGGGGGTGAAAAAAAATCCAAGAAAAGAAAGTTGATGGACATAGAGGATGACATGCGGGTCCCTTGAGCCAACAACTTACTCAACGTTTCAAAAGGGGCAGGGATCAAAAGAAAAAGGCAAGCCATAAATCAGCGGTTCAAAAAAAATCCAACAAAGGAAACTTTTATTGTTCTTAGAGGATGACATGCGGGTCCCATGAGCCAGCAGGTTCCTCAACGTTTCAAACGTGGCATGAGATCGAAAGAAAAAGGCAAGTGACCAAATATGAGGTGCCAAAAAAAACTCCAAGAAAAGAAAGTTGATTGCTCATAGAGGATGACATGCGGGTCCCATTTAGCTGCAGCGGTCTTACTGTTTGAGAGGCGGCAGGGGATCGAAAGAAAAAGGCAAGTGACCAAATATCATGAGCCAAAAATAATTCAAGAAAAGAAAGTTTTATAGTCCATAGAGGATGACATGCGGGTCCCATTTAGCAGCAGCGGTATCACCGTTTGAGAGGCGGCAGGGGATCGAAAGAAAAAGGCAAGTGACCAAATATGAGGTGCCAAAAAAAATCCAAGAAAAGAAAGTTTTATAGTACATAGAGGATGACATGCGGGTCCCATTTAGCAGCAGCGGTATCACCGTTTGAGAGGCGGCAGGGGATCGAAAGAAAAAGGCAAGTGACCAAATATGAGGTGCCAAAAAATCCAAGAAAAGAAAGTTTTATAGTACATAGAGGATGACATGCGGGTCCCATTTAGCAGCAGCGGTATCACCGTTTGAGAGGCGGCAGGGGATCGAAAAAAAAGGCAAGTGACCAAATATGAGGTGCCAAAAAAAACTCCAAGAAAAGAAAGTTGATTGCACATAGAGGATGACATGCGGGTCCCATTTAGCAGCAGCGGTCTCAACGTTTCCAAGGCGGCAAGGGATCAAAAGAAAAAGGAAGTAGCCGTAAATCGGGGGTCAAAAAATCCAAGAATAGAAAGAATTTTGGTTCATAGAGGATGACATGCGGGACCCATGATCCTGCATCGTAAACGGCTCGATCGGAGAACGTTGAACGAGATGGCGCGATCGAGAAAAAAAACAATGCCAGAGAGGCTGCCATCTGGGCCCTACATCCCTCGGCGGTGCGGATTTGCGTTGACTCGGCCAGCGAACCCGAGATTTCGAGATGCACCACGTCCCGGGCCACCATATGCGACGTTTTGGCCGCTTTCGTCGGGCTAGGTGGCCTCAAAAACGAGAAAAAAAAAGTTTTGACATGCACCACGGAGGGACCCAAAATCGTCGGCCATGGTACACCAGCAACCACGGCGCGACTTCAACTTCGTCGGCCATGACAACTTTTCTTGTAGTGCAGGCTGCCCGAGCTCTTCCGTGGCCGCCGGCCCCCTCCCACCCTCTATCTACAGATTCTTGCCGGTTCCTACCGCTGCCGGCTTGGCTCAGCGCGTCGCAGCCAGTTCGACGTCTTTGTGTCCCCTTCCGACCGTTCTTACATGTTGCTTTGACCGCAAAGGCGGCAGATGCTGCTAGTGTCATGACCGTGGCCACAGAGAAGCCAATGGGACAAGTCATGACATGGGCTGGGGTCGGACCTGGGCTTGGGCTCACGGGAGTTAAAGGGGAGAATTATAAAGGAAGCAACTGAGATGAGAAAGGTATGAAAGGATTGAATCGAGATAGGTCGACATTGAGATAGATCTTGTGGGTTCTTTACCTTAGGGATCAGAACCAAGACCGTAAAATTAACCAATTCAGGCATATCCCCTCCATTCAAAAAAATCCCTCACTGCAGCACATACAGAGGATTTTAGTAGCAATAAACAGCCGTATGCATCAATTGATGCAGAGGCTGGGGCTAGCCCTTAGCGAAAAAAAACAGAGGATTTTAGTATGTTCCAGTGCCGAATGTAGAAACCTACGGTAAAACCATCAGGTCCCGGCGAACGATCTGGGTGCATCATAAACAAGGCTCCTTCAATTTCCTCATCAGTAATAGGTGCACAGAGATGATTGTTTATAGTGTCGTCTACCTTGCATGTCACCCAGTCAGTCACCAATCCCGGCTCAGTACCATCTTGGGCGGTAAAGAGGTTTTGATAGAACCCAATCGCTTCAGCCTCAAACGCTGTTTGTTCTGACATAACCGAGCCATCAGCCCTATTTAAAGATTTGATCTTGTTGGTACGAGCCCTCTCCTTTGCTTTAGCATGAAAAAAAGAGGTATTACGATCTCCCTCAGACAACCACTGAGCTCTCGAACGTTGTTTTCCTATTGTTTCCTCCCTTGATAGTAACTCTGAGATCTTAATTATCAACTTTTTCTCTTCACTAGAGGGGCCTTGCCGAATATTTGAACCTGGCTTCCTCACAATGGATTTCACATTTACTTTTTGCAGATGATTGTATGGTCTTCACTCAGGCGTCTGCTGAGGGAGCTAACAGACTGCAAGAAGTTCTGGAAAGATATCGTATTGGTTCTGGACAAATGGTGAACAAGAATAAATCTGCTATTTTTTTCAGTGCTAATGCTACTGACGAGATGAAGCTGGCTGTTCATCAAGGTACGGAAATCCCGACAGAAGCATTGGTTGAGAAGTATTTGGGTCTCCCTACGGCACTTGGCAAATCTACGGATGATCACTTTGATCATATTGTGGCTACAATCAAAAAATTGGTGACAGGTTGGGCTCCAAAATTGCTTAATAGCGCAGGGAGAGAGGTCTTAATTAAGGCAATTTGTCAAGCCATTCCGACTTATTCTATGAGCTGTTTCAAATTGTCTAAAAAGTTGTGCAAGAAATTACAGCGGTGGTTGCTCGTTTTTGGTGGGGAGGTGATGAATTTAAACGGAGGATGCATTGGGTTAAGTGGTCTGATCTGGCCACACGAAAAGTTTGTGGTGGTATGGGTTTTAAAGACTTCGCACTCTTCAACAAAGCTATGTTAGCGAAGCAAGGGTGGTGTCTGATCTCTAATCCAGATTCGTTGTGTGCTCGGGTATTGAAAAGTTCATGACAGAGGGAAACAAGAGGAATTCCTCTCACACCTGGAGAGCTATTCTCTATGGGCGAGAAGCTTTAAAGTTGGAATTAATTAAACGTATAGGGGACGGTGGAAGTACTAGAATTTGGGAGGATCCTGGATTCCTAACAACCCAAATCTGAAGCCCATTGTGAGGAAGCCATGTTCAATATTTCTCTGGTACAGGAATTGGTGAACCCTTTTACAGGTGAGTGGAATGAGGAAGTGTTGGATGCAAATTTTGAAGCAGTTGATGTCCAAGCTATCTTGAAAACTCCTCTTGGTCATCTAGATGAGGATTTGTGGGCATGGCAATTGGAGAGACACGGTAATTTTTCGGTGAGATCCGCCTATAGAGCTCTCCTTCAAGCAAGTACCGTAAATAATCCAGTTACAGGCTCTAGAGGTACTGAACAATCATTCTGGAAAAATCTGTGGAGATTACGAGTACCACCGAAGGTTCGGAATTATTGGTGGAGGGTTATTAAAGGTTTTATTCCATGCCGGGAAGTTCTCCGAGATAGACATATAGAGAAAATTCCGTTTTGCAAATCATGTGGGAGAGTAGAGTCCATTAAGCATGCCTTGTTTGAGTGCACATGGGCCAAGCTATTTTGGGAGGAAGTTAAATCTGTCACTAATGTCAAGGTTCCTGACCTCCATCCTAACACTTGGGCGATTGACTTGATAGATAGTGACAAGGTTGATCAAAGAGATGCGGCTGTTATCTTGTGTGGAGGATGGGCTGTATGGTCTGAAAGGAATGCGAGACATCATGACGAGCATGGTAGGACAATCTATGAATCGGTGAAGTGGACAATTGATATAGTGACAGATCTCTCTATAGAAGGCCAAGCGAGGGGCGCTAGTACTCCGAAGAAACGTGCTTCCTGGCAGCCACCAAAGGAAGGAATTCTGAAGCTAAATGTAGATGCAAGTTTCCAAATCTCAACAGGAGAAGGTGCATCTGGACTGGTGGTTCGTGATCATGTAGGAATATTGAAAAGAGGACAGGCTATAATGTATGAAAATGTTTCTACAGTACTGATCATGGAGGCTCTAGCCATTCGTGATGGAGTCAAACTTGCTGCTGACAGTGGCCTTTCCCGCATCGAGGTCGAGACGGATGCAAATGAGGTTGTCAAGTTGTGGAGAGGAAGGAATGAGGGAAGATCAGAGATTGCACCAATTCTGCGCGAGATCGACGAACTGAGTAATAATTTTGAGTACTTCCAACTGAATTTCATTGGGCGGGAGGCAAATGAAGCAGCACACATATGTGCTTAGAGCATGTCTAACAGACCCCTTAAAAGGGGCAAATCCGTATAATAACCGCAGGAATACGGGTTTTGGCTCTACCCGGCCGTCTAGCACGCCCCGTAAAAATGGCCCCCGCTCTGATTTTTGCTGTTTTTGATTACGGGGCGGGTCTTTGCCCCCTACTTGTGCGGGGTGGGAGCGGGGATAGAGGGCCAAATCGGTATCGTCCACTCCACTACGCTCGAAGGGTTTCACTGAAGCCAACCGCCGCCGCCGCCCGATCTCCTCCGCCACGCCCTTCCCGGCTGGATCCCGCTGCCATGGATCGTTCGCAAGGGCCGCCTACCGCCGGCGGTGCACCTTCTTCGGCCGCGGTGGTTGATGTCCCCGTCGGAGGTCCGCCGAACGCCGGCGTCGTTTCGGCCATGATCTCCGCCACCATCCCGTCGAAGAGGAAGAGGATTCCGAAGCAATTCTTCGAAGCACCTGCGACGGCCGCATCTTCGCCGGCCGAAGCCCCGCCGGCTGCCAAGAAGGGGGGCAGGATGAAGACCAAGGTGGTCGGGCCGAGGGGCGTCGCGCCGGCCAAGGTACGGACAAAGGCAATCAGCTGCATCGGCCTCACGCCTCCACCGCCCTCCAAGGCCTCGACCCCTCCTCCCTCCGTTCCGTCCGATGTGCCGCCCGCGCCGCCGCCACCCACCATGTACGTAGACAAGGTGTTCGATGTTGAGTCCACAACATCCTACATGGACATGCTCAACGAATCCGCGGTGAATTTGGACACCGGCATCGATGCATTCGATGGGGACTGCAACGTCGAAGAGATTGATGACGAGGAGGAGGATGAGGGTGACGAGGAGGAGGTGGTTGAGGTTGATCCGGCTGCTGCCGGTTCTTCGTCGACGCCGAAGCCACGCACGGTGAACTACAACGAGATTGAAGACGCCATCTTGGTCCGTGCTTGGAGCAAGGTGGGGATGGATGCGTGCACCGGAGTGGACCAAGGCAGCAAGGGCTATTGGCAGCGCATTGAGGATCTATACCACCAGCTGAAGCCTCGCACCAAGAGCATGGCCGACAGATCCTACCGCTCCCTTGAAGGCCGATGGAACATCATCAAACCAGCTTGTTCTTGTTGGAGTGCTGCCATGGATCAAGTGGCCGGCAACCCTCCTAGTGGATGCGTGCCGGAGGACTATGTAAGTTTTCCTTGTTTGTTGCTATCCATATTATGTGTTGATGATGTGGAAACATCACATACTATTGTTGTGCAGCCCAAGTATGCTCAAGCACGGTACAAGGACATGGCCGGCTTCAAGAACAAGGAATTTCAATTTCATCATTGCTTTTCCATTCTTCAACATCTTCCTAAGTGGAAGTTGAGGGACAACGAGCCAAAGTGCAAGAAGGAGGCACTGCTCACCATGGATGATGAAGCGGAGGAAATGAGTGGGAGAAACGCCGGCAAGCCCGAGGGCAACAAGAAAGCGAAGGAGAGGGTCAAGGTAGAAGGCGAAGAAGCTAGCTTCCGGGAGAAGTTGGATCAACTCATGAAGTCCAAGGAGGTTGACGATGAAGACATTGGAGACCAAGCTCCTCATCACCGAGAAAAGAGAGGATGTGAAGCTTGCCAAGGTGGAAGCAAGGCGGGAAGATGCCAAGTTGAAGGCCGAGCTTGACATGAAGATGATCGCACTCAAAGAAGCCAAGGCCATGAAGGAGCTCTTGGCCGAGGAGAGGGATATCATGATGATGCACACCGACGGCATGGACGAGGATTAGCTGGCGTGGTGGAAGGAGACCAAGGCGGACATCATGGCGAGGAAGTGCTCAAGGTGAGTCTCCGGCGAGTGGTGGCGCCGCTGGCAATGGACTCGTTGATGGTTGATCACATTTGGGAACTTCCGTGGCTTGAACATTGCCTATGATCGCGTTGTAATGTTAAAAACTATGAATTATGCATCACATATTTTGGATGTGCTATGTTTGATCTGAAATTGTTGTGCAAATTGTTGTCTAAAACCCTGTTTTGAGGGGTCGAAAACTCGGACGAGCTAGCAGAACCCGTATCCCCACCCCGTAAAACAGAGTTCGTCTGAGTTTTCGATCGACGAAAAGTGAATACAGGGCCCTCTACTCGCGTTTTAAGGGGCAAAAAAATACGGGGCTGTTAGACATGCTCTAAGCAGGCTACATCTAATAGAAGGAGATGTTTATGGATAAATTATGTTCCTAGGTTTTTAGTTCATTGTCTCCAAAAAAAAGATTGTAAGCCTGATGATTGATGAATGAAAAGGAAAGAAGATCCTCATAATTGAAAACCGGTGAGAACCTCTGTAGTCCTCCAAATAAACAAAAAAAAAAATTCCCGTCTCTCCGCCGCCGTTCCGCCCCTCCCGTCCCCGACTCGCCGGCAGCCGCCTTCAAGCCCTCCCCACCTGTTCTACTCGCCGGCCGCGGCCGTCTGTACGAAATCCCAATTTCCCACTCTAGGCCGCGGAAATTCGTTAGCTTGACCGCGAGTTGGCGAGGGGCAGGCAGCGGGATGGGGGCGAACGCCGACCCCTCGGGGTCCCTCGGTGGACCCCACCGCAACCCCTCCCCTGCGGCCGTGGCGCTGCAGCTCGGCCTGGCCGCGAGCACCGCGGCCGCGCTGCGCCACGATCCTGGGCTCGCCATGCATTGGTCACCCGAGGAGCAGGCCGTGCTCGACGACGGATTGGCCAAGTAAGCTAGCTCCCTTCTCGGGTTTCCTTCTCGCACTCTATTTAGGCAAGTAGCGTGGTTGGAATGGAAGCATGTTTGGGACCTAGGCCTTGGTACTAAATGGCAAGAGACAGTTAATGTGGACTTGCACTCAATTTTCTCAAGATGAACTTCCATGCGAGTTGCCTCAAGAATAAATATCGCGACTGGTTATGAAATTATGCAATGATGATGCCTTGGAGCAACAACTAAATTCGGTACTAGTCATTGCAGTGGTTGCAGCAGGAAGCTACAATAAGCAAAATTTGATTTGCCATGTTTTTATTTTTCTCCTTCTCCATCTTATTATGTGTGGCGCTGCAACTGTTGCAGGTATGCGCTTGATGCAGCTATAGTTCGCTATGCAAAAATTGCTCTGGGTCTGCCCAACAAGACAGTACGAGATGTCGCCCTTCGCTGCAGATGGATGACTGTAAGTTGTATGCTGAGTCCTCTGTGCTATTTAAGGCATCAACTTTTTTTAATACGCTAAACTCAAATATAACTACTCCTACTAGCTTTCTCGTGCTTGATGCGAAGGAAACTACTTTTTTTGCACTCTCTTTTCTATTAGTTCCTCAGTATATGAAGGTTGTGTGTAGGATTGCTTTTCAGATGAGCTTCTATTTTCATTTGACCAAATATATTAGGTTGTGTATTTGCGAAACTAGTGAGTATGCATGTCCAACGCATGACTTCAACTATGAAAACATGTAAACCATCCCTAATATATTTCTGAAGCAAATTGAGGATATCGTGCAATTCATATGTATCATTAAGCTGGACTCGGTTCCTCTAGCATGTACTTCGATTCTAGGACCAAATTAACAATCAAGTCAAACTCAATCTGCAATAGGTCATATGTCGCCTAATAAGTCACGAACTCCAAAAGATCAAATCAGTTTTTTTCTGACAAAAAGTTGGACAAATATACCCATTTTAATAGCAAGTCATGCTTATCTTACATAAATAAAACAATGATATTTTTTAAATTATAACTAAGGTCAAGTTGCTTCAGATATGACATGCAATATGTTAAGTTATCGGTAAAGAGTATGTTTAATTGTGTAGCTCAATAACCATGAATCCTCAAACATTACACTACTTTATCAGTAAACCTACCTGTTCACCATGGCCCTCAAAGGAATAATACTCAGGACCTCTATGTTTCAAATCATCAGGTAACAAATTTGCTGGCACATTTCCAACAACAAGGAAACCAAGGTCTTCACAGCGTGTTAAATTATCTTGCAATGGGAAGTAACAACAAAATGCATATCTTCATCTCAGTCATCTGCTAGAGCAACCTCAACAATGCTTATGGCTGTAATTGGTTCCATAGCTCTGTTTCCAAAGGTAAAAGAAGTACTTGCAAGTAACTTTGTCCAGCGAAAATAGAACGTGAGCGCAATACCCGGATCTAATAAATATTACTTGTTTACGCTGAAGTTGATTAAAATTACCTATTTATCTTTGACGCTGTTCCTTTTTTTCTAAAAAAAACATTTGACGTTTCAAAAAAAGTAAAGGTTGAAAATTTATCAGTTGATCGAATCATACAACATTGTACAAGACCATAGAAAGGAAGCAATACAGCAAAATGCATTTGGTAGCAGCGGCATAAGCTACATCATGGGGAAGCAGCTAAATTCATCTTCTTATGTAATCAGTAAATT
Source organism: Lolium perenne (assembly GCF_019359855.2). Lineage (NCBI taxonomy): Eukaryota > Viridiplantae > Streptophyta > Magnoliopsida > Poales > Poaceae > Lolium > Lolium perenne. The sequence goes on along the minus strand of NC_067244.2, from coordinate 78,865,622 downwards.
ACAAAAGGTAATCTATGCATCCTGTTAAACGTAGGAACCATATCATTCTTCTAAATTTGCATGCAAGGATAGGTAACATTAGTTGAAACTGTAAGTCATACAATGTAAAGTATGATCATATGACATATCAGATGAATGATAATCCATATATTAGCAAACAACTTCGTCATGCACCAAACATTCCATTAAGTTGTAGTTTAACTTGAACAGTAAATTTCTTGTACCAACATATGAGATGAATGATAAGCCACATAGATTTTGGAGCATAATAGCCTTAGTAACGAATATGAACAATAATCTTGTGCCATTTTCCAATTCATTGAAATTTGTGATAGGAGCACGCGTGAGAAATAGTTTGTGGAGGCCCTCATGGAGCTTTTCGTTCAGGTGGAGGCCCTCATATTTGTGGTTCATGCCTGTATGCTATCGATCGAGCAGAGAGTAGTTCGTTGCAATGCCAGGCCATACATCACATATGCTCCCATGTTTGAACGGGACAACGAGAGGATGACAAATCTGAACTACATCTATAGCAACAATGGTGTATACGCGTCCAACATGCTTAGGGTGAAGATCCCCTTTAAACCACCTCATGAACACATTAAGGGGTAGGGGTTTCTTAGAGATAGCATCCATACCTCTGTCGAAGAGCAAGTGGCAATATTCCTTCATGTTGTTGAACATACTAGAGATTTTGAGTGATCCAGAAAACATGGAGGAGATGGATTGAGACAATATCTAGGTACTTCAAGCAAGTCCTACATGCTATTGGAGAGCTCATAGGATAGATGATAAAGCCCCCAAGATCAAAGATAGCTACCCATGTTTCCATATTTCAAGGTGAGCAACTTTAACTTGTAGTCCATGACAAGATTGTATTGCATCGAGGCCTAACAATTTTTTCATGTTCATGTCAGGATTGTGCTAGGGCGATTGATGGTACTCATGTCATTGCTAGAGTGGCGGGAAGCGAGTCTCATGCATACATGGGGGGGGGGGGGGGGGGGGAGGGGTGCTTGCGACTATTGATTTTGATATCAGGTTGATACATGTAAAACGTATCCATGATCTTTCGTATATTTTATATGATATTATACGATATATGCATGATAAGCGAGATTCCATAGTTGTTTTACATTGATATATGAGATTTGTAACAAAGGCCCCTTTCATTGATTTTTAACACCGCGGCATAGAAAACACTCGTCTTGTGTATTTTTTTAGTTTTCGAGACCTTACAAGCATCAAATTGAGTTGGATATTTTGGGCATGGGGTCCACCTCGAGCTCGACAACTCTTTCATCTCGGCCTCGACGCCATTCGATGAGTTTTTCCCTAAAAATGCATATATATATGACCCCATCTGCGGATTAGTGAAGAGGCGGGCATCAATAGAGAAAACAATGAACAAAGACTTCCTACGAAGTTTGAGAGGGGAAATGGCATCAGAGTCGCCCCTAGTTGCTCCTCCGCCTCCATGAACATTGCCATCGCCATCGCCGCCACCATGATTAAGATGAATTAGTCCACCCCTATATTATGGGTTTGTGGAGGTAGATTGTATCATCTCTTCATGTGATCTTTATTAGTTAGTATCACATGAACTGCTTACATGATTGTGATAATCTATGTAATGTTTTAAAGGTAGATCTTTTGTTATAAGATGAGTTATGAGATGCAATGAAGTATTATGTGTTTGATGTATTAATAGATGCATATGATATTCCGTTTGGGTATGCTATATTCTGATTAAACTTATATGCATGAACATGTGTGGGAGAGATGTGCGTTACACTACAAGAAAAGTTCTGATAGACAACGTCCCAAAATCGTCCGCTAAGGGCCATTTTTCGTCGCCTATGGGCCTAACCCGACGATATGGGTTCTGTTGTCGAAACTGCGTCAGGCAAAGTCCTACGACGATTTTTTCGGTCCGTCGCGCTTGGGCGCCCTTCCGCCACGGAAAATCGGACCGTTGCAGAAGTGTTTCCGGGAGCCCGTTGACTGCTGACGTCATGCAAACTGACATGTGGCAGACGTCGTTAACTGGCAGTTAACGGCGTTAACCGGCTGAAACCCCGTGGTAGATGGTAGGCCCACACGAGGCCTGCCACGTCTTAAGCGGGCCGGCCCATTAAGTTTGCGGACCGGGCCAGCTGACTTAGTTTGACCGGTCAACTATATAGCTGGGCCGGTCCATTAGTTACGTGGGCCGGGCCTAACCTCTAAGGTTGACTGGTCAAAACAGTAACATGGTATTAATGTGGTGTGTCACAATAATTTGTGTGCTAGTAAGGTTTTTACATTTTCGTTGGTTACCTTAGTAGGGATAAGAAATTATGTATGCTATTGTTTATCTAGCAACAACTTAGGTGGCCTTGTTTGCTCATGATAGAAATAGTAAATCCACTTCATGTCAAATTAGTTAAGGCAATACTCTGTTTACTCTTATAGTTAGATCGAGAGGATCTCATTCCAAGGAAGTATTAGTAGGATATGTTGCATCATCTCTATGCTAGAATGTGATGCCCATATAAAGGCTTATTAATTACACAATATTACTTGATATCACCTGTTGCTTGTTATTAAATGCTACATCCATTCTGCCATGTTTAAAAGAGAGATCAAGTGAAACCATAAACCCTGGTCCATTTTAAACCATAAGAAACAACTATATATCTATTTCCAACACTCAATTATTCTGAGAATACAAAAATAATTTGCCTATTTTACTAGCTTTATTTAGTTAAGTTTTGTATTACTTGCACCCCTTTGTGCCTGACAAACACTTCGGTGAAGTTGGAGACATTAAGTAAGAGGATTGAAAGAAGAACTAAACTTTTACCCCGAAAGTTTGATATAAACCATCAAGTCACCCTTGTGGAAAAAATCACCCTTGCTGCATCGGTCTACACTTTTGAGTCCTAACTAATTAAGGTGGTAAACAAGTATAATTTTACTGCTATATGTGGTTCACATATGTGTTAGTTAGATGGGATGGATCGGACGATGATGCAACGATTTTTATTAATGGCATGGAGAGACCCAATGACCTCAAAATCCCAGAGGTAAGTTCTACCTAGCTAAACCGGATATGCTTCCCGCCCTAGTATTTTTTTCACCCTTCACGTCAACAATATACCATCTCAATGAGTTATATTCAGGGCACCACCACAATAATGTCAAGGAACTTTTGGATCTTATACACTCAAGCCTTAGGGTGACGATCGAGAGGGCATTCGCTTCTCTGGAGAACAGGTTTAAGATCCTTGATCAGAAGTCATTCCGTTTGTTCCCTACCCAAGTTAAGCTAATTCTTGCATGTTGCATTCTACATAACTAGATCTTACGATTAATGAGATCTTCTCAGATACGACATGGCCTGATGACATTGATTCTAGACATGGTGTCCATCTCAATGGTAGTCGCACTTGGAGGAACAAGAGGCATGAGTAGGCTAGCGCTATGTGGGCTACTAGAGGCAAAACCAGACTCTGAAGAGTAAGATGTGAAGTATACTAAGAAGAAGATTGTCATGTCATCATATTTTATGAATTATCCCCTATTTATGTGTATAACTGAAACTTGTTACCACTTCAGTAATACTATGGTGAACTCCTATTTGATAGTAGTTTTTTTAAATGGAGACGACGCTCCAGCCTTTACACCGATTGATTCATGCGGCTTTTATTGCATTATTGAGTGTCTAAGTCTTACAAGCGATTATATAGTGGGTCAGACATGGTCGATACATGGATCAACCATCTAAAAAGGAGAGTGAACATGGAGTGTACGTGCACTAACATGGTAACTTATGATCAAAACGCCAGCTGCACCGGCTATATAAATCCCGTGCAACCCTCTCTGGCCGGTTGCACCCAATATCTAAATCCTTGTGCCACAATAACTTGCATAAAAGAAGTCGATTTTGCATTGTTCTCCATATGGCCCAAAGTAAAGCAAAAAAAATCCAACTCGATCATATTTACACTTTATCTTTTTCTTGCAACCCTCGCCAACCAATTGCCAAACAAATGAATAAATGTTGTATTATTTCATCTTGATCGCAAAAATAACATTCATCTACTCCCTTGTCAGTTCCTTTTCGCTAATTTATCCTTTGTGAGCGAAACTTTATTGTGCAAGAACCACATAAAGATTCATATCTTAAGCCAAACTTTCATTTTCCAAATGTATTCACAAATGAACTTAGTATGGTCATTCATGTAATCTAGATACAATGATTTGACCGCGAACTTCTCGGAATTTGTTAGCTTCCAAACAGAAAACCGGTTGTGTGGAGAGCTGAATATTGATTAAACGGGTACATAGATGAATCCATCTTTCACCTCTAATTCCCGTAAGAAGTCGTTTGGTATCCATCATTTGGGCCTGGAATCCTGGAATTCATTTTGGAATTCCATAGGTGGGTTGTTTAGTTGCCACGAAATTGGGCCGTCATTTCATTTAGAAAATCCAGCAAAATGACGCCATGGGTAAACACGATTCCGAGCTGAGACCTGTCATTTGCGTTTCTCTATGGAAGCCATTTACAAATTCAATATTGAATTCTGCTGTCATTTGCAATTTCTTTGGCAACCAAACAAGTGTCCATTTCTGGAATTACAATATAAATGAAATGTATTCATTTCAAAATGCTACAAACAAAATGAAAGCCTGACTTCCAAACGACTTCTAAGTGCTTGCCTAAAACCTACATTCTAACACAGTGCGGCATAATATTAGCGACCGGAACTTGTATTAGTTGTACTATGTTATATAGCGATGGATATTGGTATAAAAGAGGTGTGTTTCCTAGCCACCTGTCTTCCCAAAAATGTGTACCTTCCCCATTTACTACATTAAAGGATCCACAATCGAAGAACTATTATTTGATCTTCATGAGACCTTTCCAAAACAGGAGTCTGATGCTTTTGATTCAACTTGAGATAAGAACTTAGAGTGAAGATATTTATTATGAATTAACTCATGCTAACTCAATAAACACTTGTTTTTAAAATTTGAGTACTCTACTCCAAGCCCACCCTAATCTTTGGGTCTACAAATGATGTTCCATCGAGTAAGTCTATGCTTTCTCTTATGGCCATCACCTTACCAGAAGAATATCAACCTAAAGAAATCTAACCTTTTCTGCACCCCTTTGGATATTTTGATAGCACAAATATTGGTAGGCTAGTTAAAACAGAATTGATTAGCACTAACCTCTCACCATATGAGAGTAGCTTCCCCAAATATCTGAAAGGGGATGATCCTGCCTCACAACCGAAGAGGTTTATGTAATCCTCCCGGACCTCCTTTGATATACTGAAACAGAAAACTTCACTCTTATGAAACTTAATTTTCAATCCCGATAACTCCTCAAAGATACACAATATCAATTTCATACTGAGCATTTTTTCTAAATTGTGCTGCATGAAAATTATAGTATCATCCACATATTGCAGAATGGAAATGCCCTATCAACTAAATGTGTTATTAATCCATCCACATTGCCATCTTCCTTGGCTCTCGCAATTAGAATTGCTAATATGCCTCCAACAATGTTAAACAACATAGGCGACAATAGGTACCCTTGTCTCAAAACTTTCTTTGACTGAAAATAATGACCTATGTTATCATTTACCTTAATATCGATGCTCCCCCGACTAACAAAATTATCTATCCATTAACACCACTTTAGATAAAAACCCTTCATGCACATAACCTGCTGCAAGAAAGGCCACTTAACTTTATCATATGTTTTTATGAAGTCTGTCTTCAGTAACACGCCATCCATCTTCTTCCTATGAGTCCCTTTGGGGACATCCGATAAAAATCTTCTTCCTATGAAGTTCATGGATAGACTCATGAAGAATTAACATTCCTCCAGAATATGCCTTCCTAGCATAAACGAGGTTTGTGTTGGTCTAATGATAACCTGTGCCACCTTAATGACTCGGTTGGTACCAACCTTTGTGAAAATTTTGAAGCTTACGTTCAAAAGATACCTGTCGATATTGCTGAATTTGAATTGCATTCTCTTTCTTAGGAAGTAAGAAAATATTTCTGTAATTTAAATGAAAAAGTGGTGGTTCCCGTTGCTAGAAACAAACTTACGAACGAATTCATTAAATTGTGCTTAATAACTTTCCAGAATGTTTGGTAAAACTCTGTAGAAAACCCGTCTGGTCCTGGAGCTTTATTCTTTTTCATTTGCATAACCGCTTCATGCACCTCTTTCTCCTCAAAGTCAGATGTAAGAATGTTATTTTCCTCTTGAGAGATTTGTGGTATGTCACTTATCTCCAACTCAACCAGGGAAAAGTGATTTTGAGCGGGCGGCCCAATCAATCTTATAATATTCCTTAATATAATTTTTAATATTTTTTGTCCTAAGATTGTTCCCTCATCTTATTAGAGGTGGAAGATCTTCTTTCTGTGACGTTTGCGATTCACACTAAGATATAAATATTTAGTATTGTTTCCCACTATGACCAGTCTATGGAGTAGCGAACACATGTGAACCATGTCGTGTAATGTGTAACAAAAAATGCCAAGAAACAAGGTAGGGTCTTTCTGCATCCAGGTGCATTTGTACCCTTTATTTAAAATGCATTTTAACTATTTCAAAAAATATTAAAAATATATAAAAAATGTCTCGTGTATATCTTGATATGTTACATGCTCACAAAGTTGTTTTAGCAAAAGTCGACATCTTTTGACCCTTGTGTAAAAAGGGCAATTTTTTGGTGCTAAAATAGTCCATTTCTTGAGAATTTTTTTGTCTTTTTACAGAAGACACACAAGTTATCGGTTCTATGTAAAAAGTTATGTGCACACATAGAACATGTCCCTCTATATGGAATTTTCTTTTATATTTTTTTTTACTTTCTGTAATACGTTTTGTAGATGCCAGGTGCATGTATACCCGGGTCAGTTTTAGGTTTCACAAAGAAACATGTGAAATAAGACCCAAAAAGATTTCAGATGCGCTTCGATTTGGGATGAGAGAGATAAAGAGGGGAAATAGAATGGGCATGCCTGCTTTTCGACCTGCATGTTCGATGATGCATACGAGTGAGGTGGTTGGGGTGTCCAGACTCATTCATCATGATGTCTACACACAATTACTCCCTCCGTTCTTTTTTAATTGACTCGGATTTAGTACAAGTTTGTACTAAATTCGAGTCAATTAAAAAGGAACGGAGGGAGTACACACAACGCGTTATGACATAGGCTAATGAAACGGACGGTCTAATGGGAATTCGATAAAAAGAGCACCCAAGCTCGGGCTGCCTTTGAAGTTTCGCACATACTTACTACTCCCTACTATTTGTGAACTGAGGCGTTAATATTTGTGAACCGAGGCATAGCCCGGTGGTTCGGATGGACATCCCCTCCCGTCCAAGTTCGAATCTCCGTATTCGTAATTTAGTGTCGTGCACATAATAACTTCTAGTAAAAACACAACGCTTTGGGTTTCTTCCGGAGGTACTGCCCTCCGGTCCAATCGACGCATTAAGTTGGACCAGTACGAGCCGTGGCCCATTATGGGTAAAAAAATGGAAAGAAACAGGTGAAAAAAGATCCAAAAGGTCCATCTAAAAAAAATATAAAAAAAGATCCAAAGAGGTTCTCATAATTGAAGACCGGCGAGAAGCTCCGCAACCCAAATACGCGTATAATAAACAAAGAAGGAAATCCCCGCGTCTCTCCGCCGCCGTTCCACCCCTCCCGTCCCCGGCTCGTCGCCGGCCGCCTCCAAACCATCTTCACCTCTTCTACTCGCCGGCCGGCCTGAGCCTTCCGTACGGAATCCCAATTCCCCACTCTAAACCGCGGGAATCCGTTCGCCTGTCCGCGGGATTTGCTCAAATTCGTCGGAATCCCCGAGCCGAGTTGGCGCCGGGATGGGGGCGAACGCCGACCCCTCGGGGTCCCTCGGTGGACCCCGCCGCCACTCCTCCCCTGCGGCTGTGGCGCTGCAGCACGGCCTGGCCGCGAGCACCGCGGCCGCGCTGCGCCACGACCCCGGGCTCGCCATGCAGTGGTCACCCGAGGAGCAGGCCGTGCTCGACGACGGATTGGCCAAGTAAGCTCCCTTCCGGGGTTTCCTTCTCGCACTCTTACCCATTTTGGGGCCAGTCCGTGCTATTTAGGCAAGTAGCGTGGCTGGAATGGAAGTATGTTTGGGGCCTAGGCCTTGCTACTGAATGACAGGAGACAGTTAATGCGGACTTGCAGTCAATTTTTTCAAGATGAACTTCCATACGAGCTGCCTCAAGAATAAATGTCGTGCCTGGTTAGGATATTATGCCATGATGATGCACTCGGAGCAACAGCTAAATTGACTTGCCGTGTTTTTATTTTCTCGTTCTCGTATTCTAGCACATATTTGTCATCTTATTGTCACTTAATATTCTTGTCCTTATCTGTACCAATATTACATGAAATCCATCTTATTATGTGGCTCTGCAACTTTCGCAGGTATGCACTTGATGCAGCTATAGTTCGCTATGCAAAAGTCGCTTTGAGTCTGCCCAACAAGACAGTACGAGATGTCGCCCTTCGTTGCAGATGGATGTCTGTAAGTTGTATGCTGAGTCCTCTGTGCTTTTTAATTTGTTAAACTTTTTTTTATTGAGGACTTTTATTGTACCCCCAACTTATCTATAGGCCGTTTATTTTTGTGGATCTAATGGCTTGTATTAATTTACACTAGTGCGTAAAACCTGAGTTGTATATAGGATACTAGTCAGTAAAACCGGAGTAAATCCCGTTAAAAAGGAAGGCCTCATAATGCCTGCTACAAGGCATGCATGCCGCCAGGCCTGGCTAATTGACGCTGGGATGGTCTTCTAAACTGAAGCTGCCAGAGTTGTCGGGTTTTGGTTTCCTAGAAAGCTAGAACTAACTAACAGAACACGGTTTGAAAGTCGCCCATTGTTTGATTAGAGTGGCCAGGCTTGTACTGTGGCCGTGAGTTCTGCCAGCACATTGTGTGGCTGGCCGGCAGCCATGGTTGCATGAAATCCGTCGAGGTTGTTATGAAGTTGTAGGAATAATGGATAGTGAGCTACAAAAATCAGAAGGTATTACTCAGGGAAGAATATGGAATCAAAAAATCAGGATCGGTTGCCATGATTTTAGGCTAAATTAGCGGGATATTTAGTGGGATTTGTGCTTCAATAAATGATTTTTTGATTCAAAGTACACATTGCCCCTGTAAATCAATGGGTATACTCACCCCTGGCAGGTAGTAAAGGGTACCGTAAAATATGCCTTTTTAATATGCTAAACTGAAATCTAACTATCAGCTTTCTTGTGCTTGATGTGAAGGAACTGCTTTTTTTTGCAACATCTTTCTATTACTTAGGTTGTGATTGTGATTGCTTTGCAGATGAGTTTCTGTTTTCATTAGATCAAGTAATATGCGTTGTGTATTTGCTAAACTAGCAATACATGAAGCAAACACATCCTTTTGGTTGAGAAATTGGGATTCTTTATCAACTGATCTCAATTTTTCTATGTTGCCCATTCATGTTTCACTGGCACTTGTATTCCTTGTTTAACTCCAAATAGTTCTGCCCTTTTCTGGTAAACCACCATGTTTGGATGCCCTGTGTACCAGTCTTGTCTGCCACTTAACTTAGGGAAACAGGACCCACTTACCAAACAAAGGGATATTGCATTCAGGAAGCAGATTCACAATGTGAATGATCTCTACTGCCATGACAATATTGAGGACTATCTCAAATATCTGATATATTGTTGTGGTAAACTTAACTTAGTATCCTCACGAACGTACTAGTTCCTAGGTCATCACCATGAATCTCATGTCCTATTTAAAATCGGCATCATTTTGGAGATGATCCTTTGAAGGTTTGAGATCATCATCAAGAAATAGTCATTTTCGGTGGATTTTGTATATTTTATATTTTCTCACAGTTCCTTCTGTTGTACGCACTGGACCTGCTACACCTTACAAATTGTAATTTACCCCCCCCCCCCCCCCCCCCCCCGCGTTCTGTTTTAATCTGCCTTCTAGGCTAAAATTTTATTCCATATGAATCTACATTCTAACTTTTAGTCGATGTCATTACTTTCAATGTAGCTTGGATTGGTTTAAGTAGTACTAATAAATGCAGTACTAGTTTGTCTGATTTTTCCTAGGATGTAGATTGAAATGGAACAGAGGGAGTATGAAGTAATCAACATATGTTTCTCATGCAGAAAAAGGAGAACAACAAGAAAAGGAAGGAAGAGGTGGTTAAGAAAAGCAAAGAAAAGAAGGTTGTCACTAACCTCCTCTTTTGATGACTCCTTTTTAAATCTTTGTTCTTATTATTTGCATTAAGGAATAATATTTTAGTAAATGTTCAAATTTAAATACCAAAAGAAGTCTGTGGTTGATTTATGGGGACACACTCATATTAGGATGTGAAAAAACATTATTAGGATTGCCTACAACTAGAGAAATTTTCAACTAGATATATTCTCCATTTTTTCCCATGATTTTTATGTTTCTATCAAACTGTAGGAAAAAGTTGACTCTTCAACAAAAGAGCCTGCTCACTTGGCACGATCCAATGTCCCTCCATATTCCGTTCCTGTTCTCCCTATGGATGATGATGATGGATCATACAAAGGTTAGTATTTTGTTGGTTCAGGAATTGTGCATATTATCGTTTATACTTAATACTTTTGTGGGGGTCTGTTTTCCCTTTGCAGTGTGTAGTTACAGCTTGGTAAGACCTTTCTTAATACTGTTGTTTTGCTTTTCAACAAAATTCTTGTTCCTGCTGTTATATTAGTGTAAAAATGTTTCTCGGGTCTCTTATCAGCAGAGCAAAAAACTTATAGTTCCTAGTTTTATACTAATTTAGTCGACGTAAGCTTAAGTTGCTCCTATGCAGGTCAAAGCAAACAATAATAGCATGGCATGCCCACCAAATGTTTTTTCTTGTACAATATCGCGTTGTTTGTGATCAAGGAATGGAGTGCAGTTTAATTAAACTGGCTTAGTAGACGATCATCATCTTTTTTAAACCTTGTTAAAGCTATCAATGTCCTAAACTTTGTTTAAGAAAGTATATTTCCTGTTTGCTTAGGATAGACTTGTGATTTGACTTTTCTTATCATTAAGTATTGTATCATTGCAGCAATTGGTGGTCCAACTGGGGAACTTCTGGAGCACAATGCACATTTGTTAAACCAGATCTATAAGAACATTTCAAACATGCAGGTATTTCCTATTTTCCATGTAAAAGTTTCAGGTCCCAGCATTTACCTCTGACAAAATATGATCATATGAGTAGCAAATATAAAAAAACGAGGCCAGAGGGGGAAGGACCCCTCGGTATTTTTGATAGAAGAAGGATACTCGGTTTCACTATTCTCTCCCGTGGGGGATCGAACCCGGCTGGCCTGGAGCGCTGGCAGTGGCCCTACCACTGAGCTAGCGCTCAGTTCCTTTATGAGTAGCAAATATGTCTGTTGTGGTCTGTTGGTTGCGGGATAAATTGCAAGGTCAATGACAAATAAGTTTGTTATGGTCAAAATTGTTGCGGCTTAATTTTCAAGGTTACTTTACAGTGTTTTGGCTGTGCCTTCAAGTTGTGAATATATTCTCCACATGAATACACAATCTATGTCAGGCAAAGCTGTATTTAGAAAGATCAATCATGTGTCTGTTGATAGAACATTGCTGAGTAAACCCTCTGCAGTATCCACATGAATTTTTAAGATGCTTATAATCTTGCATATGTGAAAGAAGTGCCTAGTTGAAAGTATTATATACTTCCAGTTCTTCCAAATATTTGTCATATGGAACATGTTAGATTGTTTTATTTTGTTGATGATATTATACAGGCATGTCATATTCATTTGATATTTTTCACGTTATTTACGTTCAAAACTTCAAATATTCATTGACCTTTTGCAGGTGCAGGAGAACCTCTCTCTTTTATGTGAGACTAGGGATAATATACTCACAGTCCTGGGACAGTAAGTTCTGCAACTAGCTTATTCTAAGATCTCATGAATACCTGTATTAAGTACATTGCAGCTTGCATGAAGAAAGTTGAGAGAGCTTATCACCTATTTACTCTACCATATCTAGGCCTATGTTCATAGGATTGTTTTCTCGTTGTTGAACTGTGAATGAAAACACATCCACATTTTTAGGAAGTTTATACTGACTGCCAAGCACGTTGGTCTCCCTTTGGTTAGGAATCTATGCGGTATACTTTCAACATCAGTATGTTTTCTTCTTTGGGGATACCGTTGGCTGTTCTTTTATTATTCTTGTTGTGTCAACTGTCAAGTATACTTTCTGTTAAAGCAGTTTAAAGAACAAAACACTTTTTCTGTCATCTTAAAGTACTAAAGCTCATTTATTTATATATATGTAGCTGCCCTTTAAGGATGTTTCTATATCCAGTGAAACAGCAATAATGTAACAATTGGATCCTTTTCCTTATTGCAGGGTAGGAAATGCTCCAGAAATAATGAGGCAGATGCCACCCCTACCCGTAAAGTTGAATGAAGATCTGGCGAGCACTGTGTTGCCAAGGCCTCCACACCCACGTACATGATGTGTGCAGTAGTTGACTCACTCAATCATCTTTGCGTGAAGATTAGAGTCGAAAGCTGGGCCAGTTAGTTTGGGTAATATGAGATGCCTGTTTGTGCCGTCCTGATGTTAGATCCGGCCTTGCAAGAACTTCGTCTTTATACCTTGTTCTATCCGTTCAGCTGATGTCCTAGATGTTTCATGTACAAAGCCAGCAGTTTCAGTTTAAAATGTCCACAAACCCATAGCGCTTGTAGAGAAACGTAGGGGATAAACCCATGTACAGCCAACCAGTCTAAAGAAAAGCAGCTTCATGCATGCTCGGAATTGGCGTTGCATTCTGTAAAGATTTCAGAAAGTGTCAGCACATGATACTAAAAGAAATTGATATAAGTTGATCTCTCTGCTTTAATTATGTTAATTATATATTTTCTCTGGCCTAAATTAACTCACCCAGTTTTGTCTGCTTTAATTGGGAAAGTAGATAGGAACGTATCAATTAATTGGGGAGGGAGGGAAGACCCCTAGTGTTAATAAAATCAGTATAGTCACATATTTACAAATGGACGCCTGTAGCCATCCTGTTAGAAAGCTAAAGAAACTTGTCCCTCTACAAAGATTACAATAAAATGATGCAATTAAAATTCAAGTTGATGATATAATAATTCTTCCTTTTCAACATACTTTTGGTATTTAATCCTTTCTATAGAGGGGGCTTTGTTACTCAAGAGTTTCGAGCATTACATCATTACTCAGCGTAACAAGTCCACGCGAGAAAAAAGAAAAAGCAAAAAACACAATAATCGTGAAGGGATGGTAGACCACCTAAGGTGATTGAGGACCAGTTTGTAGACCATGTTGCCATCCATGTTAAATAAAAATATCACTCGTCGTATACTTCAATCCTCTGTAAATAGATCTTGATTCTTCACGTGTTGTAAAGACGATTATAAACAAAACAAAGTGGTATTTAAACGTACATGAGAATAATAACCAGCAAAAGAACTTGACTTCGGGAGTGCAGTTGGATTTCTAGATCTAGCTAAAAGCCACATGAGAGACCATATTCATGAAACAGACTCTACATTCAGAGCAAAATCTCTACGTGCTCCTTGAAGGTCTCTAATCACAGCAGGATCTTCTGGTGACAGTGGTAGAAAAAATTATCAGCAAGATGTTCAGCAGTTAAAAATTCTCTAACAGATATGAATTCCTATAGGGAGAATGAAAAGCCTCTAGGAAACTTTGCAGCAGCAATATCATCTAGCCAAAGATCCTTTCAGAAAAGGAAGGAGGAACCATTTCTAATATGGCACGCTGTTATCCATCTTAATACATGGGTTAGCTTGAACACATCTCTCCACCCAAATGATCCACATAGGCACATAGCATGTGGAACTTTTCCAAGGCAATAAGAGTTCTAAAAATAATGTAATTCCAGGAGTATCAGCCTTATTATAGAAGTTACAAGGAATATCAACAGAAGCACCCATTCTGAGGGAAATGCACTTTGGCTCATAGGAGCATTTGCTCCCCATTGTGTGAATCCACATTTCGAAGTGTCAAAAAATTCTAAACTAAATTTTTACATGTACATCTAGACATTTTATGTTGGTACACAAAATTTCAAAAAATAATTTTTTATGTGGCTCCTATAAAAAAAATTAATGTTGTAACACGACTACGTATAACATATTTTTTTGTCTTTTTTGTACACACCCCATAAAATGTTGTTTTTCCACAAAAATTTGTGTACGAACATAGAATGTCACGGTGTACACCAAAAAAATTATACCAACTTTTTTTGATATTTTTCAAATTAATTTTTAATTATTTTGTATAATGAGAGCATTTGCTCCTATGAGCCAAAACGCCACCTCCCCATTCCGAAGATTTAATACTCCCATGCCTCTCTTCTTTTTTTGGCCTACAGACTTTGTCCCAATCAAAAGAATTGCATTTTCCTCCATCTTCACTCTTCTTAATGCATAGGCAGTGCCTTTTAATTTTCTTTGGATGTTCTATTTTTTTTAGGTATCTGCAGGAAGCAAGTTGCAAACATAGCTATGGAAGTGTTGTGGATATGCTAAATAGATATACTGCGATAGGCCCTTAATTCCGGTAAGCCTGGGTGCCCATAGATGTTGGTGAGGTCTATGGCCCGACCGGGCGGTCCAGTTGCCGGAATCTAAAGAAGGAAGGATCCGGTCCGGAGACAAGCTACCGGATCCGGCCCATGTTGAAGGTCAGTCGGATCCAGGACGTGCACAACAAGGAATATCCTGCATCGTTTAGCCTTAGTCATATCCGGTAGGATCTCTACCTTGTAACCCTAGATCCGGAGCCTTTATAAGCCAGATAATGGGAGCCCCTGCAGCAAGACACAAATAATTGTAATCGCGCTCTTCTTGACTTATAGTGAACTATAGCAACACGTCGGATCTCGCCGTCGTGCGAGATCTGAAGCTGGGTAACTCGTGTGACCCTGTCCCGGTGACTCTTCGCCCCATGGCTCCCCCTCTCTCCCCTCCATGTGGCCCCCCTCACCGGATGTTGCTCACGATAAAGAGTCGTGTCCCTTTTGGTTGTTCATGATACATACTTTGATGAATGATATTTTTCTAGTGCTACCTTTTTCTCATATACATGGATGTTTAATACTAATTAGCCTTGTTAATAATAAATGATTGACATTATGGACACTATGGCATGCTTCTAGATCTCTTGCTAGCCCAAAATCTCTCAAAACAAGCTAAGACTTGTTTCAAACACCTCAAACCAAACACCCACCATACCTACCTATGTGACACTTTCTACTCCAAGAATAATATGTGTACCATGACCCCAAATGCTTCAAAATATCTCTTTTGTGTAGTTTTAAGCTCATGAAAAGGTAAGGAGTGGGGAGATACCACTATGAAAATTTATGTGTTTGACATATTATGAGTAGGTTGTTAAGTAAGAACCATGCTGACATGGGGAACACTTTCAATATTGCACTGAAGTTGTTGTCATGTTTAGGATTTTGGTTATGGGTGATTATTTTGTTCCAAATGAATGGGGGCTATCATGCAAAAGTCTGGAGTATGCACATATATTAGAGAAAAATATTGGGCCGCTAATGGAAGCCATGCAAAACAATCATGGTGAAAGTTTGCAGATATGGCATCCACAATCTCCTTTCAACAAAAGGAAAAGAAAAAAGCGTACATTATAAGAGGATGTCCATTTGTCTGTTATCATGTCTTCCCGGTATGGATGGCCCCCAACATTCGAGATTACCAGTTTTCTTGGGCACTTCGTACAGGAGGCATGGAGGTACTCCTTTGTGATACTTGGTTGAAACAATATGCATATGAAGAAGGTCTATGGTAAAAGAAAACTAAAGTAGCATGAGGTGTGGTTGCATGTGGCAAGGGGCATGCGACAACCAACTTGTAAGATGTCAAGTACATAACCCATGTGATCTTTAAAGCAAAGTAAAAAAAAAAAGATGCTTGGACCTCCATTCTTATGAGTACCATTGACATGAACTACATATATAAAAACTTTATTTTATGCTCTCAACTATCTTTTACTTTATTGGATGTCTAGCTCATATGTTCCCTACTTATTTTATGTTATCCAAGAGTCAAAAGAATCAAAATAAGATTATCCAAGAAAAAGAAGAAAAGAAACAAAAAGAGACTTTCATAAATTCTATAGGTTCATCCAAACATGCTTTTATGGTCTATAATACTTTTCATTTGTTTGAACACAAGACCACTTATTGTCAAGCATGCATGTTTTAGATTGTAAAAGATATCACTTTATAGATCACTTGATCATTGTTATTCTTTAAAGATTGAATCTTGTAAACTTTGTGTGATAATTAAAATAAGCAAAGCAACAAACTCTAAAGTCCATGTTAGTTTTATCACATTTATGCTCGAGGACAAGCATAGGTTAAGCTTGGGTATGTTGATGCATGTAAAATGCATGCATGAACTTTGTAGTTTGTTGACACATATTCTCACATATTTACAACATATATGATGTTATATCCATGTTTATATTGATTTTTGAGGATTTACCAATGATCACCTTTATTTGGGTTATAACTCTGCAGGACAGGAAAACCCCGTTTTGTGCATTTTTTGACTTTTTGGGACCTTAGCAAAGTCAAATCGAGCTAGGATTTCGGGGATGTCAATATTTAATCAAGATAAGCATCTGGAGCGCATGGACCTCACGAGATGGGCTAGGAGGGCCAAAAGAGGCCTGGTGGAGCGCCCGGCAGAAACAGAGAAACACCGAAACAGAGTCAGAACCAGCGAAGATATTGGAGGGGGAAATTACGTCGGAGCCGCCGCCGGAGGGATCTCCACCTTCTCCTACATCTCCACCATCATCACCATGATGAAGAGGAAGTAGTCCACCTCTGGACTATGGGTTTGTGGCAGTAGCTTGATCTCTCTCTCTCTCTCTCTCTCTCTCTCTGTCTCTCTCTCTTGTTCTTCATAGATTGTTGTACCATATGAGCTAGCAAACATGATTATGGCCATATATGTAATTCCTATGTGGTGGATATTTATTATATGATATTGATATATGAGATTGGAATGTATTATGTGTAAGATGTATTGATACATGCAAATCATGTACCCCATTCTTAAGTGCTTGTTCTAATCCAACTTGTATGAAAGAACATGTGTGGGGAGAAGTGTGTATTAGATGGAGTAGCATGGTGATAGTAATTAAATAGTGACAACAAATTCAAGATCTACTATGGTATTTACCTTTCTTTTGCTGCCTCTCTAGGGATAAAGTGAATACATGTGCTATGTTTATCATGTGACATTATGATAATCTTGTTTTTTCAAGGTAGCATATTTGATATTCAAACATTATGTCATATTACTTAAGGCTATACTCTGTTGATTCTTAATTCAAGATTGCTTGGAGTTTTCCCTTTTTGAGGAGTATAAGAGAGATTTCGTGCATCATCTCTATGTTAGGACGTAATGCCAATATGAATGCTTATCAAACACATATTTAAGTTACACCAATATTATGCCATTGAGTATCCACTACAACTTAAAAAGAGAGTAGACAAGTGAACCCATGAACCCCGTCTATTCTAAATCAGTAGAAACACCTTTCCAACACTTTTACCTTTCTTTACATTTTATACTGTTATTAAATCCAAAAATACAAAAAATTATCTCTACATACACACACAAAACCCAAATACCACTAGCCTTTACTTGCTTTCATCTAGTTTCCTTAAGTTGTTTACTTTATTTTACTTTATTTTACTTTAGTTTTCTTTTATCCTTGTATTTCCTATTACTAATATGAAACATTATGCTTGACAACCACATGGAGACACAAGGAAAGAACTTTATTTTGCAGGTTGCTAGAAGAGGAGAAGGAAGAATTCAACTTCTAAGCTGATTCCTCGAGAGTTCGATATAAACCCTCGAGTCACCCTTGTGTGGAAAAAAAATGCTTGCTACAACACTCTGCACTTGGAGTACCAACGAATTGGTACACACGGAGTTGTTGCCATCAAGCGATATTTGGTGACGCCATCAACCGTCATCAGTCCCCCGAAACCTCCAGGTGAGGATAGAATCTCCGGACCAACAAACCGGAATGTTCGGCCTTCTAGGATGGAATTTCCGGACTCTCGGGCCAGAATCTCCCGACTAAGTGGATCTCCAACAAGAAGATTTTGGGGATAGCTATAAAAGGATGCCTTCTCCTCATATCACCATGACTTCCACTCTCTGTCCTCGATTGTTTTGAAGCTCAAATATCACAGATCTCCCTCCTCAACCCACCAATCTACCTGATTCTTAGGAAACTAAGGAGCATGCCCCGATCTACCTTTCCACCAAAGAAATCTCCAATCCCCCTTGATCCTCTTGTGGATTTAGGAACACTAGAATTCCTCTTGTGGAATTCCTTGAAGAAGAGCTCACCTAAAGGCTTGCTTGGTGTTAAGCTAGCCCTAGGTGATGGGTTCGTTGCATGGAAAACAAAAAATTTCTACCGCAAAGACGAATAAATCCAAGATCTAATCTATGGAAAAGCCAAGATCTAATCTATGAGATCAGAGCAACGAGATGTATGTGAGACTAACCCTCGAAGATTCCAAAGCCTACGAGATCATATCTCGTTGTTGATGTAGTCGACCGTCCCGGTGCTGCAATCCGGCAGCACTTCCTTACTCGGTCGCGCGTACGGTGTCGATGAAGCCCGTCCTCTCCCCGTTCCAGCGAGCAGCGGAGGTACGGAATCCCAGCAGCACAACGGCGTGGTGGTGGTGGTGGAGAAGAAAAACTGCAGGGCTTCGCCTAAGACGGAGAAGTGTATGGAGGAGGAAGAGAGGGGGCGGCCAGGGTTTGGTGAAGGGGTGTGGTGGCCGGCCACCCCCTCCCCTCTTTATATAGGGGGAGGGGTCAGCCTAGGGTTTCCCCTGGCCCCACCTCTTCCTTGGCCGGCGCATGGGGGATTTCTTCCCCCTCAAGCCTTCCCCTTATCTCTTCATTTAAACACTTTAATTTGGAGACAGATTTTATCTCTAGATTTAAACCATTTAAATTAGAGATAGATCTTATCTCTAGGGGTGGGTCGGCCTGGGCCCACATGTCATAGTGGGCAGGACCCACTATTCCATGTGGCGCCTATGTGGCCCCTCCCGGGGTGGTGGGCCCACTTGTGACCTTCTAGAACCTTCTAGAAGCTCTAGTCAAAAACACCGGAACTTTCCTGAACCCCGGAAAGTGACTTCCCATATATGAATCTTATTCTCCGGACCATTCCGGACCTCCTCATGATGTCCTGGATCCCATCCGAGACTCCGAACAAAACTTCGGTCTCCATCTCATATTCCGAATCTACTTACGCGACATCGAACCTTAAGCGCGTCACCCTACGGTTCGTGAACTATGTAGACATGGTCGAGACTCCTCTCCGAGCAATAACCAATAGCGGGATCTGGAGATCCATAATGGCTCCCACAAATTCAACGATAACTTAATGATCGATTGAACCATTTACATACGATACCGATTCCCTTTGTCACGCGATACTTTACTTATCCGAGGTTCGATCATCGGTATCACCATACCTAGTTCAACCTCGTTACCGACAAGTACTCTTTACTCGTACCGTGGTATGCCATCTCTTGTGACCCAGTCACATGCTTGCAAGCTAATTAGACAACATTCCACCGAGAGGGCCCAGAGTATATCTATCCGTCATCGGGATGGAAAAATCCCACTATTGATCCATATGCCTCAATTCACACTTTCCAAATACTTAATCCCATCTTTATAACCACCCATTTACGCAGTGGCGTTTGATGTAATCAAAGCATCCTTTCGGTGTAAGTGATTAACATGATCTCATGGTCGAAGGACTAGGTAACTATGTATCGAAAGCTTATAGCAAGTTGAACTTAATGACTTGATCTTATGCTACGGTCATATGGGTGTGTGTCCATTATATCATTCAACCAATGACATAACCTTGTTATTAATAACATCCAATGTTCATGATCACGAAACCATAATCATCTATTAATCAACAAGCTAGTTATACAAGAGGCTTACTAGGAACTCCTTGATGTTTACATAACACACATGTATCAATGTTTCGGTTAATACAATTATAGCATGATATGCAAACATTTATCATAAACTCAAAGATATTATAATAACCACTTTATTATTGCCTCTTGGGCATATCTCCAACAGTCTCCCACTTTCACTAGAGTCAATAATTTACATTACATTGTAAGGTACCTAACACGCATGGCATTCTGGTGTTGGTCATGCTTTGCCCTAGGGAGAGCTTTAGTCAACGGATCTGCCACATTCAGATCTGTGTGTACTTTGCAAATCTTTACTTCACCATCTTCGATGTACTCGCGAATCGAATGAAAACGCAGCTTGATATGCTTTAGCTTCTTGTGTGACCTTGGTTCTTGTGCATTGGCGATGGCACCCATGTTGTCACAATAAATGATTAATGGGTCCAATGCACTAGGGACCACACCAAGCTCAACAATGAACCTCTTCATCCATACCGCTTCCGATGAAGCCTCCGAAGCCGCTATGTATTCTGATTCAGTTGAAGACTTCGCCACCGTGCACTGCTTGGAACTCATCCAGCTTACTGCAGCTCCATTCAGTATAAACACGTACCCAGACTGAGACTTAGAGTCATCAGGATCAGTGTTCCAACTTGCATCGGTGTAACTGGTTACAACGAGCTCTTGGTCACTGCCATAACAAAGAAACATATCTTTAGTCCTTTTCAAGTACTTCAGGATATTCTAAACCGCTGTCCAGTGTTCCATTCCTGGATCACTCTGATATCTGCTGGTCAAACTAATAGCATGTGCGATATCCGGTCTAGTACACAGCATGGCATACATGATAGAGCCTACTACCGAGCCATAGGGGATCTTATTCATCCTCTCTCTTTCTTCTGCAGTAGCCGGACCTTGAGTCTTACTCAAGACCTTACCTGGCAACATAGGCAATAACCCTTTCTTGCTTTCATTCATTCTAATCTTCTTTATAATCTTGTCCATGTATGTACTCTGTGAAAGCCCTATTAGGCGTCTTGATCTATCTCTATAAATCTTGATGCCTAAAATGTACGCTGCTTCACCAAGGTCTTTCATTGAAAAACACTTATTCAAATAACCTTTGACACTGCTTAATAGTTCTATATCATTCCCAATCAATAATATGTCATCTACATGTAATATCAGGAATGCTACAGAGCTCCCACTCACTTTCTTGTAAATACAGGCCTCACCATGAGTCTGTATAAACCCGAAGTCTTTGATCACCTTATCAAAGCGTCGGTTCCAACTCCGGGATGCTTGCTTCAGTCCATAAATGGAATGCTGAAGTTTGCATACCTTGTCAGCATTTTTAGGGTCAACAAAACCTTTGGGTTGTACCATATACAACTCTTCCTCAATGTCACCATTAAGGAACGCCGTTTTGACATCCATCTGCCAAATCTCATAATCGAAAAATGCAGCTATTGCTAACAAAATCCTCACAGACTTTAGCTTCGCTACAGGTGAGAAAGTCTCATCGTAGTCAACTCCTTGAATTTTTCGGAAACCCTTTGCGACAAGTCGAGCTTTATAGACAGTAATATTACCATCAACATCTGTTTTTCTTTTGAAGATCCATTTATTCTCGACAGCCTTGCGGCTATCAGGTAAGTCTGCCAAAGTCCATACTTGGTTATCATACATGGATCCCATTTCAGATTTCATGGCTTCTTGCCATTTGTTGGAATCTGGGCTCATCATTGCTTCTTCATACGTCGCAGGGTCTTCATCATTGTTGTCCACAATCATGAAATTTAGACAGGGATCATACCAATCAGGAGTGGTACGTTCCCTCGTCGATCTGCGAGGTTCAGTAGCTTCCTCGTTTGAAATTTCATGATTATCATCATTTGCTTCCTCTCCTATCGGTGCAGGCTGCACAGGAACATCTTCCGGCACTGCGCTACTCTGATCTACGAGAGAAGGTTCAATAACCTCGTCGAGTTCTACTTTCCTTCCAGTCACTTCTTTAGTGAGAAACTCCTTCTCAAGAAAGGCTCCGTTCTTGGCAACAAAGATTTTGCCTTCGGATCTGTGATAGAAAATGTACCCAATTGTTTCTTTAGGGTATCCTATGAAGACGCATTTCTCCGCTTTGGGTTCTAGCTTGTCAGGTTGTAACTTCTTTACATAAGCTTCGCAACCCCAAACTTTAAGGAACGACAGCTTAGGTTTCTTCCCAAACCATAATTCATACGGTGTCGTTTCAACGGATTTAGATGGTGCCCTATTTAAAGTGAATGCGGTTGTCTCTAATGCATAACCCCAAAACGATAATGGAAAATCAGTAAGAGACATCATAGATCGAACCATATCCAAGAGAGTTCGATTACGACGTTTGGACACACCATTACGCTGTGGTGTTCTCGGCGGTGTCAACTGTGAAAGTATTCCGCATTTCTTTAAATGCATGCCAAACTCATAACTCAGATATTCGCCTCCGCGATCAGAACGCAGAAACTTAATCTTCTTGTTACGTTGATTTTCTACTTCACTTTGGAATCCCTTAAACTTCTCGAAAGTTTCGGATTTACGTTTCATAAAGTAAATATACCCATATCTACTCAGATCATCCGTGAAGGTTAGAACATAACGATAACCACCGCGCGATGCCACACTCATTGGTCCGCACACATCAGTATGTATAATTTCTAACAAGTCTGTAGCTCGCTCCATTGTACCAGAGAATGGAGTCTTAGTCATTTTTCCCATTAGACATGTTTCGCATCTATCAAGTGACTCAAAGTCAAGTGACTCAAGAAGTCCATCGGAATAGAGTTTCTTCATGCGCTTGACTCCAATATGACCAAGACGACAGTGCCACATATAAGTAGAATTATCATTCAATTTAATTCGCTTAGCATCTATGTTATGAACATGTGTATCACTACTATCGAGACTTAACAAGAATAAACCATTCATCTCAGGCGCATGACCATAAAAGATATTATTCATATAAATAGAACAACCATTATTCTCTGACTTAAACGAATAACCGTCTTACATTAAACAAGATCCAGATATAATGTTCATGCTCAACGCAAACACCAAATAACAATTATTAAGGTTTAAAACTAATCCCGAAGGTAGATATAGAGGGAGCGTGCCGACGGCGATCACATCGACCTTGGATCCATTTCCAACGCGCATCGTCACCTCATCCCTCGTCAGGCTTCGTTTATTCCGCAGTTCCTGTTTCGAGTTACAAATGTGAGCAACCGAACCAGTATCAAATACCTAGGCACTACTACGAGAACCAGTAAGATATACATCTATAACATGTATATCAAATATACCTTTCTTCTTGATGAGGCCGCTCTTTAGATCAGCCAAGTATTTGGAGCAATTACGCTTCCAGTGCCCCTTCTCCTTGCAGTAATAGCACACGGTATCAGGCTTAGGGCTAGCCTTAGGCTTCTCAGGAGGCGCAGCAGCTTTTTTGCCGCCCT
This sequence comes from Lolium perenne, assembly GCF_019359855.2. Taxonomy (NCBI): domain Eukaryota; kingdom Viridiplantae; phylum Streptophyta; class Magnoliopsida; order Poales; family Poaceae; genus Lolium; species Lolium perenne. The sequence continues at coordinate 78,841,972 of NC_067244.2, read as the reverse complement.
TCTTGAAGTTGCCCTTGTTGTTAGGCTTGCCCTGCTTCTTGAAACCGGTGGTCTTGTTGACCATCAACACTTGGTTCTCTTTCTTTATCTCAACCTCAGGAGATTTCAGCATGGAAAAGAGTTCAGGTAACTCTTTATTCATGTTCTGCATGTTGTAGTTCATCACGAAGTTCTTGTAACTAGGTGGCAGTGATTGGAGTACACGATGAATACCCAGCTGGTTAGGAATCACTATCCCCAAGTCACTGAGCTTCTTCGCATGCCCGGACATAGCGAGCACGTGCTCACTAACAGAGCTACCCTCTTCAATCATACAGCCAAAGAAGTGTTTCGAGGCCTCATAGCTTTCCACGGCCGCATGAGTTTCAAAGATAGTTTCAACTCATTGACCAGCTCATAAGGGTCGTGGTGCTCAAAACGCTTTTGGAGCTCCGCCTCTAGGCTGCACATGATGGCACACTGAACTTGAGAGTACCGAATAACCCGAGTCTCGTAAACATTCTTTTCGTCCTCGGATACTGCAGGTGGTGGTGGGGGACCTAGCAGTGCATCGAGCACATATTGCAGATTTCCACCATTGAGAAAAATCCTCACATGACGGAACCAGTCGGTGAAGTTGCTACCATTGCTTTTAAGCTTTTCTTTCTCTAGGAACTGGTTAAAACTGATGGAGGGGGACGCCATGATCTACAACATATTTGCAAAGAGTTTTGACTAAGTTTATGATAAATTGAGTTCAATTTTAATTCTTAAATTAACTAGGTGAACTCCTACTCAAAACAACATCCCTCGCATTGTCTTAGTGATCACACGAACCAAATCCACTACACCAAGTCCGATCTTCACGAGAAAAGATGTAGCTTCAAAGGCGAACACTCAAAGTGTTCATCATATCATTCATATGACTCATGCTCTACCTTTCGGTATCCCGTGTTCCGAGACCATGTCTGTACATGCTAGGCTAGCTCGTCAAGGCAACCTTAGTATCCATGTGTGCAAATCTGGCTTGCACCCGTTGTATGCACATGTAGAATCTATCACACCCGATCATCATGTGATGCTTCAAAACGACAAGTCTTAGCAACAGTGCATACTAAGGATGAACACTTTATTATCTTGATATTTAGTGAGAGGGATCATCTTATAATGCTACCGTCGCGATCTAAGCAAAATAAGATGCATAAAGGATTAACATCACATGCAATTCATAATGTGTGATATGATATGGCCTTTCTTCTTGTGCTTTTGATCTCCATATCCAAAGCACGGACATGATCTCCATCATCACCAGCATGGCGTCAAGGTTAGTGGCGCCGCTTCATGGTTGTCCATCACTTATAGCTACTATAACAACTACTTGAAATAAATCTATTACATGATGAATATACACGCAGGTCTTTCACAAAAATTAAAGACAACCATTAGGCTCCTGCCGGTTGCCATAATACAATAATGAACATCTCATACATCAAATATAATCATCATCACATGGCCATATCACATCACCAAACCCTGCAAAAACAAGTTAGACGCCTCTAATTTGGTTTGCATATTTTACGTGGTTTAGGGTTTTCGAGTGAGATCCAATCTACCTACGAACATGAACCACAACGGTGATACTAGTGTTGTCAATAGAAATAGAAAATTGAATCTTCACTATGGTGGGAGAGACAGACACCCGCAAAGCCACTTATGCAATACAAGTTGCATGTCAAGCGTGGAGCAAGTCTCATGAGACGCGGTCATGTAAAGTTAGCCCGGGCCGCTTCATCCCACCATCCCGCAAGATGCAAATTACACTAACTAAAAACAACAAAAGCATCATCGCCCACAAAACCATTGTGTTCTACTCGTGCAACAGATCTATGCATAAACCTGGCTCTGATACGACTGATGGGTTCGTTGCATGGAAAACAAAAAATTCTACCGCAAAGACGAATAAATCCAAGATCTAATCTATGGAAAAGCCAAGATATAATCTATGAGATTAGAGCAACGAGATGTATGTGAGACTAACCCTCGAAGATTCCAAAGCCTACGAGATCAGATCTCGTTGTTGATGTAGTCGATCGTCCCGGTGCTGCAATCCGGCAGCACTTCCGTACACGGTCGCGCGTACGGTGTCGATGAAGCCCGTCCTCTCCCCGTTCCAGCGGGCAGCGGAGGTGTGGTAGATCTCCACGGAATCTCAGCAGCACGACGGCGTGGTGGTGGTGGTCGAGAAGAAAAACTGCAGGGCTTCGCCTAAGTCGGAGCAGTGTATGGAGGAGGAAGAGAGGGGGCGGCCAGGGTTTGGTGAAGGGGTGTGGTGGCCGGCCACCCCGTCCCCTCTTTATATAGGGGGAGGGGTCGGCCTAGGGTTTCCCCCTGGCCCCACCTCTTCCTTGGCCGGCGCATGGGGGGGGGGGATTTCTTCCCCCTCAAGCCTTCCCCTTTATCTCTTCATTTAAACACTTTTATTTGGAGATAGATTTTATCTCTAGATTTAAACCATTTAAATTAGAGATAGATCTTATCTCTAGGGCTGGGTCAGCCTGGGCCCACATGTCATAGTGGGCAGGACCCACCATGCCATGTGGCGCCTATGTGGCCCCTCCCGGGGTGGTGGGCCCACTTGTGACCCTCTAGAACCTTCTAGAAGCTCCAGTCAAAAACACCGGAACTTTCCAGAACCCTGGAAAGTGACTTCCCATATATGAATCTTATTCTCTGGACCATTCCGGGCCTCCTCGTGATGTCCTGGATCCCATCCGAGACTCCAAACAAAACTTCGGTCTCCATCTCATATTCCGAATCTACTTATGCGACATCGAACCTTAAGCGCGTCACCCTACGGTTCATGAACTATGCAGACATGGTCGAGACTCCTCTCCGAGCAATAACCAATAGCAGGATCTGGAGATCCATAATAAATCCCACATATTCAACGATAACTTAGTGATCGATTGAACCATTTACATACGATACCGATTCCCTTTGTCACGCGATACTTTACTTGTCCGAGGTTCGATCATCGGTATCACCATTCCTAGTTCAACCTCGTTACCGACAAGTACTCTTTACTCGTACCGTGGTATGTCATCTCTTGTGACCCAGTCACATGCTTGCAAGCTAATTAGACAACATTCCACCGAGAGGGCCCAGAGTATATCTATCCGTCATCGGGATGGACAAATCCCACTATTGATCCATATGCCTCAACTCACACTTTCCAAATACTTAATCCCATCTTTATAACCACCCATTTATGCAGTGGCATTTGATGTAATCAAAGCATCCTTCCGGTGTAAGTGATTAACATGATCTCATGGTCGAAGGACTAGGTAACTATGTATCGAAAGCTTATAGCAAGTTGAACTCAATGACTTGATCTTATGCTACGCTCATATGGGTGTGTGTCCATTATATCATTCAACCAATGACATAACCTTGTTATTAATAACATCCAATGTTCATGATCATGAAACCATAATCATCTATTAATCAACAAGCTAGTTATACAAGAGGCTTACTAGGGACTCCTTGATGTTTACATAACGCACATGTATCAATGTTTCGGTTAATACAATTATAGCATGATATGCAAACATTTATCATAAACTCAAAGATATTATAATAACCACTTTATTATTTCCTCTTGGGCATATCTCCAACATTAGGTGATGTCGGGAGCCTCCAAGGTTGTGGAGTCTTGCCCCCAACATGTTGTGAAGGTTTGCTACCTCGACCGGCCTTTCTTAGTGGATAAGTGGGTACAAATTGGTAGTTTTCTCACCGAGGAATAGGGTGATGCCTTTGTGGCAGTTGACAATCTTCGTGGTGCCACACCCCCTCAACGTAGACGTACTTCCCTTGGGAAGGAACTACGGGAAGCATATCGCTTGTCTTGTCTCCTTTACTTTGTTGTTCTTGTTCCTATCTACTTGTACTTGCTTGTTTGTTGTTGCAACATATATGGTCATCTACTACTCAAAGCAATCACCTTTACTTTCTGTGTACCGCCATAAAAATCTAAAAAGAAAAAAAAATTGAGTAGCTTCCACTCACCCCCTTCTAGTCGCTTACTTGCCTATTCAATGTTGATTATAAAAGGTTTACACAGTAATACCTACATATATATATATGGGAATCGCTATGGGTATCCAGGTGCCCCTATTGATTATTGTCACGTAAGGTGTTCCAGACTTATCCACATATGCTTAATCTCTCATGCTAAATGCTTATTCGGTCTAGCGATATTTAGGAATAAAACTATGAAACAAAGAATATAATATGATTTTTATGTGTTTAACATGATCTCCGAATTGTTTTGGAAGCCCCGGATGAGTCTGGTGATGTCGTAAAGTGGAGCGCACCTCCCCTTTTGGCAAAATAGGAAAAATGGGAATCCTTCAATGAGTTCTCCTTCCTTGAGGCGGCTAGTCCCAGGGGTTGTGGCCACCTATAAACGGGGAGGCACATGAACATCCCTAACCGCGCCACCCTAACCGGCAACCTCGAACCAAATTCTAAGGTGCTCAAGCACCCTAGGCGCCACCTCTCTCCCACGGAAGAGCTGTTGGAATTCTACCTCTTCTCTTAGATTTAATGCAGAGGCCAAACCTAGAGGCTTCGATCTTCATCAAGTTGATTCCTTGCTTTGTTGGTATGCTGGATCACACAATCACGTGGTGAGACTACATCGGAAAGTGTGGATACCTCGAAGGAATCTTCTACCTCGGTGCTCGATCATGCAAATCTTTGCTATGAGAAAACTCTCAAGGCTGAGAGGTATAACCTAGTTGTGGGAATCAGAGGACTTCATCGACAACGTCATCAACTCGACTGTGGCAACGTGATCGTCTACTTGTGAATGGTATAAGCTCGTTACCTGCACCTCGATAGTATATATTGGTTCCGCCATGTATGGTATTTGTTGTTGTTTTGCATAGCATGTTCCCCAACATCCATGACCTATGCCTTCCACCTTGTCGGTGCTCCTAGGATCTGCTCGATAGAGCCAATCGAGTGTTGATAACCCATGCACTAAATGTGGATTGTATTTTCAATAACAACACTTCCACAGAGGAAGCATCATTGATGACCACCGTCGTCCTATCCAGCATGTCGAATCTTCGTTTTCGCCTGGAGGACTAGACGACGTGGGGTGGAGGTGAACCAAGGGTCCTTGATGATGCCACTGAGCGAACGATGCTTGGGGCATCCTAGTCTAACCTGACTCATGTGGGCCTCTAGCTAGCTGAGATATCGAGATCGGTGTTCCAAAAAAAGGTTGGTCATTTAGACATAATTTGGTGTGTTATATGTTATTTTGACATGTTGAAAACTTGCATGTGTTTTGCTGCAGCTACATGAGCGATAAGTTGCACCAACTCTAAATGTTAGCTGCAATGTTGCAATTACATTGCAGCTATATTTTAATTTTTATTCTAGACATTTATCTCTATGCCACAAACTATGATGACTTATCTTGAGGATTTGTTGAAACCAAACAAAGGTATGTTAGTTAAATAAAAAGATTTTGCTGCATGTTTGTGTTTAAATTGCTATTAAGTTTGTTTTCATGCTTCTTGACATGCCTGAGGGAAAAAATTGCGGCCGATGTTGCAAACATGAAAAAAAAAGTTGTGCAAGAGGATTATGTTGTAAAGATCGAATAGCCCAAGATAATGACATAAATTCAGATCGTATGGCTCCAAGGGCGACAGATTTCCCTAGATTTTAGTCGCCTAGCGGGGGTCATAATTTGGTGGAGGTGAACACCATGTTGGATGGAGTAGTCCCAAAGGATACATCGGCGATTTTAAACAACTATCGTTATCTTTGTCAGAAGTTTGGAAAGGTAGAATGTGGATAAGCCTGAAAAAACCAAGACCCATCTCGCTCCTACGGTCCTACCCCTTCCCCCGAGGGCGGCAAGGGAACCTAGCCCATCTCTGACAAACCCTCCCCATCGCCTCCGCCGGCGGGGTGCCTTTCCCCACGTTCTTGGACACGAGTCGGGGCCCCAACTTTCCCGGCGGTGGGGCTCCTAAGGCGACGGAGGTCTGGATTTGGCCGGGAGGTGACGATGCAGCGGCGTGGACGTGGTGCTACCAAGTAGCACGGGACAATAGGCGGCGGCTTGGTGGCGCCGAAAAAAGCCCTTTCGGCCTAGATATGTGCCCTTGGGGCCCCATCTTGGTCGAGGACGGGCGGGTCTTCCCTACACATTATGTGCTCTGCAAGCGGCGGTGATTTAGCTCATGCAGGGTGAGAGGCGAAGGAAACCAGCTTATTGAAACGTGGCGGCGGGCTTTACGGGTCCGATCTGGGTCCGACTAGGTTCTTTTGGACTGGCTTGCCTCCATGGGGCTTTACATGCCTGCTGGTCCCAACCGGACCCAACTGGGACATGTGTGTTTGCGGCCGCGTCCGGTCGACTACCGCCTTGGGTACGGTACTTCTGACCCTGAATCAAGCTATTCGCTTCTTCCTTCCAGGCCTCGTGACAGGGAAGATGATGATGGCGGCTTCATGACCATGGTGGCGCATGTTCGTGGAGGGCGAGTTTTCTAGTGTCGAGGCTTAGACCTCATGGGGCTCTTGTGCAACGGATCATCCGGGGGTTGTGGATAGGAATTTTTTGGTAGAAATCCATGTCGGTTCGCCCGACTCCGACACAGTGCCGCCCTCGAGTGGCACTATTCCTTCGTGGAGGTACTGTGGCTACCATTTGTCCACTTCCCTCAGTGCGCTGATGGAAACCCTAGGACCATCTGGTCCAGGCAGTTGTGTTGTCGTTTTCCTTCTTGAAGGTGTTGTTTAGTACTTGACAATCCGGTGTTGGTAGCGCGGTGGTACTTTTTCAAAGGCCTCAACGATCGTGGGTCTCTTTGGTTTAGTTGATCCGCCTCTGTCTCCATTTTGTTTTTGTTTTTTCGGGTGTGTGTTTGCTGCTTCCCAAGAATTTTTCTTTCGTTTTGAGACTTTTGTAGTTGCTATATTAATATAACAGGGCGAAAACCTATTTGGTGAAGTAGAATGTGGATATAACCTAGCGACTCCAACACCACAACGGTGAGCGCACAAACCGTAGTCGGCGTCCACCCTCTCTCCCGGCGCTGCCGCCCACCCTCCACCACCGACCCCTCCCACCCCCTCTCCTCCCTCCCCACCCGATCTTCGCCCTGGGTCGTCTCGCGCGAGGCGGCTTCGGGCGACGACCCAAACCCTAGCCAGAGGCCGGCCGATCTCCCTCCTCCTGGCCGCTGCCGCCGTCGGGGTCGGCGGTGGCGACCGCGTTCGGCTGCCAAAGCCTGGCGCGCCGATGGACTACCCTTCACGCGGAGGCAAGGTCCTTCAAGGGCGGCGACGGTGGACAGCGGATCTGGTGGTGGTGGCCTTCGGCTACATCACCCGGATCATGGCGGGGGACGCGGTGGTGTGGAGGATCTTGGCCGGGAGGAAGGGCGGCAGCGGGATCGGGCAGTGGTGGCAAGGTACATGGTCGCAAGGCGGCGCCATTGAGGCTCGGCCAGGCTTTTCTGGTGGGCAGCAGCCGACCGTCTCCGGGTCGTGAGCGTGCATAGCCGCTATCCCGACGGTTGTCGGCCTCCACCCGGCCAGGTTGGAGGAGGAAGATGGACCGTGGTCCCAGCCATGGCGGCGGCGTGGGGGGCGACCGTTCCGGCTGTCATGGTTGTGGTCCTAGTGTTCTTCTTTCGCGAAGATGAAGATGTTCTGAATGCCGATGTTTCTTCATCTAGCCGGAGTGATGAGTTTCGGAAGGCTCCGACAGCGAATGTAACAGTGCATCTTTTGCCTGGAGTTCACAGGATCGGGTGGTATTCGGCCGCGCACACCCATGCTTTTATTCCGACCGTTTGGTTCCGGATGGAGCGGCGTGAAGCTCTTATCTGTGTTGACATCAAGAGACTTTGGTCCATGGTGAAGTCAGAAACAGAGAATATCATGAAGGCGTGATTGGGGGATTAGCTAAAGAATGTTCAAGTCTTCGCGATGTTGAGGAGCTTGCTTGGTGTTTCGGGATTCGCAACAGTGATATGAAAGTGAGGGCGACAACACAGGTGAAGTTCAGAGTCCTACCTTACAGGGTGAAAACCCAAGGTCTGGGCCTTAACTGGTTGTTGCTAATGACCTTGTTGGAGGCATTGTTTTGAGAGCGGAGACTATCTTCAGGATGAAAACCTAAGATCTTTGATCGGACGACGACGGCGCTGGTGCACTGTTCCCTTTTCGGAGGCGTCGCTTTTGGAGAGTCTGTATTTCAGGTGTTGTCTTGGTGGATGTACTGTTGTTGCTAGGCCTAGGATACTGTGGTGGGACTTTTATTTCTTAGTTTTCTTTTCTCTTTTTTGGATGTGTGCATCGGTACTGCCATTAGGTGGTGCGTTGTTGTAGAGACCGATGCAATTGGTATCTTTTAATATTAATATTAATATATTGCCTTTATAAAAAAAAGTGCGATCATCTCCAAGTATTTCGTTAGATGATCACCATTCTTTGCGTTGTACGACTTTTGGTTCATGATTTAATTATAAATGAATAAAGTGGATATTTTGCTTTAAAAAGAAGACATGCACTCTCTATCTCAAGAGTCTCCGTTCAGATAAAGGTTAACCCGAATTCTTGACAGCGCCAAAGGCTAGAATCGACGACGTTCACATGACTGAGTACTCCGCGAGCACAGCTTACAAGGCTTTTTTCCTCGGGCTGGAATTCTTCCCCTGCGGCAAGACCAGTTGGAAGACATGGGCCCCAGCTAAGTGCAAGATCCACATCTGGCTTGCAATGCAACGTCGCATTTGGACGGCAGATCGCATGTTGCAGCATGATATGCAATCCCACTCTAACTGCCCTCTTTGTGAGCAGGCCCCTGAGACGGCGGATCATCTCGCCCTCGGTTGCGTCCTCGCTAGGGAGGTCTGGCATGCCACGCTCCAGCGCTGCAACTTGTCGCACCTGACGCCCTTGGCCGGTGACATGCTCATCGAGTGGTGGCCCGACTCCAGGCGGCGCGTCCCGCAGCAGCTGAGGAAAGGGTTCGACTCCCTTGTCCTCCTCATGGTATGGACACTCTGGAAGGAGAGGAACAACCTCGTCTTCGAGCGCTCGGCGGAAACTGCTCGAGGTATCTGCAAGCGCATCACCTAAGAAGTGGAGCTTTGGAAGCTATCGGGTGCAGTAGGGCTGGGCAACATTTGAAGATAGGGCCCTACACTCCTTTTCGGGCGTTGTACTCTCTTGGCATGCTCATGGTCGCCCTACCATTCTAGCACGCCTTGTACCCGCATTCCCTCTAGAATGCCGGAACCGCTGTAGTCCGCTTATTTTCTTCTAATGCAATGACACGCAAAGATTTTGCGTGTTCGCAAAAAAAAATGAATGATTTTTTTCCATATATGTGAAACTAAATATACGAGCCCGTGTTTACATGCAAAAATGTTTTATCGACCACGTTCACATGAATGGCTCCGAAATCCTTTTGGTGTGTCCCTCCAAATATTTAAATGATATCAAAACTTGCTATTTTTGTTCTACGCGGCTAGCTTATAAATACCTCTTTCCGGCCTGGCTGACAAACCATCGCCTCCACTGCAATATCCATCGCAATTTGAGAAGCAACAATGGCGGCATAGTGGATATTGTGGGTACACCCTGACGGCGGCGACCGGGCGATCGCGACAGCGAAGTTCATCGCCATAAGCGCTGACACGGTACACTGCAACAACAACATAATCATGGGGAAGACTTGGGTAGGATCAGGTCTTAGATAGGATATATGAGAACAATTTTTTTGCAAAGACAAAACATGTTCAAAAAAATTGAAAAAAAATCACAACACACATCTATGTTATATATGCAACGCCAAAAATTTGCAACTTCAAATTCGACATACATTTGGAGAGACAAAAAAGATAAATCTGAGTGTGAATAGTGTGAAATACTACTCAACCAGATTTGGCACTATTCACAATAGAATTTGTCTTTTTTGTTTCTCCAAGTGTAGATCAGATTTTAAGCTGAAATTTCTTGGAGTTGTTTATTATTTTCATGTTGTTTATTATTTTCAGATTTTTTCGCCTGTTCAAAGTATGTTTTTTCTGGGTTGATCCTATGATCCTACCTAATGGAGAGATCCTATACAAGTCTCTCCCTCATGCTTTTTTAATTTCTTATTAACGCGTACACGGTCTTTCTCTTCTGTTTTCCTGTTGTACGCATTCGGACATTCGGACTCATATGTTGCATGATATTCATAGCTTGATTATGGGGTTTGTGAGTAACTGCTGCGGGTTTTTTTTTTTTTGTCATGGATTATTATATGGATTTATCTGTACAAGTGATAAGAAATTTTCCTGCTCCAATCAATATAATCCGACTTCTTGTAAAGCTCATTTGAAGAACGAACTTTTGAAGAATTTTTAAAGCGGCTGTGTTCCTTAACGTTACAAATGGGCACTTCATTCGTTTTTAGAATAGATCTAACATGTTCGCATACTTCAGTTCGCAGAGATGAAAGTCAAGTCCTTCATCTATTAATACAATAGCTTTATGTTCACTTTTGCATGGTTCTGTCAGACATGTGTCACAAAAATGTCAGTTTGTTCCTGGTAACTTATGAAAACTTGTTTTTAATATACAAAGAGACAATTTGAAGGGTTTGAGATCTTCCCACATAGCAACTTGTTTCAGTTTGTTTGTTTCGGGCCCTTTAGTTTAGTTTCAGAAAAATGGAGAGGGAGGACGCTGATTTCTATAAATTAATTTATTAACTGATAAATTGAGCCTAACTTTTGGGATTTTTTTTCTCAAAACCATTAGAGGCCCAATAAACGGTATGGAGGGAGTATTGAGTTTGGTACAATATACATGTACTGCTCCATTCCAGATGCGTACTACCAACTCTTATACAATAATAAAATCAAGTACCTATAATCAAATCAAACTTTATATTGCTCCATTTTGGATGTTTATCTCCCTTTATTTAAGTTGATCTACATCACATTATTATTTTTAACTTTCTAGAAATTACATAGTATTTATTTTTACTAACTTGGTTGCATATCTGACTATTTGTACCTTATGACATACAATGTTAACCTGAGTATGGCAAATTTAATATTTTTCTGCAAGTCCTAAGTTCGTGTGATCTGAATCTTATTGTGCTTGTGCACTTCACTTTTATTGCAAATGCGTTTATTATGAATTTTGTCATTTCTGATTAAATATAAATTTGAACTTGATTTATGTAGTTTTTCTAGTTTTATGTATATCTCTGATAGATTTCTACTCTCAAAATGCGGATTTAATGTAAATATGCATATGATATTAATTTTAATCATACAGTGCCATCAACAGAACGTTATATATATCAGCCTTCATATTCCCTAAATATATTCCTTAGCAATAATTTTGAATTTTCTTTGTTTTGTAGTGCACACATGGCGCATAAAAGGGTCACATTGTCAATCGCCACCATTAAGCGTCTGGAGATTGAAGTTGGCCCCGTAAATAATGTTATCAGGGTCGAAGTGATAACACCTTGCAATGACAAGCACTTCATCGCAATGCATGTCGTTCAATGCCTCATCAAAAATCCATTTTCATTCGCATTGTTGCTGAAGGTGAAGGTGGTTCCGTACCAGATCGAGGATGGCGTCAGCGATGCAAGGTGGAGGTTCCTCGGAGCCGAGTTCTGTCGACTTCCCGTCCGCCAGGGGTCTCCTTCCGTTCCAGGGCTGTAGTGGAGGAGCGGCGGCGGCGCGCCGTAGTACGTCTTCGTTGTTGTTGTCGTCTTCGTTTGCTTGCAGGACCGGCTTGTATTTTCCTTGTTTCTTTGGGTTGTTCTGTAAGCTTCCTGGTATAATATCACTTGATCTTTCCTCGCAAAAAAAAATAATAATATGCGTATAGTGCATAAACACCAGACATCCTATGATGTGTTTTTTCTCTCCATCTCTCTCGCTCAATTGAACGTTGCAGTGGATATGTTTATCTTCAGCGCTGAGTTGTCTGTTTATTTTTCCTTTAAAAAGTTTTATTTTTCAGTTCTCATCCATGTGCGCATATGTGTCAATAAATGATATAGTTTTGTTTGCGTTTTAAGGGGCCTGGAAAGCATGATTATGACAGCATACAAATAGCTAAGCAACATAACTGAAATGCCCTGGCTCAGTCGAATCCTCTATGAAAAACTACATGAATCGTTGAGCATAATATTTTGTATTTATACACTATATAAAAGTTAGCTGAATTCACGCTCTCTGATTCCTTCTGGTACTGCTCATGAGGTATTTTCTGCCTTGCTCTTCTAATTAGCTTCGGACACGTCTCCAAAATGTACTGTTTAATGGCCGCTAAAAAGAAAAATTACCGAGCGGGGCAACCGGCTACCGGTTGTGAGGAGCGGTGCGGTCAAAGCGGTAGGCGGTTGCTTCTCTCTCCCATACGTCCCACCGCTCAAGAGTACCCCACAAAGTCTTTGATTTTTTTTCCCGTATCTACCAATTCACCACATGTCTGCCGTTTTCCAAGATGGAGCAGAGGACATCGGGACATCCTAGGCGTCCTGCCTGCCGATGGGGGCAAGCTCGGCCCTCGGGGCGGGGCAGGAACAGCCAGGGGACGGCGACCTTGAGGGCGGGGCACGCGTATGTCGGCGAAGGCGAGCACGGGGCAGGTCTAGGCCGGCGGCGGCGAGCACGGGGCGGGGAAGCCGCGTGCCAGGGATGGCGCCCCTGGGCGGAGCAGGCGTGGCCCTAGGACGACGACCTTGGGCCGACGACGGCACGGGCCCAAGGGCGGAGCACGCTCAAGCTGGCGGTGGCCACGTCGGGCGGACCAGGCAGGGGCGGCGGCGGCCATGTTGGGGCTAAGCAGGCAGTGGCCGGCGGCGGAGAAAAACGGTGGTGCCAGATGAAGAAGACAACAAATTAAAGCTCTTCCTCACATACACATGTCGAATGTTGGGATTGGGAAGCAGAAAATTCTGGTGTGTAAGTATCATTGCTCTCCTGCCCCTCCACATGTTTGTTGTTTTGTTTCTTAGACTTCAAGCTATTTATATATGGTTCTCTGGTGATCTCTTCTCTAGGTTGCAAGTATCTATATAAAAGTTAGCTGAATTCACGCTCTCTGATTCCTTCTGGTACTGCTCATGAGGTATTTTCTGCCTTGCTCTTCTAATTAGCTTCGGACACGTCTCCAAAATGTACTGTTTAATGGCCGCTAAAAAGAAAAATTACCGAGCGGGGCAACCGGCTACCGGTTGTGAGGAGCGGTGCGGTCAAAGCGGTAGGCGGTTGCTTCTCTCTCCCATACGTCCCACCGCTCAAGAGTACCCCACAAAGTCTTTGATTTTTTTTCCCGTATCTACCAATTCACCACATGTCTGCCGTTTTCCAAGATGGAGCAGAGGACATCGGGACATCCTAGGCGTCCTGCCTGCCGATGGGGGCAAGCTCGGCCCTCGGGGCGGGGCAGGAACAGCCAGGGGACGGCGACCTTGAGGGCGGGGCACGCGTATGTCGGCGAAGGCGAGCACGGGGCAGGTCTAGGCCGGCGGCGGCGAGCACGGGGCGGGGAAGCCGCGTGCCAGGGATGGCGCCCCTGGGCGGAGCAGGCGTGGCCCTAGGACGACGACCTTGGGCCGACGACGGCACGGGCCCAAGGGCGGAGCACGCTCAAGCTGGCGGTGGCCACGTCGGGCGGACCAGGCAGGGGCGGCGGCGGCCATGTTGGGGCTAAGCAGGCAGTGGCCGGCGGCGGAGAAAAACGGTGGTGCCAGATGAAGAAGACAACAAATTAAAGCTCTTCCTCACATACACATGTCGAATGTTGGGATTGGGAAGCAGAAAATTCTGGTGTGTAAGTATCATTGCTCTCCTGCCCCTCCACATGTTTGTTGTTTTGTTTCTTAGACTTCAAGCTATTTATATATGGTTCTCTGGTGATCTCTTCTCTAGGTTGCAAGTATCATTGCGTTCATATGTTCATTGCGCCACATACTTTTGTGGCAGTACGTACTAATGCAAGGATAGCATCAGTTTACCTTCCTTTTTGTTGGCCTACGTGTACCACATGTATTCATAGGTGTAGTAGCGGTGATTTTGGTGTTGAGGATTTAAGTGATATTTTGTTATTTCTCTCCTGATGTAGGCCTGAACCTGTCTCAACAAGATTGAGGTAACTGATTGAGATGAACAGAAAACCTAACACAGTAAGTGGGATTGTCGTTCTACCAAGATGGTAGTGTATCCTACCTTATATATGTTAATGCAAACATACCATGAGCTGGACCTTCCTTTTTGTTGGACTAGGTGTATGACATGAATTTAGAGGTTTACCGGGGGTGATGCTGGTCTTGAGGCTTTAAATGACATTTTGCCTTCTTTCTCATATAGGCCTGAAATTGGCTGAGTGAGGTAATTAATTGAGATGAACAGAAATTCTGTATTTTTTGTTTTCATTCTTCCTGTTCATTTTCTGTTGAAAATTATCACTAGGAATATGTTGGATAGGCAAGATCTTCCGTGCAAGTGATCATGCATTCATTTGATTCCTTCAGGGTAGAATAAGCTATCATTGCTTATAGAACAACAGACTATTGTGTAAATTGATTACGGAATATAATTTGATTTGGTAATTGAAAATTTCGAGAATTGTATGTGCCAGGGAGGGCCTGCGAGGATGTTTGTGAGGGTGAGGCTGACGGATGGGTCGTGGTACCAGTAGCCGTTCCGGCTCCCTGGACGCTGCTGGTTGGTACTGTCTACTCCGATGAGGAGAAACTCCGGCTGGTGGCACACAATTTTTTCCTTATGCACTAGAGAGTATGTGCAAATTGAACTTAATATGTCGTTTTCTCTACCACGTTAGTGAACAATATATCCAGGTTTGCCTGATAATGTTAATGTGTACATGCAGGATTCTTATATCTAAAATATTCTCTGTCAGTACTGGTGGAAAACTTGAGGTATGTAGAGGTGTAATCTTTTGGAATGTAATTATCATGATTGTTTCCTGCAGAGTTTTTCTCTTTGATATAATAAATGCAGTACCATTTTGTTTTGTGGTTTTAAGAGTAATGTTTAAAGTCTAATTGCATTCCTCTTTCATGCACAATTCACAATGACATCTTCAGGCGCTACTGAGCTTCGGTTAGTTCAAGCTGCAATTGGGCAATTATACAAGTTCACCCTTATATAACTCCTTTTGGATCCGTATAACCAGATCAAGTTAATATGCTGCTCCTTGCTTCTACTTCTGAATTTCTTCATCACCGTTGTATTTTGTTTTCATTTTGACCTATAAAAAATGATATCTTACTATTTTTGTTGTTGCAAAGTTAGCTGAACCATAGATACAGCCATTCCCATATGGTGCTGATAGTATTGTGCTGCAAGTTTGCATGTTCATGAAAGAGGAATTTAGAGCATCCTAGGAAGGGTTCTTATATCTAAAATATTATCTGTCAGTACTGGTGGAAAACTTGAGGTATGTAGAGGTTTAATCTTTTGGAATGTAATTCTCATGATTGTTTCCTGCAGAGTTTTTCTCTTTGATATAATAAATGCATTACCATTTAGTTTTGTAGTTTTAAGAGTAATGTTTAAAGTCTAATTGTATTCCTCTTTCATGAACAATTCACAATTACATCTTCAGGCGCTACTGAGCTTCGGTTAGTTAAGCTGCAATTGGGCAATTATACAAGTTCACCCTTATATAACTCCTTTTGGATCCGTATAACCAGATCAAGTTAATATGCTGCTCCTTGCTTCTACTTCTGAATTTCTTCATATCCGTTGTATTTTGTTTTCATTTTGACATATAAAAAATGATATCTTACTATTTTTGTTGTTGCAAAGTTAGCTGAACCATAGATACAGCCATTCCCATATGGTGCTGATAGTATTGTGCTGCAAGTTTGCATGTTTGTAACTTTACACACAGGGTTCTGATATCCATAATATCAATGAGAATAAGTATCTAGATTCTCTGGCAAGACTATGGTGCACAGCTTTAGATATTTACAGATGTATTCTTGGGGATGCGATTCTCATGATTATTTACTAGAGTTCTCCTTTTGTTATAATACATGCATCACCATTTATTTATTTTGGTTTAGGAGAAGTTATTGAAGTCTAAATACGTTCCTGTTTCAATGAACAATTCTTAATGTCATCTTCAGGTGGTACCCAGCTTCGATTAGTTCAAGGTGCAACCGAGTAATTAACAAATTTTACACTTTCAGCCAGAAAAATTTAGTATATATACTTCTCCTTTTGAATTACTTCATCACCATTGTATTTGTTTTCATTATGATATATAAAAAGTATATCTTATTAGTTATTTTGTTGTAAAATTAGCTGAACCATGCATAGAGACAGCATTTCCCGTGTGGTACTGATACTGATATGATTGTGCTGCAAGCTTGCTGCAGCCTTTCCCGTGTGGTGCTGATAGAGTCTCCAATGATGCATCATACATTCTCTTGATTTGCAAAATAACACGAGCTTTTCGTCTCCTTAACCATCCTGCAGCTAGAAGTTTTCTAATGCCATTATTTTGGATGGACATGATGTACAGAAGGAACTCATTTGTTAGCGCATATTTTCTTGATCCTAACAGCAATTATAATTACTTTCTGTGTCAAATCACCACCTACAGTTCACTGAACAATACAGATTAGTAATTTAGCACTTACTAATGTTTTCAGAGCTGTGGCGAAAATCATGTTGCCGGAGAATCATAGAGATCCTGGATGCTGAGGTAGAGAAGATGTTCTGCCTGGTTACTGGTTAGGAATTGCCAACTTCATTATCACGTTGTCATGATGCTCCATTGCACCTCTTCATATATCCTGTAGTTTGCTAAAGCATGAGCTTTTGTGCTGAAAATTTTGAAATTTGTAATGGATGTGGCTGGGCAGGCTTGCTCCTTTGTGGGAACTTACGTTATTTGCGGTCTAATTGATCTCGAAGGCTTCAAGTTGTGTTTGTAACATTTGAACGACAGCTGATTTGCTAGCATGCATTGCTGATTTTATGTTTCAAGTTTTTCTATTTGAAATACTATCCTTTTTTGTTCTTCGCCTCATAATCACCTAATGGACATGGCATGGTGTTGTGCCATAGCTCCATTCTCCCCTGCAAGTCACTGACAACAACTGATCTTTCCAATCAGTTATTAGAAGTCAAACGGATTATGGAAGAACGCTTGCCACAGTGTTCAGTAAGCTGACTTGCTGCTACTTGAATTCTGTTTACAACTGTTGGTGTGCAATAGATAGCAGGCTACAAATAACACTGCAGACAACTCTTCTCCACGTCTGGTATAATTTGTACACCAAGCGATAATACAACATCAAAACAATTCAGTCAACTTTACGTAGTGTTCAAATGCGGTCTCTGTTTGCACTCATGCCACATACTGCCTTGGACAGCCCTAAAAAAACTCAATGTACTAGGCTCTGTATATACATGAACAGCTCGCTGCGTATTATATACAACCTGAAGATATAAAGTAGAAATTAAATTTCATTGCATAACAGAGTTCGAAAGCAGAACAAACTAAAGATATGATTTCTCAAGACAATCGGCTATGAAAACACTAAGGTTAAGGTTAAGGCGAAGCACAATATTTCTACAATATCTAGAGTATGTACGATCAAATTAAATTACTCCCTCCGGCCTGCCTTTTTCAAACAATCGACAAAAGATGTGTGACCACGGGCGCGGCGTGCCGCCGCGCCAAAGCTTCCTAGTATTGCCAAAGAACAAACGAATTTGTAGATTAGGTGTTACTCGAGGACGGCCAGTGACTCAAATACTCTCTGGAATAGATTGACAGGACATGGTGAATTATACAACAATGAAAACACATCAATCAATAAAGGATGTTGATTGTTGCACTAGAGGAAAAACATAGGAATCTTGTAAGGTCAATGTGTGCATTCCATAGTTGTGATATAAACAAAGGAAACGTCCAATAGAGCTTAATTACCACTAGTTTCAAGGTTTCGTCCTTACAACAAAACAACCCTTTTAGGATTTCTATCATACAAAATAACTATGAAAATTATTCAGTCCAAAGGAACCATAATGAGAGAGAGAGAGAGAGGATGCTTTGAGACTTGCAAAGAATTATTTCGTGGGGTAGGAGCTCATGTTTAAGTAGAATATTAGGGAGATTCCACACTATCTATAGTTATTATAAATATGTAAACTATTTATATAGGTATGTACAAAGCTTAAAAGAAAAAAACGTTGTTTACTATTGATCTAGTGTCTAACAATAGCAGCATTTGAAAAGTTGTAAGAGATCATGGTTGTTTATCTCCGAAATATGTAAGAAACATCCCCATCCTATAAAATTCTGTTGGTGCACGCATATGATTTGGCGCCGAAAAAACTTGCTCCCATTTGGCTCTCCTAGGGCGGCACCTGAAGCCCCCAACCCTAGCCCGCTGCCGACCCTCTCCGCCTACCTTCCTCACCTCGCCGCCACCAGAGACCCCCCCCCCCCCCGGAAAGCCCGTCGGCTTCGTCGGGATGGTGGCGGCGAGGACTTCGGCATGTAGAGGGCTTCGGAAAACGAGGCGACAACCTCGGATGGAGAGGCGACACCGGATCGATGGCGAGCGATGCTTGTGGGTGCAAGACGTCTCTCGTGGCCACGCAGACAAGCAGAGTCGACATGTGTTGGCCATGGCCCTGGGTCCTTGTGAATGCCGACGCTGGATCTGAAGCTCCAAACTCTCTGCCTCTCAGATGTGTTCCCTCCCATTATGACGAGGACATCCCTACTACACTACTACCTCCGTCATTGCAAGCTGACGACGATGCTGCTGTGAAGCTCAAGTCCAATGAAGTCAGGATTGGACCAATGACACGAGCTCGTGCGAAGGTACTCAAACAACAGGTGAACTTGTTCCTAAGTGATACTTTGATCGATGAGAACTTTATACTGCCTAAGTCCTATTACTTATGTATGATCAGGTACGAAGAGGGAGCAAGCATCGCACGAGGAGGAGAGGAGTAGCTGGACAGGAAGCTGGACGTGAAGCACATGGAGCTGGCCATGAAGCTAGACATGAAGACATCCCATGTAAGCGCGAGGGGGGAGAGGGATGCATGCGCGAGGGGAGAAGAAGAAGTCCAGGCAGGCGCCAGGCCCGGTCAGACCGGCCGGCGTGCCCGGTCCCAGGCCCAGTCCAACCGGGCGCCCGAACGGCCCAGCCCGGCGCCGACCGGATCCCCAGCTTGTGCCAATCGGGCACTATCCAGTATGCCCGGACGCCTAGGCCGGTGATGTCTACGCACGCTTCTATTCCTGTAGACAGTGTTGGGCCTCCAAGAGCATAGGTTTGTAGAACAGCAGCAAGTTTCCCGTAAGTGAATCACCCAAGGTTTATCGAACTCAGGGAGGTAGAGGTCAGAGATATCCCTCTCAAGCAACCCTGCAATTAAGATACAAGAAGTCTCTTGTGTCCCCAACACACCTAATACACCTGTGAGATGTATAGGTGCAATAGTTCGACGAAGAGATAGTGAAATACAAGTATAATGGATGATTGTAAGTAGTAATTGCAATCTGAAATAAAGATGGCAGCAAGCAAACATGTAACAGAACTTGTTGGAAACGGTGTTTCAATGCTTAGAAACAAGGCCTAGGGATCATACTTTCACTAGTGGACACTCTCAACAATGATCACATAATTGAATAAATAAATGCTACTCTCTAACACTCTCTTGTTGGATAACAAACACCATTCATTGTGTAGGGCTACAAGAGCACACCTTAAGCCGGAGTAAACAAGCTCCACAACATCCGGAGTTCATATTAGAGTAACCTCTAGAGTGCATAATAGACCGTTGCAATTTAGACCGAGTACTAACATAGCATACACACTGTCAACAATAGCTATGAAAGGGGGAATAGATCACATCAATACTATCATAGTAATAGTTAACTTCATAATCTACAAGAGATTACAATCATAACCTACGCCAAGTACTACATGATGCACACACTGTCAACTTTACATCATGTAACATCACTAGAGTAGCACATAGACTAATAGTGATACAAAGCTCATGATCACATAAAGATCACACCATGGGAGAGAGAGATGAACCACATAGCTACCGGTAGAGCCCTCAGCCTCGGGGGAGAACTACTCCCTCCTCATCATAGGAGACAGCAACGGCGATGAAGATGGCGGTGGTGTCGATGGAGATGACTCCGGGGGCAATTCCCCGTCCCGGCGGCATGCCGGAACAGAGACTTCTGTCCCCCGAAACGGAGTTTCGCGATGGCGGCGGCGCCCCTGGAGTCTTTCTGGAGTTTCGTCAATTGTTCTCGGGTTTTTAGGTCGCGAGGGATTTTATAGGCGAAGAGGCGGCGCAAGGGGGTGCCTGGGGGGTCCACACCCTAGGGCGGCGCGCCCCCCTCCTAGGCCGCGCCCCAGTGTGGTGTGGGGGCCCTGGGCCTCCTCTCCAGCTCCCCTTCGGTGTTCTGGTCCGTCTCGGTGAAATAAGATGTTTGGCTTTTGTTTCGTCGAATTCCGAGAATATTGCCCGAACAGCCTTTCTGGAACCAAAAACAGCAGAAAACAGGAACTGGCACCTCGGCATCTTGTTAATAGGTTAGTTCCGGAAAATGCATAAAATTATTATAAAGTGTGAGCAAAACATGTAGGTATTGTCATAAAACTAGCATGGAACATCAGAAATTATAGGTACGTTGGAGACGTATCAAGCATCCCCAAGCTTAGTTCCTACTCGCCCTCGAGTAGGTAAACGATAACAAGGATAATTTCTGAAGTGACATGCTACTATCATAATCTTGATCAATACTATTGTAAAGCATATGAGATGAATGAAGTGATTCGAAGCAATGGTAAAGACAATGACTAAACAACTGAATCATATAGCAAAGACTTTCCATGAATAGTACTTTCAAGACAAGCATCAATAAGACTTGCATAGGAGTTAACTCATAAAGCAATAAATTCTTAGTAGAAAGTTTTGAAGAAACACAAAGGAAGATATAAGTTTCAGCAGTTGCTTTCAACTTCAACATGTATATCTCATGGATAATTGTCAACACAAAGTAATATGATGCGTGCAAATAAGCAAGTATGTAGGAATCAATGCACACAGTTGACACAAGTGTTTGCTTCTAAGATAGAAGGAAGTAGGTAAACTGACTCAACATAAAGTAAAAGAAAGACCCTTCGCAGAGGGAAGCATGGATTACTATTTTTATGCTAGAGCTTTTATTTTGAAAACATAGAAACAATTTTGTCAACGGTAGTAATAATTCATATGTGTTATGCATAAGACATCCTATAAGTTGCAAGCCTCATGCATAAAATACCAATAGTGCTCGCACCTTGTCCTAATTAGCTTGGATTTCCATGTATTATCATTGCATTACATATGTTTCAACCAAGTGTCACAAAGGGGTACCTCTATGCCGCCTGTACAAAGGTCCAAGGAGATAGATCGCATTTGATTTCTCGTTTTTGATAGATCTCAACTAAGGACATCCATACCGGGACAACATAGAAAACAGATAATGGACTCCTCTTTAATGCATAAGCATTCAACAACAGATAATATTCTCATAAGAGATTGAGGATTAATGTCCAAACTGAAACTTCCACCATGATACATGGCTTCGGTTAGCGGCCCAATGTTCTTCTCTAACAATATGCATACTCAAACCATTTGATCATGATAAATCACCCTTACTTCAGACAAGACGAACATGCATAGCAACTCACATGATATTCAACAAAGGTGTAAAAAAGTTGATGGCGTCCCCAGAAACATGGTTACCGCTCAACAAGCAACTTATAAGAACTAAGATACATAAGCGACATATTCATTACCACAATAGTTTTTAGGCTACTTTCCCATGAGCTATGTATTGCAAAGACAAGGAATGAAATTTTTAAAGGTAGCACGCAAGCAATTTACTTTGGAATGGCAGAAAAATACCACATAGTAGGTAGTTATGGTGGACACAAATGGCATAGGTTTTGGCTCAAGGTTTTGGATGCACGAGAAGAATTCCCTCTCAGTACAATGCTTTGGCTAGCAAGGTTGTTTGAAGCAAACACAAGTATGAACCGGTACAGCAAAACTTACATAAGAACATATTGCAAGCATTATAAGACTCTACACTGTCTTCCTTGTTGTTCAAACACTTCACCAGAAAATATCTAGACTTTTAGAGAGACCAATCATGCAAACCAAATTTCAACAAGCTCTATGGTAGTTCTTCATTAATAGGTGCAAAGTAAATGATGCAAGAGCTTAAACATGATCTATTGAGCAAAACAATTGCCAAGTATCGAATTATTCAAGACCATATACCAATTACCACATGAAGCATTTCCTGTTTCCAACCAAATAGCAATAAATGCAGCAGCTTTTAACTTTCGCCATGAACATTAAAAGTAAAACTAAGAACACAAGTGTTCAAATGAAAAAGCGGAGCGTGTCTCTCTCCCACATAAGCATGAATTTATTCAGAGAATGAAAATAACAAAACAAAAATAAAAGCACACAAACGCTCCAAGTAAAGTACATAAGATGTGATGGAATAAAAATATAGTTTCACTAGAGGTGACCTGATAAGTTGTTGATGAAGAAGGGGATGCCTTGGGCATCCCCAAGCTTAGATGCTTGAGTCTTCTTGAAATATGCAGGGATGAACCACGGGGCATCCCTAAGCTTAAACTTTTCACTCTTCTTGATCATATTGTATCATCCTCCTCTCTTAATCCTTGAAAACTTCCTCCACACCAAACTCAAAACAATCTTATTAGAGGGTTAGTGCATAATCAAAAATTCACATGTTCAGAGGTAACACAATCATTCCTAACACTTCTGGACATTACCCAAAGATACTGAAAGTTAATGGAACAAAGAAATCAATTCAACATAGCAAAAGAGGCAATGTGAAATAAAAGGCAGAATCTGTCAAAACAGAACAGTCCGTAAAGATGAATTTTTTAGAGGCACTTAACATGCTCAGATGAAGAAGCTCAAATTGAATGAAAGTTGAGTACATATCTGAGGATCACTCATGAATTTTCGCTGATTTTTCTGAGTTACCTACAGAGAGACCTACTCAAATTCGTGACAGCAAGAAATCTGTTTCTGCGCAGTAATCCAAATCTAGTATCAACCTTACTATCAAACACTTTACTTGGCACAACAATGCAATAAAGTAAAGACAAGGAGAGGTTGCTACAGTAGTAAAAACTTCCAAGACACAACAAAACAGTAGCAAAATAAAACATGTGTTATCTCCCAAGAAGTGCTTTCTTTATAGCCATTAAGATGGGCTCAGTGATTTTAATGATGCTCGCGCAAGAAATAAGAGTTGAAGCAAAATAGAGCATCAAAAGCAAATGTGAGACAAATTTAAGCCTAACCCACTTCCTATGCATAGGAATCTTGTAAATAAACAAGTCATGTAAGCATAATGCAACAAGCATAGAAAGGCAACACAAGCGCAACTTCAAGATTCTCAACATAAAGAGGGGAAACTTAATATTATTAAGATGCATATAACCATGTTTCCCTCTCTCATAATAACTTTCAGTAGCATCATGAACAAACTCAACAATATAACTATCACATGAAACATTCTTATCATGAGCTACATGCATAAAATTATTACTCTCCACATAAGCATAGTCATTACTATTAATTGTAGTGGGAGCAAATTCAATAAGATAGCTATCATTATTATTCTCATCACCATAATCATCATATATAGGAGGCATATTGTAATCATAATTAATTTTCTCCTCAATAGTAGATGGACTGAAAATATGATAGTCATCATTGTAATCATCATATATAGGAGGTAAAGTATCATCAAAGTAAATTTTCTCCTCCATGCTTGGGGGACTAAAAATATCATGCTCCTCAAAACCAGCTTCCCCAAGCTTAGAATTTTCCATAGCATTAGCAACAATGGTGTTCAAAGAATTCATACTAATAACATTGCCATTAGCATGCATATAAAGTTCCATAGGTTTTTAATTTTCTCTTCAAACACCTCATGTCCTAACTCAAGATAAATACTATAAAGATCTCTAATATTTTTGTTGTTTTCCATTAAGCCTAACTAGTGAAAATAAAAACAAGAAACAAAAAGATATAATTGCAGGATCTAAAGGAAATACCTTCGAGCACTCACACAATGGCAACAATGCTAGGAAATAGCTTAGTAGTCAGAGGATGTGAATACTTTTTACCTTACCTCCCCGGCAACGGCGCCAGAAAATAGCTTGATGTCTACGCACGCTTCTATTCCTGTAGACAGTGTTGGGCCTCCAAGAGCAGAGGTTTGTAGAACAGCAGCAAGTTTCCCTTAAGTGAATCACCCAAGGTTTATCGAACTCAGGGAGGTAGAGGTCAGAGATATCCCTCTCAAGCAACCCTGCAATTAAGATACAAGAAGTCTCTTGTCTCCCCAACACACCTAATACACTTGTCAGATGTATAGGTGCACTAGTTCGGCGAAGAGATAGTGAAATACAAGTATAATGGATGATTGTAAGTAGTAATTGCAATCTGAAATAAAGATGGCAGCAAGCAAACATGTAACAGAACTTGTTGAAAACGGTGTTTCAATGCTTAGAAACAAGGCCTAGGGATCATACTTTCACTAGTGGACACTCTCAACAATGATCACATAATTGAATAAATAAATGCCACTCTCTAACACTCTCTTGTTGGATAACAAACACCATTCATTGTGTTGGGCTACAAGAGCACACCTCAAGCTGGAGTAAACAAGCTCCACAACATCCGGAGTTCATATTAGAGTAACCTCTAGAGTGCATAATAGACCGTTGCAATTTAGACCGAGTACTAACATAGCATACACACTGTCAACAATAGCTATGAAAGGGGGAATAGATCAAATCAATACTATCATAGTAATAGTTAACTTCATAATCTACAAGAGATTACAATCATAACCTATGCCAAGTACTACATGATGCACAAACTATCAACTTTACATCATGGAGGAGGAATAGACTACTTTAATAACATCACTGGAGTAACACATAGATTAATAGTGATACAAAGCTCATGATCACATAAAGATCACACCATGGGAGAGAGAGATGAACCACATAGCTACCGGTAGAGCCCACAGCCTCGGGGGAGAACTACTCCCTCCTCATCATAGGAGACATCAACGGCGATGAAGATGTCGGTGGTGTCGATGGAGATGACTCCGGGGGCAATTCCCCGTCCCGGCGGCGTGCCGGAATAGAGACTTCTGTCCCCCGAAACGGAGTTTCGTGATGGCGGCGGCGCCCCTGGAGTCTTTCTGGAGTTTCGTCAATTGTTCTCGGGTTTTTAGGTCGCGAGGGATTTTATAGGCGAAGAGGCGGCGCAAGGGGGTGCCTGGGGGGTCCACACCCTAGGGCGGCACGCCCCCCTCCTAGGCCGCGCCCCAGTGTGGTGTGGGGGCCCTGGGCCTCCTCTCCGGCTCCCCTTCGGTGTTCTGGTCCGTCTCGGTGAAATAAGATGTTTGGCTTTTGTTTCGTCGAATTCCGAGAATATTGCCCGAACAGCCTTTCTGGAACCAAAAACAGCAGAAAACAGGAACTGGCACCTCGGCATCTTGTTAATAGGCAAGTTCCGGAAAATGCATAAAATCATTATAAAGTGTGAGCAAAACATGTAGGTATTGTCATAAAACTAGCATGGAACATCACAAACTATAGGTACGTTGGAGACGTATCAGCCGGTCACCACCCGGTGCCAGGTCCGGTTTTGACCGGCCCGCCCCGGTCCCAGGCCCAGTCGACCGGCCGTATGACTGGCCGAATCCGAGTCTGTCTCGAGCAGATCCGATCTGGGTCGGTTTTCTATGTGTATTTTCAACTCTTGGTCGTCCTGAACCCCTATATAAGTGCCCAGGACGCCCCCAAATTAGGTTTAGACCACGTTTAAGATAAACCCTAGTTCATAGTTGATTGCTTTGCAACTCTATTGAATCCCTACACCATATTGCATTAGTTTGGTGTAGATCCTGAAAAAGTCCTGTGTGATCTGATGTTCCATTGGGAATTAGACGGTTGCAACTTACCACTTCGTGGTCGGCGGCTACGTGCGCAAGTGTGTGGAGTTGCGAATATCTTGCAGGTTTGAGAGTTGTTGCATTGGCGACAGGGACCAATCGAGAGATCTCGTTGCATCATACAAGTTATCTTCCACTTCATCATCAAGTTATCTCCGTTGTGCTCTTCCCGTGATCATCCTCACCACCGTGCTTACTGAGAAGATCGGGCAACCCCTTATCATCTTGGTATCAGATTTCAGTGTTTCCTCGGTAAGCAATCCACAATCCACCCCATAGTTGAGTTGTGAGTGTTTTCCTATCCAGAAAAAGCCATAAAAAGTTAGGGTTAGGGTTTGCCATAGCCTTAGATTGCACTAATTTTGAGTTTTAGTTGCTTTTTGTAGTTGTTTTTGCGTATCTTTTTCTTCCATCTAGTATTGTTAGGGTTTGTGTTTCCGCTATCATCTAGTTTTCAGTTTTATTTCTCCAAGTCCACATAGCGTATAGTGTGCTTGTTCCAACCATAGACACAGCCTTTCGATATAAGTGACTAGGAACTTCCCCAGAAGAGACTAGTTTTACCGCTCCACAGGCTGCTCATTAGGGTTTTGGTGCTTTGCAATTTTCTGTTGGCCGTGTTATCAAGGAGTTGAGTCATAAAATAAAAATAAAAATAGAAAAGAAGAGAGCTACATAGCTGCGTGTGTTACAAAAAGAAAATCCAAAAAGAAAAAGTGAAGTGCTAGTAAGATTTAAGTGAAGGCCTAGTTTACTTTTCTGCACCTATAGTTGAGCAATCTTGTGCCTGTTTCGTTGAGCTTTGCTAGTGTCTCTCGAGTGCATTGCAACCTTTCATCCATATAATTGCATTGCCACATTTATCGCCTTGTGTGAGTATCATTGGTTGTCTACGGTCAGCGCTAGAGCTTGCTATTGGTGCAAATAGGTAGTCTGTCTACAGCCCCACATATATCCTGCTTTGCCGTGTGATTTGTTCTCATACCCTTGATGTTCGCTTCGCTACATCCATGCACTAGTGTCACTACAAGTGGTAGTCAATACTAATTCACTTTGGAGCGGTAAGATTTCCTTTTCTTATCAGTTTTGAGTGAGTTGTGAGAGTACCACCATATCTATTTGTTTTCGTGTACTAACCTACTAACCATGTCTTCTAGTGATGAGAAAATTGTTAACCAGAAAAACAAGAATTCTGCTGATGTGATGACATGGAGGGAGTATGAAGCTCTTCGTAATGAGATGCGACGTGAATTCCGCACTCAGGACGATGAACTTAAGGGGACTGTTCAGGAGATTTCCCAGAAGCTGGATGATACTAGTGAGACCGTCACTACAATGAAAGATCAAATGACGGATATCCAGTGCAGTCTTCAAGTTTTGCAACTGGCTGTTGACAATCTTACACAACAATAGCAACAAGAGGAAGAAGACCCTGATCTTCAGGATAAAGCACCAGGAATTGGTCGTGGTGCTGGACGTGGTAACCGTGGTCATGGCTTTGTTGAACCCGGACGTCATGGTCGTGGGTTTGATGAAGAAGATGGATTGGGTAAGCCAAAGTTCTCGATACCCAAATTTGAAGGAGGTGCTGATGTTGAAGAATACCTCACTTGGGAGCTGAAGATTGAGAAGTTATGGCGCTTACATAATTATACTGAAGATAGGAAGATCAAGCTTGCTTCTTCCGAATTTGATGGCTATGCATTGCGTTGGTGGGATGGACTTGTTCGTGCTCGAGAAGAAGATGGTGAGCTGCCTATTATCACATGGCGTGCTATGAAGGCGGCAATGCAAGTTCGTTTCGTGCCCACTAATTATTTGCGAACTATATATGATAAGTTGACCCTATTGAGACAAGGTGTGAAGACTGTTGATGAATATTTCATGGAGATGGAGATGCTTATGCAGCGTGGCCGTGTCCGTGAATCAATTCAGATGACAATGTAGCGTTTCCTACATGGTTTGAAGTATGATATCAAAGGCATTGTTCGTCATCACAGTTACACTACTATGAATGAGTTGCTACATCATGCAAGAGAAGTTGAAGCACAGTTGGCTGAAGAAGCGCAAATTAAAGGTCGTGCTATGGGAGCTAGGCGCTACACCTACACGCCTAGGGCGCCCCCATCTACGGTGCCGATGCCCTCTTCGCGCTCCGCACCTTATTCTACTACGTCTAGCAAGCCGGTGTCCAATGTGTCTCACACAAAGAAGCCCAAACCTGATGCGAGTACGAGTGGTTCTAGCATCTCTACTGCATGCAACCGCGATATGAATTGCCATACATGTGGTGGCAAGGGTCACTTCAAGAGAGATTATCCTAACCATAAAGTTATGATTATCAATGAGGACAATGAGTATGAGACTGGAGATGATGTTGATCCATATGCTCCAGAAGATGATGACTATGACAGTGATGGTGTAGATGCTTATCCGTCTGAAGCTCGCACTATTGTTGTGTCTCAGCGTGCTCTTAATGTGTTTCCTAGTGCATCTACTCAGCGTTGCAATTTGTTCCAAACAAAGGCTTTAGTTGGTCCTGACAAAACTTGCAAGGTCATTATTGATTGCGGGAGTTGTCGCAATTTAGCAAGCAAGGAGTTGTGTACCAAGCGGAAGTTGAAGTATCCACCGCACCCGCATCCATACTATATTCAGTGGTTGAGCGATAATGGTGAGATGAAGGTAAACCACATGGTGCGTGTTGAGTTTGAGATTGGACCGTATAGGGATTCCATTGATTTTGATGTGGTTCCTATGACGGTGTGTCACCTACTATTGGGAAGGCCTTGGCTCTATGACCGTTCTGTGCAACACAATGGCCGCGCCAATACATATCACTTGGAGTTCAAGGGCAAGAAAATCAACTTGCAGCCTATGTCACCACAGCAAATTGTCAATGAATCTCGTCAGAAAATTGAAGTAAACTTGGAGGATGCACCTCTAGATAGGCGATAGAATTGTAATACCGTGAGTGATATAACGAAAAGTGAGAGAGAGAATTCCTTAGTCTTATTAGCCACCAAAGAGGACATGAGAGAATTTAGTGAGGATCCTACAGCCATGCCTCTTGTGCTCATGTACAAGGGTGAGGTTTTGGTTTCTAATGACATGACCCCTATTTCTCTTGGTGTTTCTAGTGTTTTGCAGGAATTCAGCAACGTGTTTTCGGAGGAGGTGCCCGCAGGACTACCACCAGTGCGTGGTATTGAGCATCAAATAGACTTGATTCCCGGCGCCTCGCTGCCCAATAGGGCACCATATAGGACAAACCCCGAAGAGACGAAGGAGATACATAAGCAAGTACAAGCTCTACTCGACAAAGGTTATATCCGCATAAGCCTTAGTCCTTGTGTTGTTCCTGTTATTCTAGTTCGTAAGAAAGATGGTACATGGCGCATGTGTGTAGACTGTAGAGCAATAAACAACATTACTATTCGATATCGTCATCTTATTCCCCGTTTAGAGGATATGCTAGATGAATTGAGTGGTGCTGCTGTTTTCTCTAAAATTGATTTGCGTAGTGGTTATTATCAAATTAGGATGAAAGAGGGGGATGAATGGAAAACCACCTTTAAAACAAAATTTGATTTATATGAGTGGTTAGTAATGCCTTTTGGTTTAACTAATGCACCTAGCACTTTCATGAGACTAATGAACCATGTTTTGCGTGATTTTATTGGCAAGTTTGTGGTTGTGTAATTTGATGACATATTAATCTACAGCCGCAATGAATCTGATCATACTATACATATTAGACATGTTTTGCAAGTGTTGTGTGATAATAAACTCTATGGTAGTCTTCAGAAGTGCACATTTTTCAAAGATAAAGTCATAGTTCTGGGTTATGTTGTCTCTAAGCATGGAGTAGAAGTAGATGTGTCTAAAATTGAAGCTATTCAAAATTGTCCTACTCCCATGAATGTGAGTCAAGTAAGAAGTTTTCATGGTCTTGCTGGGTTTTATAGAAGATTTGTGCCCAATTTTAGTACTATTGCTGCACCTTTGAATGAATTGACTAAAAAGGGTGTTGTCTTTGAGTGGGGCGCAGCCCAAGATCATGCTTTTGATGAACTGAAAAGATTGTTTACTTCTGCACTGTTGCTTGCACTTCCTGATTTCAATAAGCAATTTGAGATTGAATGTGATGCTAGTGGTATTGGAATTGGTGGTGTGTTGATGCAAGAGGGTCACCCAATTGCATATTTTTCTGAGAAATTTTCTGGTGCTAAGTTGAACTATCCTATATATGATAAAGAATTGTATGCTTTAATTAGAGTTCTTGAGGTTTGGCAACATTATTTGTGGCCAAAAGAATTTATCATACATTCTGATCTTGAAGCTTTAAAATATCTGAAAGCTCAATCTAACTTGCATAGGCGTCTTGCTAAGTGGGTTGAGTTCATTGAGTCTTTTCCATACATTATTAAGCATAAGAAGGGAAAATATAATATTGTTGCTGATGCTCTATCTAGGAAGAACGAAAATAATTTGCTGGCCATGGTCGTAGATACATACGGCGGGGTTTAGGTACACACGCACTATCTTACCGACCCGTGGCCTAGCTACCACAGCCTCATGTCAGCAATCCATCGTACAACGTCGCAGATGTAGCTGTAGCATAGGCGCATAGAGCTACCTTTTATCAATTTGCAGCCCGAACGGCCCAGATGGCCACAACGTACACCCGGGCCGATTTCAGGTTCAATAGGCAGGCCGTTGCCTGATTCGGCCCTTTGTTTTTCATCGCGTCGTCCAGAAGCATTTATATTCGAGGGCAACACCTTCATTGTCAAACCACACATAGAAGCCACAACGCGTCCACCCATAGTTGCTATGCATCGGGAGCCATGGAGCCAGCCAGTTCGGGCGTCAGCCGCAGCAGCGCTGCAAGCCGAAGGGAGGCATCGAGTGGCGGATCGTCAGGAGCGCGCGATCTGGTGAGGGCAATTGTCCTCGCCGACGGCAAGGCCCCGTGTGACGAGCTGTGCGATGAGCTGGATGACGCCCAGCCGGTGTTGATGTGTGCATGCTCAAGGCTAGCACTATCGCTGAGGGCAAACACCATCGCAAACCCCCACCGTTTCTTCCTCAAGTGTGGGAATCCAGTCCGCCCACCCGTCAGGTGCGAGTGCTACAGAGGGATTCAGGTAGGAGCCACCACCTCCTCGTCGGTCTTTTGCTCAGTTCATCCCTCTTTTCATCGCGCTCACATCTACATTCGTTGGTCGATCTGAACAGGGATGCTTTCTGTGGATATGGGAAGATCTGCTCAAGAGTTACACCGATGCGAAAGTTGCTTACGCAACGAGGCGTCTCGAGGCAGAGAATGTTGCGTTAGCCGCAAGTGGTGCGGCGGCGCAGGCGCACTGCGAGGAGGAGGTGGAGGAGCTGTAGGCGCGCCAGGACGAAGAGGTTGCGGAGCTGCAGACGCGTCACGAGAAAGAGATCGACGGGATTCAAGCAGAGCTTGCCGGAGCGAAAGCAAACGCACGCAAGCTGAAGATCGTAATCGCATGCTTAGTGCTTTTCTGCATGCTCAGGATGTAAAAGGCGAGTCCTGTTCTCGCGAAATGCCCTCATGTTCTTCCTTCTCGCAGCAGTAGAAACGGAAGGCAGTACCTGATGTATCTTTTTTATTACGTACCAGCTAATCAATCAATAAATGTAGCTTTTTCACCGTTTTATTCACTTCGTTGTTTTTTGGTGACTGCTGTGGTTTCTATGCCACGCTCATTGTCTATCTTTTCTCCCCACCCGCGTTCGCGGAAATCCTTTTTTACTAGTTTTCCTAAAACGACACCACAATCATGATTTTCATTTTATCTTGCCAACGGCCAGTTAACCACGATCGGACACGACATGTCCTTTTTTCTGCCCAGCTGTTCATAGGGGGAGAATCTATATGTATAGGAGTCTATACACCTTTGCTTATGGCCCAGCATCTCCTCTGGCACACACAAAGAATCCAAAAATGACAGGCCACCTATCCAAGCCTGTAACTTTGGGCGTGAGAAGACGCTACTAATGCTAGCTTACCACTTTTATTGGTCAAAGATGAGGCGAGATGTGGACAGATATGTGAAGAGATCCATTACTTTCAATAAGTTCAAGTCCAAACTAAAGCCTCATGGTTTGTATACTCCTTTACCGGCACCTACTACACCATGGGAAGTCATTAATATGGATTTTGTGTTGGGTTTGCCGCGTACTAAGAGAGACCATGATTCTATATTTGTGGTAGTGGATAGATTCTCTAAGATGTCACACTTTATTGCCTGCCACAAGAGCGACGATGCGTCGCATATTGCTAATCTGTTTTTCAGGGAGATTGTACGTTTACATGGAGTCCCAAAAACTATTGTTCCTGATCGTGATGTGAAGTTCATGAGCTACTTCTGGAAGACGCTTTGGAGAAAGCTGGGGACAAAGCTACTTTTCAGCACTACTTGCCATCCCCAAACTGATGGTCAAACTGAAGTGGTGAATATAACATTGTCACAACTGTTGAGATCCATGATCAAGAAGAACCTAAAAGGAGTGGGAAGATTGTTTGCCGCATGTGGAGTTTGCTTACAAAAGGGCGGTACATTCTACCACAGAGCTGTGTCCCTTTGAGGTGGTGTATGGTTTCAAACCCATTACTCCACTTGACTTGTTGCCTTTGCCCATACATGAGAGGGTCAATATGGGCGCATCAAAGAGGGCAGATTTTGTGCGAAAGATTCATGTGAAGACTAAAGAGTTGATAAAGAAGAAAGGCAAGAGCGATGCTGCAAGGATGAATAAGAAGCGCAAGGAGATGTTGTTCAAGCCTGGTGATATGGTCTGGGTACACTTTTACAAGGATAGGTTCCCGAAGCTACGGAAGTCCAAGTTGCTTCCTTGTGGTGATGGTCCTTACAAAGTGCTTGCCAAGATCAACGATAACGCATACTCTATAGATCTTCCAATTGATGAGTTTGCTGTCAGCAATTCTTTCAATGTGGCTTATTTGACACCATATGACGGAGAAGACCTTGGAGCGTCGAGGTCGACGCCTTTTGAAGGGGGGAGATGATGAGGACATACGTACTACACTACTACCTCCGTCATTGCAAGATGATGATGATATTGCTGTGAAGCTCAAGTCCAATGAAGTCAGGATTGGACCAATGACACGAGCTCGTGCGAAGCTACTCAAACAACATGTGAACTTGTTCCTAAGTGATACTTTGATCGATGAGACTTTATACTGCCTAAGTCCTATTACTTATGTATAATCAGGTATGAAGAGGGAGCAAGCATCGCACGAGGAGGAGAGGAGCAGCTGGACAAGAAGCTGGATGTGAAGCTGGACATGGAGCTAGCCATGAAGCTGGACATGAAGACATCCCATGGAAGCGCGGGGGAGGAGAGGGAGGTATGCACGAGGGGAGAAGAAGAAGTCCAGGCCGACGCCAGGCCCGGCCAGACCAGCCGGCACGCCCGGTCCCAGGCCCGGTCCAACTGGGCGCCCGACCGGCCCAGTCCGGCGCCGACCGGATCCCCAGCTTGTGCCAACCGGGCACTATCCAGTATGCCCGGACGCCTAGGCCGGTCACCACCCGGTGCCAGGTCCGGTTTCGACCGGCCTGCCCCAGTCCCAGGCCCGGTCGACCGGCCGTATGACCGGCTAACTCTAAGTCTGTCTCGAGTAGATCCGATCTGGGTCGGTTTTCTATGTGTATTTTCAACTCTTGGTCATCATGAACCCCTATATAAGTGCCCAGGACGCCCCCAAATTAGGTTTAGACCACGTTTAAGATAAACCCTAGTTCATAGTTGATTCCTTTGCAACTCTATTGAATCCCTACACCATATTGCATTGGTTTGGTGTAGATCCTGAAAAAGTCTTGTGTGATCTGCTGTTCCATTGGGAATTAAACGGTTGCAACTTATCGCTTCGTGGTCGGCAGCTACGTGTGCAAGTGTGTGGAGTTGCGAATATCTTGCAGGGTTGAGAGTTGTTGCATTGGCGACAGGGACCAATCGAGAGATCTCGTTGCGTCATACAAGTTATCTTCCACTTCATCATCAAGTTATCTCTGTTGTGTTCTTGCCGTGATCATCCTCACCACCGTGCTTAATGAGAAGATCGGGCAACCCCTTATCATCTTGGTATCAGATTTCATTGTTTCCTCGGTAAGCCATCCACAGTCCACCCCATAGTTGAGTTGTGAGTGTTTTCCTATCCAGAAAAAGACATAAAAAGTTAGGGTTAGGGTTTGCCATAGCCTTAGATTGCACTATTTTCGAGTTTTAGTTGCTTTTCGTAGTTGTTTTTGTGTATCATCATCACCACCGTGCTTACTGAGAAGATCGGGCAACCCCTTATCACATTAGATCAGTGGCCAATGTTTCCGGTTCTCAGTGTAACCGTGGTGTTGGCGGTGGGGAGCGGCGACCAACAGAATTCCTTAGCTTGCTTGCCTGTTTAGATGAGTGCGACGCTGAGGAGTGCCAACTACCTCTGTAGTGGTGACATCTTGGTGAGCTTCTCCCTCCCCCTACCCCCTCGATGGTGGTGTGAGCAGCCACTTCTTCAAAGATGATGGTGGAAGACCTAGGCTTTCTTGGGTGCTCTCCATGCTCTTTGTGTCTTTGTTGGCCGACCCTTGTTGTCGGAGTGTCCGGGTGGTTGGGGAAGTGCTCCCTGTAGCTGACAACTGCAATGTATGTTGCACGGTCGGGGAGGGCTAGATTTCATCTTTGGCCTCCAGACAACCCTGCATTTGTGCTTTTGCTGGCATTTCCTTCCTTGCCTTCTTCTTTGGCATCCTCAGTAGTTTCTTCTCTGGTTTGATCGATCTCTAGACAATGGTGCAACTCTCCTCAAGATGTGCACATAGTAGTGAGTTGGGAGTGATCGGAGCTGTCTTACTCGGGTCACAGCGTTAGTTTTCATCCAAGTTTAGAGTGAGCGCTTCTATCAGCCGGTAGTACGGCATCCTTTGAGCTATGACGAGGAGGCAGGTGACAAGGTATTGACTTGTCAATGCCTACAGATTGTAGACTAGGGTTTCGTTAGATGTAGAGGGCAAGTAGATCTCGAAGGTTTCAGCCGAAAAGTACTCGACGATGTAAAAACTAGGGTTTGAGAGACAATGATTCGATCCTTTCTGCGTCCCTCGACTCCCCTTATATAGGAGGTGGAGCCGAGGGTTTCGTATTGTACAAGTTTACAGAGTCCGGGTAGGTTTCTAACTCCTCCCGCAAGATTACAAATAATGCTTCCTATTACAACTCTAGCTTTCCTTAACAATATCTTGGGCTTCCGAACCTTCTTATTCTTCGGGTAGTGGGCCTTCAGTAAACCCCGGGTACCCTCATCGGCAGGCCCATTGGGGATGCCTATGTCAGTAGACCCCGAGATTTTGCTTGAATCGTAGAGCCAGGGAAAATCTCCACTGTTTATTTTTACTCGACAATTCAAAAACCTTTCTATATTTCTTCACATAAGTTTCTATATTGTGCAGGGATAATGGTAGTTGGGGCTAGTTCATCTGACGGATCAGGTACTAGTTAACTGCTCTAGTGGCAATCCGCAAAAACCTACTTCAAAATCACGTCCCTGGACATGATCTCGGGATACTGGTGCAAA